>NW_027362763.1:819580933-822262159 GCF_046119375.1 Phyllobates terribilis
TCAAGTAATAAATACTGCCTCCCACAGCCCTTAAAATACTAAATCCTGTTTTTTATGACCCCCCCATTGATTATTTGTAGAAATCTGACACATTTTGGGGGTACATTTGAGGAGACACATTTTGGGGTGCATCCTCCAAAATGCTAAATACTACATTCAACAGCCCCTAAAATGCTGAATTCTGTTTTTTATGTACCCCAAGTGATTCTTTCTGGGCTACAGTCACATTTTGGGGGACATTTTGGGGTACATTTGATAAGATACATTTTGGGGTGCAGCCACCTCAAGTACTAAAAACTGCCTCCCACGTCACCACGTCTGTATTTTTTTATCCTCTCCTGGTTTTGGCTTACAATAACTGATATGAAAAACTGACCCAAACATAGTCTGTTCTCAGTGCATTGCATTGCTCTGTTTTGCAGCCGTACGGCTTCAGGCCTCTACTTCTGTCAGCCGTAGGGCTGCCCAATGTATCTCTATAGGAAATCTGTGTATGACCGATATTTCTCTTTCTTTTTCTTTGAACACAATTATTGAAACACCTGAATGTTTTGGGGGCAGGTCAGATGCAAGTTGAGGGGTTACTTGACCCCCTCCAATTTGGGGGGGGCTTAAAGGGGGCTGGAACTTTTTTTTTTACTTATTACACTAGTTATTTATTGTGATCATTTCTGGGCTACATTCACATCTTGGGGTCCATTTGAAAAGATACATTTTTTGGGGTGCAACTACCTCAAGTAATAAATACTGCCTCCCACTGCCCCTAACTTACTGAATCCTGTTTTTTGTGTCCCCCAAGTGATTATTTTTAGAAATGACACATTTTGCGGGTACATTTGAGAAGACATTTTGGGGTGCATCCCCCAAAGTGCTAAATACTACCTTCAACATCTAAAATAATGAATCCTGTTTTTTTATGTACCACAAGTGATTCTTTCTGGGCTACAGTCACATTTTGGGGGACATTTTGGGGTACATTTGAGAAGATGCATTTTGGGGTGCAGCCACCTCAAGTACTAAAAACTGCCTCCCACGTCACCACGTCTGTATTTTTTTATCCTCTCCTGGTTTTGGCTTACAATAACTGATATGAAAAACTGACCCAAACATAGTCTGTTCTCAGTGCATTGCATTGCTCTGTTTTGCAGCCGTACGGCTTCAGGCCTCTACTTCTGTCAGCCGTAGGGCTGCCCAATGTATCTCTGTAGGAAATCTGTGTATGACCGATATTTCTCTTTCTTTTTCTTTGAACACAAATATTGAAACACCTGAATGTTTTGGGGGCAGGTCAGATGCAAGTTGAGGAGTTACTTGACCCCCTACAATTTTGGGGGGCTTAAAGGGGACTGGAATTTTTTTTTTTTTTTTTTACACTAATTATTTTTAGTAAACATTTCTGGGCTACAGTCACATTTTGGGGTCCATTTGAGAAGACACATTTTGGGGTGCAGCCACCTCAAGTACTAAATACTGCCTCCCATGTCACCACTTCTGTATTTTTCATGCACTCCTGGTTTTGGCTTACAATATTAGATATGAAAAACTAAACAATAAACTAACATGTGAACTCAGCCTTACAGTGTATTTTCCCTTATATCCTGTATTTTGTTATATATTCTAGAGTGAACAGCATGTATTGTGGAAATAAATCTGCTATGGTGTATTCTTATAAATGAACAGTAGATGGCAGTCTAGTCTGCTCTCAGTGTATGGCAATGCTGGGGGAGGGGGGCTGTGTATTTCTGTATTGAAGCTTCTCTCTCTGAGAAGACATTAAATGTTAATTAGCTGCTTGTATAGGGGGAGGTTTAAGATAAATCTGCTATAGTGTAGTTTTAAAAAGAAATAGTAGATTGCAGTATAGTCTGCTTCACATCGCCCTCCCCGGGTCCGACATACATACATCTTCACATCGTCCTCCCCGGGTCCGACATACATAGATCTTCGCATCCCCCTCCCGAGGTCCGACACAGCGCAGCATCCCCCTCCCCAGGTCCGACACACAGTGCAGCATCTCCGTCCCCAGGTCCGACACACAGCGCAGCCTCTCCCTCCCCAGGTCCAACACACAGCGCAGCATTTCCCTCCCCAGGTCCGACACAGCGCAGCATCTCCCTCCCCATGTCCGACACACAGCTCAGCACCTCCCTCCCCAGGTCCGACACACAGCGCAGCATCGCCCTCCCCAGGTCCGACATACATACAGCTTTGAATTGCCCTCCCCGGGTCCGACATACATCAAGCTTCGCATCACTATCCCCAGGTCCGACATACATACAGCTTCACATCGCCCTCCCCGGGTCCGACATACATACAGCTTCGCATCGCCCTCCCCGGGTCCGACATACATACAGCTTCGCATCGCCCTCCCCGCGTCCGACATACATACAGCTTTGCATCGCCCTCCCCGGGATCGACATACATACATCTTCACATCGCCCTCCCCGGGTCCGACATACATAGATCTTCGCTTCCCCCTCCCCAGGTCCGACACACAGCGCAGCATCTCCGTCCCCAGGTCCGACACAAAGCGCAGCCTCTCTCTCCCCAGGTCCAACACACAGCGCAGCATTTCCCTCCCCAGGTCCGACACAGTGCAGCATCTCCCTCCCCATGTCCGACACACAGCGCAGCACCTCCCTCCGCAGGTCTGACACACAGTGCAGCACCTACCTCCCCAGGTCCGACACAGCGCAGCATCTCCCTCCCCGGGTCCGACATACATACAGCTTTGCATTGCCCTCCCCGGGTCTGACATACATACATCTTCGCATCACCATCCCCAGGTCCAACATACATACAGCTTCACATCGCCCTCCCCGGGTCCGACATACATACAGCTTCGCATCGCCCTCCCCGGGTCCGACATACATACAGCTTTGCATCGCCCTCCCCGGGTCCGACATACATACATCTTCACATCGCCCTCCCCGAGTCCAACATACATAAATCTTCGCATCCCCCTCCCCAGGTCCGACACACAGCGCAGCATTTCCCTCCCCAGGTCCGACACACAGCGCAGCATCTCCCTCCCCAGGTCCGACACACAGCGCAGCACCTCACTCCTCAGGCCCGACACAGCGCAGCATCGCCCTCCCCTGGTCCGACATACATACATCTTCACATCGCCCTCCCCGGGTCCGACATACATACAGCTTCACATCCCCCTCCCCAGGTCTGACACACAGTGCAGCCTCTCCCTCCCCATGTCCAACACACAGCGCAGCATTTCCCTCCCCAGGTCCGACACACAGCGCAGAATCTCCCTCCCCAGGTCCAAAATACACACAGCCAGCATCTCCCTCCCCAGGTCCGACATACATACATACAGCATCTCCCTCCCCAGGAAAGCCCTCTAGGTACATGCTAGTAATGTAATACAGCAGCACACAAAGTAAGTGAAAAAAAAAAGCCAATAGCCCATGTGGTGAAGTTTCGGTCCCATATCGTGGACCTTTAAGCAAGTACCAAGTGCAAGTGCAGAATATTTAAGGCAGCCAAATTATACAATTAATCAGCAGCAATTCTGAAATAATTGTAACAGTGCATATACAGTGTACAATAATAATGTGCATCAGGTGGAATAAAGACAATCTATACATATACACAATTACTCAATAATGTGATAAGAATAATATATCCAGCTTCCAATAATGTGCAAAATGTATTGACGGGAGTAGAATAAAATCTACATGAAATAACGCCCAGACAGCGCAGCAACGCGTTTCTGACGCCATGTGTTCAAATATTCATTCTCATGGAGTATATATCCTTTAAATATTGAATCAATATTATCAAAGGTTAACAATTATTGGTCATAAAATAGCCTTCAGCTAAACAATTGATTTTGATAAATTTACATTAGAGTGTACATAGTGATTTGTATTTATCTATCTGTATACAGGGGGCTGTATACAGAGGGGTCTGTATATATACAATGTATATGCTTGCAAACACTGTATTAATAACAGCCCTCAGTCTCGCTTCCTCACCCCCTGCAGCGTGATGAGGTCTCATGGTGCCGCAGTGACATCAGCAGCGTGCGCACGCCACAGCCCGAGGGCTCAGGGAGCTGACTGGAGCTGCACTAACCCCGAAACTACCGGCGCACACCAACTTTCATTTGAAATAGCATCTTAAAGACACTAATAAGAATAAGTACAGGGATAACCGCCACCCCCACATGCCGGCGAAAACTCCAGTTTTGTTATGGAGTCTGGGGAAGGGAGGGGAAATTTGAAAAAAAAATATATATTTATTTTTTTAAATCCTGAGCCTAGCTCCGCCCCCACGACCCACCACCCTAGGCACCGGACCTAGAGATATAGATAGATAGATAGATATATAGAGAGAGATATATATAGATAGAGAGATATGTTTTTTTTTTTTAAATCCCAAGCCTGGTTCCACCCCCTGTCTTAGATAATCCTCTTGGCTTCCATACGCACTATGCAGCTTTTTCTTTGATCCCTCCTGCGGTTTCTGGTGGCTCGGGGAAGAGGGCACCCCCAGCACCATGTTACATCAATGAGAAGATTCAATGGCATTTCCCTATCTCACTTTAACCTCGATTTCTCCAGAACCGTGGGTCCGATAAACAATCCAAGATATAAGTTCTGTAGACTGGACCGTCAGCTTTCCAGGGATTCATCTCCTGAGTGAGAGGCATCTTGTACTGAGAAGCAGCACCCCGAGAGCCGTGACCCCCCTCTGACCAGGCGGCCCATGTCTACTAAATGAGGTTACCCACTTTCCAGTGCTGATATCTCGGCTTGTGAAGGTCCAAGATGGCCCAAACTTGCAGTGTGTACAGAGCTCAAGTAGACCTACAAAATGAGTGGTGGCACTTGTTAATATCAAGAGTGGTTCCAGTACCAGACATGTCTAAAATTGGTACCGTTTGCTCCGGTTCCGAAGGTCCAATCAAAAATCGGCGACATACACTTTGTAGCACTCGCTCTCCCCTTACAAGCAACTCCTCACATGTGTATGTATGTCATTTTCCTGAGGGGCAGCACCCCAAGAAGCAAGGCACCCATACCTGGTTAATGCTAAGTGTGAGATTGTGATAGTGAGTGCCGTATTTGGCACATACTATCAAAGTCTCACACTAAAGATCTGCATCTGAAAATGCTCCTCCAACTTTGGGGGCACAGATCTCAGCCACTAAGTGAGCAGACTGCAAACGGACAGAGATGTATTTAGATAATCCTCTTGGCTTCAATATTCACTATGCAGCTTTTTGATTGAACCCTCCTGTGGTTTTTGGTGGCTCGGAGAATAGGGCACCCCCAGGACCATGTTAAGTCAATGGGAGGAATGAATGGGGTTTCCCTATCTCACTTTAACCTGGATTTTTCTGGAACCATGGGTCCAATAAACAATCCGAGATATACATTCTGTAGACTGGACCATCTCCTTTCCAGGAATTCATCTCCTGAGAGAGACGCACCTTTTACCGAGGAGCAGCACCCCGAGAGCCGTGATCCCCCTCTGACCATGCGGCCCATGTCTACTGATGTGGTTACCCACTTTCCAGTGCTGATATCTCGGCTTGTGAAGGTCCAAGATGGCCCAAACTTGTAGAGTGTACAGAGCTCAAGTAGACCTACACAATGAGTGGTGGCACCTGGTAATAGTCAAAGTGGTTCCAGTACCAGACATGTCTAACTTCTGTACCGCTTGCTCTGGTTCCGAAGGTCCAATCGAAAATTGGAGATATACACTTTGTAGCACTCGCTCTCCCCTTTCAAGGTACTCCTCATGTATGCCATTTCCCTGAGGAGCAGCACCCCAAGAAGCAAGGCTACCTGGTTAATGCTAAGTGTGAGACTGTGATAGTGAGTGCCGTATTTGGCACATACTATCAAAGTCTCACACTAAAGATCTGCATCTGAAAATGCTCCTCCGACTTTGGGGGCTCAGATCTCAGGCACTAAGGGAGCAGACTGCAAACGGACAGAGATGTTTATAGATAATCCTCTTGGCTTCAATATGTGCCTAGCGGAAAATACAAATTTCAAAAAGAACTTCGGCACTCCATACATGAATTCATAAGAAATATTGCATCTAGACTGATGTCACTTTACAAAATGAAGGTTTTTTGTGCATAATTTGGCCAATTCATGTGTGCCTATCAACCATGACAAGGTAACCTTCATATGATGGGTAACTACGCTAAGCTACCACTGGATATGCCACTCTTGGGCTGTAAGTCTCTATGGACAATATGTCTCTGCTTGGGCTTTAAACCTGCGATGTATGGGCTGGTAGAGAAAGTTAAAACCACCTTTGAATGAATAGAAGGAATTAGTGGGAGGGAAGCATGGTTAGAAAAAAGGCTATCAAACTTCTAATAGTGTGAACACGTACCTGCTGCAATGTCCCAGGAGAGGGATCCAAAAATGATTAATAGAAAAGAGAGGGGTCGCTCACTGGTCTATTCGGGTGCTCTGAAGAAAAAAGTAATCTAAATTGCAAAAAGAACTTCGGCACTAGCGGAAAATACAGGCCTGAATATATCCGTTAAATAATAGAATAAATATTATCAAATGTTAAACATTTTTGGTCATAACATAAGCTTCAGCTAAACAATTGATTTTGATAAATTTACATTAGAGTGTACATTGTGCTTTATATCTATCTATCTGTATACAGGGGGCTGTATACAGGAGGGTCGGTTCTATACAGTACAGATCAAAAGTTTGGACACACCTTCTCATTTAAAGATTTTTCTGTATTTTCATTACTATGAAAATTGTACATTCACACTGAAGGCATCAAAACTATGAATTAACACATGTGGAATTATATACTTAACAAAAAAGTGTGAAGCAGCTGAAAATATGTCTTATATTCTAGGTTCTTCAAAGTAGCCACCTTTTGCTTTGATGACTCCTTTGCACATTCTTGGCATCAAAAAATTTGAAGCATCCTTTTAATGCAATGGTTTTACTTGTTTTTATTGGAATATGAATATTGTAGATTTAGACTGTGTGCACACGATAAGGAATAGTAGCGTTTTGGACGCAGCGTATTTTTACTGTGTTGTACAGTACAAGTACAGTGGATGGGATTAACAGAATCCCATGTCCACTGTGCTTCTTTTTTTACACTGCATAAAGTCACCTGCAGTGCGTGTTTTTGAGCCGCAGCATGTCAATTGGTCTTGCGGCAATGCAAAAAACGCATGTATATCATAAATAAAGAAATAATTTAAAAAAATTATGTGGGGTCCTCCCTATTTTTGATAACCAGCCCAAGTAAAGCAGACAGGTGCAGGTTTATAATACCAAGCTGGAAAGGTCCATGAATATTGGCCCCCTTCCTGCCTACGTCCGCAGTCGCCCCAGAATTTTCCCATCTATGAGATGGGCCAATTCGGGCACTTTGCCCGACTCTTCCCGATTGCCCTTGTATGGTTTCAAACGAGGGAATAGTTTATGGGGTTGATGTCAGCTTCATAATGTCAGCTGGCATCAAGCCATGGTGTTAAGAAGTAATTTTTCTCCTTGCGGAGAGCGACATGCTAAGCACGTCAAGGTTAGGAGACTTTTTAAGCCGCAATGCTCCTCTGGGAAATATGCAAATTGTCTCTTCAGAAAGGAAGAGAACTAGAACTCTAGCACCACCTATTGGGAATAGCAATCCTAAAAGTCAATATTGACCTTTTAACGATGCTTATCACATGACTTAGGATAAAAGCCAAGACCAGAAACTCAGTTTGCCGACACTGTGTTTTGGGGTACTGCCCCTTGTCGGAACAAAGTGTGAGTTCTGGTTTGGCTGGGTGAGAGGCATCAGACCGTTATCTAAGAAGTAACGTTTCTCGTTGCGGAGAGCGACATGCTAAGAATGTCAAAGTGAGGAGACTTTTCAAACCGCAATGTTTTTCTGGGAATTATGCAAATTGTCTCTTCAGAGAGGAATAGAGCCAGAACTGTAGTGCCACCTATTGGAAGTATCAATCTTAAAAGTCAATATTGACCCTTTAACGAGCCTTATCACATGACTTAGGATAAAATCCAAGACCAGAAGCTCACTTTGCTGACAGTGTTTGCCAGAAGAGCATTGCTCCTTGTGCTATGAGTACAGTTTTTTCTTTTTTACCGTTTGATAGAAGGCACCCAAGTGCCGCTAAGTGTGTGTAGAAATACGAATACCACTATAAAATACTAAAGGCAGATTAGGGACAAAGTTTTTTATATACCCCTAGGCGTTTTTAATCAAATATGAAATAAAGGCTAAGTTTCATGACTTGTTAGAGAGGGGTCTCTTTTGCGGTTCTCCCCATTTTGTAAATACATTATCAATATACCCCTTCCAGGCCATTGTTTTCCTCACAGTTTGTTATATATTACTAACCCAGTAATAAAAAAAACACACACAGGATAAAATAGTTTATTTTAGAAAACACTCCCCCACACTTCACTCACCAACTTATTAAAAAGCAAAAAAAACACCCTAAAGATCTGGCTTAATCTAGCAAATCAGGAGTAGCCCAAAAATGGGAACCTGAAAGACATAAAAACAGTTAAATAAAAACAAGAAACACTCCCTAATTCACCAATTTATTATTAAGTAATAATTAATGATGGGCGAGCACCAAAATGCTCGGGTGCTCATTGCTCGGGTCGAGCAAATTGGAATGCTCAGGTGCTCGATCCGAGCATTTTTCAGGCCGCTCCCTCAGCGGTCTTCAGAGGGACTATGTGAGAACGAAGTTCCAAAAGCCCTAAAATTATCCGAAGGTAAAAAGGTAGAAAGGGTCCACAGAATTGGTCCTCCACCCTCTGTCTCTGGAGCCCACAATACTACCAGGCCAAGACAGGTCATTATGAAATTTTTGGATTTCAATGATAAAGCTGACATTATCCGAGCTTACAAACAATTAAACCACCCATTGATCATTCAAGGCCATAAAATCCTGCTTTTCGAAGACTACTCAATTGAAGTAACCAGGAAAAGGAAGTCCTTCAGTGCTTTATGCACCAGACTGCGCAAAGAAAAAATCCGCTTTCAACTACGCTACCCGGCTACTCTTCGCCTGAAAGACACTGATGGCTCTTTCCGGGAATTTATCTCATCTGATAAGGCAGACTCTTTTGTCAACAGTCTCCTGGGCCCAGTCCTGAACAGACCCTCCAGGTGAAAACTTCCTCTAGTTCACAGTCACCTAGGAGACCCACGAAACAAGGAGACCAGAGCTATAACAATCGTTGATTTAATGAGTTTCTCCTTTTATACGCCTGGTGGCCCTGGAGTGAAAGTCTTTTATGAAGGCAATTGTTTGAGAAAATTCTGATAAATTACCTTAATTAAGGGGGGAGTTAGGTTTGAATTTGAATCTAAATTTAAATGTAATCTGTTATATTGCACACATGGTCGGGCAGAAGTGAAGCCCAGGAGATAGTCTTTTCCCTAGCGAGCAGTTAAAAATGTTTACGCTCTTGCTAGGTCAGTTCTTTAAAACTTTTGTATATTGTTTTTTTGGGTTTGTTTCACATGTTCGAGCTTTGCTCGTTAGTACGTAATCTAACTACATGTCATCATTATTTTGTAAGTTGTTCACCAAACATGTCTATCTTTACAGTCTTTGAATATGTATATCGTATCTTGGAATGTTAAAGGTTTGCGCTCTCCCCAAAAATGGATGAAAGTCCTTAGACATTTAAAACGTTTAAAGCCTGACATAGCCCTTCTACAAGAAACACATTTGCCTGAAGCAGATTTCCCCCGGATGAAAAAATTATGGGTTGGGGGTATCTATGGTTCACCGTCCGTAGATAGAAAGGCTGGAGTCTTAATCCTTATTAATAAGCAGTTTATACACCAGGTCATAAGTCAGCAGCAGGATGGAGAAGGGAGGTTGATTCAATTAACATTATCTACGTCTTGTGGAACCTTATCTACAATGTATATGCGCCTAACGTAGGCAACAAACCTTTTTTTAAACAATTGGAGACTAGACTCTTATTTGACTCCAACCCTAACAAAATAATAGGTGGAGACTTTAACTCGGTGGTTTCAGTTCATGAGAATAGGAAAAACACTACTGGTACTCTGCAATCGGTTACCTCGCATGACAAAGCACTAGCACCTTTTTTGTCTAGCTGCCAATTAATTGATTCTTGGAGGTTTTTGAACCCCAGTAATAGGGAATATACGCGCTTCTAACACGCCAACGACTCTTGGTCTCGTATTGACTACTTTTTTGTATCTTCTCCTCTGTTGGCTAAATTGATGATATTGTTATTTCTGATCATTCTTCAGTGAGCTTGGAACTATCAAAGGATTTCCCTCGGGGCCCTGACTTCTTGTGGAGATTTCCAGATTACTTTTGCAAAGACGACTCATTTATTTCCTCTCTCAAGATATGGTGGAGCGAATTCTTATCTGATAATTCGGCACACCAAGATAACCCCACATTATTGTGGGAATCGGCCAAGGCGGTACTGAGAGGAAATCTTTTGGCGTATACTTTTTCTCTCAAAAAAGGGTTATGAAAAAATATAGTGAACTGTCCTCTGAACTGAAATAAGCCTACACTACATTTCTTCTTGATCCTTCCCCTCTTAATAAAACACATTGGTCTCAAAAACAATCTGAATTCAACCAATATGCAGATATGAGAGAAAAATTCCATTTATCTCAAACAGAAGCATTCTTTTATAGGTTTGGTAACAAATCGGGGAGGATGATGGCCAATTTAGCTAAAGGTATGAGAAAGCCACAGGGAATATTTCAATTAAGAAATATTAATGGGGTTATTCACACGGACCCTAAATCAATTAATGAGATTTTAGGCTCATTCTATAAGGACCTATACAAAAAAAAAAAAACAAACCTTGCCCCTCTCTGATACACTCTTGGATAAGGTCAAATTACCTTTTTTTTCGGAGGAACATAAATCTATATTAAATAAACCTATTTCATTGGAGGAGATTACCACTACAATTAAAAATTTGAAACCAAACAAAGCCCCTGGACCTGATGGATACACTTCTGACTTCTTTAAATCCTTAACGGAAGAGGTGTCCCCGTTGTTAGTACCGATCTTCAACAAAATAATTTGTGGCAATCCCATTTTCCCTTCCGCAAATATGACTTATGTCAAATTATTACTAAAGCCAGACAAAGATCCATTATCCCCCAATTCATACAGACCGATTTCACTTATAAATATCGACATTAAGCTTTTATCTAAAATAATGGCTGATAGACTGGCCTCCATTCTACCCCACCTTATATCCCATGTACAAGCAGGCTTTGTTAAAGGTCGCTCAGCCACGCTAAATATTAGGAAAGTATTATTGGCGCTCGATAAAATCCACTCTACTCCTGATCTAAAGGGATCCACAGCAATTATCTCCCTTGACGCCGAAAAAGCCTTTGATAATATAAGTTGAGATTGGTTATACATGGTTTTAACGAAGATGTCATTGTCAGGCCCCTTTTTTAATTACATTCGTAATTTATACACGTCTCCAAAAGCCCAGGTGTGTACCCCAGGTTTTTTATCCTCTCCCTTCCCTCTTGAAAAGGGAATGAGACAAGGATGTCCTTTATCCCCTTACTTTTTAATCTGGCACTAGAGCCCTTAGTCCGTATTTTGTCAGACCCTAAAACTTTTTCAGGCATCCAATTTAACAAAAAATCAATTCAGGCTGCTTTTTTTGCAGACAACATCATTTTGTTCATGTCAGATCCCTTTCTACATTTACCTCTGGTGTTGGATCTACTTAAAAATGTTGGCTCATATTCTGGATTCAAAATAAACACAAAAAAATGTGAATTGCTACCATTAACTGAAAAGGGTATGAAACACTACCCAAAAAAATCTTTCTATGATATTAATATAGCTACATCACATATCACGTATTTGGGCATAAAAATAGGCCAGTTGCCATCTTCTTTATATACATTAAATTATCCCCCCCTCATCAAAAAAATTACTGATCAATTGAAATCGTGGCAGGATTTGCCCTTGTCTTTTTTAGGTAGGGCGCATCTCGTTAAGATGATAAGTACTTCTAAAATTATGTATCAACTCCAAACTCTGCCATTACTGCTGAAACACTCTGACGTAATCACACTTAATAAGGCCTTTAGTCATTTTATATGGAGAGGAAAACGTCCTAGGATTAGCCTTGACAAACTTATGTCGTCCAAGGATGATGGAGGCATCAATTTTCCAAGTATCAGGAATTATAACCTTGCTTGCCTTTTTCGCTACATAATTGACTGGCTCCACAAAAGACATACATGCTCTGATTACTCTTTGGAATCAGACTATGCTTACCCCTTTAATTTAACTGCACTTCTACACTCTCGCTACTCTTCTGTACCCCCAGCAATCAAAAGATCAGTAACTTTTAAAGACACCATTTCCGCTTGGAAAGCAGTTAGAAAAAATTATGGCCTTTGTTTCAGAATTTCTAAGCACTTGCCGCTATGGCGGAATCCGGAATTTCCACAGGGCAGTGAAAATAAATTATTTTTTAAATGGCAGCAAGCAGGTATACATAACATATCTCACCTACTTCACCCAAACGGTCGGAGATGGTTGACGTTCCCAGAATGTATAGATAAATATGATCTACCCTTACAGCATGGCCTCCAATTTGAACAAATTAGATTATCCATTATGTCAAACTTAAAGGATGTCACCTTCGAGACCTTTCAAAACTAACTAGATATAATTTTACTATATCCAACTGGTACTCCCTCAATTTCTAGTCTTTACTCGGCTATGAAATCTAATTTATTAAAGATACACCCAGACATTTTCTTTAAATATTGGAAGCAGCAACTTGATGACATTGAAATCCCTACTAAGATCAGATTAGGCTGGAATATATTTAGAAAATACATTATAAACGAATCATGGAGAGAGACTCAGAATAAAATAATACACGGGGCCATTTACGCTTTTAATATACCGAAAAAAGATACCTTGTCAAATAGGATGATTGCATGCCCTAAATGTCATCACCCATACTCTGATCTTATGCACGGCCTATGGTCCTGCCCTGATTCAACAGTATACTGGAATCAAGTCTCAGATGTGATAAAGACTATATGGGGCCCAGGATACACTCTCTCTCCATATGTAGCCATACTACATCATTGGAATAACCCAGAAAATCCTGACCAAAAATCAAAAGGCCCCCCAAAACTACTTCATACTCTATTCTTGCTGGCAAAAAAAGTTACTTAAACATTGGCTGGATCCTATCATTCCCCCTATAGCAGAGCTAATAATCCAAATGAAACATTTTATGGGAGAAGAGCAATTAGATACCCTTTGTAACAAAGAACAGCAAGCTGGCAAATTTCTATCAAAATGGAAGCAGTTTATTATAACATGTTGTTCTCTGTCTGAAAAGAATAAAATTGTCAAACCATTTACTTCTACAGAATGGTATATTCTGGAGGATCTAAATAATAACCTAGGACTCTTACGTGTTAACTAAAGCAGGGGAGATAATCATCACAATTTATCGTTATTTAATTAATTAATTCCATTGACTGTAGATGACTGTAACTTGCTAATACTTAGTTTAGATGTCTATTTGTTAAGCCAGCTAACCGGAACTTATTCATTATTCATTGTGCATGATCTGTGTACAGGTTCCTTATTATGTGCATCCTGGCTTTGATTTATTTGTTTTATATGTCTTTCTATGATTTGTTCTGTTGAAAAAAACAAATACAAATGATGTTTGAAAAAGGTTGATGTATCTGATAGGGACGCCACTGTCACAGTTCCTCCTTTGGTGGAAGACGGCGAATATGAAATTTCTCGTATCTTGAATTCTAGATGGCATAGAAGGAGATTACAGTATCTTGTCTCCTGGAAGGGTTTTGGTCCCGAAGATAACTCCTGGGTAAGGACGGATGATGTCTCTGCTCCTAGGCTTGTTAAAGCTTTCCACAGGAGGTTTCCGGATAGGCCTGGGCCTGGAGGATCCGGAGGATCAACATAAAAGAGGGGGTACTGTTAGAACCCTCCTGTTTGTTTTTTCCATCTTGTGTTTTGCGGTCACGTGACCATGCCTTTATATTCCAGCTCCGCCCTTCTGGCTGTGCTGAACTTCAGTGTTTGACTGTTTCTCTAGCCTGGTGCTTCGGTGCCCTTCTCTGTCAGTTCGCTTGGTCCTTCTGGGACCTCTTGTACCTTTTGTCAGTTTGTGTTTTTGTGTTCTGCAACAACTTCTCTGTTTAGGAGGTGTCCCATTTTTTGTCACAGTCCTTAGTTCTTTTAGGGACCCCTCCCTTAATGCTATAGACTAGCCGAGGACTAAGGCGGGTCTGTTCGCTAGGAACAGGCAGCCTGCTACATCGTAGGGATTCAGCTTAGTCTTAATGTAGGGACAGCTTTCCCCTATCTTTCCTTAGTACATGTTGCAGATCATAACACTTTATTTCTAATTGGGATATTGGTTGGTTTAATATATTTTATCTTCTGATATTTTGGGTAGCTTTATACTTTCTAAAAATTGATTGATCAGTTGGGCATTAGGTTGTGGTATTGTATTGTTTTTTTTTGTAAATTGTAGAGGGTTGAGTAATAATTTGCGAAGGTATTGGAAATCTCTTTAGGATTGTATATTTTCTCATTTTGGTCGTTATGTATATACGGTAACCTTTGTTTGGTCATTTTAGCTTTGACTTTGTTCGCTTGTATTTTACCTGCTCTGTTTCCCTGCCAATAGTATTTAGCTTTGCTTTTCCGTAGGTTATACCCGTATTTATGTTGGAGCAATTGATATAAATCGTATCTTAATTTTTGTAATTTTTGGAGAGTTGTGTTTACGGGGCTGTTTTTATGCATTTCTTCTAGTGAGGCTTTGTTTTGGTTGATTTCCTCTATTTGGCGTATTCTTTCTTTTTTGTTTTGGGATGCTATTTGAATTAGTTTTCCTCTAATATAAGCCTCATGAGCATACCATACTGTTGATGTGGACACGTTAGGTGTATTATTAATTATAAAATATTCTTTCAAGGTCTCCTGCAGTTGGGGCCTAATTTTATGTGTTGCGATTAGGTAATTATTTACTCTCCATGGGGAGTATGTCGTGTAGTTGTATCCCTCTTTAATGTGGTATTAGATGGGCATGGTCTGACCATGTGATGTTACCTATCGTGGCTTTTGCATGTCATGTAATAACCATTTATCTGTAAGAATTAGGTCGATTCTTGAGTAGCCTTTGTGTGAATGTGAATAGAACGTGTAATCACGTTCAGAGGCGTGCAAAACTCGCCAAACATCATAGAGTTCTTCCGCCAAGAGAGTCTCAGAAAGAGAACAAGGTTTTTCTTTTTTTTGAGGATGTACAGATTTGTCTATGCCTGGCATGGGGTGATATTAAAATCCCTGCACACCAGGAGGGCTCTTTTTTTTGCATCTGTTATTACCGCTAAAGTTTCCTTAACAAAGGAAATCTGCTTGGAATTAGGGGCATATTTGGAGGCGATCGTGTAAGTTTTGTTATTTCTTCTGCATACTAAGATGATGTATCTGCCTTCATTGTCTACAATGCTGTTGATCAATTGGAAGGCAACGGTGTTTTTTATCACTATTACTACTCCCCTTTTTTACCAATTGCGTGAGAGTGAAACACATTGGGAAGTTTCTGTTCTGCAACCTGTGTGCGTCAACACTGTTTAAGTGAGTTTCTTGAACACACAGTACATCGGCTTTTAGGAGAGAACTTTTAACCCCTTTATGACCTGGGGCATACTAGTTCGCCCCAGGTCATCATCCCCGGTTCAGCATGGGCTCCGGCGCTCAGCCTGCACTGAACCAGTGATTTATACAACTGACATGTGCTCGCAACAGCCGCGGGTGGAATCGTGATCCACCCCCAGCTGTTAACCAGTTAAATGCCACTGTCAATCTTGGTATTAGCCCCGCCCATCGGTGACCCCATCACATGATCGCGGGTCACCGATGGGTTGGCATGACAACCCGGGGTCTGCAGCAGACCCCAGTGGTTGTCATGTCCTGATTGCTATGAGCGCTGCTGGCCAGTGGTTGATGCTCATAGCAAGTGAACAATTCTGCTGCATATAGGCAATCTGCTCATCTCCTGTATGCAGCAAAGCCGATCTAACCGAAAATAGTATCAATAAAAACGTCAGCTTGACGCGCAAAAAATAAGCCATCACCTGGCCCTACATTCCGAAAAATGGAGACGCTCAGGGTCTCGGAAATGGCGTGGTTTTTTTCTATAAGGAAACTTTGGATTTTTTTTTCACCACTTAAATAAAAAGAACCTATACAAGTGTGGTATCTACGAACTCATAATAACACAGAGAATATTAATAGCAGGTCAGTTTTAGTATTCAGTGAATGTGGGAAAAAAAAACAAAAAAACATTTTTTTTGCAATTTCACCGCACTTGGAATTTTTTGCCCGTTTTCTAGTACATGATATGGTAAAAACCAGTGATGTCGTTCAAAAGTACAACTTGTCCCGCAAAAAATAAGCCCTCACATGGCCATATTGAGCGAAAAATAAAAAAGTTATGGCTCTGGGAAGAAGGGGAGCAAAAAATGAAAACGAAAAATCGCAAGGTCATTAAGGGGTTAAACAGACTATTTAACCCTTTCACATTGATATTGGAAATGTGAAGTACCATATACAAAATACAGACAAAATCTATATGTCACCACTAGACAGTTAGGGAAGAATGGGGAAATAACAAAATACAAATCTCAAAAGATATAAATAACTATAACAGTTCCAAGAATAGAGTCCAGTTCTAAGTGAACCTACTGGACATGCCGCGCTATCCAGTATACAACAAGGGGAAGTGAGAATGAAAAAATATTTTTCTCGTGCTACTGCAGAGTATTGGAAAAAGTAGTTGTATGATCTGCTCAAAAAAAATAATAAAAGATCTAGGCAGAGCAACTACATTGAGGGTACAACGGTTAGGAAAGTAAACTTGCTGCTTGTTCAGATCCACTCCTTCCTCAACATCGGCGGTTTCTTCTTCTTTATTAGAGAACTTGTCCCTTCTTCCACAGTCGCCAGCGACCACTTCTGCATCAGAGTCATTGCCTGACAAGGAGATGTCAGGACATGTGTGACTCCTTTCTTAGTCATGATCAGCTTCCAGGGTAGCCCCACTTGTACACGATCTCGTTGTCTCGCAGGATTTTGGTCGCTGTAGAAAACTCGCACCTCCTATTCAGGGTGACAGCAGATAGATCAGTGAACATCATGATGCTCCTGAACCTGTCCGTGAAGCCAGGCAATTACATCTCTGGGTGCAGAGGTGGGGGCACTTTTGGGTTTGGGGATCCTGTGCGCCCTGTCTATTAGAAGGTCCCGCTGATCCTTCTCAAGGTTTAATGCAGTAAAAAAGTCCGTTAGGAACTCCTTCAGTGCGTCTGCAGCAATACTCTCCGGTATCTCTCTAAAATGTAGATTGTTGCGTCTGAAGCGGTTCTCCATATCCGCCAACTTTAATCTCCGTGCATTAATCTCCTCATCTGCCTCATTATGAGCGTCGACCAGATTATTGTGAGCAGTAGTGAACTCCTCCAACTTCTCCTTAATATGTGCTTTTCTATCTCCAATGTGCACAATGTCTTTCTGTAATGCAGTGAAGGTAGAGGTAATATCACTGTGTATGCCCTGTTTAAGATCCCCTAAAAGGGACTTCAGTGTGGTCTCTGTAATGGGGGCAGAGCTGTGCCATGTGTCAGGTGCATTTGATACTTGCTGTTTGGTGTCTGGAGGTCTCTGGGCTGCAGGATGGCGATCCACATGGGTCCTCTGTCAGGGGGTGATGTTCCTGTGCTGGTCTCGGACTATAACCGCTCTTATTAGGTGAGGTCTGACCCGATAGCAGAGGATCAGACCTCATGGAGCGTTCTGCACCGCCTCTGGCTGCATGATGAGTTCTACGGCAGCCATCTTGGATATTACAGGGTGACGGCACAAAGACCGAGATCCTGCCCTGTGCCACATCTCTGCTCTTTGTGGTGCGCCCCATCGCCGCCCAAAGTGTACCGGAGCTTGTGTTGCATGATATTAAGGTAGTCCTCTACTTTTTTTTGCGCTGTGAGCCGCTGTTTGACGGTGGAAGCTCGGACCTGGGTCTATGTGCGGCCGCTCAGCTCCTCATCTGGACACACCCCCTAAATAACATTTCCCACATGTGTACTTTACGTCAACACAATTTTGGAACCAATATTTTTTAAAAATGGGTTAAAAGGGGTTAAAAATTGACCAGCAACTTTGAGGGGCCTTTATGACAGAAAATACCCAAAAGTGACACCATTCTAAAAACTGCAACCCTCAAGGTGCTCAAAACCACATTCAAGAAGTTTATTAACCTTCCAGGTGCTTCACAGGATTTTTTGGAATGTGGAAGAAAACAATGAACTTTTACCTTTCTTTTTTCACAAAAATGTTATATTAGACCCAAATTTTCTTATTTTCACTCACAAGGGTTTTCAACAGGAAAAAATGAACCACAATATTTGTTGAGCATTTTCTCCTGAAGAAGCCGATACCCCATATGTGGGGGAAAACCACTGTTTGGGCACACGGCAGGGCTCAGAAGGGAAGGAGCGACATTTGACTTTTTGAATGTAAAATTTGCTTGAATAATTTGCGGATGCCATGTCGGGTTTGGAGAGTCACTGATGTGCCTAAACAGTGGAAACCCCCCACAAGTGACCCCATTTTGGAAACTAGACCCCCCAAGGATCTTCTCTAGATGTGTGATGAGCACTCTTAAAAATAAAGAAATCACTTTTTAGGAAAATGAAAAAATCACTTTTTCCACAAAAATGATGTTTTAGCCCCAAATGTTTTTATTTTCACAAGGGTAAGAGGAAAAAATGGACCACAAAAACTGTTGTGCAATTTCTCCTGAGTACAGCGATACCCCATATATGGGGAAAATACACTGTTTAAGCGCACGGTAGGGTTCAGAAGGGAAGGAGCACTGTGTGACTTTTTGAACGCAAAATTGGCTGGAATCGAGAGCGTATGCCATGTCACGTTTGGAGAGCCCCTGATGCGCCTAAACAGTGGAAACCCCCCACAAATGACCCTATTTTAGAAACTAGACCCCTCAAGGATTTTATCAAGGGTTATAGTGAACATTTTGAACCCAGAGGTACGACACAGAATTTGATACCCATTAGGTCATCATATTGAATAAGTTGTCATTATTATTGAGCGCATGTGCTTGCTACTTGAGTTTGAATTGGGTATGCACCATGTATTGCGGGTGCACGAGTGACATGCTCGAGTCCAATATAGGGTACTTAGTGAACTATTTTTGATCAAAAAAAAAAAAAAAAGTATACAAGCCGTTTTTTCTTTTTTTTTTTTTTTTTTGATCAAAAATAGTTCACTAAGTACCCTATATTTATTATGCAACTTTGCTTTACATTTATATATAATGATGGTAGGGTATGAGATATATTTTTGTCTTTTGTAGGTTTTGCTTCTTTTTGCTAGTGTGAACATGCTCCTATTTCTTGCATGTCTACCATCTTAGACCTCAGTTCACATTGCTTGTTTTTTTGTCTTGTTTGCATTCTGTGCAATTTAAGGGTGTGGCATCCCCTTTGTTGAGCTGATTAGTATATATGTAGCTTACCACGGGCCTAGGTGGTCTGGAGTTGGGACCCGGTCCTATTTGTCTACCCTTTTATATGCATTACTTCAACTTTGATATACAATAAGGTTTTTAATATAGACAGTATAGGTACCGTCCCAATTTAGGGTCACCTTGCCGCTGGTGGGACGGCTTGTATACTTTTTTTTTTTTTTTTTTTGATCAAAAATAGTTCACTAAGTACCCTATATTTATTATGCAACTTTGCTTTACATTTATATATAATGATGGTAGGGTATGAGATATATTTTTGTCTTTTGTAGGTTTTGCTTCTTTTTGCTAGTGTGAACATGCTCCTATTTCTTGCATGTCTACCATCTTAGACCTCAGTTCACATTGCTTGGTTTTTTATATATATATATATGTATCTTTTTTCATAATAATATTTATTTATGGGTACAGAATATTTTTATTTTCTTGGATTTTTTCATTTTTTTTTTTTTTAATATTTTTACTATTTTTTTTTCACTTTCTGATAACTGTTTTTCACTTTTACACTTTGTCCCACTATGGGACTTTCATTTTTTGCAGGCCGATCGCTTTTAAAGCATAGGGATGCAGTAGCATCCTTGTGCTATGCAGGCTGTCAGCCCTGCACTGGCACAAGTTAGATAAATCGTGCATTGCACACGCTCTATCTATCTTCCTGATGCCTGGTGACCCAGATGTTGTCACGGTATTCAAGGTTAGAGAGGCGCTCTTAACTCTGCTTGCCCCGGAAATGCACAGCCTCTGTGCGGGCGCAATCACATTGTGCATAATCGTAGGTACCTGGTCCATAAGTACCAAGGCGCAGGGACGTACTATTACTGACAATGTCAGAAAGGGGTTAAAGTACATTTACTCCTCGCAAACGCACCCAAAAACACATGTATATCATAAATAATTTTAAAAAATGACGCGGGGTCCCCCCTACTTTTGATAACCAGCCTAGGTAAAGGAGACAGGTGCGGGCTTATATTATCAAGCTGGGAAGATCCATGGATATTGGCCCTTTCCCAGCCCAAAAATTAAAGCTCTCAGCCGCCCCAGAATTGACGCATCCATGAGATGCGCCAATTTGGGCACTTTGCCGACTCTTCCCGATTGCCCTGGTGCGGTGGCAATTGGGGTAATAGTTTATGGGGTGGATGTCAGCTTTGTAATGTCAGTGAGGAACAAGCCTAAGGGTTATTAATGGAGAGTTGTCTATCAGACACCCCCATTACTAATCCAGTAGTCATAAAAAAAAACACAGGAAAAAATCGTTTATTTTAAAAAACACTTCCACACACCTTGCTCGCCAATTTATTAAAAAGCAAAGAAATCAACATGAAGATCCGACGTAATCCAGCCAATTAGAAGTAGTCCAAAAATGGGAACCTGAAAGACATATAAAGAGAGTTAACTAAATAAAAACAAGAAACATTCCCTCATTCACCAATTTATTATTAATAATAATTCCTGCAGCTGTGATGCAACCCATGGGGGTTCCCACGACGTCTCGCGATTCTGTACAGCAACCTTTGGTGCGTCATTCTGAGAACGACACTTCACAGATCACTCCTGGTCATGTCTCACGAGCGATGACATCAGTAACTTAGTAACGTCATCGTTCGTGAGGGACCTATGAAGGGACCTATTAGCACATTCCAATAAAGTGAATGAAAATTATTGCGTGAACTGTTGTTGTTAAACTTTTTATTGGTACTGTACATGAGCATCCCTTTATAAGGAACCCCTTCGGTGCTGTTACTTTTTCTTCACTTTGTAACTTATTACGCAAGGGACTATCCTCTTTTTTTCATATACCGTAAAATTTCCTTAGTTCATGTCTGTGCATGTGAATGGTTAAAGTGGATCTGTCACCAAATTTGACAATCCTTCCTGCACTGCTACTGGTGGCATCTCACACGGCTAAATGCATGCGGATATATTCTCCTCTATTTGGTTCTTCTTGAACCTTGGTTTGTGGTTGTTCTCCCTATGATCAGAATGCACCTTGGTGTTTCTAGGTTCTCCACTGATGTAATATATTTTTTTTGTTCCTTAAAGGGAACCTGTGACGTGAAAAAAAGCTATTTATCTGCAGATATGGGGTTAATCTGCAGAGTAATAGTGTCCTGAACTTGCACTGCACTTAGACCCCCGCTCTCAGGAGGAAATGAGCTTTATTCCTCCCGGTAGTGTTCTGGGTTCAGTCACGGGGGCTTTGCCGGCGTGGTTCAGTCACCGCTCTGTGTATAGAGAGGGCTGCTGTAACCACATCCCCGGCAGTAATGCTGAGCTGCTTTCAGTCAGTGCCAGTGATGTGGTTACAGCCACAGCTCACTATAGACAGAGTGGTGACTGAACCTACACCTGCGCCACTCCCGAGATGGAAACCCACTGGATGCCGGGAGAAATAAAGTTAATTTCCTCCCAACAGCAGGGGATTAAGTGTCGGCGCCGGGCGGGTTCAGAATAGTATTAACCTAGAGATTATCCCCATATGTGCAGGCTAATTTCGTTTTTTCACATGACAAATTCCCTTCAAGGAAAGAAGCTTTTTTTATTGTAGTTATTATTTCTTACAAGCATGTAGTAATGTGTTTTTTTGTTTTGTTTTTTTAAATCTGCAGTGCTAGCGGACCATCAGACCGCACCTATTATAGAGGTAAGACATTTTACGAAAATTCAGATGGTATAATGAAATATGTGACTTTATATTTTATTCCAAATTTTTTGTAGGTTTTATTAAAGGTACAGTGGGTACGGAAAGTATTCAGACCCCTTTAAATTTTTCACTCTTTGTTTCATTGTAGCCATTTGGTAAATTCTAAAAAGTTCATTTTTTTTTCTCATTTAAGTACACTCTGCACCCCATCTTGACTGAAAATAAACAGAAATGCAGAAATTTTTGCAAATTTATTAAAAAAGAAAAACTGAAATATCACATGGTCATAAGTATTCAGACCCTTTGCTCAGTATTGAGTAGAAGCACCCTTTTGAGCTGGTACAGCCATGAGTCTTCTTGGGAATGATGCAACAAGTTTTTCACTCCTGGATTTGGGGATCGTCTGCCATTCTTCCTTGCAGATCCTCTCCACTTCCGTCAGGTTGGATGATGAACGTTGGTGGACAGCCATTTTCAGGTCTCTCCAGAGATTCTCAATTGGGTTTAGGTCAGGGCTCTGGCTCAGCCAGTCTAGAATGGTCACAGATTTGTTCTGAAGCCTCTCCTTTGTTATTTTAGCTGTGTGCTTAGGGCCATTGTGTTGTTGGAAGGTGAACCTTCAGCCAAGTCTTAGGTCCAGAGCATTCTGGAAGAGGTTTTCATCCACAATATCTCTGTACTTGGCCGCATTAATGTTTCCTTCAATTGCAACTAGTCATCCTGTCCCTGCAGCTGAAAAACACCCCCATAGCATGATGCTGCCACCACCATGTTTCACAGTTGGGATTATATTGGGCAGGTGATGAGTAGTGCCTGGTTTTCTGCACACACACCGCTTAGAATTACCACCAAAAAGTTCTATCTTTGTCTCATCAGACCAGAGAATCTTATTTCTCATAGTCTAGGAGTCCTTCATGTGTTTTTGAGCAAACTTTATGCGGGCTTTAATATGTCTTGCACTGAGCAGAGGTTTCCTTCGGGCCACTCTGCCATAAAGGCCTGACTGGTGGAGGGCTGCAGTGATAGTTGACTTTGTGGAACTTTCTCCCATCTCCCTACTGCATCTCTGGAGCTCAGCCACAGTGATCTTGGGGTTCTTCTTTATCTCTCTCACCAAGGCTCTTCTCCCACGATTGCTCAGTTTGGCTGGATGGCCAGGTCTAGGAAGACTTCTGGTGGTCCCAAACTTCTTCCATTTAAGGATTATGGAGGCCACTGTGCTCTTTGGAACCTTGAGTAATGCAGTCATTCTTTTGTAATCTTGGCCAGATCTATGCCTTGCCTCAATTCTGTCTCTGAGCTCCTTGGGCAGTTTCTTTGAGCTCATGATTCTCATTTGGTCTGACATGTACTTTGAGCTGTAAGATCTTGCGTGTACCTTTCCAAATCAAGTCCTATCAGTTTAATTAAACACAGCTGGAATCCAATGAAGGAGTAGAACCATCTCAAGGAGGATCACAAGGAAATGGACAGCATGTGACTTAAATAAGAGTGTCTGAGCAAAGGATCTGAATACTTATGACCATGTGATATTTCAGTTTTTCTTTTTTAATAAATTTGCAAAAATTGGAGTTGGGGAACACTTTTTTAGTGTGTGACAGCAGCCAAACATAAAAATCCGATATACAGTGGCTTGCAAAAGTATTCGCCCCCTTCGCAGTTTTTGTGTTTTTCTACCTTACAACCTGGAATTTATTTGTTTTTTAAAGGCTTTGCATGAGATCATGTAAAGAACATGCCTACAGCTCTGAACATTTGGTTTTATTTTTGTTGTGAAGCAAACAACAAATAGGACAAAATACCTAAAAACTTCAATGCGCATAACTATTCACCCGTCTAAAGTCAGTACTTAGTAGAAGCTCCTTTTGTAGCAATTACAGCTGAAGGTCGTTTTGGGTAAGTCTCTATGAGCTTTCTACCTCTTGCCACTGGGATTTTTGGCCATTCTTCAAGGCCAAACTGCTCCATCTCCTTCAAGTTAGATGATTTCCTCTGGTGAACAGCAATCTTCAAGTCTGACTACAGATTCTCAATTTGATTACAGTCTGGGCTTTATCACTACAAAACATTTAGGCTATGTGCCCACGATGCAGAAATGCTCCGGATTTTTCCTGAGCGTTTCTGCATCTCCCTTGCAGAAAAAAAGCATGCTTATTGTACATGCTTTTTTCCTGCCAGGGACATGCGGATGTGAAGTGTTCTTCACATGCATTTCTACATGCGGATTGACAAGCGCTTTCCAAGCGATTTTAGCATCACTTGGAAAGTGCTTGACAACTTGGTCACACTATATAAATCCATGTGTGTTATATAGTGTGATCTTAAAGAATGTTTAAAAATAAAAAAAATAATCTATACTTACCTTCCGATGGCCCCGAAGTCTTGCTTCGCTCTGTTCTCCCTTGCCAGCAGCTCGCAGTACACTGCACTGAAGGACCTGCCATCACATGACTATGACGTCAGCGCAGGTCCTTCAGTCCATCCCGAACTGCCGGCATGGGAGGATGAGCGCAGCGGGGGCCGTCAGAAGGTAAATATAATATTTATTTTTTATTTTAGTCTATTTTTTACAGGTTCTATGGTACCCTTGTCCGGAGGAGAGTCTCCTGTCCTCCACAAGCGGGTAGTATCCGCACATTGAAATGCTTGGATTCCGCATGTACAGATGCAGCGATGCATAATCCATGCGTTTCAATGCAAGTCAATGGCGGCGAAAAAAATAATTGGTAGTGCTGCTTTTTTTCCGCAATGATAATCCGCAGCGGAAATTTCCGCAGCATGTGCACAGCACATGCGGATTATCATTGGGGACCATGGTTGGCCTTCTACCATGCGTTTCTGCAGCGTTTTTGCCGCTGCGGAAACACTTAAAAAAGCAGCATCGTGGGCACACAGCCTTACACTTTTTCCCTTAAACCACTCGAGTGTTGCTTTAGCAGTTTGCTTTGGATCATTGTCTTGTTGGAAGGTGAACCACTGTCCCAGTCTCAAATCACTGACAGACTGAAACAGGTTTTGCTCAGAAATATCCATGTATTTCGCAGGATCCATCTTTTCCTGGACTTGAACAATTTCCTCTATCCCTGCTGCCGAAAAACATCCCCATAGTATGATGCTAACACCACCATGTTTCACTGTGGGGATAGGGTTCTTGGGGTGATGAGTTGTGTTGGTTTGGCACCAGACATAGCGTTTACTTTGGTGGCAAGAAAGTTCAATTTTGGCCTCATCTGACCACATCGCCTTCCTCCACACATTTGAGGAGACTCCCACATGTCTTTTGGGAAACTCAAAATACCTTACAATTTTTGTAAGCAAAGGCTTTTTTCTTGTTCAATTATGTTTATTGGTATTTTAAAACATTTTAAAGGGAGAAATGCACACACAATATAAGCCTAAAGGTTTGGGGGAGAGTAGGGGAGGTAGTAAAGCTAGGGGAAGGAAGGAAAGGGAAGGAAAAGGTAATTCCTTTTGAAAATATGGAAAAGAGAGGCAAGTGTACAAAAAGCTGTCTTTGAATTTTACATGTAACTTACACTTGTTAAAATTATAGCTTATTCCTTATGAATTAATTGCTGAAAAAAGAAAGACAGAAAAATTAGTAAGACACATATAGTACATTAAAAGTAGCTTAATGATATATGTGGACACTTGCCGGGGATCAAGATGTTCTCCATTTACCTGGGGGGAAGGAGTTCGATTTAAGTTTTCATGAAGTATGAATAGAAGGTCGCTGACCTAATGCAAATATTGAAGATTGTTTCAATTGGAACATGAAAAAAAA
The DNA here is from genome assembly GCF_046119375.1 of Phyllobates terribilis. Taxonomy (NCBI): domain Eukaryota; kingdom Metazoa; phylum Chordata; class Amphibia; order Anura; family Dendrobatidae; genus Phyllobates; species Phyllobates terribilis. The sequence continues at coordinate 819,607,005 of NW_027362763.1, forward strand.
ACGGATTATGATCTTTTTATAATCTGGTTCTTGAAGATAGATTGTAATTCTATGGTAATAGTCCAAGGCATAGACCCAAATTGACCCATATTGTAATCGAATTTAGTGTGAATTGTAATTCAAGTGTTTATAATGTTATAATCTTGGTTAAAATCCGTAGATATTAGCGGATATTTATTCACCTAGTCCAAGAAATTCTAAGCAACACTAGACACTGTGAAAATATTACTATACACTTAATCCTATGTGGTTATTTGTTTCAAACCCACCAGGATAACAGAGACTCTAAATTCAATTAAAAATCTATATTTTTTATTCATTATCCATATAAAAAAACAGAAAAACAAATTAAAAAAAAAAAAAAATGACAGGGGACATCCAGAAAAGAGAGATGCAATATATGGCTTGGTCATATCACATTCATCATGATTGTATAGCAGAAAACTAAACCACCTTATTCACTTGATGCATATTTGAACCAGTATTATAGACAGATGTAAACAGATTTGACAAAGTGCAAATTATGGAATACTCAGTCAAATATAATAAATTAAATTAAATGGTAGGGAGTCAGACATTTAAATCTATGATCATAAAGTGCTAAGTGCTTATATTTAGAAAAAATTGTCTGCATTATTTCATTGCATTAGTTGGACCGTAAACAACTGCTTACAACTATGCAATGTGCCATGGAATAGTCAATACACCTATTAAAAATTGGTAAGAAAGTAAGAAAAGATTAAAGATATCTAATGATAGGCCAGGCGTCCGGGGGGCTGTCCATAGGAAGTTATCCCATCAATCATGTGCCAGCTGTAAGGTGCTTTGATGGCTCATCGTACATGTGTATAGTACACCTGTTTGCAAAAAGGACTTCCGGGTGGTGCGCAGTGGAACGCATGTGTGCGGTCCACATGTAGCGCATCCCCGGAAGTCAGTAGGTGATGTGACACGCGCGTGCGCACAGCTCCCAAGGGCCGCACGCCACTATACAGGAACCGGATCTGTGGAGTAAAGCCTAGCTGTGCAGAGCAGTGGAATGCATGTGTGGAACGCATGCGGACCACATGGAGCGCAACCTCAAAAAGGTCCATCCCCAATTCCTAAACCATGAACCTGTAGGACATGGCATACATATCAAGGAATGACAAGGGAAAATGGGAGGGGAATGGGGAAGGAAGGAGGGAAGAAGAAAAGAAAAGAATAAACCAAATCTAAAGACAGAAAATAGATGCTGTAGGAGCATCGATTACCATAAAGTGAAATGTGAAAGGGGGGGGGGTGTGAAAATGAAAGTAAAAGTGTAAATTAAAAAAGAAAAATCATGTATGAATGAAAATATGTATTTGTTGAATGTGAAGTGTATAAATAACGAAAATAATGTATGTATAGTGAAAAAGCAAAGAATAAGTGAAAATTAATAAAACAGATATATGTAAATAAGTGTTAATATGTCTATTATCAAAGAGAGGCTAAGTGTAACAATTAGAAACATTTAATTGTGCTAGGATTTTATGCCACGCAATCACGGAGAATAAGAGGAGAAGCCTACCCTTCTATCAGTGTCAACCGTCATATACAAAAAACATGTTCTTCCCAAATGGGGACCCCCCAACTCACTCCTGAGATCAAATATTGACATGTTGGATATATATCACTTGTTGAAAAGACAGCACCGTCCAATTTTATAGTCCATGTTCATCATTGATGGATAATTCCAATCCAAATATTTCTTACTTAATTTACTTAATTGCCATAAATTTCCGTGGACAATGCCACAAATTTCAAAAATATTCAATATGTTTCAGATTCACTTGTTAAAGGGACACAGCGCCATCTATAATTATAGTCCATGCATATCATTGGTAGATGGTTCCAAACTAATGTTCCTTGATTCTAATTGTCCATTATCATGGATCTCCACAGAAGGCTCTAGGAACACCATCCCCTTCGGAAGGAGGAGTCAACCAGGTCACCAGACCCCACCCCAAGTAGCCAAGGCAGCAGGTAAGTAGTGGATATAAGTAAGTCTTTGATCTGGGATAAAAAACACAATCAATTAGAAGTACATAATGGTTTACAGTACCCATGATACACAAAAATGAAAAATGAGAAGGGGGGGAGGGAAAAAAGGGAACAAGGGAAGGGAAATTGGACCTAAGATCTATTTAAAAGCTGATTACAGCATAATTCTCGGCTACCCTATAAACGGCCTCGCAGACGCCAGGAAAAATGGGCAGAATGAAAAAAAGGGAAAAGTTAAAAAGGTATTAAAATACCATAAGATAAAAACATAAAAAATAGCCACCCAGAAAAAAACATGAAACCTACCAACTCGAAAAAATGGGGGAAAAAATATGAATAAATTACAAGAAAGAACTAAAACCCGTAGCTTCATTTAAACCCTGTGGATTCAAGGTACCCAATCGAAGAATCCAATGACTTTCTAACTAACCTAAGGCTTTTTCCAAGATCTCCACCCCTTAGACCTAGGACTATCTGATCTATGGCAAATGCCTTAAGACCTTTAGGGGAACAATTGTGGTACAGTTTAAAATGACACGGAATAGTTTTGAGCAATGTGGGGTCATCAATGCCAACTGCTTTTTCGATGTCCCTCACATGCTCTCTTACCCGTATTTTGAATTCTGTCGTGGTAAAGCCAACTTAAAGTTTTCGGCAGGGACATTCGGCATAGTAGATTTTTCCTTTGGAGCTGTAATTCAGATGTTTGCGTATCTGGAAAGTTCTGGTGCCATTATGGTTGGCAAATGTTTTGGCTTTCACGAGATTCCAGCAAGCCTTACAGTGGCCACAAGGAAAGAAACCTTGTGGAATAGTAGAAGGTTCCTTGTTTTTGGCAGTTGGATCATAGTAACTATGTACTAATATATCTTTCAGATTTCTACATCTCTTTGCCACCATTGATGGGGCTGAAGGGAGAATTTTGGACAAAACATGGTCCGTAAACCAAACTTTCCAATGTTTGTTGATAATTGATGTCAATTCATCCCATTGGTTATTATACGTTGATATAAACCGTACCACTCCGTCATTATTTGTATCAATCTTCCTGGGCGCATTATGAATGAGCTGTTCTCTGGATACTTTTTTGGCTCTCATATATCCGCGTCTAATTTGTCTTCGACTGTAACCCCTATCCAAAAAGCGTTGAGCAAGATTAGTGGCTTGTTGTTCAACTGACCAATAGGGATTCCCCTAATGGTGGAGGGCAAATGAGATGATTCTGCATGTAGCAGTGAGTTAGTGGCCGTAGACTTGCGATATATATCCGTAATGACACGTCCTTCACTAGAAATGTGGATTTTGAGATCCAAGAAGTCTAGCTCTCTACCATAATGATATGTCAATTTAATGTTAAGATTATTATTATTATTGAGAGCTTTCATCAGAATATCCAAGTCCCCCACTGACCCCTCCCACATAAACCATAAGTCATCGATACATCTCATCCACCTTTGCACCAAATCAATGCCAGGAATTGATTCCCCCTGGAATATGTCCCTCTCCCAAGCTCCTAAAAACAAATTGGCATAGGAGGGGGCACAAGAGGCCTCCATCGCTGTACTCTGTAGTTGTAAATAAAAAATTTTATGAAAAATAAATACATTATGCTTGAGGACATATTCCAGGAGGATCAATATTAAGTCAACTAGCTCTGAATCCAAATCTGTAGATCTCAGATACCAAGATGCCGCTCTCAAACCATCTTCATGTTTTATACAAGTATACAAGGCTTCCACATCTGCTGTTACCATGATGGCTTGGTCTGGAATATAAAGGTGGTTTAATCTTTGGAGAGCCGCATTGGTGTCCTGGATGAATGATGGTAGGGTGGATACGATAGGTTTCAAAAAATAATCAATGACGTCGGAAATGACCTCACATAATCCCCCATTGCCTGAAACAATGGGTCTACTGGGGGGGGTCAGTGTGGTTTTTGTGGACCTTTGGAATGAGATACAATGTGGGAAGTTTTGGATGAAAGTTATTAATTGTATCTAACATTTTTTTGGTAATAATACCCTTCTCCAAAGCCTTCTCCATGATGAAAATTAATTCATTGTGGAAGGTAGGGGTCGGATTATATACCAGTTTTTTATAGCAAGATGGTGTATTTAAAAGCTTGTGGGCTTGTTTTTCGTATAAATAGGTGGGCCGCACCACCAGATTTCCCCCCTTATCTGCTGGTTTATATACCACGTCGGGGAGGGATTGTAATTCTTTTATAGCTGCTCGCTCCTGTTTATTAATGTTTGACTTCCAGGGGGACAGCTTGGAAGAGATTGAATGTCATTAGTAACTAGTTTGGGGAAGATATCGACCGCTGGGCATGTACTTAGAGGGGGGAAATTTTTGGATTTGTGAAAAAGGTTCGAAGGAATGTTACCAACCTTTGTAAGTTGATTTTTATCATCCAATGATTCCAAAATCTGAAGTGCTTCCCTTTCTTCCACGGTGGAAAACATACTCTGATGGTCGGCCTTGTTATGCAATTTTTTAAAAACTAGCTTTATAGCAAGGAGATGTACATCTCTCACCGCCGAGAACGTGTCTAAATACGAAGAGGAGAAAACGTCAAAACTCTTTCAAGAACTCTGAGTTGAATTTCAGATAGAACATGTGAAGACAAGTTAATTACCCGTAAGCGGTCCTCTCCCTTTTTGGTTCCAGCAGCCTTAGCAAACATATCCGGAAATCTTCGTTCCTGTTTTTTGCCCTTGTCCATATGAAAGCCCCTACTACTGGTGCTATCAATATCACTAGAGGATGAAAATTCATCCGTCTGTGACTGATAAGGAATTTCAGAAGACTGACCTTGATTGAAGAATTTAGTGACGTTTTTATGTTTTTTAATCTGCCAGCAAAATATTTTATTGTTCTCAAAATCAGTTAGATCTCGTTGGTATTTCTTAAATTTTATCTGACTGATATCTCCTTCCCATTTATCGACATCTTTATTTATATCAGTCATAAGTTTTTCAAAATTTTCCCCTGTAATCTCCTTGTGAATAGTTTTCTCCAAGGGTTTAGTATTTGTTTCAATAATGATCTGGATGAAATCCAGCGAGCATAAAGTTGCGGCCTTAATCCATTTATTGCTCAAAGTCTCGTCTTTTAGATCAAAAGATGGGTACACTTGTATACGTAAGCCACGTGGGATGATTCTTTTGGTATAATAATTCTCTAAGGATGTTTTATTCCACCATACTTTTGTTTTTTTATATAAAGCAGTCCTGTACTGGCAGATTAATTCCTTATTATTGTTGGAGGTTTCATGGACAACACTGGATGTTCCCTGTTTGAATAGATCTGAAGCCTTAGTTTGCCAGGTATTCATTCTGGCTTTTAAATCCATTTTAAGTATTTTGAATGGACCAAGCTGTTTGAAAACAGCAAACATAATTATTCACCTAGTCCAAGAAATTCTAAGCAACACTAGACACTGTGAAAATATTACTATACACTTAATCCTATGTGGTTATTTGTTTCAAACCCACCAGGATAACAGAGACTCTAATTTCAATTAAAAATCAATATTTTTTATTCATTATCCATATTAAAAAAACAGAAAAATAAAACAATTTTTTAAAAATGACAGGGGACATCCATAAAAGAGAGATGCAATATATAGCTTGGTCATATCACATTCATCATGATTGTATAACAGAAAACTAAACCACCTTATTCACTTGATGCATGTATTATAGACAGATGTAAACAGATTTGACAAAGTGCAAATGCAAAGTACAAATTCTGCAATACCCTAATTAAATTAAATGGTAGGGAGTCAGACATTTAAATCTATGATCATAAAGTGCTAAGTGCTTATATTTAGAAAAAATTGTCTGCATTATCTCATTCCATTAGTTGGACCGTAAACAACTGCTTACAAATATGCAAAGTGCCATGTACAATTTTCATAGTCATGAAAATACAGAAAAATCTTTAAATGAGAAGGTGTGTCCAAACTTTTGGTCTGTACTGTATGTATAGTGAAAAAGCAAAGAATAAGCATGGGAGCTGTGCGCACGCGCGTGTGACATCACCTACTGACTTCCGGGGATGCGCTACATGTGGACCGGGTGCGTTCCACACATGCTTTCCACTGCGCACCACCCGGAAGTCCCTTTTGCAAACAGGTGTAGTATACACGCGCGCGATGCGCCATCAAAGCACCTTACAGCTGGCACATGATTGACGGGATAACTTCCTATGGACGCCCCCCCCCCCCCCCCCCGGCCTATGATTAGATATCTTTCATCTTTTCTTACTTTCTTTTTCATACATCAGATAATGCAATTGGCTACATGGCTCTATATATACTCAAGCCCCTCAGTGGATAGACACACCCCCGGAAGAAGCTTAACAGCGAAACGGCGTAGGGGTTCTGAGAGGTAAATGCTGTCAATATGGTCAGTTTGTAGCAATTTTTAATAGGTATATTGACTAGTCCATGGCACTTTGCATAGTTGTAAGCAGTTGTTTACGGTCCAACTAATGTAATGAGATAATGCAGACAATTTTTTCTAAATATAAGTACTTAGCACTTTATGATCATACACTGTGTTCCAAATTATTATGCAAATAATATTTTCTCAGATTTTCCCAAATTACCTATATGAATTGTTGCAGTCATTGTAATTTTCCAGTCAAATTACTATTAGAGTACAATTGAAAGGTTTTTGTACAAACTGCCTATGATAACAGTATATTTTTAAAAAAATAAAACACTCAAACTGCACTCAAAATGCATGTTCCAAATTATTATGCACAGCAGAGTTTTCAACCTTTTCATTTTAATAAAGAACAAAAAAATGGTCATTTTTGAAATTACTGTATAAGCATTAGCAGGTTATTACAAACTGAAATGAAACAGTTTTCAACTCAAAACTTTATTCTAGGTGATGTTACATTTGCACATAGGACCCTTTGTCCGAAAGGAGCTTCTGAACTCTCTCGTCCATTGAATTTGTCAGGTTTTGGATGGTTTCTGCTACAATTGTTTTGCATGAGGACAGAATACCCTCCCAGAGCTGTTGCTTAGATGTGAACTGCCTCCCGCCATCATAGACACTCCTTTTGATGATGCTCCAGAGGTTCTCAATGGGGTTGAGGTCAAGGGAACATGGGGGCCACACCATAAGTTTGTCCCCTTTTATACCCATAGCAGCCAGAGATGCAGATGTGTCATGTGCAGCATGAGAAGGTGCATTATCATGCATGAAAATGATCTTGCTGCGGAATGCACGGTTCTTCTTCTTGAACCATGGCAGGAAGTGCTGTTTGAGAAACTCAACACACATTATGGAGTTCATCTTTACCCCTTCAGGGATCCTAAAGGGGCCGACAATTTCTCTCCCCATGATTCCAACCCAAAACATTACTCCACCTCCTCCTTGTTGGTGCCGTAGCCGTGTTTGCATGGGGTGTTCATCAACCAGCCATCCTCCACTCCATCCATCTGGACCATCGAGCATTGCACGGCACTCATCGCTGAACAAAACAGTTCGATGGTCCAGATGGATGGAGTGGGCATAAAAGGGGACAAACTTATGGCGTGGCCCCCATGCTCCCCTGACCTCAACCCCATTGAGAACCTCTGGAGCATCATCAAAAGGAGTGTCCATGACGTAAGTGCCCCCGGTCTTTTCTCCGGTGAGTCTGGTCTCTTGTACGGCTCGCGATGGTCTAAAAGGACCTTACATGACGTAATTTAGTCATGTGACAGGTCACTTGACCGCTGACGTCGGCGGTCGCGTTACCTGTCACATGACTAAATTACGTCATCAAAGGTCCTCTTAGACCACCGCGAGCCGTACAAGAGACCGGACTCACCGGAGAAAAGACCGGGGGGCCATCTCAAGGTAATCATAATGTTCATTTTTTTTTTTCAACTATTAACTTGGTCACACTATATAAATCCATGCCGGTTGCATGGATTTATATAGTGTGACCAAGTTGTCAAGCACTTTTCCAAGTGATGTTAAAATCGCTTGGAATAGCGCTTGATAACCCGCATGCAGAAATGCATGTAAAAACGCTTGACAAGCGCTTCTACCTGGCAGTAAAAATGCATGTAAAATCCTCATGCTTTTTTCCTGCCAGGGAGATGCGGAAAAAATCTGCAGCATTTCTGCATCGAGGGCACTTAGCCTTAATGTTCTTAGAAGATTTAGTCCTACTGGCAAAAAGGAAGTAAATCTTGCTTCCTAAATTGACCTGCAAAGTTGCTGTTTCTAACCAACAGTAGCTTATTCCCGCACAAAGTGTTATGGATCCGGGTGGTGGAACCTCTGTGCTGCGGTGCAAGGAGGGACCAGAGGGGCGTGACTAAGTATCTACTCGGACTGACCAAGGTCGCACGGCGGCTCAAACGACTCCGTGAACCAGGGAGGGACCGAGCAGAGGGACCAGGTGCCACTCTGGGCCAGACTTTGTATGAGAGCAGGTGACTCCCACGGGTCAGATGGCAGGGACTGACCGGTACAGCAGATGAGCACGGCAGGCAGGCTGACGGGTGGTCCGGGTAGACAGACTGGCGGACACCCCGGGTAACTGGCTGGAGCTTCCAGGTAGGCAGGCTGGTAGGCACAGCAGGTAACAGGCAGGAGCCTCCAGGTACGCTGGCTGGTAGGCACAGCAAGTAACAGGCAGGAGCCTCCAGGTAGGCAGGCTGGTAGGCACGGCAGGTAACAGGCCGGAGCCTCCAGGTAGGCTGGCTGGCAGGCAAGACAGGTTACTGGTAAGTTCTCTGGGTAGGCGGACTGGCCAAGCCCATAGACAGACTGGCGGGTTGGACCGTAGGCAGACTGTCGGGCTGGAGTGTGTTCCGGCTGGTGGAGACAGGTAGCAGGTAAAGGCTCCAGATAGGCGGACTGGCCAAGCTGAGAGACAGACTGGCGGACTGGATTGGAAGCTGACTGTCTGGCTGGACTGGTAGTCAGGATGGCGGACTGGACTGGTAGTCAGGCTGGCGGACTGGACTGGTAGTCAAGCTGGCGGACTGGACTGGTAGTCAGACTGGCAGCGGGACCTGAGGGCTGAAGCAAAGTTAGCACACAGAGCAACAACCTTGCACGGGCACCTCCATTTTGGAGGAGGTCCCTTATATATGAGAAGTCCTCCCGCCATTGGTTGGGGACTCCTTAGGACAGCGCGCGTGGCCCCTTTAAGGGGGGAAGGAGCGCGCGCTCCCTAAGCACAGTGCCCAGGAAGCTGCGCGTGCCGACAGCAGCAGCAGGGGAGCCGGAAGACGCCGGGGAAGGAGCGCGGCGGTAAGGGGGACGGCGTCTCTGCCTGGCAGAGGGCAGAGATGCCGATGCTACACAAAGTAGTTATTTTGTAGTTTGTTAGACAGATTTCCTGGCTTGTAGAGTGGCTCTTGATAGACCTATAAAGAGATGAAATCATAATGGGCCTATAGTTTTTGAGTTCCACGTCATTGATAGTGGTATTTCGTGTTAAAAATGAGTAAAAGGTTACTTTAACGTCTCTTGGAATATCGGAAGAGATGTAATGAGGCTTTGCAATCCTATAGACCTTGGCGACTGTCTTATCGTTGCATATGTTTGAAATTAGTTGAGCTAGTATTTTGTTCATATAGCTATCTAATTTAATTGGTTGGACTGATTTAGGAATGCTTCTTATTTTAAATTGTTCCTTCTAGAAATGTCTTCAAGATTAGACAGCTGAGCTTTAAAAGATGAGACCTTTTTGTAAAGAATTAATTGAGCTCACCATCTCCGAATGATTTTGTGTTGTTTACTAAGATATTCTCTACCTTATCGATTCTTACTTTCATTTTTGTAATTTCAGAGGATGTAACTAAACTACAGTATTTTTCGGACTATAAGACGCACTGGACCATAAGACGCACCCCAAATTTTGGGGTGTAAATAGGAAAAAAAATAATTTTTATAAGATGGGGTCCGTCTTATACTCTGATTAGGTATCTTACCTGGGGGGTGGTGGAGCAGGATCGCAGGTCCCTCCGTTCCCTGCCTCAGGAACTCGGCGGCAGCAGAAGAGGTGAGATGCCGGTGTCTGGTTGGGTCCTGGCTTGGCCTGTGGACTGGGACCTGGCCTGTGAACTGGGGCCTGGCCTGGCCTGTGGACTGCGGACGGGCCTGGGGCTTGTGGACGGGCCTGGACCTGTGGACTGGGGCCTGGCCTGTGGACTGGGGCCTGGCCTGTGGACTGGGGCTTGTGGACGGGCCTGGACCTGGGGCCAGTGGACTGGGGCCTGTACCTCTGCTGGTGTCCGGCGGTGAGGCAGAGGAGCCGGGGCCTCTGTCGGGCTGTGAGTGGTTTCCGGAGATGCGGCAGAGCAGCGCGTGCGGTTTCCGGCGTCCTGAGGCTGTGATCTGCAGGAAAATGGACGCCGGAGCTCCGGGTCGGCGCATGCGCCGGCGGCCATTTTCCCGTGGATTACGGCCTTGGGAAGATGGCCGCAGCCCCCGGAAGCCGTACACGCTGCTCTGCCGCACTGCAGGACACCGCTCACAGCCCGGCAGAGGCCCCGGCTCCTCTGCCTCACCGCCGGACGCCACTTACAGCCTGGCGGAGGCCCTGGCTCCTCTGCCTCACCGCCGGACACCAGCAGAGCTACAGGCCCCAGCTCCAGCCGCATCTCACCTCTGCCGCCGCCGGAGGACCCTGCGATCCCCGCTCCACCACCACCGGTAAAGTACTGTTCGGACCATAAGACGCACCTCCACTTTCCTTCCAAATTTTGGGGAAAAAAACTGCGTCTTATGGTCCGAAAAATACGGTATGTCAATTAGGGCTATTGACCTCCATTAATATATCCTTAATGAATGTCTCTGATGGCATTGCTTGAATAAGGGTAACTTTGTCTATTGCGGTCGTAGTTTTGTGAAGAAAATTACCTTCTGGGTTAGTCAAGTACCTGTCTAAAATATTAACTTGAGTTGGGGTGGGGCGACATTCAAGGGATTGAAGTAGAGCATTGCAAATTCTCCTCAAACTCTTCTTTTACAGGTGCGTTGGTAGCGTGTATGTTCTTAATGAAATAATTATTAAGGACCTGAAATGACTGATGACCATTAGACTCGTTATAATTATTTTGTGATTGGATGCCTTTTGAGTTTTCAGAGCTTGCATCTGACGTGTCCAAGGGGTATTCAGATTGAATTGGGACAAAGCTATTGCTTCTATGGTAAGAAGATGTAGAGGATGTGTTAGTATAATTTAGACCATTGGTTCGTAAGGTTGCAGATTCTATCTTTCTCTCGTGGAGATTTAACCCTCAACTGGTGAGGTGGGGTTTTTGTCACGCAACTGGTGGTGGGGTTTCCTATACCCCAGTGTTTAGAAATTTCTTATTTTTACTGAAAATGCAAAGATCACATTAGTTTTAATCGTTTTCTTATTGGCGATTGATTACACATGAGTATAACAAATTTTTGACACCCACAAGTGTCGGAAAATGTAATATTTTGATGATTCAATCTGAGGGCATTATGAAACGTGGCAGCCGATGAAAAATTCCCTGGGGTGTGCCAAACCCCACCTCACCAGTTGAGGGTTAAATCCTCTGTGTTAATGCGCTCTTGAGAACTCATCTCCTGATAGCTATTCTCAGTTTCTTGATTAGATTCATGTGATTAACAGGTGGCAGACAGCCTTTTAAAGGTCTCTTCATTATCTTAAGGGTAGGAGTTATGATCCTTTGATTCTGATTGTTCCTCATCTGGACATATTTAAGGGGAAGCATAGATGGGGAGTTGAATCCCTTATAAAGAAACGCATATCTCTCCATTAATTATCAACTCCTCTATGCCATTGTTATTTGGCTGGAGTAGCAAGCTTTTATATTGGAATAGTAGTCTGTGACTGCTACTGACAGTTCCTGGATGCTCTTTTCCTGTTAACAGTCACTATCCATGGACTCATATCTCTGACAGGGAGACAATCCCTGCCTGTAATTTGTCTCCAAATCCTCTCCATTTGTCCATCTATCACCGATTTGCCTCCTATCCATTCCTGTTACGAGGTGCTCAGCTGTTGTACTCTCCTGCTTGCTATATAGAGGCTGTGCCTCTGCCTCCTGTCTCTCCCCGGCTTCTGTGCCGGTGCTGCGCTCACCTGCACTTCTACCTTCATTGACAGTGATACGTCTGGAGCAATCAGTTTGGGGCCAGTGATGCCGAAGCATGTCTTCTATACTTTGCCTATAATAATAATGACGGCCAGCAACCCTGCCAATACGTTTATCAGTTTAAACATGTTACTTGGTTACTGTATATATCAAAAAGACTGCTAGCCCCTGATTATCATAGCAGTGAATAAGCTAGATGAGGAAACACGTAGGGCTGTAAATTACAAGTGTAATACAAGTAGGGTGTAGTATTCAGGTTGGACACGTTATACTGCAGCAGCGGGGACACATAAGGGTATGTGCACACGGTGCGGATTTGCTGCGGTTTTGACGCTGCAGAATTTCTACACCATTTCCGCACCTAATATGCAAATTAGGTTACTTGCAGTTTTTGGTGCGGTTTTTACATGCGGTTTTGCCGCATGTGTTTTTTATGCATGCGTTTTTCATGTCTTCATGTTGAAATTAGGGTATGTGCACATGATCAGTGTTCGCTGTGGATTGGACGCAGCACAAGTGCGCTGCGTGCAATCCGCAGCGGACAGATGTTACAGCATAGTGGATGGGATTTATACGAATCCCATGCCCACTATGCGTCTGCGGCTCACCCGCGGAAACTGACATGCGGCGTGTCTTTCCAGACCGCAACATGTCTATTTCCTCATGCGGGTCCGCATGTGGGCTTTCCCCATAGACCTAATCTCTATGAGGAAAGTCCGCCTGTGAAAAAAAAAAAAACGTCCGCCGCTCATTTGCATAATGAGCTGAATCCTGAGGCGGCTTCTCCAGCCTCGGGGCCGCAGTCAGCTTCTGATCGTCTGCACATACCCTTAGAGAATAGTTTTTTTTAAACAAACTTTATTGATCATTATGTAACGTTTTTGTGTGCGTTTCCCCTGCAGAAACACTATTGAAACACACATGCGGTTTTTATGCATGCGGATTTTCCTCATCTAATGCAAGTCTATGGGGAAAATCTGCATGCTTTTCCGCAAGAGAAATTGACATGCTGCGGTCTGGAAAGTCGCGCCTCATGTCAGTTTCCGCATGGTGCACAAAAACGCATAGTGGGCATGGGAAATCCCATTCATTATGCTGTAACTTCTGACCGCTGCAGTTTTGATGCTGCATAAAAACGCAGCGTCAAAACTGCAGCAAATCCGCATCGTGTGCACATACCCTAACCATTGTGTTTCAGCCCAGCTGCAGTTTATTAGATTAGCTGAAGTGTGCCTGACTGATTCATTCTCAGACCTCCTGTAGTTTTGGGCATATGGGGTCAGTAAAATAAACGTCTGTAGCTGCTTAGTGCATTGGTAGTTTATCAAACTCCAACATAGGTGCTTTACTCTTGTGAAGTATCTTCAACACAGAATACCGTATTTTTCGGACTATAAGACGCACTTTTTTTCTCCAAAATTTATCTGTAATATAACGGGGGTGTTTCCTTCTATCCAAAGCCTCCCTCGCCTGCACAGTGTGGCGCCGGAGTCAGCCCGTGCGCATACCTCACTAAGGCGCCATTTTATTGAATAAACTGTGTATGTGAAGTCGCATATACAGTATCTTCAATAAAATGAAGCCGGAGATCGCAGGATGCGCAGGCTCTGTCTCTGGCGCCATTTTATTGAAGCAATATACTACAATGTCAACATAGCAGTGCAAACGCTACGACCATATGGATAATGGCAACGGCCAGCATGTGCACACTGCTATGTTAACGTTGTTGTAGAATTATTCAATAAAATGGCACCGGAGTCAACGTGTGCATCCCGCAATATCCAGCCATCAAATCAAATGGCGCTTCTTCAGTTCAGAGCCCTGCCATGTGCCCAAACAATAAATTTCCCCCACATGTGGTGTAATGGTATACTCAGGAGAAATTGAACAACACGTATTGTCCATTTTCTTCTGTAACTTCTGTAATCTGTGAAAATGACAAATTTGGGGCTAAAATATCTTTTTTTCTGAGAAGAAATAAGTATTTGATCCCTCTGGCAAACAACACTTAATACTTGATGGCAAAAACCCTGTTGGCAAGCACAGCAGTCAGATGTTTTTTGTAGTTGATGATGAGGTTTGCACATGTCAGAAGGAATTTTGGACCACTCCTCTTTTCAGATCATCTCTAAATAATTAAGATTTTGAGGCTGTCGCTTGGCAACTTGGAGCTTCAACTCCCTCCATAAGTTTTGTATGGGATTAAAGTCTGGAGACTGGCTAGGCCACTCCATGACCTTAATGTGCTTCTTTTTGAGCCACCCCTTTGCTGCCTTGGCTTTTTTTTTTTTGCATCATTGTCTTGCTGGAAGATCCAGCCACGACCCAACTTCAGGGCTGTTACTGAGGGAAGGAGGTTGTTGGTCAAAATCTTGCGATACATGACCCCATCCATCTTCCCTTCAGTAAGGTGCAGTCGTCATGTCCCCTTTTGCAGAAAAGCACCCCCAAAGTATAATGTTTCGCCCACCATGCTTCACGACTGGGACAATGTTCTCAGGGTTATACTCATCCTTCTTCCTCCAAACACAGCGAGTTGAGTTAATGCCAAAGAGCTCAATTTTTGTCTCATCTGACCACAGCACCTTCTCCCAATAACTCACAGAATCATCCAGGTGTTCATTGGCAAGCTTCAGACTGGCCTGCACATGTGCCTTCTTGAGCAGGTGGACCTTGCGGGCACTGCAGGATCTTAAAGCTTTAAGGCGTAATTTTCTCGGTGACTGTGGTCCCAGCTGCCTTGAGATCATTAACAAGTTCCCCCCGTGTAGTTTTAGGCTGATCTTTCACCTTCTTCATGATCAAGGATACCCCACGAGGTGAGATTTTGCATGGTGCCCCAGATAGATGTCGATTGGCAGTCATTTTTTATTTCTTCCATTTTCTTACTATTGCACCAACAGTTGTCTCCTTCTCATCCAGTGTCTTACTTATGGTTTTGTAGCCCATTCCAGCTTTGTGCTGTTCTATGATCTTGTCCCTGACATCTAGGTTTTCCGGCACTGGGAGCAAGAATTCAGTTTGGCGCAACCCCCCTTCCTCATGCGGTTTGAGTAGTCGTCATGTGACCATTCATTCATATGCGACTTACACACTTACAATGACGTGCCGACTAGCTGCTCTTCCTAATTCTCAATGTTCAGTGAAAAACTGAGAGCAGCAACCAGAAACGCTAGATTTCACTTGACCGTAAGTATGCAAATCGCTTGAGTGAATTGGCCATGTGATGACTTCTGGAACTAGCAAGCTGAGTTGACAGTGAGTATATTACACGCTTTTAGGATTGGAATGCTACGGGGCAGTCATTCTAGGTGACAACAGGCTTCTGAATTCTCACAATGCGTGTACTGCACACTTTTAGGATTCTTCCATGATGGCGGCAAGAGTGTACGGTCATACAAACGCAGTGTTTGCAAACTTCCAACCAGATTCCGACTAGATGTGTCCAGCCTCACTCAATTAATTTTAATTTAGCGAGGCCATGCATGTCTAGTTGGCACATGATTGCATGTATGTTTGTAAATCGCATACATGTGGTTTCTTGACTTCCTGCTCTCACCGATGGCACCAGAGAATCCAGTTAGCTTGCAGTGCGCACTGTGGGAATTCAGAAGTCTGCAGTCACGTAGAGTAACTGCATACTTTCAGTACAAACTTAGACAACCCTTTTAATGCTCCTAACATAAATAAAAATATAGTAACCTTTAATTTGTCAAACACAATGCTTTATTAATATAGACATGTATCACGTAATCCTACAAGTCATGGATTATTACATGTGTACACGATCAAATTCAATAACAGCACAATAATACATCAATAAAATCACTATCAGTACAGAAATGCATCAGTAGAACCGACATCCATACAGAAACACACCATCACAAACCTCATCAGTACAGATATACATCACCAGAACCACCAGCAATACAGAAATTCATTACCATAATGACTAGCAGTACATGAATTCATCACCAGGACCACCATTGATACATCACCAGGACCACTTTTCATTCATGAATTCAGCACTAGAACCACCATCAGCACAGAACTACATCACCAAAACCGGCATCAGTTCATGGTACATTAATAGTAATGTCAGATCAGATCCATACACATTTTTATCATTTTTATCGCATGAACCTAAACTCCCAGTATATCCTTAACAATGGTAAGATGATGCTGGGAGTTGTTGTTATAAATCATCATCAGGCTGCGGACCATGCTGGAACCACAGTACTGATGAGAATTATTATCACATATAAACATTTACATCCAGGTACATTGTCTCTGATTGAAATCATTCTCTATTCTTCATCTTGTTCAGACGCTATAATGACTTTTCTCATCCACACTTTGTCTTTGTACACTTCCATCTTCTCCGGTCTTGTGCAGTACATCACCACACAATGCCCATAAAAATAGTAGCGTGATTATAATGTTCCTGAATAAAAATAACTGCCCGATGCTGAGTCCCTCAATAAATAATTGCCTCTCACTGTGTTCCCTGAACAAAATATGACTTCCACACACTGTCCTCCTTATGGTACTTGCCCTTCATTTCCCCTCTCCTATACTGTATATACTGGGCCCCCTCTTCACACTGTCCTCTCACACTGTCTCCCCTATAGTGCTCAGTCTCTACACTGTGCCCCTCATCACATTCCCCATCCTCGGCACACTGTACTCCCATGCTGCCCTTTCTTTATACTGCCCCCACACACTATTCCTCTCAATAGTCTCCGCACACATTTTTCCCCCCTTCCTCATACTGTCTCCTCACATATTTATCCCCTCGGTGTCTATTTTGTCTACTTGCACCCCATACTGTGTCCGCACCCATTCCCACACTTTGCTCACCATACTGTATCTGTAGCCATCTGTCAGGGAAATAGTGAGAGATATTGAAAATTTTCCTTCTCCCCCTGAAGCCCCCCTCACCACTCCCTTATCCCCTATTTGTCACGAGACAAGAGCTGACACTCCACACCGCTGTCTGTATGCCAATAACAGTACAAGAATCTCAATAGCCTATTCTATTTAACATAAGAATGCAGTTCCTCTTAGCACAGACCTGCGAAGTAGACACCTCCAGCAGATGGGCAGAGATGGAAGGAGAGAGGAAATGGCTTTTTAGGCATCAAACGCACTTACAATAATTAAGACAATTCCCCAGCCACAAACTGCAGGATTTTTGACTCCGATACGTAATATGGAATAACTAAAGTTCCATACGTCCGATAATAACGGGACCTATATTTTTAGTGGCAGGATCAGCCAAGGAATAATATGCTTATTTTTGCATAGCCATAAACCCCTCCGTGGAGCTGTAGCGCAAAAGCACCAGAATAACGGATCGAAACTGCGCCATGCGTGGTCTCTAAATGAAGCTAAAATCATAACAGAAAAAATGGTGTAGTTTGCAAGCTTCTGCGATCAACAAGCGATAAGTTATCTCAAAAGCAGGTTTTTAATACAAACATGAAGGGTGGAGCCCGAGCCCACATGATGTCATCACAGGGGTGTGTGGGTCGATCTTCCCCTTCGACATAAGAGAGCCGACGGAAGATTGATCAATGTTCTTTGCCAAGTGGGTATAGAGACTATAAGCAACAGATTTCTTTAGATAACGCTCAAATCAAATCTGGGAGCCCCTCCTACAGCTATACTTATTCGTCTCTGCGAACTCTATAATAAGTTTCTTCTGTAATCCTGTTTATTTTATGTAACTGTCTATTCTGTACTATAAATGTCTCCTTTATAACATCCTTGTATATATTTTTCCTAAACACTGCCTCCCTTTTGGATTAAATATAAATAGTTCTGTTTCTTTTGTCCTGTAATCGTTCCCTCCCCCGAAGCCATATGCTACCAGAACGCAGGCGTCCGGCCAGGCCTGTATTATATTTCAAACTCGGCCGGTGGTGGCAGCCAATAATATTAATAATTGGGCTATTGTGAAGCTGACAGTGACCGTATGGAGGGCGTAAACACATATTCCATGCGTTGGAATCCAGAGGTGTGACGCCATACGCTCACTGGTTGCTTGCCGATACCTCCGTAGTGAGTAGTGGGGCCGTGTGCTCGCGGATCCCTGTCAAAATCCTGATAGTGACGGCACGGTGAGGTATTGCGTGATCTCCCCGGTGTCGTCCCTGTGGAATACATGACACCATCCCTCCCTCTCTTGCTCCCAATACTGTGTCTGTACCCATCTCCCCATCCTCGCTCCTCATACTGTCAGCACCCATCCCCCCTTGCTCTCCATACTGTGTCTGCACCCAACTCTGATCGCTCCCCATATTTTCTCCTCAAATCCCTCCCCACCCTATTACAACAAATCTTCTGTCCAGCTTCACTGAAGCACTTACCACCGACTTTGTATGCACCTCTGCGGTGCCGCTGATCTGATTACGCTGCTGATGTCACCCAGATGTGATTCGGAAGTGAAAGACGTGAGTACATTTGATTGCTGAAGCTGGCGCGCTGTGCCTTCTCTAATCCATCTGTTAGCTTAACATTATGTTGGGCCTCCCAATACAGTATACAGTATAAAGGCATCACACAGCCCTCATACAGTAAGATAGTCCCCCATGGTCCACTATATAGTAGGATTGTTCTCCACAGTCCCCAGTCTCTGTCCCCTCTTCTAACCTGTGTCTCAGTGAATGCGCATGGCGTGATGCAGTGATGTCACCGCGCAGCCTGATATCCCCTGTGCAGTGCCGGCCTCCAGCAGGCCAGAGGTATCCTGTGGCCTAACAGTAAGTGATGTGGCACTAATATAGTAGCTCTATGCTCAATCACAACTGTTAAGGTATGTTCACACTAGGCTTTTTTTCAGCGTTTTTCTCTGCAGCAAAACACGATCTCTTGGCAGGAAAGAAGCTGCGTCAAAAACTCCAGTTTTGGTGCGTTTTTCAAGATCCCAAAATTCAGCTTTGCTTTCATCACAGAAGCATGAACACATGTCACCAATGCAAAATATATGTGAAACTATATTAACCCGAATTACAAATATAACAGTTGGGGGAGGTGAATTGTTCAGGAATAGTTTACTTAAGACACTGGCAGTGCATTGAGTTTATAGGACACTATTTATTTTCAAGCTATGGTCTGCCATTGAGTTGCTCAGGTATTTTCAATCACACGCCTGGCTCAACCAGTGTTTATTGTTGTAAACATCAAAAATTTAATTAAACTGTACTAATCCAAATTGTAATCTCAGGTGACCAAGACAAGATGGTAAACTTGGGAAAAACACAAAAATAAATGAGTTTCACGTACTGTTGTACTTGATTTTTTTTCACTAAAAATGCAGCAAAGCCTGATGTCTGTGTTCACACTAGGCGTTTTTTGCTCTATTGTACAACAAAAAAACATGCAAAGCACAAAATACTGATGACACAAAAACCAAGGTGTGTGCATGAGATTTCTGAAATCTTAAACTTTGCTGGTACTGTAAAACATAGCTGAAAATTTTCATAAAAAAAAAGATGAAAAAAACCTAGTGTGAACGTGTCCTTATCAGTATCAGCATCCACAGGAAGCTGATATTGTTAACAGTGTACCAGACAGTGTGGCCCACGGCTGTACCGACCCGTCTAATGGCCAGTCTGGCCCTTTGTATGTGTAGTATTCTGTCTTTTTATCATGGTGGTCAGCTACATCCTTAATGCATTAGTATTGTGATCAAATATTGGAGTATTAGTAAATTAGGCTGCTTTTTGCTCTTATAGTTTTGGGGGATTTAATGTCCTTTTCAGTGAATTGCATGTAATTTTAGTGTAGGAACTCACAAGAAAATGGGGACCTATGACACAGGTTACAAACTTGCATATTTTGCTCAAAATATAAACCATTAACTCAAATATTTTTTATCTTTGCAGGATACAACCAGGCTCTGTAGTGTTGGTGGGGAAAATAGGATGCTTGTCCCTGTAGGGTGCACTTATACATAATAAGCCGGCGTGGTGCACTACACGTATCTGTGTGACTGGCACATTATACAGGTTTTATTCACATGCATCTAGAATTCTAATCATTCACCCCTTTCCCTATGAATGGTCGGTGTGAGTGGTTGTTCACCAGTATTTTGCACCTGTGCTACCTCCCAGTTTTTATCCCTGGAGCTTGCTGTAGCCAGCAGTTAAAGTATGAACATATGACTTTTCTTACAAAATCTTCAGTTTTTTCTCAAATTAGTTAATGCAAAAATGTATATACCCCACATCAAAAACTACTACATCTAGTATTTGGTATGAGCTTCATGACTTTTAAGGACAGCACCAAGTTTTCTAGGCATGGACTGAACAAGTTGGCGACATATTGCAACATCTATCTCTTCCCTTTTTTCAAGAACAACCTCTTTTAGAGCCTGGATGCTGGATGAGAGTGATGCTTAAAGGGGTTTTTCACATGAACAAAAGTACATTTTAATCAATAGATTTTGGAATAATAAGTTCCACAATCGGATGTGTTTAAATAAAATGTTTCTTTGCTGAGATCTTATAAATGTGCCCCTGTTGTGTACTGTGTAATGGCCGTGTCTCACCGACCATACAGAGACATAGTCTGATAATGCTACATCTCTTGGGCAGGGGGTGGGGGGAGCCAAAGAGTATACAGACATTACAGCATGGGTTCACAGCTGATTCTTTTTGTGAGATAAAACATTTCCCTGCCTGTTCTTAAACAATGTTTTACTTCAAAGAAAGAATCATCTGCGATCCCCTGCTGTAATGTCTATTCACTTTTTTTCTACCCCCTTGCCCAGGAGATGTAGTATGATCAGATCATGTTCCTGCACGGTCAGACACGGCCATTACATAGTACACAGCAGGGGCACATTTGTAAGATTATCTCAGCACAGAAACCTTTTTTTTAAACACATCTAATTGTGGAAGTTATAATTATTTCAAAATCTATTGATTAAAATGAACTTCTGTTCATGGAACAACCTCTTTAACCCCTTAATAACATCTGACGTACTAATACGCGTCTGTGCCCTGGGACTTAAGACCCAGACCCGTATTAGTACGTCATCGCGATCGCGCGCGCACACAGGCTGTGCGGGCGCGATCGCCGCCGGGTGTCAGCTGATTGTCACAGCTGACACCCGGTACTATGTGCTGGGAGCGGTCCTGCACCGCTCCCAGCACATTAACCCCCGCGATGCTGCGATCGAAGTCGATCGCGGCATTGCGGGGGCATGGGGAGGTGATCGGCGATACTCACCTCCTCTTCCGGCTTCCAGCGCAGTCTGCAAAGGCTTCCCGGGTGTTGCCATGACGACTCAATGTCGTCATGACAACATCCGGGTCACCAGAGAGCAGGAAGATTGCTTGGACATGCGCAGTGCATCTCCAAGCAATCTTCACACTGTGCACTTCTGACAGCCTTCATGGCATAGGTATGGTGCTCCATTCCTGTGCCATGCAGGCGATCAGAAAAAAAAAAGTGAAAGTCCCAGAGTGGGACAAAGTAATAAAGTGTATAAACTGTGTGAAAGTGGAAAAAAAAAAAAAGTGCAAAAATATTATAAAAAAATAATACACCAAAAATAAAATATAATGTACCCATCAATAAATATTATTATAAAAAAAATATTAAAAAAAAACAATAAAAGTACACATATTTGGTATCGCCGCGTCCGGAACAACCTGACCTATAAAACTGTCCCACTAGTTAACCCCTTCAGTGAACACGGTAAAAAAAAAAAAAAAAAAAAAAAAACGAAGCAAAAAACAATGCTTTATCACCATACCGCCAAACAAAAAGTGGAATAACACGCGATCAAAAAGACGCATATAAATAAAAATGATACCGCTGAAAACGTCATCTCGTCCCGCAAAAAACAAGCCGCCATACAGCTCCATCAGCCAAAAAATAAAAAAGTTATAGCTCTCAGAATAAAGCGATGCTAAAAAATATTTTTTTCTATAAAATAGCTTTTATTGTGTATAAGCGCCAAAACATAGAAAAATGATACAAATGTGGTACCGCTGTAAACGTACTGACCCGAAGAATAAAGCTACCTCATCAATTTTACCACACGCGGAACAGAATAAAAAAAAAAAAAAACAATTCCTGAATTGTTGGTTTTTGTTTATTCTGCCTCCCAAAAATCGGAATAGAAAGCGATCAAAAAATGTCACGTGCCTGAAAATGGCACCAATAACAACGTCAAGTCATCCTGCAAAAAACGAGCCGTCACATGACTGTCTGCCAAAATCTGGAAAAATTATAGCTCTCAAAATATGGCGATGCAAAAACTAGATTTTACAAAAAATGCGTCTTTTAGTGTGTGACAGCTGTCAGTCATAAAACCCCATATGATTCTGGCATTGCTGTAATCACACCGACCCGAAGAATAAAGTCGTCTAATCACTTATACCGCACAAGGAACGGCGTGAAAAATAAACTCTTGGGTTAGGATTGGGCTAGGGTTAGGGCTGGATTTGGGGCTAGGGTTGTGCTGGGGCTAGGGTTGTGCTGGGGCTAGGGTTGTGCTAGGGCTAGGGTTGTGCTGGGGTTAGGGTTGTGCTGGGGCTAGGGTTGTGCTGGGGCTAGGGTTGTGCTAGGGCTAGGGTTAGGGCTGGGGTTGGGATTTTTTTCAAAAGTAAGAAAAAAAGATGACGATATGGCGACTAGTGTTGAGAGCAAGTGCTCGCTACTTGAGTTTGCATCGGGTGCTCTGGTATGCATTGAGTATCGTGGGTATTTGAGTGACATGCTCGAGTCTCTGCCCCATATGCTTCGCGGCCAAAAAACTTTACGGGGATTGCCTGCCATGCACGAGCGATCCCCGCATGTTTTTTTTTGGGTGTCTAATAACCGTGAAACACGCGGAGCAGGGACTCGAGCATGTCACTCGAGCACACGCTGTACATGGTGCATACCTGAGTACCCGATGCAAACTCAAGTAGCGAGCACTTGCGCTCAAGAATAATGACAACTTATTCAATATGATGACCTAATGTAAACAAATTCTGTGCCGTACCTCTGGGTTCAAAATGTTCACTATACACCTTAATAAAATCCTTGAGGGGTATAGTTTCCAAAATGGGGACACTTGTGAGGGAGCTCCACTGTTTAGGCACATCACGGGCTCTCCAAACGCGACATGGTGTCCGCTAACAAATTGAATGGAAAATCGGCTCAAATTGTTAGCGGACGCCATGTTGCATTTGGAGAGCCCCTGCGTGCCCAAACATTGGAGCTCCCCCACAAGTGACCCCATTTTGGAAACTAGACCCCCCAAGGCACCTATCTAGATTCATAATGAGCACGTGGAACCCCAGGTGCTTCACAAATTGATTCATAAAAATGAAAAAGTGTTTTTTTTTTCACTTTTTCATTTTTACGAATCAATTTGTGAAGCACCTGGGGGTTCCAAGTGCTCACTATGCATCTAGAAAGGTGCCTTGGGGGGGTCTAGTTTCCAAAATGGGGTCACTTGTGGGGGAGCTCCAATGTTTGGGCACACAGGGACTCTCTAAATGCAACATGGTATCCGCTAACAAATTGAATGGAAAATCGTCTCAAATTGTTAGCGGACACCACATTGCGTTTGTAGAGCCGCTCTGTGCCCAAACTTTGGAGCTCCCCCACAAGTGACCCCATTTTGGAAACTAGACCCCCCAAGGCACCTTTCTAGATGCATAGTGAGCACTTGGAACCCCCAGGTGCTTCACAAATTGATTCGTAATAATGAAAAAGTGAAAAAAAAAACACTTTTTCATTTTTATGAATCAATTTGTGAAGCACCTGGGGTTCCAAGTGCTCACTATGAATCTAGATAGGTGCCTTGGGGGGTCTAGTTTCCAAAATGGGGTCACTTGTGGGGGAGCTCCAATGTTTGGACACACAGGGACTCTCCAAATGCAACATGATATCCGCTAACAAATTGTCGGCTCAAATTAGCTGCTTTTTTCTTGCCATAATGCAAATTCTAACAGTCTATTCAGTAGGACTATCAGCTGTGTATCCACCAGACTTCTGCACAACACAACTGATGGTCCCAACCCCATTTATAAGGCAAGAAATCCCACTTATTAAACCTAACAGGGCACAGCTGTGAAGTGAAAAACATTTCTGGTGACTACCACTTGAAGCTCATCAAGAGAATGCCAAGAGTGTGCAAAGCAGTCATCAAATCAAAAGGTGGCTACTTTGAAGAACCTAGAATATAAGACATATTTTCAGTTATTTCACACTTTTTTGTTAAGTATATAATTCCACATGTGTTAACTCATAGTTTTGATGCCTTCAGTGTGAATGTACAATTTTCATAGTCATGAAAATACAGAAAAATCTTTAAATGAGAAGGTGCGTCCAAACTTTTGGTCTGTACTGTATGTGTTTTTGGATTATTGTTATGTTTGAAACTTGTATGTCTACCAAGGGCACAGAGTTATGGTTGCATCTTTTCTTTCCATGTAGAGCAGTTCATCTTTGAACTCATGATACCTTCAATGAAATGTAGCTCCCCAACATCAGCCGTACTCATACAGCTCTGCATAAGGACACCATGTTTTACTGTAAGCATTATTCATTTAGAAATATGAATTTAGAAAAATGCATGAGGCCTACAGTGAAACATGGTGGTGGCAGCAGTGTCCTTATGTGGGGCTGCATGAGTGCTGCTGATGTTGGGGAGCAAAATTTCATTGTAGATATCAGGACTTTATATTGTACTGGTCTATATTGAAAAAGAAGCTGCTACCACTTTTCCAGCATAGCTATGATCGAAAACACACACGTTGCATTTCTGAAGAACAGATTGAAAATGATTCAGTGACCAAGTATGACTTCTCACAGTCTAAATTTCCTATCAATATGTCTTTGGAGTGTGGGAGCAAACCCATGCAAACACAGAGATAACATACAAACTCCTTGCAGATGTTGTCCTTTGTGGAATTTGAACCCAAGACCCCAGTGCTGCAATGCTGCATTGCTAACCACTGAGCCACCGTGCTGCCCCTATATAGCTATGAAACATTAGTGCCTGCTTTATATTGGGTAATGCAGCTTTCAAGAGAAATTGCATAGTAAATTGTGCATGCTAGCTGAATGGAATTTTTATTTTTTTATTCCATTTTGTATTAATATAAAGCACATCAAGGATTAGCAAACTTGTTGTATACTTTGAAACCTCCATTCTTTAAACTGGGGTGACTTTTAGGAGATTATAATAAAGAGGCCCTTCAAAGTTACTTCAAAATTGAATAGGACCTTAAAATGCAGTTTATTTCAACCTTTTTCTGATGTGGGCCGCAATAATATGTCCCTGTGCCCTGGGCTTTAGTGACTAAATATGTATAGATACGGATCACGCCCGCACAGAGCGCGATCGCCACCGGGTGTCAGCTGATTCTGACAGCTGACAACTGTAACTCAGTGCCAGGAGCAGTGCTCGCACCGCTTATGGCACTTTAACTCACTAAATGCTGCATTTAGCAAGCGAGCAGAGGGACAGAAGTCCCCCTGTTCTTGGATTGGAGACCCCACGACCTCATCGCGGGGTCCTGATCATTGTCATCATGACCCGATGTTGTCATGACAACATCCGGGTCACCAGGCACTGGCAAGGTAGTTTGAGCATGCGCAGTGCATGATCAAACTATGTTGTGTCTGCAAGGCTGAGAGGTTATAAGGTATAGCAGTGATCCTTCCCTGCTATACATTATAACTGCGATCACACTGCAGAAAGTGAAAGTTCCATAGGGACTAAGTGAAAAATAAAAAAAATTGTAAAAATATATATTTTTTTTAAAAAATCACAAAATAAAAAATATATATTTATATATATATATATATATATATATATATATATATATATATATATACATATATATATAGTACCCATAAATATTATGCCTCGTCAGAAATGACCTGACCTATGAAACAATCCCACTATTTACCCCTTTAGTGAACACGGTAAAAAAAAAAAATAAAAAATGAAGGAAAAAAAAGGTGTTTTATCATCATGCCGCTGAAGAAAAAGTGGAATAAAACACGATCAAAAAGACAAATGTAAAGAAAAATGTTACCGCTAAAATCGTTATCTTGTCCTGCAAAACTACATGACTCTGTCAGCCGAAATCTGAAAAAATTATAGCTCTCAAAATATGGCGATGCAAAAACTAGTGTTTGGAGAAAAAAAAAAAGCACTTTTAGTGTGTGACAGCTGCCAAACATAAAAACCCATTATAAATCTGGTATCGCTGTAATCGCACCGACCTGAAGAATAAAGTCATCTAATCACTTACACCGCACAAGGAATAGCGTAAAAAATAAATTAAACCAATTCTTCACCTGGTGCTGATTTGTTCCTTCTGCCTCCCAAAGATTGCAGTAAGGCTCGGCTCACATTTATCCTGTGCTGAGCACTTACAGCGCTTCCTGTGCAAATCTCTGAAATATGTGATTCAGATTCCCTATAATGAGGCAAATGGAGACCCTGTGGACGCCGTGTGGCCTGTAATCCCACGGTGTCCGTCTTTTTATTAGGTGTGCATAAAAAAGTGCCGTCGGCCATAGTTTTATTCACCTCTGAAAAAAAGGACACTGCTAAACAGAGGCCAGACAGGGTCCAGAGTAACTCTGCTGCCTCATTATAATGAATGGATCCCTCAGGAGTTTCATCTGAATTATGTCACTCTTAGATTTAAATGGAAACCCCGATATCACTGCTGAGCTTAGAGCACAGGATAAATGGGAACATTTTACATAACATTTTGGATCACAATAAAAGCTTTGACTCAATCCACGAAAAAAGCAAGTACCCACTCAGGTCCATCATCTGTTAACGGAAATATAGGGGGCTTCCACGTTATTAGTAGCACAAAAGCTCTGGAAAAGCGAAATGGCTCTAGCCCCCAAAAGAAATTCAGTAAATTCTGTGCTCCCAAATACAAATGCCCACCTCCCTTTTGAGCCCCACAGTGTGCCTAAATCGCAGTTAGCATCCACATGTTTGGAATTACTTTTGCAACAAGAGCCCGCCTAATTTACGGGTGCATGTCTCCAGAAGCACAAGCTAGGCATAACGTACTAGTCACTACAATGGCAGTTTGCAATTTTCAGTCAGCAGCATCCACTGCTGCTTGTTTCTGGAAAACACCCATGTAGTTAAAATCCTCACCACACCTGTACATAAATTCTCAAAGGGGTATAATTTCCAAAATGGAGTCACTTGAGGGGAGATTCTGCTCTTTTAGCACTTAGGGTCTCTGTTAATGGAGTCTGCAAACTATTCTAGCAAAATCTGCGCTCCAGGAGGCAATTAGCGGTCCGTCCCTCCAGAGTCTCACCATGTGGCTAAGCAGTACTGTACAGCCACATGTGGGGTATTTCCACATTCAGCATAAATTGTGGGACAAATTTTGGTGCCATTTTTACCCATTTTCCTGTGTGAAAATGTAAAATCTAAAACAAAACTTTGGTGGTGAAAAATATAATTATTCTTTCTTCACCGCCCAATGGGGTAAATTTCTGTGAGGCACATGTGGTGTCAACATGCTCACTGCACCGCTAGATGAGTTCATTTTCCCTGCTATCCTTGTGAAAATGAAAATATTGGGGGCTAAAACAAATTTTTTGTGGGGAAAATACTGTATATATTTTTTATTTTTACACATCCATTTTGTAAAATTCTGTGATGCACCTGCGCTCACCACACATCTAGATAAATTCCTTGTGTCTAGTTTCCAAAATGGGGTCATTTGTATGGTTTTTCCACTGTTAAAGCACATCAGGGGCTCTCCAAACGCAATATGACACCTGCAGACTATTCCATCAAAGTGTGCATTCCAAAATTTCTCTTCTTCCTTTCTGAGCCCTGCCGTGCGCCCAAACAATAGTTTTACCCCACATATGGGGGCATCACCGTACTCAGGAGAAATGGCTCAACAACTTTTGGGGTTCAATTTCTCATGTTATCCTTATGAAGATAAAAAAATTGGGCCTAAAAGATTATTTTTGTTGAAAAAAAGTGTTTTTTTTTATTTTCACGGCTCTACATTATAAACTTTTGTAAAACACTTGGGGTTCAAAGTGCTCACTATACATCTAGATAAGTTCCTTAAAGGGTCTAGCTTCCAAAATGGGGTCACTTGTGGGGGTTTTCCACTGTTTAAGCCAGGGCTGTGGAGTTGGAGTTGTGGAGTTGGTATAAAATGGACCGACTCTGACTCCTAAAATATATAATAAATTGGGTGCAGTAGTTCAATGCAGTTTGTGGGGAATATTTTTTTACAAGAATTTGGGAAAGTTATGAAATGTCCTATGAATGTCCTATTCCTGATCTCAGGGTCTAGACTTTTAGCTGAGATGAATCTGTGCTACAGTAAATTTATCAATTAAACATGAGTAATGTATGAGGGAGTCAGAGTCATGGAGTCGGAGTTGGTGTCAGGGAAATTGAGGAGTCAAAGTCCAAGGTTTGGCTTACCGACTCCACAGCCCTGGTTTAAGCACATCAGGGGCTCTCCAAACACGATATGACACCCACAGACCATTCCATCAAAATGTGCATTCCATAATTATACGTCTTCCTTTCTGAGCCCTGCCGTGTGGACAAACAATAGTTTTACCCCACATATGGAGGCCTCAACGTACTCAGGAGTAGTGTTGAGTATTCCGATACTGTAATATCGGGTATCGGCCGATATTCGCGGTATCGGAGTTCCGATACTGAGTTCCGATACTTTTACAATATCGAATACCGGAATTGGAAGTTCCCATAATGCCTGCGCTCTGCAGTGTCTCTGAAGGATGACAAGCTGGATGGCAGCGCTCAGCTGCGATCCAGCCTGTCATCAGAATGCCACCCCAGCGTGAGAGAATTCTCCTGATTGTTTAAAAGCCGGGGGGTGGTAAAAAGCCGGCGGGCGGTAAAAAGCTGCTGGCTTTTAAACAATCACACAGCCCCATACTGCTTCTCCGCAGCCTACCACCCAGGCGGGGAAGCCTGCAGTGAAAAGACTTCACCGCCGGCTGTCCCGTTCTGTGCTGCGCTCTCCCGCCGGTTATTTCAAATGAACAGCTGAGGTATCAGCTGATGCCGATCAGCTGTTCATTTGAAGTAGCCGCGGTGCCCTCAGAGGGTTCATGTGAGTTCATGCTTGACTGCATTGCATGAACTCACATGAACTTTCCCACGGCCCCACAGGTCAGCCTCACCTCCCAGACGATCACACCGGTCATGATTGGTGTGTGCGCGGTGTCTATGCGATGTCTGCGGGTGTCTGCGTGCAGGCAGACATAGGCCGATGTGACACTACTACTCCCATCGGCCTATGTCTGTCCCCCGTCCACTCGTGCCAGCAGGATCAGCTTGATGGGAGCAGTAGTTCCCATCAGCCTGATCCTGCTATTTAAACTGCCCCATATGTTATTTTTGCCCCTATACATGTTTTATTTTTTTAGGCCCCCATATTTTTTTTTTGTTTTTGGTCCCCAATAAATTTTAAATACATTTCATTTGTGGCCAGTGGTTACCTAAAATAAATTAGTTTATACATTACCTGTCCCCGCCGATCGCCACCTAAAATAAAGTAAAAAATAAAAAACTACACCTATACTCACCTAGATACCTAATTCCCCGAAGCCATCGATCTCCTGTAATAAAATATAAAATAATAAACCACAACCTTATCCTTACCCCTCCGTAGTAGTCCACGAGTGTCCCACGATGATCTCCAGTTTAGAGCAGCCACATAGAATGTGACCGCTCTGAACCGCTGCCGCCGCTAGAATGGCGGGGCCGTAAAGCAGCCCCATCATTGCATAAGCGGGTTCGCCGGAGTTCAGGCAGCGCTGCTCCGGTTAGCTCCTTTACGGCCCTGCTGTACCGTGAGAAATTCCCACGGTACAGCAGTGCCGTAAAGGAGGTCTCCGGAGCTGCGCTGACTGAATGCACTCCGGTGACCTCAGTCAGGGGCTCAGGCTGCCGGGAGCGGACGTGTTCCCGGCAGTGTGAGCTTACAGCAGCCATGCACAGCTGTCACCATCTCCAGATGTGACAGCTGTGCATGGGAGATCAGCGCAGGAACGTGGACAGGTGACTATTTTTTTTTAGTAAACTAAGAATTAAATAAAATGGTGTGTTTTATTTCAAATAAATTATTTTTTTCTGGGTGTAGTGTGTGTTTTTTCTTTTTAACACTTTGTAGGTTAGCAATGAGGGTGTCTTATAGACGCCCATCATTACTAACCTGGGCTTCATGGCAGCTGGCGCTGACATGAACCCGACCACTATTACCCCCTGCCACCGCACCAGGGCAGCGTGGAAGAGCGAGGCTAAGTGCCAGAATTGGCGCATCCTATGGATGCGCCATTTCTGGGGCAGCTGACGGCTGTTGTTTCTAGCCTGGGAGGGGGCCAATATTCATGGCACCCTTCCTGGGCTATTAATATCAGCCCCCAGCTGTCTGCCTAGCCTTTGCTAGCTATTAAAATAGGGGGGACCCCACGTCATTTTTTTTGGGGGGGTCCCCCATTTTAATAGCTAGTAAAGGCTAGGTATTCAGCTGGGGGCTGATATTAGTAGCCTGGGAAGCTCCGTGGGTATTACCTCCTTCCCAGGCTTCAAACATCTGCCCCAGCTGTCTGCTTAACCTCCGCTAGAGACTAAAATTATGGGGGATCCCACGCCAATTTTTTTTTTCAATAAATCCTTTATTTTAACACTAAATGACACTTGAGGGGTTAATAAAGATGCCGTCCCTAAATTATTATTTATTTTTTAATTAATTTTTCCCAAAAATTTTGACTTGGGCTTTGCCATATTTTTGTATGCCAGCCAGGTACAGCATCCAGGAACGGGCTGCCCCCAACTCCCAGCTGCCTATTTGTACCTGGCCGGACACAACAATATAGGGAAGCCCTTTTTTTTATTATTTCATGAATTTCATGAAATAAGTTAAAAAAAAAAAGTACGTGGGACTTCGCCCTATTTTTGTGTCCAGCCAGGTACAACTAAGCAGCTGGGGGCTGGAATCCACAGCGCAGGGTGGCCCAAGCATTGTGGCCCCCCCCTGCTGCGAACTGCAGTCCGCAGCCACCCCAGAAAATGTTGCGTTCATAGAAGCGCCATCTTCTGGCGCTGTATCCAGCTCATCTAGGGCCCTGGTGCGGTGGCTCACTGGGTAATAAAGGGGTTAGGGCCAGCTTTGTATTATCCGCTGGCCCTAAGCCCGAAATTCATGGGGTCACGCCAATATTAGACATGACCGCCATGAATTTCTAGTTAAGTATTTAAAAAAAACACAACACCCAGAATAAAGTCCTTTAATTGAAATAAACACACAATTCTTTATTGTTCTAAATTAAACTCTACTTACCGTCATGCCCATTCCAGCTGAAGCCAATGATCTCCTGCAATAAAAGTAAAATAATAAAGCAACATCTACCTTACCTTTCCATGGTTCCCAGGACAGCTTCAGCTCTGCTACATTCACATGACAGGCTGGATCGCAGAAGAAAGCTGCCATCCAGCCTGTCATCCCGCAGACACTGAGAAGCGCATGCATGCTTGCGCTCCTCAGTGTCTGGCTGTGACGGCATCCAGATGAGCCGAGTCTCTCACGCTCACCGCATGCGCAGGAGAATTCTCCCACGCTGTCAGTGACGTGCATGAGGTGAGCTGAGTTCATTGTCGGCTCATCTGGATGCCGTCACAGCCAGACACTGAGGAGCGCAAGCATGCCTGCGCTTTTCAGTGTCCGCGGGATGACAGGCTGGATGGCAGCTTTCTGCTGCGATCCAGCCTGTCATCTCGATGTAGCAGAGCTGGAGCTGTCCTGGGAACCATCGAAATGTAAGGATGATGTTGCTTTATTATTTTACTTTTATTGCAGGAGATCGTTGGCTTCAGCTGGAATGGGCGTGATGGTAAGTATGGTTTAATTTAGAACATTAAAGAATTGTGTGTTTATTTCAATTAAAGGACTTCATTCTGGGTGTTTGTGTTTTTTTAACTTTGACTATGGGGTTAGTAATGGGGGTGTCTTATAGACGCCTCTCCATTACTAACCTGGGCTTGATGTCAGCTGGCATTATAAGCTGACATCAACCCCAGCCCTATTACCCCACTGCCACCGCTACAGGGCAGTGGGAAGAGCGAGGCTAAGTGCCAGAAGTCGCACATCCTATGGATGCGCCATTTCTGGGGCGGCTGACGGCTGGTATTTCTAGCCTGGGAGGGGGCCAATATTCATGGCACCCTTTACTGGGCTATTAATATCAGCCCCCAGCTGTCTGCCTAGCCTTTGCTAGCTATTTAAATAGGGGGGACCCCACGTCAATATTTTTGTGGGGTCCCCCATTTTAATAGCTAGTAAAGGCTAGGTATTCAGCTGGGGGCTGATATTAGTAGCCTGGGAAGCTCCGTGGGTATTACCCTCTTCCCAGGCTTCAAACATCTGCCCCAGCCGTCTGCTTAACCTCCGCTAGAGCCTAAAATTACGGGGAACCCCACGACAATTTTTTTTTAAATAAATCCTTTATTTTAACACTAAATGACAAGTACAGTAACCAACACTATCACTGTACTTATTATATATGTGACTGACATGTTTCTATCTATCTAACCTACGTGTGATTCTCTATTCTTTCTATTCTAAATTGTCGGGTACCGATGCTGAATTGCCGGCCGGCTTTTTTAAAGAGACGGTGCATGAAAACACTAATATTTTTTTAAATAAATCCTTTACACTAAATGACAAGTACAGTAAGCAACACTGTCACTGTACTTCATATATATATGACTGACATGTTTCTATCTATCTAATCTATGCGTGAAGCTCTATTCTTTCTGTTCTATATTGTCGGGTACCGGTGTATGCCGCTGCTGAATTGCCGGCTTTTCATGTTTCACTGTGAGCACTGTCCCCATCGATTTGGGCAACCACCTCCCCCAATACATTCTACATTACTGTTAGTTGTTTTCCTTCATGTAGAATTAACCTACAAGGAAAGAAAGGGTTTATTTTTATTCCGATATTTGTGTCCCATTGACTTGCATTGGTTTCCGGTATCGGAATCGGCGATATCCGATACTTTTTGGGTATCGGCCCGATCCAATCCGATATTTCCTGATATCGGAAGTTATCGCTCAACACTACTCAGGAGATAATTTTTGTTGAAAAAAAGTGATTTTTTTTATTTTCACGGCTCTACGTTATAAACTTTTGTAAAGCACTTGGGGTTCAAAGTGCTCACCACACATCTAGATAAGTTCCTTAAGGGGTCTAGTTTCCAAAATGGTGTCACTTGTGGATTGTTTCCACTGTTTAGGCACATCAGGGGCTCCCCAAACACGACATGGCATCTGCTAAATATTCAAGGAAATTTTACATCCAAAAAAATCAAATGGCGATGCTTCCCTTCCGAGCCATGCCGTGCTCCAAAACAGTGGTTTTCCCCCACATATGGGGTATCGGTGTACTCAGGATAAATTGTACAACAAATTTTGAAATTTTGGGGTCCATTTTTTCCTGTTGTACAACCGAGCATGTGTTTGCATCTTCTTGTTGACATGACTGCTACTAGAAGGCAGGACTGTGGAGTCGGTTTGCCAAACCTCTGACTCCTCAATTTCCATGACACCAACTCCCTCATGCATGGCTCATGTTTAAGTGATAAATTTACTGTATCACAGATTAATCTCAGCTAAAAGTCTAGAACCTGAGATCAGGAATAGGACAGACATTTATAGGACATTTCATAACTTTCCCAAATTCTTATGAAAAAATATTCCCCACAAACTGCATTGAACTACTGTACCCAATTTATTATACATTTTAGGAGTTGCAGTTGGTCCATTTTTTATGGATTCCGACTCCACCAAAATGGGCACCGACTCCCGACTCCACAGCCCTGCTAGAAGGGAGCATGCCCCCTATTTTTGAACTAACCAGACAGATATCATGGCGCTGGAGCTCTGAACAGCGCTGGAACAGGCCACGTCCCCTCTTCTCAGGGTGACTGTTCCTTACGGGGGGGTGGGGGGAGGGGCTGAACACTTGTGTATTATGTAATGACCCAGATGGGAAGGGTGAGTGGTCAGGAGCAGATTCTGTCACGTGGAATTGCAAGGGTTATAAAGATAATTAAACTGCACTGACCATTTTGTCTTTATAGTGTATGAGTGCAGGAACAGTACACATTTTTTTATCTCCCCAGAGTACCCCTTTAAATAAATGAGAACCTACATGTTTTGTATCTGCAAACTTGTAATGACCTGGAGAATCATAATGGCAGGTTAGTTTTAACATTTAGTGAGCATGGTAGATTAAAAAAAAAAAAAAAACAGTTGTGGAATTGCACTTTTTTTGGAATTTCACCACACTTGGAAGTTTTTTTTCCTGTTTTTCAGTACATTATAGGGTAAAATCAATGGTGTTGTTGAAAAGTACAACTCGTCCTGCAAAAAAATAAGTCCTCACACAGCCATATTGACAGAAAAATAAAAAAAGTTATGGCTCTAGAAAGAAGGGGAGCAAAAAACGAAACCACAAAAATTGAAAATGGCCAGGGGGTGAAGAGGTTAATTTGCATAAAAAAAAAGAATCAAAAACGCAATATGTGAACATTGCCTAACACTGACAGGTATAATGTATTGCAGTGCTGGAACATTGAAATGTGTTGTACCAGTAATCTAGAGTAATAAAAATTAAAATCCTATAGGACAAAATAAAAAGTAAAAAATTGTAAAAATCTAAAAAAAAAATTACAAAATAAAAATAATAAACATACCAATAAATAACTATATTTAAGTAAAAACAAAAATAAAAGTACACATTTGTTATCGTCGAAATGACCTGATCTATAAAACTGAACTTAACCCCTTCAGTGAACACCGTTAAAAAATAAATTAAAAACTTGGCAAAAAAACTGGAAAAGCAAATCACAGTGGGCTGTGCCTTTCTACACAGAAGCCCACGGCAGAGAAACGTATGCTATACAGTATGTTTTCCTTGCAGTGTGCCCCTATAGCTGATGGATGACACCCATCCTGACTGTGGCCAATGTCAAGCATAAACAGAGTGTGTACCTAGCCTTACAGTTGTCTCTGTTCACATCAGTTTTACTTCTTTAAAGTGTGATAGTGGCATGTAAAAGACTTCAACATGGTGGCCATCAGTTCTATTGACCATGTGCCCACCGTGCAGTATGGACGCAGATTTCCGAAGGGTTATCTTGATTGCCGGATGCCCACTTTTTAAAAAATTATGGCTGTCAGAAAATTGTCGACAAAGCCAAATTGTTTTTGTAATTGTTTTTATTTTATTTTTAAGTAGTAAATCAAAAGAAGAATATATAGATTTGGTATCCCGTAACCATACTGACCCATAGAACAAAGTTAACAGATCACCACCACATTACCACAAAGTGAGCAGAGCTAATGCAAAACTCCAAATAAGAATTTGTGGAACTAGTGTTTTTCTCCTCACCGTTTCCACTTATTTCATAAATAAATGGTGTTCTGCAAATAACAAGCCCTCTTGCAGCTATGTTGAAATATAAAAAGTTTATGGCTCTTATTAGAAGGGGAGTAAAAGACAAAGTTACACTATCCTGGGAAAAAGCTCTATGTCTACCTCGTTGCAACCTCCTGCTCAGGGTTTGTTATTCGAAGGATGACATGTGTAATAGATTCCCCTTAACACATCCATATAATACTGGTACCATTGTCATCAGTATTTTGGATCAGTGTTCCATCCGTGTGCCATCCATTTTTTTCCACTATGACTTCAGAAATATCAATTCAAAAGCTTCTCCTATACTTTGCAATGTTAAACATGTACAGCACACAGATGTTACAAGGATGTTTTACACAGAGCCATAAACTTGTATTGGCCCTTGTCATCCATGCAGCCGGGATAAAAATGGACTGGTCTCCGTGTGGTTCATATGAAGATCACCATAGATTATAATAAGTATGTGTGGATACTTGTCTCCGGTGCATGTGAAACCGGATGCCACACGTACCGGAAACACATACATGTGAAGGAGGCTTTAGGGCTCTTTCACATGTCCTGATATTTCCGGTACCAGAAACACCAGTACCGGAGATATCTGTGTCCGTGTGTGGATCACACGTACAGGGGCTGGGGAATCAGTGTACAGTTAGCCCTGTTCCCAAGCTCCGGGTGGGTGCTGAACTCTGCCTTCATCATAGTTCCCTGCTTGCGCTGTGATCAGCACCAGCAGGGACAATTTTGAGAATAGAAGTGTCTGCTCCCGCATTGTCCAACTGTAGAAATGAGAATTAAACAAAAAAAAAACTTATACACATCTGTCCTAAGTGTCCACTGCTGTAATCCATGCAGCCGCTCACACAGAGGAGCCGGGGAAAATGGCTCCTGCAGCAAGAGGGCACCGGACCTCTGCTGAGCTCATCAAGCGGTGTCCTGTCACTCACTGAGTGCAGCTCCGGGGCCCGCTCGCTGCAGCGCGTCATGTGATCATTCGCATGGATTACAGCGGGGGACACCTAGGACAGGTGAATATAAGTTTTTTTTATTTTACAGTTGGACACTGTGGGAGCAGAATACTACTATTCATCATTGTCCCTGCTGGTGCTGATCACAGTGCAAGCAGAGAACAATGATGAGAGCAGCGTTCAGCACCCGACACTTGGGAACAGCGCTAACTGTACCGCTGATCCCAGGCTCCGGTACGTGTCATACGGATAGCATCCGTGTGCCGTATGTGTTTACACAGACCCATTGACTTGAATGGGTCCATGTGATCCAAGCTGCTGGCCAAAGACAGACATGTCTACGTGTGTGTCACTCGGACACACGGTCCGTGGAAACACACTGACATTTGCGTAGACCCATTCATTTGGTGTCTTCGGTACGTGTGGAAACTGACACCACACGTACCGGACACACTGACGTGTGAAAGAGCCCTTACACTGTATGGACAAGGATGGAAAGTCACCTCTTAATCATTGAATTCAGGTTTTCTCTTTTGGTCCCAATGGCACGGGTATATAAAATCCAGCACCTAAACATGTAGTCTGCCTCTGCAAACATTTGTGAAAGAATGGCTTGTTCTAAAGAGCTCACTGAATTCAGCAAGTTGCTGTAATATGTTGTCTTAAGGCAGTTCATGAAAGTCCAAATAAGCCATAGTTGGATGAGTTTGATGTGGAAGAACTTGATTAACCTCAACTCCATCAGATACCTTTATCAGATGAGCTAGAGATTGCAAGCCAGGTCCTCCTGTCCAACATCAGCGACTGACCTGATAAATGCTCTTCTAGAAGAGTGGATAAAAGTCAACATAGAAATATTCCCAATTTTTTTTTTAAGAAAGCCTTCCAAAAGAGTGGAAGCTTTATTACCTGCAAAGGGAGATCAACTCCATATTAATGACCCTGGATTTAAAAAGGAATGCCATAAAAGCATCTCTGGGAGTAATGTGTATGTGTCTCAATAGGTTTATCCATATGGTGTGTAATAGGTTCTGCTTCTTTCATTAGTGAGAGGTGGAGACTGCTGCTTTTGACAATGTGTAAATATGGAGATGAATGAGAATCATAATCAGTTTTGTTATATATTTTAGGAAGGAAACAGAAAAAAAGAAAAAGGCCAATAATTGTGGAAGAGGAAGAGACTGTAGAGGCAAAGTAAGCACAAAATAAGACTTTTGTGGATGTGGACATACCAAATATTTTAAATTGTTATTTTATTTTTAATGAGGGAAGGCGTCAACAGAACCATCATCATTAAATGAATACATCACCAGAACATTCCATCAGTATTCCACATGCATCACCATCAGTACTTAAATACACCATTGATACATAAATTCATCATTGGTTGGGTGAAGCCATTTATTGTCAAACTACTGTGTTTTCTCTTTTTAAATCTTAATGACAACCAAAAACATCCAAATGACCCTGATCAAAAGTTCACATACCCCAGTTCTTAATACCGTGTATTGCCCCCTCTAACATCAATGACAGCTTGAAGTCTTTTGTGGTAGTTGAGGTTCTTTATATTCTCTGATGGTAAAGCTGCCCATTCTTCTTGGCAAAAAGCCTCCAGTTTCTGTAAATTCCTGGGCTGTCTAGCATGAAATGTGCGCTTCAGATCTCCCCAGAGTGGCTTAATGATATTGAGGTAAGGAGACTGAGATGGACACTCCAGAACCTTGAACTGTCTGCATCTGAATCTAGGAGCGCAATCTGAGGTATCAGTAAGGAATTGGTGGATGCTGCCTTCCATGGTAATTGTAGTGTCTTGTGATGGTGTAGGTGTCTATCTTCTCTTTTGCCACCCATCTGGTTAGGTAAAATGCAATCTGATTAGTTGTGGATTAGGGCCCAGGAGAACAATGAACACGTCTTCACTCCACATTTGCTAGGACAATGCCCCCACCATGATGATTTTATTAGTTAAAATGTTTATTTTTATTTTGTTTTTAATACTAAAAGAGACCTTGATTTGTATGTTTCTGCAGTAAATCATGTGGGTGTAAAGACATCCCCCCCCGCAAGTTCATCTGTGTCGTGGAAGATTCAGAGTTGTAAGTAATTTTGACAACATAGAATAATAGAAATAAAAGATTAACAATTTGTATAACTTTTGAATTCAACCTAAACTTAACTTAAAGTAAAAGTTAATATGAACATAATATGCATAAAGCAAAGTGATAGTGTCTTTTCTAGCCATATATATGCTGTTTTGCACAGCTGGACCATTCTAGGGCTAAGCCAGGTGCTATGTTATCTATGTTGGCTATATGCTCTTATTCATAATCACTAGGGCTCGGGCTGTACGCGCTCATAGGCAGAGGCCTGTCATGTCAGGGAAGCGAGTGGCTAGTAAAAGTTTGTTTTTCTCTGTTTGGTACTGTACTTAAAGGGAACCTAAGAACACATCGTTTCAGAGTAAAATATACATGGCTGAGTTCATTCAGTGAGTGATGGAGATATGCTGCCCACGGATTAGGCAGCATGTGTCCGTTACCTTTTAACCCCTTCGCTCCCCGGCAATTTTCTGCTTTGTTTTCATTTTTGATTTTTGTTCCCTTTCTTCCCAGAGCAATAACTTTTTTATTTTTCCCTCAATATAGCCATGTGAGGGCTTGTATTTTGAGGGAGTTGTACTTTTGAAAGACATCATTGAATTTACCATATAGTGTACTGGAAAACGGGGAAAAAATTCCAAGTGCGATGTTTTGTTTTTTTTTTAAATAAGTGCAATTCCACAATTGTGTTTTTTTTACCATGTTAGCTAAATTCTAAAAGTGATCTGCCATTATTATTCTACATGTCTTTACGAGTTCACAGATGCCAAACATGTATAGGTTCTTATTTGTGTAAGTGGTGAAAAAAAATCCAAAGTTGGTAAAAAAAAAAACAAAAATGTCGCCATTTCTGAGTCCCGTAGCGTCTCCATTTTTCCGGATTTTGGGCATTATTTTTTGCGGCCTGAGCTGACGTTTTTATCGATACCATTTTGGGGTACATACAATGTTTTGATCCCCTTTTATTGAAATGTTGAGGCGACCAAAAAAAATGTAATTCAGGCGTTTTGAATTTTTTACTCATTAGGCCATTTACCGATCAGATTAATTATTTTTATATTTTGATAGATCGGGCATTTCTGAACCTGCCGATTCGTATATCACAAATATGTGTTTTTTGGGTTTTTTTTATATAGTTTTATTTTGAATGGCGCAAAAGGGTGGCTGTGATGAAAGCCGGCCGGTGGGTGCAGCTCTCTGGCGCCCCCTTACCTCTCAGGTCAGTCAAGGTACTGCACCTAGAGAAAGTAGTGCCAGGAAGCTGCAACCAGCGCAGGGAACACGGTAGAGTGTTCCCTTCAACGTCACTAAACCGTAACGTCACTACACAGCACAACTCGCTAGCGCCCTCTTAGCCTCAGGTCAGTCAAGGAACTGCACCTAGGATAAGCGGTCGCCAGGGAGACTGTCCTGTAACCTACTGGGTATCGGGGCCCTCTGTAGTGAGGGCGGTATATATATCTTCCTTGGCCGCGCCAGGAATATATATATCTGAACCTCCGACCGTCACTACCAGCCTTCCCCAATCCCCAGTTGGTATGCTGCCACCAGTCCCTATTTTAGATATACGCCCAGTCCGTGAATGGGCCTATATCGGGTCAGGAACCAACCCTGGGTAGCGTTTTTGGCTTGAGCCGAGCTCACACGGACGTGCGTTCGTTATGCAGAATAAAAGGCAGGCCCACAATTACTTGAAGTAATTGATTATAATAATACACTAGATACACGATATACAACTAAATATACACAGGTATAAGGTCAGGCTAAACTATACAACAATGGAATACAACACACAGAATCACCACAGCATATCAGTTACCGGTTTCTTGATTTTCTTGTGACGCAGGGAGAGGATTCTGCGGTCGCAGGCACGGTTCTTTGTTACAGGCTGAGGCCTACCACCGCATGGTCAAACTGCTCCTCCCCTTGGTGGCCTCAGCTGGTGCTCAGATGTTCAGCACACCACTCTTGGGTCAAAACTGACTTGTCTCTTGTCTGTCCTGCTATCTTACCTGCCCTGTCCCGCCCACTGCTGGTGAGGTCAGCTGACTCAGTCTCCACCCTCAGGTCTAACTTCGATCAGAAGCCCAAATTCTAAGGAACCCAATAACTTCTTCTGGGATGGTCTCAGGATACCCCCAGGGGTTCCCATGGATTCGGGCCGCCGTAACCGACCTTTTGATATCAATTATGATACCATACGGTCCTCAGGAATGGCTCAGCGCTATATCTTGGCTTCCAGAGCACGTACA
This sequence comes from Phyllobates terribilis, assembly GCF_046119375.1. Taxonomy (NCBI): domain Eukaryota; kingdom Metazoa; phylum Chordata; class Amphibia; order Anura; family Dendrobatidae; genus Phyllobates; species Phyllobates terribilis. The sequence continues at coordinate 819,647,955 of NW_027362763.1, forward strand.
AACGTCTACCGCGGAGGCTTGTGTGCGCAATGGCTCCGGGACGCCGTGATATTTTTTTATTGGCCCATCCCACGCAACATGCGTGTACTTTTCATGTTTCTATATCTTATGCCTCCATGCTTGTGACAGACAAAGAAACTAGTCCTATGGGACAAATGGTCAGGTACAGATAGACGAAGCACCCCCCCCTGCTGGCTGTGTTTCCTCTCGAAGTCTTTGAAGCTCCTAGCATTCAAGTGTTAAGTAGGCCCCGGGGCTTCTTATCTTACAGGAGCCTGGATGGGGGGAAACTATCTAGTTGACGTTTTAACAGAAGGTCCCAAGGGTGGGGGCTGCTGAAGTGTGGCCATCCCTGGATATGATTTATCATTACCAAGATGGCGGCTACAGGTTCATCACACCTCCCCCTATACGAGGGCGCGAGGGGGTAGCACATTCCTGTGTTCCCCCGTGCGTCCTTCTGCACCCTCCCCTTGCCGGGATAACCCGTCAGCGTTACCGTGGTCACGGCCTCTTCTGTGGCGAATGGAGAAGTGGTACTGCTGGAGAGCGAGGCTCCAGCGTAGCAACCTGCCATTCGACCCAGAGACCGTGTGTAACCAGCTGAGGGGGTTGTGGTCCGTCTCCACGGTGAAATGGCTCCCGTACAAGTAGGGCTGCAGACGCTGCAGGGCCCATACAATTGCCAGGCATTCTTTTGCCACCGTGGAGTAAGCCACCTCCCGGGGCAGTAGCTTCCTGCTCAGGTACAAGACAGGATGTTCCTGGCCTGTCGTGTTGACCTGACTTAGCACAGCACCGAGGCCAAAGTCACTGGCGTCGGTCTGTACCACAAACGGCCGGTCGAAGTCGGCAGCTTGCAGTACAGGGGAGCTACTTAGGGCGGCCTTGAGTGCCCCGAAAGCTGTCTCGCAGGCGACTGTCCAGTCGACTGCGACGGGCAGCTTCTTCTTGGTGAGGTCCGTCAGGGGCTTGGCCAGGGTGCTATAGTGTGGGACGAACCTCCTATAGTACCCGGCGGTCCCCAAGAAGGACATCACCTGCTTTTTGGTCCTAGGAGTGGGCCAGGATGCGATGGCATCCACTTTCCCCGGTTCTGGCTTCAGAACCCCCCCGCCTACCCGGTGACCCAGGTAGAGGACCTCACTCATGCCCAGCTGGCACTTTTCCGGCTTGATGGTCAAGCCTGCCCGGTGGATCCGACCGAGCACCTGCCGCAGGTGCTCTAGGTGATCCTCCCAAGTGGGACTGAAGACTGCAATATCGTCCAAGTACGCAGCCGCGTACCCTTCAAGTCCCTCAAGCAGCGTATTGACCATCCGCTGAAAAGTGGCAGGGGCATTCTTCATGCCGAATGGCATCACTGTGGACTCGTACAGTCCAAAAGGGGTGATAAAGGCAGAGCGTTCCCTTGCCGCGGGGGTCAGAGGAATCTGCCAGTACCCCCGGCTCAGATCCATGATGGTCAGGTACGTAGCCCCGGCCATCCGATCGAGCAGGTCATCGATGCGTGGTATGGGGAACGCATCGGTGGCTGTTACAGCGTTGAGCCCCCGGTAGTCCACGCAGAACCGTGTAGTTCGGTCCTTCTTTGGTACGAGGACTACAGGCGAGGCCCACGCGCTGCTGGATGCCTGGATCACCCCCAGCTTCAGCATCTCGTCTATCTCTTGGCGCACGTTTCCCTGCACCTCGAAAGAGACCCGATATGCTGAACGCCGGATCGGCGGGTGATCGCCAGTGTCCACGTCGTGGACAGCCATCTCAGTCCTTCCGGGCAGGCTGCTGAACAGCCCCCGGAAGGGGTGCAGGGTGGTCCCCAGCTGGGACCGTTGGTCCTCCGTGAGCTGGTGGCCAACCCCCACATCCTCGATGGACCCACCCGCCTTGGCTTGGGTGAGCAGATCCAGGAGGGTTTCTACCTCTCCTTCCTCGGGAAGGTTGCACACTGGGTGGGCAGTCGCTTCCCGCTCATGATGAGCCTTCATCATGTTCACGTGGAAGGCCTTCCTCCTTCCACGGGCGTGATCCAGGGTGACCAGATAGGTGACGGCGTTGAGTTTCTGGTGCACGAAGTAGGGACCTTCCCAGGCTGCCTGAAGCTTGTTCTGTGGTACGGGGACCAGTACCCACACCTTTTGACCCACCTGGTAGGTCCTCTCACAAGCATTCTGGTCGTACCACCGCTTCTGGTCGGCCTGGGCCTGGGCCATATTGTCCTGCACCAGCTTTGCCAAGGCCATCATCCTGTCCCGGTGGCGCACGACATACTCGATGACCGACACCTCGGGGGTGGCCAAATCCCCTTCCCATGCTTCCTTCACCAGAGCCAGGGGGCCCCGTACCCGTCGCCCGTACAGGAGCTCAAAGGGGGAGAACCCCGTTGAGGCCTGCGGAACCTCCCGGTAAGCAAATAGGAGGTGTGGGAGGTAACGCTCCCAGTCTCTCCCGTGGGAGTCGACCAACATCTTAAGCATCTGCTTTAAGGTGCCATTGAACCGCTCACACAGGCCATTAGTCTGTGGGTGATACGGGCTGGCCACCAGATGTTGCACCTGCATTTGCTTACAGAGGGACTCCATCAGCCGCGACATGAACTGGGTCCCTCGGTCGGTGAGCATTTCTTGGGGGAAACCCACTCTGGAGAAGATCTCCAGTAAGGCGGTAGCCACCTTGTCGGCCCGAATGGACGACAAAGCTACCGCTTCCGGGTACCGGGTGGCATAGTCCACTACCGTGAGTATGAAGCATTTCCCGGAGTGGCTGGGAGTGGACAGAGGTCCAATAAGATCCACAGCAACCCTCGAGAAAGGCTCTTCGATGATTGGCAGAGTTACCAGTGGGGCTTTGGGGCGCGGCCCCGCCTTCCCCACCCTCTGACAGGTGTCACACGAACGGCAGTAGGCACCCACCGCGGCTCCCATCCCAGGCCAGTAGAAATGCTGAGCTATCCTGGCCTTGGTTTTAGCGATCCCTAGGTGTCCGGCCATCGGAATCTCGTGTGCGATCCGCAACAATTCCGCCCTGAACGGATAGGGTACCACTAACTGTCGGTCCCTGGGCCACGCCTCCGGTGAACCCTGCTGGACCGTTACCCGGTACAGCCGTCCCTGGTCCCAGACCACACGCTCGCAGTCTGACTCCATGGGAGGCTGTGCCGCCTGTTCCTTGAGAGCTTTCAGGCTGTCGTCTGCTTCCAACGCAGCCTGAAATTCCTGACTTGATGTGGCCAGAATCGACGAAACTGCCACATCCTCCGTCAGCCCCTCCGGGCATGTCACCTGGCCGCTGTCTGACCCGGCAGACACTTGGTCAGAAGTGGGGAAGCCGTCGGACCTCTGCAAGGCTCCTTGGGCTCCGGCGCTCCCACTCCTGGTGACAGCGGCTATGACCGCTGTGACCGTGGGTAGTGCCTGCTTCCCCTCTGTTTCTGACCAAGCCGCCCGATCAGGCAGGCTTCCTAGGCCTTTGGACATCTCGGATGTGGGGAACTCCTGCCCTGGGGTCTTACCTGGCGGCTCCTCTCTTGGGACACCCCCACCTCCCATGGCCTGTTCCTCCCCCTGCAGTGGGCCTATACTCAGCAGCCTGGATACCCCTGGGAGCCCTACACTGCCGGTAGCTGCCCCCCTCTCCATCCCTGAGCTTCCCTCTACAGAATCCTGCCCGCCCCCTCCCTCACCGGAGGACAAGAGGTCACGGCACGCCGGCTGAGCACCTCTGCGGGCATCCCCACACTCCCCACCTGCTTTCACTAACCCTGTTTGTGTTGTGTCTGTGCAGGTGTTACCCTCAGGTTTCACTCCCTCCTCCTCAGCAGGACACACACTACATACAACATGGTTGGCATTAGCAGCAGACAAATCAATACACTCTTGGGGGGCCGAACTTGGGGGTTCAGAGGGTACATACTGCGATACTAGACGCCCCAAGTCGGTCCCTAATAAAACATTTGCGGGAATATTTGGCGTTACTCCCACCTCCCGCATCCCCCTTCCGGCACCCCAGTCCAAATACACCATGGCAACGGGAAGTGCCGGCTCCACGCCTCCAACCCCGGAGACGGAAAGAGTCTTTCCTGGTACCAAGTCCTGGGGGGACACCACCTCAGGCCGTACCAGTGTTCGTTCAGCGCCCGTGTCCCGCAGTCCCATGACCGCAGAACGGCCTATGGTGACGGGTTGGATGTTGTCCAGGGACCTACCACCACCCCCTCCCACACACAAAACATTGGGCGCTCTCTGGGACTGGGATGGGGTCTTTTGGCGCTGGGGACACTCAGCCCTAAAGTGTCCTGGTTTGTTGCATAGATGACAACGTCTTACGTCTGGTCCTTGCCTGGAGAGGGCAACAGGGGGATACACCCCTTGTGTTCTAGGGGCCGGGGAAACAGGGGCATGACTGGGCTTACCCCCTCTCCAGGTGCTGCTGGCAGATTTCTTCAGCTCAGGCGCCCTGTTATTGGCATACTCGTCTGCCAGGGCGGCTGTAGCAGAAGCCCCTGTTGGTTTTCGGTCACGGAGGAACTGTCGGAGGTCCTCTGGGCAGTTCCACAAGAACTGCTCCGTGACGAACAGTTCCTGGACCTCCTGGCGGGTAGTAAGCGCTAGACCCGAGGTCCAGTGCTCTGCGGCTCTCAACAGCGCCCGCATATGATCGGTCCAGGTGTCCTTGGGGCCACGCAGCAGGCTCCGGAACTTCTGGCGGTACGACTCGGGAGTGAGGTTGTACTGCCGGATCAGGGCCCGCTTGATGCAGTCGTAGTTCTGTACCTCCCCGGCAGGTAAGTCCCCCAAGGCATCCAGGGACTTACCCCTCAAACGGGGGGTCAGGTATCTGGCCCACTGATCCCGGGCCAGATGGTGCTGAAGACAGGTCCGTTCAAATGCCACCAGAAAGGAGTCCAGGTCCCCATCCTTCTCCAGTAGAGGGAAGTCCTCAGCTCGGACTTTGGACGACTTGGTCTCCTGATGGGTTGGTTGCTCTAGCGGAAGCCCCCGCTGGGCCAGGTCCAGTTGGTGCTGGCGCTCCGCAGCTCGCTCTGCACGCTCCGCAACCTCCCGGCGCTCTGCAGCTTCACGCTCCGCAGCCTCCCGGCGCTCTGCAGCTTCACGCTCCGCAGCCTCCCGGCGCTCTGCAGCTTCACGCTCCGCAGCCCGCTCCGCAGCCCGCTCCGCAGCCCGCTCTGCACGCTCCTCCTCCGCTGCCTTCTCTGATGCTGCCAGGAGGGTTTTGTAGACGGCATCGCCATGAGACTGGAGACTTGCCATAGCCGCTTGTAAAAGGGCTTGTGATCTGGACAGGCTGGGCTGGGTAGGTGGTGGGCAGCCCACTGCGGGACCGTATACTGGGGACTGGCTCCCTGAGGTGCCCGGGCTGGACTCCTCCTCGCCATGAGTAACAATGTCCTCCCCTCCTGCCACACGGACCGTAGCATTAGCCTCCTGCAGGGTCTTGCTCCTGGTGCCGTCTGCCATCTTGGTAACCGACACCGCTGCAACCCTGAGTTTGCACACACCTTGTTATACTTTTAGCCTGACCGTCTAACGTTGGGCTGACCTTAAGACTCCAGCAGTGGAAGTTACCACTGGCAGTCTTTAGTGCCTGGGAGTAGGGGTCCCACAACACTATTATTCTGCAATCCCACCGCTCTGCCACCAATGTGATGAAAGCCGGCCGGTGGGTGCAGCTCTCTGGCGCCCCCTTACCTCTCAGGTCAGTCAAGGTACTGCACCTAGAGAAAGTAGTGCCAGGAAGCTGCAACCAGCGCAGGGAACACGGTAGAGTGTTCCCTTCAACGTCACTAAACCGTAACGTCACTACACAGCACAACTCGCTAGCGCCCTCTTAGCCTCAGGTCAGTCAAGGAACTGCACCTAGGATAAGCGGTCGCCAGAGAGACTGTCCTGTAACCTACTGGGTATCGGGGCCCTCTGTAGTGAGGGCGGTATATATATCTTCCTTGGCCGCGCCAGGAATATATATATCTGAACCTCCGACCGTCACTACCAGCCTTCCCCAATCCCCAGTTGGTATGCTGCCACCAGTCCCTATTTTAGATATACGCCCAGTCCGTGAATGGGCCTATATCGGGTCAGGAACCAACCCTGGGTAGCGTTTTTGGCTTGAGCCGAGCTCACACGGACGTGCGTTCGTTATGCAGAATAAAAGGCAGGCCCACAATTACTTGAGGTAATTGATTATAATAATACACTAGATACACGATATACAACTAAATATACACAGGTATAAGGTCAGGCTAAACTATACAACAATGGAATACAACACACAGAATCACCACAGCATATCAGTTACCGGTTTCTTGATTTTCTTGTGACGCAGGGAGAGGATTCTGCGGTCGCAGGCACGGTTCTTTGTTACAGGCTGAGGCCTACCACCGCATGGTCAAACTGCTCCTCCCCTTGGTGGCCTCAGCTGGTGCTCAGATGTTCAGCACACCACTCTTGGGTCAAAACTGACTTGTCTCTTGTCTGTCCTGCTATCTTACCTGCCCTGTCCCGCCCACTGCTGGTGAGGTCAGCTGACTCAGTCTCCACCCTCAGGTCTAACTTCGATCAGAAGCCCAAATTCTAAGGAACCCAATAACTTCTTCTGGGATGGTCTCAGGATACCCCCAGGGGTTCCCATGGATTCGGGCCGCCGTAACCGACCTTTTGATATCAATTATGATACCATACGGTCCTCAGGAATGGCTCAGCGCTATATCTTGGCTTCCAGAGCACGTACAAACGTCTACCGCGGAGGCTTGTGTGCGCAATGGCTCCGGGACGCCGTGATATTTTTTTATTGGCCCATCCCACGCAACATGCGTGTACTTTTCATGTTTCTATATCTTATGCCTCCATGCTTGTGACAGACAAAGAAACTAGTCCTATGGGACAAATGGTCAGGTACAGATAGACGAAGCACCCCCCCCCTGCTGGCTGTGTTTCCTCTCGAAGTCTTTGAAGCTCCTAGCATTCAAGTGTTAAGTAGGCCCCGGGGCTTCTTATCTTACAGGAGCCTGGATGGGGGGAAACTATCTAGTTGACGTTTTAACAGAAGGTCCCAAGGGTGGGGGCTGCTGAAGTGTGGCCATCCCTGGATATGATTTATCATTACCAAGATGGCGGCTACAGGTTCATCACAGTGGCGATTTGAACTTTGTATGGTTTTAATTTTTTAAATATTTTTGGAAATCTTTACTTTTCTTGGGAGACTTCAAGCTGCGGTTATCCGATTGCTTGTGCTGAACATATTAGGGTTTCAGCCTTGCTATGTGTAGCAGAAATGCTCATATGCTATGAACACTGGCCACTGGGTGGCGCTCATAGCAGACAACCTGCAGTCTTCTACAAAACCCGTGTTGGCAGGCCAACCCATGGGCGCCCCGCGATCATGTTACAGATGCGCCGATGGCCGTAGCCATTGACGCGCTTCCAGCCCGGGCATGTTAAATGCCGCTGTCAGAGGTTGACACCAACATTTAACATGTTAACAGCCGCGTGTGGATCACGATTACACCCGCTTCTGTTAGAGGCACATGACTGCTGATCAGATCAGCTGTCATGTGCCTGAAAAGATCAAGGCTCAGCGCCGGAGCCTCATCAAAGGGAGAGACACAACATACCACTTCCCTATACGTCACATCGTGTCATGAAAGGGTTAAGCTCAGTACTAATCAAAAGTTTGAAGAATCCTTTTTATGCAATGGTTTTCCTTTTTTTATTGGAAAGTACTCATTGTAGATTTAGACTTAAGGCTGTGTGCCCACGATGCGGATTCAATGCCTTTCCGCGGCGGCGTTTCCACCGCGAAAACACATTAAAAACGCTTGTTAAGTTGTCTGCCATGTTTCCCAATGATAATCCGCATGTGCTGTGCACATGCTGCGGAAATTTCCACTGCGGATTATCATTGCAGAAAAATCCGCAGCGCAACCATTTATTGTGCAAAATCGCCGCCATTGACTTGCATTGAACTGCATACATACATACTTGCGGATGTTATGCGGTTCAATGCGTGGATGGTACCCAGGTCTGGTGAAAATGAGACTCTCCTCCAGACCCGGGTACCATTAGTAAAAAAAGAATTAAAACGTAAAATAAAAAAAACATACTTACCACTCCGGTGGCCCCCGGTCTCCTCTCCTGTGGCGTGCTCTGTCCTCGGCGTCCCGCAATGTTCTCAAAGGACCTGCGGTGACTTCATTTAGTCATGTGATGGTCACGCGACCGCTGACGTCGACGGTCGCGTGACCTGTCAGCTGACTAAATGACGTCAACGCAGGTCCTTTGAGAACACCGCGGGATGCCGATGACAGAGGGCGCCACCAGAGAGGAGACCGGGGGCCACCAGAAAGGTAAGTGTAATGGTTTTTTTTTTACATTTTAATTCATTTTTTTTACTATTCATGCTGCATTTAAAGCAGCATAAGTTGGTCACACAATATAAATCCATGCCAGTTGCATGGATTTATATTGTGTAACCAACTTGTCAAGTGATGCTCAAAATCGCTTGGAAAAGCGCTTGAAAAAACGCATGCAAAAACGCTTCTCCCTGGCAGAAAAAAACACAAGTAAAATCCGCATGCTTTTTTTCTGCCAGGGAGAGGCAGAAATGCTTAGGAAAAGTCTGCATCAGTTCTGCATTGTAGGCACATAGCCTAAAGATTTAACACATATCCTGGTTTGTTTTAAGTGTATTTCTTTACTCCTAGTTTCCATTTGTGTACCTTCGTGATTTTGCTGCCTTCAGTCTGAATCTACAATGAGCACATTTCAATAAAATAAAGGAAAATTATTTATGTTCAAACTTATTATTGGTACTGTATATGAGCATTCCTTTATAGGGAACCCTTTTGATGCTGTTAGTTTTTCTTCTCTTTGGAACATATTAGCAAGGGGCTGTCCTCTGTCTAATAAAATATCCTTGCGTTCTGAACCTGCCTGGCGCCGGCATTTAGACTCCTGCAGCTGGCAGGAAATTAACTTTATTCATTAACTTTATTAATCAGAGCAGTGACTGAACCAATGTTGGTGCCACCCCCATGACTGAAACCTAATCACTACCGGGGGAAATTTAATTTGGGGGGTCTAAGTGTCGGCGCAGGGCAGGTGTAGAATTGTATTAACCTGCAGATTATCTCCATATGTGCAGGTTAATTGCGTTGTTTCACTTGAAAGTTTCCCTTTAATGTAAATTTCAGTACTATTGTTTTACTCTATAACAGTTTTCTTTTTTAATTTTTTTATTGTAGTTAATATTTTGCACATGCATGTAGTAATGTGCTTTTTTCTAATCTACAGCATTGTGGAACATTTGTATCATTCATGCGGTATGTCCTTATTTTATTTATTCCAAATTTTTATGTCTTTTATAAAGGATACATATAAACAATGGCTTAGTGATAAACCCTTCACAGTTAGCAAATAACTGCATGCAGTTTGACAAGTGACACATCCTTGAATTCTGTGTTTCAGCCTCTATCTCCTGCTGTCCTCAGATTACATAGACAAAACCTGCTGACAGATTCCCTTCAATAGAGCATGGATCTGGGGTCAGCAATTAGTTTTCTCAAGGGCTCACATAAGAGACTGCGCCTGTTGTGCAGGGTTAAACCAACACACTGAATTTAAGAATATTAGTAGAAATATTAAGCAAAGTTATTATTATATTAATTTTGACTGCTTGCTATTTATCACAAGCATGTTGATCAACTGCCACTATTAATAGAGCTTATTGTAACGTGCTCTTACTTCGAGCAGCCAATCAAAACCATATAATTTATTGATTTTTATATCGCCCATGCCCCAAAGCTCCCTCCCACGCACAGTATAATAGCCATCACAGCCACCATACACATAGTAGGATGCCCCTATGGCAGGATGACTACTGTTCACCCTACACATTTTATGGTACCCCATACATACAGTATCATTCCTCAAAGTTCTCCCCCAGACACACACAAGGTATGATACCAAACAGATCCCTCCTCACACAGCCACCATATGCACAGAATGCTGCCCACAAAATGTGTTGGCTCCACACCCCCAATTCAATATGATTGCCCCACTGTACCTCTGTGACTGTCTGAACCCAACCTGAACAGCTGTGGGGGAATTCTAAAGAGACAAGTTAAGAATCGCTCTACATTCAGGCTATGTGCCCACGTTGCGGACCTGAAGCATATTTTTTACGCTTCTCCCTGGCGGGAAAATCGCATGCGGATATTACATGCGGTTTTCCCGCCAGGTAGAAGCGTTTGTGAGGCGTCTTTGCATGCATTTCCGCATGCGGGTTATCAAGCACTTCTCCAAGCATCACTTGGAAAAGTGCTTGACAACTTGTTCAGAATGGTAAAAAATAAAAAAATAAACTTTATACTCACCTTCTGATGCATTCTCTGCCCCGTCCGGAGGCTTGAGCGGCTCACGCTGCTGTGTGCAGGACCTGCGGTGACGTCATTGAGTCATGTGGTGGGTCACATGACTCAATGACGTGGCAGGTCCTTCAGACAACAGCGCGACGGAGGGAAAACATCAGAAGATAAGTATAAACTTTATTTTATTCTTTTTTTTACAGGTTCTTTGGTACCCACGTCTGGATGAGAGTCTCCTCTCCTCCAGACTTGGGTACCATCCGCACATTGATTCCGCAGCGCTTCCGCAAAATTAATGAACATGCTGCGGATTTTTGACTGCAGCATATACGCTGCGGAAAAATCCGCAGCATGGGCATTGACATTGCGGAATGCCATTGGGGACCATGGGGTGCGGATCTACATGCGTTTTTCAAGCGTTTACGCTGCGGAAATTCCGCAGCATATACGCTTGAAAAATGCTACGTGGGCACACAGCCTCAGGCTCTAAAAAGGTCCTTCTATAAGAATAGAAAAAGATAGATGTTACAATATGTCACCAACTTTTTCATTCCATGTCTAGAAGACTTGGTGCTGTCCTTAACAATATAGAGGTCATACAAAATACTACATGTAGTAGTTTTGATGTGGGGTGTATACATTTTTGCATCAACTAATGTGGGAAAACTGAAGAGTTTGTAAAGAAAGTTATAATATTAACCTTACCTTTATGCTTTATGGGTCAAAAAAAATGTTCTGTGAAACCCTTCTTATCAGCATTTTGGAAATTGTTCTTGTGTTCAGTGAGGTATTAGTTAAAATCCTACTTTTTGAAGGAGTTGTGGTCACTTTTTGCTGAGCACTGCAAAAAAAATTACATTTAAACATGCATAAATATATCACCTATTTTCATGTTACATACATTATTGTATTACCCTGACTAATCAGTATTTCCTCTAATTACTATTTAGCATAAGAAGAGCATGACTCTTGATTTGTCAGGTATGTACTGCACATTACCATTCCATGTCTCCTAACCTTGTCTTGTGGTAATCAGTATTAACCTTCCTGACAGCCCCATTATTCAAGTTTGACACATCAATTTATGTGGTAATAACTGTAAAATGCTTCTGCCAGTGATACTGAGATTGTGATTTTCTTTTCTCTTTCGCTTCATTAGGTGACCCAGGAAACCATGGGTGTATGCTGCTGCCACTAGGAGGCTGACACTATGCACAAAAAAGTTAGCTTCTCCCCAGCAATGTACACCCCACTGACTGGCATTAAGTTAATCAGTTTAGTTTAGTGTCAGTAGGAGGTGGACACTGATATTTTACTAGACCCAGATTTACCTCGAGTTTCGTAGTTTTCCAGTAGTGTCTCCCTCTTCTTCAGAAGGCTCTTCTCCTAGATTAGCTCTGGAGGGATACAGTGTGCGACGGTCACACTGTACTCCCATTTAAAGGCTATGAGTATGGTGTGAACTGCCACTCCATATCCTCATGACTATCGGCTAGGACCCCAACCCCTTACAGTGTGTTCAGGTGATCCAATCATCGTTCCTCGCACCCCTCTCCTGCCCGGTTGTCTACCAGAGCTTGACAGTTTCAGGAGCGGTGGACGTCCTACAACCCAATGAAGCCTGGACATCTTTTGATCCCACTACATCTTCAGGGATGGAGAGGTACTTCTTTTTCGCTCTCCATCAGGTTCTCATTCCAGAGGCTAAGAGAAGACAAAGTTCGATAGGAAGAAGAAAGAAGATTCCATAGGCATGGGGCTGATTTTATTGTTACTGTGTACTGTTACATTGTGCTTACCCGGGCACGTTAGTCTGAACTTTGTGCATTTATCTCTACAGGGGCCCTGCTTATTTGTGTTTCCCCTGCAGCAGGCTGTATCTGGGCATGTTAAATGGGACTCTAGGCTACTTGCAACGTCTTTTACAGCCTTCATGCCGCAACCCCCCTCTTCGCCGGCCTCACTTTCTAATTTAGGCTCTGGCTTCAGTGTGGCCTAATTGCAGTGTTTAGCTCTGCCCCTTCCCTGTCCCCTCAAGCGGGCTTTTCTCTGTCTGTGGTTAGCTCCACCCTTATCCGGCCTCATTGAATGGGCTTCTCTGTCTGCCTCGGTCAAGTCCCCTTCCCAGTGGCGCGGAATCTGCGTGCCTTTTTACCTCCTCTTTCTCCTGCTTCATCCTGCTGCCCCCTATTTGCCGACATCCAGCCAGCTTGTGACAGGCGCTTTCCTCCGGTCGCCCTGAGCCCTCCCTTCTCCAGGAGTATCTTCAGCAGTTCCTTCCTGGTACATCCTCTCCTCAGACTACTAGCAGCAGACTTTAGGACCTCATCACTTCTGTGGGTAAGCTCTGCTCTGCAAACTGGCACTCTCCTCAGCAAATCTTTACCTGTCCCCTGACCTCTGGCATTGGTTAGTGACTCTGCCGTCTCTTTTATCATGTCTAAGTCTAAAGGAGAGCACTCTCGCCCTCCAGCCTCTACTACTCTGGTAACTGAATTTGTCTGTTCTTTATGTAAATGCAGTCTCCCTTCGGGTCACTTTTCTTTCCTCTGTCGGAACTGCAACATTACTCCCGCTCCTGCTACCCCAGAGGTCCCATTGCGTCCGGAGTGAGTGTTCCCCCTATCACGGGTGGGCGACTTCCCTGTTACCCTGGTAAGGTCCGTGACAGATTGTATCTCAGATCCTGGTATCTGCATTATACAGATTAGCTACACCTGCTTCTACCACTGCCAACGAATCACAGGAACCTCCGGCTAAGCCTACCAATTTCGGCTGTAAGAGATCTAGGCAGGAAAGCCGTTCCAGGTCCTCCTCTCTCTCCCACACTCCCCCTGGTCCTTCCCGGCGGGCAGCTTCTTCCCGGTCCTCATCCCCTGACTCACCTGTCGAGCCAGACTCGGATACGTTTACCGAACCTGACTCTGACATGGACTATGACCAGGCCTCTAACAAGTGGGACATAGTTCAGAGCTTTATTTTAGCTGTCAACCAGACCTTTAACATTAAGGATACCGCTACGGAAGCCGCTGAACAGCCAGTTTTGTTTTTGATGGTCTAGACCAACCCCTAATTTATTCGCTGCTCAAAAGGAATTTGAAGAGGTCCTTTCCAGGGAGCGAGAATACCTCACCAGATGCTTCCAGAGAGGGAAGCGTCTCGGCATCCTGTACCGCTTTGCTCTCTGACGTTACTGAGAACTGGACCACATCCCCCATGGTAGACCTCCAGTCTCTAGGTTATCCACCAACATGGGTCTTCCTGTTACGGACGGGGCATCCCTCAAGGACTCCCATGACAGGCTCTTAGAGTAGTTTTCCAAATCAGCCTTCGAAGCAGCATCTTCCATGTTGTGCACTGCCTTTGCCACTACATGGGTTTCAAAATCCATCTCTGCATGGGCTAAACAACTCAGTCAAGTCATCCTCACTGGAGCTCGGGCTGAGGAGTTAGCTGATTTGGCGGATCAGATATCTCATGCGGGAAAATACGTGGTATTTTCCTCCTTTTACGCTGCTTCATGTGCCGCCCAAGTGGCCAGTAATGTAGTGGCCATCCGCAGAACCATTTGGCTAAAGGCGTGGCAAGTGGACTTGACATCTAAGAAGTCCCTTACCAATCTACCTTTCCAGGGATCGCAGCTATTTGGTACCAAGCTGGACCAGATTATTAAGGACGCCATGGTAGGGACAAGCTCTCTCCGTCCTCTGGCCAAACCCCGACGTCCTCCTCCGAAACTTAAGCTTTGGTCTTTTCGCCCCTTTCATCCACGGATGAGCCCTCAAGCTGGGAGAAGCAGCAGGCACGTAAGGAGAGGAAAAGGGTTTCCTTTAAACCAACCCCTTTCAAGGCAGATCCTCCACGGCCCAGCCTGGCATGTTCTCCTCCGCTTTACTCACTACCACCCAGGGATTCCCACAGGTTGGGCGGTCGTCTCATGTATTTCAAGGACATCTGGCTAGCTTCCATTGAGGACACCTGGGTCAGAGAAGTTGTATCTTCAGGATACAAGACAGATTTTGTTTTGTGGCCTTGAGATTACTTCGAATCCTTCTCCCCAAGGGATCCATCTCTGGTCCTGGGTTTTTTTGGAAGCCGTTGCCTCTCTCCTCAAATCAGGGGTCATCGTTCGTATTCCAATTCAGGAACGTTTCACAGGCTTTTATTCGAGACTCTTTGTGGTTCCAAAGAAGGACTGGTCAGTTTGTCCCATCCTGGATTTAAAATTGCTGAACAGAAAGGTTTGTCTTCACCATTCGTTCAGTAATAGCTTCCATGGAGTTGCAAGAGTTCCTGTGCTCTATAGACATCCAAGACACCTACAGTACAGACCAAAAGTTTGGACACACCTCATTTAAAGATTTTTCTGTATTTTCATGACTATGAAAATTGTACATTCACACTGAAGGCATCAAAACTATGAATTAACACATGTGGAATTATATACTTAACAAAAAAGTGTGAAACAACTGAAAATATGTCTTATATTCTAGGTTCTTCAAAGTGGCCACCTTTTGCTTTGATGACTGCTTTGCACACTCTTGGCATTCTCTTGATGAGCTTCAAGAGGTAATCACCGGAAATGGTCTTCCAACAATCTTGAAGGAGTTCCCAGAGATGCTTAGCACTTGTTGGCCCTTTTGTCTTCACTCTGCGGTCCAGCTCACCCCAAACCATCTCGATTGGGTTCAGGTCTGGTGACTGGAGGCCAGGTCATCTGGCGTAGCACCCCATCACTCTCCCTCTTGGTCAAATAGCCCTTACACAGCCTGGAGGTATGTTTGGGGTCATTGTCCTGTTGAAAAATAAATGATGGTCCAACTAAACGCAAACCGGATGGAATAGCATGCCGCTGCAAGATGCTGTGGTAGCCATGCTGATTCAGTATGCCTTCAGTTTTGAATAAATCCCCAACAGTGTCACCAGCAAAGCACCCCCACACCATCACACCTTCTCCTCCATGCTTCACAGTGGGCACCCAGGCATGTAGAGTCCATCCATTCACCTTTTCTGCGTCACACAAAGACACGGTGGTTGGAACCAAAGATCTCAAATTTGGACTCATCAGACCAAAGCACAGATTTCCACTGGTCTAATGTCCATTTCTTGTGTTCTTTAGCCCAAACAAGTCTCTTCTGCTTGTTGCCTGTCCTTATCAGTGGTTTCCTAGCAGCTATTTTACCATGAAGGCCTGCTGCACAAAGTCTCCTCTTAACAGTTGTTGAAGAGATGTGTCTGCTGCTAGAACTCTGTGTGGCATTGACCTGGTCTCTAATCTGAGCTGCTGTTAACCTGCGATTTCTGAGGCTGGTGACTCGGATAATCTTATCCTCAGGAGCAAAGATGACTCTTGGTCTTCCTTTCCTGGGTCGGTCCTCATGTGAGCCAGTTTCTTTGTAGCGATTGATGGTTTTTGCAACTGCACTAGGGGATACTTTCAAAGTTTTCCCAATTTTTCGGACTGACTGACCTTCATTTTTTAAAGTAATGATGGCCGCTCGTTTTTCTTTACTTAACTGCTTTTTTCTTGCCATAATACAAATTTTAACAGCCTATTCAGTAGGACTATCAGCTGTGTATCCACCAGAGTTCTGCACAGCACAACTGATGGTCCCAACCCCATTTATAAGGCAAGAAATCACACTTATTAAACCTGACAGGGCACACCTGTGAAGTGAAAACCATTTCCGATGACTACCTCTTGAAGCTCATCAAGAGAATGCCAAGAGTGTGCAAAGCAGTCATCAAAGCAAAAGGTGGCCACTTTGAAGAACCTAGAATATAAGACATATTTTCAGTTATTTCACACTTTTTTGTTAAGTATATAATTCCACATGTGTTAATTCATAGTTTTGATGCCTTCAATGTGAATGTACAATTTTCATAGTCATGAAAATACAGAAAAATCTTTAAATGAGAAGGTGTGTCCAAACTTTTGGTCTGTACTGTACCTCCATGTCCCTATCTTCCCAGTGGATCAGAGATTCCTGCGCTTTACGGTACTTCAGGACCACTTCCATTTCGTCACCCTGCCATTCGGCCTTTCTACAGCTCAGACTTTTCACAAAGATAATGGCAGCGGTAATGGTCCTTCAGGTCAGGGGCCTAGTGATCATTCCTTACCTTGAGATATTCTCGTCAAGGTTCCATCCTTCTCCCTCGCCCAGGAGAGTCTTTCCATTGCTCTTGATACACTGTCTCGACTCGGGTGACTTGTAAACAGGAAAAAATCTTGTCTTGTTCCTACCCAGCGCCTGATCTTCCTCGGCATCCTATTCTCTGCGCACCAGCCGATTGTTAGCTCTCTTCAGACCCCTCAACCATTATCGCTCTGCTCGGCTATGGCTTTCCTGGGGAGGATGGTGGCGGTGTTGGTAGCGATTCGTTTTGAGCAGTTCCGCAACAGACCACTTCCGCACGCCATCCTTTCCTAATGGAACAGATCATCTCTCTCCCTTGACCGTCCAGTTCGGATCTCGTCCCGGGTCAGGATGTCTCTGAACTGGTGACTGTGTTCCCCTCTTATTAATCAGGGTCGATTCCTTCTCCCCGTTCACTGGCAAGTGGTGACTACAGATGCCAGCCTCCTTGACTGGGGAGCGGTACTCCACAACATTGCTGTCCAGGGACATTGGTCGTAGGAGGAGTCCACTCTGCCGATCAATATTCTAGAGATCAGAGCCATTCCATTGTCCCTTTGTCACTGCAGGACCTTCTCGGAGGCCTACCAGTCCGAGTTCAGACAGACAATGCCACGGTGGTGGCATATGTCAACCACCAGGGAGAGACTCTTGAGTCATTTGGCATTATCCGAAGTCTCCAAGATCCTTCTCTGTGCTGATAGCAGGGTTCCGGCAATATCCGCAGTGCATATCCCCGGCGTCGAGAACTGGTCCGCCGATTTTCTCAGTCGCGATGGTATGGTCTCTACATCAGGACGTCTTCCTTCAGATTTGCCTGAGGAGGGGCACTTCGGTTGTAGATCTCATGGTGTCCTGGTTTAACCGGAAGGTGCCGCAGTTCATTTCCAGGTCCCTCCGACCCCCTCATGGTGGGAGTCGACGTGCTGTCGATACCCTGGTTGCAGTTTGCACTTCCTTATCTGTTCCCGCCTCTTTCCCTTCTTCCCAGACTGTTGAAGAAGATCAAAGCAGAAGGGGTGCCGGTCATCATGATCGCTCCGGATTGGCCCACGAGGTCCTTGTATGTAGAGGTCATCAGTCTTCTCGCAGATGCCCCTTGGAAGCTCCAGGACAGATCAGCTCTGCTTTCCCAGGGCCCCATCTCCCACCGGAAATTCTCGGTTGCTCGATTTGACGGCTTGGCTGTTGAAACCCTGGTCCTAAGAGCATCTGGATTTTCAGAACGAGTTGCTGAGACGATGATCTGGGTATGGAAGCCATCATCGTCTCGAGTATACTATCAGACGGCCTTTTTCCATTGTGAGATTA
The DNA here is from genome assembly GCF_046119375.1 of Phyllobates terribilis. Lineage (NCBI taxonomy): Eukaryota > Metazoa > Chordata > Amphibia > Anura > Dendrobatidae > Phyllobates > Phyllobates terribilis. Next base: position 819,665,787 of record NW_027362763.1, read on the forward strand.
ATCACAACGCACCTATGACATTCGCCCTTCCGGCAATTTTGGCCTTCCTTCAGGCTGGGCTTGACGCACGACTTGCTGTCAGCTCCTTGAAGGGCCAAGTCTCTGCACTTACTATCCTCTTCCAGAAGAATTTGGCATCTCGCTCTCAGGTCAAAACCTTTCTTCAGGGAATAGCTCACTCTGTCCCTCCGTACCGAACGCTCGTCGATCCCGGGTGGGCCTCAACCTAGTTCAGGGGGCCATTAGGAGTTCCCCCTTTGAACTGCTGCAAGAAGTGCCTCTGTCTTTTTTCTCTTGGAAGGTGGTCTTTCTGGTGGACATCACTTTCACTCGGTGTATTTCAGAGCTGGCGGCCTTTTTTTCTATTGATCTCCTTTCCTGATCCTCCACCAGGACAAGGTGGTCTTGCGACCGGTGCCTTCGTTCCTCCCCAGGTGGTCTCCACCTTTCACTTCAGTGAGGACCTCATCCTCCCTTGTTTTTGTCTGGCTCTGTCACCCTCTGGTGTGTTCCCTGAATAGGTTGGACATTGTCAGAGCAGTTAGGGTTTATCTTGCAAGGGCCGCCCCCTTCCGGAAGACGAATACCTCTTTGTTATCCCTGAGGGGGTGCGGAAGGCCTTCCGGCTTTTAAGGCTACAATTTCTCTCTGGATCCGGACGGCAATCTTTGAGGCATACCAGAGTAAGAACAGGACTGGTCCTCCCGGAATTAAGCCCAATCTACCAGAGCTATTGGCGCCTCCTGGGCAGTCCGCTCTACAGCTGTCATGCTAGCTATGGAAAAAACCCAGCGTACGAAGATGGGAAAAGGTGGTTAGCCCAGCAACTAGAGAAAAGGGGGAGTGGAGACCCCAATGCAGATCTAACAACTCCATGACTCCCCTATCATCCCTAAATAGGTTCCGCACCGATCGCCAAGCAGGATACCTTAGCCCTGGCTGACCCTAGAGCTAGGCCCTAGTTAGGGAGGGGTGAGCACTAGTCAGCCCCACTGCAACTAAAGACAAACAAGGGAGACATACAAGGGGATACACTTAACTTTGAGAAGACACCAGAGAGATAACGACTACAATCTACAAAGGAACTCCAAGGATAACCTAGCCGACTACTAGAATTCAGACCTGTACAGAGGAATTTACTCTATCACCAGCAAGTTTCTGGATAAACTGAGTGTATTTAACCCCTTAATGACCGGATCATTTTGCGTTTTCTTTTTTGCTCCCCTTCTTTCCAGAGCCAGAACTTTTTTATTTTTTGCTCAATATGGCCATGTGAGGGTTCATTTTTTGCGAGACGAGTTTTACTTTTAAATGCCATCACTGGTTTTACCATATTGTGTACTGGAAAACAAGAAAAAAATTCCAAGTGCGGTGAAATTGCAAAAAAAATGCAATTCCACATTTGTTTTTTGTTTTTTTACCACGTTCACTGAATGCTAAAACTGACCTGCCATTATTATTCTCCAGGTCATTATGAGTTCTTAAACACCAAACATGTGTAGGTTATTTTTTATTTAAGTGGTGAAAACAAATTCCAAAATTTGGTAAAAAAAATGTTTAGAGACCCGTAGCGTCTCCATTTTTCAGGATCTGGGGCCGGGTGAGGGCTTATGTTTTGCGCGCTGGGCTGACATTTTTATTAATACCATTTTGGGGTAGATCCCATGTTTTGATCGCCCTTTATTGCATTTTATTACAATGTTGCGGCGACCAAAAAAAACGTAATTCTGGCGTTTGGAAATTTTTTCTCGTTACGCTGTTTAACGATCGGATTAATTCTTTTTTTATATTGATAGATCGGGCGATTCTGAACGCGGCAATACTAAATATGTGTATGTGGGGTTTATTTTTTATTTTATTTTGAATGTGGCAAAAGGGGGGTGATTTAAACTTTTATATTTTTTTAATATTTTTAAAAACATTTTTTTTACACTTTTTGCTTGCTTCAATAGTCTCCATAGGAGACTAAAAGCAGCAGCTGTCCGATCGCCTCTGCTACATAGAGGCGATGAGCAGATCGCCTCTATGTAGTAGAAATGCTCACTTACTATGAGTGCCGACCACTGGGTGGCGCTCAAAGCAATCGAGACATGCCAATCCATCGATGACCCACGATTACGGGACTGGGTCACCGATGGGCGGGGCTTAGGACATGCTTCCTGTAAGTGCAAGTTAAATCCCGCCGTCATAGATTAACAGCGGCATTTAACTGGTTAACAGCCGCGGGTGGATCGCGATTGCACCCGCGGCTGTTGCGGGCACATGTCAGCTGTATAAATCAGCTGACATGTGCCCGGTTCAGCGTGGGCTCAGCGCCGGAGCCCCCGCTGAACCGGCCTTTCCGATGTGGTGCGTACTATTACTGACCACGTCGGAAAGGGGTTAAAGATCCAGCAAAGGTGTGTCAATTAGCCGTAGAAGGTGGAGATCACCGCTGGGTCCTCCGATGATGGAAGGATCAAGAAGATGTCTGCAAGGCCAAGTGCAGAGACTTTCTATAGCTGGATCCAGAATGACTGTCTGTCAAACCTGACACAGCTGTGACAACAGCTTTGCAAAGCGGCAACCTGGTCCTCCATCCACACGTTCACCAAGTTTTACAGGTTTCATACCTATTCTTCAGCAGATGCCACCCTAGGTAGGAGAATCCTTCAGGTGACAGTGGTTAGTTCTCCCACCTGAATGGAGTTTCTTTCTGTTGTTTCCCTCGCCAGGGACTGGTTTTGGACATCCCATGGTTTCCTGTGTCCCCCAATGAACCAATAGAGAAAGCAGGATTTTTGGTTACTCACCATAAAATCTGTTTCTCGGAGTCTTCATTGGGGAACATAGCACCCTCCCATTTTGACAGCTTTACTAACTTTTATTGTTATGTTACAGTTTGTTTTTTTCTTGTATTTCTCTCTGTTTAATGTTGCTTCTCCTACTGCTTGTATACAAACTGATTAACTTAATGGCAGTTGGTGAGGTGTACAATGTACAAAAAAAAATAGCTCCTCCCCAGCATAGTGTCAGCCTTCTAGTGGCAGCAACATACACCCATGGTTTCCTGTGTCCCCCAATGAAGGCTCTGAGAAACAGATTTTACGGTCAGTAACCAAAAATCCTGTTTTTGTAACACATTGTACCTGTTGCTACTGGTAAATTTAGATCAGTATGTTTTGTTGTTATTCATGAAAATATTTCAAAGTTTCAGAAAATTTTGAAAAATATGAAACTTTGAAAGTTAATTGTATACCCTTAATGACCTATAGAGTAGTGTTCAAAATAATAGCAGAGTTCAAAAACATGAGTTAAGCACAAAATCTTCATACTAGTTTTTATTTCGATTCATTGGAAACATTGCACACTGTTTTCTAATTCAAAACATGAAGAGAAATGTATATAATTTTTAACTACTTTACAGAAAATAACAAAAAAATGAACATTGGGCTGTTCAAAATAATAGCAGTGTCTGCATTTGTCTTTACAAACTCACAATATGTACTCTTTTTTGGAGATTTAGCATTCCTGTGGATCACTAACCTAATATTTAGTTGTATACCCACAGTTTTTTTGGAACTGCTTCATATCTATGTTGCATAGAGTCAACGAACTTCTGGGACCTGTCAACTGTTATTCCAGCCCAGGATGCTTTGACTACATCCCACAATTTTTTGGCATTTGTTGGCTTTGCCTCAGAAACTGCATTTTTTATGTCACCCCACAAGTATTCTATCGGATTAAGGTCCGGGGATTGGGCTGGCCACTCCATAACCTCCAATTTGTTGGACTGGAACCAAGATTTTGCTTGTTTACTGGTGTATTGAGGGTTGTTTTCCTAAACTGACTTGGTCAAATAACTTGACCCAGTCCACACTTACTTTTACTTTGCATGATAACAACAGCCGTGGCTGTGATTAGTATGTACTCCAGCGGTTCAGTATGCTTCTTAGCACATTTTGGTGAATACATAATGGCCCTCGAATTTGATTCCCCTCATTATCCTACCACCCACCCCTCTGTTGTAACTTGTGGGGTTGAACACCTGTGAACAGGGTGCCCGTGACAGGGCATCCACATTCCTTTGTGACTTCCTACCTCGATGTTCCACTCAAAAACTAATTTTTTTTAAGGACAGAAACCATCTGATGACCCCATCATTCCCCTCATTGCTTGTCTGGGCATATATAGATAACCGTTGAGTAAACCCGCAGTCATTGGGCTTTGCAGTCAGGGAGAAGTTGGCAGCCACCACATGTCCTGGCCCTTGGCACAGCCAGCACCTGATAGCAGTGGGACTTAGCGAGATCGGTTTAGGGTATACTGGACTCTTCCCCCTCAATTGTGGCATGGTCCGGACTAACCGCAGCAGAGAATCGTATCCCTATGACATGTTTCTGGGCTCGTAGGGCCCGGCATGATATTTGCAGTGGGGCAGAATCTCGTACAAAGTCGTGTGTGGCCACCTTACCCTAGATCAGGCCACCTGATATAGGCTTCATGGGTCCCCTTGTCACGCCAAGCGCTGTATGGCTACTGGCGAAGGTCGCACCAACTGGTCGACTACTACCCTCTCTACCATCTAGGCTGGGCTCAAGGTCTCAGGCTGGAGCCATTTTTTACTGTAACTGTAACAAATCAAACGCCAAGCGGGGCTGGTTTCTACAAATGACAACTGGTACTCAAGGTGTTCCCATACATATGTATTAACTTCCATACGGGCAAGGATCTCACCTTTGAGTTTCCCATAGTTCTGGCCATCCTCCTGGCGGAGGTTAAAGTACCTCCGTTCCTGGCTGGGAGTCTCGCATCAGGAACGGAGTCAACCACTTCAGCCCACTGTAAAATTGGCAAGCTCTCCCACTTCGCTGTGCATTCAAACATGGTGAGGAAAGCTTCTATGTTGTCCTCTGGACTCATCTTCCTCAGTGTCGACCTGACTATGTCCCAGGCCTCAAGACGAACCAGGGTTGGCAGTCTCTCGCAGGGCCACAGTCTGTTGCAGAATCAGATTGTTCGTCTGCTTCTACTGGTACAGCTGTTGCTGTTTGTGCTGATCCTGTTGTTGCCACTTAAACTGCAGCTGCTGCTGCTGGGGGAGGACCAAGGGCCTGATTTGTAATTTTGCAGCCTTAATTACCGACACGCAGTTTTCTTTGGGGTATGTTTCAATTCACACTGCTCGCATTCTCCACCATATGTAAGGCAGCAGTGTTTCCACCACAAAATTTAGTGAGACAGTGACCTAGGCAAGTTAAGTAAAATGTCCTTTATTGTCCAAATACTGCACACATGAAATTGCTCACCTCCGATTAGCAGCTGGGAACACTTCAATAAAGCCCAGTGCAGCTAGCACTTGCATCCCCGTAAGGCTCTTGGGTGCCATCGTTGATGCCCACGTTGCTGGCTCTGGTCTGTGCTAGCTTCACACAGCTAGTCATACATCCACAGTGCCTTCAGTTCTGCTTCATGTGAAATCCAAATCTTAACTGCAGGTTTAAATAAAAACCATGACCATGGGCCATTTGTACAGTCCAGAATGGAGGGAGAAATCCGTCCCACTACCATCCTACAGATCTCTCCAAAAATAAAAGCCCAATACAGGTTTTCCTAAACTGATTTGGTCAAATAACTTGACCCAGTCCACACTTTTATTTTGTATAGTAACTGTGATTACTCTGCTCTCCAGCGATTCAATATGCTTTTAAGCACATCCTGGGGGATACATACCGGTCCTCGAATATAATTCCACTCACTGTCTCACAGTAGGCTTGTTGCTCTTTACGCTGTTTAACTGGCAAGTAATATATTGTATCTATATAAAGGTCCTTTATTTCTGGGATCATCTCTGAGCTCTTGGTTTCATGATTGTGGTATTATCTTAGTTATATCTAACATTATTACACTGTGTGACTTTCAGTATTTCTTATGACATGTACAATTATATTGATAATATATGCTAATTGCTTTCCTAGTGTTGCTAGTGCCACATTACTATTGTAAACCGATGGCTACAAAATGTGGAGGGGGGGGGAATGCCTCTTGCATCAGGGAGACTTTTGTTTGCTACCATATTTTCAGAACTTCCCCCTGATGCTTATCTTTTTAGTTTGGCCTCTTATATTATTATTACAATCTTTTTTTTTCATTTGACAAATCCAGTATTAGGGTATGTGCACACAGCATCGCAGCTGCCACATATTCCCAATTGAAGCCACTTGATGATAACGCCTGCAATTGTTTTCCTAAAGCAGTTTCACTGGCGGTTTTCAATTTGTACTCTGAATATAGAGCATGGCAGCTTCCCAAAAGAAGCCGCCCAAAGATTGAACATGTTACTTTTTCTAACCGCTTCAGGGTTTACGAACCCTAAAACAGTTAAAAGAAGTGAAATAAGGCATAACGTGGCCAGCAATCACAATACATTACTGTGCACAATGCTCATTTTATGGGATGCCTATGTGGCACTTTTTCAAGCGGATTCTGGGCAGAATGTAGCTGAAAAAGACGCTTGTGCAAATGGCCTTAACTGGTTCCTGTCCCATTTGGTTTGTTTTGTGTTTAGTTCATCTCACAGGGGTCTTGTTGTAGTGTGTTTGGAGATTTAGGCTACGTTCACATGTTCAGTATTTTACATCAGTATTTGTAAGCCAAAATCAGGAGTGGGTGAAAAATACAGAAGTGTTGCGTGTTTCTACGGGCTTCGTTCCCATGATGAGCTTTTATTGCGTTTTTGACACTGCGCATTTTCCCTGCATCTTAAACGCAACATCTTACAGTTCCAGCAAAGTGGATGGGATTTCTAGAAATCTCACGCCCACCGTGCTTCTTCTTTACGTTGTGTAAACTGACCTGAGGTCCATTTTTCAAATGCGCAACATGTCAATTTCCCTTGAGGGTACGCTGAGGTTTCTGTGCAGATTTTCCTCATAAACTTACGCTAGATTCGGAAAATCCGCAGGTAAAAATGCACATGTGTTTTTAGTGCATTTACACAGCTTAAACGCATCAAAAACACATGTAATCCGCACCTAACTATATGAATAAATTTCAATGAAATCAAAATACCAAGGAGTTTCAAAAACAAAGCAGCTTTATTTAAAGAATGACACACCAAACAGAGACAGTGTTAAATAACGCTCACAAAAACACAATGAAAAAATGCAAATGACTTAATTTAAATAATAGGTGTAGAAATGGTGCAGAAATTCGGCAACATCAAAAGCTCATTGTGGGAATGTAGCCTTATACTTTGTTCTACTCCTTGTTTTGGCTTACAAATCCTCAGCTAAAATACTCACCAAATACTTCACGTATACACGTGGCCTTATTGTTCCGTTCCTGATTTTGGCTTACTGATGTAAAATACTGACTAAATGCTGGACATGGTCTTAAATGTACTGTAGGTTTAATTCTGTAAAAGTTATCTATTAACCATTTTATGTGAACTGACTGTTTTAAAGGTATACAAATTAAAATTTTTAAAATTTTCATCAAATTTCAGATATATTCATAATTAGTCCTAAATTATAATGACCTAAATTTAGTAGAAGGTATAACCCCCTCACAACCTTGGACATATTGGTACGTCCAAGGTCGTGTCCCTTCCTTTGATACGGGCTCCGATGCTGAGCCCGCATCTTTCCCTGCTCATGCGACATCCACATGCGGCTGTTAATCACTGACAGCAGCATTTAACACGCAATGTCTAGAACTGTGTCACAAGACCCACCCATCAACACTCCTGTCACGTGATCACGGGGCGCCGATGGGTTGTCATGAGAGCCAGGGGTCTGCCGAAGATTCGGCATTCATAAGAGATAGTGATTTCAACTACACTTAGCAGGGCTAAAGCCCTTCTATGTGTAGCACAGGCGATCGGATGATCACAGCTTCAAAGTCTCCTAAGGGGACTATTGAAGCCAGTAAAAAGTTAAAAAAAAAAAAAGTTTTAAAAAGTAATAAAAAAATGAAAACCAAAAGTTCAAAACACCCCCTTTTGCTCCATTCAAAATAAAACAAATAAAAAATATAAAGTAAGCTAATCAGATTTGTAAATAACGTAATGAGAAAAAAGTTGAAACTCCAGAATTACTTTTTTTTGGGCCGCCACAACATTGCAATAAAATGCTGTAAAGAACGATCAAAACATTGTATCTATCCCAAAATGGTATCAATATAATGTCAGCTCACGGCACAAAAGATAGCCCCTCATATAGCTCCATATCACAAAAAATAAAAATGCTATAGGTCTTGGGAAAATGGCGACAAAGCAAAATTTTGTCTTAAGAATTTCATAATTTTTTTTCACCATTTAAATAAAAAAATGTCATCAATGTAGTAGTGCAATGCACAGCCCATAGTCATCCATATATGTAGTATAATACACAGCCAATAGTCATTCATGGAGTATAATGCTCATCCCATAGTCAACCATGGAGTATAATGCTCATTCCATAGTTATCCATGGAGTATAATGCTCATCCCATAGTCATCCTTGTTGTATAATGCAAAACCAATAGTAATCCATATAGTATAATGCACAGCCCATTTTCACAGCCCATTTTCATATTTTTTTTTATCAATGTAGTATAATGCGCAACCCATAGTCACCCATACAGTATAATGAACAGCCTATAGTGTTCCATATATTAACCACTTTATGACGTCAGACGTAATAGTACTCCTGATATCATAACCCCCTGTTCAGCGCGGGCTCCAACACTGAGCCCGCACTTTTCCAGGCAATATATATAAAAGTTGACCCCATGCGACCCCGGTCACGTGCACGCCAACGTCAGCTGCTTACCTCTGATTGGCTGGCAGTGTGTTTTGCTGCGCACGGACCCAATGGGTCTGTTCGCTACACTACACTTCAGTTGAATGTGCGTCCGAGGATGCACATCTAGCTAAAATATTTGCTGATGTTGGCGGGCTCCTCACCCGCTGGGCCCAGGCAATCACAACTGCGACTGCGGTAGTTATTCCCCATGCCGACAGCGAGTTGGCCTCCCCGTTTGTCCAATTACCCCAGCATTTCCTGGGTTCGCCGGATGGTGGCACCAGCCCCGCATACAGTGGTGGCCAAAAGTATTGGCACCCCTGCAATTCTGTCAGATAATACTCCGTTTCTTCCTGAAAATGATTGCAATCACAAATTCTTTGGTATTATTATCTTCATTTAATTTGCTTGCAAGGAAAAAACACAAAAGAGAATGAAGCAAAAATCAAATCATTGATCATTTCACACAAAACTCCAAAAATGGGCCAGACAAAAGTATTGCCACCCTCAGCCTAATACTTGGTTGCACAACCTTTAGCCAAAATAACTGCGAACAACCGCTTCCGGTAACCATCAATGAGTTTCTTACAATGCTCTGCTGGAATTGTAGACCATTCTTCTTTGGCAAACTGCTCCAGGTCCCTGATATTTGAAGGGTGCCTTCTCCAAACTGCCATTTTGAGATCTCTCCACAGGTGTTCTATGGGATTCAGGTCTGGACTCATTGCTGGCTATCTTAGAAGTCTCCAGTGCTTTCTCTCAAACCATTTTATAGTGCTTTTGGAAGTGTGTTTTGCGTCATTGTCCTGCTGGAAGACCCATGACCTCTGAGGGAGACCCAGCTTTCTCACACTTGGCCCTACATTATGCTGCAAAATTTGTTGGTAGTCTTCAGACTTCATAATGCCATGCACACGGTCAAGCAGTCCAGTGCCAGAGGCAGCAAAGCAACCCCAAAACATCAGGGAACCTCTGCCATGTTTGACTGTAGGGACCGTGTTCTTTTCTTTGAATGCCTCTTTTTTTTTCCTGTACACTTTATGTTGATGCTTTTTCCCAAAAAGCTCTACTTTTGTCTCATCTGACCAGAGAACATTCTTCCAAAACGTTTTAGGCTTTCTCAGGTAAGTTTTGGCAAACTCCAGCCTGGATTTTTTATGTCTCGGGGTAAGAAGTGGGGTCTTCCTGGGTATCCTACCATACAGTCCCTTTTCATTCAGATGCCGACGGATAGTACGGGTTGACACTGTTGTACCCTCGGACTGCAGGGCAGCTTGAACTTGTTTGGATGTTAGTCGAGGTTCTTTATCCACCATCCGCACAATCTTGCGTTGAAATCTCTCGTCAATTTTTCTTTTCCGTCCACACCTAGGGAGGATAGCCACAGTCCCATGGGCTTTAAACTTCTTGATGACACTGCACACGGAAGACCCAGGAACATTCAGGTCTTTGGAGATGGACTTGTAGCCTTGAGATTACTCATGCTTCCTCACAATTTGGTTTCTCAAGTCCTCAGACAGTTCTTTGGTCTTCTTTATTTTCTCCATGCTCAATGTGGTACACACAAGGACACAGGACAGAGGTTGAGTCAACTTTAATCCATGTTAACTGGCTGCAAGTGTGATTTAGTTATTGCCAACACCTGTTAGGTGCCACAGGTAAGTTACAGGTGCTGTTAATTACACGAATTAGAGAAGCATCTCATGATTTTTCAAACAGTGCCAATACTTTTGTCCGGACCCTTTTTTAGGTTTGGTGTGGAATTGTATCCAATTTGGCTTTAGTACAATTCTTTTTGTGTTTTTTCAATTTAGACAAATTAAATGAAGGCACTAATACCAAAGAATTTGTGATTGCAATCATTTTCAGGAAGAAACTGAGTATTATCTGACAGAATTGCAGGGGTGCCAATACTTTTGGCCACCACTGTATGTGGTATCTACATACTCTGACTGACTTGGAGAATCATACTGCCCGGTCCGTTTTACTACATACTTTAGTGTACATGGTAAACCCAAAAAACAATTTTGGTATTGCAATTTTTTTGCAACTCAGCACACTTTTATTTTTTTTCTCTGCTTTCCAGTGCATCACATGATAAAATGAATGATGTAATTTAAAAGTGCAACTCACCCCACAAAAAAACAAGCCATCATACTTCTATTTTGTTGGAATAGTAAAGGAGTTATGGCTCTTGGAAAAGGTGGAGGTGAAAACGGAAAATCACCCTGGGATGAAGGGGTTGAAGGGATTGTCCTCTTTCAGCAATCTTTTGCACGCTAGCTTTGCTTGCTCTTACTGGGTTATATACTGAGTCTTCCCCACTACCCCTCTCTCTGTTTAGCTGCAGCATAATGTCAACAGCGCTGCACCCAAACAATACTAAACTCCGTAGCTTCTGCCATTTACATTCGCAGACCTGCTGAGTGGAGTGATTAGCTGCAGGGCTCTCGACGTAGCGTCACTGCTGAATCCACACAACAGGGACCAGAGCAACAAAACACAGTACTGGCGGTTTGTTTAACCCCTTTACGACCAATGGCGGACATAGCATGTCATGAGCAGTTTCCACATCATGACGTGCTATGTCCATTGTGATTTAAAACTGTCAATGCGTGTAAACATGCTGTGACAGTAACATGCTAACAGCTGAGCAGCACGGGAAGAGGTGCGGGGACCCATGCCGGTGGTCAACGTGCTCAGAGTGCTGTGTTTGGTCAGTCAATGTGACTGACACAGTATGATCATGCAGGAAGTATTAAAATATCAGCACCTCCCACATGATCCCCGCAGGAGCTTGACGCAGCTAACAACCGAGCTCCTGCAATGAGAGCCAGAGACGGTGCCAGCACAGCCCCAGGCTCATTATCCCTCCAGATGCCACGATTGAGAGCGATCGCAACATTTGAAAGGTTGTGAGAGGGAGGCGGCTCCCTCTCTAAATCCCATTGGCACCCCCGTGACCAAATCAAGGGGAGTCGATGGTTGTCACGGCACCCAGATGTCAAACAATAACCACCTGGTGTGCCATGTACAGTGGCCTGTTACACCCAGCCATAGACTGGTTATAACAGTGGTTCTGCCTGTGTAATCACACAGGTCTCATACATTGCAATGCATGATGCAAAAACAAAAAAGTACACACATTTAGTATTGCCACGTCTGGAACGATTTGATCTACAAAACTGTCTCACTAGTTAACGTTTTCAGTGAACACTGTAAAAAAAAAAAGTGGAAAAAACTATGGTTTTTCATCATACCGGTGGAAAAAAAGTAGAATAAAACACAGTCAAAAAGACCAATGTTACTAAAAAGAGTATCGCTGAAAATACAACCTTGCCCTTCAAAAAACAAGCCAACATACAGCCCCATCAGTGAAAAAAATAAAAAAGTTATAGCTCTCAGAATAAAGCGATGCAAAAACAATATTTTTTCTATAAAATAGTTTTTATTGTGAAGAAGTGACAAAACATAAAAAATTATATAAATGTGGTATCGCTGTAATCGTACTGACCCGAAGAGAAGAATAAAGAAATGTTATCACTTTTACCACACTGTGAACGCCATTAAATAAAACCGCCCAAAAAACAATTTCTGAATTGCTCTTTTTTGTTAATTCTGCCTCCCAAAAATCATAATACAAAAGCGATCAAAAAATGTTATAAGCTAAAAAATGGTACCAATAAAAACATCAACTTGTCCCGCAAAAATAGAGCCCTCACATGACTCTGTCGGCGTGAAAATGATAGCTCTCAAAATATGGCGATGCAAAAACTTTATTTTGCAAAACAATGCGTCTTTTAGTGTGTGACAGCATGACAGCAGCCAAACATAAAAAAAACTATATACAGTGGCTTTTGGAAGTATTCACCCCCCTTCGTGTTTTGCTACCTAACATGGAATTTCACAGATTTTTTTTTAAGGGTTTGCATAAGTTTATATAAAAAACATGCCTACAAATGTGAACATTTGGTTTTCTTTTTATTGTGAAGAAAACAACATATAGGACAAAATACCTGAAAACTTCAGTGTGCATAACTATTCACCCCCCTAAAGTGACTACTTTGTTGTGCCTCCTTTTGCTGCAATTACAGCTGAAAGTCACTTTGGATAAGTCTCTGAGCTTTCTTTATCGCTTTGTCACTGGGAGTTTTGCCCATTACTCAAGGCAAAAGTGCTCCAGTTCCTTCAAGTCATGTGGTTTCCTCTGATGAACACTAATCTTCAAGTCTGACTACAGATTCTCAATTGGATTAAGGTCTGAGCTTTCACTAGGCCACTGCAAAACATTTACACATTTCCCCTTAAACCACTTGAGTGTTGCTTTAGCAGTATGCTTTGGATCATTGTCTTTTTGGAAGGCTAACCTCCTTCCCAGTCTCAAATCACTGACAGACTGAAACAGGTTTTGCTGAAGAATATCCCTGTATTTAGCGCCATCCACCTTACCTCAGACTCGGACCATTTTCAATGTCTCTGCTGCTGAAAAACATCCCCACAGCATGATGTTGCGACCACCATGCTTCAGTGCGGTGTTCTTGGGTTGATGAGCTGTGTTGGTTTGGTGCCAGACATAGCATTTACCTTGGTGGCCAAAAAGTTCTATTTTGGTCTCATCTGACCACTGCACCTTCTTCCATACATTTGAGGAGTCTCCCACATGATATACAATTTTTTTTGTGTGTGAAGAGACAAGACACTGGTACCAGAACAGCATGGAGGTGTGGCAGAGGGGAGGAGTTTGATCAGGTCTCTGGGGACAGCATTGTCAGGAAAATGAGCTGAGGAGAAAAACAGCACGTGTACAAGTTCTGAGGTGGTTATGACACTAAAGAGAGAGACGGGAGGAGCAACAGTAGCGTCCGGAGCTCCTGTCAGGAAGAAAGGTGCCACGTATCCACCGAGGACAGACGTCCACGTTCAAGCCCCGAAGACCCAAGTGATGCCAGTAAAGGTTCCCAGCCCAGAAGTCGACGGTGAAGACTCGAGCGATGCCAGTCAAGATTCTTCATACGGGTGACGTCTGTCAACAGAACGGGAACAGGTTGTGGTGGCACAGTTCTCAGACGTGTGCGGCAGTGACAAGACGTTGCAAAAGCTTTTCAGTTGTCAGATTGGAGATTCATGGTCGGGTCGACGACCAAGAAGGATACACGAAACGGGCCGTTACCGCTGACAGGGACATATGGTACCGGTCACAGATAGAGGGAAAGACAGTAGTCATTCGAGGACCAGCAGACGCCAGAGCGGCATTGCAAAAGTGGATAGGGAGTTACGGGGCAAAGGGACAGCGAGTTGTGATAGGAACAGAGTATTGCCAAAGCTTTAAAAGACTGCCTCTTGCCCACTATAGTTAACATAGTTCCCCTTTCCTCCAATAGATCATTTGAAACTACCAACCCCTGAATTCTAGTGTACTCTGATAATTTATTCTGTTATGTGATTGGCTGCTAATTTTACTGTCAAATGTTGTAAAGAAATTGTTACCATATAATACATTTTACAGTTTATATTACTTGTTTGACTGCACTATATTTGGCGTATTCGGCAGGATGCAACATTCCAGTGCGGAAAAGGCGGGACAGGGTGATGGCGGACATGTCAGGAGAAGTATTGCCCTAGGGGCCCTGCTCAGTAACTTCCCAAAATTTGCGGGGAATAATATAGAGTTGAGGGATTGGGTGGAGAGACTGCAGATGATGATCAGCATGTACCCTATGACCCCAGCCATGCAGGCAGAGCTAGCCTTTATGCACAGTGACACTACTGACCTTGGTAACTTACCCATGCGCTTATTTAAATTAATTCAAGGGGAAAGTGAGACTATTGCTCTGCGGGAGGTGACGGCCCATATCGCCAAGAAGAGGAATTTCAAGGGCTGGGATCCTTAGACGAAGTACTGTGAGATCAATTTGTTGCCGGATTAAGGGAGCCCTGCCTGCGACAGGCTCTGAAGGAGCAGTAACTGACTAATCCGGACATGACTTTCTTGGAAACGGGGCTGAGGCACAAGTTCGAGAAAAAGAGGCACCCGCCTTGATGGGTTTGGTCTGGAGTCACCAGGTAGCTACCGCATCGGAGGCTAACAGGGAACCTGACTGGGCACGAGAATTTCGTCAGGATATTAGAAATATTCGAGGAGAGTTACACAATCTCAAAGGAGCCTCTAGTAACTTGCCAAGGGATGGCCCCTCAGATATATAAAAGAAGGACCAAGGAGAGGATGCTATACCCACACATTCCTTGTCTCAGACCCGTCACCGGACGGAAGAGCAAAGAGTTGAATGTTGGAACTGTGGTGGCTGAGGACATATATCCTGAGAGTGCCCAAGCCGGAGCCAAGGAAGAAGGGGGCATCCTTTAAACTAAGGAGCCCCACAGTTGAGGAGCACACCGTGGGGTACCATGTCCCAGGAGAAGGGGAGGAAGGCTCCGAAAACATTGTCTCTGAAAGGCCCATGATTTGGGACGGATTTGATGGGAAATGCATTCAATGTTTAATGGACATGGGGTGACCACTGTGGCTGAAGAATACTTCCACGCTCACTTCCCTGCAGTCAGCTGGTCCAACAAGGGGCCGAATATTAGACTAGTAGCTGCCAACCAGCTCCCCATTCCAGTGGCTGGGGTGATATGGATGACTGTCTGTATGTGTGGATGAAAATTAGGAAAGAAAAGGATTGTGTTGGTGAAAGGCCCAATAATCCCCGGGCCCATAGAGACATTGAGAATGAATAGCCTAAAGGAAGTAGGGGAGTTCCTGATTGGTGAATCACAAAGAGGCAACTGGAATCGCGTAACCAGGCGTCACGTTAGACAAAGTGTTTTTCAATAACTCATCCAAGGGAGTCAGGTCCAGAACTTACCAGACACCTCTCAGCTTCTTGGCAAAGTGATTATGCCTCCGGAGGCTGCCGTGACTCTACCCATTGGACAAACTACACTCACCCTCCCTGTAAGGGCTTGTGTACCTATCGAGGGGGTGAAGTTGCAAATTGAGCCCAGAGAAGGTGACAAAACCTGGGCTCTTGGTCACCTGAACTCTCACCCCAGTATGGCACAGGCATGTGCCAGTATGCTGCGTTAACTTGAGCGAAATAAATTTATAGTTGAACCCTCAGAATGAAATCGCCCAGGTGAACTTAATGCCAGAGGATCTCCCCAAACTAGACTCCATTGAGTTAACACCCCTGGAAGGAGATCCATGGACTCTATCAGTGTCTCTCACTAAGAGAATAAAAGAAAGGGGAGCACGGGTTGGTTGCTCTCTCCTAGAACAGATGAAGGCTGACCTTACCGAATTTTCCCCTGAGCAAGCAGAACAAATTGAGGGCCTACTGCAGCGTTATCACGGGGTGTTCGCTCGTCGTGAAGACTATTTTGGGTGCACTGAGGCTATCCAGAATGAGATACCTATGGGGGACACCGCTCTCATTAGAGAGAGATACCGTAAGATTCTGCCACGAATGTATCAAGAAGTGAAAGACCTCTTGTCCCATATGTTACGAAATGGAGTAATTTGAGAAAGTCAGAGCCCTTGGGCTGCACCCATTGTACTAGTTCGGAAGAAGAATGGGACGGTTGAACGCTTGTACGATGTGGGATTCCTATCCCCTGCCGCGGATTGAAGAGTCCCTGTCTGATTTAGGAAAAGCTTAATATTTCTCCTCCCTCAAGCTGGCCAGCGGCTACTGGCAAGTTCCTATGGCCGACGTCACGGGGTTACCGTGACAGTTTAGAGCCAGAAGACCTCAGAGTCAGATGGCTCCTACTGCTGCTTTGAGAAGAAGCACTTCTCCTTCATTTTAAATGTGTTGGTTTCTTTTGGCAGAACAGGGGTTAAGCGGGCATCTTGAATTTCCCTGTTCACAGCTGAGCTAGGTTAATCACTCACTCTCCCTTTATAATCTGGGCTCTGACTCTGTTCTTTGTCAGAGCTAGCATCTTGCTGCATGGCTAGTGGAGAGTGGAGTTTATGAAAAGGAGCTTTGGAGGAATTACTTGTGACTGGTGTTTTGTTCGTATGTGTGGTTATTCCTTTTCCATTTTGGTTCATTCACACCCTGGTGATTCCCTCTGTTATATGTGAGAGAATATTTTGTGTGCCTGGAGTTTTCTGTTTACCCCTTTCTGTGTTGCCCTGTTTGTCGGGTGGGTGTACTTCGGTGCACAGAAGCGCCCCTCTTCCCCGGGTGGGGGAGGAGATCAATCGGAGGGCTAACTCAAGAGTTAGGGAGAGGGTGGATGCCACGGTATCCTCATCTTCAGAGGTATCCTGTGGAATAGGGCAAGCAAGGGCGCCCCCTAGTGTTAGGGTCAGGGTAGGAGCCCCTGAACCCTGTGCACTCGGCAGCTGTGCCGTGACAGCCGATAAGGGTCGGTTGAAGACTGCCTTCATCCTCCCCATTGGTCTGTACGAGTTCAACCAGATGCCCTTTGGCCTAACTAACGCACCTGGAACTTTTCAACGGTTGATGGAGAGATCAATTTAAAAGCGAGCTTAATCTATCTGGATGACATTGTATTATTTTCCACCTTCGAGGAAGATCTCCGTCGGTTAGAACAAGTGTTAGAGAGGATCCAAAAGCTTGGGCTGAAGATTAATACTCTGAAATTTCACTTGTTCCAGAGGGAGATTGAGTATCTGGGGCACAGTCTCCTGTGCTGGGGTCTACCCCACCCAAGAAAAAGTGTTGGCTGTACAGAACTGGCCCATTCCGACTAATATAAGAGAGCTAAGAGCGTTCCTGGGCCTGGCAGGCTACTATCGAAGATTCATCAAAGATTTTGCCTAAATAGCGACCCCTCACCACAAGCTTCTGAGAGGATCAGCTGGGGAACATAGACAATGGGCCATTCAGTAGGGGCGCCCACAGCAAGAAGCCTTTTGTACCCTGAATATGGCATTAACCAATGCTCCCATATCGGCCTATGGCGACTTCTCCCAACCCTTCTTACTATACACGATGGAAGTCTGTACGGCTTAGGAGCAGTATTAGTGCAAATTCAAGAAGGCAAAGAACGGGTGATTGTATATGCTAGTTGGTCACTGAGAGAAACTGAAAGGAACCCTGATAACAACAGTTCATTCAAGTTAGAGCTGAAAAGGTTGTTAAGGATCTGTCAGGGTCAGAGGTTCAGGTGAGAACCGATAACAATCCCCTTGCTCATCGCGAAAATGCAAAGTTAGGAGCGCTGGAACAAAGGTGGGTTGCCAGAATATCCAAGTACCAGTGCTGAATCGCGTATTGGTCAAAAGCTCAGAATATCCATGCCGATATTTGTCTCAAGTCACTTCAGTAAGTCCAAAGGGAGACACAGATGAAGATCTAGAAGGCGACGAGAACACGGATTTCACTCATTTTGCAGCCGACGTGGTGGCTGCTCAAGAAAAAGAAGGGGAGCGTAAACCAGGGCTGTGGAGTCGGTAAGCCACAGTTGCGACTCCGACTCCTGGATTTTATCAGGTTCCGGCTCCGACTCCGACTCCTTCATAAATGGCCAATTTGTAACAATAAATTTACTGTTGTAAAATATTAACATTGTGCTTATTCAGTTTCTCACCATCATATAAGTAATCAGACCACTTAGAGCAAAAACTATATTTATTAGAATACAATTAGAATATAGCAAATAACTTTTATAAACTTTTCTAAACTCTTGTAAGTAAATATGCAATAAACACTGTTATGCAGTTAATAAGAAGTCTATAAATTTGTCCTCAGAAAAAGTATTGCCTCTGTCAGATCCTCCTTCATGGATGCCCTCAAATCTGATCTAATTATTTTGAGAGCAGAGAACAACCTCTCTACACTAACTTGGGTTGGTGGCAAAGCAGTAACCACTCGGGCAACATCTCTGACAATGTCAGGATACAGAGGAATCGCTTGTTGCACTGTTATTTTTGATGAACGGTCAAATTTCTCAATTTCTTTTAGTGCACATGAAAAATTCTGCTGAAATGTACTGGCTGTGTTCTTTGATGGGGATGACTCTTCTATGCGGGAACGCTTTGCACGGTCCTTGTGATCCAAATATTTTTCTAAATTAAATTCTTCATCAGTTGATGAGGGTGAAGATGTGGCAGGACGACCAAATTCTTCTTGTTCCTCCTGACTGTTCTGCAACCCTTTCATCCTTACTGCTATTTCAAACAGAGCTTCTTTTCCTTTAGTTAGCTGTTGATCATCTAGAAGAATCCGATGCATTGGGTCTACCTAAACAGCTGCCAAAAGAATGTTATTTTGTAATAGTAGCTCCTCTCTCCGTTTCATTGATGTAGCAATGCCACTTGCAATTAACCCTCCTCTTTGGGACAGGCGAAACATCAGGTTCTTCCACTCCTTTAAGAAAATACCTGGAGTTAAGTCCTCTGCTTGTAATTTTTTAGTCACTGTAAATGGGTGCTCTAGCAATTTTTCCAGCTCAGTCACCTGATGCCACTGACTTTCATTTAGCGTCAGTTGAGGGTTAGCCATGTCTACAAGAAAGGTTTTCAGTTCAACCAAGCGCTGAATCATTAAGTAAGTACTGCCCCATCGTGTGGCTTGATCAATAATTGCCCTTTTTCCAGCACGTCTCTTCAAAATTGAGTCAACTTTAGGGGTTCTGGCAACAGTAGCCAATTTTCTCACCTTGCCAATCAGTGCAGCAGCATGTCCTTCTTGCAGACAGTCTCTTATAACCAGCTGTAGCGTATGCACAACACAGCGCATGTGATGAATGAAAGAACGTATTGACACAGTTTCAACAAGATCATCTAAACTATCATGTTGCTGTTCATGTGAAGCAACTTCAATTTGCTCCTCAGTTACAATACTGTGTTCCTCTATTTCAAACATTTCTGTGTCTGTGGACCCAGAATGTTCTTCTAGCTGCTGGTCACCATCATTACTCTCATTCCTGGATCAGTAGTGGGCAGAGACCTCAACTTCGACTCATATGCCAGCAAGGTGGAGGTGGGGTACTGCTATGGGCTGGTTTTATTAAAGATTAGCTATTTGGACTTTTTTTTGGTTGAAAACTCAATGTCAACTTCCAAACCTACTGCCAGATTTTAGAAGCTGTGCTGCAGGAAAAGACTGCATCTTCCCAGAAAAACATGATTTTCATGCAGAACAATGCACAATCGCATGCAAAAATAATAAATAACTAATAATAATGAATAAAAAAACAAAAGTTGAAAAAAATAATGTATTCATTATTATTTATGTATTACATATATACATATATATATTTTTAGCTATGTATTTGTTATGTATGTTTTTTATTTATTGTTAATTCTTTTTTACACTTTTACTTTCAATAATTCCAATATTGTTTAGGATCCCATTTGTTATATTTACTTCATGGTCTATAGTCTATATTGGTCTATTATCACCATCATTTACCTATCTTCTTCCATGCACACAAAGTACGTTTATTATTAGGGGTAGTCATCATCCATTCATTTAATGCCTTCCTTGGATACTCGGTGCTAAAGATTTTTCTAAGCCCTTGCATATATCGGAGCAGCCACACTCATTCATTCATCCTTGACATGCTGTTGTTCTTAATAGTGCAATAACGCTCCTGCTACTCGTTGAGGTTCCTCGTCACCTCGTGTCGAAGTGCGCATGCTTGACCTTAACTCCTGGGTTCCTGCTCATGTAGCACAGCACAGCGGGACTCCGGCGCATGCTGGACGTACTTTGCACATCGCTACAATGGTGTCTGGGCCTGGCTTGCGTCTCGCTGCCCCGAAACAGAAAGAGGACATTACACCATCCCATGAGCCGACATGCTATGCGCCACACACGCGACTTGAATGCTTATTGATTTCAGCTGGAATTGCGGTTCTGGCCTCATTCTATTGGTCATTACACAATACTTTAATCCACAGCACTTTCTCCCCTTTACACACGTCACCTGCGGAAGCAGGGTAAAACACACATGTTGGGGCTCTGGGTTTGTCCTGTCTGATCGTGATCCTGCCCATTTCTCTGTAACCTGTTTCTGAGCCAGTCCTATCTCTACAAAGTCCTGAGTCTGATCTGCATTGTCCGCACCTACAGTGCTGGCCAAAAGTATTGGCACCCCTGCAATTCTGTCAGATAATACTCAGTTTATTCCTGAAAATGATTGCAATCACAAATTCTTTGGTATTATTCTCATCATTTAATTTGTCTTCAATGAAAAAAACACAAAAAGAATTGTCCTAAAGCCAAATTCGATATAATTCCACACCAAACCTAAAAAAGGGGGTAGACAAAAGTATTGGCACCCTTTGAAAAATCATGTGATGCTTCTCTAATTCGTGTAATTAACAGCACCTGTAACTTACCTGTGGCACCTAACTGGTGTTGGCTATAACTAAATCACACTTGCAGCCAGTTAACATGGATTAAAGTTGACTCAACCTCTGTCCTGTGTCCTTGTGTACCACATTGAGCATGGAGAAAAGAAAGAAGACCAAAGAACTGTCTGAGGACTTGAGAAACCAAATTGTGAGGAAGCATGAGCAATCTCAAGGCTACAAGTCCATCTCCAAAGACCTGAATGTTCCTGTGTCTTCCGTGCGCAGTGTCATCAAGAAGTTTAAAGCCCATGGCACTGTGGCTAACCTCCCTAGATGTGGACGGAAAAGAAAAATTGATGAGAGATTTCAACGCAAGATTGTGCGGATGGTGGATAAAGAACCTCGACTAACATCCAAACAAGTTCAAGCTGCCCTGCAGTCCGAGGGTACAACAGTGTCAACCCGTACTATCCGTCGACGTCTGAAGGAAAAGGGACTGTATGGTAGGATACCCAGGAAGACCCCACTTCTTACCCCGATACATAAAAAAGCCAGGCTGGAGTTTGCCAAAACATACCTGAGAAAGCCTAAAACGTTTTGGAAGAATGTTCTCTGGTCAGATGAGACAAAAGTAGAGCTTTTTGGGAAAAAGCATCAACATAGAGTGTACAGGAAAAAAAAGAGGCATTCAAAGAAAAGAACACGGTCCCTACAGTCAAACATGGCGGAGGTTCCCTGATGTTTTGGAGTTGCTTTGCTGCCTCTGTCACTGGACTGCTTGACCGTGTGCATGGCATTATGAAGTCTGAAGACTACCAACAAATTTTGCAGTATAATGTAGGGCCCAGTGTGAGAAAGCTGGGTCTCCCTCAGAGGTCATGGGTCTTCCAGCTGGACAATGACCCAAAACACACTTCCAAAAGCACTATAAAATGGTTTTAGAGAAAGCACTAGAGACTTCTAAGGTGGCCAGCAATGAGTCCAGACCTAAATCCCATAGAACACCTGAGGAGAGATCTCAAAATGGCAGTTTGGAGAAGGCACCCTTCAAATATCAGGGACCTGGAGCAGTTTGCCAAAGAAGAATGGTCTACAATTCCAGCAGAGCATTGTAAGAAACTCATTGATGGTTACCGGAAGCGGTTGTTCGCAGTTATTTTGGCTAAAGGTTGTGCAACCAAGTATTAGGCTGAGGGTGCCAATACTTTTGTCTGGCCCATTTTTGGAGTTTTGTGTGAAATGATCAATGATTTGATTTTTGCTTCATTCTCTTTTGTGTTTTTTCCTTGCAAGCAAATTAAATGAAGAGAATAATACCAAAGAATTTGTGATTGCAACCATTTTCAATAAGAAACTGAGTATTATCTGACAGAATTGCAGGGGTGCCAATACTTTTGGCCAGCACTGTATACCGCTACCCTCACCAATTCAGTCTGAACCTGCACCTGTGACCCTGCTTGTGTTTCTTAACCTATCCTGTCCATTCCTGATCCAGAACCTGTTCTGTCTACCAGCCGAGCAGTCCAGATCCTGAACCTGTACTGTCTAACCAGCCACACGTCTTCCTATTTACCAGTTCCTTGCCGGTTCTGCTTCCCTGACCCTTTGGGGGACAGTTGCTGCGGCTCCGGGGTCTGCCCCACCGTCAGGGATTCTAGTGAAGAACCAAGTGGTCACTTAGTTATGCCTCTCCAGACTCTCCCCGGACTGTGGCATAGTAGTTCCACAACCACGTGCGTAACTCCCTACACTTTTCCCTATCTACCTAATCTCTAAATGTATTTTCTTACTGTACATCCTGTGACGTTTTGTTTGAGAAGAGTCTTTCCCCCGGATGATGATTTGTTTGAGGGCGGTACTAGAAGCTGTTGGGCGATGCTGGTATTACTCACTGCTTCTACATTATCTCCGCCCCCTGATGACGTCTTCGTTCACAGAAGCGACAGTTGAGATAGAAGCACTCACATCTCCCATGGCATCCATACCCATGATTCAGGACTTCTTCAGAGGGGGCAGCGATGCAAGAAACTAGTGAGTAATTGCAGCACTGTCCCCTGTGACATCCTGTTCCAGACAGGCAATGGACTCTGAGGGGAGTGAGTGCAGTCCAAGCCTTCTGTGACTTCACGTTTGAGACTCCTCAAATGAAACGTCACAGGAAGTACAGTAAAAAGCACATTTAGAGATTAGCTAGATATGGAAAAGTGTAGGGTCTTGTGTAATAAAACTCATTACAAACGTGGTTAGGGTGTAAGGATAGATAATTAGAAAATACATTTTAGGTGCCCAACCACCCCTTTGAGGCTACGAAGTCCCTGATTTTCCCAATTTATGTCCTTATACAAAGTAAGGCCAATCTTGAATCACTATTTTCATTCAGACAGTCTGAGGAGGGTATCGCAAACAAGGGATTGCACTGACTACTTCTCACATGATTGTGAAAAAGAACTTTGATCTTTATATCTCTCTCAAATCTGATCTGCAGTCCACTATTTTAGAATGATCTTCATGACGAAGATTTTGTATCTCTTCAGAAGCATTGCTGTAAACATTCCAAGGACTCGAATCTCTAAATTCCAAGCTCTATTCATCAAAGTGTTTTCGGCCAAAACTTTTTGAAAAGGCTCATAAAAATTTTTTGCAAATTGATGTTGCGAAAAAAAATTGCGATTTTTTTATTTATTTTTTTTCTCTTATGGCAAAAATGTTATTCCAGTTTTTATAAGATGTGCAAAATTTATTAAGTGGGTCTTAATAAATTTGTGCGAAACGCCAGTCGTACTGATTCTGGGCCCAAGATTTGCACAAAAAGGGATGTTTTTTTCTAATAATTTATGTCTGATGGGAGCCCCTCACGTTATGGTCTATGCTAAGCCTGCAATTTTAGACTTGACTAAAGGTTGGTGTATTTCAAATATGACACATACCTTATTTTTCAGATTATAAGACACACTTTCTTTCCTCAAAATTTGCAGGGGAAATGGGGGTGCGTCTTATAATCTGAATGTAGCTTACCGGCTGAGGTGGAGCAGGGACCCAGGGTCATTGCTGCAGGAAACTGGGGGCGTTTGGAGGAGTGCGGCGATGCTGTTGTTCCCAGGCTGGTAGGATTCGGTGTTGGGCAGTGGAGGGGTTCGCCGACATTTTGAGAAAGCCTGGAGCCCCCACACTTTCCATGATTTTGAATGCAGTGGACTTTGGGAAAATGGTCGCCGAAGGCGGCGCATGGCAGATCGACATCTTGGTGCTGAGATATCAATCTACGCATGTGCCACCTTCACAAAATGTCAGCAGAGCCCCCGCACTACTGAACACCCTCTCCTACCAGCCTGGGGCCCACAGCATCGCCCCACTCCTGCCTCCAGCTACCGTAAAAACAGACTATAAGACGCACCATCATTTTATTTTAAAAAAAATTTTCCTATTTTCTTCTTCAAAATTTGTGGTACGTTTTATAATCCAGTGTTTCTAATAATCCGCAAAATACGGTAGGTGGTAACAGATTTAAAATTAGTTTGCTAAGCTTTGTTCTGCTAGATGAACTCTTGATACAGAAGATATGAAAGCATCCTCTTTTGCTTCAATTCTCCAACCATGTCTGCTATCATCACCGTTTGGAAACACTGGATGATTAAAAACATGTCCATTTATCTGAGATTTCCGTTAAATCATATTCCTTATCTAAATATGTCATCATGAGTTATTGACTCTAGCAGACGTGTGGAAGTTCCTCTCCTTTATCATTTGATGAGATTGTTAAAGGGCACCTGACAGCTGATACATGCTGCCCGTGGACCGGGCAGCATGTATCAGACACTAGCTGCACGACTTCAGCCATTCATGTGCAACTGTGAAACACTGCAGAGTTTCAGAGAAAAACATAGTTTAATAGTCGCCGTGGACTGCGGCCATGGACACGTCTCTCCCTCTGCAGGGAGAGACCTCTCATTCTAGGGCAAGGTGTTGGCGAGAAGCCACCAGGGACCCTCCCGTCTGACTAGTCTCTTGTATGACAGTACCCGGTAGCTTTCCAACTATGTTTTTATCTGAAACACTATGGCATTTCAGAGTTAGACTTATATGGCTGGAATCATGCAGCCAGGGTTTGATACATGGTGCCCTTTGATCGGGCAGAATGTATCAGCTGTTAAGTTCCTTTTCGTCTCTTCAACATGGATAGTTTTTACCAATATCTGCAGATTAGACACTTTATCTTCCGTTTTCCCTTACTCTTGTAATTCTTCTTTCTTTCCCTTTCAAAACTTTTCTCTTAATACACAAGTCCTCAATTATTTACAAGTTGTTAAATGCCCCCTGGATGATCAGAAACTCCCTTATATGGTCAAATGGAAGGAGGGTTCATCCTTTCCATTTACATGAACGCAGTGTCATTGAGCTCTAGTTGGGTCTCAAAAAACAACTACATGTATTAGTCCTATAGAACAGGGGTGAAGAAACCTCCATTTGGATATTCATACCATCCTTCGGGGACCGTACAAATTGTATGCTAACTCCACCCACAAATTAAGCCTTAACGCTGGCACTGGTGTCAGGACGTAATCAGCATTACGTAGTGAAAGCGTTCAGTAGTGAAAGCTGCATTGCATGTGCTCACAGAGTAAGAAGAAACTAAGGGGCATCAAAACTAAGCTGCCAACCCACGCACTGTAGTCCCCAGAAATCTGCTTGGCGGCAGGAAAAAAGGCCATCTAGGGCTGTAAATGGCCCTTGGCCCTGAGATTCTCCACCCTTGCTATAGAGATGCTATTTGACACTTGGAAGACTAGCCAACTGTTCTCAAGGTTTTTTCCTTTCTGTTGGAAAGGCTGTTTCCAACCAGGAATCTAAGCCATGCTTGGTGGTTTTGTCCAATAGTGAGTGGAATTCGGACTGATATTTTAAAACCTCTTTCTATGGTTACTAAAACTGACATCCAGGCACATCCAGGTTTAGCAGATCTGAATATTGTCGTTGAAGATATCCCACTTAAAATAAACTCATTTTCATCATGAAACTGGCAATTGAAATTGAAAAATATGGTCCCTGTGGTCATCCTAGTCTTTGGCTACTTCTTCTATTGAGTCTTAGGCTATGTTCACACACGTTGTGTTTTTTTCAATCAAAAATATGCAGCAAAACTGATCTCTGGCAGGAAATCTGCCTAAAAAATGCTTGTTTTGCTGCTTTTTTTCAGGGGTTTTTCAGCATTTTTTTCACTGTCCTTCTGTCTCTATTCATGCATGTACATAAAATTCTGTGAAAAAAAGAACCCCTTTCTATTTTGCCATCAAAAATGCTGAAAAAATGTACCTGCGTTTTTTGGTGCGTTTTTTCAACGGGTTTTTTTTACCACTCATTACTTCCTATGGGTGAAAAAACGCTGAAAGAAGTGACATGCTCTATTTTCCAAAAACCCAACCAAGGCAGAAAATACGCAGCAAAAAAACACAAGTTGTGTGAACAGAGAATTCTGGTTTCTCATAGACTTTGCTGGTACTTCAAAACGCAACTGAAAATTTGCATAAAAATCTGCCACAAAATTCGCTGAAAAACACAACGTGTGTGAACATAGTCTTAGTCTTTTGTTTGCTATTTTCTTTACCTCCTCACCCCTACCTACTCCCCCTCCAAATCTTTATTCTTCATCCCTTCCTCCTTCTTTCCCCATCTTGCACATCTTAAGTTTATTTCTTCTTTCTTCCTCTTCTCTTATTTTACTCATACTTGACAGGCTGACATATGATGGCATTTTCCATATCACATTATATGATATATACTACATTTTATATATGCTGGCCTGTGTGCTAGCAGATGTTTTCTTGTAACTGCTTGTTCTTGCAATTCTGTGTTATCTTGCTATACTTTTCATAAATAATGATAAAAATCTATTGCAGAAAAGCTGCCATTTTCTGAGACCTGTCCATCAATGGAGCTCTGGGGGTCTTGCTTTTTTGCATCCCGAGCTGCTGTTTTTTTATACTAATTTTTAACTTTTTTATTTTTGAAGGGAACAAAGGACTGATTATAAACTTTTGTATAATTGGATTTTTTATGTTTTATGAACAAAGTTTTTATTTTATTTTTACTTTACTTTACTTTTAAGTCACCTTAAAGGGAACATGTTACCAGTAGTGATGAGCGAGCATGCTCGTTACTCGAGATTTACGAGCATGGTCAAGCGTTTTCCAAGTATTTTCAGCGTGCTCGGGTGTTATGTTTGACTCACTCCGTGCACATGATTTGCAACTGTTTGACAGCTTTAATTCATGTGAGGAATGCCTGTTTCTTAGGCATTCCTCACATGTATTAAAGCTGTCAAACAATCGCAAATCATGCGCACAGAGAGACTTAAACATAACACCCGAGCACGCTGAAAATACTCGGCGAGCACTCGAGCATGCTCGATGAAAGGGTTAACAGAACATACTCGCTCATCACTAGTCATCAGAAATAATACTATTAACTTGCAGATATCCGGTTAATCTGCAAGTTTAACCGCACCCCCGGCCCTGACTGACATTGGCTCTGCATTGCGGCTGATTGTCAGTCAATGCTGGGGCGCCATTACAGCCGCTGCGGTCTATACTCGGAGCAGGTGACTTGGCCAGCACCACCCTCACCCCCATGACTGAAACTGAACGCTGGTGGGGAGAATACAGTTAATTTTCTCCCCGCTGCATTCGGCTACGCGCAGGCGCCGTGCAGCATGATAACGCTGTTGACATGCAGCTTAATGAATGGTGATTGTAAATGAAGCTGTTGTAGTTCTGAATGTAATGATAATGCGACTGCTGAAAAGTCATCTGTACAGAACAGGAAATCCAGTATTATGCTCAGCGATGTGTGAAAATTACAATATTTCAGTTTTTTCTTTTAAATATTGTAATATGGAAAATGGAAAGAAAATCTTTTTTCGATATCAATAATGATTTATTGTATTCCTATAGTAATAATGATCTAGAAGTTGACTTCTACAATTAAGTCCTGGTTGAAATCTTTTAATTAATTGGAAATTTCAAATTCCTTCTGTTTTATGAAAATGTTATTTCCAGTCCTCTCCTTGTATTAGACCTGTTAAAAGGGTTGTTAGGATGATACATAAAAGTGATAAAGCAATACCTCCCCCCCACCCCCCTGTGTTGGCATGCAGCTGGCACATGCCTGAGTCAGGTAGAGGATCATTTCAGAAGGAGTGGGCTTGTGTAAAGTGCGGGATCCTTTCTTACCATGTTGCATTTAGTTTACCTGTGGCTTGATGTTCACCAAGCTGTCCATGTAACCTTGAAGCGTCATTAGCATTTTTTGGAAAGTGGTGAGAAAAGCTTTTTAGCCTAACTTAATTCTCTTCAAAAAAACATAATATATATATACACATAATATTATCTGTGTTAAATTACCAGACTTGTAAAGACTTGATTGCAAGAGTCAAGAGTATTTATTTATTGAAACCTCTTTATTTTTCCATCAACAGTTCGTGTAATCTAAAAGAAGAAAAGCCAATAAAAACAATGCCGGCCTTCCACATTTTATATAAGAATTTTATCACAGGCTGTGATTCTTAGTTCACGACCGGCTGCCCTACTGTAAGTGGGAATATAGAATGTTATATATGTGTGTGTGTGTGTGTGTGTTTTATACTGTCTGTAGTAACTATTTCTAATATATATTTGTACATACGTATATGTTTGTGTGTGTGTATATATCTTCACTGATTCACTCATAAAGAAAATCTTGATTGGCTCTGTTCTGCACTGTATCCTGCAACCTACCTGATTGACAGGTCTCTCCTGTGTG
Source organism: Phyllobates terribilis (assembly GCF_046119375.1). NCBI lineage: Eukaryota > Metazoa > Chordata > Amphibia > Anura > Dendrobatidae > Phyllobates > Phyllobates terribilis. The sequence continues at coordinate 819,694,622 of NW_027362763.1, forward strand.
TACATAGGGAGAGTCCTCTCAATTCCCTGGTGCATCACTGTGATAAGCTGGCTGAGAGAGTCACTGGCATTCGTGCTGCCAGGCTCTGATTCGTGCTGCCCATGATTTACTCAGCACAAATTAGTTGACAGGTTCCCTTTAATGATTCCCATGCAGTCTACATACTTTATACAGCAACTACTATGTTCATCCACTGTTATTTAATGAGGTGTTGTCAAGTTCTTAAATTGCTTTAATTACTTTTTAATGACAGCATGAAAATAATCAAGTTTGTCTTTGCCTTGTTTTTCCTATCTGCTGTCATTCTGCTATTAGAGATTTTATCTTTTATAGCGTACCAGTAAAATCTGCTTGTGTCAAGAAACCCATTGCCAAAACTTTATCTTACGACTATTTTTTTTTTAAATCAAACGTTTTTTATTAATTTTTATAGGGCTCGGGGTATAGACATTACTGGGCAGGCTGGGAGCCTTCCCCAGTGATGTCCATACCCCCAGCCCTACTCAGTGATATTTATGCCCCCCAGCGTTATCTATGACCCCAGCTCACCCCATTGATGTATATGCCTCCCAGCCCTCCTCAGTGATGTCTATGCCCCCAGGGATGTCTGTGCCCCCTAGCCCTCCACATTGATGTATATATACACCAGCTGTCCCTACTGATGTATATGCTTCTCAGCCCTCCCCAGTGATTTTAATGAAGAGGAGATTCTAATGTAATACAGCACTTTGTTTTGCAACTTTCAGAGTCTCTCTCTACTCCCTTGTAGCTTTTTATTTTTGTAAATCACTTTCTCAACTAACCTATTAATTTATTTTCTATAGACCATGCACAGCCCTGTGTGGATGATGGGAATGTGATACACTTTATTAAAAATCACATTCTTAATTTTTCTCAGTCATGTAGTAACAGTTATTCAAACCTCACGTGATGTAAAGGCAATTTTATTTAGTTGACATGATCAAATGGTATATACCGTATATACGCAAGTCTAAGCTGACTTTTTCAGAACATTTTTTATGTTGAAAAAGCCCCCATCGGCTTATACGTTATATACTCAGGTATAGTATATACGTTCCGATGGTGGTGGGGAGGTTGCGGCAGCAGAAGAGCACTGCACAGGCAGTAGCCGCTGCTGCAGCTACCACGTGTGCCCGCTGCTAAAAGAAAATTAATACTCACTCTTCTCCATGCTCATGTGAGTGGAGAGGAGTGAATATTAATTTTCTTTAATAGCGCGCACTGTCAGCAGCGCCGCAGCTTCTGCTGCGGCTCAGCTATCCTCTGTGACCACTATTAGAGAGAATGAATATTCACTCCTCTCCACTCCCATGGGCACACACAGGATTGTTGCTGACAGTATGCGCTGTTAAAGAAAGTGGATATTCACTCCTCTCCACGCCCATAGTCCTGGTGTGAAGAGGAGTGAATATCCCCACAGCTCACATTGGCATCTGAGGGCGCATGGCAGTGACATCATGCGATGCTCAAGTGCTGAGATGAACTAGTGGCAGAACAGGATACAGCGCTGGAGCAGAGGGGAGGAAGGAAGGTGAGTTAAAGTGTTTATTTTTTTCTTGTGTGCGGTGATGGGGGGGGCATGTATACCAGGATAGGGGGCCATGCATACCACGATTGGGGATGAGGGTTGCCATACATAGCAGGATTGGTGATAAGGTGACCATGCATACCCGGATTGGGGATGAGGGGACCATTCATACCAGAATTGGGTATGAGGGGACCATGCTTACCAGGATTGGTGATGACGGGAGCCATGCATACCAGGATTAGATGAGAGGGCCATATATACCAGGATTGGGGGACCATGCATATGAGGATTGGGGATGAGGGGGCCATACCTACCAGGATTGGGGATGAGGGACTCATGCATACCAGGATTAGGGTGAGGAACCCATGCATTCCAGGATTAGGGATGAGGGACCCACGCATACCAGGATTGGGGATGAGGGGCCCACGCATGCCAGGATTGGGGATGAGGGGCCCATGCATGCCAGGATTGGGGATGAGGGGCCCATGCATACCAGGATGAGGGATGAGGGACCCATGCATACAAGGATTGGGGATGAGGGGCAATGCTTGCCAGGAAGGGGAAATTTACCAGTAGTTGCTGCATTTCCCACCCCTGGCTTATACTCGAGTCAATACTTTTTCCTATTTTTTGTGGTAAAATTAGGTGCCTCGGCTTTTATTCGGGTTGGCTTCTACTCTCGTATAATGTAAAAAACATTTAAAAAGACCAAAACGATAATAAGACAAAAACTGACCTAGTCTCTGTAGGACTTGGGTCCAGCCAACTGCCCTGAAACCTCAAACAATGTATAACATGATTGGTGTATAACATGTTTAATAATTATACAAAAAAGATGATTACATACAGATTAGTCAGGGCTCATATACTTGATAAATTTAATGTACTCAAGAATATAGAAAGTGCATAACATTCATATCAAGTGCAATGGGAAGCAAATATGCTTTACGTATACACAGCAGCAAATATGTGAATAAAATCCTATATCAATCCGCAGCATTACTAATGTTAATCTGCAGTTTTGGTATTCAGCACTTATGAGGAGTTTTTAGTACAGAGTAGATTAGCATGAGCTCACTATAAAAGAGTAATACAATACCAGCACCACCAATTAAAAGTGGGTCCATTTAGAGGGGTTGTGCCACCATAAAGAATACAGTAAACCAACCAGAAAAGGTGGAAATAGTTTTGTAATTCATAGTGATTCAAAATTATGCTTCATTCAAAAGTTACCAAGCTTTTATTTTTTGAATGCTGCTCTCTGGTGCCCCCTCATGTTATTCCATTACGTCCTGGTAGTGGGTGATCAGCTGGTTGAATTTGCGCAGTTCCTGTCATAAGAGCTCCCCACCCGCAGCGTGCACAATGTATTCTCTGTCACAAGGCTCAGATTCAGACCCTCCCCCTGCACTCACATCTGATTTCCTGGTGATTCACCCTCTCCCCCTGCACTCACAGCTCATCTCCAGGTGATTCACCCTCTCCCCCTGCACTCACATCTGGTTTCCTGGTGATTCACCCTCTCCCCCTGCACTCACAGCTCATCTCCAGGTGATTCACCCCACCCCCTGCACTCACATCTGATTTCCTGGTGATTCACCCTCTCCCCCTGGACTCACAGCTCATCTCCAGGTGATTCACCCTCTCCCCCTGCACTCACATCTGGTTTCCTGGTGATTCACTCTCTCCCCTGCACTCACAACTGATCTCCGGGTGATTCACCCCACCCCCTGCACTCACATCTGGTTTCCTGGTGATTCACCCTCTCCCCCTGCACTCACAACTGATCTCCAGGTGATTCACCCCACCCCCTGCACTCACATCTGGTTTCCTGGTGATTCACCCTCTCCCCCTGCACTCACAACTGATCTCCAGGTGATTCACCCTCTCCCCCTGCACTCACAGATGATCTCCGGGTGATTCACCCCACCCCCTGCACTCACAGCTGTTCTGCAGATGAGACACCTCCTCCCCCTGCACTCACAACTGATCTCCACGTGATTCACCCCACCCCCTGCACTCACAGCTGTTCTGCAGATGAGACACCCTCTCCCCCTGCATTCACAGCTGATCTCCACGTGATTCACCCCACCCCCTGCACTCACAGCTGTTCTCCAGATGAGACACCCTCTCCCCCTGCACTCACAACTGATCTCCAGGTGATTCACCCATCTCCCTGCACTCACAGCTGATCTCCAGGTGATTCACCCCTCCCCCTGCACTCACAGCTGATCTCCAGATGAGACACCCCCTCCCCCTGCACTCACAGCTGTTCTCCGGGTGAGACACCCCCTCCCTCTGCACTCATAGCTGATCTCTGGGTGAGACACCCCCTCCCCCTGCACTCACAGCTGAAATCTGGATGAGACACCTCCTCCCCCTGCACTCACAGCTGAAATCTGGATGAGACACCTCCTCCCCCTGCACTCACAGCTGATCTCCAGGTGAGACACCCCCTCCCCCTGCACTCACAGCTGATCTCCGGGTGAGACACCTCCTCCCCCTGCACTCACAGCTGATCTCCAGGTGAGACACCCCCTCCCCCTGCACTCACAGCTGATCTCCGGGTGAGACACCCCCTCCCTCTGCACTCACAGCTGATCTCCAGGTGACATACCCCCTCCCCCTGCACTCACAGCTGATCTCCAGGTGAGACACCTCCTCCCCCTGCACTCACAGCTGATCTCCAGGTGAGACACCCCCTCCCTCTGCACTCACAGCTGATCTCCAGGTGAGATACCCCCTCCCCCTGCACTCACAGCTGAAATCTGGATGAGACACCTCCTCCCCCTGCACTCACAGCTGAAATCTGGATGAGACACCTCCTCCCCCTGCGCTGACTGCTGATCTCCGGGTGAGATCATCTAGTTCACAGACTTGTAAGCAGCATAGCAGAGACTCTTCCTGTGCTTAGTCTGTGAATCAGATGATCTCACGCAGAGATCAGCTGTGAATGCAGGTGGAGGTAGTGAATCACCTGGAGATCAGCTGTCAGTGCAGGGGGAGGGGGTGTCTCACCCTGAGATCATCTGTGAGTGCAGGAGGAGGGGGTATCTCACCTGGAGATCAGCTGTGAGTGCAGGGGGAGGGGGTGTCTCACCTGGAGATCAGCTGTGAGTGCAGGAGGAGAGGGTATCTCACCTGGAGATCAGCTGTGAGTGCAGAGGGAGGGGGTATCTCACCTGGAGATCAGCTGTGAGTGCAGGAGGAGGGTGTGTCTCACCTGGAGATCAGCTGTGAGTGCAGGAGGAGGGGGTATCTCACCTGGAGATCAGCTGTGAGTGCAGGGGGAGGAGGTGTCTCACCTGGAGATCAGCTGTGAGTGCAGGAGGTGGGTGTGTCTCACCTGGAGATCAGCTGTGAGTGCAGGGGGAGGGGGTGTCTCACCTGGAGATCAGCTGTGAGTGCAGAGGGAGGGGGTATCTCACCTGGAGATCAGCTGTGAGTGCAGGGGGAGGAGGTGTCTCACCTGGAGATCAGCTGTGAGTGCAGGGGGAGGGGGTGTCTCACCTGGAGATCAGCTGTGAGTGCAGGGGGAGGGGGTGTCTCACCCTGAGATCAGCTGTGAGTGCAGGAGGAGGGGGTATCTCACCTGGAGGTCAGCTGTGAGTGCAGGGGGAGGAGGTATCTCACCTGGAGATCAGCTGTGAGTGCAGGAGGAGGGTGTGTCTCACCTGGAGATCAGCTGTGAGTGCAGGGGGAGGGGGTGTCTCACCCGGAGATCAGCTGTGAGGGCAGGGGGAGGGGGTGTCTCACCCGGAGATCAACTGTGAGGCAGGGGGAGGGAGTGTCTCACCCGGAGATCAGCTGTGAGTGCAGGGGGAGGAGGTATCTCACCTGGAGATCAACTGTGAACGCCTGGGGAGTGGGTATCTCACCCGGAGATCAGCTGTGAGCTCAGGTGGAGGGGGTTTCTCACCCGGAGATCAGCTGTGAGTGCAGGGGGAGGGGGTATCTCACCTGGAGATCAGCTGTGAGTGCAGGGGGAGGAGGTGTCTCACCTGGAGATCAGCTGTGAGTGCAGGGGGAGGAGGTGTCTCACCTGGAGATCAGCTGTGAGTGCAGGAGGAGAGGGTATCTCACCTGGAGATCAGCTGTGAGTGCAGAGGGAGGGGGTATCTCACCTGGAGATCAGCTGTGAGTGCAGGAGGAGGGTGTGTCTCACCTGGAGATCAGCTGTGAGTGCAGGAGGAGAGGGTATCTCACCTGGAGATCAGCTGTGAGTGCAGGGGGAGGAGGTGTCTCACCTGGAGATCAGCTGTGAGTGCAGGAGGTGGGTGTGTCTCACCTGGAGATCAGCTGTGAGTGCAGGGGGAGGGGGTGTCTCACCTGGAGATCAGCTGTGAGTGCAGGGGGAGGGGGTGTCTCACCCTGAGATCAACTGTGAGTGCAGGAGGAGGGGGTATCTCACCTGGAGATCAGCTGTGAGTGCAGGGGGAGGAGGTATCTCACCTGGAGATCAGCTGTGAGTGCAGGAGGAGGGTGTGTCTCACCTGGAGATCAGCTGTGAGTGCAGGGGGAGGGGGTGTCTCACCCGGAGATCAGCTGTGAGGGCAGGGGGAGGGGGTGTCTCACCCGGAGATCAGCTGTGAGGCAGGGGGAGGGAGTGTCTCACCCGGAGATCAGCTGTGAGTGCAGGGGGAGGAGGTATCTCACCTGGAGATCAACTGTGAACGCCTGGGGAGTGGGTATCTCACCCGGAGATCAGCTGTGAGCTCAGGTGGAGGGGGTTTCTCACCCGGAGATCAGCTGTGAGTGCAGGGGGAGGGGGTATCTCACCCGGAGATCAGCTGTGAGTGCAGGGGGAGGGGGTATCTCACCCGGAGATCAGCTGTGAGCGCAGGAGGAGGGGGTATCTCACCTGGAGATCAGCTGTGAGCGCAGGTGGAGGGGGTATCTCACCTGGAGATCAGCTGTGAGTGCAGGGGGAGGGGGTATCTCACCCGGAGATCAGCTGTGAGTGCAGGGGGAGGGGGTATCTCACCCGGAGATCAGCTGTGAGCGCAGGAGGAGGGGGTATCTCACCTGGAGATCAGCTGTGAGTGCAGGGGGAGGGGGTGTCTCACCTGGAGATCAGCTGTGAGGGCAGGGGGAGGGGGTGTCTCACCTGGAGATCAGCTGTGAGGCCAGGAGGAGGGGGTATCTCACCCGGAGATCAGCTGTGAGTGCAGGGGGAGGGGGTATCTCACCTGGAGATCAGCTGTGAGTGCAGGAGGAGGGGGTATCTCACCTGGAGATCAGCTGTGATTGCAGGGGGAGGGGGTGTCTCACCTGGAGATCAGCTGTGAGTGCAGGGGGAGGAGGTATCTCACCTGGAGATCAGCTGTGAGCGCAGGTGGAGGGGGTGACTAGAAATTACAAAACTATTTCCACCTTTTCTAGTCGGTTTATGGTGGTACAACCCATTTAAGTAGGATACTATTCTGAGCTACTCAGTACAGGATAAGACCTGGAAGGGTGTTCCCCCACTCGAATCGCCGTTACTAGTGCGGCTTCATCAGGGGTACCTGCATTAAAGAGCGTTCAAAGCTTGTGTGTATATATTGATATAAAAACTAGCTATTGAACCCGTTCTACGGCCGGGTGGCGAGCATTTTTATTGGTACATTTTTAATTTTATTAATGGCAGAGGAGTCGGCGCGTGCGCTTATCGCGCTATCCTGCGCCATTTTTTAAAGACATTATGTCTGCGAATTTACAGACAGTGTCTTCAGTAAAATGGAGCTGGATATCGCAGGATGCGCACGTTCTGACTCCGGCAACATAGCAGAGCGCACACCCGCCTATAGGGATAATTGTAATGCCCGGCGTGCGCATCCCACGATATCCAGCTCCATTTTATTGAAGACTCTGTCTGTGAATTCGCAAACGCAGTGTCTTCAATAAAATGGCGCAGCAGTGCGGTATACACACATACTGACTCTGGCGACTCACTGCACAGGTGACACTGATCCTGGCTACAGACAACAGATAGCGTCCAAAATATATAAAATGTACTGATAATACGGGGGTGTACTCACTTATGCTGAGCCCCGTATATATAATGTACTGATAATACAGGGGGTGTACTCACTTATGCTGAGCACTGTATATATAATGTACTGATAATACAGGGGGTGTACTCACTTATACTGAGCACTGTATATATAATGTACTGATAATACGGGGGTGTACTCACTTATGCTGAGCCCTGTATATGTAATGTACTGATAATACAGGGGTGTACTCACTTATGCTGAGCTCTGTATATATAATGTACTGATAATACAGTGGTGTACTCACTTACACTGAGCACTGTATATATAATGTACTGATAATACAGTGGTGTACACACTTATGCTGAGCACTGTATATATAATGTACTGATAATACCGGGGTGTACTCACTTATACTGAGCCCTCTATATATAATGTACTGATAATACGGGGGTGTACTCACTTATGCTGAGCCCTGTATATGTAATGTACTGATAATACAGGGGTGTACTCACTTATGCTGAGCTCTGTATATATAATGTACTGATAATACAGTGGTGTACTCACTTACACTGAGCACTGTATATATAATGTACTGATAATACAGTGGTGTACTCACTTATGCTGAGCACTGTATATATAATGTACTGATAATACAGTGGTGTACTCACTTATACTGAGCACTGTATATATAATGTACTGATAATACCGGGGTGTACTCACTTATACTGAGCCCTCTATATATAATGTACTGATAATACCGGGGTGTACTCACTTATGCTGAGCACTGTATATATAATGTACTGATAATACAGGGTGTACTCACTTATGCTGAGCTCTGTATATATAATGTACTGATAATACAGGGGGTGTACTCACTTATGCTGAGCCCTGTATATATAATGTACTGATAATACAGGGGTGTACTCACTTATGCTGAGCTCTGTATATATAATGTACTGATAATACAGGGGGTGTACTCACTTATGCTGAGCCCTGTATATATAATGTACTGATAATACCGGGGTGTACTCACTTACATTGAGCACTGTATATATAATGTACTGATAATACAGGGGGTGTACTCACTTATACTGAGCTCTGTATATATAATGTACTAATAATACAGGGGGTCTACTCACTTATGCTGAGCACCGTATATATAATGTACTAATAATACAGGGGGTGTATTCACTTATGCTGAGCCCTGTATATATATTGTGCTGATAATACAGGGGTGTACTCACTTATGCTGAGCGCTGTATATATAATGTATTGATAATACAGGGGTTTACTCACTTATGCTGAGCACTGTATATATAATGTACTGATAATACAGGTGGTGTACTCACTTATGCTGAGCCCTGTATATGTAATGTACTGATAATACAGGGGGTGTACTCACTTATGCTGAGCGCTGTATATATAATGTACTGATAATACAGGGGTGTACTCACTTATGCTGAGCCCTGTATATATATTGTACTGATAATACAGGGGTGTACTCACTTATGCTGAGCACTGTATATATAATGTACTGATAATACAGGGGGTGTACTCACTTATGCTGAGCCCTGTATATATAATGTACTGATAATACAGGGTGTGTACTCACTTATGCTGAGCGCTGTATATATAATGTACTGATAATACAGGGGTGTACTCACTTATGCTGAGCCCTGTATATATAATGTACGGATAATACAGGGGTGTACTCACTTATGTTGAGCCCTCTATATATAATGTACTGATAATACAAGGGGTGTACTCACTTATGCTGAGCCCTGTATATATAATGTACGGATAATACAGGGGTGTACTCACTTATGTTGAGCCCTCTATATATAATGTACTGATAATACAAGGGGTGTACTCACTTATACTGAGCACTGTATATATAATGTACTGATAATACCGGGGTGTACTCACTTATACTGAGCGCTGTATATATAATGTACTGATAATACAGGGGTGTACTCACTTATGCTGAGCACTATACATATAATGTACTGATAATACAGGGGTGTACTCACTTATGCTGAGCCCTGTATATATAATGTACTGATAATACAGGGGTGTACTCACTTATGCTGAGCCCTGTATATATAATGTACTGATAATACAGGGGGTGTACTCACTTATACTGAGCCCTGTATATATTATGTACTGATAATACAGGGGTGTACTCACTTATGCTGAGCTCTGTATACATAATGTACTGGTAATACAGGGGGTGTACTCACTTATGCTAAGCGCCGTATATATAATGTACTGCTAATAAAGGGGTGTACTCACTTATGCTGAGCCCTATATATATAATGTACTGATAATACAGGGGTGTACTCACTTATGCTGAGCACTGTATATATAATGTACTGATAATACCGGGGTGTACTCTCTTATACTGAGCAACGTATATATAATGTACTGATAATACAGGGGTGTACTCACTTATGCTGAGCACTGTATATATAATGTACTGATAATACAGGGTTGTACTCACTTATGCTGAGCTCTGTATATATAATGTACTGATAATACAGGGGTGTACTCACTTATGCTGAGCTCTGTATACATAATGTACTGGTAATACAGGGGGTGTACTCACTTATGCTAAGCGCTGTATATATAATGTACTGCTAATAAAGGGGTGTACTCACTTATGCTGAGCTCTGTATATATAATGTACTGATAATACAGTGGTGTACTCACTTATGCTGAGCTCTGTATACATAATGTACTGGTAATACAGGGGGTGTACTCACTTATGCTGAGCTCTGTATATATAATGTACTGATAATACCGGGGTGTACTCACTTATACTGAGCACTGTATATATAATGTACTGATAATACAGGGGGTGTACTCACTTATGCTGAGCACTGTATATATAATGTACTGATAATACAGGGGATGTACTCACTTATACTGAGCACTGTATATATAATGTACTGATAATACCGGGGTGTACTCACTTATACTGAGCGCTGTATATATAATGTCCTGATAATACAGGGGGTGTACTCACTTATGCTGAGCACTGTATATATAATGTACTGATAATACAGGGGTGTACTCACTTATGCTGAGCCCTGTATATATAATGTACTGATAATACAGGGGTGTACTCACTTATGCTGAGCCCTATATATATAATGTACTGATAATACAGGGGTGTACTCACTTATGCTGAGCACTGTATATATAATGTACTCACAATAGAGGGGTGTACTCACTTATGCTGAGCCCTATATATATAATGTACTGATAATACAGGGGAGTACTCACTTATGCTGAGCACTGTATATATAATGTACTCACAATAGAGGGGTGTACTCACTTATGCTGAGCCCTATATATATAATGTATTGATAATACAGGGGTGTACTCACTTATGCTGAGCCCTATATATATAATGTACTGATAATACAGGGGGTGTACTCACTTATGCTGAGCACTGTATATATAATGTACTGATAATGCAGGGGTGTACTCAGTTATGCTGAGCTCTGTATACATAATGTACTGGTAATACAGGGTGTACTCACTTATGCTGTGCCCTATATATATAATGTACTGATAATACAGGGGGTGTACTCACTTATGCTGAGCACTGTATATATAATGTACTGATAATACAGGGGTGTACTCACTTATGCTGAGCCCTGTATATATAATGTACTGATAATACAGGGGGTGTACTCACTTATGCTGAGCCCTGTATATATATTGTACTGATAATACAGGGGTGTACTCACTTATGCTGAGCACTGTATATATAATGTACTGATAATACAGGGGGTGTACTCACTTATGCTGAGCCCTGTATATATAATGTACTGATAATACAGAGGGTGTACCCACTTATGCTGAGCGCTGTATATATAATGTACTGATAATACAGGGGTGTACTCACTTATGCTGAGCCCTGTATATATAATGTACGGATAATACAGGGGTGTACTCACTCATGTTGAGCCCTCTATATATAATGTACTGATAATACAAGGGGTGTACTCACTTATGCTGAGCCCTGTATATGTAATGTACTGATAATACAGGGTTCTACTCACTTAAGCTGAGCCCTGTATATATAATGTACTGATAATACAGGGGGTGTACCCACTTATGCTGAGCCCTGTATATATAATGTACTGATAATACAGGGTTCTACTCACTTATGCTGAGCCCTGTATATATATTGTACTGATAATACAGGGGGTGTACTCACTTATGCTGAGCCCTGTATATATATTGTACTGATAATACAGGGGTGTTCTCACTTATGCTGAGCGCTGTATATATAATGTATTGCTAATACAGGGGTTTACTCACTTATGCTGAGCACTGTATATATAATGTACTGATAATACAGGTGGTGTACTCACTTATGCTGAGCCCTGTATATATAATGTACTGATAATACAGGGGGTGTACTCACTTATGCTGAGCCCTGTGTATATAATGTACTGATAATACAGGGGTGTACTCTCTTATGCTCAGCACTCTATATATAATGTACTGACAATACAGGGGGTGTACTCACTTATGCTGAGCGCTGTATATATAATGTACTGATAATACAGGGGTGTACTCACTTATGCTGAGCCCTGTATATATAATGTACTGATAATACAGGGGGTGTACTCACTTATGCTGAGCACGGTATATATAATGTACTGATAATACAGGGGTGTACTCACTGACACTGAGCACTGTATATATAATATACTGATAATACAGGGGGTGTACTCACTTATGCTGAGCACTGTATATATAATGTACTCACAATAGAGTGGTGTACTCACTTATGCTGAGCCCTATATATATAATGTACTGATAATACCGGGGTGTACTCACTTATTCTGAGCACTGTATATATAATGTACTGATAATACAGGGGGTGTACTCACTTATGCTGAGCACTGTATATATAATGTACTGATAATACAGGGGATGTACTCACTTATACTGAGCACTGTATATATAATGTACTGATAATACCGGGGTGTACTCACTTATACTGAGCGCTGTATATATAATGTCCTGATAATACAGGGGGTGTACTCACTTATGCTGAGCACTGTATATATAATGTACTGATAATACAGGGGTGTACTCACTTATGCTGAGCCCTGTATATATAATGTACTGATAATACAGGGGTGTACTCACTTATGCTGAGCCCTATATATATAATGTACTGATAATACAGGGGTGTACTCACTTATGCTGAGCACTGTATATATAATGTACTCACAATAGAGGGGTGTACTCACTTATGCTGAGCCCTATATATATAATGTACTGATAATACAGGGGAGTACTCACTTATGCTGAGCACTGTATATATAATGTACTCACAATAGAGGGGTGTACTCACTTATGCTGAGCCCTATATATATAATGTATTGATAATACAGGGGTGTACTCACTTATGCTGAGCCCTATATATATAATGTACTGATAATACAGGGGGTGTACTCACTTATGCTGAGCACTGTATATATAATGTACTGATAATGCAGGGGTGTACTCAGTTATGCTGAGCTCTGTATACATAATGTACTGGTAATACAGGGTGTACTCACTTATGCTGTGCCCTATATATATAATGTACTGATAATACAGGGGGTGTACTCACTTATGCTGAGCACTGTATATATAATGTACTGATAATACAGGGGTGTACTCACTTATGCTGAGCCCTGTATATATAATGTACTGATAATACAGGGGGTGTACTCACTTATGCTGAGCCCTGTATATATATTGTACTGATAATACAGGGGTGTACTCACTTATGCTGAGCATTGTATATATAATGTACTGATAATACAGGGGGTGTACTCACTTATGCTGAGCCCTGTATATATAATGTACTGATAATACAGGGGGTGTACTCACTTATGCTGAGCGCTGTATATATAATGTACTGATAATACAGGGGTGTACTCACTTATGCTGAGCCCTGTATATATAATGTACGGATAATACAGGGGTGTACTCACTCATGTTGAGCCCTCTATATATAATGTACTGATAATACAAGGGGTGTACTCACTTATGCTGAGCCCTGTATATGTAATGTACTGATAATACAGGGTTCTACTCACTTAAGCTGAGCCCTGTATATATAATGTACTGATAATACAGGGGGTGTACCCACTTATGCTGAGCCCTGTATATATAATGTACTGATAATACAGGGTTCTACTCACTTATGCTGAGCCCTGTATATATATTGTACTGATAATACAGGGGGTGTACTCACTTATGCTGAGCCCTGTATATATATTGTACTGATAATACATGGGTGTTCTCACTTATGCTGAGCGCTGTATATATAATGTATTGCTAATACAGGGGTTTACTCACTTATGCTGAGCACTGTATATATAATGTACTGATAATACAGGTGGTGTACTCACTTATGCTGAGCCCTGTATATATAATGTACTGATAATACAGGGGGTGTACTCACTTATGCTGAGCCCTGTATATATAATGTACTGATAATACAGGGGTGTACTCTCTTATGCTCAGCACTCTATATATAATGTACTGACAATACAGGGGGTGTACTCACTTATGCTGAGCGCTGTATATATAATGTACTGATAATACAGGGGTGTACTCACTTATGCTGAGCCCTGTATATATAATGTACTGATAATACAGGGGGTGTACTCACTTATGCTGAGCACGGTATATATAATGTACTGATAATACAGGGGTGTACTCACTTACACTGAGCACTGTATATATAATATACTGATAATACAGGGGGTGTACTCACTTATGCTGAGCACTGTATATATAATGTACTCACAATAGAGTGGTGTACTCACTTATGCTGAGCCCTATATATATAATGTACTGATAATACCGGGGTGTACTCACTTATGCTGAGCACTGTATATATAATGTACTCACAATAGAGGGGTGTACTCACTTATGCTGAGCCCTATATATATAATGTATTGATAATACAGGGGTGTACTCACTTATGCTGAGCCCTATATATATAATGTACTGATAATACAGGGGGTGTACTCACTTATGCTGAGCACTGTATATATAATGTACTGATAATGCAGGGGTGTACTCAGTTATGCTGAGCTCTGTATACATAATGTACTGGTAATACAGGGTGTACTCACTTATGCTGAGCCCTATATATATAATGTACTGATAATACAGGGGGTGTACTCACTTATGCTGAGCACTGTATATATAATGTACTGATAATACAGGGGTGTACTCACTTATGCTGAGCCCTGTATATATAATGTACTGATAATACAGGGGGTGTACTCACTTATGCTGAGCCCTGTATATATATTGTACTGATAATACAGGGGTGTACTCACTTATGCTGAGCACTGTATATATAATGTACTGATAATACAGGGGGTGTACTCACTTATGCTGAGCCCTGTATATATAATGTACTGATAATACAGGGGGTGTACTCACTTATGCTGAGCGCTGTATATATAATGTACTGATAATACAGGGGTGTACTCACTTATGCTCAGCACTGTATATATAATGTACTGATAATACAGGGGTGTACTCACTTATGCTGAGCCCTGTATATATAATGTACTGATAATACAAGGGGTGTACTCACTTATGCTGAGCCCTGTATATGTAATGTACTGATAATACAGGGTTCTACTCACTTATGCTGAGCCCTGTATATATAATGTACTGATAATACAGGGGGTGTACCCACTTATGCTGAGCCCTGTATATATAATGTACTGATAATACAGGGTTCTACTCACTTATGCTGAGCCCTGTATATATAATGTACTGATAATACAGGGGGTGTACCCACTTATGCTGAGCCCTGTATATATAATGTACTGATAATACAGGGTTCTACTCACTTATGCTGAGCCCTGTATATATAATGTACTGATAATACAGGGGGTGTACTCACTTATGCTGAGCCCTGTATATATATTGTACTGATAATACAGGGGTGTACTCACTTATGCTGAGCCCTGTATATATAATGTACTGATAATACAGGGGGTGTACTCACTTATGCTGAGCCCTGTATATATATTGTACTGATAATACAGGGGTGTACTCACTTATGCTGAGCACTGTATATATAATGTACTGATAATAAAGGGGGTGTACTCACTTATGCTGAGCCCTGTATATATAATGTACTGATAATACAGGGGGTGTACTCACTTATGCTGAGCGCTGTATATATAATGTACTGATAATACAGGGGTGTACTCACTTATGCTGAGCCCTGTATATATAATGTACGGATAATACAGGGGTGTACTCACTTATGTTGAGCCCTCTATATATAATGTACTGATAATACAAGGGGTGTACTCACTTATGCTGAGCCCTGTTTATATAATGTACTGCTAATACAGGGTTCTACTCACTTATGCTGAGCCCTGTATATATAATGTACTGATAATACAGGGGGTGTACTCACTTATACTGAGCCCTGTATATATTATGTACTGATAATACAGGGGTGTACTCACTTATGCTGAGCTCTGTATACATAATGTACTGGTAATACAGGGGGTGTACTCACTTATGCTAAGCGCCGTATATATAATGTACTGCTAATAAAGGGGTGTACTCACTTATGCTGAGCCCTATATATATAATGTACTGATAATACAGGGGTGTACTCACTTATGCTGAGCACTGTATATATAATGTACTGATAATACCGGGGTGTACTCTCTTATACTGAGCAACGTATATATAATGTACTGATAATACAGGGGTGTACTCACTTATGCTGAGCACTGTATATATAATGTACTGATAATACAGGGTTGTACTCACTTATGCTGAGCTCTGTATATATAATGTACTGATAATACAGGGGTGTACTCACTTATGCTGAGCTCTGTATACAAAATGTACTGGTAATACAGGGGGTGTACTCACTTATGCTAAGCGCTGTATATATAATGTACTGCTAATAAAGGGGTGTACTCACTTATGCTGAGCTCTGTATATATAATGTACTGATAATACAGTGGAGTACTCACTTATGCTGAGCTCTGTATACATAATGTACTGGTAATACAGGGGGTGTACTCACTTATGCTAAGCGCTGTATATATAATGTACTGCTAATAAAGGGGTGTACTCACTTATGCTGAGCTCTGTATATATAATGTACTGATAATACCGGGGTGTACTCACTTATACTGAGCACTGTATATATAATGTACTGATAATGCAGGGGGTGTACTCACTTATGCTGAGCACTGTATATATAATGTACTGATAATACAGGGGATGTACTCACTTATACTGAGCACTGTATATATAATGTACTGATAATACCGGGGTGTACTCACTTATACTGAGCACTGTATATATAATGTCCTGATAATACAGGGGGTGTACTCACTTATGCTGAGCACTGTATATATAATGTACTGATAATACCGGGGTGTACTCACTTATGCTGAGCCCTATGTATATAATGTACTGATAATACAGGGGTGTACTCACTTATGCTGAGCACTGTATATATAATGTACTGATAATACCGGGGTGTACTCACTTATACTGAGCACTGTATATATAATGTACTGATAATACAGTGGTGTACTCACTTATGCTGAGCACTGTATATATAATGTACTGATAATACCGGGGTGTACTCACTTACACTGAGCACTGTATATATAATGTACTGATAATACAGGGGTGTACTCACTTATGCTGAGCCCTGTATATATAATGTACTGATAATACAGGAGGTGTACTCACTTATGCTGAGCTCTGTATATATAATGTACTGATAATACAGGGGTGTACTCACTTATGCTGAGCCCTGTATATATAATGTACTGATAATACAGGGTGTACTCACTTATGCTGAGCGCTGTATATTTAATGTACTGATAATACAGGGGTGTACTCACTTATGCTGAGCACTGTATATATAATGTACTGATAATACAGGGGTGTACTCACTTTTGCTGAGCCCTGTATATATAATGTACTGATAATACAGGGGTGTACTCACTTATGCTGAGCCCTATATACATAATGTACTGATAATACAGGGGTGTACTCACTTATGCTGAGCACTGTATATATAATGTACTCACAATAGAGGGGTGTACTCACTTATGCTGAGCCCTATATATATAATGTACTGATAATACAGGGGTGTACTCACTTATGCTGAGCCCTGTATATAAAATGTACGGATAATACAGGGGTGTACTCACTTATGTTGAGCCCTCTATATATAATGTACTGATAATACAAGGGGTGTACTCACTTATGCTGAGCCCTGTATATATAATGTACTGCTAATACAGGGTTCTACTCACTTATGCTGAGCCCTGTATATATAATGTACTGATAATACAGGGGGTGTACTCACTTATGCTGAGCCCTGTATATATTATGTACTGATAATACAGGGGTGTACTCACTTATGCTGAGCTCTGTATACATAATGTACTGGTAATACAGGGGGTGTACTCACTTATGCTAAGCGCCGTATATATAATGTACTGCTAATAAAAGCGTGTACTCACTTATGCTGAGCCCTATATATATAATGTACTGATAATACAGGGGTGTACTCACTTATGCTGAGCACTGTATATATAATGTACTGATAATACCGGGGTGTACTCACTTATACTGAGCAACGTATTTATAATGTACTGATAATACAGGGGTGTATTCACTTATGCTCAGCACTGTATATATAATGTACTGATAATACCGGGGTGTATTCACTTACACTGAGCACTGTATATATAATGTACTGATAATACAGGGTTGTACTCACTTATGCTGAGCTCTGTATATATAATGTACTGATAATACAGGGGTGTACTCACTTATGCTGAGCTCTGTATACATAATGTACTGGTAATACAGGGGGTGTACTCACTTATGCTAAGCGCTGTATATATAATGTACTGCTAATAAAGGGGTGTACTCACTTATGCTGAGCTCTGTATATATAATGTACTGATAATACCGGGGTGTACTCACTTATACTGAGCACTGTATATATAATGTACTGATAATACAGGGGGTGTACTCACTTATGCTGAGCCATATATATATAATGTACTGATAATACAGGGGTGTACTCACTTATGCTGAGCACTGTATATATAATGTACTGATAATACCGGGGTGTACTCACTTATTCTGAGCACTGTATATATAATGTACTGATAATACAGGGGGTGTACTCACTTATGCTGAGCACTGTATATATAATGTACTGATAATACAGTGGTGTACTCACTTATGCTGAGCACTGTATATATAATGTACTGATAATACCGGGGTGTACTCACTTACACTGAGCACTGTATATATAATGTACTGATAATACAGGGGTGTACTCACTTATGCTGAGCCCTGTATATATAATGTACTGATAATACAGGGGGTGTACTCACTTATGCTGAGCTCTGTATATATAATGTACTGATAATACAGGGTTGTACTCACTTATGCTGAGCTCTGTATATATAATGTACTGATAATACAGGGGTGTACTCACTTATGCTGAGCTCTGTATACATAATGTACTGGTAATACAGGGGGTGTACTCACTTATGCTAAGCGCTGTATATATAATGTACTGCTAATAAAGGGGTGTACTCACTTATGCTGAGCTCTGTATATATAATGTACTGATAATACCGGGGTGTACTCACTTATACTGAGCACTGTATATATAATGTACTGATAATACAGGGGGTGTACTCACTTATGCTGAGCACTGTATGTATAATGTACTGATAATACAGGGGATGTACTCACTTATACTGAGCACTGTATATATAATGTACTGATAATACCGGGGTGTACTCACTTATACTGAGCACTGTATATATAATGTACTGATAATACAGGGGGTGTACTCACTTAAGCTGAGCACTGTATATATAATGTACTGATAATACCGGGGTGTACTCACTTATGCTGAGCCCTATATATATAATGTACTGATAATACAGGGGTGTACTCACTTATGCTGAGCACTGTATATATAATGTACTGATAATACCGGGGTGTACTCACTTACACTGAGCACTGTATATATAATGTACTGATAATACAGGGGTGTACTCACTTATGCTGAGCCCTGTATATATAATGTACTGATAATACAGGGTGTACTCACTTATGCTGAGCGCTGTATATTTAATGTACTGATAATACAGGGGTGTACTCACTTATGCTGAGCACTGTATATATAATGTACTGATAATACAGGGGTGTACTCACTTATGCTGAGCCCTGTATATATAATGTACTGATAATACAGGGGTGTACTCACTTATGCTGAGCCCTATATATATAATGTACTGATAATACAGGGGTGTACTCACTTATGCTGAGCACTGTATATATAATGTACTCACAATAGAGGGGTGTACTCACTTATGCTGAGCCCTATATATATAATGTATTGATAATACAGGGGTGTACTCACTTATGCTGAGCACTGTATATATAATGTACTCACAATAGAGGGGTGTACTCACTTATGCTGAGCCCTATATATATAATGTATTGATAATACAGGGGTGTACTCACTTATGCTGAGCCCTATATATATAATGTACTGATAATACAGGGGGTGTACTCACTTATGCTGAGCACTGTATATATAATGTACTGATAATGCAGGGGTGTACTCAGTTATGCTGAGCTCTGTATACATAATGTACTGGTAATACAGGGTGTACTCACTTATGCTGAGCCCTATATATATAATGTACCGATAATACAGGGGGTGTACTCACTTATGCTGAGCACTGTATATATAATGTACTGATAATACAGTGGTGTACTCACTTATGCTGAGCCCTGTATATATAATGTACTGATAATACAGGGGGTGTACTCACTTATGCTGAGCCCTGTATATATATTGTACTGATAATACAGGGGTGTACTCACTTATGCTGAGCACTGTATATATAATGTACTGATAATACAGGGGGTGTACTCACTGATGCTGAGCCCTGTATATATAATGTACTGATAATACAGGGGGTGTACTCACTTATGCTGAGCGCTGTATATATAATGTACTGATAATACAGGGGTGTACTCACTTATGCTGAGCCCTGTATATATAATGTACGGATAATACAGGGGTGTACTCACTTATGTTGAGCCCTCTATATATAATGTACTGATAATACAAGGGGTGTACTCACTTATGCTGAGCGCTGTATATATAATGTACTGATAATACAGGGGGTGTACTCACTTATGCTGAGCCTTCTATATGTAATGTACTGACAATACAGGGGGTGTACTCACTTATGCTGAGTACTGTATATTTAATGTACTGATAATACAGGGGGTGTACTCACTTATGCTGAGTACTGTATATTTAATGTACTGACAATACAGGGGGTGTACTCACTTATGCTGAGTACTGTATATTTAATGTACTGATAATACAAGGGGTGTACTCACTTATGCTGAGCGCTGTATATATAATGTACTGATAATACAGGGGGTGTACTCACTTATGCTGAGCCTTCTATATATAATGTACTGACAATACAGGGGGTGTACTCACTTATGCTGAGTACTGTATATGTAATGTACTGATAATACAGGGTTCTACTCACTTATGCTGAGCCCTGTATATATAATGTACTGATAATACAGGGGGTGTACCCACTTATGCTGAGCCCTGTATATATAATGTACTGATAATACAGGGTTCTACTCACTTATGCTGAGCCCTGTATATATAATGTACTGATAATACAGGGGGTGTACTCACTTATGCTGAGCCCTGTATATATATTGTACTGATAATACAGAGGTGTTCTCACTTATGCTGAGCGCTGTATATATAATGTATTGATAATACAGGGGTTTACTCACTTATGCTGAGCACTGTATATATAATGTACTCACAATAGAGGGGTGTACTCACTTATGCTGAGCCCTATATATATAATGTATTGATAATACAGGGGTGTACTCACTTATGCTGAGCACTGTATATATAATGTACTCACAATAGAGGGGTGTACTCACTTATGCTGAGCCCTATATATATAATGTATTGATAATACAGGGGTGTACTCACTTATGCTGAGCCCTATATATATAATGTACTGATAATACAGGGGGTGTACTCACTTATGCTGAGCACTGTATATATAATGTACTGATAATGCAGGGGTGTACTCAGTTATGCTGAGCTCTGTATACATAATGTACTGGTAATACAGGGTGTACTCACTTATGCTGAGCCCTATATATATTATGTACCGATAATACAGGGGGTGTACTCACTTATGCTGAGCACTGTATATATAATGTACTGATAATACAGTGGTGTACTCACTTATGCTGAGCCCTGTATATATAATGTACTGATAATACAGGGGGTGTACTCACTTATGCTGAGCCCTGTATATATATTGTACTGATAATACAGGGGTGTACTCACTTATGCTGAGCACTGTATATATAATGTACTGATAATACAGGGGGTGTACTCACTGATGCTGAGCCCTGTATATATAATGTACTGATAATACAGGGGGTGTACTCACTTATGCTGAGCGCTGTATATATAATGTACTGATAATACAGGGGTGTACTCACTTATGCTGAGCCCTGTATATATAATGTACGGATAATACAGGGGTGTACTCACTTATGTTGAGCCCTCTATATATAATGTACTGATAATACAAGGGGTGTACTCACTTATGCTGAGCGCTGTATATATAATGTACTGATAATACAGGGGGTGTACTCACTTATGCTGAGCCTTCTATATGTAATGTACTGACAATACAGGGGGTGTACTCACTTATGCTGAGTACTGTATATTTAATGTACTGATAATACAGGGGGTGTACTTACTTATGCTGAGTACTGTATATTTAATGTACTGACAATACAGGGGGTGTACTCACTTATGCTGAGTACTGTATATTTAATGTACTGATAATACAAGGGGTGTACTCACTTATGCTGAGCGCTGTATATATAATGTACTGATAATACAGGGGGTGTACTCACTTATGCTGAGCCTTCTATATATAATGTACTGACAATACAGGGGGTGTACTCACTTATGCTGAGTACTGTATATGTAATGTACTGATAATACAGGGTTCTACTCACTTATGCTGAGCCCTGTATATATAATGTACTGATAATACAGGGGGTGTACCCACTTATGCTGAGCCCTGTATATATAATGTACTGATAATACAGGGTTCTACTCACTTATGCTGAGCCCTGTATATATAATGTACTGATAATACAGGGGGTGTACTCACTTATGCTGAGCCCTGTATATATATTGTACTGATAATACAGGGGTGTTCTCACTTATGCTGAGCGCTGTATATATAATGTATTGATAATACAGGGGTTTACTCACTTATGCTGAGCACTGTATATATAATGTACTGATAATACAGGGGGTGTACTCACTTATGCTGAGCCTTCTATATATAATGTACTGACAATACAGGGGGTGTACTCACTTATGCTGAGCGCTGTATATATAATGTACTGATAATACAGGGGTGTACTCACTTATGCTGAGCCCTGTATATATAATGTACTAATAATACAGGGGGTGTACTTACTTATGCTGAGCACGGTATATATAATGTACTGATAATACAGGGGTGTGCTCACTTATGCTGAGCCCTGTATATATAATGTACTGATAATACCGGGGTGTACTCACTTACACTGAGCACTGTATATATAATATACTGATAATACAGGGGGTGTACTCACTTATGCTGAGCCCTGTATATATAATGTACTGATAATACAGGGGTGTACTCACTTATGCTGATCCCTGTATATATAATGTACGGATAATACAGGGGTGTACTCACTTATGTTGAGCCCTCTATATATAATGTACTGATAATACAAGGGGTGTACTCACTTATGCTGAGCCCTCTATATATAATGTACTGATAATACTGGGGGTTTACTCACTTATACTGAGCACTGTATATATAATGTACTGGCAATACAGGGTGTACTCACTTATGCTAAGCGCTGTGTATATAATGTACTGATAATACAGGGGTGTACTCACTTATACTGAGCACTGTATATATAATGTACTGATAATACAGGGGTGTACTCACTTATGCTGAGCCCTGTATATATAATGTACTGATAATACAGGGTGTACTCACTTATGCTGAGCGCTGTATATTTAAAGTACTGATAATACAGGGGTGTACTCACTTATGCTGAGCACTGTATATATAATGTACTGATAATACAGGGGGTTTACTCACTTATGCTGAGCACTGTATATATAATGTACTGATAATACAGGGGGTGTACTCACTTATGCTGAGCTCTGTATATATAATGTACTGATAATACAGGGGTGTACTCACTTATGTGGAGCACTGTATATATAATGTACTGATAATACAGGGGTGTACTCACTTATGCTGAGCACTGTATATATAATGTACTGATAATACGGGGGTGTACTCACTTATGCTGAGCACTGTATATATAATGTACTGATAATACAGGGGTGTACTCACTTATGCTGAGCCCTATATTTATAATGTACTGATAATACAGGGGTGTACTCACTTATGCTGAGCACTGTATATATAATGTACTCACAATAGAGGGGTGTACTCACTTATGCTGAGCCCTATATATATAATGTACTGATAATACCGGGGTGTACTCACTTACACTGAGCACTGTATATATAATGTACTGATAATACAGGGGGTGTACTCACTTATGCTGAGCCCTGTATATATAATGTACTGATAATACAGGGGTGTACTCACTTATGCTGAGCCCTGTATATATAATGTACGGCTAATACAGGGGTGTACTCACTTATGTTGAGCCCTCTATATATAATGTACTGATAATACAAGGGGTGTACTCACTTATGCTGAGCCCTCTATATATAATGTACTGATAATACTGGGGGTGTACTCACTTATACTGAGCACTGTATATATAATGTACTGGCAATAGAGGGGTGTACTCACTTATGCTAAGCGCTGTGTATATAATGTACTGATAATACAGGGGTGTACTCACTTATGCTGAGCCCTGTATATATAATGTACTGATAATACTGGGGGTGTACTCACTTATACTGAGCACTGTATATATAATGTACTGATAATACAGGGGTGTACTCACTTATCCTGAGCGCTGTATATATAATGTACTGATAATAGAGGGGTGTACTCACTTATGCTGAGCCCTGTATATATAATGTACTTATAATACAGGGTGTACTCACTTATGCTGAGCGCTGTATATTTAATGTACTGATAATACAGGGGTGTACTCACTTATGCTGAGCACTGTATATATAATGTACTGATAATACAGGGGGTGTACTCACTTATGCTGAGCACTGTATATATAATGTACTGATAATACAGGGGGTGTACTCACTTATGCTGAGCTCTGTATATATAATGTACTGATAATACAGGGGTGTACTCACTTATGTGGAGCACTGTATATATAATGTACTGATAATACAGGGATGTACTCACTTATGCTGAGCACTGTATATATAATGTACTGATAATACGGGGGTGTACTCACTTATGCTGAGCACTGTATATATAATGTACTGATAATACAGCGGTGTACTCACTTATGCTGAGCCCTATATTTATAATGTACTGATAATACAGGGGTGTACTCACTTATGCTGAGCACTGTATATATAATGTACTCACAATAGAGGGGTGTACTCACTTATGCTGAGCCCTATATATATAATGTACTGATAATACAGGGGTGTACTCACTTATGCTGAGCCCTATATATACAATGTACTGATAATACAGGGGATGTACTCACTTATGCTGAGCAATGTATATATAATGTACTGATAATACAGGGGTGTACTCACTTATGCTGAGCTCTGTATACATAATGTACTGGTAATACAGGGGGTGTACTCACTTATGCTAAGCGCTGTATATATAATGTACTGCTAATAAAGGGGTGTACTCACTTATGCTGAGCCCTATATATATAATGTACTGATAATACAGGGGTGTACTCACTTATGCTGAGCACTGCATATATAATGTACTGATAATACAGGGGTGTACTCACTTATGCTCAGCACTGTATATATAATGTACTGATAATACCGGAGTGTACTCACTTACACTGAGCACTGTATATATAATGTACTGATAATACAGGGGTGTACTCACTTATGCTGAGCCCTGTATATATAATGTACTGATAATACAGGGGGTGTACTCACTTATGCTGAGCTCTGTATATATAATGTACTGATAATACAGGGGTGTACTCACTTATGCTGAGCACTGTATATATAATGTACTGATAATACAGGGGTGTACTCACTTATGCTCAGCACTGTATATATAATGTACTGATAATACCGGGGTGTACTCACTTACACTGAGCACTGTATATATAATGTACTGATAATACAGGGGTGTACTCACTTATGCTGAGCCCTGTATATATAATGTACTGATAATACAGGGGGTGTACTCACTTATGCTGAGCTCTGTATATATAATGTACTGATAATACAAGGGTGTACTCACTTATGCTGAGCTCTGTATACATAATGTACTGGTAATACAGGGGGTGTACTCACTTATGCTAAGCGCTGTATATATAATGTACTGCTAATAAAGGGGTGTACTCACTTATGCTGAGCCCTATATATATAATGTACTGATATTACAGGGGTGTACTCACTTATGCTGAGCACTGTATATATAATGTACTGATAATACCGGGGTGTACTCACTTATACTGAGCACTGTATATATAATGTACTGATAATACAGGGGTGTACTCACTTATGCTGAGCGCTGTATATATAATGTACTGATAATACAGGGGTGTACTCACTTATACTGAGCACTGTATATATAATGTACTGATAATACAGGGGTGTTCTCACTTATGCTGAGCGCTGTATATATAATGTACTGATAATACAGGGGTGTACTCACTTATGCTGAGCACTGTATATATAATGTACTGATAATACCGGGGTGTACTCACACTGAGCACTGTATATATAATGTACTGATAATACCGGGGTGTACTCACTTATACTGAGCGCTGTATATATAATGTACTGATAATACAGGGGTGTACTCACTTATGCTGAGCACTGTATATATAATGTACTCACAATAGAGGGGTGTACTCACTTATGCTGAGCCCTATATATATAATGTACTGATAATACAGGGGTGTACTCACTTATGCTGAGCCCTATATATACAATGTACTGATAATACAGGGGATGTACTCACTTATGCTGAGCAATGTATATATAATGTACTGATAATACAGGGGTGTACTCACTTATGCTGAGCTCTGTATACATAATGTACTGGTAATACAGGGGGTGTACTCACTTATGCTAAGCGCTGTATATATAATGTACTGCTAATAAAGGGGTGTACTCACTTATGCTGAGCCCTATATATATAATGTACTGATAATACAGGGGTGTACTCACTTATGCTGAGCACTGCATATATAATGTACTGATAATACAGGGGTGTACTCACTTATGCTCAGCACTGTATATATAATGTACTGATAATACCGGAGTGTACTCACTTACACTGAGCACTGTATATATAATGTACTGATAATACAGGGGTGTACTCACTTATGCTGAGCCCTGTATATATAATGTACTGATAATACAGGGGGTGTACTCACTTATGCTGAGCTCTGTATATATAATGTACTGATAATACAGGGGTGTACTCACTTATGCTGAGCACTGTATATATAATGTACTGATAATACAGGGGTGTACTCACTTATGCTCAGCACTGTATATATAATGTACTGATAATACCGGGGTGTACTCACTTACACTGAGCACTGTATATATAATGTACTGATAATACAGGGGTGTACTCACTTATGCTGAGCCCTGTATATATAATGTACTGATAATACAGGGGGTGTACTCACTTATGCTGAGCTCTGTATATATAATGTACTGATAATACAAGGGTGTACTCACTTATGCTGAGCTCTGTATACATAATGTACTGGTAATACAGGGGGTGTACTCACTTATGCTAAGCGCTGTATATATAATGTACTGCTAATAAAGGGGTGTACTCACTTATGCTGAGCCCTATATATATAATGTACTGATATTACAGGGGTGTACTCACTTATGCTGAGCACTGTATATATAATGTACTGATAATACCGGGGTGTACTCACTTATACTGAGCACTGTATATATAATGTACTGATAATACAGGGGTGTACTCACTTATGCTGAGCGCTGTATATATAATGTACTGATAATACAGGGGTGTACTCACTTATACTGAGCACTGTATATATAATGTACTGATAATACAGGGGTGTTCTCACTTATGCTGAGCGCTGTATATATAATGTACTGATAATACAGGGGTGTACTCACTTATGCTGAGCACTGTATATATAATGTACTGATAATACCGGGGTGTACTCACACTGAGCACTGTATATATAATGTACTGATAATACCGGGGTGTACTCACTTATACTGAGCGCTGTATATATAATGTACTGATAATACAGGGGTGTACTCACTTATACTGAGCACTGTATATATAATGTACTGATAATACAGGGGTGTACTCACTTATGCTGAGCCCTGTATATATAATGTACTGATAATACAGGGGGTGTACTCACTTATGCTGAGCTCTGTATATATAATGTACTGATAATAAAGGGGTGTACTCACTTATGCTGAGCTCTGTATATATAATGTACTGATAATACAGGGGGTGTACTCACTTATGCTGAGCGCTGTATATTTAATGTACTGATAATACAGGGGGTGTACTCACTTATGCTGAGCGCTGTATATTTAATGTACTGATAATACAGGGGGTGTACTCACTTATGCTGAGCTCTGTATATATAATGTACTGATAATACAGGGGTGTACTCACTTATGCTGATCACTGTATATATAATGTACTGATAATACAGTGGTGTACTCACTTATGCTGAGCCCTGTATATATAATGTACAGATAATACAGGGGTGTACTCACTTATGTTGAGCCCTCTATATATAATGTACTGATAATACAAGGGGTGTACTCACTTATGCTGAGCCCTGTATATATAATGTACTGATAATACAGGGTTCTACTCACTTATGCTGAGCACTGTATATATAATGTACTGATAATACAGGGGTGTACTTACTTATACTGATCCCTGTATATATAATGTACTGATAATACAGGGGGTGTACTCACTTATGCTGAGCACTGTATATATAATGTACTGATAATACAGGGGGTGTACTCACTTATGCTGAGCCCTATATATATATTGTACTGATAATACAGGGGTGTACTCACTTATACTGAGCACTGTATATATAATGTACTGATAATACAGGGGTGTACTCACTTATACTGAGCACTGTATATATAATGTACTGATAATACAGGGGTGTACTTACTTATACTGAGCCCTGTATATATAATGTACTGATAATACAGGGGGTGTACTCACTTATGCTGAGCACTTTATATATAATGTACTGATAATACAGGGGGTGTACTCACTTATGCTGAGCCCTGTATATATATTGTACTGATAATACAGGGGTGTACTCACTTATGCTGAGCGCTGTATATATAATGTATTGATAATACAGGGGTTTACTCACTTATGCTGAGCACTGTATATATAATGTACTGATAATACAGGGGGTGTACTCACTTATGCTGAGCCCTGTATATATAATGTACTGATAATACAGGGGGTGTACTCACTTATGCTGAGCGCTGTATATATAATGTATTGATAATACAGGGGTGTGCTCACTTATGCTGAGCCCTGTATATATAATGTACTGATAATACAGGGGGTGTACTCACTTATACTGAGCACTGTATATATAATGTACTGGCAATACAGGGGTGTACTCACTTATGCTAAGCGCTGTATATATAATGTACTGATAATACAGGGGTGTACTCACTTATGCTGAGCCCTGTATATATAATGTACTGATAATACAGGGAGTGTACTCACTTATGCTGAACCCTGTATATATATTGTACTGATAATACAGGGGTGTACTCACTTATGCTGAGCCCTGTATATATAATGTACTGATAATACAGGGGGTGTACTCACTTATGCTGAGCACTGTATATATAATGTACTGATAATACAGGGGTGTACTCACTTATGCTGAGCCCTGTATATATAATGTACTGATAATACAGGGAGTGTACTCACTTATGCTGAACCCTGTATATATATTGTACTGATAATACAGGGGTGTACTCACTTATGCTGAGCACTGTATATATAATGTACTGATAATACAGGGGGTGTACTCACTTATGCTGAGCCCTGTATATATAATGTACTGATAATACAGGGGGTGTACTCACTTATTCTGAGCGCTGTATATATAATGTACTGATAATACAGGGGTGTACTCACTTTTGCTGAGCCCTGTATATATAATTTACTGATAATACAGGGGTGTACTCCCTTATGCTGAGCACGGTATATATAATGTACTGATAATACAGGGGTGTACTCACTTATGCTGAGCCCTGTATATATAATGTACTGATAATACCGGGGTGTACTCACTTACACTGAGCACTGTATATATAATGTACTGATAATACAGGGGGTGTACTCACTTATGCTGAGCCCTGTATATATAATGTACTGATAATACAGGGGTGTACTCACTTATGCTGAGCCCTGTATATATAATGTACAGATAATACAGGGGTGTACTCACTTATGTTGAGCCCTCTATATATAATGTACTGATAATACAAGGGGTGTACTCACTTATGCTGAGCCCTGTATATATAATGTACTGATAATACAGGGTTCTACTCACTTATGCTGAGCACTGTATATATAATGTACTGATAATACAGGGGTGTACTTACTTATACTGAGCCCTGTATATATAATGTACTGATAATACAGGGGGTGTACTCACTTATGCTGAGCACTGTATATATAATGTACTGATAATACAGGGGGTGTACTCACTTATGCTGAGCCCTATATATATATTGTACTGATAATACAGGGGTGTACTCACTTATACTGAGCACTGTATATATAATGTACTGATAATACAGGGGTGTACTTACTTATACTGAGCCCTGTATATATAATGTACTGATAATACAGGGGGTGTACTCACTTATGCTGAGCACTTTATATATAATGTACTGATAATACAGGGGGTGTACTCACTTATGCTGAGCCCTGTATATATATTGTACTGATAATACAGGGGTGTACTCACTTATGCTGAGCGCTGTATATATAATGTATTGATAATACAGGGGTTTACTCACTTATGCTGAGCACTGTATATATAATGTACTGATAATACAGGGGGTGTACTCACTAATGCTGAGCCCTGTATATATAATGTACTTATAATACAGGGGGTGTACTCACTTATGCTGAGCGCTGTATATATAATGTATTGATAATACAGGGGTGTACTCACTTATGCTGAGCCCTGTATATATAATGTACTGATAATACAGGGGGTGTACTCACTTATGCTGAGCACGGTATATATAATGTACTGATAATACAGGGGTGTACTCACTTATGGTGAGCCCTGTATATATAATGTACTGATAATACCGGGGTGTACTCACTTACACTGAGCACTGTATATATAATGTACTGATAATACAGGGGTGTACTCACTTATGCTGAGCCCTGTATATATAATGTACGGATAATACAGGGGTGTACTCACTTATGTTGAGCCCTCTATATATAATGTACTGATAATACAAGGGGTGTACTCACTTATGCTGAGCCCTGTATAT
The DNA here is from genome assembly GCF_046119375.1 of Phyllobates terribilis. NCBI lineage: Eukaryota > Metazoa > Chordata > Amphibia > Anura > Dendrobatidae > Phyllobates > Phyllobates terribilis. The sequence continues at coordinate 819,726,066 of NW_027362763.1, forward strand.
ATAATGTACTGATAATCCTGTGGGTGTACTCACTTAATCTGAGCACTGTATATATAATGTACTGGCAATACAGGGGTGTACTCACTTATGCTAAGCGCTGTATATATAATGTACTGATAATACAGGGGTGTACTCACTTATGCTGAGCCCTATATATAATGTACTGATAATACAATGGTGTACTCACTTATACTGAGCACTGTATATATAATGTACTGATAATACAGGGGTGTACTCACTTATGCTGAGCACTGTATATATAATGTACTAATAATACAGGGGGTGTACTCACTTATGCTGAGCACTGTATATATAATGTACTGATAATACAGGAGGTGTACTCACTTATGCTGAGCGCTGTATATATAATGTACTGATAATACAGGGGTGTACTCACTTATGCTGAGCCCTGTATATATAATGTACGGATAATACAGGGGTGTACTCACTTATGTTGAGCCCTCTATATATAATGTACTGATAATACAAGGGGTGTACTCACTTATGCTGAGCGCTGTATATATAATGTACTGATAATACAGGGGGTGTACTCACTTATGCTGAGCCTTCTATATATAATGTACTGACAATACAGGGGGTGTACTCACTTATGCTGAGTACTGTATATTTAATGTACTGATAATACAGGGGGTGTACTCACTTATGCTGAGTACTGTATATTTAATGTACTGACAATACAGGGGGTGTACTCACTTATGCTGAGTACTGTATATTTAATGTACTGATAATACAAGGGGTGTACTCACTTATGCTGAGCGCTGTGTATATAATGTACTGATAATACAGGGGGTGTACTCACTTATGCTGAGCCTTCTATATATAATGTACTGACAATACAGGGGGTGTACTCACTTATGCTGAGTACTGTATATGTAATGTACTGATAATACAGGGTTCTACTCACTTATGCTGAGCCCTGTATATATAATGTACTGATAATACAGGGGGTGTACCCACTTATGCTGAGCCCTGTATATATAATGTACTGATAATACAGGGTTCTACTCACTTATGCTGAGCCCTGTATATATAATGTACTGATAATACAGGGGGTGTACTCACTTATACTGAGCCCTGTATATATATTGTACTGATAATACAGGGGTGTTCTCACTTATGCTGAGCGCTGTATATATAATGTATTGATAATACAGGGGTTTACTCACTTATGCTGAGCACTGTATATATAATGTACTGATAATACAGGGGGTGTACTCACTTATGCTAAGCCTTCTATATATAATGTACTGATAATACAGGGGGTGTACTCACTTATACTGAGCACTGTATATATAATGTACTGATAATACAGGGGTGTGCTCACTTATGCTGAGCCCTGTATATATAATGTACTGATAATACCGGGGTGTACTCACTTACACTGAGCACTGTATATATAATATACTGATAATACAGAGGGTGTACTCACTTATGCTGAGCCCTGTATATATATTGTACTGATAATACAGGGGTGTACTCACTTATGCTGATCCCTGTATATATAATGTACGGATAATACAGGGGTGTACTCACTTATGTTGAGCCCTCTATATATAATGTACTGATAATACAGGGGTGTACTCACTTATGTTGAGCCCTCTATATATAATGTACTGATAATACAGGGGTGTACTCTCTTATACTGAGCCCTCTATATATAATGTACTGATAATACTGGGGGTTTACTCACTTATACTGAGCACTGTATATATAATGTACTGGCAATACAGGGGTGTACTCACTTATGCTAAGCGCTGTGTATATAATGTACTGATAATACAGGGGTGTACTCACTTATGCTGAGCCCTATATATATAATGTACTGATAATACAGTGGTGTACTCACTTATACTGAGCACTGTATATATAATGTACTGATAATACAGGGGTGTACTCACTTATGCTGAGCCCTGTATATATAATGTACTGATAATACAGGGTGTACTCACTTATGCTGAGCGCTGTATATTTAAAGTACTGATAATACAGGGGTGTACTCACTTATGCTGAGCACTGTATATATAATGTACTGATAATACAGGGGGTGTACTCACTTATGCTGAGCACTGTATATATAATGTACTGATAATACAGGGGGTGTACTCACTTATGCTGAGCTCTGTATATATAATGTACTGATAATACAGGGGTGTACTCACTTATGTGGAGCACTGTATATATAATGTACTGATAATACAGGGGTGTACTCACTTATGCTGAGCACTGTATATATAATGTACTGATAATACGGGGGTGTACTCACTTATGCTGAGCACTGTATATATAATGTACTGATAATACAGGGGTGTACTCACTTATGCTGAGCCCTATATTTATAATGTACTGATAATACAGGGGTGTACTCACTTATGCTGAGCACTGTATATATAATGTACTCACAATAGAGGGGTGTACTCACTTATGCTGAGCCCTATATATATAATGTACTGATAATACCGGGGTGTACACACTTACACTGAGCACTGTATATATAATGTACTGATAATACAGGGGGTGTACTCACTTATGCTGAGCCCTGTATATATAATGTACTGATAATACAGGGGTGTACTCACTTATGCTGAGCCCTGTATATATAATGTACGGCTAATACAGGGGTGTACTCACTTATGTTGAGCCCTCTATATATAATGTACTGATAATACAAGGGGTGTACTCACTTATGCTGAGCCCTCTATATATAATGTACTGATAATTCTGGGGGTGTACTCACTTATACTGAGCACTGTATATATAATGTACTGGCAATAGAGGGGTGTACTCACTTATGCTAAGCGCTGTGTATATAATGTACTGATAATACAGGGGTGTACTCACTTATGCTGAGCCCTGTATATATAATGTACTGATAATACCGGGGTGTACTCACTTATACTGAGCACTGTATATATAATGTACTGATAATACAGGGGGTGTACTCACTTATGCTGAGCCCTATATATATAATGTACTGATAATACAGGGGTGTACTCACTTATGCTGAGCCCTGTATATATAATGTACTTTTAATACAGGGGGTGTACTCACTTATGCTGAGCTCTGTATATATAATGTACTGATAATACAGGGGTGTACTCACTTATGCTGAGCCCTGTATATATAATGTACTGATAATACAGGGGGTGTACTCACTTATGCTGAGCTCTGTATATATAATGTACTGATAATACAGGGGTGTACTCACTTATGCTGAGCCCTGTATATATAATGTACTGATAATACAGGGGTGTACTCACTTATACTGAGCACTGTATATATAATGTACTGATAATACAGGGGTGTACTCACTTATGCTGAGCACTGCATATATAATGTACTGATAATACAGGGGTGTACTCTCTTATGCTGAGCCCTGTATATATAATGTACTGATAATACAGGGGTGTACTCACTTATACTGAGCGCTGTATATATAATGTACTGATAATACAGTGGTGTACTCACTTATGCTGAGCGCTGTATATATATTGTACTGATAATACAGTGGTGTACTCACTTATTCTGAGCTCTGTATACATAATGTACTGGTAATACAGGGGGTGTACTCACTTATGCTAAGCGCTGTATATATAATGTACTGCTAATAAAAGGGTGTACTCACTTATGCTGAGCCCTATATATATAATGTACTGATAATACAGGGTGTACTCACTTATGCTGAGCACTGTATATATAATGTACTGATAATACAGGGGTGTACTCACTTATGCTCAGCACTGTATATATAATGTACTGATAATACCGGGGTGTACTCACTTATACTGAGCACTGTATATATAATGTACTGATAATACAGGGGTGTACTCACTTATACTGAGCGCTGTATATATAATGTACTGATAATACAGGGGTGTACTCACTTATGCTCAGCACTGTATATATAATGTACTGATAATACCGGGGTGTACTCACTTACACTGAGCACTGTATATATAATGTACTGATAATACAGGGGTGTACTCACTTATGCTGAGCCCTGTATATATAATGTACTGATAATACAGGGGGTGTACTCAGTTATGCTGAGCTCTGTATATATAATGTACTGATAATACAGGGGTGTACTCACTTATGCTGAGCCCTGTATATATAATGTACTGATAATACAGGGTGTACTCACTTATGCTGAGCGCTGTATATTTAATGTACTGATAATACAGGGGGCGTACTCACTTATGTTGAGCTCTGTATGTATAATGTACTGATAATACAGGGGTGTACTCACTTATGCTGAGCACTGTATATATAATGTACTGATAATACAGGGGTGTACTCACTTATGCTGAGCTCTGTATACATAATGTACTGATAATACAGGGTGTACTCACTTATGCTGAGCCCTATATATATAATGTACTGATAATACAGGGGTGTACTCACTTATGCTGAGCAATGTATATATAATGTACTCACAATAGAGGGGTGTAGTCACTTATGCTGAGCCCTATATATATAATGTACTGAAAATACAGGGGTGTATTTACTTATGCTGAGCCCTATATATATAATGTACTGATAATACAGGGGTGTACTCACTTATGCTGAGCTCTATATATATAATGTACTGATAATACAGGGGCTGTACTCACTTATGCTGAGCACTGTATATATAATGTACTGATAATACAGGGGTGTACTCACTTATGCTGAGCTCTGTATACATAATGTACTGATAATACAGGGGGTGTACTCACTTATGCTAAGCGCTGTATATATAATGTACTGCTAATAAAGGGGTGTACTCACTTATGCTGAGCCCTGTATATATAATGTACTGATAATACAGGGGGTGTACTCACTTATGCTGAGCGCTGTATATATAATGTACTGATAATACAGGGGTATACTCACTTATGCTGAGCCCTGTATATATAATGTACTGATAATACAGGGGGTGTACTCACTTATGCTGAGCACGGTATATATAATGTACTGATAATACAGGGGTGTACTCACTTATGCTGAGCCCTGTATATATAATGTACTGATAATACAGGGGTGTACTCACTTATGCTGAGCCCTATATATATAATGTACTGATAATACCGGGGTGTACTCACTTATACTGAGCAACGTATATATAATGTACTGATAATACAGGGGTGTACTCACTTATGCTGAGCCCTGTATATATAATGTACTGATAATACTGGGGTGTACTCACTTACACTGAGCACTGTATATATAATGTACTGATAATACAGGGGGTGTACTCACTCATGCTGAGCCCTGTATATATCATGTACTGATAATACAGGGGTGTACTCACTTATGCTGAGCCCTGTATATATAATGTACGGATAATACAGGGGTGTACTCACTTATGTTGAGCCCTCTATATATAATGTACTGATAATACAAGGGGTGTACTCACTTATGCTGAGCCCTGTATATATAATGTACTGATAATACTGGGGGTGTACTCACTTATGCTGAGCACTGCATATATAATGTACTGGCAATACAGGGGTGTACTCACTTATGCTGAGCTCTGTATACATAATGTACTGATAATACAGGGGTGTACTCACTTATGCTGAGCCCTATATATATAATGTACTGATAATACAGGGGGTGTACTCACTTATGCTGAACAATGTATATATAATGTACTGATAATACAGGGGTGTACTCACTTATGCTGAGCTCTGTATATATAATGTACTGCTAATAAAGGGGTGTACTCACTTATGCTGAGCCCTATATATATAATGTACTGATAATACAGGGGTGTACTCACGTATGCTGAGCACTGTATATTTAATGTACTGATAATACCGGGGTGTACTCACTTATACTGAGCACCGTATATATAATGTACTGATAATACAGGGGTGTACTCACTTATGCTCAGCACTGTATATATAATGTACTGATAATACCGGGGTGTACTCACTTACACTGAACACTGTATATATAATGTACTGATAATACAGGGGTGTACTCACTTATGCTGAGCCCTGTATATATAATGTACTTTTAATACAGGGGGTGTACTCACTTATGCTGAGCTCTGTATATATAATGTACTGATAATACAGGGGTGTACTCACTTATGCTGAGCCCTGTATATATAATGTACTGATAATACAGGGGGTGTACTCACTTATGCTGAGCTCTGTATATATAATGTACTGATAATACAGGGGTGTACTCACTTATGCTGAGCGCTGTATATATATTGTACTGATAATACAGTGGTGTACTCACTTATGCTGAGCTCTGTATACATAATGTACTGGTAATACAGGGGGTGTACTCACTTATGCTAAGCGCTGTATATATAATGTACTGCTAATAAAGGGTTGTACTCACTTATGCTGAGCCCTATATATATAATGTACTGATAATACAGGGTGTACTCACTTATGCTGAGCACTGTATATATAATGTACTGATAATACAGGGGGTGTACTCGCTTATGCTGAGCCCTGTATATATAATGTACTGATAATACAGGGGTGTACTCACTTATGCTGAGCACTGTATATATAATGTACTGATAATACCGGGGTGTACTCACTTATACTGAGCACTGTATATATAATGTACTGATAATACAGGGGTGTACTCACTTATACTGAGCGCTGTATATATAATGTACTGATAATACAGGGGTGTACTCACTTATGCTCAGCACTGTATATATAATGTACTGATAATACCGGGGTGTACTCACTTACACTGAGCACTGTATATATAATGTACTGATAATACAGGGGTGTACTCACTTATGCTGAGCCCTGTATATATAATGTACTGATAATACAGGGGGTGTACTCAGTTATGCTGAGCTCTGTATATATAATGTACTGATAATACAGGGTTGTACTCACTTATGCTGAGACCTGTATATATAATGTACTGATAATACAGGGTGTACTCACTTATGCTGAGCGCTGTATATTTAATGTACTGATAATACAGGGGGTGTACTCACTTATGTTGAGCTCTGTATGTATAATGTACTGATAATACAGGGGTGTACTCACTTATGCTGAGCACTGTATATATAATGTACTGATAATACAGGGGTGTACTCACTTATGCTAAGCCCTGTATATATAATGTACTGATAATACAGGGGTGTACTCACTAATTCTGAGCCCTATATATATAATGTACTGATAATACAGGGGTGTACTCACTTATGCTGAACCCTATATATATAATGTACTGATAATACAGGGGTGTATTCACTTATGCTGAGCACTGTATATATAATGTACTCACAATAGAGGGGTGTAGTCACTTATGCTGAGCCCTATATATATAATGTGCTGAAAATACAGGGGTGTATTTACTTATGCTGAGCCCTATATATATAATGTACTGATAATACAGGGGGTGTACTCACTTATGCTGAGCACTGTATATATAATGTACTGATAATACAGGGGTGTACTCAGTTATGCTGAGCTCTGTATACATAATGTACTGGTAATACAGGGTGTACTCACTTATACTGAGCCCTATATATATATAACGTACTGATAATACAAGGGGTGTACTCACTTATGCTGAGCACTGTATATATAATGTACTGATAATACAGGGGTGTACTCACTTATGCTGAGCTCTGTATACATAATGTACTGATAATACAGGGTGTACTCACTTATGCTGAGCCCTATATATATAATGTACTGATAATACAGGGGTGTACTCACTTATGCTGAGCCCTATATATATAATGTACTGATAATACAGGGGTGTACTCACTTATGCTGAGCCCTATATATATAATGTACTGATAATACAGGGGTGTACTCACTTATGCTGAGCACTGTGTATATAATGTACTCACAATAGAGGGGTGTACTCACTTATGCTGAGCCCTATATCTATAATGTACTGATAATACAGGGGTGTACTCACTTATGCTGAGCTCTATATATATAATATACTGATAATACAGGGGCTGTACTCACTTATGCTGAGCACTGTATATATAATGTACTGATAATACAGGGGTGTACTCACTTATGCTGAGCTCTGTATACATAATGTACTGATAATACAGGGGGTGTACTCACTTATGCTAAGCGCTGTATATATAATGTACTGCTAATAAAGGGGTGTACTCACTTATGCTGAGCCCTGTATATATAATGTACTGATAATACAGGGGGTGTACTCACTTATGCTGAGCGCTGTATATATAATGTACTGATAATACAGGGGTATACTCACTTATGCTGAGCCCTGTATATATAATGTACTGATAATACAGGGGGTGTACTCACTTATGCTGAGCACGGTATATATAATGTACTGATAATACAGGGGTGTACTCACTTATGCTGAGCCCTGTATATATAATGTACTGATAATACAGGGGTGTACTCACTTGTGCTGAGCCCTCTATATATAATGTACTGATAATACCGGGGTGTACTCACTTATACTGAGCAACGTATATATAATGTACTGATAATACAGGGGTGTACTCACTTATGCTGAGCCCTGTATATATAATGTACTGATAATACTGGGGTGTACTCACTTACACTGAGCACTGTATATATAATGTACTGATAATACAGGGGGTGTACTCACTTACACTGAGCACTGTATATATAATGTACTGATAATACAGGGGGTGTACTCACTTACACTGAGCACTGTATATATAATGTACTGATAATACAGGGGGTGTACTCACTTATGCTGAGCCCTGTATATATCATGTACTGATAATACAGGGGTGTACTCACTTATGCTGAGCCCTGTATATATAATGTACGGATAATACAGGGGTGTACTCACTTATGTTGAGCCCTCTATATATAATGTACTGATAATACAAGGGGTGTACTCACTTATGCTGAGCCCTGTATATATAATGTACTGATAATACTGGGGGTGTACTCACTTATACTGAGCACTGCATATATAATGTACTGGCAATACAGGGGTGTACTCACTTATGCTGAGCTCTGTATACATAATGTACTGATAATACAGGGGTGTACTCACTTATGCTGAGCCCTATATATATAATGTACTGATAATACAGGGGTGTACTCACTTATGCTGAGCCCTGTATGTATAATGTACTGATAATACAGGGGTGTACTCACTTATGCTGAGCACTGTATATATAATGTACTGATAATACAGGGGTGTACTCACTTATGCTGAGCCCTGTATATATAATGTACTGATAATACAGGGGTGTACTCACTTATTCTGAGCCCTATATATATAATGTACTGATAATACAGGGGTGTACTCACTTATGCTGAACCCTATATATATAATGTACTGATAATACAGGGGTGTACTCACTTATGCTGAGCCCTCTATATATAATGTACTGATAATACCGGGGTGTACTCACTTATACTGAGCAACGTATATATAATGTACTGATAATACAGGGGTGTACTCACTTATGCTGAGCCCTGTATATATAATGTACTGATAATACTGGGGTGTACTCACTTACACTGAGCACTGTATATATAATGTACTGATAATACAGGGGGTGTACTCACTTATGCTGAGCCCTGTATATATCATGTACTGATAATACAGGGGTGTACTCACTTATGCTGAGCCCTGTATATATAATGTACGGATAATACAGGGGTGTACTCACTTATGTTGAGCCCTCTATATATAATGTACTGATAATACAAGGGGTGTACTCACTTATGCTGAGCCCTGTATATATAATGTACTGATAATACTGGGGGTGTACTCACTTATGCTGAGCACTGCATATATAATGTACTGGCAATACAGGGGTGTACTCACATATGCTGAGCTCTGTATACATAATGTACTGATAATACAGGGGTGTACTCACTTATGCTGAGCCCTATATATATAATGTACTGATAATACAGGGGGTGTACTCACTTATGCTGAACAATGTATATATAATGTACTGATAATACAGGGGTGTACTTACTTATGCTGAGCTCTGTATATATAATGTACTGCTAATAAAGGGGTGTACTCACTTATGCTGAGCCCTATATATATAATGTACTGATAATACAGGGGTGTACTCACGTATGCTGAGCACTGTATATTTAATGTACTGATAATACCGGGGTGTACTCACTTATACTGAGCAACGTATATATAATGTACTGATAATACAGGGGTGTACTCACTTATGCTCAGCACTGTATATATAATGTACTGATAATACCGGGGTGTACTCAGTTACACTGAGCACTGTATATATAATGTACTGATAATACAGGGGTGTACTCACTTATGCTGAGCCCTGTATATATAATGTACATTTAATACAGGGGGTGTACTCACTTATGCTGAGCTCTGTATATATAATGTACTGATAATACAGGGGTGTACTCACTTATGCTGAGCCCTGTATATATAATGTACTGATAATACAGGAGGTGTACTCACTTATGCTGAGCTCTGTATATATAATGTACTGATAATACAGGGGTGTACTCACTTATGCTGAGCCCTATATATATAATGTACTGATAATACAGTGGTGTACTCACTTATGCTGAGCGCTGTATATATATTGTACTGATAATACAGTGGTGTACTCACTTATGCTGAGCTCTGTATACATAATGTACTGGTAATACAGGGGGTGTACTCACTTATGCTAAGCGCTGTATATATAATGTACTGCTAATAAAGGGGTGTACTCACTTATGCTGAGCCCTATATATATAATGTACTGATAATACAGGGTGTACTCACTTATGCTGAGCACTGTATATATAATGTACTGATAATACAGGGGGTGTACTCGCTTATGCTGAGCCCTGTATATATAATGTACTGATAATACAGTGGTGTACTCACTTATGCTGAGCACTGTATATATAATGTACTGATAATACCGGGGTGTACTCACTTATACTGAGCACTGTATATATAATGTACTGATAATACAGGGGTGTACTCACTTATACTGAGCGCTGTATATATAATGTACTGATAATACAGGGGTGTACTCACTTATGCTCAGCACTGTATATATAATGTACTGATAATACCGGGGTGTACTCACTTACACTGAGCACTGTATATATAATGTACTGATAATACAGGGGTGTACTCACTTATGCTGAGCCCTGTATATATAATGTACTGATAATACAGGGGTGTACTCACTTATGCTGAGCTCTGTATATATAATGTACAGATAATACAGGGGTGTACTCACTTATGCTGAGCCCTGTATATATAATGTACTTTTAATACAGGGGGTGTACTCACTTATGCTGAGCTCTGTATATATAATGTACTGATAATACAGGGGTGTACTCACTTATGCTGAGCCCTGTATATATAATGTACTGATAATACAGGAGGTGTACTCACTTATGCTGAGCTCTGTATATATAATGTACTGATAATACAGGGGTGTACTCACTTATGCTGAGCCCTATATATATAATGTACTGATAATACAGTGGTGTACTCACTTATGCTGAGCGCTGTATATATATTGTACTGATAATACAGTGGTGTACTCACTTATGCTGAGCTCTGTATACATAATGTACTGGTAATACAGGGGGTGTACTCACTTATGCTAAGCGCTGTATATATAATGTACTGCTAATAAAGGGGTGTACTCACTTATGCTGAGCCCTATATATATAATGTACTGATAATACAGGGTGTACTCACTTATGCTGAGCACTGTATATATAATGTACTGATAATACAGGGGTGTACTCACTTATACTGAGCGCTGTATATATAATGTACTGATAATACAGGGGTGTACTCACTTATGCTCAGCACTGTATATATAATGTACTGATAATACCGGGGTGTACTCACTTACACTGAGCACTGTATATATAATGTACTGATAATACAGGGGTGTACTCACTTATGCTGAGCCCTGTATATATAATGTACTGATAATACAAGGGGTGTACTCAGTTATGCTGAGCTCTGTATATATAATGTACTGATAATACAGGGGTGTACTCACTTATGCTGAGCCCTGTATATATAATGTACTGATAATACAGGGTGTACTCACTTATACTGAGCCCTGTATATATAATGTACTGATAATACAGGGGTGTACTCACTTATGCTGAGCCCTGTATATATAATGTACTGATAATACAGGGTGTACTCACTTATACTGAGCCCTGTATATATAATGTACTGATAATACAGGGGTGTACTCACTTATGCTGAGCCCTGTATATATAATGTACTGATAATACAGGGTGTACTCACTTATACTGAGCCCTGTATATATAATGTACTGATAATACAGGGTGTACTCACTTATACTGAGCCCTGTATATATAATGTACTGATAATACAGGGTGTACTCACTTATACTGAGCCCTGTATATATAATGTACTGATAATACAGGGTGTGTACTCACTTATGCTGAGCTCTGTATATATAATGTACTGATAATACAGGGGTGTACTCACTTATGCTGTGCGCTGTATATATAATGTACTGATAATACAGGGGTGTACTCACTTATACTGAGCCCTGTATATATAATGTACTGATAATACAGGGGTGTAATCACTTATGCTGAGCGCTGTATATTTAATGTACTGATAATACAGGGGGTGTACTCACTTATGTTGAGCTCTGTATGTATAATGTACTGATAATACAGGGGTGTACTCACTTATGCTGAGCACTGTATATATAATGTACTGATAAGACAGGGGTGTACTCACTTATGCTAAGCCCTGTATATATAATGTACTGATAATACAGGGGTGTACTCACTAATTCTGAGCCCTATATATATAATGTACTGATAATACAGGGGTGTACTCACTTATGCTGAACCCTATATATATAATTTACTGATAATACAGGGGTGTACTCACTTATGCTGAGCACTGTATATATAATGTACTCACAATAGAGGGGTGTAGTCACTTATGCTGAGCCCTATATATATAATGTACTGATAATACAGGGGTGTATTTACTTATGCTGAGCCCTATATATATAATGTACTGATAATACAGGGGGTGTACTCACTTATGCTGAGCACTGTATATATAATGTACTGATAATACAGGGGTGTACTCAGTTATGCTGAGCTCTGTATACATAATGTACTGGTAATACAGGGTGTACTCACTTAAGCTGAGCCCTATATATATAACGTACTGATAATACAAGGGGTGTACTCACTTATGCTGAGCACTGTATATATAATGTACTGATAATACAGGGGTGTACTCACTTATGCTGAGCTCTGTATACATAATGTACTGATAATACAGGGTGTACTCACTTATGTTGAGCCCTATATATATAATGTACTGATAATACAGGGGTGTACTCACTTATGCTGAGCCCTATATATATAATGTACGGATAATACATTGGTGTACTCACTTATGCTGAGCCCTATATATATAATGTACTGATAATACAGGGGTGTACTCACTTATGCTGAGCACTGTATATATAATGTACTCACAATAGAGGGGTGTACTCACTTATGCTGAGCCCTATATGTATAATGTACTGATAATACAGGGGTGTACTCACTTATGCTGAGCTCTATATATATAATGTACTGATAATACAGGGGCTGTACTCACTTATGCTGAGCACTGTATATATAATGTACTGATAATACAGGGGTGTACTCACTTATGCTGAGCTCTGTATACATAATGTACTGATAATACAGGGGGTGTACTCACTTATGCTAAGCGCTGTATATATAATGTACTGCTAATAAAGGGGTGTACTCACTTATGCTGAGCCCTGTATATATAATGTACTGATAATACAGGGGGTGTACTCACTTATGCTGAGCGCTGTATATATAATGTACTGATAATACAGGGGGTGTACTCACTTATGCTGAGCCCTGTATATATAATGTACTGATAATACAGGGGTATACTCACTTATGCTGAGCCCTGTATATATAATGTACTGATAATACAGGGGGTGTACTCACTTATGCTGAGCACGGTATATATAATGTACTGATAATACAGGGGTGTACTCACTTATGCTGAGCCCTGTATATATAATGTACTGATAATACAGGGGTGTACTCACTTATGCTGAGCCCTGTATATATAATGTACTGATAATACAGGGGGTGTACTCACTTATGCTGAGCGCTGTATATATAATGTACTGATAATACAGGGGGTGTACTCACTTATACTGAGCCCTGTATATATAATGTACTGATAATACAGGGCTATACTCACTTATGCTGAGCCCTGTATATATAATGTACTGATAATACAGGGGGTGTACTCACTTATGCTGAGCACGGTATATATAATGTACTGATAATACAGGGGTGTACTCACTTATGCTGAGCCCTGTATATATAATGTACTGATAATACAGGGGTGTACTCACTTGTGCTGAGCCCTCTATATATAATGTACTGATAATACCGGGGTGTACTCACTTATACTGAGCAACGTATATATAATGTACTGATAATACAGGGGTGTACTCACTTATGCTGAGCCCTGTATATATAATGTACTGATAATACTGGGGTGTACTCACTTACACTGAGCACTGTATATATAATGTACTGATAATACAGGGGGTGTACTCACTTATGCTGAGCCCTGTATATATCATGTACTGATAATACAGGGGTGTACTCACTTATGCTGAGCCCTGTATATATAATGTACGGATAATACAGGGATGTACTCACTTATGTTGAGCCCTCTATATATAATGTACTGATAATACAAGGGGTGTACTCACTTATGCTGAGCCCTGTATATATAATGTACTGATAATACTGGGGGTGTACTCACTTATACTGAGCACTGCATATATAATGTACTGGCAATACAGGGGTGTACTCACTTATGCTGAGCTCTGTATACATAATGTACTGATAATACAGGGGTGTACTCACTTATGCTGAGCCCTATATATATAATCTACTGATAATACAGGGGTGTACTCACTTATGCTGAGCCCTGTATGTATAATGTACTGATAATACAGGGGTGTACTCACTTATGCTGAGCACTGTATATATAATGTACTGATAATACAGGGGTGTACTCACTTATGCTGAGCCCTGTATATATAATGTACTGATAATACAGGGGTGTACTCACTTATTCTGAGCCCTATATATATAATGTACTGATAATACAGGGGTGTACTCACTTATGCTGAACCCTATATATATAATGTACTGATAATACAGGGGTGTACTCACTTATGCTGAGCCCTCTATATATAATGTACTGATAATACCGGGGTGTACTCACTTATTCTGAGCAACGTATATATAATGTACTGATAATACAGGGGTGTACTCACTTATGCTGAGCCCTGTATATATAATGTACTGATAATACTGGGGTGTACTCACTTACACTGAGCACTGTATATATAATGTACTGATAATACAGGGGGTGTACTCACTTATGCTGAGCCCTGTATATATCATGTACTGATAATACAGGGGTGTACTCACTTATGCTGAGCCCTGTATATATAATGTACGGATAATACAGGGGTGTACTCAGTTATGTTGAGCCCTCTATATATAATGTACTGATAATACAAGGGGTGTACTCACTTATGCTGAGCCCTGTATATATAATGTACTGATAATACTGGGGGTGTACTCACTTATGCTGAGCACTGCATATATAATGTACTGGCAATACAGGGGTGTACTCACTTATGCTGAGCTCTGTATACATAATGTACTGATAATACAGGGGTGTACTCACTTATGCTGAGCCCTATATATATAATGTACTGATAATACAGGGGGTGTACTCACTTATGCTGAACAATGTATATATAATGTACTGATAATACAGGGGTGTACTCACTTATGCTGAGCTCTGTATATATAATGTACTGCTAATAAAGGGGTGTACTCACTTATGCTGAGCCCTATATATATAATGTACTGATAATACAGGGGTGTACTCACGTATGCTGAGCACTGTATATTTAATGTACTGATAATACCGGGGTGTACTCACTTATACTGAGCAACGTATATATAATGTACTGATAATACAGGGGTGTACTCACTTATGCTCAGCACTGTATATATAATGTACTGATAATACCGGGGTGTACTCACTTACACTGAGCACTGTATATATAATGTACTGATAATACAGGGGTGTACTCACTTATGCTGAGCCCTGTATATATAATGTACTTTTAATACAGGGGGTGTACTCACTTATGCTGAGCTCTGTATATATAATGTACTGATAATACAGAGGTGTACTCACTTATGCTGAGCCCTGTATATATAATGTACTGATAATACAGGGGGTGTACTCACTTATGCTGAGCTCTGTATATATAATGTACTGATAATACAGGGGTGTACTCACTTATGCTGAGCCCTATATATATAATGTACTGATAATACAGTGGTGTACTCACTTATGCTGAGCGCTGTATATATATTGTACTGATAATACAGTGGTGTACTCACTTATGCTGAGCTCTGTATACATAATGTACTGGTAATACAGGGGGTGTACTCACTTATGCTAAGCGCTGTATATATAATGTACTGCTAATAAAGGGGTGTACTCACTTATGCTGAGCCCTATATATATAATGTACTGATAATACAGGGTGTACTCACTTATGCTGAGCACTGTATATATAATGTACTGATAATACAGGGTGTACTCACTTATGCTGAGCACTGTATATATAATGTACTGATAATACAGGGGTGTACTCACTTATGCTGAGCCCTGTATATATAATGTACTGATAATACAGTGGTGTACTCACTTATGCTGAGCTCTGTATACATAATGTACTGGTAATACAGGGGGTGTACTCACTTATGCTAAGCGCTGTATATATAATGTACTGCTAATAAAGGGGTGTACTCACTTATGCTGAGCACTGTATATATAATGTACTGATAATACAGGGGTGTACTCTCTTATGCTGAGCACTGTATATATAATGTACTGATAATACAGGGGGTGTACTCGCTTATGCTGAGCCCTGTATATATAATGTACTGATAATACAGGGGTGTACTCACTTATGCTGAGCACTGTATATATAATGTACTGATAATACCGGGGTGTACTCACTTATACTGAGCACTGTATATATAATGTACTGATAATACAGGGGTGTACTCACTTATACTGAGCGCTGTATATATAATGTACTGATAATACAGGGGTGTACTCACTTATGCTCAGCACTGTATATATAATGTACTGATAATACCGGGGTGTACTCACTTACACTGAGCACTGTATATATAATGTACTGATAATACAGGGGTGTACTCACTTATGCTGAGCCCTGTATATATAATGTACTGATAATACAGGGGGTGTACTCAGTTATGCTGAGCTCTGTATATATAATGTACTGATAATACAGGGGTGTACTCACTTATGCTGAGCCCTGTATATATAATGTACTGATAATACAGGGTGTACTCACTTATGCTGAGCGCTGTATATTTAATGTACTGATAATACAGGGGGTGTACTCACTTATGTTGAGCTCTGTATGTATAATGTACTGATAATACAGGGGTGTACTCACTTATGCTGAGCACTGTATATATAATGTACTGATAATACAGGGGTGTACTCACTTATGCTAAGCCCTGTATATATAATGTACTGATAATACAGGGGTGTACTCACTAATTCTGAGCCCTATATATAATGTACTGATAATACAGGGGTGTACTCACTTATGCTGAACCCTATATATATAATGTACTGATAATACAGGGGTGTACTCACTTATGCTGAGCACTGTATATATAATGTACTCACAATAGAGGGGTGTAGTCACTTATGCTGAGCCCTATATATATAATGTACTGATAATACAGGGGTGTATTTACTTATGCTGAGCCCTATATATATAATGTACTGATAATACAGGGGGTGTACTCACTTATGCTGAGCACTGTATATATAATGTACTGATAATACAAGGGTGTACTCAGTTATGCTGAGCTCTGTATACATAATGTACTGGTAATACAGGGTGTACTCACTTATGCTGAGCCCTATATATATAACGTACTGATAATACAAGGGGTGTACTCACTTATGCTGAGCACTGCATATATAATGTACTGGCAATACAGGGGTGTACTCACTTATGCTGAGCTCTGTATACATAATGTACTGATAATACAGGGGTGTACTCACTTATGCTGAGCCCTATATATATAATGTACTGATAATACAGGGGGTGTACTCACTTATGCTGAACAATGTATATATAATGTACTGATAATACAGGGGTGTACTCACTTATGCTGAGCTCTGTATATATAATGTACTGCTAATAAAGGGGTGTACTCACTTATGCTGAGCCCTATATATATAATGTACTGATAATACAGGGGTGTACTCACGTATGCTGAGCACTGTATATTTAATGTACTGATAATACCGGGGTGTACTCACTTATACTGAGCAACGTATATATAATGTACTGATAATACAGGGGTGTACTCACTTATGCTCAGCACTGTATATATAATGTACTGATAATACCGGGGTGTACTCACTTACACTGAGCACTGTATATATAATGTACTGATAATACAGGGGTGTACTCACTTATGCTGAGCCCTGTATATATAATGTACTTTTAATACAGGGGGTGTACTCACTTATGCTGAGCTCTGTATATATAATGTACTGATAATACAGGGGTGTACTCACTTATGCTGAGCCCTGTATATATAATGTACTGATAATACAGGGGGTGTACTCACTTATGCTGAGCTCTGTATATATAATGTACTGATAATACAGGGGTGTACTCACTTATGCTGAGCCCTATATATATAATGTACTGATAATACAGTGGTGTACTCACTTATGCTGAGCGCTGTATATATATTGTACTGATAATACAGTGGTGTACTCACTTATGCTGAGCTCTGTATACATAATGTACTGGTAATACAGGGGGTGTACTCACTTATGCTAAGCGCTGTATATATAATGTACTGCTAATAAAGGGGTGTACTCACTTATGCTGAGCCCTATATATATAATGTACTGATAATACAGGGTGTACTCACTTATGCTGAGCACTGTATATATAATGTACTGATAATACAGGGGGTGTACTCGCTTATGCTGAGCCCTGTATATATAATGTACTGATAATACAGTGGTGTACTCACTTATGCTGAGCACTGTATATATAATGTACTGATAATACCGGGGTGTACTCACTTATACTGAGCACTGTATATATAATGTACTGATAATACCGGGGTGTACTCACTTATACTGAGCACTGTATATATAATGTACTGATAATACAGGGGGTGTACTCACTTATGCTGAGCACTGTATATATAATGTACTGATAATACCGGGGTGTACTCACTTATACTGAGCACTGTATATATAATGTACTGATAATACAGGGGTGTACTCACTTATACTGAGCGCTGTATATATAATGTACTGATAATACAGGGGTGTACTCACTTATGCTCAGCACTGTATATATAATGTACTGATAATACCGGGGTGTACTCACTTACACTGAGCACTGTATATATAATGTATTGATAATACAGGGGTGTACTCACTTATGCTGAGCCCTGTATATATAATGTACTGATAATACAGGGGGTGTACTCAGTGTTGCTGAGCTCTGTATATATAATGTACTGATAATACAGGGGTGTACTCACTTATGCTGAGCCCTGTATATATAATGTACTGATAATACAGGGTGTACTCACTTATGCTGAGCGCTGTATATTTAATGTACTGATAATACAGGGGGTGTACTCACTTATGTTGAGCTCTGTATGTATAATGTACTGATAATACAGGGGTGTACTCACTTATGCTGAGCAATGTATATATAATGTACTGATAATACAGGGGTGTACTCACTTATGCTAAGCCCTGTATATATAATGTACTGATAATACAGGGGTGTACTCACTAATTCTGAGCCCTATATATATAATGTACTGATAATACATGGGTGTACTCACTTATGCTGAACCCTATATATATAATGTACTAATAATACAGGGGTGTACTCACTTATGCTGAGCACTGTATATATAATGTACTCACAATAGAGGGGTGTAGTCACTTATGCTGAGCCCTATATATATAATGTACTGATAATACAGGGGTGTATTTACTTATGCTGAGCCCTATATATATAATGTACTGATAATACAGGGGGTGTACTCACTTATGCTGAGCACTGTATATATAATGTACTGATAATACAGGGGTGTACTCAGTTATGCTGAGCTCTGTATACATAATGTACTGGTAATACAGGGTGTACTCACTTATGCTGAGCCCTATATATATAACGTACTGATAATACAAGGGGTGTACTCACTAATTCTGAGCCCTATATATATAATGTACTGATAATACAGGGGTGTACTCACTTATGCTGAGCCCTATATATATAATGTACTGATAATACAGGGGTGTACTCACTTATGCTGAGCCCTATATATATAATGTACTGATAATACAGGGGTGTACTCACTTATGCTGAGCACTGTATATATAATGTACTCACAATAGAGGGGTGTACTCACTTATGCTGAGCCCTATATATATAATGTACTGATAATACAGGGGTGTACTCACTTATGCTGAGCTCTATATATATAATGTACTGATAATACAGGGGCTGTACTCACTTATGCTGAGCACTGTATATATAATGTACTGATAATACAGGGGTGTACTCACTTATGCTGAGCTCTGTATACATAATGTACTGATAATACAGGGGGTGTACTCACTTATGCTAAGCGCTGTATATATAATGTACTGCTAATAAAGGGGTGTACTCACTTATGCTGAGCCCTGTATATATAATGTACTGATAATACAGGGGGTGTACTCACTTATGCTGAGCGCTGTATATATAATGTACTGATAATACAGGGGTATACTCACTTATGCTGAGCCCTGTATATATAATGTACTGATAATACAGGGGGTGTACTCACTTATGCTGAGCACGGTATATATAATGTACTGATAATACAGGGGTGTACTCACTTATGCTGAGCCCTGTATATATAATGTACTGATAATACAGGGGTGTACTCACTTGTGCTGAGCCCTCTATATATAATGTACTGATAATACCGGGGTGTACTCACTTATACTGAGCAACGTATATATAATGTACTGATAATACAGGGGTGTACTCACTTATGCTGAGCCCTGTATATATAATGTACTGATAATACTGGGGTGTACTCACTTACACTGAGCACTGTATATATAATGTACTGATAATACAGGGGGTGTACTCACTTATGCTGAGCCCTGTATATATCATGTACTGATAATACAGGGGTGTACTCACTTATGCTGAGCCCTGTATATATAATGTACGGATAATACAGGGGTGTACTCACTTATGTTGAGCCCTCTATATATAATGTACTGATAATACAAGGGGTGTACTCACTTATGCTGAGCCCTGTATATATAATGTACTGATAATACTGGGGGTGTACTCACTTATACTGAGCACTGCATATATAATGTACTGGCAATACAGGGGTGTACTCACTTATGCTGAGCTCTGTATACATAATGTACTGATAATACAGGGGTGTACTCACTTATGCTGAGCCCTATATATATAATGTACTGATAATACAGGGGTGTACTCAATTATGCTGAGCCCTGTTTATATAATGTACTGATAATACAGGGGGTGTACTCAGTTATGCTGAGCTCTGTATATATAATGTACTGATAATACAGGGGTGTACTCACTTATGCTGAGCCCTGTATATATAATGTACTGATAATACAGGGTGTACTCACTTATGCTGAGCGCTGTATATTTAATGTACTGATAATACAGGGGGTGTACTCACTTATGCTGAGCTCTGTATGTATAATGTACTGATAATACAGGGGTGTACTCACTTATGCTGAGCACTGTATATATAATGTACTGATAATACAGGGGTGTACTCACTTATGCTGAGCCCTGTATATATAATGTACTGATAATACAGGGGTGTACTCACTTATTCTGAGCCCTATATATATATATAATGTACTGATAATACAGGGGTGTACTCACTTATGCTGAACCCTATATATATAATGTACTGATAATACAGGGGTGTACTCACTTATGCTGAGCACTGTATATATAATGTACTCACAATAGAGGGGTGTAGTCACTTATGCTGAGCCCTATATATATAATGTACTGATAATACAGGGGTGTATTTACTTATGCTGAGCCCTATATATATAATGTACTGATAATACAGGGGGTGTACTCACTTATGCTGAGCACTGTATATATAATGTACTGATAATACAGGGGTGTACTCAGTTATGCTGAGCTCTGTATACATAATGTACTGGTAATACAGGGTGTACTCACTTATGCTGAGCCCTATATATATAATGTACTTATAATACAAGGGGTGTACTCACTTATGCTGAGCTCTGTATATATAATGTACTGATAATACAGGGGTGTACTCACTTATGCTGAGCCCTGTATATATAATGTACTGATAATACAGGGTGTACTCACTTATACTGAGCGCTGTATATTTAATGTACTGATAATACAGGGGTGTACTCACTTATGCTGAGCTCTGTATACATAATGTACTGATAATACAGGGTGTACTCACTTATGCTGAGCTCTGTATACATAATGTACTGATAATACAGGGTGTACTCACTTATGTTGAGCCCTATATATATAATGTACTGATAATACAGGGGTGTACTCACTTATGCTGAGCCCTATATATATAATGTACTGATAATACATTGGTGTACTCACTTATGCTGAGCCCTATATATATAATGTACTGATAATACAGGGGTGTACTCACTTATGCTGAGCACTGTATATATAATGTACTCACAATAGAGGGGTGTACTCACTTATGCTGAGCCCTATATGTATAATGTACTGATAATACAGGGGTGTACTCACTTATGCTGAGCTCTATATATATAATGTACTGATAATACAGGGGCTGTACTCACTTATGCTGAGCACTGTATATATAATGTACTGATAATACAGGGGTGTACTCACTTATGCTGAGCTCTGTATACATAATGTACTGATAATACAGGGGGTGTACTCACTTATGCTAAGCGCTGTATATATAATGTACTGCTAATAAAGGGGTGTACTCACTTATGCTGAGCCCTGTATATATAATGTACTGATAATACAGGGGGTGTACTCACTTATGCTGAGCGCTGTATATATAATGTACTGATAATACAGGGGGTGTACTCACTTATGCTGAGCCCTGTATATATAATGTACTGATAATACAGGGGTATACTCACTTATGCTGAGCCCTGTATATATAATGTACTGATAATACAGGGGGTGTACTCACTTATGCTGAGCACGGTATATATAATGTACTGATAATACAGGGGTGTACTCACTTATGCTGAGCCCTGTATATATAATGTACTGATAATACAGGGGTGTACTCACTTATGCTGAGCCCTGTATATATAATGTACTGATAATACAGGGGGTGTACTCACTTATGCTGAGCGCTGTATATATAATGTACTGATAATACAGGGGGTGTACTCACTTATACTGAGCCCTGTATATATAATGTACTGATAATACAGGGGTATACTCACTTATGCTGAGCCCTGTATATATAATGTACTGATAATACAGGGGGTGTACTCACTTATGCTGAGCACGGTATATATAATGTACTGATAATACAGGGGTGTACTCACTTATGCTGAGCCCTGTATATATAATGTACTGATAATACAGGGGTGTACTCACTTGTGCTGAGCCCTCTATATATAATGTACTGATAATACCGGGGTGTACTCACTTATACTGAGCAACGTATATATAATGTACTGATAATACAGGGGTGTACTCACTTATGCTGAGCCCTGTATATATAATGTACTGATAATACTGGGGTGTACTCACTTACACTGAGCACTGTATATATAATGTACTGATAATACAGGGGGTGTACTCACTTATGCTGAGCCCTGTATATATCATGTACTGATAATACAGGGGTGTACTCACTTATGCTGAGCCCTGTATATATAATGTACGGATAATACAGGGGTGTACTCACTTATGTTGAGCCCTCTATATATAATGTACTGATAATACAAGGGGTGTACTCACTTATGCTGAGCCCTGTATATATAATGTACTGATAATACTGGGGGTGTACTCACTTATACTGAGCACTGCATATATAATGTACTGGCAATACAGGGGTGTACTCACTTATGCTGAGCTCTGTATACATAATGTACTGATAATACAGGGGTGTACTCACTTATGCTGAGCCCTATATATATAATCTACTGATAATACAGGGGTGTACTCACTTATGCTGAGCCCTGTATGTATAATGTACTGATAATACAGGGGTGTACTCACTTATGCTGAGCACTGTATATATAATGTACTGATAATACAGGGGTGTACTCACTTATGCTGAGCCCTGTATATATAATGTACTGATAATACAGGGGTGTACTCACTTATTCTGAGCCCTATATATATAATGTACTGATAATACAGGGGTGTACTCACTTATGCTGAACCCTATATATATAATGTACTGATAATACAGGGGTGTACTCACTTATGCTGAGCCCTCTATATATAATGTACTGATAATACCGGGGTGTACTCACTTATTCTGAGCAACGTATATATAATGTACTGATAATACAGGGGTGTACTCACTTATGCTGAGCCCTGTATATATAATGTACTGATAATACTGGGGTGTACTCACTTACACTGAGCACTGTATATATAATGTACTGATAATACAGGGGGTGTACTCACTTATGCTGAGCCCTGTATATATCATGTACTGATAATACAGGGGTGTACTCACTTATGCTGAGCCCTGTATATATAATGTACGGATAATACAGGGGTGTACTCAGTTATGTTGAGCCCTCTATATATAATGTACTGATAATACAAGGGGTGTACTCACTTATGCTGAGCCCTGTATATATAATGTACTGATAATACTGGGGGTGTACTCACTTATGCTGAGCACTGCATATATAATGTACTGGCAATACAGGGGTGTACTCACTTATGCTGAGCTCTGTATACGTAATGTACTGATAATACAGGGGTGTACTCACTTATGCTGAGCCCTATATATATAATGTACTGATAATACAGGGGGTGTACTCACTTATGCTGAACAATGTATATATAATGTACTGATAATACAGGGGTGTACTCACTTATGCTGAGCTCTGTATATATAATGTACTGCTAATAAAGGGGTGTACTCACTTATGCTGAGCCCTATATATATAATGTACTGATAATATAGGGGTGTACTCACGTATGCTGAGCACTGTATATTTAATGTACTGATAATACCAGGGTGTACTCACTTATACTGAGCAACGTATATATAATGTACTGATAATACAGGGGTGTACTCACTTATGCTCAGCACTGTATATATAATGTACTGATAATACCAGGGTGTACTCACTTACACTGAGCACTGTATATATAATGTACTGATAATACAGGGGTGTACTCACTTATGCTGAGCCCTGTATATATAATGTACTTTTAATACAGGGGGTGTACTCACTTATGCTGAGCTCTGTATATATAATGTACTGATAATACAGGGGTGTACTCACTTATGCTGAGCCCTGTATATATAATGTACTGATAATACAGGGGGTGTACTCACTTATGCTGAGCTCTGTATATATAATGTACTGATAATACAGGGGTGTACTCACTTATGCTGAGCCCTATATATATAATGTACTGATAATACAGTGGTGTACTCACTTATGCTGAGCGCTGTATATATATTGTACTGATAATACAGTGGTGTACTCACTTATGCTGAGCTCTGTATACATAATGTACTGGTAATACAGGGGGTGTACTCACTTATGCTAAGCGCTGTATATATAATGTACTGCTAATAAAGGGGTGTACTCACTTATGCTGAGCCCTATATATATAATGTACTGATAATACAGGGTGTACTCACTTATGCTGAGCACTGTATATATAATGTACTGATAATACAGGGTGTACTCACTTATGCTGAGCTCTGTATATATAATGTACTGATAATACAGGGGTGTACTCACTTATGCTGAGCCCTGTATATATAATGTACTGATAATACAGTGATGTACTCACTTATGCTGAGCTCTGTATACATAATGTACTGGTAATACAGGGGGTGTACTCACTTATGCTAAGCGCTGTATATATAATGTACTGCTAATAAAGGGATGTACTCACTTATGCTGAGCACTGTATATATAATGTACTGATAATACAGGGGTGTACTCTCTTATGCTGAGCACTGTATATATAATGTACTGATAATACAGGGGGTGTACTCGCTTATGCTGAGCCCTGTATATATAATGTACTGATAATACAGGGGTGTACTCACTTATGCTGAGCACTGTATATATAATGTACTGATAATACCGGGGTGTACTCACTTATACTGAGCACTGTATATATAATGTACTGATAATACAGGGGTGTACTCACTTATACTGAGCGCTGTATATATAATGTACTGATAATACAGGGGTGTACTCACTTATGCTCAGCACTGTATATATAATGTACTGATAATACCGGGGTGTACTCACTTACACTGAGCACTGTATATATAATGTACTGATAATACAGGGGTGTACTCACTTATGCTGAGCCCTGTATATATAATGTACTGATAATACAGGGGGTGTACTCAGTTATGCTGAGCTTTGTATATATAATGTACTGATAATACAGGGGTGTACTCACTTATGCTGAGCCCTGTATATATAATGTACTGATAATACAGGGTGTACTCACTTATGCTGAGCGCTGTATATTTAATGTACTGATAATACAGGGGGTGTACTCACTTATGTTGAGCTCTGTATGTATAATGTACTGATAATACAGGGGTGTACTCACTTATGCTGAGCACTGTATATATAATGTACTGATAATACAGGGGTGTACTCACTTATGCTAAGCCCTGTATATATAATGTACTGATAATACAGGGGTGTACTCACTAATTCTGAGCCCTATATATATAATGTACTGATAATACAGGGGTGTACTCACTTATGCTGAACCCTATATATATAATGTACTGATAATACAGGGGTGTACTCACTTATGCTGAGCACTGTATATATAATGTACTCACAATAGAGGGGTGTAGTCACTTATGCTGAGCCCTATATATATAATGTACTGATAATACAGGGGTGTATTTACTTATGCTGAGCCCTATATATATAATGTACTGATAATACAGGGGGTGTACTCACTTATGCTGAGCACTGTATATATAATGTACTGATAATACAAGGGTGTACTCAGTTATGCTGAGCTCTGTATACATAATGTACTGGTAATACAGGGTGTACTCACTTATGCTGAGCCCTATATATATAACGTACTGATAATACAAGGGGTGTACTCACTTATGCTGAGCACTGCATATATAATGTACTGGCAATACAGGGGTGTACTCACTTATGCTGAGCTCTGTATACATAATGTACTGATAATACAGGGGTGTACTCACTTATGCTGAGCCCTATATATATAATGTACTGATAATACAGGGGGTGTACTCACTTATGCTGAACAATGTATATATAATGTACTGATAATACAGGGGTGTACTCACTTATGCTGAGCTCTGTATATATAATGTACTGCTAATAAAGGGGTGTACTCACTTATGCTGAGCCCTATATATATAATGTACTGATAATACAGGGGTGTACTCACATATGCTGAGCACTGTATATTTAATGTACTGATAATACCGGGGTGTACTCACTTATACTGAGCAACGTATATATAATGTACTGATAATACAGGGGTGTACTCACTTATGCTCAGCACTGTATATATAATGTACTGATAATACCGGGGTGTACTCACTTACACTGAGCACTGTATATATAATGTACTGATAATACAGGGGTGTACTCACTTATGCTGAGCCCTGTATATATAATGTACTTTTAATACAGGGGGTGTACTCACTTATGCTGAGCTCTGTATATATAATGTACTGATAATACAGGGGTGTACTCACTTATGCTGAGCCCTGTATATATAATGTACTGATAATACAGGGGGTGTACTCACTTATGCTGAGCTCTGTATATATAATGTACTGATAATACAGGGGTGTACTCTCTTATGCTGAGCACTGTATATATAATGTACTGATAATACAGGGGGTGTACTCGCTTATGCTGAGCCCTGTATATATAATGTACTGATAATACAGGGGTGTACTCACTTATGCTGAGCACTGTATATATAATGTACTGATAATACCGGGGTGTACTCACTTATACTGAGCACTGTATATATAATGTACTGATAATACAGGGGTGTACTCACTTATACTGAGCGCTGTATATATAATGTACTGATAATACAGGGGTGTACTCACTTATGCTCAGCACTGTATATATAATGTACTGATAATACCGGGGTGTACTCACTTACACTGAGCACTGTATATATAATGTACTGATAATACAGGGGTGTGCTCACTTATGCTGAGCCCTGTATATATAATGTACTGATAATACAGGGGGTGTACTCAGTTATGCTGAGCTTTGTATATATAATGTACTGATAATACAGGGGTGTACTCACTTATGCTGAGCCCTGTATATATAATGTACTGATAATACAGGGTGTACTCACTTATGCTGAGCGCTGTATATTTAATGTACTGATAATACAGGGGGTGTACTCACTTATGTTGAGCTCTGTATGTATAATGTACTGATAATACAGGGGTGTACTCACTTATGCTGAGCACTGTATATATAATGTACTGATAATACAGGGGTGTACTCACTTATGCTAAGCCCTGTATATATAATGTACTGATAATACAGGGGTGTACTCACTAATTCTGAGCCCTATATATATAATGTACTGATAATACAGGGGTGTACTCACTTATGCTGAACCCTATATATATAATGTACTGATAATACAGGGGTGTACTCACTTATGCTGAGCACTGTATATATAATGTACTCACAATAGAGGGGTGTAGTCACTTATGCTGAGCCCTATATATATAATGTACTGATAATACAGGGGTGTATTTACTTATGCTGAGCCCTATATATATAATGTACTGATAATACAGGGGGTGTACTCACTTATGCTGAGCACTGTATATATAATGTACTGATAATACAAGGGTGTACTCAGTTATGCTGAGCTCTGTATACATAATGTACTGGTAATACAGGGTGTACTCACTTATGCTGAGCCCTATATATATAACGTACTGATAATACAAGGGGTGTACTCACTTATGCTGAGCACTGCATATATAATGTACTGGCAATACAGGGGTGTACTCACTTATGCTGAGCTCTGTATACATAATGTACTGATAATACAGGGGTGTACTCACTTATGCTGAGCCCTATATATATAATGTACTGATAATACAGGGGGTGTACTCACTTATGCTGAACAATGTATATATAATGTACTGATAATACAGGGGTGTACTCACTTATGCTGAGCTCTGTATATATAATGTACTGCTAATAAAGGGGTGTACTCACTTATGCTGAGCCCTATATATATAATGTACTGATAATACAGGGGTGTACTCACGTATGCTGAGCACTGTATATTTAATGTACTGATAATACCGGGGTGTACTCACTTATACTGAGCAACGTATATATAATGTACTGATAATACAGGGGTGTACTCACTTATGCTCAGCACTGTATATATAATGTACTGATAATACCGGGGTGTACTCACTTACACTGAGCACTGTATATATAATGTACTGATAATACAGGGGTGTACTCACTTATGCTGAGCCCTGTATATATAATGTACTTTTAATACAGGGGGTGTACTCACTTATGCTGAGCTCTGTATATATAATGTACTGATAATACAGGGGTGTACTCACTTATGCTGAGCCCTGTATATATAATGTACTGATAATACAGGGGGTGTACTCACTTATGCTGAGCTCTGTATATATAATGTACTGATAATACAGGGGTGTACTCTCTTATGCTGAGCACTGTATATATAATGTACTGATAATACAGGGGGTGTACTCGCTTATGCTGAGCCCTGTATATATAATGTACTGATAATACAGGGGTGTACTCACTTATGCTGAGCACTGTATATATAATGTACTGATAATACCGGGGTGTACTCACTTATACTGAGCACTGTATATATAATGTACTGATAATACAGGGGTGTACTCACTTATACTGAGCGCTGTATATATAATGTACTGATAATACAGGGGTGTACTCACTTATGCTCAGCACTGTATATATAATGTACTGATAATACCGGGGTGTACTCACTTACACTGAGCACTGTATATATAATGTACTGATAATACAGGGGTGTACTCACTTATGCTGAGCCCTGTATATATAATGTACTGATAATACAGGGGGTGTACTCAGTTATGCTGAGCTTTGTATATATAATGTACTGATAATACAGGGGTGTACTCACTTATGCTGAGCCCTGTATATATAATGTACTGATAATACAGGGTGTACTCACTTATGCTGAGCGCTGTATATTTAATGTACTGATAATACAGGGGGTGTACTCACTTATGTTGAGCTCTGTATGTATAATGTACTGATAATACAGGGGTGTACTCACTTATGCTGAGCACTGTATATATAATGTACTGATAATACAGGGGTGTACTCACTTATGCTAAGCCCTGTATATATAATGTACTGATAATACAGGGGTGTACTCACTAATTCTGAGCCCTATATATATAATGTACTGATAATACAGGGGTGTACTCACTTATGCTGAACCCTATATATATAATGTACTGATAATACAGGGGTGTACTCACTTATGCTGAGCACTGTATATATAATGTACTCACAATAGAGGGGTGTAGTCACTTATGCTGAGCCCTATATATATAATGTACTGATAATACAGGGGTGTATTTACTTATGCTGAGCCCTATATATATAATGTACTGATAATACAGGGGGTGTACTCACTTATGCTGAGCACTGTATATATAATGTACTGATAATACAAGGGTGTACTCAGTTATGCTGAGCTCTGTATACATAATGTACTGGTAATACAGGGTGTACTCACTTATGCTGAGCCCTATATATATAACGTACTGATAATACAAGGGGTGTACTCACTTATGCTGAGCACTGCATATATAATGTACTGGCAATACAGGGGTGTACTCACTTATGCTGAGCTCTGTATACATAATGTACTGATAATACAGGGGTGTACTCACTTATGCTGAGCCCTATATATATAATGTACTGATAATACAGGGGGTGTACTCACTTATGCTGAACAATGTATATATAATGTACTGATAATACAGGGGTGTACTCACTTATGCTGAGCTCTGTATATATAATGTACTGCTAATAAAGGGGTGTACTCACTTATGCTGAGCCCTATATATATAATGTACTGATAATACAGGGGTGTACTCACGTATGCTGAGCACTGTATATTTAATGTACTGATAATACCGGGGTGTACTCACTTATACTGAGCAACGTATATATAATGTACTGATAATACAGGGGTGTACTCACTTATGCTCAGCACTGTATATATAATGTACTGATAATACCGGGGTGTACTCACTTACACTGAGCACTGTATATATAATGTACTGATAATACAGGGGTGTACTCACTTATGCTGAGCCCTGTATATATAATGTACTTTTAATACAGGGGGTGTACTCACTTATGCTGAGCTCTGTATATATAATGTACTGATAATACAGGGGTGTACTCACTTATGCTGAGCCCTGTATATATAATGTACTGATAATACAGGGGGTGTACTCACTTATGCTGAGCTCTGTATATATAATGTACTGATAATACAGGGGTGTACTCACTTATGCTGAGCCCTATATATATAATGTACTGATAATACAGTGGTGTACTCACTTATGCTGAGCGCTGTATATATATTGTACTGATAATACAGTGGTGTACTCACTTATGCTGAGCTCTGTATACATAATGTACTGGTAATACAGGGGGTGTACTCACTTATGCTAAGCGCTGTATATATAATGTACTGCTAATAAAGGGGTGTACTCACTTATGCTGAGCCCTATATATATAATGTACTGATAATACAGGGTGTACTCACTTATGCTGAGCACTGTATATATAATGTACTGATAATACAGGGGGTGTACTCGCTTATGCTGAGCCCTGTATATATAATGTACTGATAATACAGTGGTGTACTCACTTATGCTGAGCACTGTATATATAATGTACTGATAATACCGGGGTGTACTCACTTATACTGAGCACTGTATATATAATGTACTGATAATACCGGGGTGTACTCACTTATACTGAGCACTGTATATATAATGTACTGATAATACAGGGGGTGTACTCACTTATGCTGAGCACTGTATATATAATGTACTGATAATACCGGGGTGTACTCACTTATACTGAGCACTGTATATATAATGTACTGATAATACAGGGGTGTACTCACTTATACTGAGCGCTGTATATATAATGTACTGATAATACAGGGGTGTACTCACTTATGCTCAGCACTGTATATATAATGTACTGATAATACCGGGGTGTACTCACTTACACTGAGCACTGTATATATAATGTACTGATAATACAGGGGTGTACTCACTTATGCTGAGCCCTGTATATATAATGTACTGATAATACAGGGGTGTACTCACTTATGCTGAGCCCTGTATATATAATGTACTGATAATACAGGGGTGTACTCACTTATTCTGAGCCCTATATATATATAATGTACTGATAATACAGGGGTGTACTCACTTATGCTGAACCCTATATATATAATGTACTGATAATACAGGGGTGTACTCACTTATGCTGAGCACTGTATATATAATGTACTCACAATACAGGGGTGTAGTCACTTATGCTGAGCCCTATATATATAATGTACTGATAATACAGGGGTGTATTTACTTATGCTAAGCCCTATATATATAATGTACTGATAATACAGGGGGTGTACTCACTTATGCTGAGCACTGTATATATAATGTACTGATAATACAGGGGTGTACTCAGTTATGCTGAGCTCTGTATACATAATGTACTGGTAATACAGGGTGTACTCACTTATGCTGAGCCCTATATATATAATGTACTTATAATACAAGGGGTGTACTCACTTATGCTGAGCTCTGTATATATAATGTACTGATAATACAGGGGTGTACTCACTTATGCTGAGCCCTGTATATATAATGTACTGATAATACAGGGTGTACTCACTTATACTGAGCGCTGTATATTTAATGTACTGATAATACAGGGGGTGTACTCACTTATGTTGAGCTCTGTATGTATAATGTACTGATAATACAGGGGTGTACTCACTTATGCTGAGCACTGTATATATAATGTACTGATAATACAGGGGTGTACTCACTTATGCTAAGCCCTGTATATATAATGTACTGATAATACAGGGGTGTACTCACTAATTCTGAGCCCTATATATATAATGTACTGATAATACATGGGTGTACTCACTTATGCTGAACCCTATATATATAATGTACTGATAATACAGGGGTGTACTCACTTATGCTGAGCACTGTATATATAATGTACTCACAATAGAGGGGTGTAGTCACTTATGCTGAGCCCTATATATATAATGTACTGATAATACAGGGGTGTATTTACTTATGCTGAGCCCTATATATATAATGTACTGATAATACAGGGGGTGTACTCACTTATGCTGAGCACTGTATATATAATGTACTGATAATACAGGGGTGTACTCAGTTATGCTGAGCTCTGTATACATAATGTACTGGTAATACAGGGTGTACTCACTTATGCTGAGCCCTATATATATAACGTACTGATAATACAAGGGGTGTACTCACTTATGCTGAGCCCTATATATATAATGTACTGATAATACAGGGGTGTACTCACTTATGCTGAGCCCTATATATATAATGTACTGATAATACAGGGGTGTACTCACTTATGCTGAGCCCTATATATATAATGTACTGATAATACAGGGGTGTACTCACTTATGCTGAGCACTGTATATATAATGTACTCACAATAGAGGGGTGTACTCACTTATGCTGAGCCCTATATATATAATGTACTGATAATACAGGGGTGTACTCACTTATGCTGAGCTCTATATATATAATGTACTGATAATACAGGGGCTGTACTCACTTATGCTGAGCACTGTATATATAATGTACTGATAATACAGGGGTGTACTCACTTATGCTGAGCTCTGTATACATAATGTACTGATAATACAGGGGGTGTACTCACTTATGCTAAGCGCTGTATATATAATGTACTGCTAATAAAGGGGTGTACTCACTTATGCTGAGCCCTGTATATATAATGTACTGATAATACAGGGGGTGTACTCACTTATGCTGAGCGCTGTATATATAATGTACTGATAATACAGGGGTATACTCACTTATGCTGAGCCCTGTATATATAATGTACTGATAATACAGGGGGTGTACTCACTTATGCTGAGCACGGTATATATAATGTACTGATAATACAGGGGTGTACTCACTTATGCTGAGCCCTGTATATATAATGTACTGATAATACAGGGGTGTACTCACTTGTGCTGAGCCCTCTATATATAATGTACTGATAATACCGGGGTGTACTCACTTATACTGAGCAACGTATATATAATGTACTGATAATACAGGAGTGTACTCACTTATGCTGAGCCCTGTATATATAATGTACTGATAATACTGGGGTGTACTCACTTACACTGAGCACTGTATATATAATGTACTGATAATACAGGGGGTGTACTCACTTATGCTGAGCCCTGTATATATCATGTACTGATAATACAGGGGTGTACTCACTTATGCTGAGCCCTGTATATATAATGTACGGATAATACAGGGGTGTACTCACTTATGTTGAGCCCTCTATATATAATGTACTGATAATACAAGGGGTGTACTCACTTATGCTGAGCCCTGTATATATAATGTACTGATATTACTGGGAGTGTACTCACTTATACTGAGCACTGCATATATAATGTACTGGCAATACAGGGGTGTACTCACTTATGCTGAGCTCTGTATACATAATGTACTGATAATACAGGGGTGTACTCACTTATGCTGAGCCCTATATATATAATGTACTGATAATACAGGGGTGTACTCACTTATGCTGAGCCCTGTATATATAATGTACTGATAATACAGGGGGTGTACTCAGTTATGCTGAGCTCTGTATATATAATGTACTGATAATACAGGGGTGTACTCACTTATGCTGAGCCCTGTATATATAATGTACTCACAATAGAGGGGTGTAGTCACTTATGCTGAGCCCTATATATATAATGTACTGATAATACAGGGGTGTATTTACTTATGCTGAGCCCTATATATATAATGTACTGATAATACAGGGGGTGTACTCACTTATGCTGAGCACTGTATATATAATGTACTGATAATACAGGGGTGTACTCAGTTATGCTGAGCTCTGTATACATAATGTACTGGTAATACAGGGTGTACTCACTTATGCTGAGCCCTATATATATAATGTACTTATAATACAAGGGGTGTACTCACTTATGCTGAGCTCTGTATATATAATGTACTGATAATACAGGGGTGTACTCACTTATGCTGAGCCCTGTATATATAATGTACTGATAATACAGGGTGTACTCACTTATACTGAGCGCTGTATATTTAATGTACTGATAATACAGGGGGTGTACTCACTTATGTTGAGCTCTGTATGTATAATGTACTGATAATACAGGGGTGTACTCACTTATGCTGAGCACTGTATATATAATGTACTGATAATACAGGGGTGTACTCACTTATGCTAAGCCCTGTATATATAATGTACTGATAATACAGGGGTGTACTCACTAATTCTGAGCCCTATATATATAATGTACTGATAATACATGGGTGTACTCACTTATGCTGAACCCTATATATATAATGTACTGATAATACAGGGGTGTACTCACTTATGCTGAGCACTGTATATATAATGTACTCACAATAGAGGGGTGTAGTCACTTATGCTGAGCCCTATATATATAATGTACTGATAATACAGGGGTGTATTTACTTATGCTGAGCCCTATATATATAATGTACTGATAATACAGGGGGTGTACTCACTTATGCTGAGCACTGTATATATAATGTACTGATAATACAGGGGTGTACTCAGTTATGCTGAGCTCTGTATACATAATGTACTGGTAATACAGGGTGTACTCACTTATGCTGAGCCCTATATATATAACGTACTGATAATACAAGGGGTGTACTCACTTATGCTGAGCCCTATATATATAATGTACTGATAATACAGGGGTGTACTCACTTATGCTGAGCCCTATATATATAATGTACTGATAATACAGGGGTGTACTCACTTATGCTGAGCCCTATATATATAATGTACTGATAATACAGGGGTGTACTCACTTATGCTGAGCACTGTATATATAATGTACTCACAATAGAGGGGTGTACTCACTTATGCTGAGCCCTATATATATAATGTACTGATAATACAGGGGTGTACTCACTTATGCTGAGCTCTATATATATAATGTACTGATAATACAGGGGCTGTACTCACTTATGCTGAGCACTGTATATATAATGTACTGATAATACAGGGGTGTACTCACTTATGCTGAGCTCTGTATACATAATGTACTGATAATACAGGGGGTGTACTCACTTATGCTAAGCGCTGTATATATAATGTACTGCTAATAAAGGGGTGTACTCACTTATGCTGAGCCCTGTATATATAATGTACTGATAATACAGGGGGTGTACTCACTTATGCTGAGCGCTGTATATATAATGTACTGATAATACAGGGGTATACTCACTTATGCTGAGCCCTGTATATATAATGTACTGATAATACAGGGGGTGTACTCACTTATGCTGAGCACGGTATATATAATGTACTGATAATACAGGGGTGTACTCACTTATGCTGAGCCCTGTATATATAATGTACTGATAATACAGGGGTGTACTCACTTGTGCTGAGCCCTCTATATATAATGTACTGATAATACCGGGGTGTACTCACTTATACTGAGCAACGTATATATAATGTACTGATAATACAGGAGTGTACTCACTTATGCTGAGCCCTGTATATATAATGTACTGATAATACTGGGGTGTACTCACTTACACTGAGCACTGTATATATAATGTACTGATAATACAGGGGGTGTACTCACTTATGCTGAGCCCTGTATATATCATGTACTGATAATACAGGGGTGTACTCACTTATGCTGAGCCCTGTATATATAATGTACGGATAATACAGGGGTGTACTCACTTATGTTGAGCCCTCTATATATAATGTACTGATAATACAAGGGGTGTACTCACTTATGCTGAGCCCTGTATATATAATGTACTGATATTACTGGGAGTGTACTCACTTATACTGAACACTGCATATATAATGTACTGGCAATACAGGGGTGTACTCACTTATGCTGAGCTCTGTATACATAATGTACTGATAATACAGGGGTGTACTCACTTATGCTGAGCCCTATATATATAATGTACTGATAATACAGGGGTGTACTCACTTATGCTGAGCCCTGTATATATAATGTACTGATAATACAGGGGGTGTACTCAGTTATGCTGAGCTCTGTATATATAATGTACTGATAATACAGGGGTGTACTCACTTATGCTGAGCCCTGTATATATAATGTACTGATAATACAGGGTGTACTCACTTATGCTGAGCGCTGTATATTTAATGTACTGATAATACAGGGGGTGTACTCACTTATGCTGAGCTCTGTATGTATAATGTACTGATAATACAGGGGTGTACTCACTTATGCTGAGCACTGTATATATAATGTACTGATAATACAGGGGTGTACTCACTTATGCTGAGCCCTGTATATATAATGTACTGATAATACAGGGGTGTACTCACTTATTCTGAGCCCTATATATATATAATGTACTGATAATACAGGGGTGTACTCACTTATGCTGAACCCTATATATATAATGTACTGATAATACAGGGGTGTACTCACTTATGCTGAGCACTGTATATATAATGTACTCACAATAGAGGGGTGTAGTCACTTATGCTGAGCCCTATATATATAATGTACTGATAATACAGGGGTGTATTTACTTATGCTGAGCCCTATATATATAATGTACTGATAATACAGGGGGTGTACTCACTTATGCTGAGCACTGTATATATAATGTACTGATAATACAGGGGTGTACTCAGTTATGCTGAGCTCTGTATACATAATGTACTGGTAATACAGGGTGTACTCACTTATGCTGAGCCCTATATATATAATGTACTTATAATACAAGGGGTGTACTCACTTATGCTGAGCACTGTATATATAATGTACTGATAATACAGGGGTGTACTCACTTATGCTGAGCTCTGTATACATAATGTACTGATAATACAGGGTGTACTCACTTATGCTGAGCCCTATATATATAATGTACTGATAATACAGGGGTGTACTCACTTATGCTGAGCCCTATATATATAATGTACTGATAATACAGGGGTGTACTCACTTATGCTGAGCCCTATATATATAATGTACTGATAATACAGGGGTGTACTCACTTATGCTGAGCACTGTATATATAATGTACTCACAATAGAGGGGTGTACTCACTTATGCTGAGCCCTATATATATAATGTACTGATAATACAGGGGTGTACTCACTTATGCTGAGCTCTATATATATAATGTACTGATAATACAGGGGCTGTACTCACTTATGCTGAGCACTGTATATATAATGTACTGATAATACAGGGGTGTACTCACTTATGCTGAGCTCTGTATACATAATGTACTGATAATACAGGGGGTGTACTCACTTATGCTAAGCGCTGTATATATAATGTACTGCTAATAAAGGGGTGTACTCACTTATGCTGAGCCCTGTATATATAATGTACTGATAATACAGGGGGTGTACTCACTTATGCTGAGCGCTGTATATATAATGTATTGATAATACAGGGGTATACTCACTTATGCTGAGCCCTGTATATATAATGTACTTATAATACAGGGGGTGTACTCACTTATGCTGAGCACGGTATATATAATGTACTGATAATACAGGGGTGTACTCACTTATGCTGAGCCCTGTATATATAATGTACTGATAATACAGGGGTGTACTCACTTATGCTGAGCCCTCTATATATAATGTACTGATAATACCGGGGTGTACTGACTTATACTGAGCAACGTATATATAATGTACTGATAATACAGGGGTGTACTCACTTATGCTGAGCCCTGTATATATAATGTACTGATAATACTGGGGTGTACTCACTTACACTGAGCACTGTATATATAATGTACTGATAATACAGGGGTGTACTCACTTATGTTGAGCCCTCTATATATAATGTACTGATAATACAAGGGGTGTACTCACTTATGTTGAGCCCTCTATATATAATGTACTGATAATACAAGGGGTGTACTCACTTATGCTGAGCCCTGTATATATAATGTACTGATAATACTGGGGGTGTACTCACTTATACTGAGCACTGCATATATAATGTACTGGCAATACAGGGGTGTACTCACTTATGCTGAGCTCTGTATACATAATGTACTGATAATACAGGGGTGTACTCACTTATGCTGAGCCCTATATATATAGTGTACTGATAATACAGGGGGTGTACTCACTTATGCTGAGCACTGTATATATAATGTACTGATAATACAGGGGTGTACTCACTTATGCTGAGCTCTGTATACATAATGTACTGATAATACAGGGTGTACTCACTTATGCTGAGCCCTATATATATAATGTACTGATAATACAGGGGTGTACTCACTTATGCTGACCCCTATATATATAATGTACTGATAATACAGGGGTGTACTCACTTATGCTGAGCCCTATATATATAATGTACTGATAATACAGGGGTGTACTCACTTATGCTGAGCACTGTATATATAATGTACTCACAATAGAGGGGTGTACTCACTTATGCTGAGCCCTATATATATAATGTACTGATAATACAGGGGTGTACTCCCTTATGCTGAGCCCTATATATATAATGTATTGATAATACAGGGGGTGTACTCACTTATGCTGAGCACTGTATATATAATGTACTGATAATACAGGGGTGTACTCACTTATGCTGAGCTCTGTATACATAATGTACTGATAATACAGGGGGTGTACTCACTTATGCTAAGCGCTGTATATATAATGTACTGCTAATAAAGGGGTGTACTCACTTTTGCTGAGCCCTGTATATATAATGTACTGATAATACAGGGGGTGTACTCACTTATGCTGAGCGCTGTATATATAATGTACTGATAATACAGGGGTGTACTCACTTATGCTGAGCCCTGTATATATAATGTACTGATAATACAGGGGGTGTACTCACTTATGCTGAGCACGGTATATATAATGTACTGATAATACAGGGGTGTACTCACTTATGCTGAGCCCTGTATATATAATGTACTGATAATACAGGGGTGTACGCACTTATGCTGAGCCCTCTATATATAATGTACTGATAATACCGGGGTGTACTCACTTATACTGAGCAACGTATATATAATGTACTGATAATACAGGGGTGTACTCACTTATGCTGAGCCCTCTATATATAATGTACTGATAATACCGGGGTGTACTCACTTATACTGAGCAACGTATATATAATGTACTGATAATACAGGGGTGTACTCACTTATGCTGAGCCCTGTATATATAATGTACTGATAATA
The DNA here is from genome assembly GCF_046119375.1 of Phyllobates terribilis. NCBI lineage: Eukaryota > Metazoa > Chordata > Amphibia > Anura > Dendrobatidae > Phyllobates > Phyllobates terribilis. Next base: position 819,767,114 of record NW_027362763.1, read on the forward strand.
CCGTGGTGTACTCACTTACACTGAGCACTGTACATATAATGTACTGATAATACAGGGGGTGTACTCACTTATGCTGAGCCCTGTATATATAATGTACTGATAATACAAGGGTGTACTCACTTATGCTGAGCCTTGTATATATAATGTACGGATAATACAGGGGTGTACTCACTTATGTTGAGCCCTCTATATATAATGTACTGATAATACAAGGGGTGTACTCACTTTTGCTGAGCCCTGTATATATAATGTACTGATAATACTGGGGGTGTACTCACTTATACTGAGCACTGTATATATAATGTACTGGCAATACAGGGGTGTACTCACTTATGCTAAGCGCTGTATATATAATGTACTGATAATACAGGGGTGTACTCACTTATGCTGAGCCCTATATATATAATGTACTGATAATACAATGGTGTACTCACTTATACTGAGCACTGTATATATAATGTACTGATAATACAGGGGTGTACTTAGTTATGCTGAGCCCTATATATATAATGTACTGATAATACAGGGGTGTACTCACTTATACTGAGCACTGTATATATAATGTACTGATAATACAGGGGTGTACTCACTTATGCTGAGCCCTGTATATATAATGTACTGATAATACAGGGGTGTACTCACTTATGCTGAGCCCTGTATATATAATGTACTGATAATGCAGGGGTGTACTCACTTATGCTGAGCCCTGTATATATAATGTACTGATAATACAGGGGTGTACTCACTTATACTGAGCCCTGTATATATAATGTACTGATAATACAGTGGTGTACTCACTTATGCTGAGCCCTATATATATAATGTACTGATAATACAGGGGTGTACTCACTTATGGTGAGCACTGTATATATAATGTACTGATAATACAGGGGTGTACTCACTTATGCTGAGCACTGTATATATAATGTACTGATAATACAGTGGTGTACTCACTTATGCTGAGCCCTGTATATATAATTTACTGATAATACAGGGGTGTACTCACTTATCCTGAGCGCTGTATATATAATGTACTGATAATACAGGGGTGTACTCACTTATGCTGAGCCCTGTATATATAATGTACTGATAATACAGGGTGTACTCACTTATGCTGAGCACTGTATATATAATGTACTGATAATACAGGGGGTGTACTCACTTATGCTGAGCTCTGTATATATAATGTACTGATAATACAGGGGTGTACTCACTTATGTGGAGCACTGTATATATAATGTACTGATAATACTGGGGTGTACTCACTTATGCTGAGCCCTGTATATATAATGTACTGATAATACAGTGGTGTTCTCACTTATACTGAGCACTGTATATATAATGTACTGATAATACAGGGGTGTACTCACTTATGCTGAGCCCTGTATATATAATGTACTGATAATACCGGGGTGTACTCACTTACACTGAGCCCTGTATATATAATGTACTGATAATACCGGGGTGTACTCACTTACACTGAGCACTGTATATATAATGTACTGATAATATAGGGGTGTACTCACTTATGCTCAGCACTGTATATATAATGTACTGATAATACCGGGGTGTACTCACTTACACTGAGCACTGTATATATAATGTACTGATAATACAGGGGTGTACTCACTTATGCTGAGCCCTGTATATATAATGTACTGATAATACAGGGGGTGTACTCACTTATGCTGAGCTCTGTATATATAATGTACTGATAATACAGGGGTGTACTCACTTATGCTGAGCCCTATATATATAATGTACTGATAATACAGGGGTGTACTCACTTATGCTGAGCCCTATATATATAATGTACTGATAATACAGGGGTGTACTCACTTATGCTGAGCACTGTATATATAATGTACTCACAATAGAGGGGTGTACTCACTTATGCTGAGCCCTATATATATAATGTACTGATAATACAGGGGTGTACTCACTTATGCTGAGCTCTGTATATATAATGTACTGATAATACAGGGGCTGTACTCACTTATGCTGAGCACTGTATATATAATGTACTGATAATACAGGGGTGTACTCACTTATGCTGAGCTCTGTATACATAATGTACTGATAATACAGGGGGTGTACTCACTTATGCTAAGCGCTGTATATATAATGTACTGCTAATAAAGGGGTGTACTCACTTATGCTGAGCCCTGTATATATAATGTACTGATAATACAGGGGGTGTACTCACTTATGCTGAGCGCTGTATATATAATGTATTGATAATACAGGGGTATACTCACTTATGCTGAGCCCTGTATATATAATGTACTTATAATACAGGGGGTGTACTCACTTATGCTGAGCACGGTATATATAATGTACTGATAATACAGGGGTGTACTCACTTATGCTGAGCCCTGTATATATAATGTACTGATAATACAGGGGTGTACTCACTTATGCTGAGCCCTCTATATATAATGTACTGATAATACCGGGGTGTACTGACTTATACTGAGCAACGTATATATAATGTACTGATAATACAGGGGTGTACTCACTTATGCTGAGCCCTGTATATATAATGTACTGATAATACTGGGGTGTACTCACTTACACTGAGCACTGTATATATAATGTACTGATAATACAGGGGTGTACTCACTTATGTTGAGCCCTCTGTATATAATGTACTGATAATACAAGGGGTGTACTCACTTATGTTGAGCCCTCTATATATAATGTACTGATAATACAAGGGGTGTACTCACTTATGCTGAGCCCTGTATATATAATGTACTGATAATACTGGGGGTGTACTCACTTATACTGAGCACTGCATATATAATGTACTGGCAATACAGGGGTGTACTCACTTATGCTGAGCTCTGTATACATAATGTACTGATAATACAGGGGTGTACTCACTTATGCTGAGCCCTATATATATAGTGTACTGATAATACAGGGGGTGTACTCACTTATGCTGAGCACTGTATATATAATGTACTGATAATACAGGGGTGTACTCACTTATGCTGAGCTCTGTATACATAATGTACTGATAATACAGGGTGTACTCACTTATGCTGAGCCCTATATATATAATGTACTGATAATACAGGGGTGTACTCACTTATGCTGACCCCTATATATATAATGTACTGATAATACAGGGGTGTACTCACTTATGCTGAGCCCTATATATATAATGTACTGATAATACAGGGGTGTACTCACTTATGCTGAGCACTGTATATATAATGTACTCACAATAGAGGGGTGTACTCACTTATGCTGAGCCCTATATATATAATGTACTGATAATACAGGGGTGTACTCCCTTATGCTGAGCCCTATATATATAATGTACTGATAATACAGGGGGTGTACTCACTTATGCTGAGCACTGTATATATAATGTACTGATAATACAGGGGTGTACTCACTTATGCTGAGCTCTGTATACATAATGTACTGATAATACAGGGGGTGTACTCACTTATGCTAAGCGCTGTATATATAATGTACTGCTAATAAAGGGGTGTACTCACTTTTGCTGAGCCCTGTATATATAATGTACTGATAATACAGGGGGTGTACTCACTTATGCTGAGCGCTGTATATATAATGTACTGATAATACAGGGGTGTACTCACTTATGCTGAGCCCTGTATATATAATGTACTGATAATACAGGGGGTGTACTCACTTATGCTGAGCACGGTATATATAATGTACTGATAATACAGGGGTGTACTCACTTATGCTGAGCCCTGTATATATAATGTACTGATAATGCAGGGGTGTACGCACTTATGCTGAGCCCTCTATATATAATGTACTGATAATACCGGGGTGTACTCACTTATACTGAGCAACGTATATATAATGTACTGATAATACAGGGGTGTACTCACTTATGCTGAGCCCTCTATATATAATGTACTGATAATACCGGGGTGTACTCACTTATACTGAGCAACGTATATATAATGTACTGATAATACAGGGGTGTACTCACTTATGCTGAGCCCTGTATATATAATGTACTGATAATACCGTGGTGTACTCACTTACACTGAGCACTGTACATATAATGTACTGATAATACAGGGGGTGTACTCACTTATGCTGAGCCCTGTATATATAATGTACTGATAATACAAGGGTGTACTCACTTATGCTGAGCCTTGTATATATAATGTACGGATAATACAGGGGTGTACTCACTTATGTTGAGCCCTCTATATATAATGTACTGATAATACAAGGGGTGTACTCACTTTTGCTGAGCCCTGTATATATAATGTACTGATAATACTGGGGGTGTACTCACTTATACTGAGCACTGTATATATAATGTACTGGCAATACAGGGGTGTACTCACTTATGCTAAGCGCTGTATATATAATGTACTGATAATACAGGGGTGTACTCACTTATGCTGAGCCCTATATATATAATGTACTGATAATACAATGGTGTACTCACTTATACTGAGCACTGTATATATAATGTACTGATAATACAGGGGTGTACTTAGTTATGCTGAGCCCTATATATATAATGTACTGATAATACAGGGGTGTACTCACTTATACTGAGCACTGTATATATAATGTACTGATAATACAGGGGTGTACTCACTTATGCTGAGCCCTGTATATATAATGTACTGATAATACAGGGGTGTACTCACTTATGCTGAGCCCTGTATATATAATGTACTGATAATGCAGGGGTGTACTCACTTATGCTGAGCCCTGTATATATAATGTACTGATAATACAGGGGTGTACTCACTTATACTGAGCCCTGTATATATAATGTACTGATAATACAGTGGTGTACTCACTTATGCTGAGCCCTATATATATAATGTACTGATAATACAGGGGTGTACTCACTTATGGTGAGCACTGTATATATAATGTACTGATAATACAGGGGTGTACTCACTTATGCTGAGCACTGTATATATAATGTACTGATAATACAGTGGTGTACTCACTTATGCTGAGCCCTGTATATATAATTTACTGATAATACAGGGGTGTACTCACTTATCCTGAGCGCTGTATATATAATGTACTGATAATACAGGGGTGTACTCACTTATGCTGAGCCCTGTATATATAATGTACTGATAATACAGGGTGTACTCACTTATGCTGAGCACTGTATATATAATGTACTGATAATACAGGGGGTGTACTCACTTATGCTGAGCTCTGTATATATAATGTACTGATAATACAGGGGTGTACTCACTTATGTGGAGCACTGTATATATAATGTACTGATAATACTGGGGTGTACTCACTTATGCTGAGCCCTGTATATATAATGTACTGATAATACAGTGGTGTTCTCACTTATACTGAGCACTGTATATATAATGTACTGATAATACAGGGGTGTACTCACTTATGCTGAGCCCTGTATATATAATGTACTGATAATACCGGGGTGTACTCACTTACACTGAGCCCTGTATATATAATGTACTGATAATACCGGGGTGTACTCACTTACACTGAGCACTGTATATATAATGTACTGATAATATAGGGGTGTACTCACTTATGCTCAGCACTGTATATATAATGTACTGATAATACCGGGGTGTACTCACTTACACTGAGCACTGTATATATAATGTACTGATAATACAGGGGTGTACTCACTTATGCTGAGCCCTGTATATATAATGTACTGATAATACAGGGGGTGTACTCACTTATGCTGAGCTCTGTATATATAATGTACTGATAATACAGGGGTGTACTCACTTATGCTGAGCCCTGTATATATAATGTACTGATAATACAGGGGGTGTACTCACTTATGCTGAGCTCTGTATATATAATGTACTGATAATACAGGGGTGTACTCACTTATACTGAGCTCTGTATACATAATGTACTGGTAATACAGGGGGTGTACTCACTTATGCTAAGCGCTGTATATATAATGTACTGCTAATAAAGGGGTGTACTCACTTATGCTGAGCACTGTATATATAATGTACTGATAATACAGGGGTGTACTCACTTATGCTGAGCCCTATATATATAATGTACTGATAATACAGGGGTGTACTCGCTTATGCTGAGCCCTGTATATAAAATGTACTGATAATACAGGGGTGTACTCACTTATGCTGAGCACTGTATATATAATGTACTGATAATACCGGGGTGTACTCACTTATACTGAGCGCTGTATATATAATGTACTGATAATACAGGGGTGTACTCACTTATGCTGAGCACTATACATATAATGTACTGATAATACAGGGGTGTACTCACTTATGCTGAGCACTGTATATATAATGTACTGATAATACAGTGGTGTACTCACTTATGCTGAGCACTATACATATAATGTACTGATAATACAGGGGTGTACTCACTTATGCTGAGCACTGTATATATAATGTACTGATAATACAGGAGTGTACTCACTTATGCTGAGCACTGTATATATAATGTTCTGATAATACAGGAGTGTACTCACTTATACTGAGCACTGTATATATATAATGTACTGATAATACAGTGGTGTACTCACTTATGCTGAGCACTGTATATATAATGTACTGATAATACCGGGGTGTACTCACTTACACTGAGCACTGTATATATAATGTACTGATAATACAGGGGTGTACTCACTTATGCTGAGCCCTGTATATATAATGTACTGATAATACAGGGGGTGTACTCAGTTATGCTGAGCTCTGTATATATAATGTACTGATAATACAGGGGTGTACTCACTTATGCTGAGGCCTGTATATATAATGTACTGATAATACAGGGTGTACTCACTTATGCTGAGCGCTGTATATTTAATGTACTGATAATACAGGGGGTGTACTCACTTATGCTGAGCTCTATATATATAATGTACTGATAATACAGGGGTGTACTCACTTATGCTGAGCCCTGTATATATAATGTACTGATAATACAGGGGTGTACTCACTTATTCTGAGCCCTATATATATAATGTACTGATAATACAGGGGTGTACTCACTTATGCTGAGCCCTGTATATATAATGTACTGATAATACAGGGGGTGTACTCACTTATGCTGAGCCCTGTATATATATTGTACTGATAATACAGGGGTGTACTCACTTATACTGAGCACTGTATATATAATGTACTGATAATACAGGGGTGTACTCACTTATGCTGAGCACTGTATATATAATGTACTGATAATACAGGGGTGTACTCACTTATGCTGAGCACTGTATATATAATGTACTGATAATACAGGGGTGTACTCACTTATGCTGAGCCCTGTATATATAATGTACTGATAATACCGGGGTGTACTCACTTACACTGAGCCCTGTATATATAATGTACTGATAATACCGGGGTGTACTCACTTACACTGAGCACTGTATATATAATGTACTGATAATATAGGGGTGTACTCACTTATGCTCAGCACTGTATATATAATGTACTGATAATACCGGGGTGTACTCACTTACACTGAGCACTGTATATATAATGTACTGATAATACAGGGGTGTACTCACTTATGCTGAGCCCTGTATATATAATGTACTGATAATACAGGGGGTGTACTCACTTATGCTGAGCTCTGTATATATAATGTACTGATAATACAGGGGTGTACTCACTTATGCTGAGCCCTGTATATATAATGTACTGATAATACAGGGGGTGTACTCACTTATGCTGAGCTCTGTATATATAATGTACTGATAATACAGGGGTGTACTCACTTATACTGAGCTCTGTATACATAATGTACTGGTAATACAGGGGGTGTACTCACTTATGCTAAGCGCTGTATATATAATGTACTGCTAATAAAGGGGTGTACTCACTTATGCTGAGCACTGTATATATAATGTACTGATAATACAGGGGTGTACTCACTTATGCTGAGCCCTATATATATAATGTACTGATAATACAGGGGTGTACTCGCTTATGCTGAGCCCTGTATATAAAATGTACTAATAATACAGGGGTGTACTCACTTATTCTGAGCACTGTATATATAATGTACTGATAATACCGGGGTGTACTCACTTATACTGAGCGCTGTATATATAATGTACTGATAATACAGGGGTGTACTCACTTATGCTGAGCACTATACATATAATGTACTGATAATACAGGGGTGTACTCACTTATGCTGAGCACTGTATATATAATGTACGGATAATACAGTGGTGTACTCACTTATGCTGAGCACTATACATATAATGTACTGATAATACAGGGGTGTACTCACTTATGCTGAGCACTGTATATATAATGTACTGATAATACAGGAGTGTACTCACTTATGCTGAGCACTGTATATATAATGTTCTGATAATACAGGAGTGTACTCACTTATACTGAGCACTGTATATATATAATGTACTGATAATACAGTGGTGTACTCACTTATGCTGAGCACTGTATATATAATGTACTGATAATACCGGGGTGTACTCACTTACACTGAGCACTGTATATATAATGTACTGATAATACAGGGGTGTACTCACTTATGCTGAGCCCTGTATATATAATGTACTGATAATACAGGGGGTGTACTCAGTTATGCTGAGCTCTGTATATATAATGTACTGATAATACAGGGGTGTACTCACTTATGCTGAGGCCTGTATATATAATGTACTGATAATACAGGGTGTACTCACTTATGCTGAGCGCTGTATATTTAATGTACTGATAATACAGGGGGTGTACTCACTTATGCTGAGCTCTATATATATAATGTACTGATAATACAGGGGTGTACTCACTTATGCTGAGCACTGTATATATAATGTACTGATAATACAGGGGTGTACTCACTTATGCTGAGCCCTGTATATATAATGTACTGATAATACAGGGGTGTACTCACTTATTCTGAGCCCTATATATATAATGTACTGATAATACAGGGGTGTACTCACTTATGCTGAGCCCTGTATATATAATGTACTGATAATACAGGGGGTGTACTCACTTATGCTGAGCCCTGTATATATATTGTACTGATAATACAGGGGTGTACTCACTTATACTGAGCACTGTATATATAATGTACTGATAATACAGGGGTGTACTCACTTATGCTGAGCACTGTATATATAATGTACTGATAATACAGGGGTGTACTCACTTATGCTGAGCACTGTATATATAATGTACTGATAATACAGGGGGTGTACTCACTTATGCTGAGCCCTGTATATATAATGTACTGATAATACAGGGGGTGTACTCACTTATGCTGAGCCCTGTATATATATTGTACTGATAATACAGGGGTGTTCTCACTTATACTGAGCACTGTATATATAATGTACTGATAATACAGGGGTGTACTCACTTATGCTGAGCACTGTTTATATAATGTACTGATAATACAGGGGGTGTACTCACTTATGCTGAGCACTGTATATATAATATACTGATAATACAGGGGGTACTCACTTATGCTGAGCACTGTATATATAATGTACTGATAATACAGGGGGTGTACTCACTTATGCTGAGCTCTGTATATATAATGTACTGATAATAGAGGGGTGTATTCACTTATGCTGAGCCCTGTATATGTAATGTACTGATAATACAGGGGGTGTACTCACTTATGCTGAGCCCTCTATATATAATGTACTGATAATACCGGGGTGTACTCACTTATACTGAGCAACGTATATATAATGTACTGATAATACAGGGGTGTACTCACTTATGCTGAGCCCTCTATATATAATGTACTGATAATACCGGGGTGTACTCACTTATACTGAGCAACGTATATATAATGTACTGATAATACAGGGGTGTACTCACTTATGCTGAGCCCTGTATATATAATGTACTGATAATACCGTGGTGTACTCACTTACACTGAGCACTGTATATATAATGTACTGATAATACAGGGGGTGTACTCACTTATGCTGAGCCCTGTATATATAATGTACTGATAATACAAGGGTGTACTCACTTATGCTGAGCCCTGTATATATAATGTACGGATAATACAGGGGTGTACTCACTTATGTTGAGCCCTCTATATATAATGTACTGATAATACAAGGGGTGTACTCACTTTTGCTGAGCCCTGTATATATAATGTACTGATAATACTGGGGGTGTACTCACTTATACTGAGCACTGTATATATAATGTACTGGCAATACAGGGGTGTACTCACTTATGCTAAGCGCTGTATATATAATGTACTGATAATACAGGGGTGTACTCACTTATGCTGAGCCCTATATATATAATGTACTGATAATACAATGGTGTACTCACTTATACTGAGCACTGTATATATAATGTACTGATAATACAGGGGTGTACTCAGTTATGCTGAGCCCTATATATATAATGTACTGATAATACAGGGGTGTACTCACTTATACTGAGCACTGTATATATAATGTACTGATAATACAGGGGTGTACTCACTTATGCTGAGCCCTGTATATATAATGTACTGATAATACAGGGGTGTACTCACTTATGCTGAGCCCTGTATATATAATGTACTGATAATACAGGGGTGTACTCACTTATGCTGAGCCCTGTATATATAATGTACTGATAATACAGGGGTGTACTCACTTATACTGAGCCCTGTATATATAATGTACTGATAATACAGTGGTGTACTCACTTATGCTGAGCCCTATATATATAATGTACTGATAATACAGGGGTGTACTCACTTATGCTGAGCCCTGTATATATAATTTACTGATAATACAGGGGTGTACTCACTTATCCTGTGCGCTGTATATGTAATGTACTGATAATACAGGGGTGTACTCACTTATGCTGAGCCCTGTATATATAATGTACTGATAATACAGGGTGTACTCACTTATGCTGAGCGCTGTATATTTAATGTACTGATAATACAGGGGTGTACTCACTTATGCTGAGCACTGTATATATAATGTACTAATAATACAGGGGGTGTACTCACTTATGCTGAGCACTGTATATATAATGTACTGATAATACAGGGGGTGTACTCACTTATGCTGAGCTCTGTATATATAATGTACTGATAATACAGGGGTGTACTCACTTATGTGGAGCACTGTATATATAATGTACTGATAATACTGGGGTGTACTCACTTATGCTGAGCCCTGTATATATAATGTACTGATAATACAGTGGTGTACTCACTTATACTGAGCCCTGTATATATAATGTACTGATAATACAGGGGTGTTCTCACTTATACTGAGCACTGTATATATAATGTACTGATAATACAGGGGTGTACTCACTTATGCTGAGCCCTGTATATGTAATGTACTGATAATACAGTGGTGTACTCGCTTATGCTGAGCCCTGTATATATAATGTACTGATAATACAAGGGTGTACTCACTTATACTGAGCACTGTATATATAATGTACTGATAATACAGGGGTGTACTCACTTATGCTGAGCCCTGTATATGTAATTTACTGATAATACAGTGGTGTACTCGCTTATGCTGAGCCCTGTATATATAATGTACTGATAATACAGGGGTGTACTCACTTATGCTGACCACTGTATATATAATGTACTGATAATAGAGGGGTGTACTCACTTATACTGAGCGCTGTATATATAATGTACTGATAATACAGTGGTGTACTCACTTATGCTGAGCGCTGTATATATAATGTACTCACAATAGAGGGGTGTACTCACTTATGCTGAGCCCTATATATATAATGTACTGATAATACAGGGGTGTACTCACATATGCTGAGCACTGTATATATAATGTACTCACAATAGAGGGGTGTACTCACTTATGCTGAGCCCTATATATATAATGTACTGATAATACAGGGGTGTACTCACTTATGCTGAGCCCTATATATATAATGTACTGATAATACAGGGGGTGTAATCACTTATGCTGAGCAATGTATATATAATGTACTGATAATACAGGGGTGTACTCACTTATACTGAGCCCTGTATATATAATGTACTGATAATACAGGGTTGTACTCACTTATGCTGAGCTCTGTATACATAATGTACTGGTAATACAGGGGGTGTACTCACTTATGCTGAGCGCTGTATATATAATGTACTGCTAATAAAGGGGTGTACTCACTTATGCTGAGCCCTATATATATAATGTACTGATATTACAGGGGTGTACTCACTTATGCTGAGCACTGTATATTTCATGTACTGATAATACCGGGGTGTACTCACTTATACTAAGCAACGTATATATAATGTACTGATAATACAGGGGTGTACTCACTTATGCTCAGCACTGTATATATAATGTACTGATAATACCGGGGTGTACTCACTTACACTGAGCACTGTATATATAATGTACTGATAATACAGGGGTGTACTCACTTATGCTGAGCCCTGTATATATAATGTACTGATAATACTGGGGGTGTACTCACTTATACTGAGCACTGTATATATAATGTACTGGCAATACAGGGGTGTACTCACTTATGCTAAGCGCTGTATATATAATGTACTGATAATACAGGGGTGTACTCACTTATGCTGAGCCCTATATATATAATGTACTGATAATACAATGGTGTACTCACTTATACTGAGCACTGTATATATAATGTACTGATAATACAGGGGTGTACTCAGTTATGCTGAGCCCTATATATATAATGTACTGATAATACAGGGGTGTACTCACTTATACTGAGCACTGTATATATAATGTACTGATAATACAGGGGTGTACTCACTTATGCTGAGCCCTGTATATATAATGTACTGATAATACAGGGGTGTACTCACTTATGCTGAGCCCTGTATATATAATGTACTGATAATACAGGGGTGTACTCACTTATACTGAGCCCTGTATATATAATGTACTGATAATACAGTGGTGTACTCACTTATGCTGAGCCCTATATATATAATGTACTGATAATACAGTGGTGTACTCACTTATGCTGAGCCCTGTATATATAATTTACTGATAATACAGGGGTGTACTCACTTATCCTGAGCGCTGTATATATAATGTACTGATAATACAGGGGTGTACTCACTTATGCTGAGCCCTGTATATATAATGTACTGATAATGCAGGGTGTACTCACTTATGCTGAGCGCTGTATATTTAATGTACTGATAATACAGGGGTGTACTCACTTATGCTGAGCACTGTATATATAATGTACTAATAATACAGGGGGTGTACTCACTTATGCTGAGCACTGTATATATAATGTACTGATAATACAGGGGGTGTACTCACTTATGCTGAGCTCTGTATATATAATGTACTGATAATACAGGGGTGTACTCACTTATGTGGAGCACTGTATATATAATGTACTGATAATACTGGGGTGTACTCACTTATGCTGAGCCCTGTATATATAATGTACTGATAATACAGGGGTGTACTCACTTATACTGAGCACTGTATATATAATGTACTGATAATACAGGGGTGTACTCACTTATGCTGAGCCCTGTATATGTAATGTACTGATAATACAGTGGTGTACTCGCTTATGCTGAGCCCTGTATATATAATGTACTGATAATACAGGGGTGTACTCACTTATGCTGAGCACTGTATATATAATGTACTGATAATACAGGGGTGTACTCACTTATGCTGAGCGCTGTATATATAATGTACTCACAATAGAGGGGTGTACTCACTTATGCTGAGCCCTATATATATAATGTACTGATAATACAGGGGTGTACTCACTTATGCTGAGCACTGTATATATAATGTACTCACAATAGAGGGGTGTACTCACTTATGCTGAGCCCTGTATATATAATGTACTGATAATACAGTGGTGTACTCACTTATGCTGAGCCCTGTGTATATAATGTACTGATAATACAGGGGTGTACTCACTTATACTGAGCCCTGTATATATAATGTACTGACAATACAGTGGTGTACTCACTTATGCTGAGCCCTGTATATATAATGTACTGATAATACAGGTGTGTACTCACTTATGCTGAGCCCTGTATAGATAATGTACTGATAATACAGGGGTGTACTCACTTATACTGAGCCCTGTATATATAATGTACTGACAATACAGTGGTGTACTCACTTATGCTGAGCACTGTATATATAATGTACTGATAATACAGGGGGTGTACTCACTTATGCTGAGCCCTGTATATATAATGTACTGATAATACAGGGGGTGTACTCACTTATTCTGAGCACTGTATATATAATGTACTGATAATACAGGGGGTGTACTCACTTATACTGAGCCCTGTATATATAATGTACTGATAATTCAGGGGGTGTACTCACTTATGCTGAGCACTGTATATAAAATGTACTGATAATACAGGGGTGTACTCACTTATGCTGAGCACTGTATATATAATGTACTGATAATACAGGGGTGTACTCACTTATGCTGAGCCCTGTATATATAATGTACTGATAATACAGGGGTGTACTCACTTATGCTGAGCACTGTATATATAATGTACTGATAATACAGGAGTGTACTCACTTATGCTGAGCACTGTATGTATAATGTACTGATAATACAGGGGGTGTACTCACTTATGCTGAGCCCTGTATATATAATGTACTGATAATACAGGGGTGTACTCACTTATACTGAGCACTGTATATATAATGTACTGATAATACAGGGGTGTACTCTCTTATGCTCAGCACTCTATATATAATGTACTGATAATACAGGGGTGTACTCACTTATGCTGAGCACTGTATATATAATGTACTGATAATACAGGGGGTGTACTCACTTATACTGATCCCTGTATATATAATGTACTGATAATACAGGGATGTAATCACTTATGCTGAGCACTGTATATATAATGTAATGATAATACAGGGGGTGTACTCACTTATGCTGAGCACTGTATATATAATGTACTGATAATACAGGGGTGTACTCATTTATGCTCAGCCCTATATATATAATGTACTGATAATACAGGGGTGTACTCACTTATGCTGAACAATGTATATATAATGTACTGATAATACAGGGAGTGTACTCACTTTTGCTGATCACTGTATATATAATGTACTGATAATACATGGGTGTACTCACTTATGCTGAGCTCTGTATACATAATGTACTGTTAATACAGGGGTGTACTCACTTATGCTGAGCCCTATATATATAATGTACTGATAATACAGGGGTGTACTCACTTATGCTGAACAATGTATATATAATGTACTGATAATACAGGGTTGTACTCACTTATGCTGAGCACTGTATATATAATGTACTGATAATACAGGGGGTGTACTCACTTATGCTGAGCTCTGTATACATAATGTACTGTTAATACAGTGATGTACTCACTTATGCTGAGCACTGTATATATAATGTACTGATAATACAGGGGTGTACTCACTTATACTGAGCACTGTATGTATAATGTACTGATAATACAGGGGGTGTACTCACTTATACTGAGCACTGTATATATAATGTACTGATAATACAGGGGTGTACTCACTTATACTGAGCACTGTATATATAATGTACTGATAATACAGGGGTGTACTCACTTATACTGAGCACTGTATATATAATGTACTGATAATACAGGGATGTACTCACTTATACTGAGCCCTGTATATATAATGTACTGATAATACAGGGGTGTACTCACTTATACTGAGCACTGTATATATAATGTACTGATAATACAGGGGTGTACTCACTTATACTGAGCCCTGTATATATAATGTACTGATAATACAGGGGTGTACTTACTTATACTGAGCCCTGTATATATAATGTACTGATAATACAGGGGTGTACTCACTTATGCTGAGCCCTGTATATATAATGTACTGATAATACAGGGGTGTACTCACTTATGCTGAGCCCTGTATATATAATGTACTGGTAATACAGGGGTGTACTCATTTATGCTAAGCGCTGTATATATAATGTACTGATAATACAGGAGGTGTACTCACTTATACTGAGCCCTGTATATATAATGTACTGATAATACAGGGGGTGTACTCACTTATGCTGAGCACTGTATATATAATGTACTGATAATACAGGGGTGTACTCACTTACGCTGAGCACCGTATATATAATGTACTGATAATACAAGGATGTACTCACCTATGCTGAGCCCTGTATATATAATGTACTGATAATACAGGGGTGTACTCACTTATACTGAGCCCTGTATATATAATGTACTGATAATACAGGGGTGTACTTACTTATACTGAGCCCTGTATATATAATGTACTGATAATACAGGGGTGTACTCAATTATGCTGAGCCCTGTATATATAATGTACTGATAATACAGGGGTGTACTCACTTATGCTGAGCCCTGTATATATAATGTACTGATAATACAGGGGTGTACTTACTTATACTGATCCCTGTATATATAATGTACTGATAATACAGGGGTGTACTCACTTATACTGAGCCCTGTATATATAATGTACTGATAATACAGGGGTGTACTCAATTATGCTGAGCCCTGTATATATAATGTACTGATAATACAGGGGTGTACTCAATTATGCTGAGCCCTGTATATATAATGTACTGATAATACAGGGGTGTACTCACTTATGCTGAGCCCTGTATATATAATGTACTGATAATACAGGGGTGTACTTACTTATACTGAGCCCTGTATATATAATGTACTGATAATACAGGGGGTGTACTCACTTATGCTGAGCTCTGTATATATAATGTACTGATAATACAGGGGTGTACTCACTTATGCTGAGCACTGTATATATAATGTACTGATAATACAGGGGGTGTACTCACTTATACTGAGCCCTGTATATATAATGTACTGATAATACAGGGGTGTACTCACTTACGCTGAGCACCGTATATATAATGTACTGATAATACAAGGATGTACTCACCTATGCTGAGCCCTGTATATATAATGTACTCATAATACAGGGGTGTACTCACTTATGCTGAGCACTGTATATATAATGTACTGATAATACAGGGGTGTACTCACTTATACTGAGCCCTGTATATATAATGTACTGATAATACAGGGGTGTACTTACTTATACTGAGCCCTGTATATATAATGTACTGATAATACAGGGGGTGTACTCACTTATACTGATCCCTGTATATATAATGTACTGATAATACAGGGATGTAATCACTTATGCTGAGCACTGTATATATAATGTAATGATAATACAGGGGGTGTACTCACTTATGCTGAGCACTGTATATATAATGTACTGATAATACAGGGGTGTACTCACTTATGCTGAGCCCTATATATATAATGTACTGATAATACAGGGGTGTACTCACTTATGCTGAACAATGTATATATAATGTACTGATAATACAGGGAGTGTACTCACTTTTGCTGATCACTGTATATATAATGTACTGATAATACATGGGTGTACTCACTTATGCTGAGCTCTGTATACATAATGTACTGTTAATACAGGGGTGTACTCACTTATGCTGAGCCCTATATATATAATGTACTGATAATACAGGGGTGTACTCACTTATGCTGAACAATGTATATATAATGTACTGATAATACAGGGGTGTACTCACTTATGCTGAGCACTGTATATATAATGTACTGATAATACAGGGGGTGTACTCACTTATGCTGAGCTCTGTATACATAATGTACTGTTAATACAGTGATGTACTCACTTATGCTGAGCACTGTATATATAATGTACTGATAATACAGGGGTGTACTCACTTATACTGAGCACTGTATGTATAATGTACTGATAATACAGGGGGTGTACTCACTTATACTGAGCACTGTATATATAATGTACTGATAATACAGGGGTGTACTCACTTATACTGAGCACTGTATATATAATGTACTGATAATACAGGGGTGTACTCACTTATACTGAGCACTGTATATATAATGTACTGATAATACAGGGATGTACTCACTTATACTGAGCCCTGTATATATAATGTACTGATAATACAGGGGTGTACTCACTTATACTGAGCACTGTATATATAATGTACTGATAATACAGGGGTGTACTCACTTATACTGAGCCCTGTATATATAATGTACTGATAATACAGGGGTGTACTTACTTATACTGAGCCCTGTATATATAATGTACTGATAATACAGGGGTGTACTCACTTATGCTGAGCCCTGTATATATAATGTACTGATAATACAGGGGTGTACTCACTTATGCTGAGCCCTGTATATATAATGTACTGGTAATACAGGGGTGTACTCATTTATGCTAAGCGCTGTATATATAATGTACTGATAATACAGGAGGTGTACTCACTTATACTGAGCCCTGTATATATAATGTACTGATAATACAGGGGGTGTACTCACTTATGCTGAGCACTGTATATATAATGTACTGATAATACAGGGGTGTACTCACTTACGCTGAGCACCGTATATATAATGTACTGATAATACAAGGATGTACTCACCTATGCTGAGCCCTGTATATATAATGTACTGATAATACAGGGGTGTGCTCACTTATACTGAGCCCTGTATATATAATGTACTGATAATACAGGGGTGTACTTACTTATACTGAGCCCTGTATATATAATGTACTGATAATACAGGGGTGTACTCAATTATGCTGAGCCCTGTATATATAATGTACTGATAATACAGGGGTGTACTCACTTATGCTGAGCCCTGTATATATAATGTACTGATAATACAGGGGTGTACTTACTTATACTGAGCCCTGTATATATAATGTACTGATAATACAGGGGTGTACTCACTTATACTGAGCCCTGTATATATAATGTACTGATAATACAGGGGTGTACTCAATTATGCTGAGCCCTGTATATATAATGTACTGATAATACAGGGGTGTACTCAATTATGCTGAGCCCTGTATATATAATGTACTGATAATACAGGGGTGTACTCACTTATGCTGAGCCCTGTATATATAATGTACTGATAATACAGGGGTGTACTTACTTATACTGAGCCCTGTATATATAATGTACTGATAATTCAGGGGGTGTACTCACTTATGCTGAGCTCTGTATATATAATGTACTGATAATACAGGGGTGTACTCACTTATGCTGAGCACTGTATATATAATGTACTGATAATACAGGGGGTGTACTCACTTATACTGAGCCCTGTATATATAATGTACTGATAATACAGGGGTGTACTCACTTACGCTGAGCACCGTATATATAATGTACTGATAATACAAGGATGTACTCACCTATGCTGAGCCCTGTATATATAATGTACTCATAATACAGGGGTGTACTCACTTATGCTGAGCACTGTATATATAATGTACTGATAATACAGGGGTGTACTCACTTATGCTGAGCCCTGTATATATAATGTACTGATAATACAGGGGTGTACTTACTTATACTGAGCCCTGTATATATAATGTACTGATAATACAGGGGTGTACTCACTTATGCTGAGCCCTGTATATATAATGTACTGATAATACAGGGGTGTACTCACTTATGCTGAGCCCTGTATATATAATGTACTGGTAATACAGGGGTGTACTCACTTATGCTGAGCGCTGTATATATAATGTACTGATAATACAGGGGGTGTACTCACTTATGCTGAGCACGGTATATATAATGTACTGATAATACAGGGATGTTCTCACTTATACTGAGCCCTATAGATATAATGTACTGATAATACGGGGGTGTACTCACTTATGCTGAGCCCTGTATATATAATGTACTGATAATACAGGGGTGTACTCACTTATGCTGAGCCCTGTATATATAATGTACTGATAATACAGGGGGTGTACTCACTTATGCTGAGCACTGTATATATAATGTACTGATAATACAGGGATGTACTCACTTATGCTGAGCACTGTATATAAAATGTACTGATAATACAGGGGTGTACTCACTTACGCTGAGCACTGTATATATAATGTACTGATAATACGGGGGGTGTACTCACTTATACTGAACAATGTATATATAATGTACTGATAATACAGGGGTGTACTCACTTATGCTGAGCTCTGTATACATAATGTACTGGTAATACAGGGTGTGTACTCACTTATGCTGAGCTCTGTATACATAATGTACTGGTAATACAGGGTGTGTACTTACTTATGCTGAGCACTGTATATATAATGTACTGATAATACAGTGGTGTACTCACTTATGCTGAGCTCTGTATACATAATGTACTGGTAATACAGGGTGTGTACTCACTTATGCTGAGCACTGTATATATAATGTACTGATAATACAGTGGTGTACTCACTTATGCTGAGCCCTGTATATATAATGTACTGATAATACAGTGGTGTACTCACTTATGCTGAGCCCTGTATATATAATGTACTGATAATACAGGGGTGTACTCACTTATACTGAGCCCTGTATATATAATGTACTGACAATACAGTGGTGTACTCACTTATGCTGACCCCTGTATATATAATGTACTGATAATACAGGGGGTGTACTCACTTATGCTGAGCCCAGTATATATAATGTACTGATAATACAGTGGTGTACTCACTTATGCTGAGCCCTGTATATATAATGTACTGATAATACAGGGGTGTACTCACTTATACTGAGCCCTGTATATATAATGTACTGACAATACAGTGGTGTACTCACTTATGCTGAGCCCTGTATATATAATGTACTGATAATACAGGGGGTGTACTCACTTATGCTGAGCACTGTATATATAATGTACTGATAATACAGGGGGTGTACTCACTTATGCTGAGCACTGTATATATAATGTACTGGTAATACAGGGTGTGTACTCACTTATGCTGAGCACTGTATATATAATGTACTGATAATACAGGGGGTGTACTCACTTATGCTGAGCCCTGTATATATAATGTACTGATAATACAGTGGTGTACTCACTTATGCTGAGCCCTGTATATATAATGTACTGATAATACAGGGGTGTACTCACTTATACTGAGCCCTGTATATATAATGTACTGACAATACAGTGGTGTACTCACTTATGCTGAGCCCTGTATATATAATGTACTGACAATACAGTGGTGTACTCACTTATGCTGAGCCCTATATATATAATGTACTGATAATACAGGGGGTGTACTCACTTCTGCTGAGCCCTATATATATAATGTACTGATAATACAGGGGGTGTACTCACTTATGCTGAGCCCTATACATATAATGTACTGATAGTACAGGGGTGTACTCACTTCTGCTGAGCCCTATATATATAATGTACTGATAATACAGGGGGTGTACTCACTTATGCTGAGCCCTGTATATATAATGTACTGATAATACAGGGGGTGTACTCACTTATACTGAGCCCTGTATATATAATGTACTGATAATTCAGGGGGTGTACTCACTTATGCTGAGCACTGTATATAAAATGTACTGATAATACAGGGGTGTACTCGCTTATGCTGAGCACTGTATATATAATGTACTGATAATACAGGGGTGTACTCACTTATGCTGAGCCCTGTATATATAATGTACTGATAATACAGGGGTGTACTCACTTATGCTGAGCACTGTATATATAATGTACTGATAATACAGGAGTGTACTCACTTATGCTGAGCACTGTATATATAATGTACTGATAATACAGGGGGTGTACTCACTTATGCTGAGCCCTGTATATATAATGTACTGATAATACAGGGGTGTACTCACTTATACTGAGCACTGTATATATAATGTACTGATAATACAGGGGTGTACTCTCTTATGCTCAGCACTGTATATATAATGTACTGATAATACAGGGGTGTACTCACTTATGCTGAGCACTGTATATATAATGTACTGATAATACAGGGGGTGTACTCACTTATACTGATCCCTGTATATATAATGTACTGATAATATAGGGATGTAATCACTTATGCTGAGCACTGTTTATATAATGTAATGATAATACAGGGGGTGTACTCACTTATGCTGAGCACTGTATATATAATGTACTGATAATACAGGGGTGTACTCACTTATGCTGAGCCCTATATATATAATGTACTGATAATACAGGGGTGTACTCACTTATGCTGAGCCCTATATATATAATGTACTGATAATACAGGGGGTGTACTCACTTATGCTGATCACTGTATATATAATGTACTGATAATACATGGGTGTACTCACTTATGCTGAGCTCTGTATACATAATATACTGTTAATACAGGGGTGTACTCACTTATGCTGAGCCCTATATATATAATGTACTGATAATACAGGGGTGTACTCACTTATGCTGAACAATGTATATATAATGTACTGATAATACAGGGGTGTACTCACTTATGCTGAGCACTGTATATATAATGTACTGATTATACAGGGGGTGTACTCACTTATGCTGAGCTCTGTATACATAATGTACTGTTAATACAGTGATGTACTCACTTATGCTGAGCACTGTATATATAATGTACTGATAATACAGGGGTGTACTCACTTACGCTGAGCACCGTATATATAATGTACTGATAATACAAGGATGTACTCACCTATGCTGAGCCCTGTATATATAATGTACTGATAATACAGGGGTGTACTCACTTATACTGAGCCCTGTATATATAATGTACTGATAATACAGGGGTGTACTTACTTATACTGAGCCCTGTATATATAATGTACTGATAATACAGGGGTGTACTCAATTATGCTGAGCCCTGTATATATAATGTACTGATAATACAGGGGTGTACTCACTTATGCTGAGCCCTGTATATATAATGTACTGATAATACAGGGGTGTACTTACTTATACTGAGCCCTGTATATATAATGTACTGATAATAGAGGGGTGTACTCACTTATACTGAGCCCTGTATATATAATGTACTGATAATACAGGGGTGTACTCAATTATGCTGAGCCCTGTATATATAATGTACTGATAATACAGGGGTGTACTCAATTATGCTGAGCCCTGTATATATAATGTACTGATAATACAGGGGTGTACTCACTTATGCTGAGCCCTGTATATATAATGTACTGATAATACAGGGGTGTACTTACTTATACTGAGCCCTGTATATATAATGTACTGATAATACAGGGGGTGTACTCACTTATGCTGAGCTCTGTATATATAATGTACTGATAATACAGGGGTGTACTCACTTATGCTGAGCACTGTATATATAATGTACTGATAATACAGGGGGTGTACTCACTTATACTGAGCCCTGTATTTATAATGTACTGATAATACAGGGGTGTACACACTTACGCTGAGCACCGTATATATAATGTACTGATAATACAAGGATGTACTCACCTATGCTGAGCCCTGTATATATAATGTACTCATAATACAGGGGTGTACTCACTTATGCTGAGCACTGTATATATAATGTACTGATAATACAGGGGTGTACTCACTTATACTGAGCCCTGTATATATAATGTACTGATAATACAGGGGTGTACTTACTTATACTGAGCCCTGTATATATAATGTACTGATAATACAGGGGTGTACTCACTTATGCTGAGCCCTGTATATATAATGTACTGATAATACAGGGGAGTACTCACTTATGCTGAGCCCTGTATATATAATGTACTGGTAATACAGGGGTGTACTCACTTATGCTGAGCGCTGTATATATAATGTACTGATAATACAGGGGGTGTACTCACTTATGCTGAGCACGGTATATATAATGTACTGATAATACAGGGATGTTCTCACTTATACTGAGCCCTATAGATATAATGTACTGATAATACGGGGGTGTACTCACTTATGCTGAGCCCTGTATATATAATGTACTGATAATACAGGGGTGTACTCACTTATGCTGAGCCCTGTATATATAATGTACTGATAATACAGGGGGTGTACTCACTTATGCTGAGCACTGTATATATAATGTACTGATAATACAGGGATGTACTCACTTATGCTGAGCACTGTATATAAAATGTACTGATAATACAGGGGTGTACTCACTTACGCTGAGCACTGTATATATAATGTACTGATAATACGGGGGGTGTACTCACTTATACTGAACAATGTATATATAATGTACTGATAATACAGGGGTGTACTCACTTATGCTGAGCTCTGTATACATAATGTACTGGTAATACAGGGTGTGTACTCACTTATGCTGAGCACTGTATATATAATGTACTGATAATACACTGGTGTACTCACTTATGCTGAGCCCTGTATACATAATGTACTGGTAATACAGGGGTGTACTCACTTATACTGAGCGCTGTATATTTAATGTACTGATAATACAGGGGGTGTACTCACTTATGCTGAGCTCTGTATACATAATGTACTGGTAATACAGGGTGTGTACTCACTTATGCTGAGCACTGTATATATAATGTACTGATAATACAGTGGTGTACTCACTTATGCTGAGCTCTGTATACATAATGTACTGGTAATACAGGGTGTGTACTCACTTATGCTGAGCACTGTATATATAATGTACTGATAATACAGTGGTGTACTCACTTATGCTGAGCCCTGTATATATAATGTACTGATAATACAGTGGTGTACTCACTTATGCTGAGCCCTGTATATATAATGTACTGATAATACAGGGGTGTACTCACTTATACTGAGCCCTGTATATATAATGTACTGACAATACAGTGGTGTACTCACTTATGCTGACCCCTGTATATATAATGTACTGATAATACAGGGGGTGTACTCACTTATGCTGAGCCCAGTATATATAATGTACTGATAATACAGTGGTGTACTCACTTATGCTGAGCCCTGTATATATAATGTACTGATAATACAGGGGTGTACTCACTTATACTGAGCCCTGTATATATAATGTACTGACAATACAGTGGTGTACTCACTTATGCTGAGCCCTGTATATATAATGTACTGATAATACAGGGGTTGTACTCACTTATGCTGAGCACTGTATATATAATGTACTGATAATACAGGGGGTGTACTCACTTATGCTGAGCACTGTATATATAATGTACTGGTAATACAGGGTGTGTACTCACTTATGATGAGCACTGTATATATAATGTACTGATAATACAGGGGGTGTACTCACTTATGCTGAGCCCTGTATATATAATGTACTGATAATACAGTGGTGTACTCACTTATGCTGAGCCCTGTATATATAATGTACTGATAATACAGGGGTGTACTCACTTATACTGAGCCCTGTATATATAATGTACTGACAATACAGTGGTGTACTCACTTATGCTGAGCCCTGTATATATAATGTACTGACAATACAGTGGTGTACTCACTTATGCTGAGCCCTGTATATATAATGTACTGATAATACAGGGGTGTACTCACTTATGCTGAGCTCTATATATATAATGTACTGATAATACAGGGGTGTACTCACTTATGCTGAGCCCTATATATATAATGTACTGATAATACAGGGGGTGTACTCACTTCTGCTGAGCCCTATATATATAATGTACTGATAATACAGGGGGTGTACTCACTTATGCTGAGCCCTATACATATAATGTACTGATAATACAGGGGTGTACTCACTTCTGCTGAGCCCTATATATATAATGTACTGATAATACAGGGGGTGTACTCACTTATGCTGAGCCCTGTATATATAATGTACTGATAATACAGGGGGTGTACTCACTTATACTGAGCCCTGTATATATAATGTACTGATAATTCAGGGGGTGTACTCACTCATGCTGAGCACTGTATATAAAATGTACTGATAATACAGGGGTGTACTCGCTTATGCTGAGCACTGTATATATAATGTACTGATAATACAGGGGTGTACTCACTTATGCTGAGCCCTGTATATATAATGTACTGATAATACAGGGGTGTACTCACTTATGCTGAGCACTGTATATATAATGTACTGATAATACAGGAGTGTACTCACTTATGCTGAGCACTGTATATATAATGTACTGATAATACAGGGGGTGTACTCACTTATGCTGAGCCCTGTATATATAATGTACTGATAATACAGGGGTGTACTCACTTATACTGAGCACTGTATATATAATGTACTGATAATACAGGGGTGTACTCTCTTATGCTCAGCACTGTATATATAATGTACTGATAATACAGGGGTGTACTCACTTATGCTGAGCACTGTATATATAATGTACTGATAATACAGGGGGTGTACTCACTTATACTGATCCCTGTATATATAATGTACTGATAATATAGGGATGTAATCACTTATGCTGAGCACTGAATATATAATGTAATGATAATACAGGGGGTGTACTCACTTATGCTGAGCACTGTATATATAATGTACTGATAATACAGGGGTGTACTCACTTATGCTGAGCCCTATATATATAATGTACTGATAATACAGGGGTGTACTCACTTATGCTGAGCCCTATATATATAATGTACTGATAATACAGGGGGTGTACTCACTTATGCTGATCACTGTATATATAATGTACTGATAATACATGGGTGTACTCACTTATGCTGAGCTCTGTATACATAATATACTGTTAATACAGGGGTGTACTCACTTATGCTGAGCCCTATATATATAATGTACTGATAATACAGGGGTGTACTCACTTATGCTGAACAATGTATATATAATGTACTGATAATACAGGGGTGTACTCACTTATGCTGAGCACTGTATATATAATGTACTGATTATACAGGGGGTGTACTCACTTATGCTGAGCTCTGTATACATAATGTACTGTTAATACAGTGATGTACTCACTTATGCTGAGCACTGTATATATAATGTACTGATAATACAGGGGTGTACTCACTTATGCTGAGCCCTGTATATATAATGTACTGATAATACAGGGGTGTACTCACTTATGCTGAGCACTGTATATATAATGTACTTAAAATACAGTGGTGTACTCACTTATACTGAGCACTGTATGTATAATGTACTGATAATACAGGGGGTGTACTCACTTATACTGAGCACTGTATATATAATGTACTGATAATACAGGGGTGTACTCACTTATACTGAGCACTGTATATATAATGTACTGATAATACAGGGGTGTACTCACTTATACTGAGCACTGTATATATAATGTACTGATAATACAGGGGTGTACTCACTTATACTGAGCCCTGTATATATAATGTACTGATAATACAGGGGTGTACTCACTTATACTGAGCACTGTATATATAATGTACTGATAATACAGGGGTGTACTCACTTATACTGAGCCCTGTATATATAATGTACTGATAATACAGGGGTGTACTCACTTATGCTGAGCCCTGTATATATAATGTACTGGTAATACAGGGGTGTACTCATTTATGCTAAGCGCTGTATATATAATGTACTGATAATACAGGAGGTGTACTCACTTATACTGAGCCCTGTATATATAATGTACTGATAATACAGGGGGTGTACTCACTTATGCTAAGCACTGTATATCTAATGTACTGATAATACAGGGGTGTACTCTCTTATGCTCAGCACTGTATATATAATGTACTGATAATACAGCGGTGTACTCACTTATGCTGAGCACTGTATATATAATGTACTGATAATACAGGGGGTGTACTCACTTATACTGATCCCTGTATATATAATGTACTGATAATATAGGGATGTAATCACTTATGCTGAGCCCTGTATATATAATGTACTGATAATACTGGGGGTGTACTCACTTATGCTGAGCCCTGTATATATAATGTACTGATAATACTGGGGGTGTACTCACTTACACTGAGCCCTGTATATATAATGTAATGATAATACAGGGGGTGTACTCACTTATGCTGAGCACTGTATATATAATGTACTGATAATACAGGGGTGTACTCACTTATGCTGAGCCCTATATATATAATGTACTGATAATACAGGGGTGTACTCACTTATGCTGAGCCCTATATATATAATGTACTGATAATACAGGGGGTGTACTCACTTATGCTGATCACTGTATATATAATGTACTGATAATACATGGGTGTACTCACTTATGCTGAGCTCTGTATACATAATGTACTGTTAATACAGGGGTGTACTCACTTATGCTGAGCCCTATATATATAATGTACTGATAATACAGGGGTGTACTCACTTATGCTGAACAATGTATATATAATGTACTGATAATACAGGGGTGTACTCACTTATGCTGAGCACTGTATATATAATGTACTGATAATACAGGGGGTGTACTCACTTATGCTGAGCTCTGTATACATAATGTACTGTTAATACAGAGATGTACTCACTTATGCTGAGCACTGTATATATAATGTACTGATAATACAGGGGTGTACTCACTTATGCTGAGCCCTGTATATATAATGTACTGATAATACAGGGGGTGTACTCACTTATACTGAGCACTGTATATATAATGTACTGATAATACAGGGGTGTACTCACTTATACTGAGCACTGTATATATAATGTACTGATAATACAGGGGTGTACTCACTTATACTGAGCACTGTATATATAATGTACTGATAATACAGGGGTGTACTCACTTATACTGAGCCCTGTATATATAATGTACTGATAATACAGGGGTGTACTCACTTATACTGAGCACTGTATATATAATGTACTGATAATACAGGGGTGTACTCACTTATACTGAGCCCTGTATATATAATGTACTGATAATACAGGGGTGTACTCACTTATGCTGAGCCCTGTATATATAATGTACTGGTAATACAGGGGTGTACTCATTTATGCTAAGCGCTGTATATATAATGTACTGATAATACAGGAGGTGTACTCACTTATACTGAGCCCTGTATATATAATGTACTGATAATACAGGGGGTGTACTCACTTATGCTGAGCACTGTATATCTAATGTACTGATAATACAGGGGTGTACTCACTTACGCTGAGCACCGTATATATAATGTACTGATAATACAAGGATGTACTCACCTCTGCTGAGCCCTGTATATATAATGTACTGATAATACAGGGGTGTACTCACTTATACTGAGCCCTGTATATATAATGTACTGATAATACAGGGGTGTACTCACTTATACTGAGCACTGTATATATAATGTACTGATAATAAAGGGGTGTACTCACTTATACTGAGCCCTGTATATATAATGTACTGATAATACAGGGGTGTACTCACTTATGCTGAGCCCTGTATATATAATGTACTGGTAATACAGGGGTGTACTCATTTATGCTAAGCGCTGTATATATAATGTACTGATAATACAGGAGGTGTACTCACTTATACTGAGCCCTGTATATATAATGTACTGATAATACAGGGGGTGTACTCACTTATGCTGAGCACTGTATATCTAATGTACTGATAATACAGGGGTGTACTCTCTTATGCTCAGCACTGTATATATAATGTACTGATAATACAGGGGTGTACTCACTTATGCTGAGCACTGTATATATAATGTACTGATAATACAGGGGGTGTACTCACTTATACTGATCCCTGTATATATAATGTACTGATAATATAGGGATGTAATCACTTATGCTGAGCACTGTATATATAATGTAATGATAATACAGGGGGTGTACTCACTTATGCTGAGCACTGTATATATAATGTACTGATAATACAGGGGTGTACTCACTTATGCTGAGCCCTATATATATAATGTACTGATAATACAGGGGTGTGCTCACTTATGCTGAGCCCTATATATATAATGTACTGATAATACAGGGGGTGTACTCACTTATGCTGATCACTGTATATATAATGTACTGATAATACATGGGTGTACTCACTTATGCTGAGCTCTGTATACATAATGTACTGTTAATACAGGGGTGTACTCACTTATGCTGAGCCCTATATATATAATGTACTGATAATACAGGGGTGTACTCACTTATGCTGAACAATGTATATATAATGTACTGATAATACAGGGGTGTACTCACTTATGCTGAGCACTGTATATATAATGTACTGATAATACAGGGGGTGTACTCACTTATGCTGAGCTCTGTATACATAATGTACTGTTAATACAGAGATGTACTCACTTATGCTGAGCACTGTATATATAATGTACTGATAATACAGGGGTGTACTCACTTATGCTGTGCCCTGTATATATAATGTACTGATAATACAGGGGGTGTACTCACTTATACTGAGCACTGTATATATAATGTACTGATAATACAGGGGTGTACTCACTTATACTGAGCACTGTATATATAATGTACTGATAATACAGGGGTGTACTCACTTATACTGAGCACTGCATATATAATGTACTGATAATACAGGGGTGTACTCACTTATACTGAGCCCTGTATATATAATGTACTGATAATACAGGGGTGTACTCACTTATACTGAGCACTGTATATATAATGTACTGATAATACAGGGGTGTACTCACTTATACTGAGCCCTGTATATATAATGTACTGATAATACAGGGGTGTACTCACTTATGCTGAGCCCTGTATATATAATGTACTGGTAATACAGGGGTGTACTCATTTATGCTAAGCGCTGTATATATAATGTACTGATAATACAGGAGGTGTACTCACTTATACTGAGCCCTGTATATATAATGTACTGATAATACAGGGGGTGTACTCACTTATGCTGAGCACTGTATATCTAATGTACTGATAATACAGGGGTGTACTCACTTACGCTGAGCACCGTATATATAATGTACTGATAATACAAGGATGTACTCACCTCTGCTGAGCCCTGTATATATAATGTACTGATAATACAGGGGTGTACTCACTTATACTGAGCCCTGTATATATAATGTACTGATAATACAGGGCTGTACTTACTTATACTGAGCCCTGTATATATAATGTACTGATAATACAGGGGTGTACTCACTTATACTGAGCCCTGTATATATAATGTACTGATAATACAGGGGTGTACTCAATTATGCTGAGCCCTGTATATATAATGTACTGATAATACAGGGGTGTACTCAATTATGCTGAGCCCTGTATATATAATGTACTGATAATACAGGGGTGTACTCACTTATGCTGAGCCCTGTATATATAATGTACTGATAATACAGGGGTGTACTTACTTATACTGAGCCCTGTATATATAATGTACTGATAATACAGGGGGTATACTCACTTATGCTGAGCTCTGTATATATAATGTACTGATAATACAGGGGTGTACTCACTTATGCTGAGCACTGTATATATAATGTACAGATAATACAGGGGGTGTACTCACTTATACTGAGCCCTGTATATATAATGTACTGATAATACAGGGGTGTACTCACTTATGCTGAGCACTTTATATATAATGTACTGATAATACAGGGGTGTACTCACTTATACTGAGCCCTGTATATATAATGTACTGATAATACAGCGGTGTACTTACTTATACTGAGCCCTGTATATATAATGTACTGATAATACAGGGGTGTACTCACTTATGCTGAGCCCTGTATATATAATGTACTGATAATACAGGGGTGTACTCACTTATGCTGAGCCCTGTATATATTATGTACTGGTAATACAGGGGTGTACTCACTTATGCTGAGCGCTGTATATATAATGTACTGATAATACAGGGGGTGTACTCACTTATGCTGAGCACGGTATATATAATGTACTGATAATACAGGGATGTTCTCACTTATACTGAGCCCTATAGATATAATGTACTGATAATACGGGGGTGTACTCACTTATGCTGAGCCCTGTATATATAATGTACTGATAATACAGGGGTGTACTCACTTATGCTGAGCCCTGTATATATAATGTACTGATAATACAGGGGGTGTACTCACTTATGCTGAGCACTGTATATATAATGTACTGATAATACAGGGATGTACTCACTTATGCTGAGCACTGTATATAAAATGTACTGATAATACAGGGGTGTACTCACTTACGCTGAGCACTGTATATATAATGTACTGATAATACGGGGGGTGTACTCACTTATACTGAACAATGTATATATAATGTACTGATAATACAGGGGTGTACTCACTTATGCTGAGCTCTGTATACATAATGTACTGGTAATACAGGGTGTGTACTCACTTATGCTGAGCACTGTATATATAATGTACTGATAATACACTGGTGTACTCACTTATGCTGAGCCCTGTATACATAATGTACTGGTAATACAGGGTGTGTACTCACTTATGCTGAGCTCTGTATACATAATGTACTGGTAATAAAGGGTGTGTACTCACTTATGCTGAGCACTGTATATATAATGTACTGATAATACAGTGGTGTACTCACTTATGCTGAGCTCTGTATATATAATGTACTGATAATACAGGGGTGTACTCACTTATGCTGAGCACTGTATATATAATGTACTGATAATACAGGGGGTGTACTCACTTATGCTGAGCTCTGTATACATAATGTACTGTTAATACAGAGATGTACTCACTTATGCTGAGCACTGTATATATAATGTACTGATAATACAGGGGTGTACTCACTTATGCTGAGCCCTGTATATATAATGTACTGATAATACAGGGGGTGTACTCACTTATACTGAGCACTGTATATATAATGTACTGATAATACAGGGGTGTACTCACTTATACTGAGCACTGTATATATAATGTACTGATAATACAGGGGTGTACTCACTTATACTGAGCACTGTATATATAATGTACTGATAATACAGGGGTGTACTCACTTATACTGAGCCCTGTATATATAATGTACTGATAATACAGGGGTGTACTCACTTATACTGAGCACTGTATATATAATGTACTGATAATACAGGGGTGTACTCACTTATACTGAGCCCTGTATATATAATGTACTGATAATACAGGGGTGTACTCACTTATGCTGAGCCCTGTATATATAATGTACTGGTAATACAGGGGTGTACTCATTTATGCTAAGCGCTGTATATATAATGTACTGATAATACAGGAGGTGTACTCACTTATACTGAGCCCTGTATATATAATGTACTGATAATACAGGGGGTGTACTCACTTATGCTGAGCACTGTATATCTAATGTACTGATAATACAGGGGTGTACTCACTTACGCTGAGCACCGTATATATAATGTACTGATAATACAAGGATGTACTCACCTCTGCTGAGCCCTGTATATATAATGTACTGATAATACAGGGGTGTACTCACTTATACTGAGCCCTGTATATATAATGTACTGATAATACAGGGCTGTACTTACTTATACTGAGCCCTGTATATATAATGTACTGATAATACAGGGGTGTACTCACTTATACTGAGCCCTGTATATATAATGTACTGATAATACAGGGGTGTACTCAATTATGCTGAGCCCTGTATATATAATGTACTGATAATACAGGGGTGTACTCAATTATGCTGAGCCCTGTATATATAATGTACTGATAATACAGGGGTGTACTCACTTATGCTGAGCCCTGTATATATAATGTACTGATAATACAGGGGTGTACTTACTTATACTGAGCCCTGTATATATAATGTACTGATAATACAGGGGGTATACTCACTTATGCTGAGCTCTGTATATATAATGTACTGATAATACAGGGGTGTACTCACTTATGCTGAGCACTGTATATATAATGTACTGATAATACAGGGGGTGTACTCACTTATACTGAGCCCTGTATATATAATGTACTGATAATACAGGGGTGTACTCACTTATGCTGAGCACTTTATATATAATGTACTGATAATACAGGGGTGTACTCACTTATACTGAGCCCTGTATATATAATGTACTGATAATACAGCGGTGTACTTACTTATACTGAGCCCTGTATATATAATGTACTGATAATACAGGGGTGTACTCACTTATGCTGAGCCCTGTATATATAATGTACTGATAATACAGGGGTGTACTCACTTATGCTGAGCCCTGTATATATTATGTACTGGTAATACAGGGGTGTACTCACTTATGCTGAGCGCTGTATATATAATGTACTGATAATACAGGGGGTGTACTCACTTATGCTGAGCACGGTATATATAATGTACTGATAATACAGGGATGTTCTCACTTATACTGAGCCCTATAGATATAATGTACTGATAATACGGGGGTGTACTCACTTATGCTGAGCCCTGTATATATAATGTACTGATAATACAGGGGTGTACTCACTTATGCTGAGCCCTGTATATATAATGTACTGATAATACAGGGGGTGTACTCACTTATGCTGAGCACTGTATATATAATGTACTGATAATACAGGGATGTACTCACTTATGCTGAGCACTGTATATAAAATGTACTGATAATACAGGGGTGTACTCACTTACGCTGAGCACTGTATATATAATGTACTGATAATACGGGGGGTGTACTCACTTATACTGAACAATGTATATATAATGTACTGATAATACAGGGGTGTACTCACTTATGCTGAGCTCTGTATACATAATGTACTGGTAATACAGGGTGTGTACTCACTTATGCTGAGCACTGTATATATAATGTACTGATAATACACTGGTGTACTCACTTATGCTGAGCCCTGTATACATAATGTACTGGTAATACAGGGTGTGTACTCACTTATGCTGAGCTCTGTATACATAATGTACTGGTAATAAAGGGTGTGTACTCACTTATGCTGAGCACTGTATATATAATGTACTGATAATACAGTGGTGTACTCACTTATGCTGAGCTCTGTATACATAATGTACTGGTAATACAGGGTGTGTACTCACTTATACTGAGCACTGTATATATAATGTACTGATAATACAGTGGTGTACTCACTTATGCTGAGCCCTGTATATATAATGTACTGATAATACAGTGGTGTACTCACTTATGCTGAGCCCTGTATATATAATGTACTGATAATACAGGGGTGTACTCACTTATACTGAGCCCTGTATATATAATGTACTGACAATACAGTGGTGTACTCACTTATGCTGACCCCTGTATATATAATGTACTGATAATACAGGGGGTGTACTCACTTATGCTGAGCCCAGTATATATAATGTACTGATAATACAGTGGTGTACTCACTTATGCTGAGCCCTGTATATATAATGTACTGATAATACAGGGGTGTACTCACTTATACTGAGCCCTGTATATATAATGTACTGACAATACAGTGGTGTACTCACTTATGCTGAGCCCTGTATATATAATGTACTGAAAATACAGTGGTGTACTCACTTATACTGAGCACTGTATGTATAATGTACTGATAATACAGGGGGTGTACTCACTTATACTGAGCACTGTATATATAATGTACTGATAATACAGGGGTGTACTCACTTATACTGAGCACTGTATATATAATGTACTGATAATACAGGGGTGTACTCACTTATACTGAGCACTGTATATATAATGTACTGATAATACAGGGGTGTACTCACTTATACTGAGCCCTGTATATATAATGTACTGATAATACAGGGGTGTACTCACTTATACTGAGCACTGTATATATAATGTACTGATAATACAGGGGTGTACTCACTTATACTGAGCCCTGTATATATAATGTACTGATAATACAGGGGTGTACTCACTTATGCTGAGCCCTGTATATATAATGTACTGGTAATACAGGGGTGTACTCATTTATGCTAAGCGCTGTATATATAATGTACTGATAATACAGGAGGTGTACTCACTTATACTGAGCCCTGTATATATAATGTACTGATAATACAGGGGGTGTACTCACTTATGCTGAGCACTGTATATCTAATGTACTGATAATACAGGGGTGTACTCACTTACGCTGAGCACCGTATATATAATGTACTGATAATACAAGGATGTACTCACCTCTGCTGAGCCCTGTATATATAATGTACTGATAATACAGGGGTGTACTCACTTATACTGAGCCCTGTATATATAATGTACTGATAATACAGGGCTGTACTTACTTATACTGAGCCCTGTATATATAATGTACTGATAATACAGGGGTGTACTCACTTATGCTGAGCCCTGTATATATAATGTACTGATAATACAGGGGTGTACTCACTTATGCTGAGCCCTGTATATATAATGTACTGGTAATACAGGGGTGTACTCACTTATGCTGAGCGCTGTATATATAATGTACTGATAATACAGGGGGTGTACTCACTTATGCTGAGCACGGTATATATAATGTACTGATAATACAGGGGTGTACTCACTTATACTGAGCACTGTATATATAATGTACTGATAATACAGGGATGTACTCACTTATACTGAGCCCTATAGATATAATGTACTGATAATACGGGGGTGTACTCACTTATGCTGAGCCCTGTATATATAATGTACTGATAATACAGGGGTGTACTCACTTATGCTGAGCCCTGTATATATAATGTACTGATAATACAGGGGTGTACTCACTTATGCTGAGCACTGTATATAAAATGTACTGATAATACAGGGGTGTACTCACTTATGCTGAGCACTGTATATATAATGTACTGATAATACAGGAGTGTACTCACTTATGCTGAGCCCTGTATATATAATGTACTGATAATACAGGGGTGTACTCACTTATGCTGAGCCCTGTATATATAATGTACTGATAATACAGGGGTGTGCTCACTTATGCTGAGCACTGTATATATAATGTACTGATAATACAGGGGTGTACTCACTTATGCTGAGCACTGTATATATAATGTACTGATAATACAGGGGGTGTACTCACTTATGCTGAGCCCTGTATATATAATGTACTGATAATACAGGGGTGTACTCACTTATACTGAGCACTGTATATATAATGTACTGATAATACAGGGGTGTACTCTCTTATGCTCAGCACTGTATATATAATGTACTGATAATACAGGGGTGTACTCACTTATGCTGAGCACTGTATATATAATGTACTGATAATACAGGGGGTGTACTCACTTATACTGATCCCTGTATATATAATGTACTGATAATACAGGGATGTAATCACTTATGCTGTGCCCTGTATATATAATGTACTGATAATACAGGGGTGTACTCACTTATGCTGAGCCCTATATATATAATGTACTGATAATACAGGGGTGTACTCACTTATGCTGAGCCCTATATATATAATGTACTGATAATACAGGGGGTGTACTCACTTATGCTGATCACTGTATATATAACGTACTGATAATACATGGGTGTACTCACTTATGCTGAGCTCTGTATACATAATGTACTGTTAATACAGGGGTGTACTCACTTATGCTGAGCCCTATATATATAATGTACTGATAATACAGGGGTGTACTCACTTATGCTGAACAATGTATATATAATGTACTGATAATACAGGGGTGTACTCACTTATGCTGAGCACTGTATATATAATGTACTGATAATACAGGGGGTGTACTCACTTATGCTGAGCTCTGTATACATAATGTACTGTTAATACAGTGATGTACTCACTTATGCTGAGCACTGTATATATAATGTACTGATAATACAGGGGTGTACTCACTTATGCTGAGCTCTGTATACATAATGTACTGATAATACAGGTGAGGTATACTCACTTATGCTAAGCGCTGTATATATATAAGAGTCTCTCTTCTACCCTGCTTACAATTCTGTGAAGCAGATGACCTCACCTGGAGATCAGCTGTGAGTGCAGGGGGAGGAGGTGTCTCACCTGGAGATCAGCTGTGAGGGCAGGGGGAGGAGGTGTCTCACCTGGAGATCAGCTGTGAGTGCAGGGGGAGGGGGTATCTCACCTGGAGATCAGCTGTGAGTGCAGGGGGAGGAGGTGTCTCACCTGGAGATCAGCTGTGAGGGCAGGAGGAGGGGGTGTCTCACCTGGAGATCAGCTGTGAGTGCAGGAGGAGGGGGTGTCTCACCTGGAGATCAGCTATGAGTGCAGGGGGAGGGGGTGTCTCACCTGGAGATCAGCTGTGAGGGCAGGAGGAGGAGGTATCTCACCCGGAGATCAGCTGTGAGTGCAGGGGGAGGGGGTATCTCACCCGGAGATCAGCTGTGAGTGCTGGGGGAGGAGGTGTCTCACCTGGAGATCAGCTGTGAGTGCAGGGGGAGGGGGTATCTCACCCGGAGATCAGCTGTGAGTGCAGGGGGAGGAGGTGTCTCACCTGGAGATCAGCTGTGAGTGCAGGGGGAGGAGGTGTCTCACCCTGAGATCAGCTGTGAGTGCAGGAGGAGGGGGTATCTCACCTGGAGATCAGCTGTGAGTGCAGGAGGAGGAGGTGTCTCACCCAGAGATCAGCTATGAGTGCAGGGGGAGGGGGTATCTCACCTGGAGATCAGCTGTTAGTGCAGGGGGAGGGGGTGTCTCACCTGGAGATCAGCTGTGAGTGCAGGAGGAGGGTGTGAATCACCTGGAGATCAGCTGTGAGTGCAGGAGGAGGGTGTGAATCACCTGGAGATCAGCTGTGAGTATAGGAAGAGGGTGTGAATCACCTGGAGATCAGCTGTGAGTGTAGGAGGAGGGTGTGAATCACCTGGAGATCAGCTGTGAGTGTAGGAGGAAGGTGTGAATCACCCAGAGATCAGCTGTGAGTGCAGGAGGAGGGTGTGAATCACCTGGAGATCAGCTGTGAGTGTAGGAAGAGGGTGTGAATCACCTGGAGATCAGCTGTGAGTGTAGGAGGAGGGTGTGAATCACCTGGAGATCAGCTGTGAGTGTAGGAGGAGGGTGTGAGTCACCTGGAGATCAGCTGTGAGTGTAGGAGGAGGGTGTGAATCACCTGGAGATCAGCTGTGAGTGTAGGAGGAGGGTGTGAATCACCTGGAGATCAGCTGTGAGTTTAGGAGGAGGGTGTGAATCACCTGGAGATCAGCTGTGAGTGTAGGAGGAGGGTGTGAATCACCTGGAGATCAGCTGTGAGTGTAGGAGGAGGGTGTGAATCACCTGGAGATCAGCTGTGAGTTTAGGAGGAGGGTGTGAATCACCTGGAGATCAGCTGTGAGTGTAGGAGGAGGGTGTGAATCACCTGGAGATCAGCTGTGAGTTTAGGAGGAGGGTGTGAATCACCTGGAGATCAGCTGTGAGTGTAGGAGGAGGGTGTGAATCACCTGGAGATCAGCTGTGAGTGTAGGAGGAGGGTGTGAATCACCTGGAGATCAGCTGTGAGTGTAGGAGGAGGGTGTGAATCACCTGGAGATCAGCTGTGAGTGCAGGAGGAGGGTGTGAATCACCTGGAGATCAGCTGTGAGTGTAGGAGGAGGGTGTGAATCAACTGGAGATCAGCTGTGAGTGTAGGAGGAGGGTGTGAATCACCTGGAGATCAGCTGTGAGTGGAGGAGGAGGGTGTGAATCACCTGGAGATCAGCTGTGAGTGTAGGAGGAGGGTGTGAATCACCTGGAGATCAGCTGTGAGTGTAGGAGGAGGGTGTGAATCACCTGGAGATCAGCTGTGAGTGTAGGAGGAGGGTGTGAATCACCTGGAGATCAGCTGTGAGTTTAGGAGGAGGGTGTGAATCACCTGGAGATCAGCTGTGAGTGTAGGAGGAGGGTGTGAATCACCTGGAGATCAGCTGTGAGTGCAGGGGGAGGGTCTGAATGTGAGCCTTGTGACCAAGAATACATTGTGCACTCTGCGGGTGGGGAGCTCTTATGACAGAAACTGCGCAAACTCGACCAGCTTATCACCCACTACCTGTGCGTAATGGAATATCGCCAGGTGGCGCCAGAGAGCAGCATTCAAGAAATAAAAGCTTGGTATCTGTTGAATGAAGCATAATTTTTAATCACTAGAAATTACAAAACTATTTCCACCTTTTCTAGTCGGTTTATGGTGGTACAACCCATTTAAGTAGGATACTATTCTGAGCTACTCAGTACAGGATAAGACCAGGAAGGGTGTTCCCCCACTCGAATCGCCGTTACTAGTGCGGCTTCATCAGGGGTACCTGCATTAAAGAGCGTTCAAAGCTTGTGTGTATATATTGATATAAAAACTAGCTATTGAACCCGTTCTACGCCCGGGTGGCGAGCATTTTTATTGGTACATTTTTAATTTTATTAATGGCAGAGGAGTCGGCGCGTGCGCTTATCGCGCTATCCTGCGCCATTTTTTAAAGACATTATGTCTGCGAATTTACAGACAGTGTCTTCAGTAAAATGGAGCTGGATATCGCAGGATGCGCACGTTCTGACTCCGGCAACATAGCAGAGCGCACACCCGTCTATAGGGATAATTGTAATGCCCGGCGTGCGCATCCCACGATATCCAGCTCCATTTTATTGAAGACTCTGTCTGTGAATTCGCAAACGCAGTGTCTTCAATAAAATGGCGCAGCAGTGCGGTATACACACATACTGACTCTGGCGACTCACTGCACAGGTGACACTGATCCTGGCTACAGACAACAGATAGCGTCCAAAATATATAAAATGTACTGATAATACGGGGGTGTACTCACTTATGCTGAGCCCCGTATATATAATGTACTGATAATACAGGGGGTGTACTCACTTATGCTGAGCACTGTATATATAATGTACTGATAATACAGGGGTGTACTCACTTATGCTGAGCACTGTATATATAATGTACTGATAATACAGTGGTGTACTCACTTATGCTGAGCCCTGTATATGTAATGTACTGATAATACAGGGGGTGTACTCACTTATACTGAGCACTGTATATATAATGTACTGATAATACAGGGGGTGTACTCACTTATACTGAGCACTGTATATATAATGTACTGATAATACGGGGGTGTACTCACTTATGCTGAGCCCTGTATATGTAATGTACTGATAATACAGGGGTGTACTCACTTATGCTGAGCTCTGTATATATAATGTACTGATAATACAGTGGTGTACTCACTTATACTGAGCGCTGTATATATAATGTACTGATAATACAG
This sequence comes from Phyllobates terribilis, assembly GCF_046119375.1. Classification (NCBI taxonomy): domain Eukaryota; kingdom Metazoa; phylum Chordata; class Amphibia; order Anura; family Dendrobatidae; genus Phyllobates; species Phyllobates terribilis. The sequence goes on from NW_027362763.1 coordinate 819,808,054, forward strand.
GGGTGTACTCACTTATGCTGAGCACTGTATATATAATGTGCTGATAATACAGGGGGTGTACTCTCTTATACTGAGCTCTGTATATATAATGTACTGATAATACAGTGGTGTACTCACTTATACTGAGCGCTGTATATATAATGTAATGATAATACAGGGGTGTACTCACTTATGCTGAGCACTGTATATATAATGTACTGATAATACAGGGTGTACTCACTTATGCTGAGCCCTGTATATATAATGTACTGATAATACAGGGGTGTACTCACTTATGCTGAGCACTGTATATATAATGTACTGATAATACAGGGTGTACTCACTTATGCTGAGCCCTGTGTATATAATGTACTGATAATACAGGGGTGTACTCACTTATGCTGAGCACTGTATATATAATGTACTGATAATACAGTGGTGTACTCACTTATGCTGAGCACTGTATATATAATGTACTGATAATACAGGGTGTACTCACTTATGCTGAGCCCTGTGTATATAATGTACTGTTAATACAGTGATGTACTCACTTATGCTGAGCACTGCATATATAATGTACTGATAATACAGGGGGTGTACTCACTTATGCTGAGCCCTGTATATATAATGTACTGATAATACAGTGGTGTACTCACTTATGCTGAGCCCTGTGTATATAATGTACTGATAATACAGGGGGTGTACTCACTTATGCTGAGCACTGTATATATAATGTACTGATAATACAGGGGTGTACTCACTTATGCTGAGCACTGCATATATAATGTACTGAAAATACAGGGGGTGTACTCACTTATGCTGAGCCCTGTGTATATAATGTACTGATAATACAGGGGTGTACTCACTTATACTGAGCACTGTATATATAATGTACTGATAATACAGGGGGTGTACTCACTTATGCTGAGCCCTGTGTATATAATGTACTGATAATACAGGGGTGTACTCACTTATGCTGAGCACTGTATATATAATGTACTGTTAATACAGTGATGTACTCACTTATGCTGAGCCCTGTATATATAATGTACTGATAATACGGGGGTGTACTCACTTATGCTGAGCCCCGTATATATAATGTACTGATAATACAGGGTGTACTCACTTATGCTGAGCCCTGTGTATATAATGTACTGTTAATACAGTGATGTACTCACTTATGCTGAGCACTGCATATATAATGTACTGATAATACAGGGGGTGTACTCACTTATGCTGAGCCCTGTATATATAATGTACTGATAATACAGTGGTGTACTCACTTATGCTGAGCCCTGTGTATATAATGTACTGATAATACAGGGGTGTACTCACTTATACTGAGCACTGTATATATAATGTACTGATAATACAGGGGGTGTACTCACTTATGCTGAGCCCTGTGTATATAATGTACTGTTAATACAGTGATGTACTCACTTATGCTGAGCCCTGTATATATAATGTACTGATAATGCGGGGGTGTACTCACTTATGCTGAGCCCCGTATATATAATGTACTGATAATACAGGGGTGTACTCACTTATGCTGAGCGCTGTATATATAATGTACTGATAATACAGGGTGTACTCACTTATGCTGAGCACTGTATATATAATGTACTGATAATACAGGGTGTACTCACTTATGCTGAGCCCTGTGTATATAATGTACTGATAATACAGGGGTGTACTCACTTATGCTGAGCCCCGTATATATAATGTACTGATAATACAGGGGTGTACTCACTTATGCTGAGCACTGTATATATAATGTACTGATAATACACGGGTGTACTCACTTATGCTGAGCACTGTATATATAATGTACTGATAATACAGGAGTGTACTCACTTATGCTGAGCGCTGTATATATAATGTACTGATAATGCAGGGGGTGTACTAACTTATGCTGAGCGCTGTATATATAATGTACGGATAATACAGGGGTGTACTCTCTTACACTGAGCACTGTATATATAATGTACTGATAATACAGGGGGTGTACTCACTTATGCTGAGCCCTGTATATATAATGTACTGATAATACAGGGGGTGTACTCACTTATGCTGAATACTGTATATATAATGTACTGATAATACAGGGGTGTACTCACTTATACTGAGCACTGTATATATAATGTACTGATAATACAGGGGGTGTACTCACTTATGCTGAATACTGTATATATAATGTACTGATAATACAGGGGGTGTACTCACTTATGCTGAGCACTGTATATATAATGTACTGATAATACAGGGGTGTACTCACTTATGCTGAGCGCTGTATATATAACGTACTGATAATACAGGGGTGTACTCACTTATGCTGAGCCCTGTATATATATTGTATATATATTGTACTGATAATACTGGGGGTGTACTCACTTATGCTGAGCGCTGTATATATAATGTACTGATAATACAGGGGTGTACTCACTTATGCTGAGCACTGTATATATAATGTACTGATAATACAGGGGGTGTACTCACTTATACTGAGCCCTGTATATATAATGTACTGATAATACCGGGGTGTACTCACTTATGCTGAGCACTGTATATATAATCTACTGATAATACAGGGGGTGTACTCACTTATACTGAGCACTGTATATATAATGTACTGATAATACAGGGGGTGTACTCACTTATGCTGAGCCCTGTATATATAATGTACTGATAATACAGGGGTGTACTCACTTATACTGAGCCCTGTATATTTAATGTACTGATAATACAGGGGTGTACTCACTTATACTGAGCACTGTATATATAATGTACTGATAATACAGGGGGTGTACTCACTTATGCTGAGCCCTGTTTATATAATGTACTGATAATACAGGGGTGTACTCACTTATGCTGAGCACTGTATATATAATGTACTGATAATACAGGGGTGTACTCACTTATGCTGAGCCCTGTATATATAATGTACTGATAATACAGTGGTGTACTCACTTATGCTGAGCACTGTATATATAATGTACTGATAATACAGGGGTGTACTCACTTATGCTGAGCACTGTATATATAATGTACTGATAATACAGGGTGTACTCACTTATACTGAGCCCTGTATATATAATGTACTGATAATACAGGGGTGTACTCACTTATGCTGAGCCCTGTATATATATTGTACTGATAATACTGGGGGTGTACTCACTTATGCTGAGCGCTGTATATATAATGTACTGATAATACAGGGGTGTACTCACTTATGCTGAGCACTGTATATATAATGTACTGATAATACAGGGGTGTACTCACTTATGCTGAGCCCTGTATATATAATGTACTGATAATACAGGGGTGTACTCACTTATGCTGAGCCCTATATATAAAGTACTGATAATACAGGGGTGTACTCACTTATGCTGAGCGCTGTATATATAATGTACTGATAATACAGGGGTGTACTCACTTATGCTGAGCCCTGTATATATAATGTACTGATAATACAATGGTGTACTCACTTATGCTGAGCCCTGTATATATAATGTACTGATAATACAGGGGTGTACTCACTTATGCTGAGCACTGTATATATAATGTACTGATAATACAGTGGTGTACTCACTTATGCTGAGCACTGTATATATAATGTACTGATACTACAGGGGTGTACTCACTTATACTGAGCCCTGTATATATAATATACTGATAATACAGGGGTGTACTCACTTATGCTGAGCACTGTATATATAATGTACTGATAATACACGGGTGTACTCACTTATGCTGAGCACTGTATATATAATGTACTGATAATACAGGAGTGTACTCACTTATGCTGAGCGCTGTATATATAATGTACTGATAATGCAGGGGGTGTACTCACTTATGCTGAGCGCTGTATATATAATGTACGGATAATACAGGGGTGTACTCACTTACACTGAGCCCTGTATATATAATGTACTGATAATACAGGGGTGTACTCACTTATGCTGAGCGCTGTATATATAACGTACTGATAATACAGGGGTGTACTCACTTATGCTGAGCCCTGTATATATATTGTATATATATTGTACTGATAATACTGGGGGTGTACTCACTTATGCTGAGCGCTGTATATATAATGTACTGATAATACAGGGGTGTACTCACTTATGCTGAGCACTGTATATATAATGTACTGATAATACAGGGGGTGTACTCACTTATACTGAGCCCTGTATATATAATGTACTGATAATACCGGGGTGTACTCACTTATGCTGAGCACTGTATATATAATCTACTGATAATACAGGGGGTGTACTCACTTATACTGAGCACTGTATATATAATGTACTGATAATACAGGGGGTGTACTCACTTATGCTGAGCCCTGTATATATAATGTACTGATAATACAGGGGTGTACTCACTTATACTGAGCCCTGTATATTTAATGTACTGATAATACAGGGGTGTACTCACTTATACTGAGCACTGTATATATAATGTACTGATAATACAGGGGGTGTACTCACTTATGCTGAGCCCTGTTTATATAATGTACTGATAATACAGGGGTGTACTCACTTATGCTGAGCACTGTATATATAATGTACTGATAATACAGGGGTGTACTCACTTATGCTGAGCCCTGTATATATAATGTACTGATAATACAGTGGTGTACTCACTTATGCTGAGCACTGTATATATAATGTACTGATAATACAGGGGTGTACTCACTTATGCTGAGCACTGTATATATAATGTACTGATAATACAGGGTGTACTCACTTATACTGAGCCCTGTATATATAGTGTACTGATAATACAGGGGTGTACTCACTTATGCTGAGCCCTGTATATATATTGTACTGATAATACTGGGGGTGTACTCACTTATGCTGAGCGCTGTATATATAATGTACTGATAATACAGGGGTGTACTCACTTATGCTGAGCACTGTATATATAATGTACTGATAATACAGGGGTGTACTCACTTATGCTGAGCCCTGTATATATAATGTACTGATAATACAGGGGTGTACTCACTTATGCTGAGCCCTATATATAAAGTACTGATAATACAGGGGTGTACTCACTTATGCTGAGCGCTGTATATATAATGTACTGATAATACAGGGGTGTACTCACTTATGCTGAGCCCTGTATATACAATGTACTGATAATACAATGGTGTACTCACTTATGCTGAGCCCTGTATATATAATGTACTGATAATACAGGGGTGTACTCACTTATGCTGAGCACTGTATATATAATGTACTGATAATACAGTGGTGTACTCACTTATGCTGAGCACTGTATATATAATGTACTGATACTACAGGGGTGTACTCACTTATACTGAGCCCTGTATATATAATATACTGATAATACAGGGGTGTACTCACTTATGCTGAGCACTGTATATATAATGTACTGATAATACACGGGTGTACTCACTTATGCTGAGCACTGTATATATAATGTACTGATAATACAGGAGTGTACTCACTTATGCTGAGCGCTGTATATATAATGTACTGATAATGCAGGGGGTGTACTCACTTATGCTGAGCGCTGTATATATAATGTACGGATAATACAGGGGTGTACTCACTTACACTGAGCCCTGTATATATAATGTACTGATAATACAGGGGTGTACTCACTTATGCTGAGCACTGTATATATAATGTACTGATAATACAGGGGTGTACTCACTTATGCTGAGCCCTGTATATATAATGTACTGATAATACAGTGGTGTACTCACTTATGCTGAGCACTGTATATATAATGTACTGATAATACAGGGGTGTACTCACTTATGCTGAGCACTGTATATATAATGTACTGATAATACAGGGTGTACTCACTTATACTGAGCCCTGTATATATAATGTACTGATAATACAGGGGTGTACTCACTTATGCTGAGCCCTGTATATATATTGTACTGATAATACTGGGGGTGTACTCACTTATGCTGAGCGCTGTATATATAATGTACTGATAATACAGGGGTGTACTCACTTATGCTGAGCACTGTATATATAATGTACTGATAATACAGGGGTGTACTCACTTATGCTGAGCCCTGTATATATAATGTACTGATAATACAGGGGTGTACTCACTTATGCTGAGCCCTATATATAAAGTACTGATAATACAGGGGTGTACTCACTTATGCTGAGCGCTGTATATATAATGTACTGATAATACAGGGGTGTACTCACTTATGCTGAGCCCTGTATATATAATGTACTGATAATACAATGGTGTACTCACTTATGCTGAGCCCTGTATATATAATGTACTGATAATACAGGGGTGTACTCACTTATGCTGAGCACTGTATATATAATGTACTGATAATACAGTGGTGTACTCACTTATGCTGAGCACTGTATATATAATGTACTGATACTACAGGGGTGTACTCACTTATACTGAGCCCTGTATATATAATATACTGATAATACAGGGGTGTACTCACTTATGCTGAGCACTGTATATATAATGTACTGATAATACACGGGTGTACTCACTTATGCTGAGCACTGTATATATAATGTACTGATAATACAGGAGTGTACTCACTTATGCTGAGCGCTGTATATATAATGTACTGATAATGCAGGGGGTGTACTCACTTATGCTGAGCGCTGTATATATAATGTACGGATAATACAGAGGTGTACTCACTTATGCTGAATACTGTATATATAATGTACTGATAATACAGGGGGTGTACTCACTTATGCTGAGCACTGTATATATAATGTACTGATAATACAGGGGTGTACTCACTTATGCTGAGCGCTGTATATATAACGTACTGATAATACAGGGGTGTACTCACTTATGCTGAGCCCTGTATATATATTGTACTGATAATACTGGGGGTGTACTCACTTATGCTGAGCGCTGTATATATAATGTACTGATAATACAGGGGTGTACTCACTTATGCTGAGCACTGTATATATAATGTACTGATAATACAGGGGTGTACTCACTTATGCTGAGCACTGTATATATAATGTACTGATACTACAGGGGTGTACTCACTTATACTGAGCCCTGTATATATAATGTACTGATAATACCGGGGTGTACTCACTTATACTGAGCACTGTATATATAATCTACTGATAATACAGGGAGTGTACTCACTTATACTGAGCACTGTATATATAATGTACTGATAATACAGGGGGTGTACTCACTTATGCTGAGCCCTGTATATATAATGTACTGATAATACAAGGGTGTACTCACTTATACTGAGCCCTGTATATATAATGTACTGATAATACAGGGGTGTACTCACTTATACTGAGCACTGTATATATAATATACTGATAATACAGGGGGTGTACTCACTTATGCTGAGCCCTGTATATATAATGTACTGATAATGCAGGGGTGTACTCACTTATGCTGAGCACTGTATATATAATGTACTGATAATACAGGGGTGTACTCACTTATGCTGAGCCCTGTATATATAATGTACTGATAATACAGGGGTGTACTCACTTATGCTGAGCACTGTATATATAATGTACTGATAATACAGGGGTGTACTCACTTATACTGAGCCCTGTATATATAATGTACTGATAATACAGGGGTGTACTCACTTATGCTGAGCACTGTATATATAATGTACTGATAATACAGGGGTGTACTCACTTATGCTGAGCACTGTATATATAATGTACTGATACTACAGGGGTGTACTCACTTATACTGAGCCCTGTATATATAATGTACTGATAATACAGGGGGTGTACTCACTTATGCTGAGCTCTATATATATAATGTACTGATAATACCGGGGTGTACTCACTTATGCTGAGCACTGTATATATAATGTACTGATAATACAGGGGGTGTACTCACTTATGCTGAGCACTGTATATATAATGTACTGATAATACAGGGGGTGTACTCACTTATGCTGATCCCTGTATATATAATGTACTGATAATACAGTGGTGTACTCACTTATGCTGAGCACTGTATATATAATGTACTGATAATACAGGGGTGTACTCACTTATGCTGAGCACTGTATATATAATGTACTGATAATACAGGGTGTACTCACTTATACTGAGCCCTGTATATATAATGTACTGATAATACAGGGGTGTACTCACTTATGCTGAGCCCTGTATATATATTGTACTGATAATACTGGGGGTGTACTCACTTATGCTGAGCGCTGTATATATAATGTACTGATAATACAGGGGTGTACTCACTTATGCTGAGCACTGTATGTATAATGTACTGATAATACAGGGGTGTACTCACTTATGCTGAGCCCTGTATATATAATGTACTGATAATACAGGGGTGTACTCACTTATGCTGAGCCCTATATATAAAGTACTGATAATACAGGGGTGTACTCACTTATGCTGAGCGCTGTATATATAATGTACTGATAATACAGGGGTGTACTCACTTATGCTGAGCCCTGTATATATAATGTACTGATAATACAATGGTGTACTCACTTATGCTGAGCCCTGTATATATAATGTACTGATAATACAGGGGTGTACTCACTTATGCTGAGCACTGTATATATAATGTACTGATAATACAGTGGTGTACTCACTTATGCTGAGCACTGTATATATAATGTACTGATACTACAGGGGTGTACTCACTTATACTGAGCCCTGTATATATAATGTACTGATAATATAGGGGTGTACTCACTTATGCTGAGCGCTGTATATATAATGTACTGATAATACAGGGGTGTACTCACTTATGCTGAGCACTGTATATATAATGTACTGATAATACCGGGGTGTACTCACTTATGCTGAGCACTGTATATATAATGTACTGATAATACAGGGGTGTACTCACTTATACTGAGCCCTGTATATATAAAGTACTGATAATACAGGGGTGTACTCACTTATGCTGAGCGCTGTATATATAATGTACTGATACTACAGGGGTGTACTCACTTATGCTGAGCACTGTATATATAATGTACTGATAATACAGGGTGTGTACTCACTTATGCTGAGCACTGTATATATAATGTACTGATAATACAGGGTGTACTCACTTATTCTGAGCTCTGTATATATAATGTACTGATAATACAGGGTGTACTCACTTATGTTGAGCACTGTATATATAATGTACTGATAATACAGGGTGTACTCACTTATGTTGAGCACTGTATATATAATGTACTGATAATACAGGGTGTACTCACTTATTCTGAGCTCTGTATATATAATGTACTGATAATACAGGGTGTACTCACTTATGTTGAGCACTGTATATATAATGTACTGATAATACAGGGTGTACTCACTTATGCTGAGCACTGTATATATAATGTACTGATAATACAGGGTGTACTCACTTATTCTGAGCTCTGTATATATAATGTACTGATAATACAGGGTGTACTCACTTATTCTGAGCTCTGTATATATAATGTACTGATAATACAGGGTGTACTCACTTATTCTGAGCTCTGTATATATAATGTACTGATAATACAGGGTGTACTCACTTATGTTGAGCCCTGTATATATATTGTACTGATAATACTGGGGGTGTACTCACTTATGCTGAGCGCTGTATATATAATGTACTGATAATACAGGGGTGTACTCACTTATGCTGAGCACTGTATATATATTGTACTGATAATACAGGGGTGTACTCACTTATGCTGAGCACTGTATATATAATGTACTGATACTACAGGGGTGTACTCACTTATACTGAGCCCTGTATATATAATGTACTGATAATACCGGGGTGTACTCACTTATGCTGAGCCCTGTATATATAATGTACTGATAATACAGGGGGTGTACTCACTTATGCTGAGCCCTGTGTATATAATGTACTGATAATACAGTGGTGTACTCACTTATGCTGAGCCCTGTGTATATAATGTACTGATAATACAGGGGTGTACTCACTTATACTGAGCACTGTATATATAATGTACTGATAATACAGGGGGTGTACTCACTTATGCTGAGCCCTGTGTATATAATGTACTGTTAATACAGTGATGTACTCACTTATGCTGAGCCCTGTATATATAATGTACTGATAATACGGGGGTGTACTCACTTATGCTGAGCCCCGTATATATAATGTACTGATAATACAGGGGTGTACTCACTTATGCTGAGCGCTGTATATATAATGTACTGATAATACAGGGTGTACTCACTTATGCTGAGCACTGTATATATAATGTACTGATAATACAGGGTGTACTCACTTATGCTGAGCCCTGTGTATATAATGTACTGATAATACAGGGGTGTACTCACTTATGCTGAGCCCCGTATATATAATGTACTGATAATACAGGGGTGTACTCACTTATGCTGAGCACTGTATATATAATGTACTGATAATACACGGGTGTACTCACTTATGCTGAGCACTGTATATATAATGTACTGATAATACAGGAGTGTACTCACTTATGCTGAGCGCTGTATATATAATGTACTGATAATGCAGGGGGTGTACTAACTTATGCTGAGCGCTGTATATATAATGTACGGATAATACAGGGGTGTACTCTCTTACACTGAGCACTGTATATATAATGTACTGATAATACAGGGGGTGTACTCACTTATGCTGAGCCCTGTATATATAATGTACTGATAATACAGGGGGTGTACTCACTTATGCTGAATACTGTATATATAATGTACTGATAATACAGGGGTGTACTCACTTATACTGAGCACTGTATATATAATGTACTGATAATACAGGGGGTGTACTCACTTATGCTGAATACTGTATATATAATGTACTGATAATACAGGGGGTGTACTCACTTATGCTGAGCACTGTATATATAATGTACTGATAATACAGGGGTGTACTCACTTATGCTGAGCGCTGTATATATAACGTACTGATAATACAGGGGTGTACTCACTTATGCTGAGCCCTGTATATATATTGTATATATATTGTACTGATAATACTGGGGGTGTACTCACTTATGCTGAGCGCTGTATATATAATGTACTGATAATACAGGGGTGTACTCACTTATGCTGAGCACTGTATATATAATGTACTGATAATACAGGGGGTGTACTCACTTATACTGAGCCCTGTATATATAATGTACTGATAATACCGGGGTGTACTCACTTATGCTGAGCACTGTATATATAATCTACTGATAATACAGGGGGTGTACTCACTTATACTGAGCACTGTATATATAATGTACTGATAATACAGGGGGTGTACTCACTTATGCTGAGCCCTGTATATATAATGTACTGATAATACAGGGGTGTACTCACTTATACTGAGCCCTGTATATTTAATGTACTGATAATACAGGGGTGTACTCACTTATACTGAGCACTGTATATATAATGTACTGATAATACAGGGGGTGTACTCACTTATGCTGAGCCCTGTTTATATAATGTACTGATAATACAGGGGTGTACTCACTTATGCTGAGCACTGTATATATAATATACTGATAATACAGGGGTGTACTCACTTATGCTGAGCCCTGTATATATAATGTACTGATAATACAGTGGTGTACTCACTTATGCTGAGCACTGTATATATAATGTACTGATAATACAGGGGTGTACTCACTTATGCTGAGCACTGTATATATAATGTACTGATAATACAGGGTGTACTCACTTATACTGAGCCCTGTATATATAATGTACTGATAATACAGGGGTGTACTCACTTATGCTGAGCCCTGTATATATATTGTACTGATAATACTGGGGGTGTACTCACTTATGCTGAGCGCTGTATATATAATGTACTGATAATACAGGGGTGTACTCACTTATGCTGAGCACTGTATATATAATGTACTGATAATACAGGGGTGTACTCACTTATGCTGAGCCCTGTATATATAATGTACTGATAATACAGGGGTGTACTCACTTATGCTGAGCCCTATATATAAAGTACTGATAATACAGGGGTGTACTCACTTATGCTGAGCGCTGTATATATAATGTACTGATAATACAGGGGTGTACTCACTTATGCTGAGCCCTGTATATATAATGTACTGATAATACAATGGTGTACTCACTTATGCTGAGCCCTGTATATATAATGTACTGATAATACAGGGGTGTACTCACTTATGCTGAGCACTGTATATATAATGTACTGATAATACAGTGGTGTACTCACTTATGCTGAGCACTGTATATATAATGTACTGATACTACAGGGGTGTACTCACTTATACTGAGCCCTGTATATATAATATACTGATAATACAGGGGTGTACTCACTTATGCTGAGCACTGTATATATAATGTACTGATAATACACGGGTGTACTCACTTATGCTGAGCACTGTATATATAATGTACTGATAATACAGGAGTGTACTCACTTATGCTGAGCGCTGTATATATAATGTACTGATAATGCAGGGGGTGTACTCACTTATGCTGAGCGCTGTATATATAATGTACGGATAATACAGGGGTGTACTCACTTACACTGAGCCCTGTATATATAATGTACTGATAATACAGGGGTGTACTCACTTATGCTGAGCGCTGTATATATAACGTACTGATAATACAGGGGTGTACTCACTTATGCTGAGCCCTGTATATATATTGTATATATATTGTACTGATAATACTGGGGGTGTACTCACTTATGCTGAGCGCTGTATATATAATGTACTGATAATACAGGGGTGTACTCACTTATGCTGAGCACTGTATATATAATGTACTGATAATACAGGGGGTGTACTCACTTATACTGAGCCCTGTATATATAATGTACTGATAATACCGGGGTGTACTCACTTATGCTGAGCACTGTATATATAATCTACTGATAATACAGGGGGTGTACTCACTTATACTGAGCACTGTATATATAATGTACTGATAATACAGGGGGTGTACTCACTTATGCTGAGCCCTGTATATATAATGTACTGATAATACAGGGGTGTACTCACTTATACTGAGCCCTGTATATTTAATGTACTGATAATACAGGGGTGTACTCACTTATACTGAGCACTGTATATATAATGTACTGATAATACAGGGGGTGTACTCACTTATGCTGAGCCCTGTTTATATAATGTACTGATAATACAGGGGTGTACTCACTTATGCTGAGCACTGTATATATAATGTACTGATAATACAGGGGTGTACTCACTTATGCTGAGCCCTGTATATATAATGTACTGATAATACAGTGGTGTACTCACTTATGCTGAGCACTGTATATATAATGTACTGATAATACAGGGGTGTACTCACTTATGCTGAGCACTGTATATATAATGTACTGATAATACAGGGTGTACTCACTTATACTGAGCCCTGTATATATAATGTACTGATAATACAGGGGTGTACTCACTTATGCTGAGCCCTGTATATATATTGTACTGATAATACTGGGGGTGTACTCACTTATGCTGAGCGCTGTATATATAATGTACTGATAATACAGGGGTGTACTCACTTATGCTGAGCACTGTATATATAATGTACTGATAATACAGGGGTGTACTCACTTATGCTGAGCCCTGTATATATAATGTACTGATAATACAGGGGTGTACTCACTTATGCTGAGCCCTATATATAAAGTACTGATAATACAGGGGTGTACTCACTTATGCTGAGCGCTGTATATATAATGTACTGATAATACAGGGGTGTACTCACTTATGCTGAGCCCTGTATATATAATGTACTGATAATACAATGGTGTACTCACTTATGCTGAGCCCTGTATATATAATGTACTGATAATACAGGGGTGTACTCACTTATGCTGAGCACTGTATATATAATGTACTGATAATACAGTGGTGTACTCACTTATGCTGAGCACTGTATATATAATGTACTGATACTACAGGGGTGTACTCACTTATACTGAGCCCTGTATATATAATATACTGATAATACAGGGGTGTACTCACTTATGCTGAGCACTGTATATATAATGTACTGATAATACACGGGTGTACTCACTTATGCTGAGCACTGTATATATAATGTACTGATAATACAGGAGTGTACTCACTTATGCTGAGCGCTGTATATATAATGTACTGATAATGCAGGGGGTGTACTCACTTATGCTGAGCGCTGTATATATAATGTACGGATAATACAGGGGTGTACTCACTTACACTGAGCCCTGTATATATAATGTACTGATAATACAGGGGTGTACTCACTTATGCTGAGCGCTGTATATATAACGTACTGATAATACAGGGGTGTACTCACTTATGCTGAGCCCTGTATATATATTGTATATATATTGTACTGATAATACTGGGGGTGTACTCACTTATGCTGAGCGCTGTATATATAATGTACTGATAATACAGGGGTGTACTCACTTATGCTGAGCACTGTATATATAATGTACTGATAATACAGGGGGTGTACTCACTTATACTGAGCCCTGTATATATAATGTACTGATAATACCGGGGTGTACTCACTTATGCTGAGCACTGTATATATAATCTACTGATAATACAGGGGGTGTACTCACTTATACTGAGCACTGTATATATAATGTACTGATAATACAGGGGGTGTACTCACTTATGCTGAGCCCTGTATATATAATGTACTGATAATACAGGGGTGTACTCACTTATACTGAGCCCTGTATATTTAATGTACTGATAATACAGGGGTGTACTCACTTATACTGAGCACTGTATATATAATGTACTGATAATACAGGGGGTGTACTCACTTATGCTGAGCCCTGTTTATATAATGTACTGATAATACAGGGGTGTACTCACTTATGCTGAGCACTGTATATATAATGTACTGATAATACAGGGGTGTACTCACTTATGCTGAGCCCTGTATATATAATGTACTGATAATACAGTGGTGTACTCACTTATGCTGAGCACTGTATATATAATGTACTGATAATACAGGGGTGTACTCACTTATGCTGAGCACTGTATATATAATGTACTGATAATACAGGGTGTACTCACTTATACTGAGCCCTGTATATATAATGTACTGATAATACAGGGGTGTACTCACTTATGCTGAGCCCTGTATATATATTGTACTGATAATACTGGGGGTGTACTCACTTATGCTGAGCGCTGTATATATAATGTACTGATAATACAGGGGTGTACTCACTTATGCTGAGCACTGTATATATAATGTACTGATAATACAGGGGTGTACTCACTTATGCTGAGCCCTGTATATATAATGTACTGATAATACAGGGGTGTACTCACTTATGCTGAGCCCTATATATAAAGTACTGATAATACAGGGGTGTACTCACTTATGCTGAGCGCTGTATATATAATGTACTGATAATACAGGGGTGTACTCACTTATGCTGAGCCCTGTATATATAATGTACTGATAATACAATGGTGTACTCACTTATGCTGAGCCCTGTATATATAATGTACTGATAATACAGGGGTGTACTCACTTATGCTGAGCACTGTATATATAATGTACTGATAATACAGTGGTGTACTCACTTATGCTGAGCACTGTATATATAATGTACTGATACTACAGGGGTGTACTCACTTATACTGAGCCCTGTATATATAATATACTGATAATACA
This sequence comes from Phyllobates terribilis, assembly GCF_046119375.1. NCBI lineage: Eukaryota > Metazoa > Chordata > Amphibia > Anura > Dendrobatidae > Phyllobates > Phyllobates terribilis. The sequence continues at coordinate 819,823,683 of NW_027362763.1, forward strand.
GGGGTGTACTCACTTATGCTGAGCACTGTATATATAATGTACTGATAATACACGGGTGTACTCACTTATGCTGAGCACTGTATATATAATGTACTGATAATACAGGAGTGTACTCACTTATGCTGAGCGCTGTATATATAATGTACTGATAATGCAGGGGGTGTACTCACTTATGCTGAGCGCTGTATATATAATGTACGGATAATACAGGGGTGTACTCACTTACACTGAGCCCTGTATATATAATGTACTGATAATACAGGGGTGTACTCACTTATGCTGAGCACTGTATATATAATGTACTGATAATACAGGGGTGTACTCACTTATGCTGAGCCCTGTATATATAATGTACTGATAATACAGTGGTGTACTCACTTATGCTGAGCACTGTATATATAATGTACTGATAATACAGGGGTGTACTCACTTATGCTGAGCACTGTATATATAATGTACTGATAATACAGGGTGTACTCACTTATACTGAGCCCTGTATATATAATGTACTGATAATACAGGGGTGTACTCACTTATGCTGAGCCCTGTATATATATTGTACTGATAATACTGGGGGTGTACTCACTTATGCTGAGCGCTGTATATATAATGTACTGATAATACAGGGGTGTACTCACTTATGCTGAGCACTGTATATATAATGTACTGATAATACAGGGGTGTACTCACTTATGCTGAGCCCTGTATATATAATGTACTGATAATACAGGGGTGTACTCACTTATGCTGAGCCCTATATATAAAGTACTGATAATACAGGGGTGTACTCACTTATGCTGAGCGCTGTATATATAATGTACTGATAATACAGGGGTGTACTCACTTATGCTGAGCCCTGTATATATAATGTACTGATAATACAATGGTGTACTCACTTATGCTGAGCCCTGTATATATAATGTACTGATAATACAGGGGTGTACTCACTTATGCTGAGCACTGTATATATAATGTACTGATAATACAGTGGTGTACTCACTTATGCTGAGCACTGTATATATAATGTACTGATACTACAGGGGTGTACTCACTTATACTGAGCCCTGTATATATAATATACTGATAATACAGGGGTGTACTCACTTATGCTGAGCACTGTATATATAATGTACTGATAATACACGGGTGTACTCACTTATGCTGAGCACTGTATATATAATGTACTGATAATACAGGAGTGTACTCACTTATGCTGAGCGCTGTATATATAATGTACTGATAATGCAGGGGGTGTACTCACTTATGCTGAGCGCTGTATATATAATGTACGGATAATACAGGGGTGTACTCACTTATGCTGAATACTGTATATATAATGTACTGATAATACAGGGGTTGTACTCACTTATGCTGAGCACTGTATATATAATGTACTGATAATACAGGGGTGTACTCACTTATGCTGAGCGCTGTATATATAACGTACTGATAATACAGGGGTGTACTCACTTATGCTGAGCCCTGTATATATATTGTACTGATAATACTGGGGGTGTACTCACTTATGCTGAGCGCTGTATATATAATGTACTGATAATACAGGGGTGTACTCACTTATGCTGAGCACTGTATATATAATGTACTGATAATACAGGGGTGTACTCACTTATGCTGAGCACTGTATATATAATGTACTGATACTACAGGGGTGTACTCACTTATACTGAGCCCTGTATATATAATGTACTGATAATACCGGGGTGTACTCACTTATACTGAGCACTGTATATATAATCTACTGATAATACAGGGGGTGTACTCACTTATACTGAGCACTGTATATATAATGTACTGATAATACAGGGGGTGTACTCACTTATGCTGAGCCCTGTATATATAATGTACTGATAATACAAGGGTGTACTCACTTATACTGAGCCCTGTATATATAATGTACTGATAATACAGGGGTGTACTCACTTATACTGAGCACTGTATATATAATGTACTGATAATACAGGGGGTGTACTCACTTATGCTGAGCCCTGTATATATAATGTACTGATAATACAGGGGTGTACTCACTTATGCTGAGCACTGTATATATAATGTACTGATAATACAGGGGTGTACTCACTTATGCTGAGCCCTGTATATATAATGTACTGATAATACAGTGGTGTACTCACTTATGCTGAGCACTGTATATATAATGTACTGATAATACAGGGGTGTACTCACTTATGCTGAGCACTGTATATATAATGTACTGATAATACAGGGGTGTACTCACTTATACTGAGCCCTGTATATATAATGTACTGATAATACAGGGGTGTACTCACTTATGCTGAGCACTGTATATATAATGTACTGATAATACAGGGGTGTACTCACTTATGCTGAGCACTGTATATATAATGTACTGATACTACAGGGGTGTACTCACTTATACTGAGCCCTGTATATATAATGTACTGATAATACAGGGGGTGTACTCACTTATGCTGAGCTCTATATATATAATGTACTGATAATACCGGGGTGTACTCACTTATGCTGAGCACTGTATATATAATGTACTGATAATACAGGGGGTGTACTCACTTATGCTGAGCACTGTATATATAATGTACTGATAATACAGGGGGTGTACTCACTTATGCTGATCCCTGTATATATAATGTACTGATAATACAGTGGTGTACTCACTTATGCTGAGCACTGTATATATAATGTACTGATAATACAGGGGTGTACTCACTTATGCTGAGCACTGTATATATAATGTACTGATAATACAGGGTGTACTCACTTATACTGAGCCCTGTATATATAATGTACTGATAATACAGGGGTGTACTCACTTATGCTGAGCCCTGTATATATATTGTACTGATAATACTGGGGGTGTACTCACTTATGCTGAGCGCTGTATATATAATGTACTGATAATACAGGGGTGTACTCACTTATGCTGAGCACTGTATATATAATGTACTGATAATACAGGGGTGTACTCACTTATGCTGAGCCCTGTATATATAATGTACTGATAATACAGGGGTGTACTCACTTATGCTGAGCCCTATATATAAAGTACTGATAATACAGGGGTGTACTCACTTATGCTGAGCGCTGTATATATAATGTACTGATAATACAGGGGTGTACTCACTTATGCTGAGCCCTGTATATATAATGTACTGATAATACAATGGTGTACTCACTTATGCTGAGCCCTGTATATATAATGTACTGATAATACAGGGGTGTACTCACTTATGCTGAGCACTGTATATATAATGTACTGATAATACAGTGGTGTACTCACTTATGCTGAGCACTGTATATATAATGTACTGATACTACAGGGGTGTACTCACTTATACTGAGCCCTGTATATATAATGTACTGATAATATAGGGGTGTACTCACTTATGCTGAGCGCTGTATATATAATGTACTGATAATACAGGGGTGTACTCACTTATGCTGAGCACTGTATATATAATGTACTGATAATACCGGGGTGTACTCACTTATGCTGAGCACTGTATATATAATGTACTGATAATACAGGGGTGTACTCACTTATACTGAGCCCTGTATATATAAAGTACTGATAATACAGGGGTGTACTCACTTATGCTGAGCGCTGTATATATAATGTACTGATACTACAGGGGTGTACTCACTTATGCTGAGCACTGTATATATAATGTACGGATAATACAGGGTGTGTACTCACTTATGCTGAGCACTGTATATATAATGTACTGATAATACAGGGTGTACTCACTTATTCTGAGCTCTGTATATATAATGTACTGATAATACAGGGTGTACTCACTTATGTTGAGCACTGTATATATAATGTACTGATAATACAGGGTGTACTCACTTATGTTGAGCACTGTATATATAATGTACTGATAATACAGGGTGTACTCACTTATTCTGAGCTCTGTATATATAATGTACTGATAATACAGGGTGTACTCACTTATGTTGAGCACTGTATATATAATGTACTGATAATACAGGGTGTACTCACTTATGCTGAGCACTGTATATATAATGTACTGATAATACAGGGTGTACTCACTTATTCTGAGCTCTGTATATATAATGTACTGATAATACAGGGTGTACTCACTTATTCTGAGCTCTGTATATATAATGTACTGATAATACAGGGTGTACTCACTTATTCTGAGCTCTGTATATATAATGTACTGATAATACAGGGTGTACTCACTTATGTTGAGCCCTGTATATATATTGTACTGATAATACTGGGGGTGTACTCACTTATGCTGAGCGCTGTATATATAATGTACTGATAATACAGGGGTGTACTCACTTATGCTGAGCACTGTATATATATTGTACTGATAATACAGGGGTGTACTCACTTATGCTGAGCACTGTATATATAATGTACTGATACTACAGGGGTGTACTCACTTATACTGAGCCCTGTATATATAATGTACTGATAATACCGGGGTGTACTCACTTATGCTGAGCCCTGTATATATAATGTACTGATAATACAGGGGGTGTACTCACTTATGCTGAGCTCTATATATATAATGTACTGATAATACCGGGGTGTACTCACTTATGCTGAGCACTGTATATATAATGTACTGATAATACAGGGGGTGTACTCACTTATGCTGAGCACTGTATATATAATGTACTGATAATACAGGGGGTGTACTCACTTATGCTGAGCCCTGTATATATAATGTACTGATAATACAGTGGTGTACTCACTTATGCTGAGCACTGTATATATAATGTACTGATAATACAGTGGTGTACTCACTTATGCTGAGCACTGTATATATAATGTACTGATAATACAGGGTGTACTCACTTATACTGAGCCCTGTATATATAATGTACTGATAATACAGGGGTGTACTCACTTATGCTGAGCGCTGTATATATAACGTACTGATAATACAGGGGTGTACTCACTTATGCTGAGCCCTGTATATATATTGTACTGATAATACTAGGGGTGTACTCACTTATACTGAGCGCTGTATATATAACGTACTGATAATACAGGGGTGTACTCACTTATGCTGAGCCCTGTATATATATTGTACTGATAATACTGGGGGTGTACTCACTTATGCTGAGCGCTGTATATATAATGTACTGATAATACAGGGGTGTACTCACTTATGCTGAGCACTGTATATATAATGTACTGATAATACAGAGGTGTACTCACTTATGCTGAGCCCTGTATATATAATGTACTGATAATACAGGGGTGTACTCACTTATGCTGAGCCCTATATATAAAGTACTGATAATACAGGGGTGTACTCACTTATGCTGAGCGCTGTATATATAATGTACTGATAATACAGGGGTGTACTCACTTATGCTGAGCCCTGTATATATAATGTACTGATAATACAATGGTGTACTCACTTATGCTGAGCCCTGTATATATAATGTACTGATAATACAGGGGTGTACTCACTTATGCTGAGCACTGTATATATAATGTACTGATAATACAGGGGTGTACTCACTTATGCTGAGCACTGTATATATAATGTACTGATAATACAGGGGTGTACTCACTTATGCTGAGCACTGTATATATAATGTACTGATAATACAGTGGTGTACTCACTTATACTGAGCCCTGTATATATAATGTACTGATAATACAGGGGTGTACTCACTTATACTGAGCCCTGTATATATAATGTACTGATAATATAGGGGTGTACTCACTTATGCTGAGCACTGTATATATAATGTACTGATAATACAGGGTGTGTACTCACTTATGCTGAGCCCTGTATATATAATGTACTGATAATACAGGGGGTGTACTCACTTATGCTGAGCACTGTATATATAATGTACTGATAATACAAGGGTGTACTCACTTATGCTGAGCACTGTATATATAATGTACTGATAATACAGGGGTGTACTCACTTATGCTGAGCACTGTATATATAATGTACTGATAATACAGGGTGTACTCACTTATTCTGAGCTCTGTATATATAATGTACTGATAATACAGGGTGTACTCACTTATGTTGAGCACTGTATATATAATGTACTGATAATACAGGGTGTACTCACTTATGTTGAGCACTGTATATATAATGTACTGATAATACAGGGTGTACTCACTTATTCTGAGCTCTGTATATATAATGTACTGATAATACAGGGTGTACTCACTTATGTTGAGCACTGTATATATAATGTACTGATAATACAGGGTGTACTCACTTATGCTGAGCACTGTATATATAATGTACTGATAATACAGGGGTGTACTCACTTATGCTGAGCCCTGTGTATATAATGTACTGATAATACAGGGGTGTACTCTCTTATGCTGAGCACTGTATATATAATGTACTGATAATACAGGGGTGTACTCACTTATTCTGAGCTCTGTATATATAATGTACTGATAATACAGGGTGTACTCACTTATTCTGAGCTCTGTATATATAATGTACTGATAATACAGGGTGTACTCACTTATTCTGAGCTCTGTATATATAATGTACTGATAATACAGGGTGTACTCGCTTATGCTGAGCACTGTATATATAATGTACTGATAATACAGGGTGTACTCACTTATGCTGAGCCCTGTATATATAATGTACTGATAATACAGGGGTGTACTCACTTATACTGAGCACTGTATATATAATGTACTGATAATACAGGGGTGTACTCACTTATGTTGAGCACTGTATATATAATGTACTGATAATACAGGGTGTACTCACTTATACTGAGCACTGTATATATATTGTACTGATAATACAGGGTGTACTCACTTATGTTGAGCCCTGTATATATAATGTACTGATAATACAGGGTGTACTCACTTATGCTGAGCACTGTATATATAATGTACTGATAATACAGGGGTGTACTCACTTATGCTGAGCCCTGTATATATAATGTACTGATAATACAGGGTGTACTCACTTATGCTGAGCACTGTATATATAATGTACTGATAATACAGGGGGTGTACTCACTTATGCTGAGCCCTGTATATATAATGTACTGATAATACAGGGTGTACTCACTTACACTGAGCACTGTATATATAATGTACTGATACTACAGGGGTGTACTCACTTATACTGTGCCCTGTATATATAGTGTGCTGATAATAAAGATGGAGGCTTCAGACAGAGACACGCATCCCCGGTTATATTATAGATAGATAGATAGATATATTTATGTAACTCATTAATTAAGATAACTTACATCTGGAGGGGCGGCCGCCTCGGCAAACAGACATGCGCCACATACTCTGACTTTGTTTCCTCGTAAGTGCTGGCCCGAGTACTGTGGTCCCCAGTAATCTGCCTGGGGGGCCACAGAGAAGCTGATCACGGGCCCGGGGTTCCCCAGCCCTGCTCTAATGGAAATGTACTGCAGAGGAAACAAGCTATTGCAATGACAATGACTCAAAAAGATCTAATCAAATAAAAGTTTAAGATCCAGTAGCAGTTTTAGTATTCAGCACTTATGAGGAGTTTTTAGTACAGAGTAAATTAGCATGAGCTCACTATAAAAGAGTAATACAATACCAGCACCACCAATTAAAAGTGGGTCCATTTAGAGGGGTTGTGCGACCATAAAGAATACAGTAAACCAACTAGAAAAGGTGAAAATAAATAGATTTGTAATTTATTGTGATTAAAAATTATGCTTCATTCAAAAGATACCAAGTTTTTATTTTTTCAATTATGCTCTCTGGCGCCACCTGGCGTTATTCCATTAGGTTCTGGTAGTGGGTGATCAGCTGGTTGCAGTTCCTGTCATAAGAGCTCCCCACCTGCAGCCTGCACAATGTATTCTCTGTCACAAGGCTCCCTGCTGCAAGCACAGAGTGTCTGTGATTCACCCCCTCCCCTTGAGCTCACTGCTCACCTCCAGGTGATTCACTCCCTCCCCCTACACTCACTGCTGATCTCACTGAGTCACCCCCTCCCCCTGTGCTCACAGCTGATCTCTGGGTGAGACAGCCCCTCCCCCTGCGCTCACAGCTGATCTCCAGGTGAGATACCCCCTCACCCCTGCACTCAAAGCTGTACTTTGTGTGAGACCCCCCCTCCCCCTGCACACACAGCTGATCTCCGGGTGAGACACCCCTCCACCTGCACTCACAGCTGATCTCACTGAGTCACCCCCTCCCCCTGTGCTCACAGCTGATCTCTGGGTGAGACAGTCCCCCCCCCTGCGCTCACAGCTGATCTCCAGGTGAGATACCCCCTCCCCCTGCACTCTCAGCTGATCTCCAGGTGAGATACCCCCTCCCTCTGCACTCACAGCTGATCTCCAGGTGAGATACCCCCTCCCCCTGCACTCTCAGCTGATCTCCAGGTGAGATACCCCCTCCATCTGCACTCACAGCTGATCTCCAGGTGAGATACCCCCTCCCCCTGCACTCACAGCTGATCTCCAGGTGAGATACCCCTCCTCCTGCACTCACAGCTGATCTCCAGGTGGGATACCCCCTCCCCCTGCACTCACAGCTGATCTCCAGGTGAGATACCCCCTCCCCCTGCACTCATAGCTGATCTCCAGGTGAGATACCCCCTCCCCCTGCACTCATAGCTGATCTCCAGGTGAGATACCTCCTCCCCCTGCACTCACAGCTGATCTCCGGGTGAGATACCTCCTCCCCCTGCACTCACAGCTGATCTCCAGGTGAGATACCCCCTCCCCCTGCACTCACAGCTGATCTCCAGGTGAGATACCCCCTCCCCCTGCACTCACAGCTGATCTCCGGGTGAGATACCCCCTCCCCCTGCACTCACAGCTGATCTCCAGGTGAGATACCCCCTCCCCCTGCACTCACATCTGATCTCCGGGTGAGATACCCCTCCCCCTGCACTCACAGCTGATCTCCAGGTGAGATACCCCCTCCCCCTGCACTCACAGCTGATCTCCAGGTGAGATACCCCCTCCCCCTGCCCTCACAGCTGATCTCCAGGTGAGACACCTCCTCCCCCTGCACTCACAGCTGATCTCCGGGTGAGACACCCCCTCCTCCTGCACTCACAGCTGATCTCCGGGTGAGATACCCCCTCCCCCTGCACTCACAGCTGATCTCCGGGTGAGATACCCCCTCCCCCTGCACTCACAGCTGATCTCCAGGTGAGATACCCCCTCCTCCTGCACTCACAGCTGATCTCCAGGTGAGATACCTCCTCCCCCTGCACTCACAGCTGATCTCCGGGTGAGACACCCCTCCACCTGCGCTCACAGCTGATCTACAGGTGAGAGACTCGCTGCGCTCACAGCTGATCTCCAGGTGAGATACCCCCTCCCCCTGCACTCACAGCTGATCTCCAGGTGAGATACCACCTCCTCCTGCACTCACAGCTGATCTCCAGGTGAGATACCCCCTCCCCCTGCACTCACAGCTGATCTCCAGGTGAGATACCCCCTCCCCCTGCACTCACAGCTGATCTCCGTGTGAGATACCCCCTCCCCCTGCACTCACAGCTGATCTCCAGGTGAGATACCCCCTCCTCCTGCACTCACAGCTGATCTCCAAGTGAGACACCTCCTCCCCCTGCACTCACAGCTGATCTCCAGGTGAGATACCCCCTCCCCCTGCACTCACAGCTGATCTCCAGGTGAGATACCTCCTCCTCCTGCACTCACAGCTGATCTCCTGGTGAGATACCCCCTCCCCCTGCCTCACAGCTGATCTCCAGGTGACATACCCCCTCCCCCTGCCTCACAGCTGATCTCCAGGTGAGATACCCCCTCCTCCTGCACTCACAGCTGATCTCCAGGTGAGATACCCCCTCCCCCTGCACTCACAGCTGATCTCCAGGTGAGACACCTCCTCCTCCTGCACTCTCAGCTGATCTCCAGGTGAGACACCTCCTCCCCCTGCACTCACAACTGATCTCCAGGTGAGATACCTCCTCCTCCTGCACTCATAGCTGATCTCCAGGTGAGGTCATCTGCTTCACAGAATTGTAAGTAGGATAGCAGAGAGACTCTTCCTGTGCTTAGTCTGTGAAGCAGATGATCTCACCCAGAGATCAGCTGTGAATACAGGTGAAGGTAGTGAATCACCTGGAGATCAGCTGTCAGTGCAGGGGGAGGGGGTGTCTCACCCACAGATCAGCTGTGAGCGCAGGGGTAGGAGGTGTCTCACCCGGAGATCAGCTGTGAGTGCAGGGGGAGGAGGTGTCTCACCCGGAGATCAGCTGTGAGTGCAGGGGGAGGAGGTGTCTCACCTGGAGATCAGCTATGAGTGCAGGGGGAGGGGGTGTCTCACCTGGAGATCACCTGTGAGTGCAGAGGGAGGGGGTGTCTCACCCGGAGATCAGCTGTGAGTGCAGGAGGAGGAGGTGTCTCACCCGGAGATCAGCTGTGAGTGCAGGGGGAGGAGGTATCTCACCTGGAGATCAGCTGTGAGTGCAGGGGGAGGAGGTGTCTCACCCGGAGATCAGCTGTGAGGGCAGGAGGAGGAGGTATCTCACCTGGAGATCAGCTGTGAGTGCAGGGGGAGGGGGTATCTCACCTGGAGATCAGCTGTGAGTGCAGGGGGAGGAGGTGTCTCACCTGGAGATCAGCTGTGAGTGCAGGGGGAGGAGGTATCTCACCTGGAGATCAGCTGTGAGTGCAGGGGGAGGAGGTGTCTCACCCGGAGATCAGCTGTGAGGGCAGGGGGAGGAGGTGTCTCACCTGGAGATCAGCTGTGAATACAGGTGGAGGTAGTGAATCACCTGGAGTTCAGCTGTGAGTGCAGGGGGAGGGGGTGTCTCACCCGGAGATCATCTGTGAGGGCAGGGGGAGGAGGTGTCTCACCTGGAGATCAGCTGTGAATACAGGTGGAGGTAGTGAATCACCTGGAGATCAGCTGTGAGGCAGGGGGAGGGGGTGTCTCACCTGGAGATCAGCTGTGAATACAGGTGGAGGTAGTGAATCACCTGGAGATCAGCTGTGAGGGCAGGGGGAGGGGGTATCTCACCTGGAGAACAGCTGTGAGGCAGGGGGAGGGGGTATCTCACCTGGAGATCAGCTGTGAGGCAGGAGGAGGGGGTGTCTCACCTGGAGATCAGCTGTGAATACAGGTGGAGGTAGTGAATCACCTGGAGATCAGCTGTGAGGCAGGGGGAGGGGGTGTCTCACCCGGAGATCAGCTGTGAGTGCAGGGGGAGGAGGTGTCTCACCTGGATATCAGCTGTGAGTGCAGGGGGAGGAGGTGTCTCACCTGGAGATCAGCTGTGAGGCAGGGGGAGGAGGTGTCTCACCTGGAGATCAGCTGTGAGTGCAGGAGGAGGAGGTGTCTCACCTGGAGATCAGCTGTGAATACAGGTGGAGGTAGTGAATCACCTGGAGATCAGCTGTGAGTGCAGGGGGAGAGAGTGAATCACAGACACTCTGTGCTTGCAGCAGGGAGCCTTGTGACAGACAATACATTGTGCAGGCTGCGGTTGGAGAGCTCTTATGACAGGAACTGCAACCAGCTGATCACCCACTACCAGAACCTAATGGAATAACGCCAGGTGGCGCCAGAGAGCATAATTGAAAAAATAAAAGCTTGGTATCTTTTGAACGAAGCATAATTTTGAATCACTTTAAATTACAAAACTATTTCCACCTTTTCTGGTTGGTTACTTGTATTCATTATAGTGGCACAACCCCTTTAAGAAGGATACTACTCTGAGGTACAGGATAAGACCAGAAAGGGTGTTCCCCCACTCGAATCGCCGCTACCAGTGCGGCTTCATCAGGAGTACCTGCATTAAAGAGCGTTCAAAGCTTGTGTGTATATGTATGTATATAATATATATTTATGTAACTCATAAATTAACTTACATCTGGAGGAGCGGCCGCCTCGGCAAACAGACATGCGCCAAAATACTCTGACATTGTTTCCTCGTAAGTGCTGGCCCGAGTACTGTGGTCCCCAGTAATCTGCCTGGGGGGCCACAGAGAAGCTGATCACGGGCCAGAGGTTCCCCACCCCTGCTCTAATGGAAATGTACTGCAGAGGAAACAAGCTATTGCAATGACAATGACTCAAAAAGATCTAATCAAATAAAAGTTTAAGATCCAGTAGCAGTTTTAGTATTCAGCACTTATGAGGAGTTTTTAGTACAGAGTAAATTAGCATGAGCTCACTATAAAAGAGTAATACAATACCAGCACCACCAATTAAAAGTGGGTCCATTTAGAGGGGTTGTGCGACCATAAAGAATACAGTAAACCAACCAGAAAAGGTGAAAATATATAGATTTGTAATTTCTAGTGATTAAAAATTATGCTTCATTCAAAAGATACCAAGCTTTTATTTTTTGAATGCTGCTCTCTGGCGCCCCCTGGCGTTATTCCACTACGTCCTGGTAGTAGGTGATCAACTGGTCGGGTTTGAGCAGTTTCTGTCTTAAGAGCTCCCCACCCGCAGCCTGCACAATGTATTCTCTGTCACAAGGCCCCCTGCGGTAAGCACAGTGTGTGTGATTCACCCCCTCCCCTTGAGCTCACTGCTCACCTCCATGTGATTCACTCCCTCCCCCTACACTCACTGCTGATCTCCGGGTGAGACACCCCTCCACCTGCGCTCACAGCTGATCTACAGGTGAGATACCCCCTCCTCCTGCACTCACAGCTGATCTCTGGGTGAGACACCCCTCCACCTGCGCTCACAGCTGATCTACAGGTGAGAGACTCGCTGCACTCACAGCTGATCTCACTGAATCACCCCCTCCCCCTGTGCTCACAGCTGATCTCTGGGTGAGATACCCCCTCCTCCTGCACTCACAGCTGTTCTCCCGGTTAGACACGTCCTCCTCCTGCGCTCACCGCTCATATCCGGGTGAGATACCTCCTCCTCCTGCCCTCACAGCTGATCTCCGGGTGAGACACCTCCTCCCCCTGCACTCACAGCTGATCTCAGGGTGAGACACCTCCTCCCCCTGCACTCACAGCTGATCTCCAGGTGAGATACCCCCTCCTCCTGCCCTCACAGCTGATCTCCGGGTGAGATACCCCCTCCCCCTGCACTCACAGCTGATCTCCAGGTGAGATACCCTCTCCTCCTGCCCTCACAGCTGATCTCCAGGTGAGATACCCCCTCCCCCTGCACACACAGCCGATCTCGGGGTGAGACCCCCCCCTCCCCCTGCACTCACAGCTGATCTCGGGGTGAGACACCTCCTCCCCCTGCACTCACAGCTGATCTCCAGGTGAGATACCCCCTCCTCCTGCCCTCACAGCTGATCTCCGGGTGAGATACCCCCTCCCCCTGCACTCACAGCTGATTTCCAGGTGAGATACCCCCTCCCCCTGCACTCACAGCTGATCTCCAGGTGAGATACCCCCTCCCCCTGCACTCTCAGCTGATCTCCAGGTGAGATACCCCCTCCTCCTGCACTCACAGCTGATCTCCAGGTGAGATACCCCCTCCCCCTGCACACACAGCTGATCTCCAGGTGAGATACCCCCTCCTCCTACACTCACAGCTGATCTCCAGGTGAGATACCCCCTCCCCCTGCTCTCACAGCTGTTCTCGGGTTAAGACACCTCCTCCTCCTGCGCTCACCGCTCATATCCGGGTGAGATACCCCCTCCTCCTGCACTTACAGCTGATCTCTGGGTGAGACACCCCTCCCCCTGCACTCACAGCTGATCTCCAGGTGAGATACCCCCTCCCCCTGCACTCACAGCTGATCTCCAGGTGAGATACCCCCTCCCCCTGCACTCATAGCTGATCTCCAGGTGAGATACCCCCTCCCCCTGCACTCACAGCTGATATCCAGGTGAGATACCCCCTCCCCCTGCACTCATAGCTGATCTCCAGGTGAGATACCCCCTCCTCTTGCCCTCACAGCTGATCTCCAGGTGAGATAGCCCCTCCCCCTGCACTCATAGCTGATCTCCAGGTGAGATACCCCCTCCTCCTGCACTCACAGCTGATCTCCAGGTGAGATACCCCCTCCCCCTGCCCTCACAGCTGATCTCCAGGTGAGATACCCCCTCCCCCTGCACTCACAGCTGATCTCCAGGTGGGATACCCCCCCCCCTGCACTCATAGCTGATCTCCAGGTGAGATACCCCCTCCTCTTGCCCTCACAACTGATCTCCAGGTGAGATACCCCCTCCCCCTGCACTCATAGCTGATCTCCAGGTGAGATACCCCCTTCTCCTGCACTCACAGCTGATCTCCAGGTGAGATACCCCCTCCCTCTGCCCTCACAGCTGATCTCCAGGTGAGATACCCCCTCCCCCTGCACTCACAGCTGATCTCCAGGTGAGATACCCCGTCCCCCTGCACTCATAGCTGATCTCCAGGTGAGATACCCCCTCCTCTTGCCCTCACAGCTGATCTCCAGGTGAGATACCCCCTCCCCCTGCACTCATAGCTGATCTCCAGGTGAGATACCCCCTCCCCCTGCACTCACAGCTGATCTCCAGGTGAGATATCCCCTCCCCCTGCACTCACAGCTGATCTCCAGGTGAGATATCTCCTCCTCCTGCACTCATAGCTGATCTCCAGGTGAGATACCCCCTCCTCCTGCACTCACAGCTGATCTCCAGGTGAGATACCCCCTCCCCCTGCACTCATAGCTGATCTCCAGGTGAGATACCTCCTCCTCTTGCCCTCACAGCTGATCTCTGGGTGAGACACCCCCTCCCCCTGCACTCACAGCTGATCTCCAGGTGAGATACCTCCTCCTCCTGCACTCATAGCTGATCTCCAGGTGAGATACCCCCTCCTCCTGCACTCACAGCTGATCTCCAGGTGAGATACCTCCTCCTCCTGCACTCATAGCTGATCTCCAGGTGAGGTCATCTGCTTCACAGAATTGTAAGTAGGATAGCAGAGAGACATTTCCTGTGCTTAGTCTGTGAAGCAGATGATCTCACCCGGAGATCAGCTGTGAATACAGGTGGAGGTAGTGAATCACCCGGAGATCAGCTGTCAGTGCAGGGGGAGGGGGTGTCTCACCCACAGATCAGCTGTGAGCGCAGGGTTAAGAGGTGTCTCAACCGGAGATCAGCTGTGAGTGCAGGGGGAGGAGGTGTCTCACCTGGAGATCAGCTGTGAGTACAGGGGGAGGGGGTATCTCACCTGGAGATCATCTGTGAGTGCAGGGGGAGGGGGTATCTCACCTGGAGATCAGCTGTGAGCGCAGGGGGAGGAGGTGTCTCACCTGGAGATCAGCTGTGAGTGCAGGGGGAGGAGGTATCTCACCCTGAGATCAGCTGTGAGTGCAGGGGGAGGGGGTATCTCACCTGGAGATCAGCTGTGAGTGCAGGAGGAGGGGGTATCTCACCTGGATATCAGCTGTGAGTGCAGGAGGAGGAGGTGTCTCACCCGTAGATCAGCTGTGAGTGCAGGGGGAGGGGGTGTCTCACCCAGAGATCAGCTGTGAGTGCAGGGGGAGGAGTTGTCTCACCCGGAGATCAGCTGTGAGTGCAGGTGGAGGAGGTGTCTCTCCCGGAGATCAGCTGTGAGTGCAGGGGGAGGAGGTGTCTCACCCAGAGATCAGCTGTGAGTGCAGGGGGAGGAGGTGTCTCACCCAGAGATCAGCTGTTAGCAAAGGGGGAGGGGGTGTCTCACCTGGAGATCAGCTGTGAGTGCAGGGGGAGGGGGTGTCCCACCTGGAGATCAGCTGTGAGTGCAGGGGGAGGAGGTGTCTCACCCGTAGATCAGCTGTGAGTGCAGGGGGAGTAGGTGTCTCACCCGGAGATCAGCTGTGAGGCAGGGGGAGGAGGTATCTCACCTGGAGATCAGCTGTGAGTGCAGGGGGAGGAGGTATCTCACCCGGAGATCAGCTGTGAGTGCAGGGGGAGGAGGTGTCTCACCTGGAGATCAGCTGTGAGGCAGGGGGAGGAGGTGTCTCACCTGGAGATCAGCTGTGAGTGCAGGGGAAGGAGGTGTCTCATCTGGAGATCAGCTGTGAGGGCAGGGGGAGGAGGTGTCTCACCTGGAGATCAGCTGTGAGTGCAGGGGGAGGAGGTATCTCACCCGGAGATCAGCTGTGAGTGCAGGGGGGGGAGGTATCTCACCCGGAGATCAGCTGTGAGTGCAGGGGGAGGAGGTGTCTCACCTGGAGATCAGCTGTGAGTGCAGGGGGAGGAGGTGTCTCACCTGGAGATCAGCTGTGAGTGCAGGAGGAGGAGGTGTCTCACCCGGAGATCAGCTGTGAGTGCAGGAGGAGGGGGTGTCTCACCTGGAGATCAGCTGTGAGTGCAGGGGGAGGCTGTGTCTCACCTGGAGATCAGCTGTGAGTGCAGGGGGAGGAGGTATCTCACCCGGAGATCAGCTGTGAGTGCAGGGGGAGGAGGTATCTCACCCGGAGATCAGCTGTGAGTGCAGGGGGAGGAGGTGTCTCACCTGGAGATCAGCTGTGAGTGCAGGGGGAGGAGGTGTCTCACCCGGAGATCAGCTGTGAGTGCAGGGGGATGGGGTATCTCACCTGGAGATCAGCTGTGAGTACAGGGGGAGGAGGTGTCTCACCCGGAGATCAGCTGTGAGCGCAGGAGGAGAGGGTATCTCACCCGTAGATCAGCTGTGAGTGCAGGGGGAGGAGGTGTCTCACCCGGAGATCAGCTGTGAGTGCAGGGGGAGGAGGTGTCTCACCCGGAGATCAGCTGTGAGTGCAGGGGGAGGAGGTGTCTCACCTGGAGATCAGCTGTGAGTGCAGGGGGAGGAGGTGTCTCACCTGGAGATCAGCTGTGAGTGCAGGAGGAGGGTGTGAATCACCTGGAGATCAGCTGTGAGTGCAGGGGGAGAGAGTGAATCACAGACACTCTGTGCTTGCAGCAGGGAGCCTTGTGACAGACAATACATTGTGCAGGCTGCGGTTGGAGAGCTCTTATGACAGGAACTGCAACCAGCTGATCACCCACTACCAGAACCTAATGGAATAACGCCAGGTGGCGCCAGAGAGCATAATTGAAAAAATAAAAGCTTGGTATCTTTTGAACGAAGCATAATTTTGAATCACTTTAAATTACAAAACTATTTATTTCCACCTTTTCTGGTTGGTTACTTGTATTCATTATAGTGGCACAACCCCTTTAAGAAGGATACTACTCTGAGGTACAGGATAAGACCAGAAAGGGTGTTCCCCCACTCGAATCGCCGCTACCAGTGCGGCTTCATCAGGAGTACCTGCATTAAAGAGCGTTCAAAGCTTGTGTGTAGATGTATGTATACAATATATATTTATGTAACTCATAAATTAAGATAACTTACATCTGGAGGGGCGGCCGCCTCGGCAAACAGACATGCGCCACATACTCTGACTTTGTTTCCTCGTAAGTGCTGGCCCGAGTACTGTGGTCCCCAGTAATCTGCCTGGGGGGCCACAGAGAAGCTGATCACGGGCCCGGGGTTCCCCAGCCCTGCTCTAATGGAAATGTACTGCAGAGGAAACAAGCTATTGCAATGACAATGACTCAAAAAGATCTAATCAAATAAAAGTTTAAGATCCAGTAGCAGTTTTAGTATTCAGCACTTATGAGGAGTTTTTAGTACAGAGTAAATTAGCATGAGCTCACTATAAAAGAGTAATACAATACCAGCACCACCAATTAAAAGTGGGTCCATTTAGAGGGGTTGTGTGACCATAAAGAATACAGTTAACCAACCAGAAAAGGTGAAAATATATAGATTTGTAATTTCTAGTGATTAAAAATTATGCTTCATTCAAAAGATACCAAACTTTTATTTTTTGAATGCTGCTCTCTGGCGCCACCTGGCGTTATTCCATTACGTCCTGGTAGTGGATGATCAGCTGGTCGGGTTTGAGCAGTTTTTGTCATAAGAGCTCCCCACCCGCAGCCTGCACAATGTATTCTCTGTCACAAGGTCCCGTGCTGTAAGCACAGTGTGTGTGATTCACCCCTTGAGCTCACTGCTCACCTCCAGGTGATTCACTCCCTCCCCCTACACTCACTGCTGATCTCTGGGTGAGACACCCCCTCCCCCTGCACTCATAACTTGTCTCCGGTTGAGACACTCCCTCCAATTGCGCTCACAGCTGATCTACTGGTGAGACACCGCCTACCCCTGCACTCACAGCTGATCTCCGTGTGAGACACCCCTTCTCCCTGCACTCACAGCTGATCTCCGGGTGAGATACCCCCTCCCCCTGCACTCTCAGCTGATCTCCAGGTGAGATACCCCCTCCCCCTGCACTCACAGCTGATCTCCGGGTGAGATACCCCCTCCACCTGCACTCACAGCTGATCTACAGGTGAGAGACGCGCTGCGCTCACAGCTGATCTCCAAGTGAGACACCTCCTCCCCCTGCACTCACAGCTGATCTCCAGGTGAGATACCCCCTCCCCCTGCACTCACAGCTGATCTCCAGGTGAGATACCTCCTCCTCCTGCACTCACAGCTGATCTCCAGGTGAGATACCCCCTCCCCCTGCCTCACAGCTGATCTCCAGGTGAGACACCTCTTCCCCCTGCACTCACAGCTGATCTCCAGGTGAGATACCCCCTCCCCCTGCACTCACAGCTGATCTCCAGGTGAGATACCCCCTCCCCCTGCACTCACAGCTGATCTCCAGGTGAGATACCTCCTCCCCCTGCACTCACAGCTGATCTCCGGGTGAGACACCCCTCCACCTGCGCTCACAGCTGATCTACAGGTGAGAGACTCGCTGCGCTCACAGCTGATCTCCAGGTGAGATACCACCTCCCCCTGCACTCACAGCTGATCTCCAGGTGAGATACCACCTCCTCCTGCACTCACAGCTGATCTCCAGGTGAGATACCCCCTCCCCCTGCACTCACAGCTGATCTCCAGGTGAGATACCTCCTCCCCCTGCACTCACAGCTGATCTACAGGTGAGATACCTCCTCCTCCTGCACTCACAGCTGATCTCCAGGTGAGATACCCCCTCCCCCTGCCTCACAGCTGATCTCCAGGTGAGACACCTCTTCCCCCTGCACTCACAGCTGATCTCCGGGTGAGATACCCCCTCCTCCTGCCCTCACAGCTAATCTCCAGTTGAGATACCCCCTCCTCCTGCACTCACAGCTGATCTCCAGGTGAGATACCTCCTCCCCCTGCACTCACAGCTGATCTCCAGGTGAGACACCTCCTCCCCCTGCACTCTCAGCTGATTTCCAGGTGAGATACCTCCTCCCCCTGCACTCACAGCTGATTTCCAGGTGAGACACCTCCTCCACCTGCACTCTCAGCTGATCTCCAGGTGAGATACCTCCTCCTCCTGCACTCATAGCTGATCTCCGGGTGAGACACCCCCTCCCCCTGCCTTACAGCTGATCTCCGGGTGAGACACCTCCTCCCCCTGCACTCACAGCTGATCTCCGGGTGAGATACCCCCTCCTCCTGCACTCACAGCTGATCTCCAGGTGAGATATCTCCTCCTCCTGCACTCATAGCTGATCTCCAGGTGAGATACCCCCTCCTCCTGCACTCACAGCTGATCTCCAGGTGAGATACCCCCTCCCCCTGCACTCATAGCTGATCTCCAGGTGAGATACCTCCTCCTCTTGCCCTCACAGCTGATCTCTGGGTGAGACACCCCCTCCCCCTGCACTCACAGCTGATCTCCAGGTGAGATACCTCCTCCTCCTGCACTCATAGCTGATCTCCAGGTGAGATACCCCCTCCTCCTGCACTCACAGCTGATCTCCAGGTGAGATACCTCCTCCTCCTGCACTCATAGCTGATCTCCAGGTGAGGTCATCTGCTTCACAGAATTGTAAGTAGGATAGCAGAGAGACATTTCCTGTGCTTAGTCTGTGAAGCAGATGATCTCACCCGGAGATCAGCTGTGAATACAGGTGGAGGTAGTGAATCACCCGGAGATCAGCTGTCAGTGCAGGGGGAGGGGGTGTCTCACCCACAGATCAGCTGTGAGCGCAGGGTTAAGAGGTGTCTCAACCGGAGATCAGCTGTCAGCGCAGGGTTAAGAGGTGTCTCAACCGGAGATCAGCTGTGAGTGCAGGGGGAGGAGGTGTCTCACCTGGAGATCAGCTGTGAGTACAGGGGGAGGGGGTATCTCACCTGGAGATCATCTGTGAGTGCAGGGGGAGGGGGTATCTCACCTGGAGATCAGCTGTGAGCGCAGGGGGAGGAGGTGTCTCACCTGGAGATCAGCTGTGAGTGCAGGGGGAGGAGGTATCTCACCCTGAGATCAGCTGTGAGTGCAGGGGGAGGGGGTATCTCACCTGGAGATCAGCTGTGAGTGCAGGAGGAGGGGGTATCTCACCTGGATATCAGCTGTGAGTGCAGGAGGAGGAGGTGTCTCACCCGTAGATCAGCTGTGAGTGCAGGGGGAGGGGGTGTCTCACCCAGAGATCAGCTGTGAGTGCAGGGGGAGGAGTTGTCTCACCCGGAGATCAGCTGTGAGTGCAGGTGGAGGAGGTGTCTCTCCCGGAGATCAGCTGTGAGTGCAGGGGGAGGAGGTGTCTCACCCAGAGATCAGCTGTGAGTGCAGGGGGAGGAGGTGTCTCACCCAGAGATCAGCTGTTAGCAAAGGGGGAGGGGGTGTCTCACCTGGAGATCAGCTGTGAGTGCAGGGGGAGGGGGTGTCCCACCTGGAGATCAGCTGTGAGTGCAGGGGGAGGAGGTGTCTCACCCGTAGATCAGCTGTGAGTGCAGGGGGAGTAGGTGTCTCACCCGGAGATCAGCTGTGAGGCAGGGGGAGGAGGTATCTCACCTGGAGATCAGCTGTGAGTGCAGGGGGAGGAGGTATCTCACCCGGAGATCAGCTGTGAGTGCAGGGGGAGGAGGTGTCTCACCTGGAGATCAGCTGTGAGGCAGGGGGAGGTCTCACCTGGAGATCAGCTGTGAGGCAGGGGGAGGAGGTGTCTCACCTGGAGATCAGCTGTGAGTGCAGGGGAAGGAGGTGTCTCATCTGGAGATCAGCTGTGAGGGCAGGGGGAGGAGGTGTCTCACCTGGAGATCAGCTGTGAGTGCAGGGGGAGGAGGTATCTCACCCGGAGATCAGCTGTGAGTGCAGGGGGGGGAGGTATCTCACCCGGAGATCAGCTGTGAGTGCAGGGGGAGGAGGTGTCTCACCTGGAGATCAGCTGTGAGTGCAGGGGGAGGAGGTGTCTCACCTGGAGATCAGCTGTGAGTGCAGGAGGAGGAGGTGTCTCACCCGGAGATCAGCTGTGAGTGCAGGAGGAGGGGGTGTCTCACCTGGAGATCAGCTGTGAGTGCAGGGGGAGGCTGTGTCTCACCTGGAGATCAGCTGTGAGTGCAGGGGGAGGAGGTATCTCACCCGGAGATCAGCTGTGAGTGCAGGGGGAGGAGGTATCTCACCCGGAGATCAGCTGTGAGTGCAGGGGGAGGAGGTGTCTCACCTGGAGATCAGCTGTGAGTGCAGGGGGAGGAGGTGTCTCACCCGGAGATCAGCTGTGAGTGCAGGGGGAGGGGGTATCTCACCTGGAGATCAGCTGTGAGTACAGGGGGAGGAGGTGTCTCACCCGGAGATCAGCTGTGAGCGCAGGAGGAGAGGGTATCTCACCCGTAGATCAGCTGTGAGTGCAGGGGGAGGAGGTGTCTCACCCGGAGATCAGCTGTGAGTGCAGGGGGAGGAGGTGTCTCACCCGGAGATCAGCTGTGAGTGCAGGGGGAGGAGGTGTCTCACCTGGAGATCAGCTGTGAGTGCAGGGGGAGGAGGTGTCTCACCTGGAGATCAGCTGTGAGTGCAGGAGGAGGGTGTGAATCACCTGGAGATCAGCTGTGAGTGCAGGGGGAGAGAGTGAATCACAGACACTCTGTGCTTGCAGCAGGGAGCCTTGTGACAGACAATACATTGTGCAGGCTGCGGTTGGAGAGCTCTTATGACAGGAACTGCAACCAGCTGATCACCCACTACCAGAACCTAATGGAATAATGCCAGGTGGCGCCAGAGAGCATAATTGAAAAAATAAAAGCTTGGTATCTTTTGAACGAAGCATAATTTTGAATCACTTTAAATTACAAAACTATTTATTTCCACCTTTTCTGGTTGGTTACTTGTATTCATTATAGTGGCACAACCCCTTTAAGAAGGATACTACTCTGAGGTACAGGATAAGACCAGAAAGGGTGTTCCCCCACTCGAATCGCCGCTACCAGTGCGGCTTCATCAGGAGTACCTGCATTAAAGAGCGTTCAAAGCTTGTGTGTAGATGTATGTATACAATATATATTTATGTAACTCATAAATTAAGATAACTTACATCTGGAGGGGCGGCCGCCTCGGCAAACAGACATGCGCCACATACTCTGACTTTGTTTCCTCGTAAGTGCTGGCCCGAGTACTGTGGTCCCCAGTAATCTGCCTGGGGGGCCACAGAGAAGCTGATCACGGGCCCGGGGTTCCCCAGCCCTGCTCTAATGGAAATGTACTGCAGAGGAAACAAGCTATTGCAATGACAATGACTCAAAAAGATCTAATCAAATAAAAGTTTAAGATCCAGTAGCAGTTTTAGTATTCAGCACTTATGAGGAGTTTTTAGTACAGAGTAAATTAGCATGAGCTCACTATAAAAGAGTAATACAATACCAGCACCACCAATTAAAAGTGGGTCCATTTAGAGGGGTTGTGTGACCATAAAGAATACAGTTAACCAACCAGAAAAGGTGAAAATATATAGATTTGTAATTTCTAGTGATTAAAAATTATGCTTCATTCAAAAGATACCAAACTTTTATTTTTTGAATGCTGCTCTCTGGCGCCACCTGGCGTTATTCCATTACGTCCTGGTAGTGGATGATCAGCTGGTCGGGTTTGAGCAGTTTTTGTCATAAGAGCTCCCCACCCGCAGCCTGCACAATGTATTCTCTGTCACAAGGTCCCGTGCTGTAAGCACAGTGTGTGTGATTCACCCCTTGAGCTCACTGCTCACCTCCAGGTGATTCACTCCCTCCCCCTACACTCACTGCTGATCTCTGGGTGAGACACCCCCTCCCCCTGCACTCATAACTTGTCTCCGGTTGAGACACTCCCTCCAATTGCGCTCACAGCTGATCTACTGGTGAGACACCGCCTACCCCTGCACTCACAGCTGATCTCCGTGTGAGACACCCCTTCTCCCTGCACTCACAGCTGATCTCCGGGTGAGATACCCCCTCCCCCTGCACTCTCAGCTGATCTCCAGGTGAGATACCCCCTCCCCCTGCACTCACAGCTGATCTCCGGGTGAGATACCCCCTCCACCTGCACTCACAGCTGATCTACAGGTGAGAGACCCGCTGCGCTCACAGCTGATCTCCAAGTGAGACACCTCCTCCCCCTGCACTCACAGCTGATCTCCAGGTGAGATACCCCCTCCCCCTGCACTCACAGCTGATCTCCAGGTGAGATACCTCCTCCTCCTGCACTCACAGCTGATCTCCAGGTGAGATACCCCCTCCCCCTGCCTCACAGCTGATCTCCAGGTGAGACACCTCTTCCCCCTGCACTCACAGCTGATCTCCAGGTGAGATACCCCCTCCCCCTGCACTCACAGCTGATCTCCAGGTGAGATACCCCCTCCCCCTGCACTCACAGCTGATCTCCAGGTGAGATACCTCCTCCCCCTGCACTCACAGCTGATCTCCGGGTGAGACACCCCTCCACCTGCGCTCACAGCTGATCTACAGGTGAGAGACTCGCTGCGCTCACAGCTGATCTCCAGGTGAGATACCACCTCCCCCTGCACTCACAGCTGATCTCCAGGTGAGATACCACCTCCTCCTGCACTCACAGCTGATCTCCAGGTGAGATACCCCCTCCCCCTGCACTCACAGCTGATCTCCAGGTGAGATACCTCCTCCCCCTGCACTCACAGCTGATCTCCAGGTGAGATACCTCCTCCTCCTGCACTCACAGCTGATCTCCAGGTGAGATACCCCCTCCCCCTGCCTCACAGCTGATCTCCAGGTGAGACACCTCTTCCCCCTGCACTCACAGCTGATCTCCGGGTGAGATACCCCCTCCTCCTGCCCTCACAGCTAATCTCCAGTTGAGATACCCCCTCCTCCTGCACTCACAGCTGATCTCCAGGTGAGATACCTCCTCCCCCTGCACTCACAGCTGATCTCCAGGTGAGACACCTCCTCCCCCTGCACTCTCAGCTGATTTCCAGGTGAGATACCTCCTCCCCCTGCACTCACAGCTGATTTCCAGGTGAGACACCTCCTCCACCTGCACTCTCAGCTGATCTCCAGGTGAGATACCTCCTCCTCCTGCACTCATAGCTGATCTCCGGGTGAGACACCCCCTCCCCCTGCCTTACAGCTGATCTCCGGGTGAGACACCTCCTCCCCCTGCACTCACAGCTGATCTCCGGGTGAGATACCCCCTCCTCCTGCACTCACAGCTGATCTCCAGGTGAGATATCTCCTCCTCCTGCACTCATAGCTGATCTCCAGGTGAGATACCCCCTCCTCCTGCACTCACAGCTGATCTCCAGGTGAGATACCCCCTCCCCCTGCACTCATAGCTGATCTCCAGGTGAGATACCTCCTCCTCTTGCCCTCACAGCTGATCTCTGGGTGAGACACCCCCTCCCCCTGCACTCACAGCTGATCTCCAGGTGAGATACCTCCTCCTCCTGCACTCATAGCTGATCTCCAGGTGAGATACCCCCTCCTCCTGCACTCACAGCTGATCTCCAGGTGAGATACCTCCTCCTCCTGCACTCATAGCTGATCTCCAGGTGAGGTCATCTGCTTCACAGAATTGTAAGTAGGATAGCAGAGAGACATTTCCTGTGCTTAGTCTGTGAAGCAGATGATCTCACCCGGAGATCAGCTGTGAATACAGGTGGAGGTAGTGAATCACCCGGAGATCAGCTGTCAGTGCAGGGGGAGGGGGTGTCTCACCCACAGATCAGCTGTGAGCGCAGGGTTAAGAGGTGTCTCAACCGGAGATCAGCTGTCAGCGCAGGGTTAAGAGGTGTCTCAACCGGAGATCAGCTGTGAGTGCAGGGGGAGGAGGTGTCTCACCTGGAGATCAGCTGTGAGTACAGGGGGAGGGGGTATCTCACCTGGAGATCATCTGTGAGTGCAGGGGGAGGGGGTATCTCACCTGGAGATCAGCTGTGAGCGCAGGGGGAGGAGGTGTCTCACCTGGAGATCAGCTGTGAGTGCAGGGGGAGGAGGTATCTCACCCTGAGATCAGCTGTGAGTGCAGGGGGAGGGGGTATCTCACCTGGAGATCAGCTGTGAGTGCAGGAGGAGGGGGTATCTCACCTGGATATCAGCTGTGAGTGCAGGAGGAGGAGGTGTCTCACCCGTAGATCAGCTGTGAGTGCAGGGGGAGGGGGTGTCTCACCCAGAGATCAGCTGTGAGTGCAGGGGGAGGAGTTGTCTCACCCGGAGATCAGCTGTGAGTGCAGGTGGAGGAGGTGTCTCTCCCGGAGATCAGCTGTGAGTGCAGGGGGAGGAGGTGTCTCACCCAGAGATCAGCTGTGAGTGCAGGGGGAGGAGGTGTCTCACCCAGAGATCAGCTGTTAGCAAAGGGGGAGGGGGTGTCTCACCTGGAGATCAGCTGTGAGTGCAGGGGGAGGGGGTGTCCCACCTGGAGATCAGCTGTGAGTGCAGGGGGAGGAGGTGTCTCACCCGTAGATCAGCTGTGAGTGCAGGGGGAGTAGGTGTCTCACCCGGAGATCAGCTGTGAGGCAGGGGGAGGAGGTATCTCACCTGGAGATCAGCTGTGAGTGCAGGGGGAGGAGGTATCTCACCCGGAGATCAGCTGTGAGTGCAGGGGGAGGAGGTGTCTCACCTGGAGATCAGCTGTGAGGCAGGGGGAGGTCTCACCTGGAGATCAGCTGTGAGGCAGGGGGAGGAGGTGTCTCACCTGGAGATCAGCTGTGAGTGCAGGGGAAGGAGGTGTCTCACCTGGAGATCAGCTGTGAGTGCAGGGGAAGGAGGTGTCTCATCTGGAGATCAGCTGTGAGGGCAGGGGGAGGAGGTGTCTCACCTGGAGATCAGCTGTGAGTGCAGGGGGAGGAGGTATCTCACCCGGAGATCAGCTGTGAGTGCAGGGGGGGGAGGTATCTCACCCGGAGATCAGCTGTGAGTGCAGGGGGAGGAGGTGTCTCACCTGGAGATCAGCTGTGAGTGCAGGGGGAGGAGGTGTCTCACCTGGAGATCAGCTGTGAGTGCAGGAGGAGGAGGTGTCTCACCCGGAGATCAGCTGTGAGTGCAGGAGGAGGGGGTGTCTCACCTGGAGATCAGCTGTGAGTGCAGGGGGAGGCTGTGTCTCACCTGGAGATCAGCTGTGAGTGCAGGGGGAGGAGGTATCTCACCCGGAGATCAGCTGTGAGTGCAGGGGGAGGAGGTATCTCACCCGGAGATCAGCTGTGAGTGCAGGGGGAGGAGGTGTCTCACCTGGAGATCAGCTGTGAGTGCAGGGGGAGGAGGTGTCTCACCCGGAGATCAGCTGTGAGTGCAGGGGGAGGGGGTATCTCACCTGGAGATCAGCTGTGAGTACAGGGGGAGGAGGTGTCTCACCCGGAGATCAGCTGTGAGCGCAGGAGGAGAGGGTATCTCACCCGTAGATCAGCTGTGAGTGCAGGGGGAGGAGGTGTCTCACCCGGAGATCAGCTGTGAGTGCAGGGGGAGGAGGTGTCTCACCCGGAGATCAGCTGTGAGTGCAGGGGGAGGAGGTGTCTCACCTGGAGATCAGCTGTGAGTGCAGGGGGAGGAGGTGTCTCACCTGGAGATCAGCTGTGAGTGCAGGAGGAGGGTGTGAATCACCTGGAGATCAGCTGTGAGTGCAGGGGGAGAGAGTGAATCACAGACACTCTGTGCTTGCAGCAGGGAGCCTTGTGACAGACAATACATTGTGCAGGCTGCGGTTGGAGAGCTCTTATGACAGGAACTGCAACCAGCTGATCACCCACTACCAGAACCTAATGGAATAACGCCAGGTGGCGCCAGAGAGCATAATTGAAAAAATAAAAGCTTGGTATCTTTTGAACGAAGCATAATTTTGAATCACTTTAAATTACAAAACTATTTATTTCCACCTTTTCTGGTTGGTTACTTGTATTCATTATAGTGGCACAACCCCTTTAAGAAGGATACTACTCTGAGGTACAGGATAAGACCAGAAAGGGTGTTCCCCCACTCGAATCGCCGCTACCAGTGCGGCTTCATCAGGAGTACCTGCATTAAAGAGCGTTCAAAGCTTGTGTGTAGATGTATGTATACAATATATATTTATGTAACTCATAAATTAAGATAACTTACATCTGGAGGGGCGGCCGCCTCGGCAAACAGACATGCGCCACATACTCTGACTTTGTTTCCTCGTAAGTGCTGGCCCGAGTACTGTGGTCCCCAGTAATCTGCCTGGGGGGCCACAGAGAAGCTGATCACGGGCCCGGGGTTCCCCAGCCCTGCTCTAATGGAAATGTACTGCAGAGGAAACAAGCTATTGCAATGACAATGACTCAAAAAGATCTAATCAAATAAAAGTTTAAGATCCAGTAGCAGTTTTAGTATTCAGCACTTATGAGGAGTTTTTAGTACAGAGTAAATTAGCATGAGCTCACTATAAAAGAGTAATACAATACCAGCACCACCAATTAAAAGTGGGTCCATTTAGAGGGGTTGTGTGACCATAAAGAATACAGTTAACCAACCAGAAAAGGTGAAAATATATAGATTTGTAATTTCTAGTGATTAAAAATTATGCTTCATTCAAAAGATACCAAACTTTTATTTTTTGAATGCTGCTCTCTGGCGCCACCTGGCGTTATTCCATTACGTCCTGGTAGTGGATGATCAGCTGGTCGGGTTTGAGCAGTTTTTGTCATAAGAGCTCCCCACCCGCAGCCTGCACAATGTATTCTCTGTCACAAGGTCCCGTGCTGTAAGCACAGTGTGTGTGATTCACCCCTTGAGCTCACTGCTCACCTCCAGGTGATTCACTCCCTCCCCCTACACTCACTGCTGATCTCTGGGTGAGACACCCCCTCCCCCTGCACTCATAACTTGTCTCCGGTTGAGACACTCCCTCCAATTGCGCTCACAGCTGATCTACTGGTGAGACACCGCCTACCCCTGCACTCACAGCTGATCTCCGTGTGAGACACCCCTTCTCCCTGCACTCACAGCTGATCTCCGGGTGAGATACCCCCTCCCCCTGCACTCTCAGCTGATCTCCAGGTGAGATACCCCCTCCCCCTGCACTCACAGCTGATCTCCGGGTGAGATACCCCCTCCACCTGCACTCACAGCTGATCTACAGGTGAGAGACCCGCTGCGCTCACAGCTGATCTCCAAGTGAGACACCTCCTCCCCCTGCACTCACAGCTGATCTCCAGGTGAGATACCCCCTCCCCCTGCACTCACAGCTGATCTCCAGGTGAGATACCTCCTCCTCCTGCACTCACAGCTGATCTCCAGGTGAGATACCCCCTCCCCCTGCCTCACAGCTGATCTCCAGGTGAGACACCTCTTCCCCCTGCACTCACAGCTGATCTCCAGGTGAGATACCCCCTCCCCCTGCACTCACAGCTGATCTCCAGGTGAGATACCCCCTCCCCCTGCACTCACAGCTGATCTCCAGGTGAGATACCTCCTCCCCCTGCACTCACAGCTGATCTCCGGGTGAGACACCCCTCCACCTGCGCTCACAGCTGATCTACAGGTGAGAGACTCGCTGCGCTCACAGCTGATCTCCAGGTGAGATACCACCTCCCCCTGCACTCACAGCTGATCTCCAGGTGAGATACCACCTCCTCCTGCACTCACAGCTGATCTCCAGGTGAGATACCCCCTCCCCCTGCACTCACAGCTGATCTCCAGGTGAGATACCTCCTCCCCCTGCACTCACAGCTGATCTCCAGGTGAGATACCTCCTCCTCCTGCACTCACAGCTGATCTCCAGGTGAGATACCCCCTCCCCCTGCCTCACAGCTGATCTCCAGGTGAGACACCTCTTCCCCCTGCACTCACAGCTGATCTCCGGGTGAGATACCCCCTCCTCCTGCCCTCACAGCTAATCTCCAGTTGAGATACCCCCTCCTCCTGCACTCACAGCTGATCTCCAGGTGAGATACCTCCTCCCCCTGCACTCACAGCTGATCTCCAGGTGAGACACCTCCTCCCCCTGCACTCTCAGCTGATTTCCAGGTGAGATACCTCCTCCCCCTGCACTCACAGCTGATTTCCAGGTGAGACACCTCCTCCACCTGCACTCTCAGCTGATCTCCAGGTGAGATACCTCCTCCTCCTGCACTCATAGCTGATCTCCGGGTGAGACACCCCCTCCCCCTGCCTTACAGCTGATCTCCGGGTGAGACACCTCCTCCCCCTGCACTCACAGCTGATCTCCGGGTGAGATACCCCCTCCTCCTGCACTCACAGCTGATCTCCAGGTGAGATACCCCCTCCTACTGCACTCACAGCTGATTTCCAGGTGAGATACTCCCTCTCCCTGCACTCACAGCTGATCTCCAGGTGAGATACCTCCTCCCCCTGCACTCACAGCTGATCTCCAGGTGAGATACCTCCTCTCCCTGCACTCACAGCTGATTTCCAGGTGAGATACCCCCTCTCCCTGCACTCACAGCTGATCTCTGAGTGATTCACCCCCTCCCCCTGCACTCACAGCTGATCTCCGGGTGAGACACCCCCTCCCCCTGCGCTCACAGCTGATCTCTGAGTGATTCACCCCCTCCCCCTGCGCTAACAGCTGATTTCCGGGTGAGACTCCCCCTGCGCTCACAGCTGATCTCTGGGTGAGACACCCCCTCCCCCTGCGCTCACAGCTGATCTATGAGTGATTCACCCCCTCCCCCTGCGCTCACAGCTGATTTCCGGGTGAGACTCCCCCTGCGCTCACAGCTGATCTCTGCGTGTCCCCCCCCCACAACCCCCTGCACTCACAGCTGATCTCCGGGTGAGACACCTCCTCCCCCAGCACTCACAGCTCATATCTGGGTGAGACACCTCCTTACCCCTGTGCTCACAGCTGATCTCCGGGTGAGACACCCCTTTCCCCTGCGCTCACAGCTGATCTCCGGGTTAGACACTCCCTCCCCCTGCGCTCACAGCTGATCTCCGGGTGATTCACCATTCGCTCACAGCTGATCTCTGGGTGAGACTCCCCCTCCCCCTGCGCTCACAGCTGATCTCTGAGTGATTCACCCCTCCCCCTGCGCTCACAGCTGATTTCCAGGTGAGACTCCCCCTGCGCTCACAGCTGATCTCTGCGTGTCTCCCCCCCACACCCCCCTGCACTCACAGCTGATCTCCGGGTGAGACACCTCCTCCCCCTGCACTCACAGCTCATATCTGGGTGAGACACCTCCTTACCCCTGTGCTCACAGCTGATCTCCGGGTGAGACACCCCCTTCCTCTGCCCTCACAGCTGATCTCCGGGTGAGACACCCCCTCCCCCTGCGCTCACAGCTGATCTCAGGGTTAGACACTCCCTCCCCCTGCGCTCACAGCTGATCTCCGGGTGAGACACCCCCTCCACCTGCACTCACAGCTGATCTCCGGGTTAGACACTCCCTCCCCCTGCGCTCACAGCTGATCTCTGGGTGAGACACCCCCTCCTCCTGCACTCACAGCTCATATCTGGGTGAGACACCTCCTTACCCCTGTGCTCACAGCTGATCTCCGGGTGAGGCAACCCCTTCCCCTGCCCTCACAGCTGATCTCCGGGTGAGACAACCCCTCACCCCTGCGCTCACAGCTGATCTCCGGGTGAGACACCCCCTTCCCCTGCGCTCACAGCTGATCTCCGGGTTAGACACTCCCTCCCCCTGCGCTCACTGCTGATCTCCGGGTGAGACACCTCCTCCCCCTGCACTCACAGCTCATATCTGGCTGAGACACCTCGTTACCCCTGTGCTCACAGCTGATCTCCGGGTGAGACACCCCCTTCCCCTGTCCTCACAGCTGATCTCCGGGTGAGACACCCCCTCCTCCTGCGCTCACAGCTGATCTCCGGGTTAGACACTCCCTCCCCCTGCACTCTCAGCTGATCTCCGGGTTAGACACCTCCTTCCCCTGCACTCACAACTCATATCTGGGTGAGACACCTCCTTATCCCTGTGCTCACAGCTGATCTCCGGGTGAAACACCCCCTTCCCCTGCCCTCAGAGCTGATCTCCGGGTGAGACACCTCCTTACCCCTGTGCTCACAGCTGATCTCTGGGTGAGACACCTCCTTACCCCTGTTCTCACAGCTGATCTCTGGGTGAGACACCCCCTTCCCCTGCCCTCACAGCTGATCTCCAGGTGAGACACCCCCTTCCCCTGTCCTCACAGCTGATCTCCGGGTGAGACATCTCCTTACCCCTGCCCTCACAGCTGATCTCTGGGTGAGACACCCCCTTCCCCTGCCCTCACAGCTGATCTCCAGGTGAGACACCCCCTTTCCCTGTCCTCACAGCTGATCTCCGGGTGAGACACCTCCATACCCCTGCCCTCACAGCTGATCTCTGGGTGAGACACCCCCTTCCCCTGCCCTCACAGCTGATCTCTGGGTGAGACACCCCCTTCCCCTGCCCTCACAGCTGATCTCTGGGTGAGACACCTCCTTACCCCTGTGCTCACAGCTGATCTCCGGGTGAGACACCTCCTTACCCCTGTGTTCACAGCTGATCTCCGGGTGAGACACCCCCTTCCCCTGCCCTCACAGCTGATCTCCGGGTGAGACACCCCCTCCCCCTGCCCTCACAGCTGATCTCCGGGTTAGACACTCCCTCCCCCTGCGCTCACAGCTGATCTCAGGGTGATTCACCCTCTAACCCTGCACTCCCTGCAGATCTCCAGGGGGCGCCAGAGAGTATTATTCAAATACTAAAAGCTTGATATCTTTTGAATGAAGGATAATTTTGAATCATTATAAATTACAAAATTATTTATTTCCACCTTTTCTGGTTGGTTAACTGTATTCTTTATGGTGACACAACCCCTTTAAGAAGGATACCACTCTGAGGTACAGGATAAGACCAGAAAGGTTGTTCCCCCTCGCGAATCGCCGCTACCAGTGCGTCTTCATCAGCGGAAGTTGCCGTAAAGAGTGTTCAAAGCTTAGATGTATATATATATTTATATAATTCATTAATTAAGATAACTTACATCTGGAGGGGCGGCCG
The DNA here is from genome assembly GCF_046119375.1 of Phyllobates terribilis. Taxonomy (NCBI): domain Eukaryota; kingdom Metazoa; phylum Chordata; class Amphibia; order Anura; family Dendrobatidae; genus Phyllobates; species Phyllobates terribilis. The sequence goes on from NW_027362763.1 coordinate 819,855,750, forward strand.
CCTCGGCAAACAGACATGAGCCAAGATACTCTGCCGTAATTTCCTCGTATAGTGGATGAACATGACATACAGTATGTACCTAAAAGAGCCACCACATTGAGGGACTTATTATCCCCCAGTATGTTTGTGGATAGGGTTAAAAATACTAAAAAATCCTGGCTTAGTATCAGTGGGTTCCATAAGTGGAGAGCCAACGTATGCAAATGCTGCAGTTTTGCTAGAAAAGATAACAAATTTAAATGCATCGCCAATGGTAAAGAATTCCCCATAAGGAACTTTATTAATTGCAACACTGAATCTGTGATATTGAATCACATTTGATTCAGTGTGATATTTGCAATGCGTTGGATGCACGATGGGTGCTTTGAAAAAGCGCATTAGGAAACATCTCTCGGATGCTGTTCACCTCCCAGTAGCGGGTTACTCTGCGGTATCTATTTGCATTTAAGCATAATGGGGATTTAGGCTCCTTTTCATTTAAGGGTTTAGAACAGGTGTGTAAACCCACCAGAGGTGGTGGTATGCATAAATTAGTGCTAAAAAGAGAAAGTAAGTGGATTTTCTTGTTAGACACTGACACATGGTTTAAATAACAGGTTAGATCTAATTACACAATACTAGTTTGGGACCATAGTGTAATAAACAACTAAAAAGAAGGGAACAGATAAGGGTTTTGTTTGTTTTTTTTCCTTTTTTTGGGTTGGTTTTTTTTTTGTATTTTGTGTTTTTTGTTTTATTATTTCCCAACTACATAGCTTGTTATGTTCCTATCAGTTTCAATTTTACCCTTACTCTCATTTACCCTAACAAAAATTATTTCCTGTTATTTCCTGTATAGGTACAGGTATGGCACATACCCTATAATAGATTGTGATCTGTATCTATTGCTCAACTTGGCTTTTTCCCTGTGCAATTTATAATCACCATTATATACAGAAAAAAATATATATTTTCTTTTTATATTCACATATTTATGTTTTTTTATTCATGTTCTATGTATACTCTGTCTATATGAAGCATCAAGGTAACTAGCAGTGATAATGTTGAGACTTCCTCTCTATGGGAAAGGCTGATACATGCATACGGATGGGGTCACACCCAGTTGGTTGTAACTTCTCCTCCAAACAATTCTATGCCTTATATATTCCTAGTTAGCTCTATCTAGACAGGTTTTGGACCTTGAAGAAGGCACTACCCGTGTCGAACACGTAGTCCGGAGGGGTCTCTGCATCTCTATTGTTCTGTTGTGTGGACTATGGATATGGTTTCATGGAATTTGAGTAAAAGTCGTTTCTTATAATCACCATTGGAGGAATAGCTGGAGAAATGTCTTGTAAATCTTCACATATATATATAAAGTTGAAAAAGGTGCAGCACAGGTTAGCTGTATAAATCATGGGTGCAAAGCCTTGCAAACAGAACCAAACCTCAACGCAGTCCACAAAAGTAAAGGCAGCACTCCAGTCTTCAAAATAAGCTGTGATTTCTTGTCACATAGTCATAGTGGCAGTGGCAACGTTTAATTCCCCTTGAGGAACTTTCTCAAGCAGTGCTCAATCCATCTAGTCAGCATTATATAGGTGATACAATTAGACTTATTACAATTCCAATCGTCATAAAAGCATTAAGAGAAATGTTTACATACAGTGATTAGAATGTTAAAGTGCATCTCAGTGCTTCTGCAGATATAAGACAACCCATCACATAGTTCATTTTTGATTTCATAACTTAATATTATTAGATTAGTGTTAATTGGGAAATTTCATATCTATGTAACATATATTTCACCCACCTATGTGATTGATGTCCGTGATGCCACGCTATTCTCAGCGTCCTTCCCATCCCATAGTGCGGGGATTCTTGGGAATGACTACAAAGTCTACTGTACACACGTGGCCATATTGGAGACCATTTCTCCATGGTTGCAGACAGATATTTACTGTGCATGCTCAATGTACTCGAGACTTGCAGCACTAATAACTACTGCGGTAATGTCTATCTCCAGTCTCATAATTAAACTATATCTCAGCGCACATCTCCGTATTGGGTTAGATGTTTGCACATATATATTACTTTCAATAATTACAACTATAGGTACAGATGATATTTATATTACCGAAGTATATGTTTTACAATCCATGCAGATATCTAATAGCAACAGACTTAAAGTGACAGTGCATGGTATGAAATAAACATTTTATCTATTATAAACAAATTGATCAATACATAGAAATGTCTTTTTTGTAAAGTGAATTGTGCAATTCTTCCCTCATCTGTAAGAGAGAAAAAAGTGAAAAAAATATAAATGAAAATGGCTAAAAATACACAGATAAATCCAAAGTTTTACCGGTTTTATGGCAATTAATCAGATTAAATTATGTAATTTCTAATCAGCATTGAGGCCATTAGGTCTCAATGTATTTAGTTCATAAATCCATTTCATTTCTTTATTTTTTAATATTTTAACCCTATCTCCTCTTCTTCATGGCATAGGTACATGATCTATAATACAGAATCTAAGGTCCCTTTCTCCATGTCCCATCTCACTGAAATGTTTGGGGACTGGCAGATCCATTTTTTTCTTCCTAATTGTATGGCGATGATTATTAATCCTGAGTTTAAATTCACTGGTTGTTTCGCCTACATAGATTAAATTCCATGGACATTGTAGTATATAGATAACTAATTCACTCTCACACGTTAAGTAATGCTTAATATCATACTCCTTTCCAGTGCCTGGGTATATAAAATGTTCTCCCTTTATCATAAGCTTACAATTAACACAGCTCAAGCATGGAAAGCAGCCCATCCGTTTGTGTCCTGTCAATGAGCCCTGTATATTCCTCTTAAAGGTGCCAATATCAGAATGTACCAATTTATCTTAAAGGCTAGCTTTTTTTTATATATGAAAACAATGGCGGGGCCTTAAATTCTTCTATATCTGGCATACACATTCCCAGCATTGGCCAATGTCATTTTATGATGTTTTCTATCTCTGTGGTCTCTTCTCCATATTTACTGGCAAAGGGGATTCTCTTATTTTGTGTTTTGATGTCTTTCTTCACTAGCAGGGATTCACACGATAGACCTTCAGTCCTGTTTTTAGTTTTCTCTAGAACTAATTTTGGGTAACCCCTACTTAGAAATTTCTTTGTTAATTTTTCAAATTCGGGTTGTACTAATTTTTCATCACTAATTATTCTTTTACGCCTCAAAAACTGGCTATATGGCAAAGATTCAACCAATCTCCTCAGATGGTGGCTCTCAAATTTCAGTAAGTTATTTTTATCAGTGGCTTTTGTATATAGGGTCGTTGATAACCCTTTCTCATCCTGTTGGACTAAAACATCCAAAAATTCGATATCCGTTTCGGAATATATCAGTGTAAATTTAATATCTCTGTCTATTTGATTTAAAAAGGTTTCAAAATCCAGTAATTCTTCAATGTTCCCCATCCATAGGAGGAAGACGTCATCAATAAATCTCCACCACCCCCGGGCAAGCCGGAAGTGGTGGGACACAGACGACATCCTCCTCCAATGCCATCATCATCAGGTTGTCATAAGCCAGCTCCATATTGGCGCCCATTGCTGTACCGCGTTCTTGCCTGTAAAAAGTGTCACCAAATAAAAAATAATTGTTTCTCAGAACCAGTTCTAACAAATTCATAGTGAATGTTTTACACTCCTCTGAGTAACTAGTATCTGCTGTTTTCTATAAACCGCTCTTAATCCTTTGTCATGATTTATTGACATGTATAATGATACTATGTCAAAAGAGGCAAGAATCACCCTTCTATCCAATTTAATTTCGCTTAATTTGCATAAAAAATCTGTAATATCTAATATGAATGAGGCTGTACATCGTGAGAGAGGACCCAAAATTTTGTCTAAAAAGACTCCACTATGACTAAAAATTGAGTCGCAACCCAATATTATGGGTCACCCCGGAGGATTCACCAATGTTTTGTGGATTTTAGGAACAACATATATGACTGGCGTGACTGAGTTTTCATGATATAGATACTTATATAAATCCTCATCAATTACACCCCCATTTTTACTCTCATCCAAAATCAATTAAATTTTCTTCAGTATATTAAACTTTGGATCACTGTCCAGCTTCTTATATATCTCTTGATCATCCAGTTGTCCCATAATTTCAGATATTTAATTATCCGTGTCCATGACGAGGACAGCACCTCCCTTATCCGCAGGTTTGATGGTGATGTCGTCATCATGGACCAGGGACATAAGGGCCTCATATTCCTCGGTTTTCAAATTAAATTGTTTGAACACTTTCTCATTACTCATCAATTTAACTTTAGAAACATCATTATTGATAGTCAATATGAATGCGTCAATTACCGGGTTATTAATGTTTGGCATAAAATTACTACCTGTTGGTAAGGATAGATCAGGCAAATCTAATTCCGTTACACGAGGTAATGCTCAGAAAACCAACATTTCAACTTTATAGATCTAAAAAATCTAAGCAATGCTATTTCCAATTCAAACCAGTCTGTGTGTGAGGTGGGACTAAACGATAAACCTTTGCTTAATCATTTCATTTCTACATCATTTCAAGTTCTATTTGTTAGGTTTACCATGAGGTTAGATTTCTCTTCCTCGTCGCTATCTGTTTTGTTGTCGTCTTGTTTTTCTGTCTCTTGTCTTTTTTGAGATCTATGATGTTTTCTCCCACCTCTGCGCGTCCCCTTGGGCTGCTTGTCTGAGGGTCCAAAAGTCCACCTAAAAAAGCATGGTCATTAGATGAATTAGAAAAATTGCTTTTTTTCACAGTCCTGTAGCTGTCCTCCCACTTCTGAGCTTTGGAATTAGTGCCGTCTCTCTGCCAATTATATATGAAACCACTTCTATAATCCTCCATATCACGGTTCCATTTCTTCGGTTTTACATCCTCCAAGTCACCACGTATTTTTAACAGCCAATTTTCTACTGTTTCTTTAAACCTTGTGCCATCATCCGTTTTCAATAACTCCATTAATTTATTCTCAGTCTCTGATTGTGTGAGGGACGCAATTTCATATTTATTGGATATGGATATAAACTTTTCACAGAAGTTAGGGTTATTCATGAACAGATTTGTCTAATACTGGACTGTAACCCTCTAGGGATTCTCTTGGCTTTATAGTATTCTTTTAAAGTTGTGAAATGTAGTTGCAGTGTTAATAAGCGTTTCAAATCAGTAGAAGATGGTATACATAAAATGCCAGCATCTGCATCAATTGCTCCCAAAATCCTCTCTTTATCATCAGTGAATCGTGCAATTCCTCCCTCATCACGAGGTTAGATCAGCTGTGAGTGCAGGAGGAGGGGGTATCTCACCCTGAGATCAGCTATGAGTGCAGGAGAAGGGGGTGTCTCACCCTGAGATCAGCTGTGAGTGCAGGAGGAGGTGTCTCACCCGAAGATCAGCTGTGAGTGCAGGAGGAGGTGTCTCACCCGGAGATCAGCTGTGAGTGCAGGAGGAGGTGTCTCACCCCGAGATCAGCTGTGAGTGCAGGAGGAGTGTGTGTCTCACCCGGGGATCAGCTGTAAGGCAGGGGGAGGAGGTGTCTCACCCAGAGATCAGCTGTGAGTGCAGGGGGAGGAGGTGTCTCACCCAGAGATCAGCTGTGAGTGCAGGAGGAGGGGGTGTTTTACCCAGAGATCAGCTTTGAGTGCAGGGGGAGGGAGTGTCTCACCCGGAGATCAGCTTTGAGTGCAGGAGGAGGGGGTATCTCACCTGGAGATCAGCTTTGAGTGCAGGAGGAGGGGGTATCTCACCCGGAGATCAGCTGTGAGTGCAGGAGGAGGTGTCTCACCCCGAGATCAGCTGTGAGTGCAGGAGGAGTGTGTGTCTCACCCGGGGATCAGCTGTAAGGCAGGGGGAGGAGGTGTCTCACCCAGAGATCAGCTGTGAGTGCAGGGGGAGGAGGTGTCTCACTCAGAGATCAGCTTTGAGTGCAGGGGGAGGGGGTGTTTTACCCAGAGATCAGCTTTGAGTGCAGGGGGAGGGAGTGTCTCACCCGGAGATCAGCTGTGAGTGCAGGGGGAGGGGGTGTTTTACCCAGAGATCAGCTTTGAGTGCAGGGGGAGGGAGTGTCTCACCCGGAGATCAGCTTTGAGTGCAGGAGGAGGGGGTATCTCACCTGGAGATCAACTGTGAGTGCAGGGGGAGGGGGAGTCTCACCCAGAGATCAGCTGTGAGTGCAGGGGGAGGGGGTGTTTTACCCAGAGATCAGCTTTGAGTGCAGGGGCAGGGAGTGTCTCACCTGGAGATCAGCTGTGAGTGCAGGGGGAGGAGGTATCTCACCCAGAGATCAGCTGTGAGTGCAGGAGGAGGGGGTATCTCACCTGGAGATCAGCTGTGAGTGCAGGGGGAGGGGGTGTTTTACCCAGAGATCAGCTTTGAGTGCAGGGGGAGGGAGTGTCTCACCCGGAGATCAGCTGTGAGTGCAGGGGGAGGGGGAGTCTCACCCAGAGATCAGCTGTGAGTGCAGGAGGAGGGGGTATCTCACCTGGAGATCAGCTTTGAGTGCAGGAGGAGGGTGTATCTCACCTGGAGATCAGCTGTGAGTGCAGGGGGAGGGGGAGTCTCACCCAGAGATCAGCTGTGAGTGCAGGAGGAGGGGGTATCTCACCTGGAGATCAGCTTTGAGTGCAGGAGGAGGTGTCTCACCCCGAGATCAGCTGTGAGTGCAGGGGGAGGGGGAGTCTCACCCGGAGATCAGGGGTAGCTGCATTAAAGACCGTTCAAAGCTTGTGTGTATATACATATTTATGTAATTCATTAATTATGATACCTTACATCTGGAGGGGCGGCCACCTCCGCAAACAGACATGTGCCAAATACTCTGACATTGTTTCCTCGTAAGTGCTGGCCCGAGTACTGTGGTCCCCAGTAATCTGCCTGGGGGGCCACAGAGAAGCTGATCATGGGCCAGAGGTTCCCCAGCCCTGCTCTAATGGAAATGTACTGCAGAGGAAACAAGCTATTGCAATGACAATGACTCAAAATAAAAGTGAAAGAACCAGTAGCTAATCAATAGAAGACTGTATGTAGACTGCATGGGAATTCTTCATTCAGAAAGGAACAGCATCATTCCTTTTTGGAATACTTAAAATTATTTATATAATATAGCTAAAGTGTCGGTTGCAGGGTACAGTGCAAACCAAAGCCATTCAAGGTTTTCTTCATGAGTGAATCAGTGGACATCCGTTTAGGAATGAGTCATTGAGTTATGCATGGGGAAATTCAGTGTCAGTTTTTCAGTATATAAATATATATATAGTCATCTTCCACTTACAGTAGGGCAGCCTGAAAACATGTTTTGACAATTGTTGACACCTTCTTTGTCACATGTTTTGTCAGTTTCGCTGACATCCGGAGAACAGCTGTGAGCGCAGGGGGAGGGGGTGACTCAGTTTTCTTAGGGCACTGGCTCCAGCATCAAACCCTTTCCGAGACATGACCTCAGGTGTCGGTCACCTTACCAAGCATCACAAGTACTTTGATTAGTTATCATCTGTCTTTCTGTCTTCCGTCACATGTCCTTTATGTAAATTAAGATCTTATTATGAACTCATATAAATGTATCTACAGCACCTGCAGGTTTACGCACTATGATGTCAGGCACATTGTGTAATCATAGGAGACAGAATCAGTGCATACTGTTGAATAAGTTTCTGTAATGCTCCGTACTCTTGTATTGATCCAGATAGTTCCTGTCTTTGTAACAACTCGATTATTGATGTTTATCTCCACTATTAGACGTACGGATATGGGTTGTCTGGTAACTTATGAATTAACTTTGTTAAGCTTTTTCTCCCCTGCTTGGAGCCGGGCAGGTTACATCATAGCGAGTTACTGCTGTTTTTCAATAACCGTTCTTAACAGACTGTTCACTGTTTTGATTTTTGTAATTATATGTTTAATAAAGTTAATTTTGTTGATATTTATATTATGCGTCCTTATCCTTCTTTGCGTCCTTATCTGTTCCTCGGGGGTTTATTGAGTTGTTCAAATACCTCCTTTATATGATAAATATTTAAAAGTAACTGATCTTCCCATGCTTGATTAACCATTACGTATAGGCCCTATTGGCTTGGTTTACTGTTATTGTTTCATCCTGTATTTGCCCTGTCTTTTAGGATAATCAACCATTACATATAGGCCGTATTGACTTTGTTTTACTGTTATTGTTTCATCCTATATTTGCCCTGTCTTTGTGGATAATCAACCATTAGGCTGTGTACCCACGATGCATTTTTTAAGCGTTTCCGCAGCGGCAAAAATGCTGCAGAAACGCTTAAAAAATGCATGGTAGAAGGCCTGCCATGTTCCCCAATGATAATCCGCATGTGCTGTGCACATGCAGCGGAAATTTCTGCTGCGGATTATCATTGCGGAAAAAAACGCAGCATGTCCATTAATTTTGCGAAAACGCTGCGTTTTCGCCGCCATTTACTTGAATTGGAACGCATGGATTACGCATCACTGCATCTCTAGATACGGATTCCATGCTTTTCAATGTGCGGATGGTACCTGGGTGTGGAGAAGAGGAGGCTCTCCTCGGGACCCGGGTGCCATAGTACCTGTTAAAAAAAGAATAAAATAAAAAATAAATATTATATTTACCTTCCGATGTCCCCCGGACTCCTTCTCAGTGCTTGCTGGCAGATCATGGTGAATTGTAGGATCTGCTATGACGTCATAGTCATGTGACAGCAGGTCCTCCAGTGCAGTGCACCGCGAGTTGCCGGCAGCCAGGACGGAGCAAAGCAAGACTGCGGGGGCCATCGGAAGGTAAGTATAAATTTATTTTTTTACATTCTTTGGGGGTCACAGTATATAAATCCATGCAGTTTGCACGGATTTATATAGTGTGACCAAGTTGACAAGCACTTTGCAAGTGATGCTAAAATCGATTGGAAAGTGCTTGTCAACCCACATGTGGAAATGCATGTGAAGAACGCTTCACTTCCGCATGTCTTTGGCAGGAAAAACGCATGTACAATCCACATGTACAATCTGCTTGCGTTTTTTCTGCCAGGGAGATGCAGAAATGCTCAGGAAAAAATCCTGAGCATTTCTGCATCATGGGCACATAGCCTTACATATAGGCCTTATTGGCTGCATTTTACGGTTATTGTCTTATTCATCTGGACTGATTTCTTTACCCATATGTATAGACTTTCCAGTGCACTTTTTTCTGTCATTACTGTTTGAATGTATTTAATTTAAAATGTTATTTGTTATTTATTTATCTGTTATATTTTTTCTATCTTTGATCATGGGAATTTCTGATATATTGAGAATTCATAAGAAATAGTAGAAAAAATCTGGCACTCTGAACTGAGTATGGTGAAGAAACATGAGACTTTATTACAGTGGTCCTAAGGCCACAGCCCCACTATCAGTATTTGGTCAGTATACGGTCAGTATTTTTTCTCAGGAGTGGGAGCCAAAACCAGGAGTGGGTGATAAATGCAGAATTGGTGACTTGTTTCTATTATACCTTTTCTCTGATTGTTCCTCACCTGGTTTTGGCTCCCACTCATGAGAAAAAATACTGACCGAATACTGATCAAATACTAATAGTGGAGCCGTGGCCTAATACAACCCCTGGCAAAAAATATGGAATCACCGGGCTCGGAGGATGCTCATTCAGTTGTTTAATGTTGTTGAAAAAAAGCAGATCACAGACATGGCGCAAAACTAAAGTCATTTCAAATGGCAACTTTATGGCTTTAAGAAACACTAAAAGAAATCAGGATTAAAAATGTGCTACTCAGTAAGGGTAATTTTTTTCAGACCAAGCAGAGGGAAAAAATTATGGAATCATTCAATTCTGAGGAAAAAATTATGGAATCACCCTGCAAATTTTCATTTCCAAAACTAACACCTGCATCAAACTAGATCTGCTCGTTAGTCTCCATCTAAAAAGGAGTGATCACACCTTGGAGAGCTGTTGCACCAAGTGGAGTGACATGAATCATGGCTCCAACACGGCCAATCATGGCTCCAAAGAGATGTCAATTGAAACAAAGGAGAGGATTATCAAACTCTTAAAAGAAGGTAAATCATCACGCAATGTTGCAAAAGATGTTGGTTGTTCACAGTCAGCTGTGTCTAAAATCTGGACCAAATACAAACAACATGGGTAGGTTATTAAAGGCAAACATACTGGTAGACCAAGGAAGACATCAAAGCGTCAAGACCGGAAACTTAAAGCAATATGTCTCCAAAACAGGAAATGCACAACAAAACAAATGAGGAACGAATGGGAGGAAACTGGAGTCAATGTCTGTGACAGAACTGTAAGAAACTGCCTAAAGGAAATGGGATTTACATACAGAAAAGCTAAACATAAGCCATCATTAACGCCTAAACTGAAAAAAACAAGGTTACAATGGGCTAAGGAAAAGCAATCTTGGACTGTGGATGACTGGATAAAAGTCATATTCAGTGATGAATCGCGAATCTGCATTGGGCAAGGTGATGATTCTGGAACTTTTGTTTGGTGCCGTTCCAATGAGATTTATAAAGATGACTTATTGAAGAGAACATACAAATTTCCACAGTCATTGATGATATGGGGCTGCGTGTCAGGTAAAGGCACTGGAGAGATGGCTGTCATTACATATTCAATAAATGCCCAAGTTTACATTGATAGTTTGGACAGTTTTCTTATCCCATCAATTGAAAGGATGTTTGGGGATGGTGACATCATTTTTCAAGATGATAATGCATCCTGCCATAGAGCAAAAACTGTGAAAACATTCTTTGAAAGAAGACACATAAGGTCAATGTCATGACCTGCAAATAGTCCGGATCTCAATCCAAATGAAAATCTTAGGTAGAAGTTGAAGAAAATGGTCCATGACAAGGATCCAACCTGCAAAGCTGATCTGGCAACAGCAATCAGAGAAAGTTGGAGCCAGATTGATGAAGAGCACTGTTTGTCACTCATTAAGTCCATGCCTCAGATACTGCAAGCTGTTACTAGTAATGTATTGGAGTGTTCTTTTGTGTGTTTGTTTTTCATGATTCCATAATTTTTTTCTCAGAATTGAGTGGTTCCATAATTTTTTTCCCTCTGCTTGGTCTGCAAAAAATTACCCTTACTGAGTACCACATTTTTAATCTTGATTTCTTTTAGTGTTTCTTAAAGCCCTAAAGTTGCCATTTGAAATGACTTTAGTTTTGTGCCATGTCTGTGATCTGCTTTTTTTCAACAACATTAAACAACTGAATGAACATCCTCCGAGCCCGATGATTCCATAATTTTTTCCAGGGGTTGTAGATGCTGTCTATCATACATGACGTTTCGGTCTGAGACCTTTATCACACATACACTGTAGGGACAATAACAAAAACAGTCATAAGGAATAATGTACAAGATAACATGGAGTGAAAAAAAGCAAAACAACAAAAAATATTAAATCAGACATACTGTTCTGGTGATAGCCACCCATCACAGAGAATATTAGCGTTACAGGGTTTGTCTCATGGAGATTTGTCCTGGACAAATTACATTAGAATTCATTATTATATTTGTATCATCTCTCTGAGACAAACCCTGTTATTGATGGCTCACGCAGGCCTGTACCTTGGCGCCTGCACTCTGATTCCCAGCACGTACTTATGGGTCCTGTAGTGCAGCCCCTGCGCAGTGGGGACAGCCCGGCCATTTTTGGTATCTCTTGTGTTTTTTCCGGTCTACTGCCCCCATCAGGGCGTGTTAAAATAATGGTTCAGTAGCAACATTGCCTTTAAGACATATATTTACTCTGAGTTTTTGCTTTTATACAGCTCATCTTGTTTTTCTCAAAATCACAAGATTGACCTATGTACAGACTTGGGAATTGGCTGACGGAGTCTGCAATTATCATACTTGTCCTGTATCTGTCCACAGCAACAATATCCCCATATATCAATTACAGGAAACTCCCTAAATCTCCCTTAACCTGGATTATACCCAAGTTTAGCGATAAGCAGAACACTATTTGTGTGAAAGGATGTTAACTGTATCATACATCATGAATATCCTCCAGACGCATTGACAAGTAATTGTTCTTTAATTTCTGTGTGCCAAAGATAGCATATTACTTACATAATCCTTCGTATTTTACAAAGTCCTACCCTCTTTTACTAAGGGTATATAATCTGATGACATCTAATAATAAACAGGACTATTCTCTTGAGAAAGTCTGTAGTGAGTGTCTTATTTGAAAGCGCCGATACAAGAGATCTCTTTATAGATCTATTTTCTGCCTGAGAGAAGCCAGATCCCCACTCGTCTTCAACAGCTGGAGGCCCCAGCGAGATCTATTTTCCCTTTAATTTCATCTGAGACTAAACAACAGGTTTACCTCTATCCCGAACAGAAACAAACCCCGGCCGGGTAAGTGAGTGGCTTTTACACTCTAAGGCTATGTGCCCACCATGCGGAAATGCTGCATATTTTTTACTCTTCTCCCTGGCGGGAAAAACGCATGTGGATTTTACATGCGTTTTTCCCGCCAGGTAGAAGCGTTTGTCAAGCGTTTTTGCATGCATTTCTGCATGCCGGTTATCAAGCGCTTTTCCAAGCGATTTTAGCATCACTTGGAAAAGTGCTTGACAACTTGGTCATACTATATAAATCCATGCAACCGGCATAGATTTATATAGTGTGACCAAGAAATAGTTAAAAAAAAAGAATAAGAATGGTGAAAACTAAAAAATAAAGATTATACTTACCTTCCGATGGCCCGCGGTCTCCTTAGCCGCTCCGTCCGGTCTCCCCGTGTCTCACGGTGGTATGAGGACCTGACATGACGTCATTGAGTCATGTGATAGGTCACGCGTCCGCCGATGTCAGCAGTCGCGTGACCTGTCACATGACTCAATGACGTCATGTCAGGTCCTCACACCACCGCGAGCCGCCCAACAGATCGCACGCATCGCTGAGGAGGCCGGGGGACATCGGAAGGTAAGTATAATCTTTATTTTTTATTTTAAATTCTTTTTTTTACAGGTACTTATGGTACCCAGGTCTGGATGAGAGTCTCCTGTTTTCCAGGCCTGGGTACCATCTGCACATTGAACCATGTGATATCCGCTTGTGCACATGTAGTGATGCGGATGTCACGCGGTCCAATGCAAGTCAATGGCGGCGATTACGCTGCGTGTCCGCAAAATTAATGGACATGCTGCGGATTTTTGAGCGCAGCACAAACGCTGCGGAAAAATCCGCAGCATGGGCATTGACATTGCGGCTTGTCATGGGGGACAGATTACCAAGCGTTTTTTAAGCGTTTTCGTTGTGGAAACGCTTGAAAAATGCACAGTGGGCATGCAGCCTAAGTGAATTTTCTCTCCGGGAGAGGTGGGGTCGACCTAGGTCAGTCTCCGGGGATCTTGAATGGAAAATCCTCAGGTAAAATAAGTTATTTCTTCTTTTATCTCTTTATTATATCAATTTCTAATAATTTCTGATATAAATATAGTGTTACTAATATAAATATCATATTGCATTTTTGAATTCATTAACCACTCCGATATTTCATATATACCACCTCATTTATTTTTTTATTTCTAATTATTGCTGTCTCCACCTTAACTAACGGTCATATTATGTATAACTGTGTTAAGTACATGCTACATAGTGATGAGGTACGGGATATAAATCGATGACGTGTGTTGAATGCGTGTGTAGTACTCTGGTTAGCAAATACAACAATGGAGCTGTCACTCATCTTAGGTAGCTGCAAGATTAGTGTAGAATCTGAAGGGTGGGGGCTACGCGAGGAAGATAATATTCGCATATACTAACGTAAGGAACGTATTAACAGTCATTGTTTTGTAGAACCTTATACCATTTATGAATATTGTGATATTGATTTAGCTGGAGTAACAAATAGAATCCAGGATTCACAGGATATAAAATTATTTTGCCCAGTGGCGCTAGAAATTTCAATAGGAATTGGGGTGTGAGAAGTGCTATGGTGGAAAATGAGGATGTTCTAATGATTGAAGTGGTGATTGAGAGGGAGGAATAATTGGTAGGCTGGAATACGTCATATATGATTTGTGAAAAGTGTTTGTGCTCGGTTACTGAGAAAGCGAAAGCCTCATCGTAAGGATACTGCTTGGTTTCTGGAAAGAATACATTTGTACCCTGTAAATGCACAGAGGTATAGAAGAAATAACGTTACATACCGAGTTTTTCCTTGCCATATTGTACCGCATCCACACACTATAGGTAAAGAGTGGCAGTACATTATAGAGAACAGATGGTATATGCCTGTGTGGCAGGATACTATTACTCATGATAATTATCTTGCCAATATTGGCACAGACTCCAGAATAGACGTGGGATACTTTTCAAGTGGGGACTCTGAACCAGATGTATGAAGAATATATAGCGATTGCTTTTTGAACAGTTTTGTTTGTAGTACTCTACATTCATTTGTTTAGACGAGTTTTTCTCAGCATCAGAGCAGAACAAAGAGTTTCAATTCAGCTAATTTCCCTTGAATCAGGGATAACTGGTTCACGTAACAGACCAGTAGATCTAGCTGATTGTGTAAAGGCCCCATCACACTTAGCGACGCTACAGCGATCCCGACAACGATACGACCTGTCAGGGAACGTTGCTGCGTCGCTATGTGATCGCTGGTGAGCTGTCAAACAGGCAGGCTCACCAACGATCAGGGGAGCAGCGACATCGTGGAAAGAATCTTTCCACGATGTCCTGCTCCTGGCTCACCGTAGCAGAGTGGTAACCATGATAAACTGCGGGTTACTAAGTGTGCGTGTGCCCCTAGTAACCCGCTATTTATCATGGTTACCAGCCTGCTCGCTGGTCACACACAGCGATGTGTGCTGACCAGCGGGAGGGCAAAGACCAAAAAATGGTCCAGGACATTTTGCAGCGATCAGCGACCTCACAGCAGGGGCCTGATCGCTGCAAAGTGTCACACATAGCGACATTGCTGGTGAGGTCGCTGTTGCGTCACCAAAACCTTGACTCAGCAGCGATCTCACTAGCGATCTCGCTATGTGAGACGGGGGCTTAACAGAATACTGAAGATAGGGGTCGCGACCTTTGACAGGTTCTGTTATGAGTGCTCGAATCTCCAGATCAAGGAATAAGGATCCGAGGTATACTATGTGTGATCTGGAATGAATGGAGCATGGTAGGGCAGCTATAAGGGATGCAGCAAAGATATTGAAAAGGGCTGGTATGCCAGCCAAAGGATGTCTGGATGCTGAGAGGTGGAAGCGGTTCAGTCAGGAACATTCAGGATGGATTGAAAAGCATGAGCATGGAGCGCAGGTTGCTGATTGGCTGAGGACGAGTGAGAAACATCATCCCCTTTTTGATTTCCAATGATGACGATGAAACTTATCAGGTAGTGATCAGAAGCAGATCTCATACGAGACAACCCGTAACACCTACACAGGAGCAAAGTCCAGTTCAGGCAGCTGCACCCTCTGCTCCATCGGAGGCTAGGTCAGAGTCAAGCGTAAGTGTTGAGAAGGAAAAGTCACCGTCCGAGGTTTCTATATCCAGCACTATACCATATATGATTGAGTCAGCTGATCAAATCCCTCTGACTCCCTCTCCACCACCCGGGGTGTATCCGACTATACCCTCACTGCTCCCACAATATGCACCTCATTTTCCTTACGCACAACAACCTACCATGATGCCACCGTACCAGGGTTATCAGCATCCCTGTCAGTATGCACCACTCCCAATATCAGTCCTGGTACACCTGAGAATCCTCCAGCCTATGCTATAGGAAATCATTATCCGGGGATCTCATCTGGATCCACCGACAGCTTCTCAACCCCAATAAAGACAAGACATAATTCCCCTGAGAAAAGAACCTATCAACTTTCTCCCATACATACCCTCGCGCCCAGTGCAAGTACTGACCCACCACTCCACCTGCACATAACACCATCCCCATCCATCCCTTCACGCAAGGTGGACATTTTGAAATTAAGGAAAGGTGAAGAGGGGAGTTGGGAGGTCAGGAACGAAGAGGAAGACGGAGAATCAGGATACTAGCTCAGTGGCAAAAGAAGAGGGAAGTGAAGTGGAGGATGCAGGCACACACATGCAGCCCACAGCCCTCCCCCGTACACACCAGTGAAAGGGAAGTATATCATTGCGCTCTAAAACATTGATCTGTCCAGGATGTCAGGATAGTAACAGTAACGCAATATTTCGGTGTGAAAAATGCAATCATAAGAGAAAACCGAAGATGGCTGCATTCCCAGTCATTACACAAACAACCAGGGCTACACAGGGAGATGCAGGACTGCCGGTAAAAACGGATACCACCACTTGGTATAAACCATGGTCTAGATCAGAGCAATTGTCAATGGCAAATAGTTTTCCAGACATGTATAAAAACCCGATAGGATATTATAAGGCTGTGAAAGGGGTAGCTGAGAACTATGATGCTACGTGGAGTGATCTGGTACCCCTTTTTAATCTTAATGGAGGAGTACCACTTGTTGAAAAAGAAAAACAAGATGAGCTGTATAAAGGCAAAAACTCAGAGTAAATAGATGTCTTAAAGGCAATGTTCCTATTGAACCATTATTTTAACAATTCCCCTCTTTTTATCATCTTGTCTAACTATCTGTCCCTGATGTCGCTACCTATTCTCTAGGCCTGCAAGATAACCCTACTTCACGACATCACGGGGCTAACCCTACGTATGCAGTGGGATGCCAGTCCTGCTGCGCATCCATCCAGGTTAACTTGTTATCAGGCCTACTATCCCTTACTTTCCCTAAGTTTATTAAGTAATCATTGCTATGTGTATGAAGGGATTATTTTATATCTGTGCAGGAGTATATGAGATAGCCGGGAGTATATGTGACACAATAATTATAGGGTATATGATCCAGTATCTGTGACTAAATAGTTGCAGGAAGTTCATCATCTCTTGGGTTCCACGAATCAGGTTTACTTCAGACCAATGGTTTTCCGCAGAACATACAATCGGATAAGTCCGCCGCAGTCATCTTATTGCAGAAGAGGCATTCTCGCTGTACTGCAGTGATTATTGTAGTCATGACTTGGGTTTGCTTTACTTCAGTATCTGTATCAATTTTATTTCGGTTTTACCTGGAAAACACTTACAATTAGAAGCGAGAATTTTCTTGATAATTATCACAAACAGTCTTATGATTATCGCAATTACCATTATTACAAACACTGCCTGAATCAAGAAATGAATGACACCACTTATCCAACCACCTATTCCCTTAAACAAATTTAAAGGATTCATCCAGGAAAGACATTCGGGTAGTGGTAAGTCATCCAATGCATTCGCTTTTCGTACACCTTCCTTAATCCGTTGAGCCTGCTTTATATCGTGTGTAACTTGCATTAGACCAGTAGGGTCTATGAAATGGCAACATGCTGGACCGACCATCTGACATAAACCTCCCTGTGAGGCAGTCAGATAGTCCAGTACCATTGAGTGCTGATTAGTGATCATTATTAGTTGTTTTCATGTATGCAGACTCAACGTTAAGGGCATCAAATAAATAATCGGTTACAAAAATGTCTCCCAACTCTTCTATCATCTGGGCATTTCTCATTGTGCCAAAGGTTACCCCTAGAGAACCAGTTAGTACCATTCCTGCCTTGCGGTACCAGGGAGTTCCCATGAGATGTTTTCTTGGGGGAGTAATTATATTCCTTTTGGCGAGCATATGGCTGGGCACATTCTTATAGGGGAAGTACCCATCCTTCCATACCCATGTAGCGGGTTCTAACCTGGTCAATGTGCAGGTACCCTCCGCCCCCTTTGGTATCCATCTATAGGCCTTATCTCCACATATTATATAGACACCCTTTGGCAATTGAAATTGAAATTCATTTAGGAATGCCATAACAATAGTCACTAGACGTACAGTTTGAGGGTACAGACACCAAGAATCCTCTAGGTCGGTCCTCTAGGTCATAAGTGGAAGCTGTTGCGTGGCTGACTTCGTAGACCTCTAGTGTCTGAGAGACACTAGACATGCGCACTATATCGGTATAGGACATGTTTTTTTGAATGAATGGCCACTTCTATTTATCCCTGAATTGGTGAGACTGGAAGTAACTGGAGTGTAACCCGGTGTTGGTGGATTTATAAGGGGAATAGGAGCAGAATGGTTCACACTGCTGAGCTATCAGCAGGATTATCCAGACATGGGTCCCACATTCTCCTGGTGAACCCAAATCTCATGGAGAAACACGTCGCGAAAACTACAAACACACTGGGGAGGCGAGATCTCTCTATAATGAGATAAGTAACTGGTTTTATTTTTGATCTTCTGACTGTTATTACTTGAGAATACCTGATACCGTCTATTGTCTGTTATGATCATCTGTGTTACTTTCTCGCATATCCCAGCTGGGAGACTTTGAAAGTTATATGGGATGGATTGGTTTCTTTTTACCTATATAAATTGATGACTTTTGGCCTACGACCCCTTAATTATCAAATAATAGGGGGTTGTTATTTCATTGGCCAAACCGGGATATATGATCATCATAGTTATCGAGATTTGTGATTACACCCCTGCTTGATTTTGTCTGTATGTTGTGTCTGCTAGTGCAGCTTCATATAGTTGTATACATATACACTCCAGATCCAATTTTCTATTTATATATCTTTTTCTAGTGGTGACGAGAACCATACTATAATCATATATTCTACAGAGACCTGATCCTTGGTCCTAGAGTAGTTATTTATACCTAGACTTTGGTAAATGACTGTAGGATTAATTTGATTAAGCACTATGTCACTTAAACTCATCATGTTCTATTTTGCTACACACAGCACCTATTGTGTGCCTGCTAGGGCATTTATTTAGCTATATCTATTAAAAGGTAAATTTTAATGGGGTATTTTTTCTGTTCTATCTCGAGTAACTCAAGAGGGGTATAAAGTCCACATGCGTGTTCTCAGATTTGGACTGACAGGAGATCTTACATCAGTACTTGGACATTCCCGCAGCCCATCTTTGCATAAGTGCATCCAGCTTCACATTCTCCAGGTTGGGAAGGGAATTTTTATCAGTCCACACATGTATCTCCGACCCCGACAAGTATTCTGCAAACTTTTCGGGTAATAGCCCACACCAGCACCAGCAACTCCACCTTGAATGAACTATAGTTTTCTGAGTTCTTTTCAGGTCATCTGAGCGACCGACTGGTGTACACTATCAACCTTTCTCTTCTCTCTTGCACCCGAGCCAGCATTGCCCCCAGTCCATATAGACTTCTTTCAGTATACAGCACGAAGGGCTGATAGAAAACAGAGTAAGATAGAAGTATCCATCAGTGCCATCTTCAAAGTTTGGAAAACTTCTTGCCTGGGGCCCCACTAGATTGGCTGTAGCTTAGCTCCCCCTGCAGTTTCTCTTAGCAAATCGTTGCGTGGTGCCACAATTTTAGAGAAGTTTGTTATAAATCTCAGTAGTACATGGCCAGCTCCAGAAATGCTCTCAGCTCTCTCAGGGTGGTAGGGGTGGGCCTTTTTTGCATTGCCACATTGCACATTTTCACATTTTCTCCGTGGTGGGATAGACTCTGGAAACTGGAAATGGTGTGCCCAAGATATTCAATCTCCCTTTTAAACAAGTTACACTTCCGAAGTTTGGCATTTAGCACATGCCTCCGAAGCCAGATAGGGATTTCTTAATCCTGGGTAAGGGGAAGGAGTTCCGCACGGTGCAACCATTCAGCCATCGGTAGTCCAAACAAAAACCTCAGTGTACCATCTTTCTTTCCGGGCTAACACAATAGGTGCAGCTCAAGAGATTTGGCATTCGCGTATTACTCCATTACGTAGCATGTGTGACAGCAGTTCCTTCACTTCCTGGTACATTTGAGGTGGGTTTTGCCAATACCACTCTCATATGGGAGTGGTGTTCCCTGTGGGAATTTTGTGTTGTATAGCCTAGGTGCATCCAAAGTCATCTTCATGTTGTGCAAACGCTCCTTAGTATCGCTGCAACAACTGTTCTACCTGTCCTACTTGTCTCAAGTAGAATTATGTGAAATTTGTCTACATTTGTTCTAAGAGGTAGCGATCAGCTCTGGGCTCACCGACAGGGTCCATGGGTTTCCCTTCACAGTTGTTAATTCTGTGGCAGAGGCCCTGGTTAGATTTTCCACGTGTAGACTGGTGCCACTTCTTGCTGGGGAGTTAACTATAGGCTCGTTCCGCTCAAATTTATGCAACGCACGGGTACACATCCTTGTCGAACGGTGGCCAGGGTGCGAGCAACCAGTAGTCCTGAGATCGCATAGTCCCCCTCTATAGGTTCAATCTGGACATCCACTCCAATGACACATGGGTCAGTACTAGCATGGCGAGTACGGTCTGTCTCGCAGGTAAAGTCACTGTAGCTTCTGAGGGTATCATCACTTTGCCGAGACGCTGGGAGGCTGCTGGCAACTTCTGAATTTGACTGCACGAGCTTCTGGAACACACTCTTGCTGGCGTGGTCGTGAGTAGCATGGGTCCAACTGTTACTGGCCTATTAGCCAGGGACTCTCGTACTTCCTTCAACACATTCATCCCCAGGGTCACGATGGCTCCCCTCCTCCGGAGCCTTTCACCAATACGATCCTTTTTCAGCCGATCTCTTTTACGCACACCATTACAGACATCCACACTACTCCGGCCACCGGAATGGGGCATTGGTTGGCAGTCACTAGTTGAATGTTTGGTTTCTTCTTGAAGTGGGCAACTTCCGTGAAGTAAACCGGAATGTACTCTTTGAGCATAGTGGTCACTTGGGACCCTGTGTCCATGATACAGCAAATACATCCCTTAAACTCAGCCCAGGTAATGGGTCTCAGAAAAAAATAATTTCAGAGTCTTCATCCTCTCTCTGGAGTTGAGAATCCCATGGAGCGCTCCTCGACAGTGGGTCATGTTACTTTAAAGGACGCCCCTCCTCCTTTTTTCCCAGTTTGTACAGTCACGTGAGATGGACCCTTTGCCAGAAGTCCAGCATTCTACTACGCGTTCTGCTTATGGACGTCAAGTGATGAGCATGAGTGAATCTGTTTTCCCGCTCCTGCCTTTCTTCATATTGGACCACAGGGACAAGTGTAGTAACGTTAGTGGGGATCTCCCTGATGATACGCAACTCACCTTGGATATACCGTATTTCTTGGTGTAGCTCCCGGGCCCAGTAGGGCTCTTTATTTGCCGGCCCAAAAGTGGTCACATCATGACTCCGTACCACACCCATCAGGACAGGGGCTTCTCATTCCAGGACTTGGGCCTCTGCTCCAACCTTCAGGAAGCTCATGATGGAGTTTTAAGTGTTCTTTTAGTGTCTGACTTAGTCCAACAACCAGTTGATCTCACAGCACTTCATCTAGGAGCCCCAGCCCTCAGTATCCATCTTGGGCCTTCTTGATGACATGGGCCATCACTTCCTGCAAGGCGTTTACGTACTAGGCCACAGTCACTCCCCTTGAACGGAAAAGCGCATACGTATGTGGCCTATAATTATAGTGTCACCATGCATGTCCTCTAAATTCTAGTTGCTTTATCCACAGTGTCATGGTCTCTCTGCTGTCAGTACATGACCATCTGCTGGGCTTCTCCATCCAGGGTCAAAAGGGCTAACTCCTCCTGTATGTCAGGGGTCATGGAGTACATGCGCAGCATGCTTCTCAGTCGCTCCACCCAATCCCACAATGATAGATTACTCACCTGTGTTTTGCTGTTTGGAGGAGTACAAGTTCCAGATACTCTAAGCAAGGCTGCTGAGTGGTGTAGAGGCTGCATTTTAAGTGTGGGGCTGCAGATAAGTGCTTAGTTAAATACAATATCCTAGTTTAACAGAAGAGCATAGTTTGATGTTTTCCTTACTAGTTTTCCATTGGTTTTTCTGCTTTTATCTGTACTGTTTATCCCCATTTAGTATGTGCTCCATGGACATTGCAACCAGGTGTGCATCTTGTGAGATATCTGAATGCCTTGAACAGCTATTTGAGGATGAATATATCTGCATTCGATGTCAGCATGTTACATGTTTGGAAACCTTGGTAATGGATCTAAATATGCAGCTTGCAACACTCAGGAGCATTGCAAACCTGGAGAGGAGTTTAGAGCTCACTGAGCATGTGCTGACTGGGGCCAGGGATATGGAGGAGGGTGGAGCTGGGAAAGATCAGGACTCAGAAGTAGGTAGCTGGGTAACAATTGGAAGAAGGGGTAGGGGGAAATGTATCAGGGAGCTCAGTCCTGATCCGGCACAACCAAGTAAATATGCCTGTTTGGCTGATAATATGAATACAAGCCCAGGACTAGGATCACTACAGCAGGATGTTGGTCCCAGAAACCAGAGAAACGACTGCTGTAGGAACGAGGGAAATAGTGCAGCAAAGGCCACACAGATGTTGGTGGTAGGGGACTCTATAATTAGGAGGACTGACAGTGTCATCTGCCGCCGAGACTATGAATGCCGAACAGTGTGTTGTGTGCCAGGTGCTCGGGTTTGGCATACTGCGGATCGGATAGATAGATCGCTGGGTTTACCCCAGCCCCACCCAGCAGTCATAGTACACATCAGTACCAATGACAAAATTAGAGGGAGGTGGAAGGACCTTAAAAATGATTACAGGGAACTAGGAGAGAAGCTGAAGTCCAGGACTTCCAAGATGATGTTTTCACAAATACTGCCAGTGCCACGAGCATCACTAGAAAGACAGCGGAAGCTTAGGGGAATAAATAAGTGGCTTAGAAATTTGGTGCAGGAAGGAAGGGTTTGGGTTTATGAAGAACTGGACCGACTTCTCTGTCGGCTACAGGCTCTACAGTAGGGACGGGCTGCACCTGAATGGGGAGGGGGAAGCTGTGCTTGGGAAAAAATGGTCAGAAGGATGGAAGAGCATTTAATCTAGGATCTGGGGGGAAGAGTAGACAGAGAGAGTGAGACAGTATGAGACAATGAAGATTTAGTGAGGGCTGGGACATGCAAGGAACATAGGAAGGTGAGGAGTAGTAATAAATTTGCTAGTATTAGGGTATGTGCCCATGATGCAGATTTGAAGCAGAAATTTCCTGAGCATTTTTGTCTCTCCTTGCCAGAAAAAACACATGTGGTTTTTACATGCGTTTTTGACACGTTTTTACATGCGTGTTTTTGAGCATCAATGATGATTTTTGGAGCTATAATGTTGGTGGGTTTAAGCCCTTGGATTACCATAGAAATGGGGTGAGTATATTGGTTCATTTAAATGATTAAAGAATGGTTGTGTTGTATTTCAAATAAAGTGTTTACACTGTGTCTGTCTGTTTGTTTACTTTGTTTGGTCATGAAAAGGTCTGATTGACACCTTGACATCACCAAACAAAAAAGCTGGGTGTCAGCTAGTCCCATTCACCCAATCTTCATTAGCATTTCTATTCACATAATTTATGTGACTGCTGTGAGCTGTTTTTTTTTAGCCTGGGAATGTGCCACTAGGCATACATTTTCCCTGGCCATAATTAACATCTCCAGCTGGTTCATTAGCCACTACATCCCCTGATCAGCACTTAGCAGTGCTTTGGGCACAACGTATTTATGTTGCATCCAAAACGCGGTGTTCTAATGCCGCACTTTTGTTGTCGGTAAATGTGAATCCACTGCATAAAATAGAGTATAGAATGCGGTAAATCTTTCAGTGAACACATGTGGATTTACCTGAATTCAATAGAATGCAATGTTTTGGACGCAGCAAAAATTTGCGTCCAAAGCGCTGCTACGTCTGAATTATGGTCACAAAGCCTAAAATGTAAAAAAAAATATTGGTGTGGGCTCCCACATCATTTTTATAACCAGCAGAGGGAAAGTCGACCTCTGGGGGATGATATTATTAGCTGCGGAAGGGGCCATTAGCCAACAATGTTCCATGGCTATTAATATCAGCCCACAGCTGTTTGTTTAGCCTTTACTGGCTAGATCACAGGAGGACCCCAGAAAAAAATTGATGTGGGGTCCCCCCCTATAAAATCGAGCCAGCAAAGGCTAAACTAGACAGCTGCGGGCTGATATTAATAGCCATAGAAGGGGCCATGAATACTAGCCCCTCCGCGATTGTTAATATCACCCCTCAGCATCCATAAGATGCCCCAAATCTGGCGCTTAGCCTCACTCTTCCACACTGCCCTGTAGCGGTGGCATGGGGTTGGGGTTCACGTCAGCTTTGTATTGGCGGCTGACATGAAGCCCAGGTTAGTAATGGAGGGCGTCTCCCCATTACTAACCACATAGTAAAATGGATGGCGCATTTTCAATAAAAGACACGTCCATGATTTTAAATATTTATTTATTTGAAATAAAACACATACGGTTCTACAATTTTTTTTATTACCCGCCTCTGCGAAGCCCTCGATCTCCTGAAAAAAACGAGAAAAAAAACAACAACAATATCCCTCACCTGTCCGTCGTCAACGACGCAATCCACAATCACGACTGTCCCACGACGATCCAGATCATTTCTATAGCTGTGACATCAGCCATCACTGATGTCACAGGTGTAGAATACAGCACTGTATACTGACAGGGAGGGTTGTAAAATCACCCCTGTCAGTATACAGTGCTGCTGGGGTTCATCAGCTGAAGATTCTTGTGAAAGCTCTCATGGTAAGCATCAGCTGATCGGTTATGAGACCGATCAGCTGATTACCAGTTTCAGCAATCAGCTGATTGCTGCCGTTACTTATCATCTGATGGCCACGTGACCATCAGCTGATTGCTGCCGTTACTTATCACCTGATGGTCACGTGACCATCAGGTGATCGCTGACGTCACCGATCAGCTGATGGCCGTGTGACTATCAGGTGATCAATGACTTCACCGCAGGTCCTGTAAGTACACAGCGAGTCCGCGCCCCACAGTGTACATCGAGCCACCGACTGGACAGCATCGCCCAAGAGGACACCGGGGGCCGCCAGAGAGGTGAGTATGAAGGTTTATTATTAATTTTTACTTTTTTATTCTTTTTTACACTGCCGCTGGCATGCGGGCTGGGAGAAGCAGGCTGCTGCTTCTCCCATCCACGTTGCTCTTGCTGTTTTCAGCCAGAGCAGCGGTCAGATGAGAGAAGTAGCAGCCTCCTCTCCCGACCCGAGTGCCAGCCGCGGCACGATTCCGGCACGATTTTGCGCCTATTGATTACATTGAAATGCAGCAAATCCACATGTATAGATATCTCTTCACATGCTACCCAATTACCTACGCACTATTGATGGATACATGTTTTTCGCTTGTAATTGTCATACAATTTTCTTGTGTTTTCACCGCGCAACTTCTGTGTGTATCACTTTTCTACGGAATGAAGGTTTTAATATTGATGTAATAAAAATTATATTTTTAATGGAACAACTTTGATACTCCTCTTTTACATTTGGGTGTGTTTGGCGCCAGCTTTTTTTGTATTGGTGAGGTCAACAATGTACAGTCAGTGTCTGTAAATGTACATTGGGAAGGCAATAATGGAAAGCTGCTAATTGGAGTTTGCTACAAGCCTCCTAATATAAATGAACAGACCAGATCCAGACATAAAAGCTGCAAGTTCTTATCCGCAATTCAAGACAATTACCTCTCTCAGCTGGTAGATAACCATCCAGGGGAGATAATCTGCTAGATCTGGTTCTCTCAAATAGACAAGATACAATTTCACATCTACAGATCAGGGATCATTTGGGAAGCAGTGACCATAATATGGTAGGTTTCAATGTAATTTTCACTGAAACATTCAAAAGGGGAAATGCAAAAACCTGGAACTTTAGGAAAGCTGATTTCAACAAAGTAAGGGAAGAGCTTAGACTGGGACCATGCCATGGTAACTGGGGAAACTGAACATAAATTGGGCATGTTTAAGGATATACTACTAGAATCCTGTGGAAAAGTTATATACTGTGGCAAGAAAATGTCAAGGAATAAAAAGAAACCATTATGGATAAATAATACAGAACAAAATTTAATAAGACAAAAACAAAGGAAATTCCAAATTTTGAAGGCCGAGAATACAGAAATAGCATTTCAGGAGTATAAAGATTTCAATAAGAAATATAAAAAAAAAAAAAAAATCAAGCTAGCAGAGTTATCTACAGATAAACAAATCGTAATAAAGCCAGAGAACAGTTAAAGAGGTACAGAAACAAGTAAATATGATTTAAAAATACCTTTATTTTGGGGAATAGGGCATGTGGTGGAACATAAAAGGCACTCACATAAAATTAATAATAAATGTCATATTTCAACAATTTTAATATAGCAGCATATGGTATTGATCAAACAATGACTTAATAATAGCTAAACCCTTCTACGAAGTGGATCAATGCAAATATATTTCCCAGAGGAGCATTGCAGCTCGAAAAGTCTCCTCACCTTGATGTGCTTAGCATGTCGCTCTCCGCAAGGAGAAACGTTACTTCTTAGATACCTGTCTGACGCCTCTCAATCAGCCCAACCAGAACTCACACTTTGCACTGATGAGGGGCAGTACCCACGAAACACAGCGTCTGCAAATTAAGTTTCTGGTCTTGACTTTTATCCTAAGTCATGTGATAAGGCTGGTTAAAGGGTCAATATTGACTTTTAGGATTGATACTTCCAATAGGATGCACTAGAGTCCTAGTTCTCTTTCTCTCTGAAGAGACAATTTGCAAATAATTGGTAATATACGAAAGAAGGGGGTAAACGAATAGAAATATTGCACAAATCTCCATATAAACTGCACTGATGCTTTTATTTCATTAGTGGCCATAAGTGAGGTCCAAAGGGTTAATGGCCCTAACTGTGTATAAGTGTATACCTGAATATAGGGTTACATGTGGAACAATCAACTTAACCAAACAGGTGCTCATGAGTAGTGGCCAGATGAAAATACAGTAAGTAATATCCTCAATGATAACTGCACAGAGGGACAGTCAAAGTAGAAGTATAGAGATAAGAAATTGTACATATCAATTCAATGCATAGGGTGCTGCTTCTAGTGTGGTGCCTGCGACATTAAAATATATCCTAGAACATTTTATAAATGCATCAATGCCAAAAAGAAAAAAAACGATATTAAACAGGCACTTTTCATCCATGTTCCCTGTTCCTGGGATCTTTCAACAAGGCAAAAATCAACGTTTACCACCTGATATAACTAAGTTAACACAAGAAGAACTACGCCTGCGTTTGAGAAAATAAGAAGGTGGATCCAGGCAACTACCGTCCAGTAACTCTGACATGCGTAGTGTGCATCATAAGAGATGACCTGCAGACATAAATAGCAAAGAATAATATAATAATTAACAATCAGCACGGATTCAAGTCATGTCTAACTAGCATGTTGGGTTTCTATGAGGAGGTAAGTGCAAATCTGGATGTTGGTAATGCGGCGGATGTGATTTATCTGGACTTTGCAAAGGCATTTGATACTGTACCACACAACAGCCTTATACTGAATACAAGAGGTAGTAATGGCCGACACTATAACAGCTTTTAAAAAAAGAGCTGAATGATTTTCTCAATACACTTAACATTGTGGGTTATAGTTAATTTAGGAACAAAATGTACAATTGGGGAGAAAGGTTAAACTTGATGGAGCTAGGGCTTTTTTTCAACCTATGTAACTATGTAAACTTTGAGAGTTTGCTAGGAATAGCCCCCATATTTCCCCTGGCTCACTCGGTCACTGATTGATCTGCCATTTGTGTGCTAGTATGTTGCATTCTATGTTTCCGATCAGCAGTTGATTGTCATGTTAGACGCACCGCCACCATGTTACCTATTTTTTATTCATCTATATTAGACTGAAATATCTGAGTGTCACTGTGACATGGATTTTTGAATATGGTTAAAGAGGAGTTTATATCACTCTACTCATGTAGAGTTTTGGGTTTTGTCTTATTGAATCTATTGATTTGCCACTGTGTATGTAAACCCTAGTAAAAATCCTTTTACTATTTGAGATGGAGCAAGAGCTCCCCCCTGTGGGATCATTTATATATGATCTATGGATACGTTTACTCTACCAGTTCTTTCCCCTTATACATATATTTTAATGAGTGTTTTTTTAAATATTTATTTTATTAAGATGAATTTGTTTTTTGATATGATGGTGTCTACTTCCAATTCTTGATAGGTTATTTCCATTGCACGGTGACTGAGTTAAGATGGCTGCTGTCTCTAACAGCAGGCCATCCATGCACGTCCCGCCATTGGGCTGTACCGCCCTCCACCGCATCCGCGATCGCTGTGATTGGCTGCTCAATTCTTACCAGCCAATCAAAGCGGTGTGACAATAAAGTTATAAAAAAAATAAATCAATGTGACATGCTGTGATTGGGGACAGCTCAATCACAGCAGTCACAATGGATGAGGTGATCACGACGTCACCTTGGTTGCTTAACCCTTTTGGCGCTGATTGAGTGAACAATAGTTATTGACCAATCAGTGCGAAAAGGGTTGATCTAAAAATAGTGATCACCACTCTACACGCCATTGTGGCGCCCTGCTGCGCACAGGAACCACAGAT
This sequence comes from Phyllobates terribilis, assembly GCF_046119375.1. NCBI lineage: Eukaryota > Metazoa > Chordata > Amphibia > Anura > Dendrobatidae > Phyllobates > Phyllobates terribilis. Next base: position 819,884,311 of record NW_027362763.1, read on the forward strand.
CCCAAAAGGGTGCATGGACGGACTCCTCCACAAGAGGCCCTCACTTCATACAAACACCTCCACCCTTCCACCTCATACCACCAGAGGGAGCCCCGTTACGGATATATATATATGGAGGGTGGAGCCAGGCAGTTCAGTCAGAGTTAGTTGTTCAGAGAGCGTGCTGACACTGAGAGCAGCGAAGATGCAGCACGTCTGCTGCTGAGTTCTGAGGGCCCCAAGTGTGGCCGAAGGCAAGAGGAGAGAGGAGCATCATAGGTTCACCCCGATATACCAACTGGACACCGGGTCCGCGCCTACAGGGTCCCTTTATACCCAGTATGGATCATCGGCATTCCAGGAGGACTACAAGTCCCTGGCCGACCTGAAGCTAGACCCATTACAGGACCAGGAACCACGAAGGCCCCGGTGTCCAGGGATAGTGGTTGCCAGCAGAAGGTCCTACTACCGAGCGTCAGGTGAAGGAACAGCACGACACATAAGCTAGGCCCAGTTGCAGGGTGGCCAGAAGCATACAGAGAGGCAGACATGGACCAGGAGGCCTTATACCCGCTCACTGGGGAGAAGTCCTGAAGTGCACCCATCCTACTGAGTACCCTGGACCGTACCTGACATCCGCACCAGTAAAGGTATTGAAGCGAATCCCCTGTCTCTGTCAGTTACTCCTGCTGTGCCATCCCGCCTGCACTACAAGCCCCAGCATCACCACCCACCATCAAACTCCACACTGCCCCGGGGGCCTGCTCCACCTGTGGGGAGCAGAAACACCTCAGCTGCCACCCCAACACCCCTGGAGGTCTGAAGCAGCGCTGGTAATCATTACCAGGTACCACAGGTGGCGTCACAAACAGTTTTTTTATTTTATCCAAGTTCTAATCCCCTTTTTCAAGAGTGACCCCAGGGTACGGGCCCGGGAGCTGACCACCGCGACACCCCCAAACCAGGCAAAGGCCTGGGTACCGAGTCGTCCCCATCCCCTGGGCGCCATATCACTTCCTGAACAGAATATCGTGCCCGCTGCCACCGGGTACTGTGCACCCTAAAGAACTGTGTCGCATACCGTGGTGAAGTTTTCCCGCCAATTGCCGCTGTTTCCTGCCATTGTCCGCCATTTTCGAGTCGCCGCGCGGGAAGAAGAGGGGCGTAACCGCAGGAATCGGAGACATAAACAAACATCGAAAGGGGTATGCTCTTGTACAGTGATCACCAAATATACACAATACTTCAATAAATTACAATAAATATTATTTTATATATAAATACATAAAAAACCACATCACAATCCAATTCATTAAAACACAAGTAAAACTTATTATAGTGGGATTATCCACTGTTTGAAAACCCACCTACTCCAAAAATCATCCCAGAGAAACACATGATCACAATAAATCAGATAGTAACAGGATAAAATACACACTTAGGCTGTCCCTGGTGATCAGTTTTACACATTGGTACAATAACTGTGGCTAACCGCCACCAGTGTTAAAGGGAATGTACAATACCAAAGAATATCAAAAAATATATATACTATGACAGAAGATGTAAATTTCAAAATGTTTGGTAAAATAATCCAAGGCACAAACAACACAAGACCAGGGCATTAAACTGGTGAATCATATATAATCCCACACCAGAAAAAACAATGTCCAGACCACAATAAACCCCTCATTCATGCTGTTAGTGCCCCTGCTGTTCCCATTAACACTGAGATCACTAATCCCCAAATACGGGAGAGCCTACACTGGGATGGTGGCAGTGGGCAATCAATGCCCAACGCGTGTCACCACACATGGTGGCTTCATCAGGGGCTTGTAAGGCACAGGTTTGCGACGCTTTTATATATGGTACAAGTTACAGAGCCTAATTACTGGTGTATCAGCTGGTGCACGACCGCCAGAGACCGCACGTTGCTGGAGCAAAGCATGACCTCCGACCTGGAAGTGCTCCAGACCGCACATGTGCAAGTGGCTGTTCTTGGTGTGTTTGAGAGGAGCTTTTCCTCACCATAGCAACCATGTCACTGCAGGCTGTCTGTCTCTGAACGCTGCTTGGGATGGACACAGCCCTGTTAGAGAGAATACTTCCCCCACCTTCGACAACGCATCGCTGTAGGCTATGTTTCTACAGCCCCTATACAGACTGATCACACCATATATTTTATAAACCAAATTGTGTATTACCACAACCTGGGTATCGTCAAGTTTACTTTATTATGTCAGTCCACAAAATCATTCACAGCCCCGTCACAGACAGCCCCAGACGTCAGGGTGTATTATGTAAGCCACACATCACATCTTCCCACCCATCATTAGATAACACTATTTTAAACATTATTACACTAATAGAGCATGTGACCCAAATAATATCCGCAAGAAGCCACCCAGGTATACGCAAATCAGAAGAGCAGTTTATTTCAGGTAAGTACATCCACAACGGGTCCCATTTTGATGCCATAAAAGGCACCTATGAAATACAGGTATTGTCATCCCGATATAGATTTATAAGGGCAATTATGTCATATTTTGAGAGCCTAATAGTCGCTATATAGTGATACGTCACATATACTACACATCCAGATGTGTGCGCACTGTTGCTGACATGCGATTAGGGGGGTTTTCGCATGTGCCACAGTATCCAGAAAACATGCTGGCAAGATGTAACCATACACTCACAAACAAAGGATTTTGTACATATGTCAGTATAGAGGTAAGCCCGGTCAGGGTCAGGTATATACAAAGTCCCACAATTGGCGAAGTTATTGCCAAATCAAGCCCCTCAATGCAGTCTATATCATAGAAATAACTGATAGAGAATTGTTATAAGTAAAGCCCACTAAAGGGCAGATGAAAAAAGGTTGAGAAATACTATTGATCGCTATAGAGGTAGGTATATCCACAATATCACCCCAGGGGCCACCTCAATATTGCCAAATCAGGTCTCTCAATACAGTCTATATCATAGAGATACTTAATAGAGAATTGTTATAAGCAAAACCCACTATAAGGCAGATGAAAATAGATGGAGAAATACTGTTGGTCGCCAGAGAGGTAAGTATATCCACAATATCACCCCATGGGCCACCTCGATATCCATACGGCTGTTGAATGTCCATACAATACAGTTATTGTCACTTCCATACAGAGTTTATTCAAATACACATATCAGAGTATGGAGACTCCATGATGGTCAAACATAGATGGACATCCAAATATACAAATGCCATAGCTGGAAATCTCATGTATATCTCACGTAAGAGCCAGATATATACATTATTCCTTTTGGAGAACTTCCCAACACCTGGCAAAGGTATTTGCACGCCAGGACAACCAATGCATATTGTATTATAGAGCAGCATCAGGTAAAGGCCGTTATGAATATATCCAGCTACAAAGCTGAAGAAAGCATCCCACTACCGGGCTAAGGGGAGGGAGGAAACCTCATAAATGCACTATTGATCACCAGGGAGATATGCCAGGCCGAACCCATAGCCCCTCCAGCAAAGGTAGACAGATATACAGGCACATACACCCAGTCCTGGGGCACGATAAATCATTATGCAATCCGCAATATAATAAACAGTTATGCTAAGGAGTACAAGAAAAACATCCCAGCGTAAGTCCTGGAGTTTTCGTGACTGATAAGGTCACCCCCAATGTTTGTTCCCTCCACCAGTATAGTCCGGGTATTGGCTTGTTCTTATAATGTTCCTTGTACGAAGCCACAGCATATAGTGGAGCCCGAATATTCAGAGGTCCTTTCAATATTCTGTATAAATCGCTATCATAGCAATATTTTATCTTGTCTTTCCTCATTGCGTTGAGCCAAAATCAGCCTCACAATCCTCCATATTCAGCTTCCATATCCTCCAGACCTACAAGTGAGATGATTAAGGGTAGCATTAACACGATCCATTCATAATTGTTTATAGAACCCTGTAAACAGTAGCTCTCCATTCAGTCCCTCAATAGCCAGGATATGTAAGTTATAAATCCACTTTGATTCACATCTCAGAAGTGCCTTAGTCAGATCTCCTCCCCTTATATTTGTTCGTACATGCTCTAATCCCATTACCTGTTGTCCTGCCAATCTACACCTATGGACCTCCAGGAAATGTGCAGCCACCGATGTAATAGGTTTATCCTTATCTCGATCTCTCTTAGCCGTTGAGATATTAGAAAGATGTTGTGGTATCCTCTTTCTCAATTCCTGTGTCGTCTGCCCCACATATACCTTCGGGCATCCGCAGATCAGAGCATACACCAAATTTCGGGATCTGCAATTAAAATACGTCCTTGATCGAATCCTATATGGCACAGTTGGAAGTGTGATCCCATCTTGCGCCACAGTATATTGGCAGATATTACAGCCACCACAGGGGTATGTTCCAAAAATCCTCCCACCCCTTTTTAGGCTCGTTGTAGGACGTACATAATGACTATGGCAAAGGCTGTCCTTAAAGTTCTTCATCCTCCGAGCAACCAGGCTGGGGACTGCCGAAATATGTCTCATCAATTTGGGCTCACTAAGTAATATTCCCCAATTTTTTGTGAGGATCTCACGAATATCCCCCCACTGGTTGTTAAATGTCGTGATCAGACTTAATGGCCTATCACATTTATGTACCTGTGTTTGCAATAGATCATCCCGGTTCCTGGTTCTCGCTCCTTCAAATGCATTGGAAATGATCCTTTTCGGATAGCCCCTCATGATGAATCGTTGAGTCAAGTTTTTATATTGTTGTTGAAATTCCTCCAGTGTGGTACAGTTGCTCCTCAATCAGAGAAACTGTCCCTTTGAGATACCATTTCGTAGATGTTTCGGGTGAAAGCTTGTATAGTGTAGTAGATTATTTGTGGCTGTTTCCTTCCTGAAAAGAGTGGTACAAATATGATTATCCACCTTAGATAATTTCAAGACCAGGTAATCAATCTCCAAATTTGAGATTTTGGATGTTAGCCGAATATTTAAGACATTTCTATTAAGGTCAGCAATAAACATCTCACACTCCTCCAGGGTACCAGTCCACAGAAAAAACACATCTTCTATAAATCTAAGCCATGTAGATACATGGTTACAAAAGGTCTCAGGTTTATACACTATAGTCTCCTCCCACTACCCTAGGTATAGATTTGCATACGAGGGCGCACACCGTGCACCCATCGCGGTCCCTGTTATCTGTCGATAGAATTTATGATAAAAAACAAAGTAGTTCTTATCCAGGACGAAATGCAATAGCTCTAAGATAAACTAATCCTGTCTGCGATCTCCCGTAGTGTGTTTATCCAAAAAGTAAGCAACAGCTTGTATACCCGGTAATCGGAGAGGCGTGACTGCTGGAAGCGCACGAAGCTCAAGCCCCGCCTCGCGCCTTGACTCCAAACCAGGAAGCGTCAGGTCCTATAAGGAGACCGTCGTCAAGCGCACGCTCTGACGTCAGCCGCGAGGGAGACGCAAGGTCCTGGAAGGAGCTGCGGCCTACCCGATCCAAGTAAAGAAGGTAAACTACGGTTCACTAGGGGGGCGCAACCATGGCCGACAACCAGCAAGCCGCCGGAGCACCTGTTAATGCTCCTGATGCTCAACTTGCGCCCGGCACTGCACAGACCGGAGCGGCCGCCCCACCAGCAGGGGTCGTGACTCCATTGATACCCATGGCCCTGCCGTATATCCCTGGAGTGAAATGGCTTCCCCGGTATGATGGCAAGCCAGACACCCTGTCTGGATTCAAAAGGAAAATATGCGGTGTACTGGACATGTATTCTATGACTGATAAGCAGAGAGCCGCTGTTGTGCTGGGACTATTGACTGGTGCCGCAGAGTGGGAAGTTGAAACCAGGCCAGCCGCAGACCAGGAATCAGTATCCATTATCTTTAAGAGACTGCAAACTGTCTTTGAAAACTGCACTGAGACAGATCTCCGGATGAGGTTCTACCACTGTGCCCAGAAACCTGAGGATAGTATCCGGGACTATGCCTGGCGCTTACGGGAAGCCCTGTGGGCCCTGAAACAGGTTAGTCCGGCCAGCATACAAGATGAGAATAAAATGCTGACAGAACAATTCATCCGGGGGTTGAGGTGCCAGGAGGAGAGCAGAACCGTACGATGGTGGGCTTTAGATCATCCAGACGCCACCTTTGACACCCTGAGGGACCTGGATATTAAGGGTCTGCAGCCCCTGGAACCATCAGATACTGCTATCCAGCGTTACCAGAGTGGGGTCACCCCAGTGCCCGCAGTACCCACTGCTCCTTCACTAACAGCTGAAACAAAGATGCAAACTGTGCCCCCTAGCGAGCTGGACAGCCTACGCTCTGAAGTGCATGAGCTAAGTAAAACCCTGGCCACTGTCCTTAGCACCCTGCAGCTACAGATGGAGCCCGAGCCGGAAGGAAGGATCCTACTCGCTGACGGCCCTGAAGATGTCCCCTGGATGAGGAGAAGAAGGAGGACAACGCCACCCCATAGGAGGACAATGCCACCCCGGAGGAGGACAACGACACCCCGTGGGAGGACCAACGACCAACGTCACCCTCCAGGAGACTTCATCTGCTACCGTTGCCACAAGGCAGGCCACACAGCGCGGAACTGTCCTTTAAACGGGCAAACCCTGAGGCCGAGGGCCGACACCCAGGAGTAACTCAACCAGGCCCATCAAGCTGGTACCATCAGTTTGTAGGAGGAAGGCCTTTCCTGTCCATCGTGTTGGACGGTATAGCGACACCTGCATTACTGGACACTGGCTCACAGGTAACCATCATACCTGATGTCCTCTACGAAAGGTACTGGTCCGTAGATGAACTCCAGCCCCGAACCTCTCTGTGTATGCTTCTAACGGCCTTCCTCTTAACCTAGTAGGGTTTAAGGACATGACAGTGAAGGTGGGGAGAGCGGAACTAAAGGACCAAGGACTGATTGTAGTGGAATCTAACCCTGGTGATACAGACTTATATATGATACTTGGTACAAATATTGTTGGTAACTGTTTGGGAGAAGTGTTGTTTTTGCTCCAACAGATTGCTGACACTGCCAAACCAGGGCAGAGGAAGGTGCTCCAGAGAGAAATTTGAGCCCTCCTGTACCAGCAACAGGTAAAATTAACAGGTGGTGAGATTGGTAATGTACGGGTGACAGACCTGATACCCATTGTGATTCCCCCAATGAGTGAGATGCTAATTTGGTGTAGGGCAGCAATAGGTCTCAAGGGAAAGAACTACCAGGCAGTAGTGGAGCCCATTAGCTCGGAGCACAGACCTACACTCTTAACTGCTAGAGGAGTAGTTGATGTACGCAATGGGAGGGTACCCATACGTCTCCTAAATTGTGGGGAGGAGGAAGTTAAATTACCAAGATACGCCACTGTTGCCAGATTGTATTCTGTGAATGATGATGCCATACACACAGTGGAATCCTTGACCCATCCAGACACAGTGGAGGACAATGACTCCGAAGCGCAGCTGGAGGATTGGTGTCAACAGCTCCATGTTGGAACTGATGCCACTCATGTCCATCAGAAACACGGTGTTTACAGAGTGGTTCAGGAATATGAACAAGTGTTTAGTAAACACCCACTTGACTTTGGAAGGGTCAAAGGGGTACAACATCACATACCCACCAGTAGCCATCCACCCATCAAGGAGCGTTACCGACCCATACCACCAGCACATTATCAGAAAGCCAAGGAAATGTTACACGACATGAAAAAGGCAGGGGTAGTAAGGGATAGTTGTAGCCCCAGGGCAGCTCCCCTGGTCCTGGTCAGGAAAAAGGACTGTAGCATGAGGATGTGTGTAGATTACCGACAAATTAATCGAATAACACATAAAGATGCATACCCTTTGCCCCGTATAGAGGAATCCCTGACTGCACTAAAGTCTGCCAATTATTTCTCTACACTGGATCTCACTAGCGGGTACTGGCAAGTCTCTGTTGCTGAGGAAGAACGGGAGAAGACGGCCTTCACCACCCCAATGGGACTGTGCAAGTACAACAGTATGCCGTTTGGACTCTGCAATGCACCCGGAACGTTCCAGAGGTTGATGGAGTGTTGCTTGGGACACCGGAACTTCGAGACAGTGCTGCTGTACCTGGATGACATTATCGTGTACTCGAGGACATATGAGGACCATCTGAAGCACCTGGTGGAGGTATTTGAAGCATTGTCCTGGTATGGAATGAAACTAAAGCCTTCTAAATGCCACTTGCTCAAGCAGAAGGTTCAGTACCTGGGACACGTAGTCAGCTTGGAGGGAGTAGCACCAGACCCGGAGAAGGTCACTGCCACCCAGAAGTGGCCTGAACCGAGAAGCATCAAAGAAGTACAGCAATTCCTGGGACTGGTTGGGTACTACAGGAGGTTCATAAAGGACTATACCAAAAAGGTAGCACCTCTACAAGACCTCCTGGTAGGACAGTCCAAAAGAGGAAAGAGTCCCCCATTCCAGTGGGGCAAAGAACAGGCCGAATCCTTTGCAGTAATAAAGGAAATCCTGACTGGTGAAGAAATCCTGGCTTACCCTGACTACAGACAGCCTTTCCTGCTGTACACCGACGCCAGCAATGAGGGACTTGGAGCTGTGTTGTCCCAAAAGCAGAATGGACGAGAGAAGGTAATTGTGTATGCCAGCAGGAAGCCACGCCCTACCGAGAGGAACCCGGATAACTACAGTTCCTTCAAGCTGGAGTTCCTGGCCTTGGTCTGGGCTATCACTGAAAGGTTCAAACACTACCTGGCCTCAACTAAGTTTACAGCTTTTACTGACAACAATCCCTTGACACACCTGGAGACAGCCAGGTTGGGAGCCATGGAACAGCGTTGGGTGGCCTGACTGTCAAATAATCAGTTCACCATCAAGTACCGGGCAGGTCACAAGAACACCAATGCTGATGCCCTGTCAAGGATTCCCCACCAGTCAGACACCGAGGATAAAGTGGATGATTTAGAGGAAGTTGAATTACCTGCTTTCCACCAAAGCGGAGTGGTCCATGAGCAACACGTCACCAGAAGACGTCAGGGAAGGACGCTGAATCCTCTACCCCATCACAGTTGGAAGGAGACTAAAGACAGTGACCCGGTTGTCAGCCTCATCAAAAGACTGACCACCCAGGAAGGTTCTCACCTAGAGAAGGATGCTCCTCCACAAGCCAAGTAACTGTGGAATGAGAGAAGCCGGGTGTTCATCTTGTTATGATCTGCAACATAAACTAAGGAAAGAAAGGGGAAGGCTGTCCCTGCAGTAAGACTAAGCTGAATCCCTACGATGTAGCGGGCAGCCTGTTCCTTGTGAACAGATCCGCCTTCGTCATAGGCTAGTCTGAACGGAGACCTATAGAATAAAGGGAGGGGTCCCTAAAAGAACTAAGGACTGGGACAAAAATGAGCATCCTCCTAACAGAAGTTGTTGCAGAGCAAAAGACAAACAGACAAAAAGTACTAGAGGTCCCAGAGGACCAAGCGAACTAGACAGAGATAGGCACCGAAGGACCTGGCTAGAGAGACAGGCAAAAAACACTGAAGTCCAGCAAAGCCAGAAGGGTGGAGCTGGAATATATAGGCAGCTGGTCACGTGACCGCAAAACACAAGATAGCAAAAACTATCAGGAGGGTTATAACAGTACCCCCTCTTCTATGAGGATCCTCCGGATCCTCCAGGCCCAGGCCTATCAGGAAACCTCCTGTGGAAAGCTTTAACAAGCCTAGAAGCAGAGACATCATCCGTCCTTACCCAGGAGTTGTCTTCGGGACCGAAACCCTTCCAGGAGACAAGATACTGTAATTTCCCTCTATGCCATTTTGAATTCAAAATACGAGAAATTTCATATTCACCGTCTTCCACCACAGGAGGAACTGTGACAGTGGCGTCCCTATTAGAAACATCAGCCTTTTTCAACAAGGAAACATGAAACACAGGATTAATCTTCCAGGAAGTAGGGACATCCAACCTGACAGCAGATGGGTTAACAACCTGAAGCACCTTAAATGGACTCACAAACTTAGGACCCAGTTTTTTAGAGGGAATCCTCAACCACAGGTTCTTCGAGGACAACCAAACCATGTCACCCACAGTAAACAAAACCTCTTTACGTTTCCTGTCAAATTACTTCTTGGACTTCTTGTTAGCCTCTTGCAGGTTACAACGTACATTAGTCCAAACTCTCTCCAAATCACCGGAAAAATTCTCCTCCTCCCGCATCGCCGACCCCAATTTGGAGAAAAAAACAAAAGACGAATGTCTCTCAGTACAACAAAAAAAAGGAGAACACCCAGCAGAGGAGGATGTATGATTGTTAAGAGCAAATTCTGCAAGAGGCAGAAACTCAGACCACCCCTCTTGATTGTCTGCCACAAAGCAACGCAAAAACTGTTCAACATCCTGGTTCTTTCTTTCAGTCTGTCCATTAGACTCAGGATGATAACGAGACGAAAATGACAAATGGACTCCCAACCTGTCACAAAAAGCACGCCAAAAGCGAGCCACAAACTGAGATCCTCTATCAGAAGCAATATCCGTGGGGACACCATGGAGCTTGACAACCTCCTTAACAAACGCCTCAGCGAGTGTCTTGACGCAGGGCAACTTAATGAATGGAACCAAATGACACATCTTACTAAAACGGTCCACGACCACCCAGATGACAGTAAAACCCTCAGACACAGGAAGATCAGTAATAAAATCCATAGTGAGATGCGTCCAAGGCACACTAGGAACCTCCAGAGGGCAAAGCAACCCCGCAGCAGGAGTATGTGAAGCTTTTGACCTAGCATACACAGTACACTGACGCACCCACTTGATGACTTCCTTCTGCAATCCAGGCCACCAAAAACTGCGACTGATAAGTCTCTTAGTCTCCGAAACTCCTGGATGACCTGCCAACCGAGACTCATGACACTCCACAAACAAATCTCTCCTAAAGGCTCTAGGCACGAACAACCTCCCATGGGGAGTGTTAGATGGAGCATCATCTTGAGCATTCAGAATCCCATTCTCCAAATCAGAGTCCAATGCCGCCACCACAACTCCTTTCCGCAAAATGCTCTCCTCCTCCTCAGCACCGACCGTAGGAGAGAAGCTATGAGATAAGCATTGGCTTTAACATTCTTAGTACCAGGGATATAGGTAACAGAAAAATTAAACCGAGAAAAAAAAAGTGCCCACCTAGCTTGACGGGCATTCAAGCGCTTGGCAGCATCCAGATAGATCAAATTCTTATGATCTGTGAAAACCTGAAGAGGAAATCTAGCGCCTTCCAAAAAATGACGCCAGTGTTCAAACGCAAGTTTAATAGCCAGCAACTCCTGATTTCCAACATCATAATTCAGTTCGGTTTCCAAAAATTTTTTTCGAAAAGAAGGCACAAGGATGTACTCCACCCTCGTTCTCTTGAGACAAAACTGCTCCGACCCCCACTGATGAAGCATCGACCTCGACCAAAAAAGGCTTGGTCTCATCAGTCTGCATAAGGATAGGGGCAGAACTGAACCTCTCTTTGAGATACTCAAACGTTTCAATGGCCTCAGCAGTCCACTGGGCCGTATTCGCACCTTTCCTGGTGAGATCGGTTAGAGGTTTAACAATTACAGAAAAGTTCTTAATGAATTTCCTGTAATAATTGTCAAAACCCAAAAATCTCTGTATAGATTTCAAACCAACAGGCCTAGGCCATTCCTGCACAGCCTGAACCTTCACAGGGTCCATCTCAAAGCCCTCGCTGGAGACAATGTAGCCCAGAAAACTAATTTTCTGCACAGCGAACTCACATTTCTCAAGCTTAGCAAAGAGTGAATTATCACTCAATAACTGCAAAACTTCACGTACACTCTGCCAATGGGACTCTAGATCTGGTGAATAAATAAAAATGTCATCCAAATACACAACCACATTCTTACCAATCAAAGGTCTCAGGATGTCATTAATAAGGTTCTGAAAAAATGCAGGTGCATTGGTAAGACCGAAAGGCATCACCAGATTCTCAAAATGACCTACCGGAGTGTTAAAAGCAGTTTTCCATTCATCACCCTCCTTCACACGTAACAAATTGTATGCCCCTCGGAGATCAATTTTTGAGATCCACTTGGCTCCCACTAACTGGTTAAACAAGTCAGGAATAAACGGCAATGGGTAGGAATTGCGTACAGTAATCTTATTAATTTGACGAAAATCCAGACATGGACGTAAACCGCCGTCCTTTTTTTTTAACAAAGAAGAATCCGACTGCCCCAGGCGACTTAGAAAGTCTAATGTGACCAGCAGCTAGGCTAGTCTCTATGTACTCCTCCAAGGCCTTTCTTTCAGGGATAGTCAGATTAAACAATCGACTTTTGGGAAGAGTAGCACCCGGAACAAACTCAATGGCGCAATCATAATCCCTATGAGGAGGTAAAACTTGCGACTCCTTCTCCGAAAAAACCCTCCAAAAATCTTGAATAGGTACTGGTAATTCCCATTTTTCCACAGCCGCAATGCGACCATTACAACATTTATCATAGCACTTCGGACTCCAATATTTAATCACATTAGTAGACCAGTCCAATAAAGGATTGTGCAGTTTTAACCAAGGCAATCCTAGAACAACTGGAGAGGGCAAATTATCCAAAACAACCAAGTCCAAAATTTCTTGGTGAACACCATTGATAGTGAGAGGAAATGCAGCAGTCTTGTGAGTTATACATTTCAAAGGAGTGTTATCAATTGCAACCACAGAAATAGGAGATGACAAAGGTTTGGATTTCAATTTAAGTTTTTCCAAAAACCCTTTATCAATCACATTAAGTGTTCAACCACAATCCACAAATACCTGAAATTCAATCAAATCTCCCTGCAGAGCAGTACTCCCAGAAAGGAACACTCCTGCAGAGCGTAAACAAGCTATACTTGCGTAACTGACCTTTTTTTTTCCTTTACTTAAATGACGCTCACAATACTTAATCAAATGATCAGCTTTACCACAATAAAGACACAAACCTTCGGCGAATCTCCGATCTCCTTCTTGAGAGCGGAGTGACATCGCCCCAACCTCCATTGGTTCTCCGCTGTCAGAGCAGATTTTCTGGAAACTAGGACCTGAAGTTACAGGAGTTTTTACATCATTGACCCTGGACCTTATTCTCCTGTCCACACGAACAGCTAACTGCATAGCTTCCTGCAGAGTCTCAGGTGCAGGGAATGCAATTAGCAAATCCTTAACCCTTTCACTCAGACCAGCAAGAAATAAACATTTCAATGCCGAATCATTCCATTTAACTTCTGAGGCCCATCTCCTGAAGTGTGTGCCATAAATTTCAACATCATCTGACCTCTGATTCAAACGTCTAAGTTCTGATTCAGCAGATGAGATTCGATCAGGATCGTCATATAATTGCCCCATAGCAGAAAAAAATTCTTCAACAGAACTTGAACACAGATCATTAGGTTGGAAAGAAAAGGCCCACCCCTGTGGTTCATTGCGCAAAAGTGACATAATAAAACCGATGCGCTGTGATTCATTCCCAGAGGACCTTGATCTCAAACGAATATATAACAAACAAGCATTTTTAAAGGAAAAAAAATCTTGCTGTTTACCATAAAAATCATCAGGCAGTCCTACCTTTGGTTCGACAAAATGCACTCCAGGACAGCTACTCACGTGTTGCTGAAGCTCGGACACTTCCAGAGACAATCCCTGCAGGCGTTGAGCCAAATCCTGGACGGAAACCATACTGATCCCCGAATTTCTTTCCTTTTAGTTTTTTTTGGGCTGGACTTACTGTTATGATCTGCAACATAAGCTAAGGAAAGAAAGGGGAAGGCTGTCCCTACAGTAAGACTAAGCTGAATCCCCACGATGTAGCGGGCAGCCTGTTCCTTGTGAACAGACCCGCTTTTGTCCTTGGCTAGTCTGAAAGGAGACCTAAAGAATAAAGGGAGGGGTCCCTAAAAGAACTAAGGACTGGGACAAAAATGGAACACCTCCTAATAGAAGTTGTTGCAGAGCAAAAGACAAACAGACAAAAAGTACTAGACATCCCAGAGGACTAAGAGAACTAGACAGAGATAGGCACCGAAGCAGCTGGCTAGAGAGACAGGCAAAAAACACTGAAGTCCAGCAAAGTCAGAAGGGTGGAGCTGGAATATATAGGCAGCTGGTCACGTGACCGCAAAACACTAGATAGCAAAAACTATCAGGAGGGTTCTAACACATCTACAGAGAGAAGCTGTGCAGAAGGTATGTCAACCCCAAGACCCATGAAATGGTATGGCAGATTGTTGTACCCAGGACAGATATCCAGATGGTGTTGGAGGCCTACCACGACCAAGCAGGTCACTTTGGCTGGAAAAAGCTGGAAACCCTGCTGGAGGAGCAGTTCTATTGGGTTGGAATGTGGAGTTCCATAGAAAGGTGGTTCTGGAATTGTGGGCCCTGTAGCCTCAGAAGGAAAGACTACGGCAGCCAGAAAGCACCCTTGCAGCCCATCAAAACAACCCAGCCCCTGGAGATCGTCGCTCTGGATCACGTCAAGTTGTCACCCAGCAGGTCAGGCTATTCCTATGCACTGACCATGGTGGATCATTATTCCCTGTTCCTGGTGGTAGCCCCTGTCAAGGATCTGACAGCAGAAACTGCAGCAAGAACGTTCCAAGCATACTTCTGCAGGCCTCATGGATAACCGGCCAAAGTGCTGACGGATCAAGGCCCTGCCTTTGAAGCCGAGCTGTTTAAAGAATTCTGTCATCTGTATGGGTGCAAGAAGATCCGGACTACGCCGTATCACCCTCAGACTAATGGTTTGTGTGAGAAAATGAACAACATCGTCATAGACCTGCTGAAAACCTTACCCTTGGAAGAAAGGAACCAGTGGCCAGACAAACTACCTGACCTGGTAGATCTGTATAATCACATACCTGTGAGTTCTACTAATTGTACCCTATCGTACCTCATGAGAGCAAGACCCGGAAAGTTGCCCATGGACCTGGAACTCGGAGTGGTAGAACCTGAAGCAGATATGTCCACTGAAGACTGGGATACAAATCGGCAAGAGCAGTACAGGAGAGTACAGGCCTGTGTCGAAGACAGTCTGAACAGAGTAAGGGAGAGGCAGGAAGAACAGTACAATAAACATGCACCAGCAGAACCCTTGGCACCTGGAGAGATAGTGCTAAAGCGGAAGAGAAGAAGTCACAAGCTCGATGACCAGTCGGAAAGAGAGCCCTACACAGTGCTGAACTCCAGATTTGACAACAGTAAATCTTGCCTGATTAGCAAAGAGGGAGGAAAAACGACCACAACAGTCTCAAGAGACCATTTGAAAGTGTGCCCAGGTCTACTGAAGACAACAGAGCAAGAATTACCTCCTATATCACCGGAAGAACCCAAGGAAGAAGTGCTTCACACAGTTCTAGGAGATTTCCCTGCAGACTGGCCTCAACTTGATGGAGTAGTTATAATACCGGTGATACACTTCTATCAACAACCAGAAGAACCTGTAAGCACCCTGGAAGAGCCTGCTCAGGAACAGGAAGAGTCCCCAGTAAGTGGAGAAGCACCAGTTGAAGCAGAGCCTGCAGGCCCAGTAGACACTGCACTTGCCAGTCCCATAGAGAGATTAAGACAGTTTTATAATCTACCAGCACGTACACCTGCTAGATTAACAGAAAGTGCATGCACAGACACTAGTAACACCCCAGTGCTACGAAGGTCCACACGCAGCACACAAGGACAGATCCCTACCAGGTTTAGGGAATAAACACAAAGTGCCTACTTTATAAATAGTTACCCAGTAGGGTATTGCATATTGTTTATTGTGTAAACTGAAATTAAATGTGTGCCTGTAGTTCCCCGTCAGGGTACAGAGACTTGTAGGCTGAGGACTGTGAGCAGCCAAAAACTTTATTTGTAAATAGTTGCACTCATCAAAAGTGCCCCCTTATAAGGCCACAGAACAAAAACCCGTTTGGAGTGGCCGAAGACTTGGTCCAGCACCTGGATCACTTATGCCCTGCAGCCACGCCCAGGGCCTACATTGAGGGTTTTCAGACGGGTCCCTCATGCTGCTCATCTTCACCAGTGAGATGGACACCAGTTAATGGATCTCACTGAGATTTTAAAGAAGAGTGTTTATTATGTTTTTAAGAAAATGTTATTATAATTGTTATTATTATTGTAACCTGTTACAAAGTGCTTCACTCCACAGGCGCACAGGCACCACAGATCCCAAAAGGGTGCATGGATGGACTTCTCCACAAGAGGCCCTCACTTCATACAAACACCTCCACCTATCCACCTCATACCACCAGGGGGAGCCCCATTAGGGATATATATATATGGAGGGTGGAGCCAGGCACTTCAGTCAGAATTAGTTGTTCAGAGAGTGCTGACCCTGAGAGCAGCGAAGATGCAGCACGTCTGCTCCTGAGTTCTGAGGGCCCCGAGTGTGGCCGAAGGCAAGAGTAGAAAGGAGAGAGGAGTAGAGGGGGCAGAGGAGCATCATAGGCTCACCCCGATATACCAACCGGACACCGGGTCCACGCCTACAGGGTCCCTTTACACTGTGTTCCAAAATATTATGCAAATAATATTTTCTCAGATTTTCCCAAATTACCTATATGAATTGCAATCATTGTAATTTTTCCAGTCAAATAACTATTAGAGTACAATTGAAAGGTTTTTGTACAAACTGCCTATGATAACAGTATATTTAAAGAAAATAAAAAACTCAAACTGCACTCAAAATGCATGTTCCAAATTATTATGCACAGCAGAGTTTTCAACCTTTTCATTTTAATTAAGAACAAAAAAATGGTCATTTTTGAAATTATAAGCATTAGCAGGTTATTACAAACTGAAATCAAACAGTTTTCAACTCAAAACTTTATTCTAGGTGATGTTACATTTGCACATAGGACCCCTTGTTCGAAAGGAGCTTCTGAACTCTCTCGTCCGTTGAATTTGTCAGGTTTTGGATGGTTTCTGCTTTAATTGTTTTGCATGAGGACAGAATACCCTCCCAGAGCTGTTGCTTAGATGTGAACTGCCTCCCGTGACCTCAACCCCATTGAGAACCTCTGGAGCATCATCAAAAGGAGTGTCTATGATGGCGGGAGGCAGTTCACATCTAAGCAACAGCTCTGGGTGGGTATTCTGTCCTCATGCAAAACAATTAAAGCAGAAACCATCCAAAACCTGACAAATTCAATGGACGAGAGAGTTCAGAAGCTCCTTGCGAACAAGGGGTCTTATGTGCAAATGTAACATCACCTAGAATAAAGTTTTGAGTTGAAAACTGTTTGATTTCAGTTTGTAATAACCTGCTAATGCTTATAATTTCAAAAATGACCATTTTTTTGTTCTTTATTAAAATGAAAAGGTTGAAAACTCTGCTGTGCATAATAATTTGGAACATGCATTTTGAGTGCAGTTTGAGTTTTTTATTTTTTTAAAAATATACTGTTATCATAGGCAGTTTGTACAAAAACCTTTCAATTGTACTCTAATAGTTATTTGACTGGAAAATTACAATGACTGCAATTCATATAGGTAATTTGGGAAAATCTGAGAAAATATTATTTGCATAATAATTTGGAACACAGTGTATACCCAGTAGGGATCACGGGCATTCCAGGAGTACTACAAGTCCCTGGCCAACCTGAAGCTAGACCCATTACAGGACCAGGAGCCACGAAGGCCTCGGTGCCCAGGGATAGTGGTTGCCAGCAGAAGGTCCTACTACTGAGCGTCAGGTGAAGGAACAGCACGACACATAAGCTAGGCCCAGTGCAGGCTGGCCAGGAGCATACAGAGAGGCAGAAACGGACCAGGAGGCCTTATACCCGCTCACTGGGGAGAAGTCCTGAAGTGCACCCATCCTACTGAGTACCCTGGACCATACCTGACATCCGCACCAGTAAAGGTATTGAAGCGAATCTCCTGTCTCTGTCAGTTACTCCTGCTGCGCCATCCCGCCTGCACTACAAGCCCCAGCATCACCACCCACCATAAAACTCCACACTGCCCCGGGGGCCCGCTCCACCTGTGGGGAGCAGAAACACCTCAGCTGCATCCCAACACCCCCGGAGGTCTGAAGCAGCGCTGGTAATCATTACCAGGTACCACAGGTGGCGTCACAAACTGTTTATTTATTTTATCCAATCCCCTTTTTCAAGAGTGACCTCAGGGTACAGGCCCAGGAGCCGACCACCGCGACACCCCCAAACCAGGCAAAGGCCCGGGTACCGAGTCGTCCCCATCCCCTGCGCGCTACACCATCTCTTCCTCAGAGCTGCCATGCAGAGCAGTTGTAGACCCCCTCTGTGTTACCTGAGAGAAATAAGTTCATTGATGGCCAATGCGATTTCCTGTCTCCTGCGATCCAGTGCTGTGCATTGTGCTGTCTGTGTGCAGACTGCTGTGTGACCGATCTGTGATCACAGCAGCAACTGTTTCCAAATCACTGTTCCAACTAACACCCCACCCCCCCACCCCATTCTCAATTGTGTCTTTGAAGCGCTGTTTTGCGCCTTTCCCATGTACACCGCCTCCTGTACTGAGCATTCATGCTCTTCCCGTGGCCGCAGCACTCTGATCAGTATAACTGCTGATCACAGTCTGCGCCAAGGGACTTTTTCATTTTTTTGCTATAGGTAGAGTAGCGGACGTCGCAGTGTAAATGACATCTAATTTTCTTTTAGAAAAAAAATAATGGTCGTTAGTACAAAATAGCTTTATTGATAGGGAATTAGGGAAGCGGATGTTGCAAAGTAAGTGACATCTGATTTTCTTTTTTTAAAAAAAGAATAATAGTAGTACAGAGTAGCTTTGTAGGTTGGGAGGTAGTGCATTAGGGGAGAGGACGTTGCAGTGTAATTGACGTCCAATTTTCTTTTAGAAAAAAAAAAGTAGTACAGAAGAGCTTTATAGGTAGGCAAAAAACAAAGAATTGTTAGCACCGGGTAACTTCTTAGTGCATTGGGGGAACGTACGTCGCAGTGTTAGTGACGTACCTTTTTCTTTTGCAAAAAAAAGAATTGTTGGCACCGGGTAACTTAGCTAGTGCATTAGGGGAGCGTATTTCGCAGTGTTAGTGACTTTCCTTTTTCTATTGCAAAAGAAAAGAATAGCGCCGAATACATTTTTAACTGGCACATTAGGGGAGAGTACATGGCAGTGTTAGTGAAGTCAGTTTTTCTTTTGCAAAAAACTAACTTTATAGGTAGGGCATTAGTGTAGTGAATGTCACTAATTTTTTTTTATACAAACTTATTTTTACTTGTACACTTGTACTGATTTTTCTTTTCATTTTTTTCCTTTAAAGTGTTTCTTCCAAATTTTTCCTTTTTTTTTCCTCTACTTTTTTCTTTACATTTTTTTTCTACGTTTTTTCTCTACTTTTTTCTTTCTACTTTTTATAATAAATAATACCCTTTACACAAGTCCCACACAATACATGTGTAAAAGCACCACTCACACACACATCCCCAGTGTTTTGAAGAATAATATAAAAATGTCCCTTAGTCAAGAAGACACTGTTCAGCAGAGGAGGCATACTGCATCCTTGCCTCTGACACGGATTCAGGCAGTGAGAAACATCCCACATTCCTCTGTTTCTCTTCCTCTTTCTCATCCAGTGAGGTGGGATCCCCAGCAAGGTGTCCTAGGACCAAAGCAACCTGTACAGCAATCGATCCCATATGGACTTCAGCCCCCAAAAATCATCAGCCTGTTATTCCTGATTTCATGGGTAGCTCAGGAATCCAATTTGACAGTATAGGCCTCACTGAAATTGACTTTTCTAAATTATTTTTCCGCATGGAAATAATAAATCTTATGATTGCCCAGACAAATTTGTATGCCCATCAATTTTTCACCCAAAATCCCACGTCATCATATGCTAGATGGACCCCTGTAAATGCAACAGAAATTATGACATTTTGGGGTTTTTGTGCTGCATATGAGCTCAGTCAAAATACATCTTTGGCAATACTGGAGTACTGATATACTCTACAGCACACCTGTATTCCATATAGCCATGACAAAGCCACGATTTGAAGCAATCCAAAAAATTTTGCATTATAGTGATAATGTGAAGTGCCCTCCCCGAGACGATCCTAAGTTTGATCGTCTATATAAAATTCGGCCAGTAGTTGACCACTTCAGCAGAAAATTTGCTGAGTTGTACAGCCCCCAAAGGGACATCTATATAGATGAATCTCTGGTTCATTTCAAAGGGAAGCTAACATTCCCAGTAACAGGGCCAGGTACGAAATTAAACTACAAGCTGTGTGAGAATACCTCAGGCAACACCCACAGATTTAGGATCTACGAAGGGAAGGACATCAAGAATGACCCCATGAATGCCCACATGTCCTGGCGATGAGTGGAAAAATTGTGTGGGAATTGCTGCAGCCACTGCTGGATAAGGGTTATCACCTCTACATAGATAACTTTTACACCAGCATACCACTCTTCAAGACCCTCTCTGTCAGAGGTACAGTTGCATTCGGCTACGTGTGAAAAAAAACAGAGAATCCGCCCTAAGCTGCTAATTGGGCAACAGCTGAGAAAGGGTGAGAGCGGAGCCCAATGCAGTGACAACATGCTGGTGGTCGAGTATAAGAGGGATGCCCTTATCATGACCTCCATACACTGTGTCAACATATCTCTTGTCAATGTCCCAGGTACCACAACTGAAGTCCCAAATGGTAAAGTATAGTACAAAAAATTGGCCATGCGCGGTACAAACCTTCCTTCAGTTTCAGGAGGTAGTCATCAAGGCCCTAATGTTTGGCACTTAGGAAGGTTACAGTCCCAGTACTTCTCAAACTGATGGTCCTCGCATTGTACCAGGTCAACATTTTCCTGGAGAGGTTCCCCATACAGCAAAGAAGGGAAGAAGACAAAAAAGTGCTGTGTATGCTCAGTACACTCCAAGAGGGGAATACGAAAGGACACAATTTACGATTGTGAAGCCTGCCCTGAGAAACTTGGCCTTTGTATTGAGGACTGCTTCAAAGCATACCACGTCCATAAATTAATACAATTTGGTTTTACCCTGTTGACTCAAAACACTTTTATAATCTGATGTACTCAGCCCGCTCAACTTACACATACCACCACATCATAAATTCATACACCAATAAAACTAGAAGCATTAAAATCATTACTAAAACTATGCCTCTAGATAAATTCCTTGAGGGATGTATTTTCCAAAATGGGGTCACTTGTGGGGGATTTCCACTGACGAGGCACATCAGAGGCTCTCCAAACTTGACATGGCTCGCACAGACCATTGCATCAAAGTCTGCACTCCAATTCCAAGCTCTGCCGTATGCCTAAATAGTAGTTTTCCACCACATACAGGGTATTGGTATAATCAGGAGAAATTGCAAACAATCCATATTCTCCTGTTGGTCCTGTGAAAATGAGAAATTTGGGACTACAATAACATTTTTGTGGGAAAAAATGTGATTTTTTATTTTCACGACTCCACGGTATAAACTTCTATGAAGCACTAAGGTATTCAAGGTGCTCAACACACATCTAGATAAATTCCTTCAGGAGTCTAGTTTCCAAAATGGGGTAATTAGTGAGGAGTTTCCTCTGTTTAGGAACTTCAGGGGCTCTCCAAACACGACCTTGCATCCGCTCTCGATTCCAGCCAGTTTTGCGTTCAAAAGGTCAAATGGTGCTCCTTCCCTTCCAAGCCCTGCCGTGCGCCCAATCTAACTCCCTAACAAAAAAAAACTATGTTTCAAAAATTGTGCTGATGTAAAGTAGACAAGTGTGAAATGTTATTTATTAACTACTTTGTGTGACATAACTCTGGTCTAAGGGGATAAAATGAAAAGTTTGAAAATTGTGAAATTTTAAAAATTTTCTCCAAATTTATGATATTTTCACAAGTAAATGCAAGTAATGAAGTACAATATGTCATGAGAAAACAGCCTTCGAATCACTGGGATCCGTTGAAGCGTTCCAGAATAATTACTTCATGAAGTGACAATGGTCAGAATTGAAAAAATTGGCCTGGTCAGGAAAGTGAAAACAGGTTTCTGGGTGACGGGGTGAAAGATTATAGGATTTTCACAGAATATTTCCCTAATTACACCTATATCCTCATAAGGTAAGTTGGTGTAGAGACTCTTGTCACCGTCAACAGTTTCCACCTTTCCAAGGAATTGATTAGTATCTGATAGGCAATCTGGCAATTTCTTACCAATCTTTTGGAGATAGTGCACCACTAAAGTCTCTACTATTTCTATAATAATTCTAGAATCTATAGGATGTTCCAGAAGTCTGTTAAGATTTTTTGTAAATTTTTGGAAGTAGATAAAAAAAATCGGTGTATATAGATAGCTATTAAAGTGTTAATGAGAGACCTTTTAAGCTTTTCTGAAAAAAGCTTTCTATTAAAGGCACTGTCCACTATCTAATCTATATCATTTTAAAAATATTAGCATTATCTTCTTTATTTTTGCCCACATTAAAATCCATTAATTGATATTTAGCTTCATTAGAGTCCAATTCCCAATCCATTATGACAGTTGCACCTCTTGTTGTCAGCCTCTTCTTAATGATAATTTCCGTATAATTTTTAATGCATTCCTTGCCTTTTATTGATTTTAATGCAAGAAACTATTCCAAAGATATAAGTAATATATACTGGCTGAAGATAGATAAGTCATATCTCCCCATTCAATTTTACATGAACAAGACTATGTAGTGAATCCTCAATCATAGAGCCTAAACTTGGAAAAAATTTCAAAAATCCACTAGCAAGTATAAGAATAACAATCTTTATTGCTAAATAATCCATAAAAAGATTTTTTCATTGTCAAATAATGAGAAAATCATTTAAAAGAGGGAAAGGATGAAACAAACAAAAGAAACAGCACAAAAGAACACATATAATAATTCTGTAGCACCCTGAGGACTCGGCTGCTACAGGGGTATTACACCTCAAGCCAGAGGTGTGGTATTCCACTCCCGGGTAAGGATGGAGTGTGGAACTGAGCTAGTAGGCTGCATGCACTACATACATCCCATTTCCGGGGGACAGAACGACGGTACTCCCACCAGTATATGTGCAGGTACGACAGCGTCTGTCCCTGGCTGGAGTGGGAGGGGGGTGGAACATCCCAGTAGTGTAGGGGCAGATAGGGGGAGTAGTCTGGGTAAAGATAGGAGCTCATTGGGTGCTGGTCACCTGAGCTCACACATAGAGGGAGTATATAAGGTGGGCACCATCTTAGGATAGGGTCAGTGAGTTCAGTCAGGCAAGAGGAGCAGAGCAGAGGAGCTCAGCCAGGAGGGCTGACAGGGAGCTGTGGCTCCGGCTGGGCCCAGCTCCAGAGCAGAGCCTGCTGAGAGAGAGAGAGAGGAGAAAGAAGGACCCAGAGAGGAAACAAGAAGGGAACCCCAAGATCCCAGAATACAGACAAAAGGGTGAAGGGTTGGCGGACAAGGGTACCGGAACCCGAACTGGTGGAGGCCACTAATCCTCAGCCAGAAACCGGAGGTCGTGGTCAAGATTTGCCACGACCCTCACCAAATCCACCAGAAAGGCACACCAAGTATAGGGTCAGGGAACCCAGAGGAGGTTTGACCACCAAGAGACCCGAGGGAGCCGGCCAAAAGTGGATCCCTGGTGGGAACGGCCAGAGAAAGGGAGAGTCAGAAAGGAGCTCAGGACCACGCTCCGGAATTGCCTGGGGGTTGGCCGAGTCCAGGACCTGGTGGACGCAGCACGGCTCGGGTGGTCACTCAAGGCCAGAGTGACTAAAAGGACACCAGTAAGTAAAAACCCTGAACTGCATCTCCCGACTCTGAGTCTTCTTACGGCACCATCACAACCCCCACCATCTACACCTGCTGCCCTGAGGCCATACCCCTCCCGTTGGGGGTTATACCATCACTGCTGCACATATACCACCGGCCTCAGCGGACTGCTCTGCAGCGGCGGCTTCAAAGCCGCACTCAACGGGTGGCGTAGTCGACAATCAAGTTAACATCTACTGCCATAGACTGCCACTTAGTTTGACACCCTGGGCACGGACCGGGTCACCGCCACAAGGACTACTACCCCCATCGAGATCTGGCTCCGGGTATCCCCTACAGCACTGGCCCAGGGGGCGCGTCAACTTTTGGCGTAGTCGGCAGGATAACGTGCCCGCAATCACCGGGTACTGCGTGCCTGAAGAAAAGTTCACATTTACCTCAAAAAGAAGTCTCCCGCCGATTCCAGAGGGTCCCCGCCATCGGACGCCATCACGGATCGTTTCCCGCCGGTTGCCCACCATCTGCAGCTTTTTCCCACCATCCACGGAGTTTCCCGCCACTGGGAGACGATTCCCGCCATTTCAGAAGATTTCCCGCCCTGGCAGAGCGGACGCCATTATGGGCGTGCCAGAGGGTGGCAAGAGGCCACCTCCCATCGTGGGCCAGGTCAAGGAATGGCACCAAAAGCGGAAACCGCCCCCACCAGCAGAGACTGTGATGCTAGAGATGTTTATCAGCGTGGGGGGACTGCCCCTGGAACTGACAATCACTAAGTTGCCCCGGGACCACCCTCAATGTGGGCGGACCAAGAACAAAAGAGAGAAGATGGGTGCCGCCTGGAGGAGTCTGGAGAGGAGTCCGGAGAAGTCGCACCCGGAGATGGAGGGAGAGTCAGGCAGCACTGACCCTGTGGTCAGGAGCCTGCTGCAAGCAACCACCCCACTAGGCCTGGTGGAGATCCTGGCACAGCTCCCCCAAGACCGGGAGTGTGCGCAGACCGCGCTGGAGCGCCTCGCACGGAGGATGGCCGAGGTGCAGCGAGAAACGCTGACGGAGTGGAGCAGAGAGATGGCCCTGCAGGCTGGAACCCGCCAGCGAAGCACGCCACCCACGACAAGGAGCATGTCCGCCTCTGACGACGGTGCAGGAGGGACGACGGCCGGAGACGACGCCGCGGAGGGAGTTGAAGAAAAGGGAGCAGGTAATGGGGACGTCACTACCCCGTGCCCGATGGTCGCAAGCCTGCCCCAGCTCCCCGTCGCAGAGCCCGAGACCCCACTCACCACTCACGTTGCTGCATCGTCACCGCTCCAAGCTAGGCCTCAAGCGGCAGGAGCCGCGGCCACGCCCCCTGCTGCGCCATGCGCCTCAACTCAGAGCGCGGCCAAGCAGGAGGCGCCCCCGGCCTGGTCGCAGGGCCAAGTACCCCCGGGCGCCGCCGTAAACACAGCGCCCTCTACCTCCATCATGCCACCGGTCTGGTCGCAAGGCCTGGTAGACCCGGGCGCCGCAGCCTTTAAAGCGCCCTTTGTATTCAGACTACCTTCGGCCTGGACGCAAGGCCAGGAGCCCCTGGGCGCCGCAAACACCACAGCGCCCTCTGCCTCCACAGCACCCCGTCTGGGCGAAGACCACTCCACACAAAACACCACCCAGGACGGGCTCCTCTTCGTGTGGCCACCTGAATATATTCACCCTCGATTCCGGAGGGAACGGCCTCTGGATGAGCCTCTTATTCCGGCTCCTGCGCCCGCCAAACTCGATCCGCTTCCGTTGGAGGATGCCCAATTTGAGTGGGACCCTAAGGGTGAGGACCTGATGGGATTCACCGAGGAGACCTGGGCAGCCGCAGCCCAGCGTACGGAGTGCTGCCGGCAACAATTGGAGGTTTTTGCTAAGGAGCGACGAGAGAGGCGGGTCCGCGAGGAGCGGCTCCAAGTCCAGAGTGCCGAGCAAAAGCATTGGGCCCGCAGAAACCCCCGTACTGCCAACGGTCCCCGTGCCAGCGGGACTGTAATAAAATTCCAAATGGAGCACGGGTGGGGTTTTATACGGGACCACAGAACCCCCGGCGACGTCTTTGTCACCCGCAGAGACGTAGAAAGCCATCTGCCGGAGGGACACAGAGGTCGTGACCTTTACCTGGGAGATGAGGTCACCTTCACCCGGCATCAATGCGCCAAAGGGCCGTATGCTCTAAATGTACACAGACTGACTGAGGAGGAGCTACGGAGTGAGGAGGATCAAGAGGACCCGGACGGGTCTGAAGATTACCCTCAGGCAGGAGCAGGAGGACGTCGCCACTGATGTACAGTAGGAGCACTGTAAATAGTTACCCGTGGGGGTACAATAACTGTTGCCAGAAAGATATAGTCCCCGTTGGGACAAGTGTGAACTTAAACCCGTGTGTCCCCTATCCCTTAACAGGCTGAGAACTGTGAACAGCCATCCCTTTTCCCCACTGGCCGAGGACTGAGAGCGGCCATACCTCCCCTTGTATATAGTTGCGCTTTCTAAGGCGCCCCCTACTGGTTTTATAGGAAAGCTGCGTTTTTCTTGAACAGACTGTTGCACTTTACCCGGTCACAAGTTGCACAGTGGCCGGAGGAACAAGAATGTTTACTATGAAAAGTTTAATATGAAAAGTTTTATGCTGATGATATATATAGTGTTTTATATGTTTATGATGTTTTTGAAAAAAATTTGTATGTTTTGGATGTTTTTATTCTTTACAGCCCGAGGACGTGCTGTGGTTTACCAGGGGGGAATGTAGCACCCTGAGGACTCGGCTGCTACAGGGGTATTACACCTCAAGCCAGAGGTGTGGTATTCCACTCCCGGGTAAGGATGGAGTGTGGAACTGAGCTAGTAGGCTGCATGCACTACATACATCCCATTTCCGGGGGACAGAACGACGGTACTCCCACCAGTATATGTGCAGGTACGACAGCGTCTGTCCCTGGCTGGAGTGGGAGGGGGGTGGAACATCCCAGTAGTGTAGGGGCAGATAGGGGGAGTAGTCTGGGTAAAGATAGGAGCTC
Organism: Phyllobates terribilis; assembly: GCF_046119375.1. NCBI lineage: Eukaryota > Metazoa > Chordata > Amphibia > Anura > Dendrobatidae > Phyllobates > Phyllobates terribilis. The sequence goes on from NW_027362763.1 coordinate 819,911,098, forward strand.
ATTGGGTGCTGGTCACCTGAGCTCACACATAGAGGGAGAATATAAGGTGGGCACCATCTTAGGATAGGGTCAGTGAGTTCAGTCAGGCAAGAGGAGCAGAGCAGAGGAGCTCAGCCAGGAGGGCTGACAGGGAGCTGTGGCTCCGGGTAGGCCCAGCTCCAGAGCAGAGCCTGCTGAGAGAGAGAGAGGAGAAAGAAGGACCCAGAGAGGAAACAAGAAGGGAACCCCAAGATCCCAGAATACAGACAAAAGGGTGAAGGGTTGGCGGACAAGGGTACCGGAACCCGAACTGGTGGAGGCCACTAATCCTCAGCCAGAAACCGGAGGTCGTGGTCAAGATTTGCCACGACCCTCACCAAATCCACCAGAAAGGCACACCAAGTATAGGGTCAGGGAACCCAGAGGAGGTTTGACCACCAAGAGACCCGAGGGAGCCGGCCAAAAGTGGATCCCTGGTGGGAACGGCCAGAGAAAGGGAGAGTCAGAAAGGAGCTCAGGACCACGCTCCGGAATTGCCTGGGGGTTGGCCGAGTCCAGGACCTGGTGGACGCAGCACGGCTCGGGTGGTCACTCAAGGCCAGAGTGACTAAAAGGACACCAGTAAGTAAAAACCCTGAACTGCATCTCCCGACTCTGAGTCTTCTTACGGCACCATCACAACCCCCACCATCTACACCTGCTGCCCTGAGGCCATACCCCTCCCGTTGGGGGTTATACCATCACTGCTGCACATATACCACCGGCCTCAGCGGACTGCTCTGCAGCGGCGGCTTCAAAGCCGCACTCAACGGGTGGCGTAGTCGACAATCAAGTTAACATCTACTGCCATAGACTGCCACTTAGTTTGACACCCAGGGCACGGACCGGGTCACCGCCACAAGGACTACTACCCCCATCGAGATCCGGCTCCGGGTATCCCCTACAGCACTGGCCCAGGGGGCGCGTCAATTCCACATAAAGTTTGGTCTCAGTTCCTATAGGTGATATTGCCTACGATGAGAAGGTGACTAGTAATGTAGAGATAATTCAAATGATCTCTAATAACAATAATCATATAGATGAATCATGTCATCTTGAAAAGAGAGTGTTCAAACCCTCAACAAGGCAATACCCAAATGGTTCACATCAAAATACGCATGCTGTAACTGACCCAGACCATTGAACTTACCCATAGGAATAGTCACTGAATTTGGTCCCGTGCCGTATGTGACGCCCCGACGCGCGTTTCGCACACTCAATGCTTTCTCAAGGGGAGTGTGATCAGGAATATGCGTGCCTCACCATTTAAATACCCGTCCATATCCAGAGTCCACCAATCCATGTGCCGTGCCCCAGCGCTGCGACAGAGAAACCGGAAGTTCGGGGTCCGGCTCTCCTTTCCGGCACGCACTAGGGAAATCCCCGTTTGACGTCATATGTGCGTGCCGGAAATGACGGAGGCCTTAGCCCGGTATAGGATTGACTGTCGCAGTGCGCATGCGCTTACTGGCGCCATTTTTTGGGTGTCCATGCTCGTATCATGTAACCAGGGAAACTTTTCCATCCTGGAGACCCGCGAACCACAGATACAAAAGTCCATAGCATAATCAATATTATGGGGGCGCTATTTCCCAACGTAAGACCAACCTTTATAGAGGAATAAATAAAGAAAGTAGATGGACTAATAAAGAGGTTGCAAATACCTCACAGTACTGATGCACCCAAAAAGCGCACAATGTGGACAAATACATGTGCATCAGTGAGTGAACTAATATATAGATATAGCACAGACATATCAATATGCACAAATACCTAATGCAGAGTTATGCAAACGCAAAACATGGTAGTACACCCATATCAGTACACAAAAGTTATAATTATAACCAAATGCACAAAAGACAGATACACATTAAAGTTTAAACAATTCAAAAATGCATTTTTTGGCACATCAGACTAAGAATGCGCATAGTATAGTAGTGTGCACAGATACAGGTAAATACATGTGCATGACCATAAAAAAAAACAAATAAAAAAAAACACAACATACATTTGTCACATCCTTGTATATCACAGTATATAAATCAATATAATAAATATCATATATACATCGAGTGCACAAAATAAAGAAATGTCCAATGATGTAGGAGAAAAATAAGGTGACTTCAAAGTTGCTGGTTCACTCGTTGGAGTTCAATAGATACAAAATCCAAATAAAGGTAGGTCTAAGACACAATAAAGTTGGGTACTTCCCATATTATCACAGAACGGGAGTAATGGCAAGTCATTCACGCTAAAATACGGAGGCATAAAGAGGAAAAATTAGAATCACACAAAAGAAAAACAAGGTTAAAATCAAGTTAAAAGTGTAGAGATTACAAGAAGGGTGAGAAACTAAGTTTCTCATTTAGCCCAAGGGGTGACATAGACCCCAGATTGATGATCCACTTAAGCTCAAGTTGGGCTAGAGCTTTTTTCACATCGCCTCCCCGAATACCACAGTGGATTTGATCAATCCCCCTAATTTTAAAACCCCGATGATCGGAGTTATGACAGGTCTTAAAGTGTTTTGGGATAGTCTTCACGGTCGTTAGGTCCTCCACCTCCCCTGCCGCCACAATGTCCCTGACATATTCCCGAGTTCGGATACGTAGCTTCCTAGATGTTAGTCCTACATAAATTTTCCCACATGGGCACACCCCGTAGTACACCACGTATGATGTACTACAGGATATGTAACTGGTGACCGCAAAGGTCCGAGTCCCATCCGCAGTGTCAAAGGAGGTTGCTCTAATAATGTTACCCCTTGTACAGGCAAGGCAGTCACCGCAGGGAAAGCATCCCCACTTTTGTTTGCCAGTCCCAAAGTGACTCTTTCCTTTCGCCACATAGTGGCTTTGGACTAGATGATCCCGAAGATTTCTACTGCGTCTTGCTGTCATGAGTGGAAATTCAGAGATCTCCTTTTTCAAAACTGGATCAGTGAGTAAGATGGGCTAATGTCTCACAAGAATAACTTTCATAGAATTCCACTCACAATTAAAAGTAGAGATAAATCTTATCTTCGGGATATCAGTTAGTTTTTTCTTGGTAGTCCTGAGGAGTCTTTCCCGCGGGACTGCCTTTGCCTTATTGAAGCCCCTCTTAATTGTTCTGCGGCTATAGCCCCTATCCAAAAAACGATCTCGTAGATCTATAGCTTGCTGTTCAAAAGAGACAGCAGTAGAGCATGTTCTTTTAGCCCTCATAAATTGTCCAGTGGGAATGGCCCTGATGGTCGAGGGTAAATGTGCAGAAGAGGCGTGTAGTACAGAGTTTACAGAAGTTATTTTACGATGGATACTGGTCTGGATCAGGCCCCTCGGGTCCACCGACATTGCAATATCCAAGAAATCAATCTCTTGTCTACTATATTTGTATGTTAATTTGATATTATAGTTGTTAACATTTAATGCCTCAAAAAAAGTGTTCAATTGCAATGTGGTGCCCTGCCAAATGATTAGAAGGTCATCTATGTACCGGAACCAGTACAACACCTGGCCCGCGGCATGCACCCCGCCGTCGCAGAAAATCCCCCTCTCCCAAAGGCCGAGGAAGAGATTCGCATACGACGGGGCACATGCCGCGCCCATGGCGGTTCCCCGTCTCTGCAAATAAAACTGATCCCTGAAAACAAAAAAATTGTGTTCAAGAATGAATTCCAATAGTTCCAAAATCAGGTTGACCAGGGGCCTGTCCAGACTACTTGTCCCTAAGAAAAAACGGGCGGCACTGATTCCATCATCATGATTTATACAGGTGTATAGGGACTCGACGTCTGCTGTCACCAGCCACATATCCTCATCCAGGGAGATACCATCCAATTTCCCCAGGACGTCCGAAGAGTCCCTGACATAGGAGGGTAACGTCTCCACCAGTGGTTTCAAATAGTGGTCAATGAATTTACAGACTGGTTCGCATAGACCTCCCATGCCAGAGACTATCGGACGCCCCGAGGGATCCAATGGATCTTTATGAGTCTTGGGGAGCAAGTATAGCGTGGGTATTTTTGGAGATTTTACAGCTAAACCCTCCAATACTTTTTTTGGTATAATTCCTTCTTCATATGCAGTGATCAGGATTTTTTGAAGTTCAAGACTGAAGTGTGATGTTGGATTACTAGGCTCAATGGAGTAATTTTCTTTCACCTTCAGCTGTCTATATACCTCCTTCTCATACTGATTAAAAGGCCAGATCATGACATTTCCCTCGTTTTAGTTCTTTAAGGGCTTTTCTCTGTAATGGATGTACATTATCTCTCCTAATCCCACCCGGGATTTTTTTTTAAATCTTCCATGACCATTTTGGAGAAAATTTCAATTGATGAGCAAATCGACAAGGGAGGAAATGTGGTTGATTTGGGCAGAATAGCTTTAGGAAAATCAGTGCTTGGGCCTTGCTCCAATAGGAGATCCTCCAATGTATCCAATGCCTCCAACTCCCTATCACTCATAGAGTTCAACTCATGCTCAGGTCTATGGTGTAATTTTTTCAAAATTAATTTGAGGCAGAAGAGGTGGAGATCCTTAACTGCCAAGAAGTAATCGAATCCACTGACCGGTGAAAAGGACAGACCTAATTTCAGAAGTTCATAGTGTGTGGGAGACAGTTCATGTTTAGAGAGATTAATTACCTCCATATTATTACTCCTGGTTTTCTTAGTATATTGATGTGGGGGAGTGATTTTTCTTTTCGGATAGGATTTGGTCTTGTTCCTTAGATCCCTTGTGATGCCCATATGTACAGTGTTCTCAGATTGAGAGTCACTGGTATTGGGGCGTGTTTCATCCATTGAGGTATGAGATGAGATTGAGCCAGAACGTGACCTGATCATGGAACCTTTTCTAGAGCCCCTATTTCTCCACCGATACATCATGTTGTTCTGAAGATCTGCCATATCTTTCTGAAACTTCTTTGTTTTTGCAGTACACACTTCATTTTTCCAATTAACGAAATTAAGTTCCAATTCTTTATTAATTTCTTCAAGGGCCTTGTCACTAAGATCCTTTTTGATATTACTTTGTATTTCCTCTATTTCTTTCTCAATATCTTTAAGGATCTTATCATCCATCTGTATTAAGATCTCCATAAAGCCACGGGAACAATCCCCGGCAACTTCTTCCCATCTCAGTTTAAGGGGTTCATCATCCACCACAAAGGATGGAAAGATTTGAACTCGTAAACCCCGTGGTATTAGGCCCTTAATCATATATCTTTCCAAGAATGCCCTATTCCACCAAACAAGTAAGTTCAATGGTCTGGGTCAGTTACAGCATACGTATTTTGATGTGAACCATTTGGGTATTGCCTTGTTGAGGGTTTGAACGCTCTATTTTCAAGATGACGTGATTCATCTATATGATTATTGTTATTAGAGATCATTTGAATTATCATCTCTACATTACTAGTCACCTTCTCATCGTAGGCAATATCACCTATAGGAACTGAGACCAAACTTTATATGGAATTATTATATGTGTCCCTTTGTGCTGATTCTTTTGTTTGTTTCATCCTTTCCCTCTTTCAAATGATTTGGTGATTATTTGACAATGAAAAAATCTTTTTATGGATTATTTATCAATAAAGATTGTTATTTTTATACTTGCTAGTGGATTTTGGAAATTTTTTCAAGTTTAGGTTCTTTTATTGATTTTAGAATAATAAGGCTTGGCAAGTGGTTCAACTGTCTTATTTCTCAGACACTTTAGTGGTGACAAGTAGAGATGAGCAAATATTTCAATATTCGGCTCGGAATTGCAATATTCACCGATTTATTTGTCGAATTTTCACCAAACATTACCGAACGCCATTGGATTCAATGGGGGTCAAAACTAAACCCATACACAACACCTTCAAACTCGCCCAAAAGCTGCCAAAACACATCAAATTAGAGGCAGACAGCAGGAAAGTGGCCTCAATTGACCCAAAGCAGCAATCAGCCATGGGCCATAGATGAGGTATTAGGGTCTAGGCCAGCATTTACAGCTTTGAATTGAACTTCAAATTAAGATGAGGTGGATGAGGGATCGGTGTAGGTCTGCTGTGCTGGGAGCTCTGATACCACATGCAACACTCAACCTGCTTAGCCACATTCAGATGGTAGAAAATCAACTTCATAGATTATTATTGGTACAAAAATGTAAGGATAGTAACATGGGTAGTTGACTGAAAGTAAGTGGAGGCCTTCTGGTCTGGGAGGCCTACTGCTACAGGCAACACACATGAAGGAGACCCAACCAGTAGTCTCCCCATTTCAAAAAATTAAATGTTGATACCACCAAAGTGGCATCAATTTCACCAGAGTAGAAATATTACAATTAGGACTATAATAATATAATAATAATAAAATAACAAATCCCAATTCTGTTCTCCCTCTGATATATAACAAACAGGTCATGCTGGAGAAACTTGCACATACTGCCACTCTGTCTTCAGCTCCTTTGTGAGAAACGAATGTTTGAGTAGTGTAAGGTGGCACAGACACATAGTTGATCGGAGGTATGTATCACAGAGATGGCTGTCGTCTGTGATGTAATCCTGGAATGTTGCTGTAATGCACGCAAGCACTAAGAGGATTGTTTGGTGCATCTAGGCCCAGGTTTTGCGGGTAGCCGGAGAGATGGGCGGGTCTGGCTACCCACATACTTCACCTCTGGGTGTGGTTAACAAGGTAAAATGGAGTCCATTGTTTGACACATAGTCTGTGTGATGAGGAAGAGGTCCTATTTTGTGGTATCTGCAAACTGAGCCGGTGTACTGAATGTTTTCCAGCCGGTGTGATTAGGACTGGTTCTCAAGAGACTTTGCCTAAAGAGCTGTTTACTTTGTTTGCCTGAACTGAAGGCTGTTTATTTTCCTTAGTTTATGGCTGGATTATGACTCCGCAATAAACTAGAATGGACCTTTTAATGGAAATGCTTCCTGTTTTGACTACCAACTCTCCCAAGTGAGTAGAAACCCCACAGCAGCCAGTCTGGCAAATAAAATTCCTGAGTTATTGAAATTGGGGATGGCTTCGCCTCTGGTACTGGTTGCTCATATCAAACCATGACGTGCCATTCGCTGGAAATTCCTGGCTGCTTGGAGCCAAGTTCATTCTCACAGAAAAGTACCAGGCAGCAAGCTAAGGAGATGGTGGTCTCTACCATCGTGAAAGAGTTTTCTCGTTGTCTAGGGGAGCCACCACTTCTGCTGTCTACCTTGTGAACATTGTGTTGAAGCTTGCAAGGATTAAGAGATTGCATTGGCGAGTCTGGTTTTTATACTAAAGATCCTGCTGTGTTTTTATAGTTTTTATTTTTTTTATTTTTTATGGCCTTATATACAAGTCATGACCCTGCAAAGAATGTTTCTTAACATTTCTCCCAGGAAAATCCAATTTAGCTTTGTGTTTGTATGTTTTATTGTCAGTCTTCTGACAAAGTCACTGGCAGAATACTGGAGGAGAGATATGCTTCACTGAGGCTATTAGCTTCAGTGATGTGAAACATGGAAATTTTCTCCTGCATGGTAGATGCAGAGAGGGTTAATCAGCCTTGTTTGAAAGGGCGTGTTTTATGAGAACCACCATAGAGAGGGTGGGAAGTTGTTCTCCATATCTCCACCTCAGGGTGTGGTCCAGGCTATAAATAGCCAGTCTTTTGAATCTGGAGAGACTTACTCCAGATAGGAACTTGCATGTATTGTGCTGAACTGTGTGTGGTTAACCCTGAGTGTCCTGAACCCAGCCAATATATGGACTGTGCTGCATCTTTATATATATTTTTTTCCGTTATGCCGAATGGGCTGTATTTACCTTATGAACTCTAGGCTGGTTTATAACGTTTTATTAAACCAACTCGAAAACTTAAAGAGACAGTGTTCCATGTCTACCTCCATGTACAGCTGAGCAAGCCATTTTATCAGAGTCCGTAAAAGTGGCTTAATACTCTGACAACATTGTTCACAGATACGGTATGTCAGCAACCAACTGTGAATATATTTGAACACACAACTGCCAGACTTTAAATGGAGTGTAATACTTGACACGCTCCCAAAAATGTAAGGATTATTACCGCAGTAATATGGTATAACGTCTGATGACCACAGCTTTAGGAAGTGGTCTTATAGCTGTGGTATTGGTCAGCGATAAAGTGTGAATAGGATGAACAACACCAAAGTGGTAGACTTTAAATGGAGGGTAATATTTGGCACGCTCCACAAAATGTCTGTATTATTACCACAGTAATATGGGGTCACATCCGATGATGGAAAAGTTTCTACTTCTACAATACAGCAATGCAAATAAAACAAAATAAAAATCTGTCTGAATTCTGCTAACAAGCAAATAGATCAGTAAAATGGTGTACTATATCACTTTTTAAGCAAAACAATCAGGATTAAGAGCAACAAAAATAGCCCTGTTATCTAAGGCTACGGATATCTGTAACAGCAGCAGAGCAGACAGAATGTGCAATGGACCCTATTCTGCTGTTTACAGTGTCCACAAACTCTGCCTGCATAGCTCCTGCTGTCATCTGGATTTATATATGCAGCTGGATTAGTCCTCAGGACTGTTAGTTCAGATGGATATATATCTTACTGTGGAATACCTATACCTAATTATTACACCATCAATTCTATCCCTCACTCAGCAGCACCCCTCCCTACTCTGCCTGTTTCCAGGGTAAACTGTGCCAAGCATAGGGACACTGGGTCTTATATACATCCGATGACGCTATGCTGCCAGCCTTCACTGTTATGCCACAATCAACATGGCTACGGCATTGCAATGCGTGGCAGGCAATCCCTTCATGTTAATTGGCTGTCTAAACAGCGCCCAACATGCGGGGCTGGGACCCGATTTCCCTCAGGAGTATCTCAGAAATACTCACCAAGCATGTTAAGCAGTGAGATGCTCGTGCAAGTACCGAGCAGTGGCGAGGACGCTCACTCATCACTAGTGGAGACCCAATCAGGAGTTTCCATATTTCCAAAAACTAGTGTCAGACACCACCGAAGTGGCATCAATTTCAGTAGAGTAGAACTAGTATAATGGGAACCGACACCTCTTCCACTACAGCCAACCCAGCAAATGGAGACCCAATCAGGAGTCTCCACATTTCCAAAAATTAGTGGCAGAAACAACTGAAGTAGCATCAATTTTACTACAGTAGAAATAGTATAATTAGAATCAACACCTCTTCCACTACAGCCAACCCAGGAGATGGTGACCCAATCAGGAGTTTCAACATTTCCAAAAATTAGTGGCAGACATCACCAAAATGGCATCAATTTCACTACAGTACAAATAATATAATTAGGACTGACACCTCTTCCACTACAGCCAGCCCAGCAAATGGAGACCCAAACAAGAGTCTCCACATTTCCAAAAATTAGTGGCAGAAACAACCGAAGTAGCATCAATTTCACTACAATACAAACAGTATAATTAGGACTGACACCTCTTCCACTACAGCCAACCCAGCAGATGGGGACCCAATCAGGAGTCTCCACATTTATAAAAATTTGTGGCAGACACCACCGAAGTGGCATCAATTTCACTACAGTAGAAATAGTATAATGGGAACCCACACATCTTCCACAACAGCCAACCCAGGAGATAGAGACTCAATCAGGCCTCTCAACATTTCCAAAAACTAGTGGCAGACACCACCAAAGTGGCATAAATTTCACTACTGTAAAAATAGTATAATAAGAACATAACCTCTTCCAACCCAGCTTATGCACACCCAACCTGGAGTGTTTCGGCCTAACACCACCAAAGTGGCATCAATTTCAGTAGCGTACAACTAGTATAATTGGGACCGACACCTCTTCCACTACAGCCAACCCAGCAGATGGGGACCAAATCAGGAATCTCCACATTTCACTACTTTACAAATAGTATAATTATGATTGACACCTCTTCCACTACAGCCAACTCAGTAGAAGGAGACACAACCAGGAGTGTTCACATTCCCTAAATTAGGGTCTGACACCACCATAGTGGCATGAATTTCAGTAGAGTAGAACTAGTATAATGGGTACCCACACGTCTTCCACTACAGCCAACCCAGCAGATGGAGACCTAATCAGGCGTCTCGACATTTCTAAAAACTAGTGGCAGACACCACCAAAGTGGCATCAATTTCACTACAGTAGAAATAGCTTAATGAGGATTGACACCTCTTCCACTACAGCCAACCCAGCAGATGGAGACCCAAGTAAGAGTCTCTACATTTTTAGTGGCAAACACCACCAAAGTGGTATCAATTTGACTACTGTAGAAATGAGGTAATAAGGACCGACACCGCTTCCACTACAGCCAAGCCAGCAGATGGAGACCCAGTCAGGAGACTCCACATTTCCAAAAATTAGTGGCAAACACAACCAAAATGGCATCAATTTCACTGCAGTGCAAATAGTATAATTAGGACTGATACCTCTTCCACTATAGCCAACCCAGCAGATGGAGACCCAATCAGGAGTTTCCACATTTCCAAAAGTTAGTGGCAGACACCACCAAAATGGCATCAATTTCACCACAGTACAAATAGCATAATGATGAACAGCCAGTTTTCTTCGGCACTTTGTCAACACTCACCATAGCGATTGGGTAGAACTTCTGCCTTAGGCCGAGTATTCTTATAACAACCATGTGAGTGAGTCCTCTGCTAAGTCTCCGCTTTTTGTGGTTTACGGTCAACACCCCCGAATTCCGTTTCCCGTCTCTTCCTCAGTGGACAATCCTGCCGCAGAGTGTCTTGTCAGTGACTTTTCGGTGATTTGGGAAGACACTAGAGCTGCACTTCTACAGTCCTCTGAGCGGATGAAGAGAAACGCTGATAAGAGACGTCTGGATCCGCCTCATCTACGTCTGGGAGACAAGGTCTGGCTTTCCTCTAAGTATGTTTGCCTCAAGATGCCTTCTTACAAGGTGGGTCCTCGATTCATTTGCCCGTTCAAGATTCTGAGAAAAATTAATCCGGCGGCATACAAGCTGAAACTTCCTGCCTCATAACGGATCCACAACTCCTTCCATGTATCACTCCTCAAGCCTGTTGTCCTCAATCCTTTCTCTCATTATCTGGGTACAGCTCCAGTTCCAGTCAGCGCTGAGGACGTTTATGAGGTAGAGAACATACCGGCTACCAAGAGGGTAAGAGGAAAAACCTTTTTTCTTGTGGATTGGAAGGGGTTTGGTCCTGAGGAGAGGTCTTGGCAGCCCAGGGAGAACATACATACTCCTCCTCTTCTTGAAAAAATTCTTGGGGGCTTGAAAAAGAGGGGACGTAAAGGGGGGGTACTTTAGCATCGGCGTCTCTGACTCCTGCCGGTCAGAGACGCCGATCCACTCACCACCGCGGCTCCGGTACGGCGTTCCGCTCCCCCCTTGGCCTCATCACAGTGTCTGTCCAGGGTGCGCGCACCGCGCTTAGATCCCCAGTCTCTGTACTTAGGGCACGCGCGCGCTCCCTTCCTCTTAAAGTGGGCGCGCGCGCCATCCTAAAACCAGTGGCACTGTGGCACCAGACTTAGTAACCCGGGTATCTGCTCCTCCATATTTTGGTCATGATCCTGCCCTATTTCGGGGCTTCATTAATCAGTTTTCACTTCACTTTGAGCTCCTGGCGCACCAGTTCACCTTCGACAGGGCCAAGGTGGCATTCATCATGTCGCACCTCACCTGAGTGACGTTGGCGTGGCTTAACCCTCTGTGGGAGAGAGGGGATCCTCTGGTGTCCGACCTCCAGGCTTTTCTCGCGGCTTTCCGGAAGGTGTACGATGAGCCCAGACGAAAATCTTCGACTGCCTCCTCTCTTCTCTGTTATGATCTGCTACAGGGACTAAGGAAAGACAGGAGATCTGTCCCTACAATAGAACTAAACTAGATCCCTACGATGTAACGGGGAACCTGATCCTGCGATCAGACCCGCTAAAGTCCTCGGCTAGTCTGTACGAAGACCTATAGATGTGAGGGAGGGATCCCTACAAGAACTAGGGACTGGGATAAGTTGGACACCTCCTAGCAGAAATAGTAGCAGTCAAAGACAAACACACAACAAAAAGCATAGAGGTCAGAAGACCTAGCAAAACTAACAGAGAACGGCAACAGAGCACCAAGCTAGCTCAGGAGTAGTAAATACAATGAAGTCCAGCAAGGCCAGGAGGGCGGAGCCAGATTAAATAGGCAAAAATGGTCATGTGACCAGCAAACTAAAAAAAACCTAACAGGAGAGTTCTAACAGTACCCCCTCTTCTAAGAGGATCCTCCGGATCCCCTAGGCCCAGGCTTACCAGGAAACCTCCTGTGAAACGCTCTGACAAGTCTGGAAGCAGAAACATCATCGCCCTCATCCTCAGGTCCGAAACCCTTCCAAGCGACGAGATACTGCAAACTCCCTCTATACCGTCTGGAATTTAGGATGCGGGAAATTTCATATTCCCCGTCCTCCACCACCGGAGGAACAGTGGCAGAGGCGTCACCATCCAACACATCAGCTTTTTTCAACAGAGAAACATGAAACACCGGGTTAATCTTCCAGGACGTAGGAACCTCCAACCTAACAGCAGATTGGTTAACTATCTGAAGCACCTTAAAGGGCCCTACGAACTTGGGACCCAATTTTTTAGAAGGAATCCTCAATCGCAGATTCTTAGAGGACAACCAAACCATGTCACCAATAGCAAACAAAACCTCTTGCCGTTTCCTATCAAAGTACCTCTTAGATTTTTTGTTAGCCTCCTGAAGATTAGCATGCACTTCCGTCCAAACTCTCTCCAAATCACCGGAAAAACTCTCCTCCTCAGGCACAGCCGAAACCAATTTGGAGAATGACCCAAAAGACGGATGTCTCCCAGAACAACAAAAAAAAGGTGAACACCCAGCAGAAGAGGATGTATGGTTATTAAGAGCAAATTCAGCAAGTGGCAGAAACTCAGACCACCCCTCTTGATTGTCTGCCACAAAACAACGCAAGAACTGCTCAACATCCTGGTTCTTCCTTTCTGTCTGGCCATTAGACTCAGGATGATATCCGGATGAAAACGACAAATGAACTCCCAACCTGTCACAAAAGGCACGCAAAAAACGAGCCACGAACTGAGGTCCCCTATCAGAAACAATGTCAGTAGGAACACCATGTAGTCTGACAATTTCCTTGACAAAGGCCTTAGCGAGTGTCGTAGCGCAAGGAAGTTTGATGAAGGGAACCAAGTGACACATCTTGCTAAAACGGTCCACGACCACCCAGATGACCGTGAAACCTTCAGAGGGGGGAAGGTCGGTAATAAAGTCCATAGCCAGATGTGTCCAAGGTGCACTAGGAACCTCCAGAGGGCAAAGCAACCCCGCAGCAGGAGCATGCGAAGACTTGGATCTAGCACACACAGTACATTGGCGCACCCACTTAATGACTTCCTTCTGCCATCCAGGCCACCAAAAACTGCGACCCACAAGTCTCTTGGTCTCAGAAATTCCTGGATGACCTGCCAACCGAGACTCATGACACTCAACAAACAAATCTCTCCTAAAGGTCCTAGGCACAAACAACCTCCCATGGGGAGTGTTAGATGGGGCATTCTCCTGAGCTTTAAGTATCTCATCCTCCAAAACGGAGTCCAAAGCAGCAATCACAACACCTTCTTGTAAAATGCTCACCTCTTCCTCCTCAACACCGACCATGGCAGAAAAGCTGCGAGACAAAGCATCCGCTTTAACATTCTTGGTACCCGGGATGTAAGTAACGGAAAAATTAAACCGCGAGAAAAAAAGTGCCCACCTAGCCTGACGGGCATTCAAGCGCTTGGCAGCATCAAGATAGATCAGATTTTTATGATCAGTGAAAACCTGAATAGGAAATTCAGCACCTTCCAAGAGGTGACGCCAGTGTTCAAATGCGAGTTTAATCGCCAGCAATTCCCGATTACCAATATCGTAATTAAGTTCAGTCTCAGAAAATTTTTTTGAAAAAAAGGCACAGGGATGTACTCCATCCTTGTTTTCCTGAGACAACACCGCACCGACCCCCACCGAAGAAGCATCAACCTCAACCAAAAACGGCTTAGTCACATCAGGCTGCATAAGGATGGGAGCAGAGGTGAACCTCTCCTTTAGAAACACAAAAGCTTCAATGGCCTCAGAAGTCCACTGAACCGCATTAGCACCTTTCCTGGTGAGATCGGTCAGTGGTTTGACAATAATAGAAAATTTTTTTATGAATTTTCTGTAATAATTGGCGAAACCCAAAAACCTCTGTATCGATTTCAAACCAATAGGCCTAGGCCATTCCTGCACAGCTTGAACTTTAACCGGGTCCATCTCAAAACCTTCACTGGAGATAATGTAGCCCAAAAAACTAATTCTCTGTACAGCGAACTCAAATTTCTCCAGCTTAGCAAAAAGCGAATTGTCCATTAATAACTGTAATACCTCACGTACGCTCCGCCAATGAGACTCCAGATCAGGCGAATAAATCAGAATGTCATCCAAATACACAACCACATTTTTGCCAATTAAAGGTCTAAGGATGTCATTAATAAGATTCTGAAAAAATGCTGGAGTATTGGTAAGACCAAAAGGCATCACCAGGTTCTCAAAATGACCCACAGGAGTGTTAAAAGCAGTCTTCCATTCATCACCCTCCTTCATGCGCAACAAATTGTATGCCCCCCGGAGATCAATTTTAGAGAACCACTTGGCCCCCACTAACTGGTTAAATAAATCAGGAATCAATGGCAGTGGGTAAGGATTGCGTACAGTAATTTTATTAATCTCACGAAAGTCCAGACAAGGACGTAAACCGCCATCTTTTTTTTTTACAAAAAAAAATCCAACAGCCACAGGAGACTTGGAAGGCCTAATGTGACCGGCGGCCAAGCTTGTCTGTATCTATTCCTCCAAAGCCTTTCTCTCAGGAATAGTAAGATTAAATAAACGACTTTTAGGAAGAGTCGCTCCAGGGACAAATTCAATGGTACAATCATAGTCTCTAAGGGGAGGCAAAATTTGTGACTCCTCCTCAGAAAAAACTCTCCAAAAATCCTGAATAGGTACAGGTAATTCCCCTTTATCCACAGCAGCAATGCGCCCGTTACAACACTTGTCATAACACTTAGGGCTCCAGGACTTAATTTCATTGGTAGACCAATCCAGTACAGGATTGTGCAATTTTAACCAGGGTAACCCCAATATTACTGGAGAAGGCAAATTATCCAATACCACCAAATCCAAATTCTCTTGATGAATACCATTAATAGTGAGGGGAAATTCACAGACCTTATGAGTAACACTCTTCAAGGGAGAGCCATCAACAGAAACCACAGCAATAGGGGATGACAAAGTTTTAGGTTCTAATCTAAGTTTTTCCAAGAATCCCCCATCAATCACATTCAGAGTAGAACCACAATCCACAAATACCCGAAATTCAATTAATTCATCCTGAGCAGCAGTAGTGGCAGATAGGAATACTCCCTTAGAATTTAAACAGGCTATACGTGCATGACTGACCATTTTTTTTTTTCTTTCTTCATACGAAGCACACAGTTCTTAATAAAATGACCAGAATTTCCGCAATAGTAGCACAAGCCTTCAGAAAGCCTGCGGTCTTTTTCCTGAGAGCGGGGTGCCATCGCCCCAATCTCCATCGGCTCTCCATTGTCAGCACAGACCCTCTCAGGACTCGGAGCTGACATAGCAGAGGATTTGCTCTCATTAACCCTTGCACGCAGTCTCCTGTCCACCCGTATAGCTAATTGCATTGCCTCCTGCAAGTTTCCAGGTGTGGGATAAGCAATCAGTAAATCCTTAACCCTTTCACCTAGCCCTGCAAGAAACAAGCTTTTCAAAGCTGAATGGTTCCACCCCACCTGGGCAGACCACCGACGGAAGTGAGAACAATATTTTTCCACATTACCTGATCCCTGCCTCAGATGTCTCAATTCAGACTCAGCAGATGAGACACGATCAGGATCATCGTACAACAAACCCAAAGCAGAAAAAAAACTATCCACTGATCTAAAGCACGGATCACTAGGTTGGAGAGAGAAGACCCATCCCTGAGGATCTTTGCGCAAAAGTGACATTATGAACCCTATGCACTGTGATTCATCACCAGAGGATCCGGGTCTCAAACGAAAATACAATAAACAAGCATTTTTAAAAGAAAAAAAATCTTGTTGTTCGCCAAAAAATAAATCAGGCAGACGTACCTTTGGTTCCACAAAATGTGCTCCAGAACAGCTACTCACGTGTTGTTGGAGCTTGGCCACCTCCAGAGAGAGTCCCTGCAAGCGTTGAGCCAAATCTTGAACCGAGACCATGATGGAAAACTGGAGGTCTTTCCTTAGAGAAATTTTTTTTTTTTTCTTTTAAGGCTGGACTTACTGTTATGATCTGCTACAGGGACTAAGGAAAGACAGGAGATCTGTCCCTACAATTGAACTAAACTAGATCCCTACGATGTAACGGGGAACCTGATCCTGCGATCAGACCTGCTAAAGTCCTCGGCTAGTCTGTACGAAGACCTATAGATGTGAGGGAGGGATCCCTACAAGAACTAGGGACTGGGATAAGTTGGACACCTCCTAGCAGAAATAGTAGCAGTCAAAGACAAACACACAACAAAAAGCATAGAGGTCAGAAGACCTAGCAAAACTAACAGAGAACGGCAACAGAGCACCAAGCTAGCTCAGGAGTAGTAAATACAATGAAGTCCAGCAAGGCCAGGAGGGCGGAGCCGGATTAAATAGGCAAAAATGGTCATGTGATCAGCAAACTAAAAAAAACCTAACAGGAGAGTTCTAACATTCTCCAACTCCGCCAAGGGAGTCTCTCTGTGGGTCAGTAAGCCATGCGTTTCTGCACCATCGCATCTGAACTTGCCTGGAACAATGAGGCTCTGGTGTCTACCTTTTGGGAGGGCCTTTCCGGACAGATCAAGGATGAGCTAGCCGGTCGTGACATACCTACCTCTCTGGACGACCTGGTGTCATTAGCTACATAGATCGACATTCGTTTTCAGGAGCGTTCTAAGGAGGCGACCCATGAGAGAAGATCCCTGCGCCTCGCACCAACCTTCCAAAGGCCAGTCTCGCAACCAACATCCCCGCCAGTTTCTTCTCCAGGGTCTATGCAAATAGACCAAGTTAAGATGGTCAAGTGTCGCCAGGAGGCCCGCCGCGCCGAGGGGAGTTGCTTCTACTGTGGCAATATAGAGCATCTAATCCGCTCCTGTCCGGTGAGACCGGGAAACTCCAGTGTCTGGGACCGCTCGGAGAGGTCGTCCTAGGCAAAAGTTCTTGCTCTCCGCCCTTGAATCTGTCCGTTTCGGTTACCAGTCACAAGACCCGCTTCTTCGAGACTGCCTATCTGGATTCTGGAGCCGCTGGGAACCTCATTCAACAGGCCGTTGTGGAGCGATATCAGATTCCTACTATATGTCTGGCTGATCCTTTAGCGGTTTCCTCCATGGACGGAAAGCTTCTCTCTGAGACCATCTTGTTTGTCACTGAGCCTGTAACTCTTCAGGTGGGAATTCTACATTCGGAGAAAATCTCCTTCTACGTGTTGTCCGGTCTCTCTCATCCCCTCTTGCTTGGCCTCCCTTGGTTACAGAGACATAAGCCCATCCTGAATTGGAGCTAGGGTGAGGTCAGGAATGTCATAAGTCCTGTCTGGTTCCTGTTCGTCCTGCTCGACCTCTGTCTACTCCAGCTAACCTACCTGGCCTGCCGGCACCCTACTGGTCATATGCGGATGTCTTTGATAAAAAGGAGGCAGAGACACTACCACCTCATAGGCCGTATGATTGCACCATCGACCTAATACCTGGTGCTTCACCTCCTCGCTGGCGAATCTACCCCTTGTCGTGGCCAAGACCCATGCTATGTCTCTGAGTACATAGAAGAGAATCTTGTTTGGGGATTTATCCAGAAATCCACCTTTCCAACTGGAGCAAGATTCTTCTTCGTCAAAAAGAAAGACGGCTCTCTTTGTCCATATATCGACTATAGGGGCCTAAACCAGATTACCATCAAAAATAAGTACCCCCTGCCTCTCATCTCGGAGTTGTTTGACCGCCTAAAAGGCGCAAAGATCTTCACTAAGCTTGATCTTTGAGGGGCATACAATCTGGTCCAGATTCGCCAGGGAGATGAGTGGAAGACGGCGTTCAACACTCGGGATGGTCACTACGAGTACCATGTGATGCCCTTCGGTCTCTGTAATGCTCCAGCCATCTTGGAGGAGTTAGTGAACAACATCTTCCGAGATCTCCTGTATTCCTGCGTGGTTGTGTACCTGGACGATATCTTGGTGTTCTCTACTGATCTGCCCTCTCATCGGAGGGATGTTCGTCAGGTACTGCTGAGGCTCCATAAGAATCGCCTGTATGCTAAGTACGAAAAATCCGTCTTTAAGCAGACCTCCCTACCATTTTTGGGGTATATCATCTAAGAGACCGGACTGCAGATGGATCCCGAGAAGGTGTCTGCCATCTTAAAGTGGCCCCGACCTGAGGGGTTGAAGACTATTCAGCGGTTTCTGGGATTCGCTAACTATTACCGCCTCTTCATTCCTCATTTCTCCTCCCGAACTGCTCCCATCTCTGCTCTCACCCGTAAAGGGGCAAATCACAGGGAATGGACTTCCGAGGCGGAAAGTGCCTTTGCCTCTCTTAAGCAAGCTTTCTCCTCTGCTCCAGTGCTACAACGTCCAGATTGCAATAAACAGTTCTTCTTGGAGGTTGATGCCTCTTCCTCCGGGACAGGAGCAGCGCTCACCCAGAAATCCTCGTCCGGACGAATGGTGACCTGCGGCTTATTCTCCAAACTCTTTTCTCCGACCGAGCGCAATTACTCCATAGGAGATCGAGAACTGCTGGCCATCAAATTAGCTTTGGAGGAGTGGCGCTACTTGCTTGAAGGGGCCCTGGATTCGGTGGCCATCTACACTGACCATAAAAACCTCGCTTACTTGCAGACCGCCCAAAGGCTAAATCCGTGTCAAGTCAGATGGTCTCTGTTCTTTGTTCATTTCAGCTTTACTCTCCATTACCGCCCGGCAGACAAGAATATTAAAGCTGACGTTCTATCCCGCTCTTCTCTGTCTGCTGACCCAGAGGAGGAGCCTCTACACACCATTGACAAGAATAAACTTCATAAGGGGAGGTTCCCCCCACCCATGAGACCTATTGTCTCTGGGATAGGGTCATATAGTGAACATTTGTCCCAATGGGTGGACTCTCTTTTGCAGCCGTTGGTACAAATTTGTCCAGGCTATATAAAGGATACAAATCACTTGTTAACCCTTTTGGAACGGGTTGTATGGGAGGAAAAACACACATGGGTTGCATGTGATATTGAATCCTTTTATTCTTGTATTCCACATGCCTTGGGAATAAAAGCGGTCTCTGAGATGTTGCAGAAATATTCGAATTATTCCCCAGACTTGATTTCCTTTGTTTGTTTGGCACTTGAATTCCTATTAAGCCATAACTATTTTCTGTATGATAATAAATATTTTTTACAATGCCAGGGTGCCTCAATGGGCGCAAAATTTTCCCCTTCTTTTGCTAATTTGTTCGTTTCTTGGTGGGAAGAGTCAAGTATTTTTTCAGCTGACAACCCTTTCCAATACAGTATACCACATTACTAGATGGTGGCCCGATTCTAGCGCATCAGGTATTCTAGAACATGTATGCGGCCGATCGGGCGCAATTAGCTAAGCGGTGTTTAAATTTGGCGCCAAAATCGCTGATTGATCGTGGCCGGCGGCCTCGACCAATCAGCAGAGCGTTGTTTAAATCTGGCGCTAATCTCGCTGATTGGTCGCAGCTGGCGGCCGCGACCAATCAGTAGAACGGGGTTTAAATTTGGCGCAAATCTCGCTGATTGATTGCGGCCGGCTGCCGCGACCAATCAGCAGAGCGGTGTTTAAATTTGGCGCCAATCAGCAGAGCGTTGTATAAATTTGGTGCCAATCTCGCTGATTGGTCGCGGCTGGCGGCGGCAACCAATCAGCAGAGCAGCGTTTAAATTTTGCGCCAAAATCGCTGATTGGTCGCGGCTGGCGGCCGCGACCAATCAGCAGAGTGGGGTTTAAATTTGGCGCCAATAATGCTGATTGTTCGCGGCTGGCCACCGCGACCAATCAGCAGAGTGGGGTTTAAATTTGGCGTCAAAATCGCTGGTTGGTCGCGGCTGGCGGCCACGACCAATCAGCAGAGCGGGGTTTAAATTTGGCGCCAATAATGCTGATTGGTCGTGGCCAGCGACCGCGACCAATCAGCAGAGCGGTGTTTACATTTTCCGCCCATATCGCTGATTGGTCGCGGCCGGCCACCGCGACCAATCAGCAGAGCGGCGTTTAAATTTGCCGCCCATATCGCTGATTGGTTGCGGCCGGCCACCGTGACCAATCAGCAGAGCAGGGTTTAAATTTGGCGCCAATAATGCTGATTGGTCGCGGCCAGCGACCGTGACCAATCAGCAGAGCGTCGTTTAAATTTGCCGCCCATATCGCTGATTGGTCGCGGCCGGCCACCGCGACCAATCAGCTGAGCGGCGTTTAAATTTTCCTTCCATATCGCTGATCGGTCGCGGCCGGCCACCGCGACCAATCAGCAGAGTGGCGTTTAAATTTGCCGCGCATATCACTGATTGGTCGCGGCCTGCCACCGCGACCAATCAGCAGAGCGGCGTTTAAATTTTCCTTCTATATCGCTGATTGGTCGGGGGCGTCGACCGCGACTAATCAGCGTCGCATTATTGAGGACCGGGGAGCGGCGCTGCTTGTGCGGCTACTTCCGCTGCGAGAAGTCGGGAGATGAGCGGCTGCTCGCAGCAGAAGCATCCCGACCGGCGGCGCCGCTCCCCGGTCCTCCGTTCACACTTGCCGTCCGGAGATCAGCGGGCCAAGCCGCTGATCTCCCGACGTTAGCTGCATGGAGGTGAGCGGCGCCGCCTGTCGGGGTACTTGTGCTGCCAGCAGCGGGGAGATGAGCAGCTAGCGCCGCTCATCTCCCGGCTGCATCGCCGCTGACCTCCATGCGGCAGATGAGCCGCTAACGGCCGCCATCTTTTTCTGAAATCCCACGTCGCTGATTGGCCGCGGCCGGACCAATGAGCGACGCGGGACTTCCTTGACAGACAGCGGCTGGACCAATGAGCGACGCGGGATTTCCTGGACAGACAGACAAACGGGATAAGACAATTATATATATAAATGCTAGATATATGGACGATATAATCATTCTGTGGTCCACAGACGTTGCCAATGTTCCCCAATTTATGGAATATGTTAATGCCAACAATTGCAATCTTTTTTTTACTTACAGGTGCAGTAAGGCAGAGATTAGTATTTTGGATTTAAAAATTTCTGCAAATGTATCTGATGGTAAAGTAAAAACATCGACTTTTCGTAAAGAAACCATGGGAAATACTATCCTCAGAGCTGATTCTTGTCATCCAAGACACGTAAGGGTTAATATTCCAAGGGGTGAGATGTATAGATCTAAAAGAAACTGCAGTGACCACGAATGTTATATCCAGGAGAGAAATGATATCTGCAGTAGACTCAAAGAAAGAGGTTATCAGGACTGGTCTCTTACCAGAGCAATTAAATCAGTGGAAAAAATTCCCCTGTCAGATATGGTGGGCAAGTGTAAAAATCAGCAGAGACGGAAAAATAATAAAAAAACGGTATTTGTAGCAACATGCAGCAAGGAATATAGTCAGATTGAATCAATTATTAAAAAATATTTGCCAATGTTAAAAAGTGACCAAATCTTAGATAACATTCTGAAGGAAGGCTGCTTATTTTCAACTAGGAAAGCTCCAACTTTGTCCAATATTTTATCACCAAGTCTGGTGATGACAGGTTTGGGAAATAGAATATGGCTATCTACAAGGGTTTTTTTTAAATGTGGTAATAATAAGTGTGGTACATGTAGATATGCAGTGAATACTAAACAATTTCAGAAAATAGCGAAACCAGAAATGTTTAAAATTCAGAATTTTATCCACTGCAGAAGCTCATATGTCATTTATATAATTACCTGCAATGTCTGTAATCTCTCATACATAGGCTGCACTACGAGGAAATTGCGACATCGTATTAACGAGCATCTTCGTGATTCAGTGAACGGCAAAGCCTGTAATCCATCCAATGTATCCAAGCATTTTTTTCAAGTACATGGAGGAGATCTGAGGGGTTTCCCATTCTTTGGGATACAAAGAGTCAACAAGCCTAGGAGAGGTGGGGCTTGGAGACAGAAACTCCTGAGTCAGGAAACCTATTGGATTCTGATGAAGGAGACCGCCCACCCCACCAGCCTGAATAAACGCTCGGATTTGATTCTATTCTATTAAAACTGTTCACGAATCACATTTATAGCACCTTGTTACAATATTGTAATTTGTTTTTAAACTTGTATATGTGTTTTGCATTGGCATTTTAAAATGTGTTTGATACAGAGGTTTTGTAAGTCATGTGACAAGGGAGGCGGGACATGTTTGCCCGGCTAGTTTAAAATCCCCATGCCACAGCCATACAGCTAGGTTATGATTAAGGGGCACACATAGCCCTGAAACGCGTAAACCAGTGTCCTGGGACCTTGCTGTATTAAGCCCTCCACCTTCAAAAATGTATGCCTGTGTTTTTATACCTAAGAATTTTTTGGAACAAAGCTTTGGAACATATTGCTTTGGTACCGGATTTCTTCATATTTCTATTGGACTCTTCGAGGATTGCAGCCAGGCACAAAGGGACAGATGAGCAGGAAAAAAAACTTTTCCTTTATTTATGATTGGCCCTCCAGAATAATGACTGTTGCTCCGTTTGACTCTGGGGTCATTCGTCCAAACTGGCTGGTCATGCCGGCCAGAGTAAGACGCTTCTGCTTATTGCCCGACATTATTGGTGGCCCACCCTGCGCATGGATGTTGCGGATTTTTTCGCGGCTTGTTCCTCCTGTGCCCGTAACAAGATACCTAGGCACCTTCCAGCTGGTCGTCTTCTTCCTCTCCCCGTGCCTTCTGCTCCTTGGCAACACATTGCTATGGACTTCATCACTGATCTTCCGGTATCTGCCGGTTTTACCGTTATATGGGTGGTCGCTGACCGCTTCTCCAAGATGGCCCACTTCATTCCTTTGCCTGGTCTTCTGTCCACACCTGTGCTGGCTAAGGACTTCATCCGTCACATCTTTCGTCTCCACAGCTTACCCCTCCACATTGTCTCGAACAGAGGAGTTCAGTTCACTTCTCGCTTCTGGAGAGCCATGTGCAAGCTGCTGGATGTCGCTTTGGACTTTTCTTCGGCCTATCATCCTCAGTACAATGGTCAAGTGGAACATATTAATCAGATCCTCACCATTTTTCTTCGGCACTTTGTCAACGCTCACCATAGCGATTGGGTAGAACTTCCGCCTTAGGCCGAGTATTCTTATAACAACCATGTGAGTGAGTCCTCTGCTAAGTCTCCGTTTTTTGTGGTTTACAATCAACACCCCCAAATTCCGTTTCCCGTCTCTTCTTCAGTGGACAATCCTGCCGCAGAGTGTCTCGTCAATGACTTTTCGGTGATTTGGAAAGACACTAGAGCTGCACTTCTACAGTCCTCTGAGCGGATGAAGAGACACGCCGATAAGAGACGTCTGGATTCGCCTCTTTTCCGTCCGGGAGACAAGGTCTGGCTTTCCTCTAAGTATGTTTGCCTCAAGATGCCTTCTTACAAGTTGGGTCCTCGATTCATTTGCCCGTTCGAGATTCTGAGCCAAATTAATCCGGTGGCGTACAAGCTGAAACTTCCTGCCTCATAACGGATCCCCACCTCCTTCCATGTGTCACTCCTCAAGCCTGTTGTCCTCAATCCTTTCTCTCATTATCCGTGTACAGCTCCAGATCCAGTCAGCGTTCAGGACGTTTTTGAGGTAGAGAACATTCTGGCTACCAAGAGGGTAAGAGGAAAAAGCTTTTTTCTTGTGGATTGGAAGGGGTTTGGTCCTGAGGAGAGGTCTTGGCAGCCCAGGAAGAACATACATGCTCCTCCTCTTCTTGAAAAGTTTCTTGCGGGCTTGAAGAAGAGTTGGGGATACTGTAGCGTCGGCATCTCTGCCTCCTGCCCGTCAGAGACGCCGATCTACTCACCACCGCGGCTCTGGTCTGGCGTTCCATGCTCCTCCGCCCGGCCTCATCACAGTGCCTGTCCGCGGCGCGCACACCGTGCATAGATCCCCAGTCTCTGTACTTAGGGCACGCGCGCGCTCCCTTCCTCTTAAAGGGGACACGCACGCCGTCCTAAAAAGTCCCCGGCCAATAGCCGGAGTACTGCCCCTACTTACAACCCCTCCTCCATAATGGAGGTGCCTGTGCAAAGTTGTTCTTTGTGTGCTAACACTCTCCCCAGCCCTCAGGTTCCAATGCCCGCCAGCCTGTCTATCAGCCGTGCCCACCTGTCTGTCTATCAGCTGTGCCCGCTGTTAAATAATAATTATGGATATTCATTTTATTCTTAATTCTGAATTCTGTACCATACATTGCATAAGATTGCATCAGCCTCGTGCTAGGGTTTCTAGATGACATGCGCTATTTGTGTGTGTATTTTTTGTTCACTACCATATGCGGAATAACAGGTGCTATAAAAGCCCATGTTAGAGACAGGGGGGCTCTTGCAATTCCACAGGACACAGGACAAGGATCTGTGTGTAAACCAGCTGCTGATGTAGGCCCAAGGAAACACGTTCTTTACCCGGACACATGGTGTCATCTTGACACATGTGCTGGACACAGACAGACGCAATCTACCATCCAGGATCCCAGGAAAATATGGGTGAATCTCAACAATTAAGCTAATTATGGACAAATGGACAATGTCTTTGTAACTAGCTATTGTATTTACCTTCTGCAATCATTCTTTTTAATGGACAACCCGAGAATAAATAGATACATTTTTTTTTAAAGAATATCTTGATATTGATACTTTGAGTGTTAGAACTCCTCTTGTTAGGTTTTTTTCTAGTTTGCTGGTCACATGACCTTTTTTGCCTATTTAATCCGGCTCCGCCCTCCTGGCCTTGCTGGACTTCATTGTAATTTCTACTCTTGAGCTAGCTTGGTGCTCTGTTACCTTTCTCTGTCAGTTTTGCTAGGTCTTCGGACCTTTATGTTCTATGTTGTTTGTCTTATTTCTGCTACAATTTCTGCTAGGAGGTGTCCATCTTTCTCCCAGTCCCTAGTTCTTGTAGGGATCCCTTCCCTCACATCTATAGGTCTTCGTTCAGACTAGCCGAGGACTTTAGCGGGTCTGATCGCAGGATCAGGTTCCCCGTTACATCGTAGGGATCCAGCTTAGTTCCATTGTAGGGACAGATCTCCTGTCTTTCCTTAGTGCTTGTAGCAGATCATAACAGTAAGTCCAGCCCAAAAATTTCTCTAAGGAAAGACCTCCGGTTTCCATCATGGTGTCGGTTCAGGATTTGGCTCAATGCCTGCACGGACTCTCTCTGGAGGTGGCCAAGCTCCAACAACACGTGAGTAGCTGTTCTGGAGCACATTTTGTAGAGCCAAAGGTACGTCTGCCTGATCTATTTTTTGGTGAACAACAAGATTTTTTTTCCTTTAAAAATGCTTGTTTATTGTATTTTCGTTTAAGACCCCGATCCTCTGGTGATGAATCACAGCGCATAGGGTTCATAATGTCACTTTTGCACAAAGAACCTCAGGGATGGGCCTTTTCTCTCCAACCTAGTGATCCGTGCTTTAGATCAGTGGATAGTTTTTTTTCTGCTTTGGGGTTGTTGTATGATGATCCTGATCGTGTCTCATCTGCTGAGTCTGAATTAAGACGTTTAAGGCAGGGATCAGGTAATGTGGAAAATTATTGTACTCACTTCCGTCGGTGGTCTGCTCAGGTTGGGTGGAACGAATCAGCTTTGAAAAGTTTGTTTCTGGTGGGGCTAGGTGAAAGGGTTAAGGATCTGCTGATTGCTTATCCTTCACCTGGAAACTTGCAGGAGGCAATGCAATTAGCTATACGGGTGGACAGGAGACTGCGTGCAAGAGTTAATGAGAGTAAATCCTCTGCCATGTCAGCTCCAAGTCTTGAGAGGGTCTGTACTGATATCGGAGAGCCGATGGAGATTGGGGCGATGTCACCCCGCTCTCAGGAAAAAGACCGCAGATTTTCTGAAGGTTTGTGCTTTTATTGCGGAAAATCTGACCATTTCATTAAGAACTGTGTGCTTCGTATGAACAAAGAAAAAAAAAAGGTCAGTTACGCTCGTATAGCCTGTTTAAATACTAAGGGTGTACTTCTTTCTGCTACTACCACTGCTCAGGAAGAATTAATTGAATTTCGGGTATTTGTGGATTGTGGTTCTACTCTGAATGTGATTGATGGGGGATTCCTGGAAAAACTTAAATTAAAACCCAAACCTTTGTCATCCCCTATTGCTGTGGTTTCTGTCGATGGCTCTCCCTTAAAGAGTGTTACTCACAAGGTCTGTGAATTTCCCCTCACTATTAATGGTATTCACCAAGAGAATTTGGATTTGGTAGTATTAAATAATTTGCCTTCTCCAGTAGTGTTGGGGTTACCCTGGTTAAAATTGCATAATCCTGTACTGGATTGGTCTACCAATGAAATTAAGTCCTGGAGCCCTAAGTGTTATGACAAGTGTTGTAACGGGCGCATTGCTGCTGTGGATAAAGGGGAATTACCTGTACCTATTCAGGATTTTTGGAAAGTTTTTTCTGAGAAGGAATCGCAAATTTTGCCTCCTCATAGAGACTATGATTGTACCATTGAATTTGTCCCTGGAGCGACTCTTCCTAAAAGTCGTTTATTTAATCTTACTATTCCTGAGAGAAAGGCTTTGGAGGAATACATACAGACAAGCTTGGCCGCCGGTCACATTAGGCCTTCCAAGTCTCCTGTGGCTGTTGGATTTTTTTTTGTTAAAAAAAAGGACGGCGGTATATGTCCTTGTCTGGACTTTCGTGAGATTAATAAAATTACTGTATGCAATCCTTATCCACTGCCATTGATTCCTGATTTGTTTAACCAGTTAGTGGGGCCAAGTGGTTCTCTAAAATTGATCTCCGGGGGGCATACAATTTGTTGTGCATGAAGGAGGGTGATGAATGGAAGACTGCTTTTAACACTCCTGTGGGTCATTTTGAGAATCTGGTTATGCCTTTTGGTCTTACCAATGCTCCAGTATTTTTTCAGAATCTTATTGATGACATCCTTAGACCTTTGATCGGCAAAAATGTGGTTGTGTATTTGGATGACATTTTGATTTATTCGCCGGATCTGGAGTCTCATTGGCGGAGCGTACGTGAGGTTTTACAGTTATTAATGGACAATTCGCTTTTTGCTAAGCTAGAGACATGTGAGTTCGCTGTACAGAGAATTAGTTTTTTGGGTTACATTATCTCCAATGAAGGTTTTGAGATGGATCCGGTTAAAGTTCAAGCTGTGCAGGAATGGCCTAGGCCTATTGGTTTGAAATCGATACAGAGGTTTTTGGGTTTCGCCAATTATTACAGAAAATTCATAAAGAGTTTTTCTATTATTGTCAAACCACTGACCGATCTCACCAGGAAAGGTGCTAATGCGGTTCAGTGGGCTTCTGAAGCTTTTGTGTTTCTAAAGGAGAGGTTCACCTCTGCTCCCATCCTTATGCAGCCTGATGTGACTAAGCCGTTTTTGGTTGAGGTTGATGCTTCTTCTGTGGGGGTCGGTGCGGTGATGTCTCAGGAAAACAAGGATGGAGTACATCCCTGTGCTTTTTCTTCAAAAAAAAATTCTGAGACTGAACTTAATTACGATATTGGTAATCGGGAATTGCTGGCGATTAAACTCGCATTTGAACACTGGCGTCATCTCTTGGAAGGTGCTGAATTTCCCATTCAGGTTTTCACTGATCATAAAAATCTGATCTATCTTGATGCTGCCAAGTGCTTTAATGCCCGTCAGGCTAGGTGGGCACTTTTTTTCTCGCGGTTTAATTTTTCCGTTACTTACATCCTGGGTACCAAGAATGTTAAAGCTGATGCTTTGTCTCGCAGCTTTTCTCCAATGGTCGGTGCTGAGGAGGAGGAGGAGAGCATTTTACAGGAAGGTGTTGTGATTGCTGCTTTGGACTCCGTTTTGGAGGATGAGATACTTAAAGCTCAGGAGAATGCCCCGTCTAGCACTCCCCATGGGAGGTTGTTTGTGCCTAGGACCTTTAGGAGAGATTTGTTTGTTGAGTGTCATGAGTCTCGGTTGGCAGGTCATCCAGGAATTTCTGAGACCAAGAGACTTGTGGGTCGCAGTTTTTGGTGGCCTGGATGGCAAAAGGAAGTCATTAAGTGGGTGCGTCAATGTACTGTGTGTACTAGATCTAAGTCTTCGCATGCTCCTGCTGTGGGGTTGCTTTGCCCTCTGGAGGTTCCTAGTGCACCTTGGACACATCTGGCTATGGACTTTATTACTGACCTTCCCCCCACTGAGGGTTTCACGGTCATCTGGTTGGTCGTGGACCGTTTTAGCAAGATGTGTCACTTGGTTCCCTTCATCAAACTGCCCTGCGCTACGACACTCGCTAAGGCCTTTGTCAAGGAAATTGTCAGACTACATGGCGTTCCTACTGACATTGTTTCTGATAGGGGACCTCAGTTCATGGGTCATTTTTGGCGTGCCTTTTGTGACAGGTTGGGAGTTCATTTGTCGTTTTCATCCGGATATCATCCTGAGTCTAATGGCCAGACAGAAAGAAAGAACCAGGATGTTGAGCAGATTTTCCATTGTTTTGTGGCAGACAATCAGGAGGGGTGGTCTGAGTTTCTGCCACTTGCTGAATTTGCTCTTAACAACCATACATCCTCTTCTGCTGGGTGTTCGCCTTTTTTTTGCTGTTCTGGGAGACATCCGTCTTTTGGGTCATTCTCCAAATTGATATCGGCTGTGCCTGAGGAGTAGAGTTTTTCCGGTGATTTGGAGAGAGTTTGGACGGATGTGCGTGGTAATCTTCAGGAGGCTAACAAAAAATCTAAGAGGTAATTTGATAGGAAACGGCAAGAGGTTTTGTTTGCTATTGGTGACATGGTTTGGTTGTCCTCTAAGAATCTGCGATTGAGGATTCCTTCTAAAAAATTGGGTCCCAAGTTTGTAGGGCCCTTTAAGGTGCTTCAGATAGTTAACCAATCTGCTGTTAGGTTGGAGGTTCCTACCTCCTGGAAGATTAACCCGGTGTTTCATGTTTCTCTGTTGAAAAGAGCTGATGTGTCGGATGGTGACGCCTCTGCCACTGTTCCTCCGGTGGTGGAGGATGGGGAATATGAAATTTCCCGCATCCTAAATTCTAGACGGTATAGAGGGAGTTTGCAGTATCTCGTCGCTTGGAAGGGTTTCGGACCCGAGGATAACTCATGGGTGAGGGCGGATGATGTTTCTGCTTCTAGACTTGTCAGAGCGTTTCACAGGAGGTTTCCTGATAAGCCCGGGCCTAGGGGATCCGGAGGATCCTCTTAGAAGAGGGGGTACTGTTAGAACTCTCCTGTTAGGTTTTATCTAGTTTACTGGTCACATGACCTTTTTTGACTATTTAATCCGGCTCCGCCCTCCTGGCCTTGCTGGACTTCTTTGTAATTTCTACTCTCGAGCTAGCTTGGTGCTCTGTTACCTTTCTCTGTCAGTTTTGCTAGGTCTTCGGACCTTTATGTTCTATGTTGTTTGTTTGTCTTATTTCTGCTACAATTTCTGCTAGGAGGTGTCCATCTTTCTCCCAGTCCCTAGTTCTTGTAGGGATCCCTTCCCTCACATCTATAGGTCTTCGTTCAGACTAGCCGAGGACTTTAGCGAGTCTGATCGCAGGATCAGGTTCCCCGTTACATCGTAGGGATCCAGCTTAGTTCCATTGTAGGGACAGATCTCCTGTCTTTCCTTAGTGCTTGTAGCAGATCATAACATTGAGAAGTCCTCGATAGAAAAAATATACAGAAATAAGTATTTTTTTACATTGGTGGGCCTTATCCAGTCCTGATTTTTCATGTTTGCATGTGAATTTCCGTCTTGAACAAAGGGGGGAGAGAAGAGATGAGACGAGCTGAACAGCTGTTGTTCACGTGTCAGGAAATCCACTAACTTTGTCACAAGAATCAGAAAGAACCTACAGATTGAGGACTGATCTATTCTCCAGATGGATTGACAGGCACCAGAAGTACTACAAGGCACCAGAATCAGACGAACTGAGGATAAGACGTGCTGATCACCAAAGCTAAGAAATCTGAAGGTAAGCAAAATATGGATATAATTTCTTCTTTTGCTAAACAAAGTAAGATTAACTTCAAAGTTAATGATGAAACTGACTTAAATGTTTTGTGGCTTAGTTTATATAGCGAATGTGAATTTCAGAATTTACAGTTAAATGCTAAGTTGATATCTTTTCAAAGAGACAAAGAAAAATTGAGAAATATTCTACATTTGGTAGATGTATTTCATAGTCTTGTGTTAGAGAAGTCTAAGCTGGACAAATGTGTAGAAGTAGTGTCAAATGGTGATACTGATTCTGAGTGTAATGTGGAAATTGAACAAGAAGTAAGACACATGTCTGTAACTGAAGGTGACCTTGGGTCTGAGGAAGAGACGGACATACAAAAAACTGACATGGGAGGAGACATGAGTGACATACGAGAAACTGACATATCAAATAACTGACGTAGGAGGAGCTGACATACAAGGGCCACTAAAATAGCAGGAAACTTAGAAGCTACCGAGGCCCAACTCCAAATTAAAATGAGGAAAAATTTGCTAAAATTATACAAAATCATGCCAAAATATAATGTCAAAATCCATGTCTGTAGAAATTCAGAGATATTTGAGAGCTTTTCTGATAAGTTTGATTTATCCTATGAGGAGAGGAATCAATTATTTAAAATGTGGATTCCAGTCACATTTTCCAGACTTTTAAATTTAATGCCCTGTGAAAATGACTCTCCTAATGAATGGAAAAATGATTCGGACAGATTAAAATATTTGATTTATTGTGCCACAAAGGATTTCCCAGACATAGATGATCTTCAAAAATTAAGAATTGGTAGGAAAGAATGTACATATACATTCATGTCCATATTTGAATGGTTGTACAAAGCTCTCATCAAAAATGGAAAATTACAACAAATGATAACAACTTTTGTACAAAAATTCAAATTCTTAAATCCAGTATCTCGAGTTATTGCGTCACAAAAAGTTTCTCTATTTAAATGTGCGCAGTTGCTTGATTTTGTTAGAAAACACGAAAATCGTGAAAAGAAAATAAATCAAGCTAAATTTGTAACACCAGAAAAGGAAAAATATCAGAAGCCAATGAGTCATCCTCAAAATGAAATCTATGAAATACGTAGAAGATTTCATATATGTTATAAGCCATATCAGATGATTCAAAAGTCATTTTTTTCACAGAAAGAGTTAAAACTCAGTCAGAACTGTGACTTCTCTCTAGAAAGGAAAATGGCCAAAATTGACGGACAGAGACAGGTGAGACGACCAGCTCACAGTGACATCATGGAAGGTAGACAGAGGAACAGGCAATTGTCTGAGTTTTTGAAGGATAGAAAGATGTATTTTCTAAAGAGAGCTTTTCTGGAGATTTTTGACAGAGACGGAAGATTTGGTTTAGGTAGTGGCTAAGAAAAAATGTAATTATATGTTGTATCAAAGTGTTATACAATGTATCATTAGTTATTTATTATTTTATACAGTAAAATTGTGTAGTTACAGTACAGACCAAAAGTTTGGACACACCTTCTCATTTAAAGATTTTTCTGTATTTTCATGACTATGAAAATTGTACATTCACACTGAAGGCATCAAAACTATGAATTAACACATGTCAAATTATATAGTTAACAAAAAAATGTGAAACAATTGAAAATATGTCTTATATTCTAGGTTCTTCAAAGTAGCCACCTTTTGCTTTGATGACTGCTTTGCACACTCTTGGCATTCTCTTGATGAGCTTCAAGTGGTAGTCACCAGAAATGGTCTTCCAACAATCTTGAAGGAGTTCCCAGAGATGTTTAACACTTGTTGGCCCTTTTGCCTTCACTCTGTGGTCCAACTCACCCCAAACCATCTCGATTGAGTTCAGGTCTGGTGACTGTAGAGGCCAGGTCATCTGGAGTAGCACCCCATCACTCTCCTTCTTGGTCAAATGGCCCTTACACAGCCTGGAGGTGTGTTTGGGGTCATTGTCCTGTTGAAAAATAAATGATGGTCCAACTAAATGCAAACCGGATGGAATAGCATGCCGCTGCAAGATGCTGTGGTAGCCATGCTGGTTGAGTATGCCTTCAATTTTGAATAAATCCCCAACAGTGTCACCAGCAAAGCACCCCCACACCATCACACCTTCTCCTCCATGCTTCACAGTGGGAACCAGGCATGTAGAGTCCATCTGTTCACCTCTTGTGCGTTTCACAAAGACACGGTGGTTGGAACCAAAGATCTCAAATTTGGACTCATCAGACCAAAGCACAGATTTCCACTGGTCTAATGTCCATTCCTTGTGTTCTTTAGCCCAAACAAGTCTCTTCTGCTTGTTGCCTATCCTTAGCAGTGGTTTTCTAGCAGCTATTTTACCATGAAGGCCTGCTGCACAAAGTCTCCTCTTAACATTTGTTGAAGAGATGTGTCTGCTGCTAGAACTCTGTGTGGCATTGACCTGGTCTCTAATCTGAGCTGCTGTTAACCTGCGATTTCTGAGGCTGGTGACTCGGATAAACTTATCCTCAGAAGCAGAGGTGACTCTTGGTCTTCCTTTCCTGGGGCGGTCCTCATGTCAGCCAGTTTCTTTGTAGTGCTTGATGGTTTTTGCCACTGCACTTGGAGACACATTCAAAGTTTTCCCAATTTTTCGGACTGACTGACCTTCATTTCTTAAAGTAATGATGGCCACTCGTTTTTCTTTACTTAGCTGCTTTTTTCTTGCCATAATACAAATTCTAACAGTCTATTCAGTAGGACTATCAGCTGTGTATCTACCTGACTTCTGCACAACACAACTGATGGTCCCAACCCCATTTATAAGGCAAGAAATCCCACTTATTAAACCTGACAAGGCACACCTGTGAAGTGAAAACCATTTCCGGTGACTACCTCTTGAAGCTCATCAAGAGAATGCCAAGAGTGTGCAAAGCAGTCATCAAAGCAAAAGGTGGCTACTTTGAAGAACCTAGAATATAAGACATATTTTCAGTTGTTTCACATTTTTTTGTTAAGTATATAATTCCACATGTGTTGATTTATAGTTTTGATGCCTTCAGTGTGAATGTACAATTTTCATAGTCATGAAAATATAGATAGAAAAATCTTTAAATGAGAAGGTGTGTCCAAACTTTTGGTCTGAACTGTAAATAGTATCTGCTAGTTCATATATATATATATATATATATATATATATATATATATATATATATATATAAATATATATATATGCACACTTATATACAGTAGAGATTGTGTATAATTGTATTTATATATTTATGGTAATAAATAAAATATTAATTAATAAATTATAATCTCATATATAAATTAAAGTAGCAATATTTTGAATTACATTAGAACAAATATATGTATAAGATATTTAAAGAATTCTGTTTCTGTATGAATTTGATATTTAATTTTATTTTTTATATTTCCTTAGAGTTTTCATTCCAAAGCAGGATTTGATCAAACAACTCTAAAATGCATTTATTTCTTTATTCACACAGAAGTTGGAAAAAATTGCATAATTTTATGTGTATAACATTTTAAGATAATAATAATATAACTAGTTAATTACTATATTACAGTGGTGGCCAAAAGTATTGGCACCCCTGCAATTCTGTCAGATAATACTCAGTTTCTTCCTGAAAATGATTGCAATCACAAATTCTGTGGTATTATTATCTTCATTTAATTTGTCTTCAATGAGAAAACACAAAAAGAATTGTCCTAAAGCCAAATTGAATATAATTCCACACCAAACCTAAAAAAGTGGGTGGACTAAAGTATTGGCACTGTTTGAAAAATCATGTGATGCTTCTGTAATTGGTGTAATTACCAGCACCTGTAACTTACCTGTGGCACCTAACAGGTGTTGGCAATAACTAAATCACACTTGCAGCCAGTTAACATGGATTAAAGTTGACTCAACCTCTGTCCTGTGTCCTTGTGTGTACCACATTGAGCATGGAGAAAAGAAAGAAGACCAAAGAACTGTCTGATGACTTGAGAAAACAAATTGTGAGGAAGCATGAGCAATCTCAAGTCTACAAGTCCATCTCCAAAGACCTGAATGTTCCTGTGTCTTCCGTGTGCAGTGTTATCAAGAAGTTTAAAGCCCATGGCACTGTGGCTAACCTCCCTAGATGTGGACGGAAAAGAAAAATTGACGAGAGATTTCAACGCAAGATTGTGCGGATGGTGGATAAAGAACCTCGACTAACATCCAAACAAGTTCAAGCTGCCCTGCAGTCCGAGGGTATAAAAGTGTCAACCCGTACTATCCGTCAGCATCTGAATGAAAAGGGACTGTATGGTAGGATACCCAGGAAGACCCCACTTCTTACCCCGAGACATAAAAATGCCAGGCTGGAGTTTGCCAAAACTTACCTGAGAAAGCCTAAAATGTTTTGGAAGAATGTTCTCTGGTCAGATGAGACAAAAGTAGAGCTATTTGGGAAAAAGCATCAACATAGAGTGTACAGGAAAAAAAAATAGGCATTCAAAGAAAAGAACACGGTCCCTACAGTCAAACATGGCGGAGGTTCCCTGATGTTTTGAGGTTGCTTTGCTGCCTCTGGCACTGGACTGCTTGACCATGTGCATGGCATTATGAAGTCTGAAGACTACCAACAAATTTTGCAGCATAATGTAGGGCCCAGTGTGAGAAAACTGGGTCTCCCTCAGAGGTCATGGGTCTTCCAGCAGGACAATGACCCAAAACACACTTCCAAAAGCACTATAAAATGGTTTGAGAGAAAGCACTGGAGACTTCTAAGGTGGCCAGCAATGAGTCCAGACCTAAATCCCATAGAACACCTGTGGAGAGATCTCAAAATGGTAGTTTGGAGAAGGCACCCTTCAAATATCAGGGACCTGGAGCAGTTTGCCAAAGAAGAATGGTCTACAATTCCAGCAGAGCATTGTAAGAAACTCATTGATGGTTACCGGAAGTGGTTGTTCGCAGTTATTTTGGCTAAAGGTTGTGCAACCAAGTATTAGACTGAGGGTGCCAATACTTTTGTCTGGCCCATTTTTAGAGTTTTGTGTGAAATGATCAATGATTTGATTTTTGCTTCATTCTCTTTTGTATTTTTTCCTTGCAAGCAAATTAAATGACGATAATAACACCAAAGTATTTGTGATTGCAACCATTTTCAGGAAGAAACTGAGTATTATCTGACAGAATTGCAGGGGTGCCAATACTTTTGGCCAGCACTGTATGTGTAAATCAGCTGCTGATGTAGGCCCAAGGAAACACATTCTTTACCCGGACACATGGTGTCATCTTGACACACATGCTGGACACAGACAGATGCAATCTACCATCCAGGATCCCAGGAAAAGATTGGTGAATCTCAACAATTAAGCTAATTATGGACAAATGAACAATCACTTTGTTACTAATTATTGTATGTATCTTCTGCAATCATTCTTTCTAATGGACAACCGGAGAATAAATAGATACATTTTTTTTATAAGAATATCTTGATATTGATACTTTGAGAAGTCCTCGATAGAAAAAAATACAGAAAGAAGTATATTTTTACACCCGCCAGCCTGTTTGTCAGCCGTGCCTGCCAGCCTATATATCAACCGTGCCCACCTGTCTATCAGCTGTCCCCGCCTGCCTGTCTATTGGTCGTCGTCCCCTGCCTGTCTATCAGCCGTGCCCACCTGCCTGTCTATCCGCATCACCTGCCTTTCTACCAGCCGTGCTCATCTGCTGTGCCTGTCGGCTTCGGCCATCAGTCCCATGGGAGTCGCCTACTCGCACACAAGGTCGGTCACAGAGTAGCACCTGGTTCACCTTTCCGGTACCTCCGTGGTTCACGGACTCGACTAAGCCGCCGTGTGGCCAGGGTCGGTCCGAGTAGGCACTTAGTTACGCCCCTCAGGTCTCTTCTTGTAGCACAGCACAGGGGTTCCACTACCCAGATCCGTAACAAAAGAGTTTCCACATTTCCAAAAATTTGTGGCAGACACCACCGAAGTGACATCAATTTCACTACATTACAAATAATACGACTGCACACCCAACTAGGAGTGTTCGGGCCTAACATCACCGAAGTGACATCAATTTCAGTAGAGTAGAACTAGTATAATTGGGACCGACACCTCTTCCACTACAGCTAACCCAGCACATGCAGACCCGATCAGGAGTCTCCACAAAATTAGTGGCAGACACCACCGAAATGGCATCAGTTTCACTACAGTAGAAATAGTATAATTAGGACTGACACCTCTTCCACTACAGCCAACCCAGCAGATGGAGACCCAATCATGAGTGTTCACATTCCCTACATTAGGGCCTGACACCACTGAAGTGGCATCAATTTCAGTAGAGTAGAACTAGTATAATGGGGACCCACACCTCTTCCACTACAGCCAACCCAGCAGATGGAGACCTGATCAGGAGTCTCCACATTTCCAAAAATTAGTCGCAGAAACAACCGAAGTAGCATAACCTTTACTACAGTAAAAATAGTATAATTAGGACCGACATCTCTTCCACTACAGCCATTCCAGCAGATGGAGACCCAATGAGAAGTCTCCACATTTATAAAAATTAGTGGCAAAGACCACCGAAGTAGCAACAATTTCAGTAGAATAGAACTAGTATAATGGAGACTGACAACTCTTCCACTGCAGCCAACTCAGCAGATGTAGACCCAATCTGGAGTCTCTGCATTTTCAAAAATTTGTGGCAGACACCACCAAAGTGGCATCAATTTTACTACAGTAGAAATAGTATAATGAGGACCCACACCTCTTCCACTACAGCCAACCCAGCATATGGAGACCCAATTAGGAGTCTCCACATTTCTAAAAATTAGTGCCAGACACCACCAAAGTGGTATCAATTTCACTACAGTAGAAATGGAATAATTAGGACCGACACCTCTTCTACTACTGCCAACCCAGCAGATGGAGACCCAACCAGGAGTGTACACATTTGTCTAAATTAGGGCCTGACACCACCGAAGAGGCATCAATTTCACTAAAGTACAAATAGTATAATAAGAACTTAAACCTCTTCCACTACAGCCAACCCAGCTGATGCACACCCAACCAGGAGTGTTCGGGCCTAACACCACTGAATTGGCATCAATTTCACTAGAGTAGAGCTAGTATAATTGGGACCGACACCTCTTTCACTACAGTCAACCCAGCAGATGGAGACCCAATCAGGAGTTTCCACATTTCCAAAAGTTAGTGGCAGACACCACAAAAATGGCATCAATTTTACTACATTACAAATAGTATAATTAGGACCGACATCTCTTCCACTACAGCCATCCCAGCAGATAGAGACCCAGTCAGGAGTCTCCACATTTACAAAAACTAGTGGCAGACACCACCGAAGTGGCATCAATTTCAGTAGAGTAGAACTAGTCTAATGGGAACCGACACTTCTTCCACTAGAGCCTATCCAGCAGATGGAGACCCAATCAGGAGTTTCCACATTTCCAAAAATAAATGGCAGACAACTCTGAAGTGACATCAATTTCACTGCAGTAGAAATAGTATAATTAGGACCGACACCTCTTCCACTACAGCCAACCCAGCAGATGGAGACCCAACCAGGAGTGTTCACATTTCTCTAAATTAGGGCCTGACACCACCGAAATGGCATCAATTTCATTACATTACAAATAGTATAATTAGGACTGACAACTCTTCCACTATAGTCAACCCAGCACATGGAGACACAATCAGGAGTCTCCGCATTTTCAAAAATTTGTGGAAGACACCACAAAAGTAGCATCAGTTTCACTACAGTTGAAATTGTATAATGGAAATCCACACGTCTTCCACTACAGACAGCTCAGCAGATAGAGACCAATCAGGCATCTTGACATTTCCAAAAACTAGTGCCAGACACCACCAAAGTGGTATCAATTTCACTACAGTAGAGACGGAATAATTAACACTAACACATCTTCCACTACAGCCAACCCAGCAGTTGGAGACCCAATTAGGAGTCTCCACATTTCTCTAAATTAGGGCCCGACACCACCGAAGTGGCATCAATTTCATTACAGTACAAATGGTATAATAAGAACTGAAACCTCTTCCACTACAGCAAGCCCAGCTGATGTACACCCAACCAGGAGTGTTCACATTTCTCTAAATTAGGGCCTGACACCACCAAAATGGCATCAATTTCATTACAGTACAAATAGTATATTTAGGACTGATGCCTCTTCCACTACTGCTAACCCAACAGATGGAGACCCGATCAGGAATCTCCACATTTCAAAAAATTTGTTGCAGACACCACCGAAGTGACACCAATTTCACTACGTTATAAATAGTATAATTAGGACTGACACCTCTTCCACTACAGCCAACCCAGGAGTGGGAGACCCAATCAAGAGTTTCCACATTTCCAAAAATTAGTGGCGAACCCCACCAAAATGTTATCAATTTCACTACAGTAGAAGTAGTATAATTAGGACTGACACCTCTTCCCCTACAGCCAACTCAGCAGATGGAGACCCAACCAGGAGTGTTCACATTCCCTAAATTAGGGCCTGACACCACCGAAATGGCATCAATTTCAGTACAGTATAAATAGTATAATGAGGATCGACACCCCTTCCACTACAGCCAACCCAGCAGATGGAGACCCAACTAAGAGTCTCAACATTTTTAGAGGCAAACCTCCAAAGTCGTATTTGACTACAGTAGAAATGGAGTAATAAGGACCGACACCGCTTCCACTACAGCCAACCCAACAGATGGAGATCCAATCAGGAGACTCCACATTTCCAAAAATTAGTGACAGATACCACCAAAGAGGCATTAATTTCACGACAGTAGAAATAGTATAATGTGAACCCACACGTCTTCAAGTGCAGCCAACCAAGGAGATAGAGACTCAATCAGGCATCTCTACATTTCCAAAAAGTAGTAGCAGACACCACCAAAGTGGCATCAATTCCACTTCAGTCCAAATAGTATAATAAGAACTTAAACCTCTTCAACTACAGCCAACCCAGCTGATGCAGACCCAACCAAGAGTGTTCGGGCCTAACACCACCGAAGTGACATCAATTTCAGTAGAGTAGAACTAGTATAATGGGAACCGACACCTCTTCCACTACAGCCAACCCAGCAGATGGAGACCCAATCATGAGTGTTCACATTTCCCTAAATTAGGGCCTGACATTACTGAAGTGGCATCAATTTCAGTAGAGTAGAACTAGTATAATGGGGACCCACATGTCTTCCACTACAGCCAACCCAGCAGAGGGAAACACAATCAGTAGTTTCCACATTTCCAAAAATTAGTGGCAGACACCACCGGAGTCGCATCAATTTCACTACATTACAAATAGCATAATTAGGGCTGTCACCTCTTCCACTACAGCCAAACCAGCAGATGGAGACCCAACCAGGTGTGTTCACATTTCCCTAAATTAGGGCCTGACACCACCGAAGTGGCATCAATTTCATTTCAGTAGAAATATTATAGTGAGTACTGACAACTCTTCCACTACAGCAAACCCAGCAGATGGAGACCCAATCAGGAGTGTTCACATTTCCAAAAATTAGTGGCAGAAACCACCGAAGTAGCATCAATTTTACTACAGTAGAAATAGTATAATTAGGACTGACACCTCTTCCACTGCAGCCAACTCAGCAGATGGAGACCCAACCAGGTGTCTCCACATTTTCAAAAATTAGTGTCAGACACCACCGAAGTGGCGTAACTTTTACTACAGTAAAAATAGTATAATTAGGACCGACACCTCTTCCACTACAGCCAACCCAGCAGATGGAGACCCAATGAGGAGTCTCCACTTTTCCAAAAATTAGTGGCAGACACCACTGAAATGGCATCAATTTCACTACAGTAGAAATAGTATAATTAGGACTGACACCTCTTCCACTACAGCCAACCTAGCAGATGGAGACCCAACCAGGAGTGTTTACATTCCCTAAATTAGGGCCTGACACCACCGAAGTGGTATCAATTTCAGTAGAGTAGAACTAGCATAATGGGGACCCACATGTCTTCCACTACAGCCAACCCAGCAGATGGAGGCCCAATCAGGAGACTCCACATTTCCAAAAATTAGTGTCAGACATCACCAAAGTGGCATCAATTTCACTAGAGTACAAATAGTATAATTAGGACTGACACCTCTTCCACTACAGCCAACCCAACAGATGGAGACCCAACCAGGAATGTTCACATTTCTCTAAATTAGGGTCTGACTCCACCGAAGTGGCATCAATTTCAGTAGAGTAGAACTTGTATAATTGGGACAGACACGTCTTCCACTACAGCCAACCTAGCAGATGGAGACCCAATCAGGAGTCTCCGCATTTTCAAACAATAGTGGTAGACACCACCGAAATGGCATCAATTTCACTATAGTAAAAATAGTATAATTTGGACCGACATCTCTTTCACCACAGCCAACCCAGGAGATAGAGACCCAATCAGGAGTCTCCACATTTCCAAAAATTAGTGGCAGACACCACCAAAGTGGCATCAATTTCACTACAGTTCAAATAGTATAATTAGGACCGACACCTGTTCCACTACAGTCAACCCAGCAGATGGAGACCCAATAATTAGTTTCAGACACCACCGAAGTGGCATCAATTTCACTACAGTTCAAATAGTATAATTAGGACCGACACCTCTTCCACTACAGTCAACCCAGCAGATGGAGACCCAATAATTAGTTTCAGACACCACCGAAGTGGCATCAATTTCAGTACAGTATATATTAAAGAACAGCAACAGAACAAGGCTCATATATTAAGATGGTGGATATATATATACCAGGATGGGGCACAGGATAAGGGATATATACCAGAATGGGCAATATATATAATAGGATGAGGCCAGCATGATGGAAATACAGTGGGGAAAATAAGTATTTGATACTCTGACAATTTTGCAAGTTTTCCCACCTACAAAGAATGAACTGGTCTGTAATTTTTATCGTAGGTTCCCTTCACCTGTAAGAGACAGAATCTTAAAAAAATCCAGAAAATCACATTGTATGATTTTTTACATAATTAATTTGCGTTTTATTGCATGAAATAAGTATTTGGTACAATAACAAAACAGAAGTTAATATTTGGTACAGAAACCGTTGTTTTCAATTACAGAGGTCAGAGGTTTCCTGTAGTTCTTGACCAAGTTTGCACAAGGTGCAGCAAGGATTTTAGCCCACTCCTCCATACAGATCTTCTCCAGATCTTTCCGGTTTCGAGATGTTGCTGGGCAACATTGAGTTTCAGTTTCCTCTAAAGATTTTCTATTGGGTTTAGGTCTGGGGACGGGCAAAGCCACTCCAGGACCTAGAAATCAGACCAGAGCCACTCCTTAGTTGCCCTAGTTGTGTGTTTCGGCTCATTGTCATGCTGGAAGACCCAGCCATGACCCATCTTCAATGCTTTTACTGAGGCAAGCAGGTTGTTGGCCAAATTATTGCTATACATGACCCCATCCATCCTCCCTATCAATATGGTGCAGTTGTCCTCTCCCCTTTGCAGGAAATCACCCCGAAATTATAATATTTCCCACACCATGCTTTACAGTTGGGACGGTGATTCTGCGGTTGTACTCATCCTTCTTCTTTCTCCAAACACGCCGAGTGGAGTTGATGCCAAAAAGTTCTATTTTGGTCTCATCTGACCACATGACCTTCTTCCATGCTTCCTCTGTATCATCTAGATGGTCATTGGCGAACTTCAAGCTAGCCTGGACATGTGCTGGCGTGCCCTGCAGAATTTTAATCCATGATGGTGCAGTGTGCTACTAACAGTAATGTTTGAGATTGTGGTCCCAGCTCTCTTCAGGTCATTGAACAGGTCCTCCCATGTAGTTCTGTGCTAATTCCTGACCTTTCTCAGAATCATCCTTACCCCATGAGGCAAGAACTTGCATGGAGTCCCAGACCGAGGAAGATTGACAGTCATCTTGTGTTTCTTCCATTTTTTAATGTCCTGTAGCCCATCCCAGCAGGTCGACAATTTTGTTGTTTGTTTTTTTGTTTTTCTTGCTGGTTGGGAGGTGATCAAATACTTATTTCATGCAATAAAATGCAATTTAATTATTTAAAAATCATGCAATGTGATTTTCTGGTTTTTATTTTTAGACTCTGTCTCTCACAGTTGAAGTGTACTTAAAATTACTAACCTCTCTATTCCTTGTAGATGGCAAAAATTGCAAAAATTGGCAGTGTATTAAATACTTATTTTCCCCTCTGTACAGTCATGGCCAAAAGTTTTGAGAATGACACCAAAATTATATTTTCACATGATCTGCTGGCCTCTGGTTTTTATTAGTGTTTGTCTGATGTTTATATCACATACAGAAATATAATTGCAATCATATTATGAGTACCAATAGGTTATATTGACAGTTAGAATGAGTTAATGCAGCAAGTCAATATTTGCAGTGTTGCCCCTTCTTCTTCAAGACCTCTGTAATTCTCCCTGGCATGCTCTCAATCAACTTTTGGACCAAATCCTGACTGATGGCAGTCCATTCTTGCATAATCAATGCTTGCATTTTACCAGAATTTGTTGGTTTTTGTTTGTCCACCCGTCTCTTGATGATTGACCACAAGTTCTCAATGGGATTAAG
The DNA here is from genome assembly GCF_046119375.1 of Phyllobates terribilis. Lineage (NCBI taxonomy): Eukaryota > Metazoa > Chordata > Amphibia > Anura > Dendrobatidae > Phyllobates > Phyllobates terribilis. The sequence continues at coordinate 819,953,964 of NW_027362763.1, forward strand.
ATCTGGGGAGTTTCCAGGCCATGGACCCAAAATCTCTATGTTTTGTTCCATGAGCCATTTTGTTATCACCTTTGCTTTATGGCAAGGTGCTCCATCATGCTGGAAAAGGCATTTTTGGGCGCCAAACTGCTCTTGGACGGTTGGGAGAAGTTGCTCTTGGAGGACATTCTGGTACCATTCTTTATTCATGGCTGTGTTTTTAGGCAAGACTGTGAGTGAGCCGATTCCCTTGGCTGAGAAGCAACCCCACACATGAATGGTTTCAGGATGTTTTACAGTTGGCACGAGACAAGACTGGTGGTAGCGCTCACCTCTTCTTCTCCGAATAAGCTGTTTTCCAGATGTCCCAAACAAACGAAAAGGGGATTCATCAGAGAAAATGACTTTGCCCCAGTCCTCAGCAGTCCATACCTGTACCTTTTGCAGAATATCAGTCGGTCCCTGATGTTTTTTCTGGAGAGAAGTGGCTTCTTTGCTGCCCTCCTTGAAACCAGCCCTTGCTCAAAGAGTCTCCGCCTCACAGTGCGTGCAGAAGCAGTCACACCAGCCTGCTGCCATTCTTGAGCAAGCTCGGCACTGCTGGTAGTCCGATCCCGCAGCTGAAACAGTTTTAAGATACGGTCCTGGCGCTTGCTGGTATTTCTTGGGCGCCCTGGAGCCTTTTTGACAACAATGGAAGCTCTCTCCTTGAAGTTCTTGATGATGCGATAGATTGTTGACTGAGGTGCAATCTTTGTAGCTGCGATACTCTTCCCTGTTAGGCCATTTTTGTGCAGTGCAATGATGGCTGCACGTGTTTCTTTAGAGATAACCATGGTTAACTGAAGAGAAACAATGATACCAAGAACCAGCCTCCTTTTAAAGTGTCCAGTGATGTCATTCTTACTTAATCATGACTGATTGATCGCCAGCCCTGTCCTCATCAACACCCACACCTGTGTTAATGGATCAATCACTAAAACGATGTTAGCTGCTCCTCTTAAGGCAGGACTGCAATGATGTTGAAATGTGTTTTGGGGGTTAAAGTTCATTTTCTGGGCAAATATTGACTTTGCAAGTACAGTAATTGCTGTTAAGCTGATCACTCTTTGACATTCAGGAGTATATGCAAATTGCCATTACAAAAAATGAAGCAGTAAACTTTGGAAAAATTACTATTTGTCTCATTCTCAATACTTTTGGCCATGACTGTATATACCAAGATGAGGGACATATGTACCATGATGGAGGGCATATATACCAGGATGAGGGACATATGTACCAGCAGGGATGAACACTGACAGCTTGGGCCTATGTGCAAGAAATATATATATATCCACACACATATATACTGTGTATATGTTACATAGTCTAATTTATTATATATATTATTATTCCTTATTACACAGTACCTTATCTTGTTATGTACAGCACCGTCTCTTACATATCAGATTATATAGAGCCCTGTTTTTTATTACATAGCATCCTCTCTTGTTAGATATATAATGCAATGACTGTTGATGGAGCATGGGAAAGCTTATTTTCTAATGGAGGAGGCTGATGGACCGGTTTTCTAGTCAGATTCTGCTCCATTAGCAGTCATTTTATAACTAACAATAGAGGACTATGTAATAAAAGAGGGCGCTGTGAATAACAAAAATAACAAGAATACACTATGTAAGGGACAGCACTGTACATAATAGCAGAGGAAGCTATGTAATAAGAGACAGCACCATATATAACTAGAGAGCATTGCACATAATAAGGGACAGAGTTATACATAATAAAAGAGGAAATTAAGTAAGTAAGGATGGCGCTATACATAATAAGTGAGTATATACAGTATATACTAAGGGACTGTGCTATACATAATAAGGGTACATTCCTGTATCAGTGTGCCCTGTCAGTGTGCTGCCTGCTTTTACAGACGCATTGAGCATGTCTTATTCTGATCCTCAAAATCAGAACAGGACATTCTCTGACCCTCACAGATCTCATTCTCAAATCTGTGATTTTCACGGATGTGTGAATGAACCTATAAAACTACGAGTCCGTGAGCCGTCCGGTAAAAAAATCTGGCAGCACACAGGCATATCACCCAAATGTGAGAATGTGGCATAAGGGATTTTACAGATAACATTATCACTCCAAGTCACACAGCGCAGATACAGAATAATATTTACATCCAGGAACTTACAGCTCTCGTCTCGTCTGATTAGAGTCGTTTTCTACGGTTTCTTCTCCATCTGGTCAGACCTTCTTGTCAACATCTTCCAGTCACGACTCATCTTGTCACAATGACAAGAAAGAATTAACAGCATATTCAATATACAGTATGTAAATAGATATTAGGACCTACATAGGACTGATCGTCATGTGCAAGCAGTGGAATAGAACAAACAAAAAACGATCAAACAGTCCAATTGTGTTTCAAAACATACAAAAACCTTTATTTGGAAAATTATGATACAGGTAAAAGGGGAGAAAATGCATCCATACATTGTGCAACCTGTGCATAGAACGCCTGGTGGTGGAGCAAGTATCAAACCATTAGAGTAACAATATGTTGGCGCTCAGAAGTGCAGAAGTGCTGTTACGGGTCCGGGTGGTGGAACCTCTGTGCTTCAGTGCAAGGAGGGACCAGAGGGGCGTAACTAAGTGCCTACTCGGACCGACCCAGGTCACACGGCTGCTTAGTCGACTCCATGAACCAGAGAGGGACCGGGCAGGTAAACCAGGTGCAACTCTGGGACCTACCTTGTGTGAGAGCAGTTGACTCCCACGGGTCAGATGACTGGAGCTGACCGGTACAGTGGATGAGCACGGCAGGAAGGCTGGCGGGTGGTCGGGCAGATAAGCAGGCAGGTACAGCAGATAGCCAGACAGGTGCTCCGGGTAGGCAAGCTGGCGGGCACAGCATGTAACTGGCAGGTGCCCAGATAGACAGGCTGGCGGGCACGGCAGGTCACTGACAGGTGCTCCAGTTAGGCAGACTGGCGGGCACGGCATGTCACTGAGAAGTGCTCCAGGTAGGCATCCTGGAGGGCACGGCAGGTAACTGGCAGGTGCTCCAGCTAGACAGGCTGGTGGGCACAGCAGGTAGACAGACTGACGGGCACGGCTGATAGACAGACTGGCGGGCTGGACTGTAAGACAGACTGGCAGGCTGGACTGTTAGACAGGCTGGCGGGCTGGACTGTTAGACAGACTGACGGGCTGGACTGTTAGACTGGCGGGCAGGACTGACAGGCAGCGGGACCTGAGAGCTGAGGAAAGTGTTAGCACACAAAACAACAACCTTGCACTGGCACCTCCATTTTGGAGGAGGTGCCTTATATAGGAGAAGTCCTCCGGCCATTGGCCGGGGATTCTTTAGGACGGCGCGCACGGCCCCTTTAAGAGGGAGGGAGAGCATGCGCGCCCTAAGCACAGTACCCGGGAAGCTGCACGCAGTGCGCACCACAGCAGCAGCAGGGGAGCAGGAAGACGCTGGACCAGGACCGCGGCGGTGAGGGGAACGGCATCTCTGCCCGGCAGGAGGCAGAGACTCCGATGCTACAAATGCCATTTAGAGTGCCCATACAATTGGAACTCCTCATTAGTACCAAGAATTATCAGGTGAGTATATGTGGCTGGGGTATGCAGAGTGTGGCAGCGTTTTCATATACAGTTATATGAAAAAGTTTGGGCACACCTATTAATCTTAAGCTTAATGTTTTATAAAAATTGGTGTTTTTGCAACAGCAATTTCAGTTTGATATATGTAATAACTGTTGGACACAGTAATGTTTCTGCCTTGAAATGAGGTTTATTGTACTAACAGAAAATGTGCAATCTGCATTCAAACAAAATTTGACAGGTGCATAAGTATGGGCACCTCACCGCTCCAAATCTACTCAGGCATTCATGCAGAGGAACAATTACAATGTTCTGGAATGGCCACCCCAGTCCCCAAACCTGAATATCATTGAACATCTGTGGGATCATTTGAAGAGGGCTGTCCATGCTCGGCGACCATCAAACTTAACTGAACTGGAATTGTTTTGTAAAGAGGAATGGTCAAAAATACCTTCATCCAGGATCCAGGAAATCATTAAAAGCTACAGGAAGCGACTAGAGGCTGTTATTTTTGCAAAAGGAGGATCCACTAAATATTAATGTCACTTTTCTGGTGAGGTGCCCATACTTATGCACCTGTCAAATTTTGTTTGAATGCAGATTGCACATTTTCTGTTAGTACAATAAACCTCATTTCAAGGCAGAAACATTACTGTGTCCAACAGTTATTACATATATCAAACTGAAATAGCTGTTGCAAAAACACCAATTTTTATAAAACAATAAGCTTAAGATTAATAGGGGTGCCCAAACTTTTTCATATAACTGTATATAGTTCTGTAGGCTCATATAAGTCTTCCAGTATTAGCACCTAAATCCTGTTTTAATGATCATTTTAATTTACGTTAAATAAAATTCTTATTTTATTTCTCACTCTAGTGTTACTTCTAATTATTATCAGATTGTAACTATGCCACCTGATAAGTCGAAATATATTGTATTGTAGAAGTACTGTTTTGACTTTACAATAGGACATTTTTTGAGATAAATCTTATCAGTAGGGGGCAAGATCACTTAGAGGGAATCTGTCAGCAGGTTTTTGCTACCTCCTTTGAGAGCAGCATAATGTAGGAAAAGAGACCCTGATTACAACGATATATAAATTAGTTTACTTGGTACAGTAGTTGTGACACAATCAGAGGTTTTAGTTGTAGCATGTAGCAGATGTCATGGGTTTACCGCAACAGAGAGGAGCCAGAAGACAGAAGCGCCTGATTCCTCCTACTCCTGCACTGGTTAGAAGCATTTCACCTTCATATTAAACTGTGAAGGTTTATTTTGGCAGTGCAGGGGTTAACCTGAGAGCTGAGAGCTGTTGGAAGCTTCGCTGCCTTGTCTCTCAACTGTTCACTGTTAGTCACTCCCCTCTCTTATATATTCTGGGCTCTGGCAAGCGCTCATTGCCAGAGGTAGTTTCATTGCTGCATAATTCAGGAGTTTGTTGGTTTGTTTTTGTTTGAGAAGGTGTTTGATGAATTTATCTAAGACTGTTGCGTGGTTTTGGTTGTATGTTAATCCTCTCCTTCTCCTACTTTGGTTTTCCCCCATCCTCCACTCCCCGGTGTTTACCTCTGTTGTTTGTGTGAGCATATTTGTATGTTTGGCATTTTCCTTTATCCCTGTTTATATTACCTTATTAGTCTAGTTGGTGTATTGCCATACACTACTACTTCCCTCTTCCCTCACTGAGGCTGGATTCAGGAGCTCAGACAAGGTACATGGCCCTGGTGTCTTCACTATCAGAAGTAATCTAGGGAACAGGGCTAGCGAGGGCGCCCCTAGCATTAGGGGCAGGGAAGGAGCCCCTGGTCCTGGGATACCCAACAACAAAGTCATGACCGCAGAGGTCAGAAAGCTAACCCCACCCAACCACCTGAGGATAGGGGTAATTTTCCAATGTGAAACAACCCCTTTTAAGGAGCATTAACACTGCAGCCAATTATCGTAAACTGATTATCGATCTATCTAAGCAAGCTGTGAATCACTTGATGCAAGAGCAAAGAATTCATTCGTTGGGTGAAATTATTTTTAAGCTTATTGAAAGGGAATCTGTTACCTCAAAATGACAATTAGACTGCTTTAATGTCACAGATTTACCATGACAGAGAGGGCCCAGAAGGCCGCAGCGACTGATTTCATGCACTCCTGCACTGACCAGAAGCACTTCTTCATATTAAGCGGTACAGATTTCTGTTAGCAGTGCAGGGGTTAAACTGTTCAGCTTCAGTATCTGAAGCTTCCCTGGTTGGATGATCTCAGCTGTTAAGTGTTAGCCATTCCACTCTCCTATATATACTCACCAGGGGCTGACACTGACAGCTTGGGGCCCCTGTGCAAGAAATGTGTCTGGGCCCCCCTCCTTTTATTACAAAAAAACTACAGATTAAATATATATATATATCCATATATACAAATATATCTTACATAGTCTCCTTTGTTATATATATTACCATCCCTTATTACACAGTGCCCTCTCTTGTTATGTACTGCACCGCCCCTTACATATCAGATAATATAGTGCCCTGTTTTTTTTATTACACGACGTCCTCTCTTGTTAGATATATAATGCAGTATATATTGACGGCTGATGGAGCATGGGAAAGTTTCTATTCTGATGGAGGAGATGATGGACTGGTCTTCTGGTCAGATGCTACCTCATCAGCAGTCATTTTATATCTAACAAGAGACGACTATGTAATAAAAGAGGGCACTGTGACTGAAAAAAAAAACAAGAATATGCTATGTAAGCACTAGAGATCGCGGTATGCGTAGACACTGAACACATACCGCGATCTCCGGCACCATACTTACATACTTACCTGACCGGGAGGAGCGTATGGGCACGCTCGTACTCCGGTGCCACACTCCTCCCCCAGCCTCCGGCAGAACAGGACACAGCAGCGCTGGAGCACAGGGAAGAAAGGTGAGTTTAAGTGTTTATTTTTTTTGTATGTGTGCAGTGTGAAAGGGATGAGGGGTACCATGCATACCAGGATTGAGGGATGAGGGGGCCACACATAACAGGATTGGGGGATGAGGGGGCCACACATACCAGGATTGGGGGATGAGGGGGCCACACATACCAGGATTGGGGGATGAGGGGGTCCACACATACCAGGATTGGGGGATGAGGGGTACCATACATACAAGGATTGAGGGGTACCATGCATACCAGGATTAGGGGGTGAGGGGTGCCATGCATACCAGGATTTGGGGATGAGGGGACCATGCATACCAGGATTGGGGATGAGGGGACCATGCATACCAGGATTTGGGGATGAGGGGACCATGCATACCAGGATTGGGGGATGAGGGGACCACACATAACAGGATTGGGGGATGAGGGGTACCATACATACCAGGATTGGGGGTGAGGGGACCATGCATACCAGGATTGGGACGTGAGGGGGCCACACATACCAGGATTGGGGGATGAGGGGGTCACACATACCAGGATGAGGGTTTGGCTACCATACATACCAGGATTGGGGGATGGGGGGTGCCATGCATACCAGGATTGGGGATGAGGGGACCATGCATACCAGGATTGGGGATGAGGGGACCATGCATACCGGGATTGGGGGATGAGGGGACCATGCATACCAGATTGGGGGATGAGGGGACCATGCATACCAGATTGGGGGTGAGGGGACCACGCATACCAGGATTGGGGGTGGGGGGACCACACATACCAGGATTGGGGGGTGAGGGGTGCCATGCATACCAGGATTTGGGGATGAGGAGACCATGAATACCAGGATTGGGGATGAGGGGACCATGCATACCAGGATTTGGGGATGAGGGGACCATGCATACCAGGATTGGGGGATGAGGAGTACCATGCATACCAGGATTGGGGGAGGAGGGGTACCATGCATACCAGGATTGGGGGATGAGGGGTACCAAGCATACCAGGATTGGGTGATGAGAGGTACCAAGCATACCAGGATTGGGGGTGAGGGGACCATGCATACCAGGATTGGGAGGCGAGGGGGCCACACATACCAGGATTGGGGGATGAGGGGTTCACACATACCAGGATGAGGGTTTGGCTACCATACATACCAGGATTGGGGGATGGGGGTGCCATGCATACCAGGATTGGGGGATGAGGGGACCATGCATACCAGGATTGGGGATGAGGATACCATGCATACCAGGATTGGGGGATGAGGGGACCATGCATACCAGATTGGGGGATGAGGGGACCATGCATACCAGATTGGGGGTGAGGGGACCACGCATACCAGGATTGGGGGTGGGGGGACCACACATACCAGGATTGGGCGATGAGGAGTACCATGCATACCAGGATTGGGGGAGGAGGGGTACCATGCATACCAGGATTGGGGGATGAGGGGTACCAAGCATACCAGGATTGGGTGATGAGGGGTACCAAGCATACCAGGATTGGGGATGAGAAAGCCATGCATACCAGGATAAGGGTTTGGCTACCATACATACCAGGATTGGGGGATGGGGGGTGCCATGCATACCAGGATTGGGGGATGAGGGGTGCCATACATATCAGGATTGGGATGAGGGGTGCCATGTATATCAAATTTGGGATGAGGGATGCCATGCATACCAGGATGAGACATGGGGTGCCACGCATACCAGGATTGGGATGAGGGGTGCCATGCATACCAGAATTGGGGATGAGGGGTGCCATGTATACCAGATTTGAAATGAGGGGTGCCATGCATACTAGGATTGGGGATGGGGGTGCCATGCATACCAGGATTGGGGATGATGGGTGCCATGCATACAAGGATTGGGGATGAGGGGTGCCATGCATACCAGGATTGGGGGATGAGGGGTGCCATGCACACCAGGATTGAAGGGTACCATGCATACCAGGATTGGGGGATGAGGGGTACCATGCATACCAGGATTGGGGGATGAGGGGTACCATGCATACCAGGATTGGGGGATGAGGGGTACCATGCATACCAGGATAGGAATCTGGGGGGGCCATGCATACCAGGATTCGGATGAGGGGCCATGCATACCAGGATAGGGATGAGGGGTTCCATGCATACCAGGATGAGGGGTACCAAACATACCAGGATAGGGATGAGGGATGGGGTATCATGCATACCAGGATGAGGGGCGCCATGTATGCCAGGATTGGGATGAGGGGTGCCATACATACCTGGATTGGGGATGAGGGGTGCCATGCATACAGGATTGGGGGTGAGGGGTGCCATGCATACCAGGATTGGGGGTGAGGGGTGCCATGCATGCCAGGATAGGGATGAGGCATGCCATGCACACCAGGATAGGGATGAGGGGTGCCATGCATACCAGGATAGGGATGAGGGGTACTATGCATACCAGGATAGGGATCTCGGGGGGCCATGCATACCAGGATTTGGATGAGGGGCCATGCATACCAGGATAGGGATGAGGGGTACCATGCATACCAGGATGAGGGATGGGGTGCCATGCATACCAGGATAGGGATGAGGGAGCCATGCATACCAGGATGAGAGGCGCCATGCATACCAGGATTGGGATGAGGGGTGCCATGCATGCCAGTATTGGGGATGAGGGGTGCCATGCATACCAGGATTGGGGATGAGGGATGCCATGCATACCAGGATTGGGGATGAGGGGTGCCATGCATACCAGGATTGGGGATGAGGGGTGCCATGCATACCAGGATTGGGGGTGAGGGGTGCCATGCATTCTAGGATAGGGATGAGGGGTGCCATGCATACCAGGATTGGAGGTGAGGGGTGCCATGCATACCAGGATTGGAGATGAGGGGTGCCATGCATACCAGGATTGGAGGTGAGTGGTGCCATGCATACAGGATTGGTGGTGAGGGGTGCCATGCATACCAGGATTGGAGGTGAGGGGTGCCATGCATACTAGGATTGAGGGTGAGAGGTGCCATGCGTACCAGGATTGGGGGTGAGGGGTGCCATGCATACCAGGATAGGGATGAGGCATGCCATGCATACTAGGATAGGGATGAGGGCAGCACATAACAGGATGGGGGAACAGGATGGGGGAGCACAAATACCAGGATGGGGGCAGCACAAATACCAGGATGGGGGCAGCACAAATACCAGGATGGGGGCAGCACAAATACCAGGATGGGGGCAGCACAAATACCAAGATGGGGCAGCTCAAATACCAGGATGGGAGACCACATACCAATAAAAATGCTCGCCACCCGGCCATAGAACGGGCTCAATAGCTAGTCATATATAACTAGAGAGGATGGTACATAATAAGGGAAGTTGTTATACATAATAAGAAAGGAGACTATGTAACTAAGGATGGCACTTTACATAATAAGTGAGTACACTACATATTAAGGGACTGTGCTATACATAATAAGGCTACATTCTTGTATCCGTGTGTAGTGCCCGTGTGCTTCCCGCTTTTACAGACGCATTGAGCATGTCCTATTCTGGTCCTCAAAATCCGATCAGAACAGGACATTCTCTGACCCTCACGGATCTCATTCTCAGATCCGTGATTTTAAGGGATGTGTGAATGGACCCAGAAAACTCTATGAGTCTATGTGCCGTCCTATAAAAAAATCTGGCACCTCACGGACCTTTCACACAAATGTGAGAATGCAGCCTAAGGGATTTTACATAACATTATCACTCCAAGTCATACAGTGCATATACAGAATAATATTGTCACGGAGGTGTCAGATGTAACAGACAGTCGCTCTGTATCTGGCTGCAGAAGGTCACTTCGTTTGGCATTGCAGATGCCTTCTTAATGCGTCCGCTTTTAGGACCCAGCTGCTACCTCCCTTCTGCTCTAATTGACACACCCTGGTCTCGGTGTTTAAAACATCTCAGTCTTCTTCTGGGACTCGCTGGTGATATTTCTATGTTCTTTGGCTCTGGCTGGAGTACTAGCAGCTCCTTCTCTGGTGCCCTTGGAAGACTGTTGGCATTTCTCCTCTGGTGTCTGCTTAAGCTAAGTTATCCCCTTTTGTTTGTCTCCCTTGTAGTCTTTAGTTTATAGTGAAAAATGACCAGTGCTCACACCCCCTTCCCTATCCAGGGCCTAGTACTAGGGATATACAGGGCTTAGGTATCGGCGATTTGTGTGGAACCAATATAGGGACAGTAGGGGAGGCAGGGTGTTATTAGAACTGCCTAGGGGTCTCCACATTTCCCTAGTTTCTGGGTTTCCTTCCCCTCATCCCTTTGTGCTGCACTTAGTCTTTCCCACACTGTGCATGAGACTATTACCGGCCATGCATATTTAGGAGAAAAAAAAACCCTGACACGTGGTTAGTTTTACGTATTTGTGTGTGTGTTTTTTTTTCCGGGCGTGTTTTTTTCCTCTTTCTTGGTTATGGGACGGGACCGGGGAGATCACGCAATATCTCACCGTGCCATCTGGAATCGCGAGCACACGATCCAGACTACTCACTCCTTAGGTATCAGCAAGCGACCAATGAGCATATGGGCGTTACACCTCTGGATTCCAACGCATGAAATGCATGTTTACGGTCACTGTCTGCTTCACGATAGCCCAATTATGAATATTCTCTGCCACCAGCGTCCAGATTTGAAATATAATACAGGCCTGGGCGGACGCCTGCGTTCTGGTAGCGTATAGCTTTGGGGGAGGGAACGATTACAGGACAAAAGAAACAACTATTACATTTTGTATTTAATCAAAAAGGGAGGCAGTGTTTAGGAAAAATATATACAAGGATGTTACAAAGGAGACATTAAAATACATAAGCAGTTACACAAAATAATAAGGATTAAAGAAGAAACTTACACTATAAAGATCGCTGTGACTATTCTATATGGGTAGAGGGTAGACGCTCCGCTTAAACTGTTATCGAACAGGGTCCTCCGCTATTATAGACATTTACTCCCGGACAAAGAACATGGCTCCAGCCTCAGCAAACTATGTTATGCTGAAGGGAGAGACCCCCTGTGATGACATCATGTGGGCTCGGCTCCACCCTTGATGTTTGTATTAAAAATCTGTTTTTTGGGATAACTTATCGCTGGTTGATCACAGAAACCCAAAGTGGTACCATATTTTCTATTACGATTTTACCTTCATTTAGAGACCACATATCGCATAGTTGCAATTTGCTGTTTTGTTACTTTTGAGCTACAGCCCCCCAGAAGGGGCCTACGGATAAGAAAAACTGAAGTTATGGAACTTCAGTTATTCCATATTTCATATCGGCTCTGATCAGACTGGGGCTGGTGGCTGGGAATGGTTTGTGAGTGCCTTTGAACTTAACAACTTTTGTCCATCTCTCTGTGTCTAACCACCCCCTGTGTCTGCCAGGGAGAAGGATGCTCGCATTTTAAGTAGTTTGGTGGCACCTGTTGGCTGCCAGTGTTTGTTTAAGGCCTTACTCATGACTGTGTTAAGTGGGTTTTTGTGCTAAGATTTACATGGGGACAACTTTTGTACTGACCAACAGGGGAATACGGGAGGGGGTGAAGAGAGGCTTGGGAGAAATGGTCAATATCTATGACAGGGGGAGTAATAATATTTTCAATATTCCTCAATATTTCCCTGACATCTCCCCCTCTTTGAGGTGGCGTAGGGGCTGATTTACAGGTCACCCCTTAAGCCCACCTCCTGGCCCACCCTTCCTGCTGATCCGACAAGCCGTGGACCCAACTTGCACACCACCCTGATCGACTGGGAATCCAGTTTTCCGGTCACCCTGACCGGTTCGGGATACATTTTCCCCACACCTCTGACAGGCTATGGGTACCTTCCTCCCATACTCCTGACAGACAGGGAGACACACGTTCCTGTTACCTTGCCGCGTTGTGGGGCCTACCTTTTTACCTGTCATCGTTACCTTAGGAGCTGTGCTCCCAATAGGGGAGCTAAGACCGGCCCTGTCACAGTCCATCATGGCACTTGTCGGTGGCACGGGACCATCTTCCTTATGATCCCCGTGTTTCTCCCCATCCTTTCTCACCACCTCTGAAGCCGTACTAGTCATGGGGCAGCTACCACTGACCATGTCACCATCTGGCATGACCCTGTCACCTGCACGGGATGACCTGCTTTGCCTTTCAACTTAACGAGCTTCGTCCACCTCTCTGTGTCTAATCACCCCCTGTGTCTGCCAGAGAAAAGGATGCTCGCATTTTAAGTAGTTTGGTGGCACCTGTTGGCTGCCAGAATTTGTTTAAGGCCTTACTCATGATTGTGTTAAGTGGGTTTTTGTGCTGAGATTTACATGGAAACAGCTTTTGAACTGACCAAAAGGGGAATACAGGAGGGGGTGAAGAGAGGCTTGGGAGAAATGGTCAATATCTATGACAGGGGGAGGAAGAATATTTTCAGTATTCCTCAATATTTCCCTGACAGATCCGATTGCAGAGCTGGCAGAGCAGCTGCACTGTCTGTTTCTGGAGGTGACTGAACTCTGCCATGATGATCAGCAGCAGCAACAGCTTCTGCAGGTTGCTAATGTTGGGGTCTCTGCAGGTAGGCTGGTCCAGCTTGAACCCAAGGTTGCCCTCCCAGACAGGGTTTCAGGAGGTAAGGACAAGTTTTTTTGTGTTAAATGTAGCTTGCAAACTGTATGTTAAACTTTGTCCTTACTCCTCTGGAAATGAGGAGCAAGGAGTGGGAATTGTGATCTCACTGCTGCAAGGAGATCCTCAATCCTGGGCATTCTCTTTGCCACAGGGTTCGGTTTGTCTTCGGTCTGTGGAGGTTTTTTTGGGGGCCTTAGCCCTCATTTATGATGACCCTGATCGAATCTTCTTGCCTGAGTCCAGGTTGCGTCGCCTTCATTAGGGGTATCAGTCAGTGCAGATGTACAGCTCCGAATTCCACAGATGAGCAACTGATTCAAAATGGAATGACCCGACTCTTAGAAGCCAATTTTGTCAGGGCCTTACTGAAAAGTTGAACTATGCTTTGGCAGTATATGAAACTCCTGAGTCCTTGGAGGCTGCCATGTCATTGGCCATACGTGTTGATAGATGCCTTCAGGATAGGTGGGTAAGACCACCTTTTCTGGGGCCTTCTTGTCGGGGTTATGCACCTTTGCCAGGAGAGCAGTCTGGCAGTGAACCAGTACTTGGGGAGGTGGAGGAAGCCATGCAGTTAGCGGGTACATTTCCCTGGAGATTCTCAATAAAAAAGACGTGCTTTTTTTTCTGGAAAAAGGGAACATTTTATTTGGGCCCATCCTTTGATGCCTAAGCAAAAGTAAACTTGTTTAACCCTTGATAGTCTGTAGTTGGATAAGCAAGGGGTGCATTTATCGTCACCCTGCAGTTCCAGGGTTTGTCCTGACAGCAGAGATGGTGCTAGAGAGCAAAACCAAGAACATTTTCTGTGTTTGTTGACAGTGGAGCTGGAGTCAGCATGGTTGATGCTGAGTTTGTGAGAACTCATGGTCTTCCTTGTTGTAATTTAGCTAAGCCCATTCCAATCTTCGCCATCGACTCAGTGCCACTTGCACAGAAAGCTCCGATTCAGATTGTACATAATGTGAGACTGAGGGTGGGGTCGGTTCATTGTGAGATAGTTCCTTGCTATGTCCTGGACGGCCTTCCCACCCCAATTGTATTGGGCCTACCCTGGTTGGTGAAACATACTTAAATGAATCCCTTTCTACAGTCTCTATGGAAACCTTACCTGAATTTTTGTCTGGTTTTGAGTACGTTTTTTCTGAGAGGGGTGTCAGGAGTTGCCTCTTCATCGTGCATATGACTGTCCTTTTAACCTGACCCCCGGCACTAAACTACCAAAGTCCAGACTGTATAATCTTTCTGGCCCTGAGAGACAAGCCATGAAGTATTTCATTGCTGAAAGTCTGGAGAAGGGACATATCAGACCCTTAACTTCGCCTGTGGCTGCAGGGACCTTCTTCGTGAAGAAAAAATATGGCTGTCCTCCGTTTAGATTTCCGTGAATTACCATCCGGGATCCATGCCCTCTTACTTTGATTCCAGATTTGTTCAGCCAGGTTGTGGGAGCTAAGGTGTTCTCCAAGTTGGATTCAAGGGGAGCCTACAATCTAGTTAGAATCAGAGAGGGGATGAATGGAAAACAGAGTTCAGTACCCCTAAAGGGCATTTCGAGAGTCTGGTTATGCCTTTCGGTCTGACCAATGCACCTGCAGTGTTCCAGCAATTCATTAATGATATTTTCCATCATTTCCTCCCTAAAGAGCTGTTTTTCCATGGCACCTATACTCAGTTAACTCGATGTTTCCCAATCCTTTATTGTAGAAGTTGATGAGTTGGAGGCGGGGGTTGGGGCTGTATTGTCTCAGGGTCCGTCCTCTGGTAACTGGTGTCCATGCACTTTCTTTTCTAAGAAATTATCTTTGGCTGAGAGAAATTATGACGTGGGTAATAGGGAGTTTTTGGCGATTAAATTGGCGTTTGAAGAATGGCGACATTGATTGGAGGGGGTTGTCCATCCTATTACTTTTATGACAGGTTCTTATGGTCAGTGATATCTTCAATCGGCTAAACGTCTCAACTCTAGGCAAGCTAGATGGTCCCTGTTTTTTACTAGGTTCAATTTTGTTGTCACTTTTCGTCCAGGGGTCAAAAATGTCAAGACTGATGCTTTGTCCTGTAGCTTTCCTGGTAGTGGTAACCAGGAGAACCCTGCCCCGATATTGCAGAAGGGGGTAGTCATTTCGGCATTGTACCCAGAACCAGAGGGTCAGGTGCTCGAGGCGCAAGGGGACACCTCTACCTCCTGCTCTTCAGGAAGGTTATTCATACCATCTAATCTGCACGCAAGGTAATTAAGGAACATGAAACTCTGTGCTTGCTGGTCATCCAGGTGGTGAGGTAACTGCGGACCTCCTTTCTCGTAATTTTTGGTGGCCGGGGTTGCATTGGGATGTGATTGAACATGTGTCTTCTTTTAGTGTTTGCGCGCGTTCTAAGGTATCGCATACCCGTCTGTCTGGCACTCTTCTTACGCTACCTATTCCTAGCAGGCCATGGACACAGTTGTCCATGGATTTTATTATTTACCTACTAGTATCTGCAGGCAAAACTCTGGTTTTGGTGGTTGTAGATAGGTTCAGTAAAATGGTTCACTTTGTCGAATTACCGGCAAATGGAGCAAAGGGGATATCCAAGAAATGCCTTTGCTTCATTTATGACTCTCACATGGTTGGTATATTTTGTCCTTTTCTGTAATTGATTTATATGCTTTCTTCCTTACTATTCTTTATTTGGCACTTGTCCATGTTAGGGAGAATATCAGTATATTTGTGGCTTTCCTGCGACACATTTGGAAAGTATACTCCACTTATGTACATTTATACTATTAGGAACAAAATCAAACTTCTATATACCATACCTGTGCAATATTTTGGATATATGAATTAATATTTATTCATTATTTATTTAATATTTATTGGCTATTTATACTAAAAACTCTATAAGGGGTCACATTCTCACTTGTCTTTGTCGTATATGTTTTTTACCATGTTTTTAATTAGTGGTGTTGTTTATCCCAGTCATAATAAAATTTCTAAATATTTTTCAACACTCTGTTTCTATACCTCATGATTTTGTATGCTTGGTGCCTGTTTTGCCCTCTTTTTTTCCCGCTCTCAACACGTACGATATGAGAGATGAGAAGTAGCTTTGTTTTGCTGCAGTGAGCAATTGTGCAGCATTTTGAAAACTTCTGTTACTGGACTCCACTCCCTTTCTTTGGCAGTCGCACGGCGGTATACCTTGTAGATGAGGGACAGGAAAAATATGTGCTCCAGTAGATGACAAGCGCTGCACCAAGTGGCCTCTGCTCCTCTTCCTCCATCTTAATGACGCACCCCCTGGGTCGTGTTCATGGGGATACCCGGAGCCGGATCTGGATAGGGGTAGTAGTCCTTGTGGCGGTGACCCGGTCCGTGCCCAGGGTGTCAAACTAAGTGGCAGTCTAAGGCAGTAGATGTTAACCTGAGTGTCGACTACGCCACCCGTTGAGTGTGGCTTTAAAGCCACCGCTGCAGAACAGTCCGCTGAGGCCGGTGGTATGGGTGCAGCGAGGATGGTATAACCCCCAACGGGAGGGGTATGGCCTCAGGGCAGCAGGTGTAGATGATGGGGGTTGTGATGGTGCAGTAAGAAGAGTCAGAGTCAGGAGATGCAGTTTCAGGGTTTTTACTCACGGGTGTTCTCTCAGTCACTCTGGCCTTGAGTGACCACCCGAGCCGTGCTGCGTCCACCAGGTCCTGGACTCGGCTAACCCCCAGGCAGTTCCGGAGCGTGGTCCTGAGCTCCCTTCTCTCTCTCTGTCTCAGGCCGTTCCCACCAGGGATCCACCTTTGGCCGGCTCCCTCGGGTCTCTTAGTGGTCAAACCTCCTCTGGGTTCCCTGACCCTATACTTGGTGTGCCTTTCTGGTGGATTTGGTGAGGGTCGTGGCAAATCTTGACCACGACCTCCGGTTCCTGGCTGAGGATAAGTGGCCTCCACCAGTTCGGGTTCCGGTACCCGTGTCCGCCAACCCTTCACCCTTTTTGGTCTGATTCTGGGTTCTTAGGGTTCCCTCTTGTCTTCCACTCTGGGCCTTTCTTTCTCCTCTCTGCTTCTCTGCAGGCTCAGCCCTGGAGCTGGGCCCAGACGGAGCCACAGCTCCCTGTCAGCCCTCCTGGCTGAACTCTTCCTAAAGACTCGACCCTGTCCTAAGATGGTGCCCACCTTATATACTCCCTCTATGTGTGAGCCCAGGTGACTAGCACCCAATGAGCTCCTAGCTTTACCCAGAGTACTCCCCCTATCTGCCCCTACACTACTGGGATGTTCCACCCCCCTCCCACTCCAGCCAGGGACAGACGCTGTCGTACCTGCACATATACTTGGTGGGAGTACCGTAGTTCTGTCCCCCGGAAATGGGATGTATGTAGTGCATGCAGCCTACTGAGCTCAGTCCCACACTCCATCCTTACCCGGGAGTGGAATACCACACCTCTGGCTTGAGGTGTAATACCCCTGTAGCAGCCGAATCCTCAGGGTGCTACATTAACATCACACAAGTACAGTTCTCAGAGATACCACCCCAATTACCCTTGTTTTCACCCACATCACAACTCTCCTACCGACAAACTGACTATGGGGAAGCACAGATGGGTGAGTCTGCAGAGCTGTTCACACATTCTATTCTGGGGCATCAGAGGTCTGATCCAAAGCTTCACAGACTCAAGAAGGGGGAAAGCATTTGTAGCGATGTCCAAAATTTTTTTCAGTTGATCTGAGACCGGATGAAGTAGTGTCAGAGAAGACTCCAAACCCTCGTCACCAGATGTTAACCTCTGGGGGGTTGGAGAAAGAAATAAATACACACCAGAACATGGAGAAGTAAACTAATATACAACAGGGGTTAGAGAACTAAACTACTAAACAGCTAAGGTTGGAGATTGAAACAAATACACACCAGAACATGGAGAACTAAACTAATAGAAAACAGGGGTTGGAGAACTAAACTAATAAGACAACAGGGGTTGGAAAACTAACCTACTAAACAGTCAGGGTTGTTGAACTAAACCACTACACACCAGGGGATGGAGAACTAAACCATTAAACACCAAGGTGTCTCTAGACTGCAAGTGTTGGAATCCCCAAGGCTTGCGGAACATACCTCTGTATCTAACACTTCCTCCAGTGCTTCTGCATCTTCCACCTCCTCTAGGGTCTCCTCCTGCACCTTCAACCTCTGCCTTACTGAGACACGTTCCAACAGTGCAGAGAGAATCCCCCCCACCTCCGTACTGCGCTTCCAGGTCTCACCGCAATCACTCAGTGTTAAAATTAATATGCCTTGGAGATCGCAGTCATACAGCTGAAGAGTTGTGGACAGCTCTCCAGGCCAAGTTTGAGCAATGGCTGTCTCCACTGAACCTGGAGCAAGGGAAGGCCGTGTTCGATAACGGTGCAAACCTGGTGGCGGCCCTACATCGGGGCAACATCAGACACGTGCCTTGCATGGCTTGCATCCTCAACCTGATGGTACAACAATTTCTCCGCCCCTATCCCGTCCTGGATGTGCTGCTGCAGAAACCACGGTCTCTGCGTGCTCACTTAAAAAAAATGAGCAGGATCTTTAATATAAAAGCCAGACTACTAGACAACGAGTAAAATCCTTCATGATAATAGAGGCCACCATCTCCTTAGCTTGCTGATACTTTTCTGTGGGAATGAGCTTGTCTCCAATCAGCCAAGACTATTCATTGAATGGCACGCCACGGTCTGGTATTAGCACCCAGTACCAGAAGCAAAGCCATCCACAATTTCCATACCTCAGGAATTCTATTTGGTAGACTGGCTGAGCAAACATTAGTTTTTGACAAAGGAGCTGAAGACACTGAGTGGCAGTAGGTGCAAGTTTCTCCAGCATGACCTGTTTGTTGTTGTTAGATATCAGAGGGAGAACATAACTGAGCTTTGCCAAGGTGCCATATTGCATCTTAAGTCTTATAGACTCTGCACTTGCGGCCTTACATTCTACAGGATGGTGGGGAAGGAGACAGTAGGTCGTGG
Organism: Phyllobates terribilis; assembly: GCF_046119375.1. NCBI lineage: Eukaryota > Metazoa > Chordata > Amphibia > Anura > Dendrobatidae > Phyllobates > Phyllobates terribilis. The sequence goes on from NW_027362763.1 coordinate 819,973,066, forward strand.
AGTTGCATTAGCTACGGTGGTGTTGAGATGAGGTGGCAGCGAGGCAATGGCAGGCTGTAGGCTGTCTTGAAGAGATGAGTTTTCAGGTTGTGTCTGAAGGATCCGAATGTGGTAGCTAATCGGACGTGTTGAGGCACAGAATTTCAGAGGATGGGGGATATTGGGTAGAAGTATTGGAGGCAATTGGTTGAGGAACAAATAAGTGTGGAAAGAAGGAGGCCTTGGGAGGACCGGAGATTACGTAAGGAAATATATCGGGAGATTAGTTCAGAGATGTATGGAGAAGAAAGGTTATGGGTGGCTTTGTACGTCAGTGTTACTTTGAATGCAAGCGCAAGTATGCAGCCAGTCACCCACCCACCCACAGGCCGCAATACTATACTGTCACATTTTAGGCTTGTGGAGATGGAAGCTTTTCACAACCTCATGACGGCAGCGGCCGGGTCTCCATATTTGGTCCCCAGCCGTCACTATTTCTCCCGATGTCGTCCCCGCCTTCCACACGCACGGGTCCCAGAACATTACTGCTGGTACTTTTCTTGGGAATCTGTTTGGCTCCTACCAGCCTGGATTATTTACAGTGAACTATGGTACGATGCCATGATATTAGCATTGCCCTCAGTACCAGTAGTGAAGCCATCTCCAATTTCCTTCTCAGGAATTATATTTGGTAGACAGAGTGGCCCAAATACATTAGTTTCTCACAAAGGAGCTGAAGATACAGAGTGACATTAGGTGCAAGTTTCTCCAGCCTGTTAGATATCAGAGGGTGAACTGCAGCACAGTGGCTCAGTGGTTATCACTGAAGCCTTGCAGTGCTGGGATCCTGGGTTCAAATTCCAGCAAGGACAACATCTGCAAGGCTTTTGTATGTTCTCCCTGTGTTTGCATGTTTGCATGGGTTTCCCCCTCAGTAAAAAAAGCAGCCATAGGGTAACCGGGAACCTTCCCAAACACTTTTCTTAGCCAGGACTGCTTCTCGGCAGGGTTGAACAGGCCCACCAGAGAACCGGAGAATCCTCCAGTGGGCCCTGGCTTCTCCACCAGGAGAGTTAATAGCGCAAACCTTTCAGGTTGTGATGATGATGAGCCCATCCATCTCCTTAGTTTTCTGTTACTTGGAATCCAAGAGCAAGTATGCAGCAAGCCACCCACCCACTCACAGGCCGCAATACTATACTGCCACATTTCTGGACAGCTGCTTGCACTTGAAATGTTACCTTTTAGACTTGTGGAGGTGGAAGCTTTTCACGACCTCATGGCGTCGGCTCGGTCTTCATACTCTGTCCCTAGCTCCATGGTTTCTCACGGTGTCGTCCCCACCTCCCACAAGCACGGGTTCCAGAACATTACCCCTGCCCTCCCCAGTGCACTCAGTGGGAAGGACCACCTAACCACAAACACGTGGACAAGTGAATGTGGCAAGGGATGGTACGGAGCCAGTCCACAGTAAAAAAAAAAACAGCCATAGAGTGTCCGGGAACCTTCCCACACACTTTTCTTAGCCAGGGATGCTTCTCGGCAGGGTTGAATGGGCCCACCAGAGAACCGAGGAATCCTCCAGTGGGCCCTGGCTTCTCCTTTACTAGTTTATTCTCCTTTATTAGTTTATTTATTAGTTAATAGTGCAAACGTTGCAGCTGCTAGGGGGTTTTTAGCGGGGGAGAAAGGTGGTCCCTCAGAATCAAATCCTCTGGTGGGCCCAATGTTCTTCAGTCTGACACTGCTTCTCGATGAGAGTTGTATTTCACCACAGCCATATTCTTTAGCTCCGTGAAAGGACTGGCATAGAGGGAAACCATATTTACTCTGGCTGTCATTAATCCCAGGAAGTCCTCTAATGCAGCTTGTTGCATAAGCAATGGCAGCCCGTCCACCATCAGCTCACACTTCTCTGTGGTACTTAGTCACAGACAAAGATCTTTTTTACGCCTTGAATTTAATCACTACAGAGTTGGACAATGGCATAATCTGCAATGCGTTTTGAGAAATAACGTGCATAAGCAAAGCCACGGTTTAGGACACTGAAAGTCATTAAGCGAAACTCATACTGCTTTCCCACAGACTGAAAGAGGGGTATCAAGACTTCCAAGACAGCCAAGACTTCCCTGTCCTACCCAAGAGGATGACTATCCATGTTCTCCTCCTCATCCTCATCCTCCTCATTTTCACCCAATCTGCACTGAGATGAGGCTGGGCTGCATAGTTCTTTGCTCCACCTGCAATGCCTCCTCTTTAACTTTGAGCACCGAGCGTTTCAGTAGACAGAGAAGTGAGATGGTGACGCTAATTATGGCATCATCGCCACTCACTATCTTGGTGGATTCCTCAAAGTTTTGGAGGACGACACAGATGTCAGACATCCATGCCCACTCATCAGTTCTAATGTGCGGAGGCTGACCTGAATGCCGATGGGCATGTTGAAGCTGGTATTATACAACTTCTATCTGCTGTTCACAAATCCTTCCTTCCCAACATCTGCAACATTGATTTCCAATATGTGGTGACATCACACAACAGTCGGTGAGCTGGAAGCTACTGTTATGATCTGCTACAAGAACTAAGGAAAGGGAATCTGTCCCTACCATAAGACTAAGCTGATTCCCTACGATGCAGCGGGCAACCTGTTCCTTGTGAGCAGACCTGCCTTCGTCCTCAGCTAGTCTGAACGCAGACCTATAGAATAAGGGGAGGGGTCCCTAAAAGAACTAGGGACTGGGACAAAATTGGACACCTCCTAGCAGAAGTTGTAGCGGAGCAGACAAAAAGTACTTAGAGGTCCAAAGGACCAAACGAACTAGAGAGATAGGTACAAAAGCACCTGGCTAGATAGAGAGTCCAAATAACACTGTTGTCCAGCCAGGCCAGAAGGGTGGAGCTGGAATAAATAGGCAGCAGGTCACGTGACCACAAAATAGAAAAAACTAACAGGAAGGTTCTAACAGCTACATATGCTGCTGAAGCACTGCCAGAGTGGTGGAAGCTATAGCTGACTTCTTGAAATGGGCACACACACGTTGTACTTTCACAAGCAGCTCTGGAAGATATGGGTAGGTTTTGAGAAACTGCCGAACCACCAAGTTGAGCACACTTAGTGCTCTCTCATTACAAATGTGAACCCCTGTATGGAGAACAATATCAGCACCGAAAAATTAAAAGATGAAATATAGCCTGCTTTATATACCATGGTACTAAGAAACCATATTTCGATTATATCTTGTGTACCCCTGTGACAAAAATATCTGCACTAAAGAATTAATTTCACTAGAATAGAACTAGTATAATGGTGACCGACAACTCTTCCACTACAGCCAAACCCAATAGACGGAGACCCAATTAGTATTCTCCACATTTCCAAAAATTAGTAGCAGACGCCAGCAAAGTGGCATCAATTTCAGTACAGTAGAAATTGTAGAATTAGGAACGACACGTCTTCCCCTAAAGCCAACCCAGTAGATGGAGACTCAATCAGAAGTGTTTACATTTCCCTAAATTAGGGCCTAACACCACCAAAGTGGCATAAATTCCACCAGAGTAGAAGTAGTTTAATGGAGATAGAAACCTCTTCCACTACAGCCAAACTCAATAGATAGAGACCCAATCAGGATTCTCCACATTTCCAAAAATTAGTGGCAGACACCAGTAAAGTGGCATTAATTTCACTAGAGTATAAGTGTAACGGGTCTGGGAGGTGGAACCTCTGAGCTACGATACGAAGGGGCAGTCCTTGTAAGGAAGCGGGTGGCTCCCAGGGTAGGCGGGCAGGTAGTCACGGCAAGTGACGGGGACAGTCTCTGGGTAGAAGGGCAGGAGGTCACAGCAAGTGACGGGGACAGTCTCTGGGTAGGGGGGCAGGAGGTCACGGCAAGTGACGGGAACAGTCTCTTGACAGGCGGGTGGTCACGGCAAGTGACGGCGAAGCCTCCAGATAGGCTAGCAGGTGGGTAGCAGGTGGACGCTCCTAGGTGAGCGGGCAAGAGTCTCTGGACAGGCAGGTGGTCACAGCACGTGACGGCAGAGCCTCCAGGTAGGCTAGCAGGCAGGTAGCAGGCGGACGCTCCCAGGTGAGCGGGTAAGAGTCTCTGGACGGGCAGGTGATCACAGCAGGTGATGGCAGAGCCTCCAGGTAGGCTAGCAGGCAGGTAGCAGGCGGACGCTCCCAGGTGAGCAGGTAAGAGTCTCTGGACAGGCAGGTGGTCACAGCACGTGACGGCAGAGCCTCCAGGTAGGCTAGCAGGCAGGTAGCAGGCGGACGCTCCCAGGTGAGCGGGCAATCAGATCCATAGACAAACTGGCAGGGCTGGTAGGCAGACTGTCGGACCGCAGGAATGCAAGTAGATAGACAAGTATCAGGCAGGTATCAAGCAGGAGTCTGGCAGGCAACTGGCAGGTAACTGGCAGGTAACTGGTAACGGGACCTGAGGGCTGAAGCAGAGTGATAGACTATGCAACAACATTGCTTGGGCACCTCCATTTTGGAGGAGGTGCCTTATATATGGTGAGGTCCTCCGGCCATTGGCCGGGGACTCCTTAGGACGGCGCGCGCGGCCCCTTTAAGAGAGGGGGAGCGCGCGCGCGCGCCCTAAGCACAGTGGCCGGGAAGCAGCGCGCGCTGCCAGCAGAGTGGGAGGAGGACGCCGGGCACGGAGCGGAGAGGTGAGGGGAACAGCGTCCCTGCCTAGCAGGAGGCAGGGACGCCGACGCTACAGTACCCCCCCCTTTAGGCCCCCGCTTTTTTAGGCCAGACAGAAATTTATCAAGGATGAGAGGGGCATGGATGTTCTCCCGGGGCTCCCAAGTTCTCTCCTCAGGACCAAACCCCTTCCAATCCACTAGAAAAAAGGTCTTTCCTCTTACCCTTTTGGTGACCAGAATGTTCTCTACCTGAAACTCGTTTTCAGCGGAAACCGGAGCAGGAGGTGTACCTGTAGACTTGGAAAAAGAGTTAAGTACCACGGGTTTGAGGAGAGATACATGGAAGGAGTTAGGGATCCGCAAGTTGGCCGGGAGTTTCAATTTATAGGCCACTGGGTTGATTTGTTTGATAACTTCCAGTGGGCTGATGAACCGAGGCCCTAACTTGTAGGAAGGAATCTTGAGCCGGACATATTTGGACGAGAGCCAGACTTTATCTCCAGGACGGAATTGTGGAGGATCCAGGCGTTTTTTGTCAGCGTGTTTTTTCATCCGCTCGGATGACTGAAGGAGTGCGGATCGGGTACTCTCCCAAATGGAGGAGAATTCGCTAACGAGAGATTCCGCAGCCGGATTGTCCACCGAGGTGGAGACAGGAAATGGGATCCGAGGATGCTGACCGAAGACTACAAAAAACGGGGATTTGGAGGAAGACTCACTCTCGTGATTATTGTAAGAGAACTCGGCCCATGGTAGGAGATCCACCCAGTCCGAATGGTGGGCATTAACGAAGTGCCGGAGGTAACTGGTCAGGATCTGATTGATCCGCTCCACTTGACCATTGGACTGTGGGTGGTAAGCGGAGGAGAAGTCCAGGGTGACGTCCAGCAGCTTACATGTGGCTCTCCAGAAGCGTGAGGTGAACTGAACCCCACGATCCGACACGATGTGGAGGTGCAGGCCATGGAGACGGAAGATGTGGCGGATAAAGTCTTTAGCCAGCTCGGGTGCAGACGGGAGGCCCGGCAGGGGAATGAAGTGAGCCATCTTGGAAAAGCGGTCAGCGACCACCCAAATGACCGTACAACTGGCAGAGACAGGGAGATCCGTTATAAAGTCCATAGCTATATGCTGCCACGGGGCAGCAGGTACTGGAAGAGGAAGGAGGCGACCGGCTGGCAGATGTCTCGGAACCTTGTTGCGGGCGCAGGACACACAGGCTGAAACAAAGTCTATTACGTCCTTGTGCAGGGTAGGCCACCAGTAATGCCGTGTAATAAGCTGGAGGGTCTTTTTCTGACCGGCGTGGCCAGCTAGCTTAGACGAGTGACCCCAGTGTAGGATCTTCTTCCGATCAGGTACTGTTACGAACGTCTAACCGGGAGGGAGACGATTTAGATTCACGGGGGCCACCTGCATTACTCTGGCGGGATCAATGATGTGCTTAGGCTCCTCCTCTAGATCAGACACCAGGAAGGATCGGGACAAGGCGTCAGCTTTGATTTTTTTGTCTGCCGGGCGAAAATGAAGAACGAAATCAAAGCGGGCAAAAAACAAGGACCACTGGGCTTGGCGCGGGTTAAGTCTCTGGGCGCTCTGGAGGTAAGCCAAGTTCTTGTGGTCCGTGTAAATAATTACTGGGTGAAGAGCCCCCTCGAGCAGGTAATGCCACTCCTCCAGTGCCAGCTTAATGGCCAATAACTCTCGGTCTCCTATAGAATAATTGCGCTCAGAAGGGGAGAAGAGTTTGGAGAAGAAGCCGCAAGTTACCATTCTTCCGGAAGACGACTTTTGGGTAAGTACCGCTCCGGCTCCAGAGGAGGAGGCGTCCACTTCCAGGAAGAATTGTTTGTTGCTTTCCGGACGATGCAGCACCGGGGCGGAAGAGAAAGCCTGTTTTAAGTAAAGAAAGGCTTCCTCTGCTTCGGGCGGCCATTCTCTGGGATTAATACCCTTACGGGTGAGCGCAGAGATTGGGGCAGTCCGGGAAGAGAAGTGCGGTATGAAGAGGCGGTAGTAGTTGGCGAAGCCCAGGAACCGCTGCATAGCCTTCAACCCCTCTGGTCGGGGCCACTTCTGGATGGCAGACAGTTTCTCAGGATCCATTCGTAGGCCGGTCTGAGAGATTATGTAGCCCAAGAACGGAAGCGAGGTCTGCTCAAAGAGGCACTTCTCATATTTAGCGTAGAGGTGGTTCTGCCTGAGCCTGAGCAGGACCTGACGAACATCCCTCCGGTGAGTGAGAAGATCCGGAGAGAAGACCAAGATGTCGTCCAGGTACACCACTACGCAGGAGTAGAGAAGGTCCCGGAAGATGTCATTGACCAACTCTTGAAAGACGGCGGGAGCGTTACAGAGACCAAAGGGCATTACCAGATACTCATAGTGGCCGTCCCGGGTGTTGAATGCCGTCTTCCATTCATCCCCCTGACGGATACGGACCAGGTTATACGCCCCACGGAGGTCCAGCTTGGTGAAGATTCTAGCCCCCCCTCAGATGGTCAAATAATTCCAGAATGAGCGGAAGGGGGTATTTATTCTTCACCGTGATCTGGTTAAGGCCTCTATAGTCTATACAGGGACGGAGTGAGCCGTCCTTCTTTTTGATGAAGAAGAAGCCTGCTCCCGCCGGGGAGGTCGATTTCCGGATAAATCCCCGGGCCAGATTCTCCTCAATATATTCAGACATGGACCGGGTCTCAGCAGCGGACAAAGGGTAAATACGCCCACGGGGAGGAGTAGCGCCGGGCATCAGGTCGATTGGGCAGTCGTATGGTCTATGAGGGGGTAATGTCTCTGCCTCCTTTTTATTAAAGACGTCCGCATAAGACCAATAGGGAACCGGAAGACCAGGTAGATTGGCTGGGGTAGGAGAAGGACGGACAGGATGGATGGGGACTAAACAAGTCTTATGGCAGTCCTGTCCCCAGCGAAGGACTTCTCCGGTCTGCCAATCAAGCACGGGTGCATGTTTCTGAAGCCAAGGTAGGCCTAGCAAGAGGGCGTGAGAGAGTCCAGGCAGAACATGAAAGAAGATGCTCTCAGAGTGCAGCATTCCCACCTGCAGGCTTATGGATTCGGTGATGAGTTGGATGGGATGTGGAAAGAGGCCCCCATCTACGGCAGCGACAGACAAGGGTACAGCTAGAGGTTTGGTGGGAATGCGGTATTTCTCTACCAGGGACTGAGAAATGAGATTTCCGGCAGCTCCAGAGTCAAGTTGGGCTAGTTCAAAATAATGGTTCTCCCCGCAGATGATAGAGACCGACAGCAACAGAGATGGAGAGGGTTTACTCTTGTCTAGGACGACCTCTCTGAGCGTTCCTAGACACAGGTGTTTCCTGACCTCTCCGGACAGGAACGGATCCGGTGCTCCTTACTGCCACAGTAGAAGCAGCTCCCCTCGGCTCGGCGTAACTCTTGACGGGTCTTGACCATCTTGGTCTGGTCGACCTGCATAGGCTTGGGTGAGTGCGCCTGGGGAGTAGCAGGAGAAGTGACAGGTTTCTGAAAGGTAGGGGCTAAACGTGGAAACCTCCTCTCACGGGTGACCTCTTTGGCGCGTTCCTGGAACCGGATGTCAATCCGGGTGGCAAGAGTTATTAAGTCGTCGAGAGTGGTAGGTATGTCCCGACCGGCGAGTTCATCTTTAATACGGCCGGACAGACCCTCCCAAAAGACAGACACCAGGGCGTCGTTATCCCAGGCCAGCTCCGAAGCAAGGGTACGGAACCGTATGGCATATTGGCCCACGGTGAGATTTCCTTGATGGAGGCGTAGCAGAGATGATGCGGATGAGGTCTTCCGTCCGGGTTCGTCGAAGACTTTCCGGAAAGCCGTGAGAAAGGCTGGCAGGTTGGACACCAGGGGGTCTCCTCTCTCCCATAGAGGATTTAGCCAAGCCAGTGCCTCCCCCGTGAGATGGGACATGATGAAGGCTACTTTGGCCCGGTCGGAGATAAACTGGTGGGACAGGAGTTCAAAGTGCACTGGTTTATGAAGCCCCGAGCTTGAGCGGGGTGGCCTCCGAAGCGAGGAGGTGCAGAAAGCCGGGGTCCGGGGCAGGATGCCATGGTATTGGTGGGCAGTGGCGCTGCCGGGCTGCGAGTCATGACACTAGCGGTGGTTGCTGGTGGAGCAGTCAGAGTGTCCAGGCGAGAGTTGACATTCCGCAGAAGACTCAGGATGGACTCCTGTTGGGACCTTTGACGGGACAGTTCATGACATAGGTCCGAGAGCGAGGGAGCTTGGGTGCCACCGGGTTCCATTGCCCGAGCAAACTGTAACGGGTCTGGGAGGTGGAACCTCTGAGCTATGATACGAAGGGGCAGTCCTTGTAAGGAAGCGGGTGGCTCCCAGGGTAGGCGGGCAGGTAGTCACGGCAAGTGACGGGGACAGTCTCTGGGTAGAAGGGCAGGAGGTCACGGCAAGTGACGGGGACAGTCTCTGGGTAGAAGGGCAGGAGGTCACGGCAAGTGACGGGGACAGTCTCTGGGTAGGGGGGCAGGATGTCACGGCAAGTGACGGGAACAGTCTCTTGACAGGCGGGTGGTCACGGCAAGTGACGGCGAAGCCTCCAGATAGGCTAGCAGGCGGGTAGCAGATGGACGCTCCCAGGTGAGCGGGCAAGAGTCTCTGGACAGGCAGGTGGTCACAGCACGTGACGGCGAAGCCTCCAGGTAGGCTAGCAGGCAGGTAGCAGGCGGACGCTCCCAGGTGAGCGGGTAAGAGTCTCTGGACAGGCAGGTGATCACAGCACGTGACGGCAGAGCCTCCAGGTAGGCTAGCAGGCAGGTAGCAGGTGGACGCTCCCAGGTGAGCGGGCAATCAGATCCATAGACAAACTGGCAGGGCTGGTAGGCAGACTGTCGGACCGCAGGAATGCAAGTAGATAGACAAGTATCAGGCAGGTATCAAGCAGGAGTCTGGCAGGCAACTGGCAGGTAACTGGCAGGTAACTGGCAGGTAACTGGTAACGGGACCTGAGGGCTGAAGCAGAGTGATAGACTATGCAACAACATTGCTCGGGCACCTCCATTTTGGAGGAGGTGCCTTATATATGGTGAGGTCCTCCGGCCATTGGCCGGGGACTCCTTAGGACGGCGCGCGCGGCCCCTTTAAGAGAGGGGGAGCGCACGCGCACCCTAAGCACAGTGGCCGGGAAGCAGCGCGCGCTGCCAGCAGAGCGGGAGGAGGACGCCGGGCACGGAGCGGAGAGGTCAGGGGAACAGCGTCCCTGCCTAGCAGGAGGCAGGGACGCCGACGCTACAATAAGTAGTATAATGGGGATCGACACCGCTTCCATTACAGCCAACTTAGCAGATGGAGCCACAATCAGAACAGTTCACATTTAAAAAGTTAGGGCCTAAGACCACCATTTCCGTTGCCTACAGATTGTAGATGGTGGAGTTCAAACTCTTATCTTTGTCATGTGTAGGAGTAAACAATCTTTTACATGACCACAACTGTGGGACTTAGTCATTATTATGGGGGACTTCAACTACCCTGAAATACATTGGGGAACAGAAACCTGTAGTTTCAGCAAAGGTAAAAGGATTTTGACAACTATGAGAGACAATTACCTTTCACAACTGGTTAAGGACCCAACAAGAAGTGGGGCACTGCTAGACCTTATATTAACCAACAGGCCAGACCACATATCAAATATAAGAGTTGGGGGTCACTTGGGTAATAGTGATCACAAAACAATAAGTTTTCATGTATCCTTTAATAAGATGTGTAGTAGAGGGCTTACAAGGACAGTAAACTTCAGGAAGGCAAATTTCCAACGGTTGAGAGATGATCCTAGTGCAATAAACTGGGACGATATCCTGAGACATAAAACTACACAAAGCAAATGGGAGACATTTATTAGCATCCTGAATAGGACCTGTGCACAATATATACCCTATGGGAATAAACATGCTAGAAATAGGAGGAAACTGCTATGGCTAAATAGAGCAGTAAGGGGTGAAATAAGTAACAAAAAGAAAGCATTTAGAGAAATAAAGCAAGTAGGTAGTGATGATGTATTAAATAAATACAGAAAATTAAATTCTGTAAAAACCAAACCAAGGCAGCAAAGATTGAGACAGAGAGACTCATTGCCCTAAATTAGGGCCAAACACCACCAAAGTGGCATCAATTTCACCAGAGTAGAAGTAGTTTAATGGAGACAGAAACCTCTTCCACTACAGCCAACACAATAGATGGAGACCCAATCATGATTCTCCACATTTCCAAAAATTAGTGGCAGACAACAGTAAAGTGGCATCAATTTCACTAAAGTAGAAATTTTAGAGTTAGGAACCTAAACCTTTTCCACTACAGCCAACGCAGCAGATAAAGACTCAATCAGGAGTCCGCCATCCTCTCCAATCGTTCACCACTTGTCAGACTTGTACTCTGTTGTGCAGGTGCATGAGTTGGTCTAAAAAATTTGTGAAAGGACGGACAGAAATTGCTTCTGCAACTTACGCTACTGCTGCTACTAATATTTTGGTGTTGATTAATAGACATGACTGAGGTTGAAAGTGTAGAGCTGCGATGAACTCTGTGTGCCTCACTGCTGGATTGGGGAAAACCTATCTCAAAGTTGTATAAAAGCGTGTTTCGATACTCTAGCATTTGCGGGTCCCTTTCCAGGATGGGAAGCATCTGGAAAAATGTACTCTTATAACGTGGATCTAACAGAGTGGCAACCCAGTAGCCAGCACTATTTCAAATCATATCTATATGGGGATCATGTTGCAGATAGTGCAGCAAGAACATATGTCGGGTTCATTTATGAGGTTCAAGCCCATGCTGTGTTTGGTGGCTGGGTAATTCTGATGCTTGTTTCCCCTGTCACCTCCCGACAAACACAAATGGCGAGGGGATGATTATCCTTTTCATGTTCTGACTTCTGCTCGCCTATCACCTCTTCCATTTGTTCATCGCCTTCACTAATACCTTCACTAACATTTTTTCTGGTATTGCCAACCCCTTTCGATTGCAGTGATCCACCTTCCCTTGGCATCCCGAGATGTCCCATAGTGTATGACGTTAGTAACAGAATAAAGTATTTTTTTAGTGTGGATGAGGCCTGTATAACATAGGAGATATGCTACGAACAATTTCAAAACTGAGATGTCCCCTACTATATCACATTAGTAACAGAAGAAAGTTTTTTTTAGTGTGGATGAGGCCTGTATAACATAGGAGATATGCTACGAACAATTTCAAAACTGAGATGTCCCCTACTATATCACATTAGTAACAGAAGAAAGTTTTTTTTAGTGTGGATGAGGCCTGTATAACATACGAGATATTCTCCAAACTAATTCAAACTGAGATACACATTGCTGTATAACGCTAGGAATCGAAGAAAGTATTTTTTGACTGTGGATGAGGCCTGTATAACATAGAATATATGCTCCAAGATATATCAAACTTAGATCTAGTCTGCTGTATCACGCTAGTCACAGTAAAAAATAGATTTTTTTTACTCTGCATGAGCTCTGCATACAGCTGAATTTCACCGCCACTAAAATAGTAGGTGGCTTTCAGCAGAGTGTATCACGTTTGCAACACAAAAAAACTTTTGTGGACTCTGCCTAGCAAGACAAAAAATTCAATTTTTTTTACTCTGAAAACAGCTGAAGTTCACCACCGCTAACATAGTAGGTGGCTTTTAGCAGAGTGTATCACTTTTGTGACACAAAAAAATCTTTTGTGGACTCTGCAGGCCAACAGAAAAAATATATTTGTTTTACTGTGCATACAGCTGAAGTTCACCCACCAAAAAATGACAAACTGGGCTAACACAGCTTGCACTATCACATTAACAAATGAAAAAAAAAGGTTCTTGTGCTCTGCACTCAGAAGCTCTGCAATGACAAGCTCTATAGATAGCTGAATTTCAACCCCACAAAATCAAAAAGTGGCCAAAGGGCTTGCTTGCTTTATCACATTAGCAAGTGCAAAATAGATTGAAGGTATACTCGTGCATGGAGCACAATACAACCGGTGCACAACACTGTTCTATGGCATGAGCCCTGCTCTTTCTGTCAGAATCTCAGTAATTGCCCAAGAAAAAAAAATATGCTGCACGGTCGATTGAACAGGAACACAACACAGGACTTATCTACACTATCTGAGTTTCACACAAGCGCCCCTCTATCTAGCTAATATCTCTCAGTACACAGGCGCACACTCAGCAGCGTCTGTCTCCCGCAGTGCCATGCTTAAAATGGCGCTGAGGGAACATGGCTGTTTTTTATATAGAGAGAACGTGATTTCAGCAGCCAATTGCAGAAGCCCTTGTGGCTGGACAGTGTGGATGCTTCCTGCGTGCTGATTGGCTAGCCGCGCTTTCCTGACTTAAAGTTACCGCCTACAGGAAAAAAAAAAATTACAAGCGCAATGCTGATCTGACCTGTTCTGAACTATCACTAGCCCCCCCACTAATCTTCCACTTCCCCCCGCTCATCATACACTATGCTAGAAAAACTGTTAAAACCTCTGTAGTTGCCCTGCAATCATATTCCCGCATTTTTTCGCCGAGCGTTGACGATTTTTCCCAAATTTAAGAAATTTTGCTTGCATTTTCGATCACAAATCTGAATGTGCCATACTTGTGTCGAATTTAAGTTGTAAGTTCGGATTTCGAACAAATTCACTCATCACTAGTCATTATATATTGCTGTTTGATGTTGTGCACTGTATTTAACCTGTAATATATTGATATGTATTTTAGGTGCACCATAATTGCAATGTATACATTTTTGGTGGAGAATATACCTGGCAACTGGCATGTATTTAGCTTGTGCCACTCTTAGTTAACGGCATATACTATACATTCTCGAATTACATTAGATCTTAGTTTTAATTTGTCCAGACGATGAGGGGATCTTTATACATTCCACAGGACATCTGAATAGTTGATATATTTGCCTATTATCTTGCCAGCGATATTATTACCCCCTTTTTCTCATTTTCAACCCAGTATCTTACATGGACATATATGCCATATATATATATATATCTATATATATATATCTATATATATATATATATATATATATATATATAAAGTATACACTGTGTTCCAAATTATCATGCAAATAATATTTTCTCAGATTTCCCCAATTTACCTATATGAATTGCAGTCATTGTAATTTTCCAGTCAAATAACTATTAGAGTACAATTGAAAGGTTTTTGTACAAACTGCCTATGATAACAGTATATTGTTAAAAAAATAAAAAACTCAAACTGCACTCAAAATGCATGTTCCAAATTATTATGCACAGCAGAGTTTTCAACCTTTTCATTTTAATAAAGAAAAAAAAATGGTCATTTTTGAAATTATAAGCATTAGCAGGTTATTACAAACTGAAATCAAACAGTTTTCAACTCAAAACTTTATTCTAGGTGATGTTACATTTGCACATAGGACCGCTTGTTCGAAAGGAGCTTCTGAACTCTCTCGTCCATTGAATTTGTCAGGTTTTGGATGGTTTCTGCTTCCAATTGTTTTGCATGAGGACAGAATACCCTCCCAGAGCTGTTACTTAGATGTGAACTGCCTCCCGCCATCATAGACACTCCTTTTGATGATGCTCCAGAGGTTCTCAATGGGGTTGAGGTCAGGGGAGCATGGGTGCCACACCATAAGTTTGTCCCCTTTTATGCCCACAGCAGCCAGAGATGCAGATGTGTTATGTGCAGCATGAGACGGGGCATTATCATGCATGAAAATGATCTTGCTGCGGAATGCACGGTTCTTCTTCTAGAACCACGGAAGGAAGTGCTGATTGAGAAACTCAACATACATTATGGAGTTCATCTTTACCCCTTCAGGGATCCTAAAAGGGCCGACAATCTCTCTCCCCATGATTCCAGACCAAAACATTACTCCACCTCCTCCTTGTTAGCGCCGTAGCCGTGTTTGCATGGGGTGTCCATCAACCAGCCATCCTCCACTCCATCCATCTGGACCATCGAGATCATTTCATGCATGATAATGCCCCATCTCATGCTGCACATAGCACATCTGCATCTCTGGCTGCTGTGGGCATAAAAGGGGACAAACTTATGGTGTGGCACCCATGCTCCCCTGACCTCAACCCCATTGAGAACCTCTGGAGCTTCATCAAAAGGAGTGTCTATGATGGCGGGAGGCAGTTCACATCTAAGTAACAGCTCTGGGAGGGTATTCTGTCCTCATGCAAAACAATTGGAAGCAGAAACCATCCAAAACCTGACAAATTCAATGGACGAGAGAGTTCAGAAGCTCCTTTCGAACAAGCGGTCCTATGTGCAAATGTAAGATCACCTAGAATAAAGTTTTGAGTTGAAAACTGTTTGATTTCAGTTTGTAATAACCTGCTAATGTTTATAATTTCAAAAATGACCATTTTTTTGTTCTTTATTAAAATGAAAAGGTTGAAAACTCTGCTGTGCATAATAATTTGGAACATGCATTTTGAGTGCAGTTTGAGTTTTTAATTTTTTTTTAAAATATACTGTTATCATAGGCAGTTTGTACAAAAACCTTTCAATTGTACTCTAATAGTTATTTGACTGGAAAATTACAATGACTGCAATTCATATAGGTAATTTGGGAAAATCTGAGAAAATATTGTTTGCATAATAATTTGGAACACAGTGTATATACACAGCTCTGCACTGTATGCCATATATATATATATATATATATATATATATATATATATACACAGCTCTGCACTGTATGCCATATATATATATAAATACACAGCTCTACACTGTATGCCATATATATATATATATATATATATATATATATATATATGTATATATATATATATATTTACAACTCTGCACTGCATGCCATATCTATAATATAACCGGGGATGCGTCCCACTGTCTGAAGCCTCGATAGACTGCGTTACAGGTAAGAGGAGTGTATGCCGCCGGAGATCGCGGTATGCGTGGGCACTCAGCGCATACCGCGATGTCCGGAGCCATAGTTACATACTTACCTGACCGGGAGGAGCGTTGCCGCGGCGCCTCTCTTTGCCGGAGACCGGGGCAGGAGTGAGGCGTCGGATCGGCGCATGCGCATAGCGCTATCCGGCGCGATTTTACTGAAGACACATTTGCAGCGTGTCTTCACCAAATGGTGCCGTACAGCACGGTGCTCTGGTGCCGCACTCCTCCCCCGGCCTTCGGCAGAACAGAACGTAGCAGCGCTGGAGCACAGAGAAGAAAGGTTAGTATAAGTGTTTATTTTTTTGTATGTGTGTACAGTGTGAAAGGAATTAGGGGGCCACACATACCAGGATTGGGGGTGAGGGGGCCACACATACCAGGATTGTGGGGTGTGGGGACCATGCATACCAGGATTGTGGGGTGAGGGGGATCATGCATACCAGGATGAAGGGTACCACACATACCAGGATTGGGGGGTGAGGGGGACCATGCATACCAGGATTGAGGGATGACGGGTACCACACATACCAAGATTGGGGGATGAGGGGTACCATACAAACCAGGATTGGGGGGTGAGGGGACCATGCATACCAGGATGAGGGGTACCACACATACCATTATTGGGGGATGAGGGGACCATGCATACCAGGATTGGGGGTGAGGGGACCATGCATACCAGGATTGGGGGGTGAAGGGACCATGCATACCAGGATTGGGGGGTGAGGGGACCATGCATACCAGGATTGGGGGGTGAGGGGTACCATACATACCAGGATAGGAATGCGTGGTGCCATGCATACCAGGATGAGGGGTACCATACATGCCAGAATAGGGATGAGGGGTGCCATGCATACCAGGATGAGGGGTACCATACATACCAGAATAGGGATGAGGGGTGTCATGCATACCAGGATAGCATTGTGGGGTACCATGCATACCAGGATGAGGGATGGGGTGCCATGCATACCAGGATTGGGGGGTGGGAGGACCATGCTTACCAGGATTGGGGGGTGAGGGGACCATGCATACCAGGATTGGGGGGTGAGGGGTACCATACATACCAGGATAGGAATGCGGGGTACCATACATACCAGGATAGGAATGCGTGGTGCCATGCATACCAGGATGAGGGGTACCATACATACCAGAATAGGGATGAGGGGTGCCATGCATACCAGGATGAGGGGTACCATACATACCAGGATAGGGATGAGGGGTACCATATATAATAGGATAGGGATGAGGGGTACCATGTATACCAGGATAGGGATGAGAGGTATCATGTATATCAGGATTGGGGATGAGGGGCCCATGCATACCAGGATTGAGGATGAGGGGTCCATGCATACCAGGATTGGGGATGAGGGAGCCATGCATACCAGGATTGGGGATGAGGGAGCCATGCATACCAGGATTGGGGATGAGGGGAGCCATGCATACCAGGATTGGGGATGAGGGGTGCCATGCATACCAGGATTGGGGATGAGGGATGCCATGCATACCAGGATTGGGGATGAGGGGTGCCATGCATACCAGGATTGGGGATGAGGGTGCCATGCATACCAGGATGAGGGGTACCATACATTCCAGAATAGGGATGAGGGGTGCCATGCATACCAGGATGAGGGGTACCATACATACCAGGATAGGGATGAGGGGTACAATGTATAATAGGATAGGGATGTGGGGTACCATGTATACCAGGATAGGGATGAGGGGTGCCATGTATACCAGCAATGGGGATGAGGGATGCCATGCATACCAGGATTGGGGATGAGGGGTGCCATGCATACCAGGATTGGGGATGAGGGTGCCATGCATACCAGGATGAGGGGTACCATACATTCCAGAATAGGGATGAGGGGTGCCATGCATACCAGGATGAGGGGTACCATACATACCAGGATAGGGATGAGGGGTACAATGTATAATAGGATAGGGATGTGGGGTACCATGTATACCAGGATAGGGATGAGGGGTACCATGTATATCAGAATTGGGGATGAGGGGCCCATGCATACCAGGATTGGGGATGAGGGGAGCCATGCATACCAGGATTGGGGATGAGGGGTGCCATGCATACCAGGATTGGGGATGAGGGGTGCCATGCATACCAGGATTGGGGATGAGGGGTGCCATTCATACCAGAAATGGGGATGAGGGGTGCCATGTATACCAGGATTGGGGATGAGGGGTGCCATGCATACCAGGATTGGGGATGAGGGGTGCCATGCATACCAGGATGAGGGGTACCATACATACCAGAATAGGGATGAGGGGTGCCATGCATACCAGAATGAGGGGTACTGTTATGCACACGCCCGGGCTGAGCGGCGTGTGCGTGTGATTGTAGTGATTCCACTGGACCATGAACCGGAGAGTGCCTGGAGGGGCGTGACTAAGTATCTGGCCGATCCGACCAAGATGGCACGACGGCATACGACGCCAGTGCACCAGGGAGAAACCGGGCAGAGGGACCAGGTGCTACTCCAGGTCAAACTCCGGACACGGGGGTTGACCCACACAGGGATTACTGGATCAGGCTGGTTAGGCTGGCGCACAGACTGGAGGGTATAGGCAGGCACGACTGGTATGCAGGCAGGCGGGTAAAGGCAAGCGCAGCTAGAGTGCAGACAGGGAGGCACTAGCAGGTAGGAACACAGGCGGGATAGGACCCAGTACACACTGGGACTCAGGAACAATACAGGTAGAGAGGTACAGGCAAGCACAGCTAGAGTGCAGACAGGGAGGCACTAGCAGGTAGGAACACAGGCGGGATAGGACCCAGTACACACTGGGACTCAGGAACAGACAGGTTAGGCTGGCACAGACTGGTGGATATAAGCAAACACGGCAGGTATGCAGATGGGTGGATACAGGCGAGTATGCAGGCAGGGAGGTACTGGCCGAAAGGACGGGCTGGAGCACAGAAAGGTTAAGACCCAGTACAGACTGGGTCACAGAACCGCAGATGCGGTAGACAACCACAGCAGAGAGGGAACGCCCGAAGCGGTGGGCAAGAACAGAGCAGGACAGGGCTGCAGGAGCAGCGAGCACAAGCAGGGCAGGACAGGACTGCCGGAGCAGCGGGCAAAAGCAGGGCAGGACAGGACTGCCGGAGCAGCGGGCAGAAGCAGGGCAGGACAGGACTGCCGGAGCAGCGGGCAGAAGCAGGGCAGGACAGGACTGCCGGAGCAGCGGGCAGAAGCAGGGCAGGACAGGACTGCCGGAGCAGCGGGCAGAAGCAGGGCAGGACAGGACTGCCGGAGCAGTGAGCAAGGAGTCAGAGCAGGCAAGAACCGCCGGAGCGGTAAGCAAAGGAGTCAGAGCAGACTAGAACCGCCGGAGCGGTGAGCAAAGGAGTCAGAGCAGGCTAGAACCGCCGGAGCGGTGAGCAAAGGAGTCAGAGCAGGCTAGAACCGCCGGAGCGGTGAGCAAAGGAGTCAGAGCAGGCTAGGCTGAGTAGGGGGGACAGGGCTCTGTTCACACGGAACAGACAGGAAGGGAAAGGCAGAGCCAGACACCCACAGGGTACTTGCAGTGAAGTAGCGAGTGGACCACAAACTCACAAACGGGAGTACAGAGACAACAAGCAGGAGTTAGGTACGAGTTCAGACTCTGCAGAAAAAGGAAGGGAACGGACATAGAGGCAAAACAGGTAAAGGATAGGAGTGAGTTCAGACTGGAACTGAGTGTACGGAGGAGACCGACACTGCAGCGGGATACAGGAGCGGGTCTGGGAATACGGCCCCCAGAGAGGCAGGACGAACAGGCAAGGAGCGTGTTCAGACAGGACAGACAAGATACAGGAACAGGTTTAGGTAATCGGCCCCTAGAAGGCAGGAGGAACAGGCTAGGAGCGTGTTCAGACAGGTCAGACAAGATACAGGAACAGGTCTAGGTAATCGGCCCCTAGAAGGCAGGAGGAACAGGCTAGGAGCGTGTTCAGACAGGCCTGGAAATACAGCCTCCAGGATAGGCAGACAAGAGAACACAGAACGGGACCTGGCACCTTCAGAGTGCAAGCACACACTGAAAGAAACACTATGCTCAGGCAGGGATAGATGGGCGCAGCTGAGCTATATACCAGGTGACAGACAGCAATAGGCTGAGGACGCACAAGAGGTGTGACCCACAGCAGGTACAAAAAGCAGGAAGTGATCGGGCGCCGCCCTTAAGCAGCAGAAACAGACACAAACAGACAGCATGGAGGGAAGCCAGAGAGACATTCTGGACAGGAGATCAAGTGCGCGCTCTTGCACAGTGGGAGATGGACCACTATGCAAGGACGCCGCCAGGTATGTTACAGTACCCCCCCCTTACGCCCCCTCTTCTTCAGGCCTGCCAGAATCTTCCGCAGGGAATTCGAGGGCCAATTCTTCACTTCGAAGAGATCACTTCCACTGTCCACCGGAAAAACTGGTCTCCTCTGGGTAGCTAGGATGCTACCTCCCATCCAGCCACCCTTAGCAACAGACGAAACGGGTGGAGTACCAGGAACAGCACACAAGGAAGTCTCTCTCCACATATTTTCAGGTGGCACCCCAGAGGGTACAGGAGACAACTGGAAGTCCTCCACCGGGTTGGAGGGGGACAGAGACTTGGGGGTAATCTCTGCTTCGAGGTACATCTTGTCAAGCTCACAGGAAGAAATAGACGGGTTATCAGGTACATAATGAGGAAAAGTCACTGTCTCTTTGTTTTCTGGTGGTACCCCGGAGGATTCAGGAAACAACTGGAGGTCCTCCGCCGGGTCAGAAGAGTGCAGAGGCTCAGAGAAAACATCTGCTTCAGAGTACACTAGGTCGGACTCACTGGACGAAGCAGGCGAGGTATCGGGTACCGAGTATAGGAAAGTCTCTGTCCATTCTCCACCAGGTGGCACCCCGAAGGGTTCTGGAGACAACTGGCGGTCCTCCGCCTGGTCAGAGGGGTGTAGAGACTCACGGGTAACCTCTGCTTCAGAGTACACTAGGTCGGACTCACTGGACGAAGCAAGCGAGGTATCAGATCCAGGATATAGGAAAGTCTCTGTCCATTTACCACCAGGTGGCACCCCGAAGGGTTCTGGAAACTACTGGAGGTCCACCGCCTGGTCAGAGGAGTGTAGAGACTCGGGAGTAACCACTGCTTCAGAGTACACTAGGTTGGACTCACTGGACGAAGCGAGCGAGGTATCAGGTACAGAGTATAGGAGAGTCTCTGTCCTTTCGCTACCAGGTAGCACCCCGAAGGGTTCAGGAGACAACTGGAGGTCCTCCGCCTGGTCGGAGGGGTGTAGAGACTCGGGAGTAACCTCTGCTTCGGAGTACACTAGGTTGGACTCACTGGACGAAGCGAGCGAGGTATCAGGTACAGAGTATAGGAGAGTCTCTGTCCTTTCGCTACCAGGTAGCACCCCGAAGGGTTCAGGAGACAACTGGAGGTCCTCCGCCTGGTCGGAGGGGTGTAGAGACTCGGGGGTAACTACCACTTTGGGGTACCCATTGTCAGGCTCACAGGACGAAGCGGACAAAGTATCGAGTACCGGGTGTAGAGAATTCTCTCTCCATTTGTCATCGAGTGGTATCCCGGAGGATTCAGGAGGCAACAGGGGGTCCTCCGCCAGGTAGTAGAGGTGCACAGACTCTGAGGTAACCACAGCTTTGGAGCATCCTTGGACATGCACACCGGTTAAAGTGGGTGAAGCATCTGATGCCGGGTGCAGGAAGTTCTCCTGTGTGGAGTCTGGATGGGCAGAAGTCTCTTCGGGCAGGAGAACTGGTGCACTACCCACGCACATTACCTGTTGGGGCTTCTCCGGGATACAGGGAGATGAAGCTTCAGTAGGGACTTCAAGGTTGGGGTCAGGAGGTCTCAGGGAGGACAGACCCTGGCGTGACGGCTTGCCTCTACGTCTAGCACGTCTGGACTGCCTCTTGAGGTTGGGAGAAGTATTCCGGAAAGCGTAGTCACCCTGTGAGGATTCTGGGTGGGCAGTAGTCTCATTGGGCTGGAGGACTATTGCGCTACCCACACACATTACCCATTGGGGCTGCTCCGGGATATTAGGAAGTGAAGCTTCAGCAGGAGCCTCCGGGTTAGGATCATCGAAGACCATTAGAAAGGCCACCAGGAAGGCCATTAGGTCCAGGAGGATCGGATCCTGTGTTTCATATAGGGGGTTGATCCATTCCAAGGCATCACCCGCCAGGTAAGACATAATGAATGCCACCTTAACCCGATCGGTGGGAAAACATAGAGGGTAGAACTTGAAGTGTAGCATGCATTGCTCCACAAATGCACGACTTTGTCTAGGATCCCCATAATAACGTAGCGGATCCGCGGGAACGAGAGCAGATAGATCCATCTGGACGGGTGCGTAATTCGCCTGGAACTCAGCTAAAGGAAAAAAAAAAAATTTATTTATTTATTTTAATGCATGTATTCGCTGGAAAACTTCTCAGAGAGCGAAGGCCGTGGGGCTCAACGGGAACCATGGCCTGAGCATGCTGTTATGCACACGCCCGGGCTGAGCGGCGTGTGCGTGTGATTGTAGTGATTCCACTGGACCATGAACCGGAGAGTGCCTGGAGGGGCGTGACTAAGTATCTGGCCGATCCGACCAAGATGGCACGACGGCATACGACGCCAGTGCACCAGGGAGAAACCGGGCAGAGGGACCAGGTGCTACTCCAGGTCAAACTCCGGACACGGGGGTTGACCCACACAGGGATTACTGGATCAGGCTGGTTAGGCTGGCGCACAGACTGGAGGGTATAGGCAGGCACGACTGGTATGCAGGCAGGCGGGTAAAGGCAAGCGCAGCTAGAGTGCAGACAGGGAGGCACTAGCAGGTAGGAACACAGGCGGGATAGGACCCAGTACACACTGGGACTCAGGAACAATACAGGTAGAGAGGTACAGGCAAGCACAGCTAGAGTGCAGACAGGGAGGCACTAGCAGGTAGGAACACAGGTGGGATAGGACCCAGTACACACTGGGACTCAGGAACAGGCAGGTTAGGCTGGCACAGACTGGTGGATATAAGCAAACACGGCAGGTATGCAGATGGGTGGATACAGGCGAGTATGCAGGCAGGGAGGTACTGGCCGAAAGGACGGGCTGGAGCACAGAAAGGTTAAGACCCAGTACAGACTGGGTCACAGAACCGCAGATGCGGTAGACAACCACAGCAGAGAGGGAACGCCCAAAGCGGTGGGCAAGAACAGAGCAGGACAGGGCTGCAGGAGCAGCGAGCACAAGCAGGGCAGGACAGGACTGCCGGAGCAGCGGGCAGAAGCAGGGCAGGACAGGACTGCCGGAGCAGCGGGCAGAAGCAGGGCAGGACAGGACTGCCGGAGCAGCGGGCAGAAGCAGGGCAGGACAGGACTGCCGGAGCAGCGGGCAGAAGCAGGGCAGGACAGGACTGCCGGAGCAGCGGGCAGAAGCAGGGCAGGACAGGACTGCCGGAGCAGTGAGCAAGGAGTCAGAGCAGGCAAGAACCGCCGGAGCGGTAAGCAAAGGAGTCAGAGCAGACTAGAACCGCCGGAGCGGTGAGCAAAGGAGTCAGAGCAGGCTAGAACCGCCGGAGCGGTGAGCAAAGGAGTCAGAGCAGGCTAGAACCGCCGGAGCGGTGAGCAAAGGAGTCAGAGCAGGCTAGGCTGAGTAGGGGGGACAGGGCTCTGTTCACACGGAACAGACAGGAAGGGAAAGGCAGAGCCAGACACCCACAGGGTACTTGCAGTGAAGTAGCGAGTGGACCACAAACTCACAAACGGGAGTACAGAGACAACAAGCAGGAGTTAGGTACGAGTTCAGACTCTGCAGAAAAAGGAAGGGAACGGACATAGAGGCAAAACAGGTAAAGGATAGGAGAGAGTTCAGACTGGAACTGAGTGTACGGAGGAGACCGACACTGCAGCGGGATACAGGAGCGGGTCTGGGAATACGGCCCCCAGAGAGGCAGGACGAACAGGCAAGGAGCGTGTTCAGACAGGACAGACAAGATACAGGAACAGGTCTAGGTAATCGGCCCCTAGAAGGCAGGAGGAACAGGCTAGGAGCGTGTTCAGACAGGTCAGACAAGATACAGGAACAGGTCTAGGTAATCGGCCCCTAGAAGGCAGGAGGAACAGGCTAGGAGCGTGTTCAGACAGGCCTGGAAATACAGCCTCCAGGATAGGCAGACAAGAGAACACAGAACGGGACCTGGCACCTTCAGAGTGCAAGCACACACTGAAAGAAACACTATGCTCAGGCAGGGATAGATGGGCGCAGCTGAGCTATATACCAGGTGACAGACAGCAATAGGCTGAGGACGCACAAGAGGTGTGACCCACAGCAGGTACAAAAAGCAGGAAGTGATCGGGCGCCGCCCTTAAGCAGCAGAAACAGACACAAACAGACAGCATGGAGGGAAGCCAGAGAGACATTCTGGACAGGAGATCAAGTGCGCGCTCTTGCACAGTGGGAGATGGACCACTATGCAAGGACGCCGCCAGGTATGTTACAGGTACCATACATACCAGGATAGGGATGAGGGGTACCATGTATAATAGGATAAGGATGATGGGTACCATGTATACCAGGATAGGGATGAGGGGTACAATGTATATCAGGATTGGGGATGAGGGAGCCATGCATACCAGGATTGGGGATGAGGAAGCCAAGCATACCAGGATTGGGGATGAGGGGAGCCATGCATACCAGGATTGGTGATGAGGGGAGCCATGCATACCAGGATTGGGGATGAGGGGAGCCATGCATACAAGGATTGGGATGAGGGGAGCCATGCATACCAGGATTGGGGATGAGGGGTGCCATACATACCAGGATTGGGATGAGGGGTGCCATGCATACCAGGATTGGGGATGAGGGGTGCCATGCATACCAGAATTGGGGATGAGGGGTGCCATGCATACCAGGATTGGGGATGAGGGTTGCCATGCATACCAGGATTGGGAATGAGGGGTGCTATGCATACCAGGATTGGGGATGAGAGGTGCCATACATGCCAGAATTGGTATGAGGGGTGCCATGCATACCAGGATGAGGGGTACCATACATACCAGAATAGGGATGAGGGGTGCCATGCATACCAGGATAAGGGGTACCATGCATACAAGGATAGGGATGAGGGGTACCATATATACCAGGATAGGGATGAGGGGTACAATGTATATCAGGATTGGGGATGGGGGGCCCATGCATACCAGGATAGGGATGAGGATTGCCATGCATACCAGGATGAGGGTGAGGGAGCCATGCATACCAGGATTGGGGATGAGGGGTGCCATGCATATGTGGACTGGGGATGAGGGAGCCATGCATACCAGGATTGGGGATGAGGGGTGCCATACATACCAGAATTGGGGATGAGGAGTATCATACATGCCAGGATTGGGGATGAGGGAGCCATGCATACCAGGATTGGGGATGAGGGAGCCATGCATACCAGGATTGGGAATGAGGGAGCCATGCATACCAGGATTGGGGATTAGGGAGCCATGCATGCCAGGATTGGGGATGAGGGGAGTCATGCATACCAGGATGTGGGTGAGGGCCCATGCATACCAGGATGAGGGATACCATACATACTAGGATAGGGATGAGGGATGGGGTACCACACATACAGGATAGGGGATAAGGGGAGCCAAGCATACCAGGATTGGGGGTGAGGGGTGCCATGCATACCAGGATTGGGGAAGAGGAAGGCCATGCCTTCCAGGATTGGGGATGAGGAGGGCCATGCCTTCCAGGATTGGGGATGAGGAGGGCCATGCATACCAGGATTGGGGATGAGGGGTGCCATGCATACCAGGATTGGGTGTGGAGGGTGCCATGCATACCAGGATTGGGGGTGATGGGTGCCATGCATACCAGGATAGGGGGTGAGGGGTGCCATGCATACCAGGATAGGATGGTGGGGACAGGATGGGGGCAACACAAATACCAGGAGGGGGCAGCACATACCAGCATGGGAGACCATATACCAATAAAAATGCTCGCCACCCGGGCGTTGAACGGCTTCAATAGCTAGTATATATATACATATACACAGCTCTGCACTGTACGCCATATATAAATATATACAGCTCTGCACTGTATGCCATATATATATACAGTACAGACCAAAAGTTTGGACACACCTTCTCATTTAAAGATTTTTCTGTATTTTCATGACTATCAAAATTGTCCATTCACACTGAAGGCATCAAAACTATGAATTAACATATGTGGAATTATATACTTAACAAAAAATTGTGAAACAACTGAAAATATGTCTTATATTCTAGGTTCTTCAAAGTAGCCACCTTTTGCTTTGATGACTGCTTTGCACACTTTTGGCATTCTCTTGATGAGCTTCAAGAGGTAGTCACCAGAGATGGTTTTCACTTCACATGTGTGCCCTGTCAGGTTTAATAAGTGGGATTTCTTGCCTTATAGAATCATAGAATGGTAGAGTTGGAAGGGACCTCCTGGGTCATCTGGTCCAACCCCCTGCTCAAAGCAGGATTCACTAAACCATCTCAGACAGATATCTGTCCAGCCTCTGTTTGAAGACGTCCATTGAAGGAGAACTCACCACCTCTCGTGGCAGCCTGTTCCACTCATTGATCACCCTAACTGTCAAAAAGTTTTTTCTAATATCTAATCTGTGTCTCCTCCCATTCAGTTTCATCCCATTGCTTCTAGTCTTTCCTTGAGAATAAAGATGATCCTTCTACAATGTGACAGCCCTTAAGATATTTGTAGACAGCTATTAAGTCTCCTCTCAGTCTTCTTTTTTGCAAGCTAAACATTCCAAAATCCTGTAACCGTTCCTCATAGGACATGGTTTGCAGACCGGTCACCATTCTGGTCGCTCTTCTCTGAACTTGCTCCAGTTTGTCAATGTCTTTTTTAAAATGTGGTGCCCAAAACTGGACACAGTATTCCAGATGAGGTCTGACCAAAGAGGAGTAAAGTCCGATAATGACTTCACGTGATCTAGACTGTATGCTTCTGTTAATATATCCAAGAATTGTATTTGCCTTTTTTGCTGCTGCATCACACTGTTGACTCATGTTCAGTATACCTAAGTCTTTTTCACATGTACTGTTGCTTAGCTCTATTCCTCCCATTCTGTATATGTTTTTTTCATTTTTATTGCCCAGATGTAGTACTTTGCATTTTTCCCTGTTAAAAACCATTCTGTTAGTTGCTGCCCACTGCTCCAGTTTATTTAGGTCTTTTTGAAGCCTCTCTCTCTTCTCTAGTGTTAGCTATCCTTCCTAGCTTTGTGTCATCAGCAAATTTAAGCAGTTTACCCTCAATTCCTTCATCTAAGTCATTGATAAAGGTGTTGAACAATACAGGTCCCAGGAGAATGGGGTTGGGACCATCAGTTGTGTTGTGCAGAAGTCAGGTGGATACACAGCTGATAGTCCTACTGAATAGACTGTTAGTATTTGTATTATGGCAAAAAAAAGCAGCTAAGTACAGAAAAACAAGTGGCCATCATTACTTTAAGAATTGAAGGTCAGTCAGTGCGAAAAATTGGGAAAACTTTTAAAGTGTCCCCAAGTGCAGTTGCAAAAACCATCAAGCGCTACAAGAAACTGGCTCACATGAGGACCGCCCAAGGAAAGGAAGACCAAGAGTCACCTCTGCTTCTGAGGATAAGTTTATCCAAGTCACCAGCCTCAGAAATCGCAGGTTAACAGCAGCTCAGATTAGAGACCAGGTCAATGCCACACAGAGTTCTAGCAGCAGACACATCTCTTCAACAACTGTTAAGAGGAGGCTTTGTGCATTAGGCCTTCATGGTAAAATAGCTGTTAGGAAATCACTGCTAAGGACAGGCAACAAGCAAAAGAGACTTGTTTGGGCTAAAGAACACAAGGAATGGACATTAGACCAGTGGAAATCTGTGCTTTGGTCTGATGAGTCCAAATTTGAGATCTTTGGTTCCAACCACCGTGTCTTTGTGCGACGCAGAAAAGGTGAAAGGATGGACTCTACATGCCTGGTTCCCACCGTGAAGCATGGAGGAGGAGGTGTGATGGTGTGGGGGTGCTTTGTTGGTGACACTGTTAGGGATTTATTCAAAATTGAAGGCATACTGAACCAGCATGGCTACCACAGCATCTTGCAGCGGCATGCTATTCCATCCGGTTTGTGTTTACTTGGACAATCATTTATTTTTCAACAGGACAATGACCCCAAGCACACCTCCAGGCTGTGTAAGGGCTATTTGACCAAGAAGGAGAGTGATGGGGTGCTACGCCAGATGACCTGGCCTCCACAGTCACCAGACCTGAACCCAATCGAGCTGGTTTGGGGTGAGCTGGACCGCAGAGTGAAGGCAAAGGGCCAACAAGTGCTAAGCATCTCTGGGAACTCCTTCAAGATTGTTGGAAGACCATTTCCGGTGACTACCTCTTGAAGCTCATCAAGAGAATGGCAAGAGTGTGCAAAGCAGTCATCAAAGCAAAAGGTGGCTACTTTGAAGAACCTAGATATAAGACATATTTTCAGTTGTTTCACACTTTTTTGTTAAGTATATAATTCCACATGTATAATGTACAATTTTCATAGTCATGAAAATACAGAAAAATCTTTTAATGAGAAGGTGTGTCCAAACTTTTGGTCTTTACTGTATATATATATATATATATATATATATATATATATATATATATATATATATATATATATATATATACAGTGCCTACAAGTAGTATTCAGCCCCCTGCAGATTTAGCTGGTTGACACATGCGGAATTAACTTGGCATTGTGACATTTGTACTGTAGATCAGCCTGGAAGTGGGAAATGCACTGCAGCAAATTTTGTTTTTGCTTTTTTTTTTTTTTTTTTTTAAAACGTTAAAAGATAATTCAGAGTGTCATTTATTATTCAACCCCTCAAACCACAAGAATTCTGTTTGGTCCCCCTAAAGTATTAAGAAGTAGTTCGGGCACCAAGAATAATGAGCTTCACATGTGTGGATTAAAGATCTCTTTTGCCAGCCTTTTCTGACTATTTAAGACCCTCCCCAAACTTGTGAACAGCACTTAGACATGGTCAACATGGGAAAGACAAAGGAGCATTCCAAGGCCATCAGAGACAAGATCGTGGAGGGTCACAAGGCTGGCAAGGGGTACAAAACCCTTTCCAAGGAGTTGGGCCTACCTGTCTCCACTGTTGGGAGCATCATCCGTAAGTGGAAGGCTTATGGAACTACTGTTAGCCTTCCACGGCCAGGACAGCCTTTGAAAGTGTCCTCCCGTGCCGAGGCCAGGCTTGTCCGAAGAGTCAAGGCTAACCCAAGGACAACAAGGAAGGAGCTCCGGGAAGATCTCATGGCAGTGGGGACATTGGTTTCAGTCAATACCATAAGTAACGTACTCCACCGCAATGGTCTCCGTTCCAGACGAGCCCGTAAGGTACCTTTACTTTCAAAGCGTCATGTCAAGGCTCGTCTACAGTTTGCTCATGATCACTTGGAGGACTCTGAGACAGACTGGTTCAAGGTTCTATGGTCTGATGAGACCAAGATCGAGATCTTTGGTGCCAACCACACACGTGACGTTTGGAGACTGGATGGCACTGCATACGACCCCAAGAATACCATCCCTACAGTCAAGCATGGTGGTGGCAGCATCATGCTGTGGGGCTGTTTCTCTGCCAAGGGGTATGGCCATCTGGTCCGCATCCATGGGAAGATGGATAGCACGGCCTACCTGGAGATTTTGGCCAAGAACCTCCGCTCCTCCATCAAGGATCTTAAGATGGGTCGTAATTTCATCTTCCAACAAGACAACGACCCAAAGCACACAGCCAAGAAAACCAAGGCCTTGTTCAAGAGGGAAAAAGTCAAGGTGTTGGAGTGGCCTAGTCAGTCTCCTGACCTTAACCCAATTGAAAACTTGTGGAAGGAGCTCAAGAATAAAGTCCACATGAGACACCCAAAGAACCTAGATAACTTGGAGAAGATCTGCATGGAGGAGTGGGCCAAGATAACTCCACAGACCTGTGCCGGCCTGATCAGGTCTTATAAAAGACGATTATTAGCTGTAATTGCAAACAAGGGTTATTCCACAAAATATTAAACATAGGGGTTGAATAATAATTGACCCACACTTTTATGTTTAAAATTTAATAAAATTCAACTGAGCAGCATAACTTTTTGGTTTGTAAGATTTATGGTTCTGTTCATAAAACCTACTCTCGTTTGCAGTTTGAAGGCTCTAACTTATTTGCATCTTATCAAACCAGCTAAATCTGCAGGGGGTTGAATACTACTTGTAGGCACTGTATATACATATGTGTAAAAAGAACTGACCAGCACATCCTAAATGTGAACAGGTGCAAGCTGCAGAAACTGAATAAGATATATGAAAAGAAAGCACAGCAGCACGCCATTATGGCCAAAATACATAAAGACAATAAAAACGTTTGATATAAACTTATAAACTGTGCTATTACTCAATGAACTTTACTTACAAAAAACGGAGGTTCTTAGCGCATAAATTGGCCAATTCATGTGTGCCCATCAACCGCTGCAAGGTGACCTCCCATCTGATGGGTACTACTCTGCCTACATTCCTCTCTTGGGCTACAAGCTTATAACTCTGGACAGAACATGTCACTTCTGGGCTGAAACACCTACAATTTAAATGGGCTGGTAGAATAGAATATACATCACCTGCTGGTTAAATGGGGGGAATGCAAGGTCAAACAGGAGGCAGTTGCCACCTCCTATAGTAATATATAAAAAGAACTGACCAGCACATCCTAAATGTGAACAGGTGCAAGCTACAGAAACTGAATAAGATATACACTGTGTGCAGAATTATTAGGCAAGTTGTATGTTAGAGGACTATTTTTATTATTGATCAACAACTATGTTCTCAATCAACCCAAAAGACTCATAAATATCCAAGCTTAATATTTTTGGAAGTTGGAGTGGTTTTTTTTTAGATTTGGCTATATTAGGAGGATATCTGGTTGTGCAAGTAATTATTACTGTGCAGAATTATTAGGCAACTTAATAAAAACCAAATATAATCCCATCTCACTTGTTTATTTTCACCAGGTAAACCAATATCAGTGCACAAAATTTAAAAATAAACATTTCTGACATGCAAAAACAAAAACAAAAAAAGATAGTGATCAATATAGCCACCTTTCTTTATGATGACACTCAACAGCCTTCCATCCATAGATTCTGTCAGTTGCTTGATCTGTTTTCGATCAACATTGCGTGCAGCAGCCACCACAGCCTCCCAGACAATGTTCCAAGAGGTGTACTGTTTTCCCTCCCTGTAGATCTCACATTTTATGATGGACCACAGGTTCTCTATGGGGTTCAGATCAGGTGAACAAGGGGTCCATGTAATTATTTTTTCTTCTTTTAGACCTTTACTGGCCAGCCACGCTGTGGAGTAGTTGGATGCATGTGATGGAGCATTGTCCTGCATGAAAATCATGTTTTTCTTGAACGATACCGACTTCTTCCTGTACCACTGCTTGAAGAAGTTGTCTTCCAGAAACTGGCAGTAGGTCTGGGAGTTGAGATTCACTACATCCTCAACCCGAAAAGGTCCCACAAGTTCTTCTTTGACGATACCAGCCCATACCAGTACCCCACCTGCATCTTGCTGGCATCTCAGTCGTAGTGGAGCCCTCTGCCCTTTACTGATCCAGCCTCTGGCCCATCCATCTGGCCCATCAAGAGTCACTCTCATTTCATCAGTCCATAAAACCTTTGAAAAATCAGTCTTAAGATATTTCTTGGCCTATTCTTGCCATTTTATCTTATGTTTCTTGTTCAAAGGTGGTCGTTTTTCAGCCTCCCTTACCTTGGCTATGTCCCTGAGTATCGCACACCTTGTGCTTTTTGATACTCCAGTAACGTTGCAGCTCTGAAATATGGCAAAACTGGTGGCGAATGGCATCTTGGCAGCTTCACGCTTTATTTTCCTCAATTCAAGGGCAGTTATTTTGTGCCTTTTTTGGCCAACATGCTTCTTGTGACCCTGTTGGCTATTTGCCATGAAACGCTTGATTGTTCGGTGATCACGCTTCAAA
Source organism: Phyllobates terribilis (assembly GCF_046119375.1). Lineage (NCBI taxonomy): Eukaryota > Metazoa > Chordata > Amphibia > Anura > Dendrobatidae > Phyllobates > Phyllobates terribilis. The sequence continues at coordinate 820,004,712 of NW_027362763.1, forward strand.
AGTTTGGAAATTTCAAGACTGCTGCATCCCTCTGCAAGACATCTCACAATTTTGGACTTTTCAGAGCCCTTCAAATCTCTCTTCTGACCCATTTTACCAAAGGAAAGGAAGTTGCCTAATAATTAAGCACACCTTATATAGGGTGTTGATGTCATTAGTCAACACCCCTCCTCATTACAGAGAAGCACATCACCAGATTTACTTAATTGGTAGTTGTCTCTCAAGCCTATGCAGCTTGTAGTAGGACAACATGTATAAAAAGTATCACGTGATCAAAATACTCATTTGCCTAATAATTCTGCACACAGTGTATAAAAAGAGAGCGCAGCAGCACTCCATTATGGCCAAAATACATAAAGACAATAAAAACGTTTGATATAAACTGTGTTATTACTTAATGAACTTTACTTACAAAAAACAGAGGTTCTTAGCGCATAAATTGGCCAATTCATATGTGCCCATCAACCGCTGCAAGGTGACCTCCCAGCTGATGGGTACTACTCTGCCTACATACCTCTCTTGGGATACAAGCCTATAACTCTGGACAGAACATGTCACTTCTGGGCTGAAACACCTACAATTCAAATGGGCTGGTAGAATAGAATATACATCACCTGCTGGTTAAATGGGGGGGAGTGCAAGGTCAAAGAGGAGGCAGTTACCACCTCCTATAGTAATATATAAAAGTAATAAAAGTTTACCCAATTTTTCAGACTGACTGACCTTCACTTCTTAAAGTAATGATGGCCACTCGTTTTACTTTACTTAGCTGCTTTTTTCTTTCCAGAATACAAATTCTAACAGTCTATTCAGTAGAGCTATCAGCTGTGTATCCACCAGACTTCTGCACAACACAACTGATGGTCCCAACCCCATTTATAAGGCAAGAAATCCCACTTATGAAACCTGACAGGGCACACTTGTGAAGTGAAAACCATTTTCGGTGACTACCTCTTGAAGCTCATCAAGAGAATGCCAAAAGTGTGCAAAGCAGTCATCAAAGCAAAAGGTGGCTACTTTGAAGAACCTAGAATATAAGAGATATTTTCAGTTGTTTCACACTCTTTTGATAAGTATATAATTCCACATGTGTTAATTCATAGTTTTGATGCCTTCAGTGTGAATGTACAATTTTCATAGTCAAGAAAATACAGAAGAATCTTTAAATGAGAAGGTGTGTCCAAACTTTTGGTCTGTACTGTATATATATATACAGTACAGACCAAAAGTTTGGACACACCTTCTCATTTAAAGATTTTTCTGTATTTTCATGACTATGAAAATTGTACATTCACACTGAAGGCATCAAAACTATGAATTAACACATGTGGAATTATATACTTAATAAAAAAGTGTGAAACAACTGAAAATATGTCTTATATTCTAGGTTCTTCAAAGTAGCCACCTTTTGCTTTGATGACTGCTTTGCACATTCTTGGCATTCTCTTGATGAGCTTCAAGAGGTAGTCAGCGGAAATGCTCTTCCAGCAATCTTGTAGGAGTTCCCAGAGATGCTTAGCACTTGTTGGCCCTTTTGCCTTCAATCTGCGGTCCAGCTCACCCCAAACCATCTCGATTGGGTTCAGGTCTGGTGACTGTGGAACCAGGTCATCTGGCGTAGCACCCCATCACTCTTCTTCTTGGTCAAATAGCCCTTACACAGCCTGGAGGTGTGTTTGGGGTCATTGTCCTGTTGAAAAATAAATGATGGTCCAAGTAAACGCAAACCGGTTGGAATAGCATGCCGCTGCAAGATGCTGTGGTATCCATGCTGGTTGAGTATGCCTTCAATTTTGAGTAAATCCCCAACAGTGTCACCATTAAAGCACCCCCACACCATCACACCTCCTCCTCCATGCTTCACAGTGGGAACCAGGCATGTAGAGTCCATCCGTTCATGACAAAGACACAGTGGTTGGAACCAAAGATCTCCAATTTGGACTCATCAGACCAAAGCACAGATTTCCATTGGTCTAATGTCCATTCCTTATGTTCTTTAGACCAAACAAGTCTCTTCTGCTTGTTGCCTGTCCTTAGCAGTGGTTTCCTAGAAGCTATTTTACCATGCTATTTTTAGGACTGCTGCACAAAGTCTCCTCTTAACAGTTGTTGAAGAGATGCGTCTGCTGCTAGAACTCTGTGTGGCATTGACATGGTCTCTAATCTGAGCTGCTGTTAACCTGCGATTTCTGAGGCTGGTGACTCAGATAAACTTATCCTCAGAAGCAGAGGTGACTCTTGTTCTTCCTTTCCTGGGGTGGTCCCATGTGAGCCAGCTTCCTTGTAGCGCTTGATGGTTTTTGCAACTGCACGTGGAGACACTTTCAAAGTTTGCCCAATTTTCGCACTGACTGACCTTCATTTCTTAAAGTAATGATGGCCACTCGTTTTTCTTTACTTAGCTGCTTTTTTCTTGCCATAATACAAATTCTAACAGTCTATTCAGTAGGACTACCAGCTGTGTATCCACCTGACTTCTGCACAACACAACTGATGGTCCCAATCCCATTTATAAGGCAAGAAATCCCACTTATGAAACCTGACAGTGCACACTTGTGAAGTGAAAACCATTTTCGGTGACTACCTCTTGAAGCTCATCAAGAGAATGCCAAAAGTGTGCAAAGCAGTCATCAAAGCAAAAGGTGGCTACTTTGAAGAACCTAGAATATAAGAGATATTTTCAGTTGTTTCACACTCTTTTGATAAGTATATAATTCCACATGTGTTAATTCATAGTTTTGATGCCTTCAGTGTGAATGTACAATTTTCATAGTCAAGAAAATACAGAAGAATCTTTAAATGAGAAGGTGTGTCCAAACTTTTGGTCTGTACTGTATATATATATACAGTACAGACCAAAAGTTTGGACACACCTTCTCATTTAAAGATTTTTCTGTATTTTCATGACTATGAAAATTGTACATTCACACTGAAGGCATCAAAACTATGAATTAACACATGTGGAATTATATACTTAATAAAAAAGTGTGAAACAACTGAAAATATGTCTTATATTCTAGGTTCTTCAAAGTAGCCACCTTTTGCTTTGATGACTGCTTTGCACATTCTTGGCATTCTCTTGATGAGCTTCAAGAGGTAGTCAGCGGAAATGCTCTTCCAGCAATCTTGTAGGAGTTCCCAGAGATGCTTAGCACTTGTTGGCCCTTTTGCCTTCAATCTGCGGTCCAGCTCACCCCAAACCATCTCGATTGGGTTCAGGTCTGGTGACTGTGGAACCAGGTCATCTGGCGTAGCACCCCATCACTCTTCTTCTTGGTCAAATAGCCCTTACACAGCCTGGAGGTGTGTTTGGGGTCATTGTCCTGTTGAAAAATAAATGATGGTCCAAGTAAACGCAAACCGGTTGGAATAGCATGCCGCTGCAAGATGCTGTGGTATCCATGCTGGTTGAGTATGCCTTCAATTTTGAGTAAATCCCCAACAGTGTCACCATTAAAGCACCCCCACACCATCACACCTCCTCCTCCAGGCTTCACGGTGGGAACCAGGCATGTAGAGTCCATCCGTTCATGACAAAGACACAGTGGTTGGAACCAAAGATCTCCAATTTGGACTCATCAGACCAAAGCACAGATTTCCATTGGTCTAATGTCCATTCCTTATGTTCTTTAGCCCAAACAAGTCTCTTCTGCTTGTTGCCTGTCCTTAGCAGTGGTTTCCTAGAAGCTATTTTACCATGCTATTTTTAGGACTGCTGCACAAAGTCTCCTCTTAACAGTTGTTGAAGAGATGCGTCTGCTGCTAGAACTCTGTGTGGCATTGACATGGTCTCTAATCTGAGCTGCTGTTAACCTGCGATTTCTGAGGCTGGTGACTCAGATAAACTTATCCTCAGAAGCAGAGGTGACTCTTGTTCTTCCTTTCCTGGGGTGGTCCCATGTGAGCCAGCTTCCTTGTAGCGCTTGATGGTTTTTGCAACTGCACGTGGAGACACTTTCAAAGTTTGCCCAATTTTCGCACTGACTGACCTTCATTTCTTAAAGTAATGATGGCCACTCGTTTTTCTTTACTTAGCTGCTTTTTTCTTGCCATAATACAAATTCAAACAGTCTATTCAGTAGGACTACCAGCTGTGTATCCACCTGACTTCTGCACAACACAACTGATGGTCCCAATCCCATTTATAAGGCAAGAAATCCCACTTATGAAACCTGACAGGGCACACTTGTGAAGTGAAAACCATTTTCGGTGACTACCTCTTGAAGCTCATCAAGAGAATGCCAAAAGTGTGCAAAGCAGTCATCAAAGCAAAAGGTGGCTACTTTGAAGAACCTAGAATATAAGAGATATTTTCAGTTGTTTCACACTCTTTTGATAAGTATATAATTCCACATGTGTTAATTCATAGTTTTGATGCCTTCAGTGTGAATGTACAATTTTCATAGTCAAGAAAATACAGAAGAATCTTTAAATGAGAAGGTGTGTCCAAACTTTTGGTCTGTACTGTATATATATATATATATATATATATATATATATATATATATATACAGCTCTGCACTGTATGCCATATATATATACACAGCTCTGCACTCTATGTCATATATATGTTACACGCACCCCACTAGGTTCAGATAGAGGCGAGACAGGTTACATGAATTCTTTGGAATCCTGGGTGAACCGTTACTCAGGGCGACAATAGACCATGTGCTACAGCTTCTCTCTGGCACACAGGGGTATTAACCCTCAGGCACAGACACGTAGGTTGTTTCACTTGCTGACCAGACACACTTGACAAGAGTCCTTATAAACGGTAGAACAGTAGCATTTAATAAGAAGCCGCACAGCCAGTGCAAGTTAAGTCTTATGAGCCACAGGATCCAGTGACAAACAGTACAGTTTCCTTAGCAGCACAGCAGTTCACAGTCTTCCCAGTAGTACAGGACAGCACAGTTCTAATGCAAAGGCACATTAATGAACACAGCATTCTTTACAGCACAGTGAGATGGAGGACGGGGGGAGGGTTTGCTGAGGGAGATGATCCCTGTGACAACATTTCTTACAGTCCTTATCTTTCTACTTGACAATACTCTGCACTGCTAGATCAGGAACTCTACCTGACTTGTGCCTAGCTTCACTCCTGACCTGAATCCTTTTCACTTCCAGGGGCGCTTCTGGGAGATACAGAACACACACACCACCTTTCTCTTCGGCTCCATCCAGACAGTAAACAACTTCCCCACAATCCCCCTGGGGCTCTGCTAAAGCACTCCTCTTCTCCTGTGACTGTGCTAACCCCTCTAGTTGCTGGATGCTTCTGGAGCACAACACTTCCTGTCTCATGTGCTTGTGTATCTTCTAATAGTAGCTGGATGCTTTTAAAGCAACAGCACTACTTCTGCATGTCACACTCTTCCCTCCTTTTTGAATGTCGTCCTCGACATTCGTCTTAATTGGTCAATCTGACCAATTCTGAGACAGTGGTGAAAGTTGGATAGCTTTATATACAAATTGGCATTGACAAATTAGTATAACGTTCATAAACATTGATAACAACCTATTCTTATGACCTTTTTCTTGTAGGACGCCTGTAAGAACTCAACAATTAACACAATTAAAACAATCAGCATCTCTTCAGCTGGAGCTTTTCGTATGTCTTCAACCAGCTCTCTCTATCTATGCTTTAACAGTTCTTTGTTTCTACAAAGTCTTTTAAGAAAAATCAAAGCATGAAAGCAAGTCTTTCCATTAGGCAACATCTTCCATACTGCCTCTCGGTGGCGAATACCACTCAAGTGGGCTTACCTGGTCTGCAGGCAGAGATACCTGTTTCCAGTCGACAGTCCTTGGCACTTGACTCGGTTCACCAAGTGTCTCATATGTCAGCATCATGGGCCTCCTCACTTCTCGAGTCGATATCCTCCTGGTGGGTTGTTCCTCAGATACCACGAGTTCTTCGGTCACAGGAGTTTCTTCTGCCACACTCGTTTCCCATGCTTCCTCAGATGCTCTTGGAGCTGCCACTTTAAGTTCTTGTACTTCTCCTGAGTTGCTTGTTTCTGCACGGTCTGGTAATTCCGCTCCTCCTGAGTGTCGATCGGTCTCCTCAGGGGCTGGTGCTCGATCATCAGATCTGAATTGGACTTCATCTGTACTCCTTGGTATGAACTTTGGAGCCTCAGGACTTAGTTCACTCTCCTGAGGATGGTACATCCCTCTCCTTGCCGGTCCGAGAAATACAACGGTGCGTTCTTCTCCCTCGGAACTTTTAAGGTCACTATCCACCTTCATTCTGTGGTGGTCCCTTAGTCAATTTCTGACAATGTCGGTCTACATCTGGGAAGTCTTGTTGTGGTGGGAGATAATCACAGGATAGTAGTAAATTCCAATGGACTATTCTGATTCCAATTGGATTTCATACACTGGGCTGTCATCAGCTTTCCTCCTTACAACCACATACACCTTTTCTTATCAGTACGAACAAAGTTTACCTGGACCGCCTTTCTCACGTACATTCTTGACTAGCACCCGGCTTCCCGGTGCCAATTCTGCTCTATAACATTTTCAATCATAGTACTCCTTACTCTTGCTCTGTCCTTGCGTAACCACTTTGGACGCTATGTTGTATGCATCTGCCATCCGTTCCTTCCATTTTCGAACGTATTCCGGATACATTCTGTAAGTCTCTGACACTGGAGTATCGAACATGATGTCGATTGGCAGTCTTGGCGATCGTCCATACAATAGGAAAAAGGGTGAGTAACTCGTTGCAGCGCTCTTTGTACAGTTATAGGCATGTACCACTTTTGACAGAGAACTTTTCAAGTCTTTCTTCTCATCAGCTGTTAAAGTGCGCAACATCGACAATAAAGTCCGGTTAAAACGTTCCACTTGTCCATTACCCTCTGGGTGATAGGGCGTTGTGTGGAATCTCTGAATTCTACAGTACTTTCCTAGCTTGGCCAAGAGCTGGTTCTCAAATTCCCTTCCTTGGTCATGGTGTAACCTTATAGGGAACCCAAACCTCAAAGAAAAATAATTGAAGATCTTCTCTGCCGCTGTTCTACCTGATTTATTGGTGGTGGCATATGCTTGAGCAAATCGAGTGAAATGGTCCATCACCATTAAGATGTATTCGTAACCACTAGTGTTGAGCGAGCATGCTCGACACTGCTCGGTACTCGCCCGAGCATCTCGCTACTCGGGATGCTCAGCGAGCACCGAGCATTTCCGGGTTACTCGGGCGGGAGCTCGCGTCTCCACCCTGCACGTTTGGCGCTCTTTACAGAGCCAATGAACATGCAGGGATTGCCAACCAGTCACTGTAATGCTGCAGCCATGTTGCTTGTGGGCATTACAGTGATTGGCTGGCCGCACAGCATCACCTCGAGTATTTAAAACCGTGCGCCGCCATCTTGGACACAGTTGCCCGGGATAAGACAGTGTAGGATCAGTGCTGCTGAGTTAGGGAGAGATATATAGCGAGAAATAGGTAGTGTAGGGTATCTAAAGCCTGCCAAATCAAACAGTCCTTCTCAGGACTAATATCCATGCCAGATATCAGGCAGGCAGGCAGACAGGCTGTATAGGAGACGCAGTGGTTATACCAACAAACAGTGCATTACAGTCCTGTGTGCTCCTGCTGGTCAAATTGCTAGACTTATCACCCCGGTCTCAGGGGCCAGGAAAAATCCATTTTTTTTCATCTAATTCCTGTTGTTTTTTTTTCCTCAGTCAGACTGTACAAATACGCGTTTTATTAACCTTTTGGTATCCCCCCCCCCCCAAAAAAAAAATTGAGTGCGTCTGTAACTCTTCAGACACCAATATATCTGTTTAAATGATTCTGGTGTATTCCACATTGCTATAACTGTGGTTTTGCAGTTCCACGGTTCAAATCTCTGTATTATCCAGCTTTTGGCTTTTGTTCCGTAAAAAAAACAGTAATAGTGTCTCCCTGACTGTTCAGACACAAATATACCTGTTTAAAAGATTCTGATGTAGGCCAGAGAAATAGAACTGTGGTTTTACAGTTCCACAGTTCAAATCTCTGTATTATCCAGCTTTTGGCCTTTGTTCTGTAAAAAAAAAACAGTAATAGTGTCTCCCTGACTGTTCAGACACAAATATATCTGTTTAAAAGATTCTGATGTAGGCCACATAACTATAACTGTGGTTTTGCAGTTTCACGGTTCAAATATCTGTATTATCCAGCTTTTGGCCTTTGCTCCGTAAAAAAAAACAGTAATAGTGTCTCCCTGACTGTTCAGACACAAATATATCTGTTTAAAAGATTCTGATGTAGGCCAGAGAAATATAACTGTGGTTTTGCAGTTCCATGGTTCAAATCTCAGTATTATCCAGCTTTTGGCCTTTTTTCCGTAAAAAAAACAGTAATAGTGTCTCCCTGACTGTTCAGACACAAATATATCTGTTTAAAAGATTCTGGTGTAGGCCAGAGAAATAGAACTGTGGTTTTGCAGTTCCACAGTTCAAATCTCTGTATTATCCAGCTTTTGGCCTTTTTTTCCGTAAAAAAAACAGTAATAGTGTCTCCCTGACTGTTCAGACACAAATATATATGTTTAAAAGATTCTGGTGTAGGCCACATAACTATAACTGTGGTTTTGCAGTTCCACGGTTCAAACCTTTGTATTATCCAGCTTTTGGCCTTTTTTCCATAAAAAAAAACAGTAATAGTGTCCCCCTGACTGTTCAGACACAAATATATCTGTTTAAATTATTCTAGTGTAGGTCACATAACTATAACAGTGGTTTTGCAGTTCCACTGCTCAAATCTCTGTATTATCCAGCTTTTGGCCTTTTCTCCGTAAAAAAAAAAACAGTAACAGTGTCTCCCTGACTGTTCAGACACCAATATATCTGTTTAAAAGATTCTGGTGTAGGCCTGTAGCATCGACGTCTCTGCCCCTTGCTAGGCAGAGACGCTGTCCCTCTCACCTTCCCGCTCCTGGCGCAGCGTCCTCCAGCCCTTCTCCCCCCGCTGCTGCCGGTGCGCGCTCCTTCCCCGGCAATGTGCTTAGGGCGCGCGCGCTCCCCCTCTCTTAAAGGGACCGCGCGTGTCGTCCTAAGGAGTCCCCGGCCAATTGCCGGAGGACCTCCCATATATAAGGCACCTCCTCCAAAATGGAGATGCCCGAGCAAAGTTGCTGCACAGTGTCTGATCTCTGCTTCAGCCCTCAGGTCCCGCTGCTAGCCTGACTCCTCGTCCTGCCTGCCAGCCTGTTATCTGCCGTTACCTGGCGAGCCTGCCAGCCTGCTCACCTGGAGCGCTCACCTGTGACCTGCCTGTTACCTGCCCTGTCTGCCAGTCCGCTCACCTGGGAGCATCCGCCTGTTACCTGCCCTATCTGCCAGACTGCTCACCTGGGAGCATCCGCCTGTTACCTGCCCTGTCTGCCAGTCCGCTCACCTGAGAGAATCCGTCTATTCCCTGCAGAGTCCGTCGGCCCGCTCACCTGGGAGCGCTCACCTGTTACCTGCCTGTTTCCTGCCTAGTCGTTCTGCCCACTCACCTGGGAGCGCCCGCCTGTTTCCTGCCAGCCTGCCTGGAGGCTTTGCCGTCACTTGCTGTGACCACCTGCCTGGTAAAACCAGAGACTACTACCTGCTCTGCCGTCACGTACCATGACCACCTGTCTGCCACCAGAGACTTCTGCCTGCTTGCCGTGTCCATCCGCCATACCGGTCAGTCCCAGCCATCTGACCAGTGGGAGCCACCTGCTCTCTTACAAGGTCGTTCCCAGAGTAGCACCTGGTCCCTCAGCCCAGATCCTCCCTGGTCACGGTGTCGTTTGCCGCCGTACGATCAGGGTCGGTTCGGGTTGATACTTAGTCACGCCCCTCTGGGTCCCTCCTTGCACCTCGGCACAGAGGTTCCACCACCCGGACCCGTAACAGTTTGCTCGGGCCATGGAACCTGGTGGCACACAAGCTCCCTCACTCTCTGACCTATACCATGAAGTCTCCCGTCAGAGATCCCAACAGGAGTCCATCCTGAATCACCTGCGGAGTGTCAACTCCCGCTGGACACACTGACTGCTCCTCCAGTAACCACCGATAGTCGCACGACTCGCACCCCGGCAGCGCCGCTGCCCACCAATACCATGGCCTCCTGCTCTGGACCCCGGCTTTCTGCACCTCCTTGTTTCGGAGGCGACCCCGCTCAAGCTCGGGGCTTCATAAACCAGTGCACCCTGCACTTTGAACTCTTGGCTCATCAGTTTATCTCCGACTGGGCCAAAGTGGCATTCATCATGTCCCATCTCACTGGGGAGGCACTGGCTTGGCTAAATCCCCTGTGGGAGAGAGGAGACCCCCTGGTGTCCGACCTGTCGTCTTTCCTCACGGCAGAGTCTTCGATGAACCAGGACGTAAGACCTCATCAGCCTCCTCTCTACTACGTCTCCGCCAAGGGAGTCTCACAGTGGGCCAATATGCCATACGGTTCCGCACCCTCGCTTCTGAGCTTGCCTGGGATAAGGAGGCCCTGGTGTCCGTCTTCTGGGAGGGCCTTTCCGGCTGGATTAAAGACGAGCTCGCCGGTCGGGACATTCCTACCACCCTGGATGACCTGGTGTCACTGGCTACCCGGCTTGACATCCGGTTTCAAGAGAGCACCAAAGAGACCACCCGTGAGAGAAGGTTTCCCCGCCTTGCTCCTACTTTCCAGAGACCTGTCTCCTCTTCTGTCACTCCCTGGGTGCACTCACCCGAACCCATGCAGATCGACCAGACCAAGATGGTCAAATCTCGCCAAGAGTCACGCCGAGCCGAAGGGAGCTGATTCTTTTGTGGCAGTAAGGAGCACCTGATCCGTTCCTGCCCGGAGAGGCCGGGAAACTACAGTGTCTAGGACCGCTCGGAGAGGTCGCCATAGATAAAAGTAAGTCCTCTCCATCCCTGACTTTGTCTCTCTCTATCTCCTGGGGAGAGAACCGTCACTTTGAACTCGCCCACCTGGATTCTGGATCCGCTGGAAACCTCATCTCCCAGTTCCTGGTTGAGAAATACCATATTCCCACCAAGTCTCTGGCTGAACCATTGTCAGTCGCCTCCGTGGATGGAAGACTCCTTCCGGTGATCATCCTGCTCGTCACGGAACCCATAACCCTGCAGGTGGGAATGCTGCACTCTGAGGTTATCTCCTTCCATGTGCTACCCGGACTCTCCCACTCCCTATTGCTAGGCCTATCTTGGCTCCAGACACATGAATCTGTGTTGAACTGGCATTTCGGTGAAGTACTCCGGTGAGGGCCGTCCTGCCATAAGACCTCCCTGGTTCCGGTTCGCCCGGTTCGTCCACCACCTACCCCAGCTAATTTAACCGGTCTTCCGGCTCCTTACTGGCCCTATGCTGATGTCTTCGGTAAAAAGGAAGCAGAGACATTGACACCTCATAGGCCATATGATTGCCCGATCGACCTGGTACCTGGCTCCACTCCACCCCGTGGGCGTATTTATCCATTGTCTGCGGCTGAAACCCGGGCCTTGTCTGAGTACATAGAGGAGAATCTGGCTAGGGGATTCATCCGGAAGTCTACTTCCCCGGCTGGAGCTGGATTCTTCTTTGTCAAAAAAAAGGATGGCTCGCTACGCCCCTGTATTGACTATAGAGGACTCAATCAGATCATGGTTAAAAATATATACCCCCTGCCGCTCATCTCCGAGTTATTTGATCGCCTTAAAGGCGCCAGGATCTTTTCCAAGCTAGATCTACGTGGAGCGTATAACCTGGTCCGTATCCGTCAAGGAGACGAGTGGAAAACTGCATTTAATACCCGGGACGGACACTATGAGTACCGTGTGATGCCCTTTGGCCTCTGCAATGCTCCCGCCATCTTCCAATAACTGGTCAACGACATCTTTACTCCTGCGTGGTGGTATACCTGGACGACATCTTGGTCTTCTCTCCGGATCTTCCCACACACCGGAGGGATGTTCATCAGGTCCTGCTTAGGCTCAGGCAGAACCACCTCTATGCTAAATACGAGAAGTACCTTTTTGAGCAGACCTCTCTTCCATTCCTGGGCTATGTTATGTCCCAGACAGGCTTGCGAATGGATCCCGAGAGGCTCTCTGCTGTCCTAAAGTGGCCCCGTCCGGAGGGGTTGAAGGCGATACAGCGATTCCTGGGCTTCGCCAATTACTATCGTCTCTTCATTCCACACTTCTCGTCTCGGACTACTCCCATATCTGCGCTCACCCTTAAGGGAGCAAATCCCAAGGTATGGCCACCCGAGGCTGTGGAGGCCTTCATTTCCCTCAAGCAAGCCTTCTCCTCTGCCCCTGTGCTGCACCGTTCGGACTGCAACAAACAGTTCTACCTTGAGGTTGATGCTTCCTCCTCTGGAGCCGGAGCGGTGCTCACCCAAAAGTCTCCATCCGGGAGAATGGTAACCTGCGGTTTTTTCTCCAAAATCTTCTCCTCCTCTGAGCACAATTACTCCATAGGAGACCGAGAATTGCTAGCCGTCAAATTGGCGCTGGAGGAGTGGCGCTATCTGCTTGAAGGGGCTCTATACCCGGTGATCATCTACACGGATCACAAAAGTCTGGCATATCTCCAAAATACCCAGAGACTTAATCCACGTCAGGCCCGGTGGTCTTTGTTTTTTGCCCACTTCGATTTCATCCTTCATTTCCGCCCGGCGGACAAGAATGTCAAAGCTGATGCCTTGTCCCGATCCTTCCTGTCCTCCGTCCAAGAGGAAGAGCCTGTGCACATTATTGACCCCTCCAAGGTGATGAATGTGGCCCCCTTGGATTTGACTCGTCTTCCACCCGCAAGAAGTTCGTGGCAGTTCCTGACCGTGAGAAGGTTCTTCGCTGGGGTCATTCTTCTAAACTAGCTGACTATGCTGGCCAAAAGAAGACCTTCCTGCTCATTTCCCGGCATTACTGGTGGTCTACCCTGCGTAAGGATGTGGTAGACTTCGTCTCTGTCTGTTCATCTTGTGGCCGCAACAAAGTTCCCAGACACTTACCAGCCGGTCATCTCCTGCCGCTTCCCATACCTGTTGCCCCGTGGCGACACATCGCTATGGACTTCATTACCGATCTCCCTATTTCTGCCGGGTGTACTGTCATTTGGGTGGTCGCGGACCGCTTTTCTAAAATGCCCCACTTCATTCCCCTGCCTAGTCTCCCGTCTGCACCAGAGCTGGCTAAGGACTTTATCCGCTATATTTTCTGTCTCCATGGCCTACCCCTCCACATCATGTCGGATCGAGGGGTTCAATTCACCTCACGCTTCTAGAGAGCCACATGTAAACTGCTGGATGTCACCCTGGATTTCTCCTCCGCTTATCACCCTCAGTCCAATGGTCAAGTTGAGCGGATCAATCAGATCCTTACCAGCTACCTCCGGCACTTTGTTAATGCCCACCATTCTGATTGGGTGGACCTCCTTCCTTGGGCCGAATTCTCTTATAATAACCACGAGAGCGAATCCTCTTCCAAGTCCCCGTTCTTTATTGTCTATGGCCAACACCCCCGCATTCCGTTTCCCGTCTCCGCTTCTGTGGACAACCCTGACGCGGAGTCTCTTGTCAGCGAGTTTTCTACCATTTGGGAGAGTACTAGGTCTGCACTTATATGCTGATAAGAGACGTTTGGATCCGCCTCAATTCTGTCCAGGAGAAAAGGTTTGGCTCTCCTCCAAACATGTGCGGCTCAAGATATCCTCCTACAAGTTAGGTCCTCGCTTCATCGGCCCTTTCGAAATCCTCAAGCAAATTAATCTAGTGGCCTACAAGTTAAAACTTCCGGCCACCTTATGGATTCTCAACTCCTTCCATGTATCTCTCCTCAAACCCGTTGTCTTTAACTCTTTTTCCAACAATCCAGGTACTCCCCCTGCTCCGTTTCCGCTGAGGACGTCTTTGAGGTAGAGAGTATTCTGGCCACCAAGAGGGTAAGAGGAAAGACCGTTTTTCTGGTAGATTGGAAGGGGTTTGGTCCTGAGGAGAGATCTTGGGAACCCAGGGAGAACATCCACGCCCCGCTTCTCCTTGAAAAATTTCTTTCAGGCCAAAAAAAGAGGGGTACTAAAGGGGGGTACTGTAGCATTGACGTCTCTGCCCCTTGCTAGGCAGAGACGCTGTCCCTCTCACCTTCCTGCTCCTGGTGCGGCGTCCTCCAGCGCTTCTCCCCCCGCTGTTGCCGGCGCGCGCTCCTTCCCCGGCAATGTGCTTAGGGCGCGCGTGCTCCCCCTCTCTTAAAGGGACCGCGCGCGTCGTCCTAAGGAGTCCCCGGCCAATTGCCGGAGGACCTCCCATATATAAGGCACCTCCTCCAAAATGGAGGTGCCCGAGCAAAGTTGTTGCACAGTGTCGGATCTCTGATTCAGCCTTCAGGTCCCGCTGCTAGCCTGACTCCTCGTCCTGCCTGCCAACCAGTTATCTGCCCATTACCTGCCGAGCCTGCCAGCCTGCTCACCTGGAGCGCTCACCTGTGACCTGCCTGTTACCTGCCCTGTCTGCCAGTCCGCTCACCTTGGAGCATCCGCCTGTTACCTGCCCTGTCTGCCAGTCCGCTGCAGTGTCCATCCGCCATACCGGTCAGTCCCAGCCATCTGACCCATGGGAGCCACCTGCTCTCTTACAAAGTCGTCCCCAGAGTAGCACCTGGTCCCTCAGCCCGGATCCTACCTGGTCACGGTGTCGTTTGCCGCCGTACGACCAGGGTCGGTTCGGGTTGATACTTAGTCACGCCCCTTTGGGTCCCTCCTTGCATCTCGGCACAGAGGTTCCACCACCCGGACTCGTAACAGGCCACATAGCTCTAACTGTGGTTTTGCAGTTCCACGGTTCAAATCTCTGTATTATCCAGCTTTTGGCCTTTGTTCTGTAAAAAAAAACAGTAATAGTGTCTCCCTGATGTTCAGACACAAACATATCTGTTTAAAAGATTCTGGTGTAGGCTAGAGAAATAAAACTGTGGTTTTGCAGTTCCACGGTTCAAATCTCTGTATTATCCAGCTTTTGGCCTTTGTTCCGTAAAAAAAAAACAGTAATAGTGTCTCCCTGACTGTTCAGACACAAATATATCTGTTTAAAAGATTCTGGTGTAGGCCACATAACTATAACTGTGGTTTTGCAGTTCCACGGTTCAAATCTCTGTATTATCCAGCTTTTGGCCTTCTTTCCGTAAAATAAAACAGTAATAGTGTCTCCCTGATTGTTCAGACACAAATATATCTGTTTGAAAGATTCTTGTGTAGGCCAGAGAAATAGAACTGTGGTTTTCCTCTTCCATGGTTCTAATCTCCTTTTTATTACCCTTTTTCCATTGATAGTGTGAGTGTAAGCTATTTTACTTCATTTACAATGGGCAAGGCGCGTGGCAAGGGACGTGGAACTGGACGTTCTGGTGATGGTGCGTGTAGAGGACGGGGCCGTGGCCAGGGTGAAAATGTGTCACAATCAACAGCCACATCTTCTCTCTCCCACTTCTTGACCGAATTACTAGGGAAGCACACAACAATACCAGTATTGCGAACTTATCAGTGTGAACAGGTTATTAATTGGATAGCAGATAATACTTCCAGTTACCTGGGCACCACCACCTCCGGTCTGTCTTCCACACGGTCAAGTTTTAGTAGCCGTGAGTCTCGACCGCATACTCCTCCTCACCCTGATGCTCCTTTCTCTCACCATGCCGAGTGTCGTCAGACAGCAACTGATCCCACAGTTGGACACTCTGAAGAGCTGTTCACTGGTCCATTTCCATATTTGTGATCCTCGCCTGCTCCGCTTGAAGTGGTGGAAGAGGAGATCCCATGTAGCGATGCCCAAATATTTGAACAGCCACGGCCACAGGAAGATGACACTGGCAATTTGTCACAAGAGGTGGACGATGACGAGAGACAATTACCACGAAATGAGGAGGAGGATCGTGTTGCGGAAGTGGAAGAGGAGGAGGTGGTGGATGATCTAGTAACTGACCCAACGTGGCAGGAGGACACGCAGAGCGAGGCCAGCAGCACACAGGGGGAGGGAGGCAGAGTACCTCAACAGGCAGGAAGAAGCAGTGTGGTGGCCGCAGACAGAAGGCGGGCAACCGTTCCCCGTAACACCAACACGAGGGACATTGCCAGTACAACCGGTAGGTCTTCCAGAGTCTGGAATTTTTTTAAAGACTCTGCTGATAACCCCAAAAAGACCATTTGTACCACTTACCATGCCAGCATCTGCAGGGGTGACAAAACCACCAGCCTCACCACCAGCATGATCAGGCACATGTCAGCAAAGCACCTGACTTTGTGGGGCGAACTCCAGGGTCCATGACCAGTGTCAGCGGGTGTCACCACTGCTTCTTCTGCTGTTGTGCGTGTAAGAGAACCCCCTGCTGTGCATGCAAGGCAATCCCCTGTCCATACTGCATGCAAAGATGACCCCTCCTCTCAGTCTCCACTTGTTATGGCAGTTTCTCAAGAAACAGCATCAATGTCCACGTCCACGTCCCACCGCAGCGTTCAATTGTCCATATCCCAGACCTTTGAACGAAAGCGCAAATTCGCAGCCAATGCCCAACAGGCCACAATCCTAAATTCGCACATTTCACGACTGCTTGCGTTGGAAATGCTGCTTTTTAGGCTGATGGAGACGGAATCCTTCCGCAACCTTATGGCGGTGGCCTCAACAACGCAGTTACTGGAAAAGTGCTTGAGGTCAGGGACGGTACAGTACATCTCCCTGACGGCACACTGGGTAAACATAGTGGAAGCAGGGACTTAGTCGGACCTTGGGACGGAACATATCCTCACCGAGGATTGCAGGCCCTATGTCAGTCAGAGTTGCCCCCAAAGTGTACAGCTCCTGCGCATCATCCTCCTCCTCCTACTCATGTTCAGCCTCCATCTTAGATATCACCACATCAGTTACCAGCTGGAAGCACTGCAGTACTGCCTCCGCCAAGCGGCAACAGGCTGTGCTGAAACACATAAGTTTAGGTGATAAACCTCACACTGCTTTTGAGTTGTGGACAGCTGTGAAAGAGCAGGCAGATCTCTGGCTGAGACCGCTAAACCTACATCCAGGCATGCTTGTGTGTGACAATGGCCTGGATGTCTGACATATGTACCATCCTGACAAACTTTGAGGAGTCCACCAAGATGGTGAGTGACGATGACGCCATCATTAGCGTCAGCATCCCACTTGTCTGTCTTTTGCAACACTCTCTGCAGAGAATTGAAGAGGAGGCATTGCAGCCAGAGTATGATGAGATGGATCAAGAAGCCGTAGCGGGCGATTACACACAGCCCAGTCTCATCTGATCGCAATGTGCATTGGGGGACAATGAGGGAGAGGAGGAGGAGGAGGAACAGGAGCTGGTATCATGCGCTGTAGACGGTAGTACCTGTACAACTGTCATACCGTCGGTTCAGAGTGGGTGGCCTGAGGACAGTGGGGAGGAGGAGGAGGAGAGCATGGTCAGTCGTCAACTTGGTGAGGACACGGAAGTTTTGCCCTTTACCAGTCTGGCACGCATGGCTGACTTTATGTTACGCTGCCTTAATCGTGACCCTCGCGTTGTCAAAATGTTGGGGGACAGTCATTACTTTTTGGTGACACTTTTAGACCCCCGCTACAAGGAGAACTTTCACTCTCTTATTCCTGAGGTGGAGAGGTCTACAAAAATGTGGCAGTACCAGATGGCCCTTGCTGCAGATCTGTTAAAAAAATTCCCATCTGAACACGCTAGCGGCAGAGAGCCCAACCAAGGCGTACAGGCGAGAGAGACGCAACTGCAATCCAGCAGAGGCAGGGGAACACTGTCAACGTTCTGGGACAGTTTTCTGAGACCCCCCCAGCTTACAGGCCCTGAGGCGCGGGGTACTCTCACAAGGAGTGGAAAGTTTCAAAAGATGGTGAGGGAGTACCTTGCCGACAGTACCAGCTTCCTCCGTGATTCCTCTGTGCCTTTTAATCATTGGGTATCCAAGCTGGACACTTGGAATGAACTCACTGTGTATGCCTTGGAGGTCCTGGCCTGCCCTGCCGCTAGCGTGTTATCGGAGCGTGTTTTTAGTGCCGCTGGGGGAATTATAACTGATAAGCGCACTCGCCTGTCAACTGACAATGCTGACAAGCTGACCCTTATCAAAATGAACAAGGGCTGGATTGGGCCAGACTTCTCATCACCACCAAATGACAGCAGAGTAAAATAAAGTCAAATCCACTGTGTTATTTCGGGAGGTGTATTCCCATGCACCGCTTCACACCCACACATGGGTATACGCTTCCTCATTTTGGCTGTATTTTGCTCTTCTCCTTATTCTCAGCCTCAACCACCACTATACCACCAGGGTGACCGTGGTCCATGTTGCCAGCAATGCAAGTTCCTCCGTCCTAATTTTTGGCAGCCTTTGCTTGGAAGGCATAGGCAAAGACTACGGGAGACCCACTCCCCAATAATGGGAATAATGTTCTTAATATGCTGTACTGCATGGCTCTTGTTTGCCAGCATTGCAAGTTCCTCCGTCCTAATTTTTGCCAGCTTTTGTTTGGAAGGCATAGGCAAAGACTATGGGAGACCCACTCCCCAATAATGGGAATAAAGTTTTTAATATGCTGTACTGCATGGCTCTTGTAAGGGGCATTAAAACCGTCTTGCTAAGCTACTGTGATCTCCACGTCTCTTCCAAGAGGCATTAAAACAGTCTTGCTAAGCTACTGTGATCTCCACGTCTCTTCCAAGGGGCATTAAAACCGTCTTGTTAAGCTACTGTGATCTCCATGTCTCTTCCAAGGGGCATTAAAACCGTCTTATTAAGCTACTGTGACCTCCACGTCTCTTCCAAGGGGCATTAAAACGTCTTGTTAAGCTACTGTGATCTCCACGTCCCTTCCAAGGGGCATGAAAACGGTCTTGCTAAGCTACTGTGACCTCCACGTCTCTTCCAAGGGGCATTAAAACCATCTTGTTAAACCACTCTGAACGCCACGTCTCTTCCAAGTGGCATTAAAACCGTCTTGTAAAGCTAATGTGACCTCCACGTCTCTTCAACGGGGCATTGATATTGTCTTTTTTTCCACTGTAACCTCCACCACTCTTCCAAGGGGCGTTAAAACCATCTTGTTAAACCACTCTGAACTCCACGTTTCTTCCAAGGGGCATTAAAACCATCTTGTTAAGCTACTGTGATCTCCACATCTCTTCCAAGGGGCATTAAAACGGTCTTGTTAAGCTACTGTGACCTCCACGTCTCTTCCAAGGGGCATTAAAACCGTCTTGCTATACCACTCTGAACTCCACGTCTCTTCCAAGTGGCATTAAAACTGTCTTGTTAAGCTACTGTGACCTCCACGTCTCTTCCACGGGGCATTGATATTGTCTTTTTATTCCACTGTAACCTCCACCACTCCTCCAATGGGCATTAAAACCGTCTTGTTAAACCACTCTGAACTCCACGTTTCTTCCAAGGGGCATTAAAACCGTTTTGTTAAGCTACTGTGATCTCCACGTCTCTTCCAAGGGGCATTAAAACGGTCTTGTTAAGCTACTGTGACCTCCACATCTTTTCCAAGGGGCATTAAAACCGTCTTGCTAAACCACTCTGAACTCCACATCTCTTCCAAGTGGCATTAAAACCGTCTTGGTAAGCTTCTGTGACCTCCACTTCTCTTCCATGGGGCATTGAAATGTTGTTTTTAATTACCTCTAACCTCCACGACTCTTCCATTCACTGCTTAGGCCAACAGTGTACAGGAGGCCCAGTTGCTATAAATGTAAAAAACGGTTTAGTTAAGGCCCACTGACCTCCATGTCACTTCTAAGGGGCATTGGAGTGCCTCGAAATTTTTGGTAGGCATTGCACTCACTGTATGCTCTATAACTGTGTAGCCGAACCGCTCCTTTTGGTACAGAAACATATCCTACAAGACATGTGTGGTTGACTGGCCTGGTATTGATGTGAATGGTCCCTGTTCCTCCTACTCTTTCTCCTTTGCCACCACCTCATCCATCATTCATCACCTGAAGCTTTGTTTTAATGGGAGTCATAGAACTGGGATAGTAGCAGGAAAACATCCAGCAATCCTCGGAGGAGGTAGGATATGCGCCAAAACGCTGACCACCTCAGGCCTAGCCGCTACTACTTACAGTACATGCGTTTGCATTCCAAGGAACAGAAAGCTAAGGAGATGGATGGCCTCATGATCATGAATAATTTACTCGTTGTTTAGGAGGCCGACCACTGCTGCTGTCTACCTTCTGAACTTTGTGTTGAAGCCTGAATGACCCAGGACCCGCAATCCTCTATGTCTTGAGGACGTGTTGGATCCCAGTGTCCAACTGTTTCCCGGCTTCCACAATATTAACCCAGCGTGAAGGCGTCAGTGAGATGGACCATCCCTGGCCACATTCACTTGTCCACGTGTTTGTGGTTAGGCTGTCCTTCCCACTAAATGCAATGGGGAGGGCACAGGTAATGTTTTGGTATGCGTGCTTGTGTAGGCGCACCGGGACAAATAGGGGCGGCTGGGGACCGTTTATGGACACCTGGCCGCCCCCAGGCGGCTGGGGACCGTGTGTGGGCACCCGGCCTTGGGGTGGCTGGGGACCGAGTATGGACACCCGGCCACCCCCTGGTGGCTGGGGACCAAGCATGGACTCCCGGCCGCCGGGCGGCTGGGGATTGAGTATGGATACCAGGCCGCCGACACAGCCATGACGTGGTGGCCAGATTCCGCCTCCACATGCCTAAAAGGCCCAATTTCAAATGCAAGCAAGCAGTATGGTATTGCAGTCTGGGGGTGTGTGGGTGGCAGGCTGCATACTTGCGCTTGCATTGCAAGGAATGGGGGAGGTACAATTGAACACTGCCCTGGGACAAGGACTTGCACGGGGATAGTTGCAAGTCTGCATCTTCTGATGCGGCAAGGATCACTTCTGATCTGTACACTTTTAGGCAGTGACCTGGGTGTCAGAAATGCTTCCAGGGGTCTTCCTCATGCTGTTCCCATGTCTTTTCAGCACTGTATGCATGTGTCACACAGCAAATGGCCAGATAAGGTTGTAAAATGACATTTCCTGGTGAATGCATTTGTCACGGTTGAAAGCAATACAAAAGTGCAAAAACGCATTAAAAATGCTACTTGTGAACATAGCCCAAGGTGTAGAGGAGTATTTTTGTTTTTGGTTATTTATTTTACCTTATACACAAGTCTTTACCCTGGAAAGGAAGTTCCTTAACATACTTCACAGGAAAGCAGTTTCAGTTTAGTTTTTGAACGTTTTATTGTGAGCCCGTAAAAGTGGTTTAATACCTCTGACCACGTTGTTGACAGCAGTGACCTGGGGGTCAGAAATGCTTCATGGGGCGATCCCCATGCTGTCCCCATGTCATTTGAGCACTGTCACTATCGTTTTAGGCACTTTTTAGGCTTTCTACAGACTGCCGGGGGTGCAAAAATGCTCGGGACTCACATAGACTAACATTGGGCTCGTTGCTCGGGTCTAGCACCCGAGTATCACGGTGAGCTTGGCCCGAGCTTCGAGCACCTGAGCATTTTAGTGCTCGCTCAACACTAGTAACCACCCTTGTACGTCTCGAGATGTAGAAAGTCTCAAACGGATATGTGGTTTGGATGTTGCCCATAGGTGCCCGGGTTGCTGTGTTGTGACGTTTATCTTTCAGACACCCACATTCCCTCGTCACGTACCTCTCAAAATCTTTCTGCATGTACGGCCAGAAGAAACGTTCACGGATCAAGTTCGTTGTCCTATCCACTCCCAATGTGTCCCATGTTTTCATGGAGTTCTTTGAAGACCAACCGGAATACTCTGGGTAGTACCAACTGTCAGTTTTGTCCTCCTTTATGATACAGGATACAGTCTTCTCTGAGGTAGAGCTTCGTCCATTCTCTCTCTCGTTTACTTGGAAACTGATTTTGGTCACATAAAGTAGTATTCTACCTATTATCTGATCTTCCCGTTGTGCTCTAGGGATTTTCCCTTTCGGTAGTTCTTGAATAGACCGGGGGTGATCTTGTTCTCTCGCTTTTATGGTGGTTTCCACCATCAACGGACACCACAATGGTGTGTCTTCCTCCTGATAAGCTTGTACTGCTTGGGTAGTGCTCTCAACTGCTTCTAGACTGACTACCTCTGAGCATTCTTGCATGAACTCCTCAGGCTCTAGTGCCATTCTTGACAATCCGTGAGCATCCGCATTGCATTTTCCTGGCCTGTATTTGATGCTGAAATTTAAGTCAGCTAGTTCAGCGACTCATCTCTGACCGGTTGCATTCAGTTTGGCTGTAGTAAGGACATAGGTCAAAGGGTTGTTGTCAGTGTATACTTAAACTCTTTGCTGTAGTAGAGATAATCTCTAAATCGTTCACATATAGCCCATTTCAGGGCCAGGAACTCCAATTTTCCGGAATGTAGATGGTAATTCTTCTCGGCATCTGTCAATGTTCTAAAACCGTAACCGATGACTCTCAATTTTCCATCTTGATGCTGATACAGGGCAGCTCCCAGTCCAACTTGAGAAGCGTCACAATGAAGAACAAATGATAAATTGAAATCAGGATATCAAAAGATGGGTGGTTTTACCAGGTAGTCTAATAGTTCTTCCAATACCTCCTGGTGGTATGCTGTACTGAGAATGGGCTGTTGGGACAAAACGGCATTGTTTCTTTTAAGCCCCGTCCTACCCGCGTTCTTCTTTTTCTCCGTGGGTGTTGTCGTCTCTGTCGTCCCCCCCAAGAGGAGGTATAGTGGGGCGGCAATCCTGGATAAGTTCCGTATGCAAATGCGATAGTAGGAGAGGAATCCTAATATCTGCCTCCCTGACGGTAAAGGGCCGCTTGTCTTTTAAGGCCAGTACCGGAGTGATTTCTGCTGGGTCCATGGTATATCCTTCTCCGGACACAATTTTCCCTAGAAATCGACCTTGCCTTTTGAACAGTTCACAATTTTTTGGGGTCAACTCAACTACATGTTGTTGATATCGTTGTAATACGGTCCTCATGTGTTCAACATGCTCCCGGAAGGTTTTGCTGTGTACCACATTGTCATCCAAGTACGGCTGGCAGATATCGTCCCTCAATCCTTCTAAACATGTCTCCATGCTCCTCTGGAATTCTGCTGGAGCTGAACTGAGCCCAAACGGTATGCGGATCCACTCGTATAATCTCCACGGTGTGATGAATGCTGTCAAGGGTCTACTGGACTCTATGACAAACACTTGGTGGTATGCCTTACCCTGATCAATGACAGAGAACCAGGTACTTCCTGATAGGCTATACAGCATATCTTGAATCTTTGGTATCGGGTGTCGATCAGGAACTGACTTTCGGTTTAGTTCCCGGTAATCACAACAGAGTCTCAATGTACCGTCCTTCTTCCTAACGCAGACAACAGGAGAGGTATAAGACGACTTTGACTTTTGGACCCAACCTCTATTGATGAGATCTTGTAAATATTCTTTCACTTTACGATGTAATGGTTTTGGCACAGACATGTAACTTCTGGTTACTGGGGCCATGTCTTTCAAATTGATTTCCAGTTGCAGCGATGGGATACAGCCTATATCAGAGTCATCTTTAGAGAATGCATGACGCTCTTCTCTCAGCATCTGTTTTGCTATCGCTATATCTTCAGCACACAAGTGTTCCAGGCATACTGGGGGATCCAAGGACCCTGAGGTGGGTCGTGCAATTTCCTCCCCAGGGCAACTCCTGTTCCTTGGTGGGGAGACTGAATTAACGGTAGACCCATGGGCGGGTCTAACACTGGCTGGATATACCGTTTTAACAGTTTCAATGTGACCCAACACAGTCTTTGGATTCAGTCTAATTTTGTGTTTCGTAGTATTAATCACCGTTACTGTCACCCGAACAAACCCACCAGTAGGAATCGTAAGCACAGTCTCACCTTGAACTAGGCCTTCCGGACGTTCTGAGGAGTCTTTTGGCACAAACAGTCTTTTCTGGACTTTTCTTCCCGGTTTTACCTGGACTCCAAACCTCACCCCCACCATTTGGTTTGCAGGGATGATGGTTGGGCGCCAGCCTACCTTGACTTCTTTTAGGTCCATTGTATTCTGTGATTTATTTACTCTATGAATCACATTTTCCACGACAGTGTTGGGTATGGCAAGTGATGTTGCAATTGCATCCACCACCAGCGTCCCTGACTTGTATTTCGTGATGACTTCACTGATCACATTGTAACCCAGGATAGGATCCTCTGCCACTTTCTGATCACTGGTCACGAGAAAAGGTACGAAAAGCTCAATGGTGTTGCTGTTCTTCGTGGCCCTCAGTTGGAAAGTCACTTCCACCCAGCCTATGAAAAGGATTTCGGTCTGGTTGACAGCTTTGCCGTGGAGTTCCACTGGTCCTAAGAGTTCTTTTACCAAAGGCAGGTATGTGGCAGGTAGCGCCTTCTCCATTCTTCATTTAAAAGGCTCGCTTGGGCTCCTGTGTCCCACAGTGCTTTTACCAGGAGTCCATCTATCTGGCACTGTATAAAGCACCTTTCACCAATTAGGCTGATAAAGCTATCTTTACTGACCAAGGAATCCTCCTCCCAGGAGTATTTCGTTTGACCTCCGCAATGGGCATTAAGTAACTGATGCCCCTGTCTCTCTTGCAGCTGTTGTAGACGGGAACACACTTGGGAATAGTACTGACGCAGCTGTTTTACCTCATGCACCGTTCTGGGGTTTGGTGAGATTTGGATTTGCTTCTAGGGCCTCCTCCATGTCGGGGTTACCAGTGCCCTGCACTGGCAACCTCCTGTCTTTTAACCCAACCGACTGTGACCATTGGCATTCTTGGCATAATGTCCTTCCTCACCACATCTTAGACAGTGTACACACACCATACTCTGATTTGATGAACGGCACGCTTCACAAGCCAGGTATCTTCTGTTTTGGAACCCACTCCTGGGTCTGAGGGACAAATTCTGGCCTGGAGCGATTCAACTTTTTCACCTCAATCAACTCGGCTCGCAGTTCTCCTATTACTTCCTCCCAGTTAGCGCTGGCGGTTCTCTCTTTTGTTGGTGATTTAAGGTTTCCTCCCGGAAGTGGCAATGGAGGGTCTCCATGATGATCTTCGGACTGGCCACCGGGGGCCTCCAACTTCAGCTGACTCATTTCTTTTACTTACTTTTTTTTTTTTTTACTTCCTGTTTTGTATTTCCTGTGTTGTCATAATTGTTAGTGTCCTTTGATTGGTGCACCTACCTTATATAATGGTTGCTCTTTCATTTGCTCTCTAATCTACCTGAGGAAGATAGCATCTGCTATCGAAACACGTTGTGGCGTTAGAGAGCATACTAAACAATAAAAGGTTTGTGTGTTATAACCTAATCCCCTGTCTAGTTGTTCTAGTGCTTCACTAACACCGCACAATTCCTTCTTTCTTGATTGCTAATCTCCCCTGTGGAGAGCGGTGGAAGCTGCTCTGTTTACAACTAGCCTACTACAGGACCTGTCGTGATGTCATTGTGGAACGCCCACTTCGGTCACACGGTCCTGGTCATGTGACCGCTGAAGCAGACAGAAGCTCTCTACAGCAGTTCCTGCTAAGCTGCGGTCATCTTACAGACTCCCACCTGGAAGCTTTTTCCCTTGTTATACGGGGCTCCTTTGCACAGCAGGACCAGGTGAGTGGTCACAACATATCCCCCTTCATTTCTCCCCCAAACCTCAGGCTCTTCACCATTGGCGCTCCAACTGCTTTTGTTTTCCATATTTGCATAAACGGCAGCTAACAGTTGCCTTCGGTTGTCTGCTTTAGAAATCTGTTCTTCTGACATCTTTATATGTTCTTCTACTGTTCTCAATTCTTCACAGGTTAACTGAAGAAGCAGCTCACTAAGTCTATCCATTTGTATTTCCACATCCATTGCTGCTAGTGAGTTTTCTTTAGGGCTGGTCCCCTTTAACTGGTGTAGCAGAGTTGAGTTGAGGTGCTGTGCTGCTGTGTTTTTCCAGATACTTTTCCTCTTCTCCCTCTACACGCTAATTCCCACTCAGGACTCCCCGTATGGGCCACCAATGTTACACGCACGTCGCTAGGTTCAGATAGGGGCGAGACAGGTTACCTGAATTCTTTGGAATCCTGGGGGAACCGTTACTCAGGACGACCATAGACCATGTGCTGCAGTTTCTCTCAGGCACACAGGGGTATTGACCCTCAGGCACAGACACGTAGATTGTTTCACTTGCTGACTAGACACACTTGACAAGAGTCCTTATAAACGGTAGAACAGTAGCATTTAATAAGAAGTCGCACAGCCAGTGAAAGTTAAGTCTTATGAGCAACAGGCTCCAGTGATAAACAGTACAGTTTCCTTAGCAGCACAGCAGTTCACAGTCTTCCCAGTAGTACAGGATAGCACAGTTCTAATGCAAAGGCACATTAATGAACACTGCATTCTTTACAGCACAGTGAGATGGAGGAGGGGGGGAGGGTTTGCTGAGGGAGATGATCCCTGTGACACCATTTCTTACAGTCCTTATCTTTCTACTTGACAATACTCTGCACTGCTAGTTCAGGAACTCTACCTGACGTGTGCTTAGCTTCACTCCAGACTTTAATTCTGTTCACTTGCAGTGGCCCTTCTGTGAGATACAGAACACACAAACCACCTTTCTCTTCAGCTCCAGCCAGACAGTAAACAACTTCCCCACAATCCCCCTGGGGCTCTGCTAAAACACTCATCTTCTCCTGTGACTGTGTTAACCCCTCTAGTTAATGGATGCTTCTGGAGCACAACACTTCCTGTCTCATGTGCTTGTGTTACTTCTAATAGTTGCTGGGTGCTTTTAAAGCAACAGCACTACTTCTGCATGTCACACTCTGCAACAGCACTACTTCTGCATGTCACATAAATATATATATTTCAAAATTATAAAAGCAGCACTCCAGTCCAGAGAAAAAAGTTGATTTTAATGGCCCATATGGCGATGTTTCGGTCCACAGTGGGGACCTTTCTCAAGCAAATAACAAAGTGCATATGCATAGTATATAAGGCAAACCACTTACAAAAGTAATTTAGCAGCAATTATTCCAAAACAGTGTATTATGACACATATTATAAATCATCCCATAGGATAATGAATACAGTATAATATTAAGGGGAGCATGTGCAACAAGTGACAGTGTACATAAAATTAACAATGACAAAATCCATATTAATACTTAATTAGTCATTTAATAACAGCTGTATAGAATTAGCAGACAAAGTGACTCACCCCATATGCCATTAAATTTGCGCCAAACACCGGCGTCCACATAGTACTAGTGAGCATGTCCAGAGCAAACATACTTCCGCAATTGCGCTATAGCACTGAATCAAAAAGTTAGGGGCAGTGGGCATGCGCAGTGTCCGCAATGACCTGTTCTGCCATCTTAACTCCGGGGCACAATATAATGCCCATGCGCCATATGACATCAGTGCACCCTTGCGCATGGCAAGAGGAGATCGTATCAGGTGACAAAAACGTATTCAGTGTGCGCTTGCGCACTGCAAAAAACATTGCTTCTGACACCATTTTGCAAGAGGGAATGTGGCCCAAACATCGCTCTTATTGTATGCACATAGAATATTATCTATTTCAGCGTAGACCACAATGCATCAATCCTGGCAATATCAGAAAGCATGCAGATACATGGTCAATTGAGATCTGAGGTAATACTGAATATTAACATAGTCCATATCTGGAATGGGAACACTCCCCATTAGCTGGGAACAGCAACCCAGGGTCCAGTAAGGGAAGCGGAGAGGGTACACAATATAAACCTCTCTAATCACAACCCATACAGACTACATGTAAGATTATAAACCAACCTCTGACCATATAAATCATAGTCACCATTATCATCATATTCCTCATTATGTAGAAAAAGAAGATTATATTCCTCTGGACAGTAGCACATCATAAGTTACAGAAAAAAATAATTTTAAATCATCAATCAAGATAACATTAACCATGTAGAATAGGGATGAATCATGTTTCCCAGCTTTTCTTACAGCCGTAGTTAATCTAAAAAAAGGAAAAAAAATAAAAACAAATTAGTACCATAAAATACCACAGATTGGACGAAAAAAATCACCAGGATAAACTAAAGATTTTCAATGCCTACAGAGTAATATTCATCTTAAAATCCACATTAAAACCATGTGGCTTCAAAGTATCCAACTTCCTAATCCACTCCAATTCCCTTATTTTAAGCAAACGTTCTCTATCCCCTCCACGTCTCAAAGGTGAAATATGGTCAATAATTATAAATTTTAAAGATTTCTCAGTATGTCCATTTTCAATAGAGTGTTTAGAAACCGGCAGATCTAACCGTTTTTTTTCTAATAGTCTATCTGTGATAATTTATACGTGTTTTAAAATCCAATGTAGTTTCGCCGACATACAGTAAATTACATGGGCACTGTAACATATAAATTATATACTCAGAGGAGCAGGCAAGATAGTGATTGATCGAAAATGTCTCACCAGTTCTTGTATTCTGAAATTCTCTTCCTTTAAGCATATTAGAACAATTGACACAATTAACCCTCCGTCAGGGGCAATATGTTTCATAACGAGTTTACGGGCATTGCGCCTGTCAGGCGCAGGCTAGAAAATTGGCTATATTTTCCTTTCTTTAAAATTTCAATGCTATAAAAGTGATCAGTTACCTTAATAGGAATGTAATAAATGAGAATACACATAATCAGGTGGAAAAAAAATGTTTACTAACCAGAAAAGTAACACTAACCAGACAAACCACTTAAGATAGAGCCAGTATGTGTACAGTCCTGACCAAGGCTATTAAGTACATGAATGGTATAAACCTGAAATTGAAGAAGATTTTAATATGGGGGAAAACTCGGACGGACAGATAGTGTGTTTAGGCGATACGCCAGTCTAAAGAAATGGGTTTTTAGGGTCCGCTTGAAACTGTGGGTATTAGGAATTAATCAAACTGTCCTGGGTAGTGCATTCTAAAGAATTGGTGCAGCACGCGAGAAATCTTGGAGATGGGAGTGGGAAGTTCGGATTATGGAGGATTTTAGATTTAAATCATTGGCAGAACGGAGAGCACGTATAGGGTGGTAGACTGAGACAAGGGAGGAGATGTAGGGGGGTACTGAAGCATGGAGCGCTTTGTGGGTAAGCGTGATAAGTTTAAATTGAACTCTATATTGGATGGGTAAACAATGCAATGACTGGCACAGGGAAGAGGCATCGGTGTAGCGGTTGGCGAGGAATATGATCCTAGTTGCTGCGTTAAGGACAGATTGGAGAGGGGAGAGTTTAGTACCACCAATATTATTTGCACGCCTATATGAAATCAACAGAGGGAGTTTAAATTCCTTAATCTCAGGCAAACACTTGCCTAATATAGGCCAATGTTTTCTAACAATATTTGTCACAGTTCTACTCTCCTCACAGAAGGAAGTCACCATCGGTATCCTATTCAAAATTTTCTCTCCTCTCTCCACCCCACTAAGAATACTACCACGATCTATACCCTTTACTTTTTCTTTGCACTTATAAAGCAATTTTGTAGGATATTTTCTAATAGCAAATTTGTCCACCATAATTTCCAAAGATAAATCAAATTTCTGTGTCTCACTTACAATCCTCCTAACTCGGAAGAACTGACTGTGTGGTAGGGACTCCACCATTTTCTGTGGGTGGTGACTGTCATATCTTAACAAATTGTTCTTATCCGTCGGTTTCACAAACAATTCCGCGCTGAACTTGTTATCCTCATATTTAACCAAAACGTCCAGAAACTGTATTTCAGTGTCAGAATATACAAGCGTAAATTTGATATCACTATCAAGCTGTTCAAAAAGGTGTGGAATTCAATCAATTCATCAACCGTTCCAGACCATAAGAGGAGGACGTCATCTATGTATCTTCACCACCCACAGGCATGTCTGAAGTGGTCGGACACATAGACGAGGTCCTCCTCCATGACCATCATAGTCAAATTAGCGTAAGCGGGCACCATATTGGCGCCTATAGCTGCACCCCTCCGTTGCACATAATACTTATCACTAGTGTTGAGCGAGCATGCTTGACACTGCTCGGTACTCGCCCGAGCATCTCACTACTCAGGATGTTCGGCGAGCACCGAGCATTTCCGGGTTACTCGGGCGGGAGCTAGGGTCTCCGCTCTGCACGTTTGGCGCTCATTACAGAGCCAATGAACATGCAGGGATTGCCAGCCAGTCACTGTAATGCCGCAGCCATGTTGTTTGTGGGCATTACAGTGATTGGCTGGCCGCACAGCATCACCTCGAGTATTTAAAACTGGGCGCCGCCATCTTGGACACAGTCGCTCCGGATCAGACAGTGTAGGGTCAGTGCTGCTGAACTAGGGAGAGATTTATCCTGCGAAATAGTTAGTGTAGGGTATCTAAAGCCTGCCAAATCAAACAAACAGTCCTTCTTAGGACTAATATCCATCCCAGATATCAGGCAGACAGGCAGGCAGGCTGTATAGGAGACGCAGTGGTTATACCAGCAAACGCTGCATTACAATCCTGTCTGCTCCTGCTGGTCAAATTGCTAGACTTATTCCCCAGTCTCAGGGGCCAGGAAAAATCCTTTTTTTTTCATCTAAATCCTGTATTTTTTTTTTCCTCAGTCAGACTGTCCAAATACGCGTCTTATTAACCTTTTTGTATCCCCCCCCCCAAAAAAAAAAATTGAGTGTGTCTGTGACTGTTCAGACACCAATATATCTGTTTAAAAGAGTCTGGTGTAGGCCAGAAAAATATAACTGTGGTTTAGCAGTTCTACGGGTCAAATCTCTGTATTATCCTTTTTTGGCATTTTTTGCCGTAAAAAAACCCATTAATAGTGTCTCCCTGACTGGTCAGGCACAAATATATCTGTTTAAAAGAGTCTGGTGTAGGCCAGAAAAATATAACTGTGGTTTTGCAGTTCCACAGGTCAAATCTCTGTATTATCCTGTTTTTAGCATTTTTTGCCGTAAAAAAACAGTAATAGTGTCTCCCTGATTGTTCAGACACAAATATATCTGTTTAAAATAGTCTGGTGTAGGCCAGAAAAATATAACTGTGGCTTTGCAGTTCCACGGGTCAAATCTCTGTATTATCCTGTTTTTAGCATTTTTTGCCATAAAAAAAAACAGTAATAGTGTCTCCCTGATTGTTCAGACACAAATATATCTGTTTAAAATAGTCTGGTGTAGGCCAGAAAAATATAACTGTGGTTTTGCAGTTCCACAGGTCAAATCTCTGTATTATCCTTTTTTTTTGCATTTTTTGCCATAAAAAAACTGTAATAGTGTCTCCCTGACTGGCCAGACACAAATATATTTGTTTAAAAGAGTCTGGTGTAGGCCAGAAAAGTATAACTGTGGTTTTGCAGTTCCACAGGTAAAATCTCTGTATTATCCATTTTTTGGCATTTTTGCCATAAAAAAAAACCTGTAATAGTGTCTCCCTGACTGGTCAGACACAAATATATCTGTTTAAAAGAGTCTGGTGTAGGCCAGAAAAATATAACTGTGGTTTTGCAGTTCCACAGGTCAAATCTCTGTATTATTCTTTTTTTGGCATTTTTTGCCGTAAAAAAAAACTGTAATAGTGTCTCCCTGACTGGTCAGACACAAATATATCTGTTTAAAAGAGTCTGGTGTATGCCAGAAAAATATAACGGTGGTTTTGCAGCTCCATGGGTCAAATCTCTGTATTATCCTATTTTTGGCATTTTTAGCCGCAAAAAAAACTGTAATAGTGTCTCCCTGACTGGTCAGACACAAATATATCTTTTTAAAAGAGTCTGGTGTAGGCCAGAAAAATATAACTGTGGTTTTGCAGTTCCACTAGTCAAATCTCTGTATTATCCTGGTTTTGCAGTTCCACTATTCAAATCTCTGTATTATCCTGTTTTTGTCATTTTTTGCCGTAAAAAAACAGTAATAGTGTCTCCCTGATTGCTCAGACATAAATATATCTGTTTAAAATAGTCTGGTGTAGGCCAGAAAAATATAACTGTGGTTTTGCAGTTCCACGAGCCAAATCTCTGTATTATCCTGTTTTTGGCATTTTTTACCGTAAAAAAAACCAGTAATAGTGTCTCTCTGATTGTCCAGACACAAATATATCTGTTTAAAAGAGTCTGGTGTAGGCCAGAAAAATATAACTGTGGTTTTGCAGTTCCATGGGTCAAATCTCTGTATTATCCTTTTTTTGGCATTTTATGCCATAAAAGAAACTGTAATAGTGTCTCCCTGACTGGCCAGATACAAATATATCTGTTTAAACGATTCTGGTGTAGGCCAGAAAAGTATAACTGTGGTTTTGCAGTTCCACAGGTCAAATCTCTGTATTATCCTTTTTTGGCATTTTTTGCCATAAAAAAAACTGTAATAGCGTCTCCCTGACAGGCCAGACACAAATATATCTGTTTGAAAGATTCTGGTGTAGGCCAGAAAAGTATAACTGTGGTTTTGCAGTTCTACAGGTCAAATCTCTGTATTATCCTTTTTTGGGCATTATTTGCCGTAAAAAAACACTGTAATAGTGTCTCCCTGACTGGTCAGACACAAATATATCTGTTTAAAAGAGTCTGGTGTAGGCCAGAAAAATATAACTGTGGTTTTGCAGCTCCACGGGTCAAATCTCTGTATTATCCTTTTTTGGCATTTTATGCCATAAAAAAACAGTAATAGTGTCTCCCTGATTGTTCAGACACAAATATATCTGTTTGAAAGAGTCTGGTGTAGGCCAGAAAAATATAACTATGGTTTAGCAGTTCCACAGTTCAAATCTTTGTATTATCCAGCTTTTGGTATTTTTTCCTTAAAGAAAAACAGTAATAGTGTCTCCCTGATTGTTCAGACACAAATATATCTGTTTGAAAGATTCTTGTGTAGGCCAGAGAAATAGAACTGTGGTTTTCCTCTTCCATGGTTCTAATCTCCTTTTTATTACCCTTTTTCCATTGATAGTGCGAGTGTAAGCTATTTTACTTCATTTACAGTGGGCAAGGCGCGTGGCAAGGGACGTGGAACTGGACGTTCTGGTGATGGTGCGTGTAGAGGATGGGGTCGTGGCCAAGGTGAAAATGTGCCACAACCAACAGCCACATCTTCTCGCTCCCAGTTCTTGACCGAATTAATAGGGAAGCACATAACAACAAGACCACTATTGCGAACTGATCAGTGTGAACAGGTTATTCATTGGATAGCAGATAATACTTCCAGTTACCTGGGCACCACCACCTCCGGTCTGTCTTCCACACGATCAAGTTTTAGTAGCCGTGAGTCTCGACCGCATACTCCTCCTCGTCCTGATGCTCTTTTCTCCCACCATGCCGAGTGTCATCAGACAGCAACTGATCCCACACTTGGACACTCTGAAGAGCTGTTCACTGGTCCATTTCCATATTTGTGCCCCTCGCCTGCTCTGCTTGAAGTGGTGGAAGAGGAGATGCCATGTAGCGATGCCCAAATATTTGAACAGCCACGGCCACAGGAAGTTGACGCTGGCAATTTGTCACAAGAGGTGGACGATGACGAGACACAATTGCAAGGAAGTGAGGAGGAGGATCGTGGTGCGCAATTGGAAGAGGAGGAGGTGGTGGATGATCTAGTAACTGACCCAGGAGGACATGCAAAGCGAAGCCAGCAGCAAACAGGGGGAGGGAGGTAGAATACCCGAACGGGCAGGAAGAAGCAGTGTGGTGGCCGAAAACAGAAGGCGGGCAACCGTTCCCCGTAACACCAACACGAGGGTTGTTGCCAGTACAACCGGTAGATCTTCCAGAGTCTGGAATTTTTTTAAAGACTCTGCTGATAACCCCAAAAAGGCCATTTGTACCACCTGCCATGCCAGAATCAGCAGGAGTGATAAAACTACCAGCTTGACCACCACCAGCATGATCAGGCACATGGCAGCAAAGCACCCAACTTTGTGGGGTGAACCCCATGGTCCACGACCACTGTCAGCGGGTGTCACCACTGCTTCTTCCGCTGTTGTGCATGTAATAGAACCCCCTGTTGTGCGTGCAAGGCAATCCCCTGTCCATACTGCATGCAAAGATGCCCCCTACTCTCAGCCTTCACTTGTTATGGCAGTTTCTCAAGAAACAGCATCAACGTCCACGTCCACGTCCCACCGCAGAGTTCAACTGTCCATATCCCAGACTTTTGAACGAAAGCGCAAATTCGCAGCCAACGCCCCACAGGCCACAATCCTAAATTCGCACATTTCACGACTGCTTGCGTTGGAAATGCTGCCTTTTAGGCTGGTGTAGACGGAATCCTTCCGCAACCTTATGGCGGTGGCCGTCCCTCGGTACTCGGTCCCCAGCCGACACTATTTTGCCCGGTGTGCCAGCCCCGCACTACACAAGCATGTGTCCCAAAACATCTGCCGTGCACTCAACAACGCAGTTACTGGGAGAGTCCACCTGACACCAGACACGTGGACAAGTGGTTGTGGCCAGGGACGGTACATCTCCCTGACGGCAAACTGGGTAAACATAGTGGAAGCCGGGACCCAGTCGGACCTTGGGACGGATCACATCCTCCCCACACCGAGGATTGCGGGCCCTATGTCAGTCAGAGTTTCCCCCACAGTGTACAGCTCCTGCGCATCATCCTCCTCCTCCTCATGTTCAGCCTCCATCTCAGATATCACCACAACAGTTACAAGCTGGAAGCACTGCAGTACTGCCTCAGCCAAGCAGCATCAGGTTGTGCTGAAACTCATAAGCTTAGGTGAGAAACCTCACACTGCTTGTGAGTTGTGGACAGCTGTGAAAGAACAGGAAGATCTGTGGCTGAGATCGCTGAACCTACATCCAGGCATGGTCATGTGTGACAATGGCCGTAACCTGGTGGCGGCTCTGAGTCGAGATCACACACGTACCATGCCTGGCTCATGTGCTTAACCTCATGGCTCAGCGGTTTCTTAAATCGTTCCCCGAGTTGCCAGATCTGCTCGTCAAAGTACGCCGCCTGTCAGCTCATTTTCACAAGTCGGCTGCAGCTTCCGCCGCCCTGGCTGTGTTGCAGCAGCGTTTGCAGCGTCCGGCACACCGACTGGTGTGTGATGTCCCCACACGTTGTAACTCTACCCTCCACATGTTGCAAAGGATTTGTGAGCAGAAGAGAGCAGTTGTGGAGTACCAGCTGCAACAAGGCCGTCGATATTCAGGTCAGACTCCACACATAAGACCTCAGGAGTGGACCTGGATGTCTGACATATGTATCATCCTGACAAACTTTGAGGAGTCCACCAAGATGGTGAGTGGCGATGACGCCATCATTAGCGTCAGCATCCCACTTGTCTGTCTTTTGCAATGCTCTATGCAGAGAATTAAAGAGGAGGCATTGCAGCCAGAGTATGATGAGATGGATCAAGAAGCCGTAGCGGGCGATTACACACAGCCCAGCCTCATCTCATCCCAACGTGCATTGGGGGACAATGAGTGAGAGAAGGAGGAGGAGGAAGAATAAGAGCTGGTATCATGCACTGTAGACGGTAGTACCTGTACAACTGTCATACAGTCGGTTCAGGGTGGGTGACCTGAGGACAGGGTGGAGGAGGAGAGCATGGTCAGTCGTCATCTTGGTGAGGACACGGAAATCTTGCCCGTTACCAGTCTGGCACGCATGGCTGACTTTATGTTACGCTGCCTTAACCGTGACCCTCGCATTGTCAAAATGTTGGGTGACAGTCATTACTGGTTGGTGACACTTTTAGACCCACGCTACAAGGACAACTTTCACTCTCTTATTCCTGAGGTGGAGAGGTCTACAAAAATGTGGTAGTACCAGAAGGCCCTTGCAGCAGAACTGTTAAAAAAATTCCCATCTGAACACGCTAGTGGCAGAGGTCACAGTTCGTTGACCAACCAAGGCGTACAGGCGAGAGAGACGCAACTCCAATCCAGCAGAGGCAGGGGACACTGTCAACATTCTGGGACAGTTTTCTGAGACAACCCAGCTTACAGGCCCTGAGGCGCGGGGTACTCTCACAAGGAGTGGAAAGTTTCAAAAGATGGTGAGGGAGTACCTTGCCGACCGTACCAGCGTCCTTCGTGATTCCTCTGTGCCTTTTAATTATTGGGTATCCTAGCTGGACACTTGGAATGAACTCGCTCTGTACGCCTTGGAGGTCCTAGCCTGTCCTGCCGCTAGAGTGTTATCGGAGCGTGTTTTTAGTGCCGCTGGGGGAATTATAACTGATAAGCGCACTCACCTGTCAACTGACAATGCTGACAAGCTGACCCTTATCAAGATGAACAAGGGCTGGATTGGGCCAGACTTCTCATCACCACCAAATGAGAGCAGAGTAACATAAAGTCAAATCCACTATGTTATTTCGCGAGTTGTATTCCCATGCACCGCTTCACACCCACACATGGGTATACGCTTCCTCATTTTGGCTGTATTTTGCTCTTCTCCTTATCCTCAGCCTCCACTATACCACCAGGGTGACCATGGTCCGTGTTGCCAGCATTGCAAGTTCCTCCGTCCTAATTTATGCCAGCTTTTACTTGGAAGGCATAGGCAAAGACTATGGGAGACCCACTCCCCAATAATGGGAATAATGTTTTTAATGCGCTGTACCGCATGGCTCTTTTAAGGGGCATTAAAATCGTCTTGATAAGCTACTGCGACATCCACCATTCTTCCAAGGGGCATTAAAACCGTCTTGTTAAGCTACTGCGACCTCCACGTCTCTTCCAAGGGGCATATAAACCGTCTTGTTAAGCAACTGAGACCTCCACCACTTTTCCAAGGGGCATTAAAACCATCTTGTTAAGCCACTGCGACCTCCATGTCTCTTCCAAGGGGCATTTAAAATGTCTTGTTAAGCAACTGAGACCTCCACGTCTCTTCCAAGGGACATTAAAACCACATTTTTAAGCTACTGCGACCTCCACCGCTCAGCCAAGGGGCATTAAAACCGTGTTTTTAAGCTACTGCAACCTCCACGTATCTTGCAAGGGGCATTAAAAGCACCTTTTTAAGCTACTGCAACCTCCACGTCTTTTCCAAGGGTCATTAAATCCATCTTTTTAAGCTACTGCAACCTCCACGTCTTTTCCAAGGGTCATTAAAACCATCTTTTTAAGCTACTACAACCTCCACGTCTCTTCCATGGGGCATTTAAACCATCTTGTTAAGCTACTGCAACCTCCACGTCTCTTCCAAGGGGCATTAAAACCATCTTGTTAAGCTACTGCAACCTCCACGTCTCTTCCAAGGGGCATTAAAACTGTCTTTTTAAACTACTGCAACCTCCACGTCTCTTCCAAGGGGCATTTAAACTGTCTTGTTAAGCTACTGCAACTTACACGTCTCTTCCAACTGGCATTAAAAACATCTTGTTAAGCTACTGCAACCTCCACGTCTCTTCCAAGGGGCATTTAAACCATCTTGTTAAGCTACTGCGACCTCCACGTCTCTTCCAAGGGAAATTAAAACCGTCTTTTTAAGCTACTGTGACCTCCACCGCTCTTCCAAGGGGCAATAAAACCGTCTCGTTAAGCTACTGCAACCTCCAAGTCTCTTAAAACGGGAATTTAAATTGTCTTTTTAAGCTACTGCAACTTCCACGTGTTTTCCAAGGGGCATTAAAAACGTCTTGTTAAGCTACTGCAACCTCCACGTCTCTTCCAAAGGGCATTAAAACCATGTTGTTAAACTACTGCAACCTCCACGTCTCTTCCAAGGGGCATTAAAACCATCTTATTAAACTACTGTAACCTCCACGTCTCTTCCAAGGGGCATTAAAACTGTCTTTTTAAACTACTGCAACCTCCACGTCTCTTCCAAGGGGCATTTAAACTGTCTTGTTAAGCTACTGCTACCTACAAGTCTCTTCCAACTGGCATTAAAACCGTCTTGTTAAGCTACTGCAACCTCCACGTCTCTTCCAAGGGGCATTTAAACCATCTTGTTAAGCTACTGCGACCTCCACGTCTCTTCCAAGGGAAATTAAAACCGTCTTTTTAAGCTACTGCGACCTCCACCGCTCTTCCAAGGGGCAATAAAACCGTCTTGTTAAGCTACTACAACCTCTACGTCTCTTCCAAGGGTCATTTAAACCGTCTTCTTAAGCTACTGCAACCTCCACGTCTCTTCCAAGGGGAATTAAAGCCGTCTCGTTAAGCTACTGCAACCTCCAAGTCTCTTAAAAGGGTCATTTAAATTGTCTTGTTAAGCTACTGCAACTTCCACGTGTTTTCCAAGGGGCATTAAAAACGTCTTGTTAAGCTACTGCGACCTCCAGCACTTTTCCCAGGGGCATTAAAACCGTCTTGTTAAGCTACTGCGACCTCCACCACATTTTCAAGGGGCATTGATATTGTCTTTTTATTCCACTGTGACCTCCTCGTCTCTTGCAAGGGGCATTAAAACCATATTTTTAAGCTACTGCGACCTCCACCGCTCTTCCAAGGGGCATTAAAACCGTCTTGTTAAGCTACTGCAACCTGAACCGCTCTTCCAAGAGGCATTAAAACTGTCTTTTTAAGCTACTGCGACCTCCACCACTTCTCCAAGGGGCATTAAAAACGTCTTGTTAAGCTACTACAACCTCCACCACATTTTCAAGGGGCATTGATATTGTCTTTTTATTCCACTGTGACCTTAACGTCTCTTCCAAGGGGCATTAAAACCGTCTTTTTAAGCTACTGCGACCTCCACCGCTCTTCCAAGAGGCATTAGACCTGTCTTGTTAAGCTATTGCAACCTCCACGTCTCTTCAAAGGGGCAATAAAACCGTCTTTTTAAGCTACTGCAACCTCCACGTCTTTTTCAAGGGTCATTTAAACCGGCTTGTTAAGCTACTGCGACCTCCACGTCTCTTCCAAGGGGCATTAAAACCATGTTGTTAAACTACTGCGACCTCCACGTCTCTTCCAAGGGGCATTAAAACCGTCTTTTTAAGCTACTGAGACCTCCATCATTTCTCCAAGGGGCATTAAAACCGTCTTGTTAAGCTTCTGCGACCGCCACCACATTATCAAGGGGCATTGATATTGTCCTTTTATTCTATTGTGACCTCCACGTCTCTTCCAAGGGGCATTAAAATCGTCTTTTTAAGCTACTGCGACCTCCATCGCTCTTCCAAGGGGCATTAAAACCGTCTTATTAAGCTACTGCAACCTCCACGTCTCTCCCAAGGGGCATTTAAACCGTCTTGTTAAGCCACTGCAACCTCCACGTCTCTTCCAAGGGGCATTAAAACCGTCTTTTTAAGCTACTGCGACCTCCACCACTTCTCCAAGGGGCAATAAAACCGTCTTTTTAAGCTACTGCGACCTCCACCACTTCTCCAAGGGGCATTAAAACCGTATTTTTAAGCTACTGCAACCTCCACGTCTCTTCCAAGGGGCATTTAAACTGTCTTGTTAAGCTAATGCAACCT
This sequence comes from Phyllobates terribilis, assembly GCF_046119375.1. Classification (NCBI taxonomy): domain Eukaryota; kingdom Metazoa; phylum Chordata; class Amphibia; order Anura; family Dendrobatidae; genus Phyllobates; species Phyllobates terribilis. The sequence goes on from NW_027362763.1 coordinate 820,044,090, forward strand.
CCACGTCTCTTCCAAGGGGCATTAAAACCGTCTTGTTAAGCAACTGCGACCTCCACCACTTTTCCCAGGGGCATTAAAACCATCTTGTTAAGCTACTGCGACCTCCACGACATTTTTAAGGGGCATTGATATTGTCTATTTAAACCACTGTGACCTCCACATCTCTTCCAAGGGGTATTAAACCGGCTTTTTAAGCCACTGTGACCGCCACCACATTTTCAAGGGGCATTGATATTATCCTTTTATTCCACTGTGACCTCCACATCTCTTCCAAGGGGCACTAAAATCGTCTTTTTAAGCTACTGCGACCTCCACCGCTCTTCCAAGGGGCATTAAAACCATCTTATTAAGCAACTGCAACCTCCACGTTTCTCCCAAGGGGCATTTAAACCATCTTGTTAAGCCACTGCAACCTCCACGTCTCTTCCAAGGGGCAATAAAACTCTCTTTTTAAGCTACTGCGACCTCCACCACTTCTCCAAGGGGCATTAAAACCGTCTTTTTAAGCTACTGCGACCTCCACCACTTCTCCAAGGGGCATTAAAAATGTCTTGCTAAGCTACTGCGACCTCCACCACATTTTCAAGGGGCATTGATATTGTCTTTTTATTCCACTGTGACCTCCACGTCTCTTTCAAGGGGCATTAAAACCGTCTTTTTAAGCTACTGCGACCTCCACCGCACTTCCAAGGGGCATTAAAACCGTCTTATTAAGCTACTGCAACCTCCACGTCTATTCCAAGGGGCATTTAAACCGTCTTGTTAAGCTACTGTAACCTCCACGTCTCTTTCAAGGGGCATTAAAACCATCTTGTTAAGCTACTGCAACCTCCATGTCTCTACCAAGGGGCATTTAAACCATCTTGTTAAGCACTGCGACCTCCACGTCTTTTCCAAGGGACATTAAAACCGTCTTTTTAAGCTACTGCGACCTCCACCACTTCTCTAAGGGACATTAAAACTGTCTTGTTAAGCTACTGTGACCTCCACCACATTTTTAAGGGGCATTGATATTGACTTTCTATTACACTGTGACCTCCACCTCTCTTCTAAGGGGCATTAAAACCGTCTTTTTAAGCTACTGCGACCTCCACCGGTCTTCCAAGAGGCATTAAAACCGTCTTGTTAAGCTAATGCAACCTCCACGTCTCTTCCAAGGGGCATTAAAACCGTCTTGTTAAGCTACTGCAACCTCCATGTCTCTACCAAGGGGCATTTAATTCGTCTTGTTAAGCTACTGAAACCTCCACATCTCTTCCAAGGGGCATTAAATCCGTCTTGTTAAGCTACTGCAACCTCCGCATCTCTTCCAAGGGGCATTTAAACCGTCTTGTTAAGCTACTGCAACCTCCTCATCTCTTCAAAGGGGCATTTAAACCATCTTGTTAAGCTACTGCGACCTCCACGTCTCTTCCAAGTGGCATTTAAACTGTCTTGTTAAGCTAGGGCAACCTCCACCAGTTCTTCAAGCGGCATTAAAACCGTCTTGTTAAGCTACTGCGACCTCCACCACTTCTTCATGGGGCATTAAAACCATCTTGTTAAGCTACTGCGACCTCCACCACTTCTTCATGGGGCATTAAAACCATCTTGTTAAGCTACTGCGACCTCCACCACTTTTCCCAGGGGCATTAAAACCGTCTTGTTAAGCTACTGCGACCTCCACCACATTTTCAAGGGGCATTGATATTGTCCTTTTATTCCACTGTGACCTCCACGTCTCTTCTAAGGGGCATTTAAACTGTCTTGTTAAGCTACTGCAACCTCCACATCTCTTCCAAGGGAAATTAAAACCGTCTTTTTAAGCTACTGCGACATTCACCACTCTTCCAAGGGGCATTAAAACCGTCTTGTTAAGCTACTGCGACCTCCACCACTTTTCCCAGGGCACTAAAACCGTCTTGTTAAGCTAGTGCGACCTCCACCACATTTTCAAGGGGCATTGATATTGTCTTTTTATTCCACTGTGACCTTCACGTCTCTTGCAATTGGCATTAAAACCATATTTTTAAGCTACTAGAACCTCCACGTCTCTTCCAAGGGGCATTTAAACAGTCTTGTTAAGCCACTGCAGCCTCCACGTCTCTTCCAAGGGGCATTTAAACTGTCTTGTTAAGCTACTGCAACCTCAACGTCTCTTCCAAGGGGGATTAAAACCGTCTTGTTAAGCTACTGTGACCTTCACCACTTTTCCCAGTGTCATTAAAACGGTCTTGTTAAGCTACTGCGACCTCCACGACATTTTCAAGGGGCATTGATATTGTCTATTTAAACCACTGTGACCCCCACGTCTCTTCCAAGGGGTATTAAAACCGTCTTTTTAAGCTGCTGTGACCTCCACCGCTCTTCCAAGGGGCATTTAAACAATCTTGTTAAGCTACTGCAACCTCCACGTCTCCTCGAAGGGGCATTAAAACCATCTTGCTAAGCTACTGCAACCTCCATGTCTCTACCAAGGGGCATTTAAACCATCTTGTTAAGCACTGCGACCTCCTCGTCTTTTCCAAGGGACATTAAAACCGTCTTTTTAAGCTACTGCGACCTCCACCACTTCTCCAAGGGACATTAAAACTGTCTTGTTAAGCTACTGTGACCTCCACCACATTTTCAATGTGCATTGATATTGTCTTTCTATTCCACTGTGACCTCCACATCTCTTCCAAGGGGCATTAAAACCGTCTTTTTAAGCTACTGCGACCTCCACCGCTCTTCCAAGAGGCATTAAAACCGTCTAGTTAAGCTAATGCAACCTCCACGTCTCTTCCAAGGGGCATTAAAACCATCTTGTTAAGCTACTGCAACCTCCATGTCTCTACCAAGGGGCATTTAATTCATCTTGTTAAGCTACTGAAACCTCCATGTCTCTTCCAAGGGGCATTAAATCCGTCTTGTTAAGCTACTGCAACCTCCGCGTCTCTTCCAAGGGGCATTTAAACCGTCTTGTTAAGCTACTGCGACCTCCATGTCTCTTCCAAGGGGCATTTAAACCGTCTTGTTAAGCTAGGGCAACCTCCACCAGTTCTCCAAGGGGCATTAAAACCGTCTTGTTAAGCTACTGCGACCTCCACCACTTCTTCATGGGGCATTAAAACCATCTTGTTAAGCTACTGCGACCTCCACCACTTTTCCCAGGGGCATTAAAATCGTCTTGTTAAGCTACTGCGACCTCCACCACATTTTCAAGGGGCATTGATATTGTCCTTTTATACCACTGTGACCTCCACGTCTCTTCTAAGGGGCATTTAAACTGTCTTGTTAAGCTACTGCAACCTCCACGTCTCTTCCAAGGGAAATTAAAACCGTCTTTTTAAGCTACTGCAACATTCACCACTCTTCCAAGGGGCATTAAAACCGTCTTGTTAAGCTACTGCGACCTCCACCACATTTTCAAGGGGCATTGATATTGTCCTTTTATACCACTGTGACCTCCACGTCTCTTCTAAGGGGCATTTAAACTGTCTTGTTAAGCTACTGCAACCTCCACGTCTCTTCCAAGGGAAATTAAAACCGTCTTTTTAAGCTACTGCAACATTCACCACTCTTCCAAGGGGCATTAAAACCGTCTTGTTAAGCTACTGCGACCTCCACCACTTTTCCCAGGGGCATTAAAACCGTCTTGTTAAGCTAGTGCGACCTCCACCACATTTTCAAGGGGCATTGATATTGTCTTTTTATTCCACTGTGACCTTCACGTCTCTTGCAAGTGGCATTAAAACCATATTTTTAAGCTACTGCAACCTCCACATCTCTTCCAAGAGGCATTAAAACCGTATTGTTAAGCTACTGCAATCTCCACGTCTCTTCCAAGGGGCATTTAAACTGTCTTGTTAAGCTACTGCAACCTGCACATCTCTTCCAAGGGGCATTAAAACCACCATGTTAAGCTACTGCGACCTCCATGTCTCTTCCAAGGGGCATTTAAATCGTCTTGTTAAGCTACTGCGACCTCAACGTCTCTTCCAAGGGACATTAAAACCGTTTTTTTAAGCTACTGCGACTTCCACCACTTCTCCAAGGGGCATTAAAACCGTCTTTTTAAGCTACTGTGACCGCCACCACATTTTCAAGGGGCATTGATATTGTCCTTTTATTCCACTGTGACCTCCACCGCTCTTCCAAGGGGCATTAAAACCGTATTGTTAAGCTACTGCAACCTCTACATTTCTCCCAAGGGGCATTTAAATTGTCTTGTTAAGCCACTGCAACCTCCACGTCTCTTCCAAGGGGCATTAAAACCGTCTTTATAAGCTACTGCGACCTCCACCACTTCTCAAAGGGGCATTAAAAATGTCTTTTTAAGCTACTGCGACCTCCACCACTTCTCCAAGGGGCATTAAAACCGTCTTGTTAAGCTACTGCTACCTCCACCACATTTTCAAGGGGCATTGATATTGTCTTTTTATTCCACTGTGATCTCCACGTCTCTTCAAAGGGGCATTAAAACCGTCTTTTTAAGCTACTGCGACCTCCACCTCTTTTCCAAGAGGCATTAAAACAGTCTTTTTAAGCTACTGCGACCTCGATCGCTCTTCAAAGGGGCATTAAAACCGTGTTATTAAGCTACTGCAACCTCCATGTCTCTTCCAAGGGGCATTTAAACCGTCTTGTTAAGCTACTGCAACCTCCACGTCTCTTCCAAGGGGCATTAAAAACGTCCTGTTAAGCTACTAGAACCTCCACGTCTCTTCCAAGGGGCAATAAAACCGTCTTGTTAAGCTACTGTGACCTCCACCACTTTTCCCAGGGGCATTAAAACCGTCTTGTTAAGCTACTGTGATCTCCACCACATTTTCAAGGGGCATTGATATTGTCCTTTTATTCCACCTTGATCTCCATGTCTCTTCGAAGGGGCATTAAAACCGTCTTTTTAAGCTACTGCGACCTCCACCGCTCTTCCAAGGGGCATTCAAACCATCTTATTAAGCTACTGCAACCTCCACGTCTCTTCCAAGGGGCATTTAAACCGTCTTGTTAAGCTGCTGCAACCTCCACGTCTCTTCCAAGGGGCATTAAAACCATCTTTTTAAGCTACTGTGACCGCCACCACATTTTCAAGGGGCATTGATATTGTCCTTTTATTCCACTGTGACCTCCACGTCTCTTCCAAGGGGCATTAAAATCGTCTTTTTAAGCTACTGCGACCTCCACCGCTCTTCCAACAGGCATTAAAACCATCTTATTAAGCTACTAGAACCTCCACGTCTCTTCCAAGGGGCATTAAAACAGTCTTGTTAAGCTACTCCAACCTCCACGTCTCTTCCAAGGGGCATTAAAACCGTCTTGTTAAGCTACTCCAACCTCCACGTCTCTTACAAGGGGCATTTAAACTGTCTTGTTAAGCTACTGCAACCTCCACGTCTATTCCAAGGGGCATTAAAACCATTTTGTTAAGCTAATGCGACCTCCACCACATTTTCAAGGGGCATTGATATTGTCTTTTTAAACCACTGTGACCTGCACGTCTCTTCCAAGGGGTATTAAAACCGTTTTTTTAAGCTACTGCCATCTCCACCGCTCTTCCAAGAGGCATTTAAACAATCTTGTTAAGCTACTGCAACCTCCTCGTCTCTTCCACGGGGCATTTAAACCGTCTTGTTAAGCTACTGCAACCTCCACGTCTCTTCCAAGGGGCATTAAAACCATCTTTTTAAGCTACTGCGACCTCCACCACTTCTCCAAGGGGCATTAAAACCGTCTTTTTAAGCTACTGCGACCTCCACGTCTCTTCCAAGCGACTTTAAAACCGTTTTTTAAGCTACTGCGACCTCCACCACTACTCCAAGGGGCATTAAAACCATCTTTTTAAGCTACTGTGACCGCCACCACATTTTCAAGGGGCATTGATATTGTCCTTTTATTCCACTGTGACCTCCACGTCTCTTCCAAGGGCCATTAAAATCGTCTTTTTAAGCTACTGCGACCTCCACCGCTCTTCCAACGGGCATTAAAACCATCTTATTAAGCTACTAGAACCTCCACGTCTCTTCCAAGGGGCATTAAAACAGTCTTGTTAAGCTACTCCAACCTCCACGTCTCTTCCAAGGGGCATTAAAACCATCTTGTTAAGCTACTCCAACCTCCACGTCTCTTACAAGGGGCATTTAAACTGTCTTGTTAAGCTACTGCAACCTCCACGTCTATTCCAAGGGGCATTAAAACCGTTTTGTTAAGCTACTGCGACCTCCACCACATTTTCAAGGGGCATTGATATTGTCTTTTTAAACCACTGTGACCTGCACGTCTCTTCCAAGGGGTATTAAAACCGTTTTTTTAAGCTACTGCCATCTCCACCGCTCTTCCAAGGGGCATTTAAACCATATTGCTAAGCTACTGCAACCTCCTCGTCTCTTCCAAGGTGCATTTAACCCGTCTTGTTAAGCTACTGCAACCTCCACGTCTCTTCCAAGGGGCATTAAAACCATCTTTTTAAGCTACTGTGACCGCCACCACATTTTCAAGGGGCATTGATATTGTCCTTTTATTCCACTGTGACCTCCACGTCTCTTCCAAGGGGCATTAAAATCGTCTTTTTAAGCTACTGCGACCTCCACCGCTCTTCCAACGGGCATTAAAACCATCTTATTAAGCTACTAGAACCTCCACGTCTCTTCCAAGGGGCATTAAAACAGTCTTGTTAAGCTACTCCAACCTCCACGTCTCTTCCAAGGGGCATTAAAACCGTCTTGTTAAGCTACTGCAACCTCCACGTCTCTTACAAGGGGCATTTAAACTGTCTTGTTAAGCTACTGCAACCTCCACGTCTATTCCAAGGGACATTAAAACCGTTTTGTTAAGCTACTGCGACCTCCACCACATTTTCAAGGGGCATTTATATTGTCTTTTTAAACCACTGTGACCTGCACGTCTCTTCCAAGGGGTATTAAAACCGTTTTTTTAAGCTACTGCCATCTCCACCGCTCTTCCAAGGGGCATTTAAACCATCTTGTTAAGCTACTGCAACCTCCTCGTCTCTTCCAAGGGGCATTTAAACCGTCTTGTTAAGCTACTGCAACCTCCACGTCTCTTCCAAGGGGCATTTAAACCGTCTTGTTAAGCTACTGCAACCTCCACGTCTCTTCCAAGGGGCATTAAAACCATTTGTTAAGCTACTAGAACCTCCACGTTTCTTCCAAGGGCCATTTAAACAGTCTTGTTAAGCCACTGCAACCTCCACGTCTCTTCCAAGGGGCATTTAAACTGTCTTGTTAAGCTACTGCAACCTCCACGTCTCTTCCAAGGGGGATTAAAACCGTCTTGTTAAGCTACTGCGACCTTCACCACTTTTCCCAGAGTCATTAAAACGGTCTTGTTAAGCTAGTGCGACCTCCACCACATTTTCAAGGGGCATTGATATAGTCTTTTTATTCCACTGTGACCTCCGCGTCTCTTGCAAGTGGCATTAAAACCATATTTTTAAGCTACTGCAGCTTCCACGTCTCTTGCAAGAGGCATTAAAACCATATTGTTAAGCTAGTGCAATCTCCACGTCTCTTCCAAGGAGCATTTAAACCGTCTTGTTAAGCTACTGCAACCTCCACGTCTCTTCCAAGGGGCATTAAAACCACCATGTTCAGCTACTGCGACCTCCATGTCTCTTCCAAGGGGCATTTAAATCGTCTTGTTAAGCTACTGCGACCTCAACGTCTCTTCCAAGGGACGTTAAAACCGTTTTTTTAAGCTACTGCGACTTCCACCACTTCTCCAAGGGGCATTAAAACCGTCTTTTTAAGCTACTGTGACCGCCACCACATTTTCAAGGGGCATTGATATTGTCCTTTTATTCCACTGTGACCTCCACCGCTCTTCCAAGGGGCATTAAAACCGTATTGTTAAGCTACTGCAACCTCTACGTTTCTCCCAAGGGGCATTTAAATCATCTTGTTAAGCCACTGCAACCTCCACGTCTCTTCCAAGGGGCATTAAAACCGTCTTTATAAGCTACTGCGACCTCCACCACTTCTCAAAGGTGCATTAAAACCGTCTTTTTAAGCTACTGCGACCTCCACCACTTCTCCAAGGGGCATTAAAACCGTCTTGTTAAGCTACTGCTACCTCCACCACATTTTCAAGGGGCACTGATATTGTCTTTTTATTCCACTGTGACCTCCACGTCTCTTCCAAGGGGCATTAAAACCGTCTTTTTAAGCTACTGCGACCTCCACCTCTTTTCCAAGAGGCATTAAATCCATCTTTTTAAGCTACTGCGACCTCGATCGCTCTTCAAAGGGGCATTAAAACCGTGTTATTAAGCTACTGCAACCTCCATGTCTCTTCCAAGGGGCATTTAAACCGTCTTGTTAAGCTCCTGCAACCTCCACGTCTCTTCCAAGGGGCATTAAAACCATCTTGTTAAGCTACTGTGATCTCCACCACATTTTCAAGGGGCATTGATATTGTCCTTTTATTCCACCTTGATCTCCATGTCTCTTCGAAGGGGCATTAAAACCATCTTTTTAAGCTACTGCGACCTCCACCGCTCTTCCAACGGGCATTCAAACCATCTTATTAAGCTACTGCAACCTCCACGTCTCTTCCAAGGGGCATTTAAACCATCTTGTTAAGCTACTGCAACCTCCACGTCTCTTCCAAGGGGCATTAAAACCATCTTGTTAAGCTACTGCAACCTCCACGTTTCTTCCAAGGGCCATTTAAACAGTCTTGTTAAGCCACTGCAACCTCCATGTCTCTTCCAAGGGGCATTTAAACTGTCTTGTTAAGCTACTGCAACCTCCACGACTCTTCCAAGGGGGATTAAAACCGTCTTGTTAAGCTACTGCGACCTTCGCCACTTTTCCCAGGGTCATTAAAACGGTCTTGTTAAGCTAGTGCGACCTCCACCACATTTTCAAGTGGCATTGATATAGTCTTTTTATTTCACTGTGACCTCCGCGTCTCTTGCAAGTGGCATTAAAACCATATTTTTAAGCTACTGCAGCTTCCACGTCTCTTCCAAGAGGCATTAAAACCATATTGTTAAGCTAGTGCAATCTCCACGTCTCTTCCAAGGGGCATTTAAACCGTCTTGTTAAGCTACTGCAACCTCCACGTCTCTTCCAAGGGGCATTAAAATCACCTTGTTAAGCTACTGCGACCTCCATGTCTCTTCCAAGGGGCATTTAAATTGTCCTGTTAAGCTACTGCGACCTCCACGTCTCTTCCAAGGGATATTAAAACCGTTTTTTTAAGCTACTGCGACCTCCGCCACTTCTCCAAGGTGCATTAAAACCGTCTTTTTAAGCTACTGCGACCTCCACCACTTTTCCAAGGGGCATTAAAAACGTCTTGTTAAGCTAGTACGACCTCCATCACATTTTCAAGGGGCATTAATATTGTCTTTTTATTCCACTGTGACCTCAACGTCTCTTCCAAGGGGCATTAAAACAGTCTTTTTAAGCTACTGCGACCTCCACCGCTCTTCCAAGAGGCATTAAAACTGTCTTGTTACGCTATTGCAACCTCCACATCTCTTCCAAGGGGCATTAAAACCGTCTTATTAAGCTACTGCAACCTCCTCGTCTCTCCCAAGGGGCACTTAAACCGTCTTGTTAAGCCACTGCAAACTCCACGTCTCTTCCAAGGGGCATTAAAACCATCTTGTTAAGCTACTAGAACCTCCACGTCTCTTCCAAGGAGCATTTAAACAATCTTGTTAAGCTACTGCAACCTCCACGTCTCTTCCAAGGGGCATTTAAACTGTCTTGTTAATCTACTGTAACCTCCACGTCTCTTCCAAGGGGCATTAAAACCGCCTTGTTAAGCTACTGCGAACTCCACCACTTTTCCCAGGGGCATTAAAACCGTCTTGTTAAGCTACTGCAACCTCCATCACATTTTCAAGGGGCATAGATATTGCCTTTTAATTCCACTGTGACCTCCACGTCTCTTCCAAGGGGCATTAAAACCGTCTTATTAAGCTACTGCAACCTACACGTCTCTTCCAAGGGGCATTAAAACCGTCTGGCTAAGCTACTGCAACCTCCACGTCTCTTCCAAGGGGCATTTAAACCATCTTGTTAAGCTCCTGCGACCTCCACGTCTCTTCCAAGGGAAATTAAAACCATCTTTTCAAGCTACTGCGACATCCACCACTCTTCCAAGAGGCATTAAAACCGTCTTGTTAAGCTACTGCGACCTCCACCACTTTTCCCAGGGGCATTGAAACCGTCTTTTTAAGCTACTGCGGCCTCCACCGCTCTTTCAAGGGGCATTAAAACCGTCTTATTAAGCTACTGCAACCTACACGTCTCTTCCAAGGGGCATTAAAACCGTCTCGCTAAGCTACTGCAACCTTCACGTCTCTTCCAAGGGGCATTTAAACCGTCTTGTTAAGCTACTGTGACCTCCACGTCTCTTCCAAGGGACATTAAAACCATTTTTTAAGCTACTGCGACCTCCACCACTTCTCCAAGGGGCATTAAACCGTCTTTTTAAGCTACTGCGACCTCCACCACTTCTCCAAGGGGCATTAAAAACGTTTTGTTAAGCTACTACGACCTCCACCACATTTTCAAGGGGCATTGATGTTGTCTTTTTATTCCACAGTGACCTCAATGTCTCTTCTAAGGGGCATTAAAACCGTCTTTTTAAGCTACTGCGACCTCCACCGCTCTTCCAAGAGGCATTAAAACCGTCTTTTTAAGCTACTGCAACCTCCACGTCTGTTCCAAGGGGCATTAAAACCGTCTTTTTAAGCTACTGCAACCTCCACGTCTCTCCCAAGGGGCATTTAAACCGGCTTGTTAAGCTACTGTGACCTCCACGTCTCTTCAAAGAGGCATTAAAACCGTCTTGTTAAGCTACTGCAACCTCCACGTTTCTTCCAAGGGGCATTTAAACCGTCTTGTTAAGCTACTGCGACCTCCACGTGTCTTACAAGGGGCATTAAAACTGTCTTTTAAGCTACTGCGACCTCCACCACTTCTCCAAGGGGCATTAAAACCGTTTTTTTAAGCTACTGCGACCTCCACGTCTCTTCAAGGGGCATTTAAACCGTCTTGTTAAGCTACTGCGACCTCCACGTCTCTTCCAAGGGGCATTAAAACCGTCTTTTTAAGCTACTGCGACCTCCACCGCTCTTGCAAGAGGCATTAAAACCGTCTTGTTAAGCTACTGTAACCTCCACGTCTGTTCCAATGGGCATTAAAACCGTCTTTTTAAGCTACTGCACCTCCACGTCTCTTCCAAGGGGCATTTAAACCAGCTTGTTAAGCTACTGTGACCTCCACGTCTCTTCAAAGAGGCATTAAAACCGTCTTGTTAAGCTACTGCAACCTCCACGTCTCTTCCAAGGGGCATTTAAACCGTCTTGTTAAGCTACTGCGACCTCCACGTGTCTTCCAAGGGGCATTAAAACCGTCTTTTAAGCTACTGCGACCTCCACTACTTCTCCAAGGGGCATTAAAACCGTTTTTTTAAGCTACTGCGACCTCCACCACTTCTCAATGGGGCATTAAAACCGTCCTGTTAAGCTACTGCGACATCCACCACTTATCCCAGGGGCATTAAAACCGTCTTGTTAAGCTACTGCGATCGCCACCACATTTTCAAGGGGCATTGATATTGTCCTTTTATTCCACTGTGACCTCCACGTCTCTTCCAAGGGGCATTAAAATCGTCTTTTTAAGCAACTGCGACCTCCACCGCTCTTCCAAGGGGCATTAAAACCATCTTATTAAGCTACTGCAACCTCCACGTCTCTCCCGAGGGGCATTTAAACCGTCTTGTTAAGCAAATGCAACCTCCACGTCTCTTCCAAGGGGCATTAAAACCATCTTCTTAAGCTACTAGAACCTCCATGTCTCTTCCAAGGGGCATTTAAACCATCTTGTTAAGCTTCTGCAACCTCCACGTCTCTTCCAAGGGGCATTTAAACTGTCTTGTTAAGCTACTGCAACCTCCACGTCTCTTCCAAGGGGCATTAAAACCGCTTGTTAAGCTACTGCGACCTCAACCACTTTTCCCAGGGGCATTAAAACCGTCTTGTTAAGCTACTGCGACCTCCACCACATTTTCAAGGGGCATTGATATTGGCTTTTTATTCCACTGTGACCTCCATGTCTCTGCCAAGGGGCATTAAAACCGTCTTTTTAAGCTACTTCGACCTTCACCACTTCTCCAAGGGGCATTAAAACCGTTTTGTTAAGCTACTGCGACCTCCACCATATTTTCAAGGGGCATTGATATTGTCGTTTTATTCCACTGTGACCTCCACGTCTCTTCCAAGGGGCATTAAAACCGTCTTTTTAAGCTACTGCGACCTCCACCTCTTTTCCAAGTGGCATTAAAACCGTCTTGTTAAGCTACTGCAACCTCCAAGTCTCTTGCAAGGGGCATTAAAACCGTATTTTTAAGCTACTGCAATCTCCATGTCTCTTCCTAGGGGCATTTAAACTGTCTTGTTAAGCTACTGCAACCTCCACGTCTCTTCTAAGGAGCATTAAAACCGTCTTGTTAAGCTACTGCGACCTCCACCACTTCTCAAAGGGGCATTAAAACCGTCTTCTTAAGCTACTGCATCCTCCACCACTTTTCCCAGGAGCATTAAAACCGTTTTGTTAAGCTACTGCGATCTCCACCACATTTTCAAGGGGCATTGATATTGTCCTTTTATTCCACTATGATCTCCACGTCTCTTCCAAGTGGCATTAAAACCGTCTTTTTAAGCTACTGCGACCACCACCGCTCTTCCAAGGGGCATTAAAACCGTCTTATTAAACTACTGCAACCTCCACGTCTCCTCCAAGGGGCATTAAAACCATCTTGTTAAGCTACTAGAACCTCCACATCTCTTCCAAGGGGCATTAAAACCGTCTTGTTAAGCTACTCCAACCTCAACGTCTCTTACAAGGGGCATTTAAACTGTCTTGCTAAGCTACTGCAACCTCCACGTCTATTCCAAGTGGCATTAAAACCGTCTTGTTAAGCTACTGCGACCTCCACCACAGTTTCAAGGGGCATTGATATTGTCTTTTTAAACCACTGTGACCTGCACGTCTCTTCCAAGGGGTATTAAAACCGTTTTTTTAAGCTACTGCCATCTCCACCGCTCTTCCAAGGGGCATTTAAACCATCTTGTTAAGCTACTGCAACCTCCTCGTCTCTTCCAAGGGGCATTGAAACCGTCTTGTTAAGCTACTGCAATCTCTACGTCATTTCCAATACGCATTTAAACCATCTTGTTAAGCTCTGCGACCTCCACATCTCTTCCAAGGGGCATTTAAACCATCTTGTTAAGCTACTGCAACCTCCACGTCTCTTCCAAGGGGCATTAAAACCATCTTGTTAAGCTACTAGAACCTCCACGTTTCTTCCAAGGGCCATTTAAACAGTCTTGTTAAGCCACTGCAACCTCCATGTCTCCTCCAAGGGGCATTTAAACTGTCTTGTTAAGCTACTGCAACCTCCACGTCTCTTCCAAGGGGGATTAAAACCGTCTTGTTAAGCTACTGCGACCTTCGCCACTTTTCCCAGGGTCATTAAAACGGTCTTGTTAAGCTAGTGCGACCTCCACCACATTTTCAATGGGCATTGATATAGTCTTTTTATTTCACTGTGACCTCCGCGTCTCTTGCAAGTGGCATTAAAACCATATTTTTAAGCTACTGCAGCTTCCACGTCTCTTCCAAGAGGCATTAAAACCATATTGTTAAGCTAGTGCAATCTCCACGTCTCTTCCAAGGGGCATTTAAACCGTCTTGTTAAGCTACTGCAACCTCCACGTCTCTTCCAAGGGGCATTAAAATCACCTTGTTAAGCTACTGTGACCTCCATGTCTCTTCCAAGGGGCATTTAAATTGTCTTGTTAAGCTACTGCGACCTCCACGTCTCTTCCAAGAGATATTAAAACCGTTTTTTTAAGCTACTGCGACCTCCGCCACTTCTCCAAGGTGCATTAAAACCGTCTTTTTAAGATACTGCGACCTCCACCACTTTTCCAAGGGGCATTAAAAACGTCTTGTTAAGCTAGTACGACCTCCATCACATTTTCAAGGGGCATTAATATTGTCTTTTTATTCCACTGTGACCTCAACGTCTCTTCCAAGGGGCATTAAAACAGTCTTTTTAAGCTACTGCGACCTCCACCGCTCTTCCAAGAGGCATTAAAACCGTCTTGTTACGCTATTGCAACCTCCACATCTCTTCCAAGGGGCATTTAAACCGTCTTATTAAGCTACTGCAAAATCCTCGTCTCTCCCAAGGGGCACTTAAACCGTCTTGTTAAGCCACTGCAAACTCCACATCTCTTCCAAGGGGCATTAAAACCATCTTGTTAAGATACTAGAACCTCCAGGTCTCTTCCAAGGAGCATTTAAACAATCTTGTTAAGCTACTGCAACCTCCACGTCTCTTCCAAGGGGCATTTAAACTGACTTGTTAAGCTACTGTAACCTCTACGTCTCTTCCAAGGGGCATTAAAACCGCCTTGTTAAGCTACTGCGAACTCCACCACTTTTCCCAGGGGCATTAAAACCGTCTTGTTAAGCTACTGCAACCTCCATCACATTTTCAAGGGGCATTGATATTGCCTTTTAATTCCACTGTGACCTCCACGTCTCTTCCAAGGGGCATTAAAACCGTCTTATTAAGCTACTGCAACCTACACGTCTCTTCCAAGGGGCATTAAAACCGTCTCGCTAAGCTACTGCAACCTCCACGTCTCTTCCAAGGGGCATTTAAACCATCTTGTTAAGCTCCTGCGACCTCCACGTCTCTTCCAAGGGAAATTAAAACCATCTTTTCAAGCTACTGCGACATCCACCACTCTTCCAAGAGGCATTAAAACCGTCTTGTTAAGCTACTGCGACCTCCACCACTTTTCCCAGGGGCATTAAAACCGTCTTTTTAAGCTACTGCGGCCTCCACCGCTCTTTCAAGGGGCATTAAAACCGTCTTATTAAGCTACTGCAACCTACACGTCTCTTCCAAGGGGCATTAAAACCATCTCGCTAAGCTACTGCAACCTTCACGTCTCTTCCAAGGGGCATTTAAACCGTCTTGTTAAGCTACTGTGACCTCCACGTCTCTTCCAAGGGACATTAAAACCATTTTTTAAGCTACTGCGACCTCCACCACTTCTCCAAGGGGCATTAAACCGTCTTTTTAAGCTACTGCGACCTCCACCACTTCTCCAAGGGGCATTAAAAACGTTTTGTTAAGCTACTACGACCTCCACCACATTTTCAAGGGGCATTGATGTTGTCTTTTTATTCCACAGTGACCTCAATGTCTCTTCCAAGGGGCATTAAAACCGTCTTTTTAAGCTACTGCGACCTCCACCGCTCTTCCAAGAGGCATTAAAACCGTCTTTTTAAGCTACTGCAACCTCCACGTCTGTTCCAAGGGGCATTAAAACCGTCTTTTTAAGCTACTGCAACCTCCACGTCTCTCCCAAGGGGCATTTAAACCGGCTTGTTAAGCTACTGTGACCTCCACGTCTCTTCAAAGAGGCATTAAAACCGTCTTGTTAAGCTACTGCAACCTCCACGTTTCTTCCAAGGGGCATTTAAACCGTCTTGTTAAGCTACTGCGACCTCCACGTGTCTTACAAGGGGCATTAAAACTGTCTTTTAAGCTACTGCGACCTCCACCACTTCTCCAAGGGGCATTAAAACCGTTTTTTTAAGCTACTGCGACCTCCACGTCTCTTCAAGGGGCATTTAAACCGTCTTGTTAAGCTACTGCGACCTCCACGTCTCTTCCAAGGGGCATTAAAACCGTCTTTTTAAGCTACTGCGACCTCCACCGCTCTTGCAAGAGGCATTAAAACCGTCTTGTTAAGCTACTGTAACCTCCACGTCTGTTCCAATGGGCATTAAAACCGTCTTTTTAAGCTACTGCACCTCCACGTCTCTTCCAAGGGGCATTTAAACCAGCTTGTTAAGCTACTGTGACCTCCACGTCTCTTCAAAGAGGCATTAAAACCGTCTTGTTAAGCTACTGCAACCTCCACGTCTCTTCCAAGGGGCATTTAAACCGTCTTGTTAAGCTACTGCGACCTCCACGTGTCTTCCAAGGGGCATTAAAACCGTCTTTTAAGCTACTGCGACCTCCACTACTTCTCCAAGGGGCATTAAAACCGTTTTTTTAAGCTACTGCGACCTCCACCACTTCTCAATGGGGCATTAAAACCGTCCTGTTAAGCTACTGCGACATCCACCACTTATCCCAGGGGCATTAAAACCGTCTTGTTAAGCTACTGCGATCGCCACCACATTTTCAAGGGGCATTGATATTGTCCTTTTATTCCACTGTGACCTCCACGTCTCTTCCAAGGGGCATTAAAATCGTCTTTTTAAGCAACTGCGACCTCCACCGCTCTTCCAAGGGGCATTAAAACCATCTTATTAAGCTACTGCAACCTCCACGTCTCTCCCGAGGGGCATTTAAACCGACTTGTTAAGCAAATGCAAGCTCCACGTCTCTTCCAAGGGGCATTAAAACCATCTTCTTAAGCTACTAGAACCTCCATGTCTCTTCCAAGGGGCATTTAAACCATCTTGTTAAGCTACTGCAACCTCCACGTCTCTTCCAAGGGGCATTTAAACTGTCTTGTTAAGCTACTGCAACCTCCACGTCTCTTCCAAGGGGCATTAAAACCGCTTGTTAAGCTACTGCGACCTCCACCACTTTTCCCAGGGGCATTAAAACCGTCTTGTTAAGCTACTGCGACCTCCACCATATTTTCAAGGGGCATTGATATTGTCGTTTTATTCCACTGTGACCTCCACGTCTCTTCCAAGGGGCATTAAAACCGTCTTTTTAAGCTACTGCGACCTCCACCTCTTTTCCAAGTGGCATTAAAACCGTCTTGTTAAGCTCCTGCAACCTCCAAGTCTCTTGCAAGGGGCATTAAAACCGTATTTTTAAGCTACTGCAACCTCCATGTCTCTTCCTAGGTGCATTTAAACTGTCTTGTTAAGCTACTGCAACCTCCACGTCTCTTCTAAGGAGCATTAAAACCGTCTTGTTAAGCTACTGCGACCTCCACCACTTCTCAAAGGGGCATTAAAACCGTCTTCTTAAGCTACTGCGTCCTCCACCACTTTTCCCAGGAGCATTAAAACCGTTTTGTTAAGCTACTGCGATCTCCACCACATTTTCAAGGGGCATTGATATTGTCCTTTTATTCCACTATGATCTCCACGTCTCTTCCAAGTAGCATTAAAACCGTATTTTTAAGCTACTGCGACCACCACCTCTGTTCCAATGGGCATTAAAACCGTCTTTTTAAGCTACTGCACCTCCACGTCTCTTCCAAGGGGCATTTAAACCAGCTTGTTAAGCTACTGTGACCTCCACGTCTCTTCAAAGAGGCATTAAAACCGTCTTGTTAAGCTACTGCAACCTCCACGTCTCTTCCAAGGGGCATTTAAACCGTCTTGTTAAGCTACTGCGACCTCCACGTGTCTTCCAAGGGGCATTAAAACCGTCTTTTAAGCTACTGCGACCTCCACTACTTCTCCAAGGGGCATTAAAACCGTTTTTTTAAGCTACTGCGACCTCCACCACTTCTCAATGGGGCATTAAAACCGTCCTGTTAAGCTACTGCGACATCCACCACTTATCCCAGGGGCATTAAAACCATCTTGTTAAGCTACTGCGATCGCCACCACATTTTCAAGGGGCATTGATATTGTCCTTTTATTCCACTGTGACCTCCACGTCTCTTCCAAGGGGCATTAAAATCGTCTTTTTAAGCAACTGCGACCTCCACCGCTCTTCCAAGGGGCATTAAAACCATCTTATTAAGCTACTGCAACCTCCACGTCTCTCCCGAGGGGCATTTAAACCGTCTTGTTAAGCAAATGCAACCTCCACGTCTCTTCCAAGGTGCATTAAAACCATCTTCTTAAGCTACTAGAACCTCCATGTCTCTTCCAAGGGGCATTTAAACCATCTTGTTAAGCTACTGCAACCTCCACGTCTCTTCCAAGGGGCATTTAAACTGTCTTGTTAAGCTACTGCAACCTCCACGTCTCTTCCAAGGGGCATTAAAACCGCTTGTTAAGCTACTGCGACCTCCACCACTTTTCCCAGGGGCATTAAAACCGTCTTGTTAAGCTACTGCGACCTCCACCATATTTTCAAGGGGCATTGATATTGTCGTTTTATTCCACTGTGACCTCCACGTCTCTTCCAAGGGGCATTAAAACCGTCTTTTTAAGCTACTGCGACCTCCACCTCTTTTCCAAGTGGCATTAAAACCGTCTTGTTAAGCTACTGCAACCTCCAAGTCTCTTGCAAGGGGCATTAAAACCGTATTTTTAAGCTACTGCAACCTCCATGTCTCTTCCTAGGTGCATTTAAACTGTCTTGTTAAGCTACTGCAACCTCCACGTCTCTTCTAAGGAGCATTAATACCGTCTTGTTAAGCTACTGCGACCTCCACCACTTCTCAAAGGGGCATTAAAACCGTCTTCTTAAGCTACTGCGTCCTCCACCACTTTTCCCAGGAGCATTAAAACCGTTTTGTTAAGCTACTGCGATCTCCACCACATTTTCAAGGGGCATTGATATTGTCCTTTTATTCCACTATGATCTCCACGTCTCTTCCAAGTAGCATTAAAACCGTCTTTTTAAGCTACTGCGACCACCACCGCTCTTCCAAGGGGCATTAAAACCGTCTTATTAAACTACTGCAACCTCCACGTCTCCTCCAAGGGGCATTAAAACCATCTTGTTAAGCTACTAGAACCTCCACGTCTCTTCCAAGGGGCATTAAAACCGTCTTGTTAAGCTACTCCAACCTCCACGTCTCTTACAAGGGGCATTTAAGCTGTCTTGCTAAGCTACTGCAACCTCCACGTCTATTCCAAGGAGCATTAAAACCGTCTTGTTAAGCTACTGCGACCTCCACCACAGTTTCAAGGGGCATTGATATTGTCTTTTTAAACCACTGTGACCTGCACGTCTCTTCCAAGGGGTATTAAAACCGTTTTTTTAAGCTACTGCCATCTCCACCGCTCTTCCAAGGGGCATTTAAACCATCTTGTTAAGCTACTGCAACCTCCTCGTCTCTTCCAATGGGCATTAAAACCGTCTTGTTAAGCTACTGCAATCTCTACGTCATTTCCAATACGCATTTAAACCATCTTGTTAAGCTCTGCGACCTCGACATCTCTTCCAAGGGGCATTAAAACCATCTTTTTAAGCTACTGTGACCTCCACCACTTCTCCAAGGGGCATTAAAACCATCTTTTTAAGCTACTGCGACCTCCACCACTTCTCCAAGGGGCATTAAAACAGCCTTGTTAAGCTACTACGACCTTCACCACATTTTGAAAGGGCATTGATATTGTCTTTTTATTCCACTGTGACCTCCACGTCTCTTCCAAGGTGCATTAAAACCGTCTTTTTAAGCTACTGCGACCTCCACCTCTCTTCGAAGAGGCATTAAACCGTCTTGTTAAGCTACTGCAACCTCCACGTCTCTTCCAAGGGGCATTAAAACCGTCTTGTTAAGCTACTGCAACCTCCACGTCTTTTCCAAGGGGCATTTAAACCATCTTGTTAAGCACTGCGACCTCCACGTCTCTTCCAAGGGGCATTAAAACCAACTTTTTAAGCTACTGCGACCTCCACCACATCTCCAAGGGGCATTAAAACCGTCTTTTTAAGCTACTGCGACCTCCACCATTTCTCCAAGGGGCGTTAAAACTGTCTTGTTAAGCTACTGCGACCTTCACCACATTTTGAAAGGGCATTGATATTGTCTTTTTATTCCACTGTGACCTCCACGTCTCTTCCAAGGTGCATTAAAACCGTCTTTTTAAGCTACTGCGACCTCCACCGCTCTTCGAAGAGGCATTAAACCGTCTTGTTAAGCTACTGCAACCTCCGCGTTTCTTCCAAGTGGCATTTAAACCGTCTTGTTAAGCTACTGCAACCTCCACGTCTCTTCCAAGGGGCATTTAAACCGTCTTGATAAGCTACTGCGACCTGCACGTCTCTTCCAAGGTGAATTAAAACCGTCTTTTTAAGCTACTGCAACCTCCACCACTTCTCCAAGGGGCATTAAAACCGTCTTGTTAAGCTACTGCGACTTCCTCCACTACTCCAAGGGGCATTAAAACCGTCTTGTTAAGCTACTGCGACCTCCACCACTTTTCCCAGGGGCATTAAAACCGTCTTGCTAAGTTACTGCGACCTCCACCACATTTTCAAGGGGCATTGATATTGTCCTTTTATTCCACTGTAACCTCCACGTCTCTTCCAAGGGGCATTAAAACCTTTTTTTTAAGCTACTGCGACCTCCACCACTCTTCCAAGGGGCATTAAAACCGTCTTGTTAAGCTACTGCAACCTCCACGTCTCTTCCAAGGGGCATTAAAACCACCTTGTTAAGCTACTGTGACCTCCATGTCTCTTCCAAGGGGCATTTAAATCGTCTTGTTAAGCTACTGCGACCTCCACGTCTCTTCCAAGCGACATTAAAACCGTTTTTTTAAGTTACTGCGACCTCCATCACTTCTCCAAGGGGCATTAAAACCATCTTTTTAAGCTACTGTGACCGCCACCACATTTTCAAGGGGCATTGATATTGTCCTTTTATTCCACTGTGACCTCCACGTCTCTTCCAAGGGGCATTAAAATCGTCTTTTTAAGCTACTGCGACCTCCACCGCTCTTCCAACGGGCATTAAAACCATCTTATTAAGCTACTAGAACCTCCACGTCTCTTCCAAGGGGCATTAAAACAGTCTTGTTAAGCTACTCCAACCTCCACGTCTCTTCCAAGGGGCATTAAAACCGTCTTGTTAAGCTACTCCAACCTCCACGTCTCTTACAAGGGGCATTTAAACTGTCTTGTTAAGCTACTGCAACCTCCACGTCTGTTCCAAGGGGCATTAAAACCGTTTTGTTAAGCTACTGCGACCTCCACCACATTTTCAAGGGGCATTGATATTGTCTTTTTAAACCACTGTGACCTGCACGTCTCTTCCAAGGGGTATTAAAACCGTTTTTTTAAGCTACTGCCATCTCCACCGCTCCTCCAAGAGGCGTTTAAACAATCTTGTTAAGCTACTGCAACCTCCTCGTCTCTTCCAAGGGGCATTTAATCCGTCTTGTTAAGCTACTGCAACCTCCAAGTCTCTTCCAAGGGGCATTAAAACCATCTTTTTAAGATACTGCAACCTCCACCACTTCTCGTAGGGGCATTAAAACCGTCTTTTTAAGCTACTGCGACCTCCACGTCTCTTCCAAGCGACATTAAAACCGTTTTTTTAAGCCACTGCGACCTCCACCACTTCTCCAAGGGGCATTAAAACCATCTTTTTTAGCTACTGTGACCGCCACCACATTTTCAAGGGGCATTGATATTGTCCTTTTATTCCACTGTGACCTCCACGTCTCTTCCAAGGGGCATTAAAATCGTCTTTTTAAGCTACTGCGACCTCCACCGCTCTTCCAACGGGCATTAAAACCATTTTATTAAGCTACTAGAACCTCCACGTCTCTTCCAAGGGGCATTAAAACAGTTTGTTAAGCTACTCCAACCTCCACGTCTCTTCCAAGGGGCATTAAAACCATCTTGTTAAGCTACTCCAACCTCCACGTCTCTTACAAGGGGCATTTAAACTGTCTTGTTAAGCTACTGCAACCTCCACGTCTATTCCAAGGGGCATTAAAACCGTTTTGTTAAGCTACTGCAACCTCCACCACATTTGCAAGGGGCATTGATATTGTCTTTTTAAACCACTGTGACCTGCACGTCTCTTCCAAGGGGTATTAAAACCGTTTTTTTAAGCTACTGCCATTTCCACCGCTCTTCCAAGGGGCATTTAAACTATCTTGCTAAGCTACTGCAACCTCCTCGTCTCTTCCAAGGGGCATTTAAACCGTCTTGTTAAGCTACTGCAACCTCCACGTCTCTTCCAAGGGGCATTAAAACCATCTTTTTAAGCTACTGTGACCGCCACCACATTTTCAAGGGGCATTGATATTGTCCTTTTATTCCACTGTGACCTCCACGTCTCTTCCAAGGGGCATTAAAATCATCTTTTTAAGCTACTGCGACCTCCATCGCTCTTCCAACGGGCATTAAAACCATCTTATTAAGCTACTAGAACCTCCACGTCTCTTCCAAGGGGCATTAAAACAGTCTTGTTAAGCTACTCCAACCTCCACGTCTCTTACAAGGGGCATTAAAACAGTCTTGTTAAGCTACTCCAACCTCCACGTCTCTTACAAGGGGCATTTAAACTGTCTTGAAAAGCTACTGCAACCTCCACGTCTATTCCAAGGGGCATTAAAACCGTTTTGTTAAGCTACTGCGACCTCCACCACATTTTCAAGGGGCATTGATATTGTCTTTTTAAACCACTGTGACCTGCACGTCTCTTCCAAGGGGTATTAAAACCGTTTTTTTAAGCTACTGCCATCTCCACCGCTCTTCCAAGGGGCATTTAAACCATCTTGTTAAGCTACTGCAACCTCCTCGTCTCTTCCAAGGGGCATTTAAACCGTCTTGTTAAGCTACTGCAACCTCCACGTCTCTTCCAAGGGGCATTAAAACCATCTTTTTAAGCTACTGAGACCTCCACCACTTCTCCAAGGGGCATTAAAACCGTCTTTTTAAGCTACTGCGACCTCCACCATTTCTCCAAGGGGCGTTAAAACTGTCTTGTTAAGCTACTGCGACCTTCACAACATTTTGAAAGGGCATTGATATTGTCTTTTTATTCCACTGTGACCTCCACGTCTCTTCCAAGGTGCATAAAAACCGTCTTTTTAAGCTACTGCGACCTCCACCACTCTTCGAAGAGTCATTAAACCGTCTTGTTAAGCTACTGCAACCTCCACGTTTCTTCCAAGTGGCATTTAAACCATCTTGTTAAGCTACTGCAACCTCCACGTCTCTTCCAAGGGGCATTAAAACCGTCTTGTTAAGCTACTGCAACCTCCACGTCTCTTCCAAGGGGCATTTAAACCGTCTTGATAAGCTACTGCGACCTCCACGTCTCTTCCAAGGGGAATTAAAACCGTCTTTTTAAGCTACTGCAACCTCCACCACTTCTCCAAGGGGCATTAAAACCGTCTTGTTAAGCTACTGCGACCTCCTCCACTACTCCAAGGGGCATTAAAACCGTCTTGTTAAGCTACTGCGACCTCCTCCACTACTCCAAGGGGCATTAAAACCATCTTGCTAAGTTACTGCGACCTCCACCACATTTTCAAGGGGCATTGATATTGTCCTTTTTTTCCACTGTGACCGCCACGTCTCTTCCAAGGGGCATTAAAACCTTTTTTTTAAGCTACTGCGACCTCCACCACTCTTCCAAGGGGCATTAAAACCGTCTTGTTAAGCTACTGCAATCTCCACGCCTCTTCCAAAGGGCATTTAAACCGTCTTGTTAAGCTACTGCAACCTCCACATCTCTTCCAAGGGGCATTAAAACCACCTTGTTAAGCTACTGCGACCTCCATGTCTCTTCCAAGGGGCATTTAAATCGTCTTGTTAAGCTACTGCGACCTCCACGTCTCTTCCAACCGACATTAAAACCGTTTTTTTAAGCTACTGCGACCTCCACCACTTCTCCAAAGGGCATTAAAACCATCTTTTTAAGCTACTGTGACCGCCACCACATTTTCAAGGGGCATTGATATTGTCCTTTTATTCCACTGTGACCTCCACGTCTCTTCCAAGGGGCATTAAAATCGTCTTTTTAAGCTACTGCGACCTCCACCGCTCTTCCAACGGGCATTAAAACCATCTTATTAAGCTACTGCAACCTCCAAGTTTCTCCCAAGGGTCATTTAAACCGTCTTGTTAAGCCACTGCAACCTCCTCGTCTCTTCCAAGGGGCATTAAAATCGTCTTTTTAAGCTACTGCGACCTCCCCCACTTCTCCAAGGGGCATTAAAACTGTCTTTTTAAGCTACTGTGACCTCCACCACTTCTCCAAGGGACATTAAAACTGTCTTGTTAAGCTACTGCGACCTCCACCACATTTTCAAGGGGCATTGATATTGTCTTTTTATTCCACTGTGACCTCCACGTCTCTTCCAAGGGGCATTAAAACCCGTCATTTTAAGCTACTGCGACCTCCACCTCTTTTCCAAGAGGCATTAAAACCATCTTTTTAAGCTACTGCGACCTCCATCGCTCTTCAAATGGGAAATTAAAACCGTCTTATTAAGCTACTGCAACCTCCATGTCTCTTCCAAGGGGCATTTAAACCGTCTTGTTAAGCTACTGCAACCTTCACGTATCTTCCAAGGGGCATTAAAACCGTCTTGTTAAGCTACTAGAACCTCCACGTCTCTTCCAAGGGGCATTAAAACCGTCTTGTTAAGCTACTGCAACCTCCACGTCTCTTCCAAGGGGCATCAAAACCGTCTTGTTAAGCTACTGCAACCTCCACGTCTCTTCCAAGGGGCATTTAAACCGTCTTGATAAGCTACTGCGACCTCCACGTCTCTTCCAAGGTGAATTAAAACCGTCTTTTTAAGCTACTGCAACCTCCACCACTTCTCCAAGGGGCATTAAAACCATCTTGTTAAGCTACTGCGACTTCCTCCACTACTCCAAGGGGCATTAAAACCGTCTTGTTAAGCTACTGCGACCTCCACCACTTTTCCCAGGGGCATTAAAACCGTCTTGCTAAGTTACTGCGACCTCCACCACATTTTCAAGGGGCATTGATATTGTCCTTTTATTCCACTGTAACCTCCACGTCTCTTCCAAGGGGCATTAAAACCTTTTTTTTAAGCTACTGCGACCTCCACCACTCTTCCAAGGGGCATTAAAACCGTCTTGTTAAGCTACTGCAATCTCCACGCCTCTTCCAAGGGGCATTTAAACCGTCTTGTTAAGCTACTGCAACCTCCACGTCTCTTCCAAGGGGCATTAAAACCACCTTGTTAAGCTACTGTGACCTCCATGTCTCTTCCAAGGGGCATTTAAATCGTCTTGTTAAGCTACTGCGACCTCCACGTCTCTTCCAAGCGACATTAAAACCGTTTTTTTAAGTTACTGCGACCTCCACCACTTCTCCAAGGGGCATTAAAACCATCTTTTTAAGCTACTGTGACCGCCACCACATTTTCAAGGGGCATTGATATTGTCCTTTTATTCCACTGTGACCTCCACGTCTCTTCCAAGGGGCATTAAAATCGTCTTTTTAAGCTACTGCGACCTCCACCGCTCTTCCAACGGGCATTAAAACCATCTTATTAAGCTACTAGAACCTCCACGTCTCTTCCAAGGGGCATTAAAACAGTCTTGTTAAGCTACTCCAACCTCCACGTCTCTTCCAAGGGGCATTAAAACCGTCTTGTTAAGCTACTCCAACCTCCACGTCTCTTACAAGGGGCATTTAAACTGTCTTGTTAAGCTACTGCAACCTCCACGTCTATTCCAAGGGGCATTAAAACCGTTTTGTTAAGCTACTGCGACCTCCACCACATTTTCAAGGGGCATTGATATTGTCTTTTTAAACCACTGTGACCTGCACGTCTCTTCCAAGGGGTATTAAAACCGTTTTTTTAAGCTACTGCCATCTCCACTGCTCTTCCAAGAGGCGTTTAAACAATCTTGTTAAGCTACTGCAACCTCCTCGTCTCTTCCAAGGGGCATTTAATCCGTCTTGTTAAGCTACTGCAACCTCCAAGTCTCTTCCAAGGGGCATTAAAACCATCTTTTTAAGATACTGCGACCTCCACCACTTCTCGTAGGGGCATTAAAACCGTCTTTTTAAGCTACTGCGACCTCCACGTCTCTTCCAAGCGACATTAAAACCGTTTTTTTAAGCCACTGCGACCTCCACCACTTCTCCAAGGGGCATTAAAACATCTTTTTTAGCTACTGTGACCGCCACCACATTTTCAAGGGGCATGGATATTGTCCTTTTATTCCACTGTGACCTCCACGTCTCTTCCAAGGGGTATTAAAATCGTCTTTTTAAGCTACTGCGACCTCCACCGCTCTTCCAACGGGCATTAAAACCATTTTATTAAGCTACTAGAACCTCCACGTCTCTTCCAAGGGGCATTAAAACAGTTTGTTAAGCTACTCCAACCTCCACGTCTCTTCCAAGGGGCATTAAAACCATCTTGTTAAGCTACTCCAACCTCCACGTCTCTTACAAGGGGCATTTAAACTGTCTTGTTAAGCTACTGCAACCTCCACGTCTATTCCAAGGGGCATTAAAACCGTTTTGTTAAGCTACTGCAACCTCCACCACATTTGCAAGGGGCATTGATATTGTCTTTTTAAACC
Source organism: Phyllobates terribilis (assembly GCF_046119375.1). Lineage (NCBI taxonomy): Eukaryota > Metazoa > Chordata > Amphibia > Anura > Dendrobatidae > Phyllobates > Phyllobates terribilis. The sequence continues at coordinate 820,070,310 of NW_027362763.1, forward strand.
ACTGTGACCTGCACGTCTCTTCCAAGGGGTATTAAAACCGTTTTTTTAAGCTACTGCCATTTCCACCGCTCTTCCAAGGGGCATTTAAACCATCTTGCTAAGCTACTGCAACCTCCTCGTCTCTTCCAAGGGGCATTTAAACCGTCTTGTTAAGCTACTGCAACCTCCACGTCTCTTCCAAGGGGCATTAAAACCATCTTTTTAAGCTACTGTGACCGCCACCACATTTTCAAGGGGCATTGATATTGTCCTTTTATTCCACTGTGACCTCCACGTCTCTTCCAAGGGGCATTAAAATCATCTTTTTAAGCTACTGCGACCTCCACCGCTCTTCCAACGGGCATTAAAACCATCTTATTAAGCTACTAGAACCTCCACGTCTCTTCCAAGGGGCATTAAAACAGTCTTGTTAAGCTACTCCAACCTCCACGTCTCTTACAAGGGGCATTAAAACAGTCTTGTTAAGCTACTCCAACCTCCACGTCTCTTACAAGGGGCATTTAAACTGTCTTGAAAAGCTACTGCAACCTCCACGTCTATTCCAAGGGGCATTAAAACCGTTTTGTTAAGCTACTGCGACCTCCACCACATTTTCAAGGGGCATTGATATTGTCTTTTTAAACCACTGTGACCTGCACGTCTCTTCCAAGGGGTATTAAAACCGTTTTTTAAGCTACTGCCATCTCCACCGCTCTTCCAAGGGGCATTTAAACCATCTTGTTAAGCTACTGCAACCTCCTCGTCTCTTCCAAGGGGCATTTAAACCGTCTTGTTAAGCTACTGCAACCTCCACGTCTCTTCCAAGGGGCATTAAAACCATCTTTTTAAGCTACTGCGACCTCCACCACTTCTCCAAGGGGCATTAAAACCGTCTTTTTAAGCTACTGCGACCTCCACCATTTCTCCAAGGGGCGTTAAAACTGTCTTGTTAAGCTACTGCGACCTTCACAACATTTTGAAAGGGCATTGATATTGTCTTTTTATTCCACTGTGACCTCCACGTCTCTTCCAAGGTGCATAAAAACCGTCTTTTTAAGCTACTGCGACCTCCACCACTCTTCGAAGAGTCATTAAACCGTCTTGTTAAGCTACTGCAACCTCCACGTTTCTTCCAAGTGGCATTTAAACCATCTTGTTAAGCTACTGCAACCTCCACGTCTCTTCCAAGGGGCATTAAAACCGTCTTGTTAAGCTACTGCAACCTCCACGTCTCTTCCAAGGGGCATTTAAACCGTCTTGATAAGCTACTGCGACCTCCACGTCTCTTCCAAGGGGAATTAAAACCGTCTTTTTAAGCTACTGCAACCTCCACCACTTCTCCAAGGGGCATTAAAACCGTCTTGTTAAGCTACTGCGACCTCCTCCACTACTCCAAGGGGCATTAAAACCGTCTTGTTAAGCTACTGCGACCTCCTCCACTACTCCAAGGGGCATTAAAACCATCTTGCTAAGTTACTGCGACCTCCACCACATTTTCAAGGGGCATTGATATTGTCCTTTTTTTCCACTGTGACCGCCACGTCTCTTCCAAGGGGCATTAAAACCTTTTTTTTAAGCTACTGCGACCTCCACCACTCTTCCAAGGGGCATTAAAACCGTCTTGTTAAGCTACTGCAATCTCCACGCCTCTTCCAAAGGGCATTTAAACCGTCTTGTTAAGCTACTGCAACCTCCACATCTCTTCCAAGGGGCATTAAAACCACCTTGTTAAGCTACTGCGACCTCCATGTCTCTTCCAAGGGGCATTTAAATCGTCTTGTTAAGCTACTGCGACCTCCACGTCTCTTCCAACCGACATTAAAACCGTTTTTTTAAGCTACTGCGACCTCCACCACTTCTCCAAAGGGCATTAAAACCATCTTTTTAAGCTACTGTGACCGCCACCACATTTTCAAGGGGCATTGATATTGTCCTTTTATTCCACTGTGACCTCCACGTCTCTTCCAAGGGGCATTAAAATCGTCTTTTTAAGCTACTGCGACCTCCACCGCTCTTCCAACGGGCATTAAAACCATCTTATTAAGCTACTGCAACCTCCAAGTTTCTCCCAAGGGTCATTTAAACCGTCTTGTTAAGCCACTGCAACCTCCTCGTCTCTTCCAAGGGGCATTAAAATCGTCTTTTTAAGCTACTGCGACCTCCCCCACTTCTCCAAGGGGCATTAAAACTGTCTTTTTAAGCTACTGTGACCTCCACCACTTCTCCAAGGGACATTAAAACTGTCTTGTTAAGCTACTGCGACCTCCACCACATTTTCAAGGGGCATTGATATTGTCTTTTTATTCCACTGTGACCTCCACGTCTCTTCCAAGGGGCATTAAAACCCGTCATTTTAAGCTACTGCGACCTCCACCTCTTTTCCAAGAGGCATTAAAACCATCTTTTTAAGCTACTGCGACCTCCATCGCTCTTCAAATGGGAAATTAAAACCGTCTTATTAAGCTACTGCAACCTCCATGTCTCTTCCAAGGGGCATTTAAACCGTCTTGTTAAGCTACTGCAACCTTCACGTATCTTCCAAGGGGCATTAAAACCGTCTTGTTAAGCTACTAGAACCTCCACGTCTCTTCCAAGGGGCATTAAAACCGTCTTGTTAAGCTACTGCAACCTCCACGTCTCTTCCAAGGGGCATCAAAACCGTCTTGTTAAGCTACTGCAACCTCCACGTCTCTTCCAAGGGGCATTTAAACCGTCTTGATAAGCTACTGCGACCTCCACGTCTCTTCCAAGGTGAATTAAAACCGTCTTTTTAAGCTACTGCAACCTCCACCACTTCTCCAAGGGGCATTAAAACCATCTTGTTAAGCTACTGCGACTTCCTCCACTACTCCAAGGGGCATTAAAACCGTCTTGTTAAGCTACTGCGACCTCCACCACTTTTCCCAGGGGCATTAAAACCGTCTTGCTAAGTTACTGCGACCTCCACCACATTTTCAAGGGGCATTGATATTGTCCTTTTATTCCACTGTAACCTCCACGTCTCTTCCAAGGGGCATTAAAACCTTTTTTTTAAGCTACTGCGACCTCCACCACTCTTCCAAGGGGCATTAAAACCGTCTTGTTAAGCTACTGCAATCTCCACGCCTCTTCCAAGGGGCATTTAAACCGTCTTGTTAAGCTACTGCAACCTCCACGTCTCTTCCAAGGGGCATTAAAACCACCTTGTTAAGCTACTGTGACCTCCATGTCTCTTCCAAGGGGCATTTAAATCGTCTTGTTAAGCTACTGCGACCTCCACGTCTCTTCCAAGCGACATTAAAACCGTTTTTTTAAGTTACTGCGACCTCCACCACTTCTCCAAGGGGCATTAAAACCATCTTTTTAAGCTACTGTGACCGCCACCACATTTTCAAGGGGCATTGATATTGTCCTTTTATTCCACTGTGACCTCCACGTCTCTTCCAAGGGGCATTAAAATCGTCTTTTTAAGCTACTGCGACCTCCACCGCTCTTCCAACGGGCATTAAAACCATCTTATTAAGCTACTAGAACCTCCACGTCTCTTCCAAGGGGCATTAAAACAGTCTTGTTAAGCTACTCCAACCTCCACGTCTCTTCCAAGGGGCATTAAAACCGTCTTGTTAAGCTACTCCAACCTCCACGTCTCTTACAAGGGGCATTTAAACTGTCTTGTTAAGCTACTGCAACCTCCACGTCTATTCCAAGGGGCATTAAAACCGTTTTGTTAAGCTACTGCGACCTCCACCACATTTTCAAGGGGCATTGATATTGTCTTTTTAAACCACTGTGACCTGCACGTCTCTTCCAAGGGGTATTAAAACCGTTTTTTTAAGCTACTGCCATCTCCACTGCTCTTCCAAGAGGCGTTTAAACAATCTTGTTAAGCTGCTGCAACCTCCTCGTCTCTTCCAAGGGGCATTTAATCCGTCTTGTTAAGCTACTGCAACCTCCAAGTCTCTTCCAAGGGGCATTAAAACCATCTTTTTAAGATACTGCGACCTCCACCACTTCTCGTAGGGGCATTAAAACCGTCTTTTTAAGCTACTGCGACCTCCACGTCTCTTCCAAGCGACATTAAAACCGTTTTTTTAAGCCACTGCGACCTCCACCACTTCTCCAAGGGGCATTAAAACATCTTTTTTAGCTACTGTGACCGCCACCACATTTTCAAGGGGCATGGATATTGTCCTTTTATTCCACTGTGACCTCCACGTCTCTTCCAAGGGGTATTAAAATCGTCTTTTTAAGCTACTGCGACCTCCACCGCTCTTCCAACGGGCATTAAAACCATTTTATTAAGCTACTAGAACCTCCACGTCTCTTCCAAGGGGCATTAAAACAGTTTGTTAAGCTACTCCAACCTCCACGTCTCTTCCAAGGGGCATTAAAACCATCTTGTTAAGCTACTCCAACCTCCACGTCTCTTACAAGGGGCATTTAAACTGTCTTGTTAAGCTACTGCAACCTCCACGTCTATTCCAAGGGGCATTAAAACCGTTTTGTTAAGCTACTGCAACCTCCACCACATTTGCAAGGGGCATTGATATTGTCTTTTTAAACCACTGTGACCTGCACGTCTCTTCCAAGGGGTATTAAAACCGTTTTTTTAAGCTACTGCCATTTCCACCGCTCTTCCAAGGGGCATTTAAACCATCTTGCTAAGCTACTGCAACCTCCTCGTCTCTTCCAAGGGGCATTTAAACCGTCTTGTTAAGCTACTGCAACCTCCACGTCTCTTCCAAGGGGCATTAAAACCATCTTTTTAAGCTACTGTGACCGCCACCACATTTTCAAGGGGCATTGATATTGTCCTTTTATTCCACTGTGACCTCCACGTCTCTTCCAAGGGGCATTAAAATCATCTTTTTAAGCTACTGCGACCTCCACCGCTCTTCCAACGGGCATTAAAACCATCTTATTAAGCTACTAGAACCTCCACGTCTCTTCCAAGGGGCATTAAAACAGTCTTGTTAAGCTACTCCAACCTCCACGTCTCTTACAAGGGGCATTAAAACAGTCTTGTTAAGCTACTCCAACCTCCACGTCTCTTACAAGGGGCATTTAAACTGTCTTGAAAAGCTACTGCAACCTCCACGTCTATTCCAAGGGGCATTAAAACCGTTTTGTTAAGCTACTGCGACCTCCACCACATTTTCAAGGGGCATTGATATTGTCTTTTTAAACCACTGTGACCTGCACGTCTCTTCCAAGGGGTATTAAAACCGTTTTTTAAGCTACTGCCATCTCCACCGCTCTTCCAAGGGGCATTTAAACCATCTTGTTAAGCTACTGCAACCTCCTCGTCTCTTCCAAGGGGCATTTAAACCGTCTTGTTAAGCTACTGCAACCTCCACGTCTCTTCCAAGGGGCATTAAAACCATCTTTTTAAGCTACTGCGACCTCCACCACTTCTCCAAGGGGCATTAAAACCGTCTTTTTAAGCTACTGCGACCTCCACCATTTCTCCAAGGGGCGTTAAAACTGTCTTGTTAAGCTACTGCGACCTTCACAACATTTTGAAAGGGCATTGATATTGTCTTTTTATTCCACTGTGACCTCCACGTCTCTTCCAAGGTGCATAAAAACCGTCTTTTTAAGCTACTGCGACCTCCACCACTCTTCGAAGAGTCATTAAACCGTCTTGTTAAGCTACTGCAACCTCCACGTTTCTTCCAAGTGGCATTTAAACCATCTTGTTAAGCTACTGCAACCTCCACGTCTCTTCCAAGGGGCATTAAAACCGTCTTGTTAAGCTACTGCAACCTCCACGTCTCTTCCAAGGGGCATTTAAACCGTCTTGATAAGCTACTGCGACCTCCACGTCTCTTCCAAGGGGAATTAAAACCGTCTTTTTAAGCTACTGCAACCTCCACCACTTCTCCAAGGGGCATTAAAACCGTCTTGTTAAGCTACTGCGACCTCCTCCACTACTCCAAGGGGCATTAAAACCGTCTTGTTAAGCTACTGCGACCTCCTCCACTACTCCAAGGGGCATTAAAACCATCTTGCTAAGTTACTGCGACCTCCACCACATTTTCAAGGGGCATTGATATTGTCCTTTTTTTCCACTGTGACCGCCACGTCTCTTCCAAGGGGCATTAAAACCTTTTTTTTAAGCTACTGCGACCTCCACCACTCTTCCAAGGGGCATTAAAACCGTATTGTTAAGCTACTGCAATCTCCACGCCTCTTCCAAAGGGCATTTAAACCGTCTTGTTAAGCTACTGCAACCTCCACATCTCTTCCAAGGGGCATTAAAACCACCTTGTTAAGCTACTGCGACCTCCATGTCTCTTCCAAGGGGCATTTAAATCGTCTTGTTAAGCTACTGCGACCTCCACGTCTCTTCCAACCGACATTAAAACCGTTTTTTTAAGCTACTGCGACCTCCACCACTTCTCCAAAGGGCATTAAAACCATCTTTTTAAGCTACTGTGACCGCCACCACATTTTCAAGGGGCATTGATATTGTCCTTTTATTCCACTGTGACCTCCACGTCTCTTCCAAGGGGCATTAAAATCGTCTTTTTAAGCTACTGCGACCTCCACCGCTCTTCCAACGGGCATTAAAACCATCTTATTAAGCTACTGCAACCTCCAAGTTTCTCCCAAGGGTCATTTAAACCGTCTTGTTAAGCCACTGCAACCTCCTCGTCTCTTCCAAGGGGCATTAAAATCGTCTTTTTAAGCTACTGCGACCTCCACCACTTCTCCAAGGGGCATTAAAACTGTCTTTTTAAGCTACTGTGACCTCCACCACTTCTCCAAGGGACATTAAAACTGTCTTGTTAAGCTACTGCGACCTCCACCACATTTTCAAGGGGCATTGATATTGTCCTTTTTTTCCACTGTGACCGCCACGTCTCTTCCAAGGGGCATTAAAACCTTTTTTTTAAGCTACTGCGACCTCCACCACTCTTCCAAGGGGCATTAAAACCGTCTTGTTAAGCTACTGCAATCTCCACGCCTCTTCCAAAGGGCATTTAAACCGTCTTGTTAAGCTACTGCAACCTCCACATCTCTTCCAAGGGGCATTAAAACCACCTTGTTAAGCTACTGCGACCTCCATGTCTCTTCCAAGGGGCATTTAAATCGTCTTGTTAAGCTACTGCGACCTCCACGTCTCTTCCAACCGACATTAAAACCGTTTTTTTAAGCTACTGCGTCCTCCACCACTTCTCCAAAGGGCATTAAAACCATCTTTTTAAGCTACTGTGACCGCCACCACATTTTCAAGGGGCATTGATATTGTCCTTTTATTCCACTGTGACCTCCACGTCTCTTCCAAGGGGCATTAAAATCGTCTTTTTAAGCTACTGCGACCTCCACCGCTCTTCCAACGGGCATTAAAACCATCTTATTAAGCTACTGCAACCTCCAAGTTTCTCCCAAGGGTCATTTAAACCGTCTTGTTAAGCCACTGCAACCTCCTCGTCTCTTCCAAGGGGCATTAAAATCGTCTTTTTAAGCTACTGCGACCTCCACCACTTCTCCAAGGGGCATTAAAACTGTCTTTTTAAGCTACTGTGACCTCCACCACTTCTCCAAGGGACATTAAAACTGTCTTGTTAAGCTACTGCGACCTCCACCACATTTTCAAGGGGCATTGATATTGTCTTTTTATTCCACTGTGACCTCCACGTCTCTTCCAAGGGGCATTAAAACCCGTCATTTTAAGCTACTGCGACCTCCACCTCTTTTCCAAGAGGCATTAAAACCATCTTTTTAAGCTACTGCGACCTCCATCGCTCTTCAAAGGGGAAATTAAAACCGTCTTATTAAGCTACTGCAACCTCCATGTCTCTTCCAAGGGGCATTTAAACCGTCTTGTTAAGCTACTGCAACCTTCACGTATCTTCCAAGGGGCATTAAAACCGTCCTGTTAAGCTACTAGAACCTCCACGTCTCTTCCAAGGGGCATTAAAACCGTCTTGTTAAGCTACTGCGACCTCCACCGCTCTTCCAAGGGGCATTAAAACCGTCTTATTAAGCTACTGCAACCTCCACGTCTCTTCCAAGGGGCATTTAAACCGTCTTGTTAAGCTACTGCAACCTCCACGTCTCTTCCAAGGGGCATTAAAACCATCTTGTTAAGCTACTAGAACCGCCACGTCTCCTCCAAGGGCCATTTAAACAGTCTTGTTAAGCTACTGCAACCTCCACGTCTCTTCCAAGGGGCATTTAAACTGTCTTGTGAAGCTACTGCAACCTTCACGTCTCTTCCAAGGGGGGTTAAAACCGTCTTGTTAAGCTACTGCGACCTCCACCACTTTTCCCAGTGGCATTAAAACCGTCTTGCTAAGTTACTGCGACCTCCACCACATTTTCAAGGGGCATTGACATTGTCCTTTTATTCCACTGTGACCTGCACGTCTCTTCCAAGGGGTATTAAAACCGTTTTTTTAAGCTACTGCCATCTCCACCGCTCTTCCAAGAGGCATTTAAACAATCTTGTTAAGCTACTGCAACCTCCTCGTCTCTTCCAAGGGGCATTTAAACCATCTTGTTAAGCTACTGCAACCTCCAAGTCTCTTCCAAGGGGCATTAAAACCATCTTTTTAAGCTACTGCGACCTCCACCACTTCTCCAAGGGGCATTAAAACCGTCTTTTTAAGCTACTGCGACCTCCACCATTTCTCCAAGGGGCGTTAAAACTGTCTTGTTAAGCTACTGCGACCTTCACAACATTTTGAAAGGGCATTGATATTGTCTTTTTATTCCACTGTGACCTCCACGTCTCTTCCAAGGTGCATAAAAACCGTCTTTTTAAGCTACTGCGACCTCCACCGCTCTTCGAAGAGTCATAAAACCGTCTTGTTAAGCTACTGCAACCTCCACGTCTCTTCCAAGGGGCATTAAAACCGCCTTGTTAAGCTACTGCGACCTCCTCCACTACTCCAAGGGGCATTAAAACCATCTTGCTAAGTTACTGCGACCTCCACCACATTTTCAACGGGCATTGATATTGTCCTTTTATTCCACTGTGACCTCCACGTCTCTTCCAAGGGGCATTAAAACCTTTTTTTTAAGCTACTGCGACCTCCACCACTCTTCCAAGGGGCATTAAAACCGTCTTGTTAAGCTACTGCAATCTCCACGCCTCTTCCAAGGGGCATTTAAACCGTCTTGTTAAGCTACTGCAACCTCCACATCTCTTCCAAGGGGCATTAAAACCACCTTGTTTAGCTACTGCGACCTCCATGTCTCTTCCAAGGGGCATTTAAATCGTCTTGTTAAGCTACTGCGACCTCCACGTCTCTTACAAGCGACATTAAAACCGTTTTTTTAAGCTACTGCGACCTCCACCACTTCTCCAAGGGGCATTAAAACCATCTTTTTTAGCTACTGTGACCGCCACCACATTTTCAAGGGGCATTGATATTGTCCTTTTATTCCACTGTGACCTCCATGTCTCTTCCAAGGGGCATTAAAATCGTCTTTTTAATCTACTGCGACCTCCACCGCTCTTCCAACGGGCATTAAAACCATCTTATTAAGCCACTGCAACCTCCATGTTTCTCCCAAGGGGCATTTAAACCGTCTTGTTAAGCCACTGCAACCTCCTCGTCTCTTCCAAGGGGCATTAAAATCGTCTTTTTAAGCTACTGCGACATCCACCACTTCTCCAAGGGGCATTAAAACTGTTTTTTTAAGCTACTGCGACCTCCACCTCTTCTCCCAGGGGCAATAAAACCGTCTTGTTAAGCTACTGCGACCTCCACCACATTTTCAAGGGGCATTGATATTGTCTTTTTATTCCACTGTGACCTCCACATCTCTTCCAAGAGGCATTAAAACCCGTCATTTTAAACTACTGCGACCTCCACCTCTTTTCCAAGAGGCATTAAAACCATCTTTTTAAGCTACTGCGACCTCCATCGCTCTTCAAAGGGGCATTAAAACCGTCTTATTAAGCTACTGCAACCTCCATGTCTCTTCCAAGGGGCATTTAAACCGTCTTGTTAAGCTACTGCAACCTCCACGTCTCTTCCAAGGGGCATTAAAACCGTCTTGTTAAGCTACTAGAACCTCCACGTCTCTTCCAAGGGGCATTAAAACCGTCTTGTTAAGCTACTGTGATCTCCATCACATTTTCAAGGGGCATTGATATTGTCCTTTTATTCCACTATGATCTCCATGTCTCTTCCAAGGGGCATTAAAACCGTCTTTTTAAGCTACTGTGAGCTCCACCGCTCTTCCAAGGGGCATTAAAACCGTCTTATTAAGCTACTGCAACCTCCACGTCTCTTCCAAGGGGCATTTAAACCGTCTTGTTAAGCTACTGCAACCTCCACGTCTCTTCCAAGGGGCATTAAAACCATCTTGTTAAGCTACTAGAACCGCCACGTCTCTTCCAAGGGGCATTTAAACAGTCTTGTTAAGCTACTGCAACCTCCACGTCCTTCCAAGGGGCATTTAAACTGTCTTGTTAAGCTACTGCAACCTCCACGTCTCTTCCAAGGGGGATTAAAACCGTCTTGTTAAGCTACTGCGACCTTCACCACTTTTCCCAGGGTCACTAAAACGGTCTTGTTAAGCTACTGCGACCTCCACGACATTTTCAAGGGGCATTGATACTGTCTATTTAAACCACTGTGACCTCCACGTCTCTTCCAAGGGGTATTAAAATCGTCTTTTTAAGCTGCTGTGACCTCCACCGCTCTTCCAAGGGGCATTTAAACAATCTTGTTAAGCTACTGCAACCTCCAAGTCTCCTCTCAGGGGCATTAAAACCGTCTTGTTAAGCTACTGCGAACTCCACCGCTCTTCCAAGAGGCATTAAAACCATCTTGTTAAGCTAATGCAACCTCCACGTCTCTTCCAAGGGGCATTTAAACCGGCTTGTTAAGCTACTGAAACCTCCACGTCTCTTCCAAGGGGCATTAAATCCATCTTGTTAAGCTACTGCAACCTCCACGTCTCTTCCAAGGGGCATTTAAACCGTCTTGTTAAGCTACTGCGACCTCCACGTCTCTTCCAATGGGCATTTAAACCGTCTTGTTAAGCTACTGCAACCTCCACCACTTCTCCAAGGGGCATTAAAACCGTCTTGTTAAGCTACTTCGACCGCCACCACTTCTCCATGGGGCATTAAAACCGTCTTGTTAAACTACTGCGACCTCCACCACTTTTCCCAGGGGCATTGATATTGTCTTTTTATTCCACTGTGACCTCCACGTCTCTTCCAAGGGGCAATAAAACCCGTCTTTTTAAGCTACTGCGACCTCCACCTCTTTTCCAAGAGGCATTAAAACCATCTTTTTAAGCTACTGCGACCTCCATCGCTCTTCAAAGGGGCATTAAAACCGTCTTATTAAGCTACTGCAACCTCCATGTCTCTTCAAAGGGGCATTTAAACCGTCTTGTTAAGCTAATGCAACCTCCACGTCTCTTCCAAGGGGCATTAAAACCGTCTTGTTAAGCTACTAGAACCTCCACGTCTCTTCCAAGGGGCATTAAAACCATCTTGTTAAGCTACTGCAACCTCCACGTCTCTTCCAAGGGGCATTTAAACCGTCTTGATAAGCTACTGCGACCTCCACGTCTCTTCCAAGGGGAATTAAAACCGTCTTTTTAAGCTACTGCAACCTCCACCACTTCTCCAATGGGCATTAAAACCGTCTTGTTAAGCTACTGCGACCTCCTACACTACTCCAAGGGGCATTAAAACCGTCTTGTTAAGCTACTGCGACTTCCTCCACTTTTCCCAGGGGCATTGATATTGTCCTTTTATTCCACTGTGACCTCCACGTCTCTTCCAAGGGGCATTAAAACCTTTTTTTTAAGCTACTGCGACCTCCACCACTCTTCCAAGGGGCATTAAAACCGTCTTGTTAAGCTACTGCAATCTCCACGCCTCTTCCAAGGGGCATTTAAACCGTCTTGTTAAGCTACTGCAACCTCCACATCTCTTTCAAGGGGCATTAAAACCACCTTGTTAAGCTACTGCGACCTAAATGTCTCTTCCAAGGGGCATTTAAATCGTCTTGTTAAGCTACTGCGACCTCCACGTCTCTTCCAAGCGACAATAAAACCGTTTTTTTAAGCTACTGCGACCTCCACCACTTCTCCAAGGGGCATTAAAAACATCTTTTTAAGCTACTGTGACCGCCACCGCATTTTCAAGGGGCATTGATATTGTCCTTTTATTCCACTGTGACCTCCACGTCTCTTCCAAGGGGCATTAAAATCGTCTTTTTAATCTACTGCGACCTCCACCGCTCTTCCAACGGGCATTAAAACCATCTTATTAAGCCACTGCAACCTCCATGTTTCTCCCAAGGGGCATTTAAACCGTCTTGTTAAGCCACTGCAACCTCCTCGTCTCTTCCAAGGGGCATTAAAATCGTCTTTTTAAGCTACTGCGACATCCACCACTTCTCCAAGGGGCATTAAAACTGTTTTTTTAAGCTACTGCGACCTCCACCTCTTCTCCCAGGGGCATTAAAACCGTCTTGTTAAGCTACTGCGACCTCCACCACATTTTCAAGGGGCATTGATATTGTCTTTTTATTCCACTGTGACCTCCACATCTCTTCCAAGAGGCATTAAAACCCGTCATTTTAAACTACTGCGACCTCCACCTCTTTTCCAAGAGGCATTAAAACCATCTTTTTAAGCTACTGCGACCTCCATCGCTCTTCAAAGGGGCATTAAAACCGTCTTATTAAGCTACTGCAACCTCCATGTCTCTTCCAAGGGGCATTTAAACCGTCTTGTTAAGCTACTGCAACCTCCACGTCTCTTCCAAGGGGCATTAAAACCGTCTTGTTAAGCTACTAGAACCTCCACGTCTCTTCCAAGGGGCATTAAAACCGTCTTGTTAAGCTACTGTGATCTCCATCACATTTTCAAGGGGCATTGATATTGTCCTTTTATTCCACTATGATCTCCATGTCTCTTCCAAGGGGCATTAAAACCGTCTTTTTAAGCTACTGTGAGCTCCACCGCTCTTCCAAGGGGCATTAAAACCGTCTTATTAAGCTACTGCAACCTCCACGTCTCTTCCAAGGGGCATTTAAACCGTCTTGTTAAGCTACTGCAACCTCCACGTCTCTTCCAAGGGGCATTAAAACCATCTTGTTAAGCTACTAGAACCGCCACGTCTCTTCCAAGGGGCATTTAAACAGTCTTGTTAAGCTACTGCAACCTCCACGTCTCTTCCAAGGGGCATTTAAACTGTCTTGTTAAGCTACTGCAACCTCCACGTCTCTTCCAAGGGGGATTAAAACCGTCTTGTTAAGCTACTGCGACCTTCACCACTTTTCCCAGGGTCATTAAAACGGTCTTGTTAAGCTACTGCGACCTCCACGACATTTTCAAGGGGCATTGATACTGTCTATTTAAACCACTGTGACCTCCACGTCTCTTCCAAGGGGTATTAAAATCGTCTTTTTAAGCTGCTGTGACCTCCACCGCTCTTCCAAGGGGCATTTAAACAATCTTGTTAAGCTATTGCAACCTCCAAGTCTCCTCTCAGGGGCATTAAAACCGTCTTGTTAAGCTACTGCGAACTCCACCGCTCTTCCAAGAGGCATTAAAACCATCTTGTTAAGCTAATGCAACCTCCACGTCTCTTCCAAGGGGCATTTAAACCGGCTTGTTAAGCTACTGAAACCTCCACGTCTCTTCCAAGGGGCATTAAATCCATCTTGTTAAGCTACTGCAACCTCCACGTCTCTTCCAAGGGGCATTTAAACCGTCTTGTTAAGCTACTGCGACCTCCACGTCTCTTCCAATGGGCATTTAAACCGTCTTGTTAAGCTACTGCAACCTCCACCACTTCTCCAAGGGGCATTAAAACCGTCTTGTTAAGCTACTTCGACCGCCACCACTTCTCCATGGGGCATTAAAACCGTCTTGTTAAACTACTGCGACCTCCACCACTTTTCCCAGGGGCATTGATATTGTCTTTTTATTCCACTGTGACCTCCACGTCTCTTCCAAGGGGCAATAAAACCCGTCTTTTTAAGCTACTGCGACCTCCACCTCTTTTCCAAGAGGCATTAAAACCATCTTTTTAAGCTACTGCGACCTCCATCGCTCTTCAAAGGGGCATTAAAACCGTCTTATTAAGCTACTGCAACCTCCATGTCTCTTCCAAGGGGCATTTAAACCGTCTTGTTAAGCTAATGCAACCTCCACGTCTCTTCCAAGGGGCATTAAAACCGTCTTGTTAAGCTACTAGAACCTCCACGTCTCTTCCAAGGGGCATTAAAACCATCTTGTTAAGCTACTGCAACCTCCACGTCTCTTCCAAGGGGCATTTAAACCGTCTTGATAAGCTACTGCGACCTCCACGTCTCTTCCAAGGGGAATTAAAACCGTCTTTTTAAGCTACTGCAACCTCCACCACTTCTCCAAGGGGCATTAAAACCGTCTTGTTAAGCTACTGCGACCTCCACGACATTTTCAAGGGGCATTGATACTGTCTATTTAAACCACTGTGACCTCCACGTCTCTTCCAAGGGGTATTAAAATCGTCTTTTTAAGCTGCTGTGACCTCCACCGCTCTTCCAAGGGGCATTTAAACAATCTTGTTAAGCTACTGCAACCTCCAAGTCTCCTCTCAGGGGCATTAAAACCGTCTTGTTAAGCTACTGCGAACTCCACCGCTCTTCCAAGAGGCATTAAAACCATCTTGTTAAGCTAATGCAACCTCCACGTCTCTTCCAAGGGGCATTTAAACCGGCTTGTTAAGCTACTGAAACCTCCACGTCTCTTCCAAGGGGCATTAAATCCATCTTGTTAAGCTACTGCAACCTCCACGTCTCTTCCAAGGGGCATTTAAACCGTCTTGTTAAGCTACTGCGACCTCCACGTCTCTTCCAATGGGCATTTAAACCGTCTTGTTAAGCTACTGCAACCTCCACCACTTCTCCAAGGGGCATTAAAACCGTCTTGTTAAGCTACTTCGACCGCCACCACTTCTCCATGGGGCATTAAAACCGTCTTGTTAAACTACTGCGACCTCCACCACTTTTCCCAGGGGCATTGATATTGTCTTTTTATTCCACTGTGACCTCCACGTCTCTTCCAAGGGGCAATAAAACCCGTCTTTTTAAGCAACTGCGACCTCCACCTCTTTTCCAAGAGGCATTAAAACCATCTTTTTAAGCTACTGCGACCTCCATCGCTCTTCAAAGGGGCATTAAAACCGTCTTATTAAGCTACTGCAACCTCCATGTCTCTTGCAAGGGGCATTTAAACCGTCTTGTTAAGCTAATGCAACCTCCACGTCTCTTCCAAGGGGCATTAAAACCGTCTTGTTAAGCTACTAGAACCTCCACGTCTCTTCCAAGGGGCATTAAAACCATCTTGTTAAGCTACTGCAACCTCCACGTCTCTTCCAAGGGGCATTTAAACCGTCTTGATAAGCTACTGCGACCTCCACGTCTCTTCCAAGGGGAATTAAAACCGTCTTTTTAAGCTACTGCAACCTCCACCACTTCTCCAAGGGGCATTAAAACCGTCTTGTTAAGCTACTGCGACCTCCTACACTACTCCAAGGGGCATTAAAACCGTCTTGTTAAGCTACTGCGACCTCCTCCACTTTTCCCAGGGGCATTGATATTGTCCTTTTATTCCACTGTGACCTCCACGTCTCTTCCAAGGGGCATTAAAACCTTTTTTTTAAGCTACTGCGACCTCCACCACTCTTCCAAGGGGCATTAAAACCGTCTTGTTAAGCTACTGCAATCTCCACGCCTCTTCCAAGGGGCATTTAAACCGTCTTGTTAAGCTACTGCAACCTCCACATCTCTTTCAAGGGGCATTAAAACCACCTTGTTAAGCTACTGCGACCTAAATGTCTCTTCCAAGGGGCATTTAAATCGTCTTGTTAAGCTACTGCGACCTCCACGTCTCTTCCAAGCGACAATAAAACCGTTTCTTTAAGCTACTGCGACCTCCACCACTTCTCCAAGGGGCATTAAAAACATCTTTTTAAGCTACTGTGACCGCCACCACATTTTCAAGGGGCTTTGATATTGTCCTTTTATTCCACTGTGACCTCCACGTCTCTTCCAAGGGGCATTAAAATCGTCTTTTTAAGCTACTGCGACCTCCACCGCTCTTCCAACGGGCATTAAAACCATCTTATTAAGCTACTGCAACCTCCACGTTTCTCCCAAGGGGCATTTAAACCGTCTTGTTAAGCCACTGCAACCTCCTCGTCTCTTCCAAGGGGCATTAAAATCGTCTTTTTAAGCTACTGCGACCTTCACCACTTCTCCAAGGGGCATTAAAACTGTCTTTTTAAGCTACTGCGACCTCCACCACTTCTCCAAGGGGCATTAAAACCGTCTTGTTAAGCTACTGCGACCTCCACCACATTTTCAAGGGGCATTGATATTGTCTTTTTATTCCACTGTGACCTCCACATCTCTTCCAAGGGGCATTAAAACCCGTCATTTTAAGCTACTGCGACCTCCACCTCTTTTCCAAGAGGCATTAAAACCATCTTTTTAAGCTACTGCGACCTCCATCGCTCTTCAAAGGGGCATTAAAACCGTCTTATTAAGCTACTGCAACCTCCATGTCTCTTCCAAGGGGCATTTAAACCGTCTTGTTAAGCTACTGCAACCTCCACGTCTCTTCCAAGGGGCATTAAAACCGTCTTGTTAAGCTACTGCGACCTCCACCACTTTTCCCAGGGGCATTAAAACCGTCTTGTTAAGCTACTGTGATCTCCACCACATTTTCCAGGGGCATTGATGTTGTCCTTTTATTCCACTATGACCTCCACGTCTCTTCCAAGGGGCATTAAAATCGTCTTTTTAAGCTACTGCGACCTCCACCGCTCTTCCAAGGGGCATTAAAACCGTCTTATTAAGCTACTGCAACCTCCACGTCTCTTCCAAGGGGCATTTAAACCGTCTTGTTAAGCTACTGCAACCTCCACGTCTCTTCCAAGGGGCATTAAAACCATCTTGTTAAGCTACTAGAACCGCCACATCTCCTCCAAGGGGCATTTAAACAGTCTTGTTAAGCTACTGCAACCTCCACGTCTCTTCCAAGGGGCATTTAAACTGTCTTGTGAAGCTACTGCAACCTTCACGTCTCTTCCAAGGGGGGTTAAAACCGTCTTGTTAAGCTACTGCGACCTCCACCACTTTTCCCAGTGGCATTAAAACCGTCTTGCTAAGTTACTGCGACCTCCACCACATTTTCAAGGGGCATTGACATTGTCCTTTTATTCCACTGTAACCTCCACGTCTCTTCCAAGGGGCATTAAAACCTTTTTTTTAAGCTACTGCGACCTCCAATGCTCTTCCAAGGGGCATTAAAACCATCTTATTAAGCTACTAGAACCTCCACGTCTCTTCCAAGGGGCATTAAAACAGTCTTGTTAAGCTACTCCAACCTCCACGTCTCTTCCAAGGGGCATTAAAACCGTCTTGTTAAGCTACTCCAACCTCCACGTCTCTTACAAGGGGCATTTAAACTGTCTTGTTAAGCTACTGCAACCTCCACGTCTATTCCAAGGGGCATTAAAACCGTTTTGTTAAGCTACTGCGACCTCCACCACATTTTCAAGGGGCATTGATATTGTCTTTTTAAGCCACTGTGACCTGCACGTCTCTTCCAAGGGGTATTAAAACCGTTTTTTTAAGCTACTGCCATCTCCACCGCTCTTCCAAGAGGCATTTAAACAATCTTGTTAAGCTACTGCAACCTCCTCATCTCTTCCAAGGGGCATTTAAACCATCTTGTTAAGCTACTGCAACCTCCAAGTCTCTTCCAAGGGGCATTAAAACCATCTTTTTAAGCTACTGCGACCTCCACCACTTCTCCAAGGGGCATTAAAACCGTCTTTTTAAGCTACTGCGACCTCCACCATTTCTCCAAGGGGCGTTAAAACTGTCTTGTTAAGCTACTGCGACCTTCACAACATTTTGAAAGGGCATTGATATTGTCTTTTTATTCCACTGTGACCTCCACGTCTCTTCCAAGGTGCATAAAAACCGTCTTTTTAAGCTACTGCGACCTCCACCGCTCTTCGAAGAGTCATAAAACCGTCTTGTTAAGCTACTGCAACCTCCACGTCTCTTCCAAGGGGCATTAAAACCGCCTTGTTAAGCTACTGCGACCTCCTCCACTACTCCAAGGGGCATTAAAACCGTCTTGCTAAGTTACTGCGACCTCCACCACATTTTCAAGGGGCATTGATATTGTCCTTTTATTCCACTGTGACCTCCACGTCTCTTCCAAGGGGCATTAAAACCTTTTTTTTAAGCTACTGCGACCTCCACCACTCTTCCAAGGGGCATTAAAACCGTCTTGTTAAGCTACTGCAATCTCCACGCCTCTTCCAAGGGGCATTTAAACCGTCTTGTTAAGCTACTGCAACCTCCACATCTCTTCCAAGGGGCATTAAAACCACCTTGTTTAGCTACTGCGACCTCCATGTCTCTTCCAAGGGGCATTTAAATCGTCTTGTTAAGCTACTGCGACCTCCACGTCTCTTCCAAGCGACATTAAAACCATTTTTTTAAGCTACTGCGACCTCCACCACTTCTCCAAGGGGCATTAAAACCATCTTTTTTAGCTACTGTGACCGCCACCACATTTTCAAGGGGCATTGATATTGTCCTTTAATTCCACTGTGACCTCCACGTCTCTTCCAAGGGGCATTAAAATCGTCTTTTTAATCTACTGCGACCTCCACCGCTCTTCCAACGGGCATTAAAACCATCTTATTAAGCTACTGCAACCTCCATGTTTCTCCCAAGGGGCATTTAAACCGTCTTGTCAAGCCACTGCAACCTCCTCGTCTCTTCCAAGGGGCATTAAAATCGTCTTTTTAAGCTACTGCGACCTCCACCACTTCTCCAAGGGGCATTAAAACTGTCTTTTTAAGCTACTGCGACCTCCACCACTTCTCCCAGGGGCATTAAAACCGTCTTGTTAAGCTACTGCGACCTCCACCACATTTTCAAGGGGCATTGATATTGTCTTTTTATTCCACTGTGACCTCCACATCTCTTCCAAGAGGCATTAAAACCCGTCATTTTAAGCTACTGCGACCTCCACCTCTTTTCCAAGAGGCATTAAAACCATCTTTTTAAGCTACTGCGACCTCCATCGCTCTTCAAAGGGGCATTAAAACCGTCTTATTTAGCTACTGCAACCTCCATGTCTCTTCCAAGGGGCATTTAAACCGTCTTGTTAAGCTACTGCAACCTCCACGTCTCTTCCAAGGGGCATTAAAACCGTCTTGTTAAGCTACTAGAACCTCCACGTCTCTTCCAAGGGGCATTAAAACCGTCTTGGTAAGCTACTGCGACCTTCACCACTTTTCCCAGGGGCATTAAAACCGTCTTGTTAAGCTACTGTGATCTTCACCACATTTTCAAGGGGCATTGATATTGTCCTTTTATTCCACTATGATCTCCATGTCTCTTCCAAGGGGCATTAAAACCGTCTTTTTAAGCTACTGCGAGCTCCACCGCTCTTCCAAGGGGCATTAAAACCGTCTTATTAAGCTACTGCAACCTCCACGTCTCTTCCAAGGGGCATTTAAACCGTCTTGTTAAGCTACTGCAACCTCCACGTCTCTTCCAAGGGGCATTAAAACCATCTTGTTAAGCTACTAGAACCGCCACGTCTCTTCCAAGGGGCATTTAAACAGTCTTGTTAAGCTACTGCAACCTCCACGTCTCTTCCAAGGGGCAATTAAACTGTCTTGTTAAGCTACTGCAACCTCCACGTCTCTTCCAAGGGGGATTAAAACCGTCTTGTTAAGCTACTGCGACCTTCACCACTTTTCCCAGGGTCATTAAAACGGTCTTGTTAAGCTACTGCGACCTCCACGACATTTTCAAGGGGCATTGATACTGTCTATTTAAACCACTGTGACCTCCACGTCTCTTCCAAGGGGTATTAAAATCGTCTTTTTAAGCTGCTGTGACCTCCACCGCTCTTCCAAGGGGCATTTAAACAATCTTGTTAAGCTACTGCAACCTCCAAGTCTCCTCTCAGGGGCATTAAAACCGTCTTGTTAAGCTACTGCGAACTCCACCTCTCTTCCAAGAGGCATTAAAACCATCTTATTATGCTAATGCAACCTCCACGTCTCTTCCAAGGGGCATTTAAACCGTCTTCATAAGCTACTGCAACCTCCACGTCTCTTCCAAGGGGCATTTAAACCGGCTTGTTAAGCTACTGAAACCTACACGTCTCTTCCAAGGGGCATTAAATCCATCTTGTTAAGCTACTGCAACCTCCACGTCTCTTCCAAGGGGCATTTAAACCGTCTTGTTAAGCTACTGCGACCTCCACGTCTCTTCCAATGGGCATTTAAACCGTCTTGTTAAGCTACTGCAACCTCCACCACTTCTCCAAGGGGCATTAAAACCGTCTTGTTAAGCTACTTCGACCGCCACCACTTCTCCATGGGGCATTAAAACCGTCTTGTTAAACTACTGCGACCTCCACCACTTTTCCCAGGGGCATTGATATTGTCTTTTTATTCCACTGTGACCTCCACGTCTCTTCCAAGGGGCAATAAAACCCGTCTTTTTAAGCTACTGCGACCTCCACCTCTTTTCCAAGAGGCATTAAAACCGTCTTTTTAAGCTACTGCGACCTCCATCGCTCTTCAAAGGGGCATTAAAACCGTCTTATTAAGCTACTGCAACCTCCATGTCTCTTCCAAGGGGGATTTAAACCGTCTTGTTAAGCTACTGCAACCTCCACGTCTCTTCCAAGGGGCATTAAAACCGTCTTGTTAAGCTACTAGAACCTCCACGTCTCTTCCAAGGGGCATTAAAACCATCTTGTTAAGCTACTGCAACCTCCACGTCTCTTACAAGGGGCATTTAAACCGTCTTGATAAGCTACTGCGACCTCCACGTCTCTTCCAAGGGGAATTAAAACCGTCTTTTTAAGCTACTGCAACCTCCACCACTTCTCCAAGGGGCATTAAAACCATCTTTTTAAGCTACTGCGACCTCCTACACTACTCCAAGGGGCATTAAAACCGTCTTGTTAAGCTACTGCGACCTCCTCCACTTTTCCCAGGGGCATTAAAACCGTCTTGCTAAGTTACTGCGACCTCCACCACATTTTCAAGGGGCATTGATATTGTCCTTTTATTCCACTGTGACCTCCACGTCTCTTCCAAGGGGCATTAAAACCTTTTTTTAAGCTACTGCGACCTCCACCACTCTTCCAAGGGGCATTAAAACCGTCTTGTTAAGCTACTGCAATCTCCACGCCTCTTCCAAGGGGCATTTAAACCGTCTTGTTAAGCTACTGCAACCTCCACATCTCTTTCAAGGGGCATTAAAACCACCTTGTTAAGCTACTGCGACCTAAATGTCTCTTCCAAGGGGCATTTAAATCGTCTTGTTAAGCTACTGCGACCTCCACGTCTCTTCCATGCGACAATAAAACCGTTTTTTTAAGCTACTGCGACCTCCACGTCTCCTCCAAGGGGCATTAAAACCGTCTTGTTAAGCTACTGCAACCTCCATGTCTCTTCCAAGGGGCATTTAAACCATCTTGTTAAGCAATGCGACCTTCACGCCTTTTGCAAGGGACATTAAAACCGTCTTTTTAAGCTACTGCGACCTCCACGACTACTCCAAGGGGCATTAAAACCATCTTTTTAAGCTACTGCGACCTCCACCACTTCTCCATGGGGCATTAAAACCGTCTTGTTAAACTACTGCGACCTCCATCACTTTTCCCAGGGGCATTGATATTGTCTTTTTATTCCACTGTGACCTCCACGTCTCTTCCAAGGGACATTAAAACCGTCTTTTTAAGCTACTGCGACCTCCACGTCTACTCCAAGGGGCATTAAAACCATCTTTTTAAGCTACTGCGACCTCCACCACTTCTCCAAGGGGCATTAAAACTGTCTTGTTAAGCTACTGCGACCTCCACCACATTTTCAAGGGGCATTGATATTTTCTTTTTATTCCACTGTGACCTCCACGTCTCTTCCAAGGGACATTAAAACCGTCTTTTTAAGCTACTGCGACCTCCACCTCTTTTCCAAGAGGCATTAAAACCATCTTGTTAAGCTACTGCAACCTCCAAGTCTGTTGCAAGGGGTATTAAAACGGTAGTTTTAAGCTACTGCAACCTCCACGTCTCTTCCAAGGGGCATTTAAACTGTCTTGTTAAGCTACTGCAACCTCCACGTCTCTTCCAAGGGGCATTAAAACTGTCTTGTTAAGCTACTGCGACCTCCACCACTTCTTCAAGGTGCATTAAAACCGTCTTGTTAAGCTACTGCGACCTCCACCACTTTTCCCAGGGGCATTAAAACCGTCTTGTTAAGCTACTGCGATCTCCACCACATTTTCAAGGGGCATTGATATTGTCCTTTTATTCCACTATGATCTCCACGTCTCTTCCAAGGGGCATTAGAACCGTCTTTTTAAGCTACTGCGACCTCCACCGCTCTTCCAAGGGGCATTAAAACCGTCTTATTAAGCTACTGCAACCTACACGTCTCTTCCAAGGGACATTAAAACCGTCTCGCTAAGCTACTGCAACCTCCACGTCTCTTCCAAGGGGCATTTAAACCATCTTGTTAAGCTACTGCGACCTCCACGTCTCTTCCAAAGGAAATTAAAACCATCTTTTTAAGCTACTGCGACATCCACCACTCTTCCAAGAGGCATTAAAACCGTCTTGTTAAGCTACTGGGACCTCCACCACTTTTCCCAGGGGAATTAAAACCATCTTGTTAAGGTAGTGCGACATCCACCACTCTTCCAAGGGGCATTAAAACCGTCTTTTTAAGCTACTGCAACCTACACGTCTCTTCCAAGGGGCATTAAAACCCTCTCGCTAAGCTACTGCAACCTCCACGTCTCTTCCAAGGGGCATTTAAACCGTCTTGTTAAGCTACTGCGACCTCCACGTCTCTTCCAAGGGACATTAAAACCATTTTTTTAAGCTACTGCGACCTCCACCACTTCTCCAAGGGGCATTAAAACCGTCTTTTTGAGCTACTGCGACCTCCACCACTTCTCCAAGGGGCATTAAATACGTCTCGTTAAGCTACTACGACCTCCACCACATTTTCAAGGGGCATTAATGTTGTCTTTTTATTCCACTGTGACCTCAATGTCTCTTCCAAGGGGCATTAAAACCGTCTTTTTAAGCTACTGCGACCTCCACGTCTCTTCAAAGAGGCATTAAAACTGTCTTGTTAAGCTACTGCAACCTCCACGTCTCTTCAAGGGGCTTTTAAACCGTCTTGTTAAGCTACTGCGACCTCCACGTTTATTCCAAGGGGCATTAAAACCGTCTTTTTAAGCTAATGCGACCTCCACCGCTCTTCCAAGAGGCATTAAAACCGTCTTGTTAAGCTACTTCAACCTCCACGTCTGTTCCAAGGGGCATTAAAGCCGTCTTTTTAAGCTACTGCAACCTCCACGTCTCTTCCAAGGGGCATTTAAACCGGCTTGTTAAGCTACTGTGACCTCCACGTCTCTTCAAAGAGGCATTAAAACCGTCTTGTTAAGCTACTGCAACCTCCACGTCTCTTCCAAGAGGCATTTAAACCGTCTTGTTAAGCTACTGTGACCTCCACGTGTCTTTCAAGGGGCATTAAAACCGTCTTTTAAGCTACTGCGACCGCCACCACTTCTCCAAGGGGCATTAAAACCATTTTTTGAAGCTACTGCGACCTCCACCACTTCTCCATGGGGCATCAAAACCGTCTTGTTAAGCTACTGCGATCGCCACCACATTTTCAAGGGGCATTGATATTGTCCTTTTATTCCACTGTGACCTCTACGTCTCTTCCAAGGTGCATTAAAATCGTCTTTTTAAGCAACTGCGATCTCCACCGCTCTTCCAAGGGGATTAAAACCGTCTTATTAAGCTACTGCAACCTCCACGTCTCTCCCGAGGGGCATTTAAACCGCCTTGTTAAGCTACTGCGACCTCCACGTCTCTTCCAAAGGAAATTAAAACCATCTTTTTAAGCTACTGCGACATCCACCACTCTTCCAAGAGGCATTAAAACCGTTTTGTTAAGCTACTGCGACCTCCACAACTTTTCCCAGGGGAATTAAAACCATCTTGTTAAGGTAGTGCGACATCCACCACTCTTCCAAGGGGCATTAAAACCGTCTTTTTAAGCTACTGCAAACTACACGTCTCTTCCAAGGGGCATTAAAACCCTCTCGCTAAGCTACTGCAACCTCCACGTCTCTTCCAATGGGCATTTAAACCGTCTTGTTAAGCTACTGCGACCTCCACGTCTCTTCCAAGGGACATTAAAACCATTTTTTTAAGCTACTGCGACCTCCACCACTTCTCCAAGGGGCATTAAATACGTCTTGTTAAGCTACTACGACCTCCACCACATTTTCAAGGGGCATTGATGTTGTCTTTTTATTCCACTGTGACCTCAATGTCTGTTCCAAGGGGCATTAACACCATCTTTTTAAGCTACTGCGACCTCCACCGCTCTTCCAGGAGGCATTAAAACCGTCTTGTTAAGCTACTGCAACCTCCACGTCTCTTCCAAGGGGCATTAAAACCATCTTTTTAAGCTACTGCAACTTCCACGTCTCTTCCAAGGGGCATTTAAACCGGCTTGTTAAGCTACTGCGACCTCCACGTCTCTTCAAAGAGGCATTAAAACCGTCTTGTTAAGCTACTGCAACCTCCACGTCTCTTCAAGGGGCATTTAAACAGTCTTGTTAAGCTACTGCGACCTCCACGTCTATTCCAAGGGGCATTAAAACTGTCTTTTTAAGCTACTGCGACCTCCACCGCTCTTTCAAGAGGCATTAAAACCGTCTTGTTAAGGTACTGCAACCTCCACGTCTGTTCCAAGGGGCATTAAAACCGTCTTTTTAAGCTACTGCAACCTCCACGTCTCTTCGAAGGGGCATTTAAACCGGCTTGTTAAGCTATTGTGACCTCCACGTCTCTTCAAAGAGGCATTAAAACCGTCTTGTTAAGCTACTGCAACCTCCACGTCTCTTCCAAGGGGCATTTAAACCGTCTTGTTAAGCTACTGTGACCTCCACGTGTCTTTCAAGGGGCATTAAAACCGTCTTTTAAGCTACTGCAACCGCCACCACTTCTCCAAGGGGCATTAAAACCATTTTTGTAAGCTACTGCGACCTCCACCACTTCTCCATGGGGCATCAAAACCGTCTTGTTAAGCTACTGCGATCGCCACCACATTTTCAAGGGGCATTGATATTGTCCTTTTATTCCACTGTGACCTCTACGTCTCTTCCAAGGGGCATTAAAATCGTCTTTTTAAGCAACTGCGATCTCCACCGCTCTTCATAGGGGATTAAAACCGTCTTATTAAGCTACTGCAACCTCCACGTCTCTCCCGAGGGGCATTTAAGCTGCCTTGTCAAGCAACTGCAACCTCCAAGTTTCTTCCAAGGGGCATTAAAACCATCTTTTTAAGCTTCTAGAACCTCCACGTCTCTTCCAAGGGGCATTTAAACAATCTTGTTAAGCTACTGCAACCTCCACGTCTCTTCCAAGGGGCATTTAAACTGTCTTGTTAAGCTACTGCAACCTCCACGTCTCTTCCAAGGAGCATTGAAACCGCTTGTTAAGCTACTGCGACCTCCACCACTTTTCCCAGGGGCATTAAAACCGTCTTGTTTAGCTACTGCGACCTCCACCACATTTTCAAGGGGCATTGATATTGGCTTTTTATTCCACTGTGACCTCCACGTCTCTGCCAAGGGGCATTAAAACGGTCTTTTTAAGCTACTTCGACCTCCACCACTTCTCCAAGGGGCATTAAATACGTCTCGTTAAGCTACTACGACCTCCACCACATTTTCAAGGGGCATTGATGTTGTCTTTTTATTCCACTGTGACCTCAATGTCTCTTCCAAGGGGCATTAAAACCGTCTTTTTAAGCTACTGCGACCTCCACGTCTCTTCAAAGAGGCATTAAAACTGTCTTGTTAAGCTACTGCAACCTCCACGTCTCTTCAAGGGGCTTTTAAACCGTCTTGTTAAGCTACTGCGACCTCCACGTTTATTCCAAGGGGCATTAAAACCGTCTTTTTAAGCTACTGCGACCTCCACCGCTCTTCCAAGAGGCATTAAAACCGTCTTGTTAAGCTACTGCAACCTCCACGTCTGTTCCAAGGGGCATTAAAGCCGTCTTTTTAAGCTACTGCAACCTCCACGTCTCTTCCAAGGGGCATTTAAACCGGCTTGTTAAGCTACTGTGACCTCCACGTCTCTTCAAAGAGGCATTAAAACCGTCTTGTTAAGCTACTGCAACCTCCACGTCTCTTCCAAGAGGCATTTAAACCGTCTTGTTAAGCTACTGTGACCTCCACGTGTCTTTCAAGGGGCATTAAAACCGTCTTTTAAGCTACTGCGACCGCCACCACTTCTCCAAGGGGCATTAAAACCATTTTTTTAAGCTACTGCGACCTCCACCACTTCTCCATGGGGCATCAAAACCGTCTTGTTAAGCTACTGCGATCGCCACCACATTTTCAAGGGGCATTGATATTGTCCTTTTATTCCACTGTGACCTCTACGTCTCTTCCAAGGTGCATTAAAATCGTCTTTTTAAGCAACTGCGATCTCCACCGCTCTTCCAAGGGGATTAAAACCGTCTTATTAAGCTACTGCAACCTCCACGTCTCTCCCAAGGGGCATTTAAACCGCCTTGTTAAGCTACTGCGACCTCCACGTCTCTTCCAAAGGAAATTAAAACCATCTTTTTAAGCTACTGCGACATCCACCACTCTTCCAAGAGGCATTAAAACCGTTTTGTTAAGCTACTGCGACCTCCACAACTTTTCCCAGGGGAATTAAAACCATCTTGTTAAGGTAGTGCGACATCCACCACTCTTCCAAGGGGCATTAAAACCGTCTTTTTATGCTACTGCAAACTACACGTCTCTTCCAAGGGGCATTAAAACCCTCTCGCTAAGCTACTGCAACCTCCACGTCTCTTCCAATGGGCATTTAAACCGTCTTGTTAAGCTACTGCGACCTCCACGTCTCTTCCAAGGGACATTAAAACCATTTTTTTAAGCTACTGCGACCTCCACCACTTTTCCAAGGGGCATTAAAACCGTCTTTTTAAGCTACTGCGACCTCCACCACTTCTCCAAGGGGCATTAAATACGTCTTGTTAAGCTACTACGACCTCCACCACATTTTCAAGGGGCATTGATGTTGTCTTTTTATTCCACTGTGACCTCAATGTCTGTTCCAAGGGGCATTAACACCATCTTTTTAAGCTACTGCGACCTCCACCGCTCTTCCAGGAGGCATTAAAACCGTCTTGTTAAGCTACTGCAACCTCCACGTCTCTTCCAAGGGGCATTAAAACCATCTTTTTAAGCTACTGCAACTTCCACGTCTCTTCCAAGGGGCATTTAAACCGGCTTGTTAAGCTACTGCGACCTCCACGTCTCTTCAAAGAGGCATTAAAACCGTCTTGTTAAGCTACTGCAACCTCCACGTCTCTTCAAGGGGCATTTAAACAGTCTTGTTAAGCTACTGCGACCTCCACGTCTATTCCAAGGGGCATTAAAACTGTCTTTTTAAGCTACTGCGACCTCCACCGCTCTTTCAAGAGGCATTAAAACCGTCTTGTTAAGGTACTGCAACCTCCACGTCTGTTCCAAGGGGCATTAAAACCGTCTTTTTAAGCTACTGCAACCTCCACGTCTCTTCCAAGGGGCATTTAAACCGGCTTGTTAAGCTACTGTGACCTCCACGTCTCTTCAAAGAGGCATTAAAACCGTCTTGTTAAGCTACTGCAACCTCCACGTCTCTTCCAAGGGGCATTTAAACCGTCTTGTTAAGCTACTATGACCTCCACGTGTCTTTCAAGGGGCATTAAAACCGTCTTTTAAGCTACTGCAACCGCCACCACTTCTCCAAGGGGCATTAAAACCATTTTTTTAAGCTACTGCGACCTCCACCACTTCTCCATGGGGCATCAAAACCGTCTTGTTAAGCTACTGCGATCGCCACCACATTTTCAAGGGGCATTGATATTGTCCTTTTATTCCACTGTGACCTGTACGTCTCTTCCAAGGGGCATTAAAATCGTCTTTTTAAGCAACTGCGATCTCCACCGCTCTTCATAGGGGATTAAAACCGTCTTATTAAGCTACTGCAACCTCCACGTCTCTCCCGAGGGGCATTTAAGCTGCCTTGTCAAGCAACTGCAACCTCCAAGTTTCTTCCAAGGGGCATTAAAACCATCTTTTTAAGCTTCTAGAACCTCCACGTCTCTTCCAAGGGGCATTTAAACAATCTTGTTAAGCTACTGCAACCTCCACGTCTCTTCCAAGGGGCATTTAAACTGTCTTGTTAAGCTACTGCAACCTCCACGTCTCTTCCAAGGAGCATTGAAACCGCTTGTTAAGCTACTGCGACCTCCACCACTTTTCCCAGGGGCATTAAAACCGTCTTGTTTAGCTACTGCGACCTCCACCACATTTTCAAGGGGCATTGATATTGGCTTTTTATTCCACTGTGACCTCCACGTCTCTGCCAAGGGGCATTAAAACGGTCTTTTTAAGCTACTTCGACCTCCACCACTTCTCCAAGGGGCATTAAATACGTCTCGTTAAGCTACTACGACCTCCACCACATTTTCAAGGGGCATTGATGTTGTCTTTTTATTCCACTGTGACCTCAATGTCTCTTCCAAGGGGCATTAAAACCGTCTTTTTAAGCTACTGCGACCTCCACGTCTCTTCAAAGAGGCATTAAAACTGTCTTGTTAAGCTACTGCAACCTCCACGTCTCTTCAAGGGGCTTTTAAACCGTCTTGTTAAGCTACTGCGACCTCCACGTTTATTCCAAGGGGCATTAAAACCGTCTTTTTAAGCTACTGCGACCTCCACCGCTCTTCCAAGAGGCATTAAAACCGTCTTGTTAAGCTACTGCAACCTCCACGTCTGTTCCAAGGGGCATTAAAGCCGTCTTTTTAAGCTACTGCAACCTCCACGTCTCTTCCAAGGGGCATTTAAACCGGCTTGTTAAGCTACTGTGACCTCCACGTCTCTTCAAAGAGGCATTAAAACCGTCTTGTTAAGCTACTGCAACCTCCACGTCTCTTCCAAGAGGCATTTAAACCGTCTTGTTAAGCTACTGTGACCTCCACGTGTCTTTCAAGGGGCATTAAAACCGTCTTTTAAGCTACTGCGACCGCCACCACTTCTCCAAGGGGCATTAAAACCATTTTTTTAAGCTACTGCGACCTCCACCACTTCTCCATGGGGCATCAAAACCGTCTTGTTAAGCTACTGCGATCGCCACCACATTTTCAAGGGGCATTGATATTGTCCTTTTATTCCACTGTGACCTCTACGTCTCTTCCAAGGTGCATTAAAATCGTCTTTTTAAACAACTGCGATCTCCACCGCTCTTCCAAGGGGATTAAAACCGTCTTATTAAGCTACTGCAACCTCCACGTCTCTCCCAAGGGGCATTTAAACCGCCTTGTTAAGCTACTGCGACCTCCACGTCTCTTCCAAAGGAAATTAAAACCATCTTTTTAAGCTACTGCGACATCCACCACTCTTCCAAGAGGCATTAAAACCGTTTTGTTAAGCTACTGCGACCTCCACAACTTTTCCCAGGGGAATTAAAACCATCTTGTTAAGGTAGTGCGACATCCACCACTCTTCCAAGGGGCATTAAAACCGTCTTTTTATGCTACTGCAAACTACACGTCTCTTCCAAGGGGCATTAAAACCCTCTCGCTAAGCTACTGCAACCTCCACGTCTCTTCCAATGGGCATTTAAACCGTCTTGTTAAGCTACTGCGACCTCCACGTCTCTTCCAAGGGACATTAAAACCATTTTTTTAAGCTACTGCGACCTCCACCACTTTTCCAAGGGGCATTAAAACCGTCTTTTTAAGCTACTGCGACCTCCACCACTTCTCCAAGGGGCATTAAATACGTCTTGTTAAGCTACTACGACCTCCACCACATTTTCAAGGGGCATTGATGTTGTCTTTTTATTCCACTGTGACCTCAATGTCTGTTCCAAGGGGCATTAACACCATCTTTTTAAGCTACTGCGACCTCCACCGCTCTTCCAGGAGGCATTAAAACCGTCTTGTTAAGCTACTGCAACCTCCACGTCTCTTCCAAGGGGCATTAAAACCATCTTTTTAAGCTACTGCAACTTCCACGTCTCTTCCAAGGGGCATTTAAACCGGCTTGTTAAGCTACTGCGACCTCCACGTCTCTTCAAAGAGGCATTAAAACCGTCTTGTTAAGCTACTGCAACCTCCACGTCTCTTCAAGGGGCATTTAAACAGTCTTGTTAAGCTACTGCGACCTCCACGTCTATTCCAAGGGGCATTAAAACTGTCTTTTTAAGCTACTGCGACCTCCACCGCTCTTTCAAGAGGCATTAAAACCGTCTTGTTAAGGTACTGCAACCTCCACGTCTGTTCCAAGGGGCATTAAAACCGTCTTTTTAAGCTACTGCAACCTCCACGTCTCTTCCAAGGGGCATTTAAACCGGCTTGTTAAGCTACTGTGACCTCCACGTCTCTTCAAAGAGGCATTAAAACCGTCTTGTTAAGCTACTGCAACCTCCACGTCTCTTCCAAGGGGCATTTAAACCGTCTTGTTAAGCTACTATGACCTCCACGTGTCTTTCAAGGGGCATTAAAACCGTCTTTTAAGCTACTGCAACCGCCACCACTTCTCCAAGGGGCATTAAAACCATTTTTTTAAGCTACTGCGACCTCCACCACTTCTCCATGGGGCATCAAAACCGTCTTGTTAAGCTACTGCGATCGCCACCACATTTTCAAGGGGCATTGATATTGTCCTTTTATTCCACTGTGACCTCTACGTCTCTTCCAAGGGGCATTAAAATCGTCTTTTTAAGCAACTGCGATCTCCACCGCTCTTCATAGGGGATTAAAACTGTCTTATTAAGCTACTGCAACCTCCACGTCTCTCCCGAGGGGCATTTAAACTGCCTTGTCAAGCAACTGCAACCTCCAAGTTTCTTCCAAGGGGCATTAAAACCATCTTTTTAAGCTTCTAGAACCTCCACGTCTCTTCCAAGGGGCATTTAAACCATCTTGGTAAGCTACTGCAACCTCCACGTCTCTTCCAAGGGGCATTTAAACTGTCTTGTTAAGCTACTGCAACCTCCACGTCTCTTCCAAGGAGCATTGAAACTGCTTGTTAAGCTACTGCGACCTTCACCACTTTTCCCAGGGGCATTAAAACCGTCTTGTTTAGCTACTGCGACCTCCACCACATTTTCAAGGGGCATTGATATTGGCTTTTTATTCCACTGTGACCTCCACGTCTCTGCCAAGGGGCATTTAAACGGTCTTTTTAAGCTACTTCGACCTCCACCACTTCTCCAAGGGGCATTAAAACCGTCTTGTTAAGCTACTGCGACCTCCACCATATTTTCATGGGGCATTGATATTGTCGTTTTATTCCACTGTGACCTCCACGTCTCTTCCAAGGGGCATTAAAATCGTCTTTTTAAGCTACTGCGACCTCCACCTCTTTTCCAAGAGGCATTAAAACCGTCTTGTTAAGCTACTGCAACCTCCAAGTCTCTTGCAAGGGGCATTAAAACCGTATTTTTAAGCTACTGCAACCTCCACGTCTCTTCCTAGGTGCATTTAAACTGTATTGTTAAGCTACTGCAACCTCCACGTCTCTTCCAAGGGGCATTAAAACCGTCTTCTTAATCTACTGCGACCTCCACCACTTCTCCAAGGGGCATTAAAACCGTCTTCTTAAGCTACTGCGATCTCCACTTCATTTTCAAGGGGCATTGATATTGTCCTTTTATTCCACTATGATCTCCACGTCTCTTCCAAGTGGCATTAAAACCGTCTTTTTAAGCTACTGCGACCATCACCGCTTTTCCAAGGGGCATTAAAACCATCTTATTAAGCTACTGCAACCTCCACGTCTCATCCAAGGGGCATTAAAACCATCTTGTTAAGCTACTAGAACGTCCACGTCTCTTCCAAGGGGCATTAAAACCGTCTTGTTAAGCTACTCCAACCTCCACGTCTCTTACGAGGGGCATTTAAACTGTCTTTTTAAGCTACTGCAACCTCCACGTCTATTCCAAGGGTCATTAAAACAGTCTTGTTAAGCTACTGCGACCTCCACCACTTTTCCCAGGGGCATTAAAACCGTCTTGTTAAGCTACTGCGACCTCCACCACATTTTCAAGGGGCATTGATATTGCCTTTTTAAACCACTGTGACCTCCTCGTCTCTTCCAAGGGGTATTAAAACCGTTTATTTAAGCTACTGCGACCTCCACCGCTCTTCCAAGGGGCATTTAAACCATCTTGTTTAGCTACTGCAACCTCCTCGTCTCTTCCAAGGGGCATTAAAACCGTCTTGTTAAGCTACTGCAACCTCCACGTCTTTTCCAAGGGGCATTTAAACCATCTTGTTAAGCACTGCGACCTCCACGTCTCTTCCAAGGGGCATTAAAACCGTCTTTTTAAGCGACTGCGATCTCCACCGCTCTTCGAAGAGGCATTAAACCGTCTCGTTAAGCTACTGCAACCTCCTCGTTTCTTCCAAGTTGCATTTAAACCGTCTTGTTAAGCTACTGCAAGCTCCACGTCTCTTCCAAGGGGCATTAAAACCGTCTTGTTAAGCTACTGCAACCTCCACGTCTCTTCCAAGGGGCATTTAAACAGTCTTGATAAGCTACTGCGACCTCCACGTCTCTTCCAAGGGGAATTAAAAAAGTATTTTTAAGCTACTGCAACCTCCACCACTTCTCCAAGGGGCATTAAAACCGTCTTGTTAAGCTACTGCGACCTCCTCCACTACTCCAAGAGGCATTAAAACCGTCTTGTTAAGCTACTGCGACCTCCACCACTTTTCCCAGGGGCATTAAAACCGTCTTGTTAAGTTACTGCGACCTCCACCACATTTTCAAGGGGCATTGATATTGTCCTTTCATTCCACTGTGACCTCCACGTCTCTTCCAAGGGGCATTAAAACCTTTTTTTTAAGCTTCTGCGACCTCCACCACTCTTCCAAGGGGCATTAAAACCGTCTTGTTAAGCTACTGCAACCTCCACGTCTCTTCCAAGGGGCATTTAAACCGTCGTGTTAAGCTACTGCAACCTCCACGTCTCTTCCAAGGGGCATTAAAACCATCTTGTTAAGCTTCTAGAACCTCCACGTCTCTTCCAAGGGGCATTTAAACCGTCTTGTTAAGCTACTGAAACCTCCATGTCTCTTCTAAGGGGCATTTAAACTGTCTTGTTAAGCTACTGCAACCTCCACGTCTCTTCCAAAGGGCGTTAAAACCGTCTTGTTAAGCTGCTGCGATCTCCAACACATTTTCAAGGGGCATTGATATTGTCCTATTATTCCACTGTGATCTCCACGTCTCTTCCAAAGGGCATTAAAACCATCTTGTTAAGCTACTAGAACCTCCTCGTTTCTTCCAAGGGTCATTTAAACCGTCTTGTTAAGCTACTGCAACCTCCACGTCTCTTCCAAGGGGTATTTAAACTGTCTTGTTAAGCTACTGCAACCTCCACGTCTCTTCCAAGTGGTATTAAAACCGACTTGTTAAGCTACTGCGACCTCCACCACTTTTCCCAGGGGCATTAAAACGGTCTTTTTAAGCTACTGCTACCTCAACCACTTCTCCAAGGGACATTAAAACAGTCTTTTTAAGCTACAGCGTCCTCCACCACTTCTCCAAGGGGCATTAAAACTGTCTTGTTAAGCTACTGCGACCTCCACCATATTTTCATGGGGCAATGATATTGTCTTTTTATTCCACTGTGACCTCCATGTCTCTTCCAAGGGGCATGAAAACCGTCTTTTTTAGCTACTGCGACCTCCACCGCTCTTCCAAGAGGCATTAAAACCGTCTTGTTAAGCTACTGCAACCTCCACGTCTCTTCCAAGGGACATTTAAACCGTCTTCTTAAGCTGCTGCTACCTCCACGTCACTTCCAAGGGGCATGTTAACCGTCTTCTTAAGCTACTGCAACCTCCACGTCTCTTCCAAGGGGCATTAAAACCGTCTTGTTAAGCTACTGCGACCTCCACGTCTCTTCCAAGTTGCATTAAAACCGTCTTTTTAATCCACTGCGACCTCTACCTCTTCTCCAAGGGGCATTAAAATCATCTTGTTAAGCACTGCGACCTACACCTCTTCTCCAAGGGGCATTAAAACCGCCTTGTTAAGCTATTGCAACCTCCACCACTTTTCCCAGGGGCATTTAAACCATCTTGTTAAGCTACTGCGATCTCCACCACATTTTCAAGGGGCATTGATATTGTCGTTTTATTTCACTGTGACCTCCACTTCTCTTCCAAGGGGCATTAAAACTGTCTTTTTAAGCTACTGCGACCTCCACCGCTCCTGCAAGGGGCTTTAAAACCATCTTGTTAATCTACTGCAACCTCCACATCTCTTCCAAGGTTCATTAAAATCGTTTTTTTAAGCTACTGCGACCTCCACCACTTCTCCAGGGGCGTTAAAACGATCTTGTTAAGCTACTGCGACCTCCACCTCTTTTCCCAGGGGCATTAAAACCGTCTTGTTAAGCTACTGCGACCTCCATCACATTTTCAAGTGGCATTGATATTGTGTTTTATTCCACTGTGACCTCCACATCTCTTCCAAGGGGCATTAAAACCTTTTTTTTCAGCTACTGCGACCTGCACCGCTCTTCCAAGGGGCATTAAAACCTTCTTGTTAAGCTACTGCAACCTCCTCGTCTCTTCCAAGGGTCATTTAAACCGTCTTTTTAAGCTACTGCAACCTCCACGTCTCTTCCAAGGGGCATTAAAACCATCTTGTTAAGCTTCTAGAACCTCCATGTCTCTTCCAAGGGGCACTTAAACCATCTTGTTAAGCGACTGAAACCTCCAAGTCTCTTCTAATTGGCAATTAAACTGTCTTGTTAAGCTACTGCAACTCCACGTCTCTTCCAAAGGGTATTAAAACCGTCTTATTAAGCTACTGCGACCTCCACCACTTTTCCCAGGGGCATTAAAACCGTTTTGTTAAGCTACTGCGACCTCCAACACATTTTCAAGGGGCATTGATATTGTCTTTTTATTCCACTGTGACCTCCACGTCTCTTCCAAGGGGCATGAAAACCGTCTTGTTAAGCTACTGCAACCTCCACGTCTCATCTAAGGGACATTTAAACCGCCTTCTTCAGCTGCTCCTACCTCCACGTCACTTCCAAGGGGCATTTAAACCGTCTTGTTAAGCTACTGCAACCTCCACGTCTCTTCCAAGGGGCATTAAAACCGTCTTGTTAAGCTACTGCGACCTCCACGTCTCTTCCAAGTTGCATTAAAACCGTCTTTTTAATCCACTGCGACCTCTACCACTTCTCCAAGGGGCATTAAAACCATCTTGTTAAGCACTGCGACCTCCACCGCTTCTCCAAGGGGCATTTAAACCATCTTGTTAAGCTACTGAAACCTCCACGTCTCTTCTAATTGGCAATTAAACTGTCTTGTTAAGCTACTGCCACCTCCACGTCTCTTCCAAAGGGTATTAAAAGCGTCTTATTAAGATACTGCGACCTCCACCACTTTTCCCAGGGGCATTAAAACCGTTTTGTTAAGCTACTGCGACCTCCACCACATTTTCAAGGGGCATTGATATTGTCTTTTTATTCCACTGTGACCACCACATCTCTTCCAAGGGGAATTAAAATCATCTTTTTAAGCTACCGCGACCTCCAACACTTCTCCAAGGGGTATTAAATCCGTCTTTTTAAGCTACTGCGACCTCCACCGCTTCTTCAAGTGTCATTAAATTGATCCTATTAAGCTACAGCGACCTCCACCACATTTTCAAGGGGCATTGATATTGTCTTTTTATTCCACTGTGACCTCCACGTCTCTTCCAAGGGGCATTAAAACCATCTTTTTAAGCTACTGCGACATCCACCGCTCTTCCATGAGGCATTAAAACCGTCTAGTTAAGCTACTACAACCTCCACGTCTATTCCAAGGGGCATTAAAACCGTCTTTTTAAGCTACTGCAACCTCCACGTCTCTTCCAGGGGCATTTAAACAATCTTCCTAAGCTACTGCAACCTCCACTTCTCTTAAAAAGGGGCATTAAAACCGTCTTGTTAAGCTACTGCAACCTCCACGTCTCTTCCAAGGGGCATTTAAACCGTCTTGTTAAGCTACTGCGACCTCCACGTCTTTTCCAAGGGGCATTAAAACCGTCTTTTTAAGCTACTGCGACCTCCACCACTACTCCAACGGGTATTAAAACCGTCTTGTTAAGCTACTGCGACCTCCACCACTTTTCCCAGGGGCATTAAAACCATCTTGTTAAGCTACTGCAACCTCCACCACGTTTTCAAGGGGCATTGATATTGTCCTTTTATTCCACTGTGATCCCCACGTCTCTTCCAAGGGGCATTGAAACCGTCTTTTTAAGCTACTGCGACCTCCATGTCGCTTCCAAAGGGCATTTGAACCGTCTTGTTAAGCTACTAGAACCTCCACGTTTCTTACAAGGGGCATTTAAACCATCTTGTTAAGCTACTGCAACATCCACGTCTCTTCCAAGGGGCAATTAAACTTTCTTGTTAAGCTACTGCATCCTCCACGTCTCTTCCATGGGGCATTAAAACCGTCTTGTAAAGCTACTGCGACCTCCACCACTTTTCCCAGGGGCATTTAAACCGTCTTGTTAAGCTACTGCAACCTCCAAGTCTCTTCAAAGGGGCATATAAACCGTCTTGTTAAGCTACTTAGACCTCCACGTCTCTTCCAAGGGGCATTAAAACTGTCTTTTTAAGCTACTGTGACCTACACCACTTCTCAAAGGGGCATTAAAACCATCTTGTTAAGCTACTGCGACCTCCACCACTTCTCCAAGGGGCATGAAAACCGTCTTGTTAAGCTATTGCGACCTACACCACTTTTACCAGGGGCATTATAACCATTTTGTTAAGCTACTACAACCTCCACGTCTATTCCAAGGGGCATTAAAACCGTCTTTTTAAGCTACTGCAACCTCCACGTCTCTTCCAGGGGCATTTAAACCATCTTCCTAAGCTACTGCAACCTCCACTTCTCTTAAAAAGGGGCATTAAAACCGTCTTGTTAAGCTACTGCAACATCCACGTCTCTTCCAAGGGGCATTTAAACCATCTTGTTAAGCTACTGCGACCTCCACGTCTTTTCCAAGGGGAATTAAAACCGTCTTTTTAAGCTACTGCAACCTCCACTACTTCTCCAACGGGTATTAAAACCGTCTTGTTAAGCTACTGCGACCTCCACCACTTTTCCCAGGGGCATTAAAACCATCTTGTTAAGCTACTGCAACCTCCACCACGTTTTCAAGGGGCATTGATATTGTCCTTTTATTCCACTGTGATCCCCACGTCTCTTCCAAGGGGCATTGAAACCGTCTTTTTAAGCTACTGCGACCTCCATGTCTCTTCCAAAGGGCATTTGAACGGTCTTGTTAAGCTACTAGAACCTCCACGTTTCTTACAAGGGGCATTTAAACCATCTTGTTAAGCTACTGCAACATCCACGTCTCTTCCAAGGGGCAATTAAACTGTCTTGTTAAGCTACTGCATCCTCCACGTCTCTTCCATGGGGCATTAAAACCGTCTTGTAAAGCTACTGCGACCTCCACCACTTTTCCCAGGGGCATTTAAACCGTCTTGTTAAGCTACTGCAACCTCCACGTCTCTTCCAAGGGGCATATAAACCGTCTTGTTAAGCTACTGAGACCTCCACGTCTCTTCCAAGGGGCATTAAAACCGTCTTTTTAAGCTACTGTGACCTACACCACTTCTCAAAGGGGCATTAAAACCATCTTGTTAAGCTACTGCGACCTCCACCACTTCTCCAAGGGGCATGAAAACCGTCTTGTTAAGCTATTGCGACCTACACCACTTTTACCAGGGGCATTATAACCATTTTGTTAAGCTACTACAACCTCCACGTCTATTCCAAGGGGCATTAAAACCGTCTTTTTTAGCTACTGCAACCTCCACGTCTCTTCCAGGGGCATTTAAACCATCTTCCTAAGCTACTGCAACCTCCATTTCTCTTAAAAAGGGGCATTAAAACCGTCTTGTTAAGCTACTGCAACCTCCACGTCTCTTCCAAGGGGCATTTAAACCGTCTTGTTAACCTACTGCGACCTCCACGTCTTTTCCAAGGGGCATTAAAACCGTCTTTTTAAGCTACTGCGACCTCCACTACTTCTCCAACGGGTATTAAAACCGTCTTGTTAAGCTACTGCGACCTCCACCACTTTTCCCAGGGGCATTAAAACCATCTTGTTAAGCTACTGCAACCACCACCACGTTTTCAAGGGGCATTGATATTGTCCTTTTATTCCACTGTGATCCCCACGTCTCTTCCAAGGGGCATTGAAACCGTCTTTTTAAGCTACTGCGACCTCCATGTCTCTTCCAAGGGGCATTTGAACCGTCTTATTAAGCTACTAGAACCTCCACGTTTCTTACAAGGGGCATTTAAACCATCTTGTTAAGCTACTGCAACATCCACGTCTCTTCCAAGGGGCAATTAAACTGTCTTGTTAAGCTACTGCATCCTCCACGTCTCTTCCAAGGGGCATTAAAACCGTCTTGTTAAGCTACTGCGACCTCCACCACTTTTCCCAGGGGCATTTAAACCGTCTTGTTAAGCTACTGAGACCTCCACGTCTCTTCCAAGGGGCATTAAAACCGTCTTTTTAAGCTACTGTGACCTACACCACTTCTCAAAGGGGTATTAAAACCGTCTTGTTAAGCTACTGCGACCTCCACCACTTCTCCAAGGGGCATGAAAACCGTCTTGTTAAGCTATTGCGACCTCCACCACTTTTACCAGGGGCATTATAACCATTTTGTTAAGCTACTGCGACCTCCACCACATTTTCAAGGGGCATTGATATTGTCTTTTTATTCCACTGTGATCTCCACGTCTCTTCCAAGAGGCATTAAAACCATCTTTTTAAGCTACTGCGACCTCCACTGCTCATCCAAGGGGCAATAAAACCATCTTGTAAAGCTACTGCAACCTCAATGTCTCTTCCAAGGGGCATTTAAAACGTCTTCTTAAGCTACTGCGACCTCCACCACTTCTCCAAGGGGCATTAAAACCGTCTTGTTAAGCTACTGCGACCTCCACCACTTCTCCAAGGGGCATTAAAACCATCTTGTTAAGCTACTGCGACCTCCACCACATTTTCAAGGGGCATTGATATTGTCTTTTTATACCACTGTGACCTCCACGTCTCTACCAAGGGGCATTAAAACCGTCTATTTAAGCTACTGCGAACTCCACCGCTCTTCCAAGGGGCATTAAAACCGTCTTGTTAAGCTACTGCAACCGGCACGTCTCTTCCAAGGGGCATTTAAAACGTCTTCTTAAGCTACTGGAATCTCCACGGCTCTTCCATGGGGCATTAAAACCGTCTTGTTAAGCTACTGCAACCTCCATGTCTCTTCCAAAGGGCATTAAAACCGTATTTTTAAGCTACTGCGACCTCCACCACTTCTCCAAGGGGCATTAAAACCATCTTGTTAAGCTACTGCGACCTCCACCACTTTTCCCAGGGGCATTAAAACCGTTTTGTTAAGCTACTGCGACCTCCACCACATTTTCAAGGGGCATTGATATTGTCTTTTTATTCCACTGTGACCTCCACGTCTCTTCCAAGGGGCATGAAAACCATCTTTTTTAGCTACTGCGACCTCCACCGCTTTTCTAAGAGGCATTAAAACCATCTTGTTAAGCTACTGCAACCTCCACGTCTCATCTAAGGGACATTTAAACTGCCTTCTTAAGCTGCTCCTACCTTCACGTCACTTCCAAGGGGCATTTAAACCGTCTTGTTAAGCTACTGCAACCTCCACATCTCTTCCAAGGGGCATTAAAACCGTCTTGTTAAGCTACTGCGACCTCCACGTCTCTTCCAAGTTGCATTAAAACCATCTTTTTAATCCACTGCGACCTCTACCACTTCTCCAAGGGGCATTAAAACCATCTTGTTAAGCACTGCGACCTCCATCGCTTCTCCAAGGGGCATTTAAACCATCTTGTTAAGCTACTGAAACCTCCACGTCTCTTCTAATTGGCAATTAAACTGTCTTGTTAAGTTACTGCCACCTCCACGTCTCTTCCAAAGGGTATTAAAACCGTCTTATTAAGCTACTGCGACCTCCACCACTTTTCCCAGGGGCATTAAAACCGTTTTGTTAAGCTACTGCGACCTCCACCACATTTTCAAGGGGCATTGATATTGTCTTTTTATTCCACTCTGACCTCCACGTCTCTTCCAAGGGGCATTAAAACCATTTTTTTAAGCTACTGCGACATCCACCTCTCTTCCATGAGGCATTAAAACCGTCTTGTTAAGCTACTACAACCTACACGTCTATTCCAAGGGGCATTAAAACCGTCTTTTTAAGCTACTGCAACCTCCACGTCTCTTCCAGGGGCATTTAAACCGTCTTCCTCAGCTACTGCAACCTCCACTTCTCTTAAAAAGGGGCATTAAAACCGTCTTGTTAAGCTACTGCATCCTCCACGTCTCTTCCAAGGGGCATTTAAACCGTCTTGTTAAGGTACTGCGACCTCCACGTCTCTTCCAAGGGGCATTTAAACGGTCTTGTTAAGCTACTGCGACCTCCACCACTTCTCCAACGGGTATTAAAACCGTCTTGTTAAGCTACTGCGACCTGCACCACTTTTCCCAGGGGCATTAAAACCATCTTGTTAAGCTACTGCAACCTCCACCACGTTTTCAAGGGGCATTGATATTGTCCTTTTATTCCACTGTGATCCCCACGTCTCTTCCAAGGGGCATTGAAACCGTCTTTTTAAGCTACTGCGACCTCCATGTCTCTTCCAAGGGGCATTTAAACCGTCTTGTTAAGCTACTAGAACCTCCATGTTTCTTACAAGGGGCATTTAAACCATCTTGTTAAGCTACTGCACCATCCACGTCTCTTCCAAGGGGCAATTAAACTGTCTTGTTAAGCTACTGCATCCTCCACGTCTCTTCCAAGGGGCATTAAAACCGTCTTGTTAAGCTACTGCGACCTCCACCACTTTTCCCAGGGGCATTTAAACCGTCTTGTTAAGCTACTGCAACCTCCACGTCTCTTCCAAGGGGCATATAAACTGTCTTGTTAAGCTACTGAGACCTCCACGTCTCTTCCAAGGGGCATTAAAACCGTCTTTTTAAGCTACTGTGACC
This sequence comes from Phyllobates terribilis, assembly GCF_046119375.1. NCBI lineage: Eukaryota > Metazoa > Chordata > Amphibia > Anura > Dendrobatidae > Phyllobates > Phyllobates terribilis. Next base: position 820,111,475 of record NW_027362763.1, read on the forward strand.
TACACCACTTCTCAAAGGGGCATTAAAACCGTCTTGTTAAGCTACTGCGACCTCCACCACTTCTCCAAGGGGCATGAAAACCGTCTTGTTAAGCTATTGCGACCTCCACCACTTTTACCAGGGGCATTATAACCATTTTGTTAAGCTACTGCGACCTCCACCACATTTTCAAGGGGCATTGATATTGTCTTTTTATTCCACTGTGATCTCCACGTCTCTTCCAAGAGGCATTAAAACCATCTTTTTAAGCTACTGCGACCTCCACTGCTCATTCAAGGGGCAATAAAACCATCTTGTAAAGCTACTGCAACCTCCATGTCTCTTCCAAGGGGCATTTAAAACGTCTTCTTAAGCTACTGCTACCTCAACGTGCCTTCCAAGGGGCATTAAAACCGTCTTTTTAAGCTACTGCAACCTCCACCACTTCTCCAAGGGGCATTAAAACCGTCTTGTTAAGCTACTGCGACCTCCACCACTTCTCCAAGGGGCATTAAAACCATCTTGTTAAGCTACTGCGACCTCCACCACATTTTCAAGGGGCATTGATATTGTCTTTTTATACCACTGTGACCTCCACGTCTCTACCAAGGGGCATTAAAACCATCTATTTAAGCTACTGCGAACTCCACCGCTCTTCCAAGGGGCATTAAAACCGTCTTGTTAAGCTACTGCAACTGGCACGTCTCTTCCAAGGGGCATTTAAAATGTCTTCTTAAGCTACTGAAATCTCCACGGCTCTTCCATGGGACATTAAAACCGTCTTGTTAAGCTACTGCAACCTCCATGTCTCTTCCAAGGGGCATTAAAACCGTATTTTTAAGCTACTGCGACCTCCACCACTTCTCCAAGCGGCATTAAAACCATCTTGTTAAGCTACTGCGACCTCCACCATTTTTCCCAGGGACATTAAAACCGTCTTATTAAGGTACTGCGACCTCCACGTCTCTTCCAAGGAGCATTAAAACAGTTTTTTTAAGCTACTGCGACCTCCATGTCTCTTCCAAGGGGCATTAAAACCATTTTTTTAAGCTCCTGCGACCTCCACCACTTTTTCCCGGGGTCATTAAAACTGTCTTGTTAAGCTACTGCGACCTTCACGTCTCTTCCAAGGGGCATTAAAACCGTCTTTTTAAGCTGCTGCGACCTCCAACACTTCTCCAAGGGGCATTAAAACCATCTTGATAAGCTACTGCGACCTCCACCACATTTTCAAGTGGCATTGATATTGTCCTTTTATTCCACTGTGACCTCCACGTATCTTCCAAGGGGCATTAAAACCTTTTTTTTAAGCTACTGCGACCTCCACCTCTCTTCCAAGGGGCATTAAAAACGTCTTGTTAAGCTACTGCAACCTCCACGTCTCTTCCAAGGGGCATTAAACCGTCTTTTTAAGCTACTGCAACCTCCACGTCTCTTCCAAGGGGCATTAAAACTGTATTGTTAAGCTTCTAGAACCTCCATGTCTCTTCCAAGGGGCATTTAAAGCGTCTTGTTAAGCTACAGAACTCTCCACGTCTCTTCTAATGGGCATTTAAACTGTCTTGTTAAGCAACTGTGACCTCCACGTCTCTTCCTAGGGGCATTAAAACCATCTTTTTAAGCTACTGCAACCTCCACGTCTCTTCCATGGGGCATTAAAACCATCTTTTTAAGCTACTGCAACCTCCACGCATCTTCTAGGGGCATTTAAACCGTCTTCTTAAGCTACTGCAACCTCCACATCTCTTCCAAGGGGCATTAAAACTGTCTTGTTAAACTACTGCAACCTCCACGTCTCTTCCAAGGGGCATTTAAACCGTCTTGTTAAGCTACTGCGACCTCCACGTCTCTTCCAAGGGGCACTAAAACCATCTTTTTAAGCTTCTGCGACCTCCATCACTTCTCTAAGGGGTATTAAAACCGTGTTGTTAAGCTACTGCGACCTCCACCACTTTTCCCAGTGGCTTTAAAACCGTCTTGTTAAGCTACTGTAACCTCCACTACATTTTCAAGGGGCATTGATAATGTCCTTTTGTTCCACTGTGAACTCCACGTCTCTTCCAAGGTGCATTAAAACCGTCTTTTTAAGCTACTGCGACCTCCATGTCTTTTCCAAGGGGCATTTAAACCGTCTTGTTAAGCTACTGCTACCTCCACGTCTCTTCCAAGGGGCATTAAAACCGTCTTGTTAAGCTACTAGAACCTCCACTTTTCTTCCAAGGGGAATTTAAACCATCTTGTTAAGCTACTGCAACCTCCACGTCTCTTCCAAGGGGCATTAAAACTGTCTTGTTAAGCTACTGCGACCTCCAACACTTCTCCCAGGGGCATTTAAACCGTCTTGTTAAGCTACTGCAACCTCCACGTCTCTTTCAAGGGGCATATAAACCGTTTTGTTAAGCTACTGCGACCTCCACGTCTCTTCCAAGGGGCAATAAAACCGTCTTTTTAAGCTACTGCGACCTCCACCACTTCTCCAAGGGGCATTAAAAACGTCTTATTAAGCTACTGCGACCTCCACCACTTTTCCCAGGGGCATTAAAACCTTTTTTTTAAGCTACTGCGACCTCCACCTCTCTTCCAAGGGGCATTAAAACCGTCTTGTTAAGCTACTGCAACCTCCACGTCTCTTCCAAGGGGCATTAAACCGTCTTTTTAAGCTACTGCAACCTCCACGTCTCTTCCAAGGGGCATTAAAACTGTCTTGTTAAGCTTCTAGAACCTCCATGTCTCTTCCAAGGGGCATTTAAAGCGTCTTGTTAAGCTACTGAACTCTCCACGTCTCTTCTAATGGGCATTTAAACTGTCTTGTTAAGCAACTGTGACCTCCACTCTATTCCTAGGGGCATTAAAACCATCTTTTTAAGCTACTGCAACCTCCACGTCTCTTCCATGGGGCATTAAAACCATCTTTTTAAACTACTGCAACCTCCACGCATCTTCGAGGGGCATTTAAACCGTCTTCTTAAGCTACTGCAACCGCCACATCTCTTCCAAGGGGCATTAAAACTGTCTTGTTAAACTACTGCAACCTCCACGTCTCTTCCAAGGGGCATTTAAACCGTCTTGTTAAGCTACTGCGACCTCCACGTCTCTTCCAAGGGGCACTAAAACCATCTTTTTAAGCTTCTGCGACCTCCATCACTTCTCTAAGGGGTATTAAAACCGTGTTGTTAAGCTACTGCGACCTCCACCACTTTTCCCAGGGGCTTTAAATCCGTCTTGTTAAGCTACTGTAACTTCCACTACATTTTCAAGGGGCATTGATATTGTCCTTTTATTCCACTGTGAACTCCACGTCTCTTCCAAGGGGCATTAAAACCGTCTTTTTAAGCTACTGCGACCTCCATGTCTTTTCCAAGGGGCATTTAAACCGTCTTGTTAAGCTACTGCAACCTCCACGTCTCTTCCAAGGGGCATTAAAACCGTCTTGTTAAGCTACTAGAACCTCCACTTTTCTTCTAAGGGGAATTTAAACCATCTTGTTAAGCTACTGCAACCTCCACGTCTCTTCCAAGGGGCATTAAAACTGTCTTGTTAAGCTACTGCGACCTCCAACACTTCTCCCAGGGGCATTTAAACCGTCTTGTTAAGCTACTGCAACCTCCACGTCTCTTTCAAGGGGCATATAAATCGTTTTGTTAAGCTACTGCGACCTCCACGTCTCTTCCAAGGGGCAATAAAACCGTCTATTTAAGCTACTGCGACCTCCACCACTTCTCCAAGGGGCATTAAAAACGTCTTGTTAAGCTACTGCGACCTCCACCACTTTCCCCAGGGGCATTAAAACCGTTTTCTTTAGCTACTGCGACCTCCACCACATTTTTAAGTGGCATTGATATTGTCCTTTTATTCCACTGTGACCTACACGTCTCTTCCAAGCGGCATTAAAACCATTTTTTTAAGCTACTGCGACCTCCACCGCTCTTCCAAGGGGCATTAAAACCGTCTTGTTAAGCTACTGCAACCTCCACGTCTCTTCCAAGGGGCATTTAAACCGTCTTTTTAAGCTTCTGCAACCTCCACGTCTCTTCCAAGGGGCATTAAAACCGTCTTGTTAAGCTTCTAGAACCTCCATTTCTCTTCCAAGGGGCATTTAAACCGTCTTTTTAAGCTACTGAACCCTCCACGTCTCTTCTAATGGGCATTTAAACTGTCTTATTAAGCTACTGCGACCTCCACCACTTTTCCCAGGGGCATTAAAACCGTTTTGTTAAGCTACTGCGTCCTCCACCACATTTTCAAGCGACATTGATATTGTTTTTTTATTCCACTGTGACCTCCACGTCTCTTCCTAGGGGCATTAAAACCATCTTTTTAAGCTACTGCAACCTCCACGTCTCTTCCATGGGGCATTAAAACCATCTTTTTAAGCTACTGCAACTTCCACGCCTCTTCGAGGGGCATTTAAACCGTCTTCTTAAGCTACTGCAACCTCCACATCTCTTCCAAGGGGCATTAAAACCATCTTGTTAAACTGCTGCAACCTCCACGTCTCTTCCAAGGGGCATTTAAACTGTCTTGTTAAGCTGCTGCGACCTCCACGTCTCTTCCAAGGGGCACTAAAACCATCTTTTTAAGCTTCTGCGACCTCCATCACTTCTCTAAGGGGTGTTAAAACCGTGTTGTTAAGCTACTGCGACCTCCACCACTTTTCCCAGGGGCATTAAAACCGTCTTGTTAAGCTACTGTACCCTCCACTACATTTTCAAGGGGCATTGATATTGTCCTTTTATTCCACTGTGAACTCCACGTCTCTTCCAAGGGGCATTAAAACCGTCTTGTTAAGCTACTGCGACCTCCATGTCTTTTCCTAGGGGCATTTAAACCGTCTTGTTAAGCTACTGCAACCTCCACGTCTCTTCCAAGGGGCATTAAAACCGTCTTGTTAAGCTACTAGAACCTCCACGTTTCTTCCAAGGGGAATTTAGACCATCTTGTTAAGCTACTGCAACCTCCACGTCTCTTCCAAGGGGCATTAAAACCGTCTTGTTAAGCTACTGCGACCTCCAACACTTTTCCCAGGGGCATTTAAACTGTCTTGTTAAGCTACTGCAACCTCAACGTCTCTTCCAAGGGGCATATAAACCGTTTTGTTAAGCTACTGCGACCTCCACGTCTCTTCCAAGGGCCAATAAAACCGTCTTTTTAAGCTACTGCGACCTCCACCACTTCTCCAAGGGGCATTAAAACCGTCTTGTTAAGCTACTGCGACCTCCACCAATTTTCCCAGGGGCATTAAAACCGTCTTGTTAAGCTACTGCAACCTCCACGTCTCTTCCAAGGGGCATTTAAACCGTCTTTTTAAGCTACTGCAACCTCCACGTCTCTTCCAAGGGGCATTAAAACCGTCTTGTTATGCTTCTAGAACCTCCTTTTCTCTTCCAAGGGGCATTTAAACCGTCTTTTTAAGCTACTGAACCTTCCACGTCTCTTCTAATGGGCATTTAAACTGTCTTGTTAAGCTACTGCATCCTCCACGTCTCTTCCAAAGGGCATTAAAGCCATCTTATCAAGCTACTGCGACCTCCACCACTTCTCCAAGGGGTATTAAAACTGTCTTGTTAAGCTACTGCAACCTCCACCACATTTTCAAGGGGCATTTAAACCATGTTGTTAAGCACTGCGACCTCCACGTCTCTTCCAAGGGGCATTAAAACCGTCTTTTTAAGCTCCTGCGACCTCCACCGCTCTTCCAAGAGGCATTAAAACCGTCTTGTTAAGCTACTGCAACCTCCATCTCTCTTTCAAGGGGCATTTAAACCGTCTTCTTAAGCTACTGCAACCTCCACTTCTCTTCCAAGGGGCATTTAAACCGTCTTGTTAAGCTACTGCGACCTCCCGGTCTCTTCCATGGGGCATTAAAACCGTCTTTTTAATCTACTGCGACCTCTACCACTTCTCCAAGGGGCATTAAAACCATCTTGTTAAGCTACTGCGACCTCCGCCACTACTCCAAGGGGCATTAAAACAATCTTGTTAAGCTGCTGCGACCTCCACCACTTCTCCAAGGGGCATTAAAACCATCTTGTTAAGCTACTGCGACCTCCACCACATTTTCAAGGGGCATTGATATTGTCTTTTTATTCCACTGTGACCTCCACGTCTCTTACAAGGGATATTAAAACCATCTTTTTAAGCTACTGCAACCTCCACGTCTCTTCCAAGGGGCATTTAAACCGTCTTGTTAAGCTACTGCAACCTCCATGTCTCTTCCAAGGGGCATTAAAACCGTCTTTTTAAGCTACTGCGACCTCCACCACTTCTCCAAGGGGAATTAAAACAGTCTTGTTAAGCTACTGCAGCCTCCACCACTTTTCCCAGGGGCATTAAAAGCGTCTTGTTTAGCTACTGCAATCTCCTTGTCTCTTCCAAGGGGCATTAAAACTGTCTTGTTAAGCTACTGCAACCTCCATGTCTTTTCCAAGGGGCATTAAAACCGTCTTTTTAAGCTACTGCGACTTCCACCACTTTTCCCAGGGGCATTTAAACCATCTTGTTAAGCTACTGCAACCTCCACATCTCTTCCAAGGGGCATTAAAACCGTCTTGTTAAGCTACTAGAACCTCCACGTCTCTTCCAAGGGGTATTAAAACCGTCTTTTTAAGCTGCTGCGACCTCCACCGCTCTTCCAAGGGGCATTTAAACCATCTTGTTAAGCTACTGCAACCTCCACATCTCTTCCAAGGGGCATTTAAACCATCTTGTTAAGCACTGCGACCTCCACGTCTCTTCCAAGGGGCATTAAAACCGTCTTTTTAAGCTATTGCGACCTCCACCACTTCTCCAAGGGGCATTAAAACTGTCTTTTTAAGCTACTGCGACCTCCACCACTTCTCCAAGGGGTATTAAAACTGTCTTGTTAAGCTACTGCAACCTCCACCACGTTTTCAAGGGGCATTTAAACCATGTTGTTAAGCACTGCAACCTCCACGTCTCTTCCAAGGGGCATTAAAACCGTCTTTTTAAGCTCCTGCGACCTCCACCGCTCTTCCAAGAGGCATTAAAACCGTCTTGTTAAGCTACTGCAACCTCCATGTCTCATTCAAGGGGCATTTAAACCGTCTTCTTAAGCTACTGCAACCTCCACTTCTCTTCCAAGGGGCATTTAAACCGTCTTGTTAAGCTACTGCGACCTCCCGGTCTCTTCCATGGGGCATTAAAACCGTCTTTTTAATCTACTGCGACCTCTACCACTTCTCCAAGGGGCATTAAAACCATCTTGTTAAGCTACTGCGACCTCCGCCACTTCTCCAAGGGGCATTAAAACCATCTTTTTAAGCTGCTGCGACCTCCACCACTTCTCCAAGGGGCATTAAAACCATCTTGTTAAGCTACTGCAACCTCCACCACATTTTCAAGGGGCATTGATGTTGTCTTTTTATTCCACTGTGACCTCCACGTCTCTTCCAAGGGACATAAAAACCATCTTTTTAAGCTACTGCAACCTCCACGTCTCTTCCAAGGGGCATTTAAACCATCTTGTTAAGCTACTGCAACCTCCATGTCTCTTCCAAGGGGCATTAAAACCGTCTTTTTAAGCTACTGCGACCTCCACCACTTCTCCAAGGGGAATTAAAACAGTCTTGTTAAGCTACTGCAACCTCCACCACTTTTCCCAGGGGCATTAAAACCGTCTTGTTTAGCTACTGCAATCTCCTCGTCTCTTCCAAGGGGCATTAAAACTGTCTTGTTAAGCTCCTGCAACCTCCATGTCTCTTCCAAGGGGCATTAAAACCGTCTTTTTAAGCTACTGTGACCTCCACCACTTCTCCAAGGGGCATTAAAACAGTCTTGTTAAGCTACTGCCACCTCCACCACTTTTTCCAGGGGCATTAAAACCATCTTGTTAAGCTATGGCGACCTCCACGTCTCTTCCAAGGGACATTTAAACCGTCTTGCTAGGCTGCTGCGACCTCCACGTCTCTTCCAAGGGGCATTGAAATGTTGTTTTTATTTAACTCTAACCTCCATGACTCTTCCAACGTACATTGCATTTCCTCCTAATTTTAGTCAGCTTTCTCTTTTCAATGCATAGGCGAACACTAAGGGAGACCCACTCCCTAATAATGGGTAGAAGTTTTTTAGTATGCTGTAATCCACGTCTGTTTCAAGGGCCATTTTTGGAAAGCCTTCCATTCACTGCTTAGGCCAACAGTGCACAGGAGACCCAGTTGCTATAAATGGAAAAAAAGGTTTAGTTAACGCCATCTGACCTCCATGTCACTTCCAAGTGGCATTTGAGTGCCTCGAAATTTTTGGTAGGCATTGCATTCACTGTATGCCTTATAACTATGTAGCCGAACCGCTCCTTTTGGTACAGAAACATATCCTACAAGACATGTGTGGTTGACTGGCCTGATATTGATGTGAATGGTCCCTGTTCCTCCTGCTCTTTCTCCTTTGCCACCACCTCATCCATCATTCATCACCTGAAGCTTTGTTTTAATGGGAATCATAGAACTGGGATAGTACCAGGAAAACATCCAGCAATCCTCGGAGGAGGTAGGATATGCGCCAAAACGCTGACCACCTCAGGCCTAGCTGCTACTACATACATGAGCTTGCATTCCAAGGAACAGAAAGCTAAGGAGATGGATGGCCTCATGAATGATCATGAATAATGTACTCGTTATGTAGGAGGCTGACCACTGCTGCTGTCTACCTTTTGAACTTTGTGTTGAAGCCTGATTGACCCAGGACCCGCAATCTTCTGTCTGGAGGAAGTGTTGCATCCCAGAGTCCAACTGTGTCCCGGCTTCCACAATATTAACCCAGTGTGAAGGCGTGAGATGGACCATCCCTGGCCACATTCACTTGTCCACGTGTTTGTGGTTAGGCTGTCCTTCAAATAGTGTAAAGGACATATTGCTACTCATGCTAGAGCAACTCCATTTTGCCTGCTTGCTTTAAAATCATATTATTATCATCACTCCTTGCATAACATTCTTATTTCTTTCTCTTCCCATGGATCTTTCCCACAAAATTTTTCTCACAAGAACATTTTGTATTTTGTCAGACACTCTGCTCCTGTTATCTAACTAGTCTAGGCCAGGACTGACCTTGTAAAATTTCCATAGTGCTTCAAACTAACAATGATAATATGACCATATATGTGTTTCCGTAATAATTGTACTAACATTGGTTAGCCTACAGTACTGTAGTATGGCTGCAGAGTTGATTGGCTATTAAAATACTCAAAACAATATAAAATGCTAAGCAAAATAAACGGGATCAGAGATTCTTTGAATCCTCCCAATACAGAGCACATATTGCCTCTGTTTGGTTTTCTGTGGATTGCGCAATCAACATAATAATTTGACACTCACTTGGTCAACCGTGAAGGGTTATTGCCCTCCCTCAACAGCTGGTGCCGTGACTCGGATTCCTAACCAGGGACGCCCCTCCACCTCTGGACGTCCACAAAGAGAGACTTGCTTTCAGCCTTCCCCACTGGAATTGGGACTGATCATCCCTCACAAAAAGCCACGGTAAGTGCACCAGTTCTTTACTAGTGACACTGACCATTTGGCGTGGTTTCCATGTGGTGTGTGGTTGTTTGCAGTGTCTCCGGACGTCCTGGTTGGATATAGTCAAAGGTGAGACTATAAGGGGTGTAGTCCCATTAGGGGTCTGATATTATTTACCTTCCAAGCAGTATCACCTCTGATTGACAAGTGAATATTGCGTGAATCTTTCCTTCTTTAACTTCTGACAAAGATTCTTAGAAGACTGGACATTGTTAGTTTCAGTCGCGGCAGGTGATCGAAAATTGGGTAGGACACGCTAGTAGATATATGTATATCGAGTGTCCGGAGCGCTGCGAAGCTGCAAAAGTGCTCCTCCTTTCATTAGCCGTCTGTACGATTCCCCCGACGGATTGGATGAATTAAAAGGTAGTAGGTAGTAGTGGAAAAGCTGGGAGCTCTGGCCAGACTCCGCTGTGCACAAGCATTAAGAATCTTTGTTGGTTGTGAAGCGGCAGTAGTGATTAATCAATGTTTCTTTGGAGCAGAAAAAATTTGTCTCCCCTGCAGGAGGGGGAGGATGTGATGAATATCATGATCGGTTGAGAAGGGAAAAGATCTTTGAAGAATGCACCAAAAGTGTTTATGGTGTTAAATTTTCCTGTGGAGGGGAGGCTTCAGCCTGTGTTGTGGGATGAAGGCATCCGGCAGCAAAAGGGTAGATTAGTTGACTGTGGATTGTTGGAAGACGCTGAGAAGTTCAGGAAAGTCGCACATGAGATTTGTGATGAAGGATATGTAGAAATAGCGGAGGAGATGAAGCCTGGTTATTTCAATTACTTTTATGTCAAGAAAGGAAAATTATCTAGCCCTGTAACGAATACTGGTTGTTTTGTGTTACAAAATGAAGCTGATGTGAAAAAGTACAGGAGGAAGTAGATTCCCCTTCCCAACTTATGTGTCCACTAACCAACTCCGAAGCCCCTAAAGAAGCATCCCCTACCCCCACAAATGTAGCAGTACCCCAGCCCCTCAATCCGGAAACTGAGCAATTTTTACCTAAGGAGATTAAATACCCTACACTTCCCACTGGTGGCCAGCCACCATCATATAACCCAGGATGGTGTGAGACGTGCTATAATTGTGGAGCACGTAAACCCGGTGTTGTAGCACCAACCTGCCCATTACGTAACGCTGAAGGCGGGTATTATAAACCACTACCCCCACCTGCCCCTGCCATGGTCTATACTCCATTCAGAGAGACCCAGAGTCCTCTGAACTCTTCCCTATTCACCCTCTCCCAAACTAGGGAAATAGAACATGGACACGAGTATCAGGAGGTGGCATCTGTTTTACTGAATGGTCCTTCGGAATTCTCCACTATACTGAGAATAGGCATGGGGAGCATACCACAAAAGCAGGTTGGGATCATTGTAAACGCAGCAAATGCGAAACTGCAGCATTGGTGGGGGCAAGCTGCAGAGATATGTCGTATTGGGGGACCTACAATACAAGCTGCATCTAATGATTACATCCGTGACCATGGTCCGTTAAGAGAAGGAGATGTGATGGCTACAAGAGCAGGACAGTAGTGTTGAGCGAACATGCTCGACACTGCTCGGTACTCGCCCGAGCATCACGCTACTCGGGATGTTCGGCGAGCACCGAGCATTTCCGGGTTACTCGGGCGGGAGCTCGGGTCTCCGCACTGCATGTTTGGCGCTCTTTACAGAGCCAATGAACATGCAGGGATTGCCAGCCAGTCACTGTAATGCCGCAGCCATGTTGTTTGTGGGCATTACAGTGATTGGCTGGCCGCACAGCGTCACCTCGAGTATTTAAAACCGGGCGCCGCCATCTTGGACACAGTCGCTCCGGATCAGACAGTGTAGGGACAGCGCTGCTGATTTAGGGAGAGATATATCCAGCAAAATAGTTAGTGTAGGGTCTGTAAAGGCTGCCAGATCAAACAAACAGTCCTTCTCAGGACTAATATCCATCTCAGGTATATCAGACAGGCAGGCAGGCAGGCTGTATAGGAGAAGCAGTGGTTATACCAGCAAACGCTGCATTACAGTCCTGTCTGCTGCTCCTGTTGCTGAAATTGCTGGACTTAGCTCCAGGTCCTGGGGGCCAGGAAGAATCCTTTTTTTTTATCTAAATTCTCTTTTTTTTTTCCTCCTTCACAATGTACAAACACCCATCTTATTAACCTTTTGGTGACTCCCCTCCCCCCCCCCCCAAAAAAAAGTGTGCCTCTGATTTTTCAGACACAAATATATCTGTTGAAAATAGTCTGGTGTAGGCCAGAGAAATAGAAGTGTGGTTTTGCAGTTCTATGGGCCATATGTATCTAAAAAAAACAGTTTGAGTGTGTCGCTCACTGTTCAGCCGCAAATATATATATATTTTAAAAAGCCTGGTATACACCAGTAAATTATTACTGTGGTTTTGATGTTCCACGGTAAAACATCTCTATTATCCTGTTTTTGGCATTTTTTGCTGTATAAAAATAATAATAGTGTCTCCCTGATTTTTCAGACACAAATATATCTGTTGAAAATAGTCTGGTGTAGGCCAGAGAGACAGAAGTGTGCTTTTGCTTTTCCACGGTAAAAAATCTCTATTATCCTGCTTTTTGCATTTTTTGCTGTAAAAAAAAAAAAATAGTGTCTCCCTGATTTTTCAGACACAAATATATCTGTTGAAAATAGTCTGGTGTAGGCGCGAGAAATACAAGTGTGGTTTTGCAGTTCCACGGTACAAACCTCTGTATTATCCACTTTTGGGCCATTTGTATCTAAAAAAAACAGTTTGAGTGTGTCGCTCACTGTTCAGCCGCAAATATATATATATTTTAAAAAGCCTGGTATACACCAGAAAATTATTACTGTGGTTTTGATGTTCCACGGTAAAACATCTCTATTATCCTGTTTTTGGCATTTTTTGCTGTATAAAAATAATAATAGTGTCTCCCTGATTTTTCAGACACAAATATATCTGTTGAAAATAGTCTGGTGTAGGCCAGAGAGACAGAAGTGTGGTTTTGCTGTTCCACGGTAAAAAATCTCTATTATCCTGCTTTTTGCATTTTTTGCTGTAAAAAAAAAATAAAAATAGTGTCTCCCTGATTTTTCGGACACAAATATATCTGTTGAAAATAGTCTGGTGTAGGCCAGAGAGACAGAAGTGTGCTTTTGCTGTTCCACGGTAAAAAATCTCTATTATCCTGCTGTTTGCATTTTTTGCTGTAAAAAAAAAAAAAATAGTGTCTCCCTGATTTTTCAGACACAAATATATCTGTTGAAAATAGTCTGGTGTAGGCCCGAGAAATACAAGTGTGGTTTTGCAGTTCCACGGTACAAACCTCTGTATTATCCACTTTTGGGCCATTTGTATCTAAAAAAAACAGTTTGAGTGTGTCGCTCACTGTTCAGCCGCAAATATATATATATTTTAAAAAGCCTGGTATACACCAGCAAATTATTACTGTGGTTTTGATGTTCCACGGTAAAACATCTCTATTATCCTGTTTCTGGCATTTTTTGCCGCATAAAAATAATAATAGTGTCTCCCTGATTTTTCAGACACAAATATATCTGTTGAAAATAGTCTGGTGTATGCCAGAGAGACAGAAGAGTGCTTTTGCTGTTCCGCGGTAAAAAATCTCTATTATCCTGCTTTTTGCATTTTTTCTGTAAAAAAAAAAAAAAAAGTGTCTCCCTGATTTTTCAGACACAAATATATCTGTTGAAAATAGTCTGGTGTAGGCCCAAGAAATACAAGTGTGGTTTTGCAGTTCCACGGTACAAACCTCTGTATTATCCACTTTTGGGCCATTTGTATCTAAAAAAAACAGTTTGAGTGTGTCGCTCACTGTTCAGCCGCAAATATATATATATTTTAAAAAGCCTGGTATACACCAGTAAATTATTACTGTGGTTTTGATGTTCCACGGTAAAACATCTCTATTATCCTGTTTTTGGCATTTTTTGCTGTATAAAAATAATAATAGTGTCTCCCTGATTTTTCAGACACAAATATATCTGTTGAAAATAGTCTGGTGTAGGCCAGAGAGACAGAAGTGTGCTTTTGCTGTTCCACGGTAAAAAATCGCTATTATCCTGCTGTTTGCATTTTTTGCTGTAAAAAAAAAAAAATAGTGTCTCCCTGATTTTTCAGACACAAATATATCTGTTGAAAATAGTCTGGTGTAGGCCCGAGAAATACAAGTGTGGTTTTGCAGTTCCACGGTACAAACCTCTGTATTATCCACTTTTGGGCCATTTGTATCTAAAAAAAACAGTTTGAGTGTGTCGCTCACTGTTCAGCCGCAAATATATATATATTTTAAAAAGCCTGGTATACACCAGTAAATTATTACTGTGGTTTTGATGTTCCACGGTAAAACATCTCTATTATCCTGTTTTTGGCATTTTTTGCTGTATAAAAATAATAATAGTGTCTCCCTGATTTTTCAGACACAAATATATCTGTTGAAAATAGTCTGGTGTAGGCCAGAGAGACAGAAGTGTGCTTTTGCTGTTCCACGGTAAAAAATCTCTATTATCCTGCTTTTTGCATTTTTTTCTGTAAAAAAAAAAAAATAGTGTCTCCCTGATTTTTCAGACACAAATATATCTGTTGAAAATAGTCTGGTGTAGGCCCGAGAAATACAAGTGTGGTTTTGCAGTTTCACGGTACAAACCTCTGTATTATCCACTTTTGGGCCATTTGTATCTAAAAAAAACAGTTTAAGTGTGTCACTCACTGTTCAGCCGCAAATATATATATATTTTAAAAAGCCTGGTATACACCAGTAAATTATTACTGTGGTTTTGATGTTCCACGGTAAAACATCTCTATTATCCTGTTTTTGGCATTTTTTGCTGTATAAAAATAATAATAGTGTCTTCCTGATTTTTCAGACACAAATATATCTGTTGAAAATAGTCTGGTGTAGGCCAGAGAGACAGAAGTGTGCTTTTGCTGTTCCACGGTAAAAAATCTCTATTATCCTGCTTTTTGCATTTTTTGCTGTAAAAAAAAAAAAATAGTGTCTCCCTGATTTTTCAGACACAAATATATCTGTTGAAAATAGTCTGGTGTAGGCCCGAGAAATACAAGTGTGGTTTTGCAGTTCCACGGTACAAACCTCTGTATTATCCACTTTTGGGCCATTTGTATCTAAAAAAAACAGTTTGAGTGTGTCGCTCACTGTTCAGCCGCAAATATATATATATTTTAAAAAGCCTGGTATACAAGAGTAAATTATTACTGTGGTTTTGATGTTCCACGGTAAAACATCTCTATTATCCTGTTTTTGGCATTTTTTGCTGTATAAAAATAATAATAGTGTCTCCCTGATTTTTCAGACACAAATATATCTGTTGAAAATAGTCTGGTGTAGGCCAGAGAGACAGAAGTGTGCTTTTGCTGTTCCACGGTAAAAAATCTCTATTATCCTGCTTTTTGCATTTTTTTGCTGTAAAAAAAAAAAAATAGTGTCTCCCTGATTTTTCAGACACAAATATATCTGTTGAAAATAGTCTGGTGTAGGCCCGAGAAATACAAGTGTGGTTTTGCAGTTCCACGGTACAAACCTCTGTATTATCCACTTTTGGGCCATTTGTATCTAAAAAAAACAGTTTGAGTGTGTCGCTCACTGTTCAGCCGCAAGTATATATATATTTTAAAAAGCCTGGTATACACCAGCAAATTATTACTGTGGTTTTGATGTTCCACGGTAAAACATCTCTATTATCCTGTTTTTGGCATTTTTTGCTGTATAAAAATAATAATAGTGTCTCCCTGATTTTTCAGACACAAATATATCTGTTGAAAATAGTCTGGTGTAGGCCAGAGAGACAGAAGTGTGCTTTTGCTATTCCACGATAAAAAATCTCTATTATCCTGCTTTTTGCATTTTTTTCTGTAAAAAAAAAAAAAATAGCGTCTCCCTGATTTTTCAGACACAAATATATCTGTTGAAAATAGTCTGGTGTAGGCCCGAGAAATACAAGTGTGGTTTTGCAGTTCCACGGTACAAACCTCTGTATTATCCACTTTTGGGCCATTTGTATCTAAAAAAAACAGTTTAAGTGTGTCGCTCACTGTTCAGCCGCAAATATATATATATTTTATAAAGCCTGGTATACACCAGTAAATTATTACTGTGGTTTTGATGTTCCACGGTAATACATCTCTATTATCCTGTTTTTGGCATTTTTTGCTGTATAAAAATAATAATAGTGTCTCCCTGATTTTTCAGACACAAATATATCTGTTGAAAATAGTCTGGTGTAGGCCAGAGAGACAGAAGTGTGCTTTTGCTGTTCCACGTTAAGAAATCTCTATTATCCTGCTTTTTGCATTTTTTTGCTGTAAAAAAAAAAAATAGTGTCTCCCTGATTTTTCAGACACAAATATATCTGTTGAAAATAGTCTGGTGTAGGCCCGAGAAATACAAGTGTGGTTTTGCAGTTTCACGGTACAAACCTCTGTATTATCCACTTTTGGCCCATTTGTATCTTAAAAAACAGTTTGAGTGTGTCGCTCACTGTTCAGCAGCAAATATATATATATTTTAAAAAGCCTGGTATACACCAGTAAATTATTACTGTGGTTTTGATGTTCCACGGTAAAACATCTCTATTATCCTGTTTTTGGCATTTTTTGCTGTATAAAAATAATAATAGCGTCTCCCTGATTTTTCAGACACAAAAATATCTGTTGAAAATAGTCTGGTGTAGGCCAGAGAGACAGAAGTGTGCTTTTGCTGTTCCACGGTAAAAAATCTCTATTATCCTGCTGTTTGCATTTTTTGCTGTAAAAAAAAAAAAATAGTGTCTCCCTGATTTTTCAGACACAAATATATCTGTTGAAAATAGTCTGGTGTAGGCCCGAGAAATACAAGTGTGGTTTTGCAGTTCCACGGTACAAACCTCTGTATTATCCACTTTTGGGCCATTTGTATCTAAAAAAAACAGTTTGAGTGTGTCGCTCACTGTTCAGCCGCAAATATATATATATTTTAAAAAGCCTGGTATACACCAGTAAATTATTACTGTGGTTTTGATGTTCCACGGTAAAACATCTCTATTATCCTGTTTTTGGCATTTTTTGCTGTATAAAAATAATAATAGTGTCTTCCTGATTTTTCAGACACAAATATATCTGTTGAAAATAGTCTGGTGTAGGCCAGAGAGACAGAAGTGTGCTTTTGCTGTTCCACGGTAAAAAATCTCTATTATCCTGCTTTTTGCATTTTTTTCTGTAAAAAAAAAAAAAAATAGTGTCTCCCTGATTTTTCAGACACAAATATATCTGTTGAAAATAGTCTGGTGTAGGCCCGAGAAATACAAGTGTGGTTTTGCAGTTCCACGGTACAAACCTCTGTATTATCCACTTTTGGGCCATTTGTATCTAAAAAAAACAGTTTAAGTGTGTCGCTCACTGTTCAGCCACAAATATATATATATTTTAAAAAGCCTGGTATACACCAGTAAATTATTACTGTGGTTTTGATGTTCCATGGTAAAACATCTCTATTATCCTGTTTTTGGCATTTTTTGCTGTATAAAAATAATAATAGTGTCTCCCTGATTTTTCAGACACAAATATATCTGTTGAAAATAGTCTGGTGTAGGCCAGAGAGACAGAAGTGTGCTTTTGCTGTTCCACGGTAAAAAATCTCTATTATCCTGCTTTTTGCATTTTTTTCTGTAAAAAAAAAAAAATAGTGTCTCCCTGATTTTTCAGACACAAATATATCTGTTGAAAATAGTCTGGTGTAGGCCCGAGAAATACAAGTGTGGTTTTGCAGTTTCACGGTACAAACCTCTGTATTATCCACTTTTGGGCCATTTGTATCTAAAAAAAACAGTTTAAGTGTGTCACTCACTGTTCAGCCGCAAATATATATATATTTTAAAAAGCCTGGTATACACCAGTAAATTATTACTGTGGTTTTGATGTTCCACGGTAAAACATCTCTATTATCCTGTTTTTGGCATTTTTTGCTGTATAAAAATAATAATAGTGTCTTCCTGATTTTTCAGACACAAATATATCTGTTGAAAATAGTCTGGTGTAGGCCAGAGAGACAGAAGTGTGCTTTTGCTGTTCCACGGTAAAAAATCTCTATTATCCTGCTTTTTGCATTTTTTGCTGTAAAAAAAAAAAAAATAGTGTCTCCCTGATTTTTCAGACACAAATATATCTGTTGAAAATAGTCTGGTGTAGGCCCGAGAAATACAAGTGTGGTTTTGCAGTTCCACGGTACAAACCTCTGTATTATCCACTTTTGGGCCATTTGTATCTAAAAAAAACAGTTTGAGTGTGTCGCTCACTGTTCAGCCGCAAATATATATATATTTTAAAAAGCCTGGTATACACCAGTAAATTATTACTGTGGTTTTGATGTTCCACGGTAAAACATCTCTATTATCCTGTTTTTGGCATTTTTTGCTGTATAAAAATAATAATAGTGTCTCCCTGATTTTTCAGACACAAATATATCTGTTGAAAATAGTCTGGTGTAGGCCAGAGAGACAGAAGTGTGCTTTTGCTGTTCCACGGTAAAAAATCTCTATTATCCTGCTTTTTGCATTTTTTTGCTGTAAAAAAAAAAAAATAGTGTCTCCCTGATTTTTCAGACACAAATATATCTGTTGAAAATAGTCTGGTGTAGGCCCGAGAAATACAAGTGTGGTTTTGCAGTTCCACGGTACAAACCTCTGTATTATCCACTTTTGGGCCATTTGTATCTAAAAAAAACAGTTTGAGTGTGTCGCTCACTGTTCAGCCGCAAGTATATATATATTTTAAAAAGCCTGGTATACACCAGCAAATTATTACTGTGGTTTTGATGTTCCACGGTAAAACATCTCTATTATCCTGTTTTTGGCATTTTTTGCTGTATAAAAATAATAATAGTGTCTCCCTGATTTTTCAGACACAAATATATCTGTTGAAAATAGTCTGGTGTAGGCCAGAGAGACAGAAGTGTGCTTTTGCTGTTCCACGATAAAAAATCTCTATTATCCTGCTTTTTGCATTTTTTTCTGTAAAAAAAAAAAAAATAGCGTCTCCCTGATTTTTCAGACACAAATATATCTGTTGAAAATAGTCTGGTGTAGGCCCGAGAAATACAAGTGTGGTTTTGCAGTTCCACGGTACAAACCTCTGTATTATCCACTTTTGGGCCATTTGTATCTAAAAAAAACAGTTTAAGTGTGTCGCTCACCGTTCAGCCGCAAATATATATATATTTTATAAAGCCTGGTATACACCAGTAAATTATTACTGTGGTTTTGATGTTCCACGGTAATACATCTCTATTATCCTGTTTTTGGCATTTTTTGCTGTATAAAAATAATAATAGTGTCTCCCTGATTTTTCAGACACAAATATATCTGTTGAAAATAGTCTGGTGTAGGCCAGAGAGACAGAAGTGTGCTTTTGCTGTTCCACGTTAAGAAATCTCTATTATCCTGCTTTTTGCATTTTTTTGCTGTAAAAAAAAAAAATAGTGTCTCCCTGATTTTTCAGACACAAATATATCTGTTGAAAATAGTCTGGTGTAGGCCCGAGAAATACAAGTGTGGTTTTGCAGTTTCACGGTACAAACCTCTGTATTATCCACTTTTGGCCCATTTGTATCTTAAAAAACAGTTTGAGTGTGTCGCTCACTGTTCAGCAGCAAATATATATATATTTTAAAAAGCCTGGTATACACCAGTAAATTATTACTGTGGTTTTGATGTTCCACGGTAAAACATCTCTATTATCCTGTTTTTGGCATTTTTTGCTGTATAAAAATAATAATAGCGTCTCCCTGATTTTTCAGACACAAAAATATCTGTTGAAAATAGTCTGGTGTAGGCCAGAGAGACAGAAGTGTGCTTTTGCTGTTCCACGGTAAAAAATCTCTATTATCCTGCTGTTTGCATTTTTTGCTGTAAAAAAAAAAAAATAGTGTCTCCCTGATTTTTCAGACACAAATATATCTGTTGAAAATAGTCTGGTGTAGGCCCGAGAAATACAAGTGTGGTTTTGCAGTTCCACGGTACAAACCTCTGTATTATCCACTTTTGGGCCATTTGTATCTAAAAAAAACAGTTTGAGTGTGTCGCTCACTGTTCAGCCGCAAATATATATATATTTTAAAAAGCCTGGTATACACCAGTAAATTATTACTGTGGTTTTGATGTTCCACGGTAAAACATCTCTATTATCCTGTTTTTGGCATTTTTTGCTGTATAAAAATAATAATAGTGTCTTCCTGATTTTTCAGACACAAATATATCTGTTGAAAATAGTCTGGTGTAGGCCAGAGAGACAGAAGTGTGCTTTTGCTGTTCCACGGTAAAAAATCTCTATTATCCTGCTTTTTGCATTTTTTTCTGTAAAAAAAAAAAAAATAGTGTCTCCCTGATTTTTCAGACACAAATATATCTGTTGAAAATAGTCTGGTGTAGGCCCGAGAAATACAAGTGTGGTTTTGCAGTTCCACGGTACAAACCTCTGTATTATCCACTTTTGGGCCATTTGTATCTAAAAAAAACAGTTTAAGTGTGTCGCTCACTGTTCAGCCACAAATATATATATATTTTAAAAAGCCTGGTATACACCAGTAAATTATTACTGTGGTTTTGATGTTCCATGGTAAAACATCTCTATTATCCTGTTTTTGGCATTTTTTGCTGTATAAAAATAATAATAGTGTCTCCCTGATTTTTCAGACACAAATATATCTGTTGAAAATAGTCTGGTGTAGGCCAGAGAGACAGAAGTGTGCTTTTGCTGTTCCACGGTAAAAAATCTCTATTATCCTGCTTTTTGCATTTTTTTCTGTAAAAAAAAAAAAATAGTGTCTCCCTGATTTTTCAGACACAAATATATCTGTTGAAAATAGTCTGGTGTAGGCCCGAGAAATACAAGTGTGGTTTTGCAGTTTCACGGTACAAACCTCTGTATTATCCACTTTTGGGCCATTTGTATCTAAAAAAAACAGTTTAAGTGTGTCACTCACTGTTCAGCCGCAAATATATATATATTTTAAAAAGCCTGGTATACACCAGTAAATTATTACTGTGGTTTTGATGTTCCACGGTAAAACATCTCTATTATCCTGTTTTTGGCATTTTTTGCTGTATAAAAATAATAATAGTGTCTTCCTGATTTTTCAGACACAAATATATCTGTTGAAAATAGTCTGGTGTAGGCCAGAGAGACAGAAGTGTGCTTTTGCTGTTCCACGGTAAAAAATCTCTATTATCCTGCTTTTTGCATTTTTTGCTGTAAAAAAAAAAAAAATAGTGTCTCCCTGATTTTTCAGACACAAATATATCTGTTGAAAATAGTCTGGTGTAGGCCCGAGAAATACAAGTGTGGTTTTGCAGTTCCACGGTACAAACCTCTGTATTATCCACTTTTGGGCCATTTGTATCTAAAAAAAACAGTTTGAGTGTGTCGCTCACTGTTCAGCCGCAAATATATATATATTTTAAAAAGCCTGGTATACACCAGTAAATTATTACTGTGGTTTTGATGTTCCACGGTAAAACATCTCTATTATCCTGTTTTTGGCATTTTTTGCTGTATAAAAATAATAATAGTGTCTCCCTGATTTTTCAGACACAAATATATCTGTTGAAAATAGTCTGGTGTAGGCCAGAGAGACAGAAGTGTGCTTTTGCTGTTCCACGGTAAAAAATCTCTATTATCCTGCTTTTTGCATTTTTTTGCTGTAAAAAAAAAAAAATAGTGTCTCCCTGATTTTTCAGACACAAATATATCTGTTGAAAATAGTCTGGTGTAGGCCCGAGAAATACAAGTGTGGTTTTGCAGTTCCACGGTACAAACCTCTGTATTATCCACTTTTGGGCCATTTGTATCTAAAAAAAACAGTTTGAGTGTGTCGCTCACTGTTCAGCCGCAAGTATATATATATTTTAAAAAGCCTGGTATACACCAGCAAATTATTACTGTGGTTTTGATGTTCCACGGTAAAACATCTCTATTATCCTGTTTTTGGCATTTTTTGCTGTATAAAAATAATAATAGTGTCTCCCTGATTTTTCAGACACAAATATATCTGTTGAAAATAGTCTGGTGTAGGCCAGAGAGACAGAAGTGTGCTTTTGCTGTTCCACGATAAAAAATCTCTATTATCCTGCTTTTTGCATTTTTTTCTGTAAAAAAAAAAAAAATAGCGTCTCCCTGATTTTTCAGACACAAATATATCTGTTGAAAATAGTCTGGTGTAGGCCCGAGAAATACAAGTTTGGTTTTGCAGTTCCACGGTACAAACCTCTGTATTATCCACTTTTGGGCCATTTGTATCTAAAAAAAACAGTTTAAGTGTGTCGCTCACTGTTCAGCCGCAAATATATATATATTTTATAAAGCCTGGTATACACCAGTAAATTATTACTGTGGTTTTGATGTTCCACGGTAATACATCTCTATTATCCTGTTTTTGGCATTTTTTGCTGTATAAAAATAATAATAGTGTCTCCCTGATTTTTCAGACACAAATATATCTGTTGAAAATAGTCTGGTGTAGGCCAGAGAGACAGAAGTGTGCTTTTGCTGTTCCACGTTAAGAAATCTCTATTATCCTGCTTTTTGCATTTTTTTGCTGTAAAAAAAAAAAATAGTGTCTCCCTGATTTTTCAGACACAAATATATCTGTTGAAAATAGTCTGGTGTAGGCCCGAGAAATACAAGTGTGGTTTTGCAGTTTCACGGTACAAACCTCTGTATTATCCACTTTTGGCCCATTTGTATCTTAAAAAACAGTTTGAGTGTGTCGCTCACTGTTCAGCAGCAAATATATATATATTTTAAAAAGCCTGGTATACACCAGTAAATTATTACTGTGGTTTTGATGTTCCATGGTAAAACATCTCTATTATCCTGTTTTTGGCATTTTTTGCTGTATAAAAATAATAATAGTGTCTCCCTGATTTTTCAGACACAAATATATCTGTTGAAAATAGTCTGGTGTAGGCCAGAGAGACAGAAGTGTGCTTTTGCTGTTCCACGGTAAAAAATCTCTATTATCCTGCTTTTTGCATTTTTTGCTGTAAAAAAAAAAATTGTGTCTCCCTGATTTTTCAGACACAAATATATCTGTTGAAAATAGTCTGGTGTAGGCCCGAGAAATACAAGTGTGGTTTTGCAGTTCCACGGTACAAACCTCTGTATTATCCACTTTTGGGCCATTTGTATCTAAAAAAAACAGTTTGAGTGTGTCGCTCACTGTTCAGCCGCAAATATATAGATATTTTAAAAAGCCTGGTATACACCAGAAAATTATTACTGTGGTTTTGATGTTCCACGGTAAAACATCTCTATTATCCTGTTTTTGGCATTTTTTGCTGTATAAAAATAATAATAGTGTCTCCCTGATTTTTCAGACACAAATATATCTGTTGAAAATAGTCTGGTGTAGGCCAGAGAGACAGAAGTGTGGTTTTGCTGTTCCACGGTAAAAAATCTCTATTATCCTGCTTTTTGCATTTTTTGCTGTAAAAAAAAAAAAAAATAGTGTCTCCCTGATTTTTCGGACACAAATATATCTGTTGAAAATAGTCTGGTGTAGGCCAGAGAGACAGAAGTGTGCTTTTGCTGTTCCACGGTAAAAAATCTCTATTATCCTGCTGTTTGCATTTTTTGCTGTAAAAAAAAAAAAAATAGTGTCTCCCTGATTTTTCAGACACAAATATATCTGTTGAAAATAGTCTGGTGTAGGCCCGAGAAATACAAGTGTGGTTTTGCAGTTCCACGGTACAAACCTCTGTATTATCCACTTTTGGGCCATTTGTATCTAAAAAAAACAGTTTGAGTGTGTCGCTCACTGTTCAGCCGCAAATATATATATATTTTAAAAAGCCTGGTATACACCAGCAAATTATTACTGTGGTTTTGATGTTCCATGGTAAAACATCTCTATTATCCTGTTTTTGGCATTTTTTGCTGTATAAAAATAATAATAGCGTCTCCCTGATTTTTCAGACACAAAAATATCTGTTGAAAATAGTCTGGTGTAGGCCATAGAGACAGAAGTGTGCTTTTGCTGTTCCACGGTAAAAAATCTCTATTATCCTGCTGTTTGCATTTTTTGCTGTAAAAAAAAAAAAATAGTGTCTCCCTGATTTTTCAGACACAAATATATCTGTTGAAAATAGTCTGGTGTAGGCCCGAGAAATACAAGTGTGGTTTTGCAGTTCCACGGTACAAACCTCTGTATTATCCACTTTTGGGCCATTTGTATCTAAAAAAAACAGTTTGAGTGTGTCGCTCACTGTTCAGCCGCAAATATATATATATTTTAAAAAGCCTGGTATACACCAGTAACTTATTACTGTGGTTTTGATGTTCCACGGTAAAACATCTCTATTATCCTGTTTTTGGCATTTTTTGCTGTATAAAAATAATAATAGTGTCTTCCTGATTTTTCAGACACAAATATATCTGTTGAAAATAGTCTGGTGTAG
This sequence comes from Phyllobates terribilis, assembly GCF_046119375.1. Taxonomy (NCBI): domain Eukaryota; kingdom Metazoa; phylum Chordata; class Amphibia; order Anura; family Dendrobatidae; genus Phyllobates; species Phyllobates terribilis. Next base: position 820,135,428 of record NW_027362763.1, read on the forward strand.
GCCGGAGAGACAGAAGTGTGCTTTTGCTGTTCCACGGTAAAAAATCTCTATTATCCTGCTTTTTGCATTTTTTTCTGTAAAAAAAAAAAAAAATAGTGTCTCCCTGATTTTTCAGACACAAATATATCTGTTGAAAATAGTCTGGTGTAGGCCCGAGAAATACAAGTGTGGTTTTGCAGTTCCACGGTACAAACCTCTGTATTATCCACTTTTGGGCCATTTGTATCTAAAAAAAACAGTTTAAGTGTGTCGCTCACTGTTCAGCCACAAATATATATATATTTTAAAAAGCCTGGTATACACCAGTAAATTATTACTGTGGTTTTGATGTTCCACGGTAAAACATCTCTATTATCCTGTTTTTGGCATTTTTTGCTGTATAAAAATAATAATAGTGTCTCCCTGATTTTTCAGACACAAATATATCTGTTGAAAATAGTCTGGTGTAGGCCAAAGAGACAGAAGTGTGGTTTTGCTGTTCCACGGTAAAAAATCTCTATTATCCTGCTTTTTGCATTTTTTGCTGTAAAAAAAAAAAAAAATAGTGTCTCCCTGATTTTTCGGACACAAATATATCTGTTGAAAATAGTCTGGTGTAGGCCAGAGAGACAGAAGTGTGCTTTTGCTGTTCCACGGTAAAAAATCTCTATTATCCTGCTGTTTGCATTTTTTGCTGTAAAAAAAAAAAAAATAGTGTCTCCCTGATTTTTCAGACACAAATATATCTGTTGAAAATAGTCTGGTGTAGGCCCGAGAAATACAAGTGTGGTTTTGCAGTTCCACGGTACAAACCTCTGTATTATCCACTTTTGGGCCATTTGTATCTAAAAAAAACAGTTTGAGTGTTTCGCTCACTGTTCAGCCGCAAATATATATATATTTTAAAAAGCCTGGTATACACCAGCAAATTATTACTGTGGTTTTGATGTTCCACGGTAAAACATCTCTATTATCCTGTTTTTGGCATTTTTTGCTGTATAAAAATAATAATAGTGTCTCCCTGATTTTTCAGACACAAATATATCTGTTGAAAATAGTCTGGTGTAGGCCAGAGAGACAGAAGAGTGCTTTCGCTGTTCCATGGTAAAAAATCTCTATTATCCTGCTTTTTGCATTTTTTTCTGTAAAAAAAAAAAAATAGTGTCTCCCTGATTTTTCAGACACAAATATATCTGTTGAAAATAGTCTGGTGTAGGCCCGAGAAATACAAGTGTGGTTTTGCAGTTCCACGGTACAAACCTCTGTATTATCCACTTTTGGGCCATTTGTATCTAAAAAAAACAGTTTAAGTGTGTCGCTCACTGTTCAGCCGCAAATATATATATATTTTAAAAAGCCTGGTATACACCAGTAAATTATTACTGTGGTTTTGATGTTCCACGGTAAAACATCTCTATTATCCTGTTTTTGGCATTTTTTGCTGTATAAAAATAATAATAGTGTCTCCCTGATTTTTCAGACACAAATATATCTGTTGAAAATAGTCTGGTGTAGGCCAGAGAGACAGAAGTGTGCTTTTGCTGTTCCACGGTAAAAAATCTCTATTATCCTGCTTTTTGCATTTTTTGCTGTAAAAAAAAAAATAGTGTCTCCCTGATTTTTCAGACACAAATATATCTGTTGAAAATAGTCTGGTGTAGGCCCGAGAAATATAAGTGTGGTTTTGCAGTTCCACGGTACAATCCTCTGTATTATCGACTTTTGGGCCATTTGTATCTAAAAAAAACAGTTTGAGTGTGTCGCTCACTGTTCAGCCGCAAATATATATATATTTTAAAAAGCCTGGTATACACCAGTAAATTATTACTGTGGTTTTGATGTTCCACGGTAAAACATCTCTATTATCCTGTTTTTGGCATTTTTTGCTGTATAAAAATAATAATAGTGTCTCCCTTATTTTTCAGACACAAATATATCTGTTGAAAATAGTCTGGTGTAGGCCAGAGAGACAGAAGTGTGCTTTTGCTGTTCCACGGTAAAAAATCTCTATTATCCTGCTTTTTGCATTTTTTTGCTGTAAAAAAAAAAAAATAGTGTCTCCCTGATTTTTCAGACACAAATATATCTGTTGAAAATAGTCTGGTGTAGGCCCGAGAAATACAAGTGTGGTTTTGCAGTTCCACGGTACAAACCTCTGTATTATCCACTTTTGGGCCATTTGTATCTAAAAAAAACTGTTTGAGTGTGTCGCTCACTGTTCAGCCGCAAGTATATATATATTTTAAAAAGCCTGGTATACACCAGCAAATTATTACTGTGGTTTTGATGTTCCACGGTAAAACATCTCTATTATCCTGTTTTTGGCATTTTTTGCTGTATAAAAATAATAATAGTGTCTCCCTGATTTTTCAGACACAAATATATCTGTTGAAAATAGTCTGGTGTAGGCCAGAGAGACAGAAGTGTGCTTTTGCTGTTCCACGGTAAAAAATCTCTATTATCCTGCTTTTTGCATTTTTTTCTGTAAAAAAAAAAAAAATAGTGTCTCCCTGATTTTTCAGACACAAATATATCTGTTGAAAATAGTCTGGTGTAGGCCCGAGAAATACAAGTGTGGTTTTGCAGTTCCACGGTACAAACCTCTGTGTTATCCACTTTTGGGCCATTTGTATCTAAAAAAAACAGTTTAAGTGTGTCGCTCACTGTTCAGCCGCAAATATATATATATTTTAAAAAGCCTGGTATACACCAGTAAATTATTACTGTGGTTTTGATGTTCCACGGTAATACATCTCTATTATCCTGTTTTTGGCATTTTTTGCTGTATAAAAATAATAATAGTGTCTCCCTGATTTTTCAGACACAAATATATCTGTTGAAAATAGTCTGGTGTAGGCCAGAGAGACAGAAGTGTGCTTTTGCTGTTCCACGGTAAGAAATCTCTATTATCCTGCTTTTTGCATTTTTTTCTGTAAAAAAAAAAAAAATAGTGTCTCCCTGATTTTTCAGACACAAATATATCTGTTGAAAATAGTCTGGTGTAGGCCCGAGAAATACAAGTGTGGTTTTGCAGTTCCACGGTACAAACCTCTGTATTATCCACTTTTGGGCCATTTGTATCTAAAAAAAACAGTTTAAGTGTGTCGCTCACTGTTCAGCCGCAAATATATATATATTTTAAAAAGCCTGGTATACACCAGTAAATTATTACTGTGGTTTTGATGTTCCACGTTAAAACATCTCTATTATCCTGTTTTTGGCATTTTTTGCTGTATAAAAATAATAATAGTGTCTCCCTTATTTTTCAGACACAAATATATCTGTTGAAAATAGTCTGGTGTAGGCCAGAGAGACAGAAGTGTGCTTTTGCTGTTCCACGGTAAAAAATCTCTATTATCCTGCTTTTTGCATTTTTTTCTGTAAAAAAAGAAAAATAGTGTCTCCCTGATTTTTCAGACACAAATATATCTGTTGAAAATAGTCTGGTGTAGGCCCGAGAAATACAAGTGTGGTTTTGCAGTTCCACGGTACAAACCTCTGTATTATCCACTTTTGGGCCATTTGTATCTAAAAAAAACAGTTTGAGTGTGTCGCTCACTGTTCAGCCGCAAGTATATATATATTTTAAAAAGCCTGGTATACACCAGTAAATTATTACTGTGGTTTTAATGTTCCACGGTAAAACATCTCTATTATCCTGTTTTTGGCATTTTTTGCTGTATAAAAATAATAATAGCGTCTCCCTGATTTTTCAGACACAAATATATCTGTTGAAAATAGTCTGGTGTAGGCCAGAGAGACAGAAGTGTGCTTTTGCTGTTCCACGGTAAAAAATCTCTATTATCCTGCTTTTTGCATTTTTTGCTGTAAAAAAAAAAAAATAGTGTCTCCCTGATTTTTCAGACACAAATATATCTGTTGAAAATAGTCTGGTGTAGGCCCGAGAAATACAGGTGTAGTTTTGCAGTTCCACGTTACATACCTCTGTATTATCCACTTTTGGGCCATTTGTATCTAAAAAAAACAGTTTGAGTGTGTCGCTCACTGTTCAGCCGCAAATATATATATATTTTAAAAAGCCTGGTATACACCAGTAAATTATTACTGTGGTTTTGATGTTCCACGGTAAAACATTTCTATTATCCTGTTTTTGGCATTTTTTGCTGTATAAAAATAATAATAGTGTCTCCCTGATTTTTCAGACACAAATATATCTGTTGAAAATAGTCTGGTGTAGGCCAGAGAAACAGAAGTGTGCTTTTGCTGTTCCACGGTAAAAAATCTCTATTATCCTGCTTTTTGCATTTTTTCCTGTAAAAAAAAAAAAAAATAGTGTCTCCCTGATTTTTCAGACACAAATATATCTGTTGAAAATAGTCTGGTGTAGGCCCGAGAAATACAAGTGTGGTTTTGCAGTTCCACGGTACAAACCTCTGTATTATCCACTTTTGGGCCATTTGTATCTAAAAAAAACAGTTTGAGTGTGTCGCTCACTGTTCAGCCGCAAATATATATATATTTTAAAAAGCCTGGTATACACCAGTAAATTACAACTGTGGTTTTGCTGTTCCACGGTAAGAAATCTCTATTATTCAGGTTTTGGTAGTTTTTTCCGTAAAGAAACACAGTAGTGTCTCCTGACTGTTGTGACACAAAAATATATCTGTTGAAAATAGTCTTGTGTAGGCCCGACATCCCAGTTTGGTTTCGCAGTTCCACGGGTCAAATCGCTGTACTATCCAGTTTTTGGCCTTTGGTATCTAAAAAAAAAGCAGTTTGAGTGTGTCGCTCACTGTTCAGCCGCAAATATCTCTATTTAAAAAAGTGTGGTATACCCCAGTAAACAATAACTGTGGTTTTCCTCTTCCACGGTTCTAATCTACTCTTTTTTACCCTTTTTCCATTGATAGTGCAAGTGTAAGCTATTTTACTTCATTTACAATGGTCAAAGAGCGTGGCAAGGGACGTGGAAGTGGACGTTCTGGTGATGGTTCGTGCAGAGGACGGGGCCGTGGCCAAGGTGAAAATGTGCCACAACCAACAGCCACATCTTCTCGCTCCCACTTCTTGACCGAATTACTAGGGAAGCACAGAACAACACCAGTATTGAGAACTGATCAGTGTGAACAGGTTATTAATTGGATAGCAGACAATACTTCCAGTTACCTGGGCACCACCACCTCCGGTCTGTCTTCCACACGGTCAACTCTTAGTAGCCATGAGTCTCGACCGCATACTCCTCCTCACCCTGATGCTCCTTCCTCCCACCATGCCGAGTGTCGTCAGACAGCAAGTGATTCCACACTTGGACACTCTGAAGAGCTGTTCACTGGTCCATTTCCATATTTGGGCCCCTCGCCTGAAACGCTTGAAGTGGTGGAAGAGGAGATCCCATGTTTCGATGCCCAAATATTTGAACAGCCACGGCCACAGGTAGTTGACGTTGGCAATCTGTCACAAGAGGTGGACGATGACGAGACACAATTGCCAGGAAGTGAGGAGGAGGATCGTGGTGCGCAAGTGGAAGAGGAGGAGGTGGTGGATGATCTAGTAAGTGACCCAACGTGGAAGGAAGACATGCAGAGTGAGGCCAGCAGCACACAGGGGGAGTGAGGCAGAGTACCCCAACAGGCAGGAAGAAGCAGTGTGGTGGCTGCAGACAGAAGGCAGGCAACCGTTCCCCGTAACACCAACACGAGGGACGTTGCCAGTACAAGCGGTAGGTCTTCCAGAGTCTGGAATTTTTTTAAAGACTCTGCTGATAACCCCAAAAAGGCCATATGTTCCACTTGCCATGCCAGCATCAGCAGGGGTGACAAAACTACCAGCCTGACCACCACCAGCATGATCAGGCACATGGCAGCAAAGCACCCGACTTTGTGGGGCGAAACCCATGGTCCACGACCTGTGTCAGCGGGAGTCACCACTGCTTCTTCCACTGTTGTGCGTGCAATAGAACCCCCTGTTGTGTGTGCAAGGCAATCCCCTGTCCATACTGCATGTAAAGACGCCCCCTCCTCTCAGTCTTCACTTGTTATGGCAGTTTCTCAAGAAACAGCATCAATGTCCACATCCACGTCCCACCGCAGCATTCAATTGTCCATATCCCAGACCTTTGAAAGAAAGCGGAAATTCGCAGCTAATGCCCCACAGGCCACAGTCCTAAATTCGCACATTTCACGACTGCTTGCATTGGAAATGCTGCCTTTTAGGCTGGTGGAGACGGAATCCTTCCGCAATCTTATGGCGGTGGCCGTCCCTCGGTACTCGGTCCCCAGCCGACACTATTTTGCCCGGTGTGCCATCCCCGCACTACACAAGCACGTGTCCCAAAGCATCTGCCGTGCCTTCAACAACGCAGTTACTGGGAGAGGGCCAGGGATGGTACATCTCTCTGACGGCACACTGGGTAAAGATAGTGGAAGCCGGGACCCAGTCGGACCTTGGGACGGATCACATCCTCCCCACACCGAGGATTGCGGGCCCTATGTCAGTCAGAGTTGCCACCACAGTGTACAGCTCCTGCGCATCCTCCTCCTCCTCCTCCTCATGTTCAGCCTCCATCTCAGATATCACCACATCAGTTACAAGCTGGAAGCATTGCAGTACTGCCTCTGCCAACCGGCAACAGGCTGTGCTGAAACTCATAAGCTTAGGTGATAAACCTCACACTGCTTGTGAGTTGTGGACAGCTGTGAAAGAGCAGGCAGATCTGTGGCTGAGACCGCTGAACCTACATCCCGGCATGGTCGTGTGTGACAATGGCCGTAACCTGGTGGCGGCTCTGAGGCGAGGTGAGATTACACACGTACCATGCCTGGCTCATGTGCTTAACCTCGTGGTTCAGCGGTTTCTTAAATCGTACCCCGAGTTGCCAGATCTGCTCGTGAAAGTACGCCGCCTGTCAGCTCATTTTCGCAAGTCGGCTACAGCTTCCGCCGCCCTTGCTGTGTTGCAGCAGCGTTTGCAGCTTCCGGCACACCGACTGGTGTGTGATGTCCCCACACGTTGGATCTCTACTCTCCACATGTTGCAAAGGATTTGTGAGCAGAAGAGAGCAGTTGTGGAGTACCAGCTGCAACAAGGCTGTCGATATTCAGGTCAGACTCCACACATAAGACCTCAGGAGTGGACCTGGATGTCTGACATATGTACCATCCTGACAAACTTTGAAGAGGCCACCAAGGTGGTGAGTGGCGATGACGCCATCATTAGTGTCAGCATCCCACTTGTCTGTCTTTTGCAACGCTCTCTGCAGAGAATTAAAGAGGAGGCATTGCAGCCAGGATATGTTGAGATGGATCAAGAAGCCGTAGCGGGCGATTACATACAGCCCAGCCTCATCTCATCCCAACGTGCATTGGGGGACAATGAGGGAGAGGAGGAGGAGGAGGAGGAGGAAGAACAGGAGCTGCTATCATGCATTGTAGACGGTAGTACCTGTACAAGTGTCATACCGTCGGTTCAGCGTGGGTGGCCTGAGGACAGGGGGGAGGAGGAAGAGGAGGAGGAGAGCATGGTCAGTCGTCATCTTGGTGAGGACACGGAAATCTTGCCCGTTACCAGTCTGGCACGCATGGCTGGCTTTATGTTACGCTGCCTTAACCGTGACCCTCGCGTTGTCAAAATGTTGGGTGACAGTCATTACTGGTTGGTGACACTTGTAGACCCCCGCTACAAGGAGAACTTTCACTCTCTTTTTCCTGAGGTGGAGAGGTCTACAAAAATGGGGCAATACCAGAAGGCCCTTGCTGCAGAACTATTAAAAAAATTCCCATCTGAACACGGTAGCGGCAGAGGTCACAGTTCGCTGCCCAACTAAGGCATACAGGCTAGAGAGACGCAACTCCAATCCAGCAGAGGCAGGGGAACACTGTCAATGTTCTAGGACAGTTTTCTGAGACCTGCCCAGCTTACAGGCCATGAGGCGCGGGGTACTCTCACAAAGAGTGGAAAGTTTCAAAAGATGGTGAGGTAGTACCTTGCCGATCGTACCAGCGTCCTCCGTGATTCCTCTGTGCCTTTTAATTATTTGGTATCCAAGCTGGACACTTGGAATGAACTCGCTCTGTACGCCTTGGAGGTCCTGGCCTGCCCTGCCGCTAGCGTGTTATCGGAGCGTGTTTTTAGTGCTGCTGGGGGAATTATAACTGATAAGCGCACTCGCCTGTCAACTGACAATGCTGACAAGCTGACCCTTATCAAAATGAACAAGGGCTGGATTGGGCCAGACTTCTCATCACCACCAAATGACAGCAGAGTAACATAAAGTCAAATCCACTGTGTTATTTCGGGAGGTGTATTCACATGCACCGCTTCACACCCACACATGGGTATACGCTTCCTCGTTTCGGCTGTTTAATCTTCTTCTCCTTATCCTCAGCCTCCACCACCACTATACCACCAGGGTGCCAGCATTGCAAGTTCCTCCGTCCTAATTTTTGGCAGCTTTTGCTGGGAAAGCATAAGCAAATACCATGGGACACCCACTCCCCAATAATGGGACTTATGTTTGTAATATGCTGTACTGCATGGCTCTTGTAAGGGGCATTGCAAGTTGCTCTGTCCTAATTTTTGGCAGCTTGTGCTGGGAAAGCATAAGCAAATACTATGGGAGACCCACTCCCCAATAATGGGACTTATGTTTGTAATATGCTGCACTGCATGGCTCTTGTAAGGGGCATTGCAAGTTGCTCCGTCCTAATTTTTGGCAGCTTTTGCTGGGAAAGCATAAGCAAATACCATGGGACACCCACTCCCCAATAATGGGACTTATGTTTGTAATATGCTGTACTGCATGGCTCTTGTAAGGGGCATTGCAAGTTGCTCCGTCCTAATTTTTGGCAGCTTTTGCTGGGAAAGCATAAGCAAATACTATGGGAGACCCACTCCCCAATAATGGGACTTATGTTTGTAATATGCTGTACTGCATGGCTCTTGTAAGGGGCACTGCAAGTTGCTCCGTCCTAACTTTTGGCAGCTTTTGCTTGCAAGACATAAGCAAATACTATGGGACACCCACTCCCCAATAATGGGACTTATGTTTGTAATATGCTGTACTGCATGTGACGCGCCCCCTGGGCCGTGTGTACACGTGTGTGGGATACCCGGTGCCGGGTCTCTGGGGTCTGTAGTCTCCGTGGCGGTGACCCGGTCCCGTGGCTCAGGCTGGTCAAACCAGTGGCAGTCTTTCTTAGGTTTTGAGGTTAATTGTCCGACTGAGCCACCCGTGGATTGCGGTCAGGGAGTACCACCGCTGCGAGGCAGACCGCTGAGGCTGGTGTTGTGTGTGCAGCATAGAATGGGATAACTCCCCTCGGGAGGAGTATAGCCTCAGGGCAGTGAGTGTGGATGATGGGGGTGATGGTGCACGAGCGCAGCAGGAACGACTCAGAGTCTTTGCAGTGCAGTTCAGGGTCTTTACTGATGATTATAAGGTAGACCCTCCCAGGAGTACTGGCTAGCATAAGAGACCTGGTCAGTCTGTGAGCAAGCAGGAGTTCCCCTGGCCAGGTGGAGTTGTAGGCCTCCCCGTCTGTCTGCACTCTTCCTGGCTACCTTGCTGTAAGCGGGTAGAAGTAGCCCACGTCCCTGAGTGTACCGTGTAGTGCTCACCCGTATGGCTGGTGACTTGGGGCCTTCTGTTAGCCTCCGCTCCACGACGGCGGTGCTGGTCCCTTGCTTGTGACTGAGCCTCCGGGCTTCTATGGCCAGAGGACCTGAAATCCCCTGCCGGCTGGTTTCTGCTGCTGGATATATAAGTCCTCACAGCTTCGGACTCCTGTGTCCGGTTCCTATTGTCTTCTGCCAGGGCGAGCTCTGCTCAGCTTCCAGCCCCTGGTCTTTAGCTCCTAGCTCCTACAGAGCTCCTTGCTGTTACTTTCCCTTGCTCTCACTCTGACTCTGACTGTTCTCTGACTCACTCAACCCCGCTCCAGATCCAGTTTATAAGGGCAGAATTCTCCCCTCCCAGGACTGGGGCAGGAGGATGTTGCATGTTTAAGGGAACCTGACCAGGAACCTGACCAGGAAACCTCCCACTTGCTCTCCGACGTAATATCTCTATTACTGTGGTGACCAGACCCCTGGGATGCCACTCATAATTTTTGGAAAGCCTTCCATTCACTGCTTAGGCCAACAGTGCACGGGAGACCCAGTTGCTATAAATCGAAAAAAAGGTTTAGTTAACGCCCTCTGACCTCCATGTCATTTCCAAGGGGCATTGGAGTGGCTTGAAATTTTTGGTAGGCATTGCACTCACTGTATGCCCTATAACTGTGTAGCCGAACCGCTCCTTTTGTTACAGAAACATATCCTACAAGACATATCTGGTTGACTGGCCTGATATTGATGTGAATGGTCCCTGTTCCTCCTGCTCTTTCTCCTTTGCCACCACCTCATCCATCATTTATCACCTGAAGCTTTGTTTTAACGGGAGTCATAGAACTGGGATAGTAGCAGGAAAACATCCAGCAATCCTCGGAGGAGGTAGGATATGCGCCAAAACACGGACCACCTCAGGCCTAGCCGCTACTACATACATGCTCTTGCATTCCAAGAAAACAAAGCAGATGCTAACTTCTATCATCATCATCATGCTCCTCACCTAGGCACTCTCAACTCCCCTGATGGAGAAGCCAGGGCCCACCGGAGGAGTCTGGTTCTCTGGTGGGCTCATGCAATGCTGCCCTAAAGCAGGCCAGGCTAAGAAAAGTGTGGGGGAAGGTGACAGGAGAAATCAGGGCGGCTGGGGACCGAGTATGGACACCTGGCCGCCACCTGGCGGCTGGGGACCAAGCGTGGACACCCGGCCGCCGGGCGGCTGGGGACAGAGTATGGATACCTCGCTGCCGAAGCGGCCATGAGGTAGTGGCCAGCTTCGGCCTCCTCCAAACTAAAAGGCCCCATTTCAAGTGAAAGCTAGCAGTATGGTATTGCAGCCTGCGGGTGGGTGGGTGGTTGGCTGCTTATTTTCGCTTGCATTGCAAGGAATGGGGGAGGTACAATTGAACACTGCCCTGGGGCAAGGACTTGCACAGGGATAGTTGCAAGTCTGCATCTTCTGATGCGGCAAGGATCACTTCTGATGGGCACACTTTTAGACAGTGACCTGGGGGTCAGAGATGCTTTCAGGGGTCTTCCCCATGCTGATCCCTTGTCTTTTCAGCACTGTATGCATGTGTCACACAGCACATGGCCAGATAAGGTTGTAAAATGTTAAAATGACATTTCCCGGTGAACGCATTTGTCACGGTTGAAAGCAATACAAAAGTGCAAAAACGCATGAAAAATGCTACTTGTGAACATAGCCCAAGGTGTGGAGGAGTTTTTTTGTTTTTGGTTATTTATTTTACCTTATACACAAGTTTTTACCCTGGAATAGAAATTCCTTAACATATTTCACAGGAAAACCGTTTCAGTTTCGTTTTTGAACGTTTTATTGTGAGCCCTCAAAAGTGGCTTAATACCTCTGACCACGTTGTTGACAGCAGTGACCTGGGGGTCAGAAATGCTTCCAGGGGCGATCCCCATGCTGCCCCCATGTCTTTTGAGCACTGTCACTATCGTTTTGGGCACTTTTGAGGCTTTCTACAGACTGCCCGGGGTGCTGCCGCAAAAATGCTCGGGTCTCTTATAGACTAACATTGGGCTCATTGCTCGGGTCGAGCACCCGAGTATCACGGTAAGCTCGGCCCGAGCTTCGAGCACCCGAGCATTTTAGTGATCGCTCAACACTATCAGTCGTCATCTTGGTAAGGACACGGAAGTCTTGCCCGTTACCAGTCTGGCACCCATGGCTGACTTTATGTTCCGCTGCCTTAACCGTGACCCTCGCATTGTCAAAATGTTGGGTGACAGTCATTACTGGTTGATGACACTTTTAGACCCCCTCTACAAGGAGAACTTTCACTCTCTTATTCCTGAGTTGGAGAGGTCTACAAAAATGGGGCAGTAGCCCCAAAAAGATGGTGAGGGAGTACCAGCATCCTCCGTGATTCCTCTGTGCCTTTTAATTATTGGGTATCCAAGCTGGACACTTGGAATGAATTCACTCTGTATGCCTTGGAGGTCCTGGCCTGCCCTGCCGCTAGCGTGTTATCGGAGCGTGTTTTTAGTGCCGCTGGGTGAATTATAACTGATAAGCGCACTCGCCTGTCAACTGACAATGCTGACAAGCTGACCCTTATCAAAATGAACAAGGGCTGGATTGGGCCAGACTTCTCATCACCACCAAATGACAGCAGAGTAACATAAAGTCAAATTCACTGTGTTATTTCGGGAGGTGTATTCCCATGCATCGCTTCACACCCACACATGGGTATATGCTTCCTCATTTCAGCTGTTTTTTGCTCTTCTCCTTATCCTCAGCCTCCACGACCACTATACCACCAGGATGACCGTGGTCCATGTTGCCAGCATTGCAAGTTCCTCTGTCCTAATTTTTATCAGCTTTTGCTTGGAAGGCATAGGCAAAGACTATGGGAGACCCACTCCCCAATAATGGGAATAATGTTTTTAATATGCTGTACTGCATGGCTCTTGTAAGGGACATTGCAAGTTCCCCCTTCCTAATTTTTGGCAGCTTTTGCTTGGAAGGCATAGGCAAAGACTATGGGAGACCCACTCCCCAATAATGGGAATAATGTTTTTAATATGCTGTACTGCATGGCTCTTGTAAGGGGCATTAAAATCGTCTTGTTAAGCTACTGTGACCTCCACATCTCTTCCAAGGGTCGTTAATATTGTCTTTTTATTCCACTGCGACCTCCACCACTCTTCCAAGGGGCATTAAAAGCGTCTTGTTAAGTTACTGTGACCTCCACGTCTCTTCCACAGGGCGTTGATATTGTCTTTTTATTCCACTGTAACCTCCACCACTCTTCCAAGGGGCATTGATATTGTCTTTTTATTCCACTGCGACCTCCACCACTCTTCCAAGGGGCATTAAAACCGTCTTGTTAAGCTACTGTGACCTCCACGTCTCTTCCACGGGGCATTGATATTGTCTTTTTATTCCACTGTAACCTCCACCACTCTTCCAAGGGGCATTAAAACTGTCTTGTTAAACCACTCTGAACTCCACGTCTCTTCCAAGGGGCATTAAAACCATCTTGTTAAGCTACTCTGACCTCCACATCTCTTCCAAGGGGCATTAAAACTGTCTTGTTAAACCACTCTGAACTCCACGTCTCTTCTAAGGGGCATTAAAACCGTCTTGTTAAACCACTCTGAACTCCACAGCTCTTCTAAGGGGCATTGACATGTTGTTTTTAATTACCTCTAACCTCCACGACTCTTGCAACGGGCATTGCATTTCCTCCTAATTTTTGTCAGCTTTTGCTTTTCAATGCATAGGCGAACACTAAGGGAGACCCACTCCCCAATAATGGGTAGAAGGTTTTTAATACGCTGTAATCCACGTCTGTTTCAAGGGGCATTGCAGTGCCTAATAATTTTTGGAAAGCCTTCCATTCCCTGCTTACGCCAACAGTGTACAGGAGACCCAGTTGCTATAAATGGAAAAAACGGTTTAGTTAAGGCCCTCTGACCTCCATGTCACTTCCAAGGGGCATTGGAGTGCCTCAAAATTTTTGGTAAGCATTGCATTCACTGTATGCCTTATAACTGTGTAGCTGAACCGCTCCTTTTGGTACAGAAACATATCCTACAAGACATGTGTGGTTGGCTGGCCTGATATTGATGTGAATGGTCCCTGTTCCTCCTGCTATTTCTCCTTTGCCACCATCTCATCCATCATTCATCACCTGAAGATTTGTTTTAACGGGAGTCATAGAACTGGGATAGTAGCAGGAAAACATCCAGCAATCCTCGAAGGAGGTTGAATATGCGCCAAAACGCTGACCACCTCAGGCCTAGCTGCTACTACATACATGCGCTTGCATTCCAAGGAACAGAAAGCTAAGGAGGTGGATGGCCTCATGATCATGAATAATTTACTCGTTGTGTAGGAGGCCGACCACTGCTGCTGTCTACCTTCTGAACTTTGTGTTGAAGCCTGATTGACCCAGGACCCGCAATCCTCTATGTCTGGAGGACGTGTTGCATCCCAGTGTCCAACTGTGTCCCGGCTTCCACAATATTAACCCAGTGTGAAGGCGTCAGTGAGATGGACCATTCCTGGCCACATTCACTTGTCCACGTGTTTGTGGTTAGGCTGTCCTTCCCACTAAATGCACTGGGGAGGGCACAGGTAATGTTTTGGTATGCGCGCTTGTGTATAAGGCGCACCGTGACAAATAGGGGTGGCTGGGGACCGTTTATGGACACCCGGCCACCCCCACGCGGCTGGGGACTGTGTGTGGGCACCCGGCCGCGGGGCGGCTGGGGACTGAGTATGGACACCCGGCCGCCCCCTGGCGACTGGGCACCAAGCGTGGACACCCGGCCGCCGGGCGTCTGGGGACTGAGTATGAATACCAGGCTACCAACGCAGCCATGACGTGGTGGCCAGATTCCACCTCCACATGCCTAAAAGGCCCAATTTCAAGTGCAAGCAAGCTAGCAGTATGGTATTGCAGCCTGGGGGTGGGTGGGTGGAAGGCTGCATACTTGCGCTTGTATTGCAAGTTATGGGGGAGGTACAATTGAACACTGCCCTGGGACAAGGACTTGCACAGGGATAGTTGCAAGTCTGCATCTTCTGATGCGGCAAGGATCACTTCTGATGGGCACACTTTTAGGCAGTGACCTCGGTGTCAGAGATGCTTCCAGGGGTCTTCCCCATGCTGTTCCCATGTCTTTTTAGCACTGTATGCATGTGTCACACAGCACATGGCCAGATAAGGTTGTAAAATGTTAAAATGACATTTCCCGGTGAATGCATTTGTCACGGTTGAAAGCAATACAAACGTGCAAAAACGCATAAAAAATGCTACTTGTGAACATAGCCCAAGGTGTCGAGGAGTATTTTTGCTTTTGGTTATTTATTTTACCTTATACACAAGTCTTTACCCTGGAAAGGATGTTCCTTAACCCCTTTCCGACCTGGTCAGTAATAGTACGCACCAGGTCGGGAAGGCCGGTTCAGCGGGGGCTCCGGGGGTGAGCCCGCACTGAAGCGAGCACATGTCAGCTGATTATTGGAATCGCAATCCACCCGCGGCTGTTAACATGTTAAATCTCTGACGGTGGCATTTAACTCGCGCTTCCGGGAGTCCTAAGCCCCGCCCATCAGTGACCCCGTGAGTGATCGCGGGTCACCAATGGGTGGGCATGACAACTCAGGGTCTGCAGCAGACGCCTGTGGTTGTCATGTCTCAATTGCTATGAGCGCCACCTAGTGGTCAGCGCTCATAGCAAGCGAGCATTTCTCCTGCATACAAGCGATCTGCTCATCGCTTGTATGCCGTAGAAGCAATCAGACAACTGCTTCTTCTAGTCTCCTCTGGAGACTATAGAAGCAAGCAGAAAGTGTAAAATAAATGTTTTTAAAAAAATAAAAAAAATAAAAAATATATAAAAGTTTAAGTCACCCCCCTTTCGCCCCATTCAAAATAAAATATATATATATAAAAAAAACAACACATACACATATTTGGTATCGCCGCGTTCAGAATCGCCCGATCTATCAATATAAAAGAAGAATTAATACAATCAGTAAACGGCGTAACGAGAAAAAAATTTTAAACGCCAGAATTAAGTTTTTTTGGTCTCTACAACTTTGCAATAAAATGCAATAACGGGCGATCAAAACATCGGATCTACCCCAAAATGGTATCAATAAAAACATCAGCCCGGCACGCAAAAAATAAGCACTCACCTGGCCCCAGATCACGAAAAATGGAGAAGCTAAGGGTCTCGGAAAATGGCGCCATTTTTTTTGTTTTTTTTAGCAAGCTTCGGATTTTTTTTCACCACTTAAATAAAAAAGAACCTATACATGTTTGGTGTCTATGAACTCCTAACGACCTGGAAAATAATGATGGCAGGTCAGTTTTAGCAATCTGTGAACGTGGTAAAAAAGGACCCAAAAAACAACTGTGGAATTGCATTTTTTTTGCAGTTTCACTGCACTTGGATTTTTTTTCCCATTTTCCAGCACACGATATGGTAAAACCAGTGATGGTATTTAAAAGTACAACTCGTCCCGCAAAAAATAAGCCCTCACATGGCCATATTGAACAAAAATTAAAAAAGTTCTGGCTCTGGGAAGAAGGGGAGCAAAAAAGGAAAACACAAAAACAGAAAGACCCATGGTCGTTAAGGGGTTAACATATTTCACAGGAAAGCACTTTCACTTTCGTTTTTGAACGTTTTATTGTGAGCCTGTAAAAGTGGCTTAATACCTCTGACCACGTTGTTGACAGCAGTGACCTGGGGGTCAGAAATGCTTCCAGGGGCGATCCCCATGCTGTCTCCATGTCATTTGAGCACTGTCACTATCGTTTTGGGCACTTTTTAGGCTTTCTACAGACTGCCGGGGGTGCCGCCGCAAAAATGTTCGGGTCTCCCATAGACTAACATTGGGCTCGTTGCTCGGGTCGAGCACCCGAGTATCACGGTAAGCTCGGCCCGAGCTTCGAGCACCCGAGCATTTTAGTGCTCGCTCAACACTACAGGACAGCAATCATGTCAGTTTGTTATACATGTAGAGAAAACCAAAAAGAGTAATGTCATTGTGTAAGATTACAGTACAAGATGTTAAATGCAGCAAGGAAGAGATAATGGAATGTTGAAAAATAAAGTGAATGCATGTGAAAAAAAAAAGGTTGCGCTGAGTTTGTTGACAGAAGGAAAAAGTATGTGGATATGTGGAGGAACTTAAATGGTTAACTGAAATGTGCGCGCTGCCAGATAAGCGCCCAGTTACAGCTGCTAGCATAGCAAAATGGCCTTGGCTTGATACGGAACAGCAGAGAATTTGTCAAAAAAAAAAAAGGGTGAATGGAGGAACAAAATACAGACAATAAGGGAAAGACGCTATGTTATGTGTATTACAAATATACTGCTCTCCGATAATGGCGGAGTAATGAATTGTTGGGAATGTTCTAATTGTGGCCAGCAGAATCCATTGTCAGCAGATTATTGTGTTGCATGTCACGTGCCCCCCCCCGTCCAGGAGACCCACGGCTTGCCACTACCCAAGCCACTCCTAGTGCCCCATCCTCATCTGTTATACCTATGTCCGCCCAAAGTTCCAACCCTTCCTGCAGCAGCCATGTTGCTACACCCATTGCATCACCTCCGGCCTCTGACCAGATGTCCCTTTGGTGGTGGCCATCTTGGTGCACCCTTCCTGTAGTATGCTTCCTTCTGGTGGCGGCCATCTTGGCACACCCGAAATACAGGCAGCAATACACACTACACCCAGAATGTGTATGAGGAAGATCATGATGAGTGTGTGACAGAGCATTAGATGCCAATACATATGAGAGTGGGGTTGACTTCTGTCAAGCCCTTAAAATATGGGCTCAGGATAAGTTGGCTAATCAATCCACTATCCTCAACAGCACATATTTATGTCCACTTTGGCTAAAATATGGTGATGTAAACGAATTTTCTAGATGGTCATATATCCTTAAGTTTCTAATAGATGCACATACACGTTGTCTGGTTTACAGTAATTGATTTAGCAAACATTTTTTGTTTTTTTGTTTTCTTTATTAGCATTCCACTACACAAAGACTGTCAGTTTCTGTTTGCATTTACATAGCAGGGCAGGCAAATGACTTGGACGGTGATGCCGCAGGGTGCGCAGAATAGCCCTAATCAGTTTGCAAAGAACATGTCTAGCTGTCTGCTGCCGTGGCAGCTGGACAACTCTGAGGTAGTACTTTTACAATACATGGATGATCTTTTTTTCGTGCCCCCACAGAGCAAATGTCCATCAGGGCCAGTGTTAGCCTCCTCAAGCATCTAGCAAAACTGAATTGTCGAGTCTCAGCCTCGAAGCTTCAGTTTTGCCTTGGTCAAGTGGTCTTCTTAGGCCATTGCCTTACTCAGGGTGCCAGACATCTCACAGAAGAAAGGAAGATGGTCATCTACGCACTACCGTTCCCAAAAGATCGCATAGAACTGCAACGGTTCCTCGGACTATGTACATATTGCAGACAATGGATCCCAGACGCTTCACGTCTGATGCAGCCCTTATATGATGCATTAAAAGAAGACACTCTGGCTGATTTAAACAACAAGGACCACCAAGAACAGCTGCAACAAGCCTTTGAGCTACTAAAGTCATGGATAATGACAGCCCCTGCCCTTGGAAATCCGGACTATGCTCAACCTTTCCATTTGTATGTCTCTGAGATGGGAGGGCATGCAGCCGGAGTACTCAAGCAGAGACACTGTACAAAGCAGCGCCCAGTCGGGTATTACTCAGCGCATCTGGACCCAGTAGCCTCCCCCAGCTGTCTACGAGCGGTTCACGCCACACAGCAACCTAAGCATCTGTCTACACAGAGACACCTGCGGCTGTAGTGTTCGTTGATTTTGCACCACCATCAATCCAGCCACCCTGCTACCAGCACCTGAAGGAGAGGGGAAAGAGGCTCCACCGCATGATTGTCTGGAACAAATTACTGCGGAGTCAACTCCACTTGTTCTAGTGGGGGAAGTACCCTTGGATGACCCAGAACTTACGTTATATACCGATGGATCCAGATATGTTAACACCTCTGGCAGGTTTCATACTGGATATGCTGTCACAACTGAAGATACAGTTGAAGATACAGGCCAAAGGAAAACGGGAAAACGTGTGAATATATTTACTGACTCGAGATACGTATTCGGGATTGCACATGATTTTGGGGAAATCTGAGCAAGGAGAGGCTTTGTCACGACTGCAGGTTCTACAGTGAAAAATGCTGAAAGCGTCAGACAATTGATGGAAGCAGTGCAACTACCAAGACAGTTGGCTGTCGTAAAGGTAAAAGCTCATACCTGACCAGATGCCCCTGAAGCAAGAGGTAATGCACTTGCTGATCTCCATGCTAAGCGAGCAGCTCTTCTTCCGACATCCAAGTCCATGGCTCTTACGCGGCAACAGGCCAAACAGCTAAATTCCGTGCCAACCCAGGATCAACCTGCAGAAGAGCATCAACCGGTCCCTCCAATCACAAAGCTACGCTCCACACAGCAAAAAGTCTCTAAAGAAGAATGCCAGTCGTGGAAGGAGGTGGGTGCTAAGTTGATAGATGGGCTATGGAAGAAGAAACAACTGTACTGTTTGCCTCGACTCCTGTATCCAGCCGTTGCGGCCTGGGCCCATGGACCGGTACATCGAGGGAAGAATCAAGCTTTGCTACTGGTACAGAAACTCTATTGGGCTCCAGGAATTTCCACCGTGTTGAGTGCACAGAACAAAGGTTGCACAATATGCCAAACCTACAACCCAGGCAGATTACAGAATGTACCGACAAAACACCTTGCCAAACGAGAGTATCCTTTCCAACGATTGTAAGTTGATCACATCACTCTCCCTAAAGCAGGACGATATGAATACTGCTTAGTGGTAGTGGATATGTTTTCCAGTTGGCCTGAAGCATTCGCCGTTCCAAACATGACTGCCAAGACTACCGCTAAGAAGCTGATCTCTGAAGTTGTTTGCTGGTATGGAGTCCCAGAAGTTATCAAAAGTGATCAGGACCAGCCTTTTCCTCATGCGTATATCAAGAAATACTTACCATGATCGGATCAACAGTGACGTTACATACTCCTTACCATCCACAGTCAAGTGGCAAGGTGGAGAGATTGAATGGCACACTAAAAGGGCAATTAAGCAAAATGATGCAGGAGACTACGGCCCAGTGGCCTGAGCTCCTTCCCATTGCACTATATCACATACGCACGACCCCCATAGGGAAACACAAACTGTCACCCTATGAGATACTATTTAGGTCACAACCAGCTATAGCTAGATTTACCCCACAACAATTATCAGAAAAAACAGATCATTTTGTACAATATGTGATTCAGCTTGCCAAAGCCCTAACTAACACCCATGCGCTAGTATCATCTTCTATTCCAGATCCAGCTGATGCAGAAGGTTGTCATACCCTCAAACCTGGAGATTATGTGTATGTGAAGAAGCTTGTTCAGAAACACGGACTAGAACCATTGTATGATGGACCATACCAAGTGCTCCTGGCAAACCCAACAGCAGTAAAACATGAATTTTCTGAATAGAAGTCTAGTGATCTAACATGTGGTAATCCGGATGTTGGATATTGTAGCCCCCTGGGACAAATGCCTTCATGGTGTATGTTATCAAATAACACAGTTTTTATCGATTTGGTACATAAATTAGTATTACAGCACTCTGCTTTATGGGACCTGCCATCAGCCACATATTGGGTCTGTGGGAATAATGCGTATAAATGGCTCCCAGTCGGAGTAGGGTGGACTTGTACGTTGGCCCAGCTAACTCCAGCCACTTATCTTATTCCCCATAGTAAAGTAGATATGAGAACCATCCCTCTTCATAACATTTATAAACATGCTAAGGACAACACCCCACGCCCATCAGGAAGACCTCATTTAGTACAAATGAGTATACCCAATAAGATAGTCAGTACTGTCTTCCTCTACCCTATGGTAACACAAATGTGGGACAAATTAGTGGAAGTCACTGATTACTTAGATGACCAGATTTGGAATATTTTGGAAGTAATTAATACTACTGTTGCGGTGCAGAATCAACTTTTTATAGTGGCCAATCAACATACTTTAGTGCTGGAGTGCTGGACTATTTGACAGTAGCTCAAGGAGGGATGTGTCAGGTTATAGGCCCAGCCTGTTGTCACTATATTGACCCCGACTCTACCATACGGTTAAAGACTTAATTGGAAGACATTAGGAAACTCAGGGAAGAATATAACAAACATAATGAATTGACCAAAGACAGTTGGTAGTCTGATACATTTTCCTTTTTAAATCCTGCTAATTGGTTTAAAGGGATTGGTGGGTGGATTGCTGGAATATTACAAGGAGTGTTGCATATTGCTGCTTGCATCTTGTTAATATATGTCTTACTAAACCTAGTCTTTTATTGTATCCCATTTTGCATGTGGAAAACCTGTCTGTCATCAGAGAGCAAGGAGGATGCTGTTAACCGACATGCAGTTCTACTGTACACGGACCTCCCAGATGTAACCAGCATTGAGGACCTGGATGACAAGGGAATGATGACCTTTACCCGCTTTCCCCAAACAACCTCACGTCTGAAGATCTGAGCTTTATGATTATATCAACTAACAAGGGGGGATGGACATGCCGCGACAGCCTCAATTGGTAACAAGGGCACTAATTGGGTGAAGACCAATGTCCCTCAGGCTCAAAGCATGACCCTGGGAAAGCACCTCTATTGTTGATAATAACATAATTTTTAGGGGGGAATGTAAAGGACATATTGCTACTCATGCTAGAGCAACTCCATTTTGTCTGCTTGCTTTAAAATCATGTTATTATCACTCCTTGCATAACATACTTCTTTCTTTCTCTTCCCATGGATCTTTCCCACAAACTTTTTCTCACAAGAACATTTTGTATTTTGTCAGACACTCCGCTCCTGTTATCTAACTAGTCTAGGCCAGGATTGACCTTGTGAAATTTCCATAGTGCTTCGAACTTTCAATGATAATATGACCATATACAGTTATATGAAAAAGTTTGGGCACCCCTATTAATCTTAAGCTTAATGTTTTATAAAAATTGGTGTTTTTGCAACAGCTATTTCAGTTTGATATATGTAATAACTGTTGGACACAGTAATGCTTCTGCCGTGAAATGAGGTTTATTGTACTAACAGGAAATGTGCAATCTGCATTCAAACAAAATTTGACAGGTGCATAAGTATGGGCACCTCACCAGAAAAATGACATTAATATTTAGTAGATCCTCCTTTTGCAAAAATAACAGCCTCTAGTCGCTTCCTGTAGCTTTTAATGATTTCCTGGATCCTGGATGAAGGTATTTTTGACCATTCCTCTTTACAAAACAATTCCAGTTCAGTTAAGTTTGATGGTCGCCGAGCATGGACAGCCCTCTTCAAATGATCCCACAGATGTTCAATGATATTCAGGTCTGGGGACTGGGATGGCCATTCCAGAACATTGTAATTGTTCCTCTGCATGAATGCCTGAATAGATTTGTAGCGGAGTTTTGGATCATTGTCTTGCTGAAAGATCCATCCCCTGCGTAACTTCAACTTTGTCACTGATTCTTGAACATTATTGTCAAGAATCTGATGATACTGAGTGGAATCCATGCGTCCCTCAACTTTAACAAGATTCCCGGTGCCGGCATTGGCCACACAGCCCCAAAGCATGATGGAACCTCCACCAAATTTTACTGTGGGTAGCAAGTGTTTTTCTTGGAATGCTGTGTTTTTTTGCCGCCATGCATATCACCTTTTTGTATGACCAAACAACTCAATCTTGGTTTCATCAGTCCACAGGACCTTCTTCCAAAAAGAAATTGGCTTCTCCAAATGTGCTTTTGCATACCTCAGCCGACTCTGTTTGTGGCGTGCTTGCAGAAACGGCTTCTTTTGCATCACTCTCCCATACAGCTTCTCCTTGTGCAAAGTGCGTTGTATAGTTGACCGATGCACAGTGACACCATCTGCAGCAAGTTGATGCTGCAGCTCTCTGGAGGTGGTCTGAGGATTGTCTTTGACTGATCTCACCATTCTTCTTCTCTGCCTTTCTGATGTTTTTCTTGGCCTGCCACTTCTGGCCTTAACAAGAACTGTCCCTGTGTTCTTCCATTTCCTTACTATGTTCCTCACAGTGGAAACTGACAGGTTAAATCTCTGAGACAGCTTTTTCTATCCATCCCCTGAACAACTATGTTGAATAATCTTTGTTTTCAGATCATTTGACAGTTGTTTTGAGGAGCCCATGATGCCACTCTTCAGAGGAGATTCAAACAGGAGAACAACTTGCAAGTGGCCACTTTAAGTAGCTTTTCTCATGATTGCATACACCTGGCTATGAAGTTCAAAGCTCAATGAGGTTACAAAACCAAAAAAAGTGCTTTAGTAAGTCAGTAAAAAGTAGGTTGGAGTATTTAAAACAAGAAAATGATAAGGGTGCCCACACTTATGCACCTGTCAAATTTTGTTTGAATGCAGATTGCACATTTTCTGTTAGTACAATAAACCTCATTTCAAGGCAGAAACATTTCTGTATCCAACAGTTATTACATATATCAAACTGAAATAGCTGTTGCAAAAACACCAATTTTTATAAAACATTAAGCTTAAGATTAATAAGGGTGCCTAAACTTTTTCATATAACTGTATGTGTTTCCGTAATAATTGTACTAACATTGGTTAGCCTATAGTACTGTAGTATGGCTGCAGAGTTGGTTGGCTATTAAAATACTCAAAACAATATAAAATGCTAAGCAAAATAAACGGGATCAGAGATTCTTTGAATCCTCCCAATACAGAGCACACATTGCCTCCGTTTGGTTTTCTGTGGATTGCGCAATCAACATAATAATTTGACACTCACTCAGTCAACCGTGAAGGGTTATCGCAGGGGCGGCTGGGGACCGTTTATGGACACCTGGCCGCCCCCAGGCGGCTGGGGACCGAGCGTGGGCAACCGGCCGTGGGGCGGCTGGGGACCGAGAATGGACACCCGTCCGCCCCATGGCGGCTGGGCACCGAGCATGGACACCCAGCCACCGGGTGGCTGGGGACTGAGTATGGATACCTCACTGCCGAAGCAGCCATGAGGTAGTGGCCAGCTTTGGCCTCCTCCAAACTAAAAGGCCCCATTTCAAGTGCAAGCTAGCAGTATGGTATTGCAGCCTGGGGGTGAGTGGGTGGCAGGTTGCACACTTACGCTTGCATTCCAAGAAAACAAAGCAGATGCTAACTTCTATCATCATCATCATGCTCCTCACTTTGGCACTCTCAACTCCCCTGATGGAAAAGCCAGGGCCCACCAGAGGAGTCTGGTTCTCTGGTGGGCTCATCCAATGCTGCCCTAAAGCAGGCCGGGCTAAGAAAAGGGTGTGGGGGATGTTCCGCGGAGAAATCGGGGTGGCTGGGGACCGTTTATGAACACCCGGCTGCCTCCAGGTGGCTGGGGACCTTATGTGGCGCCCCTGAGTGTTCAACCGCCACAGGGATGCTGCACTTCTCTAATGGAGTGTAGTGTTCCTCCTCTGAGGTAAGAACAGTGTGATAGTCGTGACCCAACCTTTGCATCCAACACCACACTTCTCCACCAGAGGTGGCTAGTATGCACTAGGTGCTGCTCCCCTGGTTACAGGGAGACTGGGGAGCCAAGAGTTAGGGGAACCAGTTAGTGGGTGAGGGTGGAGGACTTACAAGTAGTTACACTTTAAAATTTCATATTTGATAGAAAGTCATCTTTGGTCTTGGTTCTTTGATCGTTATTAGCCTAGCTCTTTGACTGTCTTTATGCTGTCAATTGCTGAGGGTACTGTGGTCTCCCACCCTAACGCGGATCCTGTGTGGGCCTCGTGCCTCGGCCTTGGGACAAGGGGGAGGTTGTAGACAAGGAATGTCTCAACCCGGTCAAGGACCACGACCAAGAAGGCCCGGAGCTTAAGAGTGTGGCTCTACAGCAAATGGATCCCAGGCAGGATGCAGACGGAGCGGTGTATGCCACCTGTCCTCGCCAAGCTGATATATTCAGAGGGAGTCCAGCTGCAAGAGGGGTACCGGCCCCCAACACCCGACCTTGTTACTCTATGTTCTGGTCAGGAAAGCCCGGTAGGCCCTGCGGATCCCACCGGGTATCGGACGGAGCGGAGCTGCCACCCATGCCCTTGTTCTGAGAGGAGCTCAGAGGGAGACCCGGCCTATTCACACACACATGGACAGGAAAGGATTCGGTCTGTAGTTCAGGAACACTCTGGTGTAGGGTCCCGACTGAATGCTAGACTTACTCGGAGGTTGTTGGACCCCCGTCCCTGGTGACCGCAGGACTCCGCGGGGAGCAGGGAGTTGCCTTCCTTCTGCCATCTCTAAAGTGAGTAAAGCCTTGGAAGTTCACCCCTATGGCCTCCGGACTGTTCATTCTGCGCCACACCGCGCGACGCGGCATCCGTTCTCCTCTACTACTACCCCCTCCATCCTGTCCCTCTGCCCTGAGGCCCTGCTCCACCTGTGGGGAGTAGCAATAACTTTGGCCACCATAACACCATGCCTCAGCGGACTGCAGCGGCTCTGGTGGCCCTTCACCAGGTACCACAGGTGGTATAGTCGTTAATCAGCCACTCAACCCAGATAAGCCCTCACCATCTCTTTTAATGTGAAGGCCCTGAGCACGGGTCAGGTCCGGGCCACGGCTGCACCCCATCTCTCCATCACAGGACCCGACACCGAGTCCCCCATCACCCAGGTAAACTAAAGGGCTTTTTCCGAGAAGAGGCGTCACAAACCTGACGTAGTCGGCAGGATCGCGTGCCCGCAGCAAAGGAAGAAGTACCCATTGCTACCGGGTACTGTGTGCCTTACACCTTGAACTGTCGTTTTACACTTAAAATGGCGCCTGCCCAAGAAGAACAGGCGCCATAATGCTGTGAAAAGACTGTCTTTGAACACCTCCCATCGTGGGCTGGGCTCCCGCTTGGCGCCAAAAAATGTGGACTGCCCCTTCCATCAGAGACTGTCCGCGGGGTAATGCCCGTCAAATAGGATGGGCCGAACGAAGGCGGGCCTGTCAACATGCCGCCCAGGAACCACCCCGAAAGAGGAGGAAGAAGAAAAGTAACAAGGTGCGGCCATTGCAGTCGGAGCTTGGCATTCTTCAGAGGCAGACATGGACGCTTCTGGGGAGCAAAACCATGCACCTTCTGAACCCGGTTCAGGCCCTTGACCCGGCGGAGAGCGGGGCAGCAGTATCCTCACATCGGGAGATTTTGAATTTCTCCGGCAGGAAGCTCCAGGTCTCTTGCAAAAATAGAGAGAGGCCCAGGAGGCGGCGACGGCTGCGTGGCGGGAGGAGATGCTGCTATGTGTCCGGCACCGCCACCAAGGAGTTGAGGTCCCAGGACAAGGGGATGCGGTGACAGAGGTCGAGAGCGCCCAGCGGCGGGTGAGTGCGCAACCCCTGCCCCGGCTGCATAGCCTACCGTGACGATCCTGGACCTCATGTCGGAGTATTTAATACCCCACGCGGCCACCTGGGAGCAGGCTTTGGCTCCGGAGCTGCAAGCGGCAGCTATAGGTGGGGACCTGCGATGCCACCCTAACCCTGAAACGGAGGTGCCTGAAACTGCGGAGGAATCCACCGGCTCCAACCCGGACTGGTCCGCGCCTGTAGAGGACCCGCAGCAACCCGTCATGGCCCCGCTACCCGCACCAGCAGTAACCTGGCCCGAGGCTGAGGAGTGGGCCGGGGACAACCAGGGGGAGGACTTAATGGGCTTCCCCCGGGAGACCCGGGCTGACGCGCGGAGGAGGAGCCAGTGGTGCAGTGACCAGATCTTCCAACTCGCTCGGGAGCAACGTCAACGGGAGCTCCGCTGTGAACGTCTGGAGGTACAGGCCAAAGCTGCCAAATCCCGGGCTCGTCAGGAGGAGGCCACCCGTCCCAGTCCCCGAGTGGAAGGCCAAGTCGTTCGCTTCCACCATGAAGTGGGGTGGGGGTTCATTCGATGTCCCCAGTACCAGGACGTCTTCTTCAGCCGGCAGGACGTCGAGCCGCGTCTAAAGAAGGGACATCCTGGCCGAAACCTCTTCCCGGGCGATACAGTAACTTTTTCTCACCACCAGGGGGAGCGAGAGTGGTACGCCCTGGATGTGCACAAAGTGTCTGGGAGCGACGCCACCCCGCACCCAGCCTCAGGGGACCGGTTAGCCTCTGTCGGGAGGAACGAGCCTTTTTCCAGGAGGGAACCCGAGGTTTAAGGCAGCCCCGGCTGTTGTAATTTTCGTTTACAAGTTATGAGTGTTGACTTTTCTATTTTTGCTTTATAATCCCCGGTTTCTAGAGACATGCGTCCTGGCAGCAGACAGACTCTTTCCTTTGTATATAGTTTGCATCTTTTTAGGTGCTCCATATTGGTTTTATACAAAAACCCCGGATATTTTCTACCTCATGAAAACCTGTCAGGGTGGCTCTCCGGGAGGTCCAACTTGGGATCTTCATGCCCTGCAGCCACCCCAGGGCCCACGTAGAGGGTTTCGGACAGGTCCCTCACACTTCTGAACTGACTCTGCGTCTTTGCACCTTAACCCGTCTGTTTGCATTAATGTCTCTGGAAAAATGCTAGCACTTTTATAATTTTATACTTTTGTACTTTTATACTGTATAACCTGTTATGCAACGTTTAAGAAGATGTGCCTCCCATAAAGGGAAGATAGTTCATGTTTATATTAAAAAGAAAATTTCCTGGGTGTTACTTCTTTTGCAGCCTGCGGACGTGCTGTGTTTTACCAGGGGGGACCTTATGTGGCGCCCCTGAGGGTTCGACCGCCACAGGAATGCTGCACTTCTCTAATGGAGTGTAGTGTTCCTCCTCTGAGGTAAGAACAGTGTGATAATCGTGACACAACCTTTGTATCCAACACCACACTTCTCCACCAGAGGGAGCTAGTATGCACTAGGTGCTGCTCCCCTGGTTACAGGGAGATTGGGGAACCAAGAGTTAGGGGAACCAGTTAGTGGGTGAGGGTGGAGGACTTACAAGTAGTTACACTTTAAAATTTCATATTTAATAGAAAGCCATCTTTGGTCTTGGTTCTTTGATCGTCATTAGCCTAGCTCTTAGACTGTCTTTATGCTGTCAATTACTGAGGGTACTGTGATCTCCCACCCTAACGCGGATCCTGTGTGGGCCTGCATCGGATAGAGACACAGCCCTCGTACCTCGGCCTTGGGACGAGGGGGAGGTTGTAGACAAGGAATGTCTTAACCCGGTCAAGGACCACGATCAAGAAGGCCTGGAGCTTAAGAGTGTGGCTCCACAGCAAATGGATCCCAGTCAGGATGCAGACGGAGCGGTGTACGCCACCTGTCCTCGCCAAGCTGATATATTCAGAGGGAGTCCGGCTGTAAGAGGGGTACCGGCCCCCGACACCCGACCTTGTTACTCTATGTCCTGGTCAGGAAAGCCCGGTAGGCCCTGCGGATCCCACCGGGTATCGGACGGAGCAGAGCTGCCACCCGTGCCCTTGTTCTGAGAGGAGCTCAGAGGGAGATCCGGCCTATTCGCACACACACGGACAGGAAAGGATTCGGTCTGTAGTTCAGGAACACTCTGGTGTAGGGTCCCGACTGAATGCTGGACTTACTCGGAGGTTGTCGGACCCCCGTCCCTGGTGACCGCAGGACTCCGAGGGGAGCAGGGAGTCGCCTTCCTTCTGCCATCTCTAAGGTGAGTAAAGCCTTGGAAGTTCAGCCCTATGGCCTCCGGACTGTTCATTCTGCGCCACACCGCGCGACGTGGCATCCGTTCTCCTCTACTACTACCCCCTCCATCCTGTCCCTCTGCCCTGAGGCCCTGTTCTGCCTGTGGGGAGTAGCAATAACTTTGGCCGCCATAACACCATGCCTCAGCGGGCTGCAGTGGCGCTGGTGGCCCTTCACCAGGTACCACAGGTGGCATAGTCGTTAATCAGCCACTCAACCCAGATAAGCCCTCACCATCTCTTTTAATGTGACGGCCCTGAGCGCGAGTCGGGTCTGGGCCACGGCTGCACCCCATCTCTCCATCACAGGACCCGACAGCGAGTCCCCCATCACCCAGGGTAAACTAAAGGGCTTTTTCCGAGAAGAGGCGTCACACTTGCATGCACACCCGGCCGCGGGGCGGCTGGGGACCGATCGTGGACACCCGGCCGCCGGGCGGCTGGGGACTCAGTATGGATACCTCGCTGCATTCCAAGAAAACAAAGCAGATGCTAACTTCTATCATCATCATCATGCTCCTCATCTTGGCACTCTCAACTCCCCTGATGGAAAAGCCAGGGCCCACTGGAGGAGTCTGGTTCTCTGGTGGGCTCATCCAATGCTGCCCTAAAGCAGGCCGGGCTAAGAAAAGTGTGTGGGGGATGTTCTGCAGAGAAATCGGGGCGGCTGGGGACCGTTTATGGACACCCGGCCGCCCACAGGCGGCTGGGGACCGAGCGTGGACACACAGCCGCCGGGCGGCTGGGGACTGAGTATGGATACCTCACTGCCAAAGCAGCCATGAGGTAGTGGCCAGCTTCGGCCTCCTCCAAACTAAAAGGCCCCATTTCAAGTGCAAGCTAGCAGTATGGTATTGCAGCCTTGGTGTGGGTGGCAGGATGCATACTTGCACTTGCATTGCAAGGAAAGGGGGAGGTACAATTGAACACTGCCCTGGGACATGGACTTGCACGGGGATAGTTGCAAGTCTGCATCTTCTGATGCGGCAAGGATCACTTCTGATGGGCACACTTTTAGGCAGTGACCTGGGTGTCAGAGATGCTTCCACGGGTCTTCCCCATGCAGTTCCCATGTCTTTTCAGTACTGTATGCATATGTCACACAGCACATGGCCAGATAAGGTTGTAAAATGTTAAAATGACATTTCTCGTTGAATGCATTTGTCACAGTTGAAAGCAATACAAAATTGCAAAAACGCATAAAAAATGCTACTTGTGAACATAACCCAAGGTGTGGAGGAGTATTTTTGTTTTTGGTTATTTATTTTACCTTATACACAAGTCTTTACCCTGGAAAGGAAGTTCCTTAACATATTTCACAGGAAAGCACTTTCAGTTTCGTTTTTGAATGTTTTCTTGTGAGCCCGTAAAAGTGGCTTAATACCTGTGAACACATTGTTGACAGCAGTGACCTGGGGGTCAGAAATGCTTCCTGGGACGATCCCCATGCTGTCCCCATGTCTTTTGAGCACTGTCACTATCGTTTTGGGCACTTTTTAGGCTTTCTACAGACTGCCGGGGGTGCCGCCGCAAAAATGCTCGGGTCTCCCATATACTAACATTGGGCTCGCTGCTCGGGTCGAGCACCCGAGTATCACGGCGAGCTCGGCCCAAGCTTCAAGCACCTGAGCATTTTAGTGCTTGCTCAACACTACTTATCACCAAATATGAAATAGTTATTCCTTAGAACAATCTCCAATAACTCCAGGACAAATTCCCTCTCCTTACTCCCATATTTCAAGTCACAAAGCTTCTTATTTACTGCAGTAAGTCCCACTTCATGGCTAATAGATGCGTATAAAGATACAATGTCAAAAGACGCCAACATGATCTTACCCTCCAAAGTGACTATTTCCAATTTTCGCAAAAAATCGGTAGTATCCAATATATATGACATCGCTCCTTTCACTATTGGGCCCAATATTTTATCCAAAAATATGCCAATATGGCTAAGAAGGAATCACTCCCTGTTACAATGGGCCATCCCGGTGGATTCAGAAAAGATTTATGTATCTTGGGTAATGTATAAATAACCGGTGTAACCAGATTGTCCACCATCAAATATTTGTGCAATTTTTCATCAATTAAATTTTCACAAACAGCCCTATCCAAGATAGTTTAAATTTTTTTCATAATTGAGAACTTAGAATCCCCATTGATATTTTCATACACCTCAGTATCTGACAACTGACGGTCAATCTCTGCCATGTAGTCCACATTGTCCATGACAATGACCGCACCACTCTTGCCAGCTGGTTTCACTGTGAGACCGCTGTCATTGACCAATGACTGCAGAGCCAAGTTTTCAGCACTAGTAACATTTGGAAATTTCAAGCGATCCCTAGTACAGGAATCCTTCAATACCTTTATATCCTTATTCACTGCTGTTATACAGGCTTCGATAGCTGGAACATTTGTGATAGGTACAAAATCACTCTTATTACTAAGACCAAAATTTTTTAATTCAAAGGCAATCCCAGTTGGAACCACAGTTGAAGTCCCAATGGACTGTTCAATATTGCTCTTACCATACCAATACTTAAGTTTAATGGATCTGAAAAATCTGAATAATACTACTTCCAATTTAAACCAATTTATATGTGTACGAAAGCTATATGAAAGTCCCTTAGCCAGTACTTTAACTTCATCATCAGTTAAATTTCTAGAAGATAAATTAACTACCAAACTTGATCCTTCCTTTTCTCTGATATTTTGTCTCGCCGGGTTCACCCGATTCCTTTGCCGTTAATCTTTTTTCTCTGCTTCCGTCCTCTCCAATTTCTTTGTGATCTCCTTCCACTTCTGGCATTAATCCTTCTAGAAATAGTATGTGAAGAGGACGTAAGATCATGCAAAACATCAACATTATTAACCGTATGCCAACAACCACCTGATTTATAAACAGATCTATCTTTCAGAGCCCTGTCTCCATTTCTCTGCCAACCATATACAGTGCTGGCCAAAAGTATTGGCACCCCTGCAATTCTGTCAGATAATACTCAGTTTCTTCCTGAAAATGATTGCAATCACAAATTCTTTGGTATTATTCTCTTCATTTAATTTGCTTGCAAGGAAAAAACACAAAAGAGAATGAAGCAAAAATCAAATCATTGATCATTTCACACAAAACTCCAAAAAAGGGCCGGACAAAAGTATTGGCACCCTCAGCCTAATACTTGGTTGCACAACCTTTAGCCAAAATAACTGCGAACAACCGCTTCCGGTAACCATCAATGAGTTTCTTACAATGATCTGCTGGAATTGTAGACCATTCTTCTTTGGCAAACTGCTCCAGGTCCCTGATATTTGAAGAGTGCATTCTCCAAACTGCCATTTTGAGATCTCTCCTCAGATTTTCTATGGGATTTAGGTCTGGACTCATTGCTGGCCACCTTAGAAGTCTCCAGTGCTTTCTCTAAAACCATTTTATAGTGCTTTTGGAAGTGTGTTTTGGGTCATTGTCCTGCTGGAAGACCCATGACCTCTGAGGGAGACCCAGCTTTCTCACACTTGGCCCTACATTATGCTGCAAGATTTGTTGGTAGTCTTCAGACTTCATAATGCCATGCACACGGTCAAGCAGTCCAGTGCCAGAGGCAGCAAAGCAACCCCAAAACATCAGGGAACCTCCACCATGTTTGACTGTAGGGACCGTGTTCTATTCTTTGAATGCCTCTTTTTTTTTCCTGCACACTCTATATTGATGCTTTTTCCCAAAAAGCTCTACTTTTGTCTCATCTGACCAGAGAACATTCTTCCAAAACGTTTTAGGCTTTCTCAGGTAAGTTTTGGCAAACTCCAGCCTGGCTTTTTTATGTCTCGGGGTAAGAAGTGGGGTCTTCCTGGGTATCCTACCATACAGTCCCTTTTCATTCAGACGTCGACGGATAGTACAGGTTGACACTGTTGTACCCTCGGACTGCAGGGCAGCTTGAACTTGTTTGGATGTTAGTCGAGGTTCTTTATCCACCATCCGCACAATCTTGCGTTGAAATCTCTCGTCAATTTTTCTTTTCCGTCCACATCTAGGGAGGTTAGCCACAGTGCCATGGGCTTTAAACTTCTTGATGACACTGCACACAGAAGACACAGGGACATTCAGGTCTTTGGAGATGGACTTGTAGCCTTGAGATTGCTCATGCTTCCTCACAATTTAGTTTCTCAAGTCCTCAGACAATTCTTTGGTCTTCTTTCTTTTCTCCATGCTCAATGTGGTACACACAAGGACACAGGACAGAGGTTAAGTCAACTTTAATCCATGTTAACTGGCTGCAAGTGTGATTTAGTTATTGCCAACACCTGTTAGGTGCCACAGGTAAGTTACAGGTGCTGTTAATTACACGAATTAGAGAAGCATCACATGATTTTTCAAAGGGTGCCAATACTTTTGTCCACCCCCTTTTTTAAGTTTGGTTTGGAATTATATCCAATTTGGCTTTAGGACAATTCTTTTTGTGTTTTTTCATTGAAGACAAATTAAATGAAGAGAATAATACCAAAGAATTTGTGATTGCAATCATTTTCAGGAAGAAACTGAGTATTATCTGACAGAATTGCAGGGGTGCCAATACTTTTGGCCAGCACTGTATATTGCCCACTCTGTAGTCCTCAGCATCTCTGTTCCACTTTTGCCTCTTGTTTGCCTCTAATTCACTTTTAACTTTTTGGAGATGATTATCCACTGATTCTTTAAACTTATCCCATGTTACAGTATCCAAAAGTTCTTTTAAATTCCTCTCAATGTCCAGAATATTCGTATTGAGAGTTGTAATCTCTCCTTGTAGAAACTCCATATTCAATAATAAAATGTCCATTGCATATTTATTAGACAAAGAAAAAAATCGGTCACAAAAAACACTGTTATTCAAGAAAAGATTCGGACGAATATTAGATTTTAGTCCCCTTGGGATTCTTTTTTTCATGAAATATTCCTTCAAGGTCATTAGGTGAAGTTGAAATGTCAATAAACGTTTTGTTGCAAAACCATACTTGCGTTTGAGATCAAGCGAAGACGGTGTACTCAAGAATGTGACATCACCCTCAGTCCCTCCAAGGATCCTCTCCTCATCCTACATGGTATAAAAAAATGCTTCAGGCATATCCAAACTGGCACTAGAGGTGGCCATATTTCAAATAAGAAAAATGCTGTGCACGTTCAAAAGGTAATCTGGAAAAAGAAGATAATGAACAGCACTAGCAAAAAAAAAAAAAATTGGTGCAAAGCTCCCCAGGCACATACCAGTCCACAATATATCCAAAATTATAGAAGCAGCACTCTAGTCCAGTGAAAAAAGTTGAAATTAATGGCCCATATGGTGACGTTTCGGTCCACAGTGGGGACCTTTCTCAAGCAAATAACAAAGTGCATATGTATAAGTCAAAATGAGGCTCAGTATTGTGTGTGGCCTCCACGTGCCTGTATGACCTCCCTACAACGCCTGGGCATGCTCCTGATGAGGTTGCGGATGGTCTCCTGTGGGATCTCCTCCCAGACCTGGACTAAAGCCTCCGCCAACTCCTGGACAGTCTGTGGTGCAACGTGACGTTGGTGGATGGAGGGAGACATGATGTCTCAGATGTGCTCAATCGGATTCAGGTCTGGGGAACGGGCGGGCCAGTCAATAGCTTCAATGCCTTCATCTTGCAGGAATTTCTGACACACTCCAGCCACATGAGGTCTGGCATTGTCCTGCATTAGGAGGAACCCAGGGCCAACCGCACCAGCATATGGTCTCACAAGGGGTCTGAGGATCTCATCTCAGTACCTAATGGCAGTCAGGCTACCTCTGGCAAGCATATGGAGGGCTGTGCGCCCCTCCAAAGAAATGCCACCCCAGACCATTACTGACCCACTGCCACATTGGTCATGCTGAAGGATGTTGCAGGCAGCAAATCGCTCTCCACAGCCTCTCCAGACTGTCACGTCTGTCACATGTGCTCAGTGTGAACCTGCTTTCATCTATGAAGAGCACAGGGCACCAGTGGCGACTTTGCCAATCCTGGTGTTCTGTGGCAAATGCCAAGCGTCCTGCATGGTGTTGGGCTGTGAGCACAACCCCCATCTGTGGACGTCGGGCCCTCATACCACCCTCATGGAGTTGGTTTCTAACTGTTTGTGCAGACACATGCACATTTGTGATTAGAGAAAATCCCATGGGCATAATTAATTAGTCTAAGTAGGATCCTTGAAGATCATTACTGCATAAGGTAAATAATTATATACTCCAACAGAGAATTGTATATCAAACAGGAGAAATAAAAGAGTATCTCTTTTTTTAAAAAGTATACACGTTTTTATTGAAAAAATTAATTTAAAAACCACATAGAAATAAACATGATGAACAGAATGATGATACAATAAACATTCTGGGTACAAGCCTAAATGACCAAAAGTTTGGTCATCAGATGACCAGCAGTTCTGAGATAGGGAGCAAAATGACACGAGTAAAAATTTATGTACTAGATATAAGTAGTTTATCTTTTAACTAGTTATGAAAATTTCTCCCCAAATAATCCTGGGATGCTCATAAGCTCATAAGCTCATAAGTGAATGACCTTACCCATTAGTCAGAGGAAGTCTGGCCCGGCCCGGAGTGCAAAAGGCTAGAAAGTGTTGCGCCCCAAATATGGCATACAGTGCAGAGCTGTATATATAGATATATGGTAAACAAGTCAGAGCTGTGTGTATATATATATATATATATACAGTACAGGCCAAAAGTTTGGACAGACCTTCTCATTGAAAGATTTTTCTGTATTTTCATGACTATGAAAATTGTACATTCACACTGAAGGCGTCAAAACTATGAATTAACACATGTGGAATTATATACTTAACAAAAAAGTGTGAAACAACTGAAAATTCGTCTTATATTCTAGGTTCTTCAAAGTAGCCACCTTTCTGCTTTGATGAGTGCTTTGCACACTCTTGGCATTCTCTTGATGAGCTTCAAGAGGTAGTCACCGGAAATGGTTTTCACTTCACAGGTGTGCCCTGTCAGGTTTAATAAGTGGGATTTCTTGCCTTATAAATGGGGTTGGGACCATCAGTTGTGTTGCGCAGAAGTCTGGTGGATACACAACTGATAGTCCTACTGAATAGACTGTTAGAATTTGTATTATGGTAAGAAAAAAGCAGCTAAGTAAAGAAAAACTGTGTACAGTTTTGGGCACCACATTTTAAAAAAGACATCGACAAACTGGAGCAAGTTCAGAGAAGAGCGACCAGAATGGTGACTGGTCTGCAAACCATGTCCTATGAGGAACGGTTGCAGGATTTGGGAATGTTTAGCTTGCAAAAAAGAAGACTGAGAGGAGACTTAATAGCGGTCTACAAATATGTCAAGGGCTGTCACATTGTAGAAGGATCATCTTTATTCTCATTTGCACAAGGAAAGACTAGAAGCAATGGGATGAAACTAAATGGGAGGAGACACAGATTAGATATTAGAAAAAACTTTTTGACAGTTAGGGTGATTAATGAGTGGAACAGGCTGCCACGAGAGGTGGTGAGTTCCCCTTCAATGGACGTCTTCAAACAGAGGCTGGACAGACATCTGTCTGAGATGATCTAGTGAATCCTGCTTTGAGCAGGGGGTTGGACCAGATGACCCAGGAGGTCCCTTCCAACTCTACCATTCTATGATTCTATGATTCTATGAAAAACGAGTGGCCATTATTACTTTAAGAAATGAAGGTCAGTCAGTCCGAAAAATTGGGAAAACTTTGAAAGTGTCCCCAAGTGCAGTTGCAAAAACCATCAAGCGCTACAAAGAAACTGGCTCACATGAGGACCGCCCCAGGAAAGGAAGACCAAGAGTCACCTCTGCTTCTGAGGATAAGTTTATCTGAGTCACCAGCCTCAGAAATCACAGGTTAACAGCAGCTCAGATAAGAGACCAGGTCAATGCCACACAGAGTTCTAGCAGCAGACACATCTCTTCAACAACTGTTAAGAGGAGACTTTGTGCAACAGGCCTTCATGGTAAAATAGCTGTTAGGAAACCACTGCTAAGGACAGGCAACAAGCAGAAGAGACTAAAGAACACAAGGAATGGTAGCCCCCCCCTATACCCCAATAAAAGGGGGGTCTCATGGGAACATGGATACTTGATTGAATTAATTTTAGCAGTTTATGTTTCTCAGTACAGTTTAATAATTGCCCGTGTATGGCTTTTTGGGGTCAAAGGTTATGCTGTGGGCTCTGGTGTCCACAAGCAGGTTCTAACCAGTTTGAGCCAGTTATTCTTGGTCCTATTTTTTGACCTCCTGATTGGTTGTTTCAAGAAAGTGTGAGAATTTCAAATGTATAAATAGAACAGCATGTCTGGGGTCTCTTCATTATCCTGTCAAAAGAGCGAAGACTGAAAAACTGAAGACTGAGAATGGAGAGCTTATTACAGCAGCTGATTACCCGGGCTGGTGAAGAAGATGGAGCAGAGTGGGTCCGGAGCTGCCTGGCTATAAAACCTTCCATGGCAGCTCCTGAGGTTTCCTCCTTACCTCCTGAATCTCCAGTACTTCTCCGGTCTGCCTCTGTCTCCTCACCGCGGGATAGAAGAAGCCACAGCCTACGCCTGAATCCCAGGGCTCGTGTGGCTTATTCCCCACCGGCGCCAGCACCGAGGACTGCTGGGTGCGCACAGGAAGTGCGCAAGCACCATCATTGCCCGCCCTCCCGGAAGTCGCGCAGTCCGCCGCGAGATGAAGTCCGTCGGGATGTCATAGAGGCGGCATCGTCATCAAGGGGCGTCGGTGACGTATTTACCTACCGCGGCCGTAATAGCGCTGCGGTGGCCCAGGATTCGTTACTGGCTTCATCAAATGCCCGGTCCCTCCCCCTGAGAAGAGGACCGTCTGTTGAATTAGCCGCATCGCTCTCCTGGAGAAACCCTGACCAGGGAGCTGAAGAGGATGAGGATCAAGCGGAGCAGCTAACAGTGCAGCCGCGCTTGCCCTCCAGGCAGGGCTTGAGCGCTGGCAGCACAGAAGATATGGCCGCAGACCCGGCTTTAAACAGAGGGGGTGAGATTTTCCATGTGCCCTTGTCTGTCTTCCATAATGACTTAAAAGATCTAATTAGAAATGTGTTGGTAGAGGTGTTAGGCAGATCAGATAAATCTGGCTTGTCTAAACCCTCTCAGCAACTTTTACCTCCTGGTCATTCTGCTGTCAATATCAGGCCTGGTTTGCCTGAGTCACATTTGAAAGAGGCACTTATGTGTGAATTATCCCCTTTGGGATTCCATTTAAGTGCGTCTGTCAAGGATTTAATTTGGAAATGGGAGTATGTAGATTTATTTTCTTTGCTCCCTAATTCAAAAGAACAGCCGAATAAATTTGAAAGGAAGGAGGATAAAGCCAACCCTGAGGATAAGAAACATGTCAGCTTGTCAAAATCTATTAACAACTGGTTACAAGCTTTTTCGATTTATTCTGCTGTTCTTGGGGAAAAGTTTCCCCATCTCTGTAGTGGGTTATTCCAACACGTGGATATAATACAGGAAGCCTTCCGTAATTTTGGCGGCTCAGCCTGGCTTAGTTATGATGAAGCTTTCAGGCAGAAGCTGGCTGTATACCCAAATCTCAAATGGGGGACTAAAGACGCAGGGCTCTAGCTCAAGCCGATGCTCCCTCAAAGACATTCTTTCTCTAGGTAAACTGCTAATAATCTAAATAAAAAAGGAGTTTGCTTTGCATTCAATGAGACATCTTCCAAGTGGCTTCAAAATTGCAGGTTTCAGCATGAATGCTCCTTCTGTGGAGGAGCACATCCCATGTCTAAATGTTTCAGAAAACAGTCTCAGTCTCGGCAGAATTCTGGAAAAGAAAATAATTTTAAAATCCATGACTCCAGTGAATCTGGAAAGAATGTTACCGTGGCTAGAAATATACCCAGGCCTGGAGAGTAAGGTTTTGTTATACCAAGGCTTTCTCAATGGGTTTTATATCCCCCCTTTTTTGGGTTCAGGTTGCATTATAGTTCATAATTTACCTTCTATTAACCTTCCTCTTGTGTTAGCTTTCTGTTACTCTTTCTTATGTTAACGGGTCGGTTTTGACCCGTGTCTTAAATCACCCCTAGGATACCCTAAAAACAGTTATTTATGATCCAATTTGTTTCTTACCTTTAAAGATGTGGTAAGATTAAAATTAAGTAAGGAATTAGAATTAGACCGTATTGCTGGTCCTTTTGATTTCACTCCATTTGAAAAGTTTCGAATTTCCCCTCTAGGAATTGTCCCTAAAAAGGAATCTGGTTCCTTTAGACTCATACACCATTTATCATACCCTCAGGGCTCTTCTCTAAATGATGAGGTTGATAAATCTGTAGCCTCTGTCAAATTATACTTCTTTTGATATGGCGGTGGAGGTTCTTAAAAAATTTGGTCAGAATGCCTTAATGGCAAAATCTGACATGAAATCTGCTTTTCGATTGCTTCCTGTTAACCCTTCTGGTTTTAATTCTTTGGGTTTTTATTTTGATAATAAGTTCTTTTTTGACAAATGCTTGCCCATGGGTTTTTCCCTTTCTTGTTTTTACTTTGAATCATTTTCTTCTTTTTTACAATGGGTAGTGGAATACGAATATAAAGAGGGAGGTGTCCTACACTACCTGGATGATTTTCTATTTATTGGTCCCCCAGAATCTCAGGTTTGCTTAGATTTACTTAACAAGTTTATTTCTATTTGTGATAATTTTGGCGTTCCTATCGCGTATGAGAAAACAGTTTATCCTTCTTTATCCTTGGAATTCCTTGGTATAAAAATAGATTCTGCAAACATGGAATGCAGCCTTCCTCCTGAAAAAATCTCGGGTATGTGTAAGACAATTCTCAATTTTCTTTCCAGAGATAAAGTTACTTTAAAGGAGCTTCAATCTTTATCAGGTATGTTAAATTTTGCTCTAAGGATCATATAAATGGCAAGAGTTTTCTCAAGGCGCTTGTATGATGCCACAAAAGGCTTTAGTGCGCCTGGATCTCATATTAGATTGGGAGCTGATATAAAAAATGATCTTCAAATATGGCGTGAGTTGTTAATGGATTTCAATGGTAAGTCATGTTGGCAATGCTCTTTTGTTTCTTCTGATTCTTTATCTTCGTTTTTCTCAATTGATCAAACCATGGGTTATGGGATAATATTTTCTTCTCATTCGTCATCTCAAATTTGGCCTGATTCTTGGGTTTTAAAGAATATAACCAAGAATTTAACTATACTTGAAGTTTTTTCAGTCCTGCTTTCTGTGATTTTTTTGTCAGCGTGCTTTTCCCATGAACACACGGTCTGTGGAAACGCACTGACATGTGCACAGACCCATTCATCTGAATATGTCTACGTGTGTCAGTGTCTCTGATACGTGTGGAAACTGTCACCACACATACTGGAAACACTGATGTGTGAAAGAGGCCTTATAGATTGTATATGTGGTATAAGAGGCCAAGAGTGTGATCTATATTTCATATAGGAGGTAGAGAGCGCGATCTATACATCATATAGGCGGCGGCCCCATATATGACGTATACCGCACTCTCAGCCTCCTATAGTCTATACTTTATATAGGAGGCTAAGTGTGTTGTATACATCATATAGACCCGCCACCCGCACTCTAGGCCTCATATATGACGTATACCGCACTCTCAACCTCCTATAGTCTATACTTTATATAGGAGGCTGAGGGTGTTGTATACATCAAATAGACCCGCTGCCCGCACTCTAGACCTCATATATGACGTATACCGCACTCTCAGCCTTCTATAGTCTATACTTTATATAGGAGGCTGAGTGTGTTGTGTACATAATGTAGACCCGCTGCCCGCACTCTATGCCTCATATATGACGTATACCGCGCTCTCAGCCTCCTATAGTCTATACTTTATATAGGAAGCTGAGTGTGTTGTATACATCATATAGACCCGCCGCCCGCACTCTAGGCCTCATATATGACGTATACCGCGCTCTCAGCCTCCTATAGTCTATACTTTATATAGGAGGCTGAGTGTGTTGTATACATCATTTAGACCCGCACTCTAGGCCTCATATATGACGCATACCGCGCTCTCAGCCTCCTATAGTCTATACTTTATATAGGAGGCTGAGTGTGTTGTGTACATCATGTAGACCCGCTGCCCGCACTCTATGCCTCATATATGACGTATGCCACACTCTCAGCCTACTATAGTCTATACTTTATATAGGAAGCTGAGTGTGTTGTATACATCATGTAGACCCGCCGCCCGCACTCTAGGCCTCATATATGACGTATACCGCGCTCTCAGCCTCCTATAGTCTATACTTTATATAAGAGGCTGAGTGTGTTGTATACATCATATAGACATCGTATATTCCTTTAATGTTACAAACTGTAAATATTATAAAAGTATAAAAATATAAAACCATTAAAAGACATTATGCATAGACAGATGGGTTAAAGTGCAATGAGGAAGAGTCAATTCAGAAGCGCCAGGGACCTGTCCCAAACCCTCAACGTAGGCCCTGGGGTGACTGCAGGGCATGAAGATCCCGAGTTGGACCTCCAGGAGAGCCATGCCAGACATGTTTTTCTTCCGAGGTCTGAGGTAGAAGTATACGCGGTTTTACATAAAACCAATAGGGAGCACCTAAAGAGATGCAAACTATATACAATTGAAGAGTCTGTCTACTGCAAGTCCGCAGGGACAAATGTCTCCAGAATTCAGGAGGAAAACATGGTTAACTGAAAACATAACAACATAACTGCAAACAGGTTACAGCCGCCGGGGCTGCTTAATCCACGGATCCCCACCGGCGAAAAGGCTCATTCCTCCCAAAGGAGGCAGCCCGGTCCTCCACTATCGAGCGCGAGGGGGCGTCACTCCTGGACACTTTATGAACATCCAGGGCATACCATCCCCGCACCCCATGGTGGCGGGTGTACGACACAAAGTCACCCGGGAAGAGGTTCCGGCCAGGGTGTCCCTTCTTCAGCCGCGGCTCGACGTCCCGCCGGCTGACGAAGACGTCTTGCTCAAACTGGGGACTCCTGATGAAGCCCCATCCCGCCTCATGGTGAAAGCGGACAACTTGCCCTTCCTCACGGGGGCTTGGACGGGCCGCCTCCTCCTGGTGGGCCCTGGACTTTGCAGCCTTGGCACGCACCTCGAGGCGCTCGCAGCGGACCTCCCTCTGCCGTTGCTCCCGATCGAGCTGGAGGATTTGCTGCCGACACCACTCGCTCCTCCTCCGCGCTTCAGCCCAGGTCTCCCAGGGGAAGCCCATCAGGTCCCCCCCCTGGTTATCCCAGGCCCACTCTTCAGCTGCCGGCCAGGTAACTGTAGGTGAG
The DNA here is from genome assembly GCF_046119375.1 of Phyllobates terribilis. Lineage (NCBI taxonomy): Eukaryota > Metazoa > Chordata > Amphibia > Anura > Dendrobatidae > Phyllobates > Phyllobates terribilis. The sequence continues at coordinate 820,177,049 of NW_027362763.1, forward strand.
GGCAGCGGTGACAGCAGGGGCTGCTGCAGGTCCTCAGGAAGTGCGGACCAGTCCGGGTTGGGGTCGGTGGATACCCCAGCAGACACAGGTTCCTCCGAGACAGGAGGCAATGCAGGTCCCCGCCGATGGCGGAGGCCTCTAGCTCCGGGGCAAAGACCTGCTCCCAGGTTACCGCGCCAGGTAGCAGGTACTCAGTCATGAGGTCCAGGAGGGGCACGGTGGGCTCAGCAGCCGGGACCGGGGTATCGCACTCATCCGATCATGGGCTGCACGCGACCTCTGTTGCTGCTTCCTCCTGAGTTGCTGCTCCTTGGCGGCGGGCCCGGATCCGTTGCAGCATTTCTTCCCGCCATGCGACGGACGCCGCTCGCTGGGCTTCAACTACCCTTCGAGCAAGGTCCGGGGTTTCTTGGCAGAGAAACTCTATATCTCCCGAGGTCAGGGACATGCCACCCTCCTCACCGACGGGAGAAGGACCTGAGCTGGGTTCGGAAGGCTCCAGTAAACTTCCCTCGGCAGAGTCCATGTCCGCTCCTGAGGATGGTAAGTCTCGGACTGTTATGGCCACACCTTGTTGTTTTTCCCATTCCCTCCTCTTTTCGGGGCGGCTCCAGGGCAGTAGGCTGACAAGCTCACCTTCTGACATCCCATCCATTTTGACGGGCACTACCCCGTGGATAGTCTCTAATGGAAGGGGCGGTCTGCTCTTTTGGCGCCATGGGGGAGCCTGGCCCATGATAGGAGGTGCTAGGAAACTGTCCTTTCGGCACAACCACAGGGTTGAGTGGTTGCTATCGACTACGCCACCTGTGGTACCTGGTGATGGCCACCAGCGCTGCAGCAGTCCTCTGAGGCAGGATGTAGTGGCAGCCATTGTTGGTGCTACTCCCCACAGGTGGAGCAGGGCCTCAGGGCAGAGAAGCGGATGGAGAGAGTTGTAGTGGAGGAGTTCTGGTGCTGTGCGGTGAGGTGCAGAAATAAAGAGACTGGAGGCCATAGGGGTAGACTTCCAGGGTTTTTACTCATGGTAGAGCACGCAGCTGCAAGGCTTCTCGCTGCTCCTCATGGGGCTCTGCGGCCACCATGACCGGGGGTCCGACAACCTCCGAGTAGTTCAGGTGCCTTGGTCAGGACCCCGCACCAGAGTGTTCCTAGACTCCAAACTAAGTCCTCTCCTGTCCGTGTGCGTAGAAAGGCTGGGTCTCCCTCTGGACTATGCACAGAACAAGGGTACGGGTGGCAACTCCACTCCGTCCGTTACCCGGTGGGATACACTGAGCCTTCCGGGCTTTCCTGACTAGGACGTAGAGTAGCAAAGTCAGGTATTGGGGGCCGGTACCCCTCTTGCAGCCGGAATCCCTCTGACTAGGCCAGAATAGCGAGGCCAGGTGGCGTATACCACTCCGTCTGCATCCCCCTGGGATCCTTTTGTGGTGGAGCTAGACTCCTCGCTCCAGGCCTTCTTGGGTAGGGACCTTGACCGGGTAGAGACAGCCGATAACTCTAACCCGCCCCTCGACTCAAGGCCAGAGTAAGAGGACCGTGTCCCCATCAACTGCAGGTTCAGACAGAAAGCCACGTTCAGTGATGAAGATCACAATCAAAAGACCATAAGCCCAAGATGGCTGGCTATTAAATATGAATTATTAAGTGTAACCTACATGTGCGTCCTCCACCCTCACCCGCTACATGGTTCCCCCTAGCTTTTGGTTCCCCAATCTCCTCTTATCCCGGCTGGGGCAGCACACTGGTGCCTATTAGCTCCCCCTACAGGTGGGAGAAGTGTGGTGTTGGATGTAGAGGTGGGGTCTTGACAGTTGCACCATCCTTACCTCGAAGGAGAGATACCACACCCCATTAAAGAGGTGCAGTATCCCTGTGGCGATCGAACCCCCAGGGGCACCACACAGCCTCCTATAGTCTATACTTTATATAGGAGGCTGAGAGTGTTGTATACATCATATAGACCCGCAGCCCGCACTCTAGGCCTCATATATGACGTATACCGCACTCTCAGCCTCCTATAGTCTATACTTTATATAGGAGGCTGAGTGTGTTGTATACATCATATAGACCCGCTGCCCGCACTCTAGGCCTCATATACGACGTATACCGCACTTTCAGCCTCCTATAGTATATACTTTATATACGAGGATGAGTGCAGTACATACATCATGCAGACCCACCGCCCGCACTCTAGTCCTCATATATGACATATACCGCACTTTCAGCCTCCTATAGTATATACTTTATATAGGAGGCCGAGAGCGTTATATACATCATGTAGACCCGCCGCCCGCACTCTCAGCCTCCTATAGTCTATACTTTATATAGGAGGCTGAGTGCGTTCTATACATCATGTAGACCCGCTGCCCGCACTCTCGGCCTCATATATAACTTTTACCGCACACTCAGCCTCCTATAGTCTATAATTTATATAGGAGGCTGAGTGCGTTCTATACATCATGTAGACCGGCCGCCCGCACTCTCGGCCTCATATATAACTTTTACCGCACTCGCAGCCTCCTATAGTTTATACTTTATATAGGAGGCTGACTGCATTCTATACATCATGTAGACCCGCATCCCGCACTCTAAGCTCCATATATGACGTATATCGCACTCAGCTTCCTATAGTCTATACTTTATATAGGAGGCTGAGTGTGTTGTATACATCATGTAGACCCGCAGCCCGCACTCTAGGCCTCATATATGAAGTATACCGCACTCTCAGCCTCCTATAGTATATTCTTTATTTAGGAGGCCGAGTGCGTTACATACTGTACATCATGTAGACCCGCCGCCCGCACTCTCGGCCTCATATATAACTTTTACCACACTCTCAGCCTCCTATAGTCTATACTTTATATAGGAGCCTGAGTGTGTTCTATACATCATGTAGACCCGCCGCCCGCCCTCTAAGCCCCATATATGACATATACCGCACTCTCAGCTTCCTATAGTCTATACTTTATATGGGAGGCTGAGTGCGTTCTATACATCATGTAGACCCGCCGCCCGCACTCTAAGCCTCATATATGACGTATACCGCACTCTCAGCCTCCCATAGTCTATACTTTACATAGGAGGCTGAATGTGTTGTATACATCATGTAGACCAGCCGCCCACACTCTAAGCCTCATATATGACGTATATCGCACTCTCAGCCTCCTATAGTCTACACTTTATATAGGAGGCTGAGTGTGTTATATTCATCATGTAGACCCTCCGCCCGCACTCTAGGCCTCATATATGACGTATACCGCACTCTCAGCCTCCTATAGTCCATACTTTATATAGGAGGCTGAGTGTGTTGCATACATCATGTAGACCCCCCGCCTGCACTCTAGGCCCCATATATGACGTATACCGCACTTTCAGCCTCTTATAGTATATACTTTATATAGGAGGCTGAGTGTGTTGCATACATCATGTAGGCCCGTCCGCACTCTAAGCCTCATATATGACGTATACCGCAATCTCAGCCTCCTATAGTTTATACTTTACATAGGAGGCTGAATGTGTTGTATATATCATGTAGACCCGCCGCCCGCACTCTAAGCCTTATATATGACATATACTGCACTCTTAGCTTCCTATAGTCTATACTTTATATAGGTGGCTGAGTGCATTATATACATCATGTAGACCCGCTGTCCGCACTCTAGGACTCATATATGACGTATACCGCACTCTCAATCTCCTATAGTCTATACTTTATATAGGAGGCTGAGTGTGTTGTATACATCATATAGACCCGCCGCCCGCACTCTAGGCCTCATATATGAAATATACCGCACTCTCAATTCCTATAGTCTATACTTTATATAGGAGGCTGAGTGTGTTGTATACATCATGTAGACCCGCCGCCCGCACTCTAGGCCTCATATATGACGTATACTGCACTTTCAGCCTCCCATAGTATATACTTTATATAGGAGGCCGAGTGCGTTATATACATCATGTAGACCCGCCGCCCGCACTCTCAGCCTCATATATAACTTTTACCACACTCTCAGCCTCCTATAGTCTATACTTTATATAGGGGCCTAAGTGCATTCTATACATCGTTTAGGACCCGCCGCCCGCACTCTCGGCTTCATATATAACTTTTAGCGCACTCTCAGCCTCCTATAGTATATACTTGATATAGGATGCCGAGTGCGTTATATATATCATGTAGACCCGCCGCCCGCACTCTCGGCCTCATATAGTCTTATAGTCCTACTAATATTATAAATGCGAAAGTTTGTGAATATGTATGTTTGTTACTCTTTCACGAAAAAACTACTGGACGGATTTGCATGAAACTTTACAGTAATATAAATTATACATCGGAATAACATATAGGCTACAATTTGTAATGATTTTATGTAATTTTGGTCGTAATATAACGATACATGTCAATTAAGTCGGAAAAAAAATCTGGCCTCTGAGAGCTACCTTGGCGTACGCTGACTAAACCGTTGGAGTTACACAAAGATGATGTACCGTAGAATTGTTTGTCTTGAATAGTTCGAAATAAAAGTCCTCGACAGCATATATCTACCTTTTATGTGGAAGCCACTATGACCAAAATTGTGAACCATAAATTTAATTAAATTAGATACTATTTTACAATGCACATTTTAGTATATTTATCAAACTTTTTAGTATATTTATCAAACTCTTATATACACACATACACAGGTGATATTTAAATGGCTGATTTACAGCAGTCAGAGGAGATTGATAATACAATAATTTGCCCATAGTGGATCATTGTATAGTGAGGTCACAGTTGCCGCCTGTCCACAGTCAGAATACAGGGGTGATCATATACCGTGGCCAGGTACAAGTGTGGCACAGGGGGTTCACACACGACCCCCAGGGACTGACATTTCCTAGAAACTTTGGCAGCTGTCAGTCATGAGCTCACCCTGATACATTACACTCTGGAAACAGCTGAAGGGAGAAGGATAATTTATGACACTTTCTCAGACTTAAAAAAAAAAAAATAAAATAGCCCAGAAAACAGCCCATATGTCAGGAACAGGTTATTAGGGAACTACACGTCCCAGCACGGCCTGCCCGCGCCCACAGCCCGGGGGGAGTGTGAGGCTTCCTCCTGCAGGTTGCCCGGGGGCACCGGGCCGTCATTGTCCTCACACAGGGGGTCCCCGCCGCCATTGTCCCTCCACATAACACCGTATAATAAAACATGCGCTCACCTGCGCCAGCTGCTGCAGCCGGGAAAGTTCCGAGCGCCTCACCTGGGCGGAGGGGAAGTGACTCACACACGGGGAGGGGCAGTAACCTGAGCGCGGCTCCATGGAGGATGCACACACTGCAGCCTGACAGCACCGGCAGCAGCGCTACACAAATGGCGTCCTCCCCTCCTGTGTGCAGCACAGCTCTGTGTGTGTGCAGCGCAGCATGTCACCCACAGCACCAGCAGGCTGCTCTCAGCTCCCACAGAGCACTGGGAATGGTTGCTATGGGTAACCGCGCCACAGCTGCTCCTCATAGACCAGTCATATACAACTGATATCGTCTGTACAGCGATCGTAATATAACTAATTAGATTGTTTTAGTATTTTGTTTGAACTTTACTAAGTACCTATTTTGTAATTAGTACTTATAAAAATGCCACGAAAGCGTAAGTCTAACATTTCGCAAAGCTCTAATAAAGCCCGAGCTATGAAAATAATTAGACATGATGAGACGTCTCAACAAGCCGAGCAACGAAGGCTTGAGCAGGCGGTGCGTTGTGCGGCACATAGAGCTGCAGAGACTCCAGAACAATCCCAAGCCCGACGTGAACAGAATGCGGAGTTTCTGGCGTCTCAACGGGCTGCTGAAACTCAAGAACAGTCGCAAGCCCGACGTGAACAGAATGCGGAGTTTCTGGCGTCTCAACGGGCTGCTGAAACTCCAGAACAGTCGCAAGCCCGACGTGAACAGCATGCGGAGTATCTGGCGTCTCAACGGGCTGCTGAAACTCCAGAACAGTCGCAAGCCCGACGTGAACAGCATGCGGAGTATCTGGCGTCTCAATGGGCTGCTGAAACTCCAGAACAGTCGCAAGCCCGACGTGAACAGCATGCGGAGTATCTGGCGTCTCAACGGGCTGCTGAAACTCCAGAACAGTCGCAAACCCGACGTGAACAGCATGCGGAGTATCTGGCGTCTCAACGGGCTGCTGAAACTCCAGAACAGTCCCAAGCTCGATGTCAGCAGCAAGCGACTTACATGGCGTCCCAAAGAGCCACTGAAACTTATGAAATGGCCGAATCTCGCAGACGCACTGTTGCTGAAAGGGCAGCACAGCGACGTCAAACATTTACAAGAAATACATGGATATTGTTTAATAAAGCTGCATTTGAGTATGACGAGACTCTTGATTATGAAACTCACAAGCTTATAAAAATAGAAGCAATGACCATAGATTATGTCCATTATTCCAATTACATACTAATTCTTTACTAACACGAACAATATTAAACGCAAGTAACTTCAGTCCGTCCTGTTTATTAATCAGTGTTTAGTAATCCGTTTGTGATGAAATTTGATATGGATAATTTCAAGCCTGGGGAAGGACATAGGGCTACTTTTTATGAACACACCATACAGGCGAAGATTATATAAAACTGTAAACCTGATTGACTGACACACCTAGCGGTCAACGCACAGCCGAAACCACTGAACTTAGCATCTTGAAATTTGCAGATAGGTTCTATTATAGCTTAAATGAGCACTAAGAAAGGAATTTTGATAATCCCACCCTCAAGAGTTTCCCTCTTAATATTATAGGGGTTCAAAGATTGTATGGAATCCGTCAGTTTTGAAGTTAGACATCTGAAATTTTGGATGTACGAGTAACTAAATAAGATTATTTTTTTTTACTATTAAGATTATTTTTTTTTAATATTAAAATGATCTGTCACGAAACTTAATGTGGCAGATCAAATTCCACGCGAGCGAAGCCGCGGGTAAAAGCTAGTACTTTATATAGGAGTCTGAGTGTGTTGTATATGACGCGCCCCCTGGGACATATTCCTTTTTGAGGGGAATACCCGGCACCGGATCAGATGGGGGGGGGTTGTAGTCTCCGAGCGGCTGTGACCCGGTCCCGTGCCCAGGGCGTCAAGCTCAGTTGTATGTGGCAGTCCTTACTGATGTTATAAGAGTTCTTTTGTGTCGACTACGCCACCCGTTGTAATGCGGTCACTGTGGCCGCCGCTGCAGCAGGGTCCGCTGAGGCTGATAGTGGATGTGCAGCTTGGTGGGATAACCCCCAACTGGAGGGGTATAGCCTCAGAGGGGACAGGCGCAGAGGATGGGGGTTGTGGTGGTGCGGTGCAGCCGGCAATGAAGACAGACTCGGGTTGTGCAGTTAAGGGAGTTTACTTACTGCTGATGTTTCGGTCACTCCAGCTGTTAGTGACCACCCGAGCCGTGCTGCGTCCACCAGGTCCTGGATCCGGCCAACCCCCAAACAAGTCCGGAGCGTGGCCCTGAGCTCTCCCTCTGTCCTTTCTTCAGCCGTCCCCACCAGTGATCCACCTAGGTCCAGCTCCCTCGGGCCTTCTGTTGGGCAACCCTTGGCCTTAGGTTCCCTGACCCTCCATGTGGTATGCCTTCAGGGTGGATGTAGTGGGTGGCCGTGGCAGATGCTGCCCACAGCCTCCGGTCTCTGGCTAGGGATGTTTTTGCCCCCACCAGCTTGGGTTCCGGTACCCTTGTGCTGACTCCTCACCCGGTGCTCTAATTTGGGTTCTTGGGTCCCTTCAGTCTTCCCCCTCTGGGTCTTTCTCTTTCTTTCTCCTCTCTCTCTCTCCAGGGCTGCTGTTTTCTTCTCTCTCCTCTCCAACTGACTTGTTCTCAGCGTCTGACCCTGATCTAAGTTGGTGCCCTCCTTATATATCCCTCTATGTGTGAGCTCAGGTGACCAGCACCCAATGAGCTCCTATCACTACCCAGACTGCTCCCCCTATCTGCCCCTACACTACATGGGATGTACCACCCCCCTCCCACTCCAGCCAGGAACAGGCTCGGTTGTACCTGCACATTTCTAAGTGGGAGTACCGTCGGCCTGCTCCTCTGGAATGGGATGTATGTAGTGCATGCAGTCTATCTGAGCTCAGTTCCACACTCCTTCCTTACCCGGGAGTGGAATATCACACCTCTGGGTTGAGGTGCAATACCCCTGTAGCAGCCGAATCCTCAGGGTGCTACATTCCCCCCTGGTAAATCACAGCACGTCCTCGGGCTGTAAGACATAAAACACCAAAACATACAAAATTTTTATATGAACATATAAAACATATAAACATTATATATATATAAAACTTTTTATATAAACATTCTCGTAGACTTCTCTTGTCTCTGGTTCCTCCTCCGGACACTGTGCAACGTGTGTCCGGGAAAAGTGCGACAGTCTCTTAGAAAATCTGGTTTTCTATAAAACCGGTAGGGGGCGCTTTAGGAAGCGCAACTATATACAGGGAAAGTTGAAAGTTGGCCGCTCTCAGTCCTCGGCCAGGTAGAGGGTAGGGAATGGCTGCTCACAGTCCTCAGCCTGTAGGATGAAGGGGTTAACGGGTAAACAGTTCCCTGGTCCCAACGGGGACTATTTTAGCAGCAACAGTTTCAGTTTCTATATACCCCGATTGGGTAACTATTTACAGCTCCTGCTCTGCCGCACTCAACGGCGTCTTCCTCCTGCTCTTTCTTGATATGATGTTTCTTCAGACCCGTCCGGGTCCTCTGACTCCTCCTCCCCGTACCGCAACTCCTCCTCCGTCAAGCGGTGTACGTGGAGGGCGTAAGGTCCTTTGGCACACTTGTGCCGGGTGAAAGTGACCTCGTCTCTGACGTAGAGGTCACGGCCTTTGTGACCTTCCGGCAGGTGGGACTCGACGTCTCTGCGAGTCACAAAAACGTCACCGCGGTTGTTACGGTCCCGAATAAAGCCCCACCCATGCTGCGGGTTGAACTTTATCACTGTCCCGATGGTGCGGGGACAATGCGCTGCACGGGGGTTCCTCCTAGTCCGGCTCTTCTGCTCCGCGCTCTGGATTTGGGCCTGTTGTTCTCTGACCCGCCTCTCCTCCCGTTCTCTCTTAAACTCTGCCAGCTGTTGACGGCAACACTCTGTACGTTCAGCTGCGGCTGCCCGAGTTTCTCCGGTGAACCCCATCAAATCTTCTCCCGTGGGGTCCCACACGAATTGGGCTTCTGCTAGAGGAGGCGAGACCCGAGCCACGGGCTTCGGAGCCGGGATTAGGGGCTCACACAAGGGCCCTAGTCTTTGCTGCCGCTCCAGCTCAGGGTACCCTTCGGGCCAGATGAAGGGCCGCCCGTCCGGCCATGTGAGCTGGCCGAAGAGGTCCTCCCCCAGGTGTGGCACCCTAGGTATTGCGGGCGCGGGCGCGGTGGTGGTGGCGCCCGGGTTGCCCAGGCCTTGCGGCCAGGCCTGGGGCACCTGGAAGGTGAAGGGCACCGTTAGGACGGCGGCGCCCTGGGCTACCTGGCCTTGCGGCCAGGCCGGAGGCTCCGCGGAGGTAGGGGGCGCTGTTGGTGATGCGGCGCCCGGGGGTACTAGGCCTTGCGACCAGGCTGGTGGTAATTCCTGCTTTGTCACGCTCCGGGTCGGGGCGCGTGACGTCACAGGGGTCGCTGCGGCGGCTTCCGGTCGGGGCCTAGTCCATGGCGGTGACCTGGCGGCTACGGGCACAGCAGGGGGACTTTCGGGCTCTGCGACGGGGAGCTGGGGCAGGTAAGCGGTGTCACGGCTTGGGGTATAGGCGTCCCCTTTACCTGCCTCCATGCGTTCGGCTCCCTCCTCGGCGCCGTCTCCGGCCTTGGGTCCTCCTGCGCCATCCTCAGAGGCGGTCTGCTTCCTCTTCCAGGGTAGCGTGCTCCGTTGACTGGTCTTTGCTTGCTGGGTCATCTCCCGACCCCACTCCGCCAGTATCTCGCGCTGTACCCGGGCCATCCTCCTTGCGAGGCCCTCCAGGGCAGTTTGTGCACACTCCCGGTCTCGGGGGAGCTGCGCTAGGATCTCCGCTAGACCTAGCGGGGTTGTGGACTCTAGCAGGCTCCTGACCATCGGGTCGGTGCTGCTCTGCTCGGCTTCCGGCAGGCTCCTGGCCAGCGGGCCGGTGCTGCTCTGCCCTCCTTCCTCGGTCTCTAGCAGACTCCTGGCCAGCGGGCCGGTGCTGTTCTGCTTTCTCTCCATCTCCGGGTGAGCTTCTTTGCTACCCCTCTCCAGACCTCTTGTCTCCGGGTGCGCTCGCTCCAGACTGCTCCAAGCGACACCCATCTTTTCTCTTCTCTTTCGTCTCCTCCCACTTCGAGGGCGGTCCCGGGGCAACTCGGTGACTGTCAGCTCCAGGGGGAGTTCTTTCACGCTGACAGACACCTCCAGCATCACAGTCTCTGTTGGTGGGGGCGGTTTCCACTTTTGGCGCCATTTTCTGTCCCGGCCCACGATGGGAGGTGGCCTCTTGCCCTCCTTTGGCACGCCCATAATGGCGTCCGCTGCTCTTCCAAGGCGGGAAATCTTCAGATTTGGCGGGAAGCGTCGCCCAGTGGCGGGAAACTCTGCAGATGGCGGGAACAAGTTGGAAATGGCGGACAATCGGCGGGAAACGACTGGTGATGGAGTCCGATGGCGTGGACCCTCCGGAACCGGCGGGAGACTTCTTTCTGAGGTAAACTTGCACTTTTCTTCAGGCACGCAGTACCCGGGTGTTGCGGGCACGTAATCCTGCCGACTACGCCAAAGTTGACGCGCCCCCTGGGACATATTCCTTTTTGAGGGGAATACCCGGCACCGGATCAGATGGGGGGGGTTGTAGTCTCCGAGCGGCTGTGACCCGGTCCCGTGCCCAGGGCGTCAAGCTCAGTTGTATGTGGCAGTCCTTACTGATGTTATAAGAGTTCTTTTGTGTCGACTACGCCACCCGTTGTAATGCGGTCACTGTGGCCGCCGCTGCAGCAGGGTCCGCTGAGGCTGATGGTGGATGTGCAGCTTGGTGGGATAACCCCCAACGGGAGGGGTATAGCCTCAGAGGGGACAGGCGCAGAGGATGGGGGTTGTGGTGGTGCGGTGCAGCCGGCAATGAAGACAGACTCGGGTTGTGCAGTTAAGGGAGTTTACTTACTGCTGATGTTTCGGTCACTCCAGCTGTTAGTGACCACCCGAGCCGTGCTGCGTCCACCAGGTCCTGGATCCGGCCAACCCCCAAACAAGTCCGGAGCGTGGCCCTGAGCTCTCCCTCTGTCCTTTCTTCAGCCGTCCCCACCAGTGATCCACCTAGGTCCAGCTCCCTCGGGCCTTCTGTTGGGCAACCCTTGGCCTTAGGTTCCCTGACCCTCCATGTGGTATGCCTTCAGGGTGGATGTAGTGGGTGGCCGTGGCAGATGCTGCCCACAGCCTCCGGTCTCTGGCTAGGGATGTTTTTGCCCCCACCAGCTTGGGTTCCGGTACCCTTGTGCTGACTCCTCACCCGGTGCTCTAATTTGGGTTCTTGGGTCCCTTCAGTCTTCCCCCTCTGGGTCTTTCTCTTTCTTTCTCCTCTCTCTCTCTCCAGGGCTGCTGTTTTCTTCTCTCTCCTCTCCAACTGACTTGTTCTCAGCGTCTGACCCTGATCTAAGTTGGTGCCCTCCTTATATATCCCTCTATGTGTGAGCTCAGGTGACCAGCACCCAATGAGCTCCTATCACTACCCAGACTGCTCCCCCTATCTGCCCCTACACTACATGGGATGTACCACCCCCCTCCCACTCCAGCCAGGAACAGGCTCGGTTGTACCTGCACATTTCTAAGTGGGAGTACCGTCGGCCTGCTCCTCTGGAATGGGATGTATGTAGTGCATGCAGTCTATCTGAGCTCAGTTCCACACTCCTTCCTTACCCGGGAGTGGAATATCACACCTCTGGGTTGAGGTGCAATACCCCTGTAGCAGCCGAATCCTCAGGGTGCTACATATACATCATGTAGACCCGCCGCCCGCACTCTAAGCCCCATATATGACGCATACCGCACTCTCAGCCTCCTATAGTCTATACTTTATATAGGAGGCTGAGTGCGTTCTATACATCATGTAGACCCGCCGCCCGCACTCTAAGCCTCATATATAACGTATACCGCACTCTCAGCCTCCTATAGTCTAAACTTTATATAGGAGGCTGAATGTGTTGTATACATTATGTAGACCCGCCGCCCGCACTCTAAGCCTCATATATAACTTTTACCACACTCTCAGCCTCGTATAATCTATACTTTATATAGGAGGCTGAATGTGTTGTATACATTATGTAGACCCCCGCCCGCACTCTAAGCCTCATATATAACTTTTACAGCACTCTCAGCCTCCTATAGTCTATGCTTTATATAGGAGGCTGAGTGCGTTTTATACATCATATAGACCCGCTGCCCGCACTCTAGGCCTCATATATGACGTATACCGCACTCTCAGCCTCCTATAGTATATACTTTATATAGGAGGCTGAGTGTGTTGTATACATCATGTAGACCCGTCCGCACTCTAAGCCTCATATATAACTTTTACCGCACTCTCAGCCTCCTATAGTATATACTTTATATAGGAGACCGAGTGCGTTATATACATCAAGTAGGCCTGTCCGCACTCTAAGCCTCATATATGACGTATACCAAACTCTCAGCCTCCTATAGTCTATACTTTATATAGGAGGCTGAGTGTGATATATACATCATGTAGAGCCGCCGCCCGCACTCTAGGCCTCATATATGACGTATACCGCACTCTTTGCCTTCTATAGTATATACTTTATATAGAAGGCCGAGTTTGTTGTATATATCATGTAGACCCGCCGCCCGCACTCTAGGCCTCATATATGACATATACCTCACTCTCAGCCTCTGTAATGCAGCAGCTTGCTAGCATTACTGTAAATGGTCCAGGATGTGTTTTACCTGACCATGTACCTTCCCCTTTAACTGACTGGTCACATGACTGTAACATCACACAGGTCCTGTATGCACAGTAAAGGTCTGTATACATGACTGGGACAGCACACAGGACCTATACACACAGCTGACTGATCACATGACTGTGACATCAGCAAGGTCCTGTCAGTATGTGGGTGTCTGTGCACAGGATATATAAACCCTGGTGATTTGAGACAGGTGTGTTCGGTGTGAGGCGTGAGGCCTGTGCTCCGTGTGTGTGGGACACCGTTTGTGAGAGGCCTAGTGAGGCCGAGAGTGAAGCCTGGCAGCCTGAAAGGCCGAGCCCGGATCCTGTGCGTGGATGCCAGTGGCCTTTGAGGGAGAGCCGGCTTGTTGAGGAACCCTGAAAGGCGCAGGCTGGATGTCAGGTGTGGAAGACATACCAGTAGCCTACGAGGGGACGACGGCTAGAGACCCCTACCTGGGAAGCCACAAAGCCACAGTGGTGGCAAGCGTAATGGACTGCCGCAGTTAAACCCGGCAAAGGTAATACCCTGTGCTATATGGACATTGTGATATGAACATTGCTATTTTATTACCTTGCCGTAAGCTGTAACCTGGAACAAGTGGGCCGGTGTGCCACTTGGCTCATGAACATTGTGTTTATGTGTGTCGGCGTGCCACGGAGTTGGACCCGGTGAACTGTGGCTTATGAAATAATAAACTGCAGCATTGTGAGAAAAAACGTAAAGACATTGCACGTGTGCATTGATTGATGCAGCGAAGCGAGTAACCCCCAGTATGATGACTAGCGCTGCCTTACATATGGTGCGAGAGGTAGCGGCAATGGCAGCCTGGTTGCTAGCGGCAACGACAACCCGGTTGCTAGCGTCAACGGCACAGGACGATGAGTGTGGATAAAGCATCTTGCGGCAACTCGGCGGGGTTGCGAAGATTGGCGTCGCACTCAAACCTGGTTTGCTGTGGCTCGGCGGGGCTCACGAAGTTTAAAGCATCTTGCGGCATCTCGGCGGGGTTGCGAAGATTATCGTCGCACTCAAACCTGGATTGCGGTGGCTCGGCGGGGCCACGAATATTTTTTCCGGGAGAGCGGTGAAGTGCTAGTGTGAACAGCCTACTGCGATGGCTGTGAGCAAAGCAGCAGATCTGTCTGGAGCTATTGAGCGGTTGAAGGGCCGGTTGGGACCGGAGCAGGTATTTGGGAAACTTTTACTGGACATGGTGCAGGAACCGCAGGAGCTGTGGGCACCATATGGAATGGTGGCAGTGGACCATTCTATGGACTCTCCGGGGGCGCCAGTGTTGTCCCAGAGTGCCCGGGGAGGTGGTAAGAGATGTTGTGAACTGAGTCCTAAGACTACTGCTGATTTTTTGTGTAAAAATTACCCTGCCGGTGTGGTTGTTAAAAAGGGGGCGGAGTCTAAAAAGGGGCGGATTTTCACAAGAGTGTGGAGTGTAGAAAACTGAAAATTGTTACTGGTTGTGGGTTGGTACCTCCTAAAAATGACAATGTGACCATTGATAACGGGGTAACTCCAGTAGAAGGGGGTGACGTCAAAGTGGGAGGTGACCTGTTAGTCCACAACACCATGGGGAGTGACACAGACCCCGTAGCTGACTGTGACACTATGAAAGTAAAAAGTGAGTTCAGTCAGGAGGGGCTAGACGAGGGGAGAGAGTCCCCCTCTCGTCGTCGACGGCGCAAGGGCCACAAAAAGGTTGCTCCGGTAGTCCTCGCTGAAAATGAAAATAAAGAGAATATAGTACTGTGTGCCTTTGCTTCAAGTGTGGATCCTCCTTTAGAGGTAGAAGAGGAGATGACATTGCCAGTAGCAACCTCCGGTACGGTACTGAGACAGAAGGATCAGGATCTGACAGCATTGAAAGAGAAGGTGGCCAGTCGTGACCAAGAGCTGGAGCCTATCAGGCAACAGTGTCAGAGTGACGTGCAGCAGATAAGGGAAAACCTGGGGAACGTGTCCTCAGACCAGCTGAACCTGGAGTCTAAACAGCAGAAAATATGCCAGGTTATGAGGAACTGGCAGCGAGACGTGGAGGGAAGCAACGCTGAAATTAACCATTGGAAGGAAATGTTCTACGCAATTAAGGAGGACCGCCGCAAAATCAAGGAAGAGGTTTTGCAGTTGAAGCTTGAGAAGGAGGCGCGGCAGGATGGTGTTTCTGGACGTGAACAAATCCTAGAACGACTGCGCAAACAGCTCAGCCAGGAGCTGTGTGACTCCAAGAAGGAGTGTGGTGAACGCAGTAGGGAACTGCAACAGAGTAAGAGAGATTATGAGGATCTCCTCAAGGTGAAGGAAAAACTAGAGGAGGATAAAGCGGGTGCAGAGCAAGTGCGCCAAGTGGTTGAGACCACTCTGCAAGACACCCGTGAGGAGAATGATGGTCTCCGGGGAAAGACCCTAGATCTGGAAGCTCAGTTGAAGGAGCTACAGATGTCCTGTGATGCTCTCCAGTAGGCGGAGACGTACCTTAAGGAAACAGTCAGCAAGATGTAAGCTGAGCGAGAGAGGATGGAGGAGTCCATCGGAAAAATCACAGACCAGGGCCAGAAGTCGACCGCTGATGATGGGAGGTATGAAGCAGATACCTCCTCGAGTGATGTAGGCTCTGAGGGTTCGGAGGATGTCAGAGCCGAGATAAAGCGGCTCAAGGAGTTGCTACAAACCCAGTGGACGCAAGAGAAGCGTGAGAGACTGGCTATTGAGAGACGAGTGAGCGCATTGGAGACGGAGAGGTCTGAGAGAGCTCTGCTGCTGGAAGAGCAGTTGAAGCAGGAAGAGCTACAGAGACGGGCCGCTGAGAGGCGAGTAACGGAGCTAGAGGAAGAAGTTTCCGGGCTCAAAAGTCGCCTGACAAAGTATCACTCAGTGAACGAGGCCTTCTTGGAGAAGGAAAAGGGCGAATACGTTGCACTCACTCCCTTATACCATAAGAGGGTGGACTTGAGGAGAGCTAAGAGAGTGTTAACCACAGATAAATATGAGGTGGAAGTTGTCAAGACGAAAATTCGTGAATTTGTAGCTGTGAGTC
Organism: Phyllobates terribilis; assembly: GCF_046119375.1. Taxonomy (NCBI): domain Eukaryota; kingdom Metazoa; phylum Chordata; class Amphibia; order Anura; family Dendrobatidae; genus Phyllobates; species Phyllobates terribilis. The sequence continues at coordinate 820,193,046 of NW_027362763.1, forward strand.
AGCTCAGGAGAAGCATACAGGGTGAAGAAGCTGGAGGTCAGTTGTCCCTGAAACCTGAGCTGGTTGATCATCTGGAAACCACTGGTGAGACCGAAACGTCTCGGTACAAGTGCCTCGTAGATGTACCTGAGGATTTGAGGGAAGAATGCACCCGTGAGTCCGTGCATGAGGAGTTTAAGAAGGCCGTGGGAGCCTGTAAGGTGTACTTGACCTCCGAAGCTAAACAGCTGGTGGTTCTGTCCATGACCGAAGTCACAGTGAAGAGGGTGGCGATCCTAAGTGACATGCACTGGCGATGTATTCGCACGAAGCGGTTTCTCCGGTTAAAGACGGAACAAGCCGTTAGACAACTGGAGCTGATGAGGAAAGCTCACAGTCTGCGTGAAGAGGTCATCCGGGTGCCTCATGTTCTGGTGAGAAAGCTCATTGGGAGAAGCGGTCGAGCCATGCAGATGATGGTCAAGAAGTCTGGTGTGGTGAAAGTAAGCAGTCCCCATGATCATCAGGACTGGATACCAGACGAAGACGGCATGGTGTCCTTCTCCGCTGTAGGAACAGAAGAAAGCCTAGAATATATAGGCATGCTGAGTACCGAGTGACCTACCTGCAGGAGGTAGAACAATTGAATCTCGCTAGACTGCGAGTAGATAGACAGCATCATCTGAGCAGCAGAAGATGGAAGCCGTCTAGAAATAGTGAGACCCGACAGAGAAAGGGCCCCCTAAGTAACAGAACTGCTACATCTGGAGTTAGGGACCTTTCAAGATGTCCTGAGAGTAGTGGGCGTGGGTTTAGAGGTAGTGAGACCTCCAGTAACTCAGGTTTGAGCAGCCCATACAAACGACCCCATAGAGGATGGGACAGTACGGAGTCGAACCGGTCCTTAGATACCAGGGCATGTGAGTCACACCGCTGTATGACTGACCGCTGGGAGCGGGGGAGACCTGACAAGGTTACGACTGACCGCTGGGAGCAGGGGAGGTCTGACAAGATTATGACTGACCGCTGGGAGCGGGGGAGACCTGACAAGGTTATGACCCGGAAAGGTGACCTGACGAAGTCAGTGACAGTGACAAATGGTAGGTCCCTAAGGAATGGGCTAATGTCGTTGACTAACGTTCCAGGGGCTGAGTAGCACAATTGTAAAGCACATGGTCTCTATGTGAGCTGGGGGTTATAATGTTATTGTGTATATTATGTGTTCAACCCCACAAGTTTGAACAGAGGGGGGGATATGTAATGCAGTAGCTTGCTAGCATTACTGTAAATGGTCCAGGATGTGTTTTACCTGACCATGTACCTTCCCCTTTCACTGACTTGTCACATGACTGTGACATCACACAGGTCCTGTATGCACAGTAAAGGTCTGTACACATGACTGGGACAGCACACAGGACCTATACACACAGCTGACTGATCACATGACTGTGACATCAGCAAGGTCCTGTCAGTATGTGGGTGTCTGTGCACAGGATATATAAACCCTGGTGATTTGAGACAGGTGTGTTCGGTGTGAGGCGTGAGGCCTGTGCTCCGTGTGTGTGGGACACCGTTTGTGAGAGGCCTAGTGAGGCCGAGAGTGAAGCCTGGCAGCCTGAAAGGTCGAGCCCGGATCCTGTGCGTGGATGCCAGTGGCCTTTGAGGGAGAGCCGGCTTGTTGAGGAACCCTGAAAGGCGCAGGCTGGATGTCAGGTGTGGATGACATACCAGTAGCCTACGAGAGGACGACGGCTAGAGACCCCTACCTGGGAAGCCACAAAGCCACAGTGGTGGCAAGCGTAATGGACTGCCGCAGTTAAACCCGGCAAAGGTAATACCTTGTGCTATATGGACATTGTGATATGAACATTGCTATTTTATTACCTTGCCGTAAGCTGTAACCTGGAACAAGTGGGCCGGTGTGCCACTTGGCTCATGAACATTGTGTTTATGTGTGTCGGCGTGCCACGGAGTTGGACCCGGTGAACTGTGGCTTATGAAGTAATAAACTGCAGCATTGTGAGAAAAAACGTAAAGACATTGCACGTGTACATTGATTGACACAGCGAAGCGAGTAACCCCCAGTATGATGACTAGCGCTGCCTTACACCTCCTATAGTCTACACTTTATATAGGAGGCCGAGTGCATCAAATACATCATGTAGGCCCGTCCGCACCCTAAGCCTCATATATAACATTTACCGCACTCTCAGCCTCCTATAGTCTATACTTTATATAGGAGGCCGAGTGCGTTGTATACATCATGTAGGCCCGTCCGCACTCGAAGCCTCATGTATGACGTATACTGCACTCTTAGCTTCCTATAGTCTATACTTTATATAGGAGGCTGAGTGTGTTGTATACATTATGTAGACCCACCGCCCGCACTTTAGGCCTCATATATGACGTATACCGCACTCTCAGCCTCCTATAGTCTATACTTTATATAGGAGGCCGAGTGTGTTGTATACATCATGTAGGCCCGTCCACACTCTAAGCCTCATGTATGACGTATACCGCACTCTCAGCCTTCTATAGTATATACTTTACATAGGAGGCCGAGTGAATTGTAAACATCATGTAGACCCGTCCGCACTCTAAGCCTCATATATGACGTATACCGCACTCTCAGCCTCCTATAGTCTACACTTTATATAGGAGGCCGAGTGCATTGTATACATCATGTAGGCCCGTCCGCACTGAAAGCCTCATGTATGATGTATACCGCACTCTCAGCCTCCTATAGTCTATACTTTATATAGGAGGCCGAGTGCGTTATATGCTGTACATCATGTAGACCCACTGCCCGCACTCTAGGCCTCATATATGACATATACCGCACTCTCAGCCTCCTATAGTATATACTTTATATAGGAGGCCGAGTGCATTGTATACATCATGTAGACCCGCTGCCCGCACTCTAGGCCTCATATATGACATATACCGCACTCTCAGCCTCCTATAGTATATACTTTATATAGGAGGCCGAGTGCATTGTATACATCATGTAGACCCGCTGCCCGCACTCTAGGCCTCATATATGACATATACCGCACTCTCAGCCTCCTATAGTATATACTTTATATAGGAGGCCGAGTGCATTGTATACATCATGTAGACCCGTCCGCACTCTAAGCCTCATATATGACGTATACTGCACTCTTAGCTTCCTATAGTCTACACTTTATATAGGAGCATAACACACAGAGACTAGAGCCAAATAAACTCAAGCTCATGGAAGATACATATTAAAAAATAGATTTTTATTAGAGCAGTTTAAAAGAATATCATAATATAAAAACAATATTAAAAAACAGAAACCTTCGGTTTCCAATTACTGAAACCTTAGGTATAAATAACCCACATAAGTATCAATGGCAAGTACCCTGAAAAAAGCGGCCCGTATATTTGATATTAGGCTACAGACCAATTTGATAAATATAAGAATAATCCTTATCAAAATATTATGAAGGGTAACTACAATTATAAAAAACCATAAATAACAAGTAATATAAATGTCAATACAGACCCAATTGATAGGACTATATCCAAGTTGTAAAATACGGTCAGATAATTAGCCACAATAATATATCAAAAACAAAGTATCAGAGCATAGTGCAGGGCCCACTAAAGGGATAGTACTTACAAGTAAACAGGTATTCAGCATAGGAATAAACTCCGACGACGCCGTTTCGCCGATGCTTCCTCAATGGGGGCGTGTATTGTGTGTGCATAGTGTCCGGTTTTATATGTACTCACATATGATCAGCTGTTTGGGGTCACCTGAATATTCAGAGTTAATTGGCGCATGCGTGGGTACCTGGAATTTCGTTTGCAAAAAGTGACTTCCGCAGTCAAGCGTCTGACACGCATATGATGGAACGCATGACATGTCTATTGCGCATGACTGGAAGTCAAACGAGTCCGTTCCCGCGCATGCGCACTCTCTGTTTCAGGATCCCCATATAGCAGGAGAGGAGTGTAAAAGGGGTGGAGAAAGAGGTAATGTATTGCGGTGATCCCCGTATAGTAGAAGCGGAGTTTGAGGGGGATGGAGAAAAAGATAATGTATTGTGATGATACCAACTATTAAATATGCAGTAAGGGTCCCACATAGGACTCTTTGGCGTGATAACAAGTATTCAATATGTATTATGAATTCTACATAGGACCAGAACACAGAATTAAACCCTTTAGGGACATGTAGAATCTGGAAAATATATCCCTGTGTCATAACCGATTTGTAAAAAAAGTGAAAAGAGTTGAAGTGTTAGTGACTAGTGGTTAACCCCTTAAGCCCCGCGGGTGGTTTGCACGTTAATGACCGGGCCAATTTTTACAATTCTGACCACTGTCACTTTATGAGGTAATTACTCTGGAACGCTTCAACGGATCCCCCTGATTCTGAGATTGTTTTTTCGTGACATATTGTACTTCATGATTGTGGAAAAATTTCTTCGATATCACTTGCGTTTATTTGTGAAAAAAACGGAAATTTGGCGAAAATTTTGAAAATTTTGCAATTTTCAAAATTTGAATTTTTAAGCCCTGAAATCAGAGCGATATGTCACACAAAAGAGTTAATAAATAACATTTCCCACATGTCTACTTTACATCAGCACAATTTTGGAACCAAAATTTTTTTTTTTGTTAGGGAGCTATAAGGGTTAAAAGTTGACCAGCGATTTCTCATTTTTCCAACAAAATTTACAAAACCATTTTTTTAGGGACCACATCACATTTGAAGTCACTTTGAGAGGTCTTTATGACAGAAAATACCCAAAAGTGACACTATTCTAAAAACTGCACCCCTCAAGGTGCTCAAAACCACATTCAAGAACTTTATTAACCCTTCAGGTGCTTCACAGGAATTTTTTGAATGTGGAAGAAAAAAATGAACATTTAACTTTTTTCACAAAAATGTTACTTTAGACCCAATTATTTTTATTTTCACAGGGGTAACAAGAAAAAATGGACCCCAAAATTTGTTGTGCAATTTCCCCTGGGCACGCAGATACCCAATATTTGGGGAAAAACACTGTTTGGGCGCACTGTAGGGCTCGGAAGGGAAGGAGCGCCATTTGACTTTTTGATTGTAAAATTTGCTTGAATAATTAGCGGACACCATGTTGCGTTTAGAGAGCCCCTGTGTGCCCAAACATTGGAGCTCCCCCACAAGTGACCCCATTTTGGAAACTAGACCCCCCAAGGCACCTATCTAGATGCATAGTGAGCACTTGCAACCCCCAGGTGCTTCACAAATTGATTCGTAAAAATGAAAAAGTTAAAAAAAAAACACTTTTTCATTGTTACGAATCAATTTGTGAAGCACCTAGGGGTTCCAAGTGCTCACTATGCATCTTGATAGGTGCCTTGGGGGGTCTAGTTTCCAAAATGGGGTCACTTGTGGGGGAGCTCCAATGTTTGGGCACACAGGGACTCTCTAAACGCAACATGGTATCCGCTAACAAATTGAATGGAAAATCGGCTCAAATTGTTAGCGGACACCACATTGCGTTTGGAGAGCCCCTCTGTGCCCAAACTTTGGAGCTCCCCCACAAGTGACCCCATTTTGGAAACTAGACCCCCCAAGGCACCTTTCTAGATGCATAGTGAGCACTTGGAACCCCCAGGTGCTTCACAAATTGATTCGTAATAATGAAAAAGTGAAAAAAAAAACACTTTTTCATTTTTACGAATCAATTTGTGAAGCACCTAGGGGTTCCAAGTGCTCACTATGCATCTAGATAGGTGCCTTGGGGGGTCTAGTTTCCAAAATGGGGTCACTTGTGGGGGAGCTCCAATGTTTGGGCACACAGGGACTCTCTAAATGCAACATGGTATCTGCTAACAAATTGAATGGAAAATCGGCTCAAATTGTTAGCGGACACCACATTGCGTTTGGAGAGCCCCTCTGTGCCCAAACTTTGGAGCTCCCCCACAAGTGACCCCATTTTGGAAACTAGACCCCCCAAGGCACCTTTCTAGATGCATAGTGAGCACTTGGAACCCCCAGGTGCTTCACAAATTGATTCGTAATAATGAAAAAGTGAAAAAAAAAACACTTTTTCATTTTTACGAATCAATTTGTGAAGCACCTAGGGGTTCCAAGTGCTCACTATGCATCTAGATAGGTGCCTTGGGGGGTCTAGTTTCCAAAATGGGTTCACTTGTGGGGGAGCTCCAATGTTTGGGCACACAGGGACTCTCCAAATGCAACATGATATCCGCTAACAATTTGAGCCGACAATTTGTTAGCGGATATCATGTTGCATTTGGAGAGTCCCTGTGTGCCCAAACATTGGAGCTCCCACACAAGTGACCCCATTTTGGAAACTAGACCCCCCAAGGCACCTATCTAGTTTCATAGTGAGCACTTGGAACCCCAGGTGCTTCACAAATTGATTCATAAAAATGAAAAAGTGTTTTTTTTTTCACTTTTTCATTTTTACGAATCAATTTGTGAAGCACCTGGGGATTCCAAGTGCTCACTATGCATCTAGATAGGTGCCTTGGGGGGTCTATTTTCCAAAATGGGGTCACTTGTGGGGGAGCTCCAATGTTTGGGCACACAGGGGCTCTCCAAAAGCAACATGGCGTCCGCTAACAATTTGAGCCGATTTTCCATTCAATTTGTTAGCGGATACCATGTTGCATTTAGAGAGTCCCTGCGTGCCCAAACATTGGCGCTCCCCCACAAGTGACCCCATTTTGGAAACTAGACCCCCCAAGGCACCTATCTAGTTTCATAGTGAGCACTTGGAACCCCAGGTGCTTCACAAATTGATTCATAAAAATGAAAAAGTGTTTTTTTTTTCACTTTTTCATTTTTACGAATCAATTTGTGAAGCACCTGGGGATTCCAAGTGCTCACTATGCATCTAGATAGGTGCCTTGGGGGGTCTAGTTTCCAAAATGGGGTCACTTGTGGGGGAGCTCCAATGTTTGGGCACACAGGGGCTCTCCAAAAGCAACATGGCGTCCGCTAACAATTTGAGCTGATTTTCCATTCAATTTGTTAGCGGACACCATGTCATAGTTTCATAGTTACATAGTTACATAGTTTATATGGCCGAAAAAAGACAAGCGTCCATCCAGTTCAGCCTATTTCTTGTGCACTGCAGCTATTCCGCAGCGTTGATCCAGGGGAACGCAAAAAAAACAAAAACAAAACAAAAAAAAAAAAACATGCGGTATAGGCCAATTGACATCATTGAGGAAAAAATTCACTTCCCGACACCAATCTGGATTAATTAACTATCACTAAGCATAAGATGTAATTTTATTGTTCTCAAGAAAGGCGTCCAGGCCTCTCTTGAACTCATTAAGTGAGTTGGACATCACCACTTCCTCTCCCAGAGAGTTCCAGAGTCTCACGGCTCTGACCGTAAAGAATCCCCTTCTATGCTGGTGCAGGAACCTCCTTTCCTCCAGACGCATAGTGTGCCCCCTCGTCTTAGTCACCATCCTTGGTATAAACAGGTCATGGGAGAGATCTCTGTACTGCCCCCTGATGTATTTATACATGTTTATGAGGTCTCCCCTAAGCCTTCTCTTTTCCAACGTAAATAGGCCTAATTTTGACAACCTCTCTGGGTATTCTAGTCCCTCCATTCCCTTTATTACCTTAGTCGCCCTCCTTTGTACCCTCTCTAGCTCCAATATGTCTTTCCTGAGCACCGGAGCCCAGAACTGTGCACAATATTCTAAGTGCGGCCTTACCAGCGCTTTATACAGAGGAAGAACAATGCTTTATACAGAGGAAGAACAATGTCGCGTTTGGAGAGCCCGTGATGTGCCTAAACAGTGGAGCTCCCCCACAAGTGTCCCCATTTTGGAAACTATACCCCTCAAGGATTTTATTAAGGTGTATAGTGAACATTTTGAACCCAGAGGTACGGCACAGAATTTGTTTACATTAGGTCATCATATTGAATAAGTTGTCATTATTCTTGAGCGCAAGTGCTCGCTACTTGAGTTTGCATCGGGTACTCAGGTATGCACCATGTACAGCGTGTGCTCGAGTGACATGCTCGAGTCCCTGCTCCGCATGTTTCACGGTTATTAGACACCCAAAAAAAAACATGCGGGGATCGCTCGTGCATGGCAGGCAATCCCCGTAAAGTTTTTTGGCTGCGAAGCATATGGGGCAGAGACTCGAGCATGTCACTCAAATACCCACGATACTCAATGCATACCAGAGCACCCGATGCAAACTCAAGTAGCGAGCACTTGCTCTCAACACTAGTCGCCATATCGTCATCTTTTTTTCTTACTTTTGAAAAAAATCCCAACCCCAGCCCTAACCCTAGCACAACCCTAGCCCCAGCACAACCCTAGCCCCAGCACAACCCTAGCCCCAAACCCAGCCCTAACCCTAGCCCAATCCTAACCCAAGAGTTTATTTTTGACGCCGTTCCTTGTGCGGTATAAGTGATTAGACGACTTTATTCTTCGGGTCGGTGTGATTACAGCAATGCCAGAATCATATGGGGTTTTTATGCCTGACAGCTATCACACACTAAAAGACGCATTTTTTGTAAAATCTAGTTTTTGCATCGCCATATTTTGAGAGCTATAATTTTCCAGATTTTGGCAGACAGTCATGTGATGGCTCGTTTTTTGCGGGATGAGTTGACGTTGTTATTGGTGCCATTTTCAGGCACGTGACATTTTTTGATCGCTTTCTATTCCGATTTTTGGGAGGCAGAATAAACAAAAACCAACAATTCAGGAATTGTTTTTTTTTTTTTTTTTTATTCTGTTCCACGTGTGGTAAAATTGATGAAGTAGCTTTATTCTTTGGGTCAGTACGTTTACAGCGGTACCACATTTGTATCATTTTTCTATGTTTTGGCGCTTATACACAATAAAAGCTATTTTATAGAAAAAAATATTTTTTTGTATCGCTTTATTCTGAGAGCTATAACTTTTTTATTTTTCGGCTGATGGAGGTGTATGGCGGCTTGTTTTTTGCGGGACGAGATGACGTTTTCAGCGGTATCATTTTTATTTATATGCGTCTTTTTGATCGCGTGTTATTCCACTTTTTGTTTGGCAGTATGGTGATAAAGCATTGTTTTTTGCTTCGTTTTTTTTTTTTTTTTTTTACCGTGTTCACTGAAGGGGTTAACTAGTGGGACAGTTTTATAGGTCAGGTTGTTCCGGATTCGGCGATACCAAATATGTGTACTTTTATTGTTTTTTTTTTATTTTTTTATAATAATATTTATTGATGGGTACATTATATTTTTATTTTTGGTGTATTATTTTTTTTATTTTTTTATAATATTTTTGCACATTTTTCTTTTTTTTTTTTCCACTTTCACACAGTTTATACACTTTATTACTTTGTCCCACTCTGGGACTTTCACTTTTTTTTTTCTGATCGCCTGCATGGCACAGGAATGGAGCACCATCCCTATGCCATGCAGGCTGTCAGAAGTGCACAGTGTGAAGATTGCTTGGAGATGCACTGCGCATGTCCAAGCAATCTTCCTGCTCTCTGGTGACCCGGATGTTGTCATGACGACATCGGGTCGTCATGGCAACACAAGGGAAGCCTTTGCAGACTGCGCTGGAAGCCGGAAGAGGAGGTGAGTATCGCCGATCACCTCCCCTTGCCCCCGCAATGCCGCGATCGACTTCGATCGCAGCATCGCGGGGGTTAATGTGCTGGGAACGGTGCAGGACCGCTCCCTGCACATAGTACCGGGTGTCAGCTGTGACAATCAGCTGACACCCGGCGGCGATCGCGCCCGCACAGCCTGTGTGCGCGCGCGATCGCGATGACGTACTAATACGGGTCTGGCTCTTAAGTCCCAGGGCACAGACGCGTATTAGTACGTCAGATGTTATTAAGGGGTTAAAGAGAGTGTATAGATGATGGATCACCATAGACTATCATACAAATTGAAGTTTAAAAATTATGGTGATGTGCATAGGACTATGTGAATACCTAGTATCATAAAGAGGTATGTTTATTATAAAGTGCACATTGAAATAAATGGCATGTAGAGCATAAATCTAAAATTGTGCTCTGTACATATAAAGGCCGACCGGTACATTAAATATGGTGTATTATAAAGTGCAGTTTGAAATTAAAACCTATGGTGATGTGCATATGACTATGTGAAAACACAGTATCATAAAAAAGCTATGTTTGTTATGAAGTGCACAATAAAATGAATAGCATGTAAAGCATGAATCTAAAAATGTGCAACCGCCGGCCACAACCAATCAGCGACATTGGTGCCAAATTTAAACCCCGCTCTGCTGATTGGTTGCGAACGCCGGCCGCGACCAATCAGCGATATTGACGCCAAATTTAAACCCCGCTCTGCTGATTGGTTGCGACCGCCGGCCGCGACCAATCAGCGACATTGGCGCCAAATTTAAACCCCGCTCTGCTGATTGGTTGCGACCGCCGGCCGCGACCAATCAGCGATATTGACGCCAAATTTAAACACCGTTTTGCTGAGTGGTCGCGGTCGCGACTAATCAGCGATTTTATCGCCAAATTTAAACAAGCTCTCCAGTCCTTACTAACACAGTTCGCTGATTGGTCGCGGCCGTCACCCGCAACCAATCACCGATATTGCCGCCTTTATATAGGAGGCTGAGTGCGTTATATGCATCATGTAGACCCGCTGTCTATAGGCCTCATATATGACGTATACCGCACTCTCAGCCTCCTATAGTCTATACTTTATATAGGAGGCTGAGTGCGTTCTATACGTCATGTACAGAAGACCAGCCGCCCGCACTCTAAGCCTCATATATAACTTTTACCGCACTCTCAGCCTCCTATAGTCTATACTTTATATAGGAGGCTGAGTGCGTTGTATACATCATGTAGACCCGCCGCCCGCACTCTAAGCCTCATATATAACTTTTACCGCACTCTCAGCCTCCTATAGTCTATACTTTATATAGGAGGCTGAATGCGTTCTATACATCATGTAGACCCGCCGCCCGCACTCTAAGCCTCATATATGACGTATACCGCACTCTCAGCCTCCTATAATCTATACTTTATATAGGAGGCTGAATGTGTTGTATACATCATGTAGACCCCCGCCCGCACTCTAAGCCTCATACATAACTTTTACCGCACTCTCAGCCTCCTATAGTCTATACTTTATATAGGAGGCTGAGTGCATTGTATACATCATGCAGACCCGCCGCCCGCTCTCTAGGCCTCATATATGACATATACCGCACTCTCAGCCTCCTATAGTATATACTTTATATAGGAGGCTGAGTGTGTTGCATACATCATGTAGACCCGTCCGCACTCTAAGCCTCATATATAACTTTTACCGCACTCTCAGCCCCCTATAGTATATTCTTTATATAGGAGGCCGAGTGCGTTATATACATCAAGTAGGCCCGTCCGCACTCTAAGCCTCATATATGACGTATGCCGCACTCTCAGCCTCCTATAGTCTATACTTTATATAGGAGGCTGAGTGTGTTATATACATCATCTAGACCCGCCACCCACACTCTAGGCCTCATATATGACGTATACCGCACTCTCAGCCTCCTATAGTCTATACACTGTGTGCCGAATTATTAGGCTAATGAGTATTTTGATCACATGATACTTTTTATACATGTTGTCCTACTTCAAGCTGCATAGGCTTGAGAGCTAACTACTAATTAAGTAAATCTGGTGATGTGCATCTCTGTAATGAGGAGGGGTGTTGACTATTGACATCAACACCCTTTATAAGGTGTGCTTAATTATTAGGCAACTTCCTTTCCTTTGGCAAAATGGGTCAGAAGAGAGATTTGTCCGACTCTGAAAAGTCCAAAATTGTGAGATGTCTTGCAGAGGGATGCAGCAGTCTTGAAATTTCCAAACTTTTGAAGCGTGATCACCGAACAATCAAGAAATATCTTAAGACTGATTTTTCAAAGGTTTTATGGACTGATGAAATGAGAGTGACTCTTGATATGCCAGATGGATGGGCCAGAGGCTGGATCAGTAAAGGGTAGAGAGCTCCACTCCGACTCAGACGCCAGCATGGTGCAGGTGGGGTACTGGTATGGGCTGGTATCATCAAAGATGAACTTGTGGGACCTTTTCGGGTTGAGGGTGGAGTGAAGTTCAACTCCCAGACCTACTGCCAGTTTCTGGAAGACAACTTCTTCAAGCAGTGGTACAGGAAGAAGTCAGTATCGTTCAAGAAAAACATGATTTTCATGCAGGACAATGCTCCACCACATGCATCCAACTACTCCACAGCGTGGCTGGCCAGTAAAGGTCTAAAAGAAGAAAAAATTATGACATGACCCCCTTGATCACCTGATCTCAACCCCATAGAGAACCTGTGGTCCATCTTAAAATGTGAGATCTACAGGGAGGGAAAACAGTACACCTCTCGGAACAGTGTCTGGGAGGCTGTGGAGGCTGCTGCACGCAATGTTGATCGAAAACATATCAAGCAACTGACAGAATCTATGGATGGAAGGCTGTTGAGTGTCATCGTAAAGAAAGGTGGCCATATTAATCACTAATTTTTGGGGCTTTTGTTTTTGCATGTCAGAAATGTTTATTTCTAAATTTTGTGCACTGATATTGGTTTACTTGGTGAAAAGAAACAAGTGAGATGGGATTATATTTGTTTTTTATTAAGTTGCCTAATAATTCGGCTCAGTAATAGTTACCTGCACATACAGATATCCTCCTAAGATAGCCAAATCTAAAAAAAACCCAACTCCAACTTCCAAAAATATTAAGCTTGGATATTTATGAGTCTTTTGGGTTGATCAAGAACATACAGTTCAAACCAAAAGTTTGGACACACCTTCTCATTTAAAGATTTTTCTGTATTTTCATGACTATGAAAATTGTACATTCACACTGAAGGCATCAAAACTATGAATTAACACATGTGGAATTATATACATAACAAAAAAGTGTGAAACAACTGAAAATATGTCTTATATTCTAGGTTCTTCAAAGTAGCCACCTTTTGCTTTGATGACTACTTTGCACACTCTTGGCATTCTCATAGTCATGAAAATGCAGAAAAATCTTTAAATAAGAAGGTGTGTCCAAACTTTTGGTCTGTACTGGAGTTGTTGATCAATAATAAAATTAATCCTCTAAAATACAACTTGCCTAATAATTCGGCACACAGTGTACTTTATATAGGAGGCTGAGCGTATTGTATACATCACGTAGACCCGCCGCCCGCACTCTAGGCCCCATATATGAGGTGTACCGCATTTTCAGCCTCCTATAGTATATACTTTATATAGGAGGCTGAGTGCGTTGTATACATCATGTAGACCCGCCGCCCGCACTCTAGGCCTCATATATGACATATACCACACTCTCACTCTCAGCTTCCTATAGTCTATACTTTATATAGGAGGCTGAGTGTGTTGTATACATCATATAGACCCGCCGCCCGCACTCTAGACCTCATATATGACGTATACCGCACTTTCAGCCTCCTATAGTATATACTTTATATAGGAGGCCGAGTGCATTATATACATCATGTAGACCCGCTGTCCGCACTTTCGGCCTCATATATAACTTTTACCGCACTCTCAGCCTCCTATAGTCTATACTTTATATAGGAGGCTGAGTGCGTTCTATACATCATGTAGACCCGCCGCCCGCACTCTAAGCCCCATATATGAAGTATACCGCACTCTCAGCTTCCTATAGTCTATAACTTATATAGGAGGCTGAATGTGTTGTATACATCATGTAGACCCGCCGCTCGCACTCTAAGGCTCTTATATAACTTTTACCGCACTCTCAGACTCCTATAGTCTATACTTTATATAGGAGGCTGAGTGCGTTGTATACATCATATAGACCCGCCACCCGCACTCTAAGCCTCATATATGACGTATACCACACTCTCAGCCTCCTATAGTATATACTTTATATAGGAGGCTGAATGTGTTGTATACATCATGTAGACCCGCCGCTCGCACTCTAAGGCTCATATATAACTTTTACCGCACTCTCAGCCTCCTATAGTATATACTTTATATAGGAGGTTGAGTGCGTTGTATGCATCATGTAGACCCGCCGCCTGCACTCTAGGCCTCATATATGACGTATACCGCACTCTCAGCCTCCTATAGTCTATACTTTATATAGGAGGCTGAGTGTGTTGTATAAATCATGTAGACCTGCCGCCTGCACTCTAGGCCTCATATATGACGTATACCGCACTTTCAGCCTCCTATAGTATATACTTTATATAGGAAGCCGAGTGCGTTGTATATGTGTCACCCTGGCCTGGATGCCACAAGTGTAAATAAAGCTGTGTCTGAGAGCAAGGGGGAGGTTCTCTAGTCAGGGGAATATTAGCATGCAATGCCTCCTGTCTCAGGCCAGTAGGGGGAGCTGGCTGCCCCTATAAAAGCTGGTACTGGGGGCAGGGTTAGGGAGAACTGGATGACCTGTCTCAGCACTGAGACGTGTCCCGGAGCAGAGCAGGGACAGAAAGTTGTATTGCACCTAAGAGGAAGTGTGGCAGGAGGAGAGCCACAAGCCAGAGACAAGAGGCGAAGTGAGCCTGTCTTGGCAGATAGAGGACTTAATTTACCAGACTTTGGTGTCTGAGGCTGGGAGGATTCCACATCCTACAGCAGATAACCAGTCCGCAGGGGACTGTATATTCCTTGGCCTAAGAAGCCTGGAGGCCCTGCCACAACAGAAGGGACCAGCAAAGCCGTATCAGGCTGGGAGCAGAAAGGAACCCACGTCGCAGGCCATACAGGCGAGAATACACGGAGAGCTCAGAAACGTGGGCTGTTACCCTATAAGAAGGAGATAGCCAGAAGGAGCGCAGAAAGCACGGTAGGCCTACACCCTCACCCTGACCAGGGCCAATTTCCCCATTGCTCTCAGACATCCAGGTCCCCTCCTAGCCGGGACTGTTTGTGGGTCAGTTTACCTGTTCTAGTAAAGACCCTGGACTGCAACCTGTTGTCTGTGTGCTCCTTGCTCCTCCAGCACTATCAGCACTGGGACTCTCACTACCATCACTCCCACCATCCACTACACTGCCCTGGGGCCGCACTCTTCCCGTGGGGAGTCACACCACCCCAGCTGCATACATCATCAGCCCCAGCGGTCTGCCTTGCAGCGGCGGTTCCTAATGACCGCAAATGCACGGGTGGCGTAGTCGGACATAATCATCAGCACATAACAAACTACCACTGGCCTGACCACCCTGAGCCATGGAACCGGGTTGCCACTACTACTCCCACCGTTTCCCTATTGCCCGGATCCGAGTGCCCCACGGCCCAAGGGGCGAGTCTGCTTTGGCGTAGTCGGCAGGATTGCAAACAACCCGCCACAAACGGGTATTGCGTGCCTGAAAAACACTCTGCACTTACCTGAAAAGAGGTTTCCCGCCATCCGGAGCCGTTTCCCGCCATTTCCACGCCGTCTCCCGCCATCTTCCGTTCGTTCCCGCAATCTTCAGCCGTTTTCCCGCCATCGGACGTCATCTTCAGGACGCCGTGCGGGAAGAAGAGGGGCGTGGACGTCCAAACCGCGTGCGATCCGAAGCTCTGCCCCACGCACCGACGCTGCGCAAGGTCCTGGAAGGGAGAGAGAGCGACGCTGACGTCATCAGGAGGCAACCAAGGTCCTCGTCCAGAGCAGCAGCAGCGGAGCCGCGGCCTACAGAAGAGGATCATCGGAAGGTAGACCACGCTTAACTAGGGGAGAGGAAGATGTCGGACACGGAGACGCCCACTACCACCAACGCAGCTGCAGCAGCGGTGATGCCCTTTTCTCTGCCCTACATCCCTGGAGCGGCCTGGCTGCCCAAGTACTCAGGGGAGCCCCATGCCCTAACTGACTTTAAGGAAAGGCTGTACAGTTTGTTCCAGGTTTACCCCCTGACAGGAACAGAAGGTCAGCATATTGACAGGGCAGTTAACTGGCGCAGCCCAGCGGGAGGTAAAGTCATGGCCCGCTGAGGAGAAAAGAACTGTAAAGGGTATTCTGGCCCGGCTGCGGGGTACCTGTGACACACGTACCTCCGCTGAGATTAAAATGAGGTTCTATGGATGTAAGCAGCGGGCACAGGACAGCATCAGAGACTATGCCCTAAATCTGCAGGAAGCCTTGAGGGCTATCCCACAAACTGACCCTGGCAGCGTGCAGGAAACAGATAAGCTGCTAACAGAACAATTCATAGAAGGTCTGCTGTCTAGCGCCCACAGGGCCCAACTGCGCCTCATGTTCTTTCAGAACCCTGATCTGACCTTTGCCCAATTTAAGTACAGGACCATAAGGGTGCTCCGTGAACCCTCAACCAGTGGCGCTATAAACCCCCGGCGCCCTGCTCTTACCTACCACCAGGAGGCGGCGCGCTCCTCTATGGACTCCGTGGGGGCTGATGGACAGGCTGTGAACCAAGCCCCGTCGAAAGATCTGCACCACCAAGTCCAGGAGCTGACCAAGAGCGTCGCGGCATTGACCAGGACCGTCCAGGCGTTGCAAGTGGACCCGTCAAGACCCATCGAGTTGGCTTCAAGTCCGGAGGATGTCCCGTGGCGTCGACAGAGTAGGATCCCGTCGTTCCGAGCGAGGCCCACAGACCGCTACGCAGAGGATGGACAGCCCATTTGCGTCGATGCAACCAGCCCAGACACATTTCCAGGTACTGTAATTTAAACGGGTCCGACCTGGGGCAGAGGGCCAACCCCCAGGCATAAGATCACCAGGCCCTTATAATTGGTGTGATAAGTACGTTGGGGGGCGCCCGGTTTTACCCGTGGTGCTGGACGGTATCCCCATGAGCGCCTTGCTGGATACTGGGTCACAAGTAACCACTATCCCTTATGTACTTTTTAAGCAGTATTGGACTGATGCTGATATCACACGGGAACCAGACAGTAACTTGAGCATCATCGCCAGTAATGGCTTACCCATGCCGCAGATGGGGTTCAAGGAGATGACCATTAAAATTGGTAAAGTTGAACTGTCGGCACAGGGAGTGATTATTGTGGACATTGACCGTCGTGAAAGTCACCCTAAAATAACTGTGGGTACTAACGTGATTGAAAATTGTCTTTCAGAGGTAATTGTAATTCTACAACAGGTGGCGGTGAATGCTAGTTCCAGCCAACAGAGAGTCCTTAACAAGGAGATAAAAGCTCTGATGAGACGGCAGCAGGTAGAACTGTCTGGTGGTGAGATCAGTAGCGTAAGACTGAGTGACCCATTCCCCATTTCCATGCCTCCAAAAAGTGAAATGATGATCTGGTGTCGGACTGCAATCGGGTTGAGAGGTAGAGACTACCAAGCCATGGTAGAACCCGTGTACTCCGACAGCAGGCCCACCATTTTGACAGCACGGGGGGTGGTTGATGTCGGTCATGGGAGGGTGCCCGTCCGCATCCTCAACATTGGGGAGAGGGAAGTACACTTACCCAGGTACGCTACACTCGCCAAACTGTTTGTTGTCGAGCACAAAGCTATCAGGGCCGTGGAACCCTTGCCTCCATCTCCACAGGCGGAGGGTAATGGCTCCCAGAAACAAAAGGAGGACTGGTGCCAGAACTCCATGTGGGTGCTGACTCCACTCCCCTGCACCAAAAACAAGGAGTCTACCAGGTGGTACAGGAGTACGAGAGAGTCTTTAGTAACTTCGGCAGAGTAAAAGGGATAGAACACCACATCCCCACAGGGAGCCACCCACCAATAAAAGAGAGGCACAGACCTGTACCCCCTGCACATTATCAGAACGCAAAGGGCATGCTAAGAGAGATGAAAGGATCTGGGGTCATTAGAGACAGCTGTAGCCCCTGGGCAGCCCCCTTGGTTCTTTTCAAAAAGAAAGACGGCACCATGAGAATGTGCGTAGACTATAGACAAATCAACCGTATCACCCACAAAGACGCATACCCGCTGCCTAGAATAGAGGAGTCTTTAGCCGCACTAAAATCAGCTAACTTCTTTTCTACTTTGGACCTTACTAGCGGGTACTGGCAGGTTCCTGTGGCAGAGGCTGACAAGGAGAAGACCGCCTTCACCACCCCGATGGGACTGAGAGAGTTCAACTGTATTCCTTTCAGGCTCTGCAACACACCAGGGACCTTCCAGCGGCTGATGGAATGCTGTCTAGGGCACCGAAACTTCGAGACGGTCCTCCTTTACCTGGACGAAGTGATCGTCTATTCGAAAACTTACGAGGACCATCTAAAGCACCTGGCCGAGGTGTTCGAAGCCCTGGCAGGATATGGCCTGAAGGTGAAACCATCAAAGTGTCAACTGCTGAAACCAAAGGTCCAGTACCTAGGGCACGTGGTAAGCACAGAAGGAGTGGCCCCCGACCCTGACAAGGTCACGGCAATCAAGAGCTGGCCAAGCCCCTCGAACATCAAAGAGGTGAGACAGTTTCTCGGATTGGTAGGCTACTACCGAAGGTTCATCCCCGGGTTCACTAAGATGGCAGCTCCTATGCAGGACCTCCTAATCGGACAGTCTAAGTCCAGGAGCCAAAAGCCGCCCTTCAAGTGGGATAAACTGGAAGAGGAGTCCTTCCGCCAGTTGAAGATGGCCCTCACGCGGGATGAGATCCTGGCCTACCCTGATTATTGTCAGCCTTTTATTCTCCACACGGACTCCAGTAATGTGGGACTGGGAGCCGTACTGTCCCAAAACCAACAGGGCAGAGAAAGGGTGATCGCGTACGCCAGCCGGAAGCTGAGGCCCACCGAGAGGAACCCGGAGAATTACAGCTCCTTCAAGCTAGAATTCTTGGCGGTGGTGTGGGCCGTGACGGAACGTTTCAAGCATTACCTGGCCTCCGCAAAGTTCACCGTGTACACGGACAACAACCCGTTGACACACCTGGACAATGCAAGACTGGGTGCCCTAGAACAGTGGTGGATGGCCCATCTCTCCAACTATGACTTCGTGATCAAGTACCGGGCCGGCAAAACCAATGCCAACGCTGACGCCCTATCGAGGATGCCTCACTTACCTGAAGGTGACGAAGACCCAGAAGAGCTGGAGGAGGTAGAACTCCCCGCGTTTCACCGGTATGGAGCCGCTCAATACTCCCACTGCGTGAAGGAGGAGGATCTAACAACAGTGATGATCAATCCCATACCTCACCACAGATGGGCCGAGACCCAAGATAGTGACCCTGCCATCTGCCTGGTGAAAGATCTGCTGACCCAGGAAGACGCCCGCATGGATCCGGATGCTCTAGAGGAAGCCAAGCAGCTGTGGAAGGAGAAGAGCAAGCTGTTCCTCTACAAGGCAAGCTATGTAGAAGGATTGTCAACCACCGGACCCATGAGCTGACCTGGCAAGTCGTGGTACCAAGGCGGGATGCAGCTATGGTCCTGGGGGCTTACCATGACAGAGCGGGGCACTTCGGTTGGAAGAAACTGGAGTTCCTGCTAAGCAGACGGTTCTTTTGGGTCGGCATGAGAGGGGCTGTAGAAAAGTGGTGCAGAGACTGTGGCCCTTGTCACCTAAGGAGGAAGGACCGCACCAGCCAGAAGACACCCTTGAGGCCCATCGTCACCACGCAGCCTCTTGAGCTGGTAGCTCTAGACCATGTCAAGTTGGCTCCAATCCGGTCAGGGTACATCTACGCCCTGACAATCGTGGACCACTATTCCCGTTTTCTCATGGTGGTCCCGGTAAAAGGATTGACAGCCCAAACAGCGGCCAGAGCCTTCCAGCAATACTTCTGTCGTCCACACGGGTATCCGGAACAGGTCCTGACAGACCAGGGTCCAGCGTTCGAGGCTGAAATCTTCCAAGAGTTCTGCAAGCTCTATGGCTGTAAGAAGATTCGTACAACGCCTTACCACCCCCAAACCAACGGGATGTGTGAGAAGATGAACAATATAATCATTGATCTCCTGAAGACATTGCCCCTGGAGGAACGCAGCCTGTGGCCAGAAAAACTGCCGGACCTAATAGACCTATACAACCATATCCCGGTGAATGCTACAAACTGCACCCCGGCTTACCTGATGCGAGCCAGACCAGGTAAGCTGCCCGTAGACCTGGAGATGGGAGTCCTAACGCCTGAGGACACCTCCCCGGATGCAGACTGGGATACGGAAAGGCAACTGCAGTACAAGAAGGTACAGGAGAGTGTGGAGAGGAGCCTGGCCCAGGTGAGAGAAAGGCAAGAAAGACTCTTCAACCAACATGCCCCTGCTGGTCCCCTAGAACCTGGTGAGCAGGTCCTGAAGCGGAAGAGAAGGCTACATAAGTTGGACGACCAGTGGGAAAGGGAACCCTACACCGTACTGCAGTCTGACCACGACAATCCAAAGGTGTGCGTAATCACCAAGGACGGAGGAGAAACCACGAGTTTCGTCTCCAGGGACCACCTCAAAAGATGCCCCGAGCAACTCCGTAGTGAAGAAGAGGATCAGAGTGACCTTGAACCCGCAGAGGACAAGGAAGAAATGATCAGCACCGTTCTCGGAGAGTTCCCTCAGTCCTGGACTCGCATAAATGATGCCATAGTGGTACCCGTCCTGCATTTCCTGCAACCGGCACAGCAACAACCAACACCAGAGTCGGAAGGTAAAGAGGAGCAAGCAGTTCCAGAGGCAGAAGAGCCTGTACCCGCAGCCCAGGAGAGTCAACCCTCTGCTGACAGTGAGCCTGCCATGCCTGCGGTAAGCCAAAAGACCCAGAGACAGCTACCTGCCCTACCTGTACACCCAGCTGGTAGCTGGACCCCTAACGCTAGTGGGGAAAGCCAGGTCGGTCCACCACCAGACAGTGGGTTAAGAAGGTCAACCAGGAGCACAAAGGGGCAGATACCCGCTCGCTGGAAAATATAGGGCGCACTAAAATTGTAAATAACCCTGTTGCCAAATGTTGAATTGTTTGCCAAGTTACATGCGTGATTATTAATAGTGTGTTTCAGTTTCTTGCAGCCACCGTAAGGACTCAAAGGTTATGGACTTTTTTTATAACCGGGACCTTGTATGGACTGCGTTTGGAGCCTGACCAAGGAATGAACTAAGACTGTAAAGGACTTGGGGTAGGACAGACCCCCATCTGGTTAAGGCTCCCCGTTGTGTTGGTGATATGGACACCCGGTCACAGGCCACACTGTGACCTTAAGAACTCAATCTGTGCGTCGTCTGTCTGTTAATGTTTTATGGTTATGCATATTGTCTTTGTTTATTGTTTAGTCCCGGAGTACTAAATTTTACTAGGGGGGAATGTGTCACCCTGGCCTGGATGCCACAAGTGTAAATAAAGCTGTGTCTGAGAGCAAGGGGGAGGTTCTCTAGTCAGGGGAACATTAGCATGCAATGCCTCCTGTCTCAGGCCAGTAGGGGGAGCTGGCTGCCCCTATAAAAGCTGGTACTGGGGGCAGGGTTAGGGAGAACTGGATGACCTGTCTCAGCACTGAGACGTGTCCCGGAGCAGAGCAGGAACAGAAAGTTGTATTGCACCTAAGAGGAAGTGTGGCAGGAGGAGAGCCACAAGCCAGAGACAAGAGGCGAAGTGAGCCTGTCTTGGCAGATAGAGGACTTAATTTACCAGACTTTGGTGTCTGAGGCTGGAAGGATTCCACATCCTACAGCAGATAACCAGTCCGCAGGGGACTGTATATTCCTTGGCCTAAGAAGCCTGGAGGCCCTGCCACAACAGAAGGGACCAGCAAAGCCGTATCAGGCCGGGAGCAGAAAGGAACCCACGTCGCAGGCCATACAGGCGAGAATACACGGACAGCTCGGAAACGTGGGCTGTTACCCTTTAAGAAGGAGATAGCCAGAAGGAGCGCAGAAAGCACGGTAGGCCTACACCCCAACCCTGACCAGGGCCAATTTCCCCATTGCTCTCAGACATCCAGGTCCCCTCCTAGCCGGGACTGTTTGTGGGTCAGTTTACCTGTTCTAGTAAAGACCCTGGACTGCAACCTGTTGTCTGTGTGCTCCTTGCTCCTCCAGCACTATCAGCACTGGGACTCTCACTACCATCACTCCCACCATCCACTACACTGCCCTGGGGCCGCACTCTTCTTGTGGGGAGTCACACCACCCCAGCTGCATACATCATCAGCCCCAGTGGTCTGCCTTGCAGCGGCGGTTCCTAATGACCGCAAATCCACCGGTGGCGTAGTCGGACATAATCATCAGCACATAACGGACTACCACTGGCCTGACCACCCTGAGCCACGGAACCGGGTTGCCACTACTACTCCCACCGTTTCCCTATTGCCCGGATCCGAGTGCCCTACGGCCCAGGGGGCGAGTCATATACATCATGTAGGCCAGTCCACACTCTAAGCCTCATATATGACGTATACCGCACTCTCAGCCTCCTATAGTCTATACTTTATATAGGAGGCTGAGTGTGTTGTATACATCATATAGACCCGCCGCCCGCACTCTAGGCCTCATATATGACGTATACCGCACTCTCAGCCTCCTAAAGTCTATACTTTATATGGGAGGCTGAGTGTGTTGTATACATCATATAGACCCGCTGCCCGCACTCTAGGCCTCATATATGACATATACCGCACTCTCAGCCTCCTATAGTCTATACTTTATATAGGATGCTGAGTGTGTTGTGTACATCATATAGACCCGCCGCCCGCACTCTAGGCCTCATATATGATGTATACCGCACTCTCAGCCTCCTATAATATATACTTTATATAGGAAGCTGAGTGTGTTGTATACATCGTGTAGACCCGTTCCCACTCTAAGCCTCATATATAACTTTTACCGCACTCTCAGCCTCCTATAGTATATACTTTATATAGGAGGCCGAGTATGTTATATACATTAAGTAGGCCCGTCCGCACTCTATGCCTCATATATGACGTATACCGCCTCTCAGCCTCCTATAGTCTATACTTTATATAGGAGGCTGGGTGTGTTATATACATCATGTAGACTCGCCGCCCGCACTCTAGGCCTCATATATGACGTATACCGCACTCTCAGCCTCCTATAGTCTATACTTTATATAGGAGGCCGAGTGCATTGTATACATCATGTAGGTGTGGCGCCCCTGAGGGTTCAGTTGCCACAGGGGTACTGCAGCTCATAAAAAAGGTGTGGTATCTCCTCTCCGAGGTAAGGATATAGCACCACACAGGACCCCACTACACACTCAACACCACACTACTCCCGTTCTGTAGGGGGTGTAAAGCACAATGTGCTGCCCCGGTCCTGAATGGAAGAGTAAGGGGGGA
Organism: Phyllobates terribilis; assembly: GCF_046119375.1. NCBI lineage: Eukaryota > Metazoa > Chordata > Amphibia > Anura > Dendrobatidae > Phyllobates > Phyllobates terribilis. The sequence continues at coordinate 820,216,226 of NW_027362763.1, forward strand.
ACCAAAGAAAGGGGGAACCTTGTAGTGAGTGAGGGTGGAGGAAGCACTTTATTAAGCACTTAATAGATTCATATAAATTGGGAGGCCATTTTAATAACCGGGTCTTTGGTCGCAGTTCCCTGAGCGGTTAGTCAGTACAAGCTGCAGCTGCTTTAGGATGCTGCGATTCCCGGTCTCAGGCTTCGAGACTGGGGATCGGAGCAGAGTTGAGTTATAGCCAGCTCTGTCCTGGATCTTAGTCCATACTAGAAGGCCCAGGAGGGGAGCAGAGGAGAGAAGCTCCACAGGCGAAAGGATCTCAGGGGGTGCGGACAGAGCGGAGTCGCCACCTACTACCCTTATTCTGGCCCTGCCAGAGGGACTCCTGCCGCAAGAGGGGGTACCGGTCCCCGATTATCTGACTTTGCACTTCACGTCCCTGTCAGAGAAGTCCGGAGACTGAAGTGGATCCCAGGGGGATACGGACGGAGGGGAGTTGCCACCTGTATTCCTTAATCTGCTTTTATCCAGAGGGACGCGGCCTAACGCCACTTTCACACCACAGTCACCAATAAGGGACCCAGTCACTCCGGGAGCTAGAGGCTACCCTTTAAGGACATCGCAGTACCCGTACGGGACTCGGTGGGGAACATAAGGTGGTTCAAGAACAGCTAGAGAGAGGAACACTCTGGTGCAGGGGTCCTGTCAAGTGCACCTGAACTACCCGCAGTGTGCTGAACCCCTTCCTGGTGGCCGCAGCGCGCTGTGAGAAGCAGAGGGAAGCTTTGCACCTGCTACCACACTACCGTGAGTAAAACTTGGAAGACTTCACCTTGTCTCTGTAATTCCTTCCTTCACCCTTGTCTCCTATAGTCTATACTTTATATAGGAGGCTGAGTGTGTTGTATACATCATGTAGACTTGCTGCCCGCACTTTAGGCCTCATATACTGTATGACGTATACCGCACTCTCAGCCTCCTATAGTCTATACTTTATATAGGAGGCTGAGTGTGTTGTATACATCATATAGACCCGCCGCCCGCACTCTAGGCCTCATATATAACGTATACCGCACTCTCAGCCTCCTATAGTCTATACTTTATATTGGAGGCTGAGGGTGTTGTATACATCATGTAGACCCGCTGCCCGCACTCTAGGTCTCATATATAACGTATACCGCACTTTCAGCCTCCTATAGTATATACTTTATATATAAGGCTGAGTGTGTTGTATACATCATATAGACCCGCCGCCCGCACTCTAGGCCTCATATATGAAGTATATCGCACTCTCAGCCTCCTATAGTCTATACTTTATATTGGAGGCTGAGGGTGTTGTATACATCATGTAGACCCGCTGCCCGCACTCTAGGCCTCATATATGACGTATACCGTACTTTCAGCCTCCTATAGTATATACTTTATATAGGAGGCCGAGTGCGTTATATACATCATGTAGATCCGCCGCCCGCACTCTAGGCATTATATGACGTATACCGCACTCTTAGCCTTCTATAGTCTATACTTTATATAGGAGGCCGAGTGTGTTGTATACATCATGTAGACCCGCCGCCCGCACTCTATGCTTCATATATGACGTATACCGAACTCTCAGCCTCCTATAGTCTATACTTTATATAGGAGGCCGAGTGCGTTATATACATCATGCAGGCCCGTCCTCACTCTAAGCCTCATATGTAACATTTACCCCACTCTTAGCCTTCTATAGTATATACTTTATATAGGAGGCCGAGTGTGTTGTATACATCATGTAGACCCACCGCCCGCACTCTAGGCCTCATATATGACGTATACTGCACTCTCAGCCTCCTATAGTCTATACTTTATATAGGAGGCTAAGTGTGTTGTATACATCATATAGACCCGCCGCCCGCACTCTAGGCCTCATATATGACGTATACCGCACGCTCAGCCTCCTATAGTCTATACTTTATATAGGAGGCCGAGTGCGTTATATACATCATGCAGGCTCGTCCTTACTCTAACCCTCATATGTAACATTTACCCCACTCTCAGCCTCCTATAGTATATACTTAATATAGGAGGCCGAGTGCGTTGTATACATCATGTAGGCCCGTCCGCTCTCTAAGCCTCATATATGACGTATACTGCACTCTTAGCTTCCTATAGTCTATACTTTATATAGGAGGCTGAGTGCGTTATATACATCATGTAGACCCGCTGTCCGCACTCTTGGCCCCATATATGACGTATACCGCACTCTTAGCCTTCTATAGTATATACTTTATATAGGAGGCCGAGTGTGTTGTATACATCATGTAGACCCACCGCCCGCACTCTAGGCCTCATATATGACGTATACTGCACTCTCAGCCTCCTATAGTCTATACTTTATATAGGAGGCTAAGTGTGTTGTATACATCATATAGACCCGCCGCCCGCACTCTAGGCCTACTTTATATAGGAGGCTAAGTGTGTTGTATACATCATATAGACCCACCGCCCGCACTCGAGGCCTCATATATGACGTATACTGCACTCTCAGACTCCTATAGTCTATACTTTATAGAGGAGGCTAAGTGTGTTGTAGCTGACTCGCCCCCTGGGCCATGGGGCACTCGGATCCGGGCAATAGGGGAACGGTGGGAGTAGTAGTAGCAACCCGGTTCCTTGGCTCAGGGTGGTCAGGCCAGTGGCAGTCCGTTATGTGCTGATGATTATGTCCGACTACGCCACCCGTGAATTTGCGGTCATTAGGAACCGCCGCTGAAAGGCAGACCGCTGGGGCTGATTATGTGTGCAGCTGGGATGGTGTGACTCCCCACGGGAAGAGTGTGGCCCCAGGGCAGTGTAGTGGATGTTGGGAGTGATGGGAGTGAGAGTCCCAGTGCTGATAGTGCTGGAGGAGCAAGGAGCACACAGACAACAGGTTGCAGTCCAGGGTCTTTACTAGAACAGGTAAATTGACCCACAAACAGTCCCGGCTAGGAGGGGACCTGGATGTCTGAGAGCAATGGGGAAATTGGCCCTGGTCAGGGTGAGGGTGTAGGCCTACCGTGCATTCTGTGCTCCTTCTGGCTATCTCCTCCTTATAGGGTAACAGCCCACGTTTCCGAGCTCTCCGTGTATTCTCGCCTGTATGACCTGCGACGTGGGTTCCTTTCTGCTCCCAGCCTTGAACGGCTTTGCTGGTCCCTTCTGTTGTGGCAGGGCCTCCAGGCTTCTTAGGCCAAGGAATATACAGTCCCCTACGGACTGGTTATCTGCTGGGGGATGTGGAATCCTCCCAGCCTCAGACACCAAAGTCTGGTAAATTAAGTCCGCTATCTGCCAAGACAGGCTCTCTTCGCCTCTTGTCTCTGGCTTGTGGCTCTCCTCCTGCCACACTTCCTCTTAGGTGCAATACAACTTTCTGTCCCTGCTCTGCTCCGGGACACGTCTCAGTGCTGAGACAGGTCATCCAGTTCTCTCTAACCCTGCCCCCAGTACCAGCTTTTATAGGGGCAGCCTGCTCCCCCTACTGGCCTGAGACAGGAGGTACTGCATGCTAATGTTCCCCTGACTAGAGAACCTCCCCCTTGCTCTCAGACACAGCTTTATTACATTTTGTGGCATCGAGGCCAGGGTGACACATTCCCCCCTAGTGAAATTTAGTACTCCGGGACTAAACAGTAAACAAGAACAATATGCATAACCACAAAACATTAGTAGACAAACGACGCACAGGCTGAGTTCTTAAGGTCACAGTGTGGCCTGTGACCGGGTGTCCATATCACCAGCACAACGGGGAGCCTTAACCAGGTAGGGGTCTGTCTTACCCCAAGTCCTTCACAGTCTTAGTTCATTCCTGGGTTAGGCTCCGAACGCAGTCCATACAATGTCCCGGTTATAAAAAGTCCATAACCTTTGAGTCCTTACGGTAGCTGCAAGAAACTGAAACACACTATTAATAAACATACATGTAACTTGGCAAACAATTCAACATTTGGCAACAAGGTTATTTACAATTTTAGTACACTCTATATTTTCCAGCGAGCGGGTATCTGCCCTTTTGTGCTCCTGGTTGATCTCCTTAACCCACTGTCTGGTGGTGGACTGACTTGGCTTTCCCCACTACCGTTAGGGGTCCAGCTACCAGCTGGGTGTACAGGTAGGGCAGGTAGCTGTCTCTGGGTCCTTTGGCTTACCGCAGGCATGGCAGGCTCACTGTCAGGAGAGGGTTGACTCTCCTGGGCTGCGGGTACAGGCTCTTCTGCCTCTGGAACTGCTTGCTCCTCTTTACCTTCCGGCTCTGGTGTTGGTTGTTGCTGTGCCGGTTGCAGGAAATGCAGGACGGGTACCACTATGGCATCATTTATGCGAGTCCAGGACTGAGGGAACTCTCCGAGAATGGTGCTGATCATTTCTTCCTTGTCCTCTGCGGGTTCAACGTCACTCTGATCCTCTTCTGCACTACGGAGTTGCTCGGGGCATCTTTTGAAGTGGTCCCTGGAGACGACACTCGTGGTTTCTCCTCCGTCCTTGGTGATTACGCACACCTTTGGGTTGTCGTGGTCAGACTGCAGTACAGTGTAGGGTTCCCTTTCCCACTGGTCGTCCAACTTATGTAGCCTTCTCTTCCGCTTCAGGACCTTCTCACCAGGTTCTAGGGGACCAGCAGGGGCATGTTGGTTGAAGATTCTTTCTTGCCTTTCTCTCACCTGGGCCAGGCTCCTCTCCACACTCTCCTGTACCTTCTTGTACTGCAGTTGCCTTTCCGTATCCCAGTCTGCATCCGGGGAGGTGTCCTCAGGCGTTAGGACTCCCATCTCCAGGTCTACGGGCAGCTTACCTGGTCTGGCTCACATCAGGTAAGCCGGGGTGCAGTTTGTAGCATTCACCGGGATATTGTTGTATAGGTCTATTAGGTCCGGCAGTATTTCTGGCCACAGGCTGCGTTCCTCCAGGGGCAACGTCTTCAGGAGATAAATGACTATATTGTTCATCTTCTCACACATCCCGTTGGTTTGGGGGTGGTAAGGCGTTGTACGAATCTTCTTACAGCCATAGAGGTTGCAGAACTCTTGGAAGATTTCAGCTTCGAACGCTGGGCCCTGGTCTGTCAGGACCTGTTCCGGATACCCGTGTGGACGGCAGAAGTATTGCTGGAAGGCTCTGGCCGCTGTTTGGGCTGTCAAGTCCTTTACCGGGACCACCACGAGAAAACGGGAATAGTGGTCCACGATTGTCAGGGCGTAGATGTACCCTGACCGGCTTGGAGCCAACTTGACGTGGTCTAGAGCTACCAGCTCAAGAGGCTGCGTGGTGACGATGGGCCTCAAGGGTGTCTACTGGCTGGTGCGGTCCTTCCTCCTTAGGTGACAAGGGCCACAGTCTCTGCACCATTTTTCTACAGCTCCTCTCATGCCGACCCAAAAGAACCTTCCTCTTAGCAGGAACTCCAGTTTCTTCCAACCGAAGTGCCCCGCTCTGTCATGGTAAGCCCCCAGGACCATAGCTGCATCCCGCCTTGGGACCACGACTTGCCAGGTCAGCTCGTGCGTCCGGTGGTTAACAATCCTTCTGCACAACTTGCCTTCGTAGAGGAACAGCTTGCTCTTCTCCTTCCATAGCTGCTTGGCTTCCTCTGGAGCATCTGGATCTAAGCGGGCGTCTTCCCAGGTCAGCAGATCTTTCACGAGGAGGACTGCAGGGTCACTATCTTGGGTCTCGGCCCAGCTGTGGTGAGGTAGGGGATTGATCATCACAGTTGTTAGATCCTCCTCCTTCACACGGTGAGAGTATTGAGCGGCTCCATACCGGTGAAACGCGGGGAGTTCTACCTCCTCCAGCTCTTCTGGGTCTTCGTCACCTTCAGGTAAGTGAGGCTTCCTCGATAGGGCATCAGCGTTGGCATTGGTTTTGCCTGCCTGGTATTTGATCACGAAGTCATAGTTGGAGAGACGGGCCATCCACCGCTGTTCCAGGGCACCCAGTCTCGCATTGTCCAGGTGTGTCAACGGGTTGTTGTCCGTGTACACGGTGAACTTTGCGGAGGCCAGGTAATGCTTGAAGCGTTCCGTTACGGCCCACACCACTGCCAAGAATTCTAGCTTGAAGGAGCTGTAATTCTCCGGGTTCCTCTCGGTGGGCCTCAGCTTCTGGCTGGCGTACGCAATCACCCTTTCTCTGCCCTGTTGGTTTTGGGACAGTATGGCTCCCAGTCCCACAATACTGGCGTCCGTGTGGAGAATAAAAGGCTGGCCATAATCAGGGTAGGCCAGGATCTCATCCCCCGTGAGGGCCATCTTTAGCTGGCGGAAGGACTCCTCTTCCGGTTTATCCCACTTGAAGGGCGGCTTTTGGCTCCTGGACTTAGACTGTCCGATCAGGAGGTCCTGCATAGGAGCTGCCATCTTAGTGAACCCGGGGATGAACCTTCGGTAGTAGCCTACCAATCCGAGAAACTGTCTCACCTCTTTGATGTTCGAGGGGCTTGGCCAGCTCTTGATTGCCGTGACCTTGTCAGGGTTGGGGGCCACTCCTTCCGCGCTTACCACGTGCCCTAGGTACAGGACCTTTGGTTTCAACAGGGACACTTCGATAGTTTCACCTTCAGGCCATAGCCTGCCAGGGCTTCGAACACCTCGGCCAGGTGCTTTAGATGGTTCTCGTAGGTTTTCGAATAGACGATAACGTCGTCCAGGTAAAGGAGGACCGTCTCGAAGTTTCGGTGCCCTAGACAGCATTCCATCAGCCGCTGGAAGGTCCCTGGTGCGTTGCAGAGCCCGAAAGGCATACATTTGAACTCGCTCAGTCCCATCGGGGTGGTGAAGGCGGTCTTCTCCTTGTCAGCCTCTGCCACAGGAACCTGCCAGTACCCGCTAGTAAGGTCCAAAGTAGAAAAGAAGTTAGCTGATTTTAGTGCGGCTAAAGACTCCTCTATTTTAGGCAGCGGATATGCGTCTTTGTGGGTGATACGGTTGATTTGTCTATAGTCCATGCACATTCTCATGGTGCCATCTTTCTTTTTGACCAGAACCAAGGGGGCTGCCCAGGGGCTAAAGCTGTCTCTAATGACCCCAGCTTCTTTCATCTCTCTTAGCATGCCCTTTGCGTTCTGATAATGTGCAGGGGGTACAGGTCTGTGCCTCTCTTTTATTGGTGGGTGGCTCCCTGTGGGGATGTGGTGTTCTATCCCTTTTACTCTGCCGAAGTCTAGCGGGTGCTTACTAAAGACTTTCTCGTACTCCTGTACCACCCGGTAGACTCCTTGTTTTTGGTGCAGGGGTGTGGAGTCAGCACCCACGTGGAGTTTCTGGCACCAGTCCTCCTTTTGTTTCTGGGAGCCATTACCCTCCGCCTGTGGAGATGGAGGCAAGGGTTCCACGGCCCTGATAGCTTTGTGTTCGACAACAAACAGTTTGGCGAGTGTAGCGTACCTGGGTAAGTGTACTTCCCTCTCCCCAATGTTGAGAATGCGGACGGCCACCCTCCCATGACGGACATCAACCACCCCCCGTGCTGTCAAAATGGTGGGCCTGCTGTCTGAGTATACGGGTTCTACCATGGCTTGGTAGTCTCTACCTCCCAACCCGATTGCAGTCCGACACCAGATCATCATTTCACTTTTGGGAGGCATGGAAATGGGGAATGGGTCACTCAGTCTTACGCTACCGATCTCACCACCAGACAGTTCTACCTGCTGCCGTCTCATCAGGGCTTTTATCTCCTTGTTGAGGACTCTCTGTTGGCTGGAGCTAGCATTCACCGCCACCTGTTGTAGAATTACAATTACCTCTGAAAGACAGTTTTCAATTACGTTAGTACCCACAGTTATTTTAGGGTGACTTTCACGACTGTCAATGTCCACAATAATTACTCCCTGTGCCGGTAGTTCAACTTTACCAATTTTAATGGTCATCTCCTTGAGCCCCATCTGCGGCACGGGTAAGCCATTACTGGCGATGATGCTCAAGTTACTGTCTGGATACCGTGTGATATCAGCATCAGTCCAATACTGCTTAAAAAGTACATAAGGGATAGTGGTTACTTGTGAACCAGTATCCAGCAAGGCGCTCATAGGGATACCGTCCAGCACCACGGGTAAAACCGGGCGCCCCCCAACGTACTTATCACGCCAATTATAAGGGACTGGTGATCTTATGCCTGGGGGTTGGCCCTCTGCCCCAGGTTGGACCCGTTTAAATTACAGTACCTGGAAATGTGTCCGGGCTGGTTGCATCGACGGCAAATGGGCTGTCCATCCTCTGCGTAGCGGTCTGTGGGCCTCCCTCGGAACGACGGGATCCTCCTCTGTCGACGCCACGGGACATCCTCCAGACTTGAAGCCAGCTCGATGGGTCTTGACGGGTCCACTTGCAACGCCTGGACGGTCCTGGTCAACGCCGCAACGCTCCTGGTCAGCTCCTGGACTTGGTGGTGCAGGTCTTTCGACGGGGCTTGGTTCAGGGCCTGTGCATAAGCCCCCACGGGGTCCATAGAGGAGGGCGCAGCCTCCTGGTGGTAGGTGAGAGCAGGGCGCCGGGGGTTTATAGCGCCACTGGTTGCAGATTCACGGAGCACCCTTATGGCCCTGTCCTTAAATTGGGAAAAGGTCAGGTCGGGGTTCTGAAAGAACATGAGGCGCATTTGGGCCCTGTGGGAACTAGACAGCAGACCTTCTATGAATTGTTCTGTTAGCAGCTTATCCTTTTCCTGCACACTGCCTGGGTCAGTTTGTTGAATAGCCCTCAAGGCTTCCTGCAGATTTAGGGCATAGTCTCTGATGCTGTCCTGTGCCCACTGCTTCATCCATAGAACCTCATTTTAATCTCAGCGGAGGTACGTGTGTCAAAGGTACCCCGCAGCCGGGCCAGAATACCCTTCACAGTCCTTTTCTCCTCAGTGGGCCATGATTTTACCTCCCTTTGGGCTGCGCCAGTTAACTGCCCTGTTAGTATGCTGACCTTCTGTTCCTCTGTCAGGGGGTAGACTTGGAACAAACTGTACAGCCTTTCCTTAAAGTCAGTTAGGGCATGGGGCTCCCCTGAGTACTTGGGCAGCCAGGCCGCTCCAGGCATGTAGGGCAGGGAAAAGGGCATCACCGCTGCCGCAGCTGCGTTGGTGGTAGTGGGCGCCTCTGTGTCCGACATCTTCCTCCCCCCTAGTTAAGCGTGGCCTACCTTCCGACGATCCTCTTCTGTAGGCCGCGGCTCCGCTGATGCTGCTCCGGACGAGGACCTTGTGTCGCGTCCTGATGACATCAGCGTCGCTCTCTCTCCCTTCCAGGACCTTGTGCAGCGTCAGTGCGTGGGGCAGAGCTTCGGATCTCGCGCGGTTTGGATGTCCACACCCCTCTTCTTCCCGCGCGGCGTCCTGAAGATGGCGTCCGATGGCGAGAAAACGGCTGGAGATGGCGGGAACCGATGGAAGATGGCGGGAGACGGCTGGAAATGGCGGGAAACGGCTCCGAATGGCGGTAAACCTCTTTTCAGGTAAGTGCAAAGTCTTTTCTAGGCACGCAATACCCGTTTGTGGCGGGCTGGTTTCAATCCTGCCGACTACGCCAAAGCTGACTCGCCCCCTGGGCCGTGGGGCACTCGGATCCGGGCAATAGGGGAACGGTGGGAGTAGTAGTGGCAACCCGGTTCCGTGGCTCAGGGTGGTCAGGCCAGTGGTAGTCCGTTATGTGCTGATGATTATATCCGACTACGCCACCCGTGGATTTGCGGTCATTAGGAACCGTCGCTGCAAGGCAGACCGCTGGGGCTGATGATGTATGCAGCTGGGATGGTGTGACTCCCCACGGGAAGAGTGCGGCCCCAGGGCAGTGTAGTGGATGTTGGGAGTGATGGTAGTGAGAGTCCCAGTGCTGATAGTGCTGGAGGAGCAAGGAGCACACAGACAACAGGTTGCTGTCCAGGGTCTTTACTAGAACAGGTAAATTGACCCACAAACAGTCCCGGCTAGGAGGGGACCTGGATGTCTGAGAGCAATGGGGAAATTGGCCCTGGTCAGGGTGAGGGTGTAGGCCTACCGTGCTTTCTGTGCTCCTTCTGGCTATCTCCTCCTTATAGGGTAACAGCCCACGTTTCCGAGCTCTCCGTGTATTCTCGCCTGTATGACCTGCGACGTGGGTTCCTTTCTGCTCCCAGCCTTGAACGGCTTTGCTGGTCCCTTCTGTTGTGGCAGGGCCTCCAGGCTTCTTAGGCCAAGGAATATACAGTCCCCTGCGGACTGGTTATCTGCTGGGGGATGTGAAATCCTCCCAGCCTCAGACACCAAAGTCTGGTAAATTAAGTCCGCTATCTGCCAAGACAGGCTCTCTTCGCCTCTTGTCTCTGGCTTGTGGCTCTCCTCCTGCCACACTTCCTCTTAGGTGCAATACAACTTTCTGTCCCTGCTCTGCTCCGGGACACGTCTCAGTGCTGAGACAGGTCATCCATGTTCTCTCTAACCCTGCCCCCAGTACCAGCTTTTATAGGGGCAGCCTGCTCCCCCTACTGGCCTGAGACAGGAGGTACTGCATGCTAATGTTCCCCTGACTAGAGAACCTCCCCCTTGCTCTCAGACACAGCTTTATTACATTTTGTGGCATCCAGGCCAGGGTGACACATATACATCATGTAGACTCGCTGCCCGCACTCTAGGCCTCATATATGACATATACCGCACTCTTGGCCTCCTATATGACATATAGAGACTGTGTATGTCATATGAGAGGCCAAGAGTGTGATCTATATTTCATATAAGAAGCCTAGAGTGCAATGCATAATGTATTAATGATATTATTGTTTGTTGGCCAATGCTGGCTGGGAACAGTCACTCAGAAAAACTGCACTTGAAAAGGGAGAGCCGTAGCCTAGGCCTGCCTTCAGCCTTGTTTCCAGCCTGGGTTAGAGTCAAGCGCAGAGTGCGGATCACCACATACCGGGAGCTGGCATTACAAGGCCGAGAGCAGGAGAGAAGAGGGTGATGCGCCGTGCCTGTGTCCACATACCCAGCTGGGAGCCGGTGTTACAACAAGGCCGAGAGCAGAAGAGAAGAGAATGGTGCGCAAATGCCGCCGCCGGTGTTACTGTGGCTCCCTGCTGTTCACAGGTACCACATGACCCAAAAGGGTGCATGGACGGACTTTTCCACAAGGGGCTCTCACTACATACTGACACCTCCGCCCTTCCACCTCATACCACCAGAGGGAGCCCTGCTAGGGATATATATACTGGAGGGTGGAATTAGGTTGTCAGAGTGTGCTGACGCTAGGAGATCAGTGAAGAAGCAGCACACTGGCTGCTGTTGTGGCGCCCTGCTGCGCATTGGTGCCACAAATCCCAGAGGGGTGCATGGATGGATTTCTCCACAAGAGGCCCTCATAGCATTCACACACCTCCACCCTACCACCTCAGACCACCAGAGGAAGCCCGGATAGGGATATATATAAGGGAGGGTGGAGTTAGGCAGTCAGTCTATAGTCTGTAGTCTGTGAGAAGTTCAGTCTGTGGAGAGGAACTCCTGCAGAGGTTAGCCTGCAGTGGAGCTCAGTCAGTTCAGTCCAGACCCAGAGAGCTCAGATTAGTGAGCCAAGGGCATGCCGACGCCAAAAGAGCGGTGAAGAGTAGCGAGGCCTACTGCCCGTGTGAAGCCTAGTGAGGGCCCCGAGCGTGGCCGAAGGCGAGTGGAGTAAGCAAGCAACATAGGGGGGCAGAGGAGCTTAACCAGCTCACCCCAAAACCATTTACCGGACACCGGGTCCGCGCCTACGGGGGGTCTATATCCCCAGCAGGAATAACTGGAACCCCTGGAGAACTATATGTCCCAGGTTCACCAGAAGCTGACTGTTATACCAGGGTCAGGAGTCACGGAGGCCCCAGAGACCAGGGAGTGTGAACTTCAACAGAAGGCCCTACCACCAGGTCAGCAGGTGCAAGACAGAGACCAAGTTAGGCCTAGCTTCAAGCAGGTCAGAAACTTATCAAGGAAAGGCAAGGAACAGGAGACCCCACACCAGCTCACTGGGGAGAGTCCTGATATGCACCCTTCACCCTGAAGTACCCTGGACCGTGCCAGAAACACCACCAGTAAAAGTACTGAAGTGAACTGCTGTGTGTGTGCCTATCCTACCTCTGACCCGGCTGGGTCCCCTCTGTCCTGCATCCCTACACATACGCATGCAGATGCCACCTTTGACACCCTTAACGACATGGCTATAAAAGGACTGCAGCCCCTGCAAAAACTGCTATCCAACATTACCCGGTTGGGGCCACCCCAGTGCCTGCAGAGTCCACCTTTTCCCCGGCGGCTGCTGAAGCCAAGGTTCCAGCAACGTCCCCTAGTGAGCTGGACAGCCTGCGCTCTGAAGTGCGTCAGTTGACCAAAACCCTGGCCACTGTACTGAGTGCCCTGCAGCTGCGGATGGAGCCCGAGGCAGAAGGAAGGATTCTGCTAGCCAACAGCCCTTAGGATGTCCCCTGGATGAGAAGGAGGAGGAGGACAACGCCACCCCCTGGGAGGACCAGCGACCAACGCCGTCCACCGAAGGACCCTGTCTGCCAGCGCTGCCACAAGACAGGTCACGCCGTCCAGAGCTGTCCTTTAAACGAGCAAACCCTGGGGCCAAGGGCTGACACCCAGGAGTAGACCCCTCAGGCCCATCAAGCTGGTACCGCAGGTTCGTTGGAGGAAGACCTTTCCTGTCCATTGTGCTGGACGGCTTTGCGACACCCGCACTGCTGGACACAGGATCTCAGGTAACCATCATGCCTGATGTCCTCTACAAAAGTTCATAGATGAACTTCACCCGCCAGATCCAAATCTTTCCGTGTATGCCCCAAACGGCCTCCCCCTTAACCTAGTCGGGGTTAAGGATGTGGCAGTGAAGGTGGGAAGAGTGTAACTGAAGGACCAGGGACTAATTGTAGTAGAGACTAATCCTGATGATACAAACTTGTATATGGTACTTGGCACAAATATTGTTAGTAACTGTTTGGGAGAAGTGGTGTTCTTGCTCCAACAGATAGCTGACACTGCCAGACCAGGGCAGAGAAGTGTACTCCAGAATGAGATCCGAGCCCTTATGTACCAGCAACTGGTAAAGCTAACAGGTGGTGAAATTGGTAATGTATGGGTGACAGACCCGGTACCCATTGTGATCCCCCCGATGAGTGAAATGCTGATTTGGTGTAGAGCAGCAATAGGTCTCAAAGGACGGAGCTACCAGGCGGTAGTAGAGCCCCTTAGCTCGGAACATAGACCTACACTCTTGACTGCCAGAGGGGTAGTGGATGTACGCAATGGGAGGGTGCCCGTACGCCTCCTAAACTATTGGGAGGACGAGATTAGATTACCACGCTACGCCACTGTTGCCAAACTGTACACAGTAGATAACAACTCCATACACACGGTGAAGTCCTTAACCTCACCAGACGAAGTGGAGGATAATAACCTGGGAACCCAGGTGGAGGATTGGTGTCAACAGCTCCATGTTGGGACAGACACCACTCCTGCTCATCAGAAACAGGGTGTACACCGGGTGGTTCAGGAATACGAGCAGGTATTCAGTAAGAACCCACTTGACTTTGGGAGGATTAAATGGGTACAACACCATATACCCACAGGTAACCATCCACCCATCAAAGAATGTTACAGGCCCATACCACCAGCACACTACCAGAAGGCGAAGGAGATGTTGCACGACATGAAGAAGGCAGGGGTAGTAAGGGATAGTTGTAGTCCCTGGGCAGCTCCCCTAGTTCTAATCAGGAAAAAGGACGGAAGCATGAGAATGTGTGTAGATTACAGACAAGTAAATCCCATTACACATAAAGATGCATACCCTTTACCACGTATAGAGGAATCCCTGGCTGCCTTAAAGTCTGCAAATTACTTCTCCACCCTTGACCTCACTAGTGGGTACTGGCAAGTAGCTGTTGCTGAGGAGGATCGGGAGAAGACGGCCTTCACCACCCTGATGGGACTCTGCGAGTTCAACAGTACGCCGTTTGGACTCTGCAACGCCCCCGGAACGTTCCAGAGATTGATGGAGTGCTGCCTGGGACACCGCAACTTCGAGAACATACTGCTATATCTGGATGACGTGATAGTGTACTCCAAAACGTACGAGGACCATTTGAAGCACCTGGCAGAGGTATTTGAGTCGCTGTCCCTGTATGGGATAAAGCTGAAGCCCACCAAGTGCCACCTGCTCAAGCGAAAGGTACAGGAACTGGGGCGCATCGTCAGTCCAGAAGGAGTAGCACCGGACCTGGAGAAGGTCACTGCCATGCAGAAATGGCCTGAGCCGAAGAGCCTCAAGGAGGTACGTCAGTTCCTGGGACTAGTCGGGTATTACCGGAGGTTTGTGAAGGACTATACCAAGAAAGCGGCGCCTTTGCAAGATCTCCTGGTAGGACAGTCCAGGAGAGGCAGAAACCCCCCGTTCCAGTGGGGTAAGGAGCAAGCTGAATCCTTTAAGGTGATGAAGGAGATCCTGACTGGTGAAGAGATCCTAGCCTACCCTGACTACAGCCAACCGTTCCTGCTGTACACTGATGCCAGCAATGAGGGATTAGGAGCTGTGTTAAGTCAGAAGCAGAATGGCCGGGAGAAGGTGATCGCCTATGCAAGCAGGAAGCTCCGCCCGACCGAGAGGAACCCAGAGAACTACAGCAGCTTCAAGTTAGAGTTCCTGGCCCTGGTCTGGGCCATCACCAAGCAGTTCAAGCACTACCTAGCCTCCAGTAAGTTCACTGCCTACACTGATAATAACCCCTTGACTCATCTGGAAACAGCCAAGCTAGGAGCCATGGAACAACGATGGATGGCTCGGTTGTCAAACTACCAATTCAATATTACGTACCGGGCGGGCCGCAAGAACGCCACCTCGGATGCCCTGTTCAGGATGCCTCACCAGTCGGACACTGAAGAAGAAGTGGATGACCTGGAGGAGATTGAACTACCTGCCTTTCATTGGAATGGGATGGTCCACGAGCAACGAGCCTCCAGGAGGCATCGCGGTAAGACATTAAACCCCCTGCCTAACCACAGCTGGAAGGAGACCCAGGACAGCGACCCAGTTGTCAGCTGTATCAAAGAGCTGATAACCCAGGAAGGTTCCTCCCTGGAGAAGGACGCGTCTCTACAAGCCAAGCAGCTGTGGAATGAGAGAAGCCGGCTGTTCGTCTATAGAGAGAAGCTGTGCCGGAGGTACGTCAACCCCAAAACCCATGAGATGGTATGACAGATCGTAGTGCCCAGGAAGGACATCCAGATGGTGTTGGAGGCCTACCACGATCAAGCAGGGCACTTTGGCTGGCAGAAGTTAGAAACCATGCTGAAGTGTCGGTTTTATTGGGTAGGAATGCGCAGTTACACTGAGAGGTGGTGCTGGAATTGTGGACCCTGTAGCCTCAGAAGAAAAGACTACAGCAGCCAGAAGACACCCCTGCAACCCATCAAGACAACTCGACCTTTGGAGATCGTGGCCCTGGATCATGTCAAGCTGTCACCCAGCAGGTCAGGATATTCTTATGCCCTGACCATGGTGGATCACTACTCCCGGTTCCTAGTGGTCGCCCCCATCAAGGATCTGAAGGCAGAAACGGTGGCAAAGACGTTTCAGGCGTACTTCTGCAGGCCCCATGGATACCCGGAGCAGGTGCTGACAGATCAAGGCTCAGCCTTTGAAGCCAAATTGTTCAAGGAGTTCTGCCATCTGTACGGGTGTAAAAAGATCTGGACTACACCGTACCACCCCCAAACCAACGGTCTCTGTGAAAAGATGAATAACATCGTCATCGACCTGCTGAAGACCTTACCACTAGAGGAGAGAAATCAGTGGCCAGACCTACTACCTGACCTGGTAGATCTGTGCAACTACATACCTGTGAGTTCCACCAATTGTACTCCAGCATATCTCATGCGAGCAAGACCCGGGAAGTTGCCCATGGACCTGGAGCTTGGTGTAGTAGAACCAGAAGCAGATAAGTCCACTGAGGACTGGGACATGACCAGACAGGAGCAGTACAGAAGAGTACAGGCCTGTGTCGAAGACAGTCTCACTCGGGTAAGGGACAAGCAGCAAGCCCACTACAATAAAAGTACGCCTGCGGAAACCTTCACACCAGGAGAAGTGGTATTAAAGAGGAAAAGGAGAAACCACAAACTTGATGACCAGTGGGAGAGAGAACCCTACACTGTGTTAAATTCGAGATTTGATAACAAGAAGACCTGTTTGATTAGCAAACACGGAGGAATAACGACTGCAACGGTATCTAGAGACCAACTGAAGTTGTGTCCAGACCTGCTAAAGCCCCAAGAAGAAGTGCCTCTCGCCGTACCGGAGGAGCCTAAAGAAGCAGTACTCCATACTGACTTAGGAGATTTCCCGGCAGATTGGCCTCAGCTAGGAGGAGCAGTAATAATACCTGTGATCCACTTCTTTCAACAGCCAGAAGACCCTCCACAGCAAGTAGAACCTGTAAGTGCTGCAGAAGAGCCTGCTCAAGAAGAATCCCCGGAAGAAGGATCCCCGGTTGGAGCAGAGCAAGAAGGCCCAGCCAGTGGTATACTTGCCAGTCCCGTAGAGAGGTTAAGGCAACCCTGCAGTCCCCCAACGCTTAGAACTGACAGTATGGGAGGTAGTACAAACACCAGTACCACACGCATCCCAGTACTACGTAGGTCAACACGTAGCACGCTAGGTCAGAACCCTGTCAAATACAGAGAGTAAAAAGGAAACTCTGACAGTGTAGATAGTTGCCCCTGGGGTATTGTCTTGTGTATTTTCATGTATGTGTATCTTGATATGTGCTTTGCCTTAATAATGGACAATTTAAGTGATATGGACACTTCCCTTGTTATCTCTAGTTACCCGTTAGGGTACATAAAGAACTTTGTGGCTGAGGACTGTGTGCAGCCCAAAAACTGTTTGCTGTAAATAATTGCACTCCCTGGAGTGCCCCTTTAGGTGACCTCAGAACAAAAAGCTGTCTGGGTGGAGGTACAACTCAGGATCGCCATGCCCTGCAGCCACCCCAGGGCCTACGTTGAGGGTTTGCTTTGGACAGGTCCCTCAAGCTACCTTGTACTTTACCCATGAGATGGACACCCTGTCAGGGGACCTCACAGGAACAGACTTAAATTCTGAGGTTGCTTATTGTATGTATGTACAGTATATATTTATTATTTATAATGTTTTATTATGCAACGTTCAAGCAAAGTACCTCCCATAAAGGGAAGAGTTATTGTTGTTACCTGTTATACAAATTACTTCAATCTGGGAGTACTGAGCTTTGCTAGGGGGGAATGTGGCACCCTGCTGCGCATTGGTGCCACAAATCCCAGAGGGGTGCATGGATGGATTTCTCCACAAGAGGCCCTCATAGCATTCACACACCTCCACCCTACCACCTCAGACCACCAGAGAGAGCCCGGATAGGGATATATATAAGGGAGGGTGGAGTTAGGCAGTCAGTCTATAGTCTGTAGTCTGTGAGAAGTTCAGTCTGTGGAGAGGAACTCCTGCAGAGGTTAGCCTGCAGTGGAGCTCAGTCAGTTCAGTCCAGACTCAGAGAGCTCAGATTAGTGAGCCAAGGGCGTGCCGAAGCCAAAAGAGCGGTGAAGAGTAGCGAGGCCTACTGCCCGTGTGAAGCCTAGTGAGGGCCCCGAGCGTGGCCAAAGGTGAGTGGAGTAAGCAAGCAACATAGGGGGGCAGAGGAGCTTAACCAGCTCACCCCAAAACCACTTACCGGACACCGGGTCCGCGCCTACGGGGGGCCTATATCCCCAGCAGGAATAACCGGAACCCCTGGAGAACTATATGTCCCAGGTTCACCAGAAGCTGACTGTTATACCAGGGTCAGGAGTCACGGAGGCCCCAGAGACCAGGGAGTGTGAATTCCAACAGAAGGCCCTACCACCAGGTCAGCAGGTGCAAGACAGAGACCAAGTTAGGCCTAGCTTCAAGTATGTCAGAAACTTATCAAGGAAAGGCAAGGAACAGGAGGCCCCACACCCGCTCACTAGGGAGAGTCCTGATATGCACTCTTCACCCTGAAGTACCCTGGACCGTGCCAGAAACACCACCAGTAAAGGTACTGAAGTGAACTGTTGTGTGTGCCTATCCTTCCTCTGACCCGGCTGGGTCCCCTCTGTCCTGCATCCCTACACTTACGCTGCCCTGAGGCCCCGCTCCACCTGTGGGGAGCCGTACCAACTAAGCTGCGCTGGTGATCCTCACCAGACACCATGGGTGGCGTCACGAACATTCCCTATCCCATACAACTTCCACCCTTTCTTTTAAGAGTGACCCCAGGGTACAGGCCCGGGAGCCGACCACCGCGACATCCTCCAAGGTGAGGCAACAACAAGGCCCGGGCGTCGAGTCATCCCCATCCCCTGGGCGCGTCACTGTGCTGAGGCAAGTCAAGGCCTACAGCACGTGCTGAAGCCTGAGGGGTCCCCGAGTGTTGCTGGAGGCAAAGAAGAGAGAAGTGACTAGGGGGCAGAGGAGCATCATAGGCTCACCCCAGAATACAAACCGGACACCGGGTCCGCGCCTACAGGGTCCTCTACACCCAATAGAGATTACCGGCATACCAGGAGGACTACAAGTCCCTGGTCGACCTGAAGCTAAATCCATTTACAGGACTAGGAACCACGAAGGCCCCAGAGTCCAGGGATGGTGGTAGCCAGAAGAAAGTCCTACTACCAAGCCGACAGGTGAGAGAGTGAAACAGCATAGAAGCTAGGCCCAGTTGCAGGCTGGCCAGGAGCTTAGAGAGAGGAAGAAACGGACCAGGAGGCCTTATACCCGCTCACTGGGGAGAGTCCAGAAGTGCACCCTTCCTACCGAGTACCCTTGACCGTACCTGTTATCCACACCAGTAAAGGTACTGAAGTGAATCTCCTGTGTGCGTGTCCGTCATTCCCCCTGATCTGACCTGGCCCCCTCTCACCTGCATCCCTTTCATCCACACTGCCTTGGGGCCCGCTCCACCTGTGGGGAGCCATTCCAACCCAGCTGCTTTATCAACTGCCCCAGAGGTCTGCAGCAGCACTGGTACATATTACCAGAAACTACAGGTGGCGTCACGAGACAAAACTGCTAACCGTTCTATCAAGTGACAAAGCCCCCTTTTCAAGAGAGACCCAAGAGTACCGGCCCGGGAGCCTACTGCCGTGACATCCTACGACGAAGGTAAAGGCCCGGGTACCGAGTTCTCCCATATCCCCCTGGGCGAGTCATTACAACTTACAAGGCCAAAAGCAGGAGCCGGGACAGGAGAGCACGGTCGGTGTCAGAAGCCGGCCTGGGAGCAGGGGAGAGCAGAGAGCATCATCGGCTTGTCACCTGACACCACACCACTGCCAGCCAGCAATACAGGCAGCTGAGGCAGAGGGAAAGCAGAGAGCGGTGTGTATCACCGCCCACAAAGAACAGTAACTTGCGTCCTCCTCCTGTCCAGATCATATAAGTATGCGCGTCACTCCAGCGGGCTTGCTGTCACCGCTGAATGTAATGTGCACGTGACGCTACATCTTCAGCCGTGCTTTTAAAGGGCCCGCACTTATAAAGGGCCCCTGTAACTAATTCTCTCACTCTCTCATCGGGGCCCACCGGGGATTTCCCCAATATCCCGCCATGCCAGTCCGACCCTGAATATTGCCATAAATAAAATACATATTAAAGGGAATCTGTCACCCCCTGGGACTTTTCAGACCTCTACTATGGGCATAGAGGTTATAGAAAAGTAAATCTGTACATACCTATATGGCCCATAGTAGAGGTCTGATTGCAGAGAAAAGTGTTTTATTCAATTATGGTTTGCACAGGCTTGGTGTCCGGGGGACGCGAAGAAATCCCGCCTATCACTTTATTATTGCCCTAAGTCCCCGCCTATATGCTTAGTTATCATATTCCCACCTCCCTTACACGTTACAGGGCCCTGTGATGTGCACTGTGCTCCTTGACTTCCCGGGCATGCGCAAAGCGCCTCTCACTTAAAGCGCGCTTTGCTTCATCCCCGCCCCATCTGTGTGCTCTGCGCCGCACGGTTCTACTACGCAGGCGCCGGGAAGTGACAGTGACTCCCCGGGGCATGCACAATAGAACCGTTCAGCGCAGTGCACGGAGAGACGGGTCCAGGAGGGAGCAAAGCACCCTATGTGAGCAGTGCTTTGCGCATGCCCGGGAAGTCAGGGAGCGCAGTGCACGTAACAGGGCCCTGTGACATGCAGGGGAGGGGGGAATATGATAACTAAGCATATAGCCGGGGACTTAGGGGAATAATAAAGAGATAGGCCGCGAATTCTTGGCATCCCCTGGACGCCAAGCCTGTGGAAAACAGAACTGAATAAAACACTTTTCTCTGCAATCAGACCTCTACTATGGGCCATATAGGTATGTATAGATTTTCTGTTCTATAACCTGTATGCCCATAGTAGAGGTCTGAAAAGTCCCAGGGGGTGACAGATTCCCTTTAATGATAATATCTATAGTGACAAATACAGAAAGACAATATGAAATGGAAAATACACTATGTTCCAAATTATTATGCAAATAATATTTTCTCAGATTTTCCCAAATTACCTATATGAATTGCAGTCATTGTAATTTTCCAGTCAAATAACTATTAGAGTACAATTGAAAGGTTTTTGTACAAACTGCCTATATGATAACAGTATATTTTTAAAAAAATAAAAAACTCAAACTGCACTCAAAATGCATGTTCCAAATTATTATGCACAGCAGAGTTTTCAACCTTTTCATTTTAATAAAGAACAAAAAAATGGTCATTTTTTAAATTATAAGCATTAGCAGGTTATTACAAACTGAAATCAAACAGTTTTCAACTCAAAACTTTATTCTAGGTGATGTTACATTTGCACATAGGACTCCTTGATCGAAAGGAGCTTCTGAATTCTCTCGTCCATTGAATTTGTCAGGTTTTGGATGGTTTCTGCTTTAATTGTTTTGCATGAGGACAGAATACCCTCCCAGAGCTGTTGCTTAGATGTGAACTGCCTCCCGCCATCATACACTCCTTTTGATGATGCTCCAGAGGTTCTCAATGGGGTTGAGGTCAGGGGAGCATGGGTGCCACACCATAAGTTTGTCCCCTTTTATGCCCATAGCAGCCAGAGACGCAGATGTGTTATGTGCAGCATGAGACGGGGCATTATCATGCATGAAATGATCTCGATGGTCCAGATGGATGGAGTGGAGGAGGGCTGGTTGATGGACACCCCATGCAAACACGGCTACGGCGCTAACAAGGAGGAGGTGGAGTAATGTTTTGGGCTGGAATCATGGGGAGAGAGATTGTCGGCCCTTTTAGGATCCCTGAAGGGGTAAAGATGAACTCCATAATGTATGTTGAGTTTCTCAAACAGCACTTCCTTCCATGGTTCAAGAAGAAGAACCGTGCATTCTGCAGCAAGATCATTTTCATGCATGATAATGCCCCGTCTCATGCTGCACATAACACATCTGCATCTCTGGCTGATATGGGCATAAAAGGGGACAAACTTATGGTGTGGCACCCATGCTCCCCTGACCTCAACCCCATTGAGAACCTCTGGAGCATCATAAAAAGGAGTGTCTATGATGGCGGGAGGCAGTTCACATCTAAGCAACAGCTCTGGGAGGGTATTCTGTCCTCATGCAAAACAATTAAAGCAGAAACCATCCAAAACCTGACAAATTCAATGGACGAGAGAGTTCAGAAGCTCCTTTCGAACAAGGGGTCCTATGTGCAAATGTAACATCACCTAGAATAAAGTTTTGAGTTGAAAACTGTTTGATTTCAGTTTGTAATAACCTGCTAATGCTTATAATTTCAAAAATGACCATTTTTTTGTTCTTAATTAAAATGAAAAGGCTGAAAACTCTGCTGTGCATAATAATTTGGAACATGCATTTTGAGTGCAGTTTGAGTTTTTTATTTTTTTAAAAAAATACTGTTATCATAGACAGTTTGTACAAAAACCTTTCAATTGTACTCTAATAGTTATTTGACTGGAAAATTACAATGACTGCAATTCATATAGGTAATTTGGGAAAATCTGAGAAAATATTATTTGCGTAATAATTTGGAACACAGTGTAATTTAATAAAATAAAAATATAATATAATTAATGCATTGAATATCATAAAGTGTGTCATTTATAAATGCAGATATATATGATTCCCATCCAGGTATATATGTGGCCCCCATTCTGGTATATATGATCCTCATCATGGTATATATGGCCCCCCTTCCTGGCATACAGTGGGGAAAATAAGTAATTGATACACTGCAGATTTTGCACGTTTTCCCACCTACAAAGAAGGGAGAGGACTGTAATTTTATCGTAGGTACACTTCACCTGTGAGAGACAAAATCTGAAAATAAAAACCAGTAAATCACATTGCATGATCTCGCATCATGGGGTAAGGATGATTCTGAGAAAGGTCAGGAATCAGCCGAGAACTGCACAGGAGGACCTGGTCAATGACTTGAAGAGAGCTGGGACCACAGTCTCAAACATTACCATTAGTAACACACTGCACCATCATGGATTAAAATTAGATTATCATCAAAAATTGATGCAAAAGGAGCCCCTACCAAGTATTGAGTGCATTTACTGAACATACATTTCAGAAGGCCAACATTTTGGATTTAAAAACATTTTTCAAGCTGTTGTTATAAAGTATTCTAATTTACTGAGATAATGACTTCTGTGTTTTCATTGGCTGTAAGCCATAATTATCAACAGTAATAGAAATAAACACTTGAAATAGATCACTCTGTTTGTAATGACTCTATGTAATATATGAGTTTCACTTTTTGTATTGAACTGAAATAAATTAACTTTTTGATGATATTCTAATTTACTGAGATGCACCTGTATATGAAAATAAGCGAGTATAGGGGGTCTCACATAAATTGAAACTAGAATAATTGGTGGAAGGTGTAAAAACCAAACAGGACACAGTAGAGCAACATTGTGCAGTAATATACAGGATGGGCCATTTATATGGATACACCTTAAGTAAATGGGAATGTTTGATGATATCAACTTTCTGTTTGTGGCACATTAGTATATGGGAGGAGGGAAACTTTTCCAGATGGGTGGTGACCATGGCGGCCATTTTGAAGTCAGCCATTTTGGATCCAACTTTATTTTTTTCAATGGAAAGAGGGTGTTATGGGTCCGGGTGGTGGAACCTCTGTGCTTCGGTGCAAGGAGGGACCAGAGGGGCCTACTCGGCCTGACCAAGGTCACACGGTGGCTCAATCGACTCTGTGAACCAGTGAGGGACCGGGCAGGGGGACCAGGTGCCACTCTGGGACCGACATTGTGTGAGAGCAGGTGACTCCCACGGGTCAGATAGCAGGAACTGACCGGTACACCGGATGAGCACGGCAGGAAGGCTGACGGGTGGTCCGGGTAGATAAGCAAGCTGGTTCAGCAGATGGCCAGATGGGTGCTCTGTGTAGGCAGGCTGGCAGGCACGGCAGGTTACAGGCAGGTGCTCCAGGTAAGCAGGCTAGTGGGCACAACAGGTAACAGACAGGTACTTCCAGGTAAGCAGGCTGGTGGGCAATGCAGGTAACTGGCTGGTGCTTCCAGGTAAGCAGGCTGGAGGGCAGAACTATAGACAGACTGGCGGGCTGGACTTTAGACAGACTGGCAGGCAGGACTGTAGACAGACTGGCAGGCAGGACTGTAGACAGACTGGCATGCAGGACTGACAGGCAGCGAAACCTGAGGGCTGAAGCAAGTGTTAGCACACGGAACAACAACCTTGCACAGGCACCTCCATTTTGGAGGAGGTGCCTTATATAAGGGCAGTCCTCCGGCCATTGGCCGGGGACTCTATAGGACGGCACGTGCGGCCCCTTTAAGAGGGAGGGAGCGCGCGCACGCATGCCCTAAGCACAGAGCCTGGGAAGCTGCGCATGGTGCATGCCACAGCAGCAGGGGAGCAGGAGGACGCCGGACCTGGACCGCGGCGGTGAGGGGAACGGCGTCCTTGCCCGGCAGAAGGCAGAGACACCAATGCTACAGTACCCCTGCCTTTACGCCCCCTCTTCTTTAGGCCTGTTAGAAATTTTTTAAGAAGATGAGGGGCATGAATGTTCTCCCTGGGTTCCCAAGACGTCTCCTCAGGGCCGAACCCCTTCCAATCCACAAGAAAGAAAGTCTTTCCTCTTACCCTCTTGGTGGTCAAAATGTTTTCTAACTCAAACACGTCCTCAGCAGAGACTGGAGCTGGAATGGTACCTGGATCGTCAGAGAAAGAATTAAGGACAACAAGGTTTGAGGAAGGATACATGAAAGGAGTTGGGAATCCTTAAGGTGATCGGGCGTTTCAGCTTGCAAGCCACGGGATTGATTTAGTTCAGAACCTTGAACGGACCGATGAACCACGGACCCAACTTATAGGAAGGTATCTTGAGACGAACATATTTGGAGGAGAGCCAGACCTTGTCTCCCGGACGGAATAGAGGCGTATCCAGACGTCTCTTATCAGCATGTTTCTTCATCCACTCGGAGGACTGAAGAAGTGCAGATCTAGTGTCTTCCCAAATAGCTGAAAATTCGCTGACCAGAGACTCCGCGGCAGGATTGTCCACTAAAGAGGAGACGGGAAACGGAATCCGGGGATGTTGACCGTAGACCACAAAGAACGGGGATTTAGAGGAAGACTGGCTCTCATGGTTATTATAAGAGAACTCGGCCCAGGGCAGAAGCTCAACCCAATCGTTATGGTGAGCATTGACAAAGTGCCGAAGAAAGCTGGTAAGGACCTGGTTGATATGTTCCACTTGACCATTGGACTGAGGATGATAAGCAGAGGAGAAATCCAAGGAGACATCCAGCAGCTTGCACGTAGCTTTCCAGAAGCACGAAGTGAACTGAACCGCGCGATCAGACACAATGTGGAGGGGTAGGCCTGGAGATGAAAAATGTGATGGATGAAGTCCTTAGCCAGCACAGATGCAGATGGAAGACCAGGCAGAGGGATGAAGAGGGCCATTTTAGAAAAGGGGTCAGCGACCACCCAAATGACCGTACAACCGGCAGAAACAGGGAGATCCATAATGAAGTCCATTGCAATGTGTTGCCACGGAGCGGAAGGCACGGGAAGAGGAAGAAGATGGCCGGATGGAAGGTGCCTGGGAACCTTGTTACGGGCACAGGAGGAACAAGCCGCGAAGTCCGCAACATCCTTGAGCAGGGAAGGCCACCTGTAATGTCGGGCGATGAGCAGAAAGATCGTCCTCTGGCCAGCATGACCGGCTAGTTTGGATGAATAGCCCCAGAGTAGAACCTTCTTACGATCCGAAACCGCTACAAAGATCTTACCGGGTGGAAGATGAGACAGGTCAAACGGAGGCATAGTCATTACTTTGGAGGGGTTGATAATATGTAGAGGCTCCTCCTCTTGGTCGGAAGACAAGAATGAGTGGGATAGAGCGTCAGCTTTAATGTTCTTGTCTGCCGGGCGGTAATGCAGAGTGAAGCAGAATCTGGCAAAGAATAGAGACCACCTGGCCTGACGCGGATTTAATCTTTGGGCGTTCTGCAAATAAGCGAGGTTTTTGTGGTCAGTGTAGATGACCACCGGGTGCAGAGCCCCCTCCAGCGAGTAGCGCCACTCCTGCAGTGCTAATTTGATGGCCAGCAGCTCACGATCTATGAAGTAGTTGCGCTCGGATGAGGAGAAGAGCGTGGAGAAGAAGTCACAGGTTACCATTCTCCCGGACGAGGATTTCTAGGTGAGCACCGCTCCGGCTCCGGAGGAGGATGCATCAACCTCCAGGAAGAACTGCTTGTTGCAATCCGGACGGTGTAGCACAGGAGCGGAGCAGAAGGCTTGTTTTAGGGAGACGAAGGCCTCCTCCACTTCGGAAGTCCATTCCCTGGTATTTGCTCCTTTACGGTTGAGCGCGGAGATAGGAGCAGTCCGGGAAGAGAAATGAGGAATGAAGAGGCGGTAATAATTAGCGAAGCCCAGGAATCGCTGAATCACTTTCAACCCCTCTGGTCGGGGCCACTTTAAGACAGCAGAGACTTTCTCGGGATCCATCCGCAGACCAGTCTCGGAGATAATATAGCCCAGGAACGGTAGAGAGGTCAGTTCAAAGAGGCATTTCTTGAATTTAGCGTATAGGCGATTCTGCCGGAACATTAGTAGAACCTGACGGACATCCCTCCAGTGTGAGGGCAGATCCAGAGAGAGGACCAAGATATCGTCCAGGTACACCACCACGCAAGAATACAGGAGATCACGGAAGATGTCGTTAACCAGCTCCTGGAAGACGGCGGGAGCATTACAGAGACCAAAGGGCATTACGCGGTATTCGTAGTGACCATCCCGGGTGTTGAATACCGTCTTCCACTCGTCTCCCTGGTGGATCCGGACCAAATTGTATGCCCCACGAAGATCAAGCTTGGTGAAGATCTTTGCGCCTTTAAGGCGGTTGAACAGCTCCGAGATGAGTGGCAGGGGGTACTTATTTTTGATGGTAATCCGGTTAAGACCCCTGTAATCGATACAGGGACGTAAAGAGCCGTCTTTCTTCTTGATGAAGAAGGATCCTGCTCCAGCCGAAGAGGTGGATTTCTGGATAAATCCCCTAGCAAGATTCTCCTCTATGTATTCAGACATGGTCTGGGTCTCAGCCAGCGACAAGGGGTAAGTACGCCCGCGGGGAGGAGAAGCTCCAGGTACCAGGTCGATGGGACAATCATACCTCCTATGAGGTGGTAGAGTCTCTGCTTCCTTTTTGTCGAAGACGTCAGCATAGGACCAGTAGGGTGCCGGCAGACCAGGTTGATTATCCGGAGTAGACGGGGGTCGAGTTGGACGAACCGGATCCAAGCAGGATTCATGGCATTCCTGACCCCAACGGAGCACTTCACCAGATCTCCAATTCAGGACGGGCTCATGTCTTTGTAACCAGGGAAGACCAAGCAAGAGGGGGTGAGAGAGACTGGACAGCACATGAAAGGAGATCTTCTCCAAGTGCAGCATTCCCACCTGAAGAGTTACAGGCTCTGTGACGATTAATATGGTCTCCGGAAGAAGCCTCCCATCCACGGAGGCAATCGCCAACAGTTCAGCCAGACGTACAGTAGGCATCTGATACCGCTCCACAACAGCCTGTTGAATGAGATTCAGCGGCTCTGGAATCCAGATGGGCAATCTCGAAGAAGCGGGTCTCACCACTGGAAACAGAAACGGACAGAGTCAAGGACAGAGAGGATTTACTCTTGCCTAGGACGACCTCTCCGAGTGGTCCTAGACGCTGTAGTTTCCCGGCCTCACCGGGCAGGAATAGATCAGATTCTCTTTACTGCCACAGTAGAAGCAACTCACCTCGGCTTGGCGCGTCTCCTGGCTAGACTTGACCATCTTGGTTTGGTCAATTTGCATGGGCTCAGGCGAACATGCCCGGGGAAATGCTGGTTGAGAGGCAGGCTTTTGGAATACATGAGCGAGAGGCGGAAATCTTCTCTTCCGGGTAGTCTCCTTGGCACGTTCCTGAAAACGGATGTCAATCCGGGTAGCTAATGACACCAGGTCGTCCAGGGTGGAAGGGATGTCACGACTGGCTAGCTCATCCTTGATACGACCGGAAAGACCCCCCAGAAGGTGGACACCAGGGCCTCGTTGTTCCAGGCAAGCTCGGATGCGAGAGTTTGGAAACGTAGAACTCTAAAACGTTTAAAACCTCTATGATGTCACCGCTTGTCACTGAAGATGCGCTCTCAGCAGCCCATTGTGACCTGACTTACAGCCTGCACGGTCGCATCTTGGCACCGTTCAGGTTGTAAATTAGTGATCGTTGATGTTGATTACTGTGTGGGACAGTTTGTTGGACAGGTGAGTATTATGGTTGTTTTTTTATTTTACAGGTGACTTGGGCTTCAGGGCATAATGTGTAAGGTGAGTATAAGTGTTTTTTTTTATTTTATTCTTAATTTTACACTCGTTGTTGATGGGGCTGCCTACAACTCTTAACATTGTCTCTTGCTCGCGCTGATCTCAGCGCAAGCAGGGGACAATGATGAGAGCCGCTTCCGGCAGCGGCCACTGCTGGGGATCAGCGCGAACTGTATCGCTGATTCCCAGGTGCCGGTACGTGTAACGCAGATGACGCACGGTTGTCATCCGTGTGTCATCAGTTTGCAGAACGCATTTTGTGAGTGCTGCGCAAAAATACCTGACATGTCTGTGGCTTTTTTTATACGGACTCAAGGTCCGTATGAGCAACCTGAGATGTGCGTACGATGTGCGTATGTCATACGTATTTGCGGTCCTTTAAAAACAGGCCTCATATGGACATAGAAAATGGATGTGAGAAGGGGGCCTGAAGCAGTATACCTTGATCCAGGGGTTTCCACCTTACCCTCATTCAGTATTGTCTCCTCAACCACCCCCACAACAATGTTGCATCCAGCTTCAAGCATCCCCTATGACTGTAAGTATCCTATCTCCAGCTTACAATACTTAAATTATCTCTAAACCCCCAAGGCCAGTACACTATATGAGCATCCAGATCTGCTCTTTTGTACTGGGCTAATCACAGAAGTCACCATCTGGAGATCTGCTCCTCATAGCTGTTTGCTAGGCTTGGTGCTAATGCACTGGGCTGGCAGACGGTCGTGAGCCACATTTCATGAGTCCGCAAGCCACATGTGTGCCCCTGAGCCACAGATTGGGACACCTGCTGTAAAGAGAAAAAAATCCAAAAGCCAGAATTGTAATTTTTCGGCTACAGCAACTCTGTAAAAAAATGCAATAAGCGATCAAAACGTGATATCTACCCCAAATGGCATCAATAAGCACGTCAGCTCATCATGCAAAAATAAAGCCCTCACACATCAATATTGACGGAAACATGAAACTGTAACAAGTTTTGGAAAATGGGGACACAATCACATGTTTTTACGAATTTCCAATTTCTTTTTCTTTGAATAAAAAAAATATGCAGGTTGGGATTTGCTGAAAAGTATACAAATAGGGCAACACAAAAAATCAATACACCAGATGTGGACTTCTTATAAGGCTGGTTATTAGTGATGAGCATGCGTGCTTGTTTAACCCTGTTCGTTAGGCAATCCCTGCATGTGCCGCAGCTATCAGCCATGACACATGCAGCCGCGGCAGATCAAACAAAGATGCCGAGCACGCCGCAAATACTCGGCGAGCACCTGAGCGTGCTCAATTAATAGGTTAAACGAGCACGCTCGCTCATCAGTACTGGTTATCTATTATGATATGTATGCTCATTTGCTTATTTTTTGTGTTGCCCTATTTATATATTTTCCCTGACGACTCCTGATCATTTCTGCATATATATAGGGTCAGGGACTTAATAATTGATGCACACTTTGATATATAACATCTTTGTCTTTTCAAACATGGGCAGTGAATTGCTGTGTATTTTGTTATATTGACACACATCCAGGATTTTGTGATTACTACTACATGTGCTGCACTTTAGATTAGGGGTATAATAGGGTCCTATATATCATATTCTGTCAATATATTATATATTTTTTGTGGACCCTTATATATATTGGCTGTTAAATGTGTAATTGAATATACACATTATAATATATATTTTTGAGTTTTTGTGAGTTTTTAACCTAATCATTAAAAGTTCTATTTTAGGGGTCTATTTTTTGGTGGTTATTGAATAACGGCCATAACTGGTGTAAAATGCTGGGATCAGATGAGTAATCAATAGGTCTTCTTCAGAAAGTGAACTAAGTCCACACCTTTGACTGCATTGCGCAGGGGAATACAGATTTGTGCGTTGATCCTGTATATTGTACTTATGTGATTGGGCACTCAGATATTGCATTCTCTCTTATATTCATTTACTCAGCACTTTTCTAGTCTTATGTTATGGTCTCACACTTTATATTGGTGACTCTGGAATATGACATTCTCATATGTTTAAACATATTTCTAATCTCTGCCCAGGAGCCATCGATGTCCGGATCTACAGCCTCTGATAGCGCGATGGAGTCGCAGGACGATGCCGAGAGCTACATGTCCATGATTTCTGACCTGCTGGACAGCTTTATAGACGGTGTCAGTGCCAGGCTCTTTCATCTATTAGATTGGCTGGGTACTGTATACAGTATGTTTGATTTCATCCACAATGACAGATGATTTTCATCTCCATTTTCATCCATATGGCATTTACATGACGGAATACAATTTCCTATGTTAAAGAATTGTTTGTATCCATAAAAATCTTACACTATTCAGATGATTCGTATTGGATCCAATTTTTTTGCGCACACATAGACTTACATAGGCAAGTCTCATCTGACCTAACATTTTACCAATACAATTTGTAATTTTCCTCTTTTCTTCTATTAGGATCAGGATGCGGTGGGTATGACGATGATGACAGGCTAAGCGCCTCATTGCCACCATAGTCTATATAAGTGCTCCCTTACCTATGGCCCTGCAGGCATCTCTAAGCTAGAAGTCCTAGTATGCAATAATATGAGGAATTTATTAAATAACTGAATCAAAGGGGTTGTTCAGCCCTGATGTAATTTTCGACAGAGTACAAGCAGTATGTAATGTTCTACTGATAGGACCACTTGTATGAAAATTGCATACTTTTGGTCACATGGCAACTGCTGGAACCGACAGGCGAAGCCGAATCCTGACAGTGTGTTAAGATACAATGCTTTATGAAAATTCCACCAAGGCTACACAACTCCTTTATAATATTAAAAAAAATAAATGCAAACTAATTCTTATCTGTTGTATTGCAGCCCATCTACATGAAGCTGGATGATGGCATCAGGATCCCAGAGGATGAGGTAAGTGATGGTGGTGTTTGGCCAGCGTTTATCTTCATACTGAACTGAAAGGACATGATTTACATTAGCATCATGTAGAGGAAGAAAACTGGAATTGTCATTCTGTTTGGTTATAGTAGTTATATACAGATCCCCATCACTTATCACCCCCATCTCTCAGCCAATGCACTTTTTAGCTTCTCTGATTATTACACACAGGGAACGGCTCCAGGTCACATGCTCTGATTGCCTTTGCACCTGTGTTTTTGTCTAGTTTTGTGT
Organism: Phyllobates terribilis; assembly: GCF_046119375.1. Taxonomy (NCBI): domain Eukaryota; kingdom Metazoa; phylum Chordata; class Amphibia; order Anura; family Dendrobatidae; genus Phyllobates; species Phyllobates terribilis. The sequence continues at coordinate 820,247,276 of NW_027362763.1, forward strand.
GTTTAGCACCTTTTTGTTTATACCTATTTAATTATTTTATTTTCGCCTTTTTTTAAGTTTATTCTTTATGTGCTTGCCTGGTTGTTTTTATTTTGTTTTCCGCTTTGTGGGCAAAGTCTAGTAATTCCAGATGTTTTATTCTGATTCATCAATTGAAACCATTTTAAAATTTGACACAAGTTTACTCCAGTCCAACCCTGCTGTATTTTTCAGTAAGCCGCTATTGGGGGCAATTTTTGCAACTTTTGGTGCCAAAATTTACCAAACATAGTTCAAGACAGAGAAAGACCATTTTTTACTTAATGCAAAATCCATACACCCGGTGCACCGTTTTGTTAGCACCCAGCGCACCTAGGTAAGTGCCGGGGCCCTGAGCAGGTGGAGGGGTCCACTCGCCGTTGGGCACCCCGCCACGCTATGGGACCCATGAGCGGAGGAGAGCGTTGTCAGCACCCGCTACCCCCCCCAACTTGCTCAGGGCCCCGGCAGCCAGCGAAACAATACTTACCTCTCCCCGTGCCTCCGCAGCAGCTCCGGTGTCTTCCGCGTCCTCTGACTGTGACGTCTCAGGTCAGAGGGCGCCGTGACGTCTTTACACTGCACTCTCTCCTGAGCCGCCACAGTGCAGAGCGGGACGCTGGAGCCCAGAGCAGCGTCAGCAGGTGAGGAGTGAGGTGAGTATTTGATTTTTCTTTTTTTAATATATGGGGGCATGGGGCATTATAAGGAGGGGTGATGACATCCTGCATGGGGCATTAAAAGGGGGGCAGTGACATCCTGCATGAGGCATTATAAGGGAGGGGGGGTGACATCCTGCATGGAGCATTATAAGGGAGGGGAGGTGTGTGTGACATCCGGCATGGGGCATTATAAGGGAGGGGGCTGTGACATCCTGCATGTGGCATTATAAGGGGGGAAGTGACATCCTGCGTGGGGCATTATAAGGGAGGGGAGGTGTGTGTGATATCCTGCATGGGGCATTATAAGGGGGGAAGTGACATCCTGCGTGGGGCATTATAAGGGATGGGAGGTGTGTGTGACATCCTGCATGGGGCATTATAAGGGGGGAAGTGACATCCTGCATGGAGCATTATAAAGGGGGGTGTGACATCCTGCATAGGGCATTATAAAGGGGGGGCTGTGACATCCTGCATGGGGCATTATAAGGGGGGGTGACATCCTGTGTGGGACATTATAAGGGAGAGGGGGTGACATCCTGCATGGGGCATTGTAGCGCTGGCGTCCCTGCCCTCTGCTAGGCAGGGACGCTGCTCCCCTCACCGCTCTGCTCCGTGCCCGGCGTCCTCTCCCCGCTCTGCTGTCAGCGCGCGCTCCTTCCCGGCGACCTCCTCCCGCTCTGCTCTCAGCGCGCGCTCCTTCCCGGCCCCTGTGCTTAGGGCGCGTGCGCGCGCGCTCCCCTCCTCTTAAAGGGGCCGCGCGCGCCGTCCTAAGGAGTCCCCGGCCAATGGCCGGAGGACTTCATCATATATAAGGCACCTCCTCCAAAATGGAGGTGCCCGAGCAATGTTGTTTGCACCTGTGTCTCACCTGTGCTTCAGCCCTCAGGTCCCGTTGCCAGTTACCTGCCAGTTACCTGCCAGTTTCCTGCCAGTTTCCTGCTAGTTACCTGCCTGATTCCTGCCTGAATACTTGTTACCTGTCTGCCAGTCTGAGGTCCGACGGTCTGCCTTACTACTCCTGTCAGTCTGTCTAAAGGACCAGCCTGCCCGCTCACCTGGGAGCGCATATCAGCTACCTGCCTGCTTGCCTGAGGTCCGACGGTCTGCCTTACTACTCCGGTCAGTCTGTCTATGGACCAGCTTGCCCGCTCACCTGGGAGCGCTTCTCCGTTATCTGCCTGCTTGCCAGCCCGGAGGCTCCGTTGTCACGTGCTGTGACCACCAGCTATCTCAGAGACTCTTGCCCGCTCACCTGGGAGCGCATCTCCGTTACCTGCCTACTTGCCAGCCCGGAGGTCCCGTTGTCACGTGCGGTGACCACCAGCTATTCCAGAGACTCTTGCCCGCTCACCTGGGAGCGCTTCTCCGTTACCTACCTGCCTGCCAGCCCGGAGGTTCCGCCGTCACGTGCCGTGACCACCTGCTATTCCAGAGACTCTCGCTTGCTCACCTGGGAGCACACATCTACCATCTGCCTGCTAGCCTACCCGGAGGCTCTGCCATCACAGGTCGTACCTACCCCTTACCCAGAGACTGCCCTGATCACTTGCCGTAACTCCCTGTCCGTTCACCCAGAGACTGCCACCCGCTCCCTTACAAGGGCCGCCCCCTTGTATAGTAGCTCAGAGGTTCCGCCTCCCGGACCCGTTACAGGCATTATAAGGGGGGGGAGTGACATCCTGCATGGGGCATTATAAGGAAGGGGGGAAAGGTGACATCCTGCATGGGGCATTATAAGGGGGGGAAAGTGACATACTACATGGGGCATTATAAGGGAGGGGGTGTGTGACATCCTGCATGGGGCATTAAAAGGGGGGGGGAAGTGACATCCTGCATGGGGCATTAAAAGGGGGAGAAGTGACATCCTGCATGGGGCATTATATGGGGGGGTGACATCCTGCATAGGGCTTTAAAAGGGGGGCAGTGACATCCTGCATGGGGCATTTTAAGAGGGGTGACATCCTGCATGGAGCGTTATATGGGGGCCAGTATTCTGTATGGAGCATTATATGGGGGCCAGTATTCTGTATGGAGCGTTATATGGGGGCCAGTATCCTGTATGGAGCGTTATAAGGGGGTCAGTATTCTGTATGGAGCGTTATATGGGGACCAGTATTCTGTATGGAGCGTTATATGGGGGCCACTATCCTGTATGGAGCATTTTATGAGGGCCAGTATTCTGTATGGAGCGATTCGCCGGTTTCTGAGCTATTGAGCTATTGTGGAATTTACAATAGATATCAGTCATGTAATGTAAGAAGTGAAATCTTTGGCATTGTACTATATATATATTTCTCTGCGGTATCTGTGCATCATGAATTGTGGTATGTGTTAAAGGGGCCCAATGAGACTCTTTTGCCCAGGGCCCACAAAAACCTGGAGCCGGCCCTGCTTTGTAACTCACACATCCCCAAAACATCAGCGATCCACCTGGCTGGATGAAAGATGCAAGAGTCTGTCTGGATCCCAGAAACTCACTCAGCTTTTATGCACACACACTGATTACAAGCAAACAGGTCACAGGTGAGGATGTTACCTTTAGCAGCCATTCAAACCCATTTGTGTCAAATTCTGCGCATGTTATCAGGCCAAAATCACCTGGGTATGTGAACTTTTGATCAGGGTCATTTGGATTCCTTTGGTTGTCATTAAGATTTAAAAAGAGAAAACACAGTAGTTTGACAATAAATTGTGTGACAGAGTCATTAAATGTTCAGTCCTGTTTTTTTTTCTGTGTTGTGGTTTGGAGAGGCAAGGTCTCCAGACTGGGAGAGCTTCAGCTCAAGACAGAGCTGAAGGCTTGAACTACAACTTTTGTGGGCAAATCTCATACTCATATGGACTCTGCTATCATTTATTCTTTTGTTTTGTCGTTTTGCCAGTAAGGCCGTGTTTAGTTTGCAGGAGTGCAGAGCTTTATGCCGTTTAATAAAGCCTGCAGAGAAAACTGAGTCTACTTCCAGAAGCGGACGAGCGAGTCGTCTAGGACCTGCCGTCTTGTGACCGCAGGCAGGAAGAGGGATATCAGCGGCAGGGCGCCGATGCCAGCGCCTGCACATGGGACCCGGCGGCCAGCGCTGCCCCCACTGTGCTCCTCCATAGCCCATACCATAGGCCTGTCTCTGCCTCCACCTCCCTTCCACTAACAATCACAGCCCACCCCATTCCCCTACAATGTGAAGCGCTCCTCATGCTATCCCCACCTCACCCTGAAGTTTTACGCAGGGTCCTGTTGCCAATTTGCTGGACAATTTGCCTGCCAGTCATATGCAGGTCATGGCAGCCCTCACAATGACCCCCCCTGCTAGCCCCAATCAACCCCCTAGACTCACCCAGGGCCTGCCTAGCGCATTTATCACCAGGGATGCCGCCTCAGCATCAGGAACTCCAGGAAGGACAACATCGTGTGACCAGGGAGGACGACCGGACGCGGGATGTCTGGCCGGTGTGGTGGGAACGCCCACGCGGCCGGGTGAGTATGACTCTTTGTCGTGTCCGTTTACATCCATACTAATGTCACAGGGCACGGAGCACAGTCAGAGGGCAGGAGAGGTAGATCAGGTAGCAAGGGTAGGGGGGAACCCGGAAAGGGCAGGTATGCAGAACATGCTGACTATCCTAAAAATTGCGTAGCCTCTCTGGAGGCACACAACCTGCCACCAGCTACAGCGTCAGCCTGGGTCCCATTGGGTGATGAGGTGGTGCGGAGCGAAGAGGTAGGGCAGGGAGAGGGGGATCAGCAGCCAGCGGCGACAAGTATGTCACCGGTAGCAGAACAGACTAGGAAAGAGAAAGGGGATAAGATTCACCTGGATGATATGGGGCGAAGTTTACGTCTGCTACGAGGGTTCCCTGGGGGCACACTTAAAGAAGGAGGTAAAAGAGCAAATTTGGAGGGATAAGTACGTCGAAATTTTTTCCCTACTGCTGTTAGAGAAATTTAATTTAGACAAAAATAAGAACCACAATAATAGAAAGGAGGACGAAAAGAAACGCAGGTGACGATTAATCCCACAAACATTCTTAAATTGATTGCAGGCTTTCTCTATCCTAGCAACTATCATAGGCGAGAGGGCACGGGAGAATTGCTCAGCACTATTTTGCTACCAAGACGCTATTGGGGAGGCGTATCGAGTGAACGGTGGGCAAACATGGCTGAGATACGGCAAACAATTTAGTCAAAGAAAGGCAGAAAAAGAAAGCGAGGTTCGAGCATCCCTTTCCAGGCAGGGCCGGGTCATCCGGCCACCACGGAAGCAGAGGAAGAGAAAGGGGAGAAGGGGGGCAAGCGAGCGGGCAGAGGTCAGGATTCTGCTGGTAGTTCAATGAGAGCCAGTGCAAATTCGCCACCGACTGTAAATACAGGCATGCTTGCTCCTTCTGTAATGGGTCTTCACACCGGGCAGATAAATGTTTCAAAAAAGGAAGATGAGGGGGCCACTACCAGCAATTCCCAAAGGGGTGACGCCAGTGAAACTAACAGAAATGCTTACCTTCCTAAATAGGTTCCCAGACAGGAAAATAGCAGAGCTGCTGGCGGCAGGCTTTGAGGTGGGCTTTCAGATCCCCTCCATCACAGTCGAGGTCCCTGTTACCAATATAAACCTAAAATCAGCCTACCAGTACCCGGTGGTAATGGCGGAAAAGGTAAAAAAGGAGGTGTCGTTTGGAAGAATGGCAGAGCCATTGAAGGAGATAACATGAAAAAATGTTGTGGTTTCCCACTCGGGGTTGTCCCCAAAAAAGAACCCAATAAACCAATAAATTTAGATTAATACACCATCTATCGTATCCAAGGTGTAGTTCAGTGAACGACGGGCTAGACGACTTAAAAAGATTACGTTGAGGGAGACACAATCGCTGTTAGGCAAGCTGAACTTTGCATGTAGGGTGATACCCATGGGATGCATCTTCTCCCAACGGTTGGCAGGGGCGACGGCAGGAGTAAGGGCCCCATATCACTACATCATATTGTCAAAAGAACATAAGGAGGACTTGATGGTGTGGACTCCATTCCTAGAGTGGTATAATGGGCGTTCATTGATAATGGAGGTGACGGACAATGTCGATTTAAAACTCTTCACGGACGCAGCAGGTAGCACAGGATTCGGTGCTTATTTCAGGGGCCAATGGTGTACAGGAGAGTGGCCCAGCAATTGTAAGGAGATAGGGCTGTTAAAAAACATAGCGTTGCTCGAAATTTTCCCAATCATGGTAGCGGTAACACTGTGTGGCCAGCAGCTGCACAACAAACGGATTAGTTTCCGCTGCGATTGCATGGGGGTAGTAATGGCAGTTAATAATTTGTCAGCATCGTCTTCGCCAGTGATAAGGGTGCTAAGGCAACTGGTATTGGAGTGTTTCTTGATAAACGCCTGTATAACGGCCTCACATATACCAGGCGAAAGGAATTTGATCGCTGACGCCCTACCATTTTTTAGTGGGATCGCTTTCGCTCGTTGGACCCGGAAGCGGAGGAGAAAGGGCTCGAGTGCCCGCAACACTTATGGAAATTGGCATTCATGCAGCCCAATCTCTAATATAATCATCCCTATCCCTTAACACATGGAAGGCATATCAGACAACCTGGGGGATGTGGGAGGGTCGAAAAAGGGGTATAGGTAATGCTTTTTCCGAAGAGGATCAGGTAGGCTTGCTGCTTCTATGGTTAATATGGTTAAGCAAATGATCTCTGGAGGGGTGGTCAATCGCCAAGGTAAATTGGTTAAACGTGGACAGAGGATTTGGCTTTAGGTCCAGGGAACCTAGAGACTAAAGAAAGAATCTCCTATTAAAACAGGCGGTAAAAAGGTTTAATCTGGGACGGGTGCAGAGAGATGGTCGGTGCCCGATGTCGTTCAAACTCCTGGAACGTTTGGGTAAAGAACTGTTAAAAATCTGCAGCTCAGAGTATGAAATAACTCTCTTCTGGCTGGCTTTTTCATGAGCTTTTTTTCGAGGCTCTACGAGTTAGCGAGCTTGTAGCCCTATCTAAGAAAGAAAGTGGGGTGGTACTAGCAAGGGATGTTTTGGCAACAAAGGAAGGGGTTGAATTTTGGTTAAGGCAATCTAAAATGGACCAGCTGGGAAGAGGGAAAAAAGTATGGTTGGGAGCGGTGCGGGGGTATGAAATGTGGCCTTTAAATACCTTTGAGCGTTTCCAGAGGTTTAGGGGGAATTCAAGTGGTCCCCTACTATGTCACGAAGATGGGACATTTATATCAAGGTATCAATTCACCAGCATTTTTAGAAAATACCTGAATAAGGTGGGATTGGATCCGCTCAGTTTTGCCTCTAGTTCCTTCCAGATATGGGCCACTACAGATGCAGTGGCGTGCGGTCTAAGCGCGGAAACAGTCAAACGGATAAGAAGATGGGAATCAAAGCGCTTTTTATCATATGTGAGACCAGAAGCATCAGTTTACTTGCGATAAATATGTTTGGTTATACAACCTAGACTTGGATAAGAAATCCAAAAGCAACATGCAAATATGTAAAACATCCTCTTTTATTGAAATAATCTTTAAAAATATAAACAACACAACAATAATTAAAATTGGAAAAAGGAGATTCAAGAAAATTGTGGATCGGTGTTGTCCTGGATATGACCCTAATGTTATAAAGTGTAATTCACATAGCTCAATATATGGTCATAACCCACCACAAAAAAGGAAGAGCCCAGAGTGTGAAAATCCCAGGTCTCCCCCCCAGGCAGAAACTAATCATGTCAATAAGTAGAAGAATACCTTCCCTTGTTTAGCTCAAAACTTATTAGCATATGTAAACGCAAATAGGGATCTATATGGGGGAAGGTATACAAATACCATGATTAAGGCTAATGCCCCATAGCAATAAAAAAATAAAAAGCCATAAACAGTCAGGCTTACCCATCTGACACGCTGTTTTGCCTGGATCACCACCACGTAAAGCACCCTGATGCGCGTTTTGCACTCTCTATGCTTTCTCAAGGTAAGTGTGTAAAGAATCCAGCCTCATCCTATTTATACCCATCCTAGTCCAATATGTGCCAATAAGTGCACCGTATGTCCGTGCCGTGCCAATGCCCCGGAAGTACGAGGTATGGGACTCCGTTCCGGTGTGCAACAGGGAAATTCCCATTAGACGTCATCAATGCACACCGGATGTGATGGAGGCCTTCACCTGCCCAAGGATGCATAGGCACAGCGCGCATGAGCCTGCTGGCGCCATCTTACCGAAGTCCTATGTGTCCTAATAGCATTTACGTTTGGCTGCACTTAAACCCATTCATGCATAGGCAGACACATAGATTTATGCGCTCTGATAAAGGTTGAGCTGTAATTTAAGCCAGTCATACACAGGCAGCCACATAAATCTCTGCGTGGAGAAAAGTTCACCTCTGTCCCTATAGCAGGGAATAAGTTGTGCATAAGAGATAAGAATATCCAGCTATACTATTTTCCAGCAATTAAATACAACATGTTGACAACAAGGTAAAAAATGTTACAAGAAAAAGCGCAGGTAAAGTGTCCATTTTAGGACATGATCAGATATCAAAATCAAACATCAGAATGATGTCAGTTTGTAGCTATATACCCTGTCTGACAAGTGATCCTGACAAGTGACTTTGACAAGTGACTATGATAAGAGACTTTTACAACTGTAATAATAATAAAAAAAAAGTCACTGTTCGCTGATGGGACTTGAACCCAAAATTCTGTGCAGAAGCCAGTGCACTAACCACTGAGCTATAAACTCAGGTGCAGAAACCTAGGAGTTCTATTTGGTTATATGATTTTCAGTGCAAACCTGTCTGAAACTCATTGGGACTTATGCACAGACTGCAAGCAAGCCAAATTCAAATGATGTTTGATTTTGATGTGAGTCTGATGTGTGACTTTCTTCAAACATCAGAATCTAAATCACAATGATTTTTAGTCACCCTAAGTATTTTCATGGTTAATCTCATAAGACAAGAAAAGCTGTCAGTTACAATCACTTGACTGGATAGCTCAATGGTAAGGCATCATCCTCTGAAGCTACAGTAACTGGGTTCAAATAGAAATAGGATTATTGTTTTTTTTTTTTAATTAAGCCTATTTAGCACACAAACTACAGGAGTTTTTTACTTTTATTATCTGATATTCTGATTGTCATCCTGACGTGTTAAGAGTTTCAGACACGCTGTCTATTTGCATATTAAATTACATAGCCAAAGTAAACTGAGAGGCACTAATTTACTACATATCTATTTTCAAGTGACTGTATATTTGCATAATTTCTTAAAGGGTCTAATGATAACATTTCTTTTCTGAGACTTGAACCCAAAAGCATATGTCTAGCAGTCAGCACACTTACCATTAAGCTATACACTCATTAAAGAATAGTAGGCATTCTACTTGGTTATGTTATTTCCAGTGCAATCAGGACTTTCACACAGACATTGTCCAAACCAAATTCAAATGATGTATGAGTTTGATGAATGAGTTTGATGAATGAGTTTGATACCTGACTTTCTTCACACATCAGAATCAAAATCAGAAGGAGTTCCAGACACCATGAGTATTTGCAAAGTAAATCTCATAAACCAAGAAAAAACATCAGGCAGCCTCATTGAGCTTATGGCAGAATGGTAACTCTCTTGCCTCACAGAGTGGACGTTCCCTGGTGCAGAAAAAATAAGCTTTTGTTTTTTAAATGATGCTGGCTAGCACACAAACTTCAGTGATGCTTGGCTGTGATATCTGACTTTTCTCACACATCAGAATAAGAGTCACAATTACTTTTAGATACCCTGAGTATTATCATGTTTAATCTCATAAACCAAGGAAAACCTGTAGGGACATTGAACTTTTTATTAATAATTATTATTATTATTATTATTATCCTTTCAAACCAAAACTATGTGACACAGATGCCTTACCATTAAACTATAGGTTCATTATTTGATTATTTAGGTAATGATATATAATAATAATCACATAGCAAAAGTAAATTGGGAGTTTGCAGCCAGGTCTTGGGTGGATGGAAAGAAAAATTTACAATAAATAAATGTCATCATTAGACCCTTTTAAGAAATTCTGCAAATGTACAGTCACTTGGAAATAGATATGTAGTAAATTCGTGCCTCCCAATTTACTTTGGCTATGTAATTTACCATGCAAACAGGCAGCGTGTCTGAAATTATTAACACATCAGGATGACAATCAGAATGTCAGATATTAAAAGTAAAACACCCCATTGTCAGGCCCTTTTTTAAGTATGTTCGTAATTTATATATGTCTCCAAAAGCTCAGGTGTACACCCCGGGTTTTCTATCCACTCCCTTCCCTCTTGAAAAAGGAACGAAACAAGGGTGTCCTTTATCCCCCTTACTTTTTAACCTGGCACTAGAACCCTTAGTCCGTATTCTATCAGACCCTAAAACCTTTTCTGGCATCCAATTTCATAAAAAATCAATTCAGGTGGCATTTTTTGCAGACGATATCATTTTGTTTATGTCGGATCCCATCCTGCATTTACCTCCAGTGTTGGATCTACTTAAAAATTTTGGCACCTACTCTGGGTTTAAAATAAATGTTAAAAAATGTGAACTGCTACCATTAACTGAAAAAGAAATGAAACTCTCCCCCAAAAAATACTTATATGATATTAACCCCTTTACCCTCGAGGGTGGTTTGCACGTTAATGACCAGGCCAATTTTTACTATTCTGACCACTGTCACTTTATGAGGTAATTACTCTGGAAAGCTTCAACGGATCCCCCTGATTCTGAGACAGTTTTTTCGTGACATATTGTACTTCATTATTGTGGTAAAATTTCTTCAATATCACTTGCGTTTATTTGTGAAAAAAATGGAAATTTGGCGAAAATTTTGAAAATTTTGCAATTTTCAAACTTTGAATTTTTATGCCCTTAAATCAGAGAGATATGTCACACAAAATACTTAAAAAATAACATTTCCCACATGTGTACTTTACATCAGAACAATTTTGGAACCAAATTTTTTTTTTGTTTAGGAGCTAAAAGGGTTAAAAGTTGACCAGCGATTTCTCATTTTTCCAACAAAATTTAAAAAAACATTTTTTTAGGGTCCACATCACATTTGAAGTCACTTTGAGAGGTCTTTGTGACAGAAAATACCCAAAAGTGACACCATTCTAAAAACTGCACCCCTGAAGGTGCTCAAAACCACATTCAAGAACTTTATTAACCCTTCAGGTGCTTCACAGGAATTTTTGGAATGTGGAAGAAAAAAATGAACATTTAACTTTTTTCACAAAAATATTATTTAGACCCAATTTTTTTTATTTTCACAGGGGTATCAAGAAAAAATGGACGTCAAAATTTGTTGTGCAATTTCCCCTGGGCACGGAGATACCACATATGTGGGGAAAAAACACTGTTTGGGCATACGGCAGGGCTCGGAAGGGAAGGAGCGCCATTTGACTTTTTGATTGTAACATTTGCTTGAATAATTAGCGGACGCCATGTTGCGTTTGGAGAGCCCCTGATGTGCCTAAACATTGGAGCTCCCCCACAAGTGACCCCATTTTGGAATCTAGACCCCCCAAGGCACCTATCTAGATGCATAGTGAGCACTTGGAAGCCCCAGGTGCTTCACAAATTGATTCGAAAAAATGAAAAAGTGTTTTTTTTTTTTCACTTTTTGATTTTTACGAATCAATTTGTGAAGCACCTGGGGGTTACAAGTGTTCACTATGCATCTAGATAGGTGCCTTGGGGGGTCTAGTTTCCAAAAGGGGGTCACTTGTGGGGGAGCTTCAATGTTTGGGCACACAGGGACTCTCCAAATGCAACATGGTGTCCGCTAACAAATTGAATGGAAAATCGTCTCAAATTGTTAGCGGACACCATGTTGTGTTGGGAGAGCCCCTGTGTGCCCAAACATTGGAGCTCCCCCACAAGTGACCCCATTTTGGAAACTAGACCCCCAAAGGCACCTATCTAGATGCATAGTGAGAGTGAGCACTTGGAACCCCCAGGAACTTCACAAATTGATTCATAAAAATGAAAAAGTGAAAAAAAAAAACACTTTTTCATTTTTACGAATCAATTTGTGAAGCACCTGGGGGATCCAAGTGCTCACTATGCATCTAGATAGGTGCCTTGGGGGGGTCTAGTTTCCAAAATGGGGTCACTTGTGGGGAAGCTCCAATGTTTGGGCACACAGGGAATCTCCAAATGCAACATGGTGTCCACTAACAAATTGAATGGAAAATCGGCTCAAATTGTTAGCGGACACCATGTTGCGTTTGGAGCCCCTGTGTGCCCAAACATTGGAGCTCCCCCACAAGTGACCCCATTTTGGAAACTAGACCCCCCAAGGCACCTATCTAGATGCATAGTGAGCACTTGTAACCCACAGGTGCTTCACAAATTGATTTGTAAAAATGAAAAAGTGAAAAAAAAACACTTTTTCATTTTTATGAATCAATTTGTGAAGCACCTGGGGGTTCCAAGTCCTCAATATGCATCTAGATAGGTGTCTTGGGGGGTCTAGTTTCCAAAATGTGGTCACTTGTGGGGGAGCACCAATGTTTGGGCACACAGGGGCTCCAAACGCAACATGGTGTCCGCTAACAATTTGAGCCGATTTTCCATTCAATTTGTTAGCGGACACCATGTTGCATTTGGAGAGTCTCTGTGTGCCCAAACATTGGAGCTCCCCCACAAGTGACCCCATTTTGGAAACTAGACCCCCCAAGGCACCTATCTAGATGCATAGTGAGCACGTGGAACCCCAGGTGCTTCACAAATTGATTCATAAAAATGAAAAAGTGTTTTTTTTTCACTTTTTCATTTTTACGAATCAATTTGTGAAGCACCTGGGGGTTCCAAGTGCTCACTATGCATGTAGATAGGTGCATTGGGGGGGGTCTAGTTTCCAAAATGGGGTCACTTGTGGGGGAGCTCCAATGTTTGAGCACACAGGGACTCTCCAAATGCAACATGGTGTCCGCTAACAAATTGAATAGAAAATCTGCTCAAATTGTTAGCGGACACCATGTTGGGTTTGGAGCCCCTGTGTGCCCAAACATTGGTGCTCCCCCACAAGTGACCCCATTTTGGAAACTAGACCCCCAAGGCACCTATCTAGATGCATAGTGAGCACTTGGAACCCCCAGGTGCTTCACAAATTGACTCATAAAAATGAAAAAGTGTTTTTTTTATTCACTTTTTCATTTTTACGAATCAATTTGTGAAGCACCTGGGGGTTCCAAGTACTCATTATGCCTCTAGATAGGGGACTTGGGTGGTCTAGTTTCCAAGATGGGGTCAATTGTGGGGAAGCTCCAATGTTTGGGCACACATGGACTCTACAAATGCAACATGGTGTCCGCTAACAAATTGAATGGAAAATCGGCTCAAATTGTTGGCGGACACCATGTTGCGTTTGGAGAGCCCCTGTGTGCCCAAACATTGGAGCTCTCCCACAAGTGACCCCATCTTGGAAACTAGACCCCAAGGCACTTATCAAGATGCATAGTGAGCACTTGGAACCCCCAGGTGCTTCACAAATTGATTCGAAAAAATGAAAAAGTGTTTTTTTTTTCACTGTTTCATTTTTACGAATCAATTTGTGAAGCACCTGGGGGTTCCAAGTGCTCACTATGCATATAGATAGGTGCCTTGGGGGGTCTAGTTTCCAAAATGGGGTCACTTGTGGGGGAGCTCCAATGTTTGGGCACAAAGAGACTCTCCAAATGCAAGATGGTGTCCGCTAACAAATTGAATGGAAAATCGGCTGAAATTGTTAGCGGACACCATGTTGCGTTTGGAGAGCCCCTGTGTGCCCAAACATTGGAGCTCCCCGACAAGTAACCCCATTTTGGAAACTAGACCCCCCAAGGCACCTATCTAGATGCATAGTGAGCACTTGGAACCCCCAGGTGCTTCACAAATTGATTTGTAAAAATGAAAAAGTGAAAAAAAAAACACTTTTTCATTTTTACGAATCAATTTGTGAAGCACCTGGGGGTTACAAGTGCTCACTATGCATCTAGATAGGTGCCTTGGGGGGTCTAGTTTCCAAAATGGGGTCACTTGTGGGGGAGCTCCAATGTTTGGGCACACAGGGACTCTCCAAATGCAACATGGTGTCCGCTAACAAAATGAATGGTAAATCGGCTCAAATTGTTAGCGTACACCATGTTGCGTTTGGAGCCCCTGTGTGCCAAACATTGGTGCTCCCCCACAAGTGACCCCATTTTGGAAACTAGACCCCCAAAGGCACCTCTCTAGATGCATAGTGAGCACTTGGAACCCCCAGGTGCTTCACAAATTAATTTATAAAAATGAAAAAGTGTTTTTTTTTCACTTTTTCATTTTTACGAATCAATTTGTGAAGCACCTGGGGGTTCTACGTGCTCACAATACATCTAGATAGGTGCCTTGGGGGGGTCTAGTTTCCAAAATGGGGTCATTTGTGGGGGAGCTCCAATGTTTGGGCGCACAGGGACTCTCAAAATGCAACATGGTGTCCGCTAACAAATTGAATAGAAAATCTGCTCAAATTGTTAGCGGACACCATGTTGCGTTGGAGCCCCTGTGTGCCCAAACATTGGAGCTCCCCCACAAGTGACCCCATTTTGGAAACTAGACCCCCCAAGGCACCTATCTAGATGCATAGTGAGCACTTGGAACCCCCAGGTGCTTCACAAATTGATTCATAAAATGAAAAAGTGTTTTTTTTTCACTTTTTCATTTTTACGAACAATTTGTGAAGCACCTGGGGGTTCCAAGTGCTCACTATGCATCTAGATAGGGGACTTTGGGGGTCTAGTTTCCAAAATGGGGTCACTTGTGGGGGAGCTCCAATGTTTGGGCACACAGGGAGTCTCAAAATGCAACATGGTGTCCGCTAACAAATTGAATGGAAAATCGGCTCAAATTGTTAGCGGACACCATGTTGCGTTTGGAGAGCCCCTGTGTGCCCAAACATTGGAGCTTCCCCACAAGTGACCCCATCTTGGAAACTAGACCCCCCAAGGCACCTATCTAGATGCATAGTGAGCACTTGGAACCCCCAGGTGCTTCACAAATTGATTTGAAAAAATGAAAAAGTGTTTTTTTTTTTCACTTTTTCATTTTTACGAATCAATTTGTGAAGCACCTGGGGGTTTCAAGTGCTCACTATGCATCTAGATAGGTGCCTTGGGGGGGTCTAGTTTCCAAAATGGGGTCACTTGTTGGGGAGCTCCAATGTTTGGGCACACAGGGATTCTCCAAATGCAACATGGTGTCCGCTAACAAATTGAATGGAAATAGGCTCAAATTGTTAGCGGACACCATGTTGCGTTTGTAGCCCCTGTGTGCCCAAACATTGGAGCTCCCCCACAAGTGACCCCATTTTGGAAACTAGACCCCCCAAGGCACCTATCTAGATGCATAGTGAGCACTTGGAACCCCCAGGTGCTTCACAAATTGATTCATAAAATGAAAAAGTGTTTTTTTTTCACTTTTTCATTTTTACGAACAATTTGTGAAGCACCTGGGTGTTCCAAGTGCTCACTATGCTTCTAGATAGGTCCCTGGGGGGGGGGGGTCTAGTTTCCAAAATGTGGTCAATTGTGGGGGAGCTCCAATGTTTGGGCACACAGGGAGTCTCAAAATGCAACATGGTGTCCGCTAACAAATTGAATGGAAAATTGGCTCAAATTGTTAGCGGACACCATGTTGCGTTTGGAGAGCCCCTGTGTGCCTAAACATTGGAGCTCCCCCAAAAGTGACCCCATCTTGGAAACTAGACCCCCCAAGGCACCTATCTAGATGCATAGTGAGCACTTGGAACCCCCAGGTGCTTCACAAATTGATTTGAAAAAATGAAAAAGTGTTTTTTTTTTCACTTTTTCATTTTTACGAATCAATTTGTGAAGCACCTGGGGGTTTCATGTGCTCACTATGCATCTAAATAGGTGCCTTGGGGCGTCTAGTTTCCAAAATGGGGTCACTTGTGGGGGAGCTCCAATGTTTGTGCACACAGGGACTCTCCAAATGAAACATGGTGTCCGCTAACAAATTGAATGGAAAATCGTCTCAAATTGTTGGCGGACACCATGTTGCGTTGGGAGAGCCCCTGTGTGCCCAAACATTGGAGCTCCCCCACAAGTGACCCCATTTTGGAAACTAGACCCCACAAGTCACCTATATAGATGCATAGTGAGCACTTGGAACCCCCAGGTGCTTCACAAATTGATTCATAAAATGAAAAAGTGTTTTTTTTTTCACTTTTTCATTTTTACGAACAATTTGTGATGCACCTGGGTGCTCCAAGTGCTCACTATACATCTAGATAGGTGCCTAGGGGGGTCTAGTTTCCAAAATGTGGTCAATTGTGGGGGAGCTCCAATGTTTAGGCACACAGGGACTCTCCAAATGCAACATGGTGTCCGCTAACAAATTGAATGGAAAATCGGCTCAAATTGTTAGCGGACATCATGTTGCGTTTGGAGCCCCTGTGTGCCCAAACATTGGAGTTCCCCACAAGTGACCCCATTTATGAAACTAGACCCCCCAAGGCACCTATCTAGATGCATAGTGAGCACCTGGAACCCCCAGGTGCTTCACAAATTGATTCATAAAAATGAAAAAGTGTTTTTTTTTCACACTTTTTCATTTTTTCGAATCAATTTGTGAAGCAGCTGGGGGTTACAAGTGCTCACTATGCATCTAGATAGGTGCCTTGGGGGGGGGGTCTAGTTTCCAACATGCAGTCAGTTGTGGGGGAGCTCCAATGTTTGGGCACACAGGGACTCTTCAAATGCAACATGGTGCCCGCTAACAAATTGAATGGAAAATCTGCTCAAATTGTTAGCGGACACCATGTTGCGCTTGGAGCAACTGTGTGCCCAAACATTGGAGCTCCCCCACAAGTGACCCCATTTTGGAAACTAGACCCCCCAAGGCACCTATCTAGATGCATAGTGAGCACTTGGAACCCCCAGGTGCTTCACAAATTGATTCATAAAAATGAAAAAGTGTTTTTTTTTTCACTTTTTCATTTTTACGAATCAATTTGTGAAGCACCTGGGGGTTACAAGTGCTCACTATGCATCTAAATAGGTGCCTTGGGGGGGTGTAGTTTCCAAAATGGGGTCACTTGTGGGGGAGCTCCAATGTTTGGGCACACAGGGACTCTCCAAATGCAACATGGTGTCCGCTAACAAATTGAATGGAAAATCGGCTCAAATTGTTAGCGGACACCATGTTGCGTTTGGAAAGCCCCTGTGTGCCCAAACATTGGAGCTCCCCCACAAGTGACACCATTTTGGAAACTAGACCCCCCCAAGGCACCTATCTAGGAGCATAGTGAGCACTTGGAACCCCAAGGTGCTCCACAAATTTATTCGTAATAATGAAAAAGTGTTTTTTTTTTCACTTTTTCATTTTTACGAATCAATTTGTGAAGCATCTGGGAGTTCAAAGTGCTCGCTATGCATCTAGATAGGTGCCTTGGGGCGGTCTAGTTTCCAAAATGGGGTCACTTGTGGGGGAGCTCCAATGTTTGGGCACACAGGGACTCTCCAAATGCAACATGGTGTCCGCTAACAAAATGAATGGTAAATCGGATCAAATTGTTAGCGGACACCATGTTGGGTTTGGAGCCCCTGTGTGCCGAAACATTGGTGCTCCCCAACAAGTGACCCCATTTTGGAAACTAGACCCCCAAGGCACCTATCTAGATGCATAGTGAGCACTTGGAACCCCCAGGTGCTTCACAAATTGACTCATAAAAATGAAAAAGTGGTTTTTTTTTTCACTTTTTCATTTTTACGAATCAATTTGTGAAGCACCTGGGGGTTCCAAGTACTCATTATGCCTCTAGATAGGTGCCTTGGGTGGTCTAGTTTCCAAGATGGGGTCAATTGTTTGGGAGCTCCAATGTTTGGGCACACATGGACTCTCCAAATGCAACATGGTGTCCGCTAACAAATTGAATGGAAAATCGGCTCAAATTGTTGGCGGACACCATGTTGCGTTTGGAGAGCCCCTGTGTGCCCAAACATTGGAGCTCTCCCACAAGTGACCCCATCTTGGAAACTAGACCCCCAAGGCACTTATCAAGATGCATAGTGAGCACTTGGAACCCCCAGGTGCTTCACAAATTGATTCGAAAAAATGAAAAAGTGTTTTTTTTTTCACTGTTTCGTTTTTACGAATCAATTTGTGAAGCACCTGGGGGTTCCAAGTGCTCACTATGCATCTAGATAGGTGCCTTGGGGGGTCTAGTTTCCAAAACGGGGTCACTTGTGGGGGAGCTCCAATGTTTGGGCACACAGAGACTCTCCAAATGGAAGATGGTGTCCGCTAACAAATTGAATGGAAAATCGGCTCAAATTGTTAGCCGACACCATGTTGCGTTTGGAGAGCCCCTGTGTGCCCAAACATTGGAGCTCCCCAACAAGTAACCCCATTTTGGAAACTAGACCCCCCAAGGCACCTATCTAGATGCATAGTGAGCACTTGGAACCCCCAGGTGCTTCACAAATTGATTTGTAAAAATGAAAAAGTGAAAAAAAAAACACTTTTTCATTTTTACGAATCAATTTGTGAAGCACCTGGGGGTTACAAGTACTCACTATGCATCTAGATAGGTGCCTTGGGGGGTCTAGTTTCCAAAATGGGGTCACTTGTGGGGGAGCTCCAATGTTTGGGCACACAGGGACTCTCCAAATGCAACATGGTGTCCGCTAACAAAATGAATGGTAAATCGGCTCATATTGTTAGCGTACACCATGTTGCGTTTGGAGCCCCTGTGTGCCCAAACATTGGTGCTCCCCCACAAGTGACCCCATTTTGGAAACTAGACCCCCAAAGGCACCTATCTAGATGCATAGTGAGCACTTGGAACCCCCAGGTGCTTCACAAATTAATTTATAAAAATGAAAAAGTGTTTTTTTTTTCACTTTTTCATTTTTACAAATCAATTTGTGAAGCACCTGGGGGTTCCACGTGCTCACAATACATCTAGATAGGTGCCTTGGGGGGGTCTAGTTTCCAAAATGGGGTCATTTGTGGGGGAGCTCCAATATTTGGGCACACAGGGACTCTCAAAATGCAACATGGTGTCCGCTAACAAATTGAATGGAAAATCGGCTCAAATTGTTAGCGGACACCATGCTGCGTTTGGAGAGCCCCTGTGTGCCCAAACATTGGAGCTCCCCCACAAGTGACCCCATCTTGGAAACTAGACCCCCCAAGGCACCTATCTAGATGCATAGTGAGCACTTGGATCCCCCAGATGCTTCACAAATTGATTCGAAAAAATGAAAGAGTGTTTTTTTTTTTCACTCTTTCATTTTTACGAATCATATTGTGAAGCACCTGGGGGTTCCAAGTGCTCACTATGCATCTAGATAGGTGCCTTGGGGGGTCTAGTTTCCAAAATGGGGTAACTTGTGGGGGAGCTCCAATGTTTGGGCACACAGAGACTCTCCAAATGCAACATGGTGTCCGCTAACAAATTGAATGGAAAATCGGATCAAATTGTTAGCGGACACCATGTTGCGTTTGGAGAGCCCCTGTGTGCCCTAACATTGGAGCTCCCCAACAAGTAACCCCATTTTGGAAACTAGACCCCCCAAGGTACCTATCTAGATGCATAGTGAGCACTTGGAACCCCCAGGTGCTTCACAAATTGATTCATAAAAATGAAAAAGTGTTTTTTTTTTCACTTTTTCATTTTTACGAACAATTTGTGAAGCACCTGGGTGTTCCAAGTGCTCACTATGCATATAGATAGGTGCCTTGGGGGAGGTCTAGTTTCCAAAATGTGGTCACTTGTGGGGGAGCTCCAATGTTTGGGCACACAGGGACTCTCCAAATGCAACATGGTGTCCGCTAACAAATTGAATGGAAAATCTGCTCAAATTGTTAGCGGACACCATGTTGCGTTTGGAGACCCTGTGTGCCCAAGCATTGGAGATCCCCCACAAGTGACCCCATTTTGGAAACTAGACCCCCCAATGAACCTATCTAGATGCATAGTGAGCACTTGGAACCCCCAGGTGCTTCACAAATTGATTCATAAAAATTAAAAAGTGTTTTTTTTTTCACTTTTTCATTTTTACGAATCAATTTGTGAAGCACCTGGGGGATCCAAGTGCTCACTATGCATCTAGATAGGGAACTTTGGGGGTCTAGTTTCCAAAATGGGGTCACTTGTGGGGGAGCTCCAATGTTTGGGCACACAGGGAGTCTCAAAATGCAACATGGTGTCCGCTAACAAATTGAATGGAAAATCGGCTCAAATTGTTAGCGGACACCATGTTGCGTTTGGAGAGCCCCTGTGTGCACAAACATTGGAGCTCCCCCACAAGTGACCCCATCTTGGAAAATAGACCCCCAAGGCACCTATCTAGATGCATAGTGAGCACTTGGAACCCCCAGGTGCTTCACAAATTGATTCGAAAAAATGAAAGAGTGTTTTTTTTTTTCACTTTTTCATTTTTACGAATCAATTTGTGAAGCACCTGGGGGTTTCAAGTGCTCACTATGCATCTAGATAGGTGCCTTGGGGGGGTCTAGTTTCCAAAATGGGGTCACTTGTTGGGGAGCTTCAATGTTTGGGCACACAGGGATTCTCCAAATGCAACATGGTGTCCGCTAACAAATTGAATGGAAATAGTCTCAAATTGTTAGCGGACACCATGTTGCGTTTGGAGCCTCTGTGTGCCCAAACATTGGAGCTCCCCCACAAGTGACACCATTTTGGAAACTAGACCCCCAAAGGCACCTATCTAGATTAGTGTTGAGCCACCCCCGTAGTGTTCGAGTTCGGTTCGGTTCGTCGAACACCCGTGTGTTCGCCGAACTGTTCGTCGAACTGTTCGTCGAACACCTTCGAACACCGTTAAAACCAATGGCAGGCAAACAAAAACACATAGAAACACATAGAAAACACCTTCAAAGGTGTCCAAAAGCTGACAAACTGCTCAGAAGACATAACTAACACATGGAAAAGTGACAAGTACATATAGTCATGCGAAAATAAAAGAGGTGGAGGAGTAAAAGGAGGGGGAGACACAGATATAGGCATGTCATGCCCTTCTAAAATCCAAAAAGTGAGAAGCCGACACGGCCAGTCCGCTCCTGCCCGTGCCACCTCCGTGTCGCCGGGTTTGTGCCAGAGCCGCGGTGAACCCTGACGGCCAGCCCCCCTCTCCCAATACTGGTGCCTGTCCGCTGGTGGGTCGAGCGAGCCCCCCTGTGGTGGAGGCAGCTCTAAGCTTTTTAATTTAAATTGTCTCTCTAATTTGAATGAATACACTTTAAATCCATTTACAAGGATCTATTGGAGGGCAAGTCTCATGCCAGCAGCCGCGGTAATTCCAGCTCCAGTAGCGTCCACTAAAGCTGCTGCAGTTAAAAAGCTTTTATAAGGATCGAGCTCGGCTGTCCACCGCAAGGCATCCTACTGCCAGTCCCAGCCCCTATGCCTTGGGGTGCCTCCTGATGCTCTTCACTAAGTATCCCATGGTCCCGAAGCATTTCCTTTGAAAAAATTAAGTGTCTAAACTACAGGTGGTGCAGCTTGCTTAACAGCCGGGATAATCCGCTCACTAGCAGACACTGCTACTAGGCACAAAGTATTTCCTGGGCTAGATGCAGTTAAAAATTTGTAATTAGATACTCTCGTTGGATGCTGAGAAAGCATTCCATAGAGTCTCCTGGCACGCCATATATGATTCTCTTAAAAAGCTTGGGGTAGGGGTCTAGGGGACCCTTTTATAGCCAAAATCACGGCCCTGTATCGCAATACGTCACCTAGGCTGAAGATAAATGGAACTGTAGCACCCTGAGGGCTCGGTTGCTACAGACGTATTGCACCTCACCCAGAGGTGTGATATCTCACTCTCAGGTAAGGATGGAGTGTGGATCAGGACCCGACACCTGCATGCATTACACCACATTGCCGTGGGGCAGGGCGACCAATATGCCCCTGAGATGGGCACGACAGTCCCTGTCCCTGGCTGGAGTGGGGGGAGGGAACACTGAGGAAGGGGAACCCTGTAGTGCAGGAGCAGGGAGGAAGCAGTTCCTGGGTGCATTGAGAAGGGAGTATAAAAGGTGGGCACCATCTTAGTTCAGTGCAGAGAAGTCTGAGCAGAAGTGGCAGGGAGCAGGGGCTCTGCATGAGCTCTGCTCCGGAGGCGGGCCTAGTAACAGAGGCCCAGGCCTGGAAGAGGGAGAAGGAAGGAAGAGGAGCGGAGAAGGCTCCAGGAACGAGGAATGAAGGGATCCCAGGGGTGCGGACGGGCGAGTCGCCACCGCACGCCCGAATCCACCTGCGTGGAGGGGTCAGGCCAAAGGGGGAGACCGGTCCCCGAACTAGTGGAGGCAGGAAATGACCCTCAGCTAGAAACCGGAGGCTCTGACATTTTATGTGGCGCAGCCCCTCGCTACACCCGCTAGGAAGACACCACATAGGGTCAGGGAAACTGACGCCAAGTTTACCTAGAGGAGGCCCGAGGCAGCCGGACAGAAGTGTTGGTAAGAAAGGCCAGACAAAGGACACACAAAGGGGGTCCTGTGAAGCACTCCAAAGTTATCTGGGAGTTGTCTGAGCCCCTCACCTGGTGAGCACAGTACGACGTGGGCAGCCGTTACCTGCAGACGTGGTCTGGATAATAAGAACTGTGAGTAAAGGCCCTGAACTGCATCACTGACTCCGTGTCGTTACTGCTGCTGCCCTGCACCATCACCCCCATCCTCCGCATACACTGCCCTGAGGCTATACTCCTCCCGTGGGGAGTTATGCTACGCTCTGCTGCACCCACAACACCAGCCTCAGTGGTCTGCCCTGTAGCGGCGGTTCACTCTGACCGCAATCCACGGGTGGCGTAGTCGGACATTTAAACATGAAAACCACATAAATAGTTCCGCCACTGGTTTGACCGCCCTGAGCCACGGAACTGGGTCGCCGCCACGAAGACTACAACCACCAGCATCCACCAAAAAGGGTCCGGCTCCGGGTGTCCCAAGGCCCAGGGGGTGCGTCAGAACATTTTCATCACCTTTCACAATCACTAATGGGACAAGGCAGTGATGTCCTCTGTCCCCTCTCTTATACATCCTAGTGACGGAGCACCTGCTCTCATCAATTCGCCATAACCCCAATATTAGGTGGATTGAGGTGGGAGGCACCGAGTACAAGTGCTCTCTATTTGCTGATGATGTCCTAGTATATATCACTCAATCACATATATCCATCCATGCTGTTATGGCTGAAATAGATCACTTTGTTACATGGTAAAATTTTAAAATCAATGCAGCGAAGTCTGAGGCCCTCGATGTCTCCCTCCCCAAATCCATATAGGATTCCATCCAGTCCAACTTTCCCTTTGCCTGGCCCTCACAGGGTATCAAATACTTAGGAATTCCTATTCATAGAGACCTCTCCCATCTATGTTATCTTAATTTTGGGCCCTTTATTGAACAACTCCATACAGACCACGGTTGGCAAGTTAGAACTGTAAGATTCACTACGTGAACCACTGGTGTTTTGTGGAAAAGCACATGTACACTGCGTTCCAAATTATTATACAAAAAGTGTTTAGGAGTGATAAGGGAAGAATTTGTTTGTTTGTCAGTTAAACTCATTGATGGTGATGTGTGTCAGGGCTCTTTATATCACTGTAAGCAATTGCAGACACCTGTGCTAATTAGTTTGGCAGGTGTGTCCAATGAAAGGCAAGACTACTTAAGAAGGCTCTCTCACATTATTAAGCAGCCTACATTTTCTGCCAAAATGGGAAAGAAAAAGGATGTGTCGGCTGCTGAGAAGCAACAAATTGTGGAGTGTTTAGGTCAAGGCATGACTACAATCAACATTGTGCGATGATCAGGATGAAGTGTCTTGGCAATCAAGAAGTATGTAGCTGATTCACAGTACACACGTGTGCGTGCTGATAAGGGCAAATTGAGGACTCTTTCCTACAGGCAATTACGTCAGGTTGAAAGAGCAGCGGCAAAAAACCCTTGTCATAGCAGCAGACAAGTTTTTGAAGCTGCTTGTGCCTCCAACGTCCCCCGAACAACAAGATGCAGGGTCCTTCAGAGGTTTGCAGCTGTGCATGCGCCATCCTGTCGACCTCCTCTATCCACTATACACAAGCAGAAACGGCTCCAGTGGGCCAAACATTACATGAAGACTGATTTCAAAACTGTTTTGTTCACGGATGAGTGCCGTGCAGCGCTCGATGGTCCAGATGGATGGAGTGGAGGATGGCTGGTTGATGGACACCCCACGCAAACACGGCTACAGCGCCAACAAGGAGGAGGTGGAGTAATGTTTTGGGCTGGAATCATGGGGAGAGAGATTGTCGGCCCCTTTAGGATCCCTGAAGGCGCTAAAGATGAACTCCATAATGTATGTGGATTTTCTCAAACAGCACTTCCTGCCATGGTTCAAGAAGAAGAACCGTGTATTTCACAGCAAGATCATTTTTCTGCATGATAATGCACCATCTCATGCTGCACATAAAACATCTGCATCTCTGGCTGATATGGGCATAAAAGGGGACAAACTTATAGTGTGACCCCCATGCTCCCCTGACCTCTACCCCATTCAGAACCTTTGGAGCATCATTAAAAGGAGTGTCTATGATGGCAGGAGGCAGTTCACATCTAAGCAACAGCTCTGGGAGGGTATTCTGTCCTCATGCAAAACAATTGAAGCAGAAACCATCCAAAACCTGACAAATTCAATGGACGAGAGAGTTCAGAAGCTCCTTTCGAACAAGGGGTCCTATGTGAAAATGTAACATCACCTAGAATAAAGTTTTGAGTTGAAAACTGTTTGATTTCAGTTTCTAACAACCTGCTAATGCTTATAATTTCAAAAATGACCATTTTTTTGGTCTTTATTAAAATGAAAAGGTTGATCGAAAAGTTTGGGGGATCTAAGAGTGTGGCAACCCAGTAGTCATGATTACTTCGAATTCTGACAATATGAGGGTCATGCTGCAGGTAGTGCAGCAAGAAGGCACTTATGTGCCTTGCGCATCTCGGAGCCCCAAAATTATTTTCCGGGCTAGATGCAGCTAAAAATTATTTTTAATTTTAAATCTGGTGAAGCTTTAGTATAGATGGCCTAATAGGATCAGTGCTGCACACTGCTACAAAGCCCAAATTATTTTCCAGTCAAGATACAGATAAACATGATTAGTAATTTGAAAGCTTAAAACGGTTGGTAGGGTGATTTTAACCAATCATCAAGCTTTTACTCTCCCCAGGATGACACAGGGGTAGAAAAGTCGTTTCTGATCCATGATTTGTTCATCTTTATGAACGTGAGTCTGTCTACATTATCAGTGGAGAGCCGCGTGCGCTTATCTGTCAGCACACCACCAGCAGCGCTGAACACACGTTCAGACAGAACGCTGGCTGCGGGGCATGACAAGATCTCCAAGGCGTAAGTGGCTAGCTCCGGCCATTTATCCAGATTGGAAGCCCAAAAAGAGCAAGGGTCCAGTGACACAGTCGTGGCTTCAATGTTTACTTGGAGATACTCCTGTACCATCGTCTCTAGGCGTTGACTATGTGTCAGACTTCTTGTCTCCTGTGGCCTTGCAAAGGATGGGCTAAAAAAGTGGTGAAATGATTCCGCAAAATTGATGTTACCAGCAGATACTGTGGTTCTGTTACGGTTTGAGTGCTGAACACTTGACGGTCCCACGGTTGGCAAGTTGGAACTGTGAGATTCACTACGTGCACCACTGGTATTTTGTGGAAAAGCACATGTAAGATTCTGCAACAGTCTCTGCTGATACTCCTGCATGCGTGCATCCCTTTCTATGGCAGGAATAATTTCTGCAAATTTACTTTTGTACCGGGGATCTAACAGTGTGGCAACCCAGTAGTCAGGATTATTTCTAATTCTCACAATTCGAGGGTCATGTTGCAGGTAGTGCAGCAAGAAGGCACTCATGTGTGTTGCGCATCCAGGAGCACCAAGTCCCTGTTGTGTTGGTGGCGAGGTAACAATCATGCTTCCTTCCTCTGTCCTCTCCCCCCAACCTCGCACAACAGAAATGTGATCAAGGTCTCCCTCATCTGATGAGTCTTCCATCAGTTCGTCCTTCACTTCTTCCTGGGCTCCTGCACCTTCCTCACTAGTTTGGCTGCTACCATGCGCCCTGGTAAAACCATCTCCCCCACCCTCATATGCCTGCCGCCTTGGTGCTGCCGACCGTCTGGACCTTGCAGATGTTAGCCCTTCCGCATACAACTCCTCCTCCTCTACTTCCTCCACCTCCTCTTGTGCCACCACCTGACTCCGAATTCTGTTTAACATGTGCTCCAGCATGTAAATCACCGGAATAGTCATGCTGATAATGGCATCGTCAGCACTAAACATCTTCGTCGCCATTTCAAAACTGTGCAGAAGGGTGCATAGGTCCCTGATCTGAGACCACTCCTCCAGCGTGATTTGCCCCACCTCTGAATCTCGTTGGCCCAGGCTATACGTCAGAACGTATTGCACCAGGGCTTGTCGGTGCTGCCACAGTCGCTGCAACATGTGCAGAGTTGAATTCCACCGGGTAGGCACATCGCATTTTAGCCGGTGAAGTGGCAGGCCCAACGACTTCTGTAAAGATGTAAGTCGCTGAGCTGCGGGATGCGAACGGCGGAAGTGAGCACACAGCGACCGTGCCCTCTGCAGAAGGCCATCTAGTCTGGGATAGTGGGCTAAAAATTGCTGGACAACCAGGTTCAACACGTGAGCCATACAAGGCACGTGTGTGACATTGCCCCGGCGAAGGGCCGCACCCAGGTTTGCAGCATTGTCGCACACGGCCTTCCCTGGTTTCAGGTCCAGTGGAGACAACCATTCATGAAATTGGTTCTCCAGAGCTGACCACAACTCCTCAGCTGTGTGACTCACATTTCCCAGACATTTCAATGTAAAAACCGTCTGATGACGTTGAGCCCTACTGCCAGCATAGTAAGGAGGTGTGCAGGATCCTTTCTGCGCAGTTAGAAAGCTTGTGGCATGACCAGACAGGCTTTGGGTGCAGGTGGAAGACCGAGAGGAGGTTGAGGAGGCAGAAGCAGTGGAGGAACTTTGACATAAAGAGGATTGACGCACAACTCGTGGGGACGGCAAGACTTGGACAGCAGCCCCTTGTCCTGCTGTCACCATAGTTACCCAGTGCCCAGTCAGCGACATGTAACGCCCCTGTCCATGCCTACTCGTCCAAGTGTCTGTGGTGAAATGCACCCTGTCACACACAGAGTTTCTCAAAGAAGCGGTGATGTTGTGTGCGACATGCTGGTGGAGCGCAGGCACACCTTTCTTTGAGAAGTAGTGCCGACTGGGCATCTGGTACTGGGGCACTGCGACGGACATAAGGTCTCGAAAATCCTCTGTGTCCACCAGGCGGAAAGGCAGCATTTCTGTAGCCAAGAGATTGCAGATGGTGAAATTCAACCTCTTAGCTTTCTCATGGCTAGGAGGAAATGGTCTTTTACTTGTCCACATCTGAGGGACCGAGGGCTGGCTATTGTGCTTAGACGGGGTTGATAAGGGTGTCCCCGGCAAACTGCCGGTCTGTGAGGAAGATGCAGGCGGACATGTTAGGTTGCCTTGATCCAAAGGTGGTGCTATCGATGTCGGACAGCGCTCAACACCAGCTGGTGTTACCACCTCCAAAGAAAATGATGACCTGCCAATCACGCTGGCTGTTGCGGGTAAAGAGGTGGCAGGTCTGCGCCCCAAAACAGGTGTGACTGCTGTCCCCCCAGTCACAGAGGATGAAGAGGCCGCGGATGCACAAGATATGGCAGACGGTGATTGGCCCGGCCGGCTAGGCCGCATTGTAGCACACTGAGCTTCCCACTGCAACTTATGCTTCATGTCCATGTGCCGGTTCATGCATGAAGTACTCAAACTATGTATTTTTTGGCCTCTACTTAGCTTTTGCTGATAAATGTTACAGATAACACGAGTTGGGTCATCTTTATCGATCTGAAAAAATGCCCAGGCTATGCAAGGCTTAGCACCCATGCGACCTGAAGAGCCACCACGACTTGTGGTGAGAGGCAGAGTTGTGTTTGAGGATGCAGTTGTTGACGTGCTTCCAGTACTACGTCTCTGTCCAGGAAGGCGCAACCTGACCTCGTCGTCACTAGCATCTTCCTCCACCTACTCTGCTGACCTCATCTCTTGGCTGACTGTGGGTTGACAGTAAGTGGGATCTCCGACCTCATCATCATCACCCTGTGCGTTATCACACCCGTCGTCCTCAGAGCCAACCTGTTCCTGCCCTGACAAAAAACTAAAGTTGTCGCTCCAATCAGGTATTTGAGTCTTATCATCGTCTTCCTCATTGTCTCCACCAACAAGAGTTACAGTTTGGGAATGAGGGTCTACATTATGGTCAGAACCTTCTGCGTCTGGTCCTGGATTCGACTCATAAAGATTCTGGGCATCAGTGCAGATCATTTCCTCGTCTGGATTCACAGAAGCGCTGGAGTCGACCTCTGATTCCCAGGCTATAGTATGAGTAAACAGCTCTGCAGACTCAACCATCTGTTCTACCTCATACTCAGACGGGCAGCTGGAGATTTGGGAGCTGTGAGGAAGCAAGTGCGATTTGGGTGACACCTTTGAGGACTGGAGTATTTGTGATGAAGAAGTTGATGTGGAGGAGAGCCCACTTAAAGGAGCACTTGATATCCGTTGAAGCACCTGCTGTTTTTGTGCCTCATCTGGAATTTGTAGCGATTGGCGTGGCCGTAAGAAAGGGATCTTATCACATTGTCCGCTAAAAGAAGTAGACATTTTAGTTTGGCTGGAAGATGGTCTTTCTTCTGCAGATGTTACTGTTGCTTTAACACCTACCCCACGGACACAACCTTTTTTCCCCTTCCCAACACGCCTATTCCCCTTTCCACCAGCAGCAGGCCTTTTTCCACTCATTTTGGTGGTTAACTAATTCACAACTCTGGAGTTGTTTGCACAAAAAAACAATGGATGGTAACCGAGCAGAGCTGAGTGGCCAAACTGTGGTATTAGGCCAAAACTATTGGCTGGGTTAGATGCAGAAAAAAATTATTTTGAATTTGCAACCTGATGCAGGTCAGTATAGATGGACTAATACAAATAGTCCCACACACAGCTAGAAGCCCAAATATTTTTTCAGAGGTACTGTAGATGCAGATAAAAATTAGTTTTAATTTGCAACCTGATGGAGGTCAGTATAGATGGACTAATAGAGAAAGTCCGACACACTACTAGAAGGCCAAATATTTTTTCAGAGGTAGATGCAGAAAAAAATATATTCAGTTTGCAACCTGATGGAGGTCAGTATAGATGGACTAATACAAATAGTCCCACACACAGCTAGAAGCCCAAATATTTTTTCAGAGGTACTGTAGATGCAGATAAAAATTATTTTTAATTTGCAACCTGATGGAGGTCAGTATAGATGGACTAATAGATCAAGTCCCACACACTGCTAGAAGCCCAAATATTTTTTCAGAGCTAGATGCAGAAAAAAATTATTTTTAATTTGCAACCTGATGGAGGTCAGTATAGATGGACTAATAGACCAAGTCCCACACACCGCTAGAAGCCCAACTATTTTTTCAGAGCTAGATGCAGAAAAAAATAATATTCAATTTGCAACCTGCTGGAGGTCAGTATAGAAGGACTAATAGAACAAGTCCCACACACTGCTAGAAGCCCAAATATTTTTTCAGAGCTAAATGAAGAAAAAAATTATTTTTAATTTGCAACCTGATGGAGGTCAGTATAGATGGACTAATAGACCAAGTCCCACACACTGCTAGAAGCCCAAATACTTTTTCAGAGCTAGATGCAGAAAAAAATTATTTTTAATTTGCAACCTGATGGAGGTCAGTATAGATGGACTAATAGACCAAGTCCCACACACCGCTAGAAGCCCAACTATTTTTTCAGAGCTAGATGCAGAAAAAAATTATATTCAATTTGCAACCTGCTGGAGGTCAGTATAGAAGGACTAATAGAACAAGTCCCACACACTGCTAGAAGCCCAAATATTTTTTCAGAGCTAAATGAAGAAAAAAATTATTTTTAATTTGCAACCTGATGGAGGTCAGTATAGATGGACTAATAGACCAAGTCCCACACACTGCTAGAAGCCCAAATATTTTTTCAGAGCTAGATGCAGAAAAAAATTATTTTTAATTTGCAACCTGATGGAGGTCAGTATAGATGGACTAATAGACCAAGTCCCACACACCGCTAGAAGCCCAACTATTTTTTCAGAGCTAGATGCAGAAAAAAATTATATTCAATTTGCAACCTGCTGGAGGTCAGTATAGAAGGACTAATAGAACAAGTCCCACACACTGCTAGAAGCCCAAATATTTTTTCAGAGCTAAATGAAGAAAAAAATTATTTTTAATTTGCAACCTGATGGAGGTCAGTATAGATGGACTAATAGACCAAGTCCCACACACTGCTAGAAGCCCAAATATTTTTTCAGAGCTAGATGCAGAAAAAAATTATTTTTAATTTGCAACCTGATGGAGGTCAGTATAGATGGACTAATAGACCAAGTCCCACACACCGCTAGAAGCCCAACTATTTTTTCAGAGCTAGATGCAGAAAAAAATTATATTCAATTTGCAACCTGCTGGAGGTCAGTATAGAAGGACTAATAGAACAAGTCCCACACACTGCTAGAAGCCCAAATATTTTTTCAGAGCTAAATGAAGAAAAAAATTATTTTTAGTTTGCAACCTGATGGAGGTCAGTATAGATGGACTAATAGACCAAGTCCCACACACTGCTAGAAGCCCAAATATTTTTTCAGAGCTAGATGCAGAAAAAAATTATTTTTAATTTGCAACCTGATGGAGGTCAGTATAGATGGACTAATAGACCAAGTCCCACACACCGCTAGAAGCCCAAATATTTTTTCAGAGCTAGATGCAGAAAAAAATTATTTTTAATTTGCAACCTGATGGAGGTCAGTATAGATGGACTAATAGACCAAGTCCCACACACTGCTAGAAGCCCAAATATTTTTTCAGAGCTAGATGCAGAAAAAAATTATTTTTAATTTGCAACCTGATGGAGGTCAGTATAGAAGGACTAATAGACCAAGTCCCACACACCGCTAGAAGCCCAACTATTTTTTCAGAGCTAGATGCAGAAAAAAATTATATTCAATTTGCAACCTGCTGGAGGTCAGTATAGAAGGACTAATAGAACAAGTCCCATACACTGCTAGAAGCCCAAATATTTTTTCAGAGCTAAATGAAGAAAAAAATTATTTTTAATTTGCAACCTGATGGAGGTCAGTATAGATGGACTAATAGACCAAGTCCCACACACTGCTAGAAGCCCAAATATTTTTTCAGAGCTAGATGCAGAAAAAAATTATTTTTAATTTGCAACCTGATGGAGGTCAGTATAGATGGACTAATAGACCAAGTCCCACACACTGCTAGAAGCCCAAATATTTTTTCAGAGCTAGATGCAGAAAAAAATTATTTTTAATTTGCAACCTGATGGAGGTCAGTATAGATGGACTAATAGACCAAGTCCCACACACCGCTAGAAGCCCAAATATTTTTTCAGAGCTAGATGCAGAAAAAAATTATTTTTAATTTGCAACCTGATGGAGGTCAGTATAGATGGACTAATAGACCAAGTCCCACACACTGCTAGAAGTCCAAATATTTTTTCAGAGCTAGATGCAGAAAAAAATTATATTCAGTTTGCAACCTGATGGAGGTCAGTATAGATGGACTAATAGAATGATGCTATGCCCAAAAGATTTTACTTCACTAGGTGCAGTAAAAAAATTGGTATTCTATACACAGGTGTTATATCTTGCAACACAGATAGGCTACTCCACTGACTAACACACTCTGCAATAGGCCAAAAAGGATTAGCTTTGCTAGATTCAGCCAAATGCTGTGAAAAAAACTTGCACAGCACTGGCACAGACCTGCCTGGCAAAAGCTGATAGGAACTCATGTAACCTAGTCCTGAAAAGGACTCCAATTACAATTAGTCTTTACTCCCACAACCTATCTATTTAAGAGCACAGACCTCCCTGATAAAAGTCGTAGGAAATGCTGTAACCTAGTCCTTAAAAGGACTGCAATCACAACTATTCCCTACTCCCAAGCTATCTGTATATTTGTGCGAAAATTGGCTTGAAATTAACAAGGTATAGCGCACACAGCAACAGCGGTGCCGTCTAACACGCAGCTGCAGCAGTGAGAAAATGGTGGCGACGGGGAAAATGGCTTGGTCTTATAGGGCAAGGACATGTGACATACACTGCCAATGACACATGCCCTTGCTTGTGTGAAAAAAAGCACTTCGTTCCGTGTGTGCGCTGCTGATAGGCTGACAGATTGCACCTCCCCACTGCAAATGCGGGAAAGAGAAAAAAAAATGGAGATCTTCATTGTTCCTGCAGAGATCCATCCCCTGCCCCTCCACCCACCCCGCTGTACACTCAAACTGCGTATTAACATTAATTTTCATCATTACTGAGAAAAAATCCAGTTATGATTTTGGTGCACGAACAGTTATCGAACATAACCTCGAACAGCCGAATTTTTCTCAAATTGTTCGTGTTCGCCGAACGGCTCGAACACTGCCCAAAACAGCTCGAATTTGAGATTGGCGAACAGTTCGAGTAGAACAACGCTCATCTCTAATCTAGATGCATAGTGAGCACTTGGAACCCCCAGGTGCTTCACAAATTGATTCATAAAATGAAAAAGTGTTTTTTTTTTCATTTTTTCATTTTTACGAACAATTTGTGAAGCACCTGGGTGTTCCAAGTGCTCACTATGCATCTAGATAGGTGCCTTGGGGGGGCGTCTAGTTTCCAAAATGTGGTCACTTGTGGGGGAGCTCCAATGTTTGGGCGCACAGGGACTCTCCAAATGCAACATGGTGTCCGCTAACAAATTGAATGAAAAATCTGCTCAAATTGTTAGCGGACACCATGTTGCGTTTGGAGACCCTGTGTGCCCAAGCATTGGAGCTCCCCCACAAGTGACCCCATTTTGGAAACTAGACCCCCCAATGAACCTATCTAGATGCATAGTGAGCACTTGGAACACCCAGGTGCTTCACAAATTGATTCATAAAAATGAAAAAGTGTTTTTTTTTTTTTCGCTTTTTCATTTTTACGAATCAATTTGTGAAGCACCTGGGGGATCCAAGTGCTCACTATGCATCTAGATAGGGGAATTTGGGGGTCTAGTTTCCAAAATGGGGTCACTTGTGGGGGAGCTCCAATGTTTGAGCACAGAGGGAGTCTCAAAATGCAACATGGTGTCCGCTATCAAATTGAATGGAAAATCGGCTCAAATTGTTAGCGGACACCATGTTGCGTTTGGAGAGCCCCTGCGTGCCCAAACATTGGAGCTCCCCCACAAATGACCCCATCTTGGAAACTAGACCCCTCAAGGCACCTATCTAGATGCATAGTGAGCACTTGGAACCCCCAGGTGCTTCACAAATTGATTCAAAACAATGAAAAAGTGTTTTTTTTTTCACTTTTTCATTTTTACGAATCAATTTGTGAAGCACCTGGGGGTTTCAAGTGCTCAATATGCATCTAGATAGGTGCCTTGGGGAGTCTAGTTTCCAAAATGGGGTCACTTGTGGGGGAGCTCCAATGTTTGGGCACACAGGTACTCTCCAAATGAAACATGGTGTCCGCTAACAAATTGAATGGAAAATCGTCTCAAATTGTTAGCGGACACCATGTTGCGTTGGGAGAGCCCCTGTGTGCCCAAACATTGGAGCTCCCCCTCAAGTGACCGTATTTTGGAAACTAGAACCCCAAAGTCACCTATCTAGATGCATAGTGAGCACTTGGAACCCCCAGGTGCTTCACAAATTGATTCATAAAAATGAAAAAGTGTTTTTTTTTTCTCTTTTTCATTTTTACGAATCAATTTGTGAAGCACCTGGGGGTTACAAGTGCTCACTTTGCATCTAGATAGGTGCCTTGGGGGGTCTAGTTTCCAAAACGGGGTCACTTGTGGGGGAGCTCCAATGTTTGGGCACACAGAGACTCTCCAAATGCAAGATGGTGTCCGCTAACAAATTGAATGGAAAATCTGCTCAAATTGTTAGCGGACACCATGTTGGGTTTGGAGCCCCTGTGTGCCCAAACATTGGTGCTCCCCCACAAGTGACCCCATTTTGGAAACTAGACCCCCCCAAGGCACCTATCTAAATGCATAGTGAGCACTTGGAACCCCCAGGTGCTTCACAAATTGATTCATAAAAATGAAAAAGTGTTTTTTTTTTTCACTTTTATGAATCAATTTATGAAGCACCTGGGGGTTCCAAGTGCTCACTATGCATCTAGATAGGTGCCTTGGGGGGTCTAGTTTCCAAAACGGGGTCACTTGTGGGGGAGCTCCAATGTTTGGGCACACAGAGACTCTCCAAATGCAAGATGGAGTCCGCTAACAAATTGAATGGAAAATCGGCTCAAATTGTTAGCGGACACCATATTGGGTTTGGAGCCCCTGTGTGCCCAAACATTGGTGCTCCCCCACAAGTGACCCTATTTTGGAAACTAGACCCCCAAGGCACCTATCTAGATGCATAGTGAGCACTTGGAACCCCCAGGTGCTTCACAAATTGACTCATAAAAATGAAAAAGTGTTTTTTTTTTTCACTTTTTCATTTTTATGAATCAATTTGTGAAGCACATGGGGTTCCAAGTGCTCACTATGCATCTAGATAGGTGCCTTGGGGGGTCTAGTTTCCAAAATGGGGTCACTTGTGGGGGAGCTCCAATGTTTGGGCACACAGAGGCTCTCCAAATGCAACATGGTGTCCGCTAACAAATTGAATGGAAAATCGGCTCAAATTGTTAGCGTACTCCATCTTGCGTTTGGAGAGCCCCTGTGTGCCCAAACATTGGAGCTCCCCGACAAGTGACCCCATTTTGGAAACTAGACGCCCAAAGGCACCTATCTAAATGCATAGTGAGCACTTGGAACCCCCAGGAGCTTCACAAATTGATTCATAAAAATGAAAAAGTGTTTTTTTTTTCACTTTTATGAATCAATTTGTGAAGCACCTGGGGGTTCCAAGTGCTCACTATGCATCTAGATAGGTGCCTTGGGGGGTCTAGTTTCCAAAACGGGGTCACTTGTGGGGGAGCTCCAATGTTTGGGCACACAGAGACTATCCAAATGAAAGATGGTGTCCGCTAACAAATTGAATGGAAAATCTGCTCAAATTGTTAGCGGACACCATGTTGGGTTTGGAGCCCCTGTATGCCCAAATATTAGTGCTACCCCACAAGTGACCCCATTTTGGAAACTAGACCCCCCCAAGGCACCTATCTAAATGCATAGTGAGCACTTGGAACCCCCAGGTGCTTCACAAATTGATTCATAAAAATGAAAAAGTGTTTTTTTTTTTCACTTTTATGAATCAATTTGTGAAGCACCTGGGGGTTCCAAGTGCTCACTATGCATCTAGATAGGTGCCTTGGGGGGTCTAGTTTCCAAAACGGGGTCACTTGTGGGGGAGCTCCAATGTTTGGGCACACAGAGACTCTCCAAATGCAAGATGGTGTCCGCTAACAAATTGAATGGAAAATCGGCTCAAATTGTTAGCGGACACCATGTTGGGTTTGGAGCCCCTGTGTGCCCAAACATTGGTGCTCCCCCACAAGTGACCCTATTTTGGAAACTAGACCCCCAAGGCACCTATCTAGATGCATTGTGAGCACTTGGAACCCCCAGGTGCTTCACAAATTGACTCATAAAAATGAAAAAGTGTTTTTTATTTTCACTTTTTCATTTTTACGAATCAATTTGTGAAGCACATGTGGGTTCCAAGAGATCACTATGCATCTAGATAGGTGCCTTGGGGGGTCTAGTTTCCAAAATGTGGTCACTTGTGGGGGAGCTCCAATGTTTGGGCACACAGAGGCTCTCCAAATGCAACATGGTGTCCGCTAACAAATTGAATGGAAAATCGGCTCAAATTGTTAGCGGACTCCATCTTGCGTTTGGAGAGCCCCTGTGTGCCCAAACATTGGAGCTCCCCGACAAGTGACCCCATTTTGGAAACTAGACCCCCCAATGCACCTATCTAAATGCATAGTGAGCACTTGGAACCCCCAGGAGCTTCACAAATTGATTCATAAAAATGAAAAAGTGTTTTTTTTTTTCACTTTTATGAATCAATTTGTGAAGCACCTGGGGGTTCCAAGTGCTCACTATGCATCTAGATAGGTGCCTTGGGGGGTCTAGTTTCCAAAACGGGGTCACTTGTGGGGGAGTTCCAATGTTTGGGCACACAGAGACTCTCCAAATGCAAGATGGTGTCCGCTAACAAATTGAATGGAAAATCGGCTCAAATTGTTAGCGGACACCATGTTGGGTTTGGAGCCCCTGTGTGCCCAAACATTGGTGCTCCCCCACAAGTGACCCTATTTTGGAAACTAGACCCCCAAGGCACCTATCTAGATGCATAGTGAGCACTTGGAACCCCCAGGTGCTTCACAAATTGACTCATAAAAATGAAAAAGTGTTTTTTTTTTTCACTTTTTCATTTTTACGAATCAATTTGTGAAGCACATGGGGGTTCCAAGTGCTCACTATGCATCTAGATAGGTGCCTTGGGGGGTCTAGTTTCCAAAATGGGGTCACTTGTGGGGGAGCTCCAATGTTTGGGCACACAGAGGCTCTCCATATGCAACATGGTGTCCGCTAACAAATTGAATGGAAAATCGTCTCAAATTGTTAGCGGACTCCATCTTGCGTTTGGAGAGCCCCTGTGTGCCCAAACATTGGAGCTCCCCGACAAGTGACCACATTTTGGAAACTAGACCCCCCAAGGCACCTATCTAAATGCATAGTGAGCACTTGGAACCCCCAGGAGCTTCACAAATTGATTGATAAAAATGAAAAAGTGTTTTTTTTTTCACTTTTATGAATCAATTTGTGAAGCACCTGGGGGTTCCAAGTGCTCACTATGCATCTAGATAGGTGCCTTGGGGGGTCTAGTTTCCAAAACGGGGTCACTTGTGGGGGAGTTCCAATGTTTGGGCACACAGAGACTCTCCAAATGCAAGATGGTGTCCGCTAACAAATTGAATGGAAAATCGGCTCAAATTGTTAGCGGACACCATGTTGCGTTTGCAGAGCCCATGTGTGCCAAAACATTGGAGCTCCCCGACAAATAACCCCATTTTGGAAACTAGACCCCCCAATGCACCTATCTAGATGCATAGTGAGCAATTGGAACCTCCAGGTGCTTCACAAATTGATTCGTAAAAATGAAAAAGTGTGTTTTTTTTTCACTGTTTCATTTTTACGAATCAAATTGTGAAGCACCTGGGGGATCCAAGTGCTCACTATGCATCTAGATAGGTGCCTTGGGTGGTCTAGTTTCCAAAATGGATTCACTTGTGGGGGAGCTCCAATGTTTGGGCACACAGGGACTCTCCAAATGCAACATGGTGTCCGCTAACAAAATGAATGGTAAATCGGCTCAAATTGTTAGCGGACACCATGTTGCGTTTGGAGCCCCTGTGTGCCCAAACATTGGTGCTCCCCCACAAGTGACCCCATTTTGGAAACTAGACCCCCAAAGGCACCTATCTAGATGCATAGTGAGCACTTGGAACCCCCAGGTGCTTCAGAAATTAATTCATAAAAATGAAATGTGTTTTCTTTTTTCACTTTTTCATTTTTACGAATCAATTTGTCAAGCACCTGGGGGTTCCAAGTGCTCACAGTACATCTAGATAGGTGCCTTGGGGGGGTCTAGTTTCCAAAATGGGTTCACTTGTGGGGGAGCTCCAATGTTTGGGCACACAGGGACTCTCAAAATGCAACATGGTGTCCGCTAACAAATTGAATGGAAAATCGGCTCAAATTGTTAGCGGACACCATGTTGCGTTTGGAGAGCCCCTGTACGCCCAAACATTGGAGCTCCAACACAAGTGACCCCATTTTGGACACTAGACCCCCCAATGCACCTATCTAGATGCATAGTGAGCACTTGTAACCCCCAGGTGCTTCACAAATTGATTCATAAAATGAAAAAGTGTTTTTTTTTTCACTTTTTCATTTTTACGAATCAATTTGTGAAGCACCTGGGGGTTCCAAGTGCTCACTATGCATCTAGATAGGTTCCGTGGGGGGTCTAGTTTCCAAAATGGGGTCACTTGTGGGGGAGCTCCAATGTTTGGGCACACAGGGACTCTCATAATGCAACATGGTGTCCGCTAACAAATTGAATGGAAAATCGGCTCAAATTGTTAGCGGACACCATGTTGCGTTTGGAGAGCCCCTGTGTGCCCAAACATTGGAGCTCCCCCACAAGTGACCCCATCTTGGAAACTAGACCCCCCAATGCACCTATCTAGATGCATAGTGAGCACTTGGAGCCCCCAGGTGCTTCACAAATTGATTCATAAAATGAAAAAGTGTTTTTTTTTTCACTTTTTCATTTTTTCGAAAAATTTGTGAAGCACCTGGGTGTTCCAAGTGCTCACTATGCATCTAGATAGGTGCCTTGGGGGGTCTAGTTTCCAAAATGTGGTCACTTGTGGGGGAGCTCCAATGTTTGGGCACACATGGACTCTCCAAATGCAACATGGTGTCCGCAAACAAACAGAATGGAAAATCGTCTCAAATTGTTAGCGGACACCATGTTGTGTTGGGAGAGCCCCTGTGTGCACAAACATTGGAGCCACCCCACAAGTGACCCCATTTTGGATACTAGAACCCCAAAGGCACATATCTAGATGCATAGTGAGCACTTGGAACTCCCAGGTGCTTCACAAATTGATTCATAAAAATGAAAAAGTGTTTTTTTTTTCACTTTTATGAATCAATTTGTGAAGCACCTGGGGTTTCCAAGTGCTCACTATGCATCTAGATAGGTACCTTGGGGGTCTAGTTTCCAAAATGGGGTCACTTGTGGGGGAGCTCCAATGTTTGGGCACACAGTGACTCTCCAAATGCAACATGGTGTCCGCTAACAAATTGAATCGAAAATCGGCTCAAATTGTTAGCGGACACCATGTTGCGTTTGGAGAGCGCCTGTGTGCCCAAACATTGGAGCTCTCCCACAAGTGACCCCACCTTGGAAACTAGACCCCCAAGGCACCTATCTAGATGCATAGTGAGCACTTGAAACCCGCAGGTGCTTCACAAATTGATTCATAAAATGAAAAAGTGTTTTTTTTTTCACTTTTTCATTTTTACGAATAAATTTGTGAAGCCCCTGGGGGTTCCAAGTGCTCACTATGCATCTAGATAGGTGCCTTGTGGGGTCTAGTTTCCAAAATGGGGTCACTTGTGGGGGAGCTCCAATGTTTGGGCACACAGGTACTCTCCAAATGCAACATGGTATCCGCAAACAAATAGAATGGAAAATCGTCTCAAATTGTTAGCGGACACCATGTTGTGTTGGGAGAGCCCCTGTGTGCACAAACATTGGAGCTCCCCCACAAGTGACCCCATCTTGGAAACTAGACCCCCCAAGGCACCTATCTAGATGCATAGTGAGCACTTGGAACCCCAGGTGCTTCACAAATTGATTCATAAAATGAAAAAGTGTTTTTTTTCACTTTTTCATATTTACGAAAAATTTGTGAAGCACCTGGGTGTTCCAAGTGCTCACTATGCATCTAGATAGGTGCCTTGGGGGGTCTTGTTTCCAAAATGGGGTCACTTGTGGGGGAGCTCCAATGTTTAGGCACACAGGGACTCTCCAAATGCAACATGGTGTCCGCAAACAAATAGAATGGAAAATCGTCTCAAATTGTTAGCGGACACCATGTTGTGTTTGGAGAGCCCCTGTGTGCGCAAACATTGGAGCCACCCCACAAGTGACCCCATTTTGGATACTAGACCCCCAAAGGCACCTATCTAGATGCATAGTAAGCACTTGGAACTCCCAGGTGCTTCACAAATTGATTCATAAAAATGAAAAAGTGTTTTTTTTTTTACGTTTTCATTTTTATGAATCAATTTGTGAAACACCTGGGGGTTCCAAGTGCTCACTATGCATCTAGATAGGTGCCTTGGGGGGTCTAGTTTCAAAAATGGGGTCACTTGTGGGGGAGCTCCAATGTTTGTGCACACAGGGACTCTCCAAATGCAACATGGTGTCCGCTAACAAATTGAATATAAAATCGGCTCAAATTGTTAGTGGACACCATGTTGCGTTTGGAGAGCCCCTGTGTGCCCAAACATTGGAGATCCCCCACAAGTGACCCCATCTTGGAAACTAGACCCCCAAGGCACCTATCTAGATGCAAAGTGAGCACTTGGAACCCCCAGGTGCTTCACAAATTGATTCATAAAATGAAAAAGTGTTTTTTTTTTTCACTTTTTCATTTTTACGAACAATTCGTGAAGCACCTGGGTATTCCAATTGCTCACTATGCATCTAGATAGATGCCTTGGGGGGTCTAGTTTCCAAAATGTGGTCACTTGTGGGGGATCTCTAATGTTTAGGCACACAGGGACTCTCCAAATGCAACATGGTGTCCGCAAACAAATAGAATGGAAAATCGACTCAAATTGTTAGCGGACACATTGTTGTGTTGGGAGAGCCCCTGTGTGCACAAACATTTGAGCTACCCCACAAGTGACCCCATTTTGGATACTAGACCCCCAAAGGCACCTATCTAGATGCATAGTGAGCACTTGGAACTCCCAGGTGCTTCACAAATTGTTTCATAAAAATGAAGAAGTGTTTTTTTTTTTCACTTTTTCATTTTTACGAATCAATTTGTGAAGCATCTGGGAGTTCAAAGTGCTCGCTATGCATCTAGATAGGTGCCTTGAGGGGGTCTAGTTTCCAAAATGGGATCACTTGTGGGCGAGCTCCAATGTTTGGGCACACAGGGACTCTCCAAATGCAACATGGTGTCTGCTAACAAAATGAATGGTAAATCGGCTCAAATTGCTAGCGGACACCATGTTGCGTTTGGATCCCCTGTGTGCTCAAACATTAGTGCTCCCCCACAAGTGGCCCCATTTTGGAAACTAGACCCCCCAAGGCACCTATCTAGATGCATAGTGAGCACTTGGAACACCCAGGTGCTTCACAAATTGATTCATAAAAATGAAAAAGTGTTTTTTTTTTCACTTTTATGAATCAATTTGTGAAGCACCTGGGGGTTCCAAGTGCTCACTATGCATCTAGATAGGTGCCTTGGGGGGTCTAGTTTAAAAATGGGGTCACTTGTGGGGGAGCTCCAATGCTTGGGCACACAGAGACTTTCCAAATACAACATGGTGTCTGCTAACAAACTGAATGGAAAATCGGCTCAAATTGTTAGCGGACACCATGTTGCGTTTGGAGAGCCCCTGTGTGCCCAAACATTGGAGCTCCCCAACCAGTAACCCCATTTTGGAAACTAGACCCCAAAGCCACCTTTCTAGATGCATAGTGAGCACTTGGAACCCCCAGGTGCTTCACAAATTGATTCATAAAAATGAAAAAGAGTTTTTTTTTTCACTTTTTCCTTTTTACGAATCAATTTGTGAAGCACCTGGGGGTTCCAAGTGCTCACAATACATCTAGATAGGTGCCTTGGGGGGGGTCTAGTTTCCAAAATGGGGTAATTTGTGGTGGAGCTCCAATGTTTGGGCACACAGGGACTCTCCAAATGCAACATGGTGTCCGCTAACAAATTGAATGGAAAATCGGCTCAAACTGTTAGCGGACACCATGTTGCGTTTGGAGAGCCCCTGTGTGCCCAAACATTGGAGCTCCCCCACAAGTGACTCCATCTTGGAAACTAGACCCCCCAAGGCACCTATCTAGATGCATAGTGAGCACTTGGAACCCCA
The DNA here is from genome assembly GCF_046119375.1 of Phyllobates terribilis. Taxonomy (NCBI): domain Eukaryota; kingdom Metazoa; phylum Chordata; class Amphibia; order Anura; family Dendrobatidae; genus Phyllobates; species Phyllobates terribilis. Next base: position 820,288,784 of record NW_027362763.1, read on the forward strand.
GGTGCTTCACAAATTGATTCATAAAATGAAAAATTGTTTTTTTTCACTTTTTCATTTTTATGAATCAATTTGTGAAGCACCTGGGGGATTCAAGTTCTCACTATGCATCTAGATAGGTGCCTTGGGGGGTCTAGTTTCCAAAATGGGGTCACTTGTGGGGGAGCTCCAATGTTTGGGCACACAGAGACTCTCCAAATGCAACATGGTGTCCGCTAACAAATTGAATGGAAAATCGGCTCAAAGTGTTAGCGGACACCATCTTGCGTTTGGAGAGCCCCTTTGTGCCCAATCATTGGAGCTCCCCGACAAGTAACCCAATTTTGGAAACTAGACCCCCCAAGGCACCTATCTAGATGCATAGTGAGCACTTGGAACCCCCAGGTGCTTCACAAATTGATTCATAAAAATGAAAAAGTGTTTTTTTTTTCACTTTTATGAATCAATTTGTGAAGCACCTGGGGTTTCCAAGTGCTCACTATGCATCTAGATAGGTACCTTGGGGGTCTAGTTTCCAAAATGGGGTCACTTGTGGGGGAGCTCCAATGTTTGGGCACACAGTGATTCTCCAAATGCAACATGGTGTCCGCTAACAAATTGAATCGATAATCGGCTCAAATTGTTAGCGGACACCATGTTGCGTTTGGAGAGCGCCTGTGTGCCCAAACATTGGAGCTCTCCCACAAGTGACCCCACCTTGGAAACTAGACCCCCAAGGCACCTATCTAGATGCATAGTGAGCACTTGAAACCCGCAGGTGCTTCACAAATTGATTCATAAAATGAAAAAGTGTTTTTTTTTTCACTTTTTCATTTTTACGAATCAATTTGTGAAGCACCTGGGGAATCCAAGTGCTCACTATGCATCTAGATAGGTGCCTTGGGGGGTCTAGTTTCCAAAATGGGGTCACTTGTGGCAGAGCTCCAATGTTTGGGCACACAGGGACTCTTCAAATGCAACGTGGTGTCCGCTAACAAATTGAATGGAAAATCGGCTCAAATTGTTAGCGGACACCATGTTGCGTTTGGAGAGCCCCTGTGTGCCCAAACATTGGAGCTCCCCCACAAGTGACCCCATCTTGGAAACTAGACCCCCAAAGGCACCTATCTAGATGCATAGTGAGCACTTGGAACCCCCAGGTGCTTCACAAATTGATTTGTAAAATGAAAAAGTGTTTTTTCTTTCACTTTTTCATTTTTACGAATCAATTTGTGTAGCATCTGGGAGTTCAAAGTGCTCGCTATGCATCTAGATAGGTGCCTTGGGGGGGTCTAGTTTCCAAAATGGGGTCACTTGTGGGTGAGTTCCAATGTTTGGGTACACAGGGACTCTCCAAATGCAACATGGTGTCCGCTAACAAATTGAATGGAAAATCGGCTCAAATTGTTAGCGGACACCATGTTGCGTTTGGAGAGCCCCTGTGTGCCCAAACATTGGAGCTCCCCCACAAGTGACTCCATCTTGGAAACTAGACCCCCCAAGGCACCTATCTAGATGCATAGTGAGCACTTGGAACCCCAGGTGCTTCACAAATTGATTCATAAAATGAAAAAGTGTTTTTTTTCACTTTTTCATATTTACGAAAAATTTGTGAAGCACCTGGGTGTTCCAAGTGCTCACTATGCATCTAGATAGGTGCCTTGGGGGGTCTTGTTTCCAAAATGGGGTCACTTGTGGGGGAGCTCCAATGTTTAGGCACACAGGGACTCTCCAAATGCAACATGGTGTCCGCAAACAAATAGAATGGAAAATCGTCTCAAATTGTTAGCGGACACCATGTTGTGTTTGGAGAGCCCCTGTGTGCGCAAACATTGGAGCCACCCCACAAGTGACCCCATTTTGGATACTAGACCCCCAAAGGCACCTATCTAGATGCATAGTAAGCACTTGGAACTCCCAGGTGCTTCACAAATTGATTCATAAAAATGAAAAAGTGTTTTTTTTTTTACGTTTTCATTTTTATGAATCAATTTGTGAAACACCTGGGGGTTCCAAGTGCTCACTATGCATCTAGATAGGTGCCTTGGGGGGTCTAGTTTCAAAAATGGGGTCACTTGTGGGGGAGCTCCAATGTTTGTGCACACAGGGACTCTCCAAATGCAACATGGTGTCCGCTAACAAATTGAATATAAAATCGGCTCAAATTGTTAGTGGACACCATGTTGCGTTTGGAGAGCCCCTGTGTGCCCAAACATTGGAGATCCCCCACAAGTGACCCCATCTTGGAAACTAGACCCCCAAGGCACCTATCTAGATGCAAAGTGAGCACTTGGAACCCCCAGGTGCTTCACAAATTGATTCATAAAATGAAAAAGTGTTTTTTTTTTTCACTTTTTCATTTTTACGAACAATTCGTGAAGCACCTGGGTATTCCAATTGCTCACTATGCATCTAGATAGATGCCTTGGGGGGTCTAGTTTCCAAAATGTGGTCACTTGTGGGGGATCTCTAATGTTTAGGCACACAGGGACTCTCCAAATGCAACATGGTGTCCGCAAACAAATAGAATGGAAAATCGACTCAAATTGTTAGCGGACACATTGTTGTGTTGGGAGAGCCCCTGTGTGCACAAACATTTGAGCTACCCCACAAGTGACCCCATTTTGGATACTAGACCCCCAAAGGCACCTATCTAGATGCATAGTGAGCACTTGGAACTCCCAGGTGCTTCACAAATTGTTTCATAAAAATGAAGAAGTGTTTTTTTTTTTCACTTTTTCATTTTTACGAATCAATTTGTGAAGCATCTGGGAGTTCAAAGTGCTCGCTATGCATCTAGATAGGTGCCTTGAGGGGGTCTAGTTTCCAAAATGGGATCACTTGTGGGCGAGCTCCAATGTTTGGGCACACAGGGACTCTCCAAATGCAACATGGTGTCTGCTAACAAAATGAATGGTAAATCGGCTCAAATTGCTAGCGGACACCATGTTGCGTTTGGATCCCCTGTGTGCTCAAACATTAGTGCTCCCCCACAAGTGGCCCCATTTTGGAAACTAGACCCCCCAAGGCACCTATCTAGATGCATAGTGAGCACTTGGAACACCCAGGTGCTTCACAAATTGATTCATAAAAATGAAAAAGTGTTTTTTTTTTCACTTTTATGAATCAATTTGTGAAGCACCTGGGGGTTCCAAGTGCTCACTATGCATCTAGATAGGTGCCTTGGGGGGTCTAGTTTAAAAATGGGGTCACTTGTGGGGGAGCTCCAATGCTTGGGCACACAGAGACTTTCCAAATACAACATGGTGTCTGCTAACAAACTGAATGGAAAATCGGCTCAAATTGTTAGCGGACACCATGTTGCGTTTGGAGAGCCCCTGTGTGCCCAAACATTGGAGCTCCCCAACCAGTAACCCCATTTTGGAAACTAGACCCCAAAGCCACCTTTCTAGATGCATAGTGAGCACTTGGAACCCCCAGGTGCTTCACAAATTGATTCATAAAAATGAAAAAGAGTTTTTTTTTTCACTTTTTCCTTTTTACGAATCAATTTGTGAAGCACCTGGGGGTTCCAAGTGCTCACAATACATCTAGATAGGTGCCTTGGGGGGGGTCTAGTTTCCAAAATGGGGTAATTTGTGGTGGAGCTCCAATGTTTGGGCACACAGGGACTCTCCAAATGCAACATGGTGTCCGCTAACAAATTGAATGGAAAATCGGCTCAAACTGTTAGCGGACACCATGTTGCGTTTGGAGAGCCCCTGTGTGCCCAAACATTGGAGCTCCCCCACAAGTGACTCCATCTTGGAAACTAGACCCCCCAAGGCACCTATCTAGATGCATAGTGAGCACTTGGAACCCCAGGTGCTTCACAAATTGATTCATAAAATGAAAAATTGTTTTTTTTCACTTTTTCATTTTTATGAATCAATTTGTGAAGCACCTGGGGGATTCAAGTTCTCACTATGCATCTAGATAGGTGCCTTGGGGGGTCTAGTTTCCAAAATGGGGTCACTTGTGGGGGAGCTCCAATGTTTGGGCACACAGAGACTCTCCAAATGCAACATGGTGTCCGCTAACAAATTGAATGGAAAATCGGCTCAAAGTGTTAGCGGACACCATCTTGCGTTTGGAGAGCCCCTTTGTGCCCAATCATTGGAGCTCCCCGACAAGTAACCCAATTTTGGAAACTAGACCCCCCAAGGCACCTATCTAGATGCATAGTGAGCACTTGGAACCCCCAGGTGCTTCACAAATTGATTCATAAAAATGAAAAAGTGTTTTTTTTTTCACTTTTATGAATCAATTTGTGAAGCACCTGGGGTTTCCAAGTGCTCACTATGCATCTAGATAGGTACCTTGGGGGTCTAGTTTCCAAAATGGGGTCACTTGTGGGGGAGCTCCAATGTTTGGGCACACAGTGATTCTCCAAATGCAACATGGTGTCCGCTAACAAATTGAATCGATAATCGGCTCAAATTGTTAGCGGACACCATGTTGCGTTTGGAGAGCGCCTGTGTGCCCAAACATTGGAGCTCTCCCACAAGTGACCCCACCTTGGAAACTAGACCCCCAAGGCACCTATCTAGATGCATAGTGAGCACTTGAAACCCGCAGGTGCTTCACAAATTGATTCATAAAATGAAAAAGTGTTTTTTTTTTCACTTTTTCATTTTTACGAATCAATTTGTGAAGCACCTGGGGAATCCAAGTGCTCACTATGCATCTAGATAGGTGCCTTGGGGGGTCTAGTTTCCAAAATGGGGTCACTTGTGGCAGAGCTCCAATGTTTGGGCACACAGGGACTCTTCAAATGCAACGTGGTGTCCGCTAACAAATTGAATGGAAAATCGGCTCAAATTGTTAGCGGACACCATGTTGCGTTTGGAGAGCCCCTGTGTGCCCAAACATTGGAGCTCCCCCACAAGTGACCCCATCTTGGAAACTAGACCCCCAAAGGCACCTATCTAGATGCATAGTGAGCACTTGGAACCCCCAGGTGCTTCACAAATTGATTTGTAAAATGAAAAAGTGTTTTTTCTTTCACTTTTTCATTTTTACGAATCAATTTGTGTAGCATCTGGGAGTTCAAAGTGCTCGCTATGCATCTAGATAGGTGCCTTGGGGGGGTCTAGTTTCCAAAATGGGGTCACTTGTGGGTGAGTTCCAATGTTTGGGTACACAGGGACTCTCCAAATGCAACATGGTGTCCGCTAACAAATTGAATGGAAAATCGGCTCAAATTGTTAGCGGACACCATGTTGCGTTTGGAGAGCCCCTGTGTGCCCAAACATTGGAGCTCCCCCACAAGTGACTCCATCTTGGAAACTAGACCCCCCAAGGCACCTATCTAGATGCATAGTGAGCACTTGGAACCCCAGGTGCTTCACAAATTGATTCATAAAATGAAAAAGTGTTTTTTTTCACTTTTTCATTTTTACGAAAAATTTGTGAAGCACCTGGGTGTTCCAAGTACTCATTATGCATCTAGATAGGTGCCTTGGGGGGTCTAGTTTCCAAAATGGGGTCACTTGTGTGGGAGCTCCAATATTTAGGCACACAGGGACTCTCCAAATGCAACATGGTGTCCGCAAACAAATAGAATGGAAAATCGTCTCAAATTGTTAGTGGACACCATGTTGTGTTGGGAGAGCCCCTGTGTGCACAAACATTGGAGCCACCCCACAAGTGACCCCATTTTGGATATTATACCCCCAAAGACACCTATCTAGATGCATAGTGAGCACTTGGAACTCCCAGGTGCTTCACAAATTGATTCATAAAATGAAAAAGTGTTTTTTTTTTCACTTTTTCATTTTTACGAATCAATTTGTGAAGCACCTGGGGGATCCAAGTGCTCACTATGCATCTAGATAGGTGCCTTGGGGGGTCTAGTTTCCAAAATGGGGTCACTTGTGGCAGAGCTCCAATGTTTGGGCACACAGGGACTCTTCAAATGCAACATGGTGTCTGCTAACAAACTGAATGGAAAATCGGCTCAAATTGTTAGCGGACACCATGTTGCGTTTGGAGAGCCCCTGTGTGCCCAAACATTGGAGCTCCCCAACCAGTAACCCCATTTTGGAAACTAGACCCCAAAGCCACCTTTCTAGATGCATAGTGAGCACTTGGAACCCCCAGGTGCTTCACAAATTGATTCATAAAAATGAAAAAGAGTTTTTTTTTTCACTTTTTCCTTTTTACGAATCAATTTGTGAAGCACCTGGGGGTTCCAAGTGCTCACAATACATCTAGATAGGTGCCTTGGGGGCGGTCTAGTTTCCAAAATGGGGTAATTTGTGGTGGAGCTCCAATGTTTGGGCACACAGGGACTCTCCAAATGCAACATGGTGTCCGCTAACAAATTGAATGGAAAATCGGCTCAAACTGTTAGCGGACACCATGTTGCGTTTGGAGAGCCCCTGTGTGCCCAAACATTGGAGCTCCCCCACAAGTGACCCCATTTTGGAAACTAGACCCCCCAAGACACCTACCTAGATCCATAGTAAGCACTTGGAACCCCCAGGTGCTTCACAAATTGATTCATAAAATGAAAAAGTGTTTTTTTTTTCACTTTTTCATTTTTATGAATCAATTTCTGAAGCACCTGGGGGATTCAAGTGCTCACTATGCATCTAGATAGGTGCCTTGGGGGGTCTAGTTTCCAAAATGGGGTCACTTGTGGGGGAGCTCCAATGTTTGGGCACACAGAGACTCTCCAAATGCAACATGGTGTCCGCTAACAAATTGAATGGAAAATCGGCTCAAAGTGTTAGTGGACACCATCTTGCGTTTGGAGAGCCCCTTTGTGCCCAATCATTGGAGCTCCCCGACAAGTAACCCAATTTTGGAAACTAGACCCCCCAAGGCACCTATCTAGATGCATAGTGAGCACTTGGAACCCCCAGGTGCTTCACAAATTGATTCATAAAAATGAAAAAGTGTTTTTTTTTTCACTTTTATGAATCAATTTGTGAAGCACCTGGGGTTTCCAAGTGCTCACTATGCATCTAGATAGGTATCTTGGGGGTCTAGTTTCCAAAATGGGGTCACTTGTGGGGGAGCTCCAATGTTTGGGCACTCAGTGATTCTCCAAATGCAACATGGTGTCCGCTAACAAATTGAATCGATAATCGGCTCAAATTGTTAGCGGACACCATGTTGCGTATGGAGAGCGCCTGTGTGCCCAAACATTGGAGCTCTCCCACAAGTGACCCCACCTTGGAAACTAGACCCCCAAGGCACCTATCTAGATGCATAGTGAGCACTTGAAACCCGCAGGTGCTTCACAAATTGATTCATAAAATGAAAAAGTGTTTTTTTTTTCACTTTTTCACTTTTACGAATCAATTTGTGAAGCACCTGGGGGATCCAAGTGCTCACTATGCATCTAGATAGGTGCCTTGGGGGGTCTAGTTTCCAAAATGGGGTCACTTGTGGCAGAGCTCCAATGTTTGGGCACACAGGGACTCTTCAAATGCAACATGGTGTCCGCTAACAAATTGAATGGAAAATCGGCTCAAATTGTTAGCGGACACCATGTTGCGTTTGGGGAGCCCCTGTGTGCCCAAACATTGGAGCTCCCCCACAAGTGACCCCATCTTGGAAACTAGACCCCCAAAGGCACCTATCTAGATGCATAGTGAGCACTTGGAACCCCCAGGTGCTTCACAAATTGATTTGTAAAATGAAAAAGTGTTTTTTTTTTCACTTTTTCATTTTTACGAATCAATTTGTGTAGCATCTGGGAGTTCAAAGTGCTCGCTATGCATCTAGATAGGTGCCTTGGGGGGGTCTAGTTTCCAAAATGGGGTCACTTGTGGGGGAGCTCCAATGTTTGGGTACACAGGGACTCTCCAAATGCAACATGGTGTCCGCTAACAAATTGAATGGAAAATCGGCTCAAATTGTTAGCGGACACCATGTTGCGTTTGGAGAGCCCCTGTGTGCCCAAACATTGGAGCTCCCCCACAAGTGACTCCATCTTGGAAACTAGACCCCACAAGGCACCTATCTAGATGCATAGTGAGCACTTGGAACCCCAGGTGCTTCACAAATTGATTCATAAAATGAAAAAGTGTTTTTTTTCACTTTTTCATTTTTATGAATCAATTTGTGAAGCACCTGGGGGATTCATGTGCTCACTATGCATCTAGAGAGGTGCCTTGGGGGGTCTAGTTTCCAAAATGGGGTCACTTGTGGGGGAGCTCCAATGTTTGGGCACACAGAGACTCTCCAAATGCAACATGGTGTCCGCTAACAAATTGAATGGAAAATCGGCTCAAAGTGTTAGCGGACACCATCTTGCGTTTGGAGAGCCCCTTTGTGCCCAATCATTGGAGCTCCCCGACAAGTAACCCAATTTTGGAAACTAGACCCCCCAAGGCACCTATCTAGATGCATAGTGAGCACTTGGAACCCCCAGGTGCTTCACAAATTGATTCATAAAAATGAAAAAGTGTTTTTTTTTTCACTTTTATGAATCAATTTGTGAAGCACCTGGGGTTTCCAAGTGCTCACTATGCATCTAGATAGGTACCTTGGGGGTCTAGTTTCCAAAATGGGGTCACTTGTGGGGGAGCTCCAATGTTTGGGTACACAGGGACTCTCCAAATGCAACATGGTGTCCGCTAACAAATTGAATGGAAAATCGGCTCAAATTGTTAGCGGACACCATGTTGCGTTTGGAGAGCCCCTGTGTGCCCAAACATTGGAGCTCCCGCACAAGTGACTCCATCTTGGAAACTAGACCCCCCAAGGCACCTATCTAGATGCATAGTGAGCACTTGGAACCCCAGGTGCTTCACAAATTGATTCATAAAATGAAAAAGTGTTTTTTTTCACTTTTTCATTTTTACGAAAAATTTGTGAAGCACCTGGGTGTTCCAAGTACTCATTATGCATCTAGATAGGTGCCTTGGGGGGTCTAGTTTCCAAAATGGGGTCACTTGTGTGGGAGCTCCAATGTTTAGGCACACAGGGACTCTCCAAATGCAACATGGTGTCCGCAAACAAATAGAATGGAAAATCGTCTCAAATTGTTAGCGGACACCATGTTGTGTTGGGAGAGCCCCTGTGTGCACAAACATTGGAGCCACCCACAAATGACCCCATTTTGGATACTAGACCCCCAAAGACACCTATCTAGATGCATAGTGAGCACTTGGAACTCCCAGGTGCTTCACAAATTGATTCATAAAATGAAAAAGTGTTTTTTTTTTCACTTTTTCATTTTTACGAATCAATTTGTGAAGCACCTGGGGGATCCAAGTGCTCAATATGCATCTAGATAGGTGCCTTGGGGGGTCTAGTTTCCAAAATGGGGTCACTTGTGGCGGAGCTCCAATGTTTGGGCACACAGGGACTCTTCAAATGCAACATGGTGTCCGCTAACAAATTGAATGGAAAATCGGCTCAAATTGTTAGCGGACACCATGTTGCGTTTGGAGAGCCCCTGTGTGCCCAAACATTGGAGCTCCCCCACAAGTGACCCCATGTTGGAAACTAGACCCCCAAAGGCACCTATCTAGATGCATAGTGAGCACTTGGAACCCCCAGGTGCTTCACAAATTGATTTGTAAAATGAAAAAGTGTTTTTTTTTTCACTTTTTCATTTTTACGAATCAATTTGTGAAGCATCTGGGAGTTCAAAGTGCTCGCTATGCATCTAGATAGGTGCCTTGGGGGGGTCTAGTTTCCAAAATGGGGTCACTTGTGGGGGAGCTCCAATGTTTGGGCACACAGGGACTCTCCAAATGCAACATGGTGTCCGCTAACAAATTGAATGGAAAATCGGCTCAAATTGTTAGCGGACACCATGTTGCGTTTGGAGAGCCCCTGTGTGCCCAAACATTGGAGCTCCCCCACAAGTGACTCCATCTTGGAAACTAGACCCCCCAAGGCACCTATCTAGATGCATAGTGAGCACTTGGAACCCCAGGTGCTTCACAAATTGATTCATAAAATGAAAAAGTGTTTTTTTTCACTTTTTCATTTTTACGAAAAATTTGTGAAGCACCTGGGTGTTCCAAGTACTCATTATGCATCTAGATAGGTGTCTTGGGGGGTCTAGTTTCCAAAATGGGGTCACTTGTGTGGGGGCTCCAATATTTAGGCACACAGGGACTCTCCAAATGCAACATGGTGTCCGCAAACAAATAGAATGGAAAATCGTCTCAAATTGTTAGTGGACACCATGTTGTGTTGGGAGAGCCCCTGTGTGCACAAACATTGGAGCCACCCCACAAGTGACCCCATTTTGGATATTAGACCCCCAAAGACACCTATCTAGATGCATAGTGAGCACTTGGAACTCCCAGGTGCTTCACAAATTGATTCATAAAATGAAAAAGTGTTTTTTTTTTCACTTTTTCATTTTTACGAATCAATTTGTGAAGCACCTGGGGGATCCAAGTGCTCACTATGCATCTAGATAGGTGCCTTGGGGGGTCTAGTTTCCAAAATGGGGTCACTTGTGGCAGAGCTCCAATGTTTGGGCACACAGGGACTTTCCAAATGCAACATGGTGTCTGCTAACAAACTGAATGGAAAATCGGCTCAAATTGTTAGCGGACACCATGTTGCGTTTGGAGAGCCCCTGTGTGCCCAAACATTGGAGCTCCCCAACCAGTAACCCCATTTTGGAAACTAGACCCCAAAGCCACCTTTCTAGATGCATAGTGAGCACTTGGAACCCCCAGGTGCTTCACAAATTGATTCATAAAAATGAAAAAGAGTTTTTTTTTTCACTTTTTCCTTTTTACGAATCAATTTGTGAAGCACCTGGGGGTTCCAAGTGCTCACAATACATCTAGATAGGTGCCTTGGGGGCGGTCTAGTTTCCAAAATGGGGTAATTTGTGGTGGAGCTCCAATGTTTGGGCACACAGGGACTCTCCAAATGCAACATGGTGTCCGCTAACAAATTGAATGGAAAATCGGCTCAAACTGTTAGCGGACACCATGTTGCGTTTGGAGAGCCCCTGTGTGCCCAAACATTGGAGCTCCCCCACAAGTGACCCCATTTTGGAAACTAGACCCCCCAAGACACCTACCTAGATCCATAGTAAGCACTTGGAACCCCCAGGTGCTTCACAAATTGATTCATAAAATGAAAAAGTGTTTTTTTTTTCACTTTTTCATTTTTATGAATCAATTTCTGAAGCACCTGGGGGATTCAAGTGCTCACTATGCATCTAGATAGGTGCCTTGGGGGGTCTAGTTTCCAAAATGGGGTCACTTGTGGGGGAGCTCCAATGTTTGGGCACACAGAGACTCTCCAAATGCAACATGGTGTCCGCTAACAAATTGAATGGAAAATCGGCTCAAAGTGTTAGTGGACACCATCTTGCGTTTGGAGAGCCCCTTTGTGCCCAATCATTGGAGCTCCCCGACAAGTAACCCAATTTTGGAAACTAGACCCCCCAAGGCACCTATCTAGATGCATAGTGAGCACTTGGAACCCCCAGGTGCTTCACAAATTGATTCATAAAAATGAAAAAGTGTTTTTTTTTTCACTTTTATGAATCAATTTGTGAAGCACCTGGGGTTTCCAAGTGCTCACTATGCATCTAGATAGGTATCTTGGGGGTCTAGTTTCCAAAATGGGGTCACTTGTGGGGGAGCTCCAATGTTTGGGCACTCAGTGATTCTCCAAATGCAACATGGTGTCCGCTAACAAATTGAATCGATAATCGGCTCAAATTGTTAGCGGACACCATGTTGCGTATGGAGAGCGCCTGTGTGCCCAAAACATTGGAGCTCTCCCACAAGTGACCCCACCTTGGAAACTAGACCCCCAAGGCACCTATCTAGATGCATAGTGAGCACTTGAAACCCGCAGGTGCTTCACAAATTGATTCATAAAATGAAAAAGTGTTTTTTTTTTCACTTTTTCACTTTTACGAATCAATTTGTGAAGCACCTGGGGGATCCAAGTGCTCACTATGCATCTATATAGGTGCCTTGGGGGGTCTAGTTTCCAAAATGGGGTCACTTGTGGCAGAGCTCCAATGTTTGGGCACACAGGGACTCTTCAAATGCAACATGGTGTCCGCTAACAAATTGAATGGAAAATCGGCTCAAATTGTTAGCGGACACCATGTTGCGTTTGGGGAGCCCCTGTGTGCCCAAACATTGGAGCTCCCCCACAAGTGACCCCATCTTGGAAACTAGACCCCCAAAGGCACCTATCTAGATGCATAGTGAGCACTTGGAACCCCCAGGTGCTTCACAAATTGATTTGTAAAATGAAAAAGTGTTTTTTTTTTCACTTTTTCATTTTTACGAATCAATTTGTGTAGCATCTGGGAGTTCAAAGTGCTCGCTATGCATCTAGATAGGTGCCTTGGGGGGGTCTAGTTTCCAAAATGGGGTCACTTGTGGGGGAGCTCCAATGTTTGGGTACACAGGGACTCTCCAAATGCAACATGGTGTCCGCTAACAAATTGAATGGAAAATCGGCTCAAATTGTTAGCGGACACCATGTTGCGTTTGGAGAGCCCCTGTGTGCCCAAACATTGGAGCTCCCCCACAAGTGACTCCATCTTGGAAACTAGACCCCACAAGGCACCTATCTAGATGCATAGTGAGCACTTGGAACCCCAGGTGCTTCACAAATTGATTCATAAAATGAAAAAGTGTTTTTTTTCACTTTTTCATTTTTATGAATCAATTTGTGAAGCACCTGGGGGATTCATGTGCTCACTATGCATCTAGAGAGGTGCCTTGGGGGGTCTAGTTTCCAAAATGGGGTCACTTGTGGGGGAGCTCCAATGTTTGGGCACACAGAGACTCTCCAAATGCAACATGGTGTCCGCTAACAAATTGAATGGAAAATCGGCTCAAAGTGTTAGCGGACACCATCTTGCGTTTGGAGAGCCCCTTTGTGCCCAATCATTGGAGCTCCCCGACAAGTAACCCAATTTTGGAAACTAGACCCCCAAGGCACCTATCTAGATGCATAGTGAGCACTTGGAACCCCCAGGTGCTTCACAAATTGATTCATAAAAATGAAAAAGTGTTTTTTTTTTCACTTTTATGAATCAATTTGTGAAGCACCTGGGGTTTCCAAGTGCTCACTATGCATCTAGATAGGTACCTTGGGGGTCTAGTTTCCAAAATGGGGTCACTTGTGGGGGAGTTCCAATGTTTGGGTACACAGGGACTCTCCAAATGCAACATGGTGTCCGCTAACAAATTGAATGGAAAATCGGCTCAAATTGTTAGCGGACACCATGTTGCGTTTGGAGAGCCCCTGTGTGCCCAAACATTGGAGCTCCCCCACAAGTGACTCCATCTTGGAAACTAGACCCCCCAAGGCACCTATCTAGATGCATAGTGAGCACTTGGAACCCCAGGTGCTTCACAAATTGATTCATAAAATGAAAAAGTGGTTTTTTTCACTTTTTCATTTTTACGAAAAATTTGTGAAGCACCTGGGTGTTCCAAGTACTCATTATGCATCTAGATAGGTGCCTTGGGGGGTCTAGTTTCCAAAATGGGGTCACTTGTGTGGGAGCTCCAATGTTTAGGCACACAGGGACTCTCCAAATGCAACATGGTGTCCGCAAACAAATAGAATGGAAAATCGTCTCAAATTGTTAGCGGACACCATGTTGTGTTGGGAGAGCCCCTGTGTGCACAAACATTGGAGCCACCCACAAATGACCCCATTTTGGATACTAGACCCCCAAAGACACCTATCTAGATGCATAGTGAGCACTTGGAACTCCCAGGTGCTTCACAAATTGATTCATAAAATGAAAAAGTGTTTTTTTTTTCACTTTTTCATTTTTACGAATCAATTTGTGAAGCACCTGGGGGATCCAAGTGCTCAATATGCATCTAGATAGGTGCCTTGGGGGGTCTAGTTTCCAAAATGGGGTCACTTGTGGCGGAGCTCCAATGTTTGGGCACACAGGGACTCTTCAAATGCAACATGGTGTCCGCTAACAAATTGAATGGAAAATCGGCTCAAATTGTTAGCGGACACCATGTTGCGTTTGGAGAGCCCCTGTGTGCCCAAACATTGGAGCTCCCCCACAAGTGACCCCATGTTGGAAACTAGACCCCCAAAGGCACCTATCTAGATGCATAGTGAGCACTTGGAACCCCCAGGTGCTTCACAAATTGATTTGTAAAATGAAAAAGTGTTTTTTTTTTCACTTTTTCATTTTTACGAATCAATTTGTGAAGCATCTGGGAGTTCAAAGCGCTCGCTATGCATCTAGATAGGTGCCTTGGGGGGGTCTAGTTTCCAAAATGGGGTCACTTGTGGGGGAGCTCCAATGTTTGGGCACACAGGGACTCTCCAAATGCAACATGGTGTCCGCTAACAAATTGAATGGAAAATCGGCTCAAATTGTTAGCGGACACCATGTTGCGTTTGGAGAGCCCCTGTGTGCCCAAACATTGGAGCTCCCCCAAAAGTGACCCCATCTTGGAACTAGACCCCCCAAGGCACCTATCTAGATGCATAGTAAGCACTTGGAACTCCCAGGTGCTTCACAAATTGATTCATAAAAATGAAAAAGTGTTTTTTTTCTCACGTTTTCATTTTTATGAATCAATTTGTGAAACACCTGGGGGTTCCAAGTGCTCACTATGCATCTAGATAGGTGCCTTGGGGGGTCTAGTTTCAAAAATGGGGTCACTTGTGGGGGAGCTCCAATGTTTGTGCACACAGGGACTCTCCAAATGCAACATGGTGTCCGCTAACAAATTGAATATAAAATCGGCTCAAATTGTTAGTGGACACCATGTTGCCTTTGGAGAGCCCCTGTGTGCCCAAACATTGGAGATCCCCCACAAGTGACCCCATCTTGGAAACTAGACCCCCAAGGCACCTATCTAGATGCAAAGTGAGCACTTGGAACCCCCAGGTGCTTCACAAATTGATTCATAAAATGAAAAAGTGTTTTTTTTTTCACTTTTTCATTTTTACGAACAATTCGTGAAGCACCTGGGTATTCCAATTGCTCACTATGCATCTAGATAGATGCCTTGGGGGGTCTAGTTTCCAAAATGTGGTCACTTGTGGGGGATCTCTATTGTTTAGGCACACAGGGACTCTCCAAATGCAACATGGTGTCCGCAAACAAATAGAATGGAAAATCGTCTCAAATTGTTAGCGGACACCATGTTGTGTTGGGAGAGCCCCTGTGTGCACAAACATTGGAGCTACCCCACAAGTGACCCCATTTTGGAAACTAGACCCCCAAAGGCACCTATCTAGATGCATAGTGAGCACTAGGAACTCCCAGGTGCTTCACAAATTGATTCATAAAAATGAAAAAGTGTTTTTTTTTTTCACTTTTTCATTTTTACGAATCAATTTGTGAAGCATCTGGGAGTTCAAAGTGCTCGCTATGCATCTAGATAGGTGCCTTGAGGGGGTCTAGTTTCCAAAATGGGATCACTTGTGGGGGAGCTCCAATGTTTGGGCACACAGGGACTCTCCAAATGCAACATGGTGTCTGCTAACAAAATGAATGGTAAATCGGCTCAAATTGTTAGCGGACACCATGTTGCGTTTGGATCCCCTGTGTGCCCAAACATTAGTGCTCCCCCACAAGTGACCCCATTTTGGAAACTAGACCCCCCAAGGCACCTATCTAGATGCATAGTGAGCACTTGGAACCCCCAGGTGCTTCACAAATTGATTCATAAAAATGAAAAAGTGTTTTTTTTTCACTTTTATGAATCAATTTGTGAAGCACCTGGGGGTTCCAAGTGCTCACTATGCATCTAGATAGATGCCTTGGGGGGTCTAGTTTCCAAAATGGGGTCACTTGTGGGGGAGCTCCAATGTTTGGGCACACAGAGACTTTCCAAATACAACATGGTGTCTGCTAACAAACTGAATGGAAAATCGGCTCAAATTGTTAGCGGACACCATGTTGCGTTTGGAGAGCCCCTCTGTGCCCAAACATTGGAGCTCCCCAACAAGTAACCCCATTTTGGAAACTAGACCCCAAAGCCACCTATCTAGATGCATAGTGAGCACTTGGAACCCCCAGGTGCTTCACAAATTGATTCATAAAAATGAAAAAGAGTTTTTTTTTTTCAGTTTTTCCTTTTTACGAATCAATTTGTGAAGCACCTGGGGGTTCCAAGTGCTCACAATACATCTAGATAGGTGCCTTGGGAGGGGGTCTAGTTTCCAAAATGGGGTAATTTGTGGTGGAGCTCCAATGTTTGGGCACACAGGGACTCTTCAAATGCAACATGGTGTCCGCTAACAAATTGAATGGAAAATTGGCTCAAATTGTAGCGGACACCATGTTGGGTTTGGAGAGCCCCTGTGTGCCCAAACATTGGAGCTCCCCCACAAGTGACCCCAGCTTCGAAACTAGACCCCCCAAGGCTCCTATCTTGATGCATAGTGAGCACTTGGAACCCCCAGGTGCTTCACAAATTAATTTTAAAAAATAAAAAAGTGTTTTTTTTTTCACTTTTTCATTTTTACGAATCAATTTGTTAAGCACCTGGGGGTTCCAAGTGCTCACTATGCATCTAGATAGATGCCTTGGGGGGTCTAGTTTCCAAAATGGGGTCACTTGTGGGGGAGCTCCAATGTTTGGGCACACAGAGACTTTCCAAATACAACATGGTGTCTGCTAACAAACTGAATGGAAAATCGGCTCAAATTGTTAGCGGACACCATGTTGCGTTTGGAGAGCCCCTGTGTGCCCAAACATTGGAGTTCCCCGACATGTAACCCCATTTTGGAAACTAGACCCCCCCAAGGCACCTATCTAGATGCATAGTGAGCAATTGGATCCCCCAGGTGCTTCACAAATTGATTTGTAAAAATGAAAAAGTGTGGTTTTTTTTCACTGTTTCATTTTTACGAATCAAATTGTGAAGCACCTGGGGGATCCAAGTGCTCACTATGCATCTAGATAGGTGCCTTGGGGGGTCTAGTTTCCAAAATGGGGTTACTTGTGGGGGAGCTCCAATCTTTGGGCAAACAGGGACTCTCCAAATGCAACATGGTGTCCGCTAACAAATTGAATGGAAAATCGGCTCAAATTGTTAGCGGACACCATGTTGCGTTTGGAGAGCCCCTTTGCGCACAAACATTGGAGCTCCCCCACAAGTGACCCCATTTTGGACACTAGACCCCCCTCAAGGCACCTATCTAGATGCATAGTGAGCACTTGAAACCCCCAGGTGCTTCACAAATTGATTCATAAAATAAAAAAGTGTTTTTTTTTTCACTTTTTCATTTTTACGAATCAATTTGTGAAGCACCTGGGGGTTCCATGTGCTTACTATGCATCTAGATAGGTGCCTTGGGGGGTCTAGTTTCCAAAATGGGGTCACTTGTGGGGGAGCTCCAATGTTTGGGCACACAGGGACTCTTCAAATGCAACATGGTGTCCGCTAACAAATTGAATGGAAAATCGGCTCAAATTGTTAGCGGACACCATTTTGCGTTTGGAGAGCCCCTGTGTGCCCAAACATTGGAGCTCCCCCACATCTGACCCCATTTTGGAAACTAGAACCCCCAAGGCACCTATCTAGATGCATAGTGAGCACTTGGAACCTCCAGGTGCTTCACAAATTGATTCGTAAAAATGAAAAAGTGTTTTTTTTTTCAATTTTCATTTTTACGAATCAATTTGTGAAGCATCTGGGAGTTCAAACTGCTCGCTATGCATTAGATAGGTGCCTTGGGGGGGTCTAGTTTCCAAAATGGGATCACTTGTGGGGGAGCTCCAATGTTTGGGCACACAGGGACTCTCCAAATGCAACATGGTGTCTGCTAACAAAATGAATGGTAAATCGGCTCAAATTGTTAGCGTACCCCATGTTGCGTTTGGAGCCCTTGTGTGCCCAAACATTAGTGCTCGACCACAAGTGACCCCATTTTGGAAACTAGACCCCCCAAGGCACCTATCTAGATTCATAGTGAGCACTTGGAACCCCCAGGTGCTTCACAAATTGATTCATAAAAATGAAAAAGTGTTTTTTTTTTTCACTTTTATGAATCAATTTGTGAAGCACCTGGGGGTTCCAAGTGCTCACTATGCATCTAGATAGGTGCCTTGGGGGGTCTAGTTTCCAAAATGGGGTCACTTGTGGGGGAGCTCCAATGTTTGGGCACACAGAGACTTTCCAAATGCAACATGGTGTCCGCTAACAAACTGAATGGAAAATCGGCTCAAATTGTTAGCGGACACCATGTTGCGTTTGGAGAGCCCCTGTGTGCCCAAACATTGGAGCTCCCCCACAATTGACCCCATCTTGGAAACTAGACCCCCCAAGGCACCTATCTAGATGCATAGTGAGCACTTGGAACAGCAGGTGCTTCACAAATTGATTCATAAAATGAAAAAGTGTTTTTTTTTCACTTTTTCATTTTTACGAAAAATTTGTGAAGCACCTCGGTGTTCCAAGTGCTCACTATGCATCTAGATAGGTGCCTTGGGGGGGTCTAGTTTCCAAAATGGGGTCACTCTTGGGGGAGCTCCAATGTTTAGGCACACAGGGACTCTCCAAATGCAACATGGTGTCCGCAAACAAATAGAATGGAAAATCGTCTCAAATTGTTAGCGGACACCATGTTGTGTTGGGAGAGCCCCTGTGTGCACAAACATTGGAGCCACCTCACAAGTGACCCCATTTTGGATACTAGACCCCCAAAGGCACCTATCTAGATGCATAGTGAGCACTTGGAACTCCCAGGTGCTTCACAAATTGATTCATAAAAATGAAAAAGTGTTTTTTTTTTCACTTTTATGAATCAATTTGTGAAGCACTTGGGGGTTCCAAGTGCTCACTATGCATCTAGATAGGTGCCTTGGGGGGTCTAGTTTCCAAAATGGGGTTACTTGTGGGGGAGCTCCAATGTTTGGGCACACAGAGACTCTCGAAATGCAACATGCTGTCCGCTAACAAATTGAATGGAAAATCGGCTCAAATTGTTAGCAGACACCATGTTGCGTTTGGAGAGCCCCTGTGTGCCCAAACATTAGAGCTCCCCGAAAAGTAACCCCATTTTGGAAACTAGACCCCCCAAGGCACCTATCTAGATGCATAGTGAGCACTTGGAACCCCCAGGAGCTTCACAAATTGATTCATAAAAATGAAAAAGTGTTTTTTTTTTCACTTTTTCATTTTTATGAATCAATTTGTGAAGCACCTGGGGGTTCCAAGTGCTCACTATGCATCTAGATAGGTGCCTTGGGGGGTCTTGTTTCCAAAATGGGGTCACTTGTGGGGGAGCTCCAATGTTTGGGCACACAGAGACTTTCCAAATGCAACATGGTGTCCCCTAACAAACTGAATGGAAAATCGGCTCAAATTGTTAGTGGACACCATGTTGCGTTTGGAGAGCCCCTGTGTGCCCAAACATTGGAGCTCCCCGACAAGTAACCCCATTTTGGAAACTACACCCCCAAAGCCACCTATCTAGATGCATAGTGAGCTCTTGGAGCCCTCAGGTGCTTCACAAATTGATTCATAAAAATGAAAAAGAGGTTTTTTTTTTCACTTTTTCATTTTTCCGAATCAATTTGTGAAGCACCTGGGGGTTCCAAGTGCTCACAATACATCTAGATATGTGCCTTGGTGGGGGTCCAGTTTCCAAAATGGGGTCATTTGTGGGGGAGCTCCAATGTTTGGGCACACAGGGACTCTTCAAATGCAACATGGTGTCCGCTAACAAATTGAATGGAAAATTGGCTCAAATTGTTAGCGGACACCATGTTGCGTTTGGAGAGCCCCTGTGTGCCCAAACATTGGAGCTCCCCCACAAGTGACCCCATCTTGGAAACTAGACCCCCCAAGTCACCTATCTTGATGCATAGTGAGCACTTGGAACCCTCAGGTGCTTCAGAAATTGATTCGAAAAAATGAAAAAGTGTTTTTTTTTTTCACATTTTCATTTTTACGAATCAATTTGTGAAGCACCTGGGGGTTTCAAGTGCTCACTATGCATCTACATAGGTGCCTTGGGGGGTCTAGTTTCCATAATGGGGTCACTTGTGGGGGAGCTCCAATGTTTGGGCACACAGAGACTCACGAAATGCAACATGGTGTCCGCTAACAAATTGAATGGAAAATCGGCTCAAATTGTTAGCGTACCCCATGTTGCGTTTGGAGCCCTTGTGTGCCCAAACATTAGTGCTCGACCACAAGTGACCCCATTTTGGAAACTAGACCCCCAAAGCCACCTATCTAGATGCATAGTGAGCTCTTGGAGCCCTCAGGTGCTTCACAAATTGATTCATAAAAATGAAAAAGAGGTTTTTTTTTTCACTTTTTCATTTTTCCGAATCAATTTGTGAAGCACCTGGGGGTTCCAAGTGCTCACAATACATCTAGATATGTGCCTTGGTGGGGGTCCAGTTTCCAAAATGGGGTCATTTGTGGGGGAGCTCCAATGTTTGGGCACACAGGGACTCTTCAAATGCAACATGGTGTCCGCTAACAAATTGAATGGAAAATTGGCTCAAATTGTTAGCGGACACCATGTTGCGTTTGGAGAGCCCCTGTGTGCCCAAACATTGGAGCTCCCCCACAAGTGACCCCATCTTGGAAACTAGACCCCCCAAGTCACCTATCTTGATGCATAGTGAGCACTTGGAACCCTCAGGTGCTTCAGAAATTGATTCGAAAAAATGAAAAAGTGTTTTTTTTTTTCACATTTTCATTTTTACGAATCAATTTGTGAAGCACCTGGGGGTTTCAAGTGCTCACTATGCATCTACATAGGTGCCTTGGGGGGTCTAGTTTCCATAATGGGGTCACTTGTGGGGGAGCTCCAATGTTTGGGCACACAGAGACTCACGAAATGCAACATGGTGTCCGCTAACAAATTGAATGGAAAATCGGCTCAAATTGTTAGCGTACCCCATGTTGCGTTTGGAGCCCTTGTGTGCCCAAACATTAGTGCTCGACCACAAGTGACCCCATTTTGGAAACTAGACCCCCCAAGGCACCTATCTAGATTCATAGTGAGCACTTGGAACCCCCAGGTGCTTCACAAATTGATTCATAAAAATGAAAAAGTGTTTTTTTTTTTCACTTTTATGAATCAATTTGTGAAGCACCTGGGGGTTCCAAGTGCTCACTATGCATCTAGATAGGTGCCTTGGGGGGTCTAGTTTCCAAAATGGGGTCACTTGTGGGGGAGCTCCAATGTTTGGGCACACAGAGACTTTCCAAGTGCAACATGGTGTCCGCTAACAAACTGAATGGAAAATCGGCTCAAATTGTTAGCGGACACCATGTTGCGTTTGGAGAGCCCCTGTGTGCCCAAACATTGGAGCTCCCCCACAATTGACCCCATCTTGGAAACTAGACCCCCCAAGGCACCTATCTAGATGCATAGTGAGCACTTGGAACAGCAGGTGCTTCACAAATTGATTCATAAAATGAAAAAGTGTTTTTTTTTCACTTTTTCATTTTTACGAAAAATTTGTGAAGCACCTCGGTGTTCCAAGTGCTCACTATGCATCTAGATAGGTGCCTTGGGGGGGTCTAGTTTCCAAAATGGTGTCACTCTTGGGGGAGCTCCAATGTTTAGGCACACAGGGACTCTCCAAATGCAACATGGTGTCCGCAAACAAATAGAATGGAAAATCGTCTCAAATTGTTAGCGGACACCATGTTGTGTTGGGAGAGCCCCTGTGTGCACAAACATTGGAGCCACCTCACAAGTGACCCCATTTTGGATACTAGACCCCCAAAGGCACCTATCTAGATGCATAGTGAGCACTTGGAACTCCCAGGTGCTTCACAAATTGATTCATAAAAATGAAAAAGTGTTTTTTTTTTCACTTTTATGAATCAATTTGTGAAGCACTTGGGGGTTCCAAGTGCTCACTATGCATCTAGATAGGTGCCTTGGGGGGTCTAGTTTCCAAAATGGGGTTACTTGTGGGGGAGCTCCAATGTTTGGGCACACAGAGACTCTCGAAATGCAACATGCTGTCCGCTAACAAATTGAATGGAAAATCGGCTCAAATTGTTAGCAGACACCATGTTGCGTTTGGAGAGCCCCTGTGTGCCCAAACATTAGAGCTCCCCGAAAAGTAACCCCATTTTGGAAACTAGACCCCCCAAGGCACCTATCTAGATGCATAGTGAGCACTTGGAACCCCCAGGAGCTTCACAAATTGATTCATAAAAATGAAAAAGTGTTTTTTTTTTCACTTTTTCATTTTTATGAATCAATTTGTGAAGCACCTGGGGGTTCCAAGTGCTCACTATGCATCTAGATAGGTGCCTTGGGGGGTCTTGTTTCCAAAATGGGGTCACTTGTGGGGGAGCTCCAATGTTTGGGCACACAGAGACTTTCCAAATGCAACATGGTGTCCCCTAACAAACTGAATGGAAAATCGGCTCAAATTGTTAGTGGACACCATGTTGCGTTTGGAGAGCCCCTGTGTGCCCAAACATTGGAGCTCCCCGACAAGTAACCCCATTTTGGAAACTAGACCCCCCAAGGCACCTATCTAGATGCATAGTGAGCTCTTGGAGCCCTCAGGTGCTTCACAAATTGATTCATAAAAATGAAAAAGAGGTTTTTTTTTTCACTTTTTCATTTTTCCGAATCAATTTGTGAAGCACCTGGGGGTTCCAAGTGCTCACAATACATCTAGATATGTGCCTTGGTGGGGGTCCAGTTTCCAAAATGGGGTCATTTGTGGGGGAGCTCCAATGTTTGGGCACACAGGGACTCTTCAAATGCAACATGGTGTCCGCTAACAAATTGAATGGAAAATTGGCTCAAATTGTTAGCGGACACCATGTTGCGTTTGGAGAGCCCCTGTGTGCCCAAACATTGGAGCTCCCCCACAAGTGACCCCATCTTGGAAACTAGACCCCCCAAGTCACCTATCTTGATGCATAGTGAGCACTTGGAACCCTCAGGTGCTTCAGAAATTGATTCGAAAAAATGAAAAAGTGTTTTTTTTTTTCACATTTTCATTTTTACGAATCAATTTGTGAAGCACCTGGGGGTTTCAAGTGCTCACTATGCATCTACATAGGTGCCTTGGGGGGTCTAGTTTCCATAATGGGGTCACTTGTGGGGGAGCTCCAATGTTTGGGCACACAGAGACTCACGAAATGCAACATGGTGTCCGCTAACAAACTGAATGGAAAATCGGCTCAAATTGTTAGCGGACACCATGTTGCGTTTGGAGAGCCCCTGTGTGCCCAAACATTAGAGCTCCCTGACAAGTAACCCCATTTTGGAAACTAGACCCCACAAGGCACCTATCTAGATGCATAGTGAACACTTGGAACCCCCAGGTGCTTCACAAATTGATTCGTAAAAATGAAAAAGGGATTTTTTTTTCACTGTTTCATTTTTACGAATCAAATTGTGAAGCACCTGGGGAATCCAAGTGCTCACTATGCATCTAGATAGGTGCCTTGGGGGGTCTAGTTTCCAAAATGGGGTCACTTGTGAGGGAACTCCAATGTTTGGGCACACAGGGACTCTCCAAATGCAACATGGTGTCCGCTAACAAATTGAATGGAAAATCGTCTCAAATTGTTAGCGGACACCATGTTGCGTTGGGAGAGCCCCTGTGTGCCCAAACAATGGAGCTCCCCCACAAGTGACCCCATTTTGGAAACTAGACCCCCAAAGCCACCTATCTAGATGCATAGTGAGCACTTGGAACCCCCAGGTGCTTCACAAATTGATTCATAAAAATGAAAAAGTGTTTTTTTTTTCACTTTTTCATTATTACGAATCAATTTGTGAAGCACCTGGGGGTTCCAAGTGCTCACTATGCATCTAGATAGGTGGCTTGGGGGGTCTAGTTTCCAAAATGGGGTCACTTGTCGGGGAGCTCCAATGTTTGGGCACACAGGGATTCTCCAAATGCAACATCGTGTCTGCTAACAAATTGAATGGAAAATCGGCTCAAATTGTTAGCGGACACCATGTAGCGTTTGGAGAACGCCTGTGTGCCCAAACATTGGAGCTCCCCGAAAAGTAACCCCATTTTAGAAACTAAACCCCCCAAGGCACCTATCTAGATCCATAGTGAGCACTTGGAACCCCCAGTTGCTTCACAGATTGATTCATAAAAATGAAAAAGTGTTGTTTTTTTTCAGTTTTTCATTTTTATGAATCAATTTGTGAAACACCTGGGGGTTGCAAGTGCTCACTATGCATCTAGGTAGGTGCCTTGGGGGGTCTAGTTTCCAAAATGGGGTCACTTGTGGGGGAGCTCCAATGTTTGGGCACACAGGGACTCTCCAAATGCAACATGGTGTCCGCTAACGAATTGAATGGAAAATCGGCTCAAATTGTTAGCGGACACCAAGCTGCGTTTGGAGAGCCCCTGTGTGCCCAAACATTGGAGCTCCCCCACATGTGACCCCATATTGGAAACTAGACCCCACAAGGCACCTATCTAGATGCATAGTGAGCACTTGGAACCCCCAGGTGCTTCACAAATTGATTTGAAAAAATGAAAAAGTGTTGTTTTTTTTCACTTTTTCATTTTTATGAATCAATTTGTGAAGCACCTGGGGGTTCCAAGTGCTCACTATGCATCTAGATAGGTGCCTTGGGGGGTCTAGTTTCCAAAATGGTGTCACTTGTGGGGGAGCTCCAATGTTTGGGCACACAGAGACTCTCCAAATGCAACATGGTTTCCGCTAACAAGTTGAATGGAAAATCGGCTCAAATTGTTAGCGGACACCATGTTGCGTTTAGAAAGCCCCTGTGTGCCCAAACATTGGAGCTCCCCGACAAGTAACCCCATTTTGGAAACTAGACCCCGCAAGGAACCTATCTAGATGCATAGTGAGCATTTGGAACCCCCAGGTGCTTCACAAATTGATTCGTAAAAATGAAAAAGTGATTTTTTTTTCACTGTTTCATTTTACGAATCAAATTGTGAAGCACCTGGGGGATCCAAGTGCTCACTATGCATCTAGATAGGTTCCTTGGGGGATCTAGTTTCCAAAATGGGGTCACTTGTTGGGGAGCTCCAATGTTTGGGCACACAGGGATTCTCCAAATGCAACATGGTGTCCGCTAACAAATTAAATGGAAAATCGATTCAAATTGTTAGCGGACACCATGTTGCGTTTGGAGAGCAACTGTGTGCCCAAACATTGGAGCTCCCCCACAAGTGACCCCATTTTGTAAACTAGACCCCCCAAGGCACCTATCTAGATGCATAGTGAGCACTTGGAACCCCCAGGTGCTTCACAAATTGATTCATAAAATGAAAAAGTGTTTTTTTTTTCACTTTTCATTTTTACGAACAATTTGTGAAGCACCTGGGGGTTCCAAGTGCTCACTATGCATCTAGATAGGTGCATTGGGGGGTCTAGTTTCCAAAATGTGGTCATTTGTGGGGGAGCTCCAATGTTTAGGCACACAGGGACTCTCCAAATGCAACATGGTGTCCGCAAACAATTTGAATGGAAAATCGTCTCAAATTGTTAGCGGACACCATATTGTGTTGGGAGAGCCCCTGTGTGCACAAACATTGGAGCTCTGCCACAAGTGACCCCATTTTGGAAATTAGACCCCCAAAGGCACCTAGCTACATGCATAGTGAGCACTTGGAACCCCCAGGTGCTTCACAAATTGATTCATAAAAATGAAAAAGTGATTTTTTTTTCACTTTTCCATTTTTACGAATCAATTTGTGAAGCAACTGGGGGTTCCAAGTGCTCACTATGCATCTAGGTAGGTGCCTTGGGGGGGTCTAGATTCCAAAATGGGGTCACTTGTGGGGGAACTCCAATGTTTGGGCACACAGGGACTCTTCAAATGCAACATGGTGTCCGCTAACAAATTGAATGGAAAATCGGCTCAAATTGTTAGCGGACACCATGTTGCGTTTGGAGCCCTGTGTGCCCAAACACTGGAGCTCCCCCACAAGTGACCCCATTTTGGAAACTAGACCCCCCCAAGGCACCTATCTAGATGCATAGTGAGCACTTGGAACCCCCAGGTGCTTCACAAATTGTTTCGTAAAATGAAAAAGTGTTTTTTTTTTAACTTTTTCATTTTTACGAATCAATTTGTGAAGCATCTGGGAGTTCAAAGTGCTCGCTATGCATCTAGATAGGTGCCTTATGGGGGTCTAGTTTCCAAAATGGGGTCACTTGTGGGGGAGCTCCAATGTTTGGGCACACAGGGACTCTCCAAATGCAACATGGTGTCCGCTAACAAAATGAATGGTAAATCGGCTGAAATTGTTAGCGGACACCATGTTGCGTTTGGAGCCCCTGTGTGCCCAAACATTGGTGCTCCCCCACAATTGACCCCATTTTGGAAACTAGACCCCCCAAGGAACCTATCTAGATGCATAGTGAGCACTTGGAACACCCAGGTGCTTCACAAATTGAATCATAAAAATGAAAAAGTGTTTTTTTTTTCACTTTTTCATTTTTACGAATCAATTTGTGAAGCACCTGGGGGTTCCAAGTGCTCACTATGCATCTAGATAGGTGCCTTGTGGGGTATAGTTTCCAAAATGGGGTCACTTGTGGGGGAGCTCCAATGTTTGGGCACACAGGGACTCTCCAAATGCAACATGATGTTCGCTAACAAATTCAATGGAAAATCGGCTCAAATTGTTATTGGACACCATGTTGCGTTTGGAGAGCCCCTGTGTGCCCAAACATTGGAGCTCCCCCACAAGTGACCCTATTTTGGAAACTAGATCCCCCAAGGCACCTATCTGGATGCATAGTGAGCACTTGGAACCCCAGGTGCTTCACAAATTGATTCGTAAAAATGAAAAAGTGCTTTTTTTTTTCACTTTTTCATTTTTACAAATCAATTTGTGAAGCACCTGGGGGTTGCAAGTGCTCACTGTGCATCTAGATAGGTGCCTTGGGGGGTCTAGTTTCCAAAATGGGGTCACTTGTGGGGGAGCTACAATGTTTGGGCACACAGAGACTCTCCAAATGCAACATGGTGTCCGCTAACAAATTGAATGGAAAATCGTCTCAAATTGTTAGCAGACACCATGTTGCGTTTGGAGCCCTTGTGTTCCCAAACATTGGAGTTCCCCACAAGTGACCCCATTTTGGAAATTAGACCCCCCAAGGCACCTATCTAGATGCACAGTGAGCACTTGGAACCCCCAGGTGCTTCACAAATTGATTCATAAAAATGAAAAAGTGTTTTTTTTTTCACTTTTTCATTTTTACGAATCAATTTGTGAAGCACCTGGGGGTTCCAAGTGCTCACAATACATCTAGATAGGTACCTTGGTGGGTGTCTGGTTTCCAAAATGGGGTCACTTGTGGGGGAGCTCCAATGTTTGGGCACACAGGGACTCTCTAAATGCAACATGGTGTCCGCTAACAAATTGAATGGAAAATCGGCTCAAATTGTTAGCGGACACCATGTTGCGTTTGGAGAGCCCCTGTGTGCCCAAACATTGGAGCTCCCCCACAAGTGACCCCAGTTTGGAAACTAGACCCCCCAAGGCACCTATCTAGATGCATAGTGAGCACTTGGAACCCCCAGGTGCTTCACAAATTGATTCATAAATGAAAAAGTGTTTTTTTTTCCACTTTTTCATTTTTACGAATCAATTTGTGAAGCACCTGGGGGTTCCAAGTGCTCACTATGCATCTAGATAGGTGCCTTGGGGGGTCTAGTTTCCAAAATGTGGTCACTTGTGGGGGAGCTCCTATGTTTAGGCACACAGGGACTCTCCAAATGCAACATGGTGTCCGCTAACACATAGAATGGAAAATCGTCTCAAATTGTTAGCGGACACCATGTTGCATTTGGAGCCCCTGTGTGCCCAAACATTGGAGCTCGCCCACAAGTAACCCCATTTTGGAAACTAGGCCCCCAAAGGCACATATCTAGATGCATAGTGAGCACTTGGAACCCCCAGGTGCTTCACAAATTGATTCATAAAAATGAAAAAGTGTTTTTTTTTTCACTTTTTAATTTTTACGAATCAATTTGTGAGCACCTGGGGGTTCCAATTGCCCAATATGCATCTAGATAGGTGCCTTGAGGGGTCTAGTTTCCAAAATGGGTTACTTGTGTTGGAGCTCCAATGTTTGGGCACACAGGGACTCTCCAAATGCAACATGGTGTCTGCTACAAATTGAATGGAAAATCGGCTCAAATTGTTAGCGGACACCATGTTGCGTTTAGAGAGCCCCTGTGTGCCCAAACATTGGAGCTCCCCCACAAGTGTCCCCATTTTTGAAACTAGACCCCCCAAGGCACCTATCTAGATGCCCAGTGAGCACTTGGAACCCCCACGTGCTTCAAAAATTGATTCATAAAAATGAAAAAGTGTTTTTTTTTTCACTTTTTTATTTTTACGAATCAATTTGTGAAGCACCTGGGGGTTCCAAGTGCTCACATTACATCTAGATAGGTGCCTTGGGGGGGGGTCTAGTTTCCAAAATGGGTTATTTGTGCTGGAGCTCCAATGTTTGGGCACACAGGGATTTTCCAAAGGCAACATGGTGTCCGCTAACAAAATGAATGGTAAATCGGCTGAAATTGTTAGCGGACACCATGTTGCGTTTGGAGCCCCTGTGTGCCCAAACATTGGTGATCCCCCACAATTGACCCCATTTTGGAAACTAGACCCCCCAAGGAACCTATCTAGATGCATACTGAGCACTTGGAACACCCAGGTGCTTCAAAAATTGAATCATAAAAATGAAAAAGTGTTTTTTTTTTCACTTTTTCATTTTTACGAATCAATTTGTGAAGCACCTGGGGGTTCCAAGTGCTCACTATGCATCTAGATAGGTGCCTTGTGGGGTATAGTTTCCAAAATGGGGTCACTTGTGGGGGAGCTCCAATGTTTGGGCACACAGGGACTCTCCAAATGCAACATGATGTCCGCTAACAAATTGAATGGAAAATCGGCTCAAATTGTTATTGGACACCATGTAGCGTTTGGAGCCCGTGTGTGCCCAAGCATTGGAGCTCCCCCACACATGACACCATTTTGGAAACTAGACCTACCAAGGCACCTATCTAGATGCATAGTGAGCACTTGGAAAACCCAGGTGCTTCACAAATTGATACATAAAAATGAAAAAGTGTTTTTTTTTTTCACTTTTTCATTTTTACGAATCAATTTGTGAAGCACCTGGGGGTTCCAAGTGCTCACTATGCATCTAGATAGGTGCCTTGTGGGGTATAGTTTCCAAAATGGGGTCACTTGTGGGGGAGCTCCAATGTTTGGGCACACAGGGACTCTCCAAATGCAACATGGTGTCCGCTAACAAATTGAATGGAAAATCGGCTCAAATTGTTAGCGGACACCATGTTGCGTTTGGAGAGCCCCTGTGTGCCCAAACATTGGAGCTCCCCCACAAGTGACCCTATTTTGGAAACTAGACCCCCCAAGGCACCTATCTGGATGCATAGTGAGCACTTGGAACCCCCAGGTGCTTCACAAATTGATTCGTAAAAATGAAAAAGTGTTTTTTTTTCACTTTTTCATTTTTACGAATCAATTTGTGAAGCACCTGGGGGTTCCAAGTGCTCACTATGCATCTAGATAGGTACCTTGGGGGGGATCTAGTTTCCAAAATGGGGTCACTTGTGGGGGAGCTCCAATGTTTGGGCACACAGGGACTCTCCAAATGCAACATGGTGTCAACTAAAAAATTGAATGGAAAATCGGCTCAAATTGTTAGCGGACACCATGTTGCGTTTGGAGCCCCTGTGTGCCCAAACATTGCAGCTTGCCCACAAGTAACCCCATTTTGGAAACTAGGCCCCCCAAGGCACCTATCTAGATGCATAGTGAGCACTTGGAACCCCCAGGTGCTTCACAAACTGATTCGTAAAAATGAAATAGTGCTTTTTTTTTCACTTTTTCATTTTTACAAATCAATTTGTGAGCACCTGGGGGTTCCAAGTGCCCATTATGCATCTAGATAGGTGCCTTGAGGGGTCTAGTTTCCAAAATGGGTTACTTGTGTTGGAGCTCCAATGTTTGGGAACACAGGGACTCTCCAAATGCAACATGGTGTCCGCTAACAAATTGAATGGAAAATCGGCTCAAATTGTTAGCGGACACCATGTTGCGTTTGGAGAGCCCCTGTGTGCCCAAACATTGGAGCTCCCCCACAAATGACCGCATTTTTGAAACTAGACCCTCCAAGGCACCTATCTAGATGCACAGTGAGCACTTGGAACCCCCAGGTGCTTCACAAATTGATTCATAAAAATGAAAAAGTGTTTTTTTTTTCACTTTTTCATTTTTACGAATCAATTTGTGAAGCACCTGGGGATTCCAAGTGCTCACTATGCATCTAGATAGGTGCCTTGTGGGGTATAGTTTCCAAAATGGGGTCACTTGTGCGGGAGCTCCAATGTTTCGGCACACAGGGACTCTTCAAATGCAACATGGTGTCCGCTAACAAATTGAATGGAAAATTGGCTCAAATTGTTAGCGGACACCATGTTGCGTTTGGAGAGCCCCTGTGTGCCCAAACATTGGAGCTCCCCCACAAGTGACCCCATCTTGGAAACTAGACCCCCCAAGTCACCTATCTTGATGCATAGTGAGCACTTGGAACCCTCAGGTGCTTCAGAAATTGATTCGAAAAAATGAAAAAGTGTTTTTTTTTTTCACATTTTCATTTTTACGAATCAATTTGTGAAGCACCTGGGGGTTTCAAGTGCTCACTATGCATCTACATAGGTGCCTTGGGGGGTCTAGTTTCCATAATGGGGTCACTTGTGGGGGAGCTCCAATGTTTGGGCACACAGAGACTCACGAAATGCAACATGGTGTCCGCTAACAAACTGAATGGAAAATCGGCTCAAATTGTTAGCGGACACCATGTTGCGTTTGGAGAGCCCCTGTGTGCCCAAACATTAGAGCTCCCCGACAAGTAACCCCATTTTGGAAACTAGACCCCACAAGGCACCTATCTAGATGCATAGTGAACACTTGGAACCCCCAGGTGCTTCACAAATTGATTCGTAAAAATGAAAAAGGGATTTTTTTTTCACTGTTTCATTTTTACGAATCAAATTGTGAAGCACCTGGGGAATCCAAGTGCTCACTATGCATCTAGATAGGTGCCTTGGGGGGTCTAGTTTCCAAAATGGGGTCACTTGTGAGGGAACTCCAATGTTTGGGCACACAGGGACTCTCCAAATGCAACATGGTGTCCGCTAACAAATTGAATGGAAAATCGTCTCAAATTGTTAGCGGACACCATGTTGCGTTGGGAGAGCCCCTGTGTGCCCAAACAATGGAGCTCCCCCACAAGTGACCCCATTTTGGAAACTAGACCCCCAAAGCCACCTATCTAGATGCATAGTGAGCACTTGGAACCCCCAGGTGCTTCACAAATTGATTCATAAAAATGAAAAAGTGTTTTTTTTTTCACTTTTTCATTATTACGAATCAATTTGTGAAGCACCTGGGGGTTCCAAGTGCTCACTATGCATCTAGATAGGTGGCTTGGGGGGTCTAGTTTCCAAAATGGGGTCACTTGTCGGGGAGCTCCAATGTTTGGGCACACAGGGATTCTCCAAATGCAACATCGTGTCTGCTAACAAATTGAATGGAAAATCGGCTCAAATTGTTAGCGGACACCATGTAGCGTTTGGAGAACGCCTGTGTGCCCAAACATTGGAGCTCCCCGAAAAGTAACCCCATTTTAGAAACTAAACCCCCCAAGGCACCTATCTAGATCCATAGTGAGCACTTGGAACCCCCAGTTGCTTCACAGATTGATTCATAAAAATGAAAAAGTGTTGTTTTTTTTCAGTTTTTCATTTTTATGAATCAATTTGTGAAACACCTGGGGGTTGCAAGTGCTCACTATGCATCTAGGTAGGTGCCTTGGGGGGTCTAGTTTCCAAAATGGGGTCACTTGTGGGGGAGCTCCAATGTTTGGGCACACAGGGACTCTCCAAATGCAACATGGTGTCCGCTAACGAATTGAATGGAAAATCGGCTCAAATTGTTAGCGGACACCAAGCTGCGTTTGGAGAGCCCCTGTGTGCCCAAACATTGGAGCTCCCCCACATGTGACCCCATATTGGAAACTAGACCCCACAAGGCACCTATCTAGATGCATAGTGAGCACTTGGAACCCCAAGGTGCTTCACAAATTGATTTGAAAAAATGAAAAAGTGTTGTTTTTTTTCACTTTTTCATTTTTATGAATCAATTTGTGAAGCACCTGGGGGTTCCAAGTGCTCACTATGCATCTAGATAGGTGCCTTGGGGGGTCTAGTTTCCAAAATGGTGTCACTTGTGGGGGAGCTCCAATGTTTGGGCACACAGAGACTCTCCAAATGCAACATGGTTTCCGCTAACAAGTTGAATGGAAAATCGGCTCAAATTGTTAGCGGACACCATGTTGCGTTTAGAAAGCCCCTGTGTGCCCAAACATTGGAGCTCCCCGACAAGTAACCCCATTTTGGAAACTAGACCCCGCAAGGAACCTATCTAGATGCATAGTGAGCATTTGGAACCCCCAGGTGCTTCACAAATTGATTCGTAAAAATGAAAAAGTGATTTTTTTTTCACTGTTTCATTTTACGAATCAAATTGTGAAGCACCTGGGGGATCCAAGTGCTCACTATGCATCTAGATAGGTTCCTTGGGGGATCTAGTTTCCAAAATGGGGTCACTTGTTGGGGAGCTCCAATGTTTGGGCACACAGGGATTCTCCAAATGCAACATGGTGTCCGCTAACAAATTAAATGGAAAATCGATTCAAATTGTTAGCGGACACCATGTTGCGTTTGGAGAGCAACTGTGTGCCCAAACATTGGAGCTCCCCCACAAGTGACCCCATTTTGTAAACTAGACCCCCCAAGGCACCTATCTAGATGCATAGTGAGCACTTGGAACCCCCAGGTGCTTCACAAATTGATTCATAAAATGAAAAAGTGTTTTTTTTTTCACTTTTCATTTTTACGAACAATTTGTGAAGCACCTGGGGGTTCCAAGTGCTCACTATGCATCTAGATAGGTGCATTGGGGGGTCTAGTTTCCAAAATGTGGTCATTTGTGGGGGAGCTCCAATGTTTAGGCACACAGGGACTCTCCAAATGCAACATGGTGTCCGCAAACAATTTGAATGGAAAATCGTCTCAAATTGTTAGCGGACACCATATTGTGTTGGGAGAGCCCCTGTGTGCACAAACATTGGAGCTCTGCCACAAGTGACCCCATTTTGGAAATTAGACCCCCAAAGGCACCTAGCTACATGCATAGTGAGCACTTGGAACCCCCAGGTGCTTCACAAATTGATTCATAAAAATGAAAAAGTGATTTTTTTTTCACTTTTCCATTTTTACGAATCAATTTGTGAAGCAACTGGGGGTTCCAAGTGCTCACTATGCATCTAGGTAGGTGCCTTGGGGGGGTCTAGATTCCAAAATGGGGTCACTTGTGGGGGAACTCCAATGTTTGGGCACACAGGGACTCTTCAAATGCAACATGGTGTCCGCTAACAAATTGAATGGAAAATCGGCTCAAATTGTTAGCGGACACCATGTTGCGTTTGGAGCCCTGTGTGCCCAAACACTGGAGCTCCCCCACAAGTGACCCCATTTTGGAAACTAGACCCCCCAAGGCACCTATCTAGATGCATAGTGAGCACTTGGAACCCCCAGGTGCTTCACAAATTGTTTCGTAAAATGAAAAAGTGTTTTTTTTTTAACTTTTTCATTTTTACGAATCAATTTGTGAAGCATCTGGGAGTTCAAAGTGCTCGCTATGCATCTAGATAGGTGCCTTATGGGGGTCTAGTTTCCAAAATGGGGTCACTTGTGGGGGAGCTCCAATGTTTGGGCACACAGGGACTCTCCAAATGCAACATGGTGTCCGCTAACAAAATGAATGGTAAATCGGCTGAAATTGTTAGCGGACACCATGTTGCGTTTGGAGCCCCTGTGTGCCCAAACATTGGTGCTCCCCCACAATTGACCCCATTTTGGAAACTAGACCCCCCAAGGAACCTATCTAGATGCATAGTGAGCACTTGGAACACCCAGGTGCTTCACAAATTGAATCATAAAAATGAAAAAGTGTTTTTTTTTTCACTTTTTCATTTTTACGAATCAATTTGTGAAGCACCTGGGGGTTCCAAGTGCTCACTATGCATCTAGATAGGTGCCTTGTGGGGTATAGTTTCCAAAATGGGGTCACTTGTGGGGGAGCTCCAATGTTTGGGCACACAGGGACTCTCCAAATGCAACATGATGTTCGCTAACAAATTCAATGGAAAATCGGCTCAAATTGTTATTGGACACCATGTTGCGTTTGGAGAGCCCCTGTGTGCCCAAACATTGGAGCTCCCCCACAAGTGACCCTATTTTGGAAACTAGATCCCCCAAGGCACCTATCTGGATGCATAGTGAGCACTTGGAACCCCAGGTGCTTCACAAATTGATTCGTAAAAATGAAAAAGTGCTTTTTTTTTTCACTTTTTCATTTTTACAAATCAATTTGTGAAGCACCTGGGGGTTGCAAGTGCTCACTGTGCATCTAGATAGGTGCCTTGGGGGGTCTAGTTTCCAAAATGGGGTCACTTGTGGGGGAGCTACAATGTTTGGGCACACAGAGACTCTCCAAATGCAACATGGTGTCCGCTAACAAACTGAATGGAAAATCGTCTCAAATTGTTAGCAGACACCATGTTGCGTTTGGAGCCCTTGTGTTCCCAAACATTGGAGTTCCCCACAAGTGACCCCATTTTGGAAATTAGACCCCCCAAGGCACCTATCTAGATGCACAGTGAGCACTTGGAACCCCCAGGTGCTTCACAAATTGATTCATAAAAATGAAAAAGTGTTTTTTTTTTCACTTTTTCATTTTTACGAATCAATTTGTGAAGCACCTGGGGGTTCCAAGTGCTCACAATACATCTAGATAGGTACCTTGGTGGGTGTCTGGTTTCCAAAATGGGGTCACTTGTGGGGGAGCTCCAATGTTTGGGCACACAGGGACTCTCTAAATGCAACATGGTGTCCGCTAACAAATTGAATGGAAAATCGGCTCAAATTGTTAGCGGACACCATGTTGCGTTTGGAGAGCCCCTGTGTGCCCAAACATTGGAGCTCCCCCACAAGTGACCCCAGTTTGGAAACTAGACCCCCCAAGGCACCTATCTAGATGCATAGTGAGCACTTGGAACCCCCAGGTGCTTCACAAATTGATTCATAAATGAAAAAGTGTTTTTTTTTCCACTTTTTCATTTTTACGAATCAATTTGTGAAGCACCTGGGGGTTCCAAGTGCTCACTATGCATCTAGATAGGTGCCTTGGGGGGTCTAGTTTCCAAAATGTGGTCACTTGTGGGGGAGCTCCTATGTTTAGGCACACAGGGACTCTCCAAATGCAACATGGTGTCCGCTAACACATAGAATGGAAAATCGTCTCAAATTGTTAGCGGACACCATGTTGCATTTGGAGCCCCTGTGTGCCCAAACATTGGAGCTCGCCCACAAGTAACCCCATTTTGGAAACTAGGCCCCCAAAGGCACATATCTAGATGCATAGTGAGCACTTGGAACCCCCAGGTGCTTCACAAATTGATTCATAAAAATGAAAAAGTGTTTTTTTTTTCACTTTTTAATTTTTACGAATCAATTTGTGAGCACCTGGGGGTTCCAATTGCCCAATATGCATCTAGATAGGTGCCTTGAGGGGTCTAGTTTCCAAAATGGGTTACTTGTGTTGGAGCTCCAATGTTTGGGCACACAGGGACTCTCCAAATGCAACATGGTGTCTGCTACAAATTGAATGGAAAATCGGCTCAAATTGTTAGCGGACACCATGTTGCGTTTAGAGAGCCCCTGTGTGCCCAAACATTGGAGCTCCCCCACAAGTGTCCCCATTTTTGAAACTAGACCCCCCAAGGCACCTATCTAGATGCCCAGTGAGCACTTGGAACCCCCACGTGCTTCAAAAATTGATTCATAAAAATGAAAAAGTGTTTTTTTTTTCACTTTTTTATTTTTACGAATCAATTTGTGAAGCACCTGGGGGTTCCAAGTGCTCACATTACATCTAGATAGGTGCCTTGGGGGGGGGTCTAGTTTCCAAAATGGGTTATTTGTGCTGGAGCTCCAATGTTTGGGCACACAGGGATTTTCCAAAGGCAACATGGTGTCCGCTAACAAAATGAATGGTAAATCGGCTGAAATTGTTAGCGGACACCATGTTGCGTTTGGAGCCCCTGTGTGCCCAAACATTGGTGATCCCCCACAATTGACCCCATTTTGGAAACTAGACCCCCCAAGGAACCTATCTAGATGCATACTGAGCACTTGGAACACCCAGGTGCTTCAAAAATTGAATCATAAAAATGAAAAAGTGTTTTTTTTTTCACTTTTTCATTTTTACGAATCAATTTGTGAAGCACCTGGGGGTTCCAAGTGCTCACTATGCATCTAGATAGGTGCCTTGTGGGGTATAGTTTCCAAAATGGGGTCACTTGTGGGGGAGCTCCAATGTTTGGGCACACAGGGACTCTCCAAATGCAACATGATGTCCGCTAACAAATTGAATGGAAAATCGGCTCAAATTGTTATTGGACACCATGTAGCGTTTGGAGCCCGTGTGTGCCCAAGCATTGGAGCTCCCCCACACATGACACCATTTTGGAAACTAGACCTACCAAGGCACCTATCTAGATGCATAGTGAGCACTTGGAAAACCCAGGTGCTTCACAAATTGATACATAAAAATGAAAAAGTGTTTTTTTTTTTCACTTTTTCATTTTTACGAATCAATTTGTGAAGCACCTGGGGGTTCCAAGTGCTCACTATGCATCTAGATAGGTGCCTTGTGGGGTATAGTTTCCAAAATGGGGTCACTTGTGGGGGAGCTCCAATGTTTGGGCACACAGGGACTCTCCAAATGCAACATGGTGTCCGCTAACAAATTGAATGGAAAATCGGCTCAAATTGTTAGCGGACACCATGTTGCGTTTGGAGAGCCCCTGTGTGCCCAAACATTGGAGCTCCCCCACAAGTGACCCCATTTTGGAAACTAGACCCCCCAAGGCACCTATCTGGATGCATAGTGAGCACTTGGAACCCCCAGGTGCTTCACAAACTGATTCGTAAAAATGAAATAGTGCTTTTTTTTTCACTTTTTCATTTTTACAAATCAATTTGTGAGCACCTGGGGGTTCCAAGTGCCCATTATGCATCTAGATAGGTGCCTTGAGGGGTCTAGTTTCCAAAATGGGTTACTTGTGTTGGAGCTCCAATGTTTGGGAACACAGGGACTCTCCAAATGCAACATGGTGTCCGCTAACAAATTGAATGGAAAATCGGCTCAAATTGTTAGCGGACACCATGTTGCGTTTGGAGAGCCCCTGTGTGCCCAAACATTGGAGCTCCCCCACAAATGACCGCATTTTTGAAACTAGACCCTCCAAGGCACCTATCTAGATGCACAGTGAGCACTTGGAACCCCCAGGTGCTTCACAAATTGATTCATAAAAATGAAAAAGTGTTTTTTTTTTCACTTTTTCATTTTTACGAATCAATTTGTGAAGCACCTGGGGATTCCAAGTGCTCACTATGCATCTAGATAGGTGCCTTGTGGGGTATAGTTTCCAAAATGGGGTCACTTGTGCGGGAGCTCCAATGTTTCGGCACACAGGGACTCTTCAAATGCAACATGGTGTCCGCTAACAAATTGAATGGAAAATTGGCTCAAATTGTTAGCGGACACCATGTTGCGTTTGGAGAGCCCCTGTGTGCCCAAACATTGGAGCTCCCCCACAAGTGACCCCATCTTGGAAACTAGACCCCCCAAGTCACCTATCTTGATGCATAGTGAGCACTTGGAACCCTCAGGTGCTTCAGAAATTGATTCGAAAAAATGAAAAAGTGTTTTTTTTTTTCACATTTTCATTTTTACGAATCAATTTGTGAAGCACCTGGGGGTTTCAAGTGCTCACTATGCATCTACATAGGTGCCTTGGGGGGTCTAGTTTCCATAATGGGGTCACTTGTGGGGGAGCTCCAATGTTTGGGCACACAGAGACTCACGAAATGCAACATGGTGTCCGCTAACAAACTGAATGGAAAATCGGCTCAAATTGTTAGCGGACACCATGTTGCGTTTGGAGAGCCCCTGTGTGCCCAAACATTAGAGCTCCCCGACAAGTAACCCCATTTTGGAAACTAGACCCCACAAGGCACCTATCTAGATGCATAGTGAACACTTGGAACCCCCAGGTGCTTCACAAATTGATTCGTAAAAATGAAAAAGGGATTTTTTTTTCACTGTTTCATTTTTACGAATCAAATTGTGAAGCACCTGGGGAATCCAAGTGCTCACTATGCATCTAGATAGGTGCCTTGGGGGGTCTAGTTTCCAAAATGGGGTCACTTGTGAGGGAACTCCAATGTTTGGGCACACAGGGACTCTCCAAATGCAACATGGTGTCCGCTAACAAATTGAATGGAAAATCGTCTCAAATTGTTAGCGGACACCATGTTGCGTTGGGAGAGCCCCTGTGTGCCCAAACAATGGAGCTCCCCCACAAGTGACCCCATTTTGGAAACTAGACCCCCAAAGCCACCTATCTAGATGCATAGTGAGCACTTGGAACCCCCAGGTGCTTCACAAATTGATTCATAAAAATGAAAAAGTGTTTTTTTTTTCACTTTTTCATTATTACGAATCAATTTGTGAAGCACCTGGGGGTTCCAAGTGCTCACTATGCATCTAGATAGGTGGCTTGGGGGGTCTAGTTTCCAAAATGGGGTCACTTGTCGGGGAGCTCCAATGTTTGGGCACACAGGGATTCTCCAAATGCAACATCGTGTCTGCTAACAAATTGAATGGAAAATCGGCTCAAATTGTTAGCGGACACCATGTAGCGTTTGGAGAACGCCTGTGTGCCCAAACATTGGAGCTCCCCGAAAAGTAACCCCATTTTAGAAACTAAACCCCCCAAGGCACCTATCTAGATCCATAGTGAGCACTTGGAACCCCCAGTTGCTTCACAGATTGATTCATAAAAATGAAAAAGTGTTGTTTTTTTTCAGTTTTTCATTTTTATGAATCAATTTGTGAAACACCTGGGGGTTGCAAGTGCTCACTATGCATCTAGGTAGGTGCCTTGGGGGGTCTAGTTTCCAAAATGGGGTCACTTGTGGGGGAGCTCCAATGTTTGGGCACACAGGGACTCTCCAAATGCAACATGGTGTCCGCTAACGAATTGAATGGAAAATCGGCTCAAATTGTTAGCGGACACCAAGCTGCGTTTGGAGAGCCCCTGTGTGCCCAAACATTGGAGCTCCCCCACATGTGACCCCATATTGGAAACTAGACCCCACAAGGCACCTATCTAGATGCATAGTGAGCACTTGGAACCCCAAGGTGCTTCACAAATTGATTTGAAAAAATGAAAAAGTGTTGTTTTTTTTCACTTTTTCATTTTTATGAATCAATTTGTGAAGCACCTGGGGGTTCCAAGTGCTCACTATGCATCTAGATAGGTGCCTTGGGGGGTCTAGTTTCCAAAATGGTGTCACTTGTGGGGGAGCTCCAATGTTTGGGCACACAGAGACTCTCCAAATGCAACATGGTTTCCGCTAACAAGTTGAATGGAAAATCGGCTCAAATTGTTAGCGGACACCATGTTGCGTTTAGAAAGCCCCTGTGTGCCCAAACATTGGAGCTCCCCGACAAGTAACCCCATTTTGGAAACTAGACCCCGCAAGGAACCTATCTAGATGCATAGTGAGCATTTGGAACCCCCAGGTGCTTCACAAATTGATTCGTAAAAATGAAAAAGTGATTTTTTTTTCACTGTTTCATTTTACGAATCAAATTGTGAAGCACCTGGGGGATCCAAGTGCTCACTATGCATCTAGATAGGTTCCTTGGGGGATCTAGTTTCCAAAATGGGGTCACTTGTTGGGGAGCTCCAATGTTTGGGCACACAGGGATTCTCCAAATGCAACATGGTGTCCGCTAACAAATTAAATGGAAAATCGATTCAAATTGTTAGCGGACACCATGTTGCGTTTGGAGAGCAACTGTGTGCCCAAACATTGGAGCTCCCCCACAAGTGACCCCATTTTGTAAACTAGACCCCCCAAGGCACCTATCTAGATGCATAGTGAGCACTTGGAACCCCCAGGTGCTTCACAAATTGATTCATAAAATGAAAAAGTGTTTTTTTTTTCACTTTTCATTTTTACGAACAATTTGTGAAGCACCTGGGGGTTCCAAGTGCTCACTATGCATCTAGATAGGTGCATTGGGGGGTCTAGTTTCCAAAATGTGGTCATTTGTGGGGGAGCTCCAATGTTTAGGCACACAGGGACTCTCCAAATGCAACATGGTGTCCGCAAACAATTTGAATGGAAAATCGTCTCAAATTGTTAGCGGACACCATATTGTGTTGGGAGAGCCCCTGTGTGCACAAACATTGGAGCTCTGCCACAAGTGACCCCATTTTGGAAATTAGACCCCCAAAGGCACCTAGCTACATGCATAGTGAGCACTTGGAACCCCCAGGTGCTTCACAAATTGATTCATAAAAATGAAAAAGTGATTTTTTTTTCACTTTTCCATTTTTACGAATCAATTTGTGAAGCAACTGGGGGTTCCAAGTGCTCACTATGCATCTAGGTAGGTGCCTTGGGGGGGTCTAGATTCCAAAATGGGGTCACTTGTGGGGGAACTCCAATGTTTGGGCACACAGGGACTCTTCAAATGCAACATGGTGTCCGCTAACAAATTGAATGGAAAATCGGCTCAAATTGTTAGCGGACACCATGTTGCGTTTGGAGCCCTGTGTGCCCAAACACTGGAGCTCCCCCACAAGTGACCCCATTTTGGAAACTAGACCCCCCCAAGGCACCTATCTAGATGCATAGTGAGCACTTGGAACCCCCAGGTGCTTCACAAATTGTTTCGTAAAATGAAAAAGTGTTTTTTTTTTAACTTTTTCATTTTTACGAATCAATTTGTGAAGCATCTGGGAGTTCAAAGTGCTCGCTATGCATCTAGATAGGTGCCTTATGGGGGTCTAGTTTCCAAAATGGGGTCACTTGTGGGGGAGCTCCAATGTTTGGGCACACAGGGACTCTCCAAATGCAACATGGTGTCCGCTAACAAAATGAATGGTAAATCGGCTGAAATTGTTAGCGGACACCATGTTGCGTTTGGAGCCCCTGTGTGCCCAAACATTGGTGCTCCCCCACAATTGACCCCATTTTGGAAACTAGACCCCCCAAGGAACCTATCTAGATGCATAGTGAGCACTTGGAACACCCAGGTGCTTCACAAATTGAATCATAAAAATGAAAAAGTGTTTTTTTTTTCACTTTTTCATTTTTACGAATCAATTTGTGAAGCACCTGGGGGTTCCAAGTGCTCACTATGCATCTAGATAGGTGCCTTGTGGGGTATAGTTTCCAAAATGGGGTCACTTGTGGGGGAGCTCCAATGTTTGGGCACACAGGGACTCTCCAAATGCAACATGATGTTCGCTAACAAATTCAATGGAAAATCGGCTCAAATTGTTATTGGACACCATGTTGCGTTTGGAGAGCCCCTGTGTGCCCAAACATTGGAGCTCCCCCACAAGTGACCCTATTTTGGAAACTAGATCCCCCAAGGCACCTATCTGGATGCATAGTGAGCACTTGGAACCCCAGGTGCTTCACAAATTGATTCGTAAAAATGAAAAAGTGCTTTTTTTTTTCACTTTTTCATTTTTACAAATCAATTTGTGAAGCACCTGGGGGTTCCAAGTGCTCACAATACATCTAGATAGGTACCTTGGTGGGTGTCTGGTTTCCAAAATGGGGTCACTTGTGGGGGAGCTCCAATGTTTGGGCACACAGGGACTCTCTAAATGCAACATGGTGTCCGCTAACAAATTGAATGGAAAATCGGCTCAAATTGTTAGCGGACACCATGTTGCGTTTGGAGAGCCCCTGTGTGCCCAAACATTGGAGCTCCCCCACAAGTGACCCCAGTTTGGAAACTAGACCCCCCAAGGCACCTATCTAGATGCATAGTGAGCACTTGGAACCCCCAGGTGCTTCACAAATTGATTCATAAATGAAAAAGTGTTTTTTTTTCCACTTTTTCATTTTTACGAATCAATTTGTGAAGCACCTGGGGGTTCCAAGTGCTCACTATGCATCTAGATAGGTGCCTTGGGGGGTCTAGTTTCCAAAATGTGGTCACTTGTGGGGGAGCTCCTATGTTTAGGCACACAGGGACTCTCCAAATGCAACATGGTGTCCGCTAACACATAGAATGGAAAATCGTCTCAAATTGTTAGCGGACACCATGTTGCATTTGGAGCCCCTGTGTGCCCAAACATTGGAGCTCGCCCACAAGTAACCCCATTTTGGAAACTAGGCCCCCAAAGGCACATATCTAGATGCATAGTGAGCACTTGGAACCCCCAGGTGCTTCACAAATTGATTCATAAAAATGAAAAAGTGTTTTTTTTTTCACTTTTTAATTTTTACGAATCAATTTGTGAGCACCTGGGGGTTCCAATTGCCCAATATGCATCTAGATAGGTGCCTTGAGGGGTCTAGTTTCCAAAATGGGTTACTTGTGTTGGAGCTCCAATGTTTGGGCACACAGGGACTCTCCAAATGCAACATGGTGTCTGCTACAAATTGAATGGAAAATCGGCTCAAATTGTTAGCGGACACCATGTTGCGTTTAGAGAGCCCCTGTGTGCCCAAACATTGGAGCTCCCCCACAAGTGTCCCCATTTTTGAAACTAGACCCCCCAAGGCACCTATCTAGATGCCCAGTGAGCACTTGGAACCCCCACGTGCTTCAAAAATTGATTCATAAAAATGAAAAAGTGTTTTTTTTTTCACTTTTTTATTTTTACGAATCAATTTGTGAAGCACCTGGGGGTTCCAAGTGCTCACATTACATCTAGATAGGTGCCTTGGGGGGGGGTCTAGTTTCCAAAATGGGTTATTTGTGCTGGAGCTCCAATGTTTGGGCACACAGGGATTTTCCAAAGGCAACATGGTGTCCGCTAACAAAATGAATGGTAAATCGGCTGAAATTGTTAGCGGACACCATGTTGCGTTTGGAGCCCCTGTGTGCCCAAACATTGGTGATCCCCCACAATTGACCCCATTTTGGAAACTAGACCCCCCAAGGAACCTATCTAGATGCATACTGAGCACTTGGAACACCCAGGTGCTTCAAAAATTGAATCATAAAAATGAAAAAGTGTTTTTTTTTTCACTTTTTCATTTTTACGAATCAATTTGTGAAGCACCTGGGGGTTCCAAGTGCTCACTATGCATCTAGATAGGTGCCTTGTGGGGTATAGTTTCCAAAATGGGGTCACTTGTGGGGGAGCTCCAATGTTTGGGCACACAGGGACTCTCCAAATGCAACATGATGTCCGCTAACAAATTGAATGGAAAATCGGCTCAAATTGTTATTGGACACCATGTAGCGTTTGGAGCCCGTGTGTGCCCAAGCATTGGAGCTCCCCCACACATGACACCATTTTGGAAACTAGACCTACCAAGGCACCTATCTAGATGCATAGTGAGCACTTGGAAAACCCAGGTGCTTCACAAATTGATACATAAAAATGAAAAAGTGTTTTTTTTTTTCACTTTTTCATTTTTACGAATCAATTTGTGAAGCACCTGGGGGTTCCAAGTGCTCACTATGCATCTAGATAGGTGCCTTGTGGGGTATAGTTTCCAAAATGGGGTCACTTGTGGGGGAGCTCCAATGTTTGGGCACACAGGGACTCTCCAAATGCAACATGGTGTCCGCTAACAAATTGAATGGAAAATCGGCTCAAATTGTTAGCGGACACCATGTTGCGTTTGGAGAGCCCCTGTGTGCCCAAACATTGGAGCTCCCCCACAAGTGACCCTATTTTGGAAACTAGACCCCCCAAGGCACCTATCTGGATGCATAGTGAGCACTTGGAACCCCCAGGTGCTTCACAAATTGATTCGTAAAAATGGAAAAGTGTTTTTTTTTCACTTTTTCATTTTTACGAATCAATTTGTGAAGCACCTGGGGGTTCCAAGTGCTCACTATGCATCTAGATAGGTACCTTGGGGGGGATCTAGTTTCCAAAATGGGGTCACTTGTGGGGGAGCTCCAATGTTTGGGCACACAGGGACTCTCCAAATGCAACATGGTGTCAACTAAAAAATTGAATGGAAAATCGGCTCAAATTGTTAGCGGACACCATGTTGCGTTTGGAGCCCCTGTGTGCCCAAACATTGCAGCTTGCCCACAAGTAACCCCATTTTGGAAACTAGGCCCCCCAAGGCACCTATCTAGATGCATAGTGAGCACTTGGAACCCCCAGGTGCTTCACAAACTGATTCGTAAAAATGAAATAGTGCTTTTTTTTTCACTTTTTCATTTTTACAAATCAATTTGTGAGCACCTGGGGGTTCCAAGTGCCCATTATGCATCTAGATAGGTGCCTTGAGGGGTCTAGTTTCCAAAATGGGTTACTTGTGTTGGAGCTCCAATGTTTGGGAACACAGGGACTCTCCAAATGCAACATGGTGTCCGCTAACAAATTGAATGGAAAATCGGCTCAAATTGTTAGCGGACACCATGTTGCGTTTGGAGAGCCCCTGTGTGCCCAAACATTGGAGCTCCCCCACAAATGACCGCATTTTTGAAACTAGACCCTCCAAGGCACCTATCTAGATGCACAGTGAGCACTTGGAACCCCCAGGTGCTTCACAAATTGATTCATAAAAATGAAAAAGTGTTTTTTTTTTCACTTTTTTATTTTTACGAATCAATTTGTGAAGCACCTGGGGGTTCCAAGTGCTCACAATACATCTAGATAGGTGCCTTGGGGTGGGGGTCTAGTTTCCAAAATGGGGTCACTTGTGGGGGAGCTCCAATGTTTGGGCACACAGGGACTCTCCAAATGCAACATGGTGTCTGCTAACAAATTGAATGGAAAATCTGCTCAAATTGTCAGCCGACACCATGTTGCGTTTGGAGCCCGTGTGTGCCCAAACATTGGAGCTCCCCCACAAATGACCCCACTTTGGAAACTAGACCTCCCAAGGCACCT
Source organism: Phyllobates terribilis (assembly GCF_046119375.1). Classification (NCBI taxonomy): domain Eukaryota; kingdom Metazoa; phylum Chordata; class Amphibia; order Anura; family Dendrobatidae; genus Phyllobates; species Phyllobates terribilis. The sequence goes on from NW_027362763.1 coordinate 820,333,744, forward strand.
ATCTAGATGCATAGTGAGCACATGGAAACCCAGGTGCTTCACAAATTGATACATAAAAATGAAAAAGTGTTTTTTTTTTCACTTTTTCATTTTTACGAATCAATTTGTGAAGCACCTGGGGATTCCAAGTGCTCACTATGCATCTAGATAGGTGCCTTGTGGGGTATAGTTTCCAAAATGGGGTCACTTGTGCGGGAGCTCCAATGTTTCGGCACACAGGGACTCTCCAAATGCAACATGGTGTCCGCTAACAAATTGAATGGAAAATCGGCTCAAATTGTTAGCGGACACCATGTTGCGTTTGGAGAGCCCCTGTGTGCCCAAATATTGGAGCTCCCCCACAAGTGACCCTATTTTGGAAACTAGAACCCCCAAGGCACCTATCTGGATGCATAGTGAGCACTTGGAACCCCCAGGTGCTTCACAAATTGATTCGTAAAAATGAAAAAGTGCTTTTTTTTTCACTTTTTCATTTTTACGAATCAATTTGTGAAGCACCTGGGGGTTGTAAGTGCTCACTATGCATCTAGATAGGTGCCTTGGGGGTCTAGTTTCCAAAATGGGGTCACTTTTGGGGGAGCTTCAATGTTTGGGCACACAGAGACTCTCCAAATGCAACATGGTGTCCGCTAACAAATTGAATGGAAAATCTGCTCAAATTGTTAGCGGACACCATGTTGCGTTTGGAGCCCTTGTGTGCCCAAACATTGGAGTTCCCCACAAGTAACCCCATTTTGGAAACTAGACTCCCCAAGGCACCTATCTAGATGCACAGAGAGCACTTGGAACTCCCAGGTGCTTCACAAATTGATTCATAAAAATGAAAAAGTGTTTTTTTTTTCACTTTTTCATTTTTACGAATCAATTTGCGAAGCACCTGGGGGTTCCAAGTGCTCACTATGCATCTAGATAGGTGCCTTGGAGGGGAGTCTAGTTTCTAAAATGGGGTCACTTGTGGGGTAGCTCCAATGTTTGGGCACACAGGGACTCTCCTAATGCAACATGGTGTCCGCTAACAAATTGAATGGAAAATCGGCTCAAATTGTTAGCGGACAACATGTTGCGTTTGGAGCCCCTGTGTGCCCAAACATTGGAGCTCCCCCACAAGTGACCCCATTTTGGAAACTAGACCCCCCAAGTCACCTATCTAGATGCATAGTGAGCACTTGGTACCCCCAGGTGCTTCACAAATTGATTCATAAAAATGAAAAAGTGTTTTTTTTTCACTTTTTCATTTTTACGAATCAATTTGTGAAGCACCTGGGGGTTCCAAGTGCTCACTATGCATCTAGATAGGTGCCTTGGGGGGGATCTAGTTTCCAAAATGGGGTCACTTGTGGGGGAGCTCCAATGTTTGGGCACACAGGGACTCTCCAAATGCAACATGGTGTCAACTAAAAAATTGAATGGAAAATCGGCTCAAATTGTTAGCGGACACCATGTTGCGTTTGGAGCCCCTGTGTGCCCAAACATTGGAGCTTGCCCACAAGTAACCCCATTTTGGAAACTAGGCCCCCCAAGGCACCTATCTAGATGCATAGTGAGCACTTGGAACCCCCAGGTGCTTCACAAATTGATTCATAAAAATGAAAAAGTGTTTTTTTTTCACTTTTTCATTTTTACGAATCAATTTGTGAGCACCTGGGGGTTCCAAGTGCCCACTATGCATATAGATAGGTGCCTTGAGGGGTCTAGTTTCCAAAATGGGCTACTTGTGTTGGAACTCCAATGTTTGGGCACACAGGGACTCTCCAAATGCAACATGGTGTCCGCTAACAAATTGAATGGAAAATCGTCTCAAATTGTTAGCGGACACCATGTTGCGTTTAGAGAGCTCCTGTGTGCCCAAACATTGGAGCTCCCCCACAAGTGACCCCATTTTTGAAACTAGACCCTCCAAGGCACCTATCTAGATGCACAGTGAGCACTTGGAACCTCCAGGTGCTTCACAAATTGATTCATAAAAATGAAAAAGAGTTTTTTTTTTCACTTTTTCATTTTTACGAATCAATTAGTGAAGCACCTGGGGGTTCCAAGTGCTCACTATGCATCTAGATAGATGCATTGGGGGGGTCTAATTTCCAAAATGGGGTCACTTGTGGGAGAGCTCCAATGTTTGGGCACACAGAGACTCTTCAAATGCAACATGGTGTCCGCTAACAAATTGAATGGAAAATCGGTTGAAATTGTTAGCGGACACAATGTTGCGTTTGGAGATCCCCTGTGTGCCCAAACATTGGAGCTCCCCCACAAGTGACCCCATTTTGGAAACTAGACCCCCCAAGGCACCTATCTAGATGCATAGTGAGCACTTGGAACCCCCAGGTGCTTCACAAATTGATTCATAAAAATGAAAAAGTGTTTTTTTTTTCACTTTTTTATTTTTACAAATCAATTTGTGAAGCACCTGGTGGTTCCAAGTGCTCACAATACATCTAGATAGGTGCCTTGGGGGGGGGTCTAGTTTCCAAAATGGGATCACTTGTGGGGGAGCTCCAATGTTTGGGCACACAGGGACTCTCCAAATGCAACATGGTGTCCGCTAACAAATTGAATGTCAAATCGGCTCAAATTGTTAGCGGACACCATGTTGCGTTTGGAGCCCCTGTGTGCCCAAACATTGGAGCTCCCCCACAAATGACCCCATTTTGGAAACTAGACCTCCCAAGGCACCTATCTAGATGCATAGTGAGCACTTGGAAAACCCCCAGGTGCTTCACAAATTGATACATAAAAATGAAAAAGTGTTTTTTTCTTCACTTTTTCATTTTTACGAATCAATTTGTGAAGCACCTGGGGGTTCCAAGTGCTCACTATGCATCTAGATAGGTGCCTTGTTGGGTATAGTTTCCAAAATGGGGTCACTTGTGGGGGAGCTCCAATGTTTGGGCACACAGGGACTCTCCAAATTCAACATGGTGTCCGCTAACAAATTGAATGGAGTATCGGCTCAAATTGTTAGAGGACACCATGTTGCGTTTGGAGAGCCCCTGTGTGCCCAAACATTGGAGATCCCCCACAAGTGACCCTATTTTGGAAACTAGACCCCACAAGGCACCTATCTGGATGCATAGTGAGCACTTGGAACCCCCAGGTGCTTCACAAATTGATTCATAAAAATGAAAAAGTGTTTTTTTTTTCACTTTTTCATTTTTTCAAATCAATTTGTGAAGCACCTGGGGGTTGCAAGTGCTCACTATGCATCTAGATAGGTGCCTTGGGGGGTCTAGTTTCCAAAATGGGGTCACTTGTGGGGGAGCTCCAATGTTTGGGCACACAGAGACTCTTCAAATGCAACATGGTGTCCGCTAACAGATTGAATGGAAAATCGGCTCAAATTGTTAGTGGACACCATGTTGCGTTTGGAGCCCTTGTGTGCCCAAACATTGGAGTTCCCCACAAGTGACCCCATTTTGGAAACTAGACCCCCCAAGGCACCTATCTAGATGCATAGTGAGCACTTGGAACCCCCAGGTGCTTCACAAATTGATTCATAAAAATGAAAAAGTGTTTTTTTTTTCACTTTTTTATTTTTACAAATCAATTTGTGAAGCACCTGGTGGTTCCAAGTGCTCACAATACATCTAGATAGGTGCCTTGGGGGGGGGTCTAGTTTCCAAAATGGGATCACTTGTGGGGGAGCTCCAATGTTTGGGCACACAGGGACTCTCCAAATGCAACATGGTGTCCGCTAACAAATTGAATGGAAAATCGGCTCAAATTGTTAGCGGACACCATGTTGCGTTTGGAGCCCCTGTGTGCCCAAACATTGGAGCTCCCCCACAAATGACCCCATTTTGGAAACTAGACCTCCCAAGGCACCTATCTAGATGCATAGTGAGCACTTGGAAAACCCAGGTGCTTCACAAATTGATACATAAAAATGAAAAAGTGGTTTTTTTTCACTTTTTCATTTTTACGAATCAATTTGTGAAGCACTTGGGGGTTCCAAGTGCTCACTATGCATCTAGATAGGTGCCTTGTGGGGTATGGTTTCCAAAATGGGGTCACTTGTGGGGGAGCTCCAATGTTTGGGCACACAGGGACTCTCCAAATGCAACATGGTGTCCGCTAACAAATTGAATGGAGTATCGGCTCAAATTGTTAGAGGACACCATGTTGCGTTTGGAGAGCTCCTGTGTGCCCAAACATTGGAGCTCCCCCACAAGTGACCCTATTTTGGAAACTAGACCCCACAAGGCACCTATCTGGATGCATAGTGAGCACTTGGAACCCCCAGGTGCTTCACAAATTGATTCATAAAAATGAAAAAGTGTTTTTTATTTTTCACTTTTTCATTTTTTCAAATCAATTTGTGAAGCACCTGGGGGTTTCAAGTGCTCACTATGCATCTAGATAGGTGCCTTGGGGGGTCTAGTTTCCAAAATGGGGTCACTTGTGGGGGAGCTCCAATGTTTGGGCACACAGAGACTCTCCAAATGCAACATGGTGTCCGCTAACAAATTGAATGGAAAATCGGCTCAAATTGTTAGCGGACACCATGTTGCGTTTAGAGCCCTTGTGTGCCCAAACATTGGAGTTCCCCACAAGTAACCCCATTTTGGAAACTAGACCCCCCAAGGCACCTATCTAGATGCACAGTGAGCACTTGGAACTCCCAGGTGCTTCACAAATTGATTCATAAAAATGAAAAAGTGTTTTTTTTTTCACTTTTTCATTTTTACGAATCAATTTGCGAAGCACCTGGGGGTTCCAAGTGCTCACTATGCATCTAGATAGGTGCCTTGCAGGGGGGTCTAGCTTCTAAAATTGGGTCACTTGTGGGGTAGCTCCAATGTTTGGGCACACAGGGACTCTCCTAATGCAACATGGTGTCCGCTAACAAATTGAATGGAAAATCGGCTCAAATTGTTAGCGGACACCATGTTGCGTTTGGAGCCCCTCTGTGCCCAAACATTGGAGCTCCCCCACAAGTGACCCCATTTTGGAAATTAGACCCCCCAAGTCACCTATCTAGATGCATAGTGAGCACTTGGAACCCCCAGGTGCTTCACAAATTGATTCGTAAAAATGAAAAAGTGTTTTTTTTTTCACTTTTTCATTTTTACGAATCAATTTGTGAAGCACTTGGGGGTTGCAAGTGCTCACTATGCATCTAGATAGGTGCCTTGGGGGGTCTAGTTTCCAAAATGGGGTCACTTGTGGGGGAGCTCCAATGTTTGGGCACACAGAGACTCTCCAAATGCAACATGGTGTCCGCTAACAAATTGAATGGAAAATTGGCTCAAATTGTTAGCGGACACCATGTTGCTTTTGGAGCCCTTGTGTGCCCAAACATTGGAGCTCCCCCACAAGTGACCCCATTTTGGAAACTAGACCCCCCAAGGCACCTATCTAGATGCACAGTGAGCACTTGGAACTCCCAGGTGCTTCACAAAGGGGAGGAGTCCTGAGGAGATAATTTGCATATTCCCACTGCATTTTGGGGTAAGTGAAGAGTCTCCGCGAGCTCAAAGAACACTGTATTTTGGCTGTTGGAGCTGAAAAGAGGACATCGGTAAACCAGGGGAGGAGTCCTGAGGAGTTAATTTGCATATTACCACTGCATTTTGGGGTAAGTGAAGAGTCTCCGCGAGCTCAAAGAACACTGGATTTTGGCTGTTGGAGCTGAAAAGAGGACATCGGTAAACCGCGCATTTTGAAACTTTTTTTTAAGCTTTTTTGACTGTTTTCAGAACATTAACAATAAGAACATGGAAGAGTCCAGGAGCCATTTGGTGAGCTGCATATCCTGCTACATGTTCACAGACTTGCCAGTGGAAAAGCCAAACTTCACATGCCAGAAATGCAAGCTTGTGTCCCTGTTGGAGGAAAAGTTGCGAAATCTAGAACAGAGGTTAACTACCTTGAAAATCATTAAGGAAGGTGAAGAGTTCTTAGACAGAGCAGAATTATCTCTTCATGATTCAGAAAGAGAAGAAATTCTAACTGCACCTGACGAAACCGAGGAATGGAAGCATGTGACCCACAGAAGCAGGAGGATCGAGAGGCAGTCAGCACCCATACTGCTCAGGAACCAGTACCAGGCTCTCACGCAGGAGAACCATGAAGAAATACAGCAAAATAAGACTTTGCCAGCAATGAATAACCTTGTAAGCCCTCAGAATCCTCCTGGATGGAGAAAGAAGAATGTTGTGAAGAAAAAACGGAAAATGGTGGTTATGGGGGATTCCCTGTTAAGAGGAACAGAGGCCGCTATCTGCAGACCAGACATAACTTCAAGAGAAATGTGCTGTCTTCCAGGAGCAAAAATTAAAGATGTGTCTGACAGGATATCAAGACTCTTCAGACCTACAGATCACTACCCATTCCTGCTAATACATGTGGGGACAAATGACACCGCAAGAAAGGACCTGGAAGCCATCTGCAGTGACTTTGAAGACTTAGGCAAGAAAGTGAAAGAATTGGGAGCGCAGGTGGTCTTCTCATCCATCCTCCCAGTGGATGGCCATGGAACAATGAGGTGGAATAAGATTCTACAGGTGAACAACTGGCTACGTCGATGGTGCCGTCAACAAGGATTTGGATTTCTGGATCACGGAATGAATTACCTATACGATGGACTACTTGCTAGAGATGGGGTGCACCTTACGAAGACTGGAAAACATGTATTTGGAAGTCGCCTTGCTACACTCATCAGAAGAGCTTTAAACTAGAACAATGTGGGAAGGGAAGCAAAAGGCCAGAAAAAGCCATACAGCTGACAAATACTATTGAGATCTCTGCTACTGGAAGTGGAAAAGAAGAACAAAGACAAAACAATTTAAATAATAAAAATATGGGAGGAAGAGAAACCAATCACAAACTATAATGTTTTTATACAAATGCACAAAGCATGGGCAACAAACAAGGAGAATTGGAACTACTAATGCAGGAAAAGGAATATGATGTCATTGGAATCACTGAAACTTGGTGGGACGATACACATGATTGGAATACAAGGCTAAAAGGATACAACTTATTTGCAAGAAACAGACTTGATAAACGAGGAGGAGGTGTTGCATTGTATGTTAGAAAAGCGTATATCTGCACAGAGATTGAAGCTTCAGAGACTGGGAGTTCTGTGGAAACTGTTTGGGTAAGAATACAAGGAGAGAACAACGGAAAGGACACCATTGTAGGCATTTACTACAGGCCACCTGGGCAAGCTGAAGATATGGATGAACTCTTTATGTATCAAATGACCAAGTTCTCCAAAAAATATGACGTAGTGGTCATGGGAGATTTCAACTATCCAGACATTTGTTGGGAATCTCTCTCAAGTTAAACTAACAGGTCAAGCAAATTCTTATCCTCTCTTGCTGACAACTTTATCTTCCAAAAGGTAGGGGAGAAAACAAGGGGATCTGCTACTTTGGATCTAATCCTTATAAACAGGGAGGAAATGGTTGAGGAGGTAAAGGTGGCTGGGACCCTAGGAGGCAGCGATCATGCTATTATAGAATTTTGGATAACTAGAGGAGGAAGACATGTGAAGACTCAAACTTCAAGGTTAGATTTTAGAAAGGCAGATTTTAAGAGACTCAGAAAGAGAATAGGAGGGATCCAATGGCTGGATGTCCTTAAGGACAAAAATGTCCAGGAAGGATGGGAAATTTTTAAAAATGAGATTCTCAAAGCACAATCGTTAACAATCCCGAAAAGTAGGAAGAATGGGAAGCTTTTAAGGAAACCAGGATGGATGAACACAGAACTTAAACACATGCTAAAAAGAAAGAAAGAAATGTTTATTAAATGGAAAGAGGGAGGCATATCTAAAGAAGATTATAATGCAGTCTGCAGATCCTGCAGGGCACGTATCAGGTTAGCTAAAGCTGACAATGAATTAAGGCTTGCAAGAGATGTCAAAAGCAATAAAAAAGGATTTTGGGGGTATGTCAAAAGTAAAAGAAAAGTCAAAGATGCTATAGGATTTTTACAGGATGAAAATGGAGAAATGGTAAGAGAGGATGTTGAGAAGGCCAAACTTTTTAATTCCTATTTTGCATCTGTTTTCTCTCAGAAAGAAAATGTAACATCAACTGATCTTCACTGTCCTTTTAAAGGAATAGAGGAATCCAAGTTATCTGTAAACAGAAAGATTGTGAGGGAATATTTAGCTAACATAAATGAGTTCAAGTCTCCAGGTCCAGATGAATTACACCCCAGAGTACTGAAGGAGATCGTAGAAGAAATTTTAGAACGACTCTCCATAATCTTTGAAAATTCTTGGAGAACAGGAGAAGTCCCAGAAGACTGGAGAAGAGCAAATGTTGTTCCTATCTTCAAAAAGGGGAAGAAGGTGGACCCAGGGAACTATAGGCCGGTGAGTCTGACTTCTATACCAGGAAAGATCTTTGAACAAATTATTAAACAACATGTATGTAAGTACATGGATAAGAATGAAGTGATTAACCAGAGTCAGCATGGGTTTGTAACTAACAAGTCATGTCAGACTAACTTAATTTCCTTCTATGACAGAATCACTGACTGGGTGGATCAGGGAAATGCTGTAGATATAGTATATCTTGACTTCAGCAAAGCATTTGACAAAGTATCTCACACCATCCTTATTGAAAAAATGACCAAGTATGCAATGGACCAGGCAACTGTTATGTGGATTCATAACTGGCTTAGTGATCGGACTCAAAGGGTGGTTGTAAATGGCTTCACATCCAGCTGGATGAATGTCTCAAGCGGGGTACCACAGGGCTCCGTCCTGGGACCTGTATTGTTCAACATCTTTATCAATGATTTAGATGAAGGAATTGAGGGTAAGCTGATTAAATTTGCTGATGACACAAAGCTAGGAGGGATAGCTAATACTAGAGAAGAGAGAGAGAGGATTCAAAAAGACCTAAATAAACTGGAGCAGTGGGCAGCAACCAACAGAATGGTTTTTAACAGGGAAAAATGCAAAGTACTACATCTGGGCAATTAAAATGAAAAAAGCATATACAGAATGGGAGGAATAGAGCTAAGTAACAGTACATGTGAAAAAGACTTAGGTATACTAATAGATCATAGACTGAACATGAGTCAACAGTGTGATGCAGCAGCAAAAAAGGCAAATACAATTCTGGGATGTATTAACAGAAGCATACAGTCTAGATCACGTGAAGTCATTATCGGTCTTTACTCCTCTTTGGTCAGACCTCATCTGGAATACTGTGTACAGTTTTGGGCACCACATTTTAAAAAAGACATAGACAAACTGGAGCAAGTTCAGAGAAGAGCGACCAGAATGGTGACTGGTCTGCAAACCATGTCCTATGAGGAACGGTTGCAGGATTTGGGAATGTTTAGCTTGCAAAAAAGAAGACTGAGAGGAGACTTAATAGCTGTCTACAAATATGTCAAGGGCTGTCACATTGTAGAAGGATCATCTTTATTCTCTTTTGCACAAGGAAAGACTAGAAGCAATGGGATGAAATTAAATGGGAGGAGACACAGATTAGATATTAGAAAAAACTTTTTGACAGTTAGGGTGATTAATGAGTGGAACAGGCTGCCACGAGAGGTGGTGAGTTCCCCTTCAATGGACGTCTTCAAACAGAGGCTGGACAGACATCTGTCTGAGATGATCTAGTGAATCCTGCTTTGAGCAGGGGGTTGGACCAGATGACCCAGGAGGTCCCTTCCAACTGTACCATTCTATGATTCTATGATTCTAAATTGATTCATAAAAATGAAAAAGTGTTTTTTTTTTCACTTTTTCATTTTTACGACACAATTTGTGAAGCAACTGGGGGCTCCAAGTGCTCACTATGCATCTAGATAGGTGCCTTGGGGGGGATCTAGTTTCCAAATTGGGGTCACTTGTGGGGGAGTTCCAATGTTTGGGCACACAGGGATTCTCCAAATGCAACATGGTGTCCGCTAACAAATTGAATGGAAAATCGGCTCAAATTGTTAGCGGACACCATGTTGCGTTTGGAGAGCCCCTGTGTGCCCAAACATTGGAGCTCCCCCACAAGTGACCCCATTTTGGAAACTAGACTCCCCAAGGCACCTATCTAGATGCACAGTGAGCACTTGGAACTCACAGGTGCTTCACAAATTGATTCATAAAAATGAAAAAGTGTTTTTTTTTCACTTTTTCATTTTTACGAATCAATTTGTGAAGCACCTGGGGGTTCCAAGTGCTCACTATGCAACTAGATAGGTGCCTTGGGGGTGGTCTAAGTTCCAATATGGGGTCACTTGTGGGGGAGCTCCAATGTTTGGGCACACAGGGACTCTCCAAATGCAACATGGTGTCCGCTAACAAATTGAATGGAAAATCGGCTCAAATTGTTAGCGGACACCATGTTGCGTTTGGAGCCCCTGTGTGCCCAAACATTGGAGCTCCCCCACAAGGGACCCCATTTTGGAAACTCGACCCCCCAAGGCACCTATCTAGATGCATAGTGAGCACTTGGAACCCCCAGGTGCTTCACAAATTGATTCGTAAAAATGAAAAAGTGTTTTTTTTTTCACTTTTTCATTTTTACGAATCAATTTGTGAAGCACCTGGGGGTTCCAAGTGCTCACTATGCATCCAGATAGGTGTCTTGGGGGGTCTAGTTTCCAAAATGTGGTCACTTGTCGGGGAGCTCCAATGTTTGGGCACACAGGGACTCTCAAAATGCAACATGGTGTCCGCTAACAAACTGAATGGAAAATCGGCTCAAATTGTTAGCGGACACCATGTTGCGTTTGGAGACCCCTGTGTGCTCAAACATTGGATCTCTCCCACAAGTGACCCCATTTTGGAAACTAGACCGCCCAAGGCACCTATCTAGATGCATAGTTAGCACTTGGAACCCCCAGGTGCTTCACAAATTGATTCGTAAAAATGAAAAAGTGTTTTTTTTTTCACTTTTTCATTTTTACAAATCAATTTGTGAAGCACCTGGGGGTTCCAAGTGCTCACTAGGCATCTAGATAGGTGCCTTGGGGGGGGTCTAGTTTCCAAATTGGGGTCACTTGTGGGGGAGCTCCAATGTTTGGGCACACAGGGACTCTACAAATGTAACATGGTGTCCACTAACAAATTGAATGGAAAATCGGCTCAAATTGTTAGCGTACACCATGTTGCGTTTGGAGCCCCTGTGTGCCCAAACATTGGAGCTCCCCCACAAGTGACCCCATTTTGGAAACTAGACCCCCCAAGGCACCTATCTAGATGCATAGTGAGCACTTGGAACCCCCAGGTGCTTCACAAATTGATTCATAAAAATGAAAAAGTGTTTGTTTTTATTCACTTTTTCATTTTTACAAATCAATTTGTGAAGCACCTGGGGGATCCAAGTGCTCATTATGCATCTATATAGGTGCCTTGGGGGGTCTAGTTTCCAAAATGGGGTCACTTGTGGGGGAGCTCCAATGTTTGGGCACACAGGGACTCTCCAAATGCAACATGGTGTCCGCTAACAAATTGAATGGAAAATCGGGTCAAATTGTTAGCCGACATCATGTTGCGTTTGGAGAGCCCCTGTGTGCCCAAACATTGGAGCTCCCCCACAAGTGATCCCATTTTGGAAACTAGACCCCCCAAGGCACCTATCTAGATGCATAGTGAGCACTTGGAACCCCCAGGTGCTTCAGAAATTGATTCATAAAAATGAAAAAGTCTTTTTTTTTTTTTCACTTTTTCATTTTTACGAATCAATTTGTGAAGCACCTGGGGGTTCCAAGTGCTCACTATGCATCTAGATAGGTGCCTTGAGGGGGGTCTAGTTTCTAAAATGGGGTCACTTCTGGGGGAGCACCAATGTTTAGGCACACAGGGACTCTCTAAATGCAACATGGTGTCCGCTAACAAATTGAATGGAAAATCGGCTCAAATTGTTAGCGGACACCATGTTGCGTTTGGAGCCCCTGTGTGCCCAAACATTGGAGCTCCCCCACAAGTGACCCCATTGTGAAAACTAGACCCCCCAATGCACCTATCTAGATGCATAGTGAGCACTTGAAACCCCCAGGTGCTTCACAAATTGATTCATAAAAATAAAAAAGTGAAAAAAAAAACACTTTTTCATTTTTATGAATCAATTTGTGAAGCACCTGGGGATTCCAAGTGCTCACGATGCATCTAGATAGGTGCCTTGGGGGTCTAGTTTACAAAATGGGGTCACTTGTGGGGGAGCTCCAATGTTTGGGCACACAGAGACTCTCCAAATGCAACATGGTGTCCGCTAACAAATTGAATGGAAAATGGCTCAAATTGTTAGCGGACACCATGTTGCGTTTGGAGAGCCCCTGTGTGCCCAAACATTGGAGCTCCCCCACAAGTAACCCCATTTTGGAAACTAGACCCCCCAAGGCACCTATCTAGATGCATAGTGAGCACTTGGAACCCCCAGGTGCTTCACAAATTGATTCATAAAAATGAAAAAGTGTTTTTTTTTTTCACTTTTTCATTTTTACGAATCAATTTGTGAAGCACCTGGGTGTTCCAAGTGCTCACTATGCATCTAGATAGGTGCCTTGAGGGGGGTCTAGTCTCAAAAATGGGGTGACTTGTGGGGGAGCTCCAATGTTTGGGCACACAGGGACTCTCCAAATGCAACATGGTGTCCGCTAACAAATTGAATGGAAAATCGGCTCAAATTATTAGCGGACACCATGTTGCGTTTGGAGCCCCTGTGTGCCCAAACATTGGAGCTCCCCCACAAGTGACCCCATTTTGGAAACTAGACCCCCCAAGGCACCTATCTATATGCATAGTGAGCACTTGGAACCCCCAGGTGCTTCACAAATTGATTCGTAAAAATTAAGAAGTGGTTTTTTTTTTTCACTTTTTCATTTTTACGAATCAATTTGTGAAGCACCTGGGGGTTTCAAGTGCTCACTATGCATCTAGATAGGTTCCTTGGGGGGTCTAGTTTCCAAAATGGGGTCACTTGTGGGGGAGCTCCAATGTTTGGGCACACAGGGACTCTTCAAATGCAATATGGTGTCCGCTAACAAATTGAATGGAAAATCGTCTCAAATTGGTAGCGGACACCATGTTGCATTGGGAGAGCCCCTTTGTGCCCAAACATTGGAGCTCCCCCACAAGTGACTCCATTTTGCAAACTAGACCCCCCAAGGCACCTATCTAGATGCAAAGTGAGCACTTAGAACCCCCAGGTGCTTCACAAATTGATTCATAAAAATGAAAAAGTGTTTTTTTTTTCACTTTTTCATTTTTACGAATCAATTTGCGAAGCACCTGGGGGTTCCAAGTGCTCACTATGCATCTAGATAGGTGCCTTGCAGGGGGGTCTAGCTTCTAAAATTGGGTCACTTGTGGGGTAGCTCCAATGTTTGGGCACACAGGGACTCTCCTAATGCAACATGGTGTCCGCTAACAAATTGAATGGAAAATCGGCTCAAATTGTTAGCGGACACCATGTTGCGTTTGGAGCCCCTGTGTGCCCAAACATTGGAGCTCCCCCACAAGTGACCCCATTTTGGAAATTAGACCCCCCAAGTCACCTATCTAGATGCATAGTGAGCACTTGGAACCCCCAGGTGCTTCACAAATTGATTCGTAAAAATGAAAAAGTGTTTTTTTTTTCACTTTTTCATTTTTACGAATCAATTTGTGAAGCACTTGGGGGTTGCAAGTGCTCACTATGCATCTAGATAGGTGCCTTGGGGGGTCTAGTTTCCAAAATGGGGTCACTTGTGGGGGAGCTCCAATGTTTGGGCACACAGAGACTCTCCAAATGCAACATGGTGTCCGCTAACAAATTGAATGGAAAATTGGCTCAAATTGTTAGCGGACACCATGTTGCTTTTGGAGCCCTTGTGTGCCCAAACATTGGAGCTCCCCCACAAGTGACCCCATTTTGGAAACTAGACCCCCCAAGGCACCTATCTAGATGCACAGTGAGCACTTGGAACTCCCAGGTGCTTCACAAAGGGGAGGAGTCCTGAGGAGATAATTTGCATATTCCCACTGCATTTTGGGGTAAGTGAAGAGTCTCCGCGAGCTCAAAGAACACTGTATTTTGGCTGTTGGAGCTGAAAAGAGGACATCGGTAAACCAGGGGAGGAGTCCTGAGGAGTTAATTTGCATATTACCACTGCATTTTGGGGTAAGTGAAGAGTCTCCGCGAGCTCAAAGAACACTGGATTTTGGCTGTTGGAGCTGAAAAGAGGACATCGGTAAACCGCGCATTTTGAAACTTTTTTTTAAGCTTTTTTGACTGTTTTCAGAACATTAACAATAAGAACATGGAAGAGTCCAGGAGCCATTTGGTGAGCTGCATATCCTGCTACATGTTCACAGACTTGCCAGTGGAAAAGCCAAACTTCACATGCCAGAAATGCAAGCTTGTGTCCCTGTTGGAGGAAAAGTTGCGAAATCTAGAACAGAGGTTAACTACCTTGAAAATCATTAAGGAAGGTGAAGAGTTCTTAGACAGAGCAGAATTATCTCTTCATGATTCAGAAAGAGAAGAAATTCTAACTGCACCTGACGAAACCGAGGAATGGAAGCATGTGACCCACAGAAGCAGGAGGATCGAGAGGCAGTCAGCACCCATACTGCTCAGGAACCAGTACCAGGCTCTCACGCAGGAGAACCATGAAGAAATACAGCAAAATAAGACTTTGCCAGCAATGAATAACCTTGTAAGCCCTCAGAATCCTCCTGGATGGAGAAAGAAGAATGTTGTGAAGAAAAAACGGAAAATGGTGGTTATGGGGGATTCCCTGTTAAGAGGAACAGAGGCCGCTATCTGCAGACCAGACATAACTTCAAGAGAAATGTGCTGTCTTCCAGGAGCAAAAATTAAAGATGTGTCTGACAGGATATCAAGACTCTTCAGACCTACAGATCACTACCCATTCCTGCTAATACATGTGGGGACAAATGACACCGCAAGAAAGGACCTGGAAGCCATCTGCAGTGACTTTGAAGACTTAGGCAAGAAAGTGAAAGAATTGGGAGCGCAGGTGGTCTTCTCATCCATCCTCCCAGTGGATGGCCATGGAACAATGAGGTGGAATAAGATTCTACAGGTGAACAACTGGCTACGTCGATGGTGCCGTCAACAAGGATTTGGATTTCTGGATCACGGAATGAATTACCTATACGATGGACTACTTGCTAGAGATGGGGTGCACCTTACGAAGACTGGAAAACATGTATTTGGAAGTCGCCTTGCTACACTCATCAGAAGAGCTTTAAACTAGAACAATGTGGGAAGGGAAGCAAAAGGCCAGAAAAAGCCATACAGCTGACAAATACTATTGAGATCTCTGCTACTGGAAGTGGAAAAGAAGAACAAAGACAAAACAATTTAAATAATAAAAATATGGGAGGAAGAGAAACCAATCACAAACTATAATGTTTTTATACAAATGCACAAAGCATGGGCAACAAACAAGGAGAATTGGAACTACTAATGCAGGAAAAGGAATATGATGTCATTGGAATCACTGAAACTTGGTGGGACGATACACATGATTGGAATACAAGGCTAAAAGGATACAACTTATTTGCAAGAAACAGACTTGATAAACGAGCAGGAGGTGTTGCATTGTATGTTAGAAAAGCGTATATCTGCACAGAGATTGAAGCTTCAGAGACTGGGAGTTCTGTGGAAACTGTTTGGGTAAGAATACAAGGAGAGAACAACGGAAAGGACACCATTGTAGGCATTTACTACAGGCCACCTGGGCAAGCTGAAGATATGGATGAACTCTTTATGTATCAAATGACCAAGTTCTCCAAAAAATATGACGTAGTGGTCATGGGAGATTTCAACTATCCAGACATTTGTTGGGAATCTCTCTCAAGTTAAACTAACAGGTCAAGCAAATTCTTATCCTCTCTTGCTGACAACTTTATCTTCCAAAAGGTAGGGGAGAAAACAAGGGGATCTGCTACTTTGGATCTAATCCTTATAAACAGGGAGGAAATGGTTGAGGAGGTAAAGGTGGCTGGGACCCTAGGAGGCAGCGATCATGCTATTATAGAATTTTGGATAACTAGAGGAGGAAGACATGTGAAGACTCAAACTTCAAGGTTAGATTTTAGAAAGGCAGATTTTAAGAGACTCAGAAAGAGAATAGGAGGGATCCAATGGCTGGATGTCCTTAAGGACAAAAATGTCCAGGAAGGATGGGAAATTTTTAAAAATGAGATTCTCAAAGCACAATCGTTAACAATCCCGAAAAGTAGGAAGAATGGGAAGCTTTTAAGGAAACCAGGATGGATGAACACAGAACTTAAACACATGCTAAAAAGAAAGAAAGAAATGTTTATTAAATGGAAAGAGGGAGGCATATCTAAAGAAGATTATAATGCAGTCTGCAGATCCTGCAGGGCACGTATCAGGTTAGCTAAAGCTGACAATGAATTAAGGCTTGCAAGAGATGTCAAAAGCAATAAAAAAGGATTTTGGGGGTATGTCAAAAGTAAAAGAAAAGTCAAAGATGCTATAGGATTTTTACAGGATGAAAATGGAGAAATGGTAAGAGAGGATGTTGAGAAGGCCAAACTTTTTAATTCCTATTTTGCATCTGTTTTCTCTCAGAAAGAAAATGTAACATCAACTGATCTTCACTGTCCTTTTAAAGGAATAGAGGAATCCAAGTTATCTGTAAACAGAAAGATTGTGAGGGAATATTTAGCTAACATAAATGAGTTCAAGTCTCCAGGTCCAGATGAATTACACCCCAGAGTACTGAAGGAGATCGTAGAAGAAATTTTAGAACCACTCTCCATAATCTTTGAAAATTCTTGGAGAACAGGAGAAGTCCCAGAAGACTGGAGAAGAGCAAATGTTGTTCCTATCTTCAAAAAGGGGAAGAAGGTGGACCCAGGGAACTATAGGCCGGTGAGTCTGACTTCTATACCAGGAAAGATCTTTGAACAAATTATTAAACAACATGTATGTAAGTACATGGATAAGAATGAAGTGATTAACCAGAGTCAGCATGGGTTTGTAACTAACAAGTCATGTCAGACTAACTTAATTTCCTTCTATGACAGAATCACTGACTGGGTGGATCAGGGAAATGCTGTAGATATAGTATATCTTGACTTCAGCAAAGCATTTGACAAAGTATCTCACACCATCCTTATTGAAAAAATGACCAAGTATGCAATGGACCAGGCAACTGTTATGTGGATTCATAACTGGCTTAGTGATCGGACTCAAAGGGTGGTTGTAAATGGCTTCACATCCAGCTGGATGAATGTCTCAAGCGGGGTACCACAGGGCTCCGTCCTGGGACCTGTATTGTTCAACATCTTTATCAATGATTTAGATGAAGGAATTGAGGGTAAGCTGATTAAATTTGCTGATGACACAAAGCTAGGAGGGATAGCTAATACTAGAGAAGAGAGAGAGAGGATTCAAAAAGACCTAAATAAACTGGAGCAGTGGGCAGCAACCAACAGAATGGTTTTTAACAGGGAAAAATGCAAAGTACTACATCTGGGCAATAAAAATGAAAAAAGCATATACAGAATGGGAGGAATAGAGCTAAGTAACAGTACATGTGAAAAAGACTTAGGTATACTAATAGATCATAGACTGAACATGAGTCAACAGTGTGATGCAGCAGCAAAAAAGGCAAATACAATTCTGGGATGTATTAACAGAAGCATACAGTCTAGATCACGTGAAGTCATTATCGGTCTTTACTCCTCTTTGGTCAGACCTCATCTGGAATACTGTGTACAGTTTTGGGCACCACATTTTAAAAAAGACATAGACAAACTGGAGCAAGTTCAGAGAAGAGCGACCAGAATGGTGACTGGTCTGCAAACCATGTCCTATGAGGAACGGTTGCAGGATTTGGGAATGTTTAGCTTGCAAAAAAGAAGACTGAGAGGAGACTTAATAGCTGTCTACAAATATGTCAAGGGCTGTCACATTGTAGAAGGATCATCTTTATTCTCTTTTGCACAAGGAAAGACTAGAAGCAATGGGATGAAATTAAATGGGAGGAGACACAGATTAGATATTAGAAAAAACTTTTTGACAGTTAGGGTGATTAATGAGTGGAACAGGCTGCCACGAGAGGTGGTGAGTTCCCCTTCAATGGACGTCTTCAAACAGAGGCTGGACAGACATCTGTCTGAGATGATCTAGTGAATCCTGCTTTGAGCAGGGGGTTGGACCAGATGACCCAGGAGGTCCCTTCCAACTGTACCATTCTATGATTCTATGATTCTAAATTGATTCATAAAAATGAAAAAGTGTTTTTTTTTTCACTTTTTCATTTTTACGACACAATTTGTGAAGCAACTGGGGGCTCCAAGTGCTCACTATGCATCTAGATAGGTGCCTTGGGGGGGATCTAGTTTCCAAATTGGGGTCACTTGTGGGGGAGTTCCAATGTTTGGGCACACAGGGATTCTCCAAATGCAACATGGTGTCCGCTAACAAATTGAATGGAAAATCGGCTCAAATTGTTAGCGGACACCATGTTGCGTTTGGAGAGCCCCTGTGTGCCCAAACATTGGAGCTCCCCCACAAGTGACCCCATTTTGGAAACTAGACTCCCCAAGGCACCTATCTAGATGCACAGTGAGCACTTGGAACTCACAGGTGCTTCACAAATTGATTCATAAAAATGAAAAAGTGTTTTTTTTTCACTTTTTCATTTTTACGAATCAATTTGTGAAGCACCTGGGGGTTCCAAGTGCTCACTATGCAACTAGATAGGTGCCTTGGGGGTGGTCTAAGTTCCAATATGGGGTCACTTGTGGGGGAGCTCCAATGTTTGGGCACACAGGGACTCTCCAAATGCAACATGGTGTCCGCTAACAAATTGAATGGAAAATCGGCTCAAATTGTTAGCGGACACCATGTTGCGTTTGGAGCCCCTGTGTGCCCAAACATTGGAGCTCCCCCACAAGGGACCCCATTTTGGAAACTCGACCCCCCAAGGCACCTATCTAGATGCATAGTGAGCACTTGGAACCCCCAGGTGCTTCACAAATTGATTCGTAAAAATGAAAAAGTGTTTTTTTTTTCACTTTTTCATTTTTACGAATCAATTTGTGAAGCACCTGGGGGTTCCAAGTGCTCACTATGCATCCAGATAGGTGTCTTGGGGGGTCTAGTTTCCAAAATGTGGTCACTTGTCGGGGAGCTCCAATGTTTGGGCACACAGGGACTCTCAAAATGCAACATGGTGTCCGCTAACAAACTGAATGGAAAATCGGCTCAAATTGTTAGCGGACACCATGTTGCGTTTGGAGACCCCTGTGTGCTCAAACATTGGATCTCTCCCACAAGTGACCCCATTTTGGAAACTAGACCGCCCAAGGCACCTATCTAGATGCATAGTTAGCACTTGGAACCCCCAGGTGCTTCACAAATTGATTCGTAAAAATGAAAAAGTGTTTTTTTTTTCACTTTTTCATTTTTACAAATCAATTTGTGAAGCACCTGGGGGTTCCAAGTGCTCACTATGCATCTAGATAGGTGCCTTGGGGGGGGTCTAGTTTCCAAATTGGGGTCACTTGTGGGGGAGCTCCAATGTTTGGGCACACAGGGACTCTACAAATGTAACATGGTGTCCACTAACAAATTGAATGGAAAATCGGCTCAAATTGTTAGCGTACACCATGTTGCGTTTGGAGCCCCTGTGTGCCCAAACATTGGAGCTCCCCCACAAGTGACCCCATTTTGGAAACTAGACCCCCCAAGGCACCTATCTAGATGCATAGTGAGCACTTGGAACCCCCAGGTGCTTCACAAATTGATTCATAAAAATGAAAAAGTGTTTGTTTTTATTCACTTTTTCATTTTTACAAATCAATTTGTGAAGCACCTGGGGGATCCAAGTGCTCATTATGCATCTATATAGGTGCCTTGGGGGGTCTAGTTTCCAAAATGGGGTCACTTGTGGGGGAGCTCCAATGTTTGGGCACACAGGGACTCTCCAAATGCAACATGGTGTCCGCTAACAAATTGAATGGAAAATCGGGTCAAATTGTTAGCCGACATCATGTTGCGTTTGGAGAGCCCCTGTGTGCCCAAACATTGGAGCTCCCCCACAAGTGACCCCATTTTGGAAACTAGACCCCCCAAGGCACCTATCTAGATGCATAGTGAGCACTTGGAACCCCCAGGTGCTTCAGAAATTGATTCATAAAAATGAAAAAGTCTTTTTTTTTTTTTCACTTTTTCATTTTTACGAATCAATTTGTGAAGCACCTGGGGGTTCCAAGTGCTCACTATGCATCTAGATAGGTGCCTTGAGAGGGGTCTAGTTTCTAAAATGGGGTCACTTCTGGGGGAGCACCAATGTTTAGGCACACAGGGACTCTCTAAATGCAACATGGTGTCCGCTAACAAATTGAATGGAAAATCGGCTCAAATTGTTAGCGGACACCATGTTGCGTTTGGAGCCCCTGTGTGCCCAAACATTGGAGCTCCCCCACAAGTGACCCCATTGTGAAAACTAGACCCCCCAATGCACCTATCTAGATGCATAGTGAGCACTTGAAACCCCCAGGTGCTTCACAAATTGATTCATAAAAATAAAAAAGTGAAAAAAAAAACACTTTTTCATTTTTATGAATCAATTTGTGAAGCACCTGGGGGTTCCAAGTGCTCACGATGCATCTAGATAGGTGCCTTGGGGGTCTAGTTTACAAAATGGGGTCACTTGTGGGGGAGCTCCAATGTTTGGGCACACAGAGACTCTCCAAATGCAACATGGTGTCCGCTAACAAATTGAATGGAAAATGGCTCAAATTGTTAGCGGACACCATGTTGCGTTTGGAGAGCCCCTGTGTGCCCAAACATTGGAGCTCCCCCACAAGTAACCCCATTTTGGAAACTAGACCCCCCAAGGCACCTATCTAGATGCATAGTGAGCACTTGGAACCCCCAGGTGCTTCACAAATTGATTCATAAAAATGAAAAAGTGTTTTTTTTTTTCACTTTTTCATTTTTACGAATCAATTTGTGAAGCACCTGGGTGTTCCAAGTGCTCACTATGCATCTAGATAGGTGCCTTGAGGGGGGTCTAGTCTCAAAAATGGGGTGACTTGTGGGGGAGCTCCAATGTTTGGGCACACAAGGACTCTCCAAATGCAACATGGTGTCCGCTAACAAATTGAATGGAAAATCGGCTCAAATTATTAGCGGACACCATGTTGCGTTTGGAGCCCCTGTGTGCCCAAACATTGGAGCTCCCCCACAAGTGACCCCATTTTGGAAACTAGACCCCCCAAGGCACCTATCTATATGCATAGTGAGCACTTGGAACCCCCAGATGCTTCACAAATTGATTCGTAAAAATTAAGAAGTGGTTTTTTTTTTTCACTTTTTCATTTTTACGAATCAATTTGTGAAGCACCTGGGGGTTTCAAGTGCTCACTATGCATCTAGATAGGTTCCTTGGGGGGTCTAGTTTCCAAAATGGGGTCACTTGTGGGGGAGCTCCAATGTTTGGGCACACAGGGACTCTTCAAATGCAATATGGTGTCCGCTAACAAATTGAATGGAAAATCGTCTCAAATTGGTAGCGGACACCATGTTGCATTGGGAGAGCCCCTTTGTGCCCAAACATTGGAGCTCCCCCACAAGTGACTCCATTTTGCAAACTAGACCCCCCAAGGCACCTATCTAGATGCAAAGTGAGCACTTCGAACCCCCAGGTGCTTCACAAATTGATTCATAAAAATGAAAAAGTTTTTTTTTTTCACTTTTTCATTTTTGCAAATCAATTTGTGAAGCACCTGGGGTTCCATGTGCTCACTATGCATCAAAATAGGTGACTTGGGGGGGTCTAGTTTCCAAAACGGGGTCACTTGTGGGGGAGCTCCAATGTTTGGGCACACATGGACTCTCCAAATGGAATATGGTGTCCGCTAGCAAATTGAATGAAAAATCAGCTCAAATTGTCAGCTGACACCATGTTGCGTTTGAAGAGCCCCTGTGTGCCCAAGCATTGGATCTCCCCCACAAGTGACCCCATTTTGGAAACTAGACCCCCAAAGGCACCTATCTAGATGCAGAGTGAGCACTTGGAACCCCCAGGTGCTTCACAAATTGATTCATAAAAATGAAAAAGTGTTTTTTATTTCACTTTTTCATTTTTACGAATCAATTTGTGAAGCACCTGGGGGTTCCAAGTGCTCACTATGCATCTAGATAGGTGCCTTGGGGGGGTCTAGTTTCCAAAATGGGGTCACTTGTGGGGGAGCTCCAATGTTTGGGCACACAGGGACTCTCCAAATGCAACGTGGTGTCTGCTAACAAATTGAATGGTAAATTGACTCAAATTGTTAGCGGACACCATGTTGCGTTTGGAGCCCCTGTGTGCCCAAACATTGGAGCTCCCCCACAAGTGACCCCATTTTGGAAACTAGACCCCCCAAGGCACCTATCTAGATGCATAGTGAGCACTTGGAGCCCCCAGGTGCTTCACAAATTGATTCATAAAAATGAAAAAGTGGTTTTTTTTTCACTTTTTCATTTTTACGAATCAATTTGTGAAGCACCTGCGGGTTCCAAGTGCTTACTATGCATCTAGATAGGTGCCTTGGGGGGTCTAGTTTCCAAAATGGGGTCACTTGTGGTGGAGCTCAAATGTTTGGGCACACAGGGACTCTCCAAATGCAACATGGTGTCCGCTAACAAATTGAATGGAAAATCGGCTCAAATTGTTAGCGGACACCATGTTGCGTTTGGAGAGCCCCTGTGTGCCCAAACATTGGAGCTCCCCCACAAGTGACCCCATTTTGGAAACTAGACCCCCCAAGTCACCTATCTAGATGCATGGTGAGCACTTGGAACCCCCAGGTGCTTCACAAATTGATTCGTAAAAATGAAAAAGTGGTTTTTTTTTCACTTTTTCATTTTTACGAATCAATTTGTGAAGCACCTGGGGGTTCCAAGTGCTCACTATGCATCTAGATAGGTGCCTTGGGGGGGTCAAGTTTCCAAAATGGGGTGACTTGTGGGGGAGCTCCAATGTTTGGGCACACAGGGGCTCTCCAAACGCAACATGGTGTCCGCTAACAATTTGAGCCGATTTTCCATTCAATTTGTTAGCGGACACCATGTTGCGTTTGGAGAGCCCCTGTGTGCCCAATCATTGGAGCTCCCCCACAAGTGACCCCCTTTTTGGAACGGATTCCTGATTTGTCAATTTTATAAGGTAGTGTTATATGCCAGTTGTGCATTACAACCTGACAAACACTACACAACTGAAGCATGACAACCTGACGAACACTACGTCAGCTGTGTAGTGTTCGTCGGGTTCTCATACGTCAGAAATTAATTCAATAGACCATGGAGGTATGGTATCTTCTGAAGCAGTCTTTCATGCAGAGGCCAGGTTTGTCGGGGCAGGTGTCACATTGGTAAATAGTGTCCTTGCGTATTACTCTTCGGTAGCACACTCGGCACTTCTTTTGTGACTTACCCTTTTTTCCGCTGTGAGGTATCTGCCCCGGGTAATGCTGGCCCAGTACAATTCGAGGTCCTTCAGCTCCAGAAGTAGTGGGACCCGCTCCGCCACCACTGCCACATATCAGGGCCTTGATAACTGTCTCCTGAAAGTGAAGATACGACGCAGAAGTCTTGCCTGCACATTGAGACAGAAGGAAAGCGTTGTGCATTGCCATCTGAACAATGTGCACGGCCAGCTTCTTATACCATACCTTGGCCTTTCTCAAAGCACTGTATGGCTGGAGGACTTGATCGGAGAGATCAACTCGCCCCATGTACTTGTTGTACCCCACTACACAGTCTGGTTTGGCGACCTGTGTAGTGGAACCTCTTACAGTGCTGAGGGTGCTGCCATCACCATGTATGGTGGTCAAGAGAAGGACATCCCTCTTGTCCTTGTACTTGATCACCAACAGGTGGTCGCTACATTGGGCTCTGCTCTCACCCCTTCTGAGTAACTGCCCAATTAGCGTCTTTGGGAGGCCTTTCTGATTTTTGCGGACAGTACCGCAAGCTGCGGTATGTCGCGCAGAGAGGGACTTGAAGAGTGGGATACTTGTATAAAATTTATCCACGTACAGGTGATAACCTTTATCCAGCAGTGGGTGTACCAAGTCCCACACAATTTTCCCACTCACTCCCAGAACAGGGGGGCATTTAGGGGGTTCAATCCGGGAGTCCTTCCCTTCATAAACTCTAAACTTGTGAGTGTACCCTGAGGTACTCTCACAAAGTTTATACAGCTTGATCCCATACCTGGACCTTTTACTGGACAGGTACTGCCAGAATCCAAGCCGCCCCTTGAAAGAATTAAGGACTCATCCACGCAGATGTCCCTTTGGGGCACGCACACTTCACCAAACTTGTTGCTGAAGTGCTCGATGACTGGCCAAACTTTGAAAAGACGATCAAAGTTCGGATCATCGCGTGCAGGACACCTTGCATTATCTTGGTAATGCAAGAACTTGTGGATGGCCTCAAAACGTTTCCGGATCATCACCATTCGGAACACTGGAGTGTTATACAAAACGTCAACACTCAAGTATTGCCAAATCTCTGGCTTTTTCAGGATCCCCATATGAAGGACCAGGCTCCAAAACTTCATCATTTCTTCTGTGTCTACAGGAGACCAGTTAGAAAATGATGAAGAGGGGTTTTGTTCCAAAAATTGATGAGCATACAAATTAGTTTGGCCCACCATGAGGTTTATAAAATCCTCAGAGAAAAAGATTTTGAAAAAGTCTATTTCTGTGAGGCCGATTGTGTCAAACTTGATTCCTGATTCCGCCATGAAATCAGGAATCAATGGGTCAAAATTTTCGGGGGGCGAGGTCCATATGGGGTCAGTATTGGGGGGCGCTGGAACATCTTCTCTCCTGCGACGACTGAGGGGTGGTCCAGGAGAACCTGAGGAAGAAGAGGAGGAAGAAGAGTAGGAAGAGGAGGACAATGAGGCGTCAGAAAAGCAAAGAAATGTGGGATCCTTGCCCTCACTGTCTGTCTCAGTGTCGGAGGCAACAAAAGAGTATGCCTCCTCCGCTGAATAGCGAGTTTGGGATGAGCCGGCCATTTTTTTTTCCCGTGTATGTGATGCGTGTGTGTCAGTTCTTTATTTAGAGTGTGTGTGTGTCAGTGTGCTTGGTGTGAACTTTTTTTTCCTGAAAAAAAAAGCGAAAAAAAAGAACTTCCGTAGGTGGTTCAAACAGCGAGCACGAGTGCGGATCGGTGAACTATGTCACCAATCAACTCTCGGCAGCTGCTGGGTGTGTGCGCGGATGTGGTGCAAAGGTGGGGGGGGAGAATTGACAAAGACAAGAAAAAGAAGAGAAAGAAGAGAAAGAAAGAAAAAAAAAAGAAAAAAAAAGAAAAGTCGTGAAAACAGCGAACACAGAAAAGAAAAAAAGAAAAGTCGTGAAAAGCAGCGAGCACGGACGTTGATCAGTGACGTAGACACTGCTCAGCGCTCGGCCGCTGCAGGACGCACGAAAAAAAAAATTGGTAAAAGGAGGGGGGGGGGAGAGGGGTGGATGAGGGGAGAACAGAGATGCACTTACCAAGTCTTCTCTGTTCTTCTTTTAGCAGGATCAGCAGCAGGTTCTGGAAGAAGCTCAGGAGCAGGATCTGCAGGATAAGGAGGTGGAGACCGATGACCCAGGAGATAGGATATCCAGGATCCTGGACAGAAGCCGGACGCCGAAGATCCAGCAGCCTGAAAAGCTCAGCAGGATGCCGGAGAAAGAGATCCAGGACCCTGGAGAGTGGCAGCAGCGACTGGAGCAGGTAGGAGAAAGGTCTTGTAGTGTCACAGAAGATTGTGGAACTACAAGGTCCAGCACAGAGTGATCAGACATGACCGCTCTGTAGAAATCCTCACCAAGTGTGAGGATCTGCAGGGCGGTCACAGGGGGGTGGCAGGCTGGCTGGGCGCTGACAGGGGGATTGTATGACTTCACAGGGGGTCATGGGGAGGTGACAGGCAGGTCACAAGCCGGTAACCGCCCCGTGACCGCCCTGCTACCGCGCGGTCCCGCTGTGATCGGTGCGATCGATTTGATAGGCGATCGCACCGATCCTAGCAGTTTGGGGAGAGGGCTGGGGTTACTAGGCAACAGCCTAGGATCGGTGCTCTTAGGAGCACCGATCCTAGGCTGCACAGCACTGTTTCTGGCAATCTGCTTGCCGGAAACAGTGAGAAATGCTGTGATCGGCTGTTCAGAATTGAACTGCCAATCACAGCGATCGTGGGTGTGGGGTGGTGGCGCCACCCCCCGAGATGCCGGCGCCATCTACCCTGAGGTAAGATGGCACCGGAATTTTAAATTTATCACTGCGACTTCGGTCGCGGTGCCGCTTTAAAGGTACGGCGTACTAATACGTATCAGGTCCATAAGTCCCAGGGCACAGATACGTATTAGTACGCCTTGGGTCGGAAAGGGGTTAATATAGTTACATCTCATATCACCTATTTGGGCATAAAAATAGGCCATTTGCCATCCTCTTTGTATACGTTAAATTATCCCCCCCCTCATCAAAAAAAATCACTGATCAATTGAAATTGTGGCAGGATTTGCCCTTGTCTTTTTTAGGTAGGGCGCATCTCGTCAAAATGATCAGTACTTCTAAAATTATGTATCAACTCCAAACTCTACCATTGCTATTGAAACACTTTGATGTAAACACACTAAATAGGGCCTTTAGTCGTTTTATATGGAGAGGAAAACGTCCTAGGATTAATCTGGACAAATTTATGTCATCGAAGGATGATGGAGGCATCAATTTTCCAAGTATCAGGAATTATAACCTTGCTTGCGTTTTTCGCTACATAATTGACTGGCTCCACAAAAGACATACATACTCTGATTACTCTTTGGAATCAGACCATGCTTACCCCTTTAATTTAACTGCACTTCTACACTCTCGCTATACTTGGTAAACACTTCGGCCAGCATAATACAAATCACTAGTAGGAGGTGTGGAAGAACCACAACTCACACCCCATAGTTGTGAGAGATTGCCTACTCAAAAATAGATATGAAGACGCTAAAGAAAACTGAGTATGCGGCATATAAAAAGAACTTTATTAGTAACAATATAAACACAAATTGAGACATATATAATAAATATGTGCAATCTGCGGACCAAGTCTAAAAACAGGAGTTACCCAAGAGAATGCCCTTAGTCACAGGACAGGTCCCACATCTGCTTGCTCCTGCTTGGTCCCCTCCCCCCTCTCGAGCTACCCTTGGTGATCAATTTGGTGAGTCAGCTTTCATTGCACAGTTCAATTATATATTTATAATGGGAAACGATTGATACCTATTTGACTTTTCCGAACTGTTTGCTTTACCTGTCACCTCTGGTTTGCTCTTTTCTCAAGCGTTACCCTGTTATGCATAGGGCTGACTCTGGCCATCCTTTTTCATGCAAAGATTTACTTGCCTGCAGCTTTATTTGGGACACTGGGTTCCGTTGTTTATCTATACTTGCTGCATTGTGACTAAGGGCATTCTCTTGGGTAACTCCTGTTTTTAGACTTGGTCCGCAGATTGCACATATTTATTATATATGTCTCACTATGTGTTTATATTGTTACTAATAAAGCTCTTTTTATATGCCGCGCACTCTCGCTATACTTCCCTACACCCAGCAATCAAAAAATCAGTAACTTTTAAAGACACCATTTCCGCGTGGAAAGCGGTTAGAAAGAAATATGGCCTTTCTTTCAGAATTTCTAAGCCCCTGCTGCTATGGCAGAATCCGGAATTTCCACAGGGCATTGAAAATAAACTATTTATTAAATGGCAGCAAGCAGGTATAAATAACATATCTCACCTTCTCCACCCAACCGATCAGAGATGGTTGACGTACTCAGAGTGTATGGATAATTATGATCTACCTCTTCAACATGGCTTTCAATTTGAACAAATTAGACTATCCATTATGTCAAACTTAAGTGATGTTACCTTTGAGACCTTCCAAAACTAATTAGATGTAATTTTATTATCCCCAACAGGCACTCCCTCAATATCTAGTCTTTACTCGGTTATGAAATCCAATTTATTAAAGATACACCCTGACATTTTCTTTAAGTACTGGAAGCAACAATTGGAAGACGTTGAAATTCCCACTAAGATCAGATTAGGCTGGAAGATATTTAGAAAATACATTATAAATGAAACATGGAGAGAAACTCAATATAAAATAATACACGGGGCCATTTATGCTTTTAATATACCGAAAAAAGATCCATTATCAAATAGACTAATTACATGTCCTAAATGTCATCATCCATACTCTGACCTTATGCATGGCCTGTGGTCCTGTTCTGATTCAACAATATATTGGGATCAGGTCTCAGATTTGATGACTACTATATGGGGTCCAGGATACACTCTCTCTCCATACTTAGCCCTATTACATCACTGGAACAACCCAGAGAACCCCGGCAAAAAATCAAAAGGCCCCCCAAAACTGCTTCATAGTCTACTCTTCCTGGCAAAAAAACAGCTACTCAAACATTGGCTAGACCCTATCATTCCCCCTATAGCAGAGCTAATAATCCAAATGAAACATTTTATGGGAGTAGAACAACTAGATGCCCTTAGTAACAAAGAACAACAAGCTGGCAAATGTTTATCAAAATGGAAGCAATTTATTATAACATGTTGCTCTCCGACTGAAAAGAATAAAATTGTTGAACCATTTACTTCTACAGAATGGTATATTCTAGAGGATCTAAACAACAACCTAGGACTTTTACGCGTTAACTAGAACATGGGAGATAATCAACACAAATTACCGATATTTACTTAATTTTCTTGATTGAAGATGACTGTAATTTGCTAATACTTAATCTTTGTTTCTTTGTTTCTTTGTTCAGCCAGCTAACTGGAATTTATAGATTTCTCATTGTGCCTGATCTATGTACAGGCTCCTTATTATGGTGCATTCTGGCTCTGTTTCATATATCTGTATATGCATTTGCTTTTCTGAAAAAAACTAATAAAAATGATGTTTGAAAAAAAAAAGAAAAGTAAAACACCCCTGTAGCTTTTGAGCTAAATTGGCATAATTAAAAAAAATATATAGATATTTCTATCAGGATTTGAAACCCGACATCTGTAGTTTGAGAGGCTGATGCCTTACCATTGAGCTATCCAGTCAAGTGATAGCAACTGGCAGCTTTTCTTGTCATGAAAATTTCCAAGGTGACTAAAAGTCACTGTGATTCTGATTCTGATGTTTGAAGAAAGTCACACATCAGACTCACACATTAAAATCACACATCATTTGAATTTGGCTTGCTTGCAGTCTGTGCATAATAAGTCCCAATGAGTTTTAGATAGGTTTGTACTGAAAATCATATAACCAAATAGAACTTCTAGGTTTCTTCAATTGAGTTTATAGCTCGGTGGTTAGTGCATTGGCTTCTAGACACAAAATTTTGAGTTCAAGTCCCATCAGCGAACAGTGACTGTTTTTTATTATTATTACAGTTGTAAAAGTCACTTATCAAAGTCACTTGTCAGAATCACTTG
The DNA here is from genome assembly GCF_046119375.1 of Phyllobates terribilis. Classification (NCBI taxonomy): domain Eukaryota; kingdom Metazoa; phylum Chordata; class Amphibia; order Anura; family Dendrobatidae; genus Phyllobates; species Phyllobates terribilis. The sequence goes on from NW_027362763.1 coordinate 820,363,190, forward strand.
TCAAAGTCATTTGACAAAATCACTTGTTAGGATCACTTGTCAGAATCACTTGACAAAATCATTTGTCAGGATCACTTGTCAGAATTACTTGACAAAATCATTTGTCAGAATCACTTGACAAAATCATTTGTCAGAATCACTTGACAAAATCATTTGTCAGGATCACTTGTCAGAATCACTTGTCAGACAGGGTATTTAGCCTCAAACTGACATCATTCTGATGTTTGATTTTGATATCTGATCATGTCCTAAAATGGACACTGTATGCCGGATTTGATGAAAATGACAAAGGTACACATTTTTTTTGTTAATACTCATAATATCAAAAAGACATTAAAAAGTATGTATCTATACTACGACAGTTAGAAGGGGGGGTAGAGGGAAGAGTGCCATGGAGGCTAGTCCTGATCTGGCACACTCCAATAAGTTTGCAAAGTTGGCAGATGAGGGGGGGTGTCAGTACAGGGGTAGCACTGCTGCAGCAAGCCATGTCCTCTGAAAGCCAGAGCAGTGTCAGCTCCAGTAAGGGGAGAAATAGGAGAGAAGGGCAGGCCAGGCAGGTGCTGGTAGTGGGGGACTCAATTATTAGGGGAACAGATAGGGCAATCTGTCACAAAGACAGGGATCATTGAACAGTGTGCTGCCTACCTGGCGCTCGAGTCAGGCACATTGCCGATCGGGTTGACAGATTACTGGGAGGGGCTGGTGAGGACCCAGCGGTCATGGTGCACATTGGCACAAATGACAAAGTTAGAGGTAGGTGGAAGGTCCTTAACCCCTTAATAACATCTGACGTACTAATACGCGTCTGTGCCCTGGGACTTAAGAGCCAGACCCGTATTAGTACGTCATCGCGATCGCGCCCGCACACAGGCTGTGCGGGCGCGATCGCCGCCGGGTGTCAGCTGATTGTCACAGCTGACACCCGGTACTATGTGCAGGGAGCGGTCACGCACCGCTCCCAGCACATTAACCCCCGCGATGCTGCGATCGAAGTCGATCGAAGTCGATCGCGGCATTGCGGGGGCAAGGGGAGGTGATCGGCGATACTCACCTCCTCTTCCGGCTTCCAGCGCTGTCTGCAAAGGCTTCCCGGGTGTTGCCATGACGACCCGATGTCGTCATGACAACATCCGGGTCACCAGAGAGCAGGAAGATTGCTTGGACATGCGCAGTGCATCTCCAAGCAATCTTCACACTGTGCACTTCTGACAGCCTTCATGGCATAGGGATGGTGCTCCATTCCTGTGCCATGCAGGCGATCAGAAAAAAAAAAGTGAAAGTCCCAGAGTGGGACAAAGTAATAAAGTGTATAAACTGTGTGAAAGTGGAAAAAAAAAAAAAAAAAAAAAGTGCAAAAATATTATAAAAAAATAAAAAAAATAATACACCAAAAATAAAAATATAATGTACCCATCAATAAATATTATTATAAAAAAAATAAAAAAAAAACAATAAAAGTACACATATTTGGTATCGCCGCGTCCGGAACAACCTGACCTATAAAACTGTCCCACTAGTTAACCCCTTCAGTGAACACGGTAAAAAAAAAAAAAAAAAAACCAAGCAAAAAACAATGCTTTATCACCATACCGCCAAACAAAAAGTGGAATAACACGCGATCAAAAAGACGCATATAAATAAAAATGATACCGCTGAAAACGTCATCTCGTCCCGCAAAAAACAAGCTGCAATATAGCTCCATCAGCCGAAAAATAAAAAAGTTATAGCTCTCAGAATAAAGCGATACTAAAAAATATTTTTTTCTATAAAATAGCTTTTATTGTGTATAAGCGCCAAAACATAGAAAAATGATACAAATGTGGTACCGCTGTAAACGTACTGACCCGAAGAATAAAGCTACCTCATCAATTTTACCACACGCGGAATGGAATAAAAAAAAAAAAAAAAACAATTTCTGAATTGTTGGTTTTTGTTTATTCTGCCTCCCAAAAATCGGAATAGAAAGCGATCAAAAAATGTCACGTGCCTGAAAATGGCACCAATAACAACGTCAAGTCATCCCGCAAAAAACGAGCCGTCACATGACTGTCTGCCAAAATCTGGAAAAATTATAGCTCTCAAAATATGGCGATGCAAAAACTAGATTTTACAAAAAATGCGTCTTTTAGTGTGTGACAGCTGTCAGTCATAAAAACCCCATATGATTCTGGCATTGCTGTAATCACACCGACCCGAAGAATAAAGTCGTCTAATCACTTATACCGCACAAGGAACGGCGTCAAAAATAAACTCTTGAGTTAGGATTGGGCTAGGGTTAGGGCTGGGTTTGGGGCTAGGGTTGTGCTGGGGCTAGGGTTGTGCTGGGGCTAGGGTTGTGCTGGGGCTAGGGTTGTGCTGGGGCTAGGGTTGTGCTGGGGCTAGGGTTGTGCTGGGGCTAGGGTTGTGCTAGGGTTAGGGCTGGGGTTGGGATTTTTTTCAAAAGTAAGAAAAAAAGATGACGATATGGCGACTAGTGTTGAGAGCAAGTGCTCGCTACTTGAGTTTGCATCGGGTGCTCTGGTATGCATTTAGTATCGTGGGTATTTGAGTGACATGCTCGAGTCTCTGCCCCATATGCTTCGCGGCCAAAAAACTTTACGGGGATTGCCTGCCATGCACGAGCGATCCCCGCATGTTTTTTTTTGGGTGTCTAATAACCGTGAAACATGCGGAGCAGGGACTCGAGCATGTCACTCGAGCACACGCTGTACATGGTGCATACCTGAGTACCCGATGCAAACTCAAGTAGCGAGCACTTGCGCTCAAGAATAATGAAAACTTATTCAATATGATGACCTAATGTAAACAAATAATGTGCCGTACCTCTGGGTTCAAAATGTTCACTATACACCTTAATAAAATCTTTGAGGGGTATAGTTTCCAAAATGGGGACACTTGTGGGGGAGCTCCACTGTTTAGGCACATCACGGGCTCTCCAAACGCGACATGGTGTCCGCTAACAAATTGAATGGAAAATCGGCTCAAATTGTTAGCGGACGCCATGTTGCGTTTGGAGAGCCCCTGTGTGTCCAAACATTGGAGCTCCCCCACAAGTGACCCCATTTTGGAAACTAGACCCCCCAAGGCACCTATCTAGATGCATAGTGAGCACTTAGAACCCCCAGGTGCTTCACAAATTGATTCGTAAAAATGAAAAAGTGAAAATAAAACACTTTTTCATTTTTATGAATCAATTTGTGAAGCACCTGGGGTTCCAAGTGCTCACTATGAATCTAGATAGGTGCCTTGGGGGGTCTAGTTTCCAAAATGGGGTCACTTGTGGGGGAGCTCCAATGTTTGGGCACACAGGGACTCTCTAAATGCAACATGGTATCCGCTAACAAATTGAATGGAAAATCGGCTCAAGTTGTTAGCGGACACCACATTGCGTTTGGAGAGCCCCTCTGTGCCCAAACTTTGGAGCTCCCCCACAAGTGACCCCATTTTGGAAACTAGACCCCCCAAGGCACCTTTCTAGATGCATAGTGAGCACTTGGAACCCCCAGGTGCTTCACAAATTGATTCGTAAAAATGAAAAAGTGAAAAAAAAAACACTTTTTCATTTTTATGAATCAATTTGTGAAGCACCTGGGGTTCCAAGTGCTCACTATGAATCTAGATAGGTGCCTTGGGGGGTCTAGTTTCCAAAATGGGGTCACTTGTGGGGGAGCTCCAATGTTTGGGCACACAGGGACTCTCCAAATGCAACATGATATCCGCTAACAAATTGTCGGCTCAAATTGTTAGCGGATATCATGTTGCATTTGGAGAGTCCCTGTGTGCCCAAACATTGGAGCTCCTCCACAATTGACCCCATTTTGGAAACTAGACCCCCCAAGGCACCTATCTAGATGCATAGTGAGCACTTGGAACCCCTAGGTGCTTCACAAATTAATTCGTAAAAATGAAAAAGTGTTTTTTTTTTCACTTTTTCATTATTACGAATCAATTTGTGAAGCACCTGGGGGTTCCAAGTGCTCACTATGCATCTAGAAAGGTGCCTTGGGGGGTCTAGTTTCCAAAATGGGGTCACTTGTGGGGGAGCTCCAAAGTTTGGGCACAGAGAAGCTCTCCAAACGCAATGTGGTGTCCGCTAACAATTTGAGCCGATTTTCCATTCAATTTGTTAGCGGATACCATGTTGCATTTAGAGAGTCCCTGTGTGCCCAAACATTGGAGCTCCCCCACAAGTGACCCCATTTTGGAAACTAGACCCCCCAAGGCACCTATCTAGATGCATAGTGAGCACTTGGAACCCCTAGGTGCTTCACAAATTGATTCGTAAAAATGAAAAAGTGTTTTTTTTTTTCACTTTTTCATTATTACGAATCAATTTGTGAAGCACCTGGGGGTTCCAAGTGCTCACTATGCATCTAGAAAGGTGCCTTGGGGGGTCTAGTTTCCAAAATGGGGTCACTTGTGGGGGAGCTCCAAAGTTTGGGCACAGAGAAGCTCTCCAAACGCAATGTGGTGTCCGCTAACAATTTGAGCCGATTTTCCATTCAATTTGTTAGCGGATACCATGTTGCATTTAGAGAGTCCCTGTGTGCCCAAACATTGGAGCTCTCCCACAAGTGACCCCATTTTGGAAACTAGGCCCCCCAAGGCACCTATCTAGATGCATAGTGAGCAGTTGGAACCCCCAGGTGCTTCACAAATTGATTCATAAAAATGAAAAAGTGTTTTTTTTTCACTTTTTCATTGTTACGAATCAATTTGTGAAGCACCTGGGGGTTCCAAGTGCTCACTATGCATCTAGATAGGTGCCTTGGGGGGTCTAGTTTCCAAAATGGGGTCACTTGTGGGGGAGCTCCAATGTTTGGGCACACAGCAGCTCTCCAAACGCAACATGGTGTCGCTAACAATTTGAGCCAATTTTGCGTTAAATTTGTTAGCGGACACCATGTTGCATTTAGAGAGCCGCTGTGTGCCCAAATATTGGAGCTCCCCCACAAGTGACCCCATTTTGGAAACTAGACCACCCAAGGCACCTATCTAGATGCATAGTGAGCACTTGGAACCCTCAGGTGCTTCACAAATTGATTCATACAAATGAAAAAGTGTTTTTTTTTTCACTTTTTCATTGTTACGAATCAATTTGTGAAGCACCTGGGGGTTCCAAGTGCTCACTATGCATCTAGATAGGTGCCTTGGGGGGTCTAGTTTCCAAAATGGGGTCACTTGTGGGGGAGCTCCAATGTTTGGGCACACAGGGACTCTCTAAATGCAACATGGTGTCCTCTAACAAATTTAACGGAAAATCGGCTCAAATTGTTAGCGACACCATGTTGCGTTTGGAGAGCCGCTGTGTGCCCAAACATTGGAGCTCCCCCACAAGTGACCCCATTTTGGAAACTAGACCCCCCAAGGCACCTATCTAGATGCATTGTGAGCACTTGGAACACTCAGGTGCTTCACAAATTGATTCATAAAAATGAAAAAGTGTTTTTTTTTTTCACTTTTTCATTGTTACGAATCAATTTGTGAAGCACCTGGGGGTTCCAAGTGCTCACTATGCATCTAGAATGGTGCCTTGGGGGGTCTAGTTTCCAAAATGGGGTCACTTGTGGGGGAGCTCCAAAGTTTGGGCACACATGGGCTCTCCAAACACAACATGGCGTCCGCTAATTATTCAAGCAAATTTTACAATCAAAAAGTCAAATAGCGCTCCTTCCCTTCCGAGCCCTGCCGTGCGCCCAAACAGTATTTTTTCCCCAAATATTGGGTATCTGCGTGCCCAGGGGAAATTGCACAACAAATTTTGGGGTCCATTTTTTCTTGTTACCCCTGTGAAAATAAAAAAAATTGGGTCTAAATTAACATTTTTGTGAAAAAAGTTAAATGTTCATTTTTTTCTTCCACATTCAAAAAATTCCTGTGAAGCACCTGAAGGGTTAATAAAGTTCTTGAATGTGGTTTTGAGCACCTTGAGGGGTGCAGTTTTTAGAATGGTGTCACTTTTGGGTATTTTCTGTCATAAAGACCCCTCAAAGTGACTTCAAATGTGATGTGGTCCCTAAAAAAATGGTTTTGTAAATTTTGTTGGAAAAATGAGAAATCGCTGGTCAACTTTTAACCCTTATAGCTCCCTAACAAAAAAAAATTTTGGTTCTAAAATTGTGCTGATGTAAAGTAGACATGTGGGAAATGTTATTTATTAACTCATTTGTGTGACATATCGCTCTGATTTCAGGGCTTAAAAATTCAAATTTTGAAAATTGCAAAATTTTCAAAATTTTCGCCAAATTTCCGTTTTTTTCACAAATAAACGCAAGTGATATCGAAGAAATTTTTCCACAATCATGAAGTACAATATGTCACGAAAAAACAATCTCAGAATCAGGGGGATCCGTTGAAGCGTTCGAGAGTAATTACCTCATAAAGTGACAGTGGTCAGAATTGTAAAAATTGGCCCGGTCATTAACGTGCAAACCACCCGCGGGGCTTAAGGGGTTAAAGATGATTTCAGGGAATTAGGCTGCAAGCTTAAAGCAAGGACCTCCAAGGTGGTATTCTCTGAAATACTGCCTGTACCACTTGCCACGCCAGTGAGGCAACAGAAGATTAGGGAGATAAATGAGTGACTCAGGAATTGAGGTAGGAAGGAGGGGTTTGGGTTTCTGGAGAACTGGGTTGACTTCTCAGTTGGCTACAGGTTCTATGCTAGGGACAGGCTGTACCTCTATGGGGAGGGTGCAGCTGTGCTGGGGGAGAAAATGGCTAGAAGGTTGGAGGAGTGTTTAAACTAGAGATTGGGGGGATGGTATTCATTTTATAGGTGAGGAAGGTAGTGCAGATAGTGATCTGGGCACAAATAAAGAAATTGGGGGTGGGGTTAGAACAGTCAATATAGTAAGAAGCAATAGAGGTACAGAGAGATACATAAAATGCATGTACACTAATGCCAGAAGCCTCACCAACAACATGGAGGAATTAGAATTAATTTTGTTGGAAAATAATTATGACATGGTGGGGATAGCTGAGACATGGCTGGACGAGAGCCATGACTGGGCAGTTAATTGACAGGGCTATAGTCTGTTCAGAAATGACTGTACAAACAAGCAAAGGGGGGGGGGTGCGTTTTTATGCAAAATCATCCTTAAAACCCATCTTTCATGAGAATATATGTGAAGCTAATGAAAATGTAGAGTCCCTGTGGGTGGAGATAAGGGGAGAGGGAAAAAATAATAAATTACTGTTAGGGGTTTGTTATAAGTCTCCAAAAATAATGGAAGCAGCGGAGAATATCCTCATAAAGCAAATAGATGAAGCAGCGTCTCAAGGAGAAGTCATTATTATGGGGGACTTTAACTACCCTGAAATACATTGGGGAACAGAAACCTGTAGTTCAAGCAAAGGTAATAGGTTTTTGACAACTATGAGAGACAATTACCTTTCACAACTGGTTCAGGACCCAACAAGAGGGGGGGCACTGCTAGACCTAATATTAACCAACAGGCCAGACCGAATATCAAATATACGAGTTGGGGGTCACTTGGGTAATAGTGATCACAAAATAATAAGTTTTCATATATACTTTAATAAGATGTGTAGTAGAGGGGTTACAAGGACACAAAACTTCAGGAAGGCAAATTTCCAACGGTTGAGAGATTATCTTAGTGCAATAAACTGGGACGATATCCTGAGACATAAAACTACAGAAAGCAAATGGCAGACATTTATTAGCATCCTGAATAGGACCTGTGCACAATATATACCCTATGGGAATAAACATGCTAGAAATAGGAGGAAACCGCTATGGCTAAATAGAGCAGTAAGGGGAGAAATAAGTGACAAAAATAAAGCATTTAGAGAGCTAAAGCAAGTAGGTAGTGATGAGGCATTAAATAAATACAGAAAATAAAATAAATTCTGTAAAAAACAAATCAAGGCAGCAAAGATTGAGACAGAGAGACTCATTGCCAGAGAAAGTAAAAATAATCCCAAAATATTCCTTAACTACATAAATAGTAAAAAACTAAAAAATGATAGTGTTGGCCCCCTTAAAAATAGTCTGGGTGAAATGGTGGATGAGGATGAGGAAAAAGCCAATATATATTTACACAAGAAAATCGCATGACAGAAAACATGATCAGTGATGACAAAAATTCTCCATTAAATGTCACTTGTGTAGCATCGGCATCTCAACCCTGCTTCTCACCTCCCCGCTCCCCGCGTGGCGTCCTCCAGCGCTCCTCTTCCTGCTGCTGCTGTCGGCATGCGCTGCTTCCCGGGCACTGTGATTAGGGCGCACGCGCGCTCCCTCTCTCTTAAAGGGGCCGCGCGCCATCGTAAGGAGTCCCCAGCCAACAGCCGGAGGACCTCCCATATTTAAGGCACCTCCTCCAAAATGGAGGTGCCCAAGCAAAAGTTGTTGCACAGTTACTTATCTCTGCTTCAGCCCTCAGGTTCCACTGCTAGCCTGACTCCTCGTCCTGCCTGCCAGCCTGTTATCTGCCCGTTACCTGCCGAGCCTGCCAGCCCCTCACCTGGAACGCTCACCTGTTACCTGCCTGTTACTTGCCTTGTCTGTCAGCCCGCTCACCTGGGAGCACCCGCCTGTTACCTGCTGAGTCTGTCAGCCCGCTCACCTGGGAGCGCTCACCTGTTACCTGCCTGTTACCTGCCTCATGTGTCAGCCTGCTCACCTGGGAGCACCCGTCTGTTACCTGCTAGCCTACCTGGAGGCTCTGCCGTCACTTGCTGTGACCACCTGCCTGGTAAACCTAGAGACTACTACTGGCTCTGCTGTCACGTACCGTGACCACCTGTCAGCTAACCAGAGACTTCAGCCTGCTTGCTGTGTCCATCCGTCATACCGGTCAGTCCCAGCCATCTGACCCGTGGGAGCCACCTGCTCTCTTACAAGGTCGTCCCCAGAGTAGCACCTGGTTCCTCTGCCCGGATCCTCCCTGGTCACGGAGTCGTTAGCCGCCATCCAACCAGGGTCGGTTCGGGTTGATACTTAGATACGCCCCTCTGGGTCCCTTCTTGCACCGCGGCACAGAGGTTCCACTACCCGGACCCGTAACAGTTTGCTCGGGCCATGGAACCCAGTGGCCCCCAGATCTCCGATCTGCACCAGGAAGTCTTACGTCAGAGAACTCAGCAGGAAGTGGTGCTGTCCTATCTACGGTCCGTTAACTCTCGTCTAGGCACATTGTTTGACTCGTCTGAGTCTATCTCTGGCCCAGCCTTGCCTATTCCTGCGGCACCGCAATCCAGTCCCATTATGGCACCCGGCTATGGACCTCGGCTCCTGGCACCTCCACACTTTGCCGGCGACCCCTATTTAGCTCGGGGTTTCATAAACCAGTGCACCCTGCACTTTGAGCTCTTGGCATACCAGTTCATCTCCGACCGGGCCAAGGTGGCCTTCATCATGTCCCATCTCACTGGGGAGTCACTGGCATGGCTAAATCCCCTGTGGGAGAGAGGTGACCCCCTGGTGTCCGACCTGTCATCTTTCCTCGCTGCTTTCCGGAAAGTCTTCGATGAACCTGGACGGAAAACCTCTTCTGCCTCCTCTCTGCTATGTCTTCGCCAAGAGAGTCTCACCGTGGGCCAATATGCCATACGGTTCCGTACCCTCGCTTCTGAGCTTGCCTGGGAAAATGAGGCTCTGGTGTCCGTCTTCTGGGAGGGTCTTTCCGGTCGGATTAAGGACGAGTTAGCTGGTCGGGACATTTCTACCACTCTGGATGACCTGGTGTCACTAGCTACCCGGATTGACATCCGGTTCCAAGAACGTGCCAAAGAGACTACCCGTGAGAGAAGGTTTCCCCGCCTTGCTCCTACTTTCCAGAGACCTGTCTCCTCAATTGTCACTCCCCGGGCGCACTCACCCGAGCCCATGCATATTGACCAGACCAAGATGGTCAAATCTCGCCAAGAGTCACGCCGAGCCGAGGGAAGCTGTTACTATTGTGGCAGTAAGGAGCACCTGATCCGTTCCTGCCCGGAGAGGCCAGGAAACTCCAGTGTCTAGGACCGCTCGGAGAGGTCGCCCTAGGCAAAAGTAAGCCCTCTCCATCTCTGACTTTGTCTGTCTCTATCTCCTGGGGAGAGAACCAACACTTTGAACTCGCTCACCTGGATTCTGGAGCTGCTGGAAACCTCATTTCCCAGTCCCTGGTTGAGAAATACCGTATTCCCACCAAGTCTCTGGCTGAACCATTGTCAGTCACCGTGGATGGAAGACTCCTTCCGGTGACCATCCTGCTCGTCACGGAACCCATAACCCTGCAGGTGGGAATGCTGCACTCTGAGAAAATCTCCTTTCATGTGCTACCCGGACTCTTTCACTCCCTATTGCTAGGCCTACCTTGGCTCCAGACACATGAACCCGTGTTGAACTGGCAATCCGGTGAAGTACTCTGGTGGGGGCCGGACTGCCATAGGACCTGCCTGGTTCCGGTTCGCCTGGTTTGTCCACCACCTACCCCAGCTAATTTACCCGGTCTTCTGGCTCCTTACTGGCCCTATGCAGACGTCTTCAGTAAAAAAGAAGCAGAGACATTGCCCCCTCATAGGCCATATGATTGCCCGATCGACCTGGTACCTTGCGCCACTCCACCCCGTGGGCGTATTTACCCGTTGTCTGCGGCCGAAACCCGGGCCATGTCTGAGTACAGTGAAGAGAATCTGGCTAGGGGATTCATCCGGAAGTCTACCTCCCCGGCTGGAGCCGGATTCTTCTTTGTCAAAAAAAAGGATGGCTCGCTAGGCCCCTGTATTGACTATAGAGGACTCAATCAGATCACGGTAAAGAATAAATACCCCCTGCCACTCATCTCCAAGTTGTTTGACCGCCTTAAAGGTGCCAGGATCTTTTCCAAGCTGGATCTACGTGGAGCATATAACCTGATCCGTATCCGGCAAGGAGACGAGTGGAAGACGGCATTCAATACCCGGGACGGTCACTATGAGTACCGTGTGATGCCCTTCAGTCTCTGCAATGCTCCCGCCGTCTTCCATGAACTGGTCAACGACATCTTCCGTGATCTTCTTTATTCCTGTGTGGTGGTATACCTGGGCGACATCTTGATCTTCTCTCCGGATCTTCCCACACACCTCACGGATGTTCGTCAGGTCCTGCTTAGGCTCAGGCAGAACCACCTCTATGCTAAATACGAGAAGTGCCTCTTCGAGCAGACCTCTCTTCCATTCCTGGGCTATGTTATCTCTCAGACAGGCTTGCGAATGGATCCCGAGAAACTCTCTGCTGTCCTAAAGTGGCCCCGTCCGGAGGGGTTGAAGGCGATTCAGGGATTCCTGGGCTTCGTCAATTACTATCGTCTCTTCATTCCACACTTCTCGTCCCGGACTGCTCCCATATCTGCGCTCACCCGTAAGGGGGCTAATCCCAAGGTATGGTCGCCCGAAACCAAGAAGGCCTTCCTTTCCTTAAAGCAAGCCTCCTCTGCCCTAGTACTGCACCGTCCGGACTGCAACAAATAATTCTACCTGGAGGTTGATGGTTCCTCCTCCGGAGCCGGAGCGGTGCTCACCCAAAAATCTTCTTCCGGGAGAATGGTAACCTGCGGCTTCTTCTCCAAAATCTTCTCCTCATCTGAGCGCAACTACTCCATAGGAGACCGAGAATTGCTAGCCGTCAAATTGGCACTGGAAGAGTGGCGCTACCTGCTTGAGGGGACTCTATACCTGGTGATCATCTATACGGATCACAAAAATCTGGCATATCTCCCGAATGCCCAAAGACTCAATCCGCGTCAGGCCCGGTGGTCTTTGTTCTTTGCCCGCTTCCACTTCATCCTACATTTCTGCCCGGCGGACAAGAATGTCAAAGCCGATGCCTTGTCCCGATCCTTCCTGTCCTCCGATCTAGAGGAAGAACCTATGCACATCATCGACCCCTCCAAGGTGATGAATGTGGCCCCCTTGGATGTAACTCGTCTTCCACCCGGTAAGACGTTTGTAGCGGTTCCAGACCGTGAGAAAGTTCATCGCTGGGGTCACTCTTCTAAACTAGCTGGCCATGCTGGCCAAAAGAAGACCTTCCAGCTCATTACCCGGCATTACTGGTGGCCTACCCTGCGTAAGGATGTGGTAGACTTTGTCTCAGCCTCATCTTGTGCCCGCAACAAAGTTCCCAGACATTTACCAGCCGGTCATCTCCTGCCTTTTCCCGTACCTGCTGCCTCGTGGCAACATATTGCTATGGACTATATTACCGATCTCCCTGTTTCTGCCGGTTGTACAGTCATTTGGGTGGTCACGGACCGCTTTTCTAAAATGGCCCACTTCATTCCTCTGCCTGGTCTCCCGTCTGCATCTGAGCTAGCTAAGGACTTCTTTCACCATACCTTTCATCTCCATGGCCTACCCCTCCACATCGTGTTGTATCGAGGGGTTCAGTTCACCTCTCGCTTTTGGAGAGCTACCTGTAAGCTGCTGGATGTCACCCTGGATTTCTCCTCCGCTTACCACCCTCAGTCCAATCAACCAGATCCTTACCAGCTACCTCCGGCACTTTGTCAATGCCCACCATACTGATTGGGTGGACCTCCTACCATGGGCCGAATTCTCTTATAACAATCATTAGAGCGAATCCACTTCCAAGTCCCCGTTCTTTATTGACTATGGACAACACCCCCGGATTCCGTTTCCCGTCTCCGCTTCTGTGGACAACCCTGCTGCGGAGTCCTTGGTCAGTGATTTTTCCACTATTTGGGAGAATACTAGGTCCGCACTAGTGTTGAGCCACCCCCGTAGTGTTCGAGTTCGGTTCGTCGAACACCCTTTTGTTCGACGAACTGTTCGTCGAACTGTTCGTCGAACACCTTCGAACACCGTTAAAACCAATGGCAGGCAAACAAAAACACATAGAAACACATAGAAAACACCTTCAAAGGTGTCCAAAAGCTGACAAACTGCTCAGAAGACATAACTAACACATGGAAAAGTGACAAGTACATATAGTCATGCGAAAAGAAAAGAGGTGGAGGAGTAAAAGGAGGGGGAGACACAGATATAGGCATGTCATGCCCTTCTAAAATCCAAAAAGTGAGAAGCCGACACGGCCAGTCCGTTCCTGCCCGTGCCACCTCCATGTCGCCGGGTTTGTGCCAGAGCTGCGGTAGACCCTGACGGCCAGCCCCCCTCTCCCAATACTGGTGCCTGTCCACTGGTGGGTCGAGCGAGCCCCCCTGTGGTGGAGGCAGGTCTAAGCTTTTTAATTTAAATTGTCTCTCTAATTTGAATGAATACACTTTAAATTCTTTTACAAGGATCTATTGGAGGGCAAGTCTCATGCCAGCAGCCACGTAATTCCAGCTCCAGTAGTGTCCACTAAAGCTGCTGCAGTTAAAAAGCTTTTATAAGGATCAAGCACGGCGGTCCACCGCAAGGTGTCCTACCGCCAGTCCCAGCCCCTATGCCTTGGGGTGCCTCCTGATGCTCTTCACTGAGTATCCCGGGGTCCTGAAGAATTTCCTTTGAAAAAATTAAGTGTCCAAACTACAGGTGGTGTAGCTTGCTTAACTGCTGGGATAATCCACTGACTAGCAGACACTGCTACTAGGCACAAAGTATTTCCTGGGCTACATGCACTTTAAAATTTGTAATTAGATACTCTCGTTGGATGCTGAGAAAGCATTCCATAGAGTCTCCTGGCACGCCATATATTATTCTCTTAAAAAGCTTGGGGTAGGGGTCTAGGGGACCCTTTTATAGCCAAAATCACGGCCCTGTATCGCAATACGTCACCTAGGCTGAAGATAAATGGAACTGTAGCACCCCGAGGGCTCGGTTGCTATAGAGGTATTGCACGTCACCCAGAGGTGTGATATCTCACTCTCAGGTAAGGATGGAGTGTGGATCAGGACCCCGACACCTGCATGCATTACACCACATTGCCGTGGGGCAGGGCGACCAATATGCCCCTGAGATGGGCACGACAGTCCCTGTCCCTGGCTGGAGTTGGGGGGAGGGAACACTGAGGAAGGGGAAACCTGTAGTGCAGGAGCAGGGAGGAAGCAGTTCCTGGGTGCATTGAGAAGGGAGTATAAAAGGTGGGCACCATCTTAGTTCAGTGCAGAGAAGTCTGAGCAGAAGTGACAGGGAGCAGGGGCTCTGCATGAGCTCTGCTCCGGAGGCGGGCCTAGTAACAGAGGCCCAGGCCTGGAAGAGGGAGAAGGAAGGAAGAGGAGCAGAGAAGGCTCCAGGAACGAGGAACGAAGGGATCCCAGGGGTGCGGACGGGCGAATCACCACCGCGCGCCCGAATCCACCTGCGTGGCGGGGTCAGGCCAAAGGGGGAGACCGGTCCCCGAAACTAGTAGAGACGGGAAACGACCCTCAGCTAGAAACCGGAGGCTGTGACATTTTATGTGGCGCAGCCCCTCGCTAAACCCGCTAGGAAGGCACCACATAGGGTCAGGGAAACTGGCGCAAAGTTTACCAAGAGGAGGCCCGAGGCAGCCGGACAGAAGCGTTGGTAAGAAAGGCCAGACAAAGGACACACAAAGGGGGTCCTGTGAAGCGCTCCAAAGTTATCTGGGAGTTGTCTGAGCCCCTCACCTGGTGAGCACAGTACGACGTGGGCAGCCGTTACCTGCAGAAGTGGTCTGGATAATAAGAACTGTGAGTAAAGGCCCTGGACTGCATCACTGGCTCCGTGTCGTTACTGCTGCTGCCCTGCACCATCACCCCCATCCTCCGCATACACTGCCCTGAGGATATACTCCTCCTGTGGGGAGTTATACTATGCTCTGCTGCACCCACAACACCAGCCTCAGCGGTCTGCCCTGCAGCGGCGGTTCACTCTGACCGCAATCCACGGGTGGCGTAGTCGGACATTTAAACATCAAAACCACATAAATAGTTCCGCCACTGGTTTGACCGCCCTGAGCCATGGAACCGGGTCGCCGCCACGGAGACTACAACCACCAGCATCCACCAAAAAGGGTCCGGCTCCGGGTGTCCCAAGGCCCAGGGGGCGCGTCAGAACATTTTCATCACCTTTCATATTCATCAATGGGACAAGGCAGGGATGTCCTCTGTACCCTCTCTTACACATCCTAGTGACGGAGCACCTGCTCTCATCAATTCGCCATAACCCCAATATTAGGTGAATTGAGGTGGGAGGCACCGATTACAAGTGCTCTCTATTTGCTGATGATGTCCTAGTATATATCACTCAATCACATATATCCATCGCTGCTGTTATGGCTGAAATAGATCACTTTGTTACATGGTCAAATTTTAAAATCAATGCAGCGAAGTCTGAGGCCCTCGATGTCTCCCTCCCAAAATCCATACAGGATTCCATCCAGTCCAACTTTCCCTTTGCCTGGCCCTCACAGGGTATCAAATACTTAGGAATTCCTATTCATAGAGACCTCTCCCATCTATGTTATCTTAATTTTGGGCCCTTTATTGAACAACTCCATACAGACCACGGTTGGCAAGTTAGAACTGTAAGATTCACTACGTGAACCACTGGTGTTTTGTGGAAAAGCACATGTACACTGTGTTCCAAATTATTATGCAAAAAGTGTTTAGGAGTGATAAGGTAAGAATTTTTTGTTTGTCAGTTAAACTCATTGATGGTGATGTGTGTCAGGGCTCTTTATATCACTGTAAGCAATTGCAGACACCTGTGCTAATTAATTTGACAGTTGTGTCCAATGAAAGGCAAGACTACTTAAGAAGGCTGTCCCACATTATTAAGCAGCCTACATTTTCTGCCAAAATGGGAAAGAAAAAGGATGTGTCGGCTGCTGAGAAGCAACAAATTGTGGAGTGTTTAGGTCAAGGCATGACTACAATCAACATTGTGCGATGATCGGGATGAAGTGTCTTGGCAATCAAGAAGTATGTAGCTGATTCACAGTACACACGTGTGCGTGCTGATAAGGGCAAATTGAGGACTCTTTCCCACAGGTAATTACGTCAGGTTGAAAGAGCAGCGGCAAAAAAGCCTTGTCATAGCAGCAGACAAGTTTTTGAAGCTGCTGGTGCCTCCAACGTCCCCCGAACAACAAGATGCAGGGTCCTTCAGAGGTTTGCAGCTGTGCGTAAGCCATCCTGTCGACCTCCTCTATCCACTGCACACAAGCAGAAACGACTCCAGTCGGCCAAACAATACATGAAGACTGACTTCAAAACTGTTTTGTTCACGGATGAGTGCCATGCAACGCTCGATGGTTCAGATGGATGGAGTGGAGGATGGCTGGTTGATGGACACCCCACGCAAACACGGCTACAGCGCCAACAAGGAGGAGGTGAAGTAATGTTTTGGGCTGGAATCATGGGGAGAGAGATTGTCGGCCCCTTTAGGATCCCTGAAGGGGTAAAGGTGAACTCCATAATGTATGTGGAGTTTCTCAAACAGCACTCCCTGCCATGGTTCAAGTAGAAGAGCCATGTATTCCACAGCAAGATCATTTTGATGCATGATAATGCACCATCTCATGCTGCACATAACACATCTGCATCTCTGGCTGATATGGGCATAAAAGGGGACAAACTTATCGTGTGACCCCCATGCTCCCCTGACCTCTACCCCATTCAGAACCTCTGGAGCATCATCAAAAGGAGTGTCTATGATGGCGTTAGGCAGTTCACATCTAAGCAACAGCTCTGGGAGGGTATTCTGTCCTCATGCAAAACAATTAAAGCAGAAACCATCCAAAACCTGACAAATTCAATGGACGAGAGAGTTCAGAAGCTCCATTCGAACAAGGGGTCCTATGTGCAAATGTAACATCACCTAGAATAAAGTTTTGAGTTGAAAACTGTTTGATTTCAGTTTCTAATAACCTGCTAATGCTTATAATTTCAAGAATGACCATTTTTTTGTTCTTTATTAAAATGAAAAGGTTGATCAAAGAATGTGGGGGATCTAAGAGTGTGGCTACCCAGTAGTCAGGATTACTTCGAATTCTGACAATCTGAGGGTCATGTTGCAGGTAGTGCAGCAAGAAGGCACTCATGTGTCTTGCGCATCTAGGAGCCCCAAAATTATTTTCCGGGCTACATGCAGCTAAAAATTATTATTAATTTTAAATCTGGTGGAGCTTAGTATAGATGGCCTAATAGAATCAGTACTGCACACTGCTACAAAGCCCAAATTATTTTCCAGCCAAGATACAGATAAACATGATTAGTAATTTTAAATCTGGTGGAGCTTAGTATAGATGGCCTAATAGAATCAGTACTGCACACTGCTACAAAGCCCAAATAATTTTCCAGCCAAGATACAGATAAACATGATTAGTAATTTGAAAGTTTAAAACGGTTGGTGAGGTGATTTTAACCAATCATCAAGCTTTTGCTCTCCCCAGGATGACACAGGGGTAGAAAAGTCGTTTCGGATCCATGATTTGTTCATCTTTATGAACGTGAGTCTGTCTACATTATCAGTGGAGAGCTGCGTGCGCTTATCTGTCAGCACACCACCAGCAGCACTGAACACACGTTCAGACAGAACGCTGGCTGCGGGGCATGACAAGATCTCCAACGCGTAAATGGCGAGCTACGGCCATTTATCCAGTTTGGAAGCCCAAAAAGAGCAAGGGTCCAGTGACACAGTCATGGCTTCAATGTTTACTTGGAGATACTCCTGTACCATCGTCTCTAGGCGTTGACTATGTGTCAGACTTCTTGTCTCCTGTGGCCTTGCAAAGGATGGGCTAAAAAAGTGGTGAAATGATTCCGCAAAATTGATGTTACCAGCAGATACTGTGTTTCTGTTACGGTTTGAGTGCTGAACACTCGACGGTCCCACGGTTGGCAAGTTGGAACTGTGAGATTCACGACGTGCACCACTGGTGTTTTGTGGAAAAGCACATGTAAGATTCTGCAACAGTCTCTGCTGATACTCCTGCATGCGAGCATCCCTTTCTATGGCAGGAATAATTTCTGCAAATTTACTTTTGTACCGGGGATTTAAGAGTGTGGCAACCCAGTAGTCAGGATTATTTCTAATTCTCACAATTCGAGGGTCATGTTGCAGGTAGTGCAGCAAGAAGGCACTCATGTGTGTTGCGCATCCAGGAGCACCAAGTCCCTGTTGTTTTGGTGGCAAGGTAACAATCATGCTTCCTTCCTCTGTCCTCTCCCCCCAACCTCGCACAACAGAAATGTGATCAAGGTCTCCCTCATCTGATGAGTCTTCCATCAGTTCGTCCTCCACTTCTTCCTGGGCTCCTGCACCTTCCTCACTAGTTTGGCTGCTACCATGCGCCCTGGTAAAACCATCTCCCCCACCCTCACATGCCTGCCTCCTTGGTGCTGCCGACCGTCTGGACCTTGCAGATGTTAGCCCTTCCGCATACAACTCCTCCTCCTCTACTTCCTCCACCTCCTCTTGTGCCACCACCTCACTCCGAATTCTGTTTAACATGTGCTCCAGCATGTAAATCACCGGAATAGTCATGCTGATAATGGCATCGTCAGCACTAAATATCTTCGTCGCCATTTCAAAACTGTGCAGAAGGGTGCATAGGTCCCTGATATGAGACCACTCCTCCAGCGTGATTTGCCCCACCTCTGGATCTCGTTGGCCCAGGCTATACATCAGAACGTATTGCACCAGGGCTTGTCGGTGCTGCCACAGTCGCTTCAACATGTGCAGAGTTGAATTCCACCGGGTAGGCACATCGCATTTTAGCCAGTGAAGTGGCAGGCTCAACGACTTCTGTAGAGATGTAAGTCGCTGAGCTGCGGGATGCGAACGGCGGAAGTGAGCACACAGCGACCGTGCCCTCGGCAGAAGGCCATCTAGTCCGGGATAGTGGGCTAAAAATTGCTGGACAACCAGGTTCAACACGTGAGCCATACAAGGCACGTGTGTGACATTGCCCCGGCGAAGGGCCGCACCCAGGTTTGCAGCATTGTCGCACACGGCCTTCCCTGGTTTCAGGTCCAGTGGAGACAACCATTCATGAAATTGGTTCTCCAGAGCTGACCACAACTCCTCAGCTGTGTGACTCACATTTCCCAGACATTTCAAAGTAAAAACCGCCTGATGACGTTGAGCCCTACTGCCAGCATAGTAAGGAGGTGTGCAGGATCCCTTCTGCACAGTTAGAAAGCTTGTGGCATGACCAGACAGGCTTTGGGTGCAGGTGGAGGACTGAGAGGAGGTTGAGGAGGCAGAAGCAGTGGAGGAACTTTGAGATAAAGAGGATTGACGCACAACTCGTGGGGATGGCAAGACTTGGACAGCAGCCCCTTGTCCTGCTGTCACCGTAGTTACCCAGTGCCCAGTCAGCGACATGTAATGCCCCTGTCCATGCCTACTCGTCCAAGTGTCTGTGGTGAAATGCACCCTGTCACACACAGAGTTTCTCAAAGAAGCGGTGATGTTGTGTGCGACATGCTGGTGGAGCGCAGGTACACCTTTCTTTGAGAAGTAGTGCCGACTGGGCATCTGGTACTGGGGCACTGCGACGGACATAAGGTCTCGAAAATCCTCTGTGTCCACCAGGCGAAAAGGCAGCATTTCTGTAGCCAAGAGCTTGCAGATGGTGAAATTCAACTTCTTAGCTTTCTCATGGCTAGGAGGAAATGGTCTTTTACTTGTCCACATCTGAGGGACCGAGGGCTGGCTGTTGTGCTTAGACGGGGTTGATAAGGGTGTCCCCAGCAAACTGCCGGTCTGTGAGGAAGATGCAGGCGGACATGTTAGGATGTCTTGATCCAAAGGTGGTGCTATCGATGTCGGACAGCGCTCAACACCAGCTGGTGTTACCACCTCCAAAGAAAATGATGACCTGCCAATCACACTGGCTGTTGCGGGTAAAGAGGTGGCAGGTCTGCGTCCCATAACAGGTGTGACTGCTGTCCCCCCAGTCACAGAGGATGAAGAGGCCGCGAATGCACAAGATGTGGCAGACGGTGGTTGGCCCAGCCGGCTAGGCCGCATGGTAGCACAGTGCAGATCATTTCCTCGTCTGGATTCACAGAAGCTCTGGAGCCATCCTCTGATTCCCAGGCTATAGTATGAGTAAACAGCTCTGCAGACTGAACCATCTGTTCTACCCCATACTCAGACGGGCAGCTGGAGATTTGGGAGCTGTGAGGAAGCAAGTGCGATTGGGGAGACACCTCTGAGGACTGGAGTATTTGTGATGTTGAAGTTGAGGTGGAGGAGAGCCCACTTAATGGAGCACTTGATATCCGTTGAAGCACCTGCTGTTTTTGCGCCTCATCTGGAATTTGTAGCGATTGGCGTGGCCGTAAGAAAGGGATCTTATCACATTGTCCGCTAAAATAAGTAGACATTTTAGTTTGGCTGGAAGATGGTCTTTCTTCTGTTGCTTTAACACCTACCCCACGGACACAACCTTTTTTCCCCTTCCCAGCACGACTATTCCCCTTTCCACCAGCAGCAGGCCTTTTTCCACTCATTTTGGGGGTTAACTAATTCACCACTCTGGAGTTGTTTGCACAAAAACAATGGATGGGAACCGAGCAGAGCTGAGTGGCCAAACTGTGGTATTAGGCCAAAAGTATTGGCTTGGTTAGCTGCAGATAAAAATGATATTGGATTTTCAACCTGATGGAGGTCAGTGTAGATGGACTAATAGAACAAGTCCCACACACTGCTACAAGCTGAAATATTTTTTCAGAGCTAGATGCAGAAAAAAATTAGATTGAATTTGCAACCTGATGGAGGTCAGTATAGATGGACTAATAGAACAAGTCCCACACACTGCTACAAGCTGAAATATTTTTTCAGAGCTAGATGCAGAAAAAAATTAGATTGAATTTGCAACCTGGTGGAGGTTAGTATAGATGGACTAATAGAACAAGTCCCACACACTGCTACAAGCTGAAATAGTTTTCAGAGCTAGATGCAGAAAAAAATTATATTGAATTTGCAACCTGATGGAGGTCAGTATAGATGGAATAATAGACCAAGTCCCACACACTGCTAGAAGCCCAAATATTTTTTCAGTGATAGATGCAGATAAAAATTATTTTTAATTTGCAACCTGATGGAGGTCAGTATAGATGGTCTAATAGACCAAGTCCCACACACTGCTACAAGCTGAAATATTTTTTCAGAGCTAGATGCAGAAAAAAATTAGATTGAATTTGCAACCTGGTGGAGGTTAGTATAGATGGACTAATAGAACAAGTCCCACACACTGCTACAAGCTGAAATAGTTTTCAGAGCTAGATGCAGAAAAAAATTATATTGAATTTGCAACCTGATGGAGGTCAGTATAGATGGAATAATAGACCAAGTCCCACACACTGCTAGAAGCCCAAATATTTTTTCAGTGATAGATGCAGATAAAATTTTTTTTTAATTTGCAACCTGATGGAGGTCAGTATAGATGGACTAATAGACCAAATCCCACACACTGCTAGAAGCCAAAATATTTTTTCAGAGCTAGATGCAGAAAAAAATTATATTGAATTTGCAACCTGATGGAGGTCAGTATAGATGGACTAATAGAACAAGTCCCACACACTGATAGAAGCCCAAATATTTTTTCAGAGCTAGATGCAGATAAAAATTATTTTTAATTTGCAACCTGGTGGAGGTTAGTATAGATGGACTAATAGAACAAGTCCCACACACTGCTACAAGCTGAAATAGTTTTCAGAGCTAGATGCAGAAAAAAATTGTATTGAATTTGCAACCTGATGGAGGTCAGTATAGATGGAATAATAGACCAAGTCCCACACACTGCTAGAAGCCCAAATATTTTTTCAGTGATAGATGCAGATAAAAATTATTTTTAATTTGCAACCTGATGGAGGTCAGTATAGATGGACTAATAGAGAAAGTCCCACACACTGCTAGAAGGCCAAATATTTTTTCAGCGTTAGATGCAGAAAAAAATATATTCAGTTTGCAACTTGATGGAGGTCTGTATAGATGGATTAATAGAACAAGTCCCACACATAGCTAGAAGCCCAATATTTTTTCAGAGGTAGATGCAGAAAAAAATTATATTCAATTTGCAACCTGATGGAGGTCAGTATAGATGGACTAATAGAACAAGTCCCACACACTGATAGAAGCCCAAATATTTTTTCAGAGCTAGATGCAGATAAAAATTATTTTTAATTTGCAACCTGGTGGAGGTTAGTATAGATGGACTAATAGAACAAGTCCCACACACTGCTACAAGCTGAAATAGTTTTCAGAGCTAGATGCAGAAAAAAATTATATTGAATTTGCAACCTGATGGAGGTCAGTATAGATGGAATAATAGACCAAGTCCCACACACTGCTAGAAGCCCAAATATTTTTTCAGTGATAGATGCAGATAAAAATTATTTTTAATTTGCAACCTGATGGAGGTCAGTATAGATGGTCTAATAGACCAAGTCCCACACACTGCTACAAGCTGAAATATTTTTTCAGAGCTAGATGCAGAAAAAAATTAGATTGAATTTGCAACCTGGTGGAGGTTAGTATAGATGGACTAATAGAACAAGTCCCACACACTGCTACAAGCTGAAATAGTTTTCAGAGCTAGATGCAGAAAAAAATTATATTGAATTTGCAACCTGATGGAGGTCAGTATAGATGGAATAATAGACCAAGTCCCACACACTGCTAGAAGCCCAAATATTTTTTCAGTGATAGATGCAGATAAATTTTTTTTTTAATTTGCAACCTGATGGAGGTCAGTATAGATGGACTAATAGACCAAGTCCCACACACTGCTAGAAGCCAAAATATTTTTTCAGAGCTAGATGCAGAAAAAAATTATATTGAATTTGCAACCTGATGGAGGTCAGTATAGATGGACTAATAGAACAAGTCCCACACACTGATAGAAGCCCAAATATTTTTTCAGAGCTAGATGCAGATAAAAATTATTTTTAATTTGCAACCTGGTGGAGGTTAGTATAGATGGACTAATAGAACAAGTCCCACACACTGCTAGAAGCCCAAAATCTTTTTCAGAGCTAGATGCAGATAAAAATTATTTTTTATTTGCAACCTGATGGAGGTCAGTATAGATGGACTAATAGACCAAGTCCCACACACTGCTAGAAGCCCAAATATTTTTTCAGAGATAGATGCAGATAAAAATTATTTTTAATTTGCAACCTGATGGAGGTTAGTATAGATGGACTAATAGAACAAGTCCCACACACTGCTAGAAGCCCAAATTCTTTTTCAGAGCTAGATGCAGATAAAAATTATTTTTAATTTGCAACCTGATGGAGGTCAGTATAGATGGACTAATAGACCAAGTCCCACACACTGCTAGAAGCCCAAATATTTTTTCAGAGATAGATGCAGATAAAAATTATTTTTAATTTGCAACCTGGTGGAGGTTAGTATAGATGGACTAATAGACCAAGTCCCACACACTGCTAGAAGCCAAAATATTTTTTCAGAGCTAGATGCAGAAAAAAATTATATTGAATTTGCAACCTGATGGAGGTCAGTATAGATGGACTAATAGACCAAGTCCCACACACTGCTAGAAGCCCAAATATTTTTTCAGAGCTAGATGCAGATAAAAATTATTTTTAATTTGCAACCTGATGGAGGTCACTATAGATGGACTAATAGACCAAGTCCCACACACTGCTAGAAGCCCAAATATTTTTTCAGAGCTAGATGCAGAAAAAAATTATATTGAATTTGCAACCTGATGGAGGTCAGTATAGATGGACTAATAGAACAAGTCCCACACACTGCTAGAAGCCCAAATATTTTTTCAGAGCTAGATGCAGAAAAAAATTATATTGAATTTGCAACCTGATGGAGGTTAGTATAGATGGACTAATAGAACAAGTCCCACACACTGCTAGAAGCCGAAATATTTTTTCAGAGCTCGATGCAGAAAAATATTATATTGAATTTGCAACCTGGTGGAGGTTAGTATAGATGGACTAATAGAATGATGCTATGCCCAAAAGGTTTTACTTCACTAGGTGCAGTAAAAAAATTGGTATTCTATACACAGGTGGTGTAGCTTGCAACACAGATAGGCTACTCCACTGACTAACACACTCTGCAATAGGCCAAAAAGATTTGCTTTGCTAGATTTAGCCAAATGCTGTGAAAAAACTTGCACAGCACTGGCACAGACCTGCTGGCAAAAACTGATAGGAACTGATGTAACTTAGTCCTGAAAAGGACTGCAATTACAATTAGTCTTTACTCCCAACCTATCTATTTAAGAGCACAGACCTGCCTGATAAAAGTTGTAGGAAATTATGTAACCTAGTTCTTAAAAGGACTGCAATCACGACTCTTTCCTACTCCCAAGCTATCTGTAGATTTGTGCGAAAATTGGCTTAAAATTAACAAGGTATAGCGCACACAGCAACAGCGGTGCTGTCTAACACGCAGCTGCAGCAGTGAGAAAATGGTGGCGAAAGGGAAAAATGGCTGGGTCTTATAGGGAAAGGACATGTGACATACACTGCCAATGACACATGCCCTTGCTTGTGTGAATAAAAGCACTTCGCTCCGTGTGTGTGCTGCTGATAGGCTGACAGATTGCACCTCCCCACTGTAAATGCGGGAAAGAGAAAAAAAAATGGAGATCTTCATTATTCCTGCAGAGATCCATCCCCTGCCCCTCCCCCCGCCCCGCTGTACACTCAAACTGCGTATTAACATTAATTTTCAGCATTACTGAGAAAAAATCCAGTTATGATTTTGGTGCACGAACAGTTATCGAACATAACCTCGAACAGCCGAATTTTTTTCAAATCGTTCGTGTTCGCCGAACGGCTCGAATACCGCCCAAAACAGCTCGAATTTGAGATTGGCGAACAGTTCGAGTTGAACACCGCTCATCTCTAGTCCGCACTTCTTCAGTCTTCCGAGCGGATGAAGAGATTTGCTGACAAAAGACCTCTGGATCCGCCTCAATTCCATCCGGGAGACAAGGTTTGGCTCTCCTCCAAACATGTGCGGCTCAAAATACCCTCCTACAAGCTGGGTCCTCGGTTCATCGGTCCATTTGAGGTCCTTAAACAGATCAATCCAGTAGCCTACAAGTTGAAGCTTCCACCCACCTTACGCATTCCCAACTCCTTCCACGTATCTCTCCTCAAACCTGCTGTCTTTAACTCTTTCTCCAATAATTCAGGTACTCCTCCTGCTCCGGTTGCTGCTGAGGACGTTTTTGAGGTAGAGAATATTCTGGCCACCAAGAGGGTAAGAGGGAAAACCTTTCTTCTGGTGGATTGGAAGGGGTTTGGCCCAGAGGAGAGAACTTGGGAACCCAGGGAGAACATTCACGCCCCTCTTCTCCTTGAAAAATTTCTTGCCAGCCTAAAAAAGAGGGGGCGTAAAGGGGGGCGTACTGTAGCATCGGCGTCTCTGCCCCCTGAAAGGCAGAGACGCAGTCCTTCTCACCTCCCCGCTCCTTGCGCGGCATCCTCCAGCGCTCCTCTTCCTGCTGATGTCGGCGCTCTGCTTCCCGGGCACTGTGCTTAGGGCGCGCGCTCGCTCCCTCGCTCTTAAAGGGGCTGCACGCGCCGTCCTAAGGAGTCCCCGGCCAATAGCCGGAGGACTTCCCATATATAAGGCACCTCCTCCAAAATGGAGGTGCCCGAGCAAAAGTTGTTGCACAGTTACTTATCTCTGCTTCAGCCCCCAGGTTCCGTTGCTAGCCTGACTCCTCATCCTGCCTGCCAGCCTGTTATCTACCCGTTACCTGCCGAGCCTGCCAGCCCACTCACCTGGAGCGCTCACCTGTTACCTGCCTGATACCTGCCTTGTCTGTCAGCCCGCTCACCTGGGAGCACCCGCCTGTTACCTGCTGAGTCCGTCAGCCCGCTCACCTGGGAGCGCTCACCTGTTACCTGCCTGTTACCTGCCTCGTCTGTCAGCTCGCTCACCTCAGCTAACCAGAGACTTATGCCTGCTTGCTGTGTCCATCCGTCATACCGGTCAGTCCCAGCCATCTGACCCGTGGGAGCCACCTGCTCTCTTACAAGGTCGTCCCCAGAGTAGCACCTTGTCCCTCTGCCCGGATCCTCCCTGGTCACGGAGTCTTTAGCCGCCGTCCGACCAGGGTCGGTTCGGGTTGATACTTAGTTACGCCCCTCTGGGTCCCTCCTTGCATCTTGCAGCAAAGGCAAATAAAATAATGGGATGCATTAAAAGAGGCATAGATGCTCATGAGGAGAACATAATTTTACCTCTATACAAGTCATTAGTGCGACCACACTTAGAATACTGTGTACAGTTCTGGTCTCCGGTGTATAAGAAAGACATAGCTGAACTAGAACAGGTGCAGAGAAGAGCGACCAAGGTTATTAGAGGACTGGGGGGTCTGAAATACCAAGACAGGTTATTACACTTGGGGTTATTTCGTTTGGAAAAACGAAGGCTCAGGGGTGACCTTATTACTATGTACAAGTATATAAGGGGACAGTGCAAAGACCTTTCTACTGATCTTTTTACTCTGAGGCCTGAGATTGGGACAAGGAGGCATCTTCTACATCTGGAGGAAAGAAGGTTTAATCATAATCACAGACGCGGATTATTTACTGTAAGAGCAGTGAGACTATGGAACTCTTTGCCGCATGATGTTGTTATGAGTGATTCACTACTAAAATTTAAGAAGGGCATGAATGACTTTCTTGAAAAGTATAATATTACAGGTTATATATACTAGATTCCCTGATAGGGCGTTGATCCAGGGAACTAGTCAGATAGTCGTATGGAGTCAGGAAGGAATTTTTTTCCCCAATTTGGAGCTTAGTGTTGCCACATGTTTTTTTTTGCCTTCCTCTGGATCAACATGTTAGGCTATGGGTTGAACTAGATGGACTTAGTCTTCCTTCCACCTTAAAAACTATGTTACCATGTTACTATGTATACTATGTTGCAGATGTGATATATAATATATGAACAAAGTTATTATGAAAGAACAATCAAATATGGCAAAAGGAACAAAGGTGCAATTGTTCCTAAACACTCATAATGCCACAATATCACAACATATACATAAAGGGCCAATAAATATTCCAGAGAGAGAATATATATACACTGCTCAAAAAAATAAAGGGAACACTCAAATAACACATCCTAGATCTGAATGAATGAAATATTCTCTTTGAATACTTTGTTCTGAACAAAGTTGAATGTGCTGACAACAAAATCACACAAAAATCATCAATGGAAATCAAATTTATTAACCAATGGAGGCCTGGATTTGGAGTCACCCCCAAAATTAAAGTGGAAAAATACACTACAGGCTGATCCAACTTTGATGTAATGTCCTTAAAACAAGTCAAAATGAGGCTCAGTATTGTGTGTGACCTCCACGTGCCTGTATGACATCCCTACAACGCCTGGGCATGCTCCTGATGAGGTTACGGATGGTTTCCTGTGGGATCTCCTAGCAAACCTGGACTAAAGCATCCACCAACTCCTGGACAGTCTGTGGTGCAATGTGACGTTGGTGGATGGAGCGAGACATGATGTCCCAGATGTGCTCAATCGGATTCAGGTCTGGGGAATGGGCGGGCCAGTCCATACCTTCAATGCTTTCATCTTGCAGGAGCTGCTGACACACTCCAGCCACATGAGGTCTGGCATTGTCCTGCATTAGATGGAACCCAGGGCCAACCGCACCAGCATATGGTCTCACAAGGGGTCTGAGGATCTCATCTCGGTACCTAATGGCAGTCAGGCTACCTCTAGCGAGCACATGGAGGGCTGTGCGGCCCTCCAAAGAAATGCCACCCCACACCATTACTGAACCACTGCCAAACCGATCATGCTGAAGGATGTTGCGGCAGCAGATCGCTCTCCACAGCATCTCCAGACTCTGTCACGTCTGTCACATGTGCTCAGTGTGAACCTGCTTTCTTCTGTGAAGAGCACAGGGCTCCAGTGGCGACTTTGCCAATCCTGGTGTTCTGTGGCAAATGCCAAGCGTCCTGCATGGTGTTGAGCTGTGAGCATAACCCCCATCTGTGGACGTCGGGCCCTCATACCACCCTAATGGAGTTGGTTTCTAATCGTTTGTGGCCTTCTGGAGGTCATTTTGCAGGGCTCTGGCAGTGCATCTTCTGTTCCTCTTTGCACAAAGGAGGAAGTAGCGGTCCTGCTGCTGTGTTGTCGCCCTCCTACGGCCCCCTCCATGTCTCCTGTTGTACTGGCCTGCCTCCTGGTAGCGTCTCCAGCCTCTGGACAATACGCTGACAGACACCGCAAATCTTCTTGCCACAGCTCGCATTGATGTGCCATCCTGGATGAGCTGCACTACCTGAGAAACTTCTGTGGGTTGTAGAGTCTGTCTCATGCTACCACGAGTGTGAAAGCACAACCAACATTCAAAAGTGACCAAAACATCAGCCAGAAAGCATTGGTACTGAGATGTGTCTGTGGTCCCCACCTGCAGCACCACTCTTTTATTGAGGGTGTCTTGATAATTGCCAATAATTTCCATCTATTCTCTATTACATTTGCACAACAGCATGTGAAATTGATTGTCAATCAGTGTTGCTTCCTAAGTGGACAGTTTGATTTCACAGAAGTTTGATTTACTTGGAGTTATATAAGTGTTCCTTTTAATTTTTTGAGCAGTGTATATAGGGCCCCATACATAATGTAAGGAACGGTAGCATATAATCATTTTAGTTGTATAACAAAGCTAGGCAATGCCGCAATGTCACAACATATACTTAAGAGGCCAATAGATATGCCAAAACAATATATATATATAGGGCTCCACACAAAATGTAAGAGTCAGTACCATATAGTCATTTAAGGTTGTATAACACAACTAGGTAACAAGTATTACTATAAAATCTGTGTGCCTAGTCTAATTAAAAAAAGGGGTCCAAAGATGTTATGATGATACGTTTGTCTTTTACAGGTTAACAAGATTACAGTCTCTCTCGGGGACACAAGAGTCTATTTCGGGAATACGACCATAGAAGACATAGTGGTAATAGGCAGCAGGGCCGGCGTCAGCACCCGGCGCACCTGGGCAAGTGCTGGGGCCCTGAGCAGGCAGAGGGGCCCACTGGCGGTCGCGCACCCCGCCGGGCTATGGGCGGAGGAGAGTGTTATGTTCTGCTACCAAAGCTAAGGAAAGAGAGGAGATCTGTCCCTACTATAAGACTCAGCTGAATCCCTACGATGTAACAGGGAACCTGATCCTGCGATCAGACCTGCTAAAGTCCTAATCTAGTCTGTACGGAGACCTATAGATGTGAGGAGGGAATCCCTACAAGTACTAAGGACTGGGAGGAATATGGGACACCTCCTAACAGAAATAGTAGCAGACAGACGAACAAACAAAATAGATAGAACATAGAGGTCCGTAGACCAAGCAAACTAACAGAGTTAGATACAGAGCACAGGCTAGCTAGAAAGTAGATATACAATGAAGTCCAGCAAAGCCAGAAGGGCGGAGCAGGATTAAATAGGCCAACAAGGTCATGTGACCAGCAAAGGAAAAAAAACCTAACAGCAAGGTTCTAACAGTACCCCCCCTTCTAAGAGGATCCTCCGGATCCCCTAGGACCAGGCTTATCAGGAAATCTCCTGTGAAACGCTCTGATAAGTCTGGACGCGGAAACATCATCTGACCTCACCCAAGAGTTATCCTCGGGTCCGAAACCTTTCCAGGCCACAAGATACTGCAAACTACCTCTATACCGTCTAGAGTCAAGGATGCGAGAAATTTCATATTCCCCGTCCTCCACCACCGGAGGAACAGAGGCAGAGGCGTCACCATCCGACACAACAGCTTTTTTTAACAGAGAGACATGAAAGACCGGATTAATTCTCCAGGAGGTAGGAACCTCCAACCTAACAGCAGATTGGTTGACAACCTGAAGCACCTTAAAGGGCCCAACAAACTTGGGACCCAATTTCTTAGAAGGAATCCTCAACCGCAGATTCCTAGAGGACAACCAAACCATGTCACCAACAGCGAACAAAACCTCCTGTCGTTTCCTATCAAAGTAGTCTTTAGATTTTCTGTTGGCCTCCTGAAGATTACCACGCACATCCGTCCAAACTCTTTCCAAATCACCGGAAAAATTCTCCTCCTCAGGCACGGCAGATCCCAACTTGGAGAACGACCCAAACGACGGATATCTCCCAGAACAACAAAAAAAAGGCGAACAACCAGCAGAAGAAGATGTATGATTGTTCAGAGCAAATTCGGCAAGTGGCAGAAACTCAGACCACCCCTCTTGATTGTCTGCCACAAAACAACGCAAGAACTGCTCAACATCCTGGTTTTTCCTTTCTGTCTGGCCATTAGATTCAGGATGATATCCGGACGAAAACGACAAATGAATTCCCAACCTGTCACAAAAGGCACGCCAAAAACGAGCCACGAACTGAGGACCCCTATCAGAAACAATGTCAGTAGGAACGCCATGAAGTCTGACAATTTCCTTGACAAAGGCCTTAGCGAGAGTTTTAGCGCAGGGCAGTTTGACGAAGGGAACCAAGTGACACATCTTGCTACAACGGTCCACGACCACCCAGATGACAGTAAAACCCTCAGAGGAGGGAAGGTCAGTTATAAAGTCCATAGCCAAATGTGTCCAAGGAGCACTGGGGACCTCCAAAGGACAAAGCAACCCCGCAGCAGGAGTATGTGAGGACTTAGATCTAGCACATATAGTACATTGGCGCACCCACTTAATGACTTCCTTCTGCCATCCAGGCCACCAAAAACTGCGACCCACCAGTCTCTTGGTCTCAGAGATTCCAGGATGACCTGCCAACCGAGATTCGTGACACTCAACAAACAAATCTCTCCTAAAGGTCCCAGGCACAAACAACCTCCCATGAGGAGTGTTAGATGGGGCATTCTCCTGAGCTTTAAGAATCTCATCTTCCAAAACGGAGTCTAAAGCAGCTATCACAACACCTTCTTGTAAAATGTTTTCCTCTTTCTCAGCACCGACTATGGGAGAAAAACTGCGAGACAAGGCATCCGCCTTAACATTCTTAGTACCAGGGATGTAAGTAACGGAGAAATTAAACCGCGAGAAAAACAGTGCCCACCTAGCCTGACGGGCATTCAGGCGCTTGGCAGCATCAAGATATATCAGATTTTTATGATCCGTAAGAACCTGAACGGGAAATTCCGCACCTTCCAAGAAGTGGCGCCAGTGTTCAAATGCGAGTTTAATAGCCAATAATTCCCGATTACCAATATCGTAATTCAGTTCAGTCTCCGAAAATTTTTTTGAAAAAAAGGCACAGGGATGTAATCCATCCCCGTTATCCTGAGACAATACTGCGCCAACCCCCACAGAGGAAGCATCAACCTCAACCAAAAACGGCCTAGTAACATCAGGCTGCATAAGGATGGGAGCAGAGGTGAACCTCTCCTTGAGATACACAAAAGCTTCAATGGCCTCAGAAGACCACTGAACCGCATCAGCACCTTTCCTGGTGAGATCAGTCAGAGGTTTGACAATACTAGAAAAATTTTTTATGAATTTTCTGTAGTAATTGGCGAAACCCAAAAACCTCTGTATCGATTTCAAACCAATAGGCCTAGGCCATTCCTGCACAGCCTGAACCTTAACCGGATCCATCTCAAAACCTTTGCTGGAGATAATGTAGCCCAAAAAACTAATTCTCTGTACAGCGAACTCACATTTCTCCAGCTTAGCAAAAAGCGAATTGTCCATTAGTAACTGTAATACCTCACGCATGCTCCGCCAATGAGACTCCAGATCTGGCAAATAAATCAAAATGTCATCCAAATACACAACCACATTTTTACCGATCAAAGGTCTAAGGATGTCATTAATCAGATTCTGAAAAAATGCAGGAGCATTAGTAAGACCAAAAGGCATAACCAGATTCTCAAAATGACCCACAGGAGTGTTAAAAGCAGTCTTCCATTCATCACCCTCCTTCATGCGCAACAGATTGTATGCCCCCTTAAGGTCAATTTTAGAGAACCACTTGGCCCCCAATAACTGGTTAAACAGATCAGGAATCAATGGCAGTGGGTAAGGATTGCGTACAGTAATTTTGTTAATCTCACGAAAATCCAGACAAGGACGTAAACCGCCGACCTTTTTTTTTACAAAAAAAAAATCCAACCGCCACAGGAGACTTAGAGGGCCTAATGTGACCGGCGGCCAAACTTGTCTGTATGTATTCCTCCAAAGCCTTCCTCTCAGGAATGGTAAGGTTAAATAAACGACTTTTAGGAAGAGTCGCTCCAGGGACAAATTCAATAGAACAATCATAGTCTCTATGGGGAGGCAAAACCTGCGATTCCTTCTCAGAAAAAACTCTCCAAAAATCCTGAATAGGAACAGGCAATTCTCCCCTATCCAAAGCTGCAATACGCCCGTTACAACACTTGTCATAACATTTATGGCTCCAGGATTTAATTTCACTGGTAGACCAATCCAGTACAGGATTGTGAAATTTTAACCAGGGTAAACCCAATATTACTGGAGAAGGCAAGTTATTCAACACTACCAAATCCAATTTCTCATGGTGAACACCATTAATAGTGAGAGGAAATTCACTGACCTTGAGAGTAATATTCTTCAAAGGGGAGCCATCCACAGAAACCACAGCAATGGGGGATGATAAAGGTTCAGGTTTTAAATTGAGTTTTTCCACGAATCCCCCATCAATTACATTCAGTGTAGACCCGCAATCAACAAACACCCGAAATTCCATTAATTTTTCCTGAGCAATCGTGGAAGCAGCTAAAAATATACCCTTGGAATTTAAACAGGCAATACGGGCGTGACTGACCATTTTTTTTTCTTTCTTCATACGAAGCTCACAGCCTTTAATCAAATGACCAGATTTTCCGCAATAGAAACACAAGCCTTCTGAAAAACGACGGTCTTTTTCTTGAGAGCGAGGTGCCACCGATCCAATCTCCATCGGTTCACCACTGTTAGTACACACATTATCATAACCAGAAACTGACATAGCAGAGGATTTGCTCTCATTAACCCTAGCACGCAGTCTTCTATCCACCCGTATAGCTAATTGCATAGCCTGTTGCAAATCCTCAGGTGTAGGATAAGCAATTAGCAGGTCTTTAACCCTTTCACTGAGCCCAGCAAGAAATAGACTTTTCAGAGCAGAATCGTTCCACCCTGTTTGAGTGGACCAACGACGAAAATGAGTACAATATTTTTCGACATTACCTGATCCTTGTTTTAAACGTCTCAACTCAGTCTCAGCTGATGCCACACGGTCAGGATCATCATGTAATAGTCCTAAAGCAGAAAAAAAACTATCCACTGATCTGAAGCATGTATCACTAGGTTGCAAAGAAAAGGCCCACTCCTGAGGCTCTTTGCGCAAAAGTGACATTATGAACCCTACGCGCTGGGATTCATCCCCAGAGGACTTGGGTCTCAAACGAAAATACAATAAGCAAGCATTTTTAAATGAAAAAAATTCTCGATGTTCACCAAAAAATAAATCCGGCAAACATACCTTAGGCTCCAAGAAATATGCTCCAGGACAGTTACTCACGTGCTGACGGAGCTCGGCCACTTCCAGAGAGAGTCCCTGCAGGTGTTTAGCCAAATCCTGAACCGACACCATGATGGAACAAAAAAAAAAAAAAATCTTTCCTTAGAGAATTTGCAGGCTGGACTTACTGTTATGTTCTGCTACCAAAGCTAAGGAAAGAGAGGAGATCTGTCCCTACTATAAGACTCAGCTGAATCCCTACGATGTAACAGGGAACCTGATCCTGCGATCAGACCTGCTAAAGTCCTAATCTAGTCTGTACGGAGACCTATAGATGTGAGGAGGGAATCCCTACAAGTACTAAGGACTGGGAGGAATATGGGACACCTCCTAACAGAAATAGTAGCAGACAGACGAACAAACAAAATAGATAGAACATAGAGGTCCGTAGACCAAGCAAACTAACAGAGTTAGATACAGAGCACAGGCTAGCTAGAAAGTAGATATACAATGAAGTCCAGCAAAGCCAGAAGGGCGGAGCAGGATTAAATAGGCCAACAAGGTCATGTGACCAGCAAAGGAAAAAAAACCTAACAGCAAGGTTCTAACAGAGAGCAGTGTCAGCGCCCGCCCTTCTCCCCCGCTTGCTCAGGGCCCCGGCAGCCGGATACTTACCTCTCCCCGTGCCTCCGCAGATCCGCTGTCTTCCTGCTCTGCGCTCCCTGTGACGTCTCAGGTCAGAGGGTGCGGTGACGTCTTTCCACCGCGCCCTCCCCCTGAGCCATCACAGGGAGTGCAGAGCGGGAAGATACCTGCGACGCTGGAGTCCGGACCCGAGCAGCGGGCAGCAGGTGAGGAGGAGGGAGGTGAGTATTTGATTTTTTTTTTAATGTATGGAGGCATGGGGCATAATATGGGGGGGTGACATCCTGCATGGGGCATAATATGGGGGGGGTGACATCCTACATGGGGCATGATAGAGAGAGGGGGTGACAGCCTGCATGGGGCATTATAAAGAGGGGGGTACATCCTGCATGGGGCATTATAAAGAGGAGGGGTGACAGCCTGCATGGGGCATTATAGAGAGAGGGGGTGACATCCTGCATGGGACATTATAAAGAGAGGGGGTGACAGCCAGCATGGGGCATTATAAAGAGAGGGTGGTGACATCCTGCATGGGGCATAATAAAGAGAGGGGGGTAACATCCTGCATGGGGCCTTATAAAGAGGGGGGGTACATCCTGCATGGGGCATTATAAAGAGGAGGGGTGACAGCCTGCATGGAGCATTATAAGGGAGGGAACAGCCTGCATGGGGCATTATAAGGGGGGGGCAGCCTGCATAGTGCTTTATGTGGGGGGAGCAGCCTGCATGGAGCATTATAAGGAGGGGGGACAGCCTGTATGGGGCAATATGTGGGGGGTAACAGCCTGCATGGAGCATTATAAGGGGGGGGGGACAGCCTGTATGGGGCATTATGTGGGGGGTAACAGCCTGCATGGAGCGTTATATGGGGGCCAGTATCCTGTATGTTTGTTCGTCTGTCTGCTACTATTTCTGTTAGGAGGTGTCCCATATGAAGTCTGACAATTTCCTTGACAAAGGCCTTAGCGAGAGTTTTAGCGCAGGGCAGTTTGACGAAGGGAACCAAGTGACACATCTTGCTACAACGGTCCACGACCACCCAGATGACAGTAAAACCCTCAGAGGAGGGAAGGTCAGTTATAAAGTCCATAGCCAAATGTGTCCAAGGAGCACTGGGGACCTCCAAAGGACAAAGCAACCCCGCAGCAGGAGTATGTGAGGACTTAGATCTAGCACATATAGTACATTGGCGCACCCACTTAATGACTTCCTTCTGCCATCCAGGCCACCAAAAACTGCGACCCACCAGTCTCTTGGTCTCAGAGATTCCAGGATGACCTGCCAACCGAGATTCGTGACACTCAACAAACAAATCTCTCCTAAAGGTCCCAGGCACAAACAACCTCCCATGAGGAGTGTTAGATGGGGCATTCTCCTGAGCTTTAAGAATCTCATCTTCCAAAACGGAGTCTAAAGCAGCTATCACAACACCTTCTTGTAAAATGTTTTCCTCTTTCTCAGCACCGATTATGGGAGAAAAACTGCGAGACAAGGCATCCGCCTTAACATTCTTAGTACCAGGGATGTAAGTAACGGAGAAATTAAACCGCGAGAAAAACAGTGCCCACCTAGCCTGACGGGCATTCAGGCGCTTGGCAGCATCAAGATATATCAGATTTTTATGATCCGTAAGAACCTGAACGGGAAATTCCGCACCTTCCAAGAAGTGGCGCCAGTGTTCAAATGCGAGTTTAATAGCCAATAATTCCCGATTACCAATATCGTAATTCAGTTCAGTCTCCGAAAATTTTTTTGAAAAAAAGGCACAGGGATGTAATCCATCCCCGTTATCCTGAGACAATACTGCGCCAACCCCCACAGAGGAAGCATCAACCTCAACCAAAAACGGCCTAGTAACATCAGGCTGCATAAGGATGGGAGCAGAGGTGAACCTCTCCTTGAGATACACAAAAGCTTCAATGGCCTCAGAAGACCACTGAACCGCATCAGCACCTTTCCTGGTGAGATCAGTCAGAGGTTTGACAATACTAGAAAAATTTTTTATGAATTTTCTGTAGTAATTGGCGAAACCCAAAAACCTCTGTATCGATTTCAAACCAATAGGCCTAGGCCATTCCTGCACAGCCTGAACCTTAACCGGATCCATCTCAAAACCTTTGCTGGAGATAATGTAGCCCAAAAAACTAATTCTCTGTACAGCGAACTCACATTTCTCCAGCTTAGCAAAAAGCGAATTGTCCATTAGTAACTGTAATACCTCACGCATGCTCCGCCAATGAGACTCCAGATCTGGCGAATAAATCAAAATGTCATCCAAATACACAACCACATTTTTACCGATCAAAGGTCTAAGGATGTCATTAATCAGATTCTGAAAAAATGCAGGAGCATTAGTAAGACCAAAAGGCATAACCAGATTCTCAAAATGACCCACAGGAGTGTTAAAAGCAGTCTTCCATTCATCACCCTCCTTCATGCGCAACAGATTGTATGCCCCCTTAAGGTCAATTTTAGAGAACCACTTGGCCCCCAATAACTGGTTAAACAGATCAGGAATCAATGGCAGTGGGTAAGGATTGCGTACAGTAATTTTGTTAATCTCACGAAAATCCAGACAAGGACGTAAACCGCCGACCTTTTTTTTTACAAAAAAAAAATCCAACCGCCACAGGAGACTTAGAGGGCCTAATGTGACCGGCGGCCAAACTTGTCTGTATGTATTCCTCCAAAGCCTTCCTCTCAGGAATGGTAAGGTTAAATAAACGACTTTTAGGAAGAGTCGCTCCAGGGACAAATTCAATAGAACAATCATAGTCTCTATGGGGAGGCAAAACCTGCGATTCCTTCTCAGAAAAAACTCTCCAAAAATCCTGAATAGGAACAGGCAATTCTCCCCTATCCAAAGCTGCAATACGCCCGTTACAACACTTGTCATAACATTTATGGCTCCAGGATTTAATTTCACTGGTAGACCAATCCAGTACAGGATTGTGAAATTTTAACCAGGGTAAACCCAATATTACTGGAGAAGGCAAGTTATTCAACACTACCAAATCCAATTTCTCATGGTGAACACCATTAATAGTGAGAGGAAATTCACTGACCTTGAGAGTAATATTCTTCAAAGGGGAGCCATCCACAGAAACCACAGCAATGGGGGATGATAAAGGTTCAGGTTTTAAATTGAGTTTTTCCACGAATCCCCCATCAATTACATTCAGTGTAGACCCGCAATCAACAAACACCCGAAATTCCATTAATTTTTCCTGAGCAATCGTGGAAGCAGCTAAAAATATACCCTTGGAATTTAAACAGGCAATACGGGCGTGACTGACCATTTTTTTTTCTTTCTTCATACGAAGCTCACAGCCTTTAATCAAATGACCAGATTTTCCGCAATAGAAACACAAGCCTTCTGAAAAACGACGGTCTTTTTCTTGAGAGCGAGGTGCCACCGATCCAATCTCCATCGGTTCACCACTGTTAGTACACACATTATCATAACCAGAAACTGACATAGCAGAGGATTTGCTCTCATTAACCCTAGCACGCAGTCTTCTATCCACCCGTATAGCTAATTGCATAGCCTGTTGCAAATCCTCAGGTGTAGGATAAGCAATTAGCAGGTCTTTAACCCTTTCACTGAGCCCAGCAAGAAATAGACTTTTCAGAGCAGAATCGTTCCACCCTGTTTGAGTGGACCAACGACGAAAATGAGTACAATATTTTTCGACATTACCTGATCCTTGTTTTAAACGTCTCAACTCAGTCTCAGCTGATGCCACACGGTCAGGATCATCATATAATAGTCCTAAAGCAGAAAAAAAACTATCCACTGATCTGAAGCATGTATCACTAGGTTGCAAAGAAAAGGCCCACTCCTGAGGCTCTTTGCGCAAAAGTGACATTATGAACCCTACGCGCTGGGATTCATCCCCAGAGGACTTGGGTCTCAAACGAAAATACAATAAGCAAGCATTTTTAAATGAAAAAAATTCTCGATGTTCACCAAAAAATAAATCCGGCAAACATACCTTAGGCTCCAAGAAATATGCTCCAGGACAGTTACTCACGTGCTGACGGAGCTCGGCCACTTCCAGAGAGAGTCCCTGCAGGTGTTTAGCCAAATCCTGAACCGACACCATGATGGAACAAAAAAAAAAAAAAAATCTTTCCTTAGAGAATTTGCAGGCTGGACTTACTGTTATGTTCTGCTACCAAAGCTAAGGAAAGAGAGGAGATCTGTCCCTACTATAAGACTCAGCTGAATCCCTACGATGTAACAGGGAACCTGATCCTGCGATCAGACCTGCTAAAGTCCTAATCTAGTCTGTACGGAGACCTATAGATGTGAGGAGGGAATCCCTACAAGTACTAAGGACTGGGAGGAATATGGGACACCTCCTAACAGAAATAGTAGCAGACAGACGAACAAACAAAATAGATAGAACATAGAGGTCCGTAGACCAAGCAAACTAACAGAGTTAGATACAGAGCACAGGCTAGCTAGAAAGTAGATATACAATGAAGTCCAGCAAAGCCAGAAGGGCGGAGCAGGATTAAATAGGCCAACAAGGTCATGTGACCAGCAAAGGAAAAAAAACCTAACAGCAAGGTTCTAACAGAGAGCAGTGTCAGCGCCCGCCCTTCTCCCCCGCTTGCTCAGGGCCCCGGCAGCCGGATACTTACCTCTCCCCGTGCCTCCGCAGATCCGCTGTCTTCCTGCTCTGCGCTCCCTGTGACGTCTCAGGTCAGAGGGTGCGGTGACGTCTTTCCACCGCGCCCTCCCCCTGAGCCATCACAGGGAGTGCAGAGCGGGAAGATACCTGCGACGCTGGAGTCCGGACCCGAGCAGCGGGCAGCAGGTGAGGAGGAGGGAGGTGAGTATTTGATTTTTTTTTTAATGTATGGAGGCATGGGGCATAATATGGGGGAGTGACATCCTGCATGGGGCATAATATGGGGGGGGTGACATCCTACATGGGGCATGATAGAGAGAGGGGGTGACAGCCTGCATGGGGCATTATAAAGAGGGGGGTACATCCTGCATGGGGCATTATAAAGAGGAGGGGTGACAGCCTGCATGGGGCATTATAGAGAGAGGGGGTGACATCCTGCATGGGACATTATAAAGAGAGGGGGTGACAGCCAGCATGGGGCATTATAAAGAGAGGGTGGTGACATCCTGCATGGGGCATAATAAAGAGAGGGGGGTAACATCCTGCATGGGGCCTTATAAAGAGGGGGGGTACATCCTGCATGGGGCATTATAAAGAGGAGGGGTGACAGCCTGCATGGAGCATTATAAGGGAGGGAACAGCCTGCATGGGGCATTATAAGGGGGGGGGGCAGCCTGCATAGTGCTTTATGTGGGGGGAGCAGCCTGCATGGAGCATTATAAGGAGGGGGGACAGCCTGTATGGGGCAATATGTGGGGGGTAACAGCCTGCATGGAGCATTATAAGGGGGGGGGGACAGCCTGTATGGGGCATTATGTGGGGGGTAACAGCCTGCATGGAGCGTTATATGGGGGCCAGTATCCTGTATGAAGCGTTATAAGGGGACCAGTATCCTGTATGGAGCATTATATGGGGGCCAGTATCCTGTATGGAGCTTTATAAGGGGACCAGTATCCTGTATGGAGCGTTATATGGGGCCATTATTCCGTATGGAGCCTTATATGGGGGCCAGTATTCCGTATGGAGCCTTATATGGAGGCCAGTATTCCGTATGAAGCCTTATATGGGGGCCAGTATTCCATATGGAGCCTTATAGGGGGGCCAGTATTCTGTATGGAGCCTTATATGGGGGCCAGTATTCCGTATGGAGCCTTATATGGGGGCCAGTATTCCGTATGGAGCCTTATATGGGGGCCAGTATTCCCTATGGAGCCTTATATGGGGGCCAGTATTTCGTATGGAGCCTTATATGGGGGCCAGTATTCCGTATGGGGCCTTATATGGGAGCCAGTATTCCGTATGGGGCCTTATATGGGGGCCAGTATTCTGTGTGGAGCGATTCGCCGGTTTCTGAGCTATTGTGGAATTTACAATAGATATCACTCATGTAATGTAAGAAGTGAAATCTTTGCATTGTACTATATATATAGATTTCTCAGCGGTATCTGTGCATCATGAATCGTGGTATGTGTTATAGGGGCACACTGAGACTCTTTCGCCCGGGGCCCAGAAAAACCTGGAGCCGGCCCTGATAGGCAGGAACCATCTCTCCAAAGGTAAGTAACTTTGATGTTTCATAAGATGACAGGGAGGATATATAGGGTATCCTTACTATAATGTAAAGGCAAAAAATAAAAATTAAACGCACACATAGAACACCAGGGTTAAAAGAGTAGAGATCACAAGAAAGGTGAGATATTAATAAGTCTAATAAGGATAGTGTCTTCCACTTAGGTTCCCCGTTATTGGTCTGGATATTGGGCCACTCCTACATCCACTGGGGCGCGTTGCGAGCAGACATGAAGCAAGATGGAAGGCAACTCTGCATCCCAAAGGACGCAGCCACTTTGCGGTGGCTTAGGTTTAGGGGGATGGGCTGGAGCAGGGTATTGCAGGAGGTAAACAAATTTGTGCGTTTAGATCGCCCCCTGGACATATTGCTATTGCACGTAGGGGGTAATGACCTAGGTGTTTGGCCATTTAGGGAACTAATTAGAGATGTCAGGCATGATTTTTCACAGCTTTGGGCATCTTTTCCGGGGATGGTAACAGTCTGGTCAGAGACTGTTCCCCGTAACAGTTGGCGAAACGCCAGGTTGACTGAAAGTCTGAACAGGGTGCGGAAGAAAGTGAATAGGGCAGTTTCAAAATTTGTCTCTGGGAACGGGGGAGTATTAGTCAGGCATTTCGGCTTGGATGAGCGACGGAGTTCATTTGAAGAATAATGGGATTAACATATGGTCATCAGCGTTGCGTAGAGGCATTGAACAGGTAATTTCTATAAAAGGAAGGGGGTCTCGAGTACTTTAAGGTGTCAAGTACTCTCGTGGTGGCATGCGTAGGGTCCTTGAAGTTGGTGATAAATTGGTATAGGAGTGTCCACAGGACATGGATCCCTTGCTTATATGTGTGGTATTGGGGTCTGGTGATTTGTGGGACTTACGACAAAGGAATGTCGAGTCCCGGGTGGGGCGGTTTCAACCATTTTGAATGGTGCTTCCAAGTCTGTAGTGTGCGGCCGGGAACAAGTGGAGTTGTGTCATTGAAACTGTTTTGAACCCACCCCCGCTTGTTCGGGAGCTTCATGGTGCTCCTGAGCCTGCAGTGCATGGCTGGGAGCAAGTGAAGTTGTGTCACTGGGATCACCAGACCCCTTCTTAGCTTCAAGGACCTTAACGAATCTTTGTGTATATAGATATACAAACACGTTTTTTATTATTACGTTAATAAAAGGTCACTGCTGCCAATTACATCCAAGCCATGGTGTTTGTTATTTTTGGGGAGGGTTAGAGTTAAGATGGGGGGTCAATGCACCTTGAATTGATGATACCAACATCATGGTTCAGTGCTGCTAGTCTGGGGGTGGCATCTTCTGCATTTACCACAGCTAGCAGCTAGAAGCCATTCACTGACTATGGTCATCAATAATTTGTTTAGAAATGATCAGCTCCATTGTCAAAGACCAGTGCCACTCTCACTGGACAGCTGTATTGTGTATGGGCTGTCTACTGATGTGTGAGTACACCAGTGTCAGTATGATGAATACATTAGGATTTTGTGTACTGCATGGCGCCAACATATATTGCTGCGCTCTGCAGGTTTTATCACTGATCACTTCTGGTCCAATCCCCAATGGAGCTCACAATCTAATTCCCCTATCTCAGACAAATGAGGGCCATTTATAGGAAACTAAATAATGGTTTGTTTACATGGACCTGCGGGCGGCACGTTATGACCGCTGATCGGCTGTCATTAGAATGCAGACCGAAGTAAGAGATGCTCATTGAGCGATCTACACTTGCTCGCTCAGGGCCCATAGGCTGCTCAGCAGCGTGAATGTGATCTACACCGGATATTTTGTGCTGCACAAAAGATTATTTCACAGACCAATGAGCGTTTTTGCTTTTTATATGGCAAGGTAGTCGTGAAATGAGCATTAATGTATGAAGGGTGCCATGCATTCCAGAATAAGGGATGAGGGGGGGCCATGCATACCAGGATAAGGGATGAGGGGGGGCCATGCATACCAGAATAAGGTATGAGGGGGGACC
Organism: Phyllobates terribilis; assembly: GCF_046119375.1. Classification (NCBI taxonomy): domain Eukaryota; kingdom Metazoa; phylum Chordata; class Amphibia; order Anura; family Dendrobatidae; genus Phyllobates; species Phyllobates terribilis. The sequence continues at coordinate 820,405,392 of NW_027362763.1, forward strand.
ATGCATACCAGAATAAGGGATGAGGGGGGGTCATGCATACCAGGATAAGGGATGAGGGGGGCCATGCATACCCGGATAAGGGATGAGGGGGGCCATGCATACCAGAATAAGGGATGAGGGGGGTCATGCATACCAGGATAAGGGATGAGGGGGCCATGCATACCAGGATGGGAGGATGGGGGATATTAGTACAGAATTGGGGGACATTATCTTTATAACAGTGTTAGCAGCAGACCCCCTCACCCCTTAACAGTGCATCATGAACACATTTTTTGCTTACATTTTTTTTTCTTTTTTCCTCTTCTAAAACCTAGGTGCGTCTTATGGACCAGTTCGTCTTATAGTCCGAAAAATACGATCACATACATATACTCATACACAGCTCGGCGTAAATGAGTACACAAGCTTTGAAAATAAGATTTTAATCAATGTGTCACTAAATACAAGAACATTCTCCAATTTTTACAAGAATGAGTTTCATATAACATTTTATTAACCCATAGCATGAAAGTAAGGTTAATACTCGTAGGTTATATATAATATATATAAACACTAACAAAAGTCAGAGTGCCAGGCTTCCCAAGTAAAGATAAAGCCTTAAATAGAACAAGAAAAATGGAGACAGCACACCAGTTGAAAAAGTGAAATAAGTGCTATTAGCCCATAATGGCGACATTTCGCTTCTAAGTGAGAACCTTTCTCAAGAAGTACAGAATTGCATGTGCATACCTTATAAAGAACGTCAATTACAAAAAGGGTTTAACAATAATTACACAAGAAAGAGCATATCCCATCATATATAGTAAGATATACATACAGTGAATGACAATTCATAATGGTGACATTGGAATAAAGTGCATTATGGTGACTACAATAGAAAAGCAATGTAAATACATGGAAAAAATAACATATTAATTAAGAAACAGCTGTATATGACTAATCATGCCATGACTCACTCCATTCTATTTTGAAAACAGCGCCAATATCAGCGACCTACTACATTAATGCGCAAGTCAGAAAGAAGAAAGGAAGGACATAAGGGGTATTTCGTGCATGCGCAAAGACGCTATGAGGTTTCCGCCGCCATCTTGGTAAAGGAGAATCAAACCATCATCTGCACATGCGTCAGAGTATCCTGACGTTACAGCAATACAGCCGGCTGACCAATGATACAAGACAGAAAGCCTGCATGCGTCCTAAAGTGTGGGATCACACCAGCTCCATTTGGATAAAGGATTTGAATTAATATGTGCCAGAAAAGTAACATTAAATCATTAATGAGGAATAGTGATAAGCGAGTGACGCGCCCCTGGGGCAGTGGGGTACTCGGCAGCCGGGCCGGTGGATGCTGGAGGGGGATATCACGGTGGCTGGCCCGGTCCGTGGCCCAGGGCGGTCAACAAAAAGAAAGGGGTTTTGCGTTTATATGGGGTTATGGAATAGTTTGTGACGCCACCTGTGGTGACTGGTAAGGTCTACCAGTGCTGCGACAGTCCTCTGAGGCAGATGTTAGGGCAGCTTATGATGGAACGGCTCCCCACAGGTGGAGCGGGCCTCAGGGCAGCGTGGGGAAATAGATGGTGGTACAGGTGAGAGACGGCCAGGACGGTTCAGGGAGAAATGACAGACACTCACACGGGGGTTCGCTCCGGTACCTTTACTGGTGTAGATGCAGGTATGGTCCAGGGTACTCGGTACGAAGGGTGCACTTCTGGACTCTCCCCAGTGAGCAGGTATAGGGCCTCCTGATCTGTTACTTTTACTTGCTAAGCTTCTGACCTGCCTGGAGCTAGGCCTGGCTTAATTACTGTCTCTCTCTCTCTCTTGCACCTGCTGACCTGGTGGTAGGTCCTTCTCTTGGAGATCACTCTCCCTGGTCGCTGGGGCCTCCGTGACTCCTAGCCCTGGTACGGTTGTCAGCATTGGTTGACCTGGGACTTGTAGGGACTTGTAGTCCTCCAGTTATCCGGTGGTCCCTACTGGGCATAAAGGGACCCTGTAGGCACGGACCCGGTGTCCGGTGTATAGTTAAGGGTGAGCCTGGTACGCTCCTTTGCCCCCTCGTTGCTTCTTCTCCCCTCTCGCCTTCGGCCACACTCGGGGCCCTCACTAGGCTTCAACTCGTGCTGTAGGCCTTGGTTCGCCTAAGCACAGCAGCCAGCATTCTGCGTCTTCACTGGTCTAAGTGCCAGCACACTCTCTCCTCTCACAGACTAAAACTAACTGAGCTGCCTGGCTCCACCCTCCCTATATATATCCCTAATGGCTCCCTCTGCTGGTCTGAGGTGGTAGGGTGGAGGTGTGTGAATGTGTGAGGGCCTCTTGTGGAGAAGTCCATCCATGCACCTGGGCCGTGGGGCACTCGGCAGCCATGCTTCTGGTTGCCGGGGGATATCACGGTGGCTGGCCAGGTCCGTGACCCAGAGCGGTCAGTAAAAGGGGGATAGATATGGGGGATTTGGACAGTTCATGACGCCACCTGTGGTATGCGGCTAAGGGGTGCCGCCGCTGTGAAGCAGTCCTCTGGATCTGGTGTTACGGCAGCAGGGATGGTGTGGATCTCCACAGGTAGAGCTAGCTCCAGGGCAGCGTGGGGTGTAATGGATGGTGGTGCAGGGGAGAGACGGCAGGACGGTCCTGGAGGAAAGACGGACACTCACACCCGGGGTAAGCTTCAGTACCTTTACTGGTGATGCTGTAGGCATGGTGCAGGGTACTCCAGGTGAAGGGCGCACTTTTGGACTCTCCCCAGTGAGCGGGTATAGGGCCTCCTGATCCGTTGCTTTCTTCTCTAAGCTTCTGACCTGCCTGGAGCTAGGCCTAGCTTGGTTACTGTCTCTCTCAGCACCTGCTGACCTGGTGGTAGGGCCTTCTCTTTGGAGTGCACTCTCCCTGGACGCTGGGACCTCCGTGACTCCTAGCCCTGGTACTGTAGCCAGCGTTTGGTGAACCCGGGACCTGTAGTTCTCCAGGGGTTCCGGTGGGTCCTACTGAGTATAAATGTCCCTGTAGGCGTGGACCCGGTGACCGGTATATATATCGGGGTGAGCCTGGTATGCTCCTCTGCCCCCTTGCTACTTCTTCCTTCTCCTCTCGCCTTCGGCCCACTCCAGGCCCTCACTAGTCCTTCACACGTGCTGTAGGCCTTGGCTCGCCTAAGCACAGCAGCCAGCTCGCTGCCTCTTCAATGCTCTCTGAGCGTCAGCACGCTCTCTGCTCAACTCTGAGCTCTGTCCCTCTCTGTCTCTGAACACTAATCTGAGCTGCCTGCCTCCACCCTCCCTTTATATATCCCTATCAGGGCTCCCTCTGGTGGTCTGAGGTGGTAGGGTGGAGGTGTGTGAATGTGTGAAGGCTTCTTGTGGAAAAGTCCATCCATGCACCCTTCTGGGTTCTGTGGCACCAGTGCACAGCAGGGCGCCACACGAGCATGCTCGTTTAACCCTTTAACTGAGCATGCTCGGGTGCTTATTGGGTAGCTTCGGCGTGCTCGTATATTATGATCAAGTCCATGCGTCTGGGGGGGTTTTCTGTTTGGATTAAGTCATGTGTCATTTTTGGGGATCTTAAAGAAGTTGTCCACTACTTTATAAGAACCCCCCAATGTATCCTCCCAGGGCCCAGAAGTGTTTTTGTAAATACTTTGCGGTATCTTTTCTGCCTCTGAGCGGCGCTATCGCTGGCTGCTCAGAAGCATCACGTGAACCGTCACTGATGTCACGTCAAGTGAGGCATGACATCAGTGACGCGCTCCCTGCGGTGGACGCTGGGTTGTGAGCGGGATTACCCCGTGCGTCACACCCAGCATCCACCGCGCGTTTTCCCAGTGAATAAGGAGAGGGAGAGCGCGTGGTGGATGCCGAGTGTGACGCGCAGGGTAACGCGGTGGAACACGGAAGAGGGACCCTCGGCTGCAGCCTGGACTTGTCGTGACTTCAGTGGATGTCAGAGCAGGCTGCAGCCGGGGGTCTCGTGATGCCTGTGAGGCAGAAAAGACACCACAAGGTATTTAGAGAAACACTTATGGGCCCTGGGGAATACATTGGGGGATCATATTTAAATAAATATGTATAAAGTCCTACTTGCATATTATATTTTCTCTTTAATTATGTTACTTTTCTGGCACATATTAATTCAAATCCCTTGTCCAAAAAGGACTTCCCAGTCGACTCATGAGTAAGGTTGTTTACTGTAAATTTTGCCCACAGTAAGTACTTAACCCAGTCTTCCTGATTCTCAGAGATGAAACACCTGCGATAAGTCTCAAGATTTTGATTTACATGTTCCGTCTGACCAATGGATTGGTCAAATGAATCCCCAGCCAGGTGCAGAAAGTCCTCCAAAACTTGGAAATAAACTGCACCCCCAGTCTGAAACTATATCAGAAGGAATAACATGCAGTCTTACAATCTCCTTGAAAAAGATCTGTGCAAGAGTCTTGACATTAGGTAAGGTAGTGAGCGCAATGAAATGCGACATCTTGCTAAACCTGTCTACTACTGTCTACTACCTGTCGGGGCGTATGGTGGTGGTCTGCACTATTGAGCACAAACATGGGTAAGATCTAATAGCATATTATGCTCATACCTTTTTACCATATGGTGGTATATCATTCTATATGGCGGTACATTTAGGCTTGGATAATAGCTGTATCGGTTCACATGAGAAAACTTTAATATATCCCGATACACATGATGGTATAGAGAGCTCCATGTTTGTATGAGTACAGTTTATATCTTTGTGTAAGATCTTGCTAGACATATCACTATTGTGTGGGCCATACAACCTGTTGTTACTTGTTACATCCTCTTTGGTGTCATCTCTTCTGTTGTTGATACACTGTATGAGTATTCAGACAACCTTATTTTTATATGAATTAAATAAAAGTTAATTTTTTATACGTTTCTTGTCGGTGGTACTTTTGGCTGCTTTGCATCCAAAATTTAGGTTTAATATTCGCAATCCACTGCATTATATTCTTCATTATTAATGGGGAGACTGTGATTGAAGTATATCTCCAGCCATTATGCACTATATATGCTTGTTGAATATTGTATTGAGTACTCGACCAGTGAGCATATGGGCGTCACACCTCTGGATTACAACGCATGGAAAATGTGGTTACGCCCCCGTACTGTCACTGTCAGCTTCACCATAGCCCGATTATTAATATTATTTGCAGCCACCACCATCCAGCTTTGCGTGGGCTATGTCTGGTAACTATAGTGTGGACCTTCTCATCTGTATATATATTCATCTGCCTTACTAAGGAGTACTTATGGTTGCCTTAGACTTTATTGATACATGCACTTGCACTTTTTTACTAAGTTAAATGCCTCGGCAATGTGTTCAAGTCACTTTTCCCTGCATAGCGGAGTTGTAACTTCCATTAATATACATGCTCATTCTCTATTGATATTTTAATGATAGTGGCTTATTTATATTTACTTGTATTTATTAAGGGGGCATGTGTGTGTGTGTATATATGTCTCTCTGCATATAAATGAACCGTGGAACAGCAAAACCACAGTTATAATTTACCGGTGTATACCAGACTTTTTTAAATATATATATTTGCGGCTGAACAGTGAGCGACACACTCAAACTGTTTAGATTAGATATAAATGGCCCATGGAACTGCAAAACCACACTTCTATTTCTCTAGCCTACACCAGACTATTTTCAACAGATATATTTGTGTCTGAAAAATCAGAGACACACTTTTTTTTTTTTTGGGGGGGGGGGGGGACACCAAAAGGTTAATAAGACAGGTATTTGTACAGTGTGAAGGAGGAAAAAAAAGAGGATTTAGATGAAAAAAAAAGGATTTTTACTGGCCCCCGAGACCTGGAGCTAAGTCCAGCAATTTCAGCAACAGGAGCACACAGAACTGTAATGCAGCATTTGCTGGTATAACCACTGCGTCTCCTATACAGCCTGCCTGACTGATATCTGGGATGAATATTAGTCCTGAGAAGGACTGTTTGTTTGATCTGGCAGCCTTTACAGACCCTACACTAACTATTTGGCAGGATATATCTCTCACTAAATCAGCAGCGCTTTCCCTACACTGTCTGATCCGGAGCGACTGTGTCCAAGATGGCGGCGCCCGGTTTTAAATACTCGAGGTGACACTGTGCGGCTAGCCAATCAATGTAATGCCCACAAACAACATGGCTGCGGCATTACAGTGACTGGCTGGCAATCCCTGCATTTTCATTGGCTCTGTAAAGAGCGCCAAACATGCAGTGCGGAGACCCAAGCTCCCGCCCGAGTAACCCGGAAATGCTCGGTGCTTGCCGAACATCCCGAGTAGCGTGATGCTCGGGTGAGTACCGAGCAGTGTCGAGCATGCTCGCTCAACACTAAAATTTACCAGTAGCAACAGGTACAATGTATTACAAAAGGAATATCACAATCTCAGAATCACTGGCAGAAGTTGAAGGATTTCAAAGTCATTACCACATAAAGTGAAGAGTCAGACTTGAAAAGTGGGGCTGTCAGGAAGGTTAATACTGATTACCACGAGACTGGGTTAAGAAACATGGAATGATAATGTGCAGTACGAAGTAGGCTCCTCGACCGAAGATACTTTGTCTGTATAGTAATGAAACACTTATTAGTCAGGGTGAAAATTTTTTATATATACATATATATTACATGCTCACCATAAATAAATAGACACATTTGAAAAGTTATTGGATACAAGAACAATTTCAAACATTTTGAAAAGACTAAGTTTCATAGAACATTTTGTTTAATCCAAAACAAGAATCTGAACCCAACCAAAACCCCTATGAGGAATTCTGAAGAGACAAGTTAAGCATCACTCTCTATCCAGCATCCAGGCTCTAAAATAGGTTGTTCTTGATGAAAGGGAAAAGATAGATGTTGCAATATGTCGCTAAATTGTTCAAACTTGGTGCTGTCCTCAAAGGTCACGGAGGCAGTGGCGTACCGCCAATGGCGGCAGGCCACGCCACTGCTATGGGGCCCGTGACTGGAAGGGGACCCGTGAGCCGGGAGGGCCCCAAGTAGTGTGGGAACCAGGAGGATAGGTGAGTATTGGGGGGGAGGGAGGCTGCGGCGACAGAGGAGCGGGTTGCAGCGGTGGAGGAGCGGGCACAGGCAGTAGCCGCTGCTGCAGCTACCTCATGTGCCCGCTGCTAAAGGGACATGAATATTCCCTCTTCTCTACGCCCATGGGCATGGAGAAGAGGGAATATTCATTCTCTTAAGTAGCGTCCAAGGAGGAGCACTGAGCCGCGGCTCCTGCTGTCAGTGCCCGCTGCTAAAGAGAAAGCATATTCACACTTCTTCACACTCATAGTCCCGGCGTGGAGAAGCGTGAATGTGCCGGCAGCAGCAGCTCACCTCGGCTTCTGAGAGCGCGCACTGCTGAGATGCCGACATGAGTTGCTGCAGACAGGTGAGGAAGGAAGGTGAGTATAAGTGTTTATTATTTTATGTGTGCAGTGATTGGGGTCATACATAGTAGGATTGGGGAATGAGGAGGCTACACATACCAGGATTGGGGGATGTAGAGACAACACATACCAGGATTTGGGGGGGATGTGGAGAGGCCACACATACCAGGATTTGGGGGGGATGTGGGGAGGCCACACATACCAGGATTTGGGGGGGATGTGGGGAGGCCATGACGCGCCCCAGAGCCATGGGGTACTCGGCAGCCGGGCCTATGGATGCTGGCGGGGGATATCACGGTGGCTGGCCCCATCTCATGCTACACATAACACATCTGCATCTCTGGCTGCTATGGGCATAAAAGGGGAAAAACTTATGGTGTGGCCCCCATGCTCCCCTGACCTCAACCCCATTGAGAACCTCTGGAGCATCATCAAAAGGAGTGTCTATGATGGCGGGAGGCAGTTCACATCTAAGCAACAGCTCTGGGAGGGTATTCTGTCCTCATGCAAAACAATTAAAGCAGAAACCATCCAAAACCTGACAAATTCAATGGACGAGAGAGTTCAGAAGCTCCTTTCGAACAAGGGGTCCTATGTGCAAATGTAACATCACCTAGAATAAAGTTTTGAGTTGAAAACTGTTTGATTTCAGTTTGTAATAACCTGCTAATGTTTATAATTTCAAAAATGACAATTTTTTTGTTCTTTATTAAAATGAAAAGGTTGAAAACTCTACTGTTCATAATAATTTGGAACATGCATTTTGAGTGCAGTTTGAGTTTTTTATTTTTTTTTAAATATACTGTTATCATAGGCAGTTTGTACAAAAACCTTTCAATTGTACTCTAATAGTTATTTGACTGGAAAATTACAATGACTGCAATTCATATAGGTAATTTGGGAAAATCTGAGAAAATATTATTTGCATAATAATTTGGAACACAGTGTACTGGTTGGCGACACTTCTAGACCCACGCTACAAGGAGAACTTTCTGTCTCTTATTCCTACGCTGGACAGGCCTAATAAAATGGTGCAGTACGAGAAGGCCCTTGTTGTGGAATTATTAAAAAAATTCCCATCTGAAAACGCTGACGGCAGATGTCACAATTCGTTGGACAACCAAGCAGTACAGGTGAGAGAGACACATGCAATCCAGCAGAGGCAGGGGAATACTGTCAAAGTTCTGGGACAGTTTTCTCAGACCCTCCCATCGCACAGGCCCTGAGGCGCAGGGTACTCTCCCAAGGAGGAAAAAGTTTCTGAAGATGATGAGGCCACACCAACGTCCTCTGTGATTCCTCTGTGCCTTATAATTATTGGGTATTCAAGCTGGACACATGGCATGAACTGGCTCTCTACGCCTTGGAGGTCCTGGCCTGTCCTGCCGCTAGCGTTTTGTCAGAGGGGGTTTTTAGTGCCGCTGGTGGAATTACAATCGATAGGCGCATCCACCTGTCAACTGAAAATGCTGACAGGCTGACTGTTATAAAAATGAACAAGGGCTGGATTGGGCAAGACTTCTCAACACCACCGAATGATAGCAGAGTAACATAAACTCAAATACAGTGTCTTTTTTTTGGGAGGTCTAACTCTATTCCCATGCACCTCTGTCTTCACACTCAGACATGGGTATATGCTTTCTGATTTTGTCTATTTGCTCTTGTCCTCATCCTTCTCCTCGTCCTCCACATCCCCCTCCATATCACTACCATATCTACCATATCAGCATATGTACGTTTCTTGCAAGGGACATTGGAATTCCTCCAAATTTTTGGCAGCCGTTGCATTCATTGCATAGGCAAACAGTATGGGAGACCCACTTCCTAATAATGGGAACATTGTTTTCAGGAGGCCCTATGACCTCTTTGTCTCTTGCAAGGGGCATTGGAGTTCCTCCAAATTTTTGCCAGCTATTGCATTCACTGCCTGGGAAAACAGTATGGGAGACCCACTTCCTAATAATGGGAACATTGTTTCAGGAGGCCCTCCGACCTCTAGGTCTCTTGCAAGAGGAACTGTATTTCCTCACAATTTTTGGAAGCCATTGCATTCACTGCATAGGCAAACAGTATGTGAAACCCACTTCCTAATAATGGGAACATTGTTTTCAGGAGGCCCTGTGACCTCTAAGTCTCTTGCATCTTGCAAGGGACATTGGAGTTCCTCCAAATTTTTGGCAGCCATTGCATTCACTGTATATGTGACTCGCCCCCTGGGCCGTGGGGCACGCGGATCCGGGCGATAGGGGAACGATGGGGGTAGTAGTAGTGGCGGCCCGGTCCCGCGGCTCAGGGTGGTCAGGCCAATGGTAGTCTGCTACGTGCTTCAGATAATGTCCGACTACGCCACCCGTGGATTGCGGTTATTAGGAACCGCCGCTGCATGCAGACCGCTGGGGCTGATGAGGTGTGCAGCTAGGGTAGTGTGACTCCCCACGGGAAGAGTGCGGCCCCAGGGCAGTGTAGTGGATGGTGGGAGTGATGGTGGTGAAGGTCCCAGTACCGGTAGTGCCGGAGGAGCGAAGGAGCACACGGACAACAAGTTACAGTCCAGGGTCTTTACTCACAGGTCGTTTGTCCCGGGTCACTTCCGTCGGCAGTGACCGCCCGAGCCGTGCTGCGTCCACCAGGTGAGGGGCTCGGTCAACTCCCAGGCAGTTCAGGAGCATGGCACAGGACCCCCTTTAATCCTTTCTCTGGCCTGCCTCACCAGTGACCCACTTTTGTCCAGCTGCCGCGGACTCGTGTGGTTAAACATGGGCCCCGTCCTCCGCTGTCCTATATGGTGCCTTCCTAGCAGGTTTGATGAGGTGTCGCACCAATAGATGATCACGACGACCGGTCTTTGGCTGAGGGTAGTTTCTCCTCCACCAACTTGGGATCCGGTACCCTTAATCTGCCTGACCCTTCACCCTGGATTCTTGTGGGTTCTTAGGGTCCCTTCCACCTTCATGTTCCTGAGCCCTTCTGTTTCTCTCTCTCTTTCTTTGCAGTTCCTTTCTGTTTCTGTTCCTTTCTGTTCCTTTCTCTTGGAGCTGAGATGAGCCAAAATCTCAGCTCCCCTTCACCTCCTCCTCGGCCTCTCACTAGGCCCTTCTGGAGTAGAGCTCCTACAGAGCCTCTACTCCCTGTCTTCTCCTCTCTGGACAGAACCTAGATCTAAGATGGTGCCCACCTTTTATACCTCCCTCTGACCATGAGCCCAGGTGACCAGCAACCAATGAGCTCCTTCCTACGCTCAGGAACCAACCCCTATCTGCCCCTACAGCACTGGGTGTTCCACCCCCCCTCCCCACTCCAGGCAGGGACATAGTCGGTCGTGCCTGCACTTATGTCTTGTGGGAGCACCGTTGAGCTGTCCCTCGGAAATGGGGTGTGTGTGCTGTATGCAGCTAACTGAGCCCTGGTCCATACTCCATCCTTACCTGGGAGTAGAATATCACACCTCTGGTCTGAGGTGCAATACCCCTGTAGCGGCCGAACCCTCGGGGCACTACATTCCCCCCTGGTAAAGCACAGCACGTCCTCGGGCTGGAAAAGAGCAAAAACAGATAATTACAGGACATGCAAAACTTTTTCAATAACTTTCACATCAGAAAACAGGTAATACGGTTCAATTCCCTTTATGGGAAACACTTTTCTTTTCTTGTCACTATTATAAAACACTTTGCTAATGCCTCTGGAACTCTTTTGTCATATAAAACATCTTGTAAAACATTTGCATTATTACCTAGCAGCATATAAAACTTTCTCATGTAAAACATTTTTAAGTAAAGCACATTCTTGGATTCTTGGATCTCGACCAGGTAAAGGTGCAACAGTCCAGTAAATCTTGAGGTAGACGTTGCAGTCTTTTTTATAAAACCAGTAGGGGGCGCTTTAGGAAGCGCAACTATGTACAAGGGATTGGCCGTTCCCAGTCCTCGGCCGGTTTTAGGGAGAGGAATGGCTGCTCACAGTCCTCAGCCTGGTAAAGGGAAGAGGGATGGCTGCTCTCAGTCCTCAGCCAGGTTACTTAGGTGATAGGGCAACGGTCAAACAGTGCTATATCAGTCCCAATGGGGACCACACTTTTCTGGAAACAGTCCCACACAGTTCCTTTGTACCCAGACGGGTAACTATTTACATTGGCGCTTCTTCTTACTTTCTATCGTCGTCCTCCATATGCGCCTTGCTCCTCCTCGTCATCTTCAGGCCCATCCGGGTCCTCTTGATACTCAGCGTCTGAGTAGTGTTGTTCCTCCTCCTCTACTACTCTGTGGACGTGGAGGGCGTACCATCCCTTCACGCCTTGGTGTCGGGTGTAAGACACCACATCCTCTGGAAACAGATCTCGCCCTCGATGATGCTCCGGCAGGTGGCTCTCCACATCTCTCCTCGTCACGAACACATCGCTGATGGTCTCAGGGTCTCGGATGAAACCGCAGCCATGTTCCATGTGAAATTTCACGACAGTCCCGGTGACTCGGGGACCGCGGGCAGCTCGGGGATCTCATCGGGCCTTCATCTTCTGCTCCGCGCTTTGGGCCTGCAGCTTCTCCTGTTTCATGCGCCGCTCCCGCTGCTCCCTCTCGAACACCTCCAGCTGTTGGCGGCAGTACTCCCGTCGACGGGCGGCGTACGGGGGCGCTAGGCCTTGCGACCGGGCCTGCGATTGTGGTCTGCTGATCACGGTCGTGGTCAGAGGGCACGGCGTGGGGCGGGGCTCACTGGCAGCGTGGACGGCCTGGGGGCCGGTTGATGGCGGTGGAGGCACGGTGTCGACGGCGGGTTCAGGTACGTTGGGCTCCGCAACAGGGTGCAGGGGCAGGTCGGCGGCCCCAGGGTTCGGGGTAGGGGCGTCTCCGTTACCTGCCTCTGCTGTCGCGGCCTCCTCCGCGGCGTCGTCCTCGGCCTCCGCTCTGCTTTCACTGCCCTCGGTGGCTGGTGTGCCGCTGGATGTCGACGGCACCTCCTGCTGCAGGATCACGGCCCGCCGGGCCATTTCTTCTTTCCACCCGGCAATCACGTCCCGCTGTGCCCGGACCATCCTCCGGTCCAGCTCCTCCAGCGCAGCCCACACATACTCGGGGTCTTCCTTGGGGAGGTGTGCTAGCAGCTCCGTGAAGCTGCATGGGGATTCGGCCTGCAGCAGGCCACGCGCCAGGGTGCTGGAGCTGGTTCCTGTCTCTATCTTTGGGTGTGGCCTGGCCAGACTGATCCAGACTGCACCCTGCCCCACAGTTTTCTTCTCTTCCCACCCCTATTGGGGGTGGTCCCGGGGCAACTTGGTGACAATCACTTTCAGGGGCAGTGCCCCCACCTTGATGGACATCTCCACAGCCGTGCTCAGGGCTGTTGGGGGCGGGCTCTTTCTTTGGCGCCATTCTGGGACCTGGCCCACGATGGGAGGTGGCTTCCTGTTGTCTTTTGGCGTGCACATTATGGCGCTCGTTCTTCTGCGGCGGGCGCCATCTTTCGTACAATAAAACAGTCTTTTTTCAGGCGCGCAATACCCGCTTGTGGCGGGTGGGTAACGATCCTGCCGACTACGCCAAAGCTGACTCGCCCCCTGGGCCGTGGGGCACGCGGATCCGGGCGATAGGGGAACGATGGGGGTAGTAGTAGTGGTGGCCCGGTCCCGCGGCTCAGGGTGGTCAGGCCAATGGTAGTCTGCTACGTGCTTCAGATAATGTCCGACTACGCCACCCGTGGATTGCGGTTATTAGGAACCGCCGCTGCATGCAGACCGCTGGGGCTGATGAGGTGTGCAGCTAGGGTAGTGTGACTCCCCACGGGAAGAGTGCAGCCCCAGGGCAGTGTAGTGGATGGTGGGAGTGATGGTGGTGAAGGTCCCAGTACCGGTAGTGCCGGAGGAGCGAAGGAGCACACGGACAACAAGTTACAGTCCAGGGTCTTTACTCACAGTTCGTTTGTCCCGGGTCACTTCCGTCGGCAGTGACCGCCCGAGCCGTGCTGCGTCCACCAGGTGAGGGGCTCGGTCAACTCCCAGGCAGTTCAGGAGCATGGCACAGGACCCCCTTTAATCCTTTCTCTGGCCTGCCTCACCAGTGACCCACTTTTGTCCAGCTGCCGCGGACTCGTGCGGTTAAACGTGGGCCCCGTCCTCCGCTGTCCTATATGGTGCCTTCCTAGCAGGTTTGATGAGGTGTCGCACCAATAGATGATCACGACGACCGGTCTTTGGCTGAGGGTAGTTTCTCCTCCACCAACTTGGGATCCGGTACCCTTAATCTGCCTGACCCTTCACCCTGGATTCTCGTGGGTTCTTAGGGTCCCTTCCACCTTCTTGTTCCTGAGCCCTTCTGTTTCTGTCTCTCTTTCTTTGCAGTTCCTTTCTGTTTCTGTTCCTTTCTGTTCCTTTCTCTTGGAGCTGAGATGAGCCAAAATCTCAGCTCCCCTTCACCTCCTCCTCGGCCTCTCACTAGGCCCTTCTGGAGTAGAGCTCCTACAGAGCCTCTACTCCCTGTCTTCTCCTCTCTGGACAGAACCTAGATCTAAGATGGTGCCCACCTTTTATACCTCCCTCTGACCATGAGCCCAGGTGACCAGCAACCAATGAGCTCCTTCCTACGCTCAGGAACCAACCCCTATCTGCCCCTACAGCACTGGGTGTTCCACCCCCCCTCCCCACTCCAGGCAGGGACATAGTCGGTCGAGCCTGCACTTATGTCTAGTGGGAGCACCGTTGAGCTGTCCCTCGGAAATGGGGTGTGTGTGCTGTATGCAGCTAACTGAGCCCTGGTCCATACTCCATCCTTACCTGGGAGTGGAATATCACACCTCTGGTCTGAGGTGCAATACCCCTGTAGCGGCCGAACCCTCAGGGCGCTACATATGCAATAACAGTATAGGAGATCCACTCTTTAATAATGGGAACAATAAAGCATAGCCGACTGCTGGCCCTTTAAGAATAGTAAGGTTGTAAAAATAGTGTTTGTGACTTTCAGAGTCCCTCCATCATAAATGAAACAGGATGTGTCTGATGATGTTTCACACACCACATGGCCAGATAAGGTTATAAAATGTTAAAATTCCCGGTGAATGCATTTGTCACGGTTGAAAGCAATGCAAAAATGCATCAAAAACACTATGTGTGAACATAACCCAAGGTGTGGAGGAGCATTTTTATTTTTGGTTATTTATTTTGCCTTACTACCCTGGAAAGGATGTTCCTTAACATATTTCCAAGGAAAATCCTTGTTGGTTTCATTTTTGTATGTTTTATTGTGAGTCCGTAAAAGTGGCGTAATAACACTGACAACATTGTTGACAGCAGTGACCTGGGAGTCCGAAATGCTTCCTGGGTTCTTCCCCATGCTGTTCCCATGCCATTTGAGCACTGTTCCCATTGATTTTGGCAATTTTTAGGCCCTCTGCAGACCGCCGGGGGAGGGCCGCCAGAAAAATGCTCAAGTTTCCCATTGACTTACATCGGACCGAGCACTCGAGCATTTTAATTTTATCGACCCGAGCACTTTAGTGCTCGCTCATCACTAATGAAGACCAAATCAGGATTCCCCACATTTCCAAAAATTTGTGGTAGACACAAGCAAAGTGGCATCAATTTCACTACAGTAGAAATTGTAGAATTAGGAACGACACATCTTCCCCTGAAGCCAATCCAGTAGATGGAGACTAGTGTTGAGCCACCCCCGTAGTGTTTGAGTTCAGTTCGGTTCGTCGAACACCCGTGTGTTCGCCGAACTGTTCGTCGAACTGTTCGTCGAACACCTTCGAACACCGTTAAAACCAATGGCAGGCAAACAAAAACACATAGAAACACATAGAAAACACCTTCAAAGGTGTCCAAAAGCTGACAAACTGCTCAGAAGACACAACTAACACATGGAAAAGTGACAAGTACATATAGTCATGCGAAAAGAAAAGAGGTGGAGGAGTAAAAGGAGGGGGAGACACAGATATAGGCATGTCATACCCTTCTAAAATCCAAAAAGTGAGAAGCCGACACGTTCAGTCCGCTCCTGCCCGTGCCACCTCCGTGTCGCCGGGTTTGTGCCAGAGCCGCGGTGAACCCTGACGGCCAGCCCCCCTCTCCCAATACTGGTGCCTGTCCGCTGGTGGGTCGAGCGAGCCCCCCTGTGGTGGAGGCAGCTCTAAGCTTTTTAATTTAAATTGTCTCTCTAATTTGAATAAATACACTTTAAATCCATTTACAAGGATCTATTGGAGGGCAAGTCTCATGCCAGCAGCCGCGTAATTCCAGCTCCAGTAGCGTCCACTAAAGCTGCTGCAGTTAAAAAGCTTTTATAAGGATCGAGCTCAGCTGTCCACCGCAAGGCATCCTACTGCCAGTCCGAGCCCCTATGCCTTGGGGTGCCTCCTGATGCTCTTCACTGAGTATCCCGTGGTCCCGAAGCATTTCCTTTGAAAAAATGAAGTGTCCAAACTACAGGTGGTGTAGCTTGCTTAACAGCCGGGATAATCCGCTGACTAGCAGACCCTGCTACTAGGCACAAAGTATTTCCTGGGCTAGATGCAGTTAAAAATTTGTAATTAGATACTCTCGTTGGATGCTGAGAAAGCATTCCATAGAGTCTCCTGGCACGCCATATATGATTCTCTTAAAAAGCTTGGGGTAGGGGTCTAGGGGACCCTTTTATAGCCAAAATCACGGCCCTGTTTCGCAATATGTCACCTAGGCTGAAGATAAATGGAACTGTAGCACCCTGAGGGCTTGGTTGCTACAGAGGTATTGCACCTCACCCAGAGGTGTGATATCTCACTCTCAGGTAAGGATGTAGTGTGGATCAGGACCCGACACCTGCATGCATTACACCACATTGCCGTGGGGCAGGGCGACCAATATGCCCCTGAGATGGGCACGACAGTCCCTGTCCCTGGCTGGAGTGGGGGGAGGGAACACTGAGGAAGGGGAACCCTGTAGTGCAGGAGCAGGGAGGAAGCAGTTCCTGGGTGCATTGAGAAGGGAG
Organism: Phyllobates terribilis; assembly: GCF_046119375.1. NCBI lineage: Eukaryota > Metazoa > Chordata > Amphibia > Anura > Dendrobatidae > Phyllobates > Phyllobates terribilis. The sequence goes on from NW_027362763.1 coordinate 820,421,773, forward strand.
TATAAAAGGTGGGCACCATCTTAGTTCAGTGCAGAGAAGTCTGAGCAGAAGTGGCAGGGAGCAGGGGCTCTGCATGAGCTCTGCTCCAGAGTCGGGCCTAGTAACAGAGGCCCAGGCCTGGAAGAGGGAGAAGGAAGGAAGAGGAGCGGAGAAGGCTCCAGGAATGAGGAACGAAGGGATCTCAGGGGTGCGGACGGGCGAGTCGCCACCGCACGCCCGAATCCACCTGCGTGGAGGGGTCAGGCCAAAGGGGGAGACCGGTCCCCGAAACTAGTGGAGGCAGGAAACGACCCTCAGCTAGAAACAGGAGGCTGTGACATTTTATGTGGCGCAGCCCCTCGCTACACCCGCTAGGAAGGCACCACATAGGGTCAGGGAAACTGGCGCCAAGTTTACCAAGAGGAGGCCCGAGGCAGCCGGACAGAAGGGTTGGTAAGAAAGGCCAGACAAAGGACACACAAAGGGGGTCCTGTGAAGCACTCCAAAGTTATCTGGGAGTTGTCTGAGCCCCTCACCTGGTGAGCACAGTACGACGTGGGCAGCCGTTACCTGCAGACGTGGTCTGGATAATAAGAACTGTGAGTAAAGGCCCTGGACTGCATCACTGACTCCATGACATTACTGCTGCTGCCCTGCACCATCACCCCCATCCTCCGCATACACTGCCCTGAGGCTATACTCCTCCCGTGGGGAGTTATGCTACGCTCTGCTGCACCCACAACACCAGCCTCAGCGGTCTGCCCTGGAGCGACGGTTCACTCTGACCGCAATCCACGGGTGGCGTAGTCGGACATTTAAACATCAAAACCACATAAATAGTTCCGCCACTGGTTTGACCGTCCTGAGCCACGGAACCGGGTTGCCGCCACGGAGACTACAACCACCAGCATCCACCAAAAAGGGTCCGGCTCCGGGTGTCCCAAGGCCCATGGGGCGCGTCAGAACATTTTCATCACCTTTCACAATCACCAATGGGACAAGGCAGGGATGTTCTCTGTCCCCTCTCTTATACATCCTAGTGACGGAGCACCTGCTCTCATCAATTCGCCATAACCCCAATATTAGGTGGATTGAGGTGGGAGGCACCGAGTACAAGTGCTCTCTATTTACTGATGATGTCCTAGTATATATCACTCAATCACATATATCCATCCCTGCTGTTATGGCTGAAATAGATCACTTTGTTACATGGTCAAATTTTAAAATCAATGCAGCGAAGTCTGAGGCCCTCGATGTATCCCTCCCCAAATCCATATAGGATTCCATCCAGTCCAACTTTCCCTTTGCCTGGCCCTCACAGGGTATCAAATACTTAGGAATTCCTATTCATAGAGACCTCTCCCATCTATGTTATCTTAATTTTGGGCCCTTTATTGAACAACTCCATACAGACCACGGTTGGCAAGTTAGAACTGTAAGATTCACTACGTGAACCACTGGTGTTTTGTGGAAAAGCACATGTACACTGTGTTCCAAATTATTATGCAAAAAGTGTTTAGGAGTGATAAGGGAAGAATTTGTTTGTTTGTCAGTTAAACTCATTGATGGTGATGTGTGTCAGGGCTCCTTATATCACTGTAAGCAATTGCAGACACCTGTGCTAATCAGTTTGGCAGGTGTGTCCAATGAAAGGCAAGACTACTTAAGAAGGCTGTCTCACATTATTAAGCAGCCTACATTTTCTGCCAAAATGGGAAAGAAAAAGGATGTGTCGGCTGCTGAGAAGGAACAAATTGTGGAGTGTTTAGGTCAAGGCATGACTACAATCAACATTGTGCGATGATCGGGATGAAGTGTCTTGGCAATCAAGAAGTATGTAGCTGATTCACAGTACACACGTGTGCGTGCTGATAAGGGCAAATTGAGGACTCTTTCCTACAGGCAATTACGTCAGGTTGAAAGAGCAGCGGCAAAAAACCCTTGTCATAGCAGCAGACAAGTTTTTGAAGCTGCTTGTGCCTCCAACGTCCCCCGAACAACAAGATGCAGGGTCCTTCAGAGGTTTGCAGCTGTGCATACGCCATCCTGTCGACCTCCTCTATCCACTTCACACAAGCAGAAACGGCTCCAGTGGGCCAAACATTATATGAAGACTGATTTCAAAACTGTTTTGTTCACGGATGAGTGCCGTGCAGCGCTCGATGGTCCAGATGGATGGAGTGGAGGATGGCTGGTTGACACGGCTACAGCGCCAACAAGGAGGAGGTGGAGTAATGTTTTGGGCTGGAATCATGGGGAGAGAGATTGTCGGCCCCTTTAGGATCCCTGAAGGCGCTAAAGATGAACTCCATAATGTATGTGGATTTTCTCAAACAGCACTTCCTGCCATGGTTCAAGAAGAAGAACCGTGTATTTCACAGCAAGATCATTTTTCTGCATGATAATGCACCATCTCATGCTGCACATAAAACATCTGCATCTCTGGCTGATATGGGCATAAAAGGGGACAAACTTATGGTGTGACCCCCATGCTCCCCTGACCTCTACCCCATTCAGAACCTTTGGAGCATCATTAAAAGGAGTGTCTATGATGGCGGGAGGCAGTTCACATCTAAGCAACAGCTCTGGGAGGGTATTCTGTCCTCATGCAAAACAATTGAAGCAGAAACCATCCAAAACCTGACAAATTCAATGGACGAGAGAGTTCAGAAGCTCCTTTCGAACAAGGGGTCCTATGTGAAAATGTAACATCACCTAGAATAAAGTTTTGAGTTGAAAACTGTTTGATTTCAGTTTCTAACAACCTGCTAATGCTTATAATTTCAAAAATGACCATTTTTTTGGTCTTTATTCAAATGAAAAGGTTGATCGAAAAGTTTGGGGGATCTAAGAGTGTGGCAACCCAGTTGTCATGATTACTTCGAATTCTGACAATATGAGGGTCATGCTGCAGGTAGTGCAGCAAGAAGGCACTTATGTGTCTTGCGCATCTCGGAACCCCAAAATTATTTTCCGGGCTAGATGCAGCTAAATATTATTATTAATTTTAAATCTGGTGAAGCTTTAGTATAGATGGCTTAATAGGATCAGTGCTGCACACTGCTACAAAGCCCAAATTATTTTCCAGTCAAGATACAGATAAACATGATTAGTAATTTTAAATCTGGTGGAGCTTATTATAGATGGCCTAATAGAATCAGTGCTGCACACTGCTACAAAGCCCAAATTATTTTCCAGCCAAGATACAGATAAACATGATTAGTAATTTGAAAGCTTAAAACGGTTGGTAGGGTGATTTTAACCAATCATCAAGCTTTTACTCTCCCCAGGATGACACAGGGGTAGAAAAGTCGTTTCGGATCCATGATTTGTTCATCTTTATGAACGTGAGTCTGTCTACATTATCAGTGGAGAGCCGCGTGCGCTTATCTGTCAGCACACCACCAGCAGCGCTGAACACACGTTCAGACAGAACGCTGGCTGCGGGGCATGACAAGATCTCCAAGGCGTAAGTGGCTAGCTCCGGCCATTTATCCAGATTGGAAGCCCAAAAAGAGCAAGGGTCCAGTGACACAGTCGTGGCTTCAATGTTTACTTGGAGATACTCCTGTACCATCGTCTCTAGGCGTTGACTATGTGTCAGACTTCTTGTCTCCTGTGGCCTTGCAAAGGATGGGCTAAAAAAGTGGTGAAATGATTCCGCAAAATTGATGTTACCAGCAGATACTGTGGTTCTGTTACGGTTTGAGTGCTGAACACTTGACGGTCCCATGGTTGGCAAGTTGGAACTGTGAGATTCACTACGTGCACCACTGGTATTTTGTGGAAAAGCACATGTAAGATTCTGCAACAGTCTCTGCTGATACTCCTGCATGCGTGCATCCCTTTCTATGGCAGGAATAATTTCTGCAAATTTACTTTTGTACCGGGGATCTAACAGTGTGGCAACCCAGTAGTCAGGATTATTTCTAATACTCACAATTCGAGGGTCATGTTGCAGGTAGTGCAGCAAGAAGGCACTCATGTGTGTTGCGCATCCAGGAGCACCAAGTCCCTGTTGTGTTGGTGGCGAGGTAACAATCATGCTTCCTTCCTCTGTCCTCTCCCCCCAACCTCGCACAACAGAAATGTGATCAAGGTCTCCCTCATCTGATGAGTCTTCCATCAGTTCGTCCTCCACTTCTTCCTGGGCTCCTGCACCTTCCTCACTAGTTTGGCTGCTACCATGCACCCTGGTAAAACCATCTCCCCCACCCTCACATGCCTGCCGCCTTGGTGCTGCCGACCGTCTGGACCTTGCAGATGTTAGCCCTTCTGCATACAACTCCTCCTCCTCTACTTCCTCCACCTCCTCTTGTGCCACCACCTGACTCCGAATTCTGTTTAACATGTGCTCCAGCATGTAAATCACCGGAATAGTCATGCTGATAATGGCATCGTCAGCAATAAACATCTTCGTCGCCATTTCAAAACTGTGCAGAAGGGTGCATAGGTCCCTGATCTGAGACCACTCCTCCAGCGTGATTTGCCCCACCTCTGGATATCGTTGGCCCAGGCTATACGTCAGAACGTATTGCACGAGGGCTTGTCGGTGCTGCCACAGTCGCTGCAACATGTGCAGAGTTGAATTCCACCGGGTAGGCACATCGCATTTTAGCTGGTGAAGTGGCAGGCCCAACGACTTCTGTAGAGATGTAAGTCGCTGAGCTGCAGGATGCGAACGGCGAAAGTGAGCACACAGCGACCGTGCCCTCTGCAGAAGGCCATCTAGTCTGGGATAGTGGGCTAAAAATTGCTGGACAACCAGGTTCAACACATGAGCCATACAAGGCACGTGTGTGACATTGCCCCGGCGAAGGGCCGCACCCAGGTTTGCAGCATTGTCGCACACGGCCTTCCCTGGTTTCAGGTCCAGTGGAGACAACCATTCATGAAATTTGTTCTCCAGAGCTGACCACAACTCCTCAGCTGTGTGACTCACATTTCCCAGACATTTCAATGTAAAAACCGCCTGATGACGTTGAGCCCTACTGCCAGCATAGTAAGGAGGTGTGCAGGATCCCTTCTGCGCAGTTAGAAAGCTTGTGGCATGACCAGACAGGATTTGGGTGCAGGTGGAAGACCGAGAGGAGGTTGAGGAGGCAGAAGCAGTGGAGGAACTTTGACATAAAGAGGATTGACGCACAGCTCGTGGGGACGGCAAGACTTGGACAGCAGCCCCTTGTCCTGCTGTCACCATAGTTACCCAGTGCCCAGTCAGCGACATGTAACGCCCCTGTCCATGCCTACTCGTCCAAGTGTCTGTGGTGAAATGCACCCTGTCACACACAGAGTTTCTCAAAGAAGCGGTGATGTTGTGTGCGACATGCTGGTGGAACGCAGGCACACCTTTCTTTGAGAAGTAGTGCCGACTGGGCATCTGGTACTGGGGCACTGCGACGGACATAAGGTCTCGAAAATCCTCTGTGTCCACCAGGCGGAAAGGCAGCATTTCTGTAGCCAAGAACTTGCAGATGGTGAAATTCAACCTCTTAGCTTTCTCATGGCTAGGAGGAAATGGTCTTTTACTTGTCCACATCTGAGAGACCGAGGGCTGGCTATTGTGCTTAGACGGGGTTGATAAGGGTGTCCCCGGCAAACTGCTGGTCTGTGAGGAAGATGCAGGCGGACATGTTAGGTTGCCTTGATCCAAAGGTGGTGCTATCGATGTCGGACAGCGCTCAACACCAGCTGGTGTTACCACCTCCAAAGAAAATGATGACCTGCCAATCACGCTGGCTGTTGCGGGTAAAGAGGTGGCAGGTCTGCGCCCCAAAACAGGTGTGACTGCTGTCCCCCCAGTCACAGAGGATGAAGAGGCCACGGATGCACAAGATATGGCAGACGGTGGTTGGCCCGGCCGGCTAGGCCGCATTGTAGCACACTGAGCTTCCCACTGCAACTTATGCTTCATGTCCATGTGCCGGTTCATGCATGAAGTACTCAAACTATGTATTTTTTGGCCTCTACTTAGCTTTTGCTGACAAATGTTACAGATAACACGAGTTGGGTCATCTTTATCGATCTGAAAAAATGCCCAGGCTATGCAAGGCTTAGCACCCATGCGACCTGAAGAGCCACCACGACTTGTGATGAGAGGCAGAGTTGTGTTTGAGGATGCAGTTGTTGACGTGCTTCCAGTACTACGTCTCTGTCCAGGAAGGCGCAACCTGACCTCGTCGTCACTAGCATCTTCCTCCACCTCCTCTGCTGACCTCATCTCTTGGCTGACTGTGGGTTGACAGTAAGTGGGATCTCCAACCTCATCATCATCACCCTGTGCGTTATCACACCCGTCGTCCTCAGAGCCAACCTGTTCCTGCCCTGACAAAAAACTAAAGTTGTCGCTCCAATCAGGTATTTGAGTCTTATCATCGTCTTCCTCATTGTCTCCACCAACAGGAGTTACAGTTTGGGAATGAGGGTCTACATTATGGTCAGAACCTTCTGCGTCTGGTCCTGGATCCGACTCATAAAGATTCTGGGCATCAGTGCAGATCATTTCCTCGTCTGGATTCACAGAAGCGCTGGAGTTGACCTCTGATTCCCAGGCTATAGTATGAGTAAACAGCTCTGCAGACTCAACCATCTGTTCTACCTCATACTCAGACGGGCAGCTGGAGATTTGGGAGCTGTGAGGAAGCAAGTGCGATTGGGGTGACACCTTTGAGGACTGGAGTATTTGTGATGTTGAAGTTGATGTGAAGGAGAGCCCACTTAAAGGAGCACTTGATATCCATTGAAGCACCTGCTGTTTTTGTGCCTCATCTGGAATTTGTAGCGATTGGCGTGGCCGTAAGAAAGGGATCTTATCACATTGTCCGCTAAAAGAAGTAGACATTTTAGTTTGGCTGGAAGATGGTCTTTCTTCTGCAGATGTTACTGTTGCTTTAACACCTACCCCATGGACACAACCTTTTTTCCCCTTCCCAACACGCCTATTCCCCTTTCCACCAGCAGCAGGCCTTTTTCCACTCATTTTGGTGGTTAACTAATTAACAACTCTGGAGTTGTTTGCACAAAAAAACAATGGTATTAGGCCAAAACTATTGGCTGGGTTAGATGCAGAAAAAAAATATATTCAATTTGCAACCTGATGGAGGTCAGTATAGATGGACTAATAGAGAAAGTCCCACACACTGCTAGAAGGCCAAATATTTTTTCAGAGCTAGATGCAGATAAAAATTATTTTTAATTTGCAACCTGATGGAGGTCAGTATAGATGGACTAATAGAGAAAGTCCCACACACTGCTAGAAGGCCAAATATTTTTTCAGAGCTAGATGCAGATAAAAATTATTTTTAATTTGCAACCTGATGGAGGTCAGTATAGATGGACTAATAGAGAAAGTCCCACACACTGCTAGAAGGCCAAATATTTTTTCAGCGTTAGATGCAGAAAAAAATATATTCAGTTTGCAACCTGATGGAGGTCTGTATAGATGGATTAATAGAACAAGTCCCACACATAGCTAGAAGCCCAATATTTTTTCAGAGGTAGATGCAGAAAAAAATTATATTCAATTTGCAACCTGATGGAGGTCAGTATAGATGGACTAATAGAATGATGCTATGCCCAAAAGATTTTACTTCACTAGGTGCAGTAAAAAAATTGGTATTCTATACACAGGTGGTATATCTTGCAACACAGATAGGCTACTCCACTGACTAACACACTCTGCAATAGGCCAAAAAGGATTAGCTTTGCTAGATTCAGCCAAATGCTGTGAAAAAAACTTGCACAGCACTGGCACAGACCTGCCTGGCAAAAACTGATAGGAACTGATGTAACCTAGTCCTGAAAAGGACTCCAATTACAATTAGTCTTTACTCCCACAATCTATCTATTTAAGAGCACAGACCTGCCTGATAAAAGTCGTAGGAAATGCTGTAACCTAGTCCTTAAAAGGACTGCAATCACAACTATTCCCTACTCCCAAGCTATCTGTAGATTTGTGCGAAAATTGGCTTGAAATGAACATAGCGCACACAGCAACAGCGGTGCCGTCTAACACGCAGCTGCAGCAGTGAGAAAATGGTGGCGACGGGGAAAATGGCTTGGTCTTATAGGGCAAGGACATGTGACATACACTGCCAATGACACATGCCCTTGCTTGTGTGAAAAAAAGCACTTCGCTCCGTGTGTGCGCTGCTGATAGGCTGACAGATTGCACCTCCCCACTGTAAATGCGGGAAAGAGAAAAAAAAAATGGAGATCTTCATTGTTCCTGCAGAGATCCATCCCCTGCCCCTCCCCCCACCCCGCTGTACACTCAAACTGCGTATTAACATTAATTTTCATCATTACTGAGAAAAAATCCAGTTATGATTTTGGTGCACGAACAGTTATCGAACATAACCTCGAACAGCCGAATTTTTCTCAAATTGTTCGTGTTCGCCGAACGGCTCGAACACCGCCCAAAACAGCTCGAATTTGAGATTGGCGAACAGTTCGAGTAGAACAACGCTCATCTCTAATGGAGACTCAATCAGAACTGTTTACATTTCCCTAAATTAGGGCATAACTAGTGATGAGCGAATATGTTCGAAATCCGATCTCAAATTTTAAGTTCGACACGAATGTGGCACATTGGAATTCGTGATCGGAAAGGCCAGCAAAATTTGTTAAATACAGGAAAATCGGTAACATTCGGCGAATATACGTGGTTACGTGATTGCGGGGCAGCTAGTGTTTTTTACAGTTTTGCTAGTATAGTGCTTGCGTATGATGAGCTGGGAGACGTGGCAGATGAGTAGGGGGGCTGATGATAGCTCAGAACAGATCTGATCAGCGGTGACCTTTTTTTTTTTTTTTTTACCTGTAGGCGGTAACTTTAAGTCAGGAAAGTGCGGCTAGCCAATCAGAGCACAGGAAGCATCCACAGTGTCCCAGACACAAGGGTTTCTGCAATTGTCTGTTGAAATCACATGTCCTCCCTATATAAAAAGCGGCCATGATCCCTCAGCGCCATTTTATGCTTGTCACTGAAGGAGATATACGCTGCCGAGTGTGCTCTGTCCTGTGTAATGAAAGATATTAGCTAGATAGATAGGCGCTTCGGTGGAAGAGATTCTGACACAAACAGCAGGGCCTATGGCATAGGACAGTGCTGTGCACCGGTTGTACTGTCTGTGTTCCATGCAGACCTTTAATCTATTTTTGCACTTGCTAATGTGATAAAGCAAGCAAGTCCTTGAAGGCCACTTTTTGTTTTTGTGGGGTTGAAATTCTGCTATCTGCAGAGCTTGTCAGTGCAGAGCTCCTGAGTGCAGAGCACAGAAAACTTTTTTTTTCATTTGCTAATTTGATAGTGCAAGCTGTACTAACCCAGTTTGTCATTTTTTTGGTGGATGAACTTCAGCTTTATGCACAGTAAAACAAATATTTTTTTGCTGTTGCTAGCCGCAGTCCACCAAAGATTTTTTTTGTGTCGCAGACGTGTTACACTCTGCTATAAGCCATCTAAGTGCTTTTAGTGGCGGTGAAATTCATCTGTTTTCAGAGTAAAAAAAAATAGATTTTTTCTGTTGCCAGACAGAGTCCAAATATATACATGTTTTTGCAAACGTGTTACGCTCTGCTATGAGCCACCTAGTACTTTTAGTGGCAGTGAAATTCAGCTGTATTCAGAGCTTGTGATGAATCAAAAAAATCTAGTTTTTGCTGTTGCTAATGTTATATAGTAGCCTAGATCTGAGTTTGAAATAGTTTGGAGAACATCTCTTATGTTATACAGGCCTCATCCACAGTTAAAAAATGCTTTGTTTGGTTGCTAACATTGTACAGCAGGGAAATCTCAGTTTGAAATAGTTTGGAGAATATCTCCTGTTATACAGGCATCATCACCAGTAAAATAAATACAGTGGGGGAAATAAGTATTTGATACCTTTCTGTTTTTGTAAGTTTGCCCACTGACAAAGGCATGAATAGTCTATAATTTTAAGGGTAGGTTAATTTTAACATTGAGATATAGAATATCCCAAAAAAATCAAGAAAATCACATTGTATAAATTAGATAAATTTATTTGCATTTTGCAGTGAGAAATAAGTATTTGATCCCCTAAAACCATTATGAGTTCTCTGGCTCCTACAGACCAGTTAGATGCTCCGAATCAACTCGCTACCTGCATTAAAGACAGCTGCCTTACATAGTCACCTGTATAAAAGACTCCTGTCCACAGACTCAAATAATCAGTCAGACTCTAACCTCTACAACATGGGAAAGACCAAAGAGCTTTCAAAGGATGTCAGGGACAAGATCATAGACCTGCACACAGCTGGAATGGGCTACAAAACCATAAGTAAGACGCTGGGTGAGAAGGAGACAACTGGTGGTGCAATAGTAAGAAAATGGAAGAAATACAAAATGACTGTCAATCGACATAGATCTAGGGTATCATGTAAAATCTTACCTCGTGGGGTATCCTTGATCAAGAGGAAAGTGAGAGATCAACCTAAGACTACACGGGGGGAACTTGTTAATGATCTCAAGGCAGCTGGGACCACAGTAACCAAGAAAACCATTGGTAACACATTACGCCTTAAAGGTTTAAAATCCTGCAGTGCCCGCAAGGTCCCCCTGCTCAAGAAGGTACATGTGCAGGCCCATCTGAAATTTGTCAATGAGCACCTGGATGACTCTGAGTTATTGGGAGAAGGTGCTGTGGTCAGATGAGACAAAAATTGAGCTCTTTGGCATTAACTCAACTCGCTGTGTTTGGAGGAAGGATGAGTACAACTCTAATAACATCATCCCAACCGTGAAGCATGGTGGGGGAATCATTAGACTTTGGGGATGCTTTTCTGCAAAGGGGACATGACGACTGCACCGTACTGAAGGGAAGATGAATGGGGTCATGCATCGCGAGATTTTGGTCAACTACCTCCTTTCCTCAGTAAGAGCATTAAAGATGGGTCATGGCTGGGCCTTCCAGCAAGACAATGACCAAAAACATACAGCCAAGGCAACAAATGAGTGGCTCAAAAAGAAGCACAGTAAGGTCATAGTGCGGCCTAGCCAGTCTCCAGACCTTAATCCCATAGAAAATTTATGGAGGGAGTTGAAGCTCCGAGTTGCCAAGCGACAGCCTCAAAATCTTAATGATTTAGAGATGATCTGCACAGAGGAGTGGACCAAAATTCCTCCTGACATGTGCTCAAACCTCATCAACTACAATAAATGTCTGACTGCTGCCAACAAGGGTTTGGCAAAAAGTATTAAGTTTTGTTTGCCAGAGAGATCAAATACTTATTTCTTACTGCAAAATGCAAACAAAATTATAGAATTTATACAATGTGATTTTCTTGATTTTTTGGGGGATATTCTATCTCTCAATGTTAAAATTAACCTACCCTTAAAATTATAGACTGTTCATGTCTTTGTCAGTGGGCAAACTTACAAAAACAGCAAGGGATCAAATACTTATTTCTTTCACTGTACTTTGTTCGGTTTTTAAAACTATACAGCAGGAACATCTCAGTTTGAAATAGTTTGGAAAAAATCTATGTTATATAGGTGTCATCCACAGTAAAATAAATTATTTTTTCGGTTATTAACGTTATACCGCAAGCCATATTTTACCTTGTCATTAAGTGCTGCTGAAGTTCAGGTGTGTGCAGAGCTGTTGCAGAGGAAAAAAAATCAAATTTTGTTATGCTAATAGCATGCTCCTACTACAGTATCTGAGCAACATGAGTGGGAAAAAGAGAGGTCGCGGTGGAAGGGCGAAAAGGCTTGGTGTTCAAGGTATAGGTGGGGTAGGTGGTAATGTTAGTGAAAGCACTAGTGAGCACCCCAATTACCCTTGCTTCCCCCCATGTCACAACTGTCCAAGCGCCAAACTGACTGTAGCGAACCACAGATGGGTGAGTCTGTAGAACTGTTCACCCATTCTATATAATGGGTATCAGAAGTGTACTAAAAACATTCAGAGTCAAGAAAAGGAGGAAAGCATCTGCACTGATGTCCAAAATTTTTTATGTTGGATTCGGAGCAGGACGGAGTAGGATCCGAGCAGGTTCCTGATCCTCGTCACCAGACGTTAACCATCGCGGAGGGAGGTGATCGGGATGAGACTAGATACCTGAGGGTCATGTGGACAGGGCAACAAGAGGAGAAGGTTCACTCTGAGGGCGAGTAATGGGATAACATATTGGATGATGACGAGGTTGAAGATCCTACTTGGTGTTAACCCAGAGTCACGCAGCCAAGTAGCTCATCTGAGGAGGTGGAGGAGGAAGACAAAGAGGTTACGCAGGTCTCCCACCTCAAAACTTCTGGTTCTCTACCCGCTATAGTCTGGCTGAGTGAGAGCCCGTCAGCTGTAACAGAAGCGGACATGCCTGCTGTGTTTGTTTCACCGAGCACACCACACGTTTCTCAATCCACCTTAACGTCTGCGACTGCACCTCACTCACAGTCCAGCAGATTGTGGGTGTCACTGTACTCCGCCCTCTCTCAGCACCACAGCCAGCCCTCGGTCCCGCAGTTGTGGTCACGTAAAAGATAGTTTCATCCAACACATGACAAAGCTAAGAGGTTGAACTCCACCATCTCAAATCTGTTGGCCATGGAAATGCTGCCTTTCCGCCTGGTAGATACAGATGTTTTCCAAAAGCTGATGGCCATCGCAGTCCCCCAGTACCAGTTGCCCAGTCACCATTACTTGTCTAAGAAACTGTGCTTGTGCTACACCAGCATGTCGCAGACATCTCCCGTTCCTTGACTACATCTATATCTGCCAGGGTGCATTTCACCACAGACACCTGGACAAGTAAGCATGGCCAAGGGTGTTACATCTTGCTGACTGGGCACTGGGTTACTCTGGTGGCTGTGGGGACATGCGGGGAAGAGGCTTCTCCACAAACCTTGGAATCTCCAAGGCTTGCAGAACAAACCTCTGTATTTCACACTTCCTCCACTGCTTCTGCGTCCTCCATCTCCTCTAGGGCCTCCACCTGCGCAATCAACCTCTGTCTTAACGAGACACCTGTTCCAACAGTGCAGAGCGAATCCACACCACCTTTGTACTGTGCAGCCAGGGCTCACCGCAATCAGGCAGTCTTCCAATTAATATGCCTTGGAGATCTCAGTCATACAGCTGAAGAGTTGTGGACAGCTCTTCAGGCTGTTTCAGCAATGGCTGTCTCTGATGAACCTGGAGCCAGGGTAGGCCGTGTGCGATAACGGTGCAAACCTGTTGGCGGCCCTACACTGAGGCGAACTCACACACGTGCCTTGCATGGCTCACGTCTTCAATCTGGTGGTACAGCAATTTCTCCGCCACTATCCCGGCCTGAATGAGCTGCTTCAGAAAGTACGGAAGCTGTGTGCTCACTTCCGCCATTCGCATCCCTCATGTCATCGACTTGCATCGATCTCTGCATTTTCTCCATGCCAGTTAACAGATTGATCTGTGATGTGTCAACACGTGTTTGCCTTCAGGTGCCTCACAGGAATTCTTGCAGTGTGGAATGAAATGCACTCTTCATTATTAGTGTGGAAGGAAAAAATTAACATTTTACTTTTTTTCACAAAAATTTTACTTTGAACCCAAATTTTTTTATTTTCACAAGGGTAACTGGAAAAAATTGACTTCTATTTTTTTCCGCTGAAGAAGCTATATAGCGGCTTGCTTTTTGTGGGACAAGATTTTGTTTACATTCGACTTTTTGATCGCGTTTTATTCCACTTTTTGTTTGGCGGTATGATGATAAAGCATAGTTTTTTTTTTGTTTTTTTTTACTGTGTTCACTAAATGATTTATAGGTCAGGTTGTTCTGGACGCGATCCCAAATACGTGTACTATATGTGTTCTTCTTTATGTTTATTTTTGTTATTACATAAATGAGTAACATTTTTTTCTACAATTTTTTTTCTAAACTCTTTTAATCTTTCCCAATATGGGACATCAAATTTCCACTGACTGATCTCTGATCTAATACTCTGAAACGCTTTTGTATTGCACGGCATTAGAAGAGTGCAACGCAGGCAGGAAGGAGCAGTGTTAGCTCCTCCTCTGAGCAGGAGCTACCAGACCACCATCCCTGGCTGACCCCACAGCCATCTTAAAGCCCGGGGTCACCATGGAGAGCATTACCACAATGCAATCACACTCATGTTGTCTATGGGAGCACAGAGGGAGCTCCCTACCTCTGCGATGCCCATCGATGTTGCTGTCACTATTAACAGCGGCATAAGAGGGGTTAAACGCCTGAGATTGGTGCTAACACTGATTTTGAGCCTTGCTGCAGGGTGTCAGTACATATACAATCCACATAACAGGCCACACATAGCCTTCCCTTTGCCATTGCAGTGGCACCAGAGCACACCCTTTCACATTGGTGTGCCACCAGAGGACACCCTTTTACATTTCTGTGCCACCGGAGCACACCCTTTCCCGTTGGCGTGCCACTGGAGCACACCTTTTCTCATTGGTTTGCCCTCGGAGTATACCTTTTCTCGTTGGCGTGCCACCGGAGCACACCATTTCCTAGTGGCATGCCACCGGAGCACATCCTTTACTGTTTTTTCACATGACCCTCCATTCACTATAAGGGGACCATATAGCCCTCCATTATAACACGCCCTACAGAGCCTTCCCTTTAATATAATGGGATCCACAAACCCTTCATTTAATATAATGGGCCCCACATAGACCTAAATGTAATAAAATGGGTCCCACATAGCTCAATATTCAATATAATGGGCACCACATAGCTTTACATATAATATAAAGGGCCCTACAAAACCCTCCATTTAATACAATGGGCCCCATGTAGCAATGCAATTATTATAATCGGTCTCACAAAGAACTCCATTTAATATAATAGGACCTATATAGCTTTCTATTTATTATAATGGGCAACACATAGCTTTACATATAATATGGACCCTACAAAACCACTTAATTTAATATATGAAGCCTTCCATTTAATATATGGGCCCCACATAGCCCTATACTTAATATAAAGGACCCCATATAGCCCTCCATATAATATAATGGGCCTAACGTAGCCTTCCATTTAATATAACCAAAAACATCCAAATGACCCTGATCAAAAGATCACATACCCCAGTTCTTAATACCGTGTATTGCCCCCTCTAACATCAATAACAACTTGAAGTCTTTTGTGGTAGTTGTGGATGAGGTTTTTTATTTTCTCAGATGGTAAAGCTGCCCATTCTTCTTGGCAAAAAGCCTCCAGTTCCTGTAAATGCCTGGCTGTCTACTATGAACTGCGCGCTTGAGATCTCCCCAGAGTGGCTCAATGATATTGAGGTCAGGAGACTGAGATGGCCACTCCAGAACCTTCAATTTGTTCTGCTGTAGCTAATGACAGGTCGACTTGGCATTGTTTTGGATCGTTGTCATGTTGGAATGTCCACGTACGTCCCATGCGTAGATTCTGGGCTGATGAGTGCAAATTTGCTTCCAGGATTTGCTGATAACGTGCTGCATTCATCTTTCCTTCAACTTTTACCCAGTTTCCTTTGTAGCTCGCGCATCCCATCATCAACGATCCACCTCCTTGCTTTACAGTAGGAATGGTGTTCCTTTCATCATGGGCCTTGACTTCTCTCCAAATGTAATGTTTATGGTTGTGGCCAAAAAGTTCAATTTTGGTCTCATCACTCCAAATTACCTTGTTCCAGAAGTTTTGAGGCTTGTTTCTGTGCTGTTTGGCGTATTGTAGGCGAGATAGTTTGTGGCATTTGCGCAGTAATGGCTTTCTTCTGGTGACTCGACCATGCAGCCCATTTTTCTTCAAGTGCCTCCTTATTGTGCATCTTGAAACAGCCACATCACTAGTTTTCAGAGAGTCCTGAATTTCAGCTGATGTTATTTGTGGGTTTTTCTTTTGCATCCAGAACAATTTTCCTGGCAGTTGTGGCCGTTGGTCTACCTGACCATAGTTTGGTTTTTACAGAGCCCCTGATTTTCCATTTGTTAATCACAGTTTGAATGCTGCTGACTGGCATTATCAATTCCTTGGTTATCTTTTTGTATCCCTTTCCTGTGTTATACAGTTCAAATACATTTTCCCGTAGATCCGTTGACAATTCTTTTGCTTTCCCCATGACTCACAATCCAGAAACGGCAGTAGCTGGTTGAAAGATGCAAGAGTCTGTCTGGATCCCAGAAACTCACTCAGCTTTTATGCACACACGCTGAAAACAAGCAAACAGGTCACAGAAATTTGTGTCATGTTCTGTGCATGTTTTCAGGCCAAAATCACCAGGGTATGGGAACTTTTGATTAGGGTCATTTGGATGTTTTTGCTTGTCATTAAGATTTAAAAAGAGAAAACACAGTAGTTTGACAATAAATGGCTTCACCAACCAATAACCATGAGTGGAGAAAAAGTTTTTTTTGTTATCATTCATTCTCTGAAACAAGGACAAAAAAGCAAAAATTCTGCTGGGGTATGTAAACTTTTAAACACAACTGTAGCTTTCTATTTATTAGAATGGGCACCACATAGCTTTACATATAATATGGGCCCAACAAAACCCTTCATATAATATAATGTGCCTCACATAGCTCTCAATTTAATGTATTGGGCCCCACATAGCCCTCCATTTAATATAGTGAGTCCAACATAGCCCTCCATTTAATATAATGGGCCCAATAAGGTCTTCTATTTAATATAGCCATCCATAATATATCACGTGACCCACATAGTCCTCCATTTAATATAAGGCGTCACATATAGCCCTCCACATAATATAATGGGTATCACATAGCTTTCTATTTAATATAAAGGGCCACACAGGGCACTAAATTTAAAATAACTGCCCCATATACTCTTCCATTTAATATAATGGGTCCCACATAGCCCTTCAATTAATGTAATGGGCACCACATAGCTTTACATATAATGTAATGGTCCCCATGTAACCCTCCATTCAATATTATGGGCTCCACATAGATTTTCTCATAATACACTGCTCAAAAAAATAAAGGGAACACTCAAATAACACATCCTAGATCTGAATGAATGAAATATTCTCATTGAATACTTTGGTCTGTATAAAGTTGAATGTGCTGACAACAAAATCACACAAAAATCATCAATGGAAATTAAATTTATTAACCAATGGAGGCCTGGATTTGGAGTCACCCCCAAAATTAAAGTGGAAAAACACACTACAGGCTGATCCAACTTTGATGTAATGTCCTTAAAACAAGTCAAAATGAGGCTCAATATTGTGTGTGGCCTCCACGTGCCTATATGACCTCCCTACAATGCCTGGGCATGCTCCTGATGAGGTTGTGGATGGTCTCCTGTGGGATATCCTCCCAGACCTGGACTAAAGCATCCGCCAACTCCTGGACAGTCTGTGGTGCAACGTGACGCTGGTGGATGGACTGAGACATGATGTCCCAGATGTGCTCAATCGGATTCAGGTCTGGGGAACGGGCGGGCCAGTCCATAGCTTCAATGCCTTCATCTTGCAGGAACTGCTGACACACTCCAGCCACATTAGGTCTAGCATTGTCCTGCATTAGGAGGAACCCAGGGCCAACCGCACCAGCATATGGTCTCACAAGGGGTCTGAGCATCTCATCTCGGTACCTAATGACAGCCAGGCAACCTCTGCGGCCCTCCAAAGAAATGCCACCCCACACCATTACTGACCCACTGCCAAACCGGTCATGCTGAAGGATGTTACAGGCGGCAGATCGCTCTCCACAGCTTCTCCAGACTCTGTCACATGTGCTCAGTGTGAACCTGCTTTCATCTGCGAAGAGCACAGGGTGCCAGTGGCGACTTTGCCAATCCTGGTGTTCTGTGGCAAATGCCAAGCGTCCTGCACGGTGTTGGGCTGTGAGCACAACCCCCATCTGTGGAGGTCGGCCCCTCATACCACCCTCATGGAGTCGGTTTTTAACCGTTTGTGCAGACACATGCACATTTGTGGCCTGCTGGAGGTCATTTTTCAGGGCTCTGGCAGCGCTCCTACTGTTCCTCCTTGCACAAAGGCAGAGGTAGCGGTCTTGCTGCTGGGTTGTTGCCCTCCTACGACTCCCTCAACGTCTCCTGGTGTACTGGCCTGTCTCCTGGTAGTGCCTCCAGCCTCTGGACACTACGCTGACAGACACAGCAAACCTTCTTGCCACAGCTCGCATTGATGTGCCATCCTGGATGAGCTGCACTACCTGAGCAACTTCTGTGGGTTTTAGAGTCCGTCTCATGCTACCATGAGTGTGAAAGCACAATCAACATTCAAAAATGACCAAAACATCAGCCAGAAAGCATTTGTACTGAGATGTGGTCTGTGGTCCCCACCTGTAGAACCACTCCTTTATTGAGGGTGTCTTGATAATTGCCAATAATTTCCATCTATTATTTATTCCATTTGCACAACAGCATGTGAAATTGATTGTCAATCAGTGTTGCTTCCTAAGTTGACAGTTTGATTTCACAGAAGTTTGATTTACTTGGAGTTATATTCTGTTGTTTAAGTGTTCCCTTTTTTTTGTTGAGCAGTGCATATTAGGACCCACATAGCCTTCCATTCAACATAAGGGGTCCCATATAGCCCTCCATTTATTATAATGCACCCTACATAGCCTTCCATTTATTATACTGTGACTCACAAAACCCTTTATTTAATACAATGGGCCCCACGTAGCCCTGCAATTAATATAATGGGTCCCACAAAGAACTCCATCTATAATATAAGGCGGGATGCGTGTCTCTGTCCGAAGCCTCGATAGACTGCGCATGTGTGACGCGCAGTCTGGCTTCAGAGAGAAGCACGCATCCAGCCGTTACAGGTAAGAGGAGGTGAATGGCGCCGGAGATCGCGGTATGCGTAGACACTGAACACATACCACGATCTCCGGCGCCATACTTACATACTTACCTGACCGGGAGGAACGTTGCTGCGGCGCCTCTCTTCTCTGGAGTCCAGGGGCGGAGTGAAGGCGTCGGACTGCCGCGTGCGCATTGCGCTATCTGGCGCCATTTTACTGAACACACATTTACAGTGTGTCTTCAGCACAATGGCGCCGGACAGCACGATGCTCTGGCACCGCACTCCTCCCCCTGCCTCCGGCAGAAGAGGATGCAGCAGCTCTGGAGTACAGAGAAGAAAGGTGAGTATAACTGTTAATTTTTTTTGTATGTGTGTACAGTGTGAAAGGGATGAAGGGGCCACACATAACAGGATTGAGGGGTGAGGGGACCATGCATATATCAGGATTGGGGGGTGAGGGGTACCACACATACCAGGATTGGGGGTGAGGGGTACCACACATACCAGGATTCAGGGTGAGGGGTACCACACATACCAGGATTGGGGGTGAGGGGTACCACACATACCAGGATTGGGGGTGAGGGGTACCACGCATACCAGGATTGGGCGGTGAGGGGTGCCACACATACCAGGATTTGGGGGTGAGGGGTGCCACGCATACCAGGATTGGGGGGTGAGGGGTACCACGCATACCAGGATTTGGGGGTGATGGGTACCATGCATACCAGGATTGGGGGTGAGGGGCACCACACATACCAGGATTGGGGGGTGAGAGGTGCCACGCATACCAGGATTGGGGGGTGAGGGGACCATGCATACCAGGATTGAGGGTGAGGGGTGCCACGCATACCGGGATTAGGGATGAGGGGTGCCATGCATACCGGGATTGGGGATGAGGGGTGCCACACATACAAGGATTGGGGATGAGGGGTGCCACGCACGCCGGGATTGGAGATGAGGGGTGCCACACATGCCGGGATTGGGGATGAGGGGTGCCATGCATGCCGGGATTGGGGATGAGGGGTGCCATGCATACCAGGATTGGGGATTAGGGGTGCCACGCATGCTGGGATTGGGGATGAGGGGTACCATGCATGCAGGGATTGGGGATGAGGGGTGCCACGCATATCGGGATTGGGGATGAGAGATTGAGTGCCATGCATACCGGGATGAGGCATGGGGTACCATGCATACCAGGGTGAGGGATACCATTCACACCAGGATAGTGATGAGGGGTGCCATACATACCAGGATAGGGATGAGGGGTGCCACGCATACCAGGATGAGGGGTGCCACGCATACCGGGATTGGGGGTGAAGAGTGCCATGCATACTGGGATTGGGGGTGAGGGGTGCCACGCTTACCAGGATTGGGGGTGAGGGGTGCCACGCATACCAGGATTGGGGGTGAGGGATGCCATGCATACCGGGATTGGGGATGAGGGGTGCCAGGCATACTGGGATTGGGGATGAGGGGTGCCATGCATACCGGGATTGGGGATGAGGGGTTCCACGCATACCAGGATTGGGAATGAGGGATGGGGTGCATGCATACCAGGATGAGGGATACCATACACACCAGGATAGGGATGAGGGATGGGGTACCATGCATACCAGGAGGAGGGATACCATAAACACCAGGATAAGGATGAGGGGTGCCACGCATACCGGGATTGGGGGTGAGGGGTGCCACGCATACCGGGATTGGGGGTGGGGAGTGCCACGCATACTGGGATTGGGGGTGAGGAGTGCCACGCTTACCGGGATTGGGGGTGAGGTGTGCCACGCATACCGAGATAGGGGGTGAGGGGTGACATGCATACCGGGATGAGGGGTGCCACGCATACCGGGATTGGGGGTGAGGGGTGCCACACATACCAGGATGAGGGGTGCCACGCATACCGGGATTGGGAGTGAAGGATAGGGTGCCATGCATACCAGGATGAGGGATACCATACACACCAGGATAGGGATGAGGGGTGCCACGCATACCAGGATTGGGGGTGAGGGGTGCCACGCATACCTGGATTGGGGGTGAGGGGTACCACGCATACCAGGATTGGATGGTGGGGACAGGATGGGGGAAGCACCAATACAAGGAGGGGGGCAGCACATACCAGCATGGGAGACCATATACCAATAAAAATGCTCGCCACCCAGGCGTAGAACGGGTTCAATAGCTAGTTTAATATAATGGGACCTGCATAGCAGTCTATTTATTATAATAGGACCCGCATGGTCCTTCATTTAATATAGTGGACCCCACACAACCCTCCATTTAAAATAATAGACCCACACACAGCCTTTCATTTAATATAATGGGCGCCACATAGCCATCCATATAATATCACAAGACCCACATAGCCTTCCATTTAATATAAGAGGTGACATACAGGCCTCCACATAACATAATGGGCCCATGGCACTAAATTTAATAACGGCCCCATATACCCTTTCATTTAATATAATGGGCCCCACATAGCCCTCCATTTAATGTATTGAGCACCACATAGCCCTCAATTGAATATAGTGGGTCCAACTTAGCCCTTCAATTAATGTAATGGGCACCACATAGCTTTACATATAATATAAAGGGCCCTACAAAACCCTCCATTTCATACAATGGGGCCCACGTAGCCCTGCAATTGATATAATGGGTCCTACAAAGAACTCCATTTAATATAATGGGATCTGCATAGCATTTTATTTATTATAATGGGACCCGCATTGCCCTCCATTTAATATAATGGACCTCACATAACCCTCCATTTAAAATAATGGACTCCACATAGCATTTCATTTAATATAATGGGCACCACATGGCCATTCATATAATATCACGGGACCCACATAGCCTTCCATTTAGTGTAAGGGGAAAGATATAGACCCCCACGTAATATAATGGGCACCACATGGCCATTCATATAATATCACGGGACCCACATAGCCTTCCATTTAGTGTAAGGGGAAAGATATAGGCCTCCACGTAATATAATGGGCCCCACATGGCACTAAATTTAATAACGGCCCCATATACCTGTTCATTTCATATAATGGGCCCCACATAGCCCTCCATTTAATGTATTGAGCACCACATAGCCGTCAATTTAATATAGTAAGTGCCACATAGCCCTTCAATTAGTGTAATGAGTACCACATAGCTTTACATATAATATATTGGTTCCACCGAGCCCTCAATTTAAAATAACGGGCCCCACATAGATTTTCTTATAACATATTGGGACCCACATAGCCCTCCATTCAATATAACGGGTCCTAAATAGCCCTCCATTTATTACAATATGCCCTAGAATGCGTATCCCGCTTACTTTTTTGCTATTTTCTGCAAAATTACTTTAATTAAAAATTTGAAACTCTAGGTATTCCTCAAGTATGTCGTTGTTGGTAATATCCAGTTGTACATATAATTTTATGCGATAGGCATTTTGGTATAACAATGCTTTTTGGGGGAAACCCCATATTTATAGAACCCGGGCCTTTTAGGCCTGTACTATATTTATCTTGCACTCATCAGTGTTTGTGTCTCAAGCTACTGTGTTATTGTAGTCAGGGTTGCTGGGGAGAGGGGTGTATCATGCCTGTGTGTTGAAAGACCTGTGATGATGTAATGGCCATGTGATCTTGGGAGGTAGACTGACTCCTCCTTCCCAGCCTCATAAGGCTTCTGGAAAAAAAAAGCATGGCAAAATATCTCAAAAGATGAATTGTTTGCTTATATTGGACTAACAATATCCACTTAAACCAGCTAGATGTATTAACACTAGCGGGATAACAGAGACTCTAGTTAGAATTTAAAAGCATGATTTTATTGAAACACATATATTAAAAAAGATACACAATATAAAATACAGGGGACCTCCACAAAAGAGAAGTGAAATGTAAGCTGATTCATATCTCCATTTCCAACAAAAAGGAGAAAGATAATTAATGATGCCTCACAAATGTAAAAGTGCTGGGGGTGCAGAAAAATGTCCTATTTAAGACCAAAGATGCCAGCTATAGGGTTAATATTAAATATAAAGTGCAAAGTGCTATATAATTAAACCCCTATGACCTGACTATAAGGTAATCAATAAATGGACGCACCAACCACTAGGCAAAGGAGATGTATAAAAATTAATACCTGATTAGGCTTATGACCAGAGAAAAACCATGTGGAGCAGCTTCACCTCTCACCCCTACACCGTTTCACAATTAAGCTTCTTCCGGGGTTGTGTCTTTATGATAGGGGGATTGGGCATATATCTAGATAAAGTTTTTGCAGTGTCTAGTGCACCTTTCTGCATTTATGAACATGGATTAATAATTATATTGGACTAACAATTTTCGCAGGGTGTAAAAAACCTTGTGATGTTCCTATCAGAGAATTATTTCTAGACCCACTTTCTGATCCACACTACAAAGCAACAATGTCAGTGGATAGATATGAGGAAATTCGGAGAAGCCTTTGATTTGATAAGCGAACTCGTCCTGCGAGGTTGGAAACGGATCAAATAGCACCTATCAGTTACATCTGGAATATTTTTATCAAGAATTGTACCAAGCTCTACAATCCTAGTGCTAATGTAACAGTGGATGATCAACTTGTAGCCTACAGAGGACGTTGCAAGTTCATTCAATATATGCCTAGTAAACCAGCCAAGTATGGAATAAAAATATTCTGGATGTGTGATTCTGCAAATCATTATGGGATGATTGGGCTTATCTACTGTGGCAAAGAATTGGCGCTCCAGTGTAGAAAGACCTACAGTGCTGGCCAAAAGTATTGGCACCCCTGCAATTCTGTCAGATAATACTCAGTTTCTTCCTGAAAATGATTGCAATCACAAATTCTTTGGTATTATTCTCTTCATTTAATTTGCTTGCAAGGAAAAAACACAAAAGAGAATGAAGCAAAAATCAAATCATTGATCATTTCACACAAAACTCCAAAAAAGGGCCGGATAAAAGTATTGGCACCCTCAGCCTAATACTTGGTTGCACAACCTTTAGCCAAAATAACTGCGAACAACCGCTTCCGGTAACCATCAATGAGTTTCTTACAATGCTCTGCTGGAATTGTAGATCATTCTTCTTTGGCAAACTGCTCCAGGTCCCTGATATTTGAAGGGTGCCTTCTCCAAACTGCCATTTTGAGATCTCTCCACAGGTTGTCTATGGGATTCAGGTCTGGACTCATTGCTGGCCACCTTAGAAGTCTCCAGTGCTTTCTCTCAAACCATTTTATAGTGCTTTTGGAAGTGTGTTTTGGGTCATTGTCCTGCTGGAAGACCCATGACCTCTGAGGGAGACCCAGCTTTCTCACACTGGGCCTTACATTATGCTGCAAAATTTGTTGGTAGTCTTCAGACTTCATAATGCCATGCACACGGTCAAGCAGTCCAGTGACAGAGGCAGCAAAGCAACCCCAAAACATCAGGGAACCTCCGCCATGTTTGACTGTAGGGACTGTGTTCTTTTCTTTGAATGCCTCTTTTTTTTCCTGTACACTCTATGTTGATGCTTTTTCCCAAAAAGGTCTACTTTTGTCACATCTGACCATAGAACATTCTTCCAAAACGTTTTAGGCTTTCTCAGGTAAGTTTTGGCAAACTCCAGCCTGGCTTTTTTATGTCTCGGGGTAAGAAGTGGGGTCTTCCTGGGTATCCTACCATACAGTCCCTTTTCATTCAGACGTAGACGGATAGTACAGATTGACACTGTTGTACCCTCGGACTGCAGGGCAGCTTGAACTTGTTTGGATGTTAGTCGAGGTTCTTTATCCAACATCCGCACAATCTTGCGTTGAAATCTCTCGTCAATTTTTCTTTTCCGTCCACATCTAGGAAGGTTAGCCACAGTGCCATGGGCTTTAAACTTCTTGATGACACTGCGCACAGAAGACACAGGAACATTCAGGTTTTTGGAGATGGACTCGTAGCCTTGAGATTGCTCATGCTTCCTCACAATTTGGTTTCTCAAGTCCTCAGACAGTTCTTTGGTCTTCTTTCTTTTCTCCATGCTCAATGTGGTACACACAAGGACACAGGACAGAGGTTGAGTCAACTTTAATCCATGTTAACTGGCTGCAAGTGTGATTTAGTTATTGCCAACACCTGTTAGGTGCCACTGGTAAGTTACAGGTGCTGTTAATTACACGAATTAGAGAAGCATCACATGATTTTTCAAAGCGTGCCAATACTTTTGTCCAGCCCCTTTTTGGTTTGGTGTGGAATTACATCCAATTTGGCTTTAGGACAATTGTTTTTGTGTTTTTTCATTGAAGACAAATTAAATGAAGAGAATAATACCAAAGAATTTGTGATTGGAATCATTTTCAGGAAGAAACTGAGTATTATCTGACAGAATTGCAGGGGTGTCAATACTTTTGGCCGGCACTATAGGTTCAGACATTGTAAAAAATACTTGCTGTACCAATTTATAATTCTGGTAGAAACATTACAATGGACAATTACTTTACTAATGTTGTACTGGGCAATTTTTTTGCATGAAAAAGATCTTACAGCTTACTATGAAGCCAAATTGACAAGATATTCCTCCGGTGATGAAGCACATTCCACAGCAATCACTTTATGATAGTGTCTTTGGTTTCAGCAACAAAGCAACAATTGTGTCTTACAAAGTGAAGAAGGAAAAATCCTTTATATTACTCAGCACCATGCATCATGATTCCAGTATTGTCAGGCAACATAAACCAGAAATCATCCTGCACTATAATAAAACTAAAGGAGGTGTGGACAAAATGGATGAAATGGTTGGAAAATATTCATGACATAGGCAAACAAAATGTTGGTCTGTAGTAATTTTTTCAAATATGCTTGATGTATCAACCCTTAATTCCTACATTATTTATACTGAAACTAATCCCCATTTCCATTCTAGTAGGAAGGACAGTAGACGCCTTTTCTTCAAGTTCCTTTACCATGAACTTGTAATGCCTCACATGATGCAGCGAAGCAACATAAAATGCTTGCCAAAGCAAACTAGAAAAGCTATCAAATGGTGTGGCGCATTCCATTTTCAGGCAATTCCAGAGCCAGGAGAAAGAAAACAAAAGCGTGGTTGTTATGCACACGCCCGGACTGACTGGCGTGTGTGTGTTTAGTGATTCCACTGGACCATGAACCGGAGAGTGCCTGGAGGGGCGTAACTAAGTATCTACCCGATCCGACCAAGGTCGCACGACGGCATACGATGCCTGTGCACCAGGGAGGAACCAAGCAGAGGGACCAGGTGCGACTCCAGGTCAGACTCCGGACATGGCTGTTGACCCACATCGGGGAATACAGGAACAGGCAGGTTAGGCTGGCACACTGACTGGTGGGTATAGGCAGGCACGGCTGGTATGCAGACAGGCGGGCACTGATAAGCACGACTGGTATGCAGGCAGGGGGTACTGGCAAGCACGGCTGGAGTGCCGACAGGGAGGCACTAGCAGGTTGGAGCACAGACTGGATAAGGTCCAGTACAGACTGGGACTCAGGAACAGAACCGCAGATGCTGCAGACAAGCAGAGCAGGGCGAGGCCGCCTGGAGCGGTGAGCAAAGGCTGAGCAGAGCGAGACTGCCTGGAGCGGTGAGCAAAGGCAGAGCAGAGCGAGACCGCCTGGAGCGGTGAGCAAAGGCAGACCAGAGCGAGACCATCTGGAGCGGTGAGCAAAGGCAGAGCAGAGTGAGACCGCCTGGAGCGGTGAGCAAAGGCAGAGCAGAGCGAGACCCCCTGGAGCAGTGAGCAAAGGCAGAGCAGAGCGAGACCGCCTGGAGCGGTGAGCAAAGGCAGAGCAGAGCGAGACTGCCTGGAGCGGTGAGCAAAGGCAGAGCAGAGCGAGACCGCCTGGAGCGTTGAGCAAAGGCAGAGCAGAGCGAGACTGCCTGGAGCGGTGAGCAAAGGCAGAGCAGGCAAGAACCGCTGGAGCGGTGAGCAAGGAAGAGCAGGCAAGAACCGCTGGAGCGGTGAGCAAGGCAGAGCAGGCAAGAACCGCCAGAGCGGTGAGCAAGGCAGAGCAGGCAAGAGCCGCCGGAGCGGTGAGCAAGGCAGAGCAGGCAATAACCGCCGGAGCGGTGAGCAAGGCAGAGCAGGCAGGAACCGCCGGAGCGGTGAGCAAGGTAGAGCAGAGGGGACAGGGCTCTGTTCACACGGAACAGACTGGAAGGGAAAGGCAGAACCAGATACACACAAGATACTTGCAATGAAGTAGCGAGTGAACTCTAAACTCAAAAACGGAAGTACAGCGACAACGAGTAGGAGTTAGGTGCAGGTTCAGACTCTGCAGAAAAAAGGAAGGTACGGACATAGAGAAAAACAGGAAGCATGTTAGGAGACAGTTCAGACTGGAACTGAGTGTTCAGACAGAAACTGAAACTGTAGCGAGATACAGGAGTGAGTCTGGGTATGCAGCCCCCAGAAAAGGCGGAACGAACAGGCTAGGAGCGTGTTCAGACTGACCTGGAAATACAGCCTCCAGGAAGGCGGACAGACAGGCAAGAAAACACAGACAACAGGTCTAGGTATGCGGCCCCTAGATGGCGGGACGAACAGGCTAGGATACAGTTCAGACAGGAACTGCTACTGAAGTAGATACAGGAGCCAAACTGGGAATACAGTCCCCAGAGTGGTGAAAACAGACAAGAACAGGACCTGGCACACTCAGAGTAAGGCAGCACACTGAATGATACCGTTGCTCAGGCATCAGCTACCAGGTGAAGCTGGTTTAAATATCCAGTGACTGATGGCAATAGGCTGAGGACGCATTAGGGGTGTGCCCACAGCAGCTACAAGAAACAGGAAGTGACCGGGCCGCCGCCCTAAGCAGTCAGAACAGAGACAAACAGAAAGCATGGAAAGAAGCCAGGCTAGCAGACTGGACTGATGAACAAGTTTGCGATCTTGCATAGTGGAGATGGTGCCCTATGCAAGAACGCCGCCAGGTATGCTACAGTGGTTTTATTTCTCCAACAAACAAAGACAGGAAAACTGAGTGTTTCTGTATCATTTGTGGAGAAAATATCTGTAAAGAACATTCTTCACAAAAGATAACGTGTAACTTGTGTGGAAGATCAATAAAATTGAAAAGGAAAAGTTGGAAAAGAAATGTACCTGCAGCTAGTTTACTTCAACATTTATATACCCTTGTTTGTGTGTTTTTCATGTATTTGTTTGAAATTTGAAAAAAAAATTGTTTAATTCTTTTTATGATTTATCACATAGAATGCATAACCCGGGCCTTTTATGCCCATGTACTTACTTTTTTTGGCGTTTTCTGCAGACAATTATAATTACAATGTTGTGCATTTTTCATATCTTACTTTGCAATTTTGAAATAAACGTGTAAAAGTTATTTATTTGAGTTCCTCCATGATTTGTACAAGAGCCTAAAAGGCCCGGGTTACGTGAAAGTGTATATTTCAGACATCACGCATTCTAGGGTTAATATAAATTTGGAACGACAAAACCTTTAATTTAATATAATCGGCCCCACATATCCCAACATTCAATATAATGGACCTCACATAGATTTAGCTACGCATGCCGGGATTGGGGATGAGGGGTGACACGCATACCAGGATTGGGGATGAGGGGAGCCACGCATACCGGGATTGGGGATGAGGGGTGCCATGCATACCAGGATTGGGGATGAAAGGTGCCACGCATACCAGAATAGGGATGAGGGGAGCCACGCATACCAGGATTGGGGATGAGGGGTGCCACGCATACCATAATAGGGATGAGGGGTGCCACGCATACCAGGACTGGGGATGAGGGGTGCCATGCATACCGGGATTGGGGATGAGCGGTGCCGCGCATACCATAATAGGGATGAGGGGTGCCACGCATACCGGGATTGGGGATGAGGGGTGCCACGCATACCAGGATTGGGGATGAGGGGTGCCACGCATAACAGAATAGGGATGAGGGGTGCCACACATACCAGGATTGGGGATGAAGGGTGCCACGCATACAGGGATTGGGGATGAGGGGTGCCACGCATACCAGAATAGGGATGAGGGGTGCCACGCATACCAGGATTGGGGATGAGGGGTGCCACGCATACCGGGATTGGGGATGAGGGGAGCCACGCATACCGGGATTGGGGATGAGGGGAGCCACGCATACAGGGATTGGGGATGAGGGGTGCCACGCATACCGGGATTGGGGATGAGGGGTGCCAGGCATACTGGGATTGGGGATGAGGGGTGCCATGCATACCGGGATTGGTTATGAGGGGTTCCACGCATACCAGGATTGGGAATGAGGGATGGGGTGCATGCATACCAGGATGAGGGATACCATACACACCAGGATAGGGATGAGGGATGGGGTACCATGCATACCAGGAGGAGGGATACCATAAACACCAGGATAAGGATGAGGGGTGCCACGCATACCGGGATTGGGGGTGAGGGGTGCCACGCATACCGGGATTGGGGGTGGGGAGTGCCACGCATACTGGGATTGGGGGTGAGGAGTGCCACGCTTACCGGGATTGGGGGTGAGGTGTGCCACGCATACCGAGATAGGGGGTGAGGGGTGACATGCATACCGGGATGAGGGGTGCCACGCATACCGGGATTGGGAGTGAAGGATAGGGTGCCATGCATACCAGGATGAGGGATACCATACACACCAGGATAGGGATGAGGGGTGCCACGCATACCAGGATTGGGGGTGAGGGGTGCCACGCATACCTGGATTGGGGGTGAGGGGTACCACGCATACCAGGATTGGATGGTGGGGACAGGATGGGGAAGCACAAATACAAGGAGGTGGGCAGCACATACCAGCATGGGAGACCATATACCAATAAAAATGCTCGCCACCCAGGCGTAGAACGGGTTCAATAGCTAGTTTAATATAATGGGACCTGCATAGCAGTCTATTTATTATAATAGGACCCGCATGGCCCTTCATTTAATATAGTGGACCCCACACAACCCTCCATTTAAAATAATAGACCCACACACAGCCTTTCATTTAATATAATGGGCGCCACATAGCCATCCATATAATATCACAAGACCCACATAGCCTTCCATTTAATATAAGAGGTGACATACAGGCCTCCACATAACATAATGGGCCCATGGCACTAAATTTAATAACGGCCCCATATACCCTTTCATTTAATATAATGGGCCCCACATAGCCCTCCATTTAATGTATTGAGCACCACATAGCCCTCAATTGAATATAGTGGGTCCAACTTAGCCCTTCAATTAATGTAATGGGCACCACATAGCTTTACATATAATATAAAGGGCCCTACAAAACCCTCCATTTCATACAATGGGGCCCACGTAGCCCTGCAATTGATATAATGGGTCCTACAAAGAACTCCATTTAATATAATGGGATCTGCATAGCATTTTATTTATTATAATGGGACCCGCATTGCCCTCCATTTAATATAATGGACCTCACATAACCCTCCATTTAAAATAATGGACTCCACATAGCATTTCATTTAATATAATGGGCACCACATGGCCATTCATATAATATCACGGGACCCACATAGCCTTCCATTTAGTGTAAGGGGAAAGATATAGACCCCCACGTAATATAATGGGCACCACATGGCCATTCATATAATATCACGGGACCCACATAGCCTTCCATTTAGTGTAAGGGGAAAGATATAGGCCTCCACGTAATATAATGGGCCCCACATGGCACTAAATTTAATAACGGCCCCATATACCTGTTCATTTCATATAATGGGCCCCACATAGCCCTCCATTTAATGTATTGAGCACCACATAGCCGTCAATTTAATATAGTAAGTGCCACATAGCCCTTCAATTAGTGTAATGAGTACCACATAGCTTTACATATAATATATTGGTTCCACCGAGCCCTCAATTTAAAATAACGGGCCCCACATAGATTTTCTTATAACATATTGGGACCCACATAGCCCTCCATTCAATATAACGGGTCCTAAATAGCCCTCCATTTATTACAATATGCCCTAGAATGCGTATCCCGCTTACTTTTTTGCTATTTTCTGCAAAATTACTTTAATTAAAAATTTGAAACTCTAGGTATTCCTCAAGTATGTCGTTGTTGGTAATATCCAGTTGTACATATAATTTTATGCAATAGGCATTTTGGTATAACAATGCTTTTTGGGGGAAACCCCATATTTATAGAACCCGGGCCTTTTAGGCCTGTACTATATTTATCTTGCACTCATCAGTGTTTGTGTCTCAAGCTACTGTGTTATTGTAGTCAGGGTTGCTGGGGAGAGGGGTGTATCATGCCTGTGTGTTGAAAGACCTGTGATGATGTAATGGCCATGTGATCTTGGGAGGTAGACTGACTCCTCCTTCCCAGCCTCATAAGGCTTCTGGAAAAAAAAAGCATGGCAAAATATCTCAAAAGAGGAATTGTTTGCTTATATTGGACTAACAATATCCACTTAAACCAGCTAGATGTATTAACACTAGCGGGATAACAGAGACTCTAGTTAGAATTTAAAAGCATGATTTTATTGAAACACATATATTAAAAAAGATACACAATATAAAATACAGGGGACCTCCACAATAGAGAAGTGAAATGTAAGCTGATTCACATCTCCATTTCCAACTAAAAGGAGAAAGATAATTAATCATGCCTCACAAATGTAAAAGTGCTGGGGGTGCAGAAAAATGTCCTATTTAAGACCAAAGATGCCAGCTATAGGGTTAATATTAA
The DNA here is from genome assembly GCF_046119375.1 of Phyllobates terribilis. NCBI lineage: Eukaryota > Metazoa > Chordata > Amphibia > Anura > Dendrobatidae > Phyllobates > Phyllobates terribilis. Next base: position 820,453,235 of record NW_027362763.1, read on the forward strand.
ATATAAAGTGCAAAGTGCTATATAATTAAACCCCTATGACCTGACTATAAGGTAATCAATAAATGGATGCACCAACCACTAGGCAAAGGAGATGTATAAAAATTAATACCTGATTAGGCTTATGACCAGAGAAAAACCATGTGGAGCAGCTTCACCTCTCACCCCTACACCGTTTCGCAATTAAGCTTCTTCCGGGGTTGTGTCTTTATGATAGGGGGATTGGGCATATATCTAGATAAAGTTTTTGCAGTGTCTAGTGCACCTTTCTGCATTTATGAACATGGATTAATAATTATATTGGACTAACAATTTTCGCAGGGTGTAAAAAACCTTGTGATGTTCCTATCAGAGAATTATTTCTGGACCCACTTTCTGATCCACACTACAAAGCAACAATGTCAGTGGATAGATATGAGGAAATTCGAAGAAGCCTTTGATTTGATAAGCGAACTCGTCCTGCGAGGTTGGAAACGGATCAAATAGCACCTATCAGTTACATCTGGAATATTTTTATCAAGAATTGTACCAAGCTCTACAATCCTAGTGCTAATGTAACAGTGGATGATCAACTTGTAGCCTACAGAGGACGTTGCAAGTTCATTCAATATATGCCTAGTAAACCAGCCAAGTATGGAATAAAAATATTCTGGATGTGTGATTCTGCAAATCATTATGGGATGATTGGGCTTATCTACTGTGGCAAAGAATTGGCGCTCCAGTGTAGAAAGACCTACAGTGCTGGCCAAAAGTATTGGCACCCCTGCAATTCTGTCAGATAATACTCAGTTTCTTCCTGAAAATGATTGCAATCACAAATTCTTTGGTATTATTCTCTTCATTTAATTTGCTTGCAAGGAAAAAACACAAAAGAGAATGAAGCAAAAATCAAATCATTGATCATTTCACACAAAACTCCAAAAAAGGGCCGGATAAAAGTATTGGCACCCTCAGCCTAATACTTGGTTGCACAACCTTTAGCCAAAATAACTGCGAACAACCGCTTCCGGTAACCATCAATGAGTTTCTTACAATGCTCTGCTGGAATTGTAGATCATTCTTCTTTGGCAAACTGCTCCAGGTCCCTGATATTTGAAGGGTGCCTTCTCCAAACTGCCATTTTGAGATCTCTCCACAGGTTGTCTATGGGATTCAGGTCTGGACTCATTGCTGGCCACCTTAGAAGTCTCCAGTGCTTTCTCTCAAACCATTTTATAGTGCTTTTGGAAGTGTGTTTTGGGTCATTGTCCTGCTGGAAGACCCATGACCTCTGAGGGAGACCCAGCTTTCTCACACTGGGCCTTACATTATGCTGCAAAATTTGTTGGTAGTCTTCAGACTTCATAATGCCATGCACACGGTCAAGCAGTCCAGTGACAGAGGCAGCAAAGCAACCCCAAAACATCAGGGAACCTCCGCCATGTTTGACTGTAGGGACTGTGTTCTTTTCTTTGAATGCCTCTTTTTTTTCCTGTACACTCTATGTTGATGCTTTTTCCCAAAAAGGTCTACTTTTGTCACATCTGACCATAGAACATTCTTCCAAAACGTTTTAGGCTTTCTCAGGTAAGTTTTGGCAAACTCCAGCCTGGCTTTTTTATGTCTCGGGGTAAGAAGTGGGGTCTTCCTGGGTATCCTACCATACAGTCCCTTTTCATTCAGACGTAGACGGATAGTACAGATTGACACTGTTGTACCCTCGGACTGCAGGGCAGCTTGAACTTGTTTGGATGTTAGTCGAGGTTCTTTATCCAACATCCGCACAATCTTGCGTTGAAATCTCTCGTCAATTTTTCTTTTCCGTCCACATCTAGGAAGGTTAGCCACAGTGCCATGGGCTTTAAACTTCTTGATGACACTGCGCACAGAAGACACAGGAACATTCAGGTTTTTGGAAATGGACTCGTAGCCTTGAGATTGCTCATGCTTCCTCACAATTTGGTTTCTCAAGTCCTCAGACAGTTCTTTGGTATTCTTTCTTTTCTCCATGCTCAATGTGGTACACACAAGGACACAGGACAGAGGTTGAGTCAACTTTAATCCATGTTAACTGGCTGCAAGTGTGATTTAGTTATTGCCAACACCTGTTAGGTGCCACTGGTAAGTTACAGGTGCTGTTAATTACACGAATTAGAGAAGCATCACATGATTTTTCAAAGCGTGCCAATACTTTTGTCCAGCCCCTTTTTGGTTTGGTGTGGAATTACATCCAATTTGGCTTTAGGACAATTGTTTTTGTGTTTTTTCATTGAAGACAAATTAAATGAAGAGAATAATACCAAAGAATTTGTGATTGGAATCATTTTCAGGAAGAAACTGAGTATTATCTGACAGAATTGCAGGGGTGTCAATACTTTTGGCCGGCACTATAGGTTCAGACATTGTAAAAAATACTTGCTGTACCAATTTATAATTCTGGTAGAAACATTACAATGGACAATTACTTTACTAATGTTGTACTGGGCAATTTTTTTGCATGAAAAAGATCTTACAGCTTACTATGAAGCCAAATTGACAAGATATTCCTCCGGTGATGAAGCACATTCCACAGCAATCACTTTATGATAGTGTCTTTGGTTTCAGCAACAAAGCAACAATTGTGTCTTACAAAGTGAAGAAGGAAAAATCCTTTATATTACTCAGCACCATGCATCATGATTCCAGTATTGTCAGGCAACATAAACCAGAAATCATCCTGCACTATAATAAAACTAAAGGAGGTGTGGACAAAATGGATGAAATGGTTGGAAAATATTCATGACATAGGCAAACAAAATGTTGGTCTGTAGTAATTTTTTCAAATATGCTTGATGTATCAACCCTTAATTCCTACATTATTTATACTGAAACTAATCCCCATTTCCATTCTAGTAGGAAGGACAGTAGACGCCTTTTCTTCAAGTTCCTTTACCATGAACTTGTAATGCCTCACATGATGCAGCGAAGCAACATAAAATGCTTGCCAAAGCAAACTAGAAAAGCTATCAAATGGTGTGGCGCATTCCATTTTCAGGCAATTCCAGAGCCAGGAGAAAGAAAACAAAAGCGTGGTTGTTATGCACACGCCCGGACTGACTGGCGTGTGTGTGTTTAGTGATTCCACTGGACCATGAACCGGAGAGTGCCTGGAGGGGCGTAACTAAGTATCTACCCGATCCGACCAAGGTCGCACGACGGCATACGACGCCTGTGCACCAGGGAGGAACCAAGCAGAGGGACCAGGTGCGACTCCAGGTCAGACTCCGGACATGGCTGTTGACCCACACCGGGGAATACAGGAACAGGCAGGTTAGGCTGGCACACTGACTGGTGGGTATAGGCAGGCACGGCTGGTATGCAGACAGGCGGGCACTGATAAGCACGACTGGTATGCAGGCAGGGGGTACTGGCATGCACGGCTGGAGTGCCGACAGGGAGGCACTAGCAGGTTGGAGCACAGACTGGATAAGGTCCAGTACAGACTGGGACTCAGGAACAGAACCGCAGATGCTGCAGACAAGCAGAGCAGGGCGAGGCCGCCTGGAGCGGTGAGCAAAGGCTGAGCAGAGCGAGACTGCCTGGAGCGGTGAGCAAAGGCAGAGCAGAGCGAGACCGCCTGGAGCGGTGAGCAAAGGCAGGCCAGAGCGAGACCATCTGGAGCGGTGAGCAAAGGCAGAGCAGAGTGAGACCGCCTGGAGCGGTGAGCAAAGGCAGAGCAGAGCGAGACCCCCTGGAGCAGTGAGCAAAGGCAGAGCAGAGCGAGACCGCCTAGAGCGGTGAGCAAAGGCAGAGCAGAGCGAGACTGCCTGGAGCGGTGAGCAAAGGCAGAGCAGAGCGAGACCGCCTGGAGCGTTGAGCAAAGGCAGAGCAGAGCGAGACCGCCTGGAGCGGTGAGCAAAGACAGAGCAGGCAAGAACCGCTGGAGCGGTGAGCAAGGAAGAGCAGGCAAGAACCGCTGGAGCGGTGAGCAAGGCAGAGCAGGCAAGAACCGCCAGAGCGGTGAGCAAGGCAGAGCAGGCAAGAACCGCCGGAGCGGTGAGCAAGGCAGAGCAGGCAATAACCGCCGGAGCGGTGAGCAAGGCAGAGCAGGCAGGAACCGCCGGAGCGGTGAGCAAGGTAGAGCAGAGGGGACAGGGCTCTGTTCACACGGAACAGACTGGAAGGGAAAGGCAGAACCAGATACACACAAGATACTTGCAATGAAGTAGCGAGTGGACTCTAAACTCAAAAACGGAAGTACAGCGACAACGAGTAGGAGTTAGGTGCAGGTTCAGACTCTGCAGAAAAAGGGAAGGTACGGACATAGAGAAAAACAGGAAGCATGTTAGGAGACAGTTCAGACTGGAACTGAGTGTTCAGACAGAAACTGAAACTGTAGCGAGATACAGGAGTGAGTCTGGGTATGCAGCCCCCAGAAAAGGCGGAACGAACAGGCTAGGAGTGTGTTCAGACTGGCCTGGAAATACAGCCTCCAGGAAGGCGGACAGACAGGCAAGAAAACACAGACAACAGGTCTAGGTATGCGGCCCCTAGATGGCGGGACGAACAGGCTAGGATACAGTTCAGACAGGAACTGCTACTGAAGTAGATACAGGAGCCAAACTGGGAATACAGTCCCCAGAGTGGTGAAAACAGACAAGAACAGGACCTGGCACACTCAGAGTAAGGCAGCACACTGAATGATACCGTTGCTCAGGCATCAGCTACCAGGTGAAGCTGGTTTAAATATCCAGTGACTGATGGCAATAGGCTGAGGACGCATTAGGGGTGTGCCCACAGCAGCTACAAGAAACAGGAAGTGACCGGGCCGCCACCCTAAGCAGTCAGAACAGAGACAAACAGAAAGCATGGAAAGAAGCCAGGCTAGCAGACTGGACTGATGAACAAGTTTGCGATCTTGCATAGTGGAGATGGTGCCCTATGCAAGAACGCTGCCAGGTATGCTACAGTGGTTTTATTTCTCCAACAAACAAAGACAGGAAAACTGAGTGTTTCTGTATCATTTGTGGAGAAAATATCTGTAAAGAACATTCTTCACAAAAGATAACGTGTAACTTGTGTGGAAGATCAATAAAATTGAAAAGGAAAAGTTGGAAAAGAAATGTACCTGCAGCTAGTTTACTTCAACATTTATATACCCTTGTTTGTGTGTTTTTCATGTATTTGTTTGAAATTTGAAAAAAAAATTGTTTAATTCTTTTTATGATTTATCACATAGAATGCATAACCCGGGCCTTTTATGCCCATGTACTTACTTTTTTTGGCGTTTTCTGCAGACAATTATAATTACAATGTTGTGCATTTTTCATATCTTACTTTGCAATTTTGAAATAAACGTGTAAAAGTTATTTATTTGAGTTCCTCCATGATTTGTACAAGAGCCTAAAAGGCCCGGGTTACGTGAAAGTGTATATTTCAGACATCACGCATTCTAGGGTTAATATATATTTGGAACGACAAAACCTTTAATTTAATATAATCGGCCCTACATATCCCAACATTCAATATAATGGACCCCACATAGATTTAGCTACGCATGCCGGGATTGGGGATGAGGGGTGACACGCATACCAGGATTGGGGATGAGGGGAGCCACGCATACCGGGATTGGGGATGAGGGGTGCCATGCATACCAGGATTGGGGATGAAAGGTGCCACGCATACCAGAATAGGGATGAGGGGAGCCACGCATACCAGGATTGGGGATGAGGGGTGCCACGCATACCATAATAGGGATGAGGGGTGCCACGCATACCAGGACTGGGGATGAGGGGTGCCATGCATACCGGGATTGGGGATGAGCGGTGCCGCGCATACCACAATAGGGATGAGGGGTGCCACACATACCGGGATTGGGGATGAGGGGTGCCACGCATACCAGGATTGGGGATGAGGGGTGCCACGCATAACAGAATAGGGATGAGGGGTGCCACACATACCAGGATTGGGGATGAAGGGTGCCACGCATACAGGGATTGGGGATGAGGGGTGCCACGCATACCAGAATAGGGATGAGGGGTGCCACGCATACCAGGATTGGGGATGAGGGGTGCCACGCATACCGGGATTGGGGATGAGGGGAGCCACGCATACCGGGATTGGGGATGAGGGGAGCCACGCATACAGGGATTGGGGATGAGGGGTGCCACGCATACCGGGATAGGATGGTGGGGACAGGATGGGGGCAGCACAAATACCAGGAGGGGGCAGCACATACCAGCATGGGAGACCATATACCAATAAAAATGCTTGCCACCCGGGCGTAGAACGGGTTCAATAGCTAGTTTAATATAATGAGCCTCACATGGCATTTCATATAACAGCCCACAAATAGCCTTCCCTTTGTCATTGCAGTGCCACTGGAGCACACCCTTTCCCACTGGCGTGCCACCAGAGCACACCCTTTCCCATTGGAATGCCACCGGAGAACACCCTTTCCCGTTGGATTGCCACCGGAGCACACCCTTTCCAGTTGACGTGCCACTGGAGCACACCCTTTCCCGTTGACGTGCCTCCGGAGCACATCCTTTCCTATTTTTCACCTATATATGGCTATATGGACCCCTTATGTTAAATGGAAGGCTATGTGGGTCCTAATATATTATGAGAAAATCTATGTGGAGCCCATAATATTAAATGGAGGGTTACATGGGGACCATTACATTATATATAAAGCTATGTAGTGCCCATTACATTAATTGAAGGGCTATGTGGGACCCGTTATATTAAATTGAGGGCTATGTGGTGCCCATTACATTAAATGGAGGGCTTTGTGGGGCCCATGATATTAAATGAAAAGGTATATGGGGCTGTTATATTAAATTTAGTACCATGTGGGGCCCTTTATATTAAATGGAGAGCTATATGGTACCCATTAAATTATGTGGAGGGCTATATGTGACCCCTTATATTAAATGGAGGGCTATGTGGGTCCCATGATATTATATGGATGGCTATGTTATTGGGCCCATTAAATTAAATGGAGTGCTATGTTGGACTCACTACATTAAATGTGGGGCCCAATACATTAAATTGAGAGCTATATGGGACACATTATATTAAATGAAGGGTTTTGTTGGGCCCATATTATATGTAAAACTATGTGGTGCCCATTATAATAAATAGAAAGCTACAGTTGTGTTTACCCCGGCAGAATTTTTCCTTTTTTGGCCTATGCAGAATATGAATGATAACAAAAAAACTTTTTCTCCACTCATGGTTATTGTTTGGGTGAAGCCATTTATTGTCAAACTACTGTGTTTTCTCTTTTTAAATCTTAATGACAACCCAAAACATCCAAATGACCCTGATAAAAAGTTCATGGTGATTTTGGCCTGATAACATGCACACAATTTGACACAAATGTGTTTGAATCGCTACTAAAGGTAACATCCTCAGCTATGACCTGTTTTCTTGTAATCAGAGTGTGTGCATAAAAGCTGAGTGAGTTTCTGGGATCTAGACAGACTCTTGCATCTTTCATCCAGCCACTGACATTTATGGATTGTGAGTCATGGGGAAAGCAAAAGAATTGTCAACGGATCTACAGGAAACAGCAGTTGAACTATATAACACAGGAAAGGGATACAAACAAATATCCAAGGAATTGATAATGCCAGTCAGCAGCGTTCAAACTGTGATTAACAAATGGAAAATCAGGGGCTCTGTAAAAACCAAACCACAGTCAGGTAGACCAACAAAAATTTCGGCCACAATTGCCAGGAAAATAGTTCGGGATGCAAAGAAAAACCCACAAATAACATCAGCTGAAATTCAGGACTCTCTGAAAACTAGTGGTATGGCTGTTTCAAGATGCAAAGTAAGGAGGTATTTGAAGAAAAATGGGCTGCATGGTCGAGTCGCCAGCAGAAAGTTATTACTGCGCAAATGCCACAAAGTATCTCGCCTACAATACGTCAAACAGTACAGATACAAGCCTCAAAACTTCTGGAACAAGGTAATTTGGAGTGATGAGACCAAAATTGAACTTTTTGGCCACAACCATAAACATTACATTTGGAGAGAGGTTAACAAGGCCTACGATGAAAGGAACACAATTCCTAAAGTAAAGCGCGGAGGTGGATCGCTGATATTTTGGGGATGTGTGAGCTACAAAGCACATGAAACTTGGTAAAAGTTGAAGGAAAGATGAATGCAGCACGTTATCAGCAAATACTGGAGGCAAATTTGAACTCATCAGCCCGGAAGCTGCACATGGGACATACTTGGACATTCTAACATGACAAGGATCCAAAACACAAGGCCAAGTCGACCTGTCATTGGCTACAGCAGAACAAAGTGAAGGTTCTGGAGTGGCCATCTCAGTCTCCTGACCTAAATATCATTGAGAAAATCTGGGGAGATCTCAGTTCATGCTAGACAGCCTAGGAATTTACAGGAACTGGAGCCTTTTTGCCAAGAAGAATGGGCAGCTTTACCATCTGAGAAGAAAGAACTTCATCCATCTACCACAAAAGACTTTAAGCTGTCATTGTAGTTAGAGGGAGCAATACACGGTATTAAGAACTGGGGTATGTGAACTTTTGATCAGGGTCATTTGGATGTTTTTGGTTGTCATTAAGATTTAAAAAGAGAAAACACAGTAGTTTGACAATAAATGGCTTCAGCCAACCAATAACCATGAGTGAAGAAAAAGTTTTTTTGTTATCATTCATATTCTCGGAAACAAGGCCAAAAAAGGAAAAATTCTGCCGGGCTATGTAAACCTTTGAGCACAACTGTATACAGGTGCAGTAACCATACAAAAATAGCTAACATATTTACCAAACGAATTAAAGTACATCATGCATGTAAACAATCAAATTGTCCATAAAGTATTACCCATATATGGTCCCCGCTAAAGAGATTGATGAACCAAAAGTAGTGGTACAGCAAGAGTACTTACTAATGCCAAATAGTAGTGCCAGCCCCAATGTGCGTTTCGGCGTGCGCCTTCTTCCAGGGGTGTGGCATCATAAGCAGTGTGTGTTCCATAAATAAACATAAGGTACCAATAGCAGCAACCATAAAATAAAGAGTATTCATGAGGAACGAGTCGGCGCTAAGGATAGAACAGACCTGTGCCGACGTCAGTGCAAGAACGCCGCCTCCCTAGTGTATCAGAATAGGCGTGAAACCAAACACCACGCCCACTGAGGTCACATAAGCGGAGAGAAAGTAAGGGTAAACATGCAGCCAAAAGCCACGCCCACGGAGGGTCACATGAAAGGAAAGACAGACTAAATGTGTGTGAAGCCTAAAGCCACACCCACTAAAAGTCACACTAGCGGAGGAGCAGTCGCTCAGAGGCACGCCCCCCATAATCGCAAATAGTGATGTAGGGGGAGAACGGGAGGAAGGCACGTGCATAGATGGAAAGTCACAGGTATACGAAAACCTGTCACAAAAGGTCAAAATAGAGAACAGCTCAGAGAGAGGTAAACCCAGACATATAGCACAACAGGGTACTAATTAGTATTAACTTTTACCAGACATGGAGAATATATAGTATTAACTTTTACCAAACACGGAGAGTATATAGATATCTAGGTAGGACAGAAGGGGTTTAAAGCCTGGACATAAAAAAGATGCATATAGGTCCAATGATGACCTGTATGGTAAAGAATCAACAAAAAAGGTTTTATGCAATCTTAACATATACAATTTATACTATCTTAAGATATACAGTGCTGGCCAAAAGTATTGGCACCCCTGCAGTTCTGTCAGATGATACTCAGTTTCTTCCTGAAAATGATTGCAATCACAAATTCTTTGGTATTAATCTCTTCATTTAATTTGTCTTCAATGAAAAAAACACAAAAAGAATTATCCTAAAGCCAAATTGGATATAATTCCAAACCAAACTTAAAAAAAGGGGTGGACAAAAGTATTGGCACCCTTTGAAAAATCATGTGATGCTTCTCTAATTCGTGTAATTAACAGCACCTGTAACTTACCTGTGGCACCTAACAGGTGTTGGCAGTAACTAAATCACACTTGCAGCCAGTTAACATGGATTAAAGTTGACTTAACCTCTGTCCTGTGTCCTTGTGTGTACCACATTGAGCATGGAGAAAAGAAAGAAGGCCAAAGAACTGTCTGAGGACTTGAGAAACTAAATTGTGAGGAAGCATGAGCAATCTCAAGGCTACAAGTCCATCTCCAAAGACCTGAATGTTCCTGTGTCTTCCGTGCACAGTGTCATCAAGAAGTTTAAAGCCCATGGCACTGTGGCTAACCTCCCTAGATGTGGACGGAAAAGAAAAATTGACGAGAGATTTCAACGCAAGATTGTGCGGATGGTGGATAAAGAACCTCGACTAACATCCAAACAAGTTCAAGCTGCCCTGCAGTCCGAGGGTACAACAGTGTCAACCCGTACTATCCGTCGACGTCTGAATAAAAAGGGACTGTATGGTAGGATACCCAGGAAGACCCCACTTCTTACCCCGAGACATTAAAAAGCCAGGCTGGAGTTTGCCAAAACTTACCTGAGAAAGCCTAAAACGTTTTGGAAGAATGTTCTCTGGGCAGATGAGACAAAAGTAGAGCTTTTGGGAAAAAGCATCAATATAGAGTGTACAGGAAAAAAAAAGAGGCATTCAAAAAATAGAACACGTTCCCTACAGTCAAACATGGTGGAAGTTCCCTGATGTTTTGGGGTTGCTTTGCTGCCTCTGGCACTGGACTGCTTGACCGTGTGCATGGCATTATGAAGTCTGAAGACTACCAACAAATTTTGCAGCATAATGTAGGGCCCAGTGTGAGAAAGCTGGGTCTCCCTCAGAGGTCATGGTCTTCCAGCAGGACAATGACCCAAAACACACTTCCAAAAGCACTATAAAATGGTTTTAGAGAAAGCACTGGAGACTTCTAAGGTGGCCAGCAATGAGTCCAGACCTAAATCCCATAGAAAACCTGAGGAGAGATCTCAAAATGGCAGTTTGGAGAAGGCACCCTTCAAATATCAGGGACCTGGAGCAGTTTGCCAAAGAAGAATGATCTACAATTCCAGCAGAGCATTGGAAGAAACTCATTGATGGTTACCGGAAGCGTTTGTTCGCAGTTATTTTGGCTAAAGGTTGTGCAACCAAGTATTAGGCTGAGGGTGCCAATACTTTTGTCCGGCCCTTTTTTGGAGTTTTGTGTGAAATGATCAATGATTTGATTTTTGCTTCATTCTCTTTTGTGTTTTTTCCTTGCAAGCAAATTAAATGAAGAGAATAATACCAAAGAATTTGTGATTGCAATCATTTTCAGGAAGAAAGTATTATCTGACAGAATTGCAGGGGTGCCAATACTTTTGGCCAGCACTGTAGGTCAGGGAGAACCAGATAATAAAGAAGCAAAAAAAGGGAAGGAAAACCCAAGTTGGAGATTCGGCGCCCCCTGGGGCATCAAGGACATGAATTCAACACAGGTGGCAACATGGTACAAATGATGCCAGTGATATAAGCCATGCCCTGATGTCATGGAGGTAACCCCAATAAGGATAAAGAACGAAAATGCCCCAGAAAGAGAAAAAGACATTGTAGCAAATAGCCGGATCCAAAAGCTATTAAGAGTATGGATAAAGCTGAAAGAGATACAGAAAAATGAACCTGCAGGTCATTTAAAAAATGAAGTTGGACAAGTCAACATTGGTTATATGCATATAATTAGAACATAGTATATATCCACATGAAACAAATTGATGTCCAGATGTAGTAGATATATGCTGTTAAAGCCTAATTGTCCGCATCTTGTCTAGTGGTGCCTTCTCATCCTATTCTCTTATTTCTCCTCTTCAAAATGATGCCAGGAGGCATCCACATCCTCTTCAACATGGATAGAAGCAAGAGCCAACATCAAGGTACGGTAAGTATATACTAAAAGATGATAAATGGGACATTTTTAAGATTGTAGCAACAAACACAATTAAAAATAATTTTAGTTTAAAACATTATAAAAACATGATGCCAAAAATACGGCTGGAGGGGAAAAAGGGGAGGGAGATTAGAGAAATGGAGTAAAAGTAAAGGCCTCATTAAGGCCATAGGGGATGTAACATTTTCAAAGTCCAGATCCATCTTGATTCTTTTTGGGCCAGGAGTTGGCTGGTATTGGTTCAAATATATGTGGTCTATCCCCTTAACCCGAAGGATCACAAGCGTGATGGAGCTTAAAATGTTTAGGTATTGTCTTTAATAGATCCAAATTGTCTTCTGTAGCAGCTGCCATGATGTCCTGGACAAGTTCTCTCGCTCAAATTTTGAGCATCCTAGTTGTCATGCCTATATATATTAAGGAGCAGGGACATGTAGCATGATATATTACATTACGTGTTGTACAGCTAATAGGGTATGTGATATCAAACTCCTTTCCAGTTGAAGAGAGAAACTTCTTAGTCTTTTCAATATTAAGGCGAGTTATACAGGAGCCGCATGGAGTGTAGCCCCAATTCCTCTTCTTATCGGTTGGTTTGATATCCGTAATCCGTGACTGATTAGTCGGTGTATAATAGCTCCAAACCAAATGGTCCTGTAAATTTAAAGATCTACGTGCAGTGATAGATGGATTTGTAGGGAGATATTGTTCAAGGGTGCGATCAGCCAATAGGATGAGCCAATGTTTTTTAAAAATGTCATACATCCTCTGCCATTGAGAATGGTGTTGAGTCACCATTCTCACAGGATTGGCTTGCACCGATTGTCTCTTAGGATAGATGAATTGTTGACGAGCAGCATTTTTCGCTCGATTGTAGGCATACTTAATGCTTTTCTTACTGTACCCTCTATCCAAAAACCTCGCTTTCATTTCCTCTGCTCTCATTTCAAAGTCTTCAATGGTAGAACAAATCCGTCTGATTCTAAGAAACTGACTAATTGGAACTGATCTAACCACGTCTTGGATGTGAAGAAGAGGCGTGCAAGACAGCATTGACGGCTGTCTCTTTCCGATAGACATCAGACTGTAAAAAGCCAGATTCACCCCTTTTAATAGTCACATCCAAGAAATCAATCTTTTGATAATCGAATTTATACGTCAGTCTGATATTAAGTTCATTAGAATTCAGTTTTTGAAAAAAACTGAGCACTTCTTCAGATGTACCTCGCCAGATCAAAAATACATCATCAATGTACCGGGTCCAGAAAATGACCCGGTCCATTGATGAGCATCGATCTGATGAGAAGAGCTCCCTCTCCCACAGCCTCAGGAACAAGTTAACATAAGAGGGCACACAGGCTGCCCCCATTGCTGTTCCCTGGAGGTGCAGGAAGAAGGACCCATTGAAGACCAAAAAGTTTTTGGTGAGTACAAACTCCAACAGTGTTAGAATGAAGTCTCTCTCCTCAAAGGTAAATTGAGACATGGAAAGGAAATTGGCAACGGCTCTCAGTCCATCACCATGGCGGATAATCGTATATAATGACTACACATTACAAGTAACATGAAGCATATCTTTGTCAATGTGAATGGAGTCAATTTTTTGTAGATCAGATGTATCACGTAGATAGGAGGGAATTGTTTCCACCAAAGGTTTAAGAAATAATCCACATACTTCCTGATATTCTGTGTGAGGCCTCCAATACCAGCAATTATGGGTCTACCCGTAGGGGTCTTCATATCTTTATGGACCTTCCATAACAAGTACAGCGTTGAAACAGATGGATCCTTCAGCAATAATGTGTCACACAATTTCCTGGTGATAATGCCTCTCTCTATCCCAGCTAAAAGGATTTTGTTGAGTTGATCTTTGAAAGATAATAAGGGATTGAAGGTCAGTTTTTTGTAACACTGATGGTCTTTAAGCATTTTATTTGCCTCTGCCTCATACATTTTAGCTGGCCACACCACAACATTGCCACTCGTGTCAGCTGGTTTGAATATAACGTCTTACATCAAACCGATGTGTTCAAACATTCTAAGGTTATCATTGTGTATATTGGTAGGTATGCTATATAAATCCTCAGAAACCAGCTGAACAAAGATGTCAACGTTGGGGCATAGTGACAATCGTTGAAAATTTTTTGATTTTGGTCATATGGATATTGGAACCTTACCTAAAGATGGTATATTGTGTTCAGCCGCCAATCCCTCCAAAACTCTCAAATCCTCCTGATCCTCTGGCATTGGAAAATGCTTCTGTATATCTTCATTGTGAAAACATTTTTTGAAAAGCAGAGTTCTGGCAAAAATGTGTAGGTCAAAGCTGTTAATTGATCAAATCTCAGGATGTCGCAGGATGGAGGTAGCATATAACAGGATGGGGGCGCACATAGCCCTCAATTTAATAAAATAGGTCCCACATAGGCAAACATTCAATATAATAGGCCCCTCATAGCTTTACATATAATATAAAGAGTTCTTCAAAACCCTCCATTTAATACAGTGGGCCCCATGTCCATGCAAGTAATATAATGGGTCCCACAAAGAACTCCATTTAATATAATATGACCTTTATAGCTTTCTACTTATTATAATGGACACCACATAGCTTTACATATAACATGGGCCCCACAAAACCCTTCATTTAATATAATGGGCCACATATAGCCCTCCATTTAATATACTGAGTCCAACATAGCCCTCCATTTAATATAAGGGGTCACATATAGCCCTTCACATAATATAATGGATACCACATAGCTCTCCATTTAATATAAAGGACCTCGCATGGCACTAAATTTAATATAACGGCCCCATATACCCTTTCATCTATAATATAACCGGGGAAGCGTGTCTCTGTCTGAAGCCTTTATAGACTGCGCATGTGCGTCGTGCAGTCTGGCTCCAGACAGAAGCAGGCATCCAGCTGTTACAGATAAGAGGAGTGTATGGCGCCGGAGTTCACGGTATGCGTAGACACTGAACGCATACCACGATCTCCAGCGCCATACTTACCTGACCGGGAGGAGCATTGCTGAGGCGTCTCTCTTTGCCGGAGACGGAGTGAAGGCATTGGATCGGCGCATAGTGTTATCCGGCACCATTTTACTGAAGACACATTTGCAGTGTGTCTTCAGCAAAATGGCGCCAGACAGTGTGGTGCTCCTTCCCCGGCAGAACAGGACACCGCAGCGCTGGAGCACAGGGAAGAAAGGTGAGTATAAAGTGTTTATTTTTTTATATGTGTGTACAGCATGAAAGGCATGAGGGGGCCACACATACCAGGATTGTGGGATGAGGGGACCATGCATACCAGGATTGGGGGGGTGAGGGGACCATGCATACCAGGATAGGGATCTGGAGGGACCATGCATACCAGGATGAGGGGTACCATGCATACCAGGATTGGGGGGTGAGGGGACCATGCATACCAGGACTGGGGGGTGAGGGGACCATGCATACCAGGATTGGGGGGTGAGGGGACCATGAATACCAGGATTGAGGGGTGAGGGGACCATGCATACCAGGATAGAGATATGGGGGGACCATGCATACCAGGATGAGGGGTACCATGTATACCAGGATTGGGGGGGTGAGGGGACCATGCATACCAGGATTGGGGGTTGAGGGGACCATGCATACCAGGATTGGGGGGGTGAGGGGACCATGCATACCAGGATTCAGGGGTGAGGGGAACATGCATATCAGGATTTTGGGGATGAGGGGACCATGCATACCAGGATAGGGATCTGGGGGGACCATGCATACCAGGAGGAGGGGTGCCATGCATACCAGGATTGGGGGGAGAGGGGAGCCATGCATACCAGAATTGGGGGGTGAGGGGTGCCATGCATACCAGAATAGGGATAAGGGGTACCATGCATACCAGGATGAGGGATGGGGTGCCATGCATACCAGGATGAGGGGTACCATACAAACCAGGATAGGGATGAGGGGTGCCATGCATACAAGGATGAGGGGTACCATACATACCAGGATAGGGATGAGGGGTATCATGTATACCAGGATGGGGATGAGGAGTGCCATGCATACAAGGATTGGGGATGGGGGGTACCATGTATACCAGGATTGGGGATGAGAGAGACATGCATACCAGGATTGGGGATGAGGGGTTCCATGCATACCAGGATTGGGGATGAGGGGTGCCATGCATACCAGGATTGGGGATGAGGGATGCCATGCATACCAGGATTGGGGATGAGGGGTGCCATGCATACCAGGACCAGGATTGGGGATGAGGGAGCCATGCATACCAGGACTGGGGATGAGGGGTGTCATGCATACCAGGATTGGGGATGAGGGGTGCCATGCATACCAGGATTGGGGGTGAGGGGTGCCATGCATACCAGGATTGGGGATGAGGAGTGCCATGCATACCGAGATTGGGGATGAGGGGTGCCATGCATACCAGGATTGGGGATGAGGGGTGCCATGCATACCAGGATTGGGGATGAGGGGTGCCATGCATACCGGGATTGGGGATTAGGGGTGCCATGCATACTGGGATTGGGGATGAGGGGTGCCATGCATACTGGGATTGGGGATGAGGGGTGCCATGCATACCAGGATGAGGGATACCATACATACCAGGATAGGGATGATGGATGGGGTACCATGCATACCAGGATAGCGATGAGGAGTACCACACATACCAGGATAGTGATGAGGAGTACCACATACACCAGGATTGGGATGAGGGGGCCATGCATACCAGGATTGGGGGTGAGAGGTGCTATGCATACCAGGATTGGGGGGGAGGGGTGCCATGCATACCAGGATAGGGGTGAGGGGTGCCATGCATACCAGGATAGGGGTGAGGGGTGCCATGTATATCAGGATAGGATGGTGGGGACAGGATGGGGGCAGCACAAATACCAGGAGGGGGGCAGCACATACCAGCATGGGAGACCATATACCAATAAAAATGCTTGCCAAACGGGCATAGAACGGGTTCAATAGCTAGTTTAATATAATTGGCCTCACATAGCCCTCCATTTAATGTAATGGATGCCACATAGCCCTCAAATTAATATAATGGATCTGACATAGCCCTTCAGTTAATGTAATGGGCATCACATAGCTTTACAAATAAAATAATGAGCCAAGTATAACCCTCCATTTAATGTTATGAGCCCCACATGGATTTTCTTATAATATATTGGAACCCACATAGCCCTCCATTCAATATAAGGGGTCCCATATAGCCCTCCATTTATTGTAATGTGCCTTACCTACATAGCCTTCCATTTAATATAAAGTGACCCACAAAACCCTACATTTAATACAATGGGCCCCATGTAGCCCTGCAATTAATATAATGGGTCCCACAAAGAACTCCATCTATAATATAACTGGAGATGCTTACCTCTGTCTCAAGCTTTTATAGACTGCGCAAGCATGACACGTCTGTGCAGTCTGGCTCCAGACAGAAGAACGCATGTAGCTGTTACAGGTAAGAGGAGTGTGTATGGAGCCGGAGATCGCGGTATGAGTAGGCACAGAACGCATACCCCGATCTTCGGCGCCATACTTACCTGATCGGGAGGAGCGTTGCTGCGACGCCTCTCTTCTCGCCGGACACCAGGGCAGGAGTGAGGCGCCGGAATCGGCGCATGCGCATAGCACTGTCCGGCGCCATTTTACTGAAGACACATTTGCAGTGTGTCTTCAGCAAAATGGCGCCAGACAGCGCGGTATGGGCATGTGCGTACTCCAGAGCCGCACTCCTCTCCCAGCCTCAGGCAGAACGAGACACAGCAGTGCTGGAGCACAAGGAAGAAAGAGGAGTATAAGTGTTAATTTTTTTGGATCTGTGCAGCGTGAAAGAGATGAGGGGTGCCATGCATACCAGGATTTGGGGTTAGGGGGACACACATACCAGGATTGAGGGATGATGGGGCCATGCATACCAGGATTGGGGGAAGAGAGGTACCATACATACCAGGATTGGGGGGTGAGGGGTGCCATGCACACCAGGATTGGGGGATGAGGGGTACCAAGCATACCAGGATTGTGGGATGAGGAGTACTATGCATACCAGGATTGGGGGGTTGAGGGGGGAGACCATGCATATCAGTATTGGGGGGTGAGGGGATCATGCAAACCAGGATGAGGAATGGGGTGCCACGCATACCAGGATGAGGGGTACCACACATACCAAGATTGGGCTCGTGAGGGGACCATGCATACCAGGATTGGGGGGTGAGGGGACCATGCATACCAGGATTGGGGGGTGAGGGGACCTTGCATACCAGGATTGGGGGGGGGTGAGGGGTTCCATGCATACCAGATTAGGGATAAGGGGTGCCATGCATACCAGGATGAGGGGTACCGTACAAACCAGGATAGGGATGAGGGGTGCCATGCATACAAGGATGAGGGGTACCATACACACCAGGATAGGGATGAGGGGTATCATGTATACCAGGATGGGGATGAGGAGTGCCATGCATACCAGGATTGGGGATGAGGGGTGCCATGTATACCAGGATTGGGGATGAGAGAGCCATTCATACCAGGATTGGGGATGAGGGGTTCCATGCATACCAGGATTGGGGATGAGGGGTGCCATGCATACCAGGATTGGGGATGAGGGGTTCCATGCATACCAGGATTGGGGATGAGGGGTGCCATGCATACCAGGATTGGGGATGAGGGATGCCATGCATACCAGGACCAGGATTGGGGATGAGGGAGCCATGCATACCAGGACTGATGATGAGGGGTGCCATGCATACCAGGATTGGGGATGAGGGGTGCCATGCATACCAGGATTGGGGATGAGGGATGCCATGCATACCAGGATTGGGGATGAGGGGTGCCATGCATACCGGGATTGGGGATGAGGGGTGCCATGCATACCAGGATTGGGGATGAGGGGTTCCATGCATACCGGGATTGGGGATGAGGGGTGCCATGCATACTGGGATTGGGGATGAGGGGTGCCATGCATACCGGGATTGAGGATGAGGGGTGCCATGCATATCAGGATGAGGGACACCATACATACCAGGATAGGGATGAGGGATGGGGTACCATGCATACCAGGATAGCGATGAGGAGTACCACACATACCAGGATAGTGATGAGGAGTACCACATACACCAGGATTGGGATGAGGGGGCCATGCATACCAGGATTGGGGGGTGAGGGGTGCCATGCATACCAGGATTGGGTGTGAGGGGTGCCATGCATACCAGGATTGGGGGTGAGGTGTGCCATGCATACCAGGATTGGGGGGGAGGGGTGCCATGCATACCAGGATAGGGGTGAGGGGTGCCATGCATACCAGGATAGGGGTGAGGGGTGCCATGTATTTCAGGATAGGATGGTGGGGACAGGATGAGGGCAGCACAAATACCAGGAGGGGGGCAGCACATACCAGCATGGGAGACCATATACCAATAAAAATGCTTGCCACACGGGCATAGAACGGGTTCAATAGCTAGTTTAATATAATGGGCCTCACATAGCCCTCCATTTAATGTAATGGATGCCACATAGCCCTCAAATTAATATAATGGATCTGACATAGCCCTTCAGTTAATGTAATGGGCATCACATAGCTTTACAAATAAAATAATGAGCCAAATATAACCCTCCATTTAATGTTATGAGCCCCACATGGATTTTCTTATAATATATTGGAACCCACATAGCCCTCCATTCAATATAAGGGGTCCCATATAGCCCTCCATTTATTGTAATGTGCCCTACCTACATAGCCTTCCATTTAATATAATGTGACCCACAAAACCCTACATTTAATACAATTGGCCCCATGTAGCCCTGCAATTAATATAATGGGTCCCACAAAGAACTCCATCTATAATGTAACCGGAGATGCTTACCTCTGTCTCAAGCTTTTATAGACAGCGCAAGCATGACACGTCTGTGCAGTCTGGCTCCAGACAGAAGAACGCATGTAGCTGTTACAGGTAAGAGGAGTGTGTATGGAGCCGGAGATCGCGGTATGAGTAGGCACAGAACGCATACCCCGATCTTCGGCGCCATACTTACCTGATCGGGAGGAGCGTTGCTGCGGCGCCTCTCTTCTCGCCAGACACCAGGGCAGGAGTGAGGCGCCGGAATCGGCGCATGCGCATAGCGCTGTCCGGCGCCATTTTACTGAAGACACATTTGCAGTGTGTCTTCAGCAAAATGGCGCCAGACAGCGCGGTATGGGCATGTGCGTACTCCGGCACCGCACTCCTCTCCAAGCCTCCGGCAGAACGAGACACAGCAGCCCTGAAGCACAAGGAAGAAAGAGGAGTATAAGTGTTAATTTTTTTGGATGTGTGCAGCGTGAAAGAGATGAGGGGTGCCATACATACCAGGATTTGGGGTTAGGGGGCCACACATACCAGGATTGGGGGATGATGGGGCCATGCATACCAGGATTGTAGGATGAGAGGTACCATACATACCAGGATTGTGGGGTGAGGGGTGCCATGCACACCAGGATTGGGGGATGAGGGGTACCAAACATACCAGGATTGTGGGATGAGGAGTACCATGCATACCAGGATTGGGGGGTTGAGGGGGGAGACCATGCATACCAGGATTGGGGGGTGAGGGGACCATGCAAACCAGGATGAGGAATTGGGTGCCACGCATACCAGGATGAGGGGTACCACACATACCAAGATTGGGTTCGTGAGGGGACCATGCATACCAGGATTGGGGGGTGAGGGGACCATGCATACCAGGATTGGGGGGTGAGGGGTGCCATCATAACAGCAACAGGAATGAAGAGGGTTACCATGCATACCAGAATAGGGATGAGGGGTACCATGCATAACAGGATAGGAATGCGGGGTACCATGCATACCAGGATGAGGGATCAGGTGCCATGCATACCAAGATGAAGGGTACCATGCATACCAAATAGTGATGAGGAGTACCATGCATACCAGGATAAGGAATGGGGTGCCATGCATACCAGGATAAGGGATGGGGTGCCATGCATACCAGGATTGGGGGATGAGGAGTGCCATGCATACCAAGATAGGGATGAGGGGGCCATACATACCAGGATTGGGGATGAGGGAGCCATGCATACCGGGATGAGGGATTGGGTGTCATGCATACCAGGATTGGGGGATGAGGAGGAAATACATACCAGAATTGGGATGACGGGTGCCATATATACCAGGATGAGGGGTACCATACGTACCAGGATTGGGGATGAGGGAGCCATGCATACCGGGATGAGGGATTGGGTGTCATGCATACCAGGATTGGGGGATGAGGAGGAAATACATACCAGAATTGGGATGACGGGTGCCATATATACCAGGATGAGGGGTACCATACGTACCAGAATAGGGATGCGGGGTACCATGCATACCAGGATGAAGGATGGGGTGCCATGCATACCAAGATGAGGGGTACCATACATACCAGAATAGGGATAAGGGGTACCATGCATACCAGGATGAGGGATGGGGTGCCATGCATACCAGGATGAGGGGTTCCATACATACCAGAATAGGGATAAGGGGTACCATGCATACCAGGATATGAATACGGGGTACCATGCACACCAGGATGAGGGATAGGGTGCCATGCATACCAGGATTGGGGAATGAGGAGGAAATACATACCAGAATTGGGATGACGGGTGCCATATATACCAGGATGAGGGGTACCATACGTACCAGGATTGGGGATGAGGGAGCCATGCATACCGGGATGAGGGATTGGGTGTCATGCATACCAGGATTGGGGGATGAGGAGGAAATACATACCAGAATTGGGATGACGGGTGCCATATATACCAGGATGAGGGGTACCATACGTACCAGAATAGGGATGCGGGGTACCATGCATACCAGGATGAAGGATGGGGTGCCATGCATACCAAGATGAGGGGTACCATACATACCAGAATAGGGATAAGGGGTACCATGCATACCAGGATGAGGGATGGGGTGCCATGCATACCAGGATGAGGGGTTCCATACATACCAGAATAGGGATAAGGGGTACCATGCATACCAGGATATGAATACGGGGTACCATGCACACCAGGATGAGGGATAGGGTGCCATGCATACCAGGATTGGGGGATGAGGAGACCATGTATACCAGGATGAGGGATGGGGTGCCATGCATACCAGGATAAGGGGTACCATACATACCAGAATAGGTATGAGGGGTATCATACATAACAGGATGAGGGATGGGGTGGCATGCATACCAGGATTAGGGGATGAGTGGTGCCATGCATACCAGGATGAGGGATTGGGTACCATACATACCAGGATTGGGGGATGAGGGGTGTCATACATACCAGGATTGGGATGAGGGGTGCCATGTATACCAAATTTAGGATGAGGGGGCCATGCATTCCAGGATGAGAGTTAGGGTGCCATGCATACCAGGATTGGGATGAAGGGTGCAATGTATACCAGATTTGGAATGAGGGGTGCAGTGCATACCAGGATTGGCGATGAGGGGTGCCACAAATACCAGAATTGGGTATGAGGGGTGCCATGCATACCAGGATTGGGTATGAGGGGTGCCACAAATACCAGAATTGGGTATGAGGGGTGCCATGCATACCAGGATAAGGGAAGAGGAGTGGCATGCATACCAGGATTGTGGATAAGGTGTGCCATACATACCAGGATTGGGGACGAGGGGTGCCATGCATACCAGTATTGGGGACGAGGGGTGCCTTGCATACCAGGATTGGGGATGAGGGGTGCCATGCATACCAGGATTGGGGATGAGGAGTGCCATGCATACCAGGATTGGGGATGAGGGGTGCCATGCATACCAGGATTGGGGATGAGGGGTGCCATGCAAACCAGGATTGGGGATGTGGGGTGCCATGCATACCAGGATTGGGGATGAGAGGTGCCATGCATACCAGGATTGGGGATGAGGGGTGCCATGCATACCAGGATTGGGGATGAGGGGTGCCATGCATACCAGGATTGGGGATGAGGGGTGCCATGCATACCAGGATAGGGATGAGGGGTGCCATGTATACCAGGACAGGGATGTGGGGGGCCATGAATACCAGGATTCGGATGAGGGGCCATGCATACCAGGATAGTGATGAGGGGTACCATGCATACCAGGATGAGGGATGGGGTGCCATGCATACCAGGATAGGGATGAAGGGTACCATGTATACCAGGATAGGGATGAGGGGTACCATACATACCAGGATGAGGGATGGGGTGCCATGCATACCAGGATAGGGATGAGGGGTACCAAACATACCAGGATGAGGGGTACCATACATACCAGAATAGGGATGGGGTACCATGCATACCAGGATGGGGATGAGGAGTGCCATGCATACCATGATGGGGGAGAGGGGCCCATGCATACCAGGATAAGGCTGAGGGGACCATACATACCAGGATTGGGTATGAGGGAGCCATGCATACCAGGATGAGGGATGAGGGGCGCCATGCATGCCAGGATTGGGATAAGGGGTGCCATGCATACCAGGATTGGGGGTGAGGGGTGCCATGCATGCCAGGATTGGGGGTGAGGGGTGCCATGCATACCAGGATTAGGGGTGAAAGGTGCCATGCATACCAGGATGGGGATGATGGGTGCCATGCACACCAGAATGGGGATCAGGAGTGCCATGCATACCAGGATATGGATGAGGGGTGCCATGCATACAAGGATAGGGATCAGGGGTACCATGCATACCAGGATAGGGATGAGGGGTACCATGCATACCAGAAGAGGATGGTGGGGACAGGATGGGGGCAGCACAAATACCATGATGGGGGCAGCAGAAACACCAGGAGGGGGGCAGCACAAATACCAGGAGGGGGCAGCACATACCAGCATGGGAGACCATATACCAATAAAAATGCTCACCACCCGGGCATATAATGGGTTCAATAGCTAGTTTAATATAATGGGATGTGCATAGCATTCTATTTAATATAATGGGACCGCTTAGCCCTCCATTTAATATAGTGGACCTCACATAACCATCCATTTAAAATAATGAACCCCACATAGTCTTCAATTTAATATAATGGGCATCACATGGCTATTCATATAATATCACGGGACTCACATAGCCTTCCATTTAATATAAGGGGACACATATAGGTCTCCACATAATATAATGGGCCCCACGTGGCACTAAATTTAATAACGGCCCGTGTGCCCTATCATTTAATAGACCGTATTTTTCGGACTATAAGAAGCACGGGAATATAAGACGTACCTAGGTTTTAGAGGAGGAAAACAGGAAAAAAAATCGAAGCAATAAATGTGGTCATAATGCACTGTTAAGGGGGAGGGGGCCTGCTGCTGACACTGCTATAGGGGTGATGTCCCCCAATTCTGTTAATATCCCCCATCCTGGTATATATGGCCCCGCTCTTTGTATTATACGTGGCACCCATCCCTATCTTGGTATGCTTGGCACCCCTGATCCCCATCCTGGTGTGCAAGGCACTGCTGATCTCCATCCTGGTATGCAAGCCACCCCTCATCCTGGTATGCATGGCACCCCTCATCCTTATCCTGGTATGCATGGCCCCCCTCATCCCTATCCTGGTATGCAAGGCACCCCTCATCCCTATCCTGGTATGCATGGCACCCCTCATTCCTCTTCCTGGTATACCTGGCACCCCTCATCCCTCTTCCTGGTATGCATGACCCCTTCATCCCTCTTCCTGGTATGCATGGCACCCCTCATCCATCTATGCATGGCACCCCTCATCCCTCATCCTGGTATGCATGGCCTATTCATCCCTCTTCCTTGTATGCACAGCATCCTCATCCCTCATACTGGCATGTATGACCCTCTTCATACCTCTTCCTGGTATGCATGGTCCCCCCATCCCACTTCCTGGTATGCATGCCCACCCCCTATTCCCCATCATGCTGCACACACAAAAAAATAAACAATTATACTCACCTCTTCTCTCTCCTCCAGTGCTGCGTCCTGCTCTGCTGCCAGCACTGGGCTCATCGTGCGAGCCGTGCATGGCGTCTCTTTCATGCGCCCTCACAAGGTGAAATCAGCTGCCGGAATACTCACTGCTCCCCACGCACAGTGGGGAGCAGTGACTTCATTCTCTTTAAAAGCCGGCACACAGTATAGCCGCAGAGCAGTTCCTGCTGCTACTGGGCAATCGCGTGTGCCCGCTATCAAAGAGCATGAATATTCAGCCCTCTCCACTCCCATGGGCGTGGAGGGGGGTGAATATTCATGGTCTTTTATAGCGGGCACACGCGATCACCTGGCAGCAGCAGGAGCCGCGCTGCAGCTACACTGTGTGCCCGCTAGTAAGGAGAATCAATATTCAGTGCTCCTCACTCCCATGGGCGTGGGGAGCAGTGAATATTCATTTTCTTTAGCAACAGGCACAAAGCATGAGTAGCAGCAGCCATCTCCTGCCTCCTGTGTCAGCTCCTGTGCCGCTCCCCCCACAGTGTGTGTGTGTGTGCGTGTATGTATGTATATACACTGCTCAAAAAATAAAGGGAACACTTAAACAACAGAATATAACTCCAAGTAAATCAAACTTCTGTGAAATCAAACTGTCCACTTAGGAAGCAGCACTGACTGACAATCAATTTCACATACTGTTGTGCAAATGGAATAGACATTAGATGGAAATTATTGGCAATTTTCAAGACACCCTCAATAAAGTAGTGGTTCTGCAGGTGGGGACCACAGACCACATCTCAGTACCAATGCTTTCTGGCTGATGTTTTCGTCACTTTTGAATGTTAGTTGTGCTTTCACACTCGTGGAAACATGAGACGGACTCTACAACCCACAGAAGTTGCTCAGGTAGTGCAGCTCATCCAGGATGGCACATCAATGCGAGCTGTGGCAAGAAGGTTTGCTGTGTCTGTCAGCGTAGTGTCCAGAGGCTGGAGGTGCTACCAGGAGACAGGCCAGTACACCAGGAGGGGGCCGTAGGAGGGCAACAACCCAACAGCAGGACCACCACCTCTGCCTTTCTGCAAGGAGGAACAGGAGGAGCACTGCCAGAGACCTGCAAAATGACCTCCAGCAGGCCACAAATGTGCATGTGTCTGCACAAACGGTTAGAAACCGACTCCATGAGGGTGGTATGAGGGCCCAACATCCACAGATGGGGGTTGTGCTCACAGCCAAACAACGTGCAGGACGCTTGCCATTTGCCACAGAACACCAGGATTGGCAAAATCCCCACTGGTGCCCTGTGCTCTTCACAGATGAAAGCAGGTTCACACTAAGCACATGTGACAGATGTGACAGAGTCTGGAGATGCAGTGGAGAGCAATCTGCTGCCTGAAACATCCTTCAGCATGACCGGTTTGGCAGTGGGTCAGTAATGGTGTGGGGTGGCATTTCTTTGGAGGGCCGCACAGCCCTCCATGTGCTCGCCAGAGGTAGCCTGACTGCCATTAGGTACTGAGATGAGATCCTCAGACCCCTTGTGAGACCATATGCTGGTGCGGTTGGCCCTGGGTTCCTCCTAATGCAGGACAATGCCAGACCTCATGTGGCTGGAGTGTGTCAGCAGTTCCTCCAAGGTGAAGGCATTGAAGCTATGGACTGGCCCGCCCATTCCCCAGACCTGAATCCGATTGTGCACATCTGGGACATGTCTCGCTCCATCCACCAACGTCACGTTGCACCACAGACTGTCCAGGAGTTGGCGGATGCTTTAGTCCAGGTCTGGGAGGAGATCTCACAGGAGACCATCCACAACCTCATCAGGAGCATGCCCAGGCGTTGTAGGGAGGTCATACAGGCACGTGGAGGCCACACACAATACTGAACCTCATTTTGACTTGTTTTAAGGACATTACATCAAAGTTGGATCAGCCTGTAGTGTGCTTTTCCACTTTAATTTTGGGGTTGACTCCAAATCAAGGCCTCCATTGGTTAATAAATTTGATTTCCATTGATGATTTTTGTGTGATTTTGTTGTCAGCACATTCAACTTTGTACAGACCAAAGTATTCAATGAGAATATTTCATTCATTCAGATCTAGGATGTGTTATTTGAGTGTTCCCTTTATTTTTTTGAGCAGTGCACATATGTATATATATATATATATATATATATATATATATATATATATATACAGTACAGACCAAAAGTTTGGACACACCTTCTCATTTAAAGATTTTTCTGTATTTTCATCACTTGAAAATTGTACATTCACACTGAAGGCATCAAAACTATGAATTAACACATGTGGAATTATATACATAACAAAAAAGTGTGAAACAACTGAAAATATGTCTTATATTCTAGGTTCTTCAAAGTAGCCACCTTTTGCTTTGATGACTGCTTTGCACACTCTTGGCATTCTCTTGATGAGCTTCAAGAGGTAGTCACCGGAAATGGTCTTCCAACAATCTTGAAGGAGTTCCCAGAGATGCTTAGAACTTGTTGGCCCTTTTGCCTTCACTCTGCGGTCCAGCTCACCCCAAACCATCTCGATTGGGTTCAGGTCTGGTGACTGTGGGGGCCAGATCATCTGGCGTAGCAACCCATCACTCTCCTTCTTGGTCAAATAGCCCTTACACAGCCAGGAGGTTTGTTTGGGGTCATTGTCCTGTTGAAAAATAAATGATGGTCCAACTAAACGCAAACCGGATGGAATAGCATGCTGCTGCAAGATGCTGTGGTAGCCATGCTGGTTCAGTATGCCTTCAATTTTGAATAAATCCCCAACAGTGTCACCAGCAAAGCACCCCAACACCATCACACCTCCTCCTCCATGCTTCACGGTGGGAACCATGCCTGTAGAGTCCATCCGTTCACCTTTTCTGCGTTGCATAAAGACACGGTGGTTGGAACCAAAGATCTCAAATTTGGACTCATCAGACCAAAGCACAGATTTCCACTGGTCTAATGTCCATTCCTTGTATTCTTTAGCCCAAGCAAGTCTCTTCTGCGTGTTGCCTGTCCTTAGCAGTGGTTTCCTAGCAGCTATTTTATCATGAAGGCCTGCTGCACAAAGTCTTCTCTTAACAGTTGTTGTAGAGATGTGTCTGCTGCTAGAACTCTGTGTGGCATTGACCTGGTCTCGAATCTGAGCTGCTGTTAACCTGCGATTTCTGAGGCTGGTGACTCGGATAATCTTATCCTCAGAAGCAGAGGTGACTCTTGATCTTCCTTTCCTGGGGCGGTCCTCATGTGAGCCAGTTTCTTTGTAGTGCTTGATGGTTTTTGCAACTGCACTTGGGGACACTTTCAAAGTTTTCCCAATTTTTCGGACTGACTGACCTTCATTTCTTAAAGTAATGATGGCCACTCGTTTTTCTTTACTTAGCTGCTTTTTTCTTGCCATAATACAAATTCTAACAGTCTATTCAGTAGGACTATTAACTGTGTATCCACCAGACTTCTGCACAACACAATTGATGGTCCCAACCCCATTTATGAGGCAAGAAATCCCACTTATTAAACCTGACAGGGCACACCTGTGACGTGAAAACCATTTCCGGTGACTACCTCTTGAAGCTCATCAAGAGAATGCCAAGAGTGTGCAAAGCAGTCATTAAAGCAAAAGGTGGCTACTTTGAAGAACCTAGAGTATAAGACATATTTTCAGTTGTTTCACACTTTTTTGTTAAGTATATAATTCCACATGTGTTAATTCATAGTTTTGATGCCTTCAGTGTGAATGTACAATTTTCATTGTCATGAAAATACAGAAAAATATTTAAATGAGATGTGTCCAAACTTTTGATCTGTACTGTATATATGCACACACACACACACACACACACACACACACACACACACACACACACACACCACATTCAGACTATAAGACGCATCCCCCACTATAAGACTTTTCCCCCATTATATATATATATATGTATATATATATATATGTAATGTATATATACGCACCACATTTGGACTATAAGACGCATCCCCCACTTTCCTTCAAATTTTTGTAGGAAAAAGTGCGCCCTATAGTTTGAAAAATATGGTTATGAACCCCACATTGCCCTCCATTCAATGTATTGAGCGCCACATAGCCCTCAATTTAATATAGGATAAAATACTGAGTATAAAGGACATAAAAAGTAAAATTGTATTCATTACAACAATGTACAGTATAAATAAGTATCATAGGAAACTAACATGACAACAGTGCAAACTGCCAGGAGCTACGGCGCTCCACACACGACCATTAAGAGGCAGATATATAAGATTAAATGGCTACACATGAGATATCTTTAAAAGGGTGCTACATAGTAAGAGTGCACATAGGGCCATGGTAAGCCACATACAAATAATATAATGGCAGCCAATCCAACAAGAAATCTTAACCAGAGATAGGTCACAAAAAGCTATGGAGCGGGGGCGTGGCCTGGCCATGAAGCAGAGCGGTCGCACTTAGAGAGAGCTCCTGCTTCCCAGAGCCCTTACAGCAAAGCATTAGCCAGCACAAGCAGATCCCAGCCTCTACATGAGAAGAAAGTCCGGTCTCCGCTCCCAGGCATCACGGGAGCTCATCTCTGGACCCGCTGACTCTGGCATCACTCGGTATTTTTCAGTCTCAGGCAGAGCGGGAAAACAGATCACACGTGCAGATATGGCTGCTGCTGTGGGAGGACCCAGAGTGCGGGGCCTGAGGGGAGCAAGCTTACCTGCTGCTGGGGCCGGATTATCACGCGGAGGCCGCACTCCGGAAACGCAGACACAGGGAGGGGATGAGGCAGTTCAATTGGGATCTGATGTTAGTGACAATGGTAATGCAGGCATGCAGAGAGGGAGAGCTCTGGGACCCACCCCTCCCCCTCCAAGTCAGCTTCACCATCTACTCAGTTAACCCATTCCTCTACCCGAGCTGAGTCTCTGAGGAGTGCAGGAGCTACAAGCAGCACAGTTCTGGGACCCGTTGCATCTGACTCTGACACTGGCGTGACTGAGAATAGCAGTATGATTACCCAGGATGGTCCTGGGACCCTTATTAGCTCTGCAAACCTCGGGGATCCCTCGCTCCTGACTATGAACGCTGGGGAATTACGGGCCCATTTAAGTGCCATACCCACTAAGACCGATATGGAGGGTTATATCCAGTGATTGGAGGCCGTATGCAAAGGGGAAATTGACTCCCTCAAAAAAGATGTTTCTAATATAAACTCTGCCATCACTGCACTTGAAGCTAAAGTGGATGAACTATCTACCCAGCTCCACACCGAGCAGCATATTTTGGATCAGCACTCCCAGAATTTTGATCTAGTTCTGGATATGCTAGAAGACTCCGAAAACAGAAACCGGAGAATCAACATTAGACTCCCGGTCTCCCGGAGTCGGTGGCTCCACGGGAACTGAGTTCAGCCCTACAGCACCTTTTCAACTCATTGCTGAGTAGATCCACAGAGGAACATCTCGAGCTGGACAGAGCTCACCGATCCCTGGGCCCCAAACACCCTGACCCATCTAGACCTAGAGACATCATTTGCAGGATCCACTTCTTCCAAATTAAAGAAGACATTATGCGTCAAGCTAGAGAGAACGATGCCATAGACTTTAATAGCACAAATATTCAACTTCTAGTGGACCTCTCCCCTATAACTCTGGCTAAAAGAAGGGCTCTCTGACCTCTTTTGGAGGCTCTGCGTGCGAAGAACATTACTTACAAGTGGGGATACCCCTTTCAGCTTCATGCTTGTGGGGACACTGGCACGGTGACCCTGAGATCGCCATTGGATCTTCTGGATTTTTCATCATCTCTGGGGTTGCCACCAGTCACCCTGGGAGAGTGGCCCCGTTTATCCTCTTTTGGGTTCAGAGGAGCAGGGAGAGGTGGGAGAGTGACAATGGGAACTAAGAGGAAGAGGAGAAGATACCCACGCAGTGACTCCACTGGTCAATCTGGTGACTCCTGAGCCTTAGGAGTCTGTCCTATCATAGTCACTCGCTCTCTCTACTGTATTTATCCTCATGTCGGAGTTTATTCATTTTAATATTAGTAGATTTCTTATGGGGGGCTTTGCAGTCCCTGGGTGGAACCTCACTATGCATTGCATTGGCTTATTATGTCTAAAAATAGCCCACAGGGATTTACACCACCTTTTAGATGCCTCTGGTTTTATGTAGTGTTAAAGGGAATTTTGATAAGTCAGGGGCACTGGATTTGTTTAGTTTCATAAATTAATTAACAATGTATAATTAGTTTGCTGTGGGGGCCTGGCTGATTGTTCGTGTTTTAGGGTGCAGTCACCTCCCAAATTAGGGTGTGTCTTTGACACTACTTACAGAGATTCTCTGTTTAATCTTAGTCCATAGGGGTAGCTACCTGTGGTCTAATAAGACGGAATTTCTTTCTTCGTCTGAACCTTTTATTCATATTCTGTCCTTTCTAATCTTCCTACTGATTTTTCTTCTATTTCTTCTTTCTTAAGGGCTTACTCTTCTACACCCAATACCTCTTCTCCTCATACCACCACTCGGTCCCATCACTGATTCTTGTATTAATTTACGATGTCCACTTTGAAACTTTCTTCTCTGAACATTAGAGGGTTTAATACCCCAGAAAAATGCTCACAGGTACTTTACCACATGCATAAGAAACGGGTTCATATATTACTTCTTCAGGAGACACATTTTAGGTCAGATCGGATACCATCACTTAACCATAAATATTATTCACATTGGTTCCATAGCAGCAACCCAGACTCAAAATCTAATGGGGTCAGTATTGCCCTACACAAGTCGCTACAGGCTCAAGTACTTGTCTCTAAACCTGATACGCAAGGAAGGTATTTGTTCCTAAAGATTAAAATTATCAGAGATGTATTTACCATCGCTAACTTTTATCTCCCTAACCAGGATCAGATTAGAACTTGTAAAGCATACTTACGCGACCTTACAGCATTCGCCGAGGGTGCAGTAATAGTCGGAGGAGACCTCAATTTTATGCTGGATCAGGTCCTCGTCTCATCTACGGGTAGGTCGGCCGTCCCCCCTTCCCAGTAGGAGAGCCTGAGAGCTAAACTAATGGAATCTATATTGGTCAATGTTTGGAGACTGACCCACCCCTCCACACGTGACTATACTTTTTACTCCAGGGTACATGACTCATATAGCAGAATAGATTATTTTTTAATTAGTCACAGACTGCTCTCGTTTCACCCGCTGACACAAATTGACCCAATGATTTGGTCGGACCATGCCCCAGTTTTACTATCCTTGACATTGCCAGAACTCTCATCGAGAAAGTGGACTTGGTCCTTGAACCCGGGGCTTCTTAAAAATCCCACTTGCCAAGAGGCAATCAGGACAGCCATCTCAGATTTCTTCAATAATCACAAGGATGATCCCACAGCTTTGCCATTTCAGTGGGAGGCCCTAAAGGGAGTCATACGGGGAGTATTCATCCAACAAGGGGCACGATTGAAGAAGGATAGGGCTTCTGCCATTATTAATCTTCTGACGCATATTCAGTCTTTAGAGTTGAATCACAAAAGATCACAAAACACACAGGTCATGATTGATCTGTTGAAAGCTAGAACTGACTTGAGCTCATTGCTAGATACAGCAACAGCGAGACAGAGAGACCGCTTCCGTAGATATCTATATGAATACTCAGACAAGCCTGGTAGAGCTTTAACACGATTTTTGCATCCTCGAATTCCTACTACATATATACCCATCATTAAATCTAAATCAGGTAAATCTCTTCATTCCCCTCTGGAGATTGCAGACTCATTTAGGGATTATTACAATTCCCTTTACAACCTTAGGGGACCTTTGGCAGACATGGCCATGTCCGACTTCCAGGAAAGAGTGGATGATTATGTAAATAGCACTCCGATTCCCCCTCTACCGTCAGAGGAAGTGGTGGCCCTTGAGACCCCATTCTCGGAACAGGAGGTATTGGACACGGTCAAGTCTTTGGCAAATAGCAAAAGCCCCGGCCCGGATGGATTCCCGGCTAATTTTTATAAATTATTTGCACCAAATTTAATATCATTTATGACGAAGCTCTTCAATTCCATCTCTGAGAATTGCCATTTTGCCCCTCAAACCTTAGAGGCCACAATTGTCGCTATTCCCAAACCAGGAAAGGACCCCTTGGTATGCGCAAATTATCGGCCTATCTCCCTAATTAACGTAGATGTAAAAGTATATGCCAAAGCAATTGCAAACAGACTAAGCTCACTACTTCCTAGCTCTACTCATGGAGATCAGGCTGGTTTTGTACACCGCAGAGAGGCTAGAGATAATACTATAAAAATGTGACACCCCAGGGGTCTGGTTGCCACAGTGATAGAGATATTACGTCTGAGAGCAGGTGGGAGGTCTCTTGGTCAGGGATCCTATGCATGCCACACCTCCTGCCCAGTCCTGGGAGGGGAAGAACTTCCCCGATATAAACCTAGGGCTGAGGCAGGGTTAGTGAGTAGAGAAGAAGTAGAGACAGAGAAAAGAAGCAAATATAGGAACAGAACATCAGGAGCTCTGTGGGAGCAGTGTTACAAGGAGTCAGGGGCTGGCAGCTGCAGAGCTCGCCCTGACTGAGAAGATTTCTTACCGGACCCGGAGTCCGAGGCTGTGGGGACTAACTCCTACCCAGCAGCAGAATCCGTCAGGCAGGGGATTCCAGGTCCTCTGGCCAAGAAACCCGAAGGCCCCGAGTCACCGGCCATACGGGTGAGCACCACATGGTACACTGAGGGACGTGGGCTACTTATACCTGCCTCTAGCAAGGTAGCCAGAAGAGTACAGTTAGTTTGGGAGGCCTACAACTCCGCCTGGCCAGGGGAGATCCCATCTGCTCAAGGACTGACCAGGCCCCAATCGCTAGCCAGTACTCCGGGAGGGTCTATCTTTGTCACCAGTAAAGACCCTGAACTACACCGTACCGTCTCCGAGTGGTTACTGCTACCCCCATCATCCACGTCGGCTGCCCTGAGGCCATACCCCTCCCGTTGGGGGTTATACTATCACGCTGCACAATCCTACCACCGGCCTCAGCGGTCTGCCCTGCAGCGGCAGCTCCTTAGCTGTACTCAACGGGTGGCGTAGTCGTCCAACATCTACCGCTGATACATCGCCGCTCAGTTTGACTCCCTGGGCACGGACCGGGTCACCGCCACGAGACTACAACCCTCAACAGATCCGGCTCCGGGTAAGCTCCCGCGTGCGCAACGCAGCGCGACACAGGCCCAGGGGCGCGTCAACTTTTGGCGTAGTCGGCAGGATTTCGTGCCCGCAACCACCGGGTACTGCGTGCCTGAAAAAGACTGTTCAAACTTACCTGTGGTGAAGATTCCCGCCATCCGGCGCCATCTTCAGCCTTCTTCCCGCCATCGGTGAAGATTCCCGCCATCCGGCGCCATTTTCAGCCCTCTTCCCGCCTTCCGTGGAGTTTTCCCGCCGTTGGACGCCATTTTGGAGACGTCGTGCGGGAAGAGGAGGGGCGTGGACTCCGAAGGCGCGCGAGAACTGAAGCCCCGCCTCACGTCCGGACGTCGCGTAAGGTCCTGGAAGGAGCCCAGCAGACGCCGACGTCACAGGAGCGCGACGGAAGGTCCTCAACCCTGACGATCTACTGCGGAGCCGCGGCCTACGGAAGAGGATCATCGCAAGGTAGGCCACGGTCCACTAGGGGGGAGGAGGATGACGGATACGGAGGAGAGCTTCACTGCCTCAACCCCCGCCAGCGCCACCGCTGCTGCAGTCATGCCTTTCACCATGCCCTATATCCCGGGAGCGGCCTGGCTACCCCCGTACTCAGGGGAGTCACATACCCTGCATGACTTTAGAGAAAAGCTGGATAGCCTCTTCCAGGTGTACCCCCTCACAGAAGAGCAAAAAGTGAGCATCCTGGTGGCCCAATTAACTGGGGCAGCCCGAAGGGAGGTAAAGTCCTGGCCACCTGGGGGGAGGACTGTCGCAGGGATACTAACCCGGCTGAGGAACACCTTTGATACCCGCACCTCAGCCGAGATCAAGCTTAGATTCTACGGGTGCAAGCAGCGAGCACACGAGAGTATAAGGGACTATGCCCTGAACCTACAAGAGGCCCTGAGAGCCATTAAGCAGACCGACCCTGACGGCGTGGGAGACGAGGACAGGCTGTTGACTGAACAATTTATAGAGGGTTTATATTGCAATGCCCACCGAACCCAGTTGCGGGCAATGGCCTTACAGGACCCTCATCTGGGATTTGCACAGTTCAAGGACAGAGCCATCCGGGTGCTCCGAGAACCGGCACCAGGTGGCGTTGTGACCCACAGACGCCCCACTACCACTTACCACCAGGAGGCGGCACCCTTGTCGGCAGGGCCTGTGGGAGCTGATGCGCAGGCTTTGAACAATGACCCAGCTCCAGACCTGCACCATCAGGTCCAAGAGCTAGCTAAAAGCGTTGCTGCGCTAACCCGAACTGTGCAGTCTTTACAGGTTTCCACTCCAGGGAAGATCCAGCTGGCATCCGGACCGGAGGACATCCCGTGGCGTCGACCAAGGAGGACCCCACCGGCCAGAGGGAGACCCAGCGACCGATACAACGAGGACGGACGACCCATCTGCCGCCGCTGCAATCAACCCGGACATATGGCAAGGTACTGTCCTTTAAACTGGCACAACCTGGGGTAGAGGGCCAACCCCCAGGAAAAAGATCACCAGGCCCATCGAACTGGCGCGACAAATATGTGGGAGGACGTCCAGTCTTACCCGTGGTACTGGATGGCATTCCTATGAGTGCCCTACTGGACACCGGGTCACAGGTCACCACCATCCCGTACGTGCTCTTCAAGCAGTACTGGAATGACTCGGCTATCACCCGCTACCCTGACGACGACTTGAGTATCATCGCCAGCAATGGTCAGCCCGTGCCACAGATTGGATTTAAAGAGGTGACCATTAAAATCAGTAGAGTCGAACTGGCAGCACAGGGACTGATCATTGTAGACATTGACAAACACGAGAGTCACCCAAAGATAACTCTAGGAACTAATGTCATTGAAAATTGTCTTGCAGAGGTGATTTTCCTTTTACAGCAGGTTGCCAAGAACGCCAGCTCCGGCGAGCAGCGAGTGCTCCAAAAAGAGATCCGGGCACTGATGCGACGGCAACAGGTGGAACTCTCCGGCGGTGAGATTGGTAGCGTGAGAATGTGTGACCCTTTCCCTATTGCCATGCCCCCAAAAAGTGAAATGATGATTTGGTGCCGGGCAGCTATTGGTCTGAGAGGTAGAGATTACCAGGCAATGGTAGAACCAGTTTACTCAGACAGTAGGCCCACCATCTTGACAGCACGGGGGGTGGTTAATGTACGCCATGGGAGGGTGCCCGTTCGCATAATCAATATCGGGAAGAGGGAAGTGTACCTGCCCCGGTATGCCACGCTAGCCAAATTATATACCATTAACCAAAATGCTATACAATCTGTGGAACCCTTGCCTCCATCTCACCCGGAGGAAGGTAACGGCTCTAAGAAAACAATGGAGGACTGGTGTCAGCAACTACATTTGGGTACTGACTCCACTCCCTCACACCAGAAACAGGGAGTCTATCGGGTGGTTCAAGAGTACGAGAGAGTGTTTAGTAAACACCCGTTAGACTTCGGGCGAGTCAAGGGGGTAGAACACCACATCCCCACGGGAGACCATCCTCCCATAAAAGAGAGGTATCGACCCGTACCCCCTGCACACTAGCAACACGCCAAGGGGATGCTTAGAGACATGAAGGAGGCTGGGGTGATCAGGGATAGCTGTAGCCCCTGGGCAGCTCCACTAGTCTTAGTCAAAAAGAAAGACAACACCATGAGGATGTGTGTAGATTACCGGAAAATCAACCGTATCACACACAAGGATGCGTACCCCTTACCAAGGATAGAGGAGTCTTTGGCTGCTTTAAGATCTGCTAACTTCTTCTCTACCTTGGATCTCACTAGTGGGTACTGGCAGGTTCCTGTAGCAGAGGCGGACCGGGAGAAGACCGCATTCACCACCCCGATGGGACTTAGCGAGTTTACCTGTATGCCGTTCGGACTCTGCAACGCACCAGGAACCTTCCAACGATTAATGGAGTGCTGTCTGGGCCACAGAAACTTCGAGACGGTCCTGTTGTACCTGGACGATGTCATCGTATATTCTAAGACTTATGAGGACCACCTGAAACACCTGGCGGAAGTGTTCGAAGCTCTGGCAAGCTACGGCCTAAAGGTGAAACCCTCCAAGTGTCACCTCCTGAAACCAAAGGTGCAGTACCTGGGACACGTGGTGAGCGCTGACGGAGTGGCTCCCGACCCTGATAAGATCACCGCAATTAATGAATGGCCAAGTCCCTCCAGTGTAAAGGAAGTGCGGCAGTTCCTCGGGTTGGTAGGCTACTACCGCAGGTTCATCCCCGGTTTCACCAAAAAGACAGCTCCTATGCAGGACCTCCTGATAGGCCAGTCCCGGAAGGCCAAGAACCAGAAGCCGCCCTTCAGATGGGAGAAGTTGGAAGAAGAGTCCTTCCGCCAGCTGAAGATGGCCCTCACGGGGGATGAAATCCTGGCGTACCCGGATTACAGCCAGCCCTTTATCCTCTACACCGACGCAAGTAACATCGGGCTAGGAGCCGTGCTGTCCCAGATCCAGCAGGGGAAAGAGCGAGTAATCGCTTACGTCAGCCGAAAACTGCGACCCACCGAAAGAAACCCTGAGAATTACAGCTCATTTAAGCTAGAGTTCCTGGCAGTGGTGTGGGCAGTCACCGAACGCTTTAAGCACTACCTCGCTTCTTCCCGGTTCGTCGTGTACACGGATAACAACCCGTTGACACACCTGGACATGGCAAGACTCGGTGCCCTAGAGCAGAGATGGATGGCCCGCCTGTCCAACTACGAGTTCACCATCAAATACCGGGCAGGACGCTCCAATACCAACGCGGACGCCCTGTCCAGGATGCCAAACCTACCGGACGTATGAGAAGATCCAGAGGGACTGGAAGAAGTCGAACTCCCCGCGTTTCACCGTCATGGGACTATCCAGTATTCCCATCGGGTAAGGAGTAAGCAAGGCGCTACGCTTAACCCCTTACCTCACTACAACTGGGCGGAAACGCAAGACAGTGACCCTGCCGTCCGGCTGGTGAAGGAGATGCTGACTCGGCCAGAGGCTCGCCTTGACCCAGACGCTCCGGAGGAAGCCAAGCAACTGTGGGCAGAAAAGAGTAGACTGTTCCTTTACAAGGGGAAGTTGTGCCGCAGGATGGTTAACTCCCGGACGCATGAACTAATCTGGCAAGTAGTGGTGCCACGACGAGACGCAGCCATGGTGATGGAGGCATACCACGATGGAGCTGGGCATTTCGGATGGAAGAAGCTGGAGTTCCTGCTGCGCGGGCGGTTCCATTGGGTAGGCATGAGGGGAACCATCGAGAGGTGGTGCAGAGACTGTGGCCCGTGCAACCTGAGGAGGAAGGACCGTGCCAGCCAGAAGACTCCCCTGCAGTCCATCGTCACCTGGCAGCCGTTGGAACTGGTAGCCTTGGATCATGTAAAACTGACCCCAAGCAGAAGTGGCTACGTCTACGCACTAACCATCGTGGATCACTACTCCCGGTTCTTGGTTGTCGTCCCCGTCAAGGACTTAACAGCTCGAACAGCAGCTAGAGCCTTCCAGCAGCATTTCTGCCGTCCACACGGGTACCCGGACCAAGTGTTGACAGACCAGGGACCTGCCTTTGAAGCGGAGGTCTTCCAAGAATTCTGCACTCTGTATGGCTGCCGGAAGATAAGGACGACACCCTATCATCCGCAAACTAATGGACTTTGTGAGAAAATGAACCAGGTGGTGATAGATCTTCTGAAAACATTGCCCCTGGAAGAACGCAGTCTGTGGCCTGAGAGGCTGCCCGACCTAGTGGACCTATACAACCACATCCCGGTAGGTTCCACCAACTGTACCCCGGCTTACCTGATGAGGGCAAGACCTGGAAAGCTACCTGTTGACCTGGAGATGGGAGTCCTGACACCCGAGGACACTTCACCAGAAGCAGACTGGGACACAGAGAGGCAGCAGCAGTACCGGAAAGTACAGGAGAGCGTGGAGCGAAGTCTCTGTCAAGCTAGGGAAAGACAAGAGAAAACTTACAACCAGTGTGCTCCCGCTGTTCCCCTGGTACCCGGAGAGCAGGTCTTGAAGAGGAAAAGGCGGCTCCACAAGTTGGACGACCAGTGGGAGAAGGACCCGTACATCGTACTGCCCTCAAGCCACAACAACCCAAAGGTCTGTACCATCAGTAAAGACGGAGGGGAAACCACAACCATTGTATCCCGGGATCACCTGAAGAAGTGTCCCGAACAGCTACGGAACCCTGAAGGGGAACAAGAAGACCCTCGACCCGTAGAGGAAAGGGAAGATATGGTTAGTACTGTGCTCGGAGACTTCCCTCGGTCTTGGACTCAAGTCAATGGCGCAGTTGTTGTACCCGTACTCACCTTCCTCCAACCAGCATCCCAAGCACCTACGGAGCAACAGCTAGAGCTGGAAGAACAGCCGGTCCAGGAGGCAGAAGACCCCACACCAGCAGACCAGGAGGATCAACCCTCTGCTTATAGTGAACCTGCCATGCCTCTAGTGAGCCAAAGGGCCCGTGGACAGCTGCCCAGTTTACCCTTGACAGTTCCTACACCCTGTAGTTCGGGGCTAGACAGTCAGCTCTGTAGGTCCACTAGGGCCACTAGAGGCCAGTTACCCGCACGATGGAGGATTTGAAGTGTATAAGTTGTTTTATTTATGGTTACCTGTTTTTCTTGTTGCTTGTAAATAATTATGTGTTTCTAGTTATTTTTAGGAGTCCTTGGTGGATTTACCGGGAATCCTTGTACAATTAGTTGGAGCGTAACCCAGGATGGACTAAAAGACTGATAAGGACTCGGGGCAGGACAGACCCCTACCTGGTTACGTCTCCCTGTTTTGGTGAAATGGACACCTTTGTTTTCTTCAAAACTGCACCCGGTTGCGGACACGCCGTAACCATCTTTATGTGTTTTTCTTATTGTATTATTATTGTTTATACCTTGTTATGTTTTTTCTAAAAATATGTTTAGTCCCGGAGTACTAAAGTTCACTAGGGGGGAATATGACACCCCAGGGGTCTGGTTGCCACAGTGATAGAGATATTACGTCTGAGAGCAGGTGGGAGGTCTCTTGGTCAGGGATCCTATGCATGCCACACCTCCTGCCCAGTCCTGGGAGGGGAAGAACTTCCCCGATATAAACCTAGGGCTGAGGCAGGGTTAGTGAGTAGAGAAGAAGTAGAGACAGAGAAAAGAAGCAAATATAGGAACAGAACATCAGGAGCTCTGTGGGAGCAGTGTTACAAGGAGTCAGGGGCTGGCAGCTGCAGAGCTCGCCCTGACTGAGAAGATTTCTTACCGGACCCGGAGTCTGAGGCTGTGGGGACTAACTCCTACCCAGCAGCAGAATCCATCAGGCAGGGGATTCCAGGTCCTCTGGCCAAGAAACCCGAAGGCCCCGAGTCACCGGCCATACGGGTGAGCACCACACGGTACACTGAGGGACGTGGGCTACTTATACCTGCCTCTAGCAAGGTAGCCAGAAGAGTACAGTTAGTTTGGGAGGCCTACAACTCCGCCTGGCCAGGGGAGATCCCATCTGCTCAAGGACTGACCAGGCCCCAATCGCTAGCCAGTACTCCGGGAGGGTCTATCTTTGTCACCAGTAAAGACCCTGAACTACACCGTACCGTCTCCGAGTGGTTACTGCTACCCCCATCATCCACGTCGGCTGCCCTGAGGCCATACCCCTCCCGTTGGGGGTTATACTATCACGCTGCACAATCCTACCACCGGCCTCAGCGGTCTGCCCTGCAGCGGCAGCTCCTTAGCTGTACTCAACGGGTGGCGTAGTCGTCCAACATCTACCGCTGATACATCGCCGCTCAGTTTGACTCCCTGGGCACGGACCGGGTCACCGCCACGAGACTACAACCCTCAACAGATCCGGCTCCGGGTAAGCTCCCGCGTGCGCAACGCAGCGCGACACAGGCCCAGGGGCGCGTCAAAAACATTGCTCCTTACCTCCCATATGCATAAACATAAGATCCCAG
The DNA here is from genome assembly GCF_046119375.1 of Phyllobates terribilis. Taxonomy (NCBI): domain Eukaryota; kingdom Metazoa; phylum Chordata; class Amphibia; order Anura; family Dendrobatidae; genus Phyllobates; species Phyllobates terribilis. The sequence continues at coordinate 820,494,142 of NW_027362763.1, forward strand.
CATGTCTATTATCTATTGACGCAGAAAAGGAATTCGATCGCCTGGGGTGGAGCTTCCTGAGGTCTGCCTTGACACAACTTGGGTTGGGTCCGGACATGCTAGGTAGGATTATGGCACTATATCAGGGTCCCACAGCCCGACTTAAAGTTAATGGTATTTTCTCATCCCCTTTTCATATAGCTAATGGCACAAGACAGGGATGCCCTCTTTCTTCCTTACTCTACATCATTGCAATGGAGCATCTGGTGGTAGCACTGAGGAACGCATCAGATATCAAAAGTGTCAATGTTGGTCAGAATCATTTTAAATTGTCCATCTATGCAGATGACCTTTTGATTTACATCACTAATCCGACCATTGGCTTCCCAGTGCTGATGAGAGAGTTCCAACGGTTTGGAGAAGTATCTAATTTTAAAGTTAACTATTCCAAGACAGAGGCCCTAAATATATCTCTCCCTGACGATTTAGTTCGGAGACTTCAAACTTCCTTCCCATTTAAATGGGAGGATAAAGCAATAAAGTACCTGGGAGTTTGGATCCCGAGAGATGGGGTAGACCTGTTTTCATTGAACTATGTCCCACTTCTACACAAAACGTTTTTGGATCTTAAAAAATACAGTAGACCTCAGCTTTCATGGTTCGGCCATATCAACGTTATTAAAATTTATATTCTCCCTCGTTTCCTTTATCTTTTTCAAACTGCCCCAATAGCAATACCTGATTATTTCTTTAATCGTTTACAATCTGCTATCAATAGTATTGTTTGGGGCACTCGCAGACCCCGAATTAGGCTCTCAGTTTTGACTAGATCCAAGACACAGGGGGGCACAGGTCTCCCTAATTTCAAACGATACTATCAAGCTATTCTCTTGTCTAGATTGGTTGATTGAAGATATAATGACTTGCACAAACAGTGGGTGACTATAGAAAAACTCTCCCCTGCCTCTCTATATTGGGCACCATGGAGTGGTGCCATTTCTAGGCCCCCGATCTCAGACTTTCCACCACTTACGCAGATAGTGCTGAGATTTTGGGATAGAAATGGGGGGAAACTGAAACTTAGTAATACACCGTGCAGACTAAGCCTCCTCTTCGACAACATTGATTTCCCCCCAGCGGTAGATAGGACTATGTTTTTATGTTGGAGATCTGTTGACCGGGTGAGATTGGGACAGGTGGCGGACAGGCTCTCTGGGCTCTCCGATGTGGGGGGAGTTGGGGGACATATGCCGTAGCAGGCCACGGTCTTGGCTTTAATTCACCCAGTTGAAGGACTTCCTCTCAGGTATTTCTTTTAACAGACCGACCCAATTTGAGTCCTTGATGCTGTCTACTGAGGGCCCTACTCACATAGTCTCTTTGCTTTATAATTTGATCCTGGAAACAGTATCTATTGACACCCCTAGCTTTATTACAGCATGGGAGAGAGACTTGCAGACTACCCTCTCTGAGGCTGACTGCCTGAAGACCTTTACCCTTACTCACAAGATCTCTGTCTCTTGCAGATCACAAGAGAAAAATTATAACATTTTAACACGCTGGTATAGGTGTCCTGTGCTTCTCCATAAATTCAACCCTGCAATCCCAAATATATGCTGGAGATGCGACAACGAGGAAGGGTCTATGCTTCATATATGGTGGTCTTGTAGACTTCTGCGTCCATTTTGGGGTGCGGTTTTTAATGCCTTTCACTTGATGACGGGTGTCCACTGTGAACCATCCCCTCAAATTGCTCTCCTTTCATTGATTCCTGGGTCTATAGCAACCATAAAGGAATTCTGAGATTCTGCTTAGTGGCCGCCAGAACAATTATCCCCCGATACTGGAGAGCGGTGAGGGTTCCATCTGCAGCTGAGTGGGTGTCCGAAATGGATAGATTGGGCCGCATTGGGTCGATGATTGCTCAAGATTGCGACTCTGTGACCGTTCAGGGCCAAATATGGTTCCTTTGGGACACATTCAAGGTGAGCTTAGAGTTTCGGGACTGGTTAAGTGAGTTCTCATAACCCCCATAGAAGGTAATTGGGACCGAGGATGGTTTAGCCCCCCCCCTCCCTTTCCCCACTTCCAATCTTTTGTCTCTATTTCCTTTCCTATCTCTTTACCTGATTTTATTTCTTCTTCACTGTCCTTTTCCTACACCATTTAAGAATGTTTATTTTAAAATTTACTAAGTGGTGTTTGGACAAGATGAGTCCAACCTGAGATATTTTGGATTACAAGTTTGATTTGTTTCTTCATAAGGTTGCATTATACCTGAATTCATATGTATTCATTCATATGTATACTATTTTTCTTGATTATTTTTCCTGTTTGTTGTATCTTATCTTTGAAAAATTTTAATAAATATATTTACGGGAAAAAAAAAAAAAAGCTATGGAGCACCGCAAAAATGAGATTGACAGCAGGAAAAAACCTTGACGCTCGTTTCGCTCAGGGTGATGTTGCTTTATCAAGAGGCTGGTACAGTGTTGAGGAAAAGGACCTTTAAGTATGCCCCAAGAGCGGTCATGTGTCAGTGCATGCGGAGAGAGGAGGATCACCATGGCACAGGTAAACGGCAGCTCACAATCAAAGGGGAAACAAAACAAGGCGGTAATTATAAGTGAACAGAATCACCAAACACTATGGAGAATACAAGTATTATGATATAAGAGCCGCATGGTATTAACCAAAAAATAGAACATAATAATGAAGAAAAATTGCATAAGGAAATATATGTGACATCCTAATACAATAATGCATAATAGCAAAGGGGCACAGTACAAAAGTTAAACATAGGGCTGATGGGCATAAATAAATGGCACACAGAAGTACAAATAATAATGATCCACAAAACCAGATGCTTGAAGCTTCCCCAATCGTAAACGTGACGAACATATCAGTCTCACATAGCACTGCACTGAATGAAAGGAGAAGAAATTAGTACAGAATAAACACAAATATAAAATAGATAAAAGAATAAAATTAATTGCCATCAACAAAGTGTATATTAAAGATCAGAGTCTGCAGGAGAACAAATGAACGTATATGTACAGTACAGACCAACAGTTTGGACAGACCTTCTCATTTAAAGATTATTCTGTATTTTCATGACTATGAAAATTGTACATTCACACTGAAGGCATCAAAACTATGAATTAACACATGTGGAATTATATACTTAACAAAAAAGTGTGAAACAACTGAAAATATGTCTTATATTCTAGGTTCTTCAAAGTAGCCACCTTTTGCTTTGATGACTGCTTTGCACACTCTTGGCATTCTCTTGATGAGCTTCAAGAGGTAGTCACCAGAAATGGTTTTCACTTCACAGGTGTGCCCTGACAGGTTTATTAAGTGGGATTTCTTGCCTTATAAATGGAGTTGGGACCATCAGTTGTGTTGTGCAGAAGTCTGGGGGATATACAGCTGATAGTCCTACTCAACAGACTGTTAGAATTTGTATTATGGCAAGAAAAAAGCAGCTAAGTAAAGAAAATCGAGTGGCTATCATTACTTTAAGAAATGAAGGTCAATCAGTGCGAAAAATTGGGCAAACTTTGAATGTGTCCCCAAGCGCAGTTGCAAAAACCATCAAGCGCTACAAAGAAACTGGCTCACATGAGGACCGTCCCAGGAAAGGAAGACCAAGAGTCACCTCTGCTTCTGAGGATAAGTTTATCCGAGTCACCAGCCTCAGAAATCGCAGGTTAACAGTAGCTAAGATTAGAAACCAGGTCAATGCCACACTGAGTTCTAGCAGCAGACACATCTCTAAATAACTGTTAAGAGGAAACTTTGTGCAGCAGGCCTTCTTGGTAAAATAGCTGCTAGGAAACCACTGCTAAGGACAGGCAACAAGCAGAAGAGACTTGTTTGGGCTAAGTAACACAAGGAAATCTGTGCTTTGGTCTGATGAGTGCAAATTGAGATCTTTGGTTCCAACCACAGTGTCTTTGTGCGACGCAGAAAAGGTGAACGGATGGACTCTACATGCCTGGTTCCCACCGTGAAGCATAGAGGAGGAGGTGTGATGGTGTGGGGGTGCTTTGCTGGTGACACTGTTGGGGATTTATTCAAAATTGAAGGCATACTGAACCAGCATGGCTACCACAGCATCTTGCAGCGGCATGCTATTCCATCCGGTTTGCGTTTAGTGGGACCATCATTTATTTTTCAACAGGACAATGACCCCAAACACACCTCCAGGCTGTGTAAGGGCTATTTGACCAAGAGGGAGAGTGATGGGGTGCTACGCCAGATGACCTTGCCTCCACAGTCACCAGACCTGAACCCAATCGAGATGGTTTGGAGTGAGCTGGACCGCAGAGTGAAGGCAAAAGGGCCAACAAGTGCTAAGCATCTCTGGGAACTCCTTCAAGATTGTTGGAAGACCATTTCCAGTGACTACCTCTTGAAACTCATCAAGAGAAATCCAAGAGTGTGCACAGCAGTCATCAAAGCAAAAGGTGGCTACTTCGAAGAACCTAGAATATAAAACATATTTTCAGTTGTTTCACACTTTTTTGTTAAGTATATAATTCCACATGTGTTAATTCATAGTTTTGATGCCTTCAGTGTGAATGTACAATTTTCATAGTCATGAAAATACAGAAAAATCTTTAAATGAGAAGGTGTGTCCAAACTTTTGGTCTGTACTGTATATACATTCAGGAGACCTTGCTTAAAAAAATGGTGCAAAGCTTAGAGCTTCATTTAGGCCCCGCGTAACCACGGTGTCCAGAGTAAGCATGCATCTGGCCTCTTTATGGGCTAGAAGTTTTGCGGCATTGCCTCCCCGGGAGCCAAGATGTAACACATCTATTCCATGCACCTTCAATGTCCTTGGGTCCAAATTATGTACGGCCCGGACGTGGCGTGGTAATGTCTTGAGCTCCCAGGGATCATCCACCGTCCTGGCCGTGCCAATGTCCCGCACGTGCTCCTGCACCCTGACTCACAGCTCTCGCGTAGTCAAATGTATATCAGGCCGCAACCACAAGTGGCATAATAGACGACATTGGTGGTGCCACACGAGATGTAATTCGTAATCCTAAATACAAGAGAGCCGTCAGATGATGCAAAGGATGCACTTCGGAAGAAATTGGAGCAGGCAAGACAGTGGCCACAGGGAAAGCAAACCACTGTGGGTCCGTGGGACCGAAATGGGTTTGATGGAGATGGAACATAGTTGGTGGATACCAAGCGATCCCCCAAGTTTTTGGCACGCCGTGCCTTCATCAGTGGGGGATTACCAAGGTGGCTTCGCAGGGAGGGCTCCATGCCAATACCCCAATGTTTAGTCAAAATCGTCCGAATAGAGTCCCATTCGTGATTGAAGGTAGAAATATAGCGGGTACCTTCTTGTTCTTTCACCACCTCCCCCGATCGGGCTGGGTACAATAACTGGTTACAGGGAGTTCCCCGTGCCCTCCGATAGCCACGGTCGATGCTCCTGTTACTATATCCACGATTCCTAAAACGATCAGCCAGATCTGCGGCCTGTGTCTCAAATTTAGTCAGTGGAGCAAATCCGCCTCATCCTGTCCGACCGGGACGGCCCTAATCATCGATGAATTATGTGCGGACTCAGTGTTTCAAAGCATTTACTGCCGTAGGTTTGCGGTAGACGACAGTCTGAATAGCGGAGTGGGCATCCACCTCCAGAGTGACATCAAGAAAATCAATGCATTTAGCATGATGTGTATAAGTGAGTTTGATCCCACGTGAGTTAGAATTGAGTCGCACCATAAAATTATCAAGCTCCTTCACCGTTCCCCGCCAAAAAAATAAAATGTCATCAATGTATCTCAGCAAAGACTCGACCTGGTCCACACCCCGCGCGCCCTCGTCACCAAACAGGTCCCTCTCCCATGCCCCAAGGAAGAGGCTGGCATACGAGGGTGTGCAGGCCTCCCTAATGGCTGTGCCTCGCTTTTGGAGATACACCGTGTCTTTAATTAAAAAATAATTATGTGAGAGGACGAGGTGAAGGAGCTCAAGGATAAATTTACGCGATGGGCCATCCAGGTCGGAGGTTCTGAGGAAGAGGCGGACCACTTCCAGGCCCAGATCATGGCTGATACAAGTGTACAGGCTCTCAACATCGGCCGTCACCATCAGAGTGCCGTCCTCCACAAGGACGCCATCAACCCGAGTAAGGACATTCATTGTGTCCTTTATATATGATAGATAAACTCAACAAGGGGCCTGAGATGTCTGTCAATGTATTTGCATATCAATTCACATAGGCCTCCCAAACCAGGCACGATCGGACCTCCCAGGGGGCTGACAGCGTCCTTGTGGATCTTGGGGAGGAGATAGAAGGTAGCTGTTTTTGGAAACTGCACTGTAAGAGCCTCCACTGTTTTCTTGTTGATAACTCCTTGTTCACAGGCATGAGCCAGGATTCCCTGGAGCACCACGGAGAACGTTGCTGTTGGGTTAAAAGATAATTTAGTATAGATGTTGAGCCCCAGAATTGGCGAAGTGTCTCCTTTTCATATTTGGAACAGGGCCACACCACTATGTTCCCTCACTTGTCCGCCGGTTTAAAGAACACGTCTTGAAGAGACTGAAACTGTTGAATGGCTACATGTTGAAAGTGTGTCAAATTATCAAATCTCCGGCGTGTGGAGAGAAGTTTAAGGTCCTCCGTGACCAATCGCACAAATATCTCCACAGCCGGACTGAGGGACAAGGGTGGGAAACGTGTGGATTTAGGGTACAAGCATTGCAATGACCCACCTGTTGAAAGAGTTCCCTGCTTCAAAAGGAGGTCCTCTAAATTTTGTAGGGCCTCTTTCTCCACAGCGCTCCTAGGGTCTCCATCACCACGCGACCTTGAATGGAGTTTATGGAGAATCAGTTTGCGGGCAAACATGTGGAGGTTCTTGAGAGCAGTGAAAAAAAGAATGGCATTTGTTTTTGAAAATGATAGGCCTCTCCCAAGAACCTCCACCTGTGCAGCAGATAGTATACAGTATGTGTAGATAGGTTAATGATATGGAGCCCCCCCTGGGATACACCAACCTGGAATGGAGTCTGTTTCCTTCTGTTATTCAGTCTAGTCTGGACCCTTTGTGGGGGGTAGGTGGGTTGTCTGGCATGAGAGCCTGATGGTTCCAGAGGGAAACGGTCATCTGTAGACGTCAATGACGCTGTTGATACCGAACGTGAGCGGGAATAGTTGCTATTCCTAAAGCAAGAGTGTGACCTTTCAGATGGAAGCCTACATCTATAAACACTCGAGGTCTGTTTATCCCGTATATCATGATGTAATTTTTGGTCTTACTTGAATAAATTTCTTTGACCCACTTTTGGGATTCAGCGTCAATGTCGTCATTTAGTTTCTTCAGATCGTCACTAGTCATGTCTCTCTTGAGCTGGATCTGAAGCTGCTCAATTTCAGTTTCAATCTCCGAAAAGGATGCCTCATTCAACTTCGTTTTACTCACTCTTTTCGCCTTTGTCCTCATACTGCTTGAGTCGGCAGGTTTTTGTGATACACCAGTCCACTGGTAAAGAGTATTAAGAGTGCCAAGAATGTGCAAAGCAGTCATCAAAGCAAAAGGTGGCTACTTTGAAGAACCTAGAATATAAGACATATTTTCAGTTGTTTCACACTTTTTTGTTAAGTATATAATTCCACATGTGTTAATTCATAGTTTTGATGCCTTCAGTGTGAATGTACAATTTTCATAGTCATGAAAATACAGAAAAGTCTTTAAATGAGAAGGTGTGTCCAAACTTTTGGTCTGTACTGTATGTTAATATCCCCCATCCAGGTATATATGGCCCCGCTCTTCCTATTATACGTAGTCCTCATCCTGGTATGCGTGGCACCCCTTATCCCCATCCTGGGATGCATGGCACCCCCCCTCATCCATGTATGCATGGCACCCCTCATCCCTCTTCCTGGTATGCATGCCCCTTCATCCCTCTTCCTGGTATGCATGGCACCCCTCATCCTTGTATGCATGGCACCCCTCATATGCATAGCACCCCTCATCTTTGTATGCATAGCACCCCTCATCCGTCTTCCTGATATGCATGGCACCCCTCATCCCTAATCTTGGTATGTATGGCTCCCCTCATCGATCTTCCTGGTATGCATGGCTCCCTCCATCCCTCTTCCTGGTATGCATGCCCCCCCATCCTTCTTCCTGGTATGCATGCACCCCCCTAATCCCTATCACGCTGCACAAAAAAAAATAAACAATTATACTCACCTCGCTCTCCTCCAGCGCTTGGTCCTGGTCTACTGCCAAGCACTGGTCTCACTGTGCGAGACAGGCATGGCGTCACTTGCACGCGCCCTCACAATGTGAGATCAGCTGCCGGAATACTCACTGCTCCACAAGCTGGGACTGTGTGCGTGGAGAGCAGTGACTTCATACTCCTTAATAGCCAGCACACAGTGTAGCCACAGTGTGGCTCCTGCTGCCGAGCGATCACGTGTAACCGCTATCAAAGAGCACGAATGTTCACCCCTCTCCACGCCCATGGGCGTGAAGAGGGGTGAATATTTATGCTCTTTAATAGCAGGCACACGCGATCACATGACAGCAGCAGGAGCCGCGCTGCAGCTACACTGTGTGCCCACTAGTAAGGAGAATGAATATTCAGTTCTCCCCACTCCCATGGGTGTGGGGAGCAGTGAATGTTCATTTTCTTTAGCAGCAGGCACACGCAGGAGCTGCAGCAGGCCCCTGCCTACTGTGCCCGCTACTCCGCCACTCCCCCCGCAGTGTGTGTGTATATATGTGTATATATGTATATATATATATTTATATATATATATATATATATATACACACACACCACATTCAGACTATAACACGCACCCCCCCACTTTCCTCCAAATTTTTGGAGGAGAAGAGTGCGCTTTATAGTCCGAAAAATATGGTTATGGGCCCCTCATAGCCCTCCATTCAATGTATTGAGCGCCACATAGCCCTCAATTTAATATAGTAGGTCCCACATAGCCCTTCAATTAATGTATTGGGTACCACATAGTTTTACTTATAATATAATGGATTCTACCTGCCCCTCCATTTAATATAATGGGCCCCACATAGATTTACTTATGATATAATGGCACCCACATAGCCCTCCATTCAATATAAGGGATGTGCCCCACATAGAATTCCATTTAATATAACTGGAACCACAAAACCCTTCATTTAATATAATTGGCCCCACATGGCCCAACATTCAATATAATGGACCCCACATAGATCTACCTATATTATAAAGACCCCTACGCAATCCTGTATTTAATGCAATGGGCCCCATGCAGCCCTGCCTTGCATAGCCCTCCATTTAATATGAGCCCCACATGCCATTCCATATAAAAGGCCACACATAACCTTCCCCTTTGTCACTGCAGTGTCACCGGAGCACACGCTTTCCCGTTGGCGTGCCACCGGAGCACACCCTATCTCGTTGACATGCCACTGGAGCACACCCTTTCCCGTTGGCTTGCCACCGGAGCACACCCTCTCCCGTTCGTGTGCCACCAGAGCACACCATTTTCCCATTGGCGTGCCACAGCACTTAACTTAATGGGTACCACATAGCTCTCAAATTAATATAATGGATCCGACATAGCCCTTCAGTTAATGGAATGGGCACCAGATAGCTTTACATATAAAATAATGGGCCAAATATAAACCTCCATTTAATGTTATGGGCCCCACATGGATTTTCATATAATATATTGGGACCCACATAGCCCTCCATTCAAAATAAGGGGTTCCAAATAGCCTTCCATTTATTATAATGTGCCACACATAGCTTTCCATTTAATATAATGGAACCCACAAAACCCTTCCTTTAATATAATGGGCCCCACGTAGCCCTCAGTTTAATAAAATGGGTCCCATATAGCCCAATATTTAATATAATTGGCCTCACATAGCTTAACATCTATAATATAAGGCGGGATGCGTGTCTCTGTCTGAAGCCTCGATAGACTGCGCATGCGTGACGCGCAGTCTGGCTCCAGAGAGAAGCACGCATCCAGCCGTTACAGGTAAGAGGAGGTGTATGGCACCGGAGATCGCGCGGTATGCTTAGACACTGAACGCATAGCGCGATCTCCGGCGCCATACTTACATATTTACCTGACCGGGTGTCTTCAGCAAAATGGCACCGGACAGCGCGGTGCTCTGGCGCCGCACTCCTCCCCCTGCCTCCGGCAGAGAGGACGCAGCAGCGCTGGAGTACAGAGCAGAAAGGTTAGTATAACTGTTTATTTTTTTTGTTTGTGTGTACAGTGTGAAAGGAATGAGGGGGCCACACATAACAGGATTGTGGGGTGAGGGGACCATGCATATATCAGGATTTGGGGGGGTGAGGGGTACCACACATATCAGGATTGGGGGGTGAGGGGTACCACACATACCAGGATTGGGAGTGAGGGGTACCACACATACCAGGATTGGGGGTGAGGGGTACCACTCATACCAGGATTTGGGGGTGAGAGGTACCATGCATACCAGGATTGGGGGGTGAGGGGTACCACACATACCAGGATTGAGGGGTACCACACATACTAGGATTGGGGGTGAGGGATACCACGCATACCAGGATTGGGGGGGTGAGGGGTACCACACATACCAGGATTGGGGGTGAGGGGTACCACACATACCAGGATTGGGGGTGAGGGGTGCCACGCATACCAGGATTGGGGGTGAGGGGTGCCACGCATACCAGGATTGGGGGTGATGGGTGCCACGCATACCAGGATTGGGGGTGAGGGGTACCAAAAAATACCAGGATTGGATGGTGGGGACAGAATGGGGGCAGCACAAATACAAGGAGGGGGACAGCACATACCAGTATGGGAGACCATATACCAATAAAAATGCTCGCCACCCGGGCGTAGAACGGGTTCAATAGCTAGTATAATACAAAGGGCCTTTCAAAACCCTCCATTTAATACAGTGGGCCCCATGTAGCCCTGCAAGTAATAAAATGGGTCCCACAAAAAACTCCATTTATTATAATAGCTTTACATATAATATAAAGGGCCCTTCAAAACCCTCCATTTAATACAGTGGGTCCCATGTAGCCCTGTAAGTACTATAATGGGTCCCACAAAGAACTCCATAGGACCTATATAGCTTTCTATTTATTATAATGGGCACCACATAGCTTTACATATAATATGGGCCCCACAAAACCCTTCATTTAATATGTGCACCACATAGGTCTCAATTTACTGTAATGGGCCCCACATAGCCCTCAATTTATTATATGGGCCCCACATAGTCCTCCAATTAATATAATGGGACCCATACAGCCCTCCATTTAATATACTGAGTCCAACATAGCCCTCCATTTAATACAATGGGCCCCATACAGCCCTCCACATAAAATAATGGATGCCACATAGCCCTTCATTTAATATAAAGGGCCCCACATGGCACTAAATTTAATATAACTGCCCCATATACCCTTTCATTTAATATAATGGGCCCCACATAGCCCTCCATTTAACGTAATGGGTACCACATAGCCCTCAAATTAATATAATGGATCCGACATAGCCCTTCAATTAATGGAATGGGCACCACATAGCTTTACATATAAAATAATGGGCCAAATATAACGCTCCATTTAATGTTATGGGCTCCACATGTATTTTATTATAATATATTGGGACCCACATAGCCCTCCATTAAAAATAAGGAGTTCCATATAGCCTTCCATTTATTATAATGTGCCATACATAGCCTTCCATTTAATATAATGGAACCCACAAAACCCTTCCTTTAAGATAATGGGCCCCACGTAGCCCTCAATTTAATAAAATTGGTCCCATATAGCCCAATATTTAATATAATGGGCCCCACATAGCTTAACATATAATATAAAGGGCCCTTCAAAACCCTCCATTTAATACAGTGGGCCCCATGTAGCCCTGCAAGTACTATAATGGGTCCCACAAAGAACTCCATTTATTATAATAGGACCTATATAGCTTTCTATTTATTATAATGGGCACCACATAGCTTTACATATAATATGGGCCCTACAAAACCCTTCATTTAATATGTGCACCACATAGCTCTCAATTTACTGTAATGGGCCCCACATAGCCCTCCAATTAATATAATGGGACCCATACAGCCCTCCATTTAATATACTGAGTCCAACATAGCCCTCCATTTAATATAAGGGGTCACATATAGCCATCCACATAATATAATGGGTGCCACATAGCTCTTCATTTAATATAAAGGGCCCCACATGGCACTAAATTTAATATTACTGCCCCATATACCCTTTAATTTAATATAATGGGCCCCACATAGCCCTCCATTTAACGTAATGGGTACCACATAGCCCTCAAATTAATATAATGGATCTGACAGAGCCCTTCAATTAATACAATGGGCATCACATTGCTTTACATATAAAATAATGGGCCAAATATAACCCTCCATTTAATGTTATGGGCGCCACATAGATTTTATTATAATATATTGGGACCCACCTAGCCCTCCATTCAAAATAAGGGGTTCAATATAGCCTTCCACTTATTATAATGTGCCATACATAGCCTTCCATTTAATAAAATGTGACCCACAAAACCCTTCATTTAATACAATGGGCCCCACGTAGCCCTGCAATTATTATAATGGGCACTGCATCGCCATCCATTTAATATGAGCCCATATGGTATTCCATATAACAGTCCATACATCGCCTTCCCTTTGTCATTGCAGTGCCACCGAAGCACACCCTTTCCCACTGGCGTGCCATCGGAGCACACCATTTCCCAATGACGTGACACTGGAGGACACCCTCTCCCATTGGAGTGCCACCAGAGCACCTTTCCCGTTGGCGTGCCACCGGAGCACACCTTTTCCCGTTGGAGTGCTATCGGAGCACATTTTTCCCCGTTGGCGTGCCACCGGAGCACACCCTTTCCTGTTGGCGTCCCACTGGAGCACACTCTTTCCCGTTGGCGTGCCACCAGAGCACACCCTTTCTCACTGGAGTGCCACCGGAGAACACCCTTTCCCGTTGGAGTGCCACCAGGGAACACACATTCCCGTTGGAGTGCCACGGGAGCACACCCTTTACCGTTTTTTCACCTAACCATCCATTCAATATAAAGGATCCTATACAGCCCTCCATTAATTAGAATATGCCCTATATAGCCTTCCCTTTAATATAATGGGCCCCACATAGACCTCAATTTAATAAAATGGGTCCCATATAGCCCAATATTTAATATAATGGGCCCCACATAGCTTTACATATAATATAAAGGGCCCTTCAAAACCCTCCATTTAATACAGTGGGCCCCATGTAGCCCTGCAAGTACTATAATGGGTCCCACAAAGAACTACATAGGACCTATAAAACTTTCTATTTATTGTAATGGGCACCACATAGCTTTACATATAATATGGGCCCCACAAAACCCTTCATTTAATATAATGTGCCCCACATAGCTCTCAATTTATTGTAATGGCCCCACATAGCCCTCAACTTATTATATAGGCCCCACATGGCCCTCCATTTAATATAATGGGCCCCATACAGCCCTCCATTTAATATACTGAGTCCAACATAGCCCTCCATTTAATATAAGGGGTCACGTATAGCCCTCCACATAATATAATGTGTACCACATAGCTCACCATTTAATATAAAAGGTCCCACATGGCACTAAATTTAATATAGTGGCCCCATATACCATTTAGTTTAATATAATGGGACCCACATAGACCTCCATTTAATGTAATGGGTATCACATATCCCTCAAGTTAATATAATGGATCCGATATAGCCCTTCAATTAATGTAATGGGCACCACATAGCTTTACATATAAAATAATGGGCCAAATATAACCTTCCATTTAATGTTATGGGCACCAACATTGGTTTTATAATATATTGGGACCCACATAGTTCTCCATTCAATATAAGGTGTTACATATAGCCCAAAATTTATTATAATGTGCCCTACATAGCCTTCCATTTAATGTATTGTGGCCCACAAAACCCTTCATGTAATACAATGGGCCCAACGTAGTCCTGCCATTATTGTAATGGGTCCAACAAAGAACTCCACTTAACCCCTTTAAAACCCATGACGTACTAATATGCGTCTGTGCCCTGGGCTTTAAGAGCCTGACCCATATTAGTACGTCATCGTGATCGCGCGCACACACAGGCTGTGCGGGCGCGATCGCTGCCGGGTGTCAGCTGATTGTCACAGCTGACACCCGGTACTATGTGCAGGGAGCGGTCACGTACCGCTCCCGGCACATTAACCCCCCGCAATGCTGCGATCGAAGTCGATCGCAGCATTGCGGTGGCAAGGGGAGGTGATCGGTATACTCACCTCCTCTTCCGGCCTCCAGCGCTGTCTGCCGTGGCTTCCCGGGTGTTGCCATGATGACCCGATGTCGTCATGACAACATCCGTGTCACCAGGCAGCAGGAACATTGTTTGGTCATGCGCAGTACACGACCAAACAATGTTCTCACTGTGAAGTGCTGACAGCCTGCATGGCACAGGGATGGTGCTCCATCCCTATGGTGTGCAGGCGATCAGAATAAAAAAAGTGAAAGTCCCAGAGTGGGACAAAGTAAAAAAGTGTAAAAACTCTCAGAAAGTGAAAAAAAAAAAAAAAATTGTAAAAATATAAAAAAAATAATAAAAAAAAATAATTCACCAAAAATAAAAATATAATGTACCCATAAATAAATATTATGAAAAAAGAGCAAACAAACAATAAAAGTACACATATTTGGTATCGCCGCGTCCGGAACAACCTGACCTATAAAACTGTCCCACTAGTTAACCCCTTCTGTGAACACGGTAAAAAAAATAAATAAAAACAAAGCAAAAAACAATGCTTTATCATCATACTGCCAAGCAAAAAATGGAATAACACACAATCAAAAAGACGAATATAAATAGAAATGGTACAGCTGAAAACATCATCTTGTCCCGAAAAAAACAAGCTGCCATACAGCTCCATCATCCAAAAAATCAAAAAGTTATAGCTCTCAGAATAAAGCAATGCAAAAAAATATTTTTTTCTATAAAATAGCTTTTATTGTGTAAAAGCGCCAAAACATAGAAAAACTATATAAATGTGGTACCATTGTAAACGTAATGACCCAAAGAATAAAGCTACCTTATCAATTTTACCACACGCGGAACAGAATAATAAAAAAAAAAAAGCAATTCCTGAATTGTTGGTTTTAGTTTATTTTGCCTCCCAAAAATCGGAATAGAAAGCGATCAAAAGATGTCACATGCCTGAAAATGGCACCAATAAAAACGTCAACTCATCCCGCAAAAAACGAGCCATCACATGACTGTCTGCCAAAATCTGGAAAAATTATAGCTCTCAAAATATGGCGATGCAAAAACTAGATTTTACAAAAAATGCGTATTTTAGTGTGTGACAGCTGTCAATAATAAAAACCCCATATGATTCTGTTATCACTGCAATCACACCGACCCGAAGAATAAAATCGTCTAATCACTTATACCACACGAGGAACGGCGTAAAAAATAAACTCTCGGGTTAGGGTTGTGCTAGGGTTAGGGTTGTGCTAGGGTTAGGGTTGTGCTAGGGTTAGCGTTGGGTTAGGGTTAGGGCTTGGGTTGGGGTTAGGGTTGGGGTTGGGATTTTTTTCAAAAGTAAGAAAAAAAGATGACGATATGGCAACTAGTGTTGAGCGCAAGTGCTCGCTACTTGAGTTTGCATCGGGTGCTCTTGTATGCATTGAGTATCGTGGGTATTTGAGTGACATGCTCGAGTCTCCGCCCCATATGCTTCGCGGCCAAAAAAACTTTGCGGGGATTGCCTGTCATGCACGAGCGATCCCCGCATGTTTTTTTTTGGGTGTCTAATAACCGTGAAACATGCAGGGCAGGGACTCGAGCATGTCACTCGAGCACACGCAGTACATGGTGCATACCTGAGTACCCGATGCAAACTCAAGTAGCGAGCACTTGCGCTCAAGACTAATGACAACTTATTCAATATGATGACCTAATGTTATCAAATTCTGTGTCATACCTCTGGGTTCAAAATGTTCACTATACCCCTTGATAAAATCCTTGAGGGGTATAGTTTCCAAAATGGGGTCACTTGTGGGGGAGCTCCAATGTTTAGACACACAGGGGATCTCCAAAAGCGACATGGTTCCAATTTGTTAGCGGACACCATGTCATGTTTGGAGAGCCCCTGTGTGCCTAAACATTGTAGCTCCCCCACAAGTGACCCCATTTTGGAAACTAGACACCCCAAGGCACCTATCTAGATGCATAGTGAGCACTTGGAACCCCCAGGTGCTTCACAAATTAATCCGTAAAAATAAAAGTGTTTTTTTTCCACTTTTTCATTTTTACAAATCAATTTGTGAAGCATCTGGGGGTTACAAGTGCTCACTATGCATCTAGATAGGTGCCTTGGGGGGTCTAGTTTCCAAAATGGGGTCACTTGTGGGGGAGCGCCAATGTTTAGGCACACAGGGGCTCTCCAAACGCAACATGGTGTCCGCTAACAATTTGAGCCGATTTTCCATTCAATTTGTTAGCGGACACCAGATCGCGTTTGGAGAGCCCCTGTGTGCCTAAACATTGGAGCTCCCCCACAAGTGACCCCATTTTGGAAACTAGACCCCAAAGGCACCTATCTAGATGCATAGTGAGCACTTAGAACCCCCATGTGCTTCACAAATTGATTCGTAAAAATGAAAAACTGGAAAAAAAAATACTTTTCATTTTTACGGATTAATTTGTGAAGCACCTGGGGGTTCAAAAAGCTCACCATCCATCTAGATAAGTTCCCAGGGGGGTCTAGTTTCCAAAATGGGGTCACTTGTGGGGGGTTTCCACTGTTTAGGCACATCAGGGGCTCTCCAAACGCAACATGGCGTCTGCTAATTATTCAAGCAAATTTTACAATCAAAAATTCAAATGGCGCTCCATCCCTTCCGAGCCTTGCCATGCGCCCAAACAGTGGGGTCCATTTTTTCCTGTTACCCCTGCAAAAATAAAAAAATATGGGTCTAAAGTAACATTTTTGTGAAAAAAGTTAAATGTTCATTTTTTTCTTCCACATTCCAAAAATTCCTGTGAAGCACCTGAAGGGTTAATAAAGTTCTTTAATGTGGTTTTGAGCACCTTGAGGGGTGCAGTTTTTAGAATGGTGTCACTTTTGGGTATTTACTGTCATTAAGACCTCTAAAAGTGACTTCAAATGTGATGTGGTCCCTAGAAAAATGGTTTTGTAAATTTTGTTGGAAAAATGAGAAATCGCTGGTCAACTTTTAACCCTTATAGCTCCATAACAAAAAGAAATTTTGGTTCCAAAATTGTGCTGATGTAAAGTAAACATGTTGGAAATGTTATTTATTAACTATTTTGTGTGACATATCTCTCTGATTTAAGGGCATAAAAATTCAAATTTTGAAAATTGCAAAATTTGCCAAATTTTCGCCAAATTTCCATTTTTTTCACAAATAAACGCAAGTGATATCGAAGAAATTTTACCATAATCATGAAGTACAATATGTCACAAAAAAACAGTCTGAGAATCAGGGGGATCCGTTGAAGAGTTCCAGAGTAATTACCTCATAAATTGACAGTGGTCAGAATTGTAAAAATTGGCCTGGTCATTAACGTGCAAACCACCTTGGGTTGTAAAGGGGTTAATATAATGGGATCTGCATAGCATTCTATTTATTATAATGGGACCTGTATAGCACTCCATTTAATATAGTGGAACCCACATAACCTTCCATTAAAAATAATGGACCCCACAGTCTTCCATTTAATATAATTGGTGCCATATAGCTATTCATATAATATCACGGGACCAACATAGCCTTCCATTTAATATCAAGGGCCTCACATGGCACTAAATTTAATAATGGCCCATATACCCTATCATTTAAAATACTGTAATGGGCCCCACATAGCCCTCCACTTAATGTATTGAGCACCACATAGCCCTCAATTTAATACAGTTGGTTCCACATAGCCCTTCAATTAATGTATTGGGCACCACATAGCTTTATATATAATATAATGGGTCCTACCTACCCCTCCATTTAATATAATGGGCCCCACATAGATTTTCTTATAATATATTGGCACCCACATAGCTCTCCATTCAATATAAGGGGTCCTAAATAGCCCTCCATATAAAAGGCTACACATAGTCTTCCCTTTGTCATTGCAGTGCCATCGGAGCACACCTTTTCCCGTTGGCGTGCCACTGGAGCACACACTTTCCTGTTGGCGTGCCACTGGAGCACACCCTTACCCGTTGGTGCCCCACCGGAGAACAGCCTTTCCCGTTGGCGTGCTACCAGAGCACACCTTTTACCGTTGGCGTGTCACCGAAGCACACCCTTTCCCATTGGGAGTACCACCGGAGCACACCCTTTCCCATTGGGAGTGCCACCGGAGCACACCGTCTCCCGTTGGGAGCATCACCGGAGCACACCCTTTCCCGCTGGGAGTGCCACCGGAGCACACCCTTTCCCATTGGGAGTGCCACCTGAGCAGGCCCTTTCCCGTTGGGAGTGCCACCGGAGCACACCCCTTTGCATTGGGAGTGCTACCGGAGCACACCCCTTCCCGTTGGGAGTGCCACCGGAGCACACACTTTCCCGTTGATATGCCACCGGAGCACATCCATTCCCGTTTTACCACCGGTGCACAACTTTAGGTGCATTTTTTTGGCCTTTTTGCTTACCACCGGGGCCGCCCATCATGGGCTTTTTAGCCTAAAACCGAAGTGCATATTTTTGGCCTTTTTGCTTACCACCAGGGCCACCCATCATGGGCTTTTTAGCCTACAACTGGGGTGCATTTTTTTGGCCTTTTGGCTTACCACCGGGGCCACCCATCATGGGCTTTTCAGCCTACAACCGGGGTGCCTTTTCCTTTGCCTTTTTGTTACTACCGGGGCCACCCATCATAGGCTTTTTAGCTTACAACCGGGGTGCATTTTTTTGGCCTCTTTGCTTACCACCGGGGCCACCCATCATGGGCTTTTTAGCCTACAACCAGGGTGCATTTTTTGGTCATTTTGCTTACCACCGGGACCGCCTATTATGGGCTTTTTAGCCTACAACCGGGGTGCATTTTCTTTTTGGCCTTTTTGCTTACCACCAGGGCCGCCCATCATGGGCTTTTTAGCCTACAACTGGGGTGCCTTTTCTTTTAC
The DNA here is from genome assembly GCF_046119375.1 of Phyllobates terribilis. Lineage (NCBI taxonomy): Eukaryota > Metazoa > Chordata > Amphibia > Anura > Dendrobatidae > Phyllobates > Phyllobates terribilis. The sequence continues at coordinate 820,513,349 of NW_027362763.1, forward strand.
TTTTTTGCTTACCACCGGGGCCGCCCATCATGGGCTTTTTTGCCTACAACTGGGGTGCATTTTTTTTGGCCTTTTTGCTTACCCCCGGGGCCTCCCATCATGGGCTTTTTAGCCTACAACTGGGGTGCATTTTTTTGGCCTTTTTGCTTACCATCGGGTCCGCCCATCATGGGCTTTTTAGCCTATAACCGGGGTGCATTTTTTTGGCCTTTCTGCTTACCACCGGGGCAGCCCATTATGGGCTTTTTAGCCTACAACCAGGGTTCATTTCTTGGTCATTTTGTTTACCACCGGGGCTGCCCATCATGGGCTTTTTAGCCTACGACCGGGGTGAATTTTTTTGGCTTTTTGCTTAACACCGGGGCCGCCCATCATGGGCTTTATAGCCTACAAGCAGGGAGCATTTTTTTGGTCATTTTGGTTACCACTGGGGCCGCCCCTCATGGGCTTTTTAGCCTAGCCTACAACCGGGGTGCATTTTTTTGGCCTTCTTGCTTACCACCGGGGACGCCCATCATGGGATTTTTAGCCTACAACCGGGGTGCATTTTTTGGCCTTTTTGCCTACCACTGTTGCCGCCCATCATGGGCTTTTTAGCCTAAAACCGGGGTGCATTTTTTGGCCTTTTTGCTTACCACTGGGGCCGCCCATCATGGGCTTTTTAACTTTCAACCGAGGTGCATTTTTTTGGCCTTTTTTGCTTACCACCGGGGCCGTCCATCACGGGCTTTTTAGCCTACAACTGGGGTGCATTTTTTAGCCTTTTTGTTTACCACCGAGGCAGCCCATCATGGGCTTTTTAGCCTATAACCGGGGTGCATTTTTTGGTCATTTTGCTTACCACCAGGGCCACCCATCATGGGCATTTTAGCCTACAACCGGGGTGCATTTTTTTTGGCCTTCTTGCTTACCACCAGGGCCGCCCTTCATGGGCTTTTTAGCCTACAACCGGGGTGCCTTTTATTTTGCCTTTTTGCTTACCACCGGGGCCGCCCATCATGGGCTTTTTAGCCTACAACCGGGGTGCCTTTACTTTAGCCTTTTTGCTTACCACCGGGGCCGCCCATCACGGGCTTTTTAGCCTACGACCAGGGTGTATTTCTTTGGCTTTTTTGATTACCACCCCCATAATGGGCTTTTTAGCCTACGACTGGGATACATTTTTTGGCCTCTTTGTTTACCACCAGGGAAGCCCATCATGGGCTTTTTAGCCTACAACAGGGGTGCATTTTTTGGTCATTTTGCTTACTACCGGGGCCACCCATCATGGGATTTTTAGCCTACAACCGGGTTGCATTTTTTTGGCCTTCTTGCTTACCACCGGGGCCGCCTGTCATGGGCTTTTTAGCCTACCATCGGGGTGAATTTTTTTGGCTTTTTTGCTTACTACCGGGGCTGCCCATCATGGGCTTTTTAGCCTACCACCTGGGTGCATTCTTTGGCCTTTTTGCTTACCACCGGGGCCGCCCATCATGGGCATTTTAGCCTACAACTGGGTGGATTTTTTTGGCCTTTTTGCTTACCACCCAGGCCGCTCATCATGAGCTTTTTAGCCTACAACCGGGGTGCATTTTTTTGGCCTGTTTGCTTACCACCGGGGCCGCCCATCATGGGCTTTTTAGCCTACGACCGGGGTGCACTCTATGGATTTTTTGCTAACCACTGAGGCACCCAACTTGGCCCTTTCAGCCTGCCATGGGGGTGCATTCTCTGACCTTTTAACTTACCACCGGAAAACCCATCCTAGACTTTTTATCGTTGTGAAGTAATATATCTGCCGGATATCTATTATCTTCGTACATCTTAAAAGGAACCTATCACCAGAAATAACGGTAATAACCTGCAGATATGTGGTTAATCTGCAAGTTAATATCGTTATTATGCTGCACGGAGCCTGCACGCAGCCAACAGCATAAACTTTATTTAATTTATAAAATGAACTTTATTCCCCCCGCAGCATTCTGGTTTCAGTCATATGGGTAGTGTTGGCACGGGTTCAGTCACCATTCTGTATATGCAGAATCTCTGGCCCTGACTGACAGCCGGCCCCAATGCAGAGCGAGTGTCAGTCAGTGCGGGGGCGCACTTACAGCCGCCACTCTGTATTCTAAGAGCCATAAATGAACCGGCACTGCCCCAGTGACTAAAACAGGGACTCTGCGGGGAAAATAATGTTCATTATCTCCTCGCAGTGTTTGGCTAAGTGCGGCCACCGGGCATGTTAGTAATTCTATTAACCTGCAGATTAACCAGCACCAGCAGGGGACAATGTTGACAGTTGTATTCTGCCCCTGCTGTGTCCATCAAGTGTAAAATAAGAATAAATAAAAATAAAAAACATTTTACTCACCTTTACATCTAATTTCCTAAAGCCTATGTCGTTGTAAAAAAAACAACAACCATAAAACTCGCCTGTCCCTCGCTGTAATCCATCTGACCGACAATTCTGCATCAGCGTCTGGGGTGGCTTGCTGATGCTGAGGAGCAGAGGAAAATGACTCGCTGCAGCGAGCGGGCCTCTGAACTGCGCTGAGCTCACTGACTGACCAGATACCGCTCAGACCTCAAATTACTCATGTCTTAACTCGGGAACAGTTCAGAAATCAATATTTGGTGGACAAACCATGATTTTTAATCACAGTTTTCATGCGTCTTGGCTGCTTTCCAATAGAAAACTGTTCAGTGGTCTCTTAATTTTTGCCAGAGCTGTATACTTACATTCTTGCACACACACACATCACTATAGACCAGTGGCGTACCGCCAATGGCAGCAGACCATGCGACTGCTATGGGGCCCGTGAACCGGGGGGACCCCATAGCAGTCCAGGGGTGGACATACCGCAGCCGGTGCAGCTGCGCCGGGTTCCCACGCGGCGGTCAGGGAGCGATCCCTGCTGCTCCGCTGCTGTCAGCAGGAGAATGGCATCGGAGCTGGAAGGTTCGTCCTCTGCTTCCTCCCTGACCCAGGCGCGCGCAGCTTGATGACGTCATCATGTAGTGCGCGCCTGGGTCAGGGGAGCGAGCTGAGGTAAGGTTTTTATTTTTTTTTACTGAAATGTTGGGGAGGGGAGGTGGGGGGAGAGCGATGGTGGGATGGTGGGGCTGGGGAGAGCAATAATGGGGCTGGGGAGAGGAATGATGGGGCTGGGAAGAGCAATAATGGGGCTGATTGGGCTGGGGAGAGGAGTGATGGGGCTGGGGAGAGAAATAATGGGGCTGATGGGTCTGGGGAGAGGAATGATGGGGCTGGGAAGAGCAATAATGTGGCTGGGGAGAGGTGTAATGGGGCTGGGAAGAACAATAATGGGGCTGATGGGGCTAGGGAGAGCAATGATGGGGCTAGGGAGAGGAATGATGGGGCTGGGAAGAGCAATAATGGGGCTGATAGGGCTGGGGAGAGCAATGATGGGGATGGTGGGGAAGGGGAGATCAATGACGTGTTGCTGGGAGAGAGCAATGACGGGGGTGCTGGGAGAGAGCAATGATGGGAGTGGTGGGAGAGAGCAATGATGGGGGTGCTGGGAGAGAGCAATGATGCGGGTGGTGGGAGAGAGCAATTATGGGGGTGCTGGGAGAGAGCAATGAAGAGGGTGCTGGGAGAGAGCAATGACGAGGGTGCTGAGAGAGAGCAATGATGGGGGTGCTGGGAGAGAGCAATGATGGGGTGCTGGGAGAGAGCAATGATGGAGGTGGTGGGAGAGAGCAATGACGAGGGTGCTGGGAGAGAGCAATGACGAGGGTGCTGGGAGAGAGCAATGATGAGGGTGCTGGGAGAGAGCAATTATGGGGGTGCTGGGAGAGAGCAATGACGGAGGTGCTGGGAGAGAGCAATGATGGGGGTGCTGGGAGAGAGCAATGATGAGGGTGCTGGGAGAGAGAAATTATGGGGGTGCTGGGAGAGAGCAATGACGAGGGTGCTGGGAGAGAGCAATGACGAGGGTGCTGGAAGAGAGCAATGACGAGGGTGCTGGGAGAGAGCAATGATGGGGGTGCTGGGAGAGAGCAATGACGGAGGTGCTGGGAGAGAGCAATGACGGGGGTGCTCGGAGAGAGCAATGATGAGGGTGCTGGGAGAGAGCAATTATGGGGGTTTCACTTTGCCTGTACTGTGAAGCCTTGTATGTTTTCCGTGTGCACATAGCCTTACAGTTAATTGGGGAGAGTCACAGAGACTGAATAATTTATATTATTGGCTGGTGGCGATTATAGTTAATGGGGGGTACAGTGCTGCTTATCACTTTATATTTTGATTACTAAGTGGCTAATAGTATATTAATGTGGGGGACATATCTGTATTCGAGGACGCAGAGCGGGGGAGACACATGTATACATACAGTTATATGAAAAAGTTTGGGCACCCCTATTAATTTTAAGCTTAATGTTTTATAAAAATTGGTGTTTTTGCAACAGCTATTTTAGTTTGATATATGTAATAACTGTTGGACACAGTAATGTTTCTGCCTTGAAATGAGGTTTATTGTACTAACAGAAAATGTGCAATCTGCATTCAAACAAAATTTGACAGGTGCATAAGTATGGGCACCTCACCAGAAAAGTGACATTAATATTTAGTAGATCCTCCTTTTGCAAAAATAACAGCCTCTAGTCGCTTCCTGTAGCTTTTAATGAGTTCCTGGATCCTGGATGAAGGTATTTTTGACCATTCCTCTTTACAAAACAATTCCAGTTCAGTTAAGTTTGATGGTCGCCGAGCATGAACAGCCCTCTTCAAATGATTCCACAGATGTTCAATGATATTCAGGTCTGGGGACTGGGATGGCCATTCCAGAACATTGTAATTGTTTCTCTGCATGAATGCCTGAGTAGATTTGGAGCGGTGTTTTGGATCATAGTCTTGCTGAAAGATCCATCCCCTGCGTAACTTCAACTTTGTCACTGATTCTTGAACATTATTGTCAAGAATCTGCTGATACTGAGTGGAATCCATGCGTCCCTCAACTTTAACAAGATTCCCGGTGCCGGCATTGGCCTCACAGCCCCAAAGCATGATGGAACCTCCACCAAATTTTACTGTGGGTAGCAAGTGTTTTTCTGGGAATGCTGTGTTTTTTTCCCGCCATGCATAACGCCTTTTTGTATGACCAAACAACTCAATCTTGGTTTCATCAGTCCACAGGACCTTCTTCCAAAAAGAAATTGGCTTCTCCAAATGTGCTTTTGCATACCTCAGCCGACTCTGTTTGTGGCGTGCTTGCAGAAACGGCTTCTTTCGCATCACTCTCCCATACAGCTTCTCCTTGTGCAAAGTGCGTTGTATAGTTGACCGATGCACAGTGACACCATCTGCAGCAAGTTGATGCTGCAGCTCTCTGGAGGTGGTCTGAGGATTGTCCTTGACTGATCTCACCATTCTTCTTCTCTGCCTTTCTGATGTTTTTCTTGGCCTGCCACTTCTGGCCTTAACAAGAACTGTCCCTGTGTTCTTCCATTTCCTTACTATGTTCCTCACAGTGAAAACTGACAGGTTAAATCTCTGAGACAGCTTTTTGTATCCTTCCCCTGAACAACTATGTTGAATAATCTTTGTTTTCAGATCATTTGACAATTGTTTTGAGGAGCCCATGATGCCACTCTTCAGAGGAGATTCAAACAGGAGAACAACTTGCAAGTGGCCACTTTAAGTAGCTTTTCTCATGATTGCATACACCTGGCTATGAAGTTCAAAGCTCAATGAGGCTACAAAACCAAAAAAAGTGCTTTAGTAAGTCAGTAAAAGGTAGGTAGGAGTATTTAAAACAAGAAAATGATAAGGGTACCCATACTTATGCACCTGTCAAATTTTGTTTGAATGCAGATTGCACATTTTCTGTTAGTACAATAAACCTCATTTCAAGGCAGAAACATTACCGTGTCCAACAGTTATTACATATATCAAACTGAAATAGCTGTTGCAAAAACACCAATTTTTATAAAACATTAAGCTTAAGATTACTAGGGGTGCCCAAACTTTTTCATATAACTGTACAATATGTGACCTTGTTATTTTCTAGGCTGGGGATCATCGTGACAAGACGAGTCGCGGCTGGGAGATTTTGACATGAAGGTCTGACCAGATGGAGAAGAAGCAGCAGAAACCGACTATGATCATATGACACATCAGCGGTAAGTGCCTGGATGTAAATATTATTCTGTATCTGCACTGTGTGACTTGGAGTGATAATGTTATCTGCAAAATCCCTTATGCCACATTCTCACATTAGTGTGAAATGTCCGTGTGAGGCCAGATCTTTTTATCGGATGGTCCACGGACTCGTACAGTTTTATAGATTCATTCACACATCCATGAAAATCACGGATCTGAGAATGAGATCTAAGAGGGTCAGAGAATGTCAAGTTCTGATCCGATTTTGAGGATTAGAATAGGACATGCTCAATGCGTCAGTAAAACAGGGCAGCACACCGACACTGCACAGAGATGCAGGAATGCAGCCTTATTATGTATAGCACAGTCCCTTAGTATATAGTGTACTCACTTATTAAGTATAGCGCCATCCTTAGTTATATAATTTCCTCTTTTATTATGTATAACACCCTCCATTATTATGTACCATCCTCTCTAGCTCTAGGGGCTCACAGTTGGGGGATCATACTGTGTTGGGGTCAGCATACTTCGCCCTGGGAGTTGAGGTGGGGTACAGTATGGTCATTATACTGCGTATGTGGAGGAATTTACCATGGGGGTATCATACTGTGTTTGGGGGGCCCTTTTATTGGAATCACACTTTATGGGTCAATGAAAGAGAGATCTAGGACTTCAGCAGGAGGAAAATTACTATGTAAAGGATGGAAAGTTGTGAGATCTGTTCTTTAGTGACCCCGACAATTATTAACTTTTTTTTTTGGGGGGGGCAATTAGAGCTTCTGCTATGGGGCCCCATGATTCCTATGTATGCCCCTGCTATAGACTTTTCACTTCACAGTACTCATATGCCAGAGGTGATGTGGAGAAGTGAAGCTCTATCACCACTGAGGTGTGGAGTGCAGTGATTATCCTGCCTTCATTAGATGAGGACACTGCTCTGTTATTTCCAATGCTGGGGAAGATACTGGCAGGCATTAGTGTGCAGTGGGCTGGCAGGGGGTGGGGCTGGACACTGAGGCCAGCTCTGGCTATGAGGTTAGATAATACAGCACAGGGAGCTGCCAAGTTTGGTAGAGCCACTGCTAAACAAAGTGGGTGAGGGAATGAATTGAAATTCAGGAGGAACGAAAGGCAGAAACAAAAAACAAAATTTATAGGGGTATTGTATATTACAATACAGCACAGATTACCTTAAAAAACAAATTTGGATTTTGTGGTCGGACAACTTCATTAATTCTCACTCCAGAAAGGGGGATGATGTAAAAAGTAGAAAATCGGCTCTAAACAGTCATCTAAAGATGCAAAAAAAATTCATCATCCAACTTTGTGCAACACTTCAATAATCTGGTGTAAATTACGGCAAAGTGATTACAAACAAAACAAACATCCCCTTAATGATAAATTCTCCAACTTAAAAACCCATTAAACACATGTGACTGAGGTTGTTTTCTGCAGATCCATGGATTTTCACACAATCCAAATCAGATAAATGGGAAAGGTGTCAATATTTCTGCAATAAAACTGTCGCATGTGAACTGACCCTAATGACTCAGTACATAAGCCAAATGCTGAGATATTAGGAAAGCTCATCCGTACCTTGCTGCCTGCAGCTTCCAGATGAAGAGTAGTTCCTGGGTTCCCTGCAACAGCAAAGCACAACATTAAAGGGAATGTTGGTTTAACCCATGCTTTATTAAATTGTATTTATGTTGTTTTATCCTATGCTTTATTAAATTGTATTTATGTTGTTTTAACCTATGCTTTATTAAAATGTATTTATGTTGTTTTATCCTATGCTTTATTAAATTGTATTTATGTTGTTTTATCCTATGCTTTATTAAATTGTATTTATGTTGTTTTAACCTATGCTTTATTAAATTGTATTTATGTTGTTTTATCCTATGCTTTATTAAATCGTATTTATGTTGTTTTATCCTGTTTTATTAAATTGTATTTATGTTGTTTTAACCTATGCTTTATTAAATTGTATTTATGTTGTTTTAACATATGCTTTATTAAATTGTATTTATGTTGTTTTATCCTATGCTTTATTAAATTGTATTCATGTTGTTTTTTATCCTATGCTTTATTAAATTGTATTCATGTTGTTTTATCCTATGCTTTATTAAATTGTATTTATGTTGTTTTAACCCATGCTTTATTAAATTGTATTTATGTTGTTTTATCCTATGCTTTATTAAATTGTATTTATGTTGTTTTATCCTATGCTTTATTAAATTGTATTTATGTTGTTTTATCCTATGCTTTATTAAATTGTATTTATGTTGTTTTAACCTATGCTTTATTACATTGTATTTATGTTGTTTTATCCTATGCTTTATTAAATTGTATTTATGTTGTTTTAACCCATGCTTTATTAAATTGTATTTATGTTGTTTTATCCTATGCTTCATTAAATTGTATTTATGTTGTTTTATCCTATGCTTTATTAAATTGGATTTATGTTGTTTTATCCTATACTTTATTAAATTGTATTTATGTTGTTTTAACCTATGCTTTATTAAATTGTATTTATGTTGTTTTATCCTATGCTTTATTAAATTGTATTTATGTTGTTTTAACCTATGCTTTATTAAATTGTATTTATGTTGTTTTAACCTATGCTTTATTAAATTGTATGTATGTTGTTTTATCCTATGCTTTATTAAATTGTATTTATGTTGTTTTAACCTATGCTTTATTAAATTGTATTTATGTAGCTTTATCCTATGCTTTATTAAATTGTATTTATGTTGTTTTATCCTATGCTTTATTAAATTGTATTTATGTTGTTCTAACCTATGCTTTATTAAATTGTATTTATGTTGTTTTATCCTATGCTTTATTAAATTGTATTTATGTTGTTTTATCCTATGCTTTATTAAATTATATTTATGTTGTTTTATCCTATGCTTTATTAAATTGTATTTATGTTGTTTTATCCTATGCTTTATTAAATTGTATTTATGTTGTTTTATCCTATGCTTTATTAAATTGTATTTATGTGGTTTTATCCTATGCTTTATTAAATTGTATTTATATTGTTTTATCCTATGCTTTATTAAATTGTATTTATGTAGTTTTATCCTATGCTTTATTAAATTGTATTTATGTTGTTTTATCCTATGCTTTATTAAATTGTATTTATGTTGTTCTAACCTATGCTTTATTAAATTGTATTTATGTTGTTTTATCCTATGCTTTATTAAATTGTATTTATGTTGTTTTATCCTATGCTTTATTAAATTGTATTTATGTTGTTTTATCCTATGCTTTATTAAATTGTATTTATGTTGTTTTATCCTATGCTTTATTAAATTGTATTTATGTTGTTTTATCCTATGCTTTATTAAATTGTATTTATGTTGTTTTATCCTATGCTTTATTAACCCCTTAACAACATCTGACGTACTAATACGCGTCTGTGCCCTGGGACTTAAGAGCCAGACCCGTATTAGTATGTCATGGCGATCGCGCGCGCACACAGGCTGTGAGGGCGCGATCATCGCTGGGTGTCAGCTGATTGTCACAGCTGACACCCGATACTATGTGCAGGGAGCAGCCCTGCACCGCTCCCAGCACATTAACCCCCGCGATGCTGCGATTGAAGTCGATCGAAGTCGATCGCAGCATTGCGGGGGCAAGGGGAGGTGATCGCAGATACTCACCTCCTCTTCCGGCTTCCAGCGCTGTCTGCAAAGGCTTCCCGGGTGTTGCCATGACGACCCGATGTCGTCATGACAACATCCGGGTCACCAGTCAGCAGAAAGATTGTTTGGACATGCGCAGTGCATCTCCAAACAATCTTCTCCCCGTCCAGCACTGACAGCCTGCATGACACAGGGATGGTGCTGCATTCCTGTGCCATGCAGGCGATCAGAGAAAAAAAAATGAAAGTCCTAGAGTGTGACAGAGTAAAAAAGTGTAAAATCACCCAGAAAGTGAAAAAATAAAAAAAAAATTGCAAAAAAAAATAAATAAATAAAAAAAAATAATCCACCAAAAATAAAAATATAATGTACCCATCAATAAATGTTATAATAAAAAAAACAAAAAAAACAATAAAAGTACACATATTTGGTATCGCCGCGTCCGGAACAACCTGACCTATAAAACTGTCCCACTAGTTAACCCCTTCAGTGAACACGGTAAAAAAAAAAGAAGAAAAAAACGAAGCAAAAAACAATGCTTTATCACCATACCGCCAAACAAAAAATGGAATAACACGTGATCAAAAAGACAAATATAAATAAAAATGGTACCGCTGAAAACGTCATCTCGTCCCGCAAAAAACAAGCCAACATACAGCTCCATCAGCCGAAAAATAAAAAAGTTATAGCTCTCAGAATAAAGCTATGCTAAAAAATATTTTTTTCTATAAAATTACTTTTATTATGTAAAAGTGCAAAACATAGAAAACCGATATAAATGTGGTACCGCTGTAAATGTACTGACCCGAAGAATAAAGCTACCTTATCAATTTTACCACACGTGGAACAGAATAAAAAAAAACAAAAAAACACAATTCCTGAATTGTTGGTTTTTGTTTATTCTGCCTCCCAAAAATCGGAATAGAAAGCGATCAAAAAATGTCACGTGCCTGAAAATGGCACCAATAACAACGTCAACTCATCCCGCAAAAAACAAGCCATCACATGACTGTCTGCCAAAATCTGGAAAAATTATAGCTCTCAAAATATGGCGATGTAAAAACTAGATTTTACAAAAAATGCGTCTTTTAGTGTGTGACAGCTGTCAGTCATAAAAACCCCATATGATTCTGGTACTGCTGTAATCACATCGACCCGAAGAATAAAGTCGTCTAATCACTTATACCGCACGAGGAACGGCGTCAAAAATAAACTCTTGGGTGAGGATTGGGCTAGGGTTAGGGCTGGGTTTGGGATTAGGGTTGTGCTAGGGTTAGGGTTGTGCTAGGGTTAGGGTTGTGCTACGGTTAGAGCTGGGGTTGGGGTTAGGGTTGGGGTTAGGGTTGTGTTGGGGTTGGGATTTTTTTCAAAAGAAAAAAAGATGACGATATGGCGACTAGTGTTGAGCGCAAGTGCTCGCTACTTGAGTTTGCATCGGGTGCTCTGGTATGCATTGAGTATCGTGGGTATTTGAGTGACATGCTCGAGTCTCTGCCCCATAGGCTTCGCGGCCAAAAAAACTTTACAGGGATTGCCTGCCATGCACAAGCGATCCCCGCATGTTTTTTTTTGGGTGTCTAATAACCGTGAAACATGAGGAGCAGGGACTTGAGCATGTCACTTGAGCACACGCTGTACATGGTGCATACCTGAGTACCCGATGCAAACTCAAGTAGTGAGCACTTGCGCTCAAGACTAATGACAACTTATTCAATATGATGACCTAATGTAAACAAATTCTGTGTCGTACCTTTGGGTTCAAAATGTTCACTATACATCTTAATAAAATCCTTGAGGGGTATAGTTTCCAAAATGGGGTCACTTGTGGGGGAGCTCCACTGTTTAGGCACATCACGGGCTCTCCAAAAGCGACATGGTGTCCGCTAACAAATTGAATGGAAAATCGGCTCAAATTGTTAGCGGACGCCATGTTGCATTTGGAGAGCCCCTGCGTGCCCAAACATTGGAGCTCCCTCACAAGTGACCCCATTTTGGAAACTAGACCCCCCAAGGCACCTATCTAGATGAATAGTGAGCACTTGGAACCCCCAGGTGCTTCACAAATTGATTCATAAAAATGAAAAAGTGTTTTTTTTTTTACTTTTTCATTTTTACGAATCAATTTGTGAAGCACCTGGGGGTTCCAAGTGCTCACTATGCATCTAGATAGGTGCCTTGGGGGGTCTAGTTTCCAAAATGAGGTCACTTGTGGGGGAGCTCCACTGTTTAGGCACATCAGGGGCTCTCCAAAAGCAACATGGTGTCCGCTAACAATTTGAGCCGACAATTTGTTAGCGGATACCATGTTGCATTTGAAGAGTCCCTGTGTGCCCAAACATTGGAGCTCCCCCACAAGTGACCCCATTTTGGAAAATAGACACCCCAAGGCACCTATCTAGATGCATAGTGAGCACTTGGAACCTCTAGGTGCTTCACAAATTGATTCGTAAAAATGAAAAAGTGAAAAAAAAAACACATTTTAATTTTTACGAATCAATTTGTGAAGCACCTGGGGGTTCCAAGTGCTCACTATGCATCTAGATAGGTGCCTTGGGGGGTCTAGTTTCCAAAATGGGGTCACTTGTGGGGGAGCTCCAATGTTTGGGCACACAGGGGCTCTCCAAACGCAACATGGTGTCCGCTAACAATTTGAGCCGATTTTCCATTCAATTTGTTAGCGCATACCATGTTGCATTTGGAGAGTCCCTGTGTGCCCAAACATTGGAGCTCCCCCACAAGTGACCCCATTTTGGAAACTAGAGCCCCCAAGGCACCTATCTAGATGCATAGTGAGCACTTGGAACCCCTAGGTGCTTCACAAATTGATTTGTAAAAATGAAAAAGTAAAAAAAAAAACACTTTTTCATTTTTACGAATCAATTTATGAAGCACCTGGGGATTCCAAGTGCTCACTATGCATCTATATAGGTGCCTTGGGGGGTCTAGTTTCCAAAATGGGGTCACTTGTGGGGGAGCTCCAATGTTTGGGCACACAGGGGCTCTCCAAACACAACATGGCGTCCGCTAATTATTCAAGCAAATTTTACAATCAAAAAGTCAAATGGCGCTCCTTCCCTTCCGAGCCCTGCCGTGCGCCCAAACAGTGATTTTTCCCCACATATTGGATATCTACGTGCCCAGGGGAAATTGCACAACAAATTTTGGGGTCCAATTTATCTTGTTACCCCTGTGAAAATAAAAAAAATTGGGTCTAAAGTAACATTTTTGTGAAAAAAGTTAAATGTTCATTTTTTTCGTCCACATTCAAAAAATTCCTGTGAAGCACCTGAAGGGTTAATAAAGTTCTTGAATGTGGTTTTGAGCACCTTGAGGGGTGCAGTTTTTAGAATGGCGTCACTTTTGGGTATTTTCTTCATAAAGACCTCTCAAAGTGACTTCAAATGTGATGTGGTTCCTAAAAAAATGGTTTTGTAAATTTTGTTGGAAAAATGAGAAATCGCTGGTCATCTTTTAACCATTATAGCTCCCTAACAAAAAAAATTTTGGTTCCAAAATTGGGCTGATGTAAAGTAGACATGTGGGAAATGTTATTTATTAACTCTTTTGTGTGACATATCTCTCGGATTTAAAGGCATAAAAATTCAAATTTTGAAAATTGCAAAATTTTCAAAATTTTTGCCAAATTTCCGCTTTTTTCACAAATAAACGCAAGTGATATCGAAGAAATTTTACGACAATCATGAAGTACAATATGTCATGAAAAAACCGTCTGAGAATCAGGGGGATCCGTTGAAGCGTTCCAGAGTTATTACCTCATAGAATCATAGAATCATAGAATCATAGAATGGTAGAGTTGGAAGGGACCTCCTGGGTCATCTGGTCCAACCCCCTGCTCAAAGCAGGATTCACTAGATCATCTCAGACAGATGTCTGTCCAGCCTCTGTTTGAAGACGTCCATTGAAGGGGAACTCACCACCTCTCGTGGCAGCCTGTTCCACTCATTAATCACCCTAACTGTCAAAAAGTTTTTTCTAATATCTAATCTGTGTCTCCTCCCATTTAGTTTCATCCCATTGCTTCTAGTCTTTCCTTGTGCAAATGAGAATAAAGATGATCCTTCTACAATGTGACAGCCCTTGACATATTTGTAGACAGCTATTAAGTCTCCTCTCAGTCTTCTTTTTTGCAAGCTAAACATTCCCAAATCCTGCAACCGTTCCTCATAGGACATGGTTTGCAGACCAGTCACCATTCTGGTCGCTCTTCTCTGAACTTGCTCCAGTTTGTCTATGTCTTTTTTAAAATGTGGTGCCCAAAACTGTACACAGTATTCCAGATGAGGTCTGACCAAAGAGGAGTAAAGACCGATAATGACTTCACGTGATCTAGACTGTATGCTTCTGTTAATACATCCCAGAATTGTATTTGCCTTTTTTGCTGCTGCATCACACTGTTGACTCATGTTCAGTCTATGATCTATTAGTATACCTAAGTCTTTTTCACATGTACTGTTGCTTAGCTCTATTCCTCCCATTCTGTATATGTTTTTTTCATTTTTATTGCCCAGATGTAGTACTTTGCATTTTTCCCTGTTAAAAACCATTCTGTTGGTTGCTGCCCACTGCTCCAGTTTATTTAGGTCTTTTTGAATCCTCTCTCTCTCTTCTCTAGTATTAGCTATCCCTCCTAGCTTTGTGTCATCAGCAAATTTAATCAGTTTACCCTCAATTCCTTCATCTAAATCATTGATAAAGATGTTGAACAATACAGGTCCCAGGACAGAGCCCTGTGGTACCCCACTTGAGACATTCATTCAGCTGGATGTGAAGCCATTTACAACCACCCTTTGAGTCCGATCACTAAGCCAGTTATGAATCCACCTAACAGTTGCCTGGTCCATTGCATACTTGGTCATTTTTTCAATAAGGATGGTGTGAGATACTTTGTCAAATGCTTTGCTGAAGTCAAGATATACTATATCTACAGCATTTCCCTGATCCACCCAGTCAGTGATTCTGTCATAGAAGGAAATTAAGTTAGTCTGACATGACTTGTTAGTTACAAACCCATGCTGACTCTGGTTAATCACTTCATTCTTATCCATGTACTTACATACATGTTGTTTAATAATTTGTTCAAAGATCTTTCCTGGTATAGAAGTCAGACTCACCGGCCTATAGTTCCCTGGGTCCACTTTCTTCCCCTTTTTGAAGATAGGAACAACATTTGCTCTTCTCCAGTCTTCTGGGACTTCTCCTGTTCTCCAAGAATTTTCAAAGATTATGGAGAGTGGTTCTAAAATTTCTTCTACGATCTCCTTCAGTACTCTGGGGTGTAATTCATCTGGACCTGGAGACTTGAACTCATTTATGTTAGCTAAATATTCCCTCACAATCTTTCTGTTTACAGATAACTTGGATTCCTCTATTCCTTTAAAAGGACAGTGAAGATCAGTTGATGTTACATTTTCTTTCTGAGAGAAAACAGATGCAAAATAGGAATTAAAAAGTTCGGCCTTCTCAACATCCTCTCTTACCATTTCTCCATTTTCATCCTGTAAAAATCCTATAGCATCTTTGACTTTTCTTTTACTTCTGACATACCCCCAAAATCCTTTTTTATTGCTTTTGACATCTCTTGCAAGCCTTAATTCATTGTCAGCTTTAGCTAACCTGATACGTGCCCTGCAGGATCTGCAGACTGCATTATAATCTTCTTTAGATATGCCTCCCTCTTTCCATTTAATAAACATTTCTTTCTTTCTTTTTAGCATGTGTTTAAGTTCTGTGTTCATCCATCCTGGTTTCCTTAAATGCTTCCCATTCTTCCTACTTTTCGGGATTGTTAACGATTGTGCTTTGAGAATCTCATTTTTAAAAATTTCCCATCCTTCCTGGACATTTTTGTCCTTAAGGACATCCAGCCATTGGATCCCTCCTATTCTCTTTCTGAGTCTCTTAAAATCTGCCTTTCTAAAATCTAACCTTGAAGTTTGAGTCTTCACATGTCTTCCTCCTCTAGTTATCCAAAATTCTATAATAGCATGATCGCTGCTTCCTAGGGTCCCAGCCACCTTTACCTCCTCAACCATTTCCTCCCTGTTTATAAGGATTAGATCCAAAGTAGCAGATCCCCTTGTTTTCTCCCCTACCTTTTGGAAGATAAAGTTGTCAGCAAGAGAGGATAAGAATTTGCTTGACCTGTTAGTTTTACTTGAGAGAGATTCCCAACAAATGTCTGGATAGTTGAAATCTCCCATGACCACTACGTCATATTTTTTGGAGAACTTGGTCATTTGATACATAAAGAGTTCATCCATATCTTCAGCTTGCCCAGGTGGCCTGTAGTAAATGCCTACAATGGTGTCCTTTCCGTTGTTCTCTCCTTGTATTCTTACCCAAACAGTTTCCACAGAACTCCCAGTCTCTGAAGCTTCAATCTCTGTGCAGATATACGCTTTTCTAACATACAATGCAACACCTCCTCCTCGTTTATCAAGTCTGTTTCTTGCAAATAAGTTGTATCCTTTTAGCCTTTTATTCCAATCATGTGTATCGTCCCACCAAGTTTCAGTGATTCCAATGACATCATATTCCTTTTCCTGCATTAGTAGTTCCAATTCTCCTTGTTTGTTGCCCATGCTTTGTGCATTTGTATAAAAACATTTTAGTTTGTGATTGGTTTCTCTTCCTCCCATATTTTTATTATTTAAATTGTTTTGTCTTTGTTCTTCTTTTCCACTTCCAGTAGCAGAGATCTCAATAGTATTTGTCAGCTGTATGGCTTTTTCTGGCCTTTTGCTTCCCTTCCCACATTGTTCTAGTTTAAAGCTCTTCTGATGAGTGTAGCAAGGCGACTTCCAAATACATGTTTTCCAGTCTTCGTAAGGTGCACCCCATCTCTAGCAAGTAGTCCATCGTATAGGTAATTCATTCCGTGATCCAGAAATCCAAATCCTTGTTGACGGCACCATCGACGTAGCCAGTTGTTCACCTGTAGAATCTTATTCCACCTCATTGTTCCATGGCCATCCACTGGGAGGATGGATGAGAAGACCACCTGCGCTCCCAATTCTTTCACTTTCTTGCCTAAGTCTTCAAAGTCACTGCAGATGGTTTCCAGGTCCTTTCTTGCGGTGTCATTTGTCCCCACATGTAGTAGCAGGAATGGGTAGTGATCTGTAGGTCTGAAGAGTCTTGATATCCTGTCAGACACATCTTTAATTTTTGCTCCTGGAAGACAGCACATTTCTCTTGAGGTTATGTCTGGTCTGCAGATAGCGGCCTCTGTTCCTCTTAACAGGGAATCCCCCATGACCACCACTCTCTGTTTTTTCTTCACAACATTCTTCTTTCTCCATCCAGGAGGATTCTGAGGGCTTACAAGGTTATTCATTGCTGGCAAAGTCTTATTTTGCTGTATTTCTTCATGGTTCTCCTGCGTGAGAGCCTGGTACTGGTTCCTGAACAGTATGGGTGCTGACTGCCTCTCGATCCTCCTGCTTCTGTGGGTCACATGCTTCCATTCCTCTGTTTCGTCAGGTGCAGTTCGAATTTCTTCTCTTTCTGAATCATGAAGAGATAATTCTGCTCTGTCTAAGAACTCTTCACCTTCCTTAATGATTTTCAAGGTAGTTAACCTCTCTTCTAGATTTCGCAACTTTTCTTCCAACAGGGACACAAGCTTGCATTTCTGGCATGTGAAGTTTGGCTTTTCCACTGGCAAGTCTGTGAACATGTAGCAGGATATGCAGCTCACCAAATGGCTCCTGGACTCTTCCATGTTCTTATTATTAATGTTCTGAAAACAGTGAAAGAAGCTTAAAAAAAAAAAAAGCTTCAAAATGCAGTGGGAATATGCAAATTATCTCCTCAGGACTCCTCCCCTGGTTTACCGATGTCCTCTTTTCAGCTCCAACAGCCAAAATCCAGTGTTCTTTGAGCTCGCGGAGACTCTTCACTTACCCCAAAATGCAGTGGGAATATGCAAATTATCTCCTCAGGACTCCTCCCCTGGTTTACCGATGTCCTCTTTTCAGCTCCAACAGCCAAAATCCAGTGTTCTTTGAGCTCGCGGAGACTCTTCACTTACCCCAAAATGCAGTGGGAATATGCAAATTATCTCCTCAGGACTCCTCCCCTGGTTTACCGATGTCCTCTTTTCAGCTCCAACAGCCAAAATCCAGTGTTCTTTGAGCTCGCGGAGACTCTTCACTTACCCCAAAATGCAGTGGGAATATGCAAATTATCTCCTCAGGACTCCTCCCCTGGTTTACCGATGTCCTCTTTTCAGCTCCAACAGCCAAAATCCAGTGTTCTTTGAGCTCGCGGAGACTCTTCACTTACCCCAAAATGCAGTGGGAATATGCAAATTATCTCCTCAGGACTCCTCCCCTGGTTTCCATAAAGTGACAGTGGTCAGAGTTGTAAAAATTGGCCTGGTCATTAACGTGCAAACCACCCTCGGGGCTTAAGGGGTTAAATTGTATTTATGTTGTTTTGTCCTATGCTTTATTAAATTGTATTTATGCGGTTTTATCCTATGCTTTATTAAATTGTATTTATGTTGTTTTAACCCATGCTTCATTAAATTGTATTTATGTGTTTTTATCCTATGCTTTATTAAATTGTATTTATGTTGTTTTATCCTATGCTTTATTAAATTGTATTTATGTTGTTTTAACCCATGCTTCATTAAATTGTATTTATGTTGTTTTATCCTATGCTTTATTAAATTGTATTTATGTTGTTTTAACGTATGCTTTATTAAATTGTATTTATGTTGTTTTATCCTATGCTTTATTAAATTGTATTTATGTTGTTTTAACCTATGCTTTATTAAATTGTATTTATGTTGTTTTATCCTATGTTTTATTAAATTGTATTTATGTTGTTTTATTCTATGCTTTATTAAATTGTATTTATGTTGTTTTAACCTATGCTTTATTAAATTGTATTTATGTTGTTTTTTCCTATGCTTTATTAAATTGTATTTATGTTGTTTTAACCTATGCTTTATTAAATTGTATTTATGTTATTTTATCCTATGTTTTATTAAATTGTATTTATGTGTTTTTATCCTATGCTTTATTAAATTGTATTTATGTTGTTTTATCCTATGCTTTATTAAATTGTATTTATGTTGTTTTAACCCATGCTTCATTAAATTGTATGTATGTTGTTTTATCCTATGCTTCATTAAATTGTATTTATGTTGTTTTATCCTATGCTTGATCAAATTGTATTTATGTTGTTTTAACCTATGCTTTATTAAATTGTATTTATGTTGTTTTATCCTATGCTTTATTAAATTGTATTTATGTTGTTTTAACCTTTGCTTTATTAAATTGTATTTATGTTGTTTTATCCTATGTTTTATTAAATTGTATTTATGTTGTTTTATCCTATGCTTTATTAAATTGTATTTAGGTTGTTTTGTCCTATGCTTTATTAAATTGTATTTATGTTGTTTTAACCCATGCTTTATTAAATTGTATTTATGTTGTTTTATCCTATGCTTTATTAAATTGTATTTATGTTGTTTTGTCCTATGCTTTATTAAATTGTATTTATGTTGTTTTAACCTATGCTTTATTAAATTGTATTTATGTTGTTTTAACCTATGCTTCATTAAATTGTATTTATGTTGTTTTATCCTATGCTTTATTAAATTGTATTTAGGTTGTTTTAGCCTATGCTTTATTAAATTATATTTATGTTGTTTTATCCTATGCTTTATTAAATTGTATTTATGTTGTTTTAACCTATGCTTCATTAAATTGTATTTATGTTGTTTTATCCTATGCTTTATTAAATTATATTTATGTTGTTTTATCCTATGCTTTATTAAATTGTATTTATGTTGTTTTGTCCTATGCTTCATTAAATTGTATTTATGTTGTTTTATCCTATGTTTTATTAAATTGTATTTATGTTGTTTTATCTTATGCTTTATTAAATTGTGTTTATGTTGTTTTATCCTATGCTTTATTAAATTGTATTTATGTTGCTTTATCCTATGCTTTATTAAATTGTATTTATGTTGTTTTAACCCATGCTTTATTAAATTGTATTTATGTTGTTTTATCCTATGCTTTATTAAATTGTATTTATGTTGTTTTGTCCTATGCTTTATTAAATTGTATTTATGTTGCTTTAACCTATGCTTTATTAAATTGTATTTATGTTGTTTTATCCTATGCTTTATTAAATTGTATTTATGTTGTTTTATACTATGCTTTATTAAATTGTATTTATGTTGTTTTATCCTATGCTTTATTAAATTGTATTTATGTTGTTTTATCCTATGCTTTATTAAATTGTATTTATGTTGTTTTATCCTATGCTTTATTAAATTGTATTTATGTTGTTTTGTCCTATGCTTTATTAAATTGTATTTATGTTGTTTTAACCCATGCTTTATTAAATTGTATTTATGTTGTTTTATCCTATGCTTTATTAAATTGTATTTATGTTGTTTTAACCTATGCTTTATTAAATTGTATTTATGTTGTTTTATCCTATGCTTTATTAAATTGTATTTATGTTGTTTTATCCTATGCTTTATTAAATTGTATTTATGTTGTTTTATCCTATGCTTTATTAATTTGTATTTATGATGTTTTTTCCTATGCTTTATTAAATTGTATTTATGTTGTTTTATCCTATGCTTTATTAAATTGTATTTATGTTGTTTTATCCTATGCTTTATTAAATTGTATTTATGTTGTTTTATCCTATGCTTTATTAAATTGTATTTATGTTGTTTTATCCTATGCTTTTTTAAATTGTATTTATGTTGTTTTATCCTATGCTTTATTAAATTGTATTTATGTTGTTTTATCCTATGCTTTATTAAATTGTATTTATGTTGTTTTATCCTATGCTTTATTAAATTGTATTTATGTTGTTTTAACCTATGCTTTATTAAATTGGATTTATGTTGTTTTATCCTATGCTTTATTAAATTGTATTTATGTTTTTTTAACCTATGCTTTTTTAAATTGTATTTATGTTGTTTTATCCTATGCTTTATTAAATTGTATTTATGTGGTTTTATCCTATGCTTTATTAAATTGTATTTATGTTGTTTTATCCTATGCTTTATTAAATTGTATTGATGTTGTTTTAACCTATGCTTTATTAAATTGTATTTATGTTGTTTTATCCTATGCTTTATTAAATTGTATTTATGTTGTTTTAGCCTATGCTTTATTAAATTGTATTTATGTTGTTTTATCCTATGCTTTATTAAATTGTATTTATGTTGTTTTATACTATGCTTTATTAAATTGTATTTATGTTGCTTTATCCTATGCTTTATTAAATTGTATTTATGTTGTTTTATCCTATGCTTTATTAAATTGTATTTATGTTGTTTCGTCCTATGCTTTATTAAATTGTATTTATGTTGTTTTAACCCATGCTTTATTAAATTGTATTTATGTTGTTTTATCCTATGCTTTATTAAATTGTATTTATGTTGTTTTATCCTATGCTTTATTAAATTGTATTTATGTTGTTTTATCCTATGCTTTATTAAGTTGTATTTATGTTGTTTTATCTTATGCTTTATTAAATTGTGTTTATGTTGTTTTATCCTATGCTTTATTAAATTGTATTTATGTTGTTTTGTCCTATGCTTTATTAAATTGTATTTATGTTGTTTTAACCCATGCTTTATTAAATTGTATTTATGTTGTTTTATCCTATGCTTTATTAAATTGTATTTATGTTGTTTTAACCTATGCTTTATTAAATTGTATTTATGTTGTTTTATCCTATGCTTTATTAAATTGTATTTATGTTGTTTTATCCTATGCTTTATTAAATTGTATTTATGTTGTTTTATCCTATGCTTTATTAATTTGCATTTATGATGTTTTTTCCTATGCTTTATTAAATTGTATTTATGTTGTTTTATCCTATGCTTTATTAAATTGTATTTATGTTGTTTTATCCTATGCTTTATTAAATTGTATTTATGTTGTTTTGTCCTATGCTTTATTAAATTGTATTTATGTTGTTTTATCCTATGCTTTATTAAATTGTATTTATGTTGTTTTATCCTATGCTTTATTAAATTGTATTTATGTTGTTTTATCCTATGCTTTATTAAATTGTATTTATGTTGTTTTATCCTATGCTTTATTAAATTGTATTTATGTTGTTTTATCCTATGCTTTATTATATTGTATTTATGTTGTTTTATCCTATGCTTTATTAAGTTGTATTTATGTTGTTTTATCCTATACTTTATTAAATTGTATTTATGTTGTTTTATCCTATGCTTTATTAAATTGTATTTATGTTGTTTTATCCTATGCTTTATTGAATTGTATTTATGTTGTTTTATCCTATGCTTTATTAAATTGTATTTATGTTGTTTTATCCTATGCTTTACTAAATTGTATTTATGTTGTTTTATCCTATGCTTTATTAAATTGTATTTATGTTGTTTTATCGTATGCTTTATTAAACTGTATTTATGTTGTTTTATCCTATGCTTTATTAAATTGTATTTATGCTGTTTTATCCTATGCTTTTTTAAATTGTATTTATGTTGTTTTATCCTATGCTTTATTAAATTGTGTTTATGTTGTTTTATCCTATGTTTTATTAAATTGTATTGATGTTGTTTTATCCTATGCTTTATTAAAATGTATTTATGCTGTTTTGTCCTATGCTTTAATAAATTGTATTTATGTTGTTTTAACCCATGCTTCATTAAATTGTATTTATGTTGTTTTATCTTATGCTTTATTAAATTGTATTTATGTTGTTTTTTCCTATGCTTTATTAAATTGTATTTATGTTGTTTTAACCTTTGCTTTATTAAATTGCATTTATGTTGTTTTATCTTATGCTTTATTAAATTGTATTTATGTTGTTTTATCCTATGCTTTATTAAATTGTACTTATGTTGTTTTATCCTATGCTTTATTAAATTGTATATATGTTGTTTTATCCTATGCTTTATTAAATTGTATTTATGTTGTTTTGTCCTATGCTTTATTAAATTGTATTTATGTTGTTTTAACCTACGTTTTATTAAACTGTATTTATGTTGTTTTATCCTATGCTTTATTAAATTGTATTTATGTTCTTTTATCCTATGCTTTATTAAATTCTATTTATGTTGTTTTAACCTATGCTTTATTAAATTGTATTTATGTTGTTTTATCCTATGCTTTATTAAATTGTATTTATGTTGTTTTATCCTATGCTTTATTAAATTGTATTTATGTTGTTTTGTCCTATGCTTTATTAAATTGTATTTATGTTGTTTTATCCTATGCTTTATTAAATTGTATTTATGTTGTTTTATCGTATGCTTTATTAAACTGTATTTATGTTGTTTTATCCTATGCTTTATTAAATTGTATTTATGTTGTTTTATCCTATGCTTTATTAAATTGTATTTATGTTGTTTTATCCTATGCTTTATTAAATTGTGTTTATGTTGTTTTATCCTATTCTTTATTAAATTGTATTTATGTTGTTTTATCCTATGCTTTATTAAATTGTATTTATGTTGTTTTATCCTATGCTTTATTAAATTGTATTTATGTTGTTTTGTCCTATGCTTTAATAAATTGTATTTATGTTGTTTTAACCCATGCTTCATTAAATTGTATTTATGTTGTTTTATCTTATGCTTTATTAAATTGTATTTATGTTGTTTTTTCCTATGCTTTATTAAATTGTATTTATGTTGTTTTAACCTATGCTTTATTAAATTGCATTTATGTTGTTTTATCTTATGCTTTATTAAATTGTATTTATGTTGTTTTATCCTATGCTTTATTAAATTGTACTTATGTTGTTTTATCCTATGCTTTATTAAATTGTATATATGTTGTTTTATCCTATGCTTTATTAAATTGTATTTATGTTGTTTTGTCCTATGCTTTATTAAATTGTATTTATGTTGTTTTAACCTACGCTTTATTAAACTGTATTTATGTTGTTTTATCCTATGCTTTATTAAATTGTATTTATGTTCTTTTATCCTATGCTTTATTAAATTGTATTTATGTTGTTTTAAACTATGCTTTATTAAATTGTATTTATGTTGTTTTATCCTATGCTTTATTAAATTGTATTTATGTTGTTTTATCCTATGCTTTATTAAATTGTATTTATGTTGTTTTATCCTATGCTTTATTAAATTGTATTTATGTTGTTTTAACCTATGCTTTATTAAATTGTATTTATGTTGTTTTATCCTATGCTTTATTAAATTGTATTTATGTTTTTTTAACCTATGCTTTATTAAATTGTATTTATGTTGTTTTATCCTATGCTTTATTAAATTGTATATATGTTGTTTTATCCTATGCTTTATTAAATTGTATTTATGTTGTTTTGTCCTATGCTTTATTAAATTGTATTTATGTTGTTTTAACCTACGCTTTATTAAACTGTATTTATGTTGTTTTATCCTATGCTTTATTAAATTGTATTTATGTTCTTTTATCCTATGCTTTATTAAATTGTATTTATGTTGTTTTAACCTATGCTTTATTAAATTGTATTTATGTTGTTTTATCCTATGCTTTATTAAATTGTATTTAAGTTGTTTTATCCTATGCTTTATTACATTGTATTTATGTTGTTTTGTCCTATGCTTTATTAAATTGTATTTATGTTGTTTTATCCTATGCTTTATTAAATTGTATTTATGTTGTTTTATCCTATGCTTTATTAAATTGTATTTATGTTGTTTTATCCTATGCTTTATTAAATTGTATTTATGTTGTTTTATCCTATGCTTTATTAAATTGTATTTATGTTGTTTTAACCTATGTTTTATTAAATTGTATTTATGTTGTTTTAACCTATGCTTTATTAAATTGTATTTATGTTGTTTTATCCTTTGCTTTATTAAATTGTATTTATGTTTTTTTAACCTATGCTTTATTAAATTGTATTTATGTTGTTTTATCCTATGCTTTATTAAATTGTATTTATGTGGTTTTATCCTATGCTTTATTAAATTGTATTTATGTTGTTTTATCCTATGCTTTATTAAATTGTATTGATGTTGTTTTAACCTATGCTTTATTAAATTGTATTTATGTTGTTTTATCCTATGCTTTATTAAATTGTATTTATGTTGTTTTAGCCTATGCTTTATTAAATTGTATTTATGTTGTTTTATCCTATGCTTTATTAAATTGTATTTATGTTGTTTTATACTATGCTTTATTAAATTGTATTTATGTTGCTTTATCCTATACTTTATTAAATTGTATTTATGTTGTTTTATCCTATGCTTTATTAAATTGTATTTATGTTGTTTCGTCCTATGCTTTATTAAATTGTATTTATGTTGTTTTAACCCATGCTTTATTAAATTGTATTTATGTTGTTTTATCCTATGCTTTATTAAATTGTATTTATGTTGTTTTATCCTATGCTTTATTAAATTGTATTTATGTTGTTTTATCCTATGCTTTATTAAGTTGTATTTATGTTGTTTTATCCTATACTTTATTAAATTGTATTTATGTTGTTTTATCCTATGCTTTATTAAATTTTATTTATGTTGTTTTATCCTATGCTTTATTAAATTGTATTTATGTTGTTTTATCCTATGCTTTATTAAATTGTGTTTATGTTGTTTTATCCTATGCTTTATTAAATTGTGTTTATGTTGTTTTATCCTATGCTTTATTAAATTGTATTGATGTTGTTTTATCCTATGCTTTATTAAATTGTATTTATGCTGTTTTGTCCTATGCTTTAATAAATTGTATTTATGTTGTTTTAACCCATGCTTCATTAAATTGTATTTATGTTGTTTTATCTTATGCTTTATTAAATTGTATTTATGTTGTTTTTTCCTATGCTTTATTAAATTGTATTTATGTTGTTTTATCCTATGCTTTATTAAATTGTATTTATGTTTTTTTAACCTATGCTTTATTAAATTGTATTTATGTTGTTTTATCCTATGCTTTATTAAATTGTATTTATGTGGTTTTATCCTATGCTTTATTAAATTGTATTTATGTTGTTTTATCCTATGCTTTATTAAATTGTATTGATGTTGTTTTAACCTATGCTTTATTAAATTGTATTTATGTTGTTTTATCCTATGCTTTATTAAATTGTATTTATGTTGTTTTAGCCTATGCTTTATTAAATTGTATTTATGTTGTTTTATCCTATGCTTTATTAAATTGTATTTATGTTGTTTTATACTATGCTTTATTAAATTGTATTTATGTTGCTTTATCCTATACTTTATTAAATTGTATTTATGTTGTTTTATCCTATGCTTTATTAAATTGTATTTATGTTGTTTCGTCCTATGCTTTATTAAATTGTATTTATGTTGTTTTAACCCATGCTTTATTAAATTGTATTTATGTTGTTTTATCCTATGCTTTATTAAATTTTATTTATGTTGTTTTATCCTATGCTTTATTAAATTGTATTTATGTTGTTTTATCCTATGCTTTATTAAGTTGTATTTATGTTGTTTTATCCTATACTTTATTAAATTGTATTTATGTTGTTTTATCCTATGCTTTATTAAATTTTATTTATGTTGTTTTATCCTATGCTTTATTAAATTGTATTTATGTTGTTTTATACTATGCTTTATTAAATTGTGTTTATGTTGTTTTATCCTATGCTTTATTAAATTGTGTTTATGTTGTTTTATCCTATGCTTTATTAAATTGTATTGATGTTGTTTTATCCTATGCTTTATTAAATTGTATTGATGTTGTTTTATCCTATGCTTTATTAAATTGTATTTATGCTGTTTTGTCCTATGCTTTAATAAATTGTATTTATGTTGTTTTAACCCATGCTTCATTAAATTGTATTTATGTTGTTTTATCTTATGCTTTATTAAATTGTATTTATGTTGTTTTTTCCTATGCTTTATTAAATTGTATTTATGTTGTTTTAACCTTTGCTTTATTAAATTGCATTTATGTTGTTTTATCTTATGCTTTATTAAATTGTATTTATGTTGTTTTATCCTATGCTTTATTAAATTGTACTTATGTTGTTTTATCCTATGCTTTATTAAATTGTATATATGTTGTTTTATCCTATGCTTTATTAAATTGTATTTATGTTGTTTTGTCCTATGCTTTATTAAATTGTATTTATGTTGTTTTAACCTACGTTTTATTAAACTGTATTTATGTTGTTTTATCCTATGCTTTATTAAATTGTATTTATGTTCTTTTATCCTATGCTTTATTAAATTCTATTTATGTTGTTTTAACCTATGCTTTATTAAATTGTATTTATGTTGTTTTATCCTATGCTTTATTAAATTGTATTTATGTTGTTTTATCCTATGCTTTATTAAATTGTATTTATGTTGTTTTGTCCTATGCTTTATTAAATTGTATTTATGTTGTTTTATCCTATGCTTTATTAAATTGTATTTATGTTGTTTTATCGTATGCTTTATTAAACTGTATTTATGTTGTTTTATCCTATGCTTTATTAAATTGTATTTATGTTGTTTTATCCTATGCTTTATTAAATTGTATTTATGTTGTTTTATCCTATGCTTTATTAAATTGTGTTTATGTTGTTTTATCCTATTCTTTATTAAATTGTATTTATGTTGTTTTATCCTATGCTTTATTAAATTGTATTTATGTTGTTTTATCCTATGCTTTATTAAATTGTATTTATGTTGTTTTGTCCTATGCTTTAATAAATTGTATTTATGTTGTTTTAACCCATGCTTCATTAAATTGTATTTATGTTGTTTTATCTTATGCTTTATTAAATTGTATTTATGTTGTTTTTTCCTATGCTTTATTAAATTGTATTTATGTTGTTTTAACCTATGCTTTATTAAATTGCATTTATGTTGTTTTATCTTATGCTTTATTAAATTGTATTTATGTTGTTTTATCCTATGCTTTATTAAATTGTACTTATGTTGTTTTATCCTATGCTTTATTAAATTGTATATATGTTGTTTTATCCTATGCTTTATTAAATTGTATTTATGTTGTTTTGTCCTATGCTTTATTAAATTGTATTTATGTTGTTTTAACCTACGCTTTATTAAACTGTATTTATGTTGTTTTATCCTATGCTTTATTAAATTGTATTTATGTTCTTTTATCCTATGCTTTATTAAATTGTATTTATGTTGTTTTAAACTATGCTTTATTAAATTGTATTTATGTTGTTTTATCCTATGCTTTATTAAATTGTATTTATGTTGTTTTATCCTATGCTTTATTAAATTGTATTTATGTTGTTTTATCCTATGCTTTATTAAATTGTATTTATGTTGTTTTAACCTATGCTTTATTAAATTGTATTTATGTTGTTTTATCCTATGCTTTATTAAATTGTATTTATGTTTTTTTAACCTATGCTTTATTAAATTGTATTTATGTTGTTTTATCCTATGCTTTATTAAATTGTATATATGTTGTTTTATCCTATGCTTTATTAAATTGTATTTATGTTGTTTTGTCCTATGCTTTATTAAATTGTATTTATGTTGTTTTAACCTACGCTTTATTAAACTGTATTTATGTTGTTTTATCCTATGCTTTATTAAATTGTATTTATGTTCTTTTATCCTATGCTTTATTAAATTGTATTTATGTTGTTTTAACCTATGCTTTATTAAATTGTATTTATGTTGTTTTATCCTATGCTTTATTAAATTGTATTTAAGTTGTTTTATCCTATGCTTTATTACATTGTATTTATGTTGTTTTGTCCTATGCTTTATTAAATTGTATTTATGTTGTTTTATCCTATGCTTTATTAAATTGTATTTATGTTGTTTTATCCTATGCTTTATTAAATTGTATTTATGTTGTTTTATCCTATGCTTTATTAAATTGTATTTATGTTGTTTTATCCTATGCTTTATTAAATTGTATTTATGTTGTTTTATCCTATGTTTTATTAAATTGTATTTATGTTGTTTTAACCTATGCTTTATTAAATTGTATTTATGTTGTTTTATCCTTTGCTTTATTAAATTGTATTTATGTTTTTTTAACCTATGCTTTATTAAATTGTATTTATGTTGTTTTATCCTATGCTTTATTAAATTGTATTTATGTGGTTTTATCCTATGCTTTATTAAATTGTATTTATGTTGTTTTATCCTATGCTTTATTAAATTGTATTGATGTTGTTTTAACCTATGCTTTATTAAATTGTATTTATGTTGTTTTATCCTATGCTTTATTAAATTGTATTTATGTTGTTTTAGCCTATGCTTTATTAAATTGTATTTATGTTGTTTTATCCTATGCTTTATTAAATTGTATTTATGTTGTTTTATACTATGCTTTATTAAATTGTATTTATGTTGCTTTATCCTATACTTTATTAAATTGTATTTATGTTGTTTTATCCTATGCTTTATTAAATTGTATTTATGTTGTTTCGTCCTATGCTTTATTAAATTGTATTTATGTTGTTTTAACCCATGCTTTATTAAATTGTATTTATGTTGTTTTATCCTATGCTTTATTAAATTGTATTTATGTTGTTTTATCCTATGCTTTATTAAATTGTATTTATGTTGTTTTATCCTATGCTTTATTAAGTTGTATTTATGTTGTTTTATCCTATACTTTATTAAATTGTATTTATGTTGTTTTATCCTATGCTTTATTAAATTTTATTTATGTTGTTTTATCCTATGCTTTATTAAATTGTATTTATGTTGTTTTATCCTATGCTTTATTAAATTGTGTTTATGTTGTTTTATCCTATGCTTTATTAAATTGTGTTTATGTTGTTTTATCCTATGCTTTATTAAATTGTATTGATGTTGTTTTATCCTATGCTTTATTAAATTGTATTTATGCTGTTTTGTCCTATGCTTTAATAAATTGTATTTATGTTGTTTTAACCCATGCTTCATTAAATTGTATTTATGTTGTTTTATCTTATGCTTTATTAAATTGTATTTATGTTGTTTTTTCCTATGCTTTATTAAATTGTATTTATGTTGTTTTATCCTATGCTTTATTAAATTGTATTTATGTTTTTTTAACCTATGCTTTATTAAATTGTATTTATGTTGTTTTATCCTATGCTTTATTAAATTGTATTTATGTGGTTTTATCCTATGCTTTATTAAATTGTATTTATGTTGTTTTATCCTATGCTTTATTAAATTGTATTGATGTTGTTTTAACCTATGCTTTATTAAATTGTATTTATGTTGTTTTATCCTATGCTTTATTAAATTGTATTTATGTTGTTTTAGCCTATGCTTTATTAAATTGTATTTATGTTGTTTTATCCTATGCTTTATTAAATTGTATTTATGTTGTTTTATACTATGCTTTATTAAATTGTATTTATGTTGCTTTATCCTATACTTTATTAAATTGTATTTATGTTGTTTTATCCTATGCTTTATTAAATTGTATTTATGTTGTTTCGTCCTATGCTTTATTAAATTGTATTTATGTTGTTTTAACCCATGCTTTATTAAATTGTATTTATGTTGTTTTATCCTATGCTTTATTAAATTGTATTTATGTTGTTTTATCCTATGCTTTATTAAATTGTATTTATGTTGTTTTATCCTATGCTTTATTAAGTTGTATTTATGTTGTTTTATCCTATACTTTATTAAATTGTATTTATGTTGTTTTATCCTATGCTTTATTAAATTTTATTTATGTTGTTTTATCCTATGCTTTATTAAATTGTATTTATGTTGTTTTATACTATGCTTTATTAAATTGTGTTTATGTTGTTTTATCCTATGCTTTATTAAATTGTGTTTATGTTGTTTTATCCTATGCTTTATTAAATTGTATTGATGTTGTTTTATCCTATGCTTTATTAAATTGTATTTATGCTGTTTTGTCCTATGCTTTAATAAATTGTATTTATGTTGTTTTAACCCATGCTTCATTAAATTGTATTTATGTTGTTTTATCTTATGCTTTATTAAATTGTATTTATGTTGTTTTTTCCTATGCTTTATTAAATTGTATTTATGTTGTTTTATCCTATGCTTTATTAAATTGTATTTATGTTTTTTTAACCTATGCTTTATTAAATTGTATTTATGTTGTTTTATCCTATGCTTTATTAAATTGTATTTATGTGGTTTTATCCTATGCTTTATTAAATTGTATTTATGTTGTTTTATCCTATGCTTTATTAAATTGTATTGATGTTGTTTTAACCTATGCTTTATTAAATTGTATTTATGTTGTTTTATCCTATGCTTTATTAAATTGTATTTATGTTGTTTTAGCCTATGCTTTATTAAATTGTATTTATGTTGTTTTATCCTATGCTTTATTAAATTGTATTTATGTTGTTTTATACTATGCTTTATTAAATTGTATTTATGTTGCTTTATCCTATACTTTATTAAATTGTATTTATGTTGTTTTATCCTATGCTTTATTAAATTGTATTTATGTTGTTTCGTCCTATGCTTTATTAAATTGTATTTATGTTGTTTTAACCCATGCTTTATTAAATTGTATTTATGTTGTTTTATCCTATGCTTTATTAAATTGTATTTATGTTGTTTTATCCTATGCTTTATTAAATTGTATTTATGTTGTTTTATCCTATGCTTTATTAAGTTGTATTTATGTTGTTTTATCCTATACTTTATTAAATTGTATTTATGTTGTTTTATCCTATGCTTTATTAAATTTTATTTATGTTGTTTTATCCTATGCTTTATTAAATTGTATTTATGTTGTTTTATACTATGCTTTATTAAATTGTGTTTATGTTGTTTTATCCTATGCTTTATTAAATTGTGTTTATGTTGTTTTATCCTATGCTTTATTAAATTGTATTGATGTTGTTTTATCCTATGCTTTATTAAATTGTATTTATGCTGTTTTGTCCTATGCTTTAATAAATTGTATTTATGTTGTTTTAACCCATGCTTCATTAAATTGTATTTATGTTGTTTTATCTTATGCTTTATTAAATTGTATTTATGTTGTTTTTTCCTATGCTTTATTAAATTGTATTTATGTTGTTTTATCCTATGCTTTATTAAATTGTATTTATGTTTTTTTAACCTATGCTTTATTAAATTGTATTTATGTTGTTTTATCCTATGCTTTATTAAATTGTATTTATGTGGTTTTATCCTATGCTTTATTAAATTGTATTTATGTTGTTTTATCCTATGCTTTATTAAATTGTATTGATGTTGTTTTAACCTATGCTTTATTAAATTGTATTTATGTTGTTTTATCCTATGCTTTATTAAATTGTATTTATGTTGTTTTAGCCTATGCTTTATTAAATTGTATTTATGTTGTTTTATCCTATGCTTTATTAAATTGTATTTATGTTGTTTTATACTATGCTTTATTAAATTGTATTTATGTTGCTTTATCCTATACTTTATTAAATTGTATTTATGTTGTTTTATCCTATGCTTTATTAAATTGTATTTATGTTGTTTTAACCTATGCTTTATTAAATTGTATTTATGTTGTTTTATCCTATGCTTTATTAAATTGTATTTATGTTGTTTTATCCTATGCTTTATTAAATTGTATTTATGTTCTTTTATCCTATGCTTTATTAAATTGTATTTATGTTGTTTTAACCTATGCTTTATTAAATTGTATTTATGTTGTTTTATCCTATGCTTTATTAAATTGTATTTAAGTTGTTTTATCCTATGCTTTATTACATTGTATTTATGTTGTTTTGTCCTATGCTTTATTAAATTGTATTTATGTTGTTTTATCCTATGCTTTATTAAATTGTATTTATGTTGTTTTATCCTATGCTTTATTAAATTGTATTTATGTTGTTTTATCCTATGCTTTATTAAATTGTATTTATGTTGTTTTATCCTATGCTTTATTAAATTGTATTTATGTTGTTTTATCCTATGTTTTATTAAATTGTATTTATGTTGTTTTAACCTATGCTTTATTAAATTGTATTTATGTTGTTTTATCCTTTGCTTTATTAAATTGTATTTATGTTTTTTTAACCTATGCTTTATTAAATTGTATTTATGTTGTTTTATCCTATGCTTTATTAAATTGTATTTATGTGGTTTTATCCTATGCTTTATTAAATTGTATTTATGTTGTTTTATCCTATGCTTTATTAAATTGTATTGATGTTGTTTTAACCTATGCTTTATTAAATTGTATTTATGTTGTTTTATCCTATGCTTTATTAAATTGTATTTATGTTGTTTTAGCCTATGCTTTATTAAATTGTATTTATGTTGTTTTATCCTATGCTTTATTAAATTGTATTTATGTTGTTTTATACTATGCTTTATTAAATTGTATTTATGTTGCTTTATCCTATACTTTATTAAATTGTATTTATGTTGTTTTATCCTATGCTTTATTAAATTGTATTTATGTTGTTTCGTCCTATGCTTTATTAAATTGTATTTATGTTGTTTTAACCCATGCTTTATTAAATTGTATTTATGTTGTTTTATCCTATGCTTTATTAAATTGTATTTATGTTGTTTTATCCTATGCTTTATTAAATTGTATTTATGTTGTTTTATCCTATGCTTTATTAAGTTGTATTTATGTTGTTTTATCCTATACTTTATTAAATTGTATTTATGTTGTTTTATCCTATGCTTTATTAAATTTTATTTATGTTGTTTTATCCTATACTTTATTAAATTGTATTTATGTTGTTTTATCCTATGCTTTATTAAATTGTGTTTATGTTGTTTTATCCTATGCTTTATTAAATTGTGTTTATGTTGTTTTATCCTATGCTTTATTAAATTGTATTGATGTTGTTTTATCCTATGCTTTATTAAATTGTATTTATGCTGTTTTGTCCTATGCTTTAATAAATTGTATTTATGTTGTTTTAACCCATGCTTCATTAAATTGTATTTATGTTGTTTTATCTTATGCTTTATTAAATTGTATTTATGTTGTTTTTTCCTATGCTTTATTAAATTGTATTTATGTTGTTTTATCCTATGCTTTATTAAATTGTATTTATGTTTTTTTAACCTATGCTTTATTAAATTGTATTTATGTTGTTTTATCCTATGCTTTATTAAATTGTATTTATGTGGTTTTATCCTATGCTTTATTAAATTGTATTTATGTTGTTTTATCCTATGCTTTATTAAATTGTATTGATGTTGTTTTAACCTATGCTTTATTAAATTGTATTTATGTTGTTTTATCCTATGCTTTATTAAATTGTATTTATGTTGTTTTAGCCTATGCTTTATTAAATTGTATTTATGTTGTTTTATCCTATGCTTTATTAAATTGTATTTATGTTGTTTTATACTATGCTTTATTAAATTGTATTTATGTTGCTTTATCCTATACTTTATTAAATTGTATTTATGTTGTTTTATCCTATGCTTTATTAAATTGTATTTATGTTGTTTCGTCCTATGCTTTATTAAATTGTATTTATGTTGTTTTAACCCATGCTTTATTAAATTGTATTTATGTTGTTTTATCCTATGCTTTATTAAATTGTATTTATGTTGTTTTATCCTATGCTTTATTAAATTGTATTTATGTTGTTTTATCCTATGCTTTATTAAGTTGTATTTATGTTGTTTTATCCTATACTTTATTAAATTGTATTTATGTTGTTTTATCCTATGCTTTATTAAATTTTATTTATGTTGTTTTATCCTATGCTTTATTAAATTGTATTTATGTTGTTTTATACTATGCTTTATTAAATTGTGTTTATGTTGTTTTATCCTATGCTTTATTAAATTGTGTTTATGTTGTTTTATCCTATGCTTTATTAAATTGTATTGATGTTGTTTTATCCTATGCTTTATTAAATTGTATTTATGCTGTTTTGTCCTATGCTTTAATAAATTGTATTTATGTTGTTTTAACCCATGCTTCATTAAATTGTATTTATGTTGTTTTATCTTATGCTTTATTAAATTGTATTTATGTTGTTTTTTCCTATGCTTTATTAAATTGTATTTATGTTGTTTTATCCTATGCTTTATTAAATTGTATTTATGTTTTTTTAACCTATGCTTTATTAAATTGTATTTATGTTGTTTTATCCTATGCTTTATTAAATTGTATTTATGTGGTTTTATCCTATGCTTTATTAAATTGTATTTATGTTGTTTTATCCTATGCTTTATTAAATTGTATTGATGTTGTTTTAACCTATGCTTTATTAAATTGTATTTATGTTGTTTTATCCTATGCTTTATTAAATTGTATTTATGTTGTTTTAGCCTATGCTTTATTAAATTGTATTTATGTTGTTTTATCCTATGCTTTATTAAATTGTATTTATGTTGTTTTATACTATGCTTTATTAAATTGTATTTATGTTGCTTTATCCTATACTTTATTAAATTGTATTTATGTTGTTTTATCCTATGCTTTATTAAATTGTATTTATGTTGTTTCGTCCTATGCTTTATTAAATTGTATTTATGTTGTTTTAACCCATGCTTTATTAAATTGTATTTATGTTGTTTTATCCTATGCTTTATTAAATTGTATTTATGTTGTTTTATCCTATGCTTTATTAAATTGTATTTATGTTGTTTTATCCTATGCTTTATTAAGTTGTATTTATGTTGTTTTATCCTATACTTTATTAAATTGTATTTATGTTGTTTTATCCTATGCTTTATTAAATTTTATTTATGTTGTTTTATCCTATGCTTTATTAAATTGTATTTATGTTGTTTTATCCTATGCTTTATTAAATTGTGTTTATGTTGTTTTATCCTATGCTTTATTAAATTGTGTTTATGTTGTTTTATCCTATGCTTTATTAAATTGTATTGATGTTGTTTTATCCTATGCTTTATTAAATTGTATTTATGCTGTTTTGTCCTATGCTTTAATAAATTGTATTTATGTTGTTTTAACCCATGCTTCATTAAATTGTATTTATGTTGTTTTATCTTATGCTTTATTAAATTGTATTTATGTTGTTTTTTCCTATGCTTTATTAAATTGTATTTATGTTGTTTTATCCTATGCTTTATTAAATTGTATTTATGTTGTTTCGTCCTATGCTTTATTAAATTGTATTTATGTTGTTTTAACCCATGCTTTATTAAATTGTATTTATGTTGTTTTATCCTATGCTTTATTAAATTGTATTTATGTTGTTTTATCCTATGCTTTATTAAATTGTATTTATGTTGTTTTATCCTATGCTTTATTAAGTTGTATTTATGTTGTTTTATCCTATACTTTATTAAATTGTATTTATGTTGTTTTATCCTATGCTTTATTAAATTGTATTTATGTTGTTTTATCCTATGCTTTATTAAATTGTATTTATGTTGTTTTATCCTATGCTTCATTAAATTGTATTTATGTTGTTTTATCCTATGCTTTATTAAATTGTATTTATGTTGTTTTATCATATGCTTTATTAAATTGTATTTATGTTGTTTTATCCTATGCTTTACTAAATTGTATTTATGTTGTTTTATCCTATGCTTTATTAAATTGTATTTATGTTGTTTTGTCCTATGCTTTATTAAATTGTATTTATGTTGTTTTAACCTACGCTTTATTAAACTGTATTTATGTTGTTTTATCCTATGCTTTATTAAATTGTATTTATGTTCTTTTATCCTATGCTTTATTAAATTGTATTTATGTTTTTTTAACCTATGCTTTATTAAATTGTATTTATGTTGTTTTATCCTATGCTTTATTAAATTGTATTTATGTGGTTTTATCCTATGCTTTATTAAATTGTATTTATGTTGTTTTATCCTATGCTTTATTAAATTGTATTGATGTTGTTTTAACCCATGCTTTATTAAATTGTATTTATGTTGTTTTATCCTATGCTTTATTAAATTGTATTTATGTTGTTTTATCCTATGCTTTATTAAAATGTATTTATGTTGTTTTATCCTATGCTTTATTAAATTGTATTTATGTTGTTTTATCCTATGCTTTATTAAGTTGTATTTATGTTGTTTTATCCTATGCTTTATTAAATTGTGTTTATGTTGTTTTATCCTATGCTTTATTAAATTGTGTTTATGTTGTTTTATCCTATGCTTTATTAAATTGTATTGATGTTGTTTTATCCTATGCTTTATTAAATTGTATTTATGCTGTTTTGTCCTATGCTTTAATAAATTGTATTTATGTTGTTTTAACCCATGCTTCATTAAATTGTATTTATGTTGTTTTATCTTATGCTTTATTAAATTGTATTTATGTTGTTTTTTCCTATGCTTTATTAAATTGTATTTATGTTGTTTTATCCTATGCTTTATTAAATTGTATTTATGTTGTTTCGTCCTATGCTTTATTAAATTGTATTTATGTTGTTTTAACCCATGCTTTATTAAATTGTATTTATGTTGTTTTATCCTATGCTTTATTAAATTGTATTTATGTTGTTTCATCCTATGCTTTATTAAATTGTATTTATGTTGTTTTATCCTATGCTTTATTATGTTGTATTTATGTTGTTTTATCCTATACTTTATTAAATTGTATTTATGTTGTTTTATCCTATGCTTTATTAAATTGTATTTATGTTGTTTTATCCTATGCTTTATTAAATTGTATTTATGTTGTTTTATCCTATGCTTCATTAAATTGTATTTATGTTGTTTTATCCTATGCTTTATTAAATTGTGTTTATGTTGTTTTATCCTATGCTTTATTAAATTGTGTTTATGTTGTTTTATCCTATGCTTTATTAAATTGTATTGATGTTGTTTTATCCTATGCTTTATTAAATTGTATTTATGCTGTTTTGTCCTATGCTTTAATAAATTGTATTTATGTTGTTTTAACCCATGCTTCATTAAATTGTATTTATGTTGTTTTATCTTATGCTTTATTAAATTGTATTTATGTTGTTTTTTCCTATGCTTTATTAAATTGTATTTATGTTGTTTTATCCTATGCTTTATTAAATTGTATTTATGTTGTTTCGTCCTATGCTTTATTAAATTGTATTTATGTTGTTTTAACCCATGCTTTATTAAATTGTATTTATGTTGTTTTATCCTATGCTTTATTAAATTGTATTTATGTTGTTTTATCCTATGCTTTATTAAATTGTATTTATGTTGTTTTATCCTATGCTTTATTATGTTGTATTTATGTTGTTTTATCCTATACTTTATTAAATTGTATTTATGTTGTTTTATCCTATGCTTTATTAAATTGTGTTTATGTTGTTTTATCCTATGCTTTATTAAATTGTATTGATGTTGTTTTATCCTATGCTTTATTAAATTATATTTATGCTGTTTTGTCCTATGCTTTAATAAGTTGTATTTATGTTGTTTTAACCCATGCTTCATTAAATTGTATTTATGTTGTTTTATCTTATGCTTTATTAAATTGTATTTATGTTGTTTTTTCCTATGCTTTATTAAATTGTATTTATGTTGTTTTATGCTATGCTTTATTAAATTGTATTTATGTTGTTTCGTCCTATGCTTTATTAAATTGTATTTATGTTGTTTTGCCCTATGCTTTATTAAATTGTATTTATGTTGTTTTAACCTACGCTTTATTAAACTGTATTTATGTTGTTTTATCCTATGCTTTATTAAATTGTATTTATGTTGTTTTATCCTATGCTTTATTAAATTGTATTCATGTTGTTTTATCCTATGCTTCATTAAATTGTATTTATGTTGTTTTATCCTATGCTTTATTAAATTGTATTTATGTTGTTTTATCATATGCTTTATTAAATTGTATTTATGTTTTTTATCCTATGCTTTACTAAATTGTATTTATGTTGTTTTATCCTATGCTTTATTAAATTGTATTTATGTTGTTTTGTCCTATGCTTTATTAAATTGTATTTATGTTGTTTTAACCTACGCTTTATTAAACTGTATTTATGTTGTTTTATCCTATGCTTTATTAAATTGTATTTATGTTCTTTTATCCTATGCTTTATTAAATTGTATTTATGTTGTTTTAACCTATGCTTTATTAAATTGTATTTATGTTGTTTTATCCTATGCTTTATTAAATTGTATTTATGTTGTTTTATCCTATGCTTTATTAAATTGTATTTATGTTGTTTTAACCTATGCTTTATTAAATTGTATTTATGTTGTTTTATCCTATGCTTTATTAAATTGTATTTATGTTTTTTTAACCTATGCTTTATTAAATTGTATTTAAGTTGTTTTATCCTATGCTTTATTAAATTGTATTTATGTGGTTTTATCCTATGCTTTATTAAATTGTATTTATGTTGTTTTATCCTATGCTTTATTAAATTGTATTGATGTTGTTTTAACCTATGCTGTATTAAATTGTATTTATGCTGTTTTATCCTATGCTTTATTAAATTGTATTTATGTTGTTTTAGCCTATGCTTTATTAAATTGTATTTATGTTGTTTTATCCTATGCTTTATTAAATTGTATTTATGTTGTTTTATACTATGCTTTATTAAATTGTATTTATGTTGATTTATCCTATGCTTTATTAAATTGTATTTATGTTGTTTTATCCTATGCTTTATTAAATTGTATTTATGTTTTTTTAACCTATGCTTTATTAAATTGTATTTAAGTTGTTTTATCCTATGCTTTATTAAATTGTATTTATGTGGTTTTATCCTATGCTTTATTAAATTGTATTTATGTTGTTTTATCCTATGCTTTATTAAATTGTATTGATGTTGTTTTAACCTATGCTGTATTAAATTGTATTTATGTTGTTTTATCCTATGCTTTATTAAATTGTATTTATGTTGTTTTAGCCTATGCTTTATTAAATTGTATTTATGTTGTTTTATCCTATGCTTTATTAAATTGTATTTATGTTGTTTTATACTATGCTTTATTAAATTGTATTTATGTTGATTTATCCTATGCTTTATTAAATTGTATTTATGTTGTTTTATCCTATGCTTTATTAAATTGTATTTATGTTGTTTCGTCCTATGCTTTATTAAATTGTATTTATGTTGTTTTAACCCATGCTTTATTAAATTGTATTTATGTTGTTTTATAGTATGCTTTATTAAATTGTATTTATGTTGTTTTATCCTATGCTTTAT
This sequence comes from Phyllobates terribilis, assembly GCF_046119375.1. Lineage (NCBI taxonomy): Eukaryota > Metazoa > Chordata > Amphibia > Anura > Dendrobatidae > Phyllobates > Phyllobates terribilis. Next base: position 820,553,069 of record NW_027362763.1, read on the forward strand.
TAAATTGTATTTATGTTGTTTTATCCTATGCTTTATTAAGTTGTATTTATGTTGTTTTATCCTATACTTTATTAAATTGTATTTATGTTGTTTTATCCTATGCTTTATTAAATTGTATTTATGTTGTTTTATCCTATGCTTTATTAAATTGTATTTATGTTGTTTTATCCTATGCTTTATTAAATTGTGTTTATGTTGTTTTATCCTATGCTTTATTAAATTGTGTTTATGTTGTTTTATCCTATGCTTTATTAAATTGTATTGATGTTGTTTTATCCTATGCTTTATTAAATTGTATTTATGCTGTTTTGTCCTATGTTTTAATAAATTGTATTTATGTTGTTTTAACCCATGCTTCATTAAATTGTATTTATGTTGTTTTATCTTATGCTTTATTAAATTGTATTTATGTTGTTTTATCCTATGCTTTATTAAGTTGTATTTATGTTGTTTTATCCTATACTTTATTAAATTGTATTTATGTTGTTTTATCCTATGCTTTATTAAATTGTATTTATGTTGTTTTATCCTATGCTTCATTAAATTGTATTTATGTTGCTTTATCCTATGCTTTATTAAATTGTATTTATGTTGTTTTATCATATGCTTTATTAAATTGTATTTATGTTGTTTTATCCTATGCTTTACTAAATTGTATTTATGTTGTTTTATCCTATGCTTTATTAAATTGTATTTATGTTGTTTTATCCTATGCTTTATTAAATTGTATTTATGTTGTTTTATCATATGCTTTATTAAACTGTATTTATGTTGTTTTATCCTATGCTTTATTAAATTGTATTTATGTTGTTTTATCCTATGCTTTATTAAATTGTATTTATGTTTTTTTATCCTATGCTTTATTAAATTGTGTTTATGTTGTTTTATCCTATGCTTTATTAAATTGTATTGATGTTGTTTTATCCTATGCTTTATTAAATTGTATTTATGCTGTTTTGTCCTATGCTTTAATAAATTGTATTTATGTTGTTTTAACCCATGCTTCATTAAATTGTATTTATGTTGTTTTATCTTATGCTTTATTAAATTGTATTTATGTTGTTTTTTCCTATGCTTTATTAAATTGTATTTATGTTGTTTTAACCTACGCTTTATTAAACTGTATTTATGTTGTTTTATCCTATGCTTTATTAAATTGTATTTATGTTCTTTTATCCTATGCTTTATTAAATTGTATTTATGTTGTTTTATCCTATGCTTTATTAAGTTGTATTTATGTTGTTTTATCCTATACTTTATTAAATTGTATTTATGTTGTTTTATCCTATGCTTTATTAAATTGTATTTATGCTGTTTTGTCCTATGCTTTAATAAATTGTATTTATGTTGTTTTAACCCATGCTTCATTAAATTGTATTTATGTTGTTTTATCTTATGCTTTATTAAATTGTATTTATGTTGTTTTTTCCTATGCTTTATTAAATTGTATTTATGTTGTTTTAACCTATGCTTTATTAAACTGTATTTATGTTGTTTTATCCTATGCTTTATTAAATTGTATTTATGTTCTTTTATCCTATGCTTTATTAAATTGTATTTATGTTGTTTTAACCTATGCTTTATTAAATTGTATTTATGTTGTTTTATCCTATGCTTTATTAAATTGTATTTATGTTGTTTTATCCTATGCTTTATTAAATTGTGTTTATGTTGTTTTATCCTATGCTTTATTAAATTGTGTTTATGTTGTTTTATCCTATGCTTTATTAAATTGTATTGATGTTGTTTTATCCTATGCTTTATTAAATTGTATTTATGCTGTTTTGTCCTATGCTTTAATAAATTGTATTTATGTTGTTTTAACCCATGCTTCATTAAATTGTATTTATGTTGTTTTATCTTATGCTTTATTAAATTGTATTTATGTTGTTTTTTCCTATGCTTTATTAAATTGTATTTATGTTGTTTTATCCTATGCTTTATTAAATTGTATTTATGTTGTTTTATACTATGCTTTATTAAATTGTATTTATGTTGATTTATCCTATGCTTTATTAAATTGTATTTATGTTGTTTTATCCTATGCTTTATTAAATTGTATTTATGTTTTTTTAACCTATGCTTTATTAAATTGTATTTAAGTTGTTTTATCCTATGCTTTATTAAATTGTATTTATGTGGTTTTATCCTATGCTTTATTAAATTGTATTTATGTTGTTTTATCCTATGCTTTATTAAATTGTATTGATGTTGTTTTAACCTATGCTGTATTAAATTGTATTTATGTTGTTTTATCCTATGCTTTATTAAATTGTATTTATGTTGTTTTAGCCTATGCTTTATTAAATTGTATTTATGTTGTTTTATCCTATGCTTTATTAAATTGTATTTATGTTGTTTTATACTATGCTTTATTAAATTGTATTTATGTTGATTTATCCTATGCTTTATTAAATTGTATTTATGTTGTTTTATCCTATGCTTTATTAAATTGTATTTATGTTGTTTCGTCCTATGCTTTATTAAATTGTATTTATGTTGTTTTAACCCATGCTTTATTAAATTGTATTTATGTTGTTTTATAGTATGCTTTATTAAATTGTATTTATGTTGTTTTATCCTATGCTTTATTAAATTGTATTTATGTTGTTTTATCCTATGCTTTATTAAGTTGTATTTATGTTGTTTTATCCTATACTTTATTAAATTGTATTTATGTTGTTTTATCCTATGCTTTATTAAATTGTATTTATGTTGTTTTATCCTATGCTTTATTAAATTGTATTTATGTTGTTTTATCCTATGCTTTATTAAATTGTGTTTATGTTGTTTTATCCTATGCTTTATTAAATTGTGTTTATGTTGTTTTATCCTATGCTTTATTAAATTGTATTGATGTTGTTTTATCCTATGCTTTATTAAATTGTATTTATGCTGTTTTGTCCTATGTTTTAATAAATTGTATTTATGTTGTTTTAACCCATGCTTCATTAAATTGTATTTATGTTGTTTTATCTTATGCTTTATTAAATTGTATTTATGTTGTTTTTTCCTATGCTTTATTAAATTGTATTTATGTTGTTTTATCCTATGCTTTATTAAATTGTATTTATGTTGTTTTATCCTATGCTTTATTAAGTTGTATTTATGTTGTTTTATCCTATACTTTATTAAATTGTATTTATGTTGTTTTATCCTATGCTTTATTAAATTGTATTTATGTTGTTTTATCCTATGCTTTATTAAATTGTATTTATGTTGTTTTATCCTATGCTTCATTAAATTGTATTTATGTTGCTTTATCCTATGCTTTATTAAATTGTATTTATGTTGTTTTATCATATGCTTTATTAAATTGTATTTATGTTGTTTTATCCTATGCTTTACTAAATTGTATTTATGTTGTTTTATCCTATGCTTTATTAAATTGTATTTATGTTGTTTTATCCTATGCTTTATTAAATTGTATTTATGTTGTTTTATCATATGCTTTATTAAACTGTATTTATGTTGTTTTATCCTATGCTTTATTAAATTGTATTTATGTTGTTTTATCCTATGCTTTATTAAATTGTATTTATGTTTTTTTATCCTATGCTTTATTAAATTGTGTTTATGTTGTTTTATCCTATGCTTTATTAAATTGTATTGATGTTGTTTTATCCTATGCTTTATTAAATTGTATTTATGCTGTTTTGTCCTATGCTTTAATAAATTGTATTTATGTTGTTTTAACCCATGCTTCATTAAATTGTATTTATGTTGTTTTATCTTATGCTTTATTAAATTGTATTTATGTTGTTTTTTCCTATGCTTTATTAAATTGTATTTATGTTGTTTTAACCTACGCTTTATTAAACTGTATTTATGTTGTTTTATCCTATGCTTTATTAAATTGTATTTATGTTCTTTTATCCTATGCTTTATTAAATTGTATTTATGTTGTTTTATCCTATGCTTTATTAAGTTGTATTTATGTTGTTTTATCCTATACTTTATTAAATTGTATTTATGTTGTTTTATCCTATGCTTTATTAAATTGTATTTATGCTGTTTTGTCCTATGCTTTAATAAATTGTATTTATGTTGTTTTAACCCATGCTTCATTAAATTGTATTTATGTTGTTTTATCTTATGCTTTATTAAATTGTATTTATGTTGTTTTTTCCTATGCTTTATTAAATTGTATTTATGTTGTTTTAACCTATGCTTTATTAAACTGTATTTATGTTGTTTTATCCTATGCTTTATTAAATTGTATTTATGTTCTTTTATCCTATGCTTTATTAAATTGTATTTATGTTGTTTTAACCTATGCTTTATTAAATTGTATTTATGTTGTTTTATCCTATGCTTTATTAAATTGTATTTATGTTGTTTTATCCTATGCTTTATTAAATTGTGTTTATGTTGTTTTATCCTATGCTTTATTAAATTGTGTTTATGTTGTTTTATCCTATGCTTTATTAAATTGTATTGATGTTGTTTTATCCTATGCTTTATTAAATTGTATTTATGCTGTTTTGTCCTATGCTTTAATAAATTGTATTTATGTTGTTTTAACCCATGCTTCATTAAATTGTATTTATGTTGTTTTATCTTATGCTTTATTAAATTGTATTTATGTTGTTTTTTCCTATGCTTTATTAAATTGTATTTATGTTGTTTTATCCTATGCTTTATTAAATTGTATTTATGTTGTTTCGTCCTATGCTTTATTAAATTGTATTTATGTTGTTTTAACCCATGCTTTATTAAATTGTATTTATGTTGTTTTATCCTATGCTTTATTAAATTGTATTTATGTTGTTTTATCCTATGCTTTATTAAATTGTATTTATGTTGTTTTATCCTATGCTTTATTATGTTGTATTTATGTTGTTTTATCCTATACTTTATTAAATTGTATTTATGTTGTTTTATCCTATGCTTTATTAAATTGTATTTATGTTGTTTTATCCTATGCTTTATTAAATTGTATTTATGTTGTTTTATCCTATGCTTCATTAAATTGTATTTATGTTGTTTTATCCTATGCTTTATTAAATTGTATTTATGTTGTTTTATCATATGCTTTATTAAATTGTATTTATTTTGTTTTATCCTATGCTTTACTAAATTGTATTTATGTTGTTTTATCCTATGCTTTATTAAATTGTATTTATGTTGTTTTGTCCTATGCTTTATTAAATTGTATTTATGTTGTTTTAACCTACGCTTTATTAAACTGTATTTATGTTGTTTTATCCTATGCTTTATTAAATTGTATTTATGTTCTTTTATCCTATGCTTTATTAAATTGTATTTATGTTGTTTTAACCTATGCTTTATTAAAATGTATTTATGTTGTTTTATCCTATGCTTTATTAAATTGTATTTATGTTGTTTTATCCTAAGCTTTATTAAATTGTATTTATGTTGTTTTGTCCTATGCTTTATTAAATTGTATTTATGTTGTTTTATCCTATGCTTTATTAAATTGTATTTATGTTGTTTTATCCTATGCTTTATTAAATTGTATTTATGTTGTTTTATCCTATGCTTTATTAAATTATATTTATGTTGTTTTATCCTATGCTTTATTAAATTGTATTTATGTTGTTTTAACCTATGCTTTATTAAATTGTATTTATGTTGTTTTATCCTATGCTTTATTAAATTGTATTTATGTTTTTTTAACCTATGCTTTATTAAATTGTATTTATGTTGTTTTATCCTATGCTTTATTAAATTGTATTTATGTGGTTTTATCCTATGCTTTATTAAATTGTATTTATGTTGCTTTATCCTATTCTTTATTAAATTGTATTGATGTTGTTTTAACCTATGCTTTATTAAATTGTATTTATGTTGTTTTATCCTATGCTTTATTAAATTGTATTTATGTTGTTTTAGCCTATGCTTTATTAAATTGTATTTATGTTGTTTTATCCTATGCTTTATTAAATTGTATTTATGTTGTTTTATACTATGCTTTATTAAATTGTATTTATGTTGCTTTATCCTATGCTTTATTAAATTGTATTTATGTTGTTTTATCCTATGCTTTATTAAATTGTATTTATGTTGTTTTATCCTATGCTTTATTAAATTGTATTTATGTTGTTTTAACCTATGCTTTATTAAAATGTATTTATGTTGTTTTATCCTATGCTTTATTAAATTGTATTTATGTTGTTTTATCCTAAGCTTTATTAAATTGTATTTATGTTGTTTTGTCCTATGCTTTATTAAATTGTATTTATGTTGTTTTATCCTATGCTTTATTAAATTGTATTTATGTTGTTTTATCCTATGCTTTATTAAATTGTATTTATGTTGTTTTATCCTATGCTTTATTAAATTATATTTATGTTGTTTTATCCTATGCTTTATTAAATTGTATTTATGTTGTTTTAACCTATGCTTTATTAAATTGTATTTATGTTGTTTTATCCTATGCTTTATTAAATTGTATTTATGTTTTTTTAACCTATGCTTTATTAAATTGTATTTATGTTGTTTTATCCTATGCTTTATTAAATTGTATTTATGTGGTTTTATCCTATGCTTTATTAAATTGTATTTATGTTGTTTTATCCTATGCTTTATTAAATTGTATTGATGTTGTTTTAACCTATGCTTTATTAAATTGTATTTATGTTGTTTTATCCTATGCTTTATTAAATTGTATTTATGTTGTTTTAGCCTATGCTTTATTAAATTGTATTTATGTTGTTTTATCCTATGCTTTATTAAATTGTATTTATGTTGTTTTATACTATGCTTTATTAAATTGTATTTATGTTGCTTTATCCTATGCTTTATTAAATTGTATTTATGTTGTTTTATCCTATGCTTTATTAAATTGTATTTATGTTGTTTTGTCCTATGCTTTATTAAATTGTATTTATGTTGTTTTAACCCATGCTTTATTAAATTGTATTTATGTTGTTTTATCCTATGCTTTATTAAATTGTATTTATGTTGTTTTATCCTATGCTTTATTAAATTGTATTTATGTTGTTTTATCCTATGCTTTATTAAGTTGTATTTATGTTGTTTTATCCTATACTTTATTAAATTGTATTTATGTTGTTTTATCCTATGCTTTATTAAATTGTATTTATGCTGTTTTATCCTATGCTTTATTAAATTGTGTTTATTTTGTTTTATCCTATGCTTTATTAAATTGTGTTTATGTTGTTTTATCCTATGCTTTATTAAATTGTATTGATGTTGTTTTATCCTATGCTTTATTAAATTGTATTTATGCTGTTTTGTCCTATGCTTTAATAAATTGTATTTATGTTGTTTTAACCCATGCTTCATTAAATTGTATTTATGTTGTTTTATCTTATGCTTTATTAAATTGTATTTATGTTGTTTTTTCCTATGCTTTATTAAATTGTATTTATGTTGTTTTATCCTATGCTTTATTAAATTGTATTTATGCTGTTTTATCCTATGCTTTATTAAGTTGTATTTATGTTGTTTTATCCTATACTTTATTAAATTGTATTTATGTTGTTTTATCCTATGCTTTATTAAATTGTATTTATGTTGTTTTATCCTATGCTTTATTAAATTGTATTTATGCTGTTTTGTCCTATGCTTTAATAAATTGTATTTATGTTGTTTTAACCCATGCTTCATTAAATTGTATTTATGTTGTTTTATCTTATGCTTTATTAAATTGTATTTATGTTGTTTTTTCCTATGCTTTATTAAATTGTATTTATGTTGTTTTATCCTATGCTTTATTAAATTGTATTTATGCTGTTTTATCCTATGCTTTATTAAGTTGTATTTATGTTGTTTTATCCTATACTTTATTAAATTGTATTTATGTTGTTTTATCCTATGCTTTATTAAATTGTATTTATGTTGTTTTATCCTATGCTTTATTAAATTGTATTTATGTTGTTTTATCCTATGCTTCATTAAATTGTATTTATGTTGCTTTATCCTATGCTTTATTAAATTGTATTTATGTTGTTTTATCATATGCTTTATTAAATTGTATTTATGTTGTTTTATCCTATGCTTTAATAAATTGTATTTATGTTGTTTTATCCTATGCTTTATTAAATTGTATTTATGTTGTTTTATCCTATGCTTTATTAAATTGTATTTATGTTGTTTTATCGTATGCATTATTAAACTGTATTTATGTTGTTTTATCCTATGCTTTATTAAATTGTATTTATGTTGTTTTATCCTATGCTTTATTAAATTGTATTTATGTTTTTTTATCCTATGCTTTATTAAATTGTGTTTATGTTGTTTTATCCTATGCTTTATTAAATTGTATTGATGTTGTTTTATCCTATGCTTTATTAAATTGTATTTATGCTGTTTTGTCCTATGCTTTAATAAATTGTATTTATGTTGTTTTAACCCATGCTTCATTAAATTGTATTTATGTTGTTTTATCTTATCCTTTATTAAATTGTATTTATGTTGTTTTTTCCTATGCTTTATTAAATTGTATTTATGTTGTTTTAACCTATGCTTTATTAAATTGCATTTATGTTGTTTTATCTTATGCTTTATTAAATTGTATTTATGTTGTTTTATCCTATGCTTTATTAAATTGTACTTATGTTGTTTTATCCTATGCTTTATTAAATTGTATATATGTTGTTTTATCCTATGCTTTATTAAATTGTATTTATGTTGTTTTGTCCTATGCTTTATTAAATTGTATTTATGTTGTTTTAACCTACGTTTTATTAAACTGTATTTATTTTGTTTTATCCTATGCTTTATTAAATTGTATTTATGTTCTTTTATCCTATGCTTTATTAAATTGTATTTATGTTGTTTTAACCTATGCTTTATTAAATTGTATTTATGTTGTTTTATCCTATGCTTTATTAAATTGTATTTATGTTGTTTTATCCTATGCTTTATTAAATTGTATTAATGTTGTTTTGTCCTATGCTTTATTAAATTGTATTTATGTTGTTTTATCCTATGCTTTATTAAATTGAATTTATGTTGTTTTATCGTATGCTTTATTAAACTGTATTTATGTTGTTTTATCCTATGCTTTATTAAATTGTATTTATGTTGTTTTATCCTATGCCTTATTAAATTGTATTTATGTTGTTTTATCCTATGCTTTATTAAATTGTGTTTATGTTGTTTTATCCTATTCTTTATTAAATTGTATTTATGTTGTTTTATCCTATGCTTTACTAAATTGTATTTATGTTGTTTTATCCTATGCTTTATTAAATTGTATTTATGTTGTTTTGTCCTATGCTTTAATAAATTGTATTTATGTTGTTTTAACCCATGCTTCATTAAATTGTATTTATGTTGTTTTATCTATGCTTTAGTAAAATGTATTTCTGTTGTTTTAACCCATGCTTCATTAAATTGTATTTATGTGGTTTTATCCTATGCTTTATTAAATTATATATATGTTTTTTTATCCTATGCTTTATTAAATTGTATTTATGTTGTTTTATCCTATGCTTCATTAAATTGTATTTATGTTGTTTTATCCTATGCTTTATTAAATTGTATTTATGTTGTTTTATCCTATGCTTCATTAAATTGTATTTATGTTGTTTTATCCTATGCTTCATTAAATTGTATTTATGTTGTTTTATCCTATGCTTTATTAAATTGTATTTATGTTGTTTTAACCTATGCTCTGTTAAATTGTATTTATGTTGTTTTATCCTATGCTTTATTAAATTGTATTTATGTTGTTTTATCCTATGCTTTATTAAATTGTATTTATGTTGTTTTGTCCTATGCTTTATTAAATTGTATTTATGTTGTTTTATCCTATGCTTTATTAAATTGTATTTATGTTGTTTTAACCCATGCTTTATTCAATTGTATTTATGTTGTTTTATCCCATGCTTTATTCAATTGTATTTATGTTGATTTATCCTATGCTTTATTAAATTGTGTTTATGTTGTTTTATCCTATGCTTTATTAAATTGTATTTATGTTGTTTTAACCCATGCTTCATTAAATTGTATTTATGTTGTTTTATTCTATGCTTCAATAAATTGTATTTATGTTGTTTTATCAAATGCTTTATTAAATTGTATTTATGTTGTTTTAACCGATGCTTCATTAAATTGTATTTATGTTGTTCTATACTATGCTTCATTAAATTGTATTTATGTTGTTTTATCCTATGCTTCATTAAATTGTATTTTTGTTGTTTTATCCTATGCTTTGTTAAATTGTATTTATGTTGTTTTATCCTATGCTTTATTCAATTGTATTTATGTTGTTTTATCCCATGCTTTATTAAATTGTATTTATGTTGTTTTATCCTATGCTTTATTAAATTGTGTTTATGTTGTTTTATCCTATGCTTTATTAAATTGTATTTATGTTGTTTTAACCCATGCTTCATTAAATTGTATTTATGTTGTTTTAACCCGTGCTTTATTAAATTGTATTTATGTTGTTTTATCCTATGCTTTATTAAATTGTATTTATGTTGTTTTATCCTATGCTTTAATAAATTGTATTTATGTTGTTTTATCCTATGCATTATTAAATTGTATATATGTTGTTTTATCGTATGCCTTATTAAATTGTATTTATGTTGTTTTATCCTATGCTTTATTAAATTGTATTTATGTTGTTTTATCCTATGCTTTATTAAATTGTATTTATGTTGTTTTATCCTATGCTTTATTAATTTGCATTTATGATGTTTTTTCCTATGCTTTATTCAATTGTATTTATGTTGTTTTATCCCATGCTTTATTAAATTGTATTTATGTTGTTTTATCCTATGCTTTATTAAATTGTGTTTATGTTGTTTTATCCTATGCTTTATTAAATTGTATTTATGTTGTTTTATCCTATGCTTTATTAAATTGTATTTATGTTGTTTTATCCTATGCTTTATTAAATTGTATTTATGCTGTTTTGTCCTATGCTTTAATAAATTGTATTTATGTTGTTTTAACCCATGCTTCATTAAATTGTATTTATGTTGTTTTATCTTATGCTTTATTAAATTGTATTTATGTTGTTTTTTCCTATGCTTTATTAAATTGTATTTATGTTGTTTTATCCTATGCTTTATTAAATTGTATTTATGCTGTTTTATCCTATGCTTTATTAAGTTGTATTTATGTTGTTTTATCCTATACTTTATTAAATTGTATTTATGTTGTTTTATCCTATGCTTTATTAAATTGTATTTATGTTGTTTTATCCTATGCTTTATTAAATTGTATTTATGTTGTTTTATCCTATGCTTCATTAAATTGTATTTATGTTGCTTTATCCTATGCTTTATTAAATTGTATTTATGTTGTTTTATCATATGCTTTATTAAATTGTATTTATGTTGTTTTATCCTATGCTTTACTAAATTGTATTTATGTTGTTTTATCCTATGCTTTATTAAATTGTATTTATGTTGTTTTATCCTATGCTTTATTAAATTGTATTTATGTTGTTTTATCGTATGCATTATTAAACTGTATTTATGTTGTTTTATCCTATGCTTTATTAAATTGTATTTATGTTGTTTTATCCTATGCTTTATTAAATTGTATTTATGTTTTTTTATCCTATGCTTTATTAAATTGTGTTTATGTTGTTTTATCCTATGCTTTATTAAATTGTATTGATGTTGTTTTATCCTATGCTTTATTAAATTGTATTTATGCTGTTTTGTCCTATGCTTTAATAAATTGTATTTATGTTGTTTTAACCCATGCTTCAATAAATTGTATTTATGTTGTTTTATCTTATGCTTTATTAAATTGTATTTATGTTGTTTTTTCCTATGCTTTATTAAATTGTATTTATGTTGTTTTAACCTATGCTTTATTAAATTGCATTTATGTTGTTTTATCTTATGCTTTATTAAATTGTATTTATGTTGTTTTATCCTATGCTTTATTAAATTGTACTTATGTTGTTTTATCCTATGCTTTATTAAATTGTATATATGTTGTTTTATCCTATGCTTTATTAAATTGTATTTATGTTGTTTTGTCCTATGCTTTATTAAATTGTATTTATGTTGTTTTAACCTACGTTTTATTAAACTGTATTTATTTTGTTTTATCCTATGCTTTATTAAATTGTATTTATGTTCTTTTATCCTATGCTTTATTAAATTGTATTTATGTTGTTTTAACCTATGCTTTATTAAATTGTATTTATGTTGTTTTATCCTATGCTTTATTAAATTGTATTTATGTTGTTTTATCCTATGCTTTATTAAATTGTATTAATGTTGTTTTGTCCTATGCTTTATTAAATTGTATTTATGTTGTTTTATCCTATGCTTTATTAAATTGTATTTATGTTGTTTTATCGTATGCTTTATTAAACTGTATTTATGTTGTTTTATCCTATGCTTTATTAAATTGTATTTATGTTGTTTTATCCTATGCCTTATTAAATTGTATTTATGTTGTTTTATCCTATGCTTTATTAAATTGTGTTTATGTTGTTTTATCCTATTCTTTATTAAATTGTATTTATGTTGTTTTATCCTATGCTTTACTAAATTGTATTTATGTTGTTTTATCCTATGCTTTATTAAATTGTATTTATGTTGTTTTGTCCTATGCTTTAATAAATTGTATTTATGTTGTTTTAACCCATGCTTCATTAAATTGTATTTATGTTGTTTTATCTATGCTTTAGTAAAATGTATTTCTGTTGTTTTAACCCATGCTTCATTAAATTGTATTTATGTGGTTTTATCCTATGCTTTATTAAATTATATATATGTTTTTTTATCCTATGCTTTATTAAATTGTATTTATGTTGTTTTATCCTATGCTTCATTAAATTGTATTTATGTTGTTTTATCCTATGCTTTATTAAATTGTATTTATGTTGTTTTATCCTATGCTTTATTAAATTGTATTTATGTTGTTTTATCCTATGCTTTATTAAATTGTATTTATGTTGTTTTATCCTATGCTTTATTAAATTGTATTTATGTTGTTTTATCCTATGCTTTATTAAATTGTATTTATGTTGTTTTAACCCATGCTTTATTCAATTGTATTTATGTTGATTTATCCCATGCTTTATTAAATTGTATTTATGTTGATTTATCCTATGCTTTATTAAATTGTGTTTATGTTGTTTTATCCTATGCTTTAATAAATTGTATTTATGTTGTTTTAACCCATGCTTCATTAAATTGTATTTATGTTGTTTTATTCTATGCTTCAATAAATTGTATTTATGTTGTTTTATCAAATGCTTTATTAAATTGTATTTATGTTGTTTTAACCGATGCTTCATTAAATTGTATTTATGTTGTTCTATACTATGCTTCATTAAATTGTATTTATGTTGTTTTATCCTATGCTTCATTAAATTGTATTTTTGTTGTTTTATCCTATGCTTTGTTAAATTGTATTTATGTTGTTTTATCCTATGCTTTATTCAATTGTATTTATGTTGTTTTATCCCATGCTTTATTAAATTGTATTTATGTTGTTTTATCCTATGCTTTATTAAATTGTGTTTATGTTGTTTTATCCTATGCTTTATTAAATTGTATTTATGTTGTTTTAACCCATGCTTCATTAAATTGTATTTATGTTGTTTTAACCCGTGCTTTATTAAATTGTATTTATGTTGTTTTATCCTATGCTTTATTAAATTGTATTTATGTTGTTTTATCCTATGCTTTAATAAATTGTATTTATGTTGTTTTATCCTATGCATTATTAAATTGTATATATGTTGTTTTATCGTATGCCTTATTAAATTGTATTTATGTTGTTTTATCCTATGCTTTATTAAATTGTATTTATGTTGTTTTATCGTATGCCTTATTAAATTGTATTTATGTTGTTTTATCCTATGCTTTATTAAATTTTATTTAGGTTGTTTTATCGTATGCCTTATTAAATTGTATTTATGTTCTTTTATCCTATGCTTTATTAAATTGTATTTATGTTGTTTTATCCTATGCTTTATTAATTTGCATTTATGATGTTTTTTCCTATGCTTTATTAAATTGTATTTATGTTGTTTTATCCTATGCTTTATTAAATTGTATTTATGTTGTTTTATCCTATGCTTTATTAAATTGTATTTATGTTGTTTTATCCTATGCTTTATTAAATTGTGTTTATGTTGTTTTATCCTATTCTTTATTAAATTGTATTTATGTTGTTTTATCCTATGCTTTACTAAATTGTATTTATGTTGTTTTATCCTATGCTTTATTAAATTGTATTTATGTTGTTTTGTCCTATGCTTTAATAAATTGTATTTATGTTGTTTTAACCCATGCTTCATTAAATAGTATTTATGTTGTTTTATCTATGCTTTAGTAAAATGTATTTCTGTTGTTTTAACCCATGCTTCATTAAATTGTATTTATGTGGTTTTATCCTATGCTTTATTAAATTATATATATGTTTTTTTATCCTATGCTTTATTAAATTGTATTTATGTTGTTTTATCCTATGCTTCATTAAATTGTATTTATGTTGTTTTATCCTATGCTTTATTAAATTGTATTTATGTTGTTTTATCCTATGCTTCATTAAATTGTATTTATGTTGTTTTATCCTATGCTTCATTAAATTGTATTTATGTTGTTTTATCCTATGCTTTATTAAATTGTATTTATGTTGTTTTAACCTATGCTCTGTTAAATTGTATTTATGTTGTTTTATCCTATGCTTTATTAAATTGTATTTATGTTGTTTTATCCTATGCTTTATTAAATTGTATTTATGTTGTTTTATCCTATGCTTTATTAAATTGTATTTATGTTGTTTTATCCTATGCTTTATTAAATTGTATTTATGTTGTTTTAACCCATGCTTTATTCAATTGTATTTATGTTGTTTTATCCCATGCTTTATTAAATTGTATTTATGTTGATTTATCCTATGCTTTATTAAATTGTGTTTATGTTGTTTTATCCTATGCTTTATTAAATTGTATTTATGTTGTTTTAACCCATGCTTCATTAAATTGTATTTATGTTGTTTTATTCTATGCTTCAATAAATTGTATTTATGTTGTTTTATCAAATGCTTTATTAAATTGTATTTATGTTGTTTTAACCGATGCTTCATTAAATTGTATTTATGTTGTTCTATACTATGCTTCATTAAATTGTATTTATGTTGTTTTATCCTATGCTTCATTAAATTGTATTTTTGTTGTTTTATCCTATGCTTTGTTAAATTGTATTTATGTTGTTTTATCCTATGCTTTATTCAATTGTATTTATGTTGTTTTATCCCATGCTTTATTAAATTGTATTTATGTTGTTTTATCCTATGCTTTATTAAATTGTGTTTATGTTGTTTTATCCTATGCTTTATTAAATTGTATTTATGTTGTTTTAACCCATGCTTCATTAAATTGTATTTATGTTGTTTTAACCCGTGCTTTATTAAATTGTATTTATGTTGTTTTATCCTATGCTTTATTAAATTGTATTTATGTTGTTTTATCCTATGCTTTAATAAATTGTATTTATGTTGTTTTATCCTATGCATTATTAAATTGTATATATGTTGTTTTATCGTATGCCTTATTAAATTGTATTTATGTTGTTTTATCCTATGCTTTATTAAATTGTATTTATGTTGTTTTATCGTATGCCTTATTAAATTGTATTTATGTTGTTTTATCCTATGCTTTATTAAATTTTATTTAGGTTGTTTTATCGTATGCCTTATTAAATTGTATTTATGTTCTTTTATCCTATGCTTTATTAAATTCTATTTATGTTGTTTTATCCTATCCTTTATTAAATTGTATTTATGTTGTTTTCTCCTATGCTTTAATAAATTGTATTTATGTTGTTTTATCCTATGCTTCATTAAATTGTATTCATGTTGTTTTATCCTATGCTTTATTAAATTTTATTTAAGTTGTTTTATCCTATGCTTTATTAAATTGTATTTATGTTGTTTTAACCTATGCTTTATTAAATTGTATTTATGTTGTTTTATCCTATGCTTTATTAAATTGTATTTATGTTGTTTTAACCTATGCTTTATTAAATTGTATTTATGTTGTTTATCTTATGCTTTATTAAATTGTATTTATGTTGTTTTAACCTATGCTTTATTAAATTGTATTTATCTTGTTTTATCCTATGCTTTATTAAATTGTATTTATGTTGTTTTATCCTATGCTTTATTAATTTGTATTTATGTTGTTTTATCCTATGTTTTATTAAATTGTATTTATGTTGTTTTATCTTATGCTTTATTAAATTGTGTTTATGTTGTTTTATCCTATGTTTTATTAAATTGTATTTATGTTGTTTTATCCTATGCTTTATTAAATTGTATTTATGTTGTTTTAACCCATGCTTTATTAAATTGTATTTATGCTGTTTTATCCTATGCTTTATTAAATTGTATTTATGTTGTTTTGTCCTATGCTTTATTAAATTGTATTTATGTTGTTTTATCCTATGCTTTATTAAATTGTATTTATGTTGTTTTATCCTATGCTTTATTAAATTGTATTTATGTTGTTTTATACTATGCTTTATTAAATTGTATTTATGTTGTTTTATCCTATGCTTTATTAAATTTTATTTAGGTTGTTTTATCGTATGCCTTATTAAATTGTATTTATGTTCTTTTATCCTATGCTTTATTAAATTCTATTTATGTTGTTTTATCCTATCCTTTATTAAATTGTATTTATGTTGTTTTCTCCTATGCTTTAATAAATTGTATTTATGTTGTTTTATCCTATGCTTCATTAAATTGTATTCATGTTGTTTTATCCTATGCTTTATTAAATTTTATTTAAGTTGTTTTATCCTATGCTTTATTAAATTGTATTTATGTTGTTTTAACCTATGCTTTATTAAATTGTATTTATGTTGTTTTATCCTATGCTTTATTAAATTGTATTTATGTTGTTTTAACCTATGCTTTATTAAATTGTATTTATGTTGTTTATCTTATGCTTTATTAAATTGTATTTATGTTGTTTTAACCTATGCTTTATTAAATTGTATTTATCTTGTTTTATCCTATGCTTTATTAAATTGTATTTATGTTGTTTTATCCTATGCTTTATTAATTTGTATTTATGTTGTTTTATCCTATGTTTTATTAAATTGTATTTATGTTGTTTTATCTTATGCTTTATTAAATTGTGTTTATGTTGTTTTATCCTATGTTTTATTAAATTGTATTTATGTTGTTTTATCCTATGCTTTATTAAATTGTATTTATGTTGTTTTAACCCATGCTTTATTAAATTGTATTTATGCTGTTTTATCCTATGCTTTATTAAATTGTATTTATGTTGTTTTGTCCTATGCTTTATTAAATTGTATTTATGTTGTTTTATCCTATGCTTTATTAAATTGCATTTATGTTGTTTTATCCTATGCTTTATTAAATTGTATTTATGTTGTTTTATCCTATGCTTTATTAATTTGTATTTATGTTGTTTTATCCTATGTTTTATTAAATTGTATTTATGTTGTTTTATCTTATGCTTTATTAAATTGTGTTTATGTTGTTTTATCCTATGTTTTATTAAATTGTATTTATGTTGTTTTATCCTATGCTTTATTAAATTGTATTTATGTTGTTTTAACCTACGTTTTATTAAACTGTATTTATGTTGTTTTATCCTATGCTTTATTAAATTGTATTTATGTTCTTTTATCCTATGCTTTATTAAATTGTATTTATGTTGTTTTAACCTATGCTTTATTAAATTGTATTTATGTTGTTTTATCCTATGCTTTATTAAATTGTATTTATGTTGTTTTATCCTATGCTTTATTAAATTGTATTTATGTTGTTTTGTCCTATGCTTTATTAAATTGTATTTATGTTGTTTTATCCTATGCTTTATTAAATTGTATTTATGTTGTTTTATCGTATGCTTTATTAAACTGTATTTATGTTGTTTTATCCTATGCTTTATTAAATTGTATTTATGTTGTTTTATCCTATGCTTTATTAAATTGTATTTATGTTGTTTTATCCTATGCTTTATTAAATTGTGTTTATGTTGTTTTATCCTATTCTTTATTAAATTGTATTTATGTTGTTTTATCCTATGCTTTACTAAATTGTATTTATGTTGTTTTATCCTATGCTTTATTAAATTGTATTTATGTTGTTTTGTCCTATGCTTTAATAAATTGTATTTATGTTGTTTTAACCCATGCTTCATTAAATTGTATTTATGTTGTTTTATCTATGCTTTAGTAAAATGTATTTCTGTTGTTTTAACCCATGCTTCATTAAATTGTATTTATGTGGTTTTATCCTATGCTTTATTAAATTATATATATGTTTTTTTATCCTATGCTTTATTAAATTGTATTTATGTTGTTTTATCCTATGCTTCATTAAATTGTATTTATGTTGTTTTATCCTATGCTTTATTAAATTGTATTTATGTTGTTTTATCCTATGCTTCATTAAATTGTATTTATGTTGTTTTATCCTATGCTTCATTAAATTGTATTTATGTTGTTTTATCCTATGCTTTATTAAATTGTATTTATGTTGTTTTAACCTATGCTCTGTTAAATTGTATTTATGTTGTTTTATCCTATGCTTTATTAAATTGTATTTATGTTGTTTTATCCTATGCTTTATTAAATTGTATTTATGTTGTTTTATCCTATGCTTTATTAAATTGTATTTATGTTGTTTTATCCTATGCTTTATTAAATTGTATTTATGTTGTTTTAACCCATGCTTTATTCAATTGTATTTATGTTGTTTTATCCCATGCTTTATTCAATTGTATTTATGTTGATTTATCCTATGCTTTATTAAATTGTGTTTATGTTTTTTTATCCTATGCTTTATTAAATTGTATTTATGTTGTTTTAACCCATGCTTCATTAAATTGTATTTATGTTGTTTTATTCTATGCTTCAATAAATTGTATTTATGTTGTTTTATCAAATGCTTTATTAAATTGTATTTATGTTGTTTTAACCGATGCTTCATTAAATTGTATTTATGTTGTTCTATACTATGCTTCATTAAATTGTATTTATGTTGTTTTATCCTATGCTTCATTAAATTGTATTTTTGTTGTTTTATCCTATGCTTTGTTAAATTGTATTTATGTTGTTTTATCCTATGCTTTATTCAATTGTATTTATGTTGTTTTATCCCATGCTTTATTAAATTGTATTTATGTTGTTTTATCCTATGCTTTATTAAATTGTGTTTATGTTGTTTTATCCTATGCTTTATTAAATTGTATTTATGTTGTTTTAACCCATGCTTCATTAAATTGTATTTATGTTGTTTTAACCCGTGCTTTATTAAATTGTATTTATGTTGTTTTATCCTATGCTTTATTAAATTGTATTTATGTTGTTTTATCCTATGCTTTAATAAATTGTATTTATGTTGTTTTATCCTATGCATTATTAAATTGTATATATGTTGTTTTATCGTATGCCTTATTAAATTGTATTTATGTTGTTTTATCCTATGCTTTATTAAATTGTATTTATGTTGTTTTATCCTATGCTTTATTAAATTGTATTTATGTTGTTTTATCCTATGCTTTATTAATTTGCATTTATGATGTTTTTTCCTATGCTTTATTAAATTGTATTTATGTTGTTTTATCATATGCTTTATTAAATTGTATTTATGTTGTTTTATCCTATGCTTTATTAAATTGTATTTATGTTGTTTTATCCTATGCTTTATTAAATTGTGTTTATGTTGTTTTATCCTATTCTTTATTAAATTGTATTTATGTTGTTTTATCCTATGCTTTACTAAATTGTATTTATGTTGTTTTATCCTATGCTTTATTAAATTGTATTTATGTTGTTTTGTCCTATGCTTTAATAAATTGTATTTATGTTGTTTTAACCCATGCTTCATTAAATAGTATTTATGTTGTTTTATCTATGCTTTAGTAAAATGTATTTCTGTTGTTTTAACCCATGCTTCATTAAATTGTATTTATGTGGTTTTATCCTATGCTTTATTAAATTATATATATGTTTTTTTATCCTATGCTTTATTAAATTGTATTTATGTTGTTTTATCCTATGCTTCATTAAATTGTATTTATGTTGTTTTATCCTATGCTTTATTAAATTGTATTTATGTTGTTTTATCCTATGCTTCATTAAATTGTATTTATGTTGTTTTATCCTATGCTTCATTAAATTGTATTTATGTTGTTTTATCCTATGCTTTATTAAATTGTATTTATGTTGTTTTAACCTATGCTCTGTTAAATTGTATTTATGTTGTTTTATCCTATGCTTTATTAAATTGTATTTATGTTGTTTTATCCTATGCTTTATTAAATTGTATTTATGTTGTTTTATCCTATGCTTTATTAAATTGTATTTATGTTGTTTTATCCTATGCTTTATTAAATTGTATTTATGTTGTTTTAACCCATGCTTTATTCAATTGTATTTATGTTGTTTTATCCCATGCTTTATTAAATTGTATTTATGTTGATTTATCCTATGCTTTATTAAATTGTGTTTATGTTGTTTTATCCTATGCTTTATTAAATTGTATTTATGTTGTTTTAACCCATGCTTCATTAAATTGTATTTATGTTGTTTTATTCTATGCTTCAATAAATTGTATTTATGTTGTTTTATCAAATGCTTTATTAAATTGTATTTATGTTGTTTTAACCGATGCTTCATTAAATTGTATTTATGTTGTTCTATACTATGCTTCATTAAATTGTATTTATGTTGTTTTATCCTATGCTTCATTAAATTGTATTTTTGTTGTTTTATCCTATGCTTTGTTAAATTGTATTTATGTTGTTTTATCCTATGCTTTATTCAATTGTATTTATGTTGTTTTATCCCATGCTTTATTAAATTGTATTTATGTTGTTTTATCCTATGCTTTATTAAATTGTGTTTATGTTGTTTTATCCTATGCTTTATTAAATTGTATTTATGTTGTTTTAACCCATGCTTCATTAAATTGTATTTATGTTGTTTTAACCCGTGCTTTATTAAATTGTATTTATGTTGTTTTATCCTATGCTTTATTAAATTGTATTTATGTTGTTTTATCCTATGCTTTAATAAATTGTATTTATGTTGTTTTATCCTATGCATTATTAAATTGTATATATGTTGTTTTATCGTATGCCTTATTAAATTGTATTTATGTTGTTTTATCCTATGCTTTATTAAATTGTATTTATGTTGTTTTATCGTATGCCTTATTAAATTGTATTTATGTTGTTTTATCCTATGCTTTATTAAATTTTATTTAGGTTGTTTTATCGTATGCCTTATTAAATTGTATTTATGTTCTTTTATCCTATGCTTTATTAAATTGTATTTATGTTGTTTTGTCCTATGCTTTATTAAATTGTATTTATGTTGTTTTATCCTATGCTTTATTAAATTGTATTTATGTTGTTTTATCCTATGCTTTATTAAATTGTATTTATGTTGTTTTATCCTATGCTTTATTAAATTGTATTTATGTTGTTTTAACCTATGCTTTATTAAATTGTATTTATGTTGTTTTATCCTATGCTTTATTAAATTGTATTTATGTTTTTTTAACCTATGCTTTATTAAATTGTATTTATGTTGTTTTATCCTATGCTTTATTAAATTGTATTTATGTGGTTTTATCCTATGCTTTATTAAATTGTATTTATGTTGTTTTATCCTATGCTTTATTAAATTGTATTGATGTTGTTTTAACCTATGCTTTATTAAATTGTATTTATGTTGTTTTATCCTATGCTTTATTAAATTGTATTTATGTTGTTTTAGCCTATGCTTTATTAAATTGTATTTATGTTGTTTTAGCCTATGCTTTATTAAATTGTATTTATGTTGTTTTAGCCTATGCTTTATTAAATTGTATTTATGTTGCTTTATCCTATGCTTTATTAAATTGTATTTATGTTGTTTTATCCTATGCTTTATTAAATTGTATTTATGTTGTTTCGTCCTATGCTTTATTAAATTGTATTTATGTTGTTTTAACCCATGCTTTATTAAATTGTATTTATGTTGTTTTATCCTATGCTTTATTAAATTGTATTTATGTTGTTTTATCCTATGCTTTATTAAATTGTATTTATGTTGTTTTGTCCTATGCTTTATTAAATTGTATTTATGTTGTTTTATCCTATGCTTTATTAAATTGTATTTATGTTGTTTTATCGTATGCTTTATTAAAATGTATTTATGTTGTTTTATCCTATGCTTTATTAAATTGTATTTATGTTGTTTTATCCTATGCTTTATTAAATTGTATTTATGTTGTTTTTTCCTATGCTTTATTAAATTGTATTTATGTTGTTTTAACCTATGCTTTATTAAATTGCATTTATGTTGTTTTATCTTATGCTTTATTAAATTGTATTTATGTTGTTTTATCCTATGCTTTATTAAATTGTATTTATGTTGTTTTATCCTATGCTTTATTAAATTGTATTTATGTTGTTTTATCCTATGCTTTATTAAATTGTGTTTATGTTGTTTTATCCTATTCTTTATTAAATTGTATTTATGTTGTTTTATCCTATGCTTTATTAAATTGTATTTTTGTTGTTTTATCCTATGCTTTATTAAATTGTATTTATGTTGTTTTGTCCTATGCTTTAATAAATTGTATTTATGTTGTTTTAACCCATGCTTCATTAAATTGTATTTATGTTGTTTTATCTTATGCTTTATTAAATTGTATTTATGTTGTTTTTTCCTATGCTTTATTAAATTGTATTTATGTTGTTTTAACCTATGCTTTATTAAATTGCATTTATGTTGTTTTATCTTATGCTTTATTAAATTGTATTTATGTTGTTTTATCCTATGCTTTATTAAATTGTACTTATGTTGTTTTATCCTATGCTTTATTAAATTGTATATATGTTGTTTTATCCTATGCTTTATTAAATTGTATTTATGTTGTTTTGTCCTATGCTTTATTAAATTGTATTTATGTTGTTTTAACCTACGCTTTATTAAACTGTATTTATGTTGTTTTATCCTATGCTTTATTAAATTGTATTTATGTTGTTTTATCCTATGCTTTATTAAATTGTATTTATGTTGTTTTGTCCTATGCTTTATTAAATTGTATTTATGTTGTTTTAACCTACGCTTTATTAAACTGTATTTATGTTGTTTTATCCTATGCTTTATTAAATTGTATTTATGTTCTTATATCCTATGCTTTATTAAATTGTATTTATGTTGTTTTAACCTATGCTTTATTAAATTGTATTTATGTTGTTTTATCCTATGCTTTATTAAATTGTATTTATGTTGTTTTATCCTATGCTTTATTAAATTGTATTTATGTTGTTTTGTCCTATGCTTTATTAAATTGTATTTATGTTGTTTTATCCTATGCTTTATTAAATTGTATTTATGTTGTTTTATCCTATGCTTTATTAAATTGTATTTATGTTGTTTTATCCTATGCTTTATTAAATTGTATTTATGTTGTTTTATCCTATGCTTTATTAAATTGTATTTATGTTGTTTTATCCTATGCTTTATTAAATTGTATTTATGTTGTTTAACCTATGCTTTATTAAATTGTATTTATGTTGTTTTATCCTATGCTTTATTAAATTGTATTTATGTTTTTTTAACCTATGCTTTATTAAATTGTATTTATGTTGTTTTATCCTATGCTTTATTAAATTGTATTTATGTGGTTTTATCCTATGCTTTATTAAATTGTATTTATGTTGTTTTATCCTATGCTTTATTAAATTGTATTGATGTTGTTTTAACCTATGCTTTATTAAATTGTATTTATGTTGTTTTATCCTATGCTTTATTAAATTGTATTTATGTTGTTTTAGCCTATGCTTTATTAAATTGTATTTATGTTGTTTTAGCCTATGCTTTATTAAATTGTATTTATGTTGTTTTAGCCTATGCTTTATTAAATTGTATTTATGTTGCTTTATCCTATGCTTTATTAAATTGTATTTATGTTGTTTTATCCTATGCTTTATTAAATTGTATTTATGTTGTTTCGTCCTATGCTTTATTAAATTGTATTTATGTTGTTTTAACCCATGCTTTATTAAATTGTATTTATGTTGTTTTATCCTATGCTTTATTAAATTGTATTTATGTTGTTTTATCCTATGCTTTATTAAATTGTATTTATGTTGTTTTGTCCTATGCTTTATTAAATTGTATTTATGTTGTTTTATCCTATGCTTTATTAAATTGTATTTATGTTGTTTTATCGTATGCTTTATTAAAATGTATTTATGTTGTTTTATCCTATGCTTTATTAAATTGTATTTATGTTGTTTTATCCTATGCTTTATTAAATTGTATTTATGTTGTTTTTTCCTATGCTTTATTAAATTGTATTTATGTTGTTTTAACCTATGCTTTATTAAATTGCATTTATGTTGTTTTATCTTATGCTTTATTAAATTGTATTTATGTTGTTTTATCCTATGCTTTATTAAATTGTATTTATGTTGTTTTATCCTATGCTTTATTAAATTGTATTTATGTTGTTTTATCCTATGCTTTATTAAATTGTGTTTATGTTGTTTTATCCTATTCTTTATTAAATTGTATTTATGTTGTTTTATCCTATGCTTTATTAAATTGTATTTTTGTTGTTTTATCCTATGCTTTATTAAATTGTATTTATGTTGTTTTGTCCTATGCTTTAATAAATTGTATTTATGTTGTTTTAACCCATGCTTCATTAAATTGTATTTATGTTGTTTTATCTTATGCTTTATTAAATTGTATTTATGTTGTTTTTTCCTATGCTTTATTAAATTGTATTTATGTTGTTTTAACCTATGCTTTATTAAATTGCATTTATGTTGTTTTATCTTATGCTTTATTAAATTGTATTTATGTTGTTTTATCCTATGCTTTATTAAATTGTACTTATGTTGTTTTATCCTATGCTTTATTAAATTGTATATATGTTGTTTTATCCTATGCTTTATTAAATTGTATTTATGTTGTTTTGTCCTATGCTTTATTAAATTGTATTTATGTTGTTTTAACCTACGCTTTATTAAACTGTATTTATGTTGTTTTATCCTATGCTTTATTAAATTGTATTTATGTTGTTTTATCCTATGCTTTATTAAATTGTGTTTATGTTGTTTTGTCCTATGCTTTATTAAATTGTATTTATGTTGTTTTAACCTACGCTTTATTAAACTGTATTTATGTTGTTTTATCCTATGCTTTATTAAATTGTATTTATGTTCTTATATCCTATGCTTTATTAAATTGTATTTATGTTGTTTTAACCTATGCTTTATTAAATTGTATTTATGTTGTTTTATCCTATGCTTTATTAAATTGTATTTATGTTGTTTTATCCTATGCTTTATTAAATTGTATTTATGTTGTTTTGTCCTATGCTTTATTAAATTGTATTTATGTTGTTTTATCCTATGCTTTATTAAATTGTATTTATGTTGTTTTATCCTATGCTTTATTAAATTGTATTTATGTTGTTTTATCCTATGCTTTATTAAATTGTATTTATGTTGTTTTATCCTATGCTTTATTAAATTGTATTTATGTTGTTTTATCCTATGCTTTATTAAATTGTATTTATGTTGTTTTAACCTATGCTTTATTAAATTGTATTTATGTTGTTTTATCCTATGCTTTATTAAATTGTATTTATGTTTTTTTAACCTATGCTTTATTAAATTGTATTTATGTTGTTTTATCCTATGCTTTATTAAATTGTATTTATGTGGTTTTATCCTATGCTTTATTAAATTGTATTTATGTTGTTTTATCCTATGCTTTATTAAATTGTATTGATGTTGTTTTAACCTATGCTTTATTAAATTGTATTTATGTTGTTTTATCCTATGCTTTATTAAATTGTATTTATGTTGTTTTAGCCTATGCTTTATTAAATTGTATTTATGTTGTTTTAGCCTATGCTTTATTAAATTGTATTTATGTTGTTTTAGCCTATGCTTTATTAAATTGTATTTATGTTGCTTTATCCTATGCTTTATTAAATTGTATTTATGTTGTTTTATCCTATGCTTTATTAAATTGTATTTATGTTGTTTCGTCCTATGCTTTATTAAATTGTATTTATGTTGTTTTAACCCATGCTTTATTAAATTGTATTTATGTTGTTTTATCCTATGCTTTATTAAATTGTATTTATGTTGTTTTATCCTATGCTTTATTAAATTGTATTTATGTTGTTTTGTCCTATGCTTTATTAAATTGTATTTATGTTGTTTTATCCTATGCTTTATTAAATTGTATTTATGTTGTTTTATCGTATGCTTTATTAAAATGTATTTATGTTGTTTTATCCTATGCTTTATTAAATTGTATTTATGTTGTTTTATCCTATGCTTTATTAAATTGTATTTATGTTGTTTTATCCTATGCTTTATTAAATTGTGTTTATGTTGTTTTATCCTATTCTTTATTAAATTGTATTTATGTTGTTTTATCCTATGCTTTATTAAATTGTATTTATGTTGTTTTATCCTATGCTTTATTAAATTGTATTTATGCTGTTTTGTCCTATGGTTTAATAAATTGTATTTATGTTGTTTTAACCCATGCTTCAATAAATTGTATTTATGTTGTTTTATCTTATGCTTTATTAAATTGTATTTATGTTGTTTTTTCCTATGCTTTATTAAATTGTATTTATGTTGTTTTAACCTATGCTTTATTAAATTGCATTTATGTTGTTTTATCTTATGCTTTATTAAATTGTATTATGTTGTTTTATCGTATGCTTTATTAAATTGTATTTATGTGGTTTTATCCTATGCTTTATTAAATTGTATTTATGTTGTTTTATCCTATGCTTTATTAAATTGTATTTATGTTGTTTTATCCTATGCTTTATTAAACTGTGTTTATGTTGTTTTATCCTATGCTTTATTAAATTGTATTAATGTTGTTTTAACACATGCTTTATTAAATTGTATTTATGTGGTTTTATCCTGTGCTTTATTAAATTGTATTTATGTTGTTTTATCCTATGCTTTATTAAATTGTATTTATGTTGTTTTATCCTATGCTTTATTAAATTGTATTTATGTTGTTTTAACCCATGCTTTATTAAATTGTATTTATGTGGTTTTATCCTGTGCTTTATTAAATTGTATTTATGTTGTTTTATCCTATGCTTTATTAAATTGTATTTATGTTGTTTTATCCTATGCTTTATTAAATTGTATTTATTTTGTTTTATCCTATGCTTTAATAAATTGTATTTATGTTGTTTTGTCCTATGCTTTATTAAATTGTATTTATGTTATTTTAACCCATGCTTTATTAAATTGTATTTATGTTGTTTTATCCTATGCTTTATTAAATTGTACTTATGTTGTTTTATCCTATGCTTTATTAAATTGTATTTATGTTGTTTTATCCTATGCTTTATTAAATTGTATTTATGTTGTTTTATCCTATGCTTTATTAAAATGTATTTATGTTGTTTTATCCTATGCTTTATTAAATTGTATTTATGTTGTTTTATCCTATGCTTTATTAAACTGTATTTATGTTGTTTAATCATATGCTTTATTAAATTGTATTTATGTTGTTTAATCCTATGCTTTATTAAATTGTGTTTATGTTGTTTTATCCTATGCTTTATTAAATTGTATTTATGTTGTTTTAGCCTATGCTTTATTAAATTGTATTTATGTTGTTTTATCCTATGCTTTATGAAATTGTATTTATGTTGTTTTAACCTATGCTTTATTAAATTGTATTTATGCTGTTTCATCCTATGCTTTATTAAATTGTATTTATGTTGTTTTATCGTATGCTTTATTAAAGTGCATTTATGTTGTTTTATCCTATGCTTTATTAAATTGTATTTATGTTGTTTTATCCTATGCTTTATTAAATTGTATTTATGTTGTTTTATCCTATGCTTAATTAAATTGTATTTATGTTGTTTTATCCTATGCTTTATTAAATTGTATTTATGTTGCTTTAACCTTTGCTTTATTAAATTGTATTTATGTTGTTTTATCCTATGCTTTATTAAATTGTATTTCTGTTGTTTTATCGTATGCTTTATTAAATTGTATTATGTTGTTTTATCGTATGCTTTATTAAATTGTATTTATGTTGTTTTATCCTATGCTTTATTAAATTGTGTTTATGTTGTTTTATACTATGCTTTATTAAATTGTATTTATGTTGTTTTAACCCATGCTTTATTAAATTGTATTTATGTTGTTTTATCCTATGCTTTATTAAATTGTATTTATGTTGTTTTATCCTATGCTTTATTAAATTGTATTTATGTTGTTTTGTCCTATGCTTTATTAAATTGTATTTATGTTGTTTTAACCCATGCTTTATTAAATTGTATTTATGTTGTTTTATCCTATGCTTTATTAAATTGTATTTATGTTGTTTTATCCTATGCTTTATTAAATTGTATTTATGTTGTTTTATCCTATGCTTTATTAAATTGTATTTATGTGGTTTTATCCTATGCTTTATTAAATTGTATTTATGTTGTTTTATCCTATGCTTTATTAAATTGTATTTATGTGGTTTTATCCTATGCTTTATTAAATTGTATTTATGTTGTTTTATCCTATGCGTTATTAAATTGTATTTATGTTGTTTTATCCTATGCTTTATTAAAATGTATTTATGTTGTTTTAACCCATGCTTTATTATATCGTGTTTATGTTGTTTTATCCTATGCTTTATTAAATTGTATTTATGTTGTTTTAACCTATGTTTTATTAAATTGTATTTATGTGGTTTCATCCTATGCTTTATTAAATTGTATTTATGTTGTTTTATCCTATGCTTTATTAAATTGTATTGATGTTGTTTTATCGTATGCTTTATTAAATTGTGTTTATGTTGTTTCATCCTATGCTTTATTAAATTGTATTTATGTTGTTTTATCCTATGCTTTATTAAATTGTATTTATGTTGTTTTATCCTATGCTTTATTAAATTGTATTTATGTTGTTTCGTCCTATGCTTTATTAAATTGTATTTATGTTGTTTTAACCCATGCTTTATTAAATTGTATTTATGTTGTTTTATCCTATGCTTTATTAAATTGTATTTATGTTGTTTTATCCTATGCTTTATTAAGTTGTATTTATGTTGTTTTATCCTATACTTTATTAAATTGTATTTATGGTGTTTTATCCTATGCTTTATTAAATTGTATTTATGTTGTTTTATCCTATGCTTTATTAAATTGTATTTATGTTGTTTTATCCTATGCTTTATTAAATTGTGTTTATGTTGTTTTATCCTATGCTTTATTAAATTGTGTTTATGTTGTTTTATCCTATGCTTTATTAAATTGTATTGATGTTGTTTTATCCTATGCTTTATTAAATTGTATTTATGCTGTTTTGTCCTATGCTTTAATAAATTGTATTTATGTTGTTTTAACCCATGCTTCATTAAATTGTATTTATGTTGTTTTATCTTATGCTTTATTAAATTGTATTTATGTTGTTTTTTCCTATGCTTTATTAAATTGTATTTATGTTGTTTTAACCTATGCTTTATTAAATTGCATTTATGTTGTTTTATCTTATGCTTTATTAAATTGTATTATGTTGTTTTATCGTATGCTTTATTAAATTGTATTTATGTGGTTTTATCCTATGCTTTATTAAATTGTATTTATGTTGTTTTATCCTATGCTTTATTAAATTGTATTTATGTTGTTTTATCCTATGCTTTATTAAATTGTGTTTATGTTGTTTTATCCTATGCTTTATTAATTTGTATTAATGTTGTTTTAACACATGCTTTATTAAATTGTATTTATGTGGTTTTATCCTGTGCTTTATTAAATTGTATTTATGTTGTTTTATCCTATGCTTTATTAAATTGTATTTATGTTGTTTTATCCTATGCTTTATTAAATTGTATTTATGTTGTTTTAACCCATGCTTTATTAAATTGTATTTATGTGGTTTTATCCTGTGCTTTATTAAATTGTATTTATGTTGTTTTATCCTATGCTTTATTAAATTGTATTTATTTTGTTTTATCCTATGCTTTAATAAATTGTATTTATGTTGTTTTGTCCTATGCTTTATTAAATTGTATTTATGTTATTTTAACCCATGCTTTATTAAATTGTATTTATGTTGTTTTATCCTATGCTTTATTAAATTGTACTTATGTTGTTTTATCCTATGCTTTATTAAATTGTATTTATGTTGTTTTATCCTATGCTTTATTAAATTGTATTTATGTTGTTTTATCCTATGCTTTATTAAAATGTATTTATGTTGTTTTATCCTATGCTTTATTAAATTGTATTTATGTTGTTTTATCGTATGCTTTATTAAACTGTATTTATGTTGTTTAATCATATGCTTTATTAAATTGTATTTATGTTGTTTAATCCTATGCTTTATTAAATTGTGTTTATGTTGTTTTATCCTATGCTTTATTAAATTGTATTTATGTTGTTTTAGCCTATGCTTTATTAAATTGTATTTATGTTGTTTTATCCTATGCTTTATTAAATTGTATTTATGTTGTTTTATCCTATGCTTTATTAAATTGTATTTATGTTGTTTTATCCTATGCTTTATTAAATTGTATTTATGTTGTTTTATCCTATGCTTTATTAAATTGTATTTATGTTGTTTTAACCTATGCTTTATTAAATTGTATTTATGTTGTTTTATCGTATGCTTTATTAAACTGTATTTATGTTGTTTAATCATATGCTTTATTAAATTGTATTTATGTTGTTTAATCCTATGCTTTATTAAATTGTGTTTATGTTGTTTTATCCTATGCTTTATTAAATTGTATTTATGTTGTTTAGCCTATGCTTTATTAAATTGTATTTATGTTGTTTTATCCTATGCTTTATTAAATTGTATTTATGTTGTTTTATCCTATGCTTTATTAAATTGTATTTATGTTGTTTTATCCTATGCTTTATTAAATTGTATTTATGTTGTTTTATCCTATGCTTTATTAAATTGTATTTATGTTGTTTTAACCTATGCTTTATTAAATTGTATTTATGTTGTTTTATCCTATGCTTTATTAAATTGTATTTATGTTGTTTTATCCTATGCTTTATTAAATTGTATTTATGTTGTTTTGTCCTATGCTTTATTAAATTGTATTTATGTTGTTTTAACCCATGCTTTAATAAATTGTATTTATGTTGTTTTATCCTATGCTTTATTAAATTGTATTTATGTTGTTTTATCCTATGCTTTATTAAATTGTATTTATGTTGTTTTATCCTATGCTTTATTAAATTGTATTTATGTGGTTTTATCCTATGCTTTATTAAATTGTATTTATGTTGTTTTATCCTATGCTTTATTAAATTGTATTTATGTGGTTTTATCCTATGCTTTATTAAATTGTATTTATGTTGTTTTATCCTATGCGTTATTAAATTGTATTTATGTTGTTTTATCCTATGCTTTATTAAAATGTATTTATGTTGTTTCAACCCATGCTTTATTATATCGTGTTTATGTTGTTTTATCCTATGCTTTATTAAATTGTATTTATGTTGTTTTAACCTATGTTTTATTAAATTGTATTTATGTGGTTTCATCCTATGCTTTATTAAATTGTATTTATGTTGTTTTATCCTATGCTTTATTAAATTGTATTGATGTTGTTTTATCGTATGCTTTATTAAATTGTGTTTATGTTGTTTCATCCTATGCTTTATTAAATTGTATTTATGTTGTTTTATCCTATGCTTTATTAAATTGTATTTATGTTGTTTTATCCTATGCTTTATTAAATTGTATTTATGTTGTTTCGTCCTATGCTTTATTAAATTGTATTTATGTTGTTTTAACCCATGCTTTATTAAATTGTATTTATGTTGTTTTATCCTATGCTTTATTAAATTGTATTTATGTTGTTTTATCCTATGCTTTATTAAGTTGTATTTATGTTGTTTTATCCTATACTTTATTAAATTGTATTTATGGTGTTTTATCCTATGCTTTATTAAATTGTATTTATGTTGTTTTATCCTATGCTTTATTAAATTGTATTTATGTTGTTTTATCCTATGCTTTATTAAATTGTGTTTATGTTGTTTTATCCTATGCTTTATTAAATTGTGTTTATGTTGTTTTATCCTATGCTTTATTAAATTGTATTTATGCTGTTTTGTCCTATGCTTTAATAAATTGTATTTATGTTGTTTTAACCCATGCTTCATTAAATTGTATTTATGTTGTTTTATCTTATGCTTTATTAAATTGTATTTATGTTGTTTTTTCCTATGCTTTATTAAATTGTATTTATGTTGTTTTAACCTATGCTTTATTAAATTGCATTTATGTTGTTTTATCTTATGCTTTATTAAATTGTATTATGTTGTTTTATCGTATGCTTTATTAAATTGTATTTATGTGGTTTTATCCTATGCTTTATTAAATTGTATTTATGTTGTTTTATCCTATGCTTTATTAAATTGTATTTATGTTGTTTTATCCTATGCTTTATTAAATTGTGTTTATGTTGTTTTATCCTATGCTTTATTAATTTGTATTAATGTTGTTTTAACACATGCTTTATTAAATTGTATTTATGTGGTTTTATCCTGTGCTTTATTAAATTGTATTTATGTTGTTTTATCCTATGCTTTATTAAATTGTATTATGTTGTTTTATCCTATGCTTTATTAAATTGTATTTATGTTGTTTTAACCCATGCTTTATTAAATTGTATTTATGTGGTTTTATCCTGTGCTTTATTAAATTGTATTTATGTTGTTTTATCCTATGCTTTATTAAATTGTATTTATTTTGTTTTATCCTATGCTTTAATAAATTGTATTTATGTTGTTTTGTCCTATGCTTTATTAAATTGTATTTATGTTATTTTAACCCATGCTTTATTAAATTGTATTTATGTTGTTTTATCCTATGCTTTATTAAATTGTACTTATGTTGTTTTATCCTATGCTTTATTAAATTGTATTTATGTTGTTTTATCCTATGCTTTATTAAATTGTATTTATGTTGTTTTATCCTATGCTTTATTAAAATGTATTTATGTTGTTTTATCGTATGCTTTATTAAACTGTATTTATGTTGTTTAATCATATGCTTTATTAAATTGTATTTATGTTGTTTAATCCTATGCTTTATTAAATTGTGTTTATGTTGTTTTATCCTATGCTTTATTAAATTCTATTTATGTTGTTTTAGCCTATGCTTTATTAAATTGTATTTATGTTGTTTTATCCTATGCTTTATTAAATTGTATTTATGTTGTTTTATCCTATGCTTTATTAAATTGTATTTATGTTGTTTTATCCTATGCTTTATTAAATTGTATTTATGTTGTTTTATCCTATGCTTTATTAAATTGTATTTATGTTGTTTTAACCTATGCTTTATTAAATTGTATTTATGTTGTTTTATCCTATGCTTTATTAAATTGTATTTATGTTTTTTTAACCTATGCTTTATTAAATTGTATTTATGTTGTTTTATCCTATGCTTTACTAAATTGTATTTATGTGGTTTTATCCTATGCTTTATTAAATTGTATTTATGTTGTTTTATCCTATGCTTTATTAAATTGTATTGATGTTGTTTTAACCTATGCTTTATTAAATTGTATTTATGTTGTTTTATCCTATGCTTTATTAAATTGTATTTATGTTGTTTTAGCCTATGCTTTATTAAATTGTATTTATGTTGTTTTAGCCAATGCTTTATTAAATTGTATTTATGTTGTTTTATAGTATGCTTTATTAAATTGTATTTATGTTGCTTTATCCTATGCTTTATTAAATTGTATTTATGTTGTTTTATCCTATGCTTTATTAAATTGTATTTATGTTGTTTCGTCCTATGCTTTATTAAATTGTATTTATGTTGTTTTAACCCATGTTTATTAAATTGTATTTATGTTGTTTTATCCTATGCTTTATTAAATTGTATTTATGTTGTTTTGTCCTATGCTTTATTAAATTGTATTTATGTTGTTTTATCCTATGCTTTATTAAATTGTATTTATGTTGTTTTATCGTATGCTTTATTAAAATGTATTTATGTTGTTTTATCCTATGCTTTATTAAATTGTATTTATGTTGTTTTATCCTATGCTTTATTAAATTGTATTTATGTTGTTTTATCCTATGCTTTATTAAATTGTGTTTATGTTGTTTTATCCTATTCTTTATTAAATTGTATTTATGTTGTTTTATCCTATGCTTTATTAAATTGTATTTATGTTGTTTTATCCTATGCTTTA
Organism: Phyllobates terribilis; assembly: GCF_046119375.1. NCBI lineage: Eukaryota > Metazoa > Chordata > Amphibia > Anura > Dendrobatidae > Phyllobates > Phyllobates terribilis. Next base: position 820,587,217 of record NW_027362763.1, read on the forward strand.
TTAAATTGTATTTATGCTGTTTTGTCCTATGCTTTAATAAATTGTATTTATGTTGTTTTAACTCATGCTTCAATAAATTGTATTTATGTTGTTTTATCTTATGCTTTATTAAATTGTATTTATGTTGTTTTTTCCTATGCTTTATTAAATTGTATTTATGTTGTTTTAACCTATGCTTTATTAAATTGCATTTATGTTGTTTTATCTTATGCTTTATTAAATTGTATTATGTTGTTTTATCGTATGCTTTATTAAATTGTATTTATGTGGTTTTATCCTATGCTTTATTAAATTGTATTTATGTTGTTTTATCCTATGCTTTATTAAATTGTATTTATGTTGTTTTATCCTATGCTTTATTAAACTGTGTTTATGTTGTTTTATCCTATGCTTTATTAAATTGTATTAATGTTGTTTTAACACATGCTTTATTAAATTGTATTTATGTGGTTTTATCCTGTGCTTTATTAAATTGTATTTATGTTGTTTTATCCTATGCTTTATTAAATTGTATTTATGTTGTTTTATCCTATGCTTTATTAAATTGTATTTATGTTGTTTTAACCCATGCTTTATTAAATTGTATTTTAATTGGTTTTATCCTGTGCTTTATTAAATTGTATTTATGTTGTTTTATCCTATGCTTTATTAAATTGTATTTATGTTGTTTTATCCTATGCTTTATTAAACTGTATTTATTTTGTTTTATCCTATGCTTTAATAAATTGTATTTATGTTGTTTGTCCTATGCTTTATTAAATTGTATTTATGTTATTTTAACCCATGCTTTATTAAATTGTATTTATGTTGTTTTATCCTATGCTTTATTAAATTGTACTTATGTTGTTTTATCCTATGCTTTATTAAATTGTATTTATGTTGTTTTATCCTATGCTTTATTAAATTGTATTTATGTTGTTTTATCCTATGCTTTATTAAAATGTATTTATGTTGTTTTATCCTATGCTTTATTAAATTGTATTTATGTTGTTTTATCCTATGCTTTATTAAACTGTATTTATGTTGTTTAATCATATGCTTTATTAAATTGTATTTATGTTGTTTAATCCTATGCTTTATTAAATTGTGTTTATGTTGTTTTATCCTATGCTTTATTAAATTGTATTTATGTTGTTTTAGCCTATGCTTTATTAAATTGTATTTATGTTGTTTTATCCTATGCTTTATGAAATTGTATTTATGTTGTTTTAACCTATGCTTTATTAAATTGTATTTATGTTGTTTTATCCTATGCTTTATTAAATTGTATTTATGTTGTTTTATCGTATGCTTTATTAAAGTGCATTTATGTTGTTTTATCCTATGCTTTTTAAATTGTATTTATGTTGTTTTATCCTATGCTTTATTAAATTGTATTTATGTTGTTTTATCCTATGCTTAATTAAATTGTATTTATGTTGTTTTATCCTATGCTTTATTAAATTGTATTTATGTTGCTTTAACCTTTGCTTTATTAAATTGTATTTATGTTGTTTTATCCTATGCTTTATTAAATTGTATTTCTGTTGTTTTATCGTATGCTTTATTAAATTGTATTATGTTGTTTTATCGTATGCTTTATTAAATTGTATTTATGTTGGTTTTATCCTATGCTTTATTAAATTGTGTTTATGTTGTTTTATACTATGCTTTATTAAATTGTATTCATGTTGTTTTAACCCATACTTTATTAAATTGTATTTATGTTGTTTTATCCTATGCTTTATTAAATTGTATTTATGTTGTTTTATCCTATGCTTTATTAAATTGTATTTATGTTGTTTTGTCCTATGCTTTATTAAATTGTATTTATGTTGTTTTAACCCATGCTTTATTAAATTGTATTTATGTTGTTTTATCCTATGCTTTATTAAATTGTATTTATGTTGTTTTATCCTATGCTTTATTAAATTGTATTTATGTTGTTTTATCCTATGCTTTATTAAATTGTATTTATGTGGTTTTATCCTATGCTTTATTAAATTGTATTTATGTTGTTTTATCCTATGCTTTATTAAATTGTATTTATGTGGTTTTATCCTATGCTTTATTAAATTGTATTTATGTTGTTTTATCCTATGCGTTATTAAATTGTATTTATGTTGTTTTATCCTATGCTTTATTAAAATGTATTTATGTTGTTTTAACCCATGCTTTATTATATCGTGTTTATGTTGTTTTATCCTATGCTTTATTAAATTGTATTTATGTTGTTTTAACCTATGTTTTATTAAATTGTATTTATGTGGTTTCATCCTATGCTTTATTAAATTGTATTTATGTTGTTTTATCCTATGCTTTATTAAATTGTATTCGTGTTGTTTTATCGTATGCTTTATTAAATTGTGTTTATGTTGTTTCATCCTATGCTTTATTAAATTGTATTTATGTCTTTTATCCTATGCTTTATTAAATTGTATTTGTGTTCTTTTATCCTATGCTTTATTAAATTGTATTTATGTTGTTTTATCCTATGCTTTATTAAATTGTATTTATGTTGTTTTATCCTATGCTTTATTAAATTGTATTTATGTTTTTTTAACCTATGCTTTATTAAATTGTATTTATGTTGTTTTATCCTATGCTTTATTAAATTGTATTTATGTGGTTTTATCCTATGCTTTATTAAATTGTATTTATGTTGTTTTATCCTATGCTTTATTAAATTGTATTGATGTTGTTTTAACCTATGCTTTATTAAATTGTATTTATGTTGTTTTATCCTATGCTTTATTAAATTGTATTTATGTTGTTTTAGCCTATGCTTTATTAAATTGTATTTATGTTGTTTTAGCCTATGCTTTATTAAATTGTATTTATGTTGTTTTATAGTATGCTTTATTAAATTGTATTTATGTTGCTTTATCCTATGCTTTATTAAATTGTATTTATGTTGTTTTATCCTATGCTTTATTAAATTGTATTTATGTTGTTTCGTCCTATGCTTTATTAAATTGTATTTATGTTGTTTTGTCCTATGCTTTATTAAATTGTATTTATGTTGTTTTATCCTATGCTTTATTAAATTGTGTTTATGTTGTTTTATCCTATGCTTTATTAAATTGTGTTTATGTTGTTTTATCCTATGCTTTATTAAATTGTATTGATGTTGTTTTATCCTATGCTTTATTAAATTGTATTTATGCTGTTTTGTCCTATGCTTTAATAAATTGTATTTATGTTGTTTTAACCCATGCTTCATTAAATTGTATTTATGTTGTTTTATCTTATGCTTTATTAAATTGTATTTATGTTGTTTTTTCCTATGCTTTATTAAATTGTATTTATGTTGTTTTATCCTATGCTTTATTAAATTGTATTTATGTTGTTTTGTCCTATGCTTTATTAAATTGTATTTATGTTGTTTTATCCTATGCTTTATTAAATTGTATTTATGTTGTTTTATCCTATGCTTTATTAAATTGTATTTATGTTGTTTTATCCTATGCTTTATTAAATTGTATTTATGTTGTTTTATCCTATGCTTTATTAAATTGTATTTATGTTGTTTTATCCTATGCTTTATTAAATTGTATTTATGTTGTTTTAACCTATGCTTTATTAAATTGTATTTATGTTGTTTTATCCTATGCTTTATTAAATTGTATTTATGTTTTTTTAACCTATGCTTTATTAAATTGTATTTATGTTGTTTTATCCTATGCTTTATTAAATTGTATTTATGTGGTTTTATCCTATGCTTTATTAAATTGTATTTATGTTGTTTTATCCTATGCTTTATTAAATTGTATTGATGTTGTTTTAACCTATGCTTTATTAAATTGTATTTATGTTGTTTTATCCTATGCTTTATTAAATTGTATTTATGTTGTTTTAGCCTATGCTTTATTAAATTGTATTTATGTTGTTTTAGCCTATGCTTTATTAAATTGTATTTATGTTGTTTTATAGTATGCTTTATTAAATTGTATTTATGTTGCTTTATCCTATGCTTTATTAAATTGTATTTATGTTGTTTTATCCTATGCTTTATTAAATTGTATTTATGTTGTTTCGTCCTATGCTTTATTAAATTGTATTTATGTTGTTTTAACCCATGCTTTATTAAATTGTATTTATGTTGTTTTATCCTATGCTTTATTAAATTGTATTTATGTTGTTTTATCCTATGCTTTATTAAATTGTATTTATGTTGTTTTGTCCTATGCTTTATTAAATTGTATTTATGTTGTTTTATCCTATGCTTTATTAAATTGTATTTATGTTGTTTTATCGTATGCTTTATTAAAATGTATTTATGTTGTTTTATCCTATTCTTTATTAAATTGTATTTATGTTGTTTTATCCTATGCTTTATTAAATTGTATTTATGTTGTTTTATCCTATGCTTTATTAAATTGTATTTATGCTGTTTTGTCCTATGCTTTAATAAATTGTATTTATGTTGTTTTAACCCATGCTTCAATAAATTGTATTTATGTTGTTTTATCTTATGCTTTCTTAAATTGTATTTATGTTGTTTTTTCCTATGCTTTATTAAATTGTATTTATGTTGTTTTAACCTATGCTTTATTAAATTGCATTTATGTTGTTTTATCTTATGCTTTATTAAATTGTATTATGTTGTTTTATCGTATGCTTTATTAAATTGTATTTATGTGGTTTTATCCTATGCTTTATTAAATTGTATTTATGTTGTTTTATCCTATGCTTTATTAAATTGTATTTATGTTGTTTTATCCTATGCTTTATTAAACTGTGTTTATGTTGTTTTATCCTATGCTTTATTAAATTGTATTTATGTTGTTTTAGCCTATGCTTTATTAAATTGTATTTATGTTGTTTTAGCCTATGCTTTATTAAATTGTATTTATGTTGTTTTATAGTATGCTTTATTAAATTGTATTTATGTTGCTTTATCCTATGCTTTATTAAATTGTATTTATGTTGTTTTATCCTATGCTTTATTAAATTGTATTTATGTTGTTTCGTCCTATGCTTTATTAAATTGTATTTATGTTGTTTTGTCCTATGCTTTATTAAATTGTATTTATGTTGTTTTATCCTATGCTTTATTAAATTGTGTTTATGTTGTTTTATCCTATGCTTTATTAAATTGTGTTTATGTTGTTTTATCCTATGCTTTATTAAATTGTATTGATGTTGTTTTATCCTATGCTTTATTAAATTGTATTTATGCTGTTTTGTCCTATGCTTTAATAAATTGTATTTATGTTGTTTTAACCCATGCTTCATTAAATTGTATTTATGTTGTTTTATCTTATGCTTTATTAAATTGTATTTATGTTGTTTTTTCCTATGCTTTATTAAATTGTATTTATGCTGTTTTATCCTATGCTTTATTAAATTGTATTTATGTTGTTTTATCCTATGCTTTATTAAATTGTATTTATGTTGTTTTGTCCTATGCTTTATTAAATTGTATTTATGTTGTTTTATCCTATGCTTTATTAAATTGTATTTATGTTGTTTTATCCTATGCTTTATTAAATTGTATTTATGTTGTTTTATCCTATGCTTTATTAAATTGTATTTATGTTGTTTTATCCTATGCTTTATTAAATTGTATTTATGTTGTTTTATCCTATGCTTTATTAAATTGTATTTATGTTGTTTTAACCTATGCTTTATTAAATTGTATTTATGTTGTTTTATCCTATGCTTTATTAAATTGTATTTATGTTTTTTTAACCTATGCTTTATTAAATTGTATTTATGTTGTTTTATCCTATGCTTTATTAAATTGTATTTATGTGGTTTTATCCTATGCTTTATTAAATTGTATTTATGTTGTTTTATCCTATGCTTTATTAAATTGTATTGATGTTGTTTTAACCTATGCTTTATTAAATTGTATTTATGTTGTTTTATCCTATGCTTTATTAAATTGTATTTATGTTGTTTTAGCCTATGCTTTATTAAATTGTATTTATGTTGTTTTAGCCTATGCTTTATTAAATTGTATTTATGTTGTTTTATAGTATGCTTTATTAAATTGTATTTATGTTGCTTTATCCTATGCTTTATTAAATTGTATTTATGTTGTTTTATCCTATGCTTTATTAAATTGTATTTATGTTGTTTCGTCCTATGCTTTATTAAATTGTATTTATGTTGTTTTAACCCATGCTTTATTAAATTGTATTTATGTTGTTTTATCCTATGCTTTATTAAATTGTATTTATGTTGTTTTATCCTATGCTTTATTAAATTGTATTTATGTTGTTTTGTCCTATGCTTTATTAAATTGTATTTATGTTGTTTTATCCTATGCTTTATTAAATTGTATTTATGTTGTTTTATCGTATGCTTTATTAAAATGTATTTATGTTGTTTTATCCTATTCTTTATTAAATTGTATTTATGTTGTTTTATCCTATGCTTTATTAAATTGTATTTATGTTGTTTTATCCTATGCTTTATTAAATTGTATTTATGCTGTTTTGTCCTATGCTTTAATAAATTGTATTTATGTTGTTTTAACCCATGCTTCAATAAATTGTATTTATGTTGTTTTATCTTATGCTTTCTTAAATTGTATTTATGTTGTTTTTTCCTATGCTTTATTAAATTGTATTTATGTTGTTTTAACCTATGCTTTATTAAATTGCATTTATGTTGTTTTATCTTATGCTTTATTAAATTGTATTATGTTGTTTTATCGTATGCTTTATTAAATTGTATTTATGTGGTTTTATCCTATGCTTTATTAAATTGTATTTATGTTGTTTTATCCTATGCTTTATTAAATTGTATTTATGTTGTTTTATCCTATGCTTTATTAAACTGTGTTTATGTTGTTTTATCCTATGCTTTATTAAATTGTATTAATGTTGTTTTAACACATGCTTTATTAAATTGTATTTATGTGGTTTTATCCTGTGCTTTATTAAATTGTATTTATGTTGTTTTATCCTATGCTTTATTAAATTGTATTTATGTTGTTTTATCCTATGCTTTATTAAATTGTATTTATGTTGTTTTAACCCATGCTTTATTAAATTGTATTTATTTGGTTTTATCCTGTGCTTTATTAAATTGTATTTATGTTGTTTTATCCTATGCTTTATTAAATTGTATTTATGTTGTTTTATCCTATGCTTTATTAAATTGTATTTATTTTGTTTTATCCTATGCTTTAATAAATTGTATTTATGTTGTTTTGTCCTATGCTTTATTAAATTGTATTTATGTTATTTTAACCCATGCTTTATTAAATTGTATTTATGTTGTTTTATCCTATGCTTTATTAAATTGTACTTATGTTGTTTTATCCTATGCTTTATTAAATTGTATTTATGTTGTTTTATCCTATGCTTTATTAAATTGTATTTATGTTGTTTTATCCTATGCTTTATTAAAATGTATTTATGTTGTTTTATCCTATGCTTTATTAAATTGTATTTATGTTGTTTTATCCTATGCTTTATTAAACTGTATTTATGTTGTTTAATCATATGCTTTATTAAATTGTATTTATGTTGTTTAACCCTATGCTTTATTAAATTGTGTTTATGTTGTTTTATCCTATGCTTTATTAAATTGTATTTATGTTGTTTTAGCCTATGCTTTATTAAATTGTATTTATGTTGTTTTATCCTATGCTTTATGAAATTGTATTTATGTTGTTTTAACCTATGCTTTATTAAATTGTATTTATGCTGTTTTATCCTATGCTTTATTAAATTGTATTTATGTTGTTTTATCGTATGCTTTATTAAAGTGCATTTATGTTGTTTTATCCTATGCTTTATTAAATTGTATTTATGTTGTTTTATCCTATGCTTTATTAAATTGTATTTATGTTGTTTTATCCTATGCTTAATTAAATTGTATTTATGTTGTTTTATCCTATGCTTTATTAAATTGTATTTATGTTGCTTTAACCTTTGCTTTATTAAATTGTATTTATGTTGTTTTATCCTATGCTTTATTAAATTGTATTTCTGTTGTTTTATCGTATGCTTTATTAAATTGTATTATGTTGTTTTATCGTATGCTTTATTAAATTGTATTTATGTTGTTTTATCCTATGCTTTATTAAATTGTGTTTATGTTGTTTTATACTATGCTTTATTAAATTGTATTTATGTTGTTTTAACCCATGCTTTATTAAATTGTATTTATGTTGTTTTATCCTATGCTTTATTAAATTGTATTTATGTTGTTTTATCCTATGCTTTATTAAATTGTATTTATGTTGTTTTGTCCTATGCTTTATTAAATTGTATTTATGTTGTTTTAACCCATGCTTTATTAAATTGTATTTATGTTGTTTTATCCTATGCTTTATTAAATTGTATTTATGTTGTTTTATCCTATGCTTTATTAAATTGTATTTATGTGGTTTTATCCTATGCTTTATTAAATTGTATTTATGTTGTTTTATCCTATGCTTTATTAAATTGTATTTATGTTGTTTTATCCTATGCTTTATTAAATTGTATTTATGTGGTTTTATCCTATGCTTTATTAAATTGTATTTATGTTGTTTTATCCTATGCGTTATTAAATTGTATTTATGTTGTTTTATCCTATGCTTTATTAAAATGTATTTATGTTGTTTTAACCCATGCTTTATTATATCGTGTTTATGTTGTTTTATCCTATGCTTTATTAAATTGTATTTATGTTGTTTTAACCTATGTTTTATTAAATTGTATTTATGTGGTTTCATCCTATGCTTTATTAAATTGTATTTATGTTGTTTTATCCTATGCTTTATTAAATTGTATTGATGTTGTTTTATCGTATGCTTTATTAAATTGTGTTTATGTTGTTTCATCCTATGCTTTATTAAATTGTATTTATGTTGTTTTATCCTATGCTTTATTAAATTGTATTTATGTTGTTTTATCCTATGCTTTATTAAATTGTATTTATGTTGTTTCGTCCTATGCTTTATTAAATTGTATTTATGTTGTTTTAACCCATGCTTTATTAAATTGTATTTATGTTGTTTTATCCTATGCTTTATTAAATTGTATTTATGTTGTTTTATCCTATGCTTTATTAAGTTGTATTTATGTTGTTTTATCCTATACTTTATTAAATTGTATTTATGGTGTTTTATTCTATGCTTTATTAAATTGTATTTATGTTGTTTTATCCTATGCTTTATTAAATTGTATTTATGTTGTTTTATCCTATGCTTTATTAAATTGTGTTTATGTTGTTTTATCCTATGCTTTATTAAATTGTGTTTATGTTGTTTTATCCTATGCTTTATTAAATTGTATTGATGTTGTTTTATCCTATGCTTTATTAAATTGTATTTATGCTGTTTTGTCCTATGCTTTAATAAATTGTATTTATGTTGTTTTAACCCATGCTTCATTAAATTGTATTTATGTTGTTTTATCTTATGCTTTATTAAATTGTATTTATGTTGTTTTTTCCTATGCTTTATTAAATTGTATTTATGTTGTTTTAACCTATGCTTTATTAAATTGCATTTATGTTGTTTTATCTTATGTTTTATTAAATTGTATTATGTTGTTTTATCGTATGCTTTATTAAATTGTATTTATGTGGTTTTATCCTATGCTTTATTAAATTGTATTTATGTTGTTTTATCCTATGCTTTATTAAATTGTATTTATGTTGTTTTATCCTATGCTTTATTAAACTGTGTTTATGTTGTTTTATCCTATGCTTTATTAAATTGTATTAATGTTGTTTTAACACATGCTTTATTAAATTGTATTTATGTGGTTTTATCCTGTGCTTTATTAAATTGTATTTATGTTGTTTTATCCTATGCTTTATTAAATTGTATTTATGTTGTTTTATCCTATGCTTTATTAAATTGTATTTATGTTGTTTTAACCCATGCTTTATTAAATTGTATTTATGTGGTTTTATCCTGTGCTTTATTAAATTGTATTTATGTTGTTTTATCCTATGCTTTATTAAATTGTATTTATGTTGTTTTATCCTATGCTTTATTAAACTGTATTTATTTTGTTTTATCCTATGCTTTAATAAATTGTATTTATGTTGTTTTGTCCTATGCTTTATTAAATTGTATTTATGTTATTTTAACCCATGCTTTATTAAATTGTATTTATGTTGTTTTATCCTATGCTTTATTAAATTGTACTTATGTTGTTTTATCCTATGCTTTATTAAATTGTATTTATGTTGTTTTATCCTATGCTTTATTAAATTGTATTTATGTTGTTTTATCCTATGCTTTATTAAAATGTATTTATGTTGTTTTATCCTATGCTTTATTAAATTGTATTTATGTTGTTTTATCCTATGCTTTATTAAACTGTATTTATGTTGTTTAATCATATGCTTTATTAAATTGTATTTATGTTGTTTAATCCTATGCTTTATTAAATTGTGTTTATGTTGTTTTATCCTATGCTTTATTAAATTGTATTTATGTTGTTTTAGCCTATGCTTTATTAAATTGTATTTATGTTGTTTTATCCTATGCTTTATGAAATTGTATTTATGTTGTTTTAACCTATGCTTTATTAAATTGTATTTATGTTGTTTTATCCTATGCTTTATTAAATTGTATTTATGTTGTTTTATCGTATGCTTTATTAAAGTGCATTTATGTTGTTTTATCCTATGCTTTTTTAAATTGTATTTATGTTGTTTTATCCTATGCTTTATTAAATTGTATTTATGTTGTTTTATCCTATGCTTAATTAAATTGTATTTATGTTGTTTTATCCTATGCTTTATTAAATTGTATTTATGTTGCTTTAACCTTTGCTTTATTAAATTGTATTTATGTTGTTTTATCCTATGCTTTATTAAATTGTATTTCTGTTGTTTTATCGTATGCTTTATTAAATTGTATTATGTTGTTTTATCGTATGCTTTATTAAATTGTATTTATGTTGTTTTATCCTATGCTTTATTAAATTGTGTTTATGTTGTTTTATACTATGCTTTATTAAATTGTATTCATGTTGTTTTAACCCATACTTTATTAAATTGTATTTATGTTGTTTTATCCTATGCTTTATTAAATTGTATTTATGTTGTTTTATCCTATGCTTTATTAAATTGTATTTATGTTGTTTTGTCCTATGCTTTATTAAATTGTATTTATGTTGTTTTAACCCATGCTTTATTAAATTGTATTTATGTTGTTTTATCCTATGCTTTATTAAATTGTATTTATGTTGTTTTATCCTATGCTTTATTAAATTGTATTTATGTTGTTTTATCCTATGCTTTATTAAATTGTATTTATGTGGTTTTATCCTATGCTTTATTAAATTGTATTTATGTTGTTTTATCCTATGCTTTATTAAATTGTATTTATGTGGTTTTATCCTATGCTTTATTAAATTGTATTTATGTTGTTTTATCCTATGCGTTATTAAATTGTATTTATGTTGTTTTATCCTATGCTTTATTAAAATGTATTTATGTTGTTTTAACCCATGCTTTATTATATCGTGTTTATGTTGTTTTATCCTATGCTTTATTAAATTGTATTTATGTTGTTTTAACCTATGTTTTATTAAATTGTATTTATGTGGTTTCATCCTATGCTTTATTAAATTGTATTTATGTTGTTTTATCCTATGCTTTATTAAATTGTATTCATGTTGTTTTATCGTATGCTTTATTAAATTGTGTTTATGTTGTTTCATCCTATGCTTTATTAAATTGTATTTATGTTCTTTTATCCTATGCTTTATTAAATTGTATTTATGTTCTTTTATCCTATGCTTTATTAAATTGTATTTATGTTGTTTTATCCTATGCTTTATTAAATTGTATTTATGTTGTTTTATCCTATGCTTTATTAAATTGTATTTATGTTTTTTTAACCTATGCTTTATTAAATTGTATTTATGTTGTTTTATCCTATGCTTTATTAAATTGTATTTATGTGGTTTTATCCTATGCTTTATTAAATTGTATTTATGTTGTTTTATCCTATGCTTTATTAAATTGTATTGATGTTGTTTTAACCTATGCTTTATTAAATTGTATTTATGTTGTTTTATCCTATGCTTTATTAAATTGTATTTATGTTGTTTTAGCCTATGCTTTATTAAATTGTATTTATGTTGTTTTAGCCTATGCTTTATTAAATTGTATTTATGTTGTTTTATAGTATGCTTTATTAAATTGTATTTATGTTGCTTTATCCTATGCTTTATTAAATTGTATTTATGTTGTTTTATCCTATGCTTTATTAAATTGTATTTATGTTGTTTCGTCCTATGCTTTATTAAATTGTATTTATGTTGTTTTGTCCTATGCTTTATTAAATTGTATTTATGTTGTTTTATCCTATGCTTTATTAAATTGTGTTTATGTTGTTTTATCCTATGCTTTATTAAATTGTGTTTATGTTGTTTTATCCTATGCTTTATTAAATTGTATTGATGTTGTTTTATCCTATGCTTTATTAAATTGTATTTATGCTGTTTTGTCCTATGCTTTAATAAATTGTATTTATGTTGTTTTAACCCATGCTTCATTAAATTGTATTTTATGTTGTTTTTTCCTATGCTTTATTAAATTGTATTTATGTTGTTTTATCCTATGCTTTATTAAATTGTATTTATGTTGTTTTATCCTATGCTTTATTAAATTGTATTTATGTTGTTTTGTCTATGCTTTATTAAATTGTATTTATGTTGTTTTATCCTATGCTTTATTAAATTGTATTTATGTTGTTTTATCCTATGCTTTATTAAATTGTATTTATGTTGTTTTATCCTATGCTTTATTAAATTGTATTTATGTTGTTTTATCCTATGCTTTATTAAATTGTATTTATGTTGTTTTATCCTATGCTTTATTAAATTGTATTTATGTTGTTTTAACCTATGCTTTATTAAATTGTATTTATGTTGTTTTATCCTATGCTTTATTAAATTGTATTTATGTTTTTTAACCTATGCTTTATTAAATTGTATTTATGTTGTTTTATCCTATGCTTTATTAAATTGTATTTATGTGGTTTTATCCTATGCTTTATTAAATTGTATTTATGTTGTTTTATCCTATGCTTTATTAAATTGTATTGATGTTGTTTTAACCTATGCTTTATTAAATTGTATTTATGTTGTTTTATCCTATGCTTTATTAAATTGTATTTATGTTGTTTTAGCCTATGCTTTATTAAATTGTATTTATGTTGTTTTAGCCTATGCTTTATTAAATTGTATTTATGTTGTTTTATAGTATGCTTTATTAAATTGTATTTATGTTGCTTTATCCTATGCTTTATTAAATTGTATTTATGTTGTTTTATCCTATGCTTTATTAAATTGTATTTATGTTGTTTCGTCCTATGCTTTATTAAATTGTATTTATGTTGTTTTAACCCATGCTTTATTAAATTGTATTTATGTTGTTTTATCCTATGCTTTATTAAATTGTATTTATGTTGTTTTATCCTATGCTTTATTAAATTGTATTTATGTTGTTTTGTCCTATGCTTTATTAAATTGTATTTATGTTGTTTTATCCTATGCTTTATTAAATTGTATTTATGTTGTTTTATCGTATGCTTTATTAAAATGTATTTATGTTGTTTTATCCTATGCTTTATTAAATTGTATTTTGTTGTTTTATCCTATGCTTTATTAAATTGTATTTATGTTGTTTTATCCTATGCTTTATTAAATTGTGTTTATGTTGTTTTATCCTATTCTTTATTAAATTGTATTTATGTTGTTTTATCCTATGCTTTATTAAATTGTATTTATGTTGTTTTATCCTATGCTTTATTAAATTGTATTTATGCTGTTTTGTCCTATGCTTTAATAAATTGTATTTATGTTGTTTTAACCCATGCTTCAATAAATTGTATTTATGTTGTTTTATCTTATGCTTTCTTAAATTGTATTTATGTTGTTTTTTCCTATGCTTTATTAAATTGTATTTATGTTGTTTTAACCTATGCTTTATTAAATTGCATTTATGTTGTTTTATCTTATGCTTTATTAAATTGTATTATGTTGTTTTATCGTATGCTTTATTAAATTGTATTTATGTGGTTTTATCCTATGCTTTATTAAATTGTATTTATGTTGTTTTATCCTATGCTTTATTAAATTGTATTTATGTTGTTTTATCCTATGCTTTATTAAACTGTGTTTATGTTGTTTTATCCTATGCTTTATTAAATTGTATTAATGTTGTTTTAACACATGCTTTATTAAATTGTATTTATGTGGTTTTATCCTGTGCTTTATTAAATTGTATTTATGTTGTTTTATCCTATGCTTTATTAAATTGTATTTATGTTGTTTTATCCTATGCTTTATTAAATTGTATTTATGTTGTTTTAACCCATGCTTTATTAAATTGTATTTATGTGGTTTTATCCTGTGCTTTATTAAATTGTATTTATGTTGTTTTATCCTATGCTTTATTAAATTGTATTTATGTTGTTTTATCCTATGCTTTATTAAATTGTATTTATTTTGTTTTATCCTATGCTTTAATAAATTGTATTTATGTTGTTTTGTCCTATGCTTTATTAAATTGTATTTATGTTATTTTAACCCATGCTTTATTAAATTGTATTTATGTTGTTTTATCCTATGCTTTATTAAATTGTACTTATGTTGTTTTATCCTATGCTTTATTAAATTGTATTTATGTTGTTTTATCCTATGCTTTATTAAATTGTATTTATGTTGTTTTATCCTATGCTTTATTAAAATGTATTTATGTTGTTTTATCCTATGCTTTATTAAATTGTATTTATGTTGTTTTATCCTATGCTTTATTAAACTGTATTTATGTTGTTTAATCATATGCTTTATTAAATTGTATTTATGTTGTTTAACCCTATGCTTTATTAAATTGTGTTTATGTTGTTTTATCCTATGCTTTATTAAATTGTATTTATGTTGTTTTAGCCTATGCTTTATTAAATTGTATTTATGTTGTTTTATCCTATGCTTTATGAAATTGTATTTATGTTGTTTTAACCTATGCTTTATTAAATTGTATTTATGCTGTTTTATCCTATGCTTTATTAAATTGTATTTATGTTGTTTTATCGTATGCTTTATTAAAGTGCATTTATGTTGTTTTATCCTATGCTTTATTAAATTGTATTTATGTTGTTTTATCCTATGCTTTATTAAATTGTATTTATGTTGTTTTATCCTATGCTTAATTAAATTGTATTTATGTTGTTTTATCCTATGCTTTATTAAATTGTATTTATGTTGCTTTAACCTTTGCTTTATTAAATTGTATTTATGTTGTTTTATCCTATGCTTTATTAAATTGTATTTCTGTTGTTTTATCGTATGCTTTATTAAATTGTATTATGTTGTTTTATCGTATGCTTTATTAAATTGTATTTATGTTGTTTTATCCTATGCTTTATTAAATTGTGTTTATGTTGTTTTATACTATGCTTTATTAAATTGTATTTATGTTGTTTTAACCCATGCTTTATTAAATTGTATTTATGTTGTTTTATCCTATGCTTTATTAAATTGTATTTATGTTGTTTTATCCTATGCTTTATTAAATTGTATTTATGTTGTTTTGTCCTATGCTTTATTAAATTGTATTTATGTTGTTTTAACCCATGCTTTATTAAATTGTATTTATGTTGTTTTATCCTATGCTTTATTAAATTGTATTTATGTTGTTTTATCCTATGCTTTATTAAATTGTATTTATGTGGTTTTATCCTATGCTTTATTAAATTGTATTTATGTTGTTTTATCCTATGCTTTATTAAATTGTATTTATGTTGTTTTATCCTATGCTTTATTAAATTGTATTTATGTGGTTTTATCCTATGCTTTATTAAATTGTATT
Organism: Phyllobates terribilis; assembly: GCF_046119375.1. Lineage (NCBI taxonomy): Eukaryota > Metazoa > Chordata > Amphibia > Anura > Dendrobatidae > Phyllobates > Phyllobates terribilis. The sequence continues at coordinate 820,602,985 of NW_027362763.1, forward strand.
TATGTTGTTTTATCCTATGCGTTATTAAATTGTATTTATGTTGTTTTATCCTATGCTTTATTAAAATGTATTTATGTTGTTTTAACCCATGCTTTATTATATCGTGTTTATGTTGTTTTATCCTATGCTTTATTAAATTGTATTTATGTTGTTTTAACCTATGTTTTATTAAATTGTATTTATGTGGTTTCATCCTATGCTTTATTAAATTGTATTTATGTTGTTTTATCCTATGCTTTATTAAATTGTATTGATGTTGTTTTATCGTATGCTTTATTAAATTGTGTTTATGTTGTTTCATCCTATGCTTTATTAAATTGTATTTATGTTGTTTTATCCTATGCTTTATTAAATTGTATTTATGTTGTTTTATCCTATGCTTTATTAAATTGTATTTATGTTGTTTCGTCCTATGCTTTATTAAATTGTATTTATGTTGTTTTAACCCATGCTTTATTAAATTGTATTTATGTTGTTTTATCCTATGCTTTATTAAATTGTATTTATGTTGTTTTATCCTATGCTTTATTAAGTTGTATTTATGTTGTTTTATCCTATACTTTATTAAATTGTATTTATGGTGTTTTATCCTATGCTTTATTAAATTGTATTTATGTTGTTTTATCCTATGCTTTATTAAATTGTATTTATGTTGTTTTATCCTATGCTTTATTAAATTGTGTTTATGTTGTTTTATCCTATGCTTTATTAAATTGTGTTTATGTTGTTTTATCCTATGCTTTATTAAATTGTATTGATGTTGTTTTATCCTATGATTTATTAAATTGTATTTATGCTGTTTTGTCCTATGCTTTAATAAATTGTATTTATGTTGTTTTAACCCATGCTTCATTAAATTGTATTTATGTTGTTTTATCTTATGCTTTATTAAATTGTATTTATGTTGTTTTTTCCTATGCTTTATTAAATTGTATTTATGTTGTTTTAACCTATGCTTTATTAAATTGCATTTATGTTGTTTTATCTTATGCTTTATTAAATTGTATTATGTTGTTTTATCGTATGCTTTATTAAATTGTATTTATGTGGTTTTATCCTATGCTTTATTAAATTGTATTTATGTTGTTTTATCCTATGCTTTATTAAATTGTATTTATGTTGTTTTATCCTATGCTTTATTAAATTGTGTTTATGTTGTTTTATCCTATGCTTTATTAATTTGTATTAATGTTGTTTTAACACATGCTTTATTAAATTGTATTTATGTGGTTTTATCCTGTGCTTTATTAAATTGTATTTATGTTGTTTTATCCTATGCTTTATTAAATTGTATTTATGTTGTTTTATCCTATGCTTTATTAAATTGTATTTATGTTGTTTTAACCCATGCTTTATTAAATTGTATTTATGTGGTTTTATCCTGTGCTTTATTAAATTGTATTTATGTTGTTTTATCCTATGCTTTATTAAATTGTATTTATTTTGTTTTATCCTATGCTTTAATAAATTGTATTTATGTTGTTTTGTCCTATGCTTTATTAAATTGTATTTATGTTATTTTAACCCATGCTTTATTAAATTGTATTTATGTTGTTTTATCCTATGCTTTATTAAATTGTACTTATGTTGTTTTATCCTATGCTTTATTAAATTGTATTTATGTTGTTTTATCCTATGCTTTATTAAATTGTATTTATGTTGTTTTATCCTATGCTTTATTAAAATGTATTTATGTTGTTTTATCCTATGCTTTATTAAATTGTATTTATGTTGTTTTATCGTATGCTTTATTAAACTGTATTTATGTTGTTTAATCATATGCTTTATTAAATTGTATTTATGTTGTTTAATCCTATGCTTTATTAAATTGTGTTTATGATGTTTTATCCTATGCTTTATTAAATTGTATTTATGTTGTTTTAGCCTATGCTTTATTAAATTGTATTTATGTTGTTTTATCCTATGCTTTATTAAATTGTATTTATGTTGTTTTATCCTATGCTTTATTAAATTGTATTTATGTTGTTTTATCCTATGCTTTATTAAATTGTATTTATGTTGTTTTATACTATGCTTTATTAAATTGTATTTATGTTGTTTTAACCTATGCTTTATTAAATTGTATTTATGTTGTTTTATCGTATGCTTTATTAAACTGTATTTATGTTGTTTAATCATATGCTTTATTAAATTGTATTTATGTTGTTTAATCCTATGCTTTATTAAATTGTGTTTATGTTGTTTTATCCTATGCTTTATTAAATTGTATTTATGTTGTTTTAGCCTATGCTTTATTAAATTGTATTTATGTTGTTTTATCCTATGCTTTATTAAATTGTATTTATGTTGTTTTATCCTATGCTTTATTAAATTGTATTTATGTTGTTTTATCCTATGCTTTATTAAATTGTATTTATGTTGTTTTATCCTATGCTTTATTAAATTGTATTTATGTTGTTTTAACCTATGCTTTATTAAATTGTATTTATGTTGTTTTATCCTATGCTTTATTAAATTGTATTTATGTTGTTTTATCCTATGCTTTATTAAATTGTATTTATGTTGTTTTGTCCTATGCTTTATTAAATTGTATTTATGTTGTTTTAACCCATGCTTTATTAAATTGTATTTATGTTGTTTTATCCTATGCTTTATTAAATTGTATTTATGTTGTTTTATCCTATGCTTTATTAAATTGTATTTATGTTGTTTTATCCTATGCTTTATTAAATTGTATTTATGTGGTTTTATCCTATGCTTTATTAAATTGTATTTATGTTGTTTTATCCTATGCTTTATTAAATTGTATTTATGTGGTTTTATCCTATGCTTTATTAAATTGTATTTATGTTGTTTTATCCTATGCGTTATTAAATTGTATTTATGTTGTTTTATCCTATGCTTTATTAAAATGTATTTATGTTGTTTTAACCCATGCTTTATTATATCGTGTTTATGTTGTTTTATCCTATGCTTTATTAAATTGTATTTATGTTGTTTTAACCTATGTTTTATTAAATTGTATTTATGTGGTTTCATCCTATGCTTTATTAAATTGTATTTATGTTGTTTTATCCTATGCTTTATTAAATTGTATTGATGTTGTTTTATCGTATGCTTTATTAAATTGTGTTTATGTTGTTTCATCCTATGCTTTATTAAATTGTATTTATGTTGTTTTATCCTATGCTTTATTAAATTGTATTTATGTTGTTTTATCCTATGCTTTATTAAATTGTATTTATGTTGTTTCGTCCTATGCTTTATTAAATTGTATTTATGTTGTTTTAACCCATGCTTTATTAAATTGTATTTATGTTGTTTTATCCTATGCTTTATTAAATTGTATTTATGTTGTTTTATCCTATGCTTTATTAAGTTGTATTTATGTTGTTTTATCCTATACTTTATTAAATTGTATTTATGGTGTTTTATCCTATGCTTTATTAAATTGTATTTATGTTGTTTTATCCTATGCTTTATTAAATTGTATTTATGTTGTTTTATCCTATGCTTTATTAAATTGTGTTTATGTTGTTTTATCCTATGCTTTATTAAATTGTGTTTATGTTGTTTTATCCTATGCTTTATTAAATTGTATTGATGTTGTTTTATCCTATGCTTTATTAAATTGTATTTATGCTGTTTTGTCCTATGCTTTAATAAATTGTATTTATGTTGTTTTAACCCATGCTTCATTAAATTGTATTTATGTTGTTTTATCTTATGCTTTATTAAATTGTATTTATGTTGTTTTTTCCTATGCTTTATTAAATTGTATTTATGTTGTTTTAACCTATGCTTTATTAAATTGCATTTATGTTGTTTTATCTTATGCTTTATTAAATTGTATTATGTTGTTTTATCGTATGCTTTATTAAATTGTATTTATGTGGTTTTATCCTATGCTTTATTAAATTGTATTTATGTTGTTTTATCCTATGCTTTATTAAATTGTATTTATGTTGTTTTATCCTATGCTTTATTAAATTGTATTTATGTTGTTTTAACCCATGCTTTATTAAATTGTATTTATGTGGTTTTATCCTGTGCTTTATTAAATTGTATTTATGTTGTTTTATCCTATGCTTTATTAAATTGTATTTATTTTGTTTTATCCTATGCTTTAATAAATTGTATTTATGTTGTTTTGTCCTATGCTTTATTAAATTTTATTTATGTTATTTTAACCCATGCTTTATTAAATTGTATTTATGTGGTTTTATCCTGTGCTTTATTAAATTGTATTTATGTTGTTTTATCCTATGCTTTATTAAATTGTATTTATGTTGTTTTATCCTATGCTTTATTAAATTGTATTTATGCTGTTTTGTCCTATGCTTTAATAAATTGTATTTATGTTGTTTTAACCCATGCTTCAATAAATTGTATTTATGTTGTTTTATCTTATGCTTTATTAAATTGTATTTATGTTGTTTTTTCCTATGCTTTATTAAATTGTATTTATGTTGTTTTAACCTATGCTTTATTAAATTGCATTTATGTTGTTTTATCTTATGCTTTATTAAATTGTATTATGTTGTTTTATCGTATGCTTTATTAAATTGTATTTATGTGGTTTTATCCTATGCTTTATTAAATTGTATTTATGTTGTTTTATCCTATGCTTTATTAAATTGTATTTATGTTGTTTTATCCTATGCTTTATTAAACTGTGTTTATGTTGTTTTATCCTATGCTTTATTAAATTGTATTAATGTTGTTTTAACACATGCTTTATTAAATTGTATTTATGTGGTTTTATCCTGTGCTTTATTAAATTGTATTTATGTTGTTTTATCCTATGCTTTATTAAATTGTATTTATGTTGTTTTATCCTATGCTTTATTAAATTGTATTTATGTTGTTTTAACCCATGCTTTATTAAATTGTATTTATGTGGTTTTATCCTGTGCTTTATTAAATTGTATTTATGTTGTTTTATCCTATGCTTTATTAAATTGTATTTATGTTGTTTTATCCTATGCTTTATTAAATTGTATTTATTTTGTTTTATCCTATGCTTTAATAAATTGTATTTATGTTGTTTTGTCCTATGCTTTATTAAATTGTATTTATGTTATTTTAACCCATGCTTTATTAAATTGTATTTATGTTGTTTTATCCTATGCTTTATTAAATTGTACTTATGTTGTTTTATCCTATGCTTTATTAAATTGTATTTATGTTGTTTTATCCTATGCTTTATTAAATTGTATTTATGTTGTTTTATCCTATGCTTTATTAAAATGTATTTATGTTGTTTTATCCTATGCTTTATTAAATTGTATTTATGTTGTTTTATCCTATGCTTTATTAAATTGTATTTCTGTAGTTTTATCGTATGCTTTATTAAATTGTATTATGTTGTTTTATCGTATGCTTTATTAAATTGTATTTATGTTGTTTTATCCTATGCTTTATTAAATTGTGTTTATGTTGTTTTATACTATGCTTTATTAAATTGTATTCATGTTGTTTTAACCCATACTTTATTAAATTGTATTTATGTTGTTTTATCCTATGCTTTATTAAATTGTATTTATGTTGTTTTATCCTATGCTTTATTAAATTGTATTTATGTTGTTTTGTCCTATGCTTTATTAAATTGTATTTATGTTGTTTTAACCCATGCTTTATTAAATTGTATTTATGTTGTTTTATCCTATGCTTTATTAAATTGTATTTATGTTGTTTTATCCTATGCTTTATTAAATTGTATTTATGTTGTTTTATCCTATGCTTTATTAAATTGTATTTATGTGGTTTTATCCTATGCTTTATTAAATTGTATTTATGTTGTTTTATCCTATGCTTTATTAAATTGTATTTATGTTGTTTTAACCTATGTTTTATTAAATTGTATTTATGTGGTTTCATCCTATGCTTTATTAAATTGTATTTATGTTGTTTTATCCTATGCTTTTTTAAATTGTATTCATGTTGTTTTATCGTATGCTTTATTAAATTGTGTTTATGTTGTTTCATCCTATGCTTTATTAATTTGTATTTATGTTCTTTTATCGTATGCTTTATTAAATTGTATTTATGTTCTTTTATCCTATGCTTTATTAAATTGTATTTATGTTGTTTTATCCTATGCTTTATTAAATTGTATTTATGTTGTTTTATCCTATGCTTTATTAAATTGTATTTATGTTTTTTTAACCTATGCTTTATTAAATTGTATTTATGTTGTTTTATCCTATGCTTTATTAAATTGTATTTATGTGGTTTTATCCTATGCTTTATTAAATTGTATTTATGTTGTTTTATCCTATGCTTTATTAAATTGTATTGATGTTGTTTTAACCTATGCTTTATTAAATTGTATTTATGTTGTTTTATCCTATGCTTTATTAAATTGTATTTATGTTGTTTTAGCCTATGCTTTATTAAATTGTATTTATGTTGTTTTAGCCTATGCTTTATTAAATTGTATTTATGTTGTTTTATAGTATGCTTTATTAAATTGTATTTATGTTGCTTTATCCTATGCTTTATTAAATTGTATTTATGTTGTTTTATCCTATGCTTTATTAAATTGTATTTATGTTGTTTCGTCCTATGCTTTATTAAATTGTATTTATGTTGTTTTGTCCTATGCTTTATTAAATTGTATTTATGTTGTTTTATCCTATGCTTTATTAAATTGTGTTTATGTTGTTTTATCCTATGCTTTATTAAATTGTGTTTATGTTGTTTTATCCTATGCTTTATTAAATTGTATTGATGTTGTTTTATCCTATGCTTTATTAAATTGTATTTATGCTGTTTTGTCCTATGCTTTAATAAATTGTATTTATGTTGTTTTAACCCATGCTTCATTAAATTGTATTTATGTTGTTTTATCTTATGCTTTATTAAATTGTATTTATGTTGTTTTTTCCTATGCTTTATTAAATTGTATTTATGTTGTTTTAACCTATGCTTTATTAAATTGCATTTATGTTGTTTTATCTTATGCTTTATTAAATTGTATTATGTTGTTTTATCGTATGCTTTATTAAATTGTATTTATGTGGTTTTATCCTATGCTTTATTAAATTGTATTTATGTTGTTTTATCCTATGCTTTATTAAATTGTATTTATGTTGTTTTATCCTATGCTTTATTAAATTGTGTTTATGTTGTTTTATCCTATGCTTTATTAAATTGTATTAATGTTGTTTTAACACATGATTTATTAAATTGTATTTATGTGGTTTTATCCTGTGCTTTATTAAATTGTATTTATGTTGTTTTATCCTATGCTTTATTAAATTGTATTTATGTTGTTTTATCCTATGCTTTATTAAATTGTATTTATGTTGTTTTAACCCATGCTTTATTAAATTGTATTTATGTGGTTTTATCCTGTGCTTTATTAAATTGTATTTATGTTGTTTTATCCTATGCTTTATTAAATTGTATTTATGTTGTTTTATCCTATGCTTTATTAAATTGTATTTATGTTGTTTTATCCTATGCTTTATTAAATTGTATTTATGTGGTTTTATCCTATGCTTTATTAAATTGTATTTATGTTGTTTTATCCTATGCTTTATTAAATTGTATTTATGTGGTTTTATCCTATGCTTTATTAAATTGTATTTATGTTGTTTTATCCTATGCGTTATTAAATTGTATTTATGTTGTTTTATCCTATGCTTTATTAAAATGTATTTATGTTGTTTTAACCCATGCTTTATTATATCGTGTTTATGTTGTTTTATCCTATGCTTTATTAAATTGTATTTATGTTGTTTTAACCTATGTTTTATTAAATTGTATTTATGTGGTTTCATCCTATGCTTTATTAAATTGTATTTATGTTGTTTTATCCTATGCTTTTTTAAATTGTATTCATGTTGTTTTATCGTATGCTTTATTAAATTGTGTTTATGTTGTTTCATCCTATGCTTTATTAAATTGTATTTATGTTCTTTTATCGTATGCTTTATTAAATTGTATTTATGTTCTTTTATCCTATGCTTTATTAAATTGTATTTATGTTGTTTTATCCTATGCTTTATTAAATTGTATTTATGTTGTTTTATCCTATGCTTTATTAAATTGTATTTATGTTTTTTTAACCTATGCTTTATTAAATTGTATTTATGTTGTTTTATCCTATGCTTTATTAAATTGTATTTATGTGGTTTTATCCTATGCTTTATTAAATTGTATTTATGTTGTTTTATCCTATGCTTTATTAAATTGTATTGATGTTGTTTTAACCTATGCTTTATTAAATTGTATTTATGTTGTTTTATCCTATGCTTTATTAAATTGTATTTATGTTGTTTTAGCCTATGCTTTATTAAATTGTATTTATGTTGTTTTAGCCTATGCTTTATTAAATTGTATTTATGTTGTTTTATAGTATGCTTTATTAAATTGTATTTATGTTGCTTTATCCTATGCTTTATTAAATTGTATTTATGTTGTTTTATCCTATGCTTTATTAAATTGTATTTATGTTGTTTCGTCCTATGCTTTATTAAATTGTATTTATGTTGTTTTGTCCTATGCTTTATTAAATTGTATTTATGTTGTTTTATCCTATGCTTTATTAAATTGTGTTTATGTTGTTTTATCCTATGCTTTATTAAATTGTGTTTATGTTGTTTTATCCTATGCTTTATTAAATTGTATTGATGTTGTTTTATCCTATGCTTTATTAAATTGTATTTATGCTGTTTTGTCCTATGCTTTAATAAATTGTATTTATGTTGTTTTAACCCATGCTTCATTAAATTGTATTTATGTTGTTTTATCTTATGCTTTATTAAATTGTATTTATGTTGTTTTTTCCTATGCTTTATTAAATTGTATTTATGTTGTTTTAACCTATGCTTTATTAAATTGCATTTATGTTGTTTTATCTTATGCTTTATTAAATTGTATTATGTTGTTTTATCGTATGCTTTATTAAATTGTATTTATGTGGTTTTATCCTATGCTTTATTAAATTGTATTTATGTTGTTTTATCCTATGCTTTATTAAATTGTATTTATGTTGTTTTATCCTATGCTTTATTAAATTGTGTTTATGTTGTTTTATCCTATGCTTTATTAAGTTGTATTAATGTTGTTTTAACACATGCTTTATTAAATTGTATTTATGTTGTTTTATCCTGTGCTTTATTAAATTGTATTTATGTTGTTTTATCCTATGCTTTATTAAATTGTATTTATGTTGTTTTATCCTATGCTTTATTAAATTGTATTTATGTTGTTTTAACCCATGCTTTATTAAATTGTATTTATGTGGTTTTATCCTGTGCTTTATTAAATTGTATTTATGTTGTTTTATCCTATGCTTTATTAAATTGTATTTATGTTGTTTTATCCTATGCTTTATTAAATTGTATTTATTTTGTTTTATCCTATGCTTTAATAAATTGTATTTATGTTGTTTTGTCCTATGCTTTATTAAATTGTATTTATGTTATTTTAACCCATGCTTTATTAAATTGTATTTATGTTGTTTTATCCTATGCTTTATTAAATTGTACTTATGTTGTTTTATCCTATGCTTTATTAAATTGTATTTATGTTGTTTTATCCTATGCTTTATTAAATTGTATTCATGTTGTTTTATCCTATGCTTTATTAAAATGTATTTATGTTGTTTTATCCTATGCTTTATTAAATTGTATTTATGTTGTTTTATCCTATGCTTTATTAAACTGTATTTATGTTGTTTAATCATATGCTTTATTAAATTGTATTTATGTTGTTTAATCCTATGCTTTATTAAATTGTGTTTATGTTGTTTTATCCTATGCTTTATTAAATTGTATTTATGTTGTTTTAGCCTATGCTTTATTAAATTGTATTTATGTTGTTTTATCCTATGCTTTATGAAATTGTATTTATGTTGTTTTATCCTATGCTTTATTAAATTGTATTTATGTTGTTTTATCCTATGCTTTATTAAATTGTATTTATGTTGTTTTATCGTATGCTTTATTAAAGTGCATTTATGTTGTTTTATCCTATGCTTTATTAAATTGTATTTATGTTGTTTTATCCTATGCTTTATTAAATTGTATTTATGTTGTTTTATCCTATGCTTAATTAAATTGTATTTATGTTGTTTTATCCTATGCTTTATTAAATTGTATTTATGTTGCTTTAACCTTTGCTTTATTAAATTGTATTTATGTTGTTTTATCCTATGCTTTATTAAATTGTATTTCTGTTGTTTTATCGTATGCTTTATTAAATTGTATTATGTTGTTTTATCGTATGCTTTATTAAATTGTATTTATGTTGTTTTATCCTATGCTTTATTAAATTGTGTTTATGTTGTTTTATACTATGCTTTATTAAATTGTATTTATGTTGTTTTAACCCATGCTTTATTAAATTGTATTTATGTTGTTTTATCCTATGCTTTATTAAATTGTATTTATGTTGTTTTATCCTATGCTTTATTAAATTGTATTTATGTTGTTTTGTCCTATGCTTTATTAAATTGTATTTATGTTGTTTTAACCCATGCTTTATTAAATTGTATTTATGTTGTTTTATCCTATGCTTTATTAAATTGTATTTATGTTGTTTTATCCTATGCTTTATTAAATTGTATTTATGTTGTTTTATCCTATGCTTTATTAAATTGTATTTATGTGGTTTTATCCTATGCTTTATTAAATTGTATTTATGCTGTTTTGTCCTATGCTTTAATAAATTGTATTTATGTTGTTTTAACCCATGCTTCATTAAATTGTATTTATGTTGTTTTATCTTATGCTTTATTAAATTGTATTTATGTTGTTTTTTCCTATGCTTTATTAAATTGTATTTATGTTGTTTTAACCTATGCTTTATTAAATTGCATTTATGTTGTTTTATCTTATGCTTTATTAAATTGTATTATGTTGTTTTATCGTATGCTTTATTAAATTGTATTTATGTGGTTTTATCCTATGCTTTATTAAATTGTATTTATGTTGTTTTATCCTATGCTTTATTAAATTGTATTTATGTTGTTTTATCCTATGCTTTATTAAATTGTGTTTATGTTGTTTTATCCTATGCTTTATTAAGTTGTATTAATGTTGTTTTAACACATGCTTTATTAAATTGTATTTATGTTGTTTTATCCTGTGCTTTATTAAATTGTATTTATGTTGTTTTATCCTATGCTTTATTAAATTGTATTTATGTTGTTTTATCCTATGCTTTATTAAATTGTATTTATGTTTTTTTAACCCATGCTTTATTAAATTGTATTTATGTGGTTTTATCCTGTGCTTTATTAAATTGTATTTATGTTGTTTTATCCTATGCTTTATTAAATTGTATTTATGTTGTTTTATCCTATGCTTTATTAAATTGTATTTATTTTGTTTTATCCTATGCTTTAATAAATTGTATTTATGTTGTTTTGTCCTATGCTTTATTAAATTGTATTTATGTTATTTTAACCCATGCTTTATTAAATTGTATTTATGTTGTTTTATCCTATGCTTTATTAAATTGTACTTATGTTGTTTTATCCTATGCTTTATTAAATTGTATTTATGTTGTTTTATCCTATGCTTTATTAAATTGTATTCATGTTGTTTTATCCTATGCTTTATTAAAATGTATTTATGTTGTTTTATCCTATGCTTTATTAAATTGTATTTATGTTGTTTTATCCTATGCTTTATTAAACTGTATTTATGTTGTTTAATCATATGCTTTATTAAATTGTATTTATGTTGTTTAATCCTATGCTTTATTAAATTGTGTTTATGTTGTTTTATCCTATGCTTTATTAAATTGTATTTATGTTGTTTTAGCCTATGCTTTATTAAATTGTATTTATGTTGTTTTATCCTATGCTTTATGAAATTGTATTTATGTTGTTTTATCCTATGCTTTATTAAATTGTATTTATGTTGTTTTATCCTATCCTTTATTAAATTGTATTTATGTTGTTTTATCGTATGCTTTATTAAAGTGCATTTATGTTGTTTTATCCTATGCTTTATTAAATTGTATTTATGTTGTTTTATCCTATGCTTTATTAAATTGTATTTATGTTGTTTTATCCTATGCTTAATTAAATTGTATTTATGTTGTTTTATCCTATGCTTTATTAAATTGTATTTATGTTGCTTTAACCTTTGCTTTATTAAATTGTATTTATGTTGTTTTATCCTATGCTTTATTAAATTGTATTTCTGTTGTTTTATCGTATGCTTTATTAAATTGTATTATGTTGTTTTATCGTATGCTTTATTAAATTGTATTTATGTTGTTTTATCCTATGCTTTATTAAATTGTGTTTATGTTGTTTTATACTATGCTTTATTAAATTGTATTTATGTTGTTTTAACCCATGCTTTATTAAATTGTATTTATGTTGTTTTATCCTATGCTTTATTAAATTGTATTTATGTTGTTTTATCCTATGCTTTATTAAATTGTATTTATGTTGTTTTATCCTATGCTTTATTAAATTGTATTTATGTTGTTTTAACCCATGCTTTATTAAATTGTATTTATGTTGTTTTATCCTATGCTTTATTAAATTGTATTTATGTTGTTTTATCCTATGCTTTATTAAATTGTATTTATGTTGTTTTATCCTATGCTTTATTAAATTGTATTTATGTGGTTTTATCCTATGCTTTATTAAATTGTATTTATGTTGTTTTATCCTAAGCTTTATTAAATTGTATTTATGTGGTTTTATCCTATGCTTTATTAAATTGTATTTATGTTGTTTTATCCTATGCGTTATTAAATTGTATTTATGTTGTTTTATCCTATGCTTTATTAAAATGTATTTATGTTGTTTTAACCCATGCTTTATTATATCGTGTTTATGTTGTTTTATCCTATGCTTTATTAAATTGTATTTATGTTGTTTTAACCAATGTTTTATTAAATTGTATTTATGTGGTTTCATCCTATGCTTTATTAAATTGTATTTATGTTGTTTTATCCTATGCTTTATTAAATTATATTCATGTTGTTTTATCGTATGCTTTATTAAATTGTGTTTATGTTGTTTCATCCTATGCTTTATTAAATTGTATTTATGTTCTTTTATCCTATGCTTTATTAAATTGTATTTATGTTCTTTTATCCTATGCTTTATTAAATTGTATTTATGTTCTTTTATCCTATGCTTTATTAAATTGTATTTATGTTGTTTTATCCTATGCTTTATTAAATTGTATTTATGCTGTTTTGTCCTATGCTTTAATAAATTGTATTTATGTTGTTTTAACCCATGCTTCATTAAATTGTATTTATGTTGTTTTATCTTATGCTTTATTAAATTGTATTTATGTTGTTTTTTCCTATGCTTTATTAAATTGTATTTATGTTGTTTTAACCTATGCTTTATTAAATTGCATTTATGTTGTTTTATCTTATGCTTTATTAAATTGTATTATGTTGTTTTATCGTATGCTTTATTAAATTGTATTTATGTGGTTTTATCCTATGCTTTATTAAATTGTATTTATGTTGTTTTATCCTATGCTTTATTAAATTGTATTTATGTTGTTTTATCCTATGCTTTATTAAATTGTGTTTATGTTGTTTTATCCTATGCTTTATTAAATTGTATTAATGTTGTTTTAACACATGCTTTATTAAATTGTATTTATGTGGTTTTATCCTGTGCTTTATTAAATTGTATTTATGTTGTTTTATCCTATGCTTTATTAAATTGTATTTATGTTGTTTTATCCTATGCTTTATTAAATTGTATTTATGTTGTTTTAACCCATGCTTTATTAAATTGTATTTATGTGGTTTTATCCTGTGCTTTATTAAATTGTATTTATGTTGTTTTATCCTATGCTTTATTAAATTGTATTTATGTTGTTTTATCCTATGCTTTATTAAATTGTATTTATTTTGTTTTATCCTATGCTTTAATAAATTGTATTTATGTTGTTTTGTCCTATGCTTTATTAAATTGTATTTATGTTATTTTAACCCATGCTTTATTAAATTGTATTTATGTTGTTTTATCCTATGCTTTATTAAATTGTACTTATGTTGTTTTATCCTATGCTTTATTAAATTGTATTTATGTTGTTTTATCCTATGCTTTATTAAATTGTATTCATGTTGTTTTATCCTATGCTTTATTAAAATGTATTTATGTTGTTTTATCCTATGCTTTATTAAATTGTATTTATGTTGTTTTATCCTATGCTTTATTAAACTGTATTTATGTTGTTTAATCATATGCTTTATTAAATTGTATTTATGTTGTTTAATCCTATGCTTTATTAAATTGTGTTTATGTTGTTTTATCCTATGCTTTATTAAATTGTATTTATGTTGTTTTAGCCTATGCTTTATTAAATTGTATTTATGTTGTTTTATCCTATGCTTTATGAAATTGTATTTATGTTGTTTTATCCTATGCTTTATTAAATTGTATTTATGTTGTTTTATCCTATGCTTTATTAAATTGTATTTATGTTGTTTTATCGTATGCTTTATTAAAGTGCATTTATGTTGTTTTATCCTATGCTTTATTAAATTGTATTTATGTTGTTTTATCCTATGCTTTATTAAATTGTATTTATGTTGTTTTATCCTATGCTTAATTAAATTGTATTTATGTTGTTTTATCCTATGCTTTATTAAATTGTATTTATGTTGCTTTAACCTTTGCTTTATTAAATTGTATTTATGTTGTTTTATCCTATGCTTTATTAAATTGTATTTCTGTTGTTTTATCGTATGCTTTATTAAATTGTATTATGTTGTTTTATCGTATGCTTTATTAAATTGTATTTATGTTGTTTTATCCTATGCTTTATTAAATTGTGTTTATGTTGTTTTATACTATGCTTTATTAAATTGTATTTATGTTGTTTTAACCCATGCTTTATTAAATTGTATTTATGTTGTTTTATCCTATGCTTTATTAAATTGTATTTATGTTGTTTTATCCTATGCTTTATTAAATTGTATTTATGTTGTTTTGTCCTATGCTTTATTAAATTGTATTTATGTTGTTTTAACCCATGCTTTATTAAATTGTATTTATGTTGTTTTATCCTATGCTTTATTAAATTGTATTTATGTTGTTTTTTCCTATGCTTTATTAAATTGTATTTATGTTGTTTTAACCTATGCTTTATTAAATTGCATTTATGTTGTTTTATCTTATGCTTTATTAAATTGTATTATGTTGTTTTATCGTATGCTTTATTAAATTGTATTTATGTGGTTTTATCCTATGCTTTATTAAATTGTATTTATGTTGTTTTATCCTATGCTTTATTAAATTGTATTTATGTTGTTTTATCCTATGCTTTATTAAATTGTGTTTATGTTGTTTTATCCTATGCTTTATTAAATTGTATTTATGTTGTTTTATCCTATGCTTTATTAAATTGTGTTTATGTTGTTTTATCCTATGCTTTATTAAATTGTGTTTATGTTGTTTTAACACATGCTTTATTAAATTGTATTTATGTTGTTTTATCCTATGCTTTATTAAATTGTGTTTATGTTGTTTTATCCTATGCTTTATTAAATTGTATTAATGTTGTTTTAACACATGCTTTATTAAATTGTATTTATGTGGTTTTATCCTGTGCTTTATTAAATTGTATTTATGTTGTTTTATCCTATGCTTTATTAAATTGTATTTATGTTGTTTTATCCTATGCTTTATTAAATTGTATTTATGTTGTTTTAACCCATGCTTTATTAAATTGTATTTATGTGGTTTTATCCTGTGCTTTATTAAATTGTATTTATGTTGTTTTATCCTATGCTTTATTAAATTGTATTTATGTTGTTTTATCCTATGCTTTATTAAATTGTATTTATTTTGTTTTATCCTATGCTTTAATAAATTGTATTTATGTTGTTTTGTCCTATGCTTTATTAAATTGTATTTATGTTATTTTAACCCATGCTTTATTAAATTGTATTTATGTTGTTTTATCCTATGCTTTATTAAATTGTACTTATGTTGTTTTATCCTATGCTTTATTAAATTGTATTTATGTTGTTTTATCCTATGCTTTATTAAATTGTATTCATGTTGTTTTATCCTATGCTTTATTAAAATGTATTTATGTTGTTTTATCCTATGCTTTATTAAATTGTATTTATGTTGTTTTATCCTATGCTTTATTAAACTGTATTTATGTTGTTTAATCATATGCTTTATTAAATTGTATTTATGTTGTTTAATCCTATGCTTTATTAAATTGTGTTTATGTTGTTTTATCCTATGCTTTATTAAATTGTATTTATGTTGTTTTAGCCTATGCTTTATTAAATTGTATTTATGTTGTTTTATCCTATGCTTTATGAAATTGTATTTATGTTGTTTTATCCTATGCTTTATTAAATTGTATTTATGTTGTTTTATCCTATGCTTTATTAAATTGTATTTATGTTGTTTTATCGTATGCTTTATTAAAGTGCATTTATGTTGTTTTATCCTATGCTTTATTAAATTGTATTTATGTTGCTTTAACCTTTGCTTTATTAAATTGTATTTATGTTGTTTTATCCTATGCTTTATTAAATTGTATTTCTGTTGTTTTATCGTATGCTTTATTAAATTGTATTATGTTGTTTTATCGTATGCTTTATTAAATTGTATTTATGTTGTTTTATCCTATGCTTTATTAAATTGTGTTTATGTTGTTTTATACTATGCTTTATTAAATTGTATTTATGTTGTTTTAACCCATGCTTTATTAAATTGTATTTATGTTGTTTTATCCTATGCTTTATTAAATTGTATTTATGTTGTTTTATCCTATGCTTTATTAAATTGTATTTATGTTGTTTTGTCCTATGCTTTATTAAATTGTATTTATGTTGTTTTAACCCATGCTTTATTAAATTGTATTTATGTTGTTTTATCCTATGCTTTATTAAATTGTATTTATGTTGTTTTATCCTATGCTTTATTAAATTGTATTTATGTTGTTTTATCCTATGCTTTATTAAATTGTATTTATGTGGTTTTATCCTATGCTTTATTAAATTGTATTTATGTTGTTTTATCCTAAGCTTTATTAAATTGTATTTATGTGGTTTTATCCTATGCTTTATTAAATTGTATTTATGTTGTTTTATCCTATGCGTTATTAAATTGTATTTATGTTGTTTTATCCTATGCTTTATTAAAATGTATTTATGTTGTTTTAACCCATGCTTTATTATATCGTGTTTATGTTGTTTTATCCTATGCTTTATTAAATTGTATTTATGTTGTTTTAACCAATGTTTTATTAAATTGTATTTATGTGGTTTCATCCTATGCTTTATTAAATTGTATTTATGTTGTTTTATCCTATGCTTTATTAAATTATATTCATGTTGTTTTATCGTATGCTTTATTAAATTGTGTTTATGTTGTTTCATCCTATGCTTTATTAAATTGTATTTATGTTCTTTTATCCTATGCTTTATTAAATTGTATTTATGTTCTTTTATCCTATGCTTTATTAAATTGTATTTATGTTCTTTTATCCTATGCTTTATTAAATTGTATTTATGTTGTTTTATCCTATGCTTTATTAAATTGTATTTATGCTGTTTTGTCCTATGCTTTAATAAATTGTATTTATGTTGTTTTAACCCATGCTTCATTAAATTGTATTTATGTTGTTTTATCTTATGCTTTATTAAATTGTATTTATGTTGTTTTTTCCTATGCTTTATTAAATTGTATTTATGTTGTTTTAACCTATGCTTTATTAAATTGCATTTATGTTGTTTTATCTTATGCTTTATTAAATTGTATTATGTTGTTTTATCGTATGCTTTATTAAATTGTATTTATGTGGTTTTATCCTATGCTTTATTAAATTGTATTTATGTTGTTTTATCCTATGCTTTATTAAATTGTATTTATGTTGTTTTATCCTATGCTTTATTAAATTGTGTTTATGTTGTTTTATCCTATGCTTTATTAAATTGTATTAATGTTGTTTTAACACATGCTTTATTAAATTGTATTTATGTGGTTTTATCCTGTGCTTTATTAAATTGTATTTATGTTGTTTTATCCTATGCTTTATTAAATTGTATTTATGTTGTTTTATCCTATGCTTTATTAAATTGTATTTATGTTGTTTTAACCCATGCTTTATTAAATTGTATTTATGTGGTTTTATCCTGTGCTTTATTAAATTGTATTTATGTTGTTTTATCCTATGCTTTATTAAATTGTATTTATGTTGTTTTATCCTATGCTTTATTAAATTGTATTTATTTTGTTTTATCCTATGCTTTAATAAATTGTATTTATGTTGTTTTGTCCTATGCTTTATTAAATTGTATTTATGTTATTTTAACCCATGCTTTATTAAATTGTATTTATGTTGTTTTATCCTATGCTTTATTAAATTGTACTTATGTTGTTTTATCCTATGCTTTATTAAATTGTATTTATGTTGTTTTATCCTATGCTTTATTAAATTGTATTCATGTTGTTTTATCCTATGCTTTATTAAAATGTATTTATGTTGTTTTATCCTATGCTTTATTAAATTGTATTTATGTTGTTTTATCCTATGCTTTATTAAACTGTATTTATGTTGTTTAATCATATGCTTTATTAAATTGTATTTATGTTGTTTAATCCTATGCTTTATTAAATTGTGTTTATGTTGTTTTATCCTATGCTTTATTAAATTGTATTTATGTTGTTTTAGCCTATGCTTTATTAAATTGTATTTATGTTGTTTTATCCTATGCTTTATGAAATTGTATTTATGTTGTTTTATCCTATGCTTTATTAAATTGTATTTATGTTGTTTTATCCTATGCTTTATTAAATTGTATTTATGTTGTTTTATCGTATGCTTTATTAAAGTGCATTTATGTTGTTTTATCCTATGCTTTATTAAATTGTATTTATGTTGTTTTATCCTATGCTTTATTAAATTGTATTTATGTTGTTTTATCCTATGCTTAATTAAATTGTATTTATGTTGTTTTATCCTATGCTTTATTAAATTGTATTTATGTTGCTTTAACCTTTGCTTTATTAAATTGTATTTATGTTGTTTTATCCTATGCTTTATTAAATTGTATTTCTGTTGTTTTATCGTATGCTTTATTAAATTGTATTATGTTGTTTTATCGTATGCTTTATTAAATTGTATTTATGTTGTTTTATCCTATGCTTTATTAAATTGTGTTTATGTTGTTTTATACTATGCTTTATTAAATTGTATTTATGTTGTTTTAACCCATGCTTTATTAAATTGTATTTATGTTGTTTTATCCTATGCTTTATTAAATTGTATTTATGTTGTTTTATCCTATGCTTTATTAAATTGTATTTATGTTGTTTTGTCCTATGCTTTATTAAATTGTATTTATGTTGTTTTAACCCATGCTTTATTAAATTGTATTTATGTTGTTTTATCCTATGCTTTATTAAATTGTATTTATGTTGTTTTATCCTATGCTTTATTAAATTGTATTTATGTTGTTTTATCCTATGCTTTATTAAATTGTATTTATGTGGTTTTATCCTATGCTTTATTAAATTGTATTTATGTTGTTTTATCCTAAGCTTTATTAAATTGTATTTATGTGGTTTTATCCTATGCTTTATTAAATTGTATTTATGTTGTTTTATCCTATGCGTTATTAAATTGTATTTATGTTGTTTTATCCTATGCTTTATTAAAATGTATTTATGTTGTTTTAACCCATGCTTTATTATATCGTGTTTATGTTGTTTTATCCTATGCTTTATTAAATTGTATTTATGTTGTTTTAACCAATGTTTTATTAAATTGTATTTATGTGGTTTCATCCTATGCTTTATTAAATTGTATTTATGTTGTTTTATCCTATGCTTTATTAAATTATATTCATGTTGTTTTATCGTATGCTTTATTAAATTGTGTTTATGTTGTTTCATCCTATGCTTTATTAAATTGTATTTATGTTCTTTTATCCTATGCTTTATTAAATTGTATTTATGTTCTTTTATCCTATGCTTTATTAAATTGTATTTATGTTCTTTTATCCTATGCTTTATTAAATTGTATTTATGTTGTTTTATCCTATGCTTTATTAAATTGTATTTATGTTTTTTTAACCTATGCTTTATTAAATTGTATTTATGTTGTTTTATCCTATGCTTTATTAAATTGTATTTATGTGGTTTTATCCTATGCTTTATTAAATTGTATTTATGTTGTTTTATCCTATGCTTTATTAAATTGTATTGATGTTGTTTTAACCTATGCTTTATTAAATTGTATTTATGTTGTTTTATCCTATGCTTTATTAAATTGTATTTATGTTGTTTTAGCCTATGCTTTATTAAATTGTATTTATGTAGTTTTAACCTATGCTTTATTAAATTGTATTTATGTTGTTTTATAGTATGCTTTATTAAATTGTATTTATGTTGCTTTATCCTATGCTTTATTAAATTGTATTTATGTTGTTTTATCCTATGCTTTATTAAATTGTATTTATGTTGTTTCGTCCTATGCTTTATTAAATTGTATTTATGTTGTTTTAACCCATGCTTTATTAAATTGTATTTATGTTGTTTTATCCTATGCTTTATTAAATTGTATTTATGTTGTTTTATCCTATGCTTTATTAAATTGTATTTATGTTGTTTTGTCCTATGCTTTATTAAATTGTATTTATGTTGTTTTATCCTATGCTTTATTAAATTGTATTTATGTTGTTTTATCGTATGCTTTATTAAAATGTATTTATGTTGTTTTATCCTAGGCTTTATTAAATTGTATTTATGTTGTTTTATCCTATGCTTTATTAAATTGTATTTATGTTGTTTTATCGTATGCTTTATTAAAATGTATTTATGTTGTTTTATCCTAGGCTTTATTAAATTGTATTTATGTTGTTTTATCCTATGCTTTATTAAATTGTATTTATGTTGTTTTATCTTATGCTTTATTAAATTGTATTTATGTTGTTTTGTCCTATGCTTTATTAAATTGTATTTATGTTGTTTTATCCTATGCTTTATTATATTGTATTTTTGTTGTTTTATCCTATGCTTTATTAAATTGTATTTATGTTGTTTTATCCTATGCTTTATTAAATTGTATTTATGTTGTTTTATCCTATGCTTTATTAAATTGTATTTATGTTGTTTTAACCTATGCTTTATTAAATTGTATTTATGTTGTTTTATCCTATGCTTTATTAAATTGTATTTATGTTTTTTTAACCTATGCTTTATTAAATTGTATTTATGTTGTTTTATCCTATGCTTTATTAAATTGTATTTATGTGGTTTTATCCTATGCTTTATTAAATTGTATTTATGTTGTTTTATCCTATGCTTTATTAAATTGTATTGATGTTGTTTTATCCTATGCTTTATTAAATTGTATTTATGCTGTTTTGTCCTATGCTTTAATAAATTGTATTTATGTTGTTTTAACCCATGCTTCATTAAATTGTATTTATGTTGTTTTATCTTATGCTTTATTAAATTGTATTTATGTTGTTTTTTCCTATGCTTTATTAAATTGTATTTATGTTGTTTTAACCTATGCTTTATTAAATTGCATTTATGTTGTTTTATCTTATGCTTTATTAAATTGTATTTATGTTGTTTTATCCTAAGCTTTATTAAATTGTATTTATGTGGTTTTATCCTATGCTTTATTAAATTGTATTTATGTTGTTTTATCCTATGCGTTATTAAATTGTATTTATGTTGTTTTATCCTATGCTTTATTAAAATGTATTTATGTTGTTTTAACCCATGCTTTATTATATCGTGTTTATGTTGTTTTATCCTATGCTTTATTAAATTGTATTTATGTTGTTTTAACCAATGTTTTATTAAATTGTATTTATGTGGTTTCATCCTATGCTTTATTAAATTGTATTTATGTTGTTTTATTCTATGCTTTATTAAATTATATTCATGTTGTTTTATCGTATGCTTTATTAAATTGTGTTTATGTTGTTTCATCCTATGCTTTATTAAATTGTATTTATGTTCTTTTATCCTATGCTTTATTAAATTGTATTTATGTTCTTTTATCCTATGCTTTATTAAATTGTATTTATGTTCTTTTATCCTATGCTTTATTAAATTGTATTTATGTTGTTTTATCCTATGCTTTATTAAATTGTATTTATGTTTTTTTAACCTATGCTTTATTAAATTGTATTTATGTTGTTTTATCCTATGCTTTATTAAATTGTATTTATGTGGTTTTATCCTATGCTTTATTAAATTGTATTTATGTTGTTTTATCCTATGCTTTATTAAATTGTATTGATGTTGTTTTAACCTATGCTTTATTAAATTGTATTTATGTTGTTTTATCCTATGCTTTATTAAATTGTATTTATGTTGTTTTAGCCTATGCTTTATTAAATTGTATTTATGTAGTTTTAACCTATGCTTTATTAAATTGTATTTATGTTGTTTTATAGTATGCTTTATTAAATTGTATTTATGTTGCTTTATCCTATGCTTTATTAAATTGTATTTATGTTGTTTTATCCTATGCTTTATTAAATTGTATTTATGTTGTTTCGTCCTATGCTTTATTAAATTGTATTTATGTTGTTTTAACCCATGCTTTATTAAATTGTATTTATGTTGTTTTATCCTATGCTTTATTAAATTGTATTTATGTTGTTTTATCCTATGCTTTATTAAATTGTATTTATGTTGTTTTGTCCTATGCTTTATTAAATTGTATTTATGTTGTTTTATCCTATGCTTTATTAAATTGTATTTATGTTGTTTCGTCCTATGCTTTATTAAATTGTATTTATGTTGTTTTAACCCATGCTTTATTAAATTGTATTTATGTTGTTTTATCCTATGCTTTATTAAATTGTATTTATGTTGTTTTATCCTATGCTTTATTAAATTGTATTTATGTTGTTTTGTCCTATGCTTTATTAAATTGTATTTATGTTGTTTTATCCTATGCTTTATTAAATTGTATTTATGTTGTTTTATCGTATGCTTTATTAAAATGTATTTATGTTGTTTTATCCTAGGCTTTATTAAATTGTATTTATGTTGTTTTATCCTATGCTTTATTAAATTGTATTTATGTTGTTTTATCGTATGCTTTATTAAAATGTATTTATGTTGTTTTATCCTAGGCTTTATTAAATTGTATTTATGTTGTTTTATCCTATGCTTTATTAAATTGTATTTATGTTGTTTTATCTTATGCTTTATTAAATTGTATTTATGTTGTTTTATCCTATGCTTTATTAAATTGTATTTATGTTGTTTTATCCTATGCTTTATTATATTGTATTTTTGTTGTTTTATCCTATGCTTTATTAAATTGTATTTATGTTGTTTTATCCTATGCTTTATTAAATTGTATTTATGTTGTTTTATCCTATGCTTTATTAAATTGTATTTATGTTGTTTTAACCTATGCTTTATTAAATTGTATTTATGTTGTTTTATCCTATGCTTTATTAAATTGTATTTATGTTTTTTTAACCTATGCTTTATTAAATTGTATTTATGTTGTTTTATCCTATGCTTTATTAAATTGTATTTATGTGGTTTTATCCTATGCTTTATTAAATTGTATTTATGTTGTTTTATCCTATGCTTTATTAAATTGTATTGATGTTGTTTTATCCTATGCTTTATTAAATTGTATTTATGCTGTTTTGTCCTATGCTTTAATAAATTGTATTTATGTTGTTTTAACCCATGCTTCATTAAATTGTATTTATGTTGTTTTATCTTATGCTTTATTAAATTGTATTTATGTTGTTTTTTCCTATGCTTTATTAAATTGTATTTATGTTGTTTTAACCTATGCTTTATTAAATTGCATTTATGTTGTTTTATCTTATGCTTTATTAAATTGTATTTATGTTGTTTTATCCTAAGCTTTATTAAATTGTATTTATGTGGTTTTATCCTATGCTTTATTAAATTGTATTTATGTTGTTTTATCCTATGCGTTATTAAATTGTATTTATGTTGTTTTATCCTATGCTTTATTAAAATGTATTTATGTTGTTTTAACCCATGCTTTATTATATCGTGTTTATGTTGTTTTATCCTATGCTTTATTAAATTGTATTTATGTTGTTTTAACCAATGTTTTATTAAATTGTATTTATGTGGTTTCATCCTATGCTTTATTAAATTGTATTTATGTTGTTTTATTCTATGCTTTATTAAATTATATTCATGTTGTTTTATCGTATGCTTTATTAAATTGTGTTTATGTTGTTTCATCCTATGCTTTATTAAATTGTATTTATGTTCTTTTATCCTATGCTTTATTAAATTGTATTTATGTTCTTTTATCCTATGCTTTATTAAATTGTATTTATGTTCTTTTATCCTATGCTTTATTAAATTGTATTTATGTTGTTTTATCCTATGCTTTATTAAATTGTATTTATGTTTTTTTAACCTATGCTTTATTAAATTGTATTTATGTTGTTTTATCCTATGCTTTATTAAATTGTATTTATGTGGTTTTATCCTATGCTTTATTAAATTGTATTTATGTTGTTTTATCCTATGCTTTATTAAATTGTATTGATGTTGTTTTAACCTATGCTTTATTAAATTGTATTTATGTTGTTTTATCCTATGCTTTATTAAATTGTATTTATGTTGTTTTAGCCTATGCTTTATTAAATTGTATTTATGTAGTTTTAACCTATGCTTTATTAAATTGTATTTATGTTGTTTTATAGTATGCTTTATTAAATTGTATTTATGTTGCTTTATCCTATGCTTTATTAAATTGTATTTATGTTGTTTTATCCTATGCTTTATTAAATTGTATTTATGTTGTTTCGTCCTATGCTTTATTAAATTGTATTTATGTTGTTTTAACCCATGCTTTATTAAATTGTATTTATGTTGTTTTATCCTATGCTTTATTAAATTGTATTTATGTTGTTTTATCCTATGCTTTATTAAATTGTATTTATGTTGTTTTGTCCTATGCTTTATTAAATTGTATTTATGTTGTTTTATCCTATGCTTTATTAAATTGTATTTATGTTGTTTTATCGTATGCTTTATTAAAATGTATTTATGTTGTTTTATCCTAGGCTTTATTAAATTGTATTTATGTTGTTTTATCCTATGCTTTATTAAATTGTATTTATGTTGTTTTATCGTATGCTTTATTAAAATGTATTTATGTTGTTTTATCCTAGGCTTTATTAAATTGTATTTATGTTGTTTTATCCTATGCTTTATTAAATTGTATTTATGTTGTTTTATCTTATGCTTTATTAAATTGTATTTATGTTGTTTTATCCTATGCTTTATTAAATTGTATTTATGTTGTTTTATCCTATGCTTTATTATATTGTATTTTTGTTGTTTTATCCTATGCTTTATTAAATTGTATTTATGTTGTTTTATCCTATGCTTTATTAAATTGTATTTATGTTGTTTTATCCTATGCTTTATTAAATTGTATTTATGTTGTTTTAACCTATGCTTTATTAAATTGTATTTATGTTGTTTTATCCTATGCTTTATTAAATTGTATTTATGTTTTTTTAACCTATGCTTTATTAAATTGTATTTATGTTGTTTTATCCTATGCTTTATTAAATTGTATTTATGTGGTTTTATCCTATGCTTTATTAAATTGTATTTATGTTGTTTTATCCTATGCTTTATTAAATTGTATTGATGTTGTTTTAACCTATGCTTTATTAAATTGTATTTATGTTGTTTTATCCTATGCTTTATTAAATTGTATTTATGTTGTTTTAGCCTATGCTTTATTAAATTGTATTTATGTTGTTTTATCCTATGGTTTATTAAATTGTATTTATGTTGTTTTATACTATGCTTTATTAAATTGTATTTATGTTGCTTTATCCTATGCTTTATTAAATTGTATTTATGTTGTTTTATCCTATGCTTTACTAAATTGTATTTATGTTGTTTCGTCCTATGCTTTATTAAATTGTATTTATGTTGTTTTAACCCATGCTTTATTAAATTGTATTTATGTTGTTTTATCCTATGCTTTATTAAATTGTATTTATGTTGTTTTATCCTATGCTTTATTAAATTGTATTTATGTAGTTTTATCCTATGCTTTTTTAAGTTGTATTTATGTTGTTTTATCCTATACTTTATTAAATTGTATTTATGTTGTTTTATCCTATGCTTTATTAAATTGTATTTATGTTGTTTTATCCTATGCTTTATTAAATTGTATTTATGTTGTTTTATCCTATGCTTTATTAAATTGTGTTTATGTTGTTTTATCCTATGCTTTATTAAATTGTGTTTATGTTGTTTTATCCTATGCTTTATTAAATTGTATTGATGTTGTTTTATCCTATGCTTTATTAAATTGTATTTATGCTGTTTTGTCCTATGCTTTAATAAATTGTATTTATGTTGTTTTAACCCATGCTTCATTAAATTGTATTTATGTTGTTTTATCTTATGCTTTATTAAATTGTATTTATGTTGTTTTTTCCTATGCTTTATTAAATTGTATTTATGTTGTTTTAACCTATGCTTTATTAAATTGCATTTATGTTGTTTTATCTTATGCTTTATTAAATTGTATTATGTTGTTTTATCGTATGCTTTATTAAATTGTATTTATGTGGTTTTATCCTATGCTTTATTAAATTGTATTTATGTTGTTTTATCCTATGCTTTATTAAATTGTATTTATGTTGTTTTATCCTATGCTTTATTAAATTGTGTTTATGTTGTTTTATCCTATGCTTTATTAAATTGTATTAATGTTGTTTTAACACATGCTTTATTAAATTGTATTTATGTGGTTTTATCCTGTGCTTTATTAAATTGTATTTATGTTGTTTTATCCTATGCTTTATTAAATTGTATTTATGTTGTTTTATCCTATGCTTTATTAAATTGTATTTATGTTGTTTTAACCCATGCTTTATTAAATTGTATTTATGTGGTTTTATCCTGTGCTTTATTAAATTGTATTTATGTTGTTTTATCCTATGCTTTATTAAATTGTATTTATGTTGTTTTATCCTATGCTTTATTAAATTGTATTTATTTTGTTTTATCCTATGCTTTAATAAATTGTATTTATGTTGTTTTGTCCTATGCTTTATTAAATTGTATTTATGTTATTTTAACCCATGCTTTATTAAATTGTATTTATGTTGTTTTATCCTATGCTTTATTAAATTGTACTTATGTTGTTTTATCCTATGCTTTATTAAATTGTATTTATGTTGTTTTATCCTATGCTTTATTAAATTGTATTTATGTTGTTTTATCCTATGCTTTATTAAAATGTATTTATGTTGTTTTATCCTATGCTTTATTAAATTGTATTTATGTTGTTTTATCCTATGCTTTATTAAACTGTATTTATGTTGTTTAATCATATGCTTTATTAAATTGTATTTATGTTGTTTAATCCTATGCTTTATTAAATTGTGTTTATGTTGTTTTATCCTATTCTTTATTAAATTGTATTTATGTTGTTTTAGCCTATGCTTTATTAAATTGTATTTATGTTGTTTTATCCTATGCTTTATTAAATTGTATTTATGTTGTTTTATCCTATGCTTTATTAAATTGTATTTATGTTGTTTTATCCTATGCTTTATTAAATTGTATTTATGTTGTTTTATCCTATGCTTTATTAAATTGTATTTATGTTGTTTTAACCTATGCTTTATTAAATTGTATTTATGTTGTTTTATCCTATGCTTTATTAAATTGTATTTATGTTTTTTTAACCTATGCTTTATTAAATTGTATTTATGTTGTTTTATCCTATGCTTTATTAAATTGTATTTATGTGGTTTTATCCTATGCTTTATTAAATTGTATTTATGTTGTTTTATCCTATGCTTTATTAAATTGTATTGATGTTGTTTTAACCTATGCTTTATTAAATTGTATTTATGTTGTTTTATCCTATGCTTTATTAAATTGTATTTATGTTGTTTTAGCCTATGCTTTATTAAATTGTATTTATGTTGTTTTAGCCTATGCTTTATTAAATTGTATTTATGTTGTTTTATAGTATGATTTATTAAATTGTATTTATGTTGCTTTATCCTATGCTTTATTAAATTGTATTTATGTTGTTTTATCCTATGCTTTATTAAATTGTATTTATGTTGTTTCGTCCTATGCTTTATTAAATTGTATTTATGTTGTTTTAACCCATGCTTTATTAAATTGTATTTATGTTGTTTTATCCTATGCTTTATTAAATTGTATTTATGTTGTTTTATCCTATGCTTTATTAAATTGTATTTATGTTGTTTTGTCCTATGCTTTATTAAATTGTATTCATGTTGTTTTATCCTATGCTTTATTAAATTGTATTTATGTTGTTTTATCGTATGCTTTATTAAAATGTATTTATGTTGTTTTATCCTATGCTTTATTAAATTGTATTTATGTTGTTTTATCCTATGCTTTATTAAATTGTATTTATGTTGTTTTATCCTATGCTTTATTAAATTGTATTTATGTTGTTTTATCCTATGCTTTATTAAATTGTATTTATGTTGTTTTATCCTATGCTTAATTAAATTGTATTTATGTTGTTTTATCCTATGCTTTATTAAATTGTATTTATGTTGCTTTAACCTTTGCTTTATTAAATTGTATTTATGTTGTTTTATCCTATGCTTTATTAAATTGTATTTCTGTTGTTTTATCGTATGCTTTATTAAATTGTATTATGTTGTTTTATCGTATGCTTTATTAAATTGTATTTATGTTGTTTTATCCTATGCTTTATTAAATTGTGTTTATGTTGTTTTATACTATGCTTTATTAAATTGTATTTATGTTGTTTTAACCCAAGCTTTATTAAATTGTATTTATGTTGTTTTATCCTATGCTTTATTAAATTGTATTTATGTTGTTTTATCCTATGCATTATTAAATTGTATTTATGTTGTTTTGTCCTATGCTTTATTAAATTGTATTTATGTTGTTTTAACCCATGCTTTATTAAATTGTATTTATGTTGTTTTATCCTATGCTTTTTTAAATTGTATTTATGTTGTTTTATCCTATGCTTTATTAAATTGTATTTATGTTGTTTTATCCTATGCTTTATTAAATTGTATTTATGTGGTTTTATCCTATGCTTTATTAAATTGTATTTATGTTGTTTTATCCTATGCTTTATTAAATTGTATTTATGTGGTTTTATCCTATGCTTTATTAAATTGTATTTATGTTGTTTTATCCTATGCGTTATTAAATTGTATTTATGTTGTTTTATCCTATGCTTTATTAAAATGTATTTATGTTGTTTTAACCCATGCTTTATTATATCGTGTTTATGTTGTTTTATCCTATGCTTTATTAAATTGTATTTATGTTGTTTTAACCTATGTTTTATTAAATTGTATTTATGTGGTTTCATCCTATGCTTTATTAAATTGTATTTATGTTGTTTTATCCTATGCTTTATTAAATTGTATTCATGTTGTTTTATCGTATGCTTTATTAAATTGTGTTTATGTTGTTTCATCCTATGCTTTATTAAATTGTATTTATGTTCTTTTATCCTATGCTTTATTAAATTGTATTTATGTTCTTTTATCCTATGCTTTATTAAATTGTATTTATGTTGTTTTATCCTATGCTTTATTAAATTGTATTTATGTTGTTTTATCCTATGCTTTATTAAATTGTATTTATGTTTTTTTAACCTATGCTTTATTAAATTGTATTTATGTTGTTTTATCCTATGCTTTATTAAATTGTATTTATGTGGTTTTATCCTATGCTTTATTAAATTGTATTTATGTTGTTTTATCCTATGCTTTATTAAATTGTATTTATGTTTTTTTAACCTATGCTTTATTAAATTGTATTTATGTTGTTTTATCCTATGCTTTATTAAATTGTATTTATGTTGTTTTAACCCATGCTTTATTAAATTGTATTTATGTGGTTTTATCCTGTGCTTTATTAAATTGTATTTATGTTGTTTTATCCTATGCTTTATTAAATTGTATTTATGTTGTTTTATCCTATGCTTTATTAAATTGTATTTATTTTGTTTTATCCTATGCTTTAATAAATTGTATTTATGTTGTTTTGTCCTATGCTTTATTAAATTGTATTTATGTTATTTTAACCCATGCTTTATTAAATTGTATTTATGTTGTTTTATCCTATGCTTTATTAAATTGTACTTATGTTGTTTTATCCTATGCTTTATTAAATTGTATTTATGTTGTTTTATCCTATGCTTTATTAAATTGTATTTATGTTGTTTTATCCTATGCTTTATTAAATTGTATTTATGTTGTTTTATCCTATGCTTTATTAAATTGTATTTATGTGGTTTTATCCTATGCTTTATTAAATTGTATTTATGTTGTTTTATCCTAAGCTTTATTAAATTGTATTTATGTGGTTTTATCCTATGCTTTATTAAATTGTATTTATGTTGTTTTATCCTATGCGTTATTAAATTGTATTTATGTTGTTTTATCCTATGCTTTATTAAAATGTATTTATGTTGTTTTAACCCATGCTTTATTATATCGTGTTTATGTTGTTTTATCCTATGCTTTATTAAATTGTATTTATGTTGTTTTAACCAATGTTTTATTAAATTGTATTTATGTGGTTTCATCCTATGCTTTATTAAATTGTATTTATGTTGTTTTATCCTATGCTTTATTAAATTATATTCATGTTGTTTTATCGTATGCTTTATTAAATTGTGTTTATGTTGTTTCATCCTATGCTTTATTAAATTGTATTTATGTTCTTTTATCCTATGCTTTATTAAATTGTATTTATGTTCTTTTATCCTATGCTTTATTAAATTGTATTTATGTTCTTTTATCCTATGCTTTATTAAATTGTATTTATGTTCTTTTATCCTATGCTTTATTAAATTGTATTTATGTTGTTTTATCCTATGCTTTATTAAATTGTATTTATGTTTTTTTAACCTATGCTTTATTAAATTGTATTTATGTTGTTTTATCCTATGCTTTATTAAATTGTATTTATGTGGTTTTATCCTATGCTTTATTAAATTGTATTTATGTTGTTTTATCCTATGCTTTATTAAATTGTATTGATGTTGTTTTAACCTATGCTTTATTAAATTGTATTTATGTTGTTTTATCCTATGCTTTATTAAATTGTATTTATGTTGTTTTAGCCTATGCTTTATTAAATTGTGTTTATGTAGTTTTAACCTATGCTTTATTAAATTGTATTTATGTTGTTTTATAGTATGCTTTATTAAATTGTATTTATGTTGCTTTATCCTATGCTTTATTAAATTGTATTTATGTTGTTTTATCCTATGCTTTATTAAATTGTATTTATGTTGTTTCGTCCTATGCTTTATTAAATTGTATTTATGTTGTTTTAACCCATGCTTTATTAAATTGTATTTATGTTGTTTTATCCTATGCTTTATTAAATTGTATTTATGTTGTTTTATCCTATGCTTTATTAAATTGTATTCATGTTGTTTTATCGTATGCTTTATTAAATTGTGTTTATGTTGTTTCATCCTATGCTTTATTAAATTGTATTTATGTTCTTTTATCCTATGCTTTATTAAATTGTATTTATGTTCTTTTATCCTATGCTTTATTAAATTGTATTTATGTTGTTTTATCCTATGCTTTATTAAATTGTATTTATGTTGTTTTATCCTATGCTTTATTAAATTGTATTTATGTTTTTTTAACCTATGCTTTATTAAATTGTATTTATGTTGTTTTATCCTATGCTTTATTAAATTGTATTTATGTGGTTTTATCCTATGCTTTATTAAATTGTATTTATGTTGTTTTATCCTATGCTTTATTAAATTGTATTTATGTTTTTTTAACCTATGCTTTATTAAATTGTATTTATGTTGTTTTATCCTATGCTTTATTAAATTGTATTTATGTTGTTTTAACCCATGCTTTATTAAATTGTATTTATGTGGTTTTATCCTGTGCTTTATTAAATTGTATTTATGTTGTTTTATCCTATGCTTTATTAAATTGTATTTATGTTGTTTTATCGTATGCTTTATTAAAATGTATTTATGTTGTTTTATCCTAGGCTTTATTAAATTGTATTTATGTTGTTTTATCCTATGCTTTATTAAATTGTATTTATGTTGTTTTATCTTATGCTTTATTAAATTGTATTTATGTTGTTTTATCCTATGCTTTATTAAATTGTATTTATGTTGTTTTATCCTATGCTTTATTATATTGTATTTTTGTTGTTTTATCCTATGCTTTATTAAATTGTATTTATGTTGTTTTATCCTATGCTTTATTAAATTGTATTTATGTTGTTTTATCCTATGCTTTATTAAATTGTATTTATGTTGTTTTAACCTATGCTTTATTAAATTGTATTTATGTTGTTTTATCCTATGCTTTATTAAATTGTATTTATGTTTTTTTAACCTATGCTTTATTAAATTGTATTTATGTTGTTTTATCCTATGCTTTATTAAATTGTATTTATGTGGTTTTATCCTATGCTTTATTAAATTGTATTTATGTTGTTTTATCCTATGCTTTATTAAATTGTATTGATGTTGTTTTAACCTATGCTTTATTAAATTGTATTTATGTTGTTTTATCCTATGCTTTATTAAATTGTATTTATGTTGTTTTAGCCTATGCTTTATTAAATTGTATTTATGTTGTTTTATCCTATGCTTTATTAAATTGTATTTATGTTGTTTTATACTATGCTTTATTAAATTGTATTTATGTTGCTTTATCCTATGCTTTATTAAATTGTATTTATGTTGTTTTATCCTATGCTTTACTAAATTGTATTTATGTTGTTTCGTCCTATGCTTTATTAAATTGTATTTATGTTGTTTTAACCCATGCTTTATTAAATTGTATTTATGTTGTTTTATCCTATGCTTTATTAAATTGTATTTATGTTGTTTTATCCTATGCTTTATTAAATTGTATTTATGTAGTTTTATCCTATGCTTTTTTAAGTTGTATTTATGTTGTTTTATCCTATACTTTATTAAATTGTATTTATGTTGTTTTATCCTATGCTTTATTAAATTGTATTTATGTTGTTTTATCCTATGCTTTATTAAATTGTATTCATGTTGTTTTATCCTATGCTTTATTAAATTGTGTTTATGTTGTTTTATCCTATGCTTTATTAAATTGTGTTTATGTTGTTTTATCCTATGCTTTATTAAATTGTATTGATGTTGTTTTATCCTATGCTTTATTAAATTGTATTTATGCTGTTTTGTCCTATGCTTTAATAAATTGTATTTATGTTGTTTTAACCCATGCTTCATTAAATTGTATTTATGTTGTTTTATCTTATGCTTTATTAAATTGTATTTATGTTGTTTTTTCCTATGCTTTATTAAATTGTATTTATGTTGTTTTAAC
The DNA here is from genome assembly GCF_046119375.1 of Phyllobates terribilis. Classification (NCBI taxonomy): domain Eukaryota; kingdom Metazoa; phylum Chordata; class Amphibia; order Anura; family Dendrobatidae; genus Phyllobates; species Phyllobates terribilis. Next base: position 820,636,282 of record NW_027362763.1, read on the forward strand.
CTATGCTTTATTAAATTGCATTTATGTTGTTTTATCTTATGCTTTATTAAATTGTATTATGTTGTTTTATCGTATGCTTTATTAAATTGTATTTATGTGGTTTTATCCTATGCTTTATTAAATTGTATTTATGTTGTTTTATCCTATGCTTTATTAAATTGTATTTATGTTGTTTTATCCTATGCTTTATTAAATTGTGTTTATGTTGTTTTATCCTATGCTTTATTAAATTGTATTAATGTTGTTTTAACACATGCTTTATTAAATTGTATTTATGTGGTTTTATCCTGTGCTTTATTAAATTGTATTTATGTTGTTTTATCCTATGCTTTATTAAATTGTATTTATGTTGTTTTATCCTATGCTTTATTAAATTGTATTTATGTTGTTTTAACCCATGCTTTATTAAATTGTATTTATGTGGTTTTATCCTGTGCTTTATTAAATTGTATTTATGTTGTTTTATCCTATGCTTTATTAAATTGTATTTATGTTGTTTTATCCTATGCTTTATTAAATTGTATTTATTTTGTTTTATCCTATGCTTTAATAAATTGTATTTATGTTGTTTTGTCCTATGCTTTATTAAATTGTATTTATGTTATTTTAACCCATGCTTTATTAAATTGTATTTATGTTGTTTTATCCTATGCTTTATTAAATTGTACTTATGTTGTTTTATCCTATGCTTTATTAAATTGTATTTATGTTGTTTTATCCTATGCTTTATTAAATTGTATTTATGTTGTTTTATCCTATGCTTTATTAAAATGTATTTATGTTGTTTTATCCTATGCTTTATTAAATTGTATTTATGTTGTTTTATCCTATGCTTTATTAAACTGTATTTATGTTGTTTAATCATATGCTTTATTAAATTGTATTTATGTTGTTTAATCCTATGCTTTATTAAATTGTGTTTATGTTGTTTTATCCTATTCTTTATTAAATTGTATTTATGTTGTTTTAGCCTATGCTTTATTAAATTGTATTTATGTTGTTTTATCCTATGCTTTATTAAATTGTATTTATGTTGTTTTATCCTATGCTTTATTAAATTGTATTTATGTTGTTTTATCCTATGCTTTATTAAATTGTATTTATGTTGTTTTATCCTATGCTTTATTAAATTGTATTTATGTTGTTTTAACCTATGCTTTATTAAATTGTATTTATGTTGTTTTATCCTATGCTTTATTAAATTGTATTTATGTTTTTTTAACCTATGCTTTATTAAATTGTATTTATGTTGTTTTATCCTATGCTTTATTAAATTGTATTTATGTGGTTTTATCCTATGCTTTATTAAATTGTATTTATGTTGTTTTATCCTATGCTTTATTAAATTGTATTGATGTTGTTTTAACCTATGCTTTATTAAATTGTATTTATGTTGTTTTATCCTATGCTTTATTAAATTGTATTTATGTTGTTTTAGCCTATGCTTTATTAAATTGTATTTATGTTGTTTTAGCCTATGCTTTATTAAATAGTATTTATGTTGTTTTATAGTATGATTTATTAAATTGTATTTATGTTGCTTTATCCTATGCTTTATTAAATTGTATTTATGTTGTTTTATCCTATGCTTTATTAAATTGTATTTATGTTGTTTCGTCCTATGCTTTATTAAATTGTATTTATGTTGTTTTAACCCATGCTTTATTAAATTGTATTTATGTTGTTTTATCCTATGCTTTATTAAATTGTATTTATGTTGTTTTATCCTATGCTTTATTAAATTGTATTTATGTTGTTTTGTCCTATGCTTTATTAAATTGTATTCATGTTGTTTTATCCTATGCTTTATTAAATTGTATTTATGTTGTTTTATCGTATGCTTTATTAAAATGTATTTATGTTGTTTTATCCTATGCTTTATTAAATTGTATTTATGTTGTTTTATCCTATGCTTTATTAAATTGTATTTATGTTGTTTTATCCTATGCTTTATTAAATTGTATTTATGTTGTTTTATCCTATGCTTTATTAAATTGTATTTATGTTGTTTTATCCTATGCTTAATTAAATTGTATTTATGTTGTTTTATCCTATGCTTTATTAAATTGTATTTATGTTGCTTTAACCTTTGCTTTATTAAATTGTATTTATGTTGTTTTATCCTATGCTTTATTAAATTGTATTTCTGTTGTTTTATCGTATGCTTTATTAAATTGTATTATGTTGTTTTATCGTATGCTTTATTAAATTGTATTTATGTTGTTTTATCCTATGCTTTATTAAATTGTGTTTATGTTGTTTTATACTATGCTTTATTAAATTGTATTTATGTTGTTTTAACCCATGCTTTATTAAATTGTATTTATGTTGTTTTATCCTATGCTTTATTAAATTGTATTTATGTTGTTTTATCCTATGCATTATTAAATTGTATTTATGTTGTTTTGTCCTATGCTTTATTAAATTGTATTTATGTTGTTTTAACCCATGCTTTATTAAATTGTATTTATGTTGTTTTATCCTATGCTTTTTTAAATTGTATTTATGTTGTTTTATCCTATGCTTTATTAAATTGTATTTATGTTGTTTTATCCTATGCTTTATTAAATTGTATTTATGTGGTTTTATCCTATGCTTTATTAAATTGTATTTATGTTGTTTTATCCTATGCTTTATTAAATTGTATTTATGTGGTTTTATCCTATGCTTTATTAAATTGTATTTATGTTGTTTTATCCTATGCGTTATTAAATTGTATTTATGTTGTTTTATCCTATGCTTTATTAAAATGTATTTATGTTGTTTTAACCCATGCTTTATTATATCGTGTTTATGTTGTTTTATCCTATGCTTTATTAAATTGTATTTATGTTGTTTTAACCTATGTTTTATTAAATTGTATTTATGTGGTTTCATCCTATGCTTTATTAAATTGTATTTATGTTGTTTTATCCTATGCTTTATTAAATTGTATTCATGTTGTTTTATCGTATGCTTTATTAAATTGTGTTTATGTTGTTTCATCCTATGCTTTATTAAATTGTATTTATGTTCTTTTATCCTATGCTTTATTAAATTGTATTTATGTTCTTTTATCCTATGCTTTATTAAATTGTATTTATGTTGTTTTATCCTATGCTTTATTAAATTGTATTTATGTTGTTTTATCCTATGCTTTATTAAATTGTATTTATGTTTTTTTAACCTATGCTTTATTAAATTGTATTTATGTTGTTTTATCCTATGCTTTATTAAATTGTATTTATGTGGTTTTATCCTATGCTTTATTAAATTGTATTTATGTTGTTTTATCCTATGCTTTATTAAATTGTATTTATGTTTTTTTAACCTATGCTTTATTAAATTGTATTTATGTTGTTTTATCCTATGCTTTATTAAATTGTATTTATGTTGTTTTAACCCATGCTTTATTAAATTGTATTTATGTGGTTTTATCCTGTGCTTTATTAAATTGTATTTATGTTGTTTTATCCTATGCTTTATTAAATTGTATTTATGTTGTTTTATCCTATGCTTTATTAAATTGTATTTATTTTGTTTTATCCTATGCTTTAATAAATTGTATTTATGTTGTTTTGTCCTATGCTTTATTAAATTGTATTTATGTTATTTTAACCCATGCTTTATTAAATTGTATTTATGTTGTTTTATCCTATGCTTTATTAAATTGTACTTATGTTGTTTTATCCTATGCTTTATTAAATTGTATTTATGTTGTTTTATCCTATGCTTTATTAAATTGTATTTATGTTGTTTTATCCTATGCTTTATTAAATTGTATTTATGTTGTTTTATCCTATGCTTTATTAAATTGTATTTATGTGGTTTTATCCTATGCTTTATTAAATTGTATTTATGTTGTTTTATCCTAAGCTTTATTAAATTGTATTTATGTGGTTTTATCCTATGCTTTATTAAATTGTATTTATGTTGTTTTATCCTATGCGTTATTAAATTGTATTTATGTTGTTTTATCCTATGCTTTATTAAAATGTATTTATGTTGTTTTAACCCATGCTTTATTATATCGTGTTTATGTTGTTTTATCCTATGCTTTATTAAATTGTATTTATGTTGTTTTAACCAATGTTTTATTAAATTGTATTTATGTGGTTTCATCCTATGCTTTATTAAATTGTATTTATGTTGTTTTATCCTATGCTTTATTAAATTATATTCATGTTGTTTTATCGTATGCTTTATTAAATTGTGTTTATGTTGTTTCATCCTATGCTTTATTAAATTGTATTTATGTTCTTTTATCCTATGCTTTATTAAATTGTATTTATGTTCTTTTATCCTATGCTTTATTAAATTGTATTTATGTTCTTTTATCCTATGCTTTATTAAATTGTATTTATGTTCTTTTATCCTATGCTTTATTAAATTGTATTTATGTTGTTTTATCCTATGCTTTATTAAATTGTATTTATGTTTTTTTAACCTATGCTTTATTAAATTGTATTTATGTTGTTTTATCCTATGCTTTATTAAATTGTATTTATGTGGTTTTATCCTATGCTTTATTAAATTGTATTTATGTTGTTTTATCCTATGCTTTATTAAATTGTATTGATGTTGTTTTAACCTATGCTTTATTAAATTGTATTTATGTTGTTTTATCCTATGCTTTATTAAATTGTATTTATGTTGTTTTAGCCTATGCTTTATTAAATTGTGTTTATGTAGTTTTAACCTATGCTTTATTAAATTGTATTTATGTTCTTTTATCCTATGCTTTATTAAATTGTATTTATGTTCTTTTATCCTATGCTTTATTAAATTGTATTTATGTTGTTTTATCCTATGCTTTATTAAATTGTATTTATGTTGTTTTATCCTATGCTTTATTAAATTGTATTTATGTTTTTTTAACCTATGCTTTATTAAATTGTATTTATGTTGTTTTATCCTATGCTTTATTAAATTGTATTTATGTGGTTTTATCCTATGCTTTATTAAATTGTATTTATGTTGTTTTATCCTATGCTTTATTAAATTGTATTTATGTTTTTTTAACCTATGCTTTATTAAATTGTATTTATGTTGTTTTATCCTATGCTTTATTAAATTGTATTTATGTTGTTTTAACCCATGCTTTATTAAATTGTATTTATGTGGTTTTATCCTGTGCTTTATTAAATTGTATTTATGTTGTTTTATCCTATGCTTTATTAAATTGTATTTATGTTGTTTTATCCTATGCTTTATTAAATTGTATTTATTTTGTTTTATCCTATGCTTTAATAAATTGTATTTATGTTGTTTTGTCCTATGCTTTATTAAATTGTATTTATGTTATTTTAACCCATGCTTTATTAAATTGTATTTATGTTGTTTTATCCTATGCTTTATTAAATTGTACTTATGTTGTTTTATCCTATGCTTTATTAAATTGTATTTATGTTGTTTTATCCTATGCTTTATTAAATTGTATTTATGTTGTTTTATCCTATGCTTTATTAAATTGTATTTATGTTGTTTTATCCTATGCTTTATTAAATTGTATTTATGTGGTTTTATCCTATGCTTTATTAAATTGTATTTATGTTGTTTTATCCTAAGCTTTATTAAATTGTATTTATGTGGTTTTATCCTATGCTTTATTAAATTGTATTTATGTTGTTTTATCCTATGCGTTATTAAATTGTATTTATGTTGTTTTATCCTATGCTTTATTAAAATGTATTTATGTTGTTTTAACCCATGCTTTATTATATCGTGTTTATGTTGTTTTATCCTATGCTTTATTAAATTGTATTTATGTTGTTTTAACCAATGTTTTATTAAATTGTATTTATGTGGTTTCATCCTATGCTTTATTAAATTGTATTTATGTTGTTTTATCCTATGCTTTATTAAATTATATTCATGTTGTTTTATCGTATGCTTTATTAAATTGTGTTTATGTTGTTTCATCCTATGCTTTATTAAATTGTATTTATGTTCTTTTATCCTATGCTTTATTAAATTGTATTTATGTTCTTTTATCCTATGCTTTATTAAATTGTATTTATGTTCTTTTATCCTATGCTTTATTAAATTGTATTTATGTTGTTTTATCCTATGCTTTATTAAATTGTATTTATGTTTTTTTAACCTATGCTTTATTAAATTGTATTTATGTTGTTTTATCCTATGCTTTATTAAATTGTATTTATGTGGTTTTATCCTATGCTTTATTAAATTGTATTTATGTTGTTTTATCCTATGCTTTATTAAATTGTATTGATGTTGTTTTAACCTATGCTTTATTAAATTGTATTTATGTTGTTTTATCCTATGCTTTATTAAATTGTATTTATGTTGTTTTAGCCTATGCTTTATTAAATTGTATTTATGTAGTTTTAACCTATGCTTTATTAAATTGTATTTATGTTGTTTTATAGTATGCTTTATTAAATTGTATTTATGTTGCTTTATCCTATGCTTTATTAAATTGTATTTATGTTGTTTTATCCTATGCTTTATTAAATTGTATTTATGTTGTTTCGTCCTATGCTTTATTAAATTGTATTTATGTTGTTTTAACCCATGCTTTATTAAATTGTATTTATGTTGTTTTATCCTATGCTTTATTAAATTGTATTTATGTTGTTTTATCCTATGCTTTATTAAATTGTATTTATGTTGTTTTGTCCTATGCTTTATTAAATTGTATTTATGTTGTTTTATCCTATGCTTTATTAAATTGTATTTATGTTGTTTTATCGTATGCTTTATTAAAATGTATTTATGTTGTTTTATCCTAGACTTTATTAAATTGTATTTATGTTGTTTTATCCTATGCTTTATTAAATTGTATTTATGTTGTTTTATCGTATGCTTTATTAAAATGTATTTATGTTGTTTTATCCTAGGCTTTATTAAATTGTATTTATGTTGTTTTATCCTATGCTTTATTAAATTGTATTTATGTTGTTTTATCTTATGCTTTATTAAATTGTATTTATGTTGTTTTATCCTATGCTTTATTAAATTGTATTTATGTTGTTTTATCCTATGCTTTATTATATTGTATTTTTGTTGTTTTATCCTATGCTTTATTAAATTGTATTTATGTTGTTTTATCCTATGCTTTATTAAATTGTGTTTATGTTGTTTTATCCTATGCTTTATTAAATTGTATTTATGTTGTTTTAACCTATGCTTTATTAAATTGTATTTATGTTGTTTTATCCTATGCTTTATTAAATTGTATTTATGTTTTTTTAACCTATGCTTTATTAAATTGTATTTATGTTGTTTTATCCTATGCTTTATTAAATTGTATTTATGTGGTTTTATCCTATGCTTTATTAAATTGTATTTATGTTGTTTTATCCTATGCTTTATTAAATTGTATTGATGTTGTTTTAACCTATGCTTTATTAAATTGTATTTATGTTGTTTTATCCTATGCTTTATTAAATTGTATTTATGTTGTTTTAGCCTATGCTTTATTAAATTGTATTTATGTTGTTTTATCCTATGCTTTATTAAATTGTATTTATGTTGTTTTATACTATGCTTTATTAAATTGTATTTATGTTGCTTTATCCTATGCTTTATTAAATTGTATTTATGTTGTTTTATCCTATGCTTTACTAAATTGTATTTATGTTGTTTCGTCCTATGCTTTATTAAATTGTATTTATGTTGTTTTAACCCATGCTTTATTAAATTGTATTTATGTTGTTTTATCCTATGCTTTATTAAATTGTATTTATGTTGTTTTATCCTATGCTTTATTAAATTGTATTTATGTTGTTTTATCCTATGCTTTTTTAAGTTGTATTTATGTTGTTTTATCCTATACTTTATTAAATTGTATTTATGTTGTTTTATCCTATGCTTTATTAAATTGTATTTATGTTGTTTTATCCTATGCTTTATTAAATTGTATTTATGTTGTTTTATCCTATGCTTTATTAAATTGTGTTTATGTTGTTTTATCCTATGCTTTATTAAATTGTGTTTATGTTGTTTTATCCTATGCTTTATTAAATTGTATTGATGTTGTTTTATCCTATGCTTTATTAAATTGTACTTATGCTGTTTTGTCCTATGCTTTAATAAATTGTATTTATGTTGTTTTAACCCATGCTTCATTAAATTGTATTTATGTTGTTTTATCTTATGCTTTATTAAATTGTATTTATGTTGTTTTTTCCTATGCTTTATTAAATTGTATTTATGTTGTTTTAACCTATGCTTTATTAAATTGCATTTATGTTGTTTTATCTTATGCTTTATTAAATTGTATTATGTTGTTTTATCGTATGCTTTATTAAATTGTATTTATGTGGTTTTATCCTATGCTTTATTAAATTGTATTTATGTTGTTTTATCCTATGCTTTATTAAATTGTATTTATGTTGTTTTATCCTATGCTTTATTAAATTGTGTTTATGTTGTTTTATCCTATGCTTTATTAAATTGTATTAATGTTGTTTTAACACATGCTTTATTAAATTGTATTTATGTGGTTTTATCCTGTGCTTTATTAAATTGTATTTATGTTGTTTTATCCTATGCTTTATTAAATTGTATTTATGTTGTTTTATCCTATGCTTTATTAAATTGTATTTATGTTGTTTTAACCCATGCTTTATTAAATTGTATTTATGTGGTTTTATCCTGTGCTTTATTAAATTGTATTTATGTTGTTTTATCCTATGCTTTATTAAATTGTATTTATGTTGTTTTATCCTATGCTTTATTAAATTGTATTTATTTTGTTTTATCCTATGCTTTAATAAATTGTATTTATGTTGTTTTGTCCTATGCTTTATTAAATTGTATTTATGTTATTTTAACCCATGCTTTATTAAATTGTATTTATGTTGTTTTATCCTATGCTTTATTAAATTGTACTTATGTTGTTTTATCCTATGCTTTATTAAATTGTATTTATGTTGTTTTATCCTATGCTTTATTAAATTGTATTTATGTTGTTTTATCCTATGCTTTATTAAAATGTATTTATGTTGTTTTATCCTATGCTTTATTAAATTGTATTTATGTTGTTTTATCCTATGCTTTATTAAACTGTATTTATGTTGTTTAATCATATGCTTTATTAAATTGTATTTATGTTGTTTAATCCTATGCTTTATTAAATTGTGTTTATGTTGTTTTATCCTATGCTTTATTAAATTGTATTTATGTTGTTTTAGCCTATGCTTTATTAAATTGTATTTATGTTGTTTTATCCTATGCTTTATTAAATTGTATTTATGTTGTTTTATCCTATGCTTTATTAAATTGTATTTATGTTGTTTTATCCTATGCTTTATTAAATTGTATTTATGTTGTTTTATCCTATGCTTTATTAAATTGTATTTATGTTGTTTTAACCTATGCTTTATTAAATTGTATTTATGTTGTTTTATCCTATGCTTTATTAAATTGTATTTATGTTTTTTTAACCTATGCTTTATTAAATTGTATTTATGTTGTTTTATCCTATGCTTTATTAAATTGTATTTATGTGGTTTTATCCTATGCTTTATTAAATTGTATTTATGTTGTTTTATCCTATGCTTTATTAAATTGTATTGATGTTGTTTTAACCTATGCTTTATTAAATTGTATTTATGTTGTTTTATCCTATGCTTTATTAAATTGTATTTATGTTGTTTTAGCCTATGCTTTATTAAATTGTATTTATGTTGTTTTAGCCTATGCTTTATTAAATTGTATTTATGTTGTTTTATAGTATGATTTATTAAATTGTATTTATGTTGCTTTATCCTATGCTTTATTAAATTGTATTTATGTTGTTTTATCCTATGCTTTATTAAATTGTATTTATGTTGTTTCGTCCTATGCTTTATTAAATTGTATTTATGTTGTTTTAACCCATGCTTTATTAAATTGTATTTATGTTGTTTTATCCTATGCTTTATTAAATTGTATTTATGTTGTTTTATCCTATGCTTTATTAAATTGTATTCATGTTGTTTTATCCTATGCTTTATTAAATTGTATTTATGTTGTTTTATCGTATGCTTTATTAAAATGTATTTATGTTGTTTTATCCTATGCTTTATTAAATTGTATTTATGTTGTTTTATCCTATGCTTTATTAAATTGTATTTATGTTGTTTTATCCTATGCTTTATTAAATTGTATTTATGTTGCTTTAACCTTTGCTTTATTAAATTGTATTTATGTTGTTTTATCCTATGCTTTATTAAATTGTATTTCTGTTGTTTTATCGTATGCTTTATTAAATTGTATTATGTTGTTTTATACTATGCTTTATTAAATTGTATTTATGTTGTTTTATCCTATGCTTTATTAAATTGTGTTTATGTTGTTTTATACTATGCTTTATTAAATTGTATTTATGTTGTTTTAACCCATGCTTTATTAAATTGTATTTATGTTGTTTTATCCTATGCTTTATTAAATTGTATTTATGTTGTTTTATCCTATGCATTATTAAATTGTATTTATGTTGTTTTGTCCTATGCTTTATTAAATTGTATTTATGTTGTTTTAACCCATGCTTTATTAAATTGTATTTATGTTGTTTTATCCTATGCTTTATTAAATTGTATTTATGTTGCTTTAACCTTTGCTTTATTAAATTGTATTTATGTTGTTTTATCCTATGCTTTATTAAATTGTATTTCTGTTGTTTTATCGTATGCTTTATTAAATTGTATTATGTTGTTTTATACTATGCTTTATTAAATTGTATTTATGTTGTTTTATCCTATGCTTTATTAAATTGTGTTTATGTTGTTTTATACTATGCTTTATTAAATTGTATTTATGTTGTTTTAACCCATGCTTTATTAAATTGTATTTATGTTGTTTTATCCTATGCTTTATTAAATTGTATTTATGTTGTTTTATCCTATGCATTATTAAATTGTATTTATGTTGTTTTGTCCTATGCTTTATTAAATTGTATTTATGTTGTTTTAACCCATGCTTTATTAAATTGTATTTATGTTGTTTTATCCTATGCTTTTTTAAATTGTATTTATGTTGTTTTATCCTATGCTTTATTAAATTGTATTTATGTTGTTTTATCCTATGCTTTATTAAATTGTATTTATGTGGTTTTATCCTATGCTTTATTAAATTGTATTTATGTTGTTTTATCCTATGCTTTATTAAATTGTATTTATGTGGTTTTATCCTATGCTTTATTAAATTGTATTTATGTTGTTTTATCCTATGCGTTATTAAATTGTATTTATGTTGTTTTATCCTATGCTTTATTAAAATGTATTTATGTTGTTTTAACCCATGCTTTATTATATCGTGTTTATGTTGTTTTATCCTATGCTTTATTAAATTGTATTTATGTTGTTTTAACCTATGTTTTATTAAATTGTATTTATGTGGTTTCATCCTATGCTTTATTAAATTGTATTTATGTTGTTTTATCCTATGCTTTATTAAATTGTGTTCATGTTGTTTTATCGTATGCTTTATTAAATTGTGTTTATGTTGTTTCATCCTATGCTTTATTAAATTGTATTTATGTTCTTTTATCCTATGCTTTATTAAATTGTATTTATGTTCTTTTATCCTATGCTTTATTAAATTGTATTTATGTTGTTTTATCCTATGCTTTATTAAATTGTATTTATGTTGTTTTATCCTATGCTTTATTAAATTGTATTTATGTTTTTTTAACCTATGCTTTATTAAATTGTATTTATGTTGTTTTATCCTATGCTTTATTAAATTGTATTTATGTGGTTTTATCCTATGCTTTATTAAATTGTATTTATGTTGTTTTATCCTATGCTTTATTAAATTGTATTTATGTTTTTTTAACCTATGCTTTATTAAATTGTATTTATGTTGTTTTATCCTATGCTTTATTAAATTGGATTTATGTTGTTTTAACCCATGCTTTATTAAATTGTATTTATGTGGTTTTATCCTGTGCTTTATTAAATTGTATTTATGTTGTTTTATCCTATGCTTTATTAAATTGTATTTATGTTGTTTTATCCTATGCTTTATTAAATTGTATTTATTTTGTTTTATCCTATGCTTTAATAAATTGTATTTATGTTGTTTTGTCCTATGCTTTATTAAATTGTATTTATGTTATTTTAACCCATGCTTTATTAAATTGTATTTATGTTGTTTTATCCTATGCTTTATTAAATTGTACTTATGTTGTTTTATCCTATGCTTTATTAAATTGTATTTATGTTGTTTTATCCTATGCTTTATTAAATTGTATTTATGTTGTTTTATCCTATGCTTTATTAAAATGTATTTATGTTGTTTTATCCTATGCTTTATTAAATTGTATTTATGTTGTTTTATCCTATGCTTTATTAAACTGTATTTATGTTGTTTTATCCTATGCTTTATTAAATTGTATTTATGTTGTTTTATCCTATGCTTTATTAAATTGTATTTATGTTGTTTTAACCTATGCTTTATTAAATTGTATTTATGTTGTTTTATCCTATGCTTTATTAAATTGTATTTATGTTTTTTTAACCTATGCTTTATTAAATTGTATTTATGTTGTTTTATCCTATGCTTTATTAAATTGTATTTATGTGGTTTTATCCTATGCTTTATTAAATTGTATTTATGTTGTTTTATCCTATGCTTTATTAAATTGTATTGATGTTGTTTTAACCTATGCTTTATTAAATTGTATTTATGTTGTTTTATCCTATGCTTTATTAAATTGTATTTATGTTGTTTTATCCTATGCTTTATTAAATTGTATTTATGTTGTTTTAACCTATGCTTTATTAAATTGTATTTATGTTGTTTTATCCTATGCTTTATTAAATTGTATTTATGTGGTTTTATCCTATGCTTTATTAAATTGTATTTATGTTGTTTTATCCTATGCTTTATTAAATTGTATTGATGTTGTTTTAACCTATGCTTTATTAAATTGTATTTATGTTGCTTTATTAAATTGTATTTCTGTTGTTTTATCGTATGCTTTATTAAATTGTATTATGTTGTTTTATCGTATGCTTTATTAAATTGTATTTATGTTGTTTTATCCTATGCTTTATTAAATTGTGTTTATGTTGTTTTATACTATGCTTTATTAAATTGTATTTATGTTGTTTTAACCCATGCTTTATTAAATTGTATTTATGTTGTTTTATCCTATGCTTTATTAAATTGTATTTATGTTGTTTTATCCTATGCATTATTAAATTGTATTTATGTTGTTTTATCCTATGCTTTATTAAATTGTATTTATGTGGTTTTATCCTATGCTTTATTAAATTGTATTTATGTTGTTTTATCCTATGCGTTATTAAATTGTATTTATGTTGTTTTATCCTATGCTTTATTAAAATGTATTTATGTTGTTTTAACCCATGCTTTATTATATCGTGTTTATGTTGTTTTATCCTATGCTTTATTAAATTGTATTTATGTTGTTTTAACCTATGTTTTATTAAATTGTATTTATGTGGTTTCATCCTATGCTTTATTAAATTGTATTTATGTTGTTTTATCCTATGCTTTATTAAATTGTATTCATGTTGTTTTATCGTATGCTTTCTAAATTGTGTTTATGTTGTTTCATCCTATGCTTTATTAAATTGTATTTATGTTCTTTTATCCTATGCTTTATTAAATTGTATTTATGTTCTTTTATCCTATGCTTTATTAAATTGTATTTATGTTGTTTTATCCTATGCTTTATTAAATTGCATTTATGTTGTTTTATCCTATGCTTTATTAAATTGTATTTATGTTTTTTTAACCTATGCTTTATTAAATTGTATTTATGTTGTTTTATCCTATGCTTTATTAAATTGTATTTATGTGGTTTTATCCTATGCTTTATTAAATTGTATTTATGTTGTTTTATCCTATGCTTTATTAAATTGTATTTATGTTTTTTTAACCTATGCTTTATTAAATTGTATTTATGTTGTTTTATCCTATGCTTTATTAAATTGTATTTATGTTGTTTTAACCCATGCTTTATTAAATTGTATTTATGTGGTTTTATCCTGTGCTTTATTAAATTGTATTTATGTTGTTTTATCCTATGCTTTATTAAATTGTATTTATGTTGTTTTATCCTATGCTTTATTAAATTGTATTTATTTTGTTTTATCCTATGCTTTAATAAATTGTATTTATGTTGTTTTGTCCTATGCTTTATTAAATTGTATTTATGTTATTTTAACCCATGCTTTATTAAATTGTATTTATGTTGTTTTATCCTATGCTTTATTAAATTGTACTTATGTTGTTTTATCCTATGCTTTATTAAATTGTATTTATGTTGTTTTATCCTATGCTTTATTAAATTGTATTTATGTTGTTTTATCCTATGCTTTATTAAAATGTATTTATGTTGTTTTATCCTATGCTTTATTAAATTGTATTTATGTTGTTTTATCCTATGCTTTATTAAATTGTATTTATGTTGTTTTATCCTATGCTTTATTAAATTGTATTTATGTTGTTTTAACCTATGCTTTATTAAATTGTATTTATGTTGTTTTATCCTATGCTTTATTAAATTGTATTTATGTTTTTTTAACCTATGCTTTATTAAATTGTATTTATGTTGTTTTATCCTATGCTTTATTAAATTGTATTTATGTGGTTTTATCCTATGCTTTATTAAATTGTATTTATGTTGTTTTATCCTATGCTTTATTAAATTGTATTGATGTTGTTTTAACCTATGCTTTATTAAATTGTATTTATGTTGTTTTATCCTATGCTTTATTAAATTGTATTTATGTTGTTTTAGCCTATGCTTTATTAAATTGTATTTATGTTGTTTTAGCCTATGCTTTATTAAATTGTATTTATGTTGTTTTATAGTATGATTTATTAAATTGTATTTATGTTGCTTTATCCTATGCTTTATTAAATTGTATTTATGTTGTTTTATCCTATGCTTTATTAAATTGTATTTATGTTGTTTCGTCCTATGCTTTATTAAATTGTATTTATGTTGTTTTAACCCATGCTTTATTAAATTGTATTTATGTTGTTTTATCCTATGCTTTATTAAATTGTATTTATGTTGTTTTATCCTATGCTTTATTAAATTGTATTTATGTTGTTTTGTCCTATGCTTTATTAAATTGTATTTATGTTGTTTTATCCTATGCTTTATTAAATTGTATTTATGTTGTTTTATCGTATGCTTTATTAAAATGTATTTATGTTGTTTTATCCTATGCTTTATTAAATTGTATTTATGTTGTTTTATCCTATGCTTTATTAAATTGTATTTATGTTGTTTTATCCTATGCTTTATTAAATTGTATTCATGTTGTTTTATCGTATGCTTTATTAAATTGTGTTTATGTTGTTTCATCCTATGCTTTATTAAATTGTATTTATGTTCTTTTATCCTATGCTTTATTAAATTGTATTTATGTTCTTTTATCCTATGCTTTATTAAATTGTATTTATGTTGTTTTATCCTATGCTTTATTAAATTGTATTTATGTTGTTTTATCCTATGCTTTATTAAATTGTATTTATGTTTTTTTAACCTATGCTTTATTAAATTGTATTTATGTTGTTTTATCCTATGCTTTATTAAATTGTATTTATGTGGTTTTATCCTATGCTTTATTAAATTGTATTTATGTTGTTTTATCCTATGCTTTATTAAATTGTATTTATGTTTTTTTAACCTATGCTTTATTAAATTGTATTTATGTTGTTTTATCCTATGCTTTATTAAATTGTATTTATGTTGTTTTAACCCATGCTTTATTAAATTGTATTTATGTGGTTTTATCCTGTGCTTTATTAAATTGTATTTATGTTGTTTTATCCTATGCTTTATTAAATTGTATTTATGTTGTTTTATCCTATGCTTTATTAAATTGTATTTATTTTGTTTTATCCTATGCTTTAATAAATTGTATTTATGTTGTTTTGTCCTATGCTTTATTAAATTGTATTTATGTTATTTTAACCCATGCTTTATTAAATTGTATTTATGTTGTTTTATCCTATGCTTTATTAAATTGTACTTATGTTGTTTTATCCTATGCTTTATTAAATTGTATTTATGTTGTTTTATCCTATGCTTTATTAAATTGTATTTATGTTGTTTTATCCTATGCTTTATTAAAATGTATTTATGTTGTTTTATCCTATGCTTTATTAAATTGTATTTATGTTGTTTTATCCTATGCTTTATTAAACTGTATTTATGTTGTTTAATCATATGCTTTATTAAATTGTATTTATGTTGTTTAATCCTATGCTTTATTAAATTGTGTTTATGTTGTTTTATCCTATGCTTTATTAAATTGTATTTATGTTGTTTTAGCCTATGCTTTATTAAATTGTATTTATGTTGTTTTATCCTATGCTTTATTAAATTGTATGTATGTTGTTTTATCCTATGCTTTATTAAATTGTATTTATGTTGTTTTATCCTATGCTTTATTAAATTGTATTTATGTTGTTTTATCCTATGCTTTATTAAATTGTATTTATGTGGTTTTATCCTATGCTTTATTAAATTGTATTTATGTTGTTTTATCCTATGCTTTATTAAATTGTATTTATGTTTTTTTAACCTATGCTTTATTAAATTGTATTTATGTTGTTTTATCCTATGCTTTATTAAATTGTATTTATGTGGTTTTATCCTATGCTTTATTAAATTGTATTTATGTTGTTTTATCCTATGCTTTATTAAATTGTATTGATGTTGTTTTAACCTATGCTTTATTAAATTGTATTTATGTTGTTTTATCCTATGCTTTATTAAATTGTATTTATGTTGTTTTAGCCTATGCTTTATTAAATTATATTTATGTTGTTTTAGCCTATGCTTTATTAAATTGTATTTATGTTGTTTTATAGTATGATTTATTAAATTGTATTTATGTTGCTTTATCCTATGCTTTATTAAATTGTATTTATGTTGTTTTATCCTATGCTTTATTAAATTGTATTTATGTTGTTTCGTCCTATGCTTTATTAAATTGTATTTATGTTGTTTTAACCCATGCTTTATTAAATTGTATTTATGTTGTTTTATCCTATGCTTTATTAAATTTATTTATGTTGTTTTATCCTATGCTTTATTAAATTGTATTTATGTTGTTTTATCCTATGCTTTATTAAATTGTATTTATGTTGTTTTATCCTATGCTTTATTAAATTGTATTTATGTTGTTTTATCCTATGCTTAATTAAATTGTATTTATGTTGTTTTATCCTATGCTTTATTAAATTGTATTTATGTTGCTTTAACCTTTGCTTTATTAAATTGTATTTATGTTGTTTTATCCTATGCTTTATTGAATTGTATTTCTGTTGTTTTATCGTATGCTTTATTAAATTGTATTATGTTGTTTTATCGTATGCTTTATTAAATTGTATTTATGTTGTTTTATCCTATGCTTTATTAAATTGTGTTTATGTTGTTTTATACTATGCTTTATTAAATTGTATTTATGTTGTTTTAACCCATGCTTTATTAAATTGTATTTATGTTGTTTTATCCTATGCTTTATTAAATTGTATTTATGTTGTTTTATCCTATGCATTATTAAATTGTATTTATGTTGTTTTGTCCTATGCTTTATTAAATTGTATTTATGTTGTTTTAACCCATGCTTTATTAAATTGTATTTATGTTGTTTTATCCTATGCTTTATTAAATTGTATTTATGTTGTTTTATCCTATGCTTTATTAAATTGTATTTATGTTGTTTTATCCTATGCTTTATTAAATTGTATTTATGTTGTTTTATCCTATGCTTTATTAAATTGTATTTATGTTGTTTTATCCTATGCTTTATTAAATTGTATTTATGTGGTTTTATCCTATGCTTTATTAAATTGTATTTATGTTGTTTTATCCTATGCGTTATTAAATTGTATTTATGTTGTTTTATCCTATGCTTTATTAAAATGTATTTATGTTGTTTTAACCCATGCTTTATTATATCGTGTTTATGTTGTTTTATCCTATGCTTTATTAAATTGTATTTATGTTGTTTTAACCTATGTTTTATTAAATTGTATTTATGTGGTTTCATCCTATGCTTTATTAAATTGTATTTATGTTGTTTTATCCTATGCTTTATTAAATTGTATTCATGTTGTTTTATCGTATGCTTTATTAAATTGTGTTTATGTTGTTTCATCCTATGCTTTATTAAATTGTATTTATGTTCTTTTATCCTATGCTTTATTAAATTGTATTTATGTTCTTTTATCCTATGCTTTATTAAATTGTATTTATGTTCTTTTATCCTATGCTTTATTAAATTGTATTTATGTTGTTTTATCCTATGCTTTATTAAATTGTATTTATGTTGTTTTATCCTAAGCTTTATTAAATTGTATTTATGTTTTTTTAACCTATGCTTTATTAAATTGTATTTATGTTGTTTTATCCTATGCTTTATTAAATTGTATTTATGTGGTTTTATCCTATGCTTTATTAAATTGTATTTATGTTTTTTTAACCTATGCTTTATTAAATTGTATTTATGTTGTTTTATCCTATGCTTTATTAAATTGTATTTATGTTGTTTTAACCCATGCTTTATTAAATTGTATTTATGTGGTTTTATCCTGTGCTTTATTAAATTGTATTTATGTTGTTTTATCCTATGCTTTATTAAATTGTATTTATGTTGTTTTATCCTATGCTTTATTAAATTGTATTTATTTTGTTTTATCCTATGCTTTAATAAATTGTATTTATGTTGTTTTGTCCTATGCTTTATTAAATTGTATTTATGTTATTTTAACCCATGCTTTATTAAATTGTATTTATGTTGTTTTATCCTATGCTTTATTAAATTGTACTTATGTTGTTTTATCCTATGCTTTATTAAATTGTATTTATGTTGTTTTATCCTATGCTTTATTAAATTGTATTTATGTTGTTTTATCCTATGCTTTATTAAAATGTATTTATGTTGTTTTATCCTATGCTTTATTAAATTGTATTTATGTTGTTTTATCCTATGCTTTATTAAACTGTATTTATGTTGTTTAATCATATGCTTTATTAAATTGTATTTATGTTTTTTAATCCTATGCTTTATTAAATTGTGTTTATGTTGTTTTATCCTATGCTTTATTAAATTGTATTTATGTTGTTTTAGCCTATGCTTTATTAAATTGTATTTATGTTGTTTTATCCTATGCTTTATTAAATTGTATGTATGTTGTTTTATCCTATGCTTTATTAAATTGTATTTATGTTGTTTTATCCTATGCTTTATTAAATTGTATTTATGTTGTTTTATCCTATGCTTTATTAAATTGTATTTATGTTGTTTTAACCTATGCTTTATTAAATTGTATTTATGTTGTTTTATCCTATGCTTTATTAAATTGTATTTATGTTTTTTTAACCTATGCTTTATTAAATTGTATTTATGTTGTTTTATCCTATGCTTTATTATATTGTATTTATGTGGTTTTATCCTATGCTTTATTAAATTGTATTTATGTTGTTTTATCCTATGCTTTATTAAATTGTATTGATGTTGTTTTAACCTATGCTTTATTAAATTGTATTTATGTTGTTTTATCCTATGCTTTATTAAATTGTATTTATGTTGTTTTAGCCTATGCTTTATTAAATTGTATTTATGTTGTTTTAGCCTATGCTTTATTAAATTGTATTTTTGTTGTTTTATAGTATGATTTATTAAATTGTATTTATGTTGCTTTATCCTATGCTTTATTAAATTGTATTTATGTTGTTTTATCCTATGCTTTATTAAATTGTATTTATGTTGTTTCGTCCTATGCTTTATTAAATTGTATTTATGTTGTTTTAACCCATGCTTTATTAAATTGTATTTATGTTGTTTTATCCTATGCTTTATTAAATTGTATTTATGTTGTTTTATCCTATGCTTTATTAAATTGTATTTATGTTGTTTTGTCCTATGCTTTATTAAATTGTATTTATGTTGTTTTATCCTATGCTTTATTAAATTGTATTTATGTTGTTTTATCGTATGCTTTATTAAAATGTATTTATGTTGTTTTATCCTATGCTTTATTAAATTGTATTTATGTTGTTTTATCCTATGCTTTATTAAATTGTATTCATGTTGTTTTATCCTATGCTTTATTAAATTGTATTTATGTTGTTTTATCCTATGCTTTATTAAATTGTATTTATGTTCTTTTATCCTATGCTTTATTAAATTGTATGTATGTTGTTTTATCCTATGCTTTATTAAATTGTATTTATGTTGTTTTATCCTATGCTTTATTAAATTGTATTTATGTTGTTTTATCCTATGCTTTATTAAATTGTATTTATGTTGTTTTAACCTATGCTTTATTAAATTGTATTTATGTTGTTTTATCCTATGCTTTATTAAATTGTATTTATGTTTTTTTAACCTATGCTTTATTAAATTGTATTTATGTTGTTTTATCCTATGCTTTATTATATTGTATTTATGTGGTTTTATCCTATGCTTTATTAAATTGTATTTATGTTGTTTTATCCTATGCTTTATTAAATTGTATTGATGTTGTTTTAACCTATGCTTTATTAAATTGTATTTATGTTGTTTTATCCTATGCTTTATTAAATTGTATTTATGTTGTTTTAGCCTATGCTTTATTAAATTGTATTTATGTTGTTTTAGCCTATGCTTTATTAAATTGTATTTTTGTTGTTTTATAGTATGATTTATTAAATTGTATTTATGTTGCTTTATCCTATGCTTTATTAAATTGTATTTATGTTGTTTTATCCTATGCTTTATTAAATTGTATTTATGTTGTTTCGTCCTATGCTTTATTAAATTGTATTTATGTTGTTTTAACCCATGCTTTATTAAATTGTATTTATGTTGTTTTATCCTATGCTTTATTAAATTGTATTTATGTTGTTTTATCCTATGCTTTATTAAATTGTATTTATGTTGTTTTGTCCTATGCTTTATTAAATTGTATTTATGTTGTTTTATCCTATGCTTTATTAAATTGTATTTATGTTGTTTTATCGTATGCTTTATTAAAATGTATTTATGTTGTTTTATCCTATGCTTTATTAAATTGTATTTATGTTGTTTTATCCTATGCTTTATTAAATTGTATTCATGTTGTTTTATCCTATGCTTTATTAAATTGTATTTATGTTGTTTTATCCTATGCTTTATTAAATTGTATTTATGTTCTTTTATCCTATGCTTTATTAAATTGTATTTATGTTCTTTTATCCTATGCTTTATTAAATTGTATTTATGTTGTTTTATCCTATGCTTTATTAAATTGTATTTATGTTGTTTTATCCTATGCTTTATTAAATTGTATTTATGTTTTTTTAACCTATGCTTTATTAAATTGTATTTATGTTGTTTTATCCTATGCTTTATTAAATTGTATTTATGTGGTTTTATCCTATGCTTTATTAAATTGTATTTATGTTGTTTTATCCTATGCTTTATTAAATTGTATTTATGTTTTTTTAACCTATGCTTTATTAAATTGTATTTATGTTGTTTTATCCTATGCTTTATTAAATTGTATTTATGTTGTTTTAACCCATGCTTTATTAAATTGTATTTATGTGGTTTTATCCTGTGCTTTATTAAATTGTATTTATGTTGTTTTATCCTATGCTTTATTAAATTGTATTTATGTTGTTTTATCCTATGCTTTATTAAATTGTATTTATTTTGTTTTATCCTATGCTTTATTAAATTGTATTTATGTTGTTTTGTCCTATGCTTTATTAAATTGTATTTATGTTATTTTAACCCATGCTTTATTAAATTGTATTTATGTTGTTTTATCCTATGCTTTATTAAATTGTACTTATGTTGTTTTATCCTATGCTTTATTAAATTGTATTTATGTTGTTTTATCCTATGCTTTATTAAATTGTATTTATGTTGTTTTATCCTATGCTTTATTAAAATGTATTTATGTTGTTTTATCCTATGCTTTATTAAATTGTATTTATGTTGTTTTATCCTATGCTTTATTAAACTGTATTTATGTTGTTTAATCATATGCTTTATTAAATTGTATTTATGTTGTTTAATCCTATGCTTTATTAAATTGTGTTTATGTTGTTTTATCCTATGCTTTATTAAATTGTATTTATGTTGTTTTAGCCTATGCTTTATTAAATTGTATTTATGTTGTTTTATCCTATGCTTTATTAA
Source organism: Phyllobates terribilis (assembly GCF_046119375.1). Lineage (NCBI taxonomy): Eukaryota > Metazoa > Chordata > Amphibia > Anura > Dendrobatidae > Phyllobates > Phyllobates terribilis. The sequence goes on from NW_027362763.1 coordinate 820,658,379, forward strand.
ATTGTATGTATGTTGTTTTATCCTATGCTTTATTAAATTGTATTTATGTTGTTTTATCCTATGCTTTATTAAATTGTATTTATGTTGTTTTATCCTATGCTTTATTAAATTGTATTTATGTGGTTTTATCCTATGCTTTATTAAATTGTATTTATGTTGTTTTATCCTATGCTTTATTAAATTGTATTTATGTTTTTTTAACCTATGCTTTATTAAATTGTATTTATGTTGTTTTATCCTATGCTTTATTAAATTGTATTTATGTGGTTTTATCCTATGCTTTATTAAATTGTATTTATGTTGTTTTATCCTATGCTTTATTAAATTGTATTGATGTTGTTTTAACCTATGCTTTATTAAATTGTATTTATGTTGTTTTATCCTATGCTTTATTAAATTGTATTTATGTTGTTTTAGCCTATGCTTTATTAAATTATATTTATGTTGTTTTAGCCTATGCTTTATTAAATTGTATTTATGTTGTTTTATAGTATGATTTATTAAATTGTATTTATGTTGCTTTATCCTATGCTTTATTAAATTGTATTTATGTTGTTTTATCCTATGCTTTATTAAATTGTATTTATGTTGTTTCGTCCTATGCTTTATTAAATTGTATTTATGTTGTTTTAACCCATGCTTTATTAAATTGTATTTATGTTGTTTTATCCTATGCTTTATTAAATTTATTTATGTTGTTTTATCCTATGCTTTATTAAATTGTATTTATGTTGTTTTATCCTATGCTTTATTAAATTGTATTTATGTTGTTTTATCCTATGCTTTATTAAATTGTATTTATGTTGTTTTATCCTATGCTTAATTAAATTGTATTTATGTTGTTTTATCCTATGCTTTATTAAATTGTATTTATGTTGCTTTAACCTTTGCTTTATTAAATTGTATTTATGTTGTTTTATCCTATGCTTTATTGAATTGTATTTCTGTTGTTTTATCGTATGCTTTATTAAATTGTATTATGTTGTTTTATCGTATGCTTTATTAAATTGTATTTATGTTGTTTTATCCTATGCTTTATTAAATTGTGTTTATGTTGTTTTATACTATGCTTTATTAAATTGTATTTATGTTGTTTTAACCCATGCTTTATTAAATTGTATTTATGTTGTTTTATCCTATGCTTTATTAAATTGTATTTATGTTGTTTTATCCTATGCATTATTAAATTGTATTTATGTTGTTTTGTCCTATGCTTTATTAAATTGTATTTATGTTGTTTTAACCCATGCTTTATTAAATTGTATTTATGTTGTTTTATCCTATGCTTTATTAAATTGTATTTATGTTGTTTTATCCTATGCTTTATTAAATTGTATTTATGTTGTTTTATCCTATGCTTTATTAAATTGTATTTATGTTGTTTTATCCTATGCTTTATTAAATTGTATTTATGTTGTTTTATCCTATGCTTTATTAAATTGTATTTATGTGGTTTTATCCTATGCTTTATTAAATTGTATTTATGTTGTTTTATCCTATGCGTTATTAAATTGTATTTATGTTGTTTTATCCTATGCTTTATTAAAATGTATTTATGTTGTTTTAACCCATGCTTTATTATATCGTGTTTATGTTGTTTTATCCTATGCTTTATTAAATTGTATTTATGTTGTTTTAACCTATGTTTTATTAAATTGTATTTATGTGGTTTCATCCTATGCTTTATTAAATTGTATTTATGTTGTTTTATCCTATGCTTTATTAAATTGTATTCATGTTGTTTTATCGTATGCTTTATTAAATTGTGTTTATGTTGTTTCATCCTATGCTTTATTAAATTGTATTTATGTTCTTTTATCCTATGCTTTATTAAATTGTATTTATGTTCTTTTATCCTATGCTTTATTAAATTGTATTTATGTTCTTTTATCCTATGCTTTATTAAATTGTATTTATGTTGTTTTATCCTATGCTTTATTAAATTGTATTTATGTTGTTTTATCCTAAGCTTTATTAAATTGTATTTATGTTTTTTTAACCTATGCTTTATTAAATTGTATTTATGTTGTTTTATCCTATGCTTTATTAAATTGTATTTATGTGGTTTTATCCTATGCTTTATTAAATTGTATTTATGTTTTTTTAACCTATGCTTTATTAAATTGTATTTATGTTGTTTTATCCTATGCTTTATTAAATTGTATTTATGTTGTTTTAACCCATGCTTTATTAAATTGTATTTATGTGGTTTTATCCTGTGCTTTATTAAATTGTATTTATGTTGTTTTATCCTATGCTTTATTAAATTGTATTTATGTTGTTTTATCCTATGCTTTATTAAATTGTATTTATTTTGTTTTATCCTATGCTTTAATAAATTGTATTTATGTTGTTTTGTCCTATGCTTTATTAAATTGTATTTATGTTATTTTAACCCATGCTTTATTAAATTGTATTTATGTTGTTTTATCCTATGCTTTATTAAATTGTACTTATGTTGTTTTATCCTATGCTTTATTAAATTGTATTTATGTTGTTTTATCCTATGCTTTATTAAATTGTATTTATGTTGTTTTATCCTATGCTTTATTAAAATGTATTTATGTTGTTTTATCCTATGCTTTATTAAATTGTATTTATGTTGTTTTATCCTATGCTTTATTAAACTGTATTTATGTTGTTTAATCATATGCTTTATTAAATTGTATTTATGTTTTTTAATCCTATGCTTTATTAAATTGTGTTTATGTTGTTTTATCCTATGCTTTATTAAATTGTATTTATGTTGTTTTAGCCTATGCTTTATTAAATTGTATTTATGTTGTTTTATCCTATGCTTTATTAAATTGTATGTATGTTGTTTTATCCTATGCTTTATTAAATTGTATTTATGTTGTTTTATCCTATGCTTTATTAAATTGTATTTATGTTGTTTTATCCTATGCTTTATTAAATTGTATTTATGTTGTTTTAACCTATGCTTTATTAAATTGTATTTATGTTGTTTTATCCTATGCTTTATTAAATTGTATTTATGTTTTTTTAACCTATGCTTTATTAAATTGTATTTATGTTGTTTTATCCTATGCTTTATTATATTGTATTTATGTGGTTTTATCCTATGCTTTATTAAATTGTATTTATGTTGTTTTATCCTATGCTTTATTAAATTGTATTGATGTTGTTTTAACCTATGCTTTATTAAATTGTATTTATGTTGTTTTATCCTATGCTTTATTAAATTGTATTTATGTTGTTTTAGCCTATGCTTTATTAAATTGTATTTATGTTGTTTTAGCCTATGCTTTATTAAATTGTATTTTTGTTGTTTTATAGTATGATTTATTAAATTGTATTTATGTTGCTTTATCCTATGCTTTATTAAATTGTATTTATGTTGTTTTATCCTATGCTTTATTAAATTGTATTTATGTTGTTTCGTCCTATGCTTTATTAAATTGTATTTATGTTGTTTTAACCCATGCTTTATTAAATTGTATTTATGTTGTTTTATCCTATGCTTTATTAAATTGTATTTATGTTGTTTTATCCTATGCTTTATTAAATTGTATTTATGTTGTTTTGTCCTATGCTTTATTAAATTGTATTTATGTTGTTTTATCCTATGCTTTATTAAATTGTATTTATGTTGTTTTATCGTATGCTTTATTAAAATGTATTTATGTTGTTTTATCCTATGCTTTATTAAATTGTATTTATGTTGTTTTATCCTATGCTTTATTAAATTGTATTCATGTTGTTTTATCCTATGCTTTATTAAATTGTATTTATGTTGTTTTATCCTATGCTTTATTAAATTGTATTTATGTTGTTTTTTCCTATGCTTAATTAAATTGTATTTATGTTGTTTTATCCTATGCTTTATTAAATTGTATTTATGTTGCTTTAACCTTTGCTTTATTAAATTGTATTTATGTTGTTTTATCCTATGCTTTATTAAATTGTATTTCTGTTGTTTTATCGTATGCTTTATTAAATTGTATTATGTTGTTTTATCGTATGCTTTATTAAATTGTATTTATGTTGTTTTATCCTATGCTTTATTAAATTGTGTTTATGTTGTTTTATACTATGCTTTATTAAATTGTATTTATGTTGTTTTAACCCATGCTTTATTAAATTGTATTTATGTTGTTTTATCCTATGCTTTATTAAATTGTATTTATGTTGTTTTATCCTATGCATTATTAAATTGTATTTATGTTGTTTTGTCCTATGCTTTATTAAATTGTATTTATGTTGTTTTAACCCATGCTTTATTAAATTGTATTTATGTTGTTTTATCCTATGCTTTATTAAATTGTATTTATGTTGTTTTATCCTATGCTTTATTAAATTGTATTTATGTTGTTTTATCCTATGCTTTATTAAATTGTATTTATGTTGTTTTATCCTATGCTTTATTAAATTGTATTTATGTTGTTTTATCCTATGCTTTATTAAATTGTATTTATGTGGTTTTATCCTATGCTTTATTAAATTGTATTTATGTTGTTTTATCCTATGCGTTATTAAATTGTATTTATGTTGTTTTATCCTATGCTTTATTAAAATGTATTTATGTTGTTTTAACCCATGCTTTATTATATCGTGTTTATGTTGTTTTATCCTATGCTTTATTAAATTGTATTTATGTTGTTTTAACCTATGTTTTATTAAATTGTATTTATGTGGTTTCATCCTATGCTTTATTAAATTGTATTTATGTTGTTTTATCCTATGCTTTATTAAATTGTATTCATGTTGTTTTATCGTATGCTTTATTAAATTGTGTTTATGTTGTTTCATCCTATGCTTTATTAAATTGTATTTATGTTCTTTTATCCTATGCTTTATTAAATTGTATTTATGTTCTTTTATCCTATGCTTTATTAAATTGTATTTATGTTCTTTTATCCTATGCTTTATTAAATTGTATTTATGTTGTTTTATCCTATGCTTTATTAAATTGTATTTATGTTGTTTTATCCTAAGCTTTATTAAATTGTATTTATGTTTTTTTAACCTATGCTTTATTAAATTGTATTTATGTTGTTTTATCCTATGCTTTATTAAATTGTATTTATGTTGTTTTATCCTATGCTTTATTAAATTGTATTTATGTGGTTTTATCCTATGCTTTATTAAATTGTATTGATGTTGTTTTAACCTATGCTTTATTAAATTGTATTTATGTTGTTTTATCCTATGCTTTATTAAATTGTATTTATGTTGTTTTAGCCTATGCTTTATTAAATTATATTTATGTTGTTTTAGCCTATGCTTTATTAAATTGTATTTATGTTGTTTTATAGTATGATTTATTAAATTGTATTTATGTTGTTTTATCCTATGCTTAATTAAATTGTATTTATGTTGTTTTATCCTATGCTTTATTAAATTGTATTTATGTTGCTTTAACCTTTGCTTTATTAAATTGTATTTATGTTGTTTTATCCTATGCTTTATTAAATTGTATTTCTGTTGTTTTATCGTATGCTTTATTAAATTGTATTATGTTGTTTTATCGTATGCTTTATTAAATTGTATTTATGTTGTTTTATCCTATGCTTAATTAAATTGTATTTATGTTGTTTTATCCTATGCTTTATTAAATTGTATTTATGTTGCTTTAACCTTTGCTTTATTAAATTGTATTTATGTTGTTTTATCCTATGCTTTATTAAATTGTATTTCTGTTGTTTTATCGTATGCTTTATTAAATTGTATTATGTTGTTTTATCGTATGCTTTATTAAATTGTATTTATGTTGTTTTATCCTATGCTTTATTAAATTGTGTTTATGTTGTTTTATACTATGCTTTATTAAATTGTATTTATGTTGTTTTAACCCATGCTTTATTAAATTGTATTTATGTTGTTTTATCCTATGCTTTATTAAATTGTATTTATGTTGTTTTATCCTATGCATTATTAAATTGTATTTATGTTGTTTTGTCCTATGCTTTATTAAATTGTATTTATGTTGTTTTAACCCATGCTTTATTAAATTGTATTTATGTTGTTTTATCCTATGCTTTATTAAATTGTATTTATGTTGTTTTATCCTATGCTTTATTAAATTGTATTTATGTTGTTTTATCCTATGCTTTATTAAATTGTATTTATGTTGTTTTATCCTATGCTTTATTAAATTGTATTTATGTTGTTTTATCCTATGCTTTATTAAATTGTATTTATGTGGTTTTATCCTATGCTTTATTAAATTGTATTTATGTTGTTTTATCCTATGCGTTATTAAATTGTATTTATGTTGTTTTATCCTATGCTTTATTAAAATGTATTTATGTTGTTTTAACCCATGCTTTATTATATCGTGTTTATGTTGTTTTATCCTATGCTTTATTAAATTGTATTTATGTTGTTTTAACCTATGTTTTATTAAATTGTATTTATGTGGTTTCATCCTATGCTTTATTAAATTGTATTTATGTTGTTTTATCCTATGCTTTATTAAATTGTATTCATGTTGTTTTATCGTATGCTTTATTAAATTGTGTTTATGTTGTTTCATCCTATGCTTTATTAAATTGTATTTATGTTCTTTTATCCTATGCTTTATTAAATTGTATTTATGTTCTTTTATCCTATGCTTTATTAAATTGTATTTATGTTCTTTTATCCTATGCTTTATTAAATTGTATTTATGTTGTTTTATCCTATGCTTTATTAAATTGTATTTATGTTGTTTTATCCTAAGCTTTATTAAATTGTATTTATGTTTTTTTAACCTATGCTTTATTAAATTGTATTTATGTTGTTTTATCCTATGCTTTATTAAATTGTATTTATGTGGTTTTATCCTATGCTTTATTAAATTGTATTTATGTTTTTTTAACCTATGCTTTATTAAATTGTATTTATGTTGTTTTATCCTATGCTTTATTAAATTGTATTTATGTTGTTTTAACCCATGCTTTATTAAATTGTATTTATGTGGTTTTATCCTGTGCTTTATTAAATTGTATTTATGTTGTTTTATCCTATGCTTTATTAAATTGTATTTATGTTGTTTTATCCTATGCTTTATTAAATTGTATTTATTTTGTTTTATCCTATGCTTTAATAAATTGTATTTATGTTGTTTTGTCCTATGCTTTATTAAATTGTATTTATGTTATTTTAACCCATGCTTTATTAAATTGTATTTATGTTGTTTTATCCTATGCTTTATTAAATTGTACTTATGTTGTTTTATCCTATGCTTTATTAAATTGTATTTATGTTGTTTTATCCTATGCTTTATTAAATTGTATTTATGTTGTTTTATCCTATGCTTTATTAAAATGTATTTATGTTGTTTTATCCTATGCTTTATTAAATTGTATTTATGTTGTTTTATCCTATGCTTTATTAAACTGTATTTATGTTGTTTAATCATATGCTTTATTAAATTGTATTTATGTTGTTTAATCCTATGCTTTATTAAATTGTGTTTATGTTGTTTTATCCTATGCTTTATTAAATTGTATTTATGTTGTTTTAGCCTATGCTTTATTAAATTGTATTTATGTTGTTTTATCCTATGCTTTATTAAATTGTATGTATGTTGTTTTATCCTATGCTTTATTAAATTGTATTTATGTTGTTTTATCCTATGCTTTATTAAATTGTATTTATGTTGTTTTATCCTATGCTTTATTAAATTGTATTTATGTTGTTTTAACCTATGCTTTATTAAATTGTATTTATGTTGTTTTATCCTATGCTTTATTAAATTGTATTTATGTTTTTTTAACCTATGCTTTATTAAATTGTATTTATGTTGTTTTATCCTATGCTTTATTATATTGTATTTATGTGGTTTTATCCTATGCTTTATTAAATTGTATTTATGTTGTTTTATCCTATGCTTTATTAAATTGTATTGATGTTGTTTTAACCTATGCTTTATTAAATTGTATTTATGTTGTTTTATCCTATGCTTTATTAAATTGTATTTATGTTGTTTTAGCCTATGCTTTATTAAATTGTATTTATGTTGTTTTAGCCTATGCTTTATTAAATTGTATTTATGTTGTTTTATAGTATGATTTATTAAATTGTATTTATGTTGCTTTATCCTATGCTTTATTAAATTGTATTTATGTTGTTTTATCCTATACTTTATTAAATTGTATTTATGTTGTTTCGTCCTATGCTTTATTAAATTGTATTTATGTTGTTTTAACCCATGCTTTATTAAATTGTATTTATGTTGTTTTATCCTATGCTTTATTAAATTGTATTTATGTTGTTTTATCCTATGCTTTATTAAATTGTATTTATGTTGTTTTGTCCTATGCTTTATTAAATTGTATTTATGTTGTTTTATCCTATGCTTTATTAAATTGTATTTATGTTGTTTTATCGTATGCTTTATTAAAATGTATTTATGTTGTTTTATCCTATGCTTTATTAAATTGTATTTATGTTGTTTTATCCTATGCTTTATTAAATTGTATTCATGTTGTTTTATCCTATGCTTTATTAAATTGTATTTATGTTGTTTTATCCTATGCTTTATTAAATTGTATTTATGTTGTTTTATCCTATGCTTAATTAAATTGTATTTATGTTGTTTTATCCTATGCTTTATTAAATTGTATTTATGTTGCTTTAACCTTTGCTTTATTAAATTGTATTTATGTTGTTTTATCCTATGCTTTATTAAATTGTATTTCTGTTGTTTTATCGTATGCTTTATTAAATTGTATTATGTTGTTTTATCGTATGCTTTATTAAATTGTATTTATGTTGTTTTATCCTATGCTTTATTAAATTGTGTTTATGTTGTTTTATACTATGCTTTATTAAATTGTATTTATGTTGTTTTAACCCATGCTTTATTAAATTGTATTTATGTTGTTTTATCCTATGCTTTATTAAATTGTATTTATGTTGTTTTATCCTATGCATATTAAATTGTATTTATGTTGTTTTGTCCTATGCTTTATTAAATTGTATTTATGTTGTTTTAACCCATGCTTTATTAAATTGTATTTATGTTGTTTTATCCTATGCTTTATTAAATTGTATTTATGTTGTTTTATCCTATGCTTTATTAAATTGTATTTATGTTGTTTTATCCTATGCTTTATTAAATTGTATTTATGTTGTTTTATCCTATGCTTTATTAAATTGTATTTATGTTGTTTTATCCTATGCTTTATTAAATTGTATTTATGTGGTTTTATCCTATGCTTTATTAAATTGTATTTATGTTGTTTTATCCTATGCGTTATTAAATTGTATTTATGTTGTTTTATCCTATGCTTTATTAAAATGTATTTATGTTGTTTTAACCCATGCTTTATTATATCGTGTTTATGTTGTTTTATCCTATGCTTTATTAAATTGTATTTATGTTGTTTTAACCTATGTTTTATTAAATTGTATTTATGTGGTTTCATCCTATGCTTTATTAAATTGTATTTATGTTGTTTTATCCTATGCTTTATTAAATTGTATTCATGTTGTTTTATCGTATGCTTTATTAAATTGTGTTTATGTTGTTTCATCCTATGCTTTATTAAATTGTATTTATGTTCTTTTATCCTATGCTTTATTAAATTGTATTTATGTTCTTTTATCCTATGCTTTATTAAATTGTATTTATGTTCTTTTATCCTATGCTTTATTAAATTGTATTTATGTTGTTTTATCCTATGCTTTATTAAATTGTATTTATGTTGTTTTATCCTAAGCTTTATTAAATTGTATTTATGTTTTTTTAACCTATGCTTTATTAAATTGTATTTATGTTGTTTTATCCTATGCTTTATTAAATTGTATTTATGTGGTTTTATCCTATGCTTTATTAAATTGTATTTATGTTGTTTTATCCTATGCTTTATTAAATTGTATTGATGTTGTTTTAACCTATGCTTTATTAAATTGTATTTATGTTGTTTTATCCTATGCTTTATTAAATTGTGTTTATGTTGTTTTAGCCTATGCTTTATTAAATTGTATTTATGTTGTTTTAGCCTATGCTTTATTAAATTGTATTTATGTTGTTTTATAGTATGCTTTATTAAATTGTATTTATGTTGCTTTATCCTATGCTTTATTAAATTGTATTTATGTTGTTTTATCCTATGCTTTATTAAATTGTATTTATGTTGTTTCGTCCTATGCTTTATTAAATTGTATTTATGTTGTTTTAACCCATGCTTTATTAAATTTTATTTATGTTGTTTTATCCTATGCTTTATTAAATTGTATTTATGTTGTTTTATCCTATGCTTTATTGAATTGTATTTATGTTGTTTTATCCTATGCTTAATTAAATTGTATTTATGTTGTTTTATCCTATGCTTTATTAAATTGTATTTATGTTGCTTTAACCTTTGCTTTATTAAATTGTATTTATGTTGTTTTATCCTATGCTTTATTAAATTGTATTTCTGTTGTTTTATCGTATGCTTTATTAAATTGTATTATGTTGTTTTATCGTATGCTTTATTAAATTGTGTTTATGTTGTTTTATCCTATGCTTTATTAAATTGTGTTTATGTTGTTTTATACTATGCTTTATTAAATTGTATTTATGTTGTTTTAACCCATGCTTTATTAAATTGTATTTATGTTGTTTTATCCTATGCTTTATTAAATTGTATTTATGTTGTTTTATCCTATGCATTATTAAATTGTATTTATGTTGTTTTGTCCTATGCTTTATTAAATTGTATTTATGTTGTTTTAACCCATGCTTTATTAAATTGTATTTATGTTGTTTTATCCTATGCTTTATTAAATTGTATTTATGTTGTTTTATCCTATGCTTTATTAAATTGTATTTATGTTGTTTTATCCTATGCTTTATTAAATTGTATTTATGTTGTTTTATCCTATGCTTTATTAAATTGTATTTATGTGGTTTTATCCTATGCTTTATTAAATTGTATTTATGTTGTTTTATCCTATGCGTTATTAAATTGTATTTATGTTGTTTTATCCTATGCTTTATTAAAATGTATTTATGTTGTTTTAACCCATGCTTTATTATATCGTGTTTATGTTGTTTTATCCTATGCTTTATTAAATTGTATTTATGTTGTTTTAACCTATGTTTTATTAAATTGTATTTATGTGGTTTCATCCTATGCTTTATTAAATTGTATTTATGTTGTTTTATCCTATGCTTTATTAAATTGTATTCATGTTGTTTTATCGTATGCTTTATTAAATTGTGTTTATGTTGTTTCATCCTATGCTTTATTAAATTGTATTTATGTTCTTTTATCCTATGCTTTATTAAATTGTATTTATGTTCTTTTATCCTATGCTTTATTAAATTGTATTTATGTTCTTTTATCCTATGCTTTATTAAATTGTATTTATGTTGTTTTATCCTATGCTTTATTAAATTGTATTTATGTTGTTTTATCCTAAGCTTTATTAAATTGTATTTATGTTTTTTTAACCTATGCTTTATTAAATTGTATTTATGTTGTTTTATCCTATGCTTTATTAAATTGTATTTATGTGGTTTTATCCTATGCTTTATTAAATTGTATTTATGTTGTTTTATCCTATGCTTTATTAAATTGTATTGATGTTGTTTTAACCTATGCTTTATTAAATTGTATTTATGTTGTTTTATCCTATGCTTTATTAAATTGTGTTTATGTTGTTTTAGCCTATGCTTTATTAAATTGTATTTATGTTGTTTTAGCCTATGCTTTATTAAATTGTATTTATGTTGTTTTATAGTATGCTTTATTAAATTGTATTTATGTTGCTTTATCCTATGCTTTATTAAATTGTATTTATGTTGTTTTATCCTATGCTTTATTAAATTGTATTTATGTTGTTTCGTCCTATGCTTTATTAAATTGTATTTATGTTGTTTTAACCCATGCTTTATTAAATTGTATTTATGTTGTTTTATCCTATGCTTTATTAAATTGTATTTATGTTGTTTTATCCTATGCTTTATTAAATTGTATTTATGTTGTTTTGTCCTATGCTTTATTAAATTGTATTTATGTTGTTTTATCCTATGCTTTATTAAATTGTATTTATGTTGTTTTATCGTATGCTTTATTAAAATGTATTTATGTTGTTTTATCCTAGGCTTTATTAAATTGTATTTATGTTGTTTTATCCTATGCTTTATTAAATTGTATTTATGTTGTTTTATCGTATGCTTTATTAAAATGTATTTATGTTGTTTTATCCTAGGCTTTATTAAATTGTATTTATGTTGTTTTATCCTATGCTTTATTAAATTGTATTTATGTTGTTTTATCCTATGCTTTATTAAATTGTATTTATGTTGTTTTATCCTATGCTTTATTAAATTGTATTTATGTTGTTTTATCCTATGCTTTATTAAATTGTATTTTTGTTGTTTTATCCTATGCTTTATTAAATTGTATTTATGTTGTTTTATCCTATGCTTTATTAAGTTGTATTTATGTTGTTTTATCCTATGCTTTATTAAATTGTATTTATGTTGTTTTATCCTATGCTTTATTAAATTGTATTTATGTTGTTTTATCCTATGCTTTATTAAATTGTATTTATGTGGTTTTATCCTATGCTTTATTAAATTGTATTTATGTTGTTTTATCCTATGCGTTATTAAATTGTATTTATGTTGTTTTATCCTATGCTTTATTAAAATGTATTTATGTTGTTTTAACCCATGCTTTATTATATCTTGTTTATGTTGTTTTATCCTATGCTTTATTAAATTGTATTTATGTTGTTTTAACCTATGTTTTATTAAATTGTATTTATGTGGTTTCATCCTATGCTTTATTAAATTGTATTTATGTTGTTTTATCCTATGCTTTATTAAATTGTATTCATGTTGTTTTATCGTATGCTTTATTAAATTGTGTTTATGTTGTTTCATCCTATGCTTTATTAAATTGTATTTATGTTCTTTTATCCTATGCTTTATTAAATTGTATTTATGTTCTTTTATCCTATGCTTTATTAAATTGTATTTATGTTCTTTTATCCTATGCTTTATTAAATTGTATTTATGTTGTTTTATCCTATGCTTTATTAAATTGTATTTATGTTGTTTTATCCTAAGCTTCATTAAATTGTATTTATGTTTTTTTAACCTATGCTTTATTAAATTGTATTTATGTTGTTTTATCCTATGCTTTATTAAATTGTATTTATGTGGTTTTATCCTATGCTTTATTAAATTGTATTTATGTTGTTTTATCCTATGCTTTATTAAATTGTATTGATGTTGTTTTAACCTATGCTTTATTAAATTGTATTTATGTTGTTTTATCCTATGCTTTATTAAATTGTGTTATGTTGTTTTAGCCTATGCTTTATTAAATTATATTTATGTTGTTTTAGCCTATGCTTTATTAAATTGTATTTATGTTGTTTTATAGTATGCTTTATTAAATTTTATTTATGTTGCTTTATCCTATGCTTTATTAAATTGTATTTATGTTGTTTTATCCTATGCTTTATTAAATTGTATTTATGTTGTTTCGTCCTATGCTTTATTAAATTGTATTTATGTTGTTTTAACCCATGCTTTATTAAATTGTATTTATGTTGTTTTATCCTATGCTTTATTAAATTGTATTTATGTTGTTTTATCCTATGCTTTATTAAATTGTATTTATGTTGTTTTGTCCTATGCTTTATTAAATTGTATTTATGTTGTTTTATCCTATGCTTTATTAAATTGTATTTATGTTGTTTTATCGTATGCTTTATTAAAATGTATTTATGTTGTTTTATCCTAGGCTTTATTAAATTGTATTTATGTTGTTTTATCCTATGCTTTATTAAATTGTATTTATGTTGTTTTATCGTATGCTTTATTAAAATGTATTTATGTTGTTTTATCCTAGGCTTTATTAAATTGTATTTATGTTGTTTTATCCTATGCTTTATTAAATTGTATTTATGTTGTTTTATCCTATGCTTTATTAAATTGTATTTATGTTGTTTTATCCTATGCTTTATTAAATTGTATTTATGTTGTTTTATCCTATGCTTTATTAAATTGTATTTTTGTTGTTTTATCCTATGCTTTATTAAATTGTATTTATGTTGTTTTATCCTATGCTTTATTAAATTGTATTGATGTTGTTTTAACCTATGCTTTATTAAATTGTATTTATGTTGTTTTATCCTATGCTTTATTAAATTGTATTTATGTTGTTTTAGCCTATGCTTTATTAAATTGTATTTATGTTGTTTTATCCTATGCTTTATTAAATTGTATTTATGTTGTTTTATACTATGCTTTATTAAATTGTATTTATGTTGCTTTATCCTATGCTTTATTAAATTGTATTTATGTTGTTTTATCCTATGCTTTATTAAATTGTATTTATGTTGTTTCGTCCTATGCTTTATTAAATTGTATTTATGTTGTTTTAACCCATGCTTTATTAAATTGTATTTATGTTGTTTTATCCTATGCTTTATTAAATTGTATTTATGTTGTTTTATCCTATGCTTTATTAAATTGTATTTATGTTGTTTTATCCTATACTTTATTAAATTGTATTTATGTTGTTTTATCCTATGCTTTATTAAATTGTATTTATGTTGTTTTATCCTATGCTTTATTAAATTGTATTTATGTTGTTTTATCCTATGCTTTATTAAATTGTGTTTATGTTGTTTTATCCTATGCTTTATTAAATTGTGTTTATGTTGTTTTATCCTATGCTTTATTAAATTGTATTGATGTTGTTTTATCCTATGCTTTATTAAATTGTATTTATGCTGTTTTGTCCTATGCTTTAATAAATTGTATTTATGTTGTTTTAACCCATGCTTCATTAAATTGTATTTATGTTGTTTTATCTTATGCTTTATTAAATTGTATTTATGTTGTTTTTTCCTATGCTTTATTAAATTGTATTTATGTTGTTTTAACCTATGCTTTATTAAATTGCATTTATGTTGTTTTATCTTATGCTTTATTAAATTGTATTATGTTGTTTTATCGTATGCTTTATTAAATTGTATTTATGTGGTTTTATCCTATGCTTTATTAAATTGTATTTATGTTGTTTTATTCTATGCTTTATTAAATTGTATTTATGTTGTTTTATCCTATACTTTATTAAATTGTGTTTATGTTGTTTTATCCTATGCTTTATTAAATTGTATTAATGTTGTTTTAACACATGCTTTATTAAATTGTATTTATGTGGTTTTATCCTGTGCTTTATTAAATTGTATTTATGTTGTTTTATCCTATGCTTTATTAAATTGTATTTATGTTGTTTTGTCCTATGCTTTATTAAATTGTATTTATGTTATTTTAACCCATGCTTTATTAAATTGTATTTATGTTGTTTTATCCTATGCTTTATTAAATTGTACTTATGTTGTTTTATCCTATGCTTTATTAAATTGTATTTATGTTGTTTTATCCTATGCTTTATTAAATTGTATTTATGTTGTTTTATCCTATGCTTTATTAAAATGTATTTATGTTGTTTTATCCTATGCTTTATTAAATTGTATTTATGTTTTTTTAACCTATGCTTTATTAAATTGTATTTATGTTGTTTTATCCTATGCTTTATTAAATTGTATTTATGTGGTTTTATCCTATGCTTTATTAAATTGTATTTATGTTGTTTTATCCTATGCTTTATTAAATTGTATTTATGTTGTTTTATCCTATGCTTTATTAAATTGTATTTATGTTTTTTTAACCTATGCTTTATTAAATTGTATTTATGTTGTTTTATCCTATGCTTTATTAAATTGTATTTATGTGGTTTTATCCTATGCTTTATTAAATTGTATTTATGTTGTTTTATCCTATGCTTTATTAAATTGTATTGATGTTGTTTTAACCTATGCTTTATTAAATTGTATTTATGTTGTTTTATCCTATGCTTTATTAAATTGTATTTATGTTGTTTTAGCCTGTGCTTTATTAAATTGTATTTATGTTGTTTTAGCCTATGCTTTATTAAATTGTATTTATGTTGTTTTATAGTATGATTTATTAAATTGTATTTATGTTGCTTTATCCTATGCTTTATTAAATTGTATTTATGTTGTTTTATCCTATGCTTTATTAAATTGTATTTATGTTGTTTCGTCCTATGCTTTATTAAATTGTATTTATGTTGTTTTAACCCATGCTTTATTAAATTGTATTTATGTTGTTTTATCCTATGCTTTATTAAATTGTATTTATGTTGTTTTATCCTATGCTTTATTAAATTGTATTTATGTTGTTTTGTCCTATGCTTTATTAAATTGTATTTATGTTGTTTTATCCTATGCTTTATTAAATTGTATTTATGTTGTTTTATCGTATGCTTTATTAAAATGTATTTATGTTGTTTTATCCTATGCTTTATTAAATTGTATTTATGTTGTTTTATCCTATGCTTTATTAAATTGTATTTATGTTGTTTTATCCTATGCTTTATTAAATTGTGTTTATGTTGTTTTATCCTATTCTTTATTAAATTGTATTTATGTTGTTTTATCCTATGCTTTATTAAACTGTATTTATGTTGTTTTATCCTATGCTTTATTAAATTGTATTTATGCTGTTTTGTCCTATGCTTTAATAAATTGTATTTATGTTGTTTTAACCCATGCTTCAATAAATTGTATTTATGTTGTTTTATCTTATGCTTTATTAAATTGTATTTATGTTGTTTTTTCCTATGCTTTATTAAATTGTATTTATGTTGTTTTAACCTATGCTTTATTAAATTGCATTTATGTTGTTTTATCTTATGCTTTATTAAATTGTATTATGTTGTTTTATCGTATGCTTTATTAAATTGTATTTATGTGGTTTTATCCTATGCTTTATTAAATTGTATTTATGTTGTTTTATCCTATGCTTTATTAAATTGTATTTATGTTGTTTTATCCTATGCTTTATTAAATTGTGTTTATGTTGTTTTATCCTATGCTTTATTAAATTGTATTAATGTTGTTTTAACACATGCTTTATTAAATTGTATTTATGTGGTTTTATCCTGTGCTTTATTAAATTGTATTTATGTTGTTTTATCCTATGCTTTATTAAATTGTATTTATGTTGTTTTATCCTATGCTTTATTAAATTGTATTTATGTTGTTTTAACCCATGCTTTATTAAATTGTATTTATGTGGTTTTATCCTGTGCTTTATTAAATTGTATTTATGTTGTTTTATCCTATGCTTTATTAAATTGTATTTATGTTGTTTTATCCTATGCTTTATTAAATTGTATTTATTTTGTTTTATCCTATGCTTTAATAAATTGTATTTATGTTGTTTTGTCCTATGCTTTATTAAATTGTATTTATGTTATTTTAACCCATGCTTTATTAAATTGTATTTATGTTGTTTTATCCTATGCTTTATTAAATTGTACTTATGTTGTTTTATCCTATGCTTTATTAAATTGTATTTATGTTGTTTTATCCTATGCTTTATTAAATTGTATTTATGTTGTTTTATCCTATGCTTTATTAAAATGTATTTATGTTGTTTTATCCTATGCTTTATTAAATTGTATTTATGTTGTTTTATCCTATGCTTTATTAAACTGTATTTATGTTGTTTAATCATATGCTTTATTAAATTGTATTTATGTTGTTTAATCCTATGCTTTATTAAATTGTGTTTATGTTGTTTTATCTTATGCTTTATTAAATTGTATTTATGTTGTTTTAGCCTATGCTTTATTAAATTGTATTTATGTTGTTTTATAGTATGCTTTATTAAATTGTATTTATGTTGCTTTATCCTATGCTTTATTAAATTGTATTGATGTTGATTTAACCTATGCTTTATTAAATTGTATTTATGTTGTTTTATCCTATGCTTTATTAAATTGTATTTATGTTGTTTTAGCCTATGCTTTATTAAATTGTATTTATGTTGTTTTAGCCTATGCTTTATTAAATTGTATTTATGTTGTTTTATAGTATGCTTTATTAAATTGTATTTATGTTGCTTTATCCTATGCTTTATTAAATTGTATTTATGTTGTTTTATCCTATGCTTTATTAAATTGTATTTATGTTGTTTCGTCCTATGCTTTATTAAATTGTATTTATGTTGTTTTAACCCATGCTTTATTAAATTGTATTTATGTTGTTTTATCCTATGCTTTATTAAATTGTATTTATGTTGTTTTATCCTATGCTTTATTAAATTGTATTTATGTTGTTTTATCCTATGCTTTATTAAATTGTATTTATGTTGTTTTATCCTATGCTTTATTAAATTGTATTTATGTTGTTTTATCCTATGCTTTATTAAATTGTATTTATGTGGTTTTATCCTATGCTTTATTAAATTGTATTTATGTTGTTTTATCCTATGCGTTATTAAATTGTATTTATGTTGTTTTATCCTATGCTTTATTAAAATGTATTTATGTTGTTTTAACCCATGCTTTATTATATCGTGTTTATGTTGTTTTATCCTATGCTTTATTAAATTGTATTTATGTTGTTTTAACCTATGTTTTATTAAATTGTATTTATGTGGTTTCATCCTATGCTTTATTAAATTGTATTTATGTTGTTTTATCCTATGCTTTATTAAATTGTATTCATGTTGTTTTATCGTATGCTTTATTAAATTGTGTTTATGTTGTTTCATCCTATGCTTTATTAAATTGTATTTATGTTCTTTTATCCTATGCTTTATTAAATTGTATTTATGTTCTTTTATCCTATGCTTTATTAAATTGTATTTATGTTCTTTTATCCTATGCTTTATTAAATTGTATTTATGTTGTTTTATCCTATGCTTTATTAAATTGTATTTATGTTGTTTTATCCTAAGCTTTATTAAATTGTATTTATGTTTTTTTAACCTATGCTTTATTAAATTGTATTTATGTTGTTTTATCCTATGCTTTATTAAATTGTATTTATGTGGTTTTATCCTATGCTTTATTAAATTGTATTTATGTTGTTTTATCCTATGCTTTATTAAATTGTATTGATGTTGTTTTAACCTATGCTTTATTAAATTGTATTTATGTTGTTTTATCCTATGCTTTATTAAATTGTGTTTATGTTGTTTTAGCCTATGCTTTATTAAATTGTATTTATGTTGTTTTAGCCTATGCTTTATTAAATTGTATTTATGTTGTTTTATAGTATGCTTTATTAAATTGTATTTATGTTGCTTTATCCTATGCTTTATTAAATTGTATTTATGTTGTTTTATCCTATGCTTTATTAAATTGTATTTATGTTGTTTCGTCCTATGCTTTATTAAATTGTATTTATGTTGTTTTAACCCATGCTTTATTAAATTGTATTTATGTTGTTTTATCCTATGCTTTATTAAATTGTATTTATGTTGTTTTATCCTATGCTTTATTAAATTGTATTTATGTTGTTTTGTCCTATGCTTTATTAAATTGTATTTATGTTGTTTTATCCTATGCTTTATTAAATTGTATTTATGTTGTTTTATCGTATGCTTTATTAAAATGTATTTATGTTGTTTTATCCTAGGCTTTATTAAATTGTATTTATGTTGTTTTATCCTATGCTTTATTAAATTGTATTTATGTTGTTTTATCGTATGCTTTATTAAAATGTATTTATGTTGTTTTATCCTAGGCTTTATTAAATTGTATTTATGTTGTTTTATCCTATGCTTTATTAAATTGTATTTATGTTGTTTTATCCTATGCTTTATTAAATTGTATTTATGTTGTTTTATCCTATGCTTTATTAAATTGTATTTATGTTGTTTTATCCTATGCTTTATTAAATTGTATTTTTGTTGTTTTATCCTATGCTTTATTAAATTGTATTTATGTTGTTTTATCCTATGCTTTATTAAGTTGTATTTATGTTGTTTTATCCTATGCTTTATTAAATTGTATTTATGTTGTTTTATCCTATGCTTTATTAAATTGTATTTATGTTGTTTTATCCTATGCTTTATTAAATTGTATTTATGTGGTTTTATCCTATGCTTTATTAAATTGTATTTATGTTGTTTTATCCTATGCGTTATTAAATTGTATTTATGTTGTTTTATCCTATGCTTTATTAAAATGTATTTATGTTGTTTTAACCCATGCTTTATTATATCGTGTTTATGTTGTTTTATCCTATGCTTTATTAAATTGTATTTATGTTGTTTTAACCTATGTTTTATTAAATTGTATTTATGTGGTTTCATCCTATGCTTTATTAAATTGTATTTATGTTGTTTTATCCTATGCTTTATTAAATTGTATTCATGTTGTTTTATCGTATGCTTTATTAAATTGTGTTTATGTTGTTTCATCCTATGCTTTATTAAATTGTATTTATGTTCTTTTATCCTATGCTTTATTAAATTGTATTTATGTTCTTTTATCCTATGCTTTATTAAATTGTATTTATGTTCTTTTATCCTATGCTTTATTAAATTGTATTTATGTTGTTTTATCCTATGCTTTATTAAATTGTATTTATGTTGTTTTATCCTAAGCTTTATTAAATTGTATTTATGTTTTTTTAACCTATGCTTTATTAAATTGTATTTATGTTGTTTTATCCTATGCTTTATTAAATTGTATTTATGTGGTTTTATCCTATGCTTTATTAAATTGTATTTATGTTGTTTTATCCTATGCTTTATTAAATTGTATTGATGTTGTTTTAACCTATGCTTTATTAAATTGTATTTATGTTGTTTTATCCTATGCTTTATTAAATTGTGTTATGTTGTTTTAGCCTATGCTTTATTAAATTATATTTATGTTGTTTTAGCCTATGCTTTATTAAATTGTATTTATGTTGTTTTATAGTATGCTTTATTAAATTGTATTTATGTTGCTTTATCCTATGCTTTATTAAATTGTATTTATGTTGTTTTATCCTATGCTTTATTAAATTGTATTTATGTTGTTTCGTCCTATGCTTTATTAAATTGTATTTATGTTGTTTTAACCCATGCTTTATTAAATTGTATTTATGTTGTTTTATCCTATGCTTTATTAAATTGTATTTATGTTGTTTTATCCTATGCTTTATTAAATTGTATTTATGTTGTTTTGTCCTATGCTTTATTAAATTGTATTTATGTTGTTTTATCCTATGCTTTATTAAATTGTATTTATGTTGTTTTATCGTATGCTTTATTAAAATGTATTTATGTTGTTTTATCCTAGGCTTTATTAAATTGTATTTATGTTGTTTTATCCTATGCTTTATTAAATTGTATTTATGTTGTTTTATCGTATGCTTTATTAAAATGTATTTATGTTGTTTTATCCTAGGCTTTATTAAATTGTATTTATGTTGTTTTATCCTATGCTTTATTAAATTGTATTTATGTTGTTTTATCCTATGCTTTATTAAATTGTATTTATGTTGTTTTATCCTATGCTTTATTAAATTGTATTTATGTTGTTTTATCCTATGCTTTATTAAATTGTATTTTTGTTGTTTTATCCTATGCTTTATTAAATTGTATTTATGTTGTTTTATCCTATGCTTTATTAAATTGTATTTATGTTGTTTTATCCTATGCTTTATTAAATTGTATTTATGTTGTTTTAACCTATGCTTTATTAAATTGTATTTATGTTGTTTTATCCTATGCTTTATTAAATTGTATTTATGTTTTTTTAACCTATGCTTTATTAAATTGTATTTATGTTGTTTTATCCTATGCTTTATTAAATTGTATTTATGTGGTTTTATCCTATGCTTTATTAAATTGTATTTATGTTGTTTTATCCTATGCTTTATTAAATTGTATTGATGTTGTTTTAACCTATGCTTTATTAAATTGTATTTATGTTGTTTTATCCTATGCTTTATTAAATTGTATTTATGTTGTTTTAGCCTATGCTTTATTAAATTGTATTTATGTTGTTTTATCCTATGCTTTATTAAATTGTATTTATGTTGTTTTATACTATGCTTTATTAAATTGTATTTATGTTGCTTTATCCTATGCTTTATTAAATTGTATTTATGTTGTTTTATTCTATGCTTTATAAAATTGTATTTATGTTGTTTCGTCCTATGCTTTATTAAATTGTATTTATGTTGTTTTAACCCATGCTTTATTAAATTGTATTTATGTTGTTTTATCCTATGCTTTATTAAATTGTATTTATGTTGTTTTATCCTATGCTTTATTAAATTGTATTTATGTTGTTTTATCCTATACTTTATTAAATTGTATTTATGTTGTTTTATCCTATGCTTTATTAAATTGTATTTATGTTGTTTTATCCTATGCTTTATTAAATTGTATTTATGTTGTTTTATCCTATGCTTTATTAAATTGTGTTTATGTTGTTTTATCCTATGCTTTATTAAATTGTGTTTATGTTGTTTTATCCTATGCTTTATTAAATTGTATTGATGTTGTTTTATCCTATGCTTTATTAAATTGTATTTATGCTGTTTTGTCCTATGCTTTAATAAATTGTATTTATGTTGTTTTAACCCATGCTTCATTAAATTGTATTTATGTTGTTTTATCTTATGCTTTATTAAATTGTATTTATGTTGTTTTTTCCTATGCTTTATTAAATTGTATTTATGTTGTTTTAACCTATGCTTTATTAAATTGCATTTATGTTGTTTTATCTTATGCTTTATTAAATTGTATTATGTTGTTTTATCGTATGCTTTATTAAATTGTATTTATGTGGTTTTATCCTATGCTTTATTAAATTGTATTTATGTTGTTTTATTCTATGCTTTATTAAATTGTATTTATGTTGTTTTATCCTATACTTTATTAAATTGTGTTTATGTTGTTTTATCCTATGCTTTATTAAATTGTATTAATGTTGTTTTAACACATGCTTTATTAAATTGTATTTATGTGGTTTTATCCTGTGCTTTATTAAATTGTATTTATGTTGTTTTATCCTATGCTTTATTAAATTGTATTTATGTTGTTTTGTCCTATGCTTTATTAAATTGTATTTATGTTATTTTAACCCATGCTTTATTAAATTGTATTTATGTTGTTTTATCCTATGCTTTATTAAATTGTACTTATGTTGTTTTATCCTATGCTTTATTAAATTGTATTTATGTTGTTTTATTCTATGCTTTATTAAATTGTATTTATGTTGTTTTATCCTATGCTTTATTAAATTGTATTTATGTTGTTTTATCCTATGCTTTATTAAATAGTATTTATGTTTTTTTAACCTATGCTTTATTAAATTGTATTTATGTTGTTTTATCCTATGCTTTATTAAATTGTATTTATGTGGTTTTATCCTATGCTTTATTAAATTGTATTTATGTTGTTTTATCCTATGCTTTATTAAATTGTATTGATGTTGTTTTAACCTATGCTTTATTAAATTGTATTTATGTTGTTTTATCCTATGCTTTATTAAATTGTATTTATGTTGTTTTAGCCTGTGCTTTATTAAATTGTATTTATGTTGTTTTAGCCTATGCTTTATTAAATTGTATTTATGTTGTTTTATAGTATGATTTATTAAATTGTATTTATGTTGCTTTATCCTATGCTTTATTAAATTGTATTTATGTTGTTTTATCCTATGCTTTATTAAATTGTATTTATGTTGTTTCATCCTATGCTTTATTAAATTGTATTTATGTTGTTTTAACCCATGCTTTATTAAATTGTATTTATGTTGTTTTATCCTATGCTTTATTAAATTGTATTTATGTTGTTTTATCCTATGCTTTATTAAATTGTATTTATGTTGTTTTGTCCTATGCTTTATTAAATTGTATTTATGTTGTTTTATCCTATGCTTTATTAAATTGTATTTATGTTGTTTTATCGTATGCTTTATTAAAATGTATTTATGTTGTTTTATCCTATGCTTTATTAAATTGTATTTATGTTGTTTTATCCTATGCTTTATTAAATTGTATTTATGTTGTTTTATCCTATGCTTTATTAAATTGTGTTTATGTTGTTTTATCCTATTCTTTATTAAATTGTATTTATGTTGTTTTATCCTATGCTTTATTAAATTGTATTTATGTTGTTTTATCCTATGCTTTATTAAATTGTATTTATGCTGTTTTGTCCTATGCTTTAATAAATTGTATTTATGTTGTTTTAACCCATGCTTCAATAAATTGTATTTATGTTGTTTTATCTTATGCTTTATTAAATTGTATTTATGTTGTTTTATCCTATGCGTTATTAAATTGTATTTATGTTGTTTTATCCTATGCTTTATTAAAATGTATTTATGTTGTTTTAACCCATGCTTTATTATATCGTGTTTATGTTGTTTTATCCTATGCTTTATTAAATTGTATTTATGTTGTTTTAACCTATGTTTTATTAAATTGTATTTATGTGGTTTCATCCTATGCTTTATTAAATTGTATTTATGTTGTTTTATCCTATGCTTTATTAAATTGTATTCATGTTGTTTTATCGTATGCTTTATTAAATTGTGTTTATGTTGTTTCATCCTATGCTTTATTAAATTGTATTTATGTTGTTTTATCGTATGCTTTATTAAATTGTATTTATGTTCTTTTATCCTATGCTTTATTAAATTGTATTTATGTTGTTTTATCCTATGCTTTATTAAATTGTATTTATGTTGTTTTATCCTATGCTTTATTAAATTGTATTATGTTGTTTTATCGTATGCTTTATTAAATTGTATTTATGTTGTTTTATTCTATGCTTTATTAAATTGTGTTTATGTTGTTTTATCCTATGCTTTATTAAATTGTACTAATGTTGTTTTAACCCATGCTTTATTAAATTGTATTTATGTGGTTTTATCCTATTCTTTATTAAATTGTATTTATGTTGTTTTATCCTATGTTTTATTAAATTGTATTTATGTTGTTTTATTGTATGCTTTATTAAACTGCATTTATGTTGTTTTATCCTATGCTTTATTAGATTGTATTTATGTTGTTTTATCCTATGCTTTATTAAATTGTATTTATGTGGTTTTATCCTATGCTTTATTAAATTGTATTTATGTTGTTTTATCCTATGCTTTATTAAATTGTATTTATGTGGTTTTATCCTATGCTTTATTAAATTGTGTTTATGTTGTTTTATCCTATGCTTTATTAAATTGTATTAATGTTGTTTTAACACATGCTTTATTAAATTTTATTTATGTGGTTTTATCCTATGCTTTATTAAATTGTATTTATGTTGTTTTATCCTATGCTTTATTAAATTGTATTTATGTTGTTTTATCCTATGCTTTATTAAATTGTATTTATGTTGTTTTAACCCATGCTTTATTAAATTGTATTGATGTGGTTTTATCCTGTGCTTTATTAAATTGTATTTATGTTGTTTTATCCTATGCTTTATTAAATTGTATTTATGTTGTTTTATCCTATGCTTTATTAAATTGTATTTATTTTGTTTTATCCTATGCTTTAATAAATTGTATTTATGTTGTTTTGTCCTATGCTTTATTAAATTGTATTTATGTTATTTTAACCCATGCTTTATTAAATTGTATTTATGTTGTTTTATCCTATGCTTTATTAAATTGTATTTATGTTGTTTTATCCTATGCTTTATTAAATTGTATTTATGTTGTTTTATCCTATGCTTTATTAAAATGTATTTATGTTGTTTTATCCTATGCTTTATTAAATTGTATTTATGTTGTTTTATCCTATGCTTTATTAAACTGTATTTATGTTGTTTAATCATATGCTTTATTAAATTGTATTTATGTTGTTTAATCCTATGCTTGATTAAATTGTGTTTATGTTGTTTTATCCTATGCTTTATTAAATTGTATTTATGTTGTTTTATCCTATGCTTTATTAAATTGTATTTATGTTGTTTTATCCTATGCTTTATGAAATTGTATTTATGTTGTTTTATCCTATGCTTTATTAAATTGTATTTATGTTGTTTTATCCTATGCTTTATTAAATTGTATTTATGTTGTTTTATCCTATGCTTTATTAAAGTGCATTTATGTTGTTTTATCCTATGCTTTATTAAATTGTATTTATGTTGCTTTAACCTTTGCTTTATTAAATTGTATTTATGTTGTTTTATCCTATGCTTTATTAAATTGTATTTATGTTGTTTTATCGTATGCTTTATTAAATTGTATTATGTTGTTTTATCGTATGCTTTATTAAATTGTATTTATGTTGTTTTATCCTATGCTTTATTAAATTGTGTTTATGTTGTTTTATACTATGCTTTATTAAATTGTATTTATGTTGTTTTAACCCATGCTTTATTAAATTGTATTTATGTTGTTTTATCCTATGCTTTATTAAATTGTATTTATGTTGTTTTATCCTATGCTTTATTAAATTGTATTTATGTTGTTTTGTCCTATGCTTTATTAAATTGTATTTATGTTGTTTTAACCCATGCTTTATTAAATTGTATTTATGTTGTTTTATCCTATGCTTTATTAAATTGTATTTATGTTGTTTTATCCTATGCTTTATTAAATTGTATTTATGTGGTTTTATCCTATGCTTTATTAAATTGTATTTATGTTGTTTTATCCTATGCGTTATTAAATTGTATTTATGTTGTTTTATCCTATGCTTTATTAAAATGTATTTATGTTGTTTTAACCCATGCTTTATTATATCGTGTTTATGTTGTTTTATCCTATGCTTTATTAAATTGTATTTATGTTGTTTTAACCTATGTTTTATTAAATTGTATTTACGTGGTTTCATCCTATGCTTTATTAAATTGTATTTATGTTGTTTTATCCTATGCTTTATTAAATTGTATTCATGTTGTTTTATCGTATGCTTTATTAAATTGTGTTTATGTTGTTTCATCCTATGCTTTATTAAATTGTATTTATGTTGTTTTATCCTATGCTTTATTAAATTGTATTTATGTTCTTTTATCCTATGCTTTATTAAATTGTATTTATGTTGTTTTATCCTATGCTTTATTAAATTGTATTTATGTTGTTTTATCCTATGCTTTATTAAATTGTATTATGTTGTTTTATCGTATGCTTTATTAAATTGTATTTATGTTGTTTTATCCTATGCTTTATTAAATTGTGTTTATGTTGTTTTATCCTATGCTTTATTAAATTGTATTAATGTTGTTTTAACCCATGCTTTATTAAATTGTATTTATGTGGTTTTATCCTATTTTTATTAAATTGTATTTATGTTGTTTTATCCTATGCTTTATTAAATTGTATTTATGTTGTTTTATTGTATGCTTTATTAAACTGCATTTATGTTGTTTTATCCTATGCTTTATTAAATTGTATTTATGTTGTTTTATCCTATGCTTTATTAAATTGTATTTATGTGGTTTTATCCTATGCTTTATTAAATTGTATTTATGTTGTTTTATCCTATGCTTTATTAAATTGTATTTATGTGGTTTTAACCTATGCTTTATTAAATTGTATTTATGTTGTTTTATCCTATGCATTATTAAATTGTATTTATGTTGTTTTATCCTATGCTTTATTAAAATAAAGTTATGCTGTTTTAACCCATGCTTTATTATATCGTGTTTATGTTGTTTTATCCTATGCTTTATTAAATTGTATTTATGTTGTTTTAACCTATATTTTATTAAATTGTATTTACGTGGTTTCATCCTATGCTTTATTAAATTGTATTTATGTTGTTTTATCCTATGCTTTATTAAATTGTATTCATGTTGTTTTATCGTATGCTTTATTAAATTGTGTTTATGTTGTTTCATCCTATGCTTTATTAAATTGTATTTATGTTGTTTTATCCTATGCTTTATTAAATTGTATGTATGTTCTTTTATCCTATGCTTTATTAAATTGTATTTATGTTGTTTTATCCTATGCTTTATTAAATTGTATTTATGTTGTTTTATCCTATGCTTTATTAAATTGTATTTATGTTGTTTTATCCTATGCTTTATTAAATTGTATTTATGTTGTTTTAACCCATGCTTTATTAAATTGTATTTATGTGGTTTTATCCTGTGCTTTATTAAATTGTATTTATGTTGTTTTATCCTATGCTTTATTAAATTGTATTTATGTTGTTTTATCCTATGCTTTATTAAATTGTATTTATTTTGTTTTATCCTATGCTTTAATAAATTGCATTTATGTTGTTTTGTCCTATGCTTTATTAAATTGTATTTATGTTATTTTAACCCATGCTTTATTAAATTGTATTTATGTTGTTTTATCCTATGCTTTATTAAATTGTACTTACGTTGTTTTATCCTATGCTTTATTAAATTGTATTTATGTTGTTTTATCCTATGCTTTATTAAATTGTATTTATGTTGTTTTATCCTATGCTTTATTAAAATGTATTTATGTTGTTTTATCCTATGCTTTATTAAATTGTATTTATGTTGTTTTATCCTATGCTTTATTAAACTGTATTTATGTTGTTTAATCATATGCTTTATTAAATTGTATTTATGTTGTTTAATCCTATGCTTTATTAAATTGTGTTTATGTTGTTTTATCCTATGCTTTATTAAATTGTATTTATGTTGTTTTATCCTATGCTTTATTAAATTGTATTTATGTTGTTTTATCCTATGCTTTATGAAATTGTATTTATGTTGTTTTATCCTATGCTTTATTAAATTGTATTTATGTTGTTTTATCCTATGCTTTATTAAATTGTATTTATGTTGTTTTATCGTATGCTTTATTAAAGTGCATTTATGTTGTTTTATCCTATGCTTTATTAAATTGTATTTATGTTGTTTTATCCTATGCTTTATTAAATTGTATTTATGTTGTTTTATCCTATGCTTAATTAAATTGTATTTATGTTGTTTTATCCTCTGCTTTATTAAATTGTATTTATGTTGCTTTAACCTTTGCTTTATTAAATTGTATTTATGTTGTTTTATCCTATGCTTTATTAAATTGTATTTATGTTGTTTTATCGTATGCATTATTAAATTGTATTATGTTGTTTTATCGTATGCTTTATTAAATTGTATTTATGTTGTTTTATCCTATGCTTTATTAAATTGTGTTTATGTTGTTTTATACTATGCTTTATTAAATTGTATTTATGTTGTTTTAACCCATGCTTTATTAAATTGTATTTATGTTGTTTTATCCTATGCTTTATTAAATTGTATTTATGTTGTTTTATCCTATGCTTTATTAAATTGTATTTATGTTGTTTTGTCCTATGCTTTATTAAATTGTATTTATGTTGTTTTAACCCATGCTTTATTAAACTGTATTTATGTTGTTTTATCCTATGCTTTATTAAATTGTATTTATGTTGTTTTATCCTATGCTTTATTAAATTGTATTTATGTTGTTTTATCCTATGCTTTATTAAATTGTATTTATGTGGTTTTATCCTATGCTTTATTAAATTGTATTTATGTTGTTTTATCCTATGCTTTATTAAATTGTATTTATGTGGTTTTATCCTATGCTTTATTAAATTGTATTTATGTTGTTTTATCCTATGCGTTATTAAATTGTATTTATGTTGTTTTATCCTATGCTTTATTAAATTGTATTCATGTTGTTTTATCCTATGCTTTATTAAATTGTATTTATGTGGTTTTATCCTATGCTTTATTAAATTGTATTTATGTTGTTTTATCCTATACATTATTAAATTGTATTTATGTTGTTTTATCCTATGCTTTATTAAATTGTATTTATGTTGTTTTATCCTATGCTTTATTAAATTGTATTCATGTTGTTTTATCCTATGCTTTATTAAATTGTGTTTATGTTGTTTCATCCTATGCTTTATTAAATTGTATTTATGTTGTTTTATCCTATGCTTTATTAAATTGTATTTATGTTCTTTGATCCTATGCTTTATTAAATTGTATTTATGTTGTTTTATCCTATGCTTTATTAAATTGTATTTATGTTGTTTTATCCTATGCTTTATTAAATTGTATTATGTTGTTTTATCGTATGCTTTATTAAATTGTATTTATGTTGTTTTATCCTATGCTTTATTAAATTGTATTTATGTTGTTTTATCCTATGCTTTATTAAATTGTATTCATGTTGTTTTATCCTATGCTTTATTAAATTGTATTTATGTGGTTTTATCCTATGCTTTATTAAATTGTATTTATGTTGTTTTATCCTATACATTATTAAATTGTATTTATGTTGTTTTATCCTATGCTTTATTAAAATGTATTTATGTTGTTTTAACCCATGCTTTATTATATCGTGTTTATGTTGTTTTATCCTATGCTTTATTAAAGTGCATTTATGTTGTTTTATCCTATGCTTTATTAAATTGTATTTATGTTGCTTTAACCTTTGCTTTATTAAATTGTATTTATGTTGTTTTATCCTATGCTTTATTAAATTGTATTTATGTTGTTTTATCGTATGCTTTATTAAATTGTATTATGTTGTTTTATCGTATGCTTTATTAAATTGTATTTATGTTGTTTTATCCTATGCTTTATTAAATTGTGTTTATGTTGTTTTATACTATGCTTTATTAAATTGTATTTATGTTGTTTTAACCCATGCTTTATTAAATTGTATTTATGTTGTTTTATCCTATGCTTTATTAAATTGTATTTATGTTGTTTTATCCTATGCTTTATTAAATTGTATTTATGTTGTTTTGTCCTATGCTTTATTAAATTGTATTTATGTTGTTTTAACCCATGCTTTATTAAATTGTATTTATGTTGTTTTATCCTATGCTTTATTAAATTGTATTTATGTTGTTTTATCCTATGCTTTATTAAATTGTATTTATGTGGTTTTATCCTATGCTTTATTAAATTGTATTTATGTTGTTTTATCCTATGCGTTATTAAATTGTATTTATGTTGTTTTATCCTATGCTTTATTAAAATGTATTTATGTTGTTTTAACCCATGCTTTATTATATCGTGTTTATGTTGTTTTATCCTATGCTTTATTAAATTGTATTTATGTTGTTTTAACCTATGTTTTATTAAATTGTATTTACGTGGTTTCATCCTATGCTTTATTAAATTGTATTTATGTTGTTTTATCCTATGCTTTATTAAATTGTATTCATGTTGTTTTATCGTATGCTTTATTAAATTGTGTTTATGTTGTTTCATCCTATGCTTTATTAAATTGTATTTATGTTGTTTTATCCTATGCTTTATTAAATTGTATTTATGTTCTTTTATCCTATGCTTTATTAAATTGTATTTATGTTGTTTTATCCTATGCTTTATTAAATTGTATTTATGTTGTTTTATCCTATGCTTTATTAAATTGTATTATGTTGTTTTATCCTATGCTTTATTAAATTGTATTTATGTTGTTTTATCCTATGCTTTATTAAATTGTGTTTATGTTGTTTTATCCTATGCTTTATTAAATTGTATTAATGTTGTTTTAACCCATGCTTTATTAAATTGTATTTATGTGGTTTTATCCTATTTTTATTAAATTGTATTTATGTTGTTTTATCCTATGCTTTATTAAATTGTATTTATGTTGTTTTATTGTATGCTTTATTAAACTGCATTTATGTTGTTTTATCCTATGCTTTATTAAATTGTATTTATGTTGTTTTATCCTATGCTTTATTAAATTGTATTTATGTGGTTTTATCCTATGCTTTATTAAATTGTATTTATGTTGTTTTATCCTATGCTTTATTAAATTGTATTTATGTGGTTTTATCCTATGCTTTATTAAATTGTATTTATGTTGTTTTATCCTATGCATTATTAAATTGTATTTATGTTGTTTTATCCTATGCTTTATTAAAATAAAGTTATGCTGTTTTAACCCATGCTTTATTATATCGTGTTTATGTTGTTTTATCCTATGCTTTATTAAATTGTATTTATGTTGTTTTAACCTATATTTTATTAAATTGTATTTACGTGGTTTCATCCTATGCTTTATTAAATTGTATTTATGTTGTTTTATCCTATGCTTTATTAAATTGTATTCATGTTGTTTTATCGTATGCTTTATTAAATTGTGTTTATGTTGTTTCATCCTATGCTTTATTAAATTGTATTTATGTTGTTTTATCCTATGCTTTATTAAATTGTATGTATGTTCTTTTATCCTATGCTTTATTAAATTGTATTTATGTTGTTTTATCCTATGCTTTATTAAATTGTATTTATGTTGTTTTATCCTATGCTTTATTAAATTGTATTTATGTTGTTTTATCCTATGCTTTATTAAATTGTATTTATGTTGTTTTAACCCATGCTTTATTAAATTGTATTTATGTGGTTTTATCCTGTGCTTTATTAAATTGTATTTATGTTGTTTTATCCTATGCTTTATTAAATTGTATTTATGTTGTTTTATCCTATGCTTTATTAAATTGTATTTATTTTGTTTTATCCTATGCTTTAATAAATTGCATTTATGTTGTTTTGTCCTATGCTTTATTAAATTGTATTTATGTTATTTTAACCCATGCTTTATTAAATT
Organism: Phyllobates terribilis; assembly: GCF_046119375.1. Lineage (NCBI taxonomy): Eukaryota > Metazoa > Chordata > Amphibia > Anura > Dendrobatidae > Phyllobates > Phyllobates terribilis. The sequence goes on from NW_027362763.1 coordinate 820,690,652, forward strand.
GTATTTATGTTGTTTTATCCTATGCTTTATTAAATTGTACTTACGTTGTTTTATCCTATGCTTTATTAAATTGTATTTATGTTGTTTTATCCTATGCTTTATTAAATTGTATTTATGTTGTTTTATCCTATGCTTTATTAAAATGTATTTATGTTGTTTTATCCTATGCTTTATTAAATTGTATTTATGTTGTTTTATCCTATGCTTTATTAAACTGTATTTATGTTGTTTAATCATATGCTTTATTAAATTGTATTTATGTTGTTTAATCCTATGCTTTATTAAATTGTGTTTATGTTGTTTTATCCTATGCTTTATTAAATTGTATTTATGTTGTTTTATCCTATGCTTTATTAAATTGTATTTATGTTGTTTTATCCTATGCTTTATGAAATTGTATTTATGTTGTTTTATCCTATGCTTTATTAAATTGTATTTATGTTGTTTTATCCTATGCTTTATTAAATTGTATTTATGTTGTTTTATCGTATGCTTTATTAAAGTGCATTTATGTTGTTTTATCCTATGCTTTATTAAATTGTATTTATGTTGTTTTATCCTATGCTTTATTAAATTGTATTTATGTTGTTTTATCCTATGCTTAATTAAATTGTATTTATGTTGTTTTATCCTCTGCTTTATTAAATTGTATTTATGTTGCTTTAACCTTTGCTTTATTAAATTGTATTCATGTTGTTTTATCCTATGCTTTATTAAATTGTATTTATGTTGTTTTATCGTATGCATTATTAAATTGTATTATGTTGTTTTATCGTATGCTTTATTAAATTGTATTTATGTTGTTTTATCCTATGCTTTATTAAATTGTGTTTATGTTGTTTTATACTATGCTTTATTAAATTGTATTTATGTTGTTTTAACCCATGCTTTATTAAATTGTATTTATGTTGTTTTATCCTATGCTTTATTAAATTGTATTTATGTTGTTTTATCCTATGCTTTATTAAATTGTATTTATGTTGTTTTGTCCTATGCTTTATTAAATTGTATTTATGTTGTTTTAACCCATGCTTTATTAAACTGTATTTATGTTGTTTTATCCTATGCTTTATTAAATTGTATTTATGTTGTTTTATCCTATGCTTTATTAAATTGTATTTATGTTGTTTTATCCTATGCTTTATTAAATTGTATTTATGTGGTTTTATCCTATGCTTTATTAAATTGTATTTATGTTGTTTTATCCTATGCTTTATTAAATTGTATTTATGTGGTTTTATCCTATGCTTTATTAAATTGTATTTATGTTGTTTTATCCTATGCGTTATTAAATTGTATTTATGTTGTTTTATCCTATGCTTTATTAAATTGTATTCATGTTGTTTTATCCTATGCTTTATTAAATTGTATTTATGTGGTTTTATCCTATGCTTTATTAAATTGTATTTATGTTGTTTTATCCTATACATTATTAAATTGTATTTATGTTGTTTTATCCTATGCTTTATTAAATTGTATTTATGTTGTTTTATCCTATGCTTTATTAAATTGTATTCATGTTGTTTTATCCTATGCTTTATTAAATTGTGTTTATGTTGTTTCATCCTATGCTTTATTAAATTGTATTTATGTTGTTTTATCCTATGCTTTATTAAATTGTATTTATGTTCTTTGATCCTATGCTTTATTAAATTGTATTTATGTTGTTTTATCCTATGCTTTATTAAATTGTATTTATGTTGTTTTATCCTATGCTTTATTAAATTGTATTATGTTGTTTTATCGTATGCTTTATTAAATTGTATTTATGTTGTTTTATCCTATGCTTTATTAAATTGTGTTTATGTTGTTTTATCCTATGCTTTATTAAATTGTATTTATGTTGTTTTATCCTATGCTTTATTAAATTGTATTCATGTTGTTTTATCCTATGCTTTATTAAATTGTATTTATGTGGTTTTATCCTATGCTTTATTAAATTGTATTTATGTTGTTTTATCCTATACATTATTAAATTGTATTTATGTTGTTTTATCCTATGCTTTATTAAAATGTATTTATGTTGTTTTAACCCATGCTTTATTATATCGTGTTTATGTTGTTTTATCCTATGCTTTATTAAATTGTATTTATGTTGTTTTAACCTATATTTTATTAAATTGTATTTACGTGGTTTCATCCTATGCTTTATTAAATTGTATTTATGTTGTTTTATCCTATGCTTTATTAAATTGTATTCATGTTGTTTTATCGTATGCTTTATTAAATTGTGTTTATGTTGTTTCATCCTATGCTTTATTAAATTGTATTTATGTTGTTTTATCCTCTGCTTTATTAAATTGTATTTATGTTCTTTTATCCTATGCTTTATTAAATTGTATTTATGTTGTTTTATCCTATGCTTTATTAAATTGTATTTATGTTGTTTTATCCTATGCTTTATTAAATTGTTTTTATGTTGTTTTATCCTATGCTTTATTAAATTGTATTTATGTTGTTTTAACCCATGCTTTATTAAATTGTATTTATGTGGTTTTATCCTATGCTTTATTAAATTGTATTTATGTTGTTTTATCCTATGCTTTATTAAATTGTATTTATGTTGTTTTATCCTATGCTTTATTAAATTGTATTTATTTTGTTTTATCCTATGCTTTAATAAATTGTATTTATGTTGTTTTGTCCTATGCTTTATTAAATTGTATTTATGTTATTTTAACCCATGCTTTATTAAATTGTATTTATGTTGTTTTATCCTATGCTTTATTAAATTGTACTTACGTTGTTTTATCCTATGCTTTATTAAATTGTATTTATGTTGTTTTATCCTATGCTTTATTAAATTGTATTTATGTTGTTTTATCATATGCTTTATTAAAATATATTTATGTTGTTTTATCCTATGCTTTATTAAATTGTATTTATGTTGTTTTATCCTATGCTTTATTAAACTGTATTTATGTTGTTTAATCATATGCTTTATTAAATTGTATTTATGTTGTTTAATCCTATGCTTTATTAAATTGTGTTTATGTTGTTTTATCCTATGCTTTATTAAATTGTATTTATGTTGTTTTATCCTATGCTTTATTAAATTGTATTTATGTTGTTTTATCCTATGCTTTATGAAATTGTATTTATGTTGTTTTATCCTATGCTTTATTAAATTGTATTTATGTTGTTTTATCCTATGCTTTATTAAATTGTATTTATGTTGTTTTATCGTATGCTTTATTAAAGTGCATTTATGTTGTTTTATCCTATGCTTTATTTAATTGTATTTATGTTGTTTTATCCTATGCTTTATTAAATTGTATTTATGTTCTTTTATCCTATGCTTAATTAAATTGTATTTATGTTGTTTTATCCTCTGCTTTATTAAATTGTATTTATGTTGCTTTAACCTTTGCTTTATTAAATTGTATTTATGTTGTTTTATCCTATGCTTTATTAAATTGTATTTATGTTGTTTTATCGTATGCTTTATTAAATTGTATTATGTTGTTTTATCGTATGCTTTATTAAATTGTATTTATGTTGTTTTATCCTATGCTTTGTTAAATTGTGTTTATGTTGTTTTATACTATGCTTTATTAAATTGTATTTATGTTGTTTTAACCCATGCTTTATTAAATTGTATTTATGTTGTTTTATCCTATGCTTTATTAAATTGTATTTATGTTGTTTTATCCTATGCTTTATTAAATTGTATTTATGTTGTTTTGTCCTATGCTTTATTAAATTGTATTTATGTTGTTTTAACCCATGCTTTATTAAATTGTATTTATGTTGTTTTATCCTATGCTTTATTAAATTGTATTTATGTTGTTTTATCCTATGCTTTATTAAATTGTATTTATGTTGTTTTATCCTATGCTTTATTAAATTGTATTTATGTTGTTTTATCCTATGCTTTATTAAATTGTATATATGTGGTTTTATCCTATGCTTTATTAAATTGTATTTATGTTGTTTTATCCTATGCGTTATTAAATTGTATTTATGTTGTTTTATCCTATGCTTTATTAAAATGTATTTATGTTGTTTTAACCCATGCTTTATTATATCATGTTTATGTTGTTTTATCCTATGCTTTATTAAATTGTATTTATGTTGTTTTAACCTATGTTTTATTAAATTGTATTTACGTGGTTTCATCCTATGCTTTATTAAATTGTATTTATGTTGTTTTATCCTATGCTTTATTAAATTGTATTCATGTTGTTTTATCGTATGCTTTATTAAATTGTGTTTATGTTGTTTCATCCTATGCTTTATTAAATTGTATTTATGTTCTTTTATCCTATGCTTTATTAAATTGTATTTATGTTCTTTTATCCTATGCTTTGTTAAATTGTATTTATGTTGTTTTATCCTATGCTTTATTAAATTGTATTTATGTTGTTTTATCCTATGCTTTATTAAATTGTATTATGTTGTTTTATCGTATGCTTTATTAAATTGTATTTATGTTGTTTTATCCTATGCTTTATTAAATTGTGTTTATGTTGTTTTATCCTATGCTTTATTAAATTGTATTAATGTTGTTTTAACCCATGCTTTATTAAATTGTATTTATGTGGTTTTATCCTATTCTTTATTAAATTGTATTTATGTTGTTTTATCCTATGCTTTATTAAATTGTATTTATGTTGTTTTATTGTATGCTTTATTAAACTGCATTTATGTTGTTTTATCCTATGCTTTATTAAATTGTATTTATGTTGTTTTATCCTATGCTTTATTCAATTGTATTTATGTTGTTTTATCCTATGATTTATTAAATTGTATTATGTTGTTTTATCGTATGCTTTATTAAATTGTATTTATGTTGTTTTATCCTATGCTTTATTAAATTGTGTTTATGTCGTTTTATCCTATGCTTTATTAAATTGTATTAATGTTGTTTTAACCCATGCTTTATTAAATTGTATTTATGTGGTTTTATCCTATGCTTTATTAAATTGTATTTATGTTGTTTTATCCTATGCTTTATTAAATTGTATTTATGTTGTTTTATTGTATGCTTTATTAAACTGCATTTATGTTGTTTTATCCTATGCTTTATTAAATTGTATTTATGTTGTTTTATCCTATGCTTTATTAAATTGTATTTATGTTGTTTTATCCTATGCTTTAATAAATTGTATTTATGTTGTTTTATCCTATGCTTTATTAAATTGTATTTATGTTGTTTTATCCTATGCTTTATTAAATTGTATTTATGTTGTTTTATCCTATGCTTTATTAAATTGTATTTATGTTGTTTTATCCTATGCTTTATTAAATTGTATTTATGTTGTTTTAACCTATGCTTTATTAAATTGTATTTATGTTGTTTTAACCTATGCTTTATTAAATTGTATTTATGTTGTTTTATCCTATGCTTTATTAAATTCATCTATGTTGTTTTATCCTATGCTTTATTAAATTGTATTTATGTTGTTTCATTCTATGCTTTATTAAATTGTATTTATGTGGTTTTATCCTATGATTTATTAAATTGTATTTATGTTGTTTTATCCTATGTTTTATTAAATTGTATTTATGTTGTTTTATCCTATGCTTTATTAAATTGTATTTATGTTGTTTTATCCTATGCTTTATTAAATTGCATCTATGTTGTTTTATCCTATGCTTTATTAAATTGTAGTTATGTTGTTTTATCCTATGCTTTATTGAATTGCATTTATGTTGTTTTAACCCATGCTTTATTAAATTGTATTTATGTTGTTTTATCCTATGCTTTATTAAATTGTATTTATGTTGTTTTATCCTATGCTTTATTAAATTTTATTTATGTTGTTTTATCCTATGCTTTATTAAATTGTATTCATGTTGTTTTATCCTATGCTTTATTAAACTGTATTTATGTTGTTTTATCCTATGCTTTATTAAATTGTATTTATGTTGTTTTATCCTATGCTTTATTAAATTGTATTTATGTTGTTTAATCATGTGCTTTATTAAATTGTATTTATGTTGTTTTATCCTATGCTTTATTAAATTGTGTTTATGTTGTTTTATCCTATGCTTTATTTAATTGTATTTATGTTGTTTTATCCTATGCTTTATTAAATTGTATTTATGTTGTTTTATCCTATGCTTTATTAAATTGAATTTATGTTGTTTTATCCTATGCTTTATTAAATTGTATTTATGTTGTTTTATCCTATGCTTTATTAAATTGTATTTATGTTGTTTTATCGTATGCTTTATTAAACTGCATTTATGTTGTTTTATCCTATGCTTTATTAAATTGTATTTATGTTGTTTTGTCCTATGCTTTATTAAATTGTATTTATGTTGTTTTATCCTATGCTTTATTAAATTGTATTTATGTTGTTTTATCCTATGCTTTATTAAATTGTATTTATGTTGTTTTATCCTATGCTTTATTAAATTGTATTTATGTTGTTTTGTCCAATGCTTTATTAAATTGTATTTATGTTGTTTTAACCCATGCTTTATTAAATTGTATTTATGTTGTTTTATGCTATGCTTTATTAAATTGTATTATGTTGTTTTATCGTATGCTTTATTAAATTGTATTTATGTTGTTTTATCCTATGCTTTATTAAATTGTGTTTATGTCGTTTTATCCTATGCTTTATTAAATTGTATTAATGTTGTTTTAACCCATGCTTTATTAAATTGTATTTATGTGGTTTTATCCTATGCTTTATTAAATTGTATTTATGTTGTTTTATCCTATGCTTTATTAAATTGTATTTATGTTGTTTTATTGTATGCTTTATTAAACTGCATTTATGTTGTTTTATCCTATGCTTTATTAAATTGTATTTATGTTGTTTTATCCTATGCTTTATTAAATTGTATTTATGTTGTTTTATCCTATGCTTTAATAAATTGTATTTATTTTGTTTTATCCTATGCTTTATTAAATTGTATTTATGTTGTTTTATCCTATGCTTTATTAAATTGTATTTATGTTGTTTTATCCTATGCTTTATTAAATTGTATTTATGTTGTTTTATCCTATGCTTTATTAAATTGTATTTATGTTGTTTTAACCTATGCTTTATTAAATTTTATTTATGTTGTTTTAACCTATGCTTTATTAAATTGTATTTATGTTGTTTTATCCTATGCTTTATTAAATTCATCTATGTTGTTTTATGCTATGCTTTATTAAATTGTATTTATGTTGTTTCATTCTATGCTTTATTAAATTGTATTTATGTGGTTTTATCCTATGATTTATTAAATTGTATTTATGTTGTTTTATCCTATGTTTTATTAAATTGTATTTATGTTGTTTTATCCTATGCTTTATTAAATTGTATTTATGTTATTTTATCCTATGCTTTATTAAATTGCATCTATGTTGTTTTATCCTATGCTTTATTAAATTGTAGTTACGTTGTTTTATCCTATGCTTTATTAAATTGCATTTATGTTGTTTTAACCCATGCTTTATTAAATTGTATTTATGTTGTTTTATCCTATGCTTTATTAAATTGTATTTATGTTGTTTTATCCTATGCTTTATTAAATTTTATTTATGTTGTTTTATCCTATGCTTTATTAAATTGTATTCATGTTGTTTTATCCTATGCTTTATTAAACTGTATTTATGTTGTTTTATCCTATGCTTTATTAAATTGTATTTATGTTGTTTTATCCTATGCTTTATTAAATTGTATTTATGTTGTTTAATCATGTGCTTTATTAAATTGTATTTATGTTGTTTTATCCTATGCTTTATTAAATTGTGTTTATGTTGTTTTATCCTATGCTTTATTTAATTGTATTTATGTTGTTTTATCCTATGCTTTATTAAATTGTATTTATGTTGTTTTATCCTATGCTTTATTAAATTGAATTTATGTTGTTTTATCCTATGCTTTATTAAATTGTATTTATGTTGTTTTATCCTATGCTTTATTAAATTGTATTTATGTTGTTTTATCATATGCTTTATTAAACTGCATTTATGTTGTTTTATCCTATGCTTTATTAAATTGTATTTATGTTGTTTTGTCCTATGCTTTATTAAATTGTATTTATGTTGTTTTATCCTATGCTTTATTAAATTGTATTTATGTTGTTTTATCCTATGCTTTATTAAATTGTATTTATGTTGTTTTATCCTATGCTTTATTAAATTGTATTTATGTTGTTTTGTCCTATGCTTTATTAAATTGTATTTATGTTGTTTTAACCCATGCTTTATTAAATTGTATTTATGTTGTTTTATCCTATGCTTTATTAAATTGTATTTATGTTGTTTTATCCTATGCTTTATTAAATTGTATTTATGTTGTTTTATCCTATGCTTTATTAAATTGTATTTATGTGGTTTTATCCTATGCTTTATTAAATTGTATTTATGTTGTTTTATCCTATGCTTTATTAAATTGTATTTATGTGGTTTTATCCTATGCTTTATTAAATTGTATTTATGTTGTTTTATCCTATGCGTTATTAAATTGTATTTATGTTGTTTTATCCTATGCTTTATTAAAATGTATTTATGTTGTTTTAACCCATGCTTTATTATATCGTGTTTATGTTGTTTTATCCTATGCTTTACTAAATTGTATTTATGTTGTTTTAACCTATGTTTTATTAAATTGTATTTACGTGGTTTCATCCTATGCTTTATTAAATTGTATTTATGTTGTTTTATCCTATGCTTTATTAAATTGTATTCATGTTGTTTTATCGTATGCTTTATTAAATTGTGTTTATGTTGTTTCATCCTATGCTTTATTAAATTGTATTTATGTTCTTTTATCCTATGCTTTATTAAATTGTATTTATGTTCTTTTATCCTATGCTTTATTAAATTGTATTTATGTTGTTTTATCCTATGCTTTATTAAATTGTATTTATGTTGTTTTATCCTATGCTTTATTAAATTGTATTATGTTGTTTTATCGTATGCTTTATTAAATTGTATTTATGTTGTTTTATCCTATGCTTTATTAAATTGTATTTATGTGGTTTTATCCTATGCTTTATTAAATTGTATTTATGTTGTTTTATCCTATGCTTTATTAAATTGTATTTATGTGGTTTTATCCTATGCTTTATTAAATTGTATTTATGTTGTTTTATCCTATGCGTTATTAAATTGTATTTATGTTGTTTTATCCTATGCTTTATTAAAATGTATTTATGTTGTTTTAACCCATGCTTTATTATATCGTGTTTATGTTGTTTTATCCTATGCTTTACTAAATTGTATTTATGTTGTTTTAACCTATGTTTTATTAAATTGTATTTACGTGGTTTCATCCTATGCTTTATTAAATTGTATTTATGTTGTTTTATCCTATGCTTTATTAAATTGTATTCATGTTGTTTTATCGTATGCTTTATTAAATTGTGTTTATGTTGTTTCATCCTATGCTTTATTAAATTGTATTTATGTTCTTTTATCCTATGCTTTATTAAATTGTATTTATGTTCTTTTATCCTATGCTTTATTAAATTGTATTTATGTTGTTTTATCCTATGCTTTATTAAATTGTATTTATGTTGTTTTATCCTATGCTTTATTAAATTGTATTATGTTGTTTTATCGTATGCTTTATTAAATTGTATTTATGTTGTTTTATCCTATGCTTTATTAAATTGTGTTCATGTTGTTTTATCCTATGCTTTATTAAATTGTATTAATGTTGTTTTAACCCATGCTTTATTAAATTGTATTTATGTGGTTTTATCCTATTCTTTATTAAATTGTATTTATGTTGTTTTATCCTATGCTTTATTAAATTGTATTTATGTTGTTTTATTGTATGCTTTATTAAACTGCATTTATGTTGTTTTATCCTATGCTTTATTAAATTGTATTTATGTTGTTTTAACCTATGCTTTATTAAATTGTATTTATGTTGTTTTAACATATGCTTTATTACATTGTATTTATGTTGTTTTATCCTATGCTTTATTAAATTCATCTATGTTGTTTTATCCTATGCTTTATTAAATTGTATTTATGTTGTTTCATTCTATGCTTTATTAAATTGTATTTATGTGGTTTTATCCTATGATTTATTAAATTGTATTTATGTTGTTTTATCCTATGTTTTATTAAATTGTATTTATGTTGTTTTATCCTATGCTTTATTAAATTGTATTTATGTTGTTTTATCCTATGCTTTATTAAATTGCATCTATGTTGTTTTATCCTATGCTTTATTAAATTGTAGTTATGTTGTTTTATCCTATGCTTTATTAAATTGCATTTATGTTGTTTTAACCCATGCTTTATTAAATTGTATTTATGTTGTTTTATCCTATGCTTTATTAAATTGTATTTATGTTGTTTTATCCTATGCTTTATTAAATTTTATTTATGTTGTTTTATCCTATGCTTTATTAAATTGTATTCATGTTGTTTTATCCTATGCTTTATTAAACTGTATTTATGTTGTTTTATCCTGTGCTTTATTAAATTGTATTTATGATGTTTTATCCTATGCTTTATTAAATTGTATTTATGTTGTTTAATCATGTGCTTTATTAAATTGTATTTATGTTGTTTTATCCTATGCTTTATTAAATTGTGTTTATGTTGTTTTATCCTATGCTTTATTAAATTGTATTTATGTTGTTTCATTCTATGCTTTATTAAATTGTATTTATGTGGTTTTATCCTATGATTTATTAAATTGTATTTATGTTGTTTTATCCTATGTTTTATTAAATTGTATTTATGTTGTTTTATCCTATGCTTTATTAAATTGTATTTATGTTGTTTTATCCTATGCTTTATTAAATTGCATCTATGTTGTTTTATCCTATGCTTTATTAAATTGTAGTTATGTTGTTTTATCCTATGCTTTATTAAATTGCATTTATGTTGTTTTAACCCATGCTTTATTAAATTGTATTTATGTTGTTTTATCCTATGCTTTATTAAATTGTATTTATGTTGTTTTATCCTATGCTTTATTAAATTTTATTTATGTTGTTTTATCCTATGCTTTATTAAATTGTATTCATGTTGTTTTATCCTATGCTTTATTAAACTGTATTTATGTTGTTTTATCCTGTGCTTTATTAAATTGTATTTATGATGTTTTATCCTATGCTTTATTAAATTGTATTTATGTTGTTTAATCATGTGCTTTATTAAATTGTATTTATTTGTTTTATCCTATGCTTTATTAAATTGTGTTTATGTTGTTTTATCCTATGCTTTATTTAATTGTATTTATGTTGTTTTATCCTATGCTTTATTAAATTGTATTTATGTTGTTTTATCCTATGCTTTATTAAATTGAATTTATGTTGTTTTATCCTATTCTTTATTAAATTGTATTTATGTTGTTTTATCCTATGCTTTATTAAATTGTATTTATGTTGTTTTATCGTATGCTTTATTAAACTGCATTTATGTTGTTTTATCCTATGCTTTATTAAATTGTATTTATGTTGTTTTGTCCTATGCTTTATTAAATTGTATTTATGTTGTTTTATCCTATGCTTTATTAAATTGTATTTATGTTGTTTTATCCTATGCTTTATTAAATTGTATTTATGTTGTTTTATCCTATGCTTTATTAAATTGTATTTATGTTGTTTAAACCTATGCTTTATTAAATTGTATTTATGTTGTTTTAACCTATGCTTTATTAAATTGTATTTTTGTTGTTTTATCCTATGCTTTATTAAATTGTATTTATGTTGTTTTATCCTATGCTTTTTTAAATTGTATTTATGTTGTTTTATCCTATGCTTTATTAAATTGTAATTATGTTGTTTTAACCCATGCTTTATTAAATTGTATTTATGTTTTTTTATCCTATGCTTTATTAAATTGTATTTATGTTGTTTTAACCCATGCTTTTTTAAATTGTATTTATGTTGTTTTATCCTATGCTTTATTAAATTGTATTTATGTTGTTTTATCCTATGCTTTATTAAATTGTATTATGTTGTTTTATCGTATGCTTTATTAAATTGTATTTATGTTGTTTTATCCTATGCTTTATTAAATTGTGTTTATGTTGTTTTATCCTATGCTTTATTAAATTGTATTAATGTTGTTTTAACCCATGCTTTATTAAATTGTATTTATGTGGTTTTACCGTATGCTTTATTAAATTGTATTTATGTTGTTTTATCCTATGCTTTATTAAATTGTATTTATGTTGTTTTAACCCATGCTTTATTAAATTGTATTTATGTGGTTTTATCCTATGCTTTATTAAATTGTATTTATGTTGTTTTATCCTATGGTTTATTAAACAGTATTTATGTTGTTTTATCCTATGCTTTTTTAAATTGTATTTATGTTGTTTTATCCTATGCTTTATTAAATTGTATTTATGTTGTTTTAACCCATGCTTTATTAAATTGTATTTATATGGTTTTATCCTATGCTTTATTAAATTGTATTTATGTTGTTTTAACCCATGCTTTTTTAAATTGTATTTATGTTGTTTTATCCTATGCTTTATTAAACTGTATTATGTTGTTTTATCGTATGCTTTATTAAATTGTATTTATGTTGTTTTATACTATGCTTTATTAAATTGTGTTTATGTTGTTTTATCCTATGCTTTATTAAATTGTATTAATGTTGTTTTAACCCATGCTTTATTAAATTGTATTTATGTGGTTTTATCGTATGCTTCATTAAATTGTATTTATGTTGTTTTATCCTATGCTTTATTAAATTGTATTTATGTTGTTTTATCCTATGCTTTATTAAATTGTATTTATGTTGTTTTAACCCATGTTTTATTAAATTGTATTTATGTGGTTTTATCCTATGCTTTATTAAATTGTATTTATGTTGTTTTATCCTATGGTTTATTAAATTGTATTTATGTTGTTTTATCCTATGCTTTATTAAATTGTATTTATGTTGTTTTATGCTATGCTTTATTAAATTGTATTATGTTGTTTTATCGTATGCTTTATTAAATTGTATTTATGTTGTTTTATCCTATGCTTTATTCAATTGTATTTATGTTGTTTTATCCTATGATTTATTAAATTGTATTATGTTGTTTTATCGTATGCTTTATTAAATTGTATTTATGTTGTTTTATCCTATGCTTTATTAAATTGTGTTTATGTCGTTTTATCCTATGCTTTATTAAATTGTATTAATGTTGTTTTAACCCATGCTTTATTAAATTGTATTTATGTGGTTTTATCCTATGCTTTATTAAATTGTATTTATGTTGTTTTATCCTATGCTTTATTAAATTGTATTTATGTTGTTTTATTGTATGCTTTATTAAACTGCATTTATGTTGTTTTATCCTATGCTTTATTAAATTGTATTTATGTTGTTTTATCCTATGCTTTATTAAATTGTATTTATGTTGTTTTATCCTATGCTTTAATAAATTGTATTTATGTTGTTTTATCCTATGCTTTATTAAATTGTATTTATGTTGTTTTATCCTATGCTTTATTAAATTGTATTTATGTTGTTTTATCCTATGCTTTATTAAATTGTATTTATGTTGTTTTATCCTATGCTTTATTAAATTGTATTTATGTTGTTTTAACCTATGCTTTATTAAATTGTATTTATGTTGTTTTAACCTATGCTTTATTAAATTGTATTTATGTTGTTTTATCCTATGCTTTATTAAATTCATCTATGTTGTTTTATCCTATGCTTTATTAAATTGTATTTATGTTGTTTCATTCTATGCTTTATTAAATTGTATTTATGTGGTTTTATCCTATGATTTATTAAATTGTATTTATGTTGTTTTATCCTATGTTTTATTAAATTGTATTTATGTTGTTTTATCCTATGCTTTATTAAATTGTATTTATGTTGTTTTATCCTATGCTTTATTAAATTGCATCTATGTTGTTTTATCCTATGCTTTATTAAATTGTAGTTATGTTGTTTTATCCTATGCTTTATTGAATTGCATTTATGTTGTTTTAACCCATGCTTTATTAAATTGTATTTATGTTGTTTTATCCTATGCTTTATTAAATTGTATTTATGTTGTTTTATCCTATGCTTTATTAAATTTTATTTATGTTGTTTTATCCTATGCTTTATTAAATTGTATTCATGTTGTTTTATCCTATGCTTTATTAAACTGTATTTATGTTGTTTTATCCTATGCTTTATTAAATTGTATTTATGTTGTTTTATCCTATGCTTTATTAAATTGTATTTATGTTGTTTAATCATGTGCTTTATTAAATTGTATTTATGTTGTTTTATCCTATGCTTTATTAAATTGTGTTTATGTTGTTTTATCCTATGCTTTATTTAATTGTATTTATGTTGTTTTATCCTATGCTTTATTAAATTGTATTTATGTTGTTTTATCCTATGCTTTATTAAATTGAATTTATGTTGTTTTATCCTATGCTTTATTAAATTGTATTTATGTTGTTTTATCCTATGCTTTATTAAATTGTATTTATGTTGTTTTATCGTATGCTTTATTAAACTGCATTTATGTTGTTTTATCCTATGCTTTATTAAATTGTATTTATGTTGTTTTGTCCTATGCTTTATTAAATTGTATTTATGTTGTTTTATCCTATGCTTTATTAAATTGTATTTATGTTGTTTTATCCTATGCTTTATTAAATTGTATTTATGTTGTTTTATCCTATGCTTTATTAAATTGTATTTATGTTGTTTTGTCCAATGCTTTATTAAATTGTATTTATGTTGTTTTAACCCATGCTTTATTAAATTGTATTTATGTTGTTTTATGCTATGCTTTATTAAATTGTATTATGTTGTTTTATCGTATGCTTTATTAAATTGTATTTATGTTGTTTTATCCTATGCTTTATTAAATTGTGTTTATGTCGTTTTATCCTATGCTTTATTAAATTGTATTAATGTTGTTTTAACCCATGCTTTATTAAATTGTATTTATGTGGTTTTATCCTATGCTTTATTAAATTGTATTTATGTTGTTTTATCCTATGCTTTATTAAATTGTATTTATGTTGTTTTATTGTATGCTTTATTAAACTGCATTTATGTTGTTTTATCCTATGCTTTATTAAATTGTATTTATGTTGTTTTATCCTATGCTTTATTAAATTGTATTTATGTTGTTTTATCCTATGCTTTAATAAATTGTATTTATTTTGTTTTATCCTATGCTTTATTAAATTGTATTTATGTTGTTTTATCCTATGCTTTATTAAATTGTATTTATGTTGTTTTATCCTATGCTTTATTAAATTGTATTTATGTTGTTTTATCCTATGCTTTATTAAATTGTATTTATGTTGTTTTAACCTATGCTTTATTAAATTTTATTTATGTTGTTTTAACCTATGCTTTATTAAATTGTATTTATGTTGTTTTATCCTATGCTTTATTAAATTCATCTATGTTGTTTTATGCTATGCTTTATTAAATTGTATTTATGTTGTTTCATTCTATGCTTTATTAAATTGTATTTATGTGGTTTTATCCTATGATTTATTAAATTGTATTTATGTTGTTTTATCCTATGTTTTATTAAATTGTATTTATGTTGTTTTATCCTATGCTTTATTAAATTGTATTTATGTTATTTTATCCTATGCTTTATTAAATTGCATCTATGTTGTTTTATCCTATGCTTTATTAAATTGTAGTTACGTTGTTTTATCCTATGCTTTATTAAATTGCATTTATGTTGTTTTAACCCATGCTTTATTAAATTGTATTTATGTTGTTTTATCCTATGCTTTATTAAATTGTATTTATGTTGTTTTATCCTATGCTTTATTAAATTTTATTTATGTTGTTTTATCCTATGCTTTATTAAATTGTATTCATGTTGTTTTATCCTATGCTTTATTAAACTGTATTTATGTTGTTTTATCCTATGCTTTATTAAATTGTATTTATGTTGTTTTATCCTATGCTTTATTAAATTGTATTTATGTTGTTTAATCATGTGCTTTATTAAATTGTATTTATGTTGTTTTATCCTATGCTTTATTAAATTGTGTTTATGTTGTTTTATCCTATGCTTTATTTAATTGTATTTATGTTGTTTTATCCTATGCTTTATTAAATTGTATTTATGTTGTTTTATCCTATGCTTTATTAAATTGAATTTATGTTGTTTTATCCTATGCTTTATTAAATTGTATTTATGTTGTTTTATCCTATGCTTTATTAAATTGTATTTATGTTGTTTTATCATATGCTTTATTAAACTGCATTTATGTTGTTTTATCCTATGCTTTATTAAATTGTATTTATGTTGTTTTGTCCTATGCTTTATTAAATTGTATTTATGTTGTTTTATCCTATGCTTTATTAAATTGTATTTATGTTGTTTTATCCTATGCTTTATTAAATTGTATTTATGTTGTTTTATCCTATGCTTTATTAAATTGTATTTATGTTGTTTTGTCCTATGCTTTATTAAATTGTATTTATGTTGTTTTAACCCATGCTTTATTAAATTGTATTTATGTTGTTTTATCCTATGCTTTATTAAATTGTATTTATGTTGTTTTATCCTATGCTTTATTAAATTGTATTTATGTTGTTTTATCCTATGCTTTATTAAATTGTATTTATGTGGTTTTATCCTATGCTTTATTAAATTGTATTTATGTTGTTTTATCCTATGCTTTATTAAATTGTATTTATGTGGTTTTATCCTATGCTTTATTAAATTGTATTTATGTTGTTTTATCCTATGCGTTATTAAATTGTATTTATGTTGTTTTATCCTATGCTTTATTAAAATGTATTTATGTTGTTTTAACCCATGCTTTATTATATCGTGTTTATGTTGTTTTATCCTATGCTTTACTAAATTGTATTTATGTTGTTTTAACCTATGTTTTATTAAATTGTATTTACGTGGTTTCATCCTATGCTTTATTAAATTGTATTTATGTTGTTTTATCCTATGCTTTATTAAATTGTATTCATGTTGTTTTATCGTATGCTTTATTAAATTGTGTTTATGTTGTTTCATCCTATGCTTTATTAAATTGTATTTATGTTCTTTTATCCTATGCTTTATTAAATTGTATTTATGTTCTTTTATCCTATGCTTTATTAAATTGTATTTATGTTGTTTTATCCTATGCTTTATTAAATTGTATTTATGTTGTTTTATCCTATGCTTTATTAAATTGTATTATGTTGTTTTATCGTATGCTTTATTAAATTGTATTTATGTTGTTTTATCCTATGCTTTATTAAATTGTATTTATGTGGTTTTATCCTATGCTTTATTAAATTGTATTTATGTTGTTTTATCCTATGCTTTATTAAATTGTATTTATGTGGTTTTATCCTATGCTTTATTAAATTGTATTTATGTTGTTTTATCCTATGCGTTATTAAATTGTATTTATGTTGTTTTATCCTATGCTTTATTAAAATGTATTTATGTTGTTTTAACCCATGCTTTATTATATCGTGTTTATGTTGTTTTATCCTATGCTTTACTAAATTGTATTTATGTTGTTTTAACCTATGTTTTATTAAATTGTATTTACGTGGTTTCATCCTATGCTTTATTAAATTGTATTTATGTTGTTTTATCCTATGCTTTATTAAATTGTATTCATGTTGTTTTATCGTATGCTTTATTAAATTGTGTTTATGTTGTTTCATCCTATGCTTTATTAAATTGTATTTATGTTCTTTTATCCTATGCTTTATTAAATTGTATTTATGTTCTTTTATCCTATGCTTTATTAAATTGTATTTATGTTGTTTTATCCTATGCTTTATTAAATTGTATTTATGTTGTTTTATCCTATGCTTTATTAAATTGTATTATGTTGTTTTATCGTATGCTTTATTAAATTGTATTTATGTTGTTTTATCCTATGCTTTATTAAATTGTGTTCATGTTGTTTTATCCTATGCTTTATTAAATTGTATTAATGTTGTTTTAACCCATGCTTTATTAAATTGTATTTATGTGGTTTTATCCTATTCTTTATTAAATTGTATTTATGTTGTTTTATCCTATGCTTTATTAAATTGTATTTATGTTGTTTTATTGTATGCTTTATTAAACTGCATTTATGTTGTTTTATCCTATGCTTTATTAAATTGTATTTATGTTGTTTTAACCTATGCTTTATTAAATTGTATTTATGTTGTTTTAACATATGCTTTATTACATTGTATTTATGTTGTTTTATCCTATGCTTTATTAAATTCATCTATGTTGTTTTATCCTATGCTTTATTAAATTGTATTTATGTTGTTTCATTCTATGCTTTATTAAATTGTATTTATGTGGTTTTATCCTATGATTTATTAAATTGTATTTATGTTGTTTTATCCTATGTTTTATTAAATTGTATTTATGTTGTTTTATCCTATGCTTTATTAAATTGTATTTATGTTGTTTTATCCTATGCTTTATTAAATTGCATCTATGTTGTTTTATCCTATGCTTTATTAAATTGTAGTTATGTTGTTTTATCCTATGCTTTATTAAATTGCATTTATGTTGTTTTAACCCATGCTTTATTAAATTGTATTTATGTTGTTTTATCCTATGCTTTATTAAATTGTATTTATGTTGTTTTATCCTATGCTTTATTAAATTTTATTTATGTTGTTTTATCCTATGCTTTATTAAATTGTATTCATGTTGTTTTATCCTATGCTTTATTAAACTGTATTTATGTTGTTTTATCCTGTGCTTTATTAAATTGTATTTATGATGTTTTATCCTATGCTTTATTAAATTGTATTTATGTTGTTTAATCATGTGCTTTATTAAATTGTATTTATGTTGTTTTATCCTATGCTTTATTAAATTGTGTTTATGTTGTTTTATCCTATGCTTTATTAAATTGTATTTATGTTGTTTCATTCTATGCTTTATTAAATTGTATTTATGTGGTTTTATCCTATGATTTATTAAATTGTATTTATGTTGTTTTATCCTGTTTTATTAAATTGTATTTATGTTGTTTTATCCTATGCTTTATTAAATTGTATTTATGTTGTTTTATCCTATGCTTTATTAAATTGCATCTATGTTGTTTTATCCTATGCTTTATTAAATTGTAGTTATGTTGTTTTATCCTATGCTTTATTAAATTGCATTTATGTTGTTTTAACCCATGCTTTATTAAATTGTATTTATGTTGTTTTATCCTATGCTTTATTAAATTGTATTTATGTTGTTTTATCCTATGCTTTATTAAATTTTATTTATGTTGTTTTATCCTATGCTTTATTAAATTGTATTCATGTTGTTTTATCCTATGCTTTATTAAACTGTATTTATGTTGTTTTATCCTGTGCTTTATTAAATTGTATTTATGATGTTTTATCCTATGCTTTATTAAATTGTATTTATGTTGTTTAATCATGTGCTTTATTAAATTGTATTTATTTGTTTTATCCTATGCTTTATTAAATTGTGTTTATGTTGTTTTATCCTATGCTTTATTTAATTGTATTTATGTTGTTTTATCCTATGCTTTATTAAATTGTATTTATGTTGTTTTATCCTATGCTTTATTAAATTGAATTTATGTTGTTTTATCCTATGCTTTATTAAATTGTATTTATGTTGTTTTATCCTATGCTTTATTAAATTGTATTTATGTTGTTTTATCGTATGCTTTATTAAACTGCATTTATGTTGTTTTATCCTATGCTTTATTAAATTGTATTTATGTTGTTTTGTCCTATGCTTTATTAAATTGTATTTATGTTGTTTTATCCTATGCTTTATTAAATTGTATTTATGTTGTTTTATCCTATGCTTTATTAAATTGTATTTATGTTGTTTTATCCTATGCTTTATTAAATTGTATTTATGTTGTTTAAACCTATGCTTTATTAAATTGTATTTATGTTGTTTTAACCTATGCTTTATTAAATTGTATTTTTGTTGTTTTATCCTATGCTTTATTAAATTGTATTTATGTTGTTTTATCCTATGCTTTTTTAAATTGTATTTATGTTGTTTTATCCTATGCTTTATTAAATTGTAATTATGTTGTTTTAACCCATGCTTTATTAAATTGTATTTATGTTTTTTTATCCTATGCTTTATTAAATTGTATTTATGTTGTTTTAACCCATGCTTTTTTAAATTGTATTTATGTTGTTTTATCCTATGCTTTATTAAATTGTATTTATGTTGTTTTATCCTATGCTTTATTAAATTGTATTATGTTGTTTTATCGTATGCTTTATTAAATTGTATTTATGTTGTTTTATCCTATGCTTTATTAAATTGTGTTTATGTTGTTTTATCCTATGCTTTATTAAATTGTATTAATGTTGTTTTAACCCATGCTTTATTAAATTGTATTTATGTGGTTTTACCGTATGCTTTATTAAATTGTATTTATGTTGTTTTATCCTATGCTTTATTAAATTGTATTTATGTTGTTTTAACCCATGCTTTATTAAATTGTATTTATGTGGTTTTATCCTATGCTTTATTAAATTGTATTTATGTTGTTTTATCCTATGGTTTATTAAACAGTATTTATGTTGTTTTATCCTATGCTTTTTTAAATTGTATTTATGTTGTTTTATCCTATGCTTTATTAAATTGTATTTATGTTGTTTTAACCCATGCTTTATTAAATTGTATTTATATGGTTTTATCCTAT
This sequence comes from Phyllobates terribilis, assembly GCF_046119375.1. Lineage (NCBI taxonomy): Eukaryota > Metazoa > Chordata > Amphibia > Anura > Dendrobatidae > Phyllobates > Phyllobates terribilis. The sequence continues at coordinate 820,711,169 of NW_027362763.1, forward strand.
GCTTTATTAAATTGTATTTATGTTGTTTTAACCCATGCTTTTTTAAATTGTATTTATGTTGTTTTATCCTATGCTTTATTAAACTGTATTATGTTGTTTTATCGTATGCTTTATTAAATTGTATTTATGTTGTTTTATACTATGCTTTATTAAATTGTGTTTATGTTGTTTTATCCTATGCTTTATTAAATTGTATTAATGTTGTTTTAACCCATGCTTTATTAAATTGTATTTATGTGGTTTTATCGTATGCTTCATTAAATTGTATTTCTGTTGTTTTATCCTATGCTTTATTAAATTGTATTTATGTTGTTTTATCCTATGCTTTATTAAATTGTATTCATGTTGTTTTAACCCATGTTTTATTAAATTGTATTTATGTGGTTTTATCCTATGCTTTATTAAATTGTATTTATGTTGTTTTATCCTATGGTTTATTAAATTGTATTTATGTTGTTTTATCCTATGCTTTATTAAATTGTATTTATGTTGTTTTATGCTATGCTTTATTAAATTGTATTATGTTGTTTTATCGTATGCTTTATTAAATTGTATTTATGTTGTTTTATCCTATGCTTTATTAAATTGTGTTTATGTGGTTTTAGCCTATGCTTTATTAAATTGTATTAATGTTGTTTTAACCCATGCTTTATTAAATTGTATTTATGTGGTTTTATCCTATGCTTTATTAAATTGTATTTATGTTGTTTTATCCTATGCTTTATTAAATTGTATTTATGTTGTTTTATCGTAAGCTTTAGTAAACTGCATTTATGTTGTTTTATCCTATGCTTTATTAAACTGCATTTATGTTGTTTTATCCTATGCTTTATTAAATTGTATTTATGTCGTTTTATCCTATGCTTTATTAAATTGTATTTATGTTGTTTTATCCTATGCTTTATTAAACTGCATTTATGTTGTTTTATCCTATGCTTTATTAAATTGTATTTATGTTGTTTTATCCTATGCTTTATTAAATTGTATTTATGTTGTTTTATCCTATGCTTTATTAAATTGTATTTATGTTGTTTTATCCTATGCTTTATTAAATTGTATTTATGTTGTTTAATCATGTGCTTTATTAAATTGTATTTATGTTGTTTTATCCTATGCTTTATTAAATTGTGGTTATGTTGTTTTATCCTATGCTTTATTTAATTGTATTTATGTTGTTTTATCCTATGCTTTATTAAATTGTATTTATGTTGTTTTATCCTATGCTTTATTAAATTGAATTTATGTTGTTTTATCCTATGCTTTATTAAATTGTATTTATGTTGTTTTATCCTATGCTTTATTAAATTGTATTTATGTTGTTTTATCGTATGCTTTATTAAACTGCATTTATGTTGTTTTATCCTATGCTTTATTAAATTGTATTTATGTTGTTTTGTCCTATGCTTTATTAAATTGTATTTATGTTGTTTTATCCTATGCTTTATTAAATTGTATTTATGTTGTTTTATCCTATGCTTTATTAAATTGTATTTATGTTGTTTTATCCTATGCTTTATTAAATTGTATTTATGTTGTTTTGTCCTATGCTTTATTAAATTGTATTTATGTTGTTTTAACCCATGCTTTATTAAATTGTATTTATGTTGTTTTATGCTATGCTTTATTAAATTGTATTATGTTGTTTTATCGTATGCTTTATTAAATTGTATTTATGTTGTTTTATCCTATGCTTTATTAAATTGTGTTTATGTCGTTTTATCCTATGCTTTATTAAATTGTATTAATGTTGTTTTAACCCATGCTTTATTAAATTGTATTTATGTGGTTTTATCCTATGCTTTATTAAATTGTATTTATGTTGTTTTATCCTATGCTTTATTAAATTGTATTTATGTTGTTTTATTGTATGCTTTATTAAACTGCATTTATGTTGTTTTATCCTATGCTTTATTAAATTGTATTTATGTTGTTTTATCCTATGCTTTATTAAATTGTATTTATGTTGTTTTATCCTATGCTTTAATAAATTGTATTTATTTTGTTTTATCCTATGCTTTATTAAATTGTATTTATGTTGTTTTATCCTATGCTTTATTAAATTGTATTTATGTTGTTTTATCCTATGCTTTATTAAATTGTATTTATGTTGTTTTATCCTATGCTTTATTAAATTGTATTTATGTTGTTTTAACCTATGCTTTATTAAATTTTATTTATGTTGTTTTAACCTATGCTTTATTAAATTGTATTTATGTTGTTTTATCCTATGCTTTATTAAATTCATCTATGTTGTTTTATGCTATGCATTATTAAATTGTATTTATGTTGTTTCATTCTATGCTTTATTAAATTGTATTTATGTGGTTTTATCCTATGATTTATTAAATTGTATTTATGTTGTTTTATCCTATGTTTTATTAAATTGTATTTATGTTGTTTTATCCTATGCTTTATTAAATTGTATTTATGTTATTTTATCCTATGCTTTATTAAATTGCATCTATGTTGTTTTATCCTATGCTTTATTAAATTGTAGTTACGTTGTTTTATCCTATGCTTTATTAAATTGCATTTATGTTGTTTTAACCCATGCTTTATTAAATTGTATTTATGTTGTTTTATCCTATGCTTTATTAAATTGTATTTATGTTGTTTTATCCTATGCTTTATTAAATTGTATTTATGTTGTTTTATCCTATGCTTTATTAAATTGTATTCATGTTGTTTTATCCTATGCTTTATTAAACTGTATTTATGTTGTTTTATCCTATGCTTTATTAAATTGTATTTATGTTGTTTTATCCTAGGCTTTATTAAATTGTATTTATGTTGTTTAATCATGTGCTTTATTAAATTGTATTTATGTTGTTTTATCCTATGCTTTATTAAATTGTGTTTATGTTGTTTTATCCTATGCTTTATTTAATTGTATTTATGTTGTTTTATCCTATGCTTTATTAAATTGTATTTATGTTGTTTTATCCTATGCTTTATTAAATTGAATTTATGTTGTTTTATCCTATGCTTTATTAAATTGTATTTATGTTGTTTTATCCTATGCTTTATTAAATTGTATTTATGTTGTTTTATCATATGCTTTATTAAACTGCATTTATGTTGTTTTATCCTATGCTTTATTAAATTGTATTTATGTTGTTTTGTCCTATGCTTTATTAAATTGTATTTATGTTGTTTTATCCTATGCTTTATTAAATTATATTTATGTTGTTTTATCCTATGCTTTATTAAATTGTATTTATGTTGTTTTATCCTATGCTTTATTAAATTGTATTTATGTTGTTTTGTCCTATGCTTTATTAAATTGTATTTATGTTGTTTTAACCCATGCTTTATTAAATTGTATTTATGTTGTTTTATCCTATGCTTTATTAAATTGTATTTATGTTGTTTTATCCTATGCTTTATTAAATTGTATTTATGTTGTTTTATCCTATGCTTTATTAAATTGTATTTATGTGGTTTTATCCTATGCTTTATTAAATTGTATTTATGTTGTTTTATCCTATGCTTTATTAAATTGTATTTATGTGGTTTTATCCTATGCTTTATTAAATTGTATTTATGTTGTTTTATCCTATGCGTTATTAAATTGTATTTATGTTGTTTTATCCTATGCTTTATTAAAATGTATTTATGTTGTTTTAACCCATGCTTTATTATATCGTGTTTATGTTGTTTTATCCTATGCTTTACTAAATTGTATTTATGTTGTTTTAACCTATGTTTTATTAAATTGTATTTACGTGGTTTCATCCTATGCTTTATTAAATTGTATTTATGTTGTTTTATCCTATGCTTTATTAAATTGTATTCATGTTGTTTTATCGTATGCTTTATTAAATTGTGTTTATGTTGTTTCATCCTATGCTTTATTAAATTGTATTTATGTTCTTTTATCCTATGCTTTATTAAATTGTATTTATGTTCTTTTATCCTATGCTTTATTAAATTGTATTTATGTTGTTTTATCCTATGCTTTATTAAATTGTATTTATGTTGTTTTATCCTATGCTTTATTAAATTGTATTTATGTTGTTTTAACCCATGTTTTATTAAATTGTATTTATGTGGTTTTATCCTATGCTTTATTAAATTGTATTTATGTTGTTTTATCCTATGGTTTATTAAATTGTATTTATGTTGTTTTATCCTATGCTTTATTAAATTGTATTTATGTTGTTTTATGCTATGCTTTATTAAATTGTATTATGTTGTTTTATCGTATGCTTTATTAAATTGTATTTATGTTGTTTTATCCTATGCTTTATTAAATTGTGTTTATGTGGTTTTATCCTATGCTTTATTAAATTGTATTAATGTTGTTTTAACCCATGCTTTATTAAATTGTATTTATGTGGTTTTATCCTATGCTTTATTAAATTGTATTTATGTTGTTTTATCCTATGCTTTATTAAATTGTATTTATGTTGTTTTATCGTAAGCTTTAGTAAACTGCATTTATGTTGTTTTATCCTATGCTTTATTAAACTGCATTTATGTTGTTTTATCCTATGCTTTATTAAATTGTATTTATGTCGTTTTATCCTATGCTTTATTAAATTGTATTTATGTTGTTTTATCCTATGCTTTATTAAACTGCATTTATGTTGTTTTATCCTATGCTTTATTAAATTGTATTTATGTTGTTTTATCCTATGCTTTATTAAATTGTATTTATGTTGTTTTATCCTATGCTTTATTAAATTGTATTTATGTTGTTTTATCCTATGCTTTATTAAATTGTATTTATGTTGTTTAATCATGTGCTTTATTAAATTGTATTTATGTTGTTTTATCCTATGCTTTATTAAATTGTGTTTATGTTGTTTTATCCTATGCTTTATTTAATTGTATTTATGTTGTTTTATCCTATGCTTTATTAAATTGTATTTATGTTGTTTTATCCTATGCTTTATTAAATTGAATTTATGTTGTTTTATCCTATGCTTTATTAAATTGTATTTATGTTGTTTTATCCTATGCTTTATTAAATTGTATTTATGTTGTTTTATCGTATGCTTTATTAAACTGCATTTATGTTGTTTTATCCTATGCTTTATTAAATTGTATTTATGTTGTTTTGTCCTATGCTTTATTAAATTGTATTTATGTTGTTTTATCCTATGCTTTATTAAATTGTATTTATGTTGTTTTATCCTATGCTTTATTAAATTGTATTTATGTTGTTTTATCCTATGCTTTATTAAATTGTATTTATGTTGTTTTGTCCTATGCTTTATTAAATTGTATTTATGTTGTTTTAACCCATGCTTTATTAAATTGTATTTATGTTGTTTTATGCTATGCTTTATTAAATTGTATTATGTTGTTTTATCGTATGCTTTATTAAATTGTATTTATGTTGTTTTATCCTATGCTTTATTAAATTGTGTTTATGTCGTTTTATCCTATGCTTTATTAAATTGTATTAATGTTGTTTTAACCCATGCTTTATTAAATTGTATTTATGTGGTTTTATCCTATGCTTTATTAAATTGTATTTATGTTGTTTTATCCTATGCTTTATTAAATTGTATTTATGTTGTTTTATTGTATGCTTTATTAAACTGCATTTATGTTGTTTTATCCTATGCTTTATTAAATTGTATTTATGTTGTTTTATCCTATGCTTTATTAAATTGTATTTATGTTGTTTTATCCTATGCTTTAATAAATTGTATTTATTTTGTTTTATCCTATGCTTTATTAAATTGTATTTATGTTGTTTTATCCTATGCTTTATTAAATTGTATTTATGTTGTTTTATCCTATGCTTTATTAAATTGTATTTATGTTGTTTTATCCTATGCTTTATTAAATTGTATTTATGTTGTTTTAACCTATGCTTTATTAAATTGTATTTATGTTGTTTTAACATATGCTTTATTACATTGTATTTATGTTGTTTTATCCTATGCTTTATTAAATTCATCTATGTTGTTTTATCCTATGCTTTATTAAATTGTATTTATGTTGTTTCATTCTATGCTTTATTAAATTGTATTTATGTGGTTTTATCCTATGATTTATTAAATTGTATTTATGTTGTTTTATCCTATGTTTTATTAAATTGTATTTATGTTGTTTTATCCTATGCTTTATTAAATTGTATTTATCTTGTTTTATCCTATGCTTTATTAAATTGCATCTATGTTGTTTTATCCTATGCTTTATTAAATTGTAGTTATGTTGTTTTATCCTATGCTTTATTAAATTGCATTTATGTTGTTTTAACCCATGCTTTATTAAATTGTATTTATGTTGTTTTATCCTATGCTTTATTAAATTGTATTTATGTTGTTTTATCCTATGCTTTATTAAATTTTATTTATGTTGTTTTATCCTATGCTTTATTAAATTGTATTCATGTTGTTTTATCCTATGCTTTATTAAACTGTATTTATGTTGTTTTATCCTGTGCTTTATTAAATTGTATTTATGATGTTTTATCCTATGCTTTATTAAATTGTATTTATGTTGTTTAATCATGTGCTTTATTAAATTGTATTTATGTTGTTTTATCCTATGCTTTATTAAATTGTGTTTATGTTGTTTTATCCTATGCTTTATTAAATTGTATTTATGTTGTTTCATTCTATGCTTTATTAAATTGTATTTATGTGGTTTTATCCTATGATTTATTAAATTGTATTTATGTTGTTTTATCCTATGTTTTATTAAATTGTATTTATGTTGTTTTATCCTATGCTTTATTAAATTGTATTTATGTTGTTTTATCCTATGCTTTATTAAATTGCATCTATGTTGTTTTATCCTATGCTTTATTAAATTGTAGTTATGTTGTTTTATCCTATGCTTTATTAAATTGCATTTATGTTGTTTTAACCCATGCTTTATTAAATTGTATTTATGTTGTTTTATCCTATGCTTTATTAAATTGTATTTATGTTGTTTTATCCTATGCTTTATTAAATTTTATTTATGTTGTTTTATCCTATGCTTTATTAAATTGTATTCATGTTGTTTTATCCTATGCTTTATTAAATTGTATTTATGTTGTTTTATCCTGTGCTTTATTAAATTGTATTTATGATGTTTTATCCTATGCTTTATTAAATTGTATTTATGTTGTTTAATCATGTGCTTTATTAAATTGTATTTATGTTGTTTTATCCTATGCTTTATTAAATTGTGTTTATGTTGTTTTATCCTATGCTTTATTTAATTGTATTTATGTTGTTTTATCCTATGCTTTATTAAATTGTATTTATGTTGTTTTATCCTATGCTTTATTAAATTGAATTTATGTTGTTTTATCCTATGCTTTATTAAATTGTATTTATGTTGTTTTATCCTATGCTTTATTAAATTGTATTTATGTTGTTTTATCGTATGCTTTATTAAACTGCATTTATGTTGTTTTATCCTATGCTTTATTAAATTGTATTTATGTTGTTTTGTCCTATGCTTTATTAAATTGTATTTATGTTGTTTTATCCTATGCTTTATTAAATTGTATTTATGTTGTTTTATCCTATGCTTTATTAAATTGTATTTATGTTGTTTTATCCTATGCTTTATTAAATTGTATTTATGTTGTTTAAACCTATGCTTTATTAAATTGTATTTATGTTGTTTTAACCTATGCTTTATTAAATTGTATTTTTGTTGTTTTATCCTATGCTTTATTAAATTGTATTTATGTTGTTTTATCCTATGCTTTTTTAAATTGTATTTATGTTGTTTTATCCTATGCTTTATTAAATTGTAATTATGTTGGTTTAACCCATGCTTTATTAAATTGTATTTATGTTTTTTTATCCTATGCTTTATTAAATTGTATTTATGTTGTTTTAACCCATGCTTTTTTAAATTGTATTTATGTTGTTTTATCCTATGCTTTATTAAATTGTATTTATGTTGTTTTATCCTATGCTTTATTAAATTGTATTATGTTGTTTTATCGTATGCTTTATTAAATTGTATTTATGTTGTTTTATCCTATGCTTTATTAAATTGTGTTTATGTTGTTTTATCCTATGCTTTATTAAATTGTATTAATGTTGTTTTAACCCATGCTTTATTAAATTGTATTTATGTGGTTTTACCGTATGCTTTATTAAATTGTATTTATGTTGTTTTATCCTATGCTTTATTAAATTGTATTTATGTTGTTTTAACCCATGCTTTATTAAATTGTATTTATGTGGTTTTATCCTATGCTTTATTAAATTGTATTTATGTTGTTTTATCCTATGGTTTATTAAACTGTATTTATGTTGTTTTATCCTATGCTTTTTTAAATTGTATTTATGTTGTTTTATCCTATGCTTTATTAAATTGTATTTATGTTGTTTTAACCCATGCTTTATTAAATTGTATTTATATGGTTTTATCCTATGCTTTATTAAATTGTATTTATGTTGTTTTAACCCATGCTTTTTTAAATTGTATTTATGTTGTTTTATCCTATGCTTTATTTAACTGTATTATGTTGTTTTATCGTATGCTTTATTAAATTGTATTTATGTTGTTTTATACTATGCTTTATTAAATTGTGTTTATGTTGTTTTATCCTATGCTTTATTAAATTGTATTAATGTTGTTTTAACCCATGCTTTATTAAATTGTATTTATGTGGTTTTATCGTATGCTTCATTAAATTGTATTTATGTTGTTTTATCCTATGCTTTATTAAATTGTATTTATGTTGTTTTATCCTATGCTTTATTAAATTGTATTTATGTTGTTTTAACCCATGTTTTATTAAATTGTATTTATGTGGTTTTATCCTATGCTTTATTAAATTGTATTTATGTTGTTTTATCCTATGGTTTATTAAATTGTATTTATGTTGTTTTATCCTATGCTTTATTAAATTGTATTTATGTTGTTTTATGCTATGCTTTATTAAATTGTATTATGTTGTTTTATCGTATGCTTTATTAAATTGTATTTATGTTGTTTTATCCTATGCTTTATTAAATTGTGTTTATGTGGTTTTATCCTATGCTTTATTAAATTGTATTAATGTTGTTTTAACCCATGCTTTATTAAATTGTATTTATGTGGTTTTATCCTATGCTTTATTAAATTGTATTTATGTTGTTTTATCCTATGCTTTATTAAATTGTATTTATGTTGTTTTATCGTAAGCTTTAGTAAACTGCATTTATGTTGTTTTATCCTATGCTTTATTAAACTGCATTTATGTTGTTTTATCCTATGCTTTATTAAATTGTATTTATGTCGTTTTATCCTATGCTTTATTAAATTGTATTTATGTTGTTTTATCCTATGCTTTATTAAACTGCATTTATGTTGTTTTATCCTATGCTTTATTAAATTGTATTTATGTTGTTTTATCCTATGCTTTATTAAATTGTATTTATGTTGTTTTATCCTATGCTTTATTAAATTGTATTTATGTTGTTTTATCCTATGCTTTATTAAATTGTATTTATGTTGTTTTATCCTATGCTTTATTAAATTGTATTTATGTTGTTTTAACCCATGCTTTATTAAATTGTATTTATGTGGTTTTATCCTATGCTTTATTAAATTGTGTTTATGTTGTTTTATCTTATGCTTTATTAAATTGTATTAATGTTGTTTTAATCCATGCTTTATTAAATTGTATTTATGTTGTTTTATCCTATGCTTTATTAAATTGTATTTATGTTGTTTTATCGTATGCTTTATTAAATTGTATTTATGTTTTTTTAACCCATGCTTTATTAAATTGTATTTATGTGGTTTTATCCTATGCTTTATTAAATTGTATTTATGTTGTTTTATCCTATGCTTTATTAAATTGTATTTATGTTGTTTTATCCTGTGCTTTATTAAATTGTATTATGTTGTTTTATCCTATGCTTTATTAAATTGTATTTATGTTGTTTTATCCTATGCTTTATTAAATTGTATTTATGTTGTTTTATCCTATGCTTCATTAAATTGTATTTATGTTGTTTTATCCTGTGCTTTATTAAATTGTATTATGTTGTTTTATCGTATGCTTTATTAAATTGTATTTATGTTGTTTTATCCTATGCTTTATTAAATTGTGTTTATGTTGTTTTATTCTATGCTTTATTAAATTGTATTAATGTTGTTTTAACCCATGCTTTATTAAATTGTATTTATGTGGTTTTATCCTATGCTTTATTAAATTGTATTTATGTTGTTTTATCCTATGGTTTATTAAATTGTATTTATGTTGTTTTATCCTATGCTTTTTTAAATTGTATTTATGTTGTTTTATCCTATGCTTTATTAAATTGTATTTATGTTGTTTTAACCCATGCTTTATTAAATTGTATTTATATGGTTTTATCCTATGCTTTATTAAATTGTATTTATGTTGTTTTAACCCATGCTTTTTTAAATTGTATTTATGTTGTTTTATCCTATGCTTTATTAAACTGTATTATGTTGTTTTATCGTATGCTTTATTAAATTGTATTTATGTTGTTTTATCCTATGCTTTATTAAATTGTGTTTATGTTGTTTTATCCTATGCTTTATTAAATTGTATTAATGTTGTTTTAACCCATGCTTTATTAAATTGTATTTATGTGGTTTTATCGTATGCTTCATTAAATTGTATTTATGTTGTTTTATCCTATGCTTTATTAAATTGTATTTATGTTGTTTTATCCTATGCTTTATTAAATTGTATTTATGTTGTTTTAACCCATGTTTTATTAAATTGTATTTATGTGGTTTTATCCTATGCTTTATTAAATTGTATTTATGTTGTTTTATCCTATGGTTTATTAAATTGTATTTATGTTGTTTTATCCTATGCTTTATTAAATTGTATTTATGTTGTTTTATGCTATGCTTTATTAAATTGTATTATGTTGTTTTATCGTATGCTTTATTAAATTGTATTTATGTTGTTTTATCCTATGCTTTATTAAATTGTGTTTATGTGGTTTTATCCTATGCTTTATTAAATTGTATTAATGTTGTTTTAACCCATGCATTATTAAATTGTATTTATGTGGTTTTATCCTATGCTTTATTAAATTGTATTTATGTTGTTTTATCCTATGCTTTATTAAATTGTATTTATGTTGTTTTATCGTATGCTTTATTAAACTGCATTTATGTTGTTTTATCCTATGCTTTATTAAACTGCATTTATGTTGTTTTATCCTATGCTTTATTAAATTGTATTTATGTTGTTTTATCCTATGCTTTATTAAATTGTATTTATGTTGTTTTATCCTATGCTTTATTAAACTGCATTTATGTTGTTTTATCCTATGCTTTATTAAATTGTATTTATGTTGTTTTATCCTATGCTTTATTAAATTGTATTTATGTTGTTTTATCCTATGCTTTATTAAATTGTATTTATGTTGTTTTATCCTATGCTTTATTAAATTGTATTTATGTTGTTTTATCCTATGCTTTATTAAATTGTATTTATGTTGTTTTAACCCATGCTTTATTAAATTGTATTTATGTGGTTTTATCCTATGCTTTATTAAATTGTGTTTATGTTGTTTTATCTTATGCTTTATTAAATTGTATTAATGTTGTTTTAATCCATGCTTTATTAAATTGTATTTATGTTGTTTTATCCTATGCTTTATTAAATTGTATTTATGTTGTTTTATCGTATGCTTTATTAAATTGTATTTATGTTTTTTTAACCCATGCTTTATTAAATTGTATTTATGTGGTTTTATCCTATGCTTTATTAAATTGTATTTATGTTGTTTTATCCTATGCTTTATTAAATTGTATTTATGTTGTTTTATCCTGTGCTTTATTAAATTGTATTATGTTGTTTTATCTTATGCTTTATTAAATTGTATTTATGTTGTTTTATCCTATGCTTTATTAAATTGTATTTATGTTGTTTTATCCTATGCTTCATTAAATTGTATTTATGTTGTTTTATCCTGTGCTTTATTAAATTGTATTATGTTGTTTTATCGTATGCTTTATTAAATTGTATTTATGTTGTTTTATCCTATGCTTTATTAAATTGTGTTTATGTTGTTTTATTCTATGCTTTATTAAATTGTATTAATGTTGTTTTAACCCATGCTTTATTAAATTGTATTTATGTGGTTTTATCCTATGCTTTATTAAATTTTATTTATGTTGTTTTATCCTATGCTTTATTAAATTGTATTTATGTTGTTTTATCCTATGCTTTATTAAATTGTATTTATGTTGTTTTATCCTATGCTTTATTAAATTGTATTTATATAGTTTTATTCTATGCTTTATTAAATTGTATTTATGTTGTTTTAACCCATGCTTTATTAAATTGTATTTATGTGGTTTTATCCTATGCTTTATTAAATTGTGTTTATGTTGTTTTATCCTATGCTTTATTAAATTGTATTAATGTTGTTTTAACCCATGCTTTATTAAATTGCATTTATGTTGTTTTATCCTATGCTTTATTAAATTGTATTTATGTTGTTTTATCCTATGCTTTATTAAATTTTATTTATGTTGTTTTAACCCATGCTTTATTAAATTGTATTTATGTGGTTTTATCCTATGCTTTATTAAATTGTATTTATGTTGTTTTATCCTATGCTTTATTAAATTGTATTTATGTTGTTTTATCCTGTGCTTTATTAAATTGTATTATGTTGTTTTATCCTATGCTTTATTAAAATGTATTTATGTTGTTTTAACCCATGCTTTATTATATCGTGTTTATGTTGTTTTATCCTATGCTTTACTAAATTGTATTTATGTTGTTTTAACCTATGTTTTATTAAATTGTATTTACGTGGTTTCATCCTATGCTTTATTAAATTGTATTTATGTTGTTTTATCCTATGCTTTATTAAATTGTATTCATGTTGTTTTATCGTATGCTTTATTAAATTGTGTTTATGTTGTTTCATCCTATGCTTTATTAAATTGTATTTATGTTCTTTTATCCTATGCTTTATTAAATTGTATTTATGTTCTTTTATCCTATGCTTTATTAAATTGTATTTATGTTGTTTTATCCTATGCTTTATTAAATTGTATTTATGTTGTTTTATCCTATGCTTTATTAAATTGTATTATGTTGTTTTATCGTATGCTTTATTAAATTGTATTTATGTTGTTTTATCCTATGCTTTATTAAATTGTGTTTATGTTGTTTTATCCTATGCTTTATTAAATTGTATTAATGTTGTTTTAACCCATGCTTTATTAAATTGTATTTATGTGGTTTTATCCTATTCTTTATTAAATTGTATTTATGTTGTTTTATCCTATGCTTTATTAAATTGTATTTATGTTGTTTTATTGTATGCTTTATTAAACTGCATTTATGTTGTTTTATCCTATGCTTTATTAAATTGTATTTATGTTGTTTTATCCTATGCTTTATTAAATTGTATTTATGTTGTTTTATCCTATGCTTTAATAAATTGTATTTATGTTGTTTTATCCTATGCTTTATTAAATTGTATTTATGTTGTTTTATCCTATGCTTTATTAAATTGTATTTATGTTGTTTTATCCTATGCTTTATTAAATTGTATTTATGTTGTTTTATCCTATGCTTTATTAAATTGTATTTATGTTGTTTTAACCTATGCTTTATTAAATTGTATTTATGTTGTTTTAACATATGCTTTATTACATTGTATTTATGTTGTTTTATCCTATGCTTTATTAAATTCATCTATGTTGTTTTATCCTATGCTTTATTAAATTGTATTTATGTTGTTTCATTCTATGCTTTATTAAATTGTATTTATGTGGTTTTATCCTATGATTTATTAAATTGTATTTATGTTGTTTTATCCTATGTTTTATTAAATTGTATTTATGTTGTTTTATCCTATGCTTTATTAAATTGTATTTATGTTGTTTTATCCTATGCTTTATTAAATTGCATCTATGTTGTTTTATCCTATGCTTTATTAAATTGTAGTTATGTTGTTTTATCCTATGCTTTATTAAATTGCATTTATGTTGTTTTAACCCATGCTTTATTAAATTGTATTTATGTTGTTTTATCCTATGCTTTATTAAATTGTATTTATGTTGTTTTATCCTATGCTTTATTAAATTTTATTTATGTTGTTTTATCCTATGCTTTATTAAATTGTATTCATGTTGTTTTATCCTATGCTTTATTAAACTGTATTTATGTTGTTTTATCCTGTGCTTTATTAAATTGTATTTATGATGTTTTATCCTATGCTTTATTAAATTGTATTTATGTTGTTTAATCATGTGCTTTATTAAATTGTATTTATGTTGTTTTATCCTATGCTTTATTAAATTGTGTTTATGTTGTTTTATCCTATGCTTTATTAAATTGTATTTATGTTGTTTCATTCTATGCTTTATTAAATTGTATTTATGTGGTTTTATCCTATGATTTATTAAATTGTATTTATGTTGTTTTATCCTATGTTTTATTAAATTGTATTTATGTTGTTTTATCCTATGCTTTATTAAATTGTATTTATGTTGTTTTATCCTATGCTTTATTAAATTGCATCTATGTTGTTTTATCCTATGCTTTATTAAATTGTAGTTATGTTGTTTTATCCTATGCTTTATTAAATTGCATTTATGTTGTTTTAACCCATGCTTTATTAAATTGTATTTATGTTGTTTTATCCTATGCTTTATTAAATTGTATTTATGTTGTTTTATCCTATGCTTTATTAAATTTTATTTATGTTGTTTTATCCTATGCTTTATTAAATTGTATTCATGTTGTTTTATCCTATGCTTTATTAAATTGTATTTATGTTGTTTTATCCTGTGCTTTATTAAATTGTATTTATGATGTTTTATCCTATGCTTTATTAAATTGTATTCATGTTGTTTAATCATGTGCTTTATTAAATTGTATTTATGTTGTTTTATCCTATGCTTTATTAAATTGTGTTTATGTTGTTTTATCCTATGCTTTATTTAATTGTATTTATGTTGTTTTATCCTATGCTTTATTAAATTGTATTTATGTTGTTTTATCCTATGCTTTATTAAATTGAATTTATGTTGTTTTATCCTATGCTTTATTAAATTGTATTTATGTTGTTTTATCCTATGCTTTATTAAATTGTATTTATGTTGTTTTATCGTATGCTTTATTAAACTGCATTTATGTTGTTTTATCCTATGCTTTATTAAATTGTATTTATGTTGTTTTGTCCTATGCTTTATTAAATTGTATTTATGTTGTTTTATCCTATGCTTTATTAAATTGTATTTATGTTGTTTTATCCTATGCTTTATTAAATTGTATTTATGTTGTTTTATCCTATGCTTTATTAAATTGTATTTATGTTGTTTAAACCTATGCTTTATTAAATTGTATTTATGTTGTTTTAACCTATGCTTTATTAAATTGTATTTTTGTTGTTTTATCCTATGCTTTATTAAATTGTATTTATGTTGTTTTATCCTATGCTTTTTTAAATTGTATTTATGTTGTTTTATCCTATGCTTTATTAAATTGTAATTATGTTGTTTTAACCCATGCTTTATTAAATTGTATTTATGTTTTTTTATCCTATGCTTTATTAAATTGTATTTATGTTGTTTTAACCCATGCTTTTTTAAATTGTATTTATGTTGTTTTATCCTATGCTTTATTAAATTGTATTTATGTTGTTTTATCCTATGCTTTATTAAATTGTATTATGTTGTTTTATCGTATGCTTTATTAAATTGTATTTATGTTGTTTTATCCTATGCTTTATTAAATTGTGTTTATGTTGTTTTATCCTATGCTTTATTAAATTGTATTAATGTTGTTTTAACCCATGCTTTATTAAATTGTATTTATGTGGTTTTACCGTATGCTTTATTAAATTGTATTTATGTTGTTTTATCCTATGCTTTATTAAATTGTATTTATGTTGTTTTAACCCATGCTTTATTAAATTGTATTTATGTGGTTTTATCCTATGCTTTATTAAATTGTATTTATGTTGTTTTATCCTATGGTTTATTAAACTGTATTTATGTTGTTTTATCCTATGCTTTTTTAAATTGTATTTATGTTGTTTTATCCTATGCTTTATTAAATTGTATTTATGTTGTTTTAACCCATGCTTTATTAAATTGTATTTATATGGTTTTATCCTATGCTTTATTAAATTGTATTTATGTTGTTTTAACCCATGCTTTTTTAAATTGTATTTATGTTGTTTTATCCTATGCTTTATTTAACTGTATTATGTTGTTTTATCGTATGCTTTATTAAATTGTATTTATGTTGTTTTATACTATGCTTTATTAAATTGTGTTTATGTTGTTTTATCCTATGCTTTATTAAATTGTATTAATGTTGTTTTAACCCATGCTTTATTAAATTGTATTTATGTGGTTTTATCGTATGCTTCATTAAATTGTATTTATGTTGTTTTATCCTATGCTTTATTAAATTGTATTTATGTTGTTTTATCCTATGCTTTATTAAATTGTATTTATGTTGTTTTAACCCATGTTTTATTAAATTGTATTTATGTGGTTTTATCCTATGCTTTATTAAATTGTATTTATGTTGTTTTATCCTATGGTTTATTAAATTGTATTTATGTTGTTTTATCCTATGCTTTATTAAATTGTATTTATGTTGTTTTATGCTATGCTTTATTAAATTGTATTATGTTGTTTTATCGTATGCTTTATTAAATTGTATTTATGTTGTTTTATCCTATGCTTTATTAAATTGTGTTTATGTGGTTTTATCCTATGCTTTATTAAATTGTATTAATGTTGTTTTAACCCATGCTTTATTAAATTGTATTTATGTGGTTTTATCCTATGCTTTATTAAATTGTATTTATGTTGTTTTATCCTATGCTTTATTAAATTGTATTTATGTTGTTTTATCGTAAGCTTTAGTAAACTGCATTTATGTTGTTTTATCCTATGCTTTATTAAACTGCATTTATGTTGTTTTATCCTATGCTTTATTAAATTGTATTTATGTCGTTTTATCCTATGCTTTATTAAATTGTATTTATGTTGTTTTATCCTATGCTTTATTAAACTGCATTTATGTTGTTTTATCCTATGCTTTATTAAATTGTATTTATGTTGTTTTATCCTATGCTTTATTAAATTGTATTTATGTTGTTTTATCCTATGCTTTATTAAATTGTATTTATGTTGTTTTATCCTATGCTTTATTAAATTGTATTTATGTTGTTTTATCCTATGCTTTATTAAATTGTATTTATGTTGTTTTAACCCATGCTTTATTAAATTGTATTTATGTGGTTTTATCCTATGCTTTATTAAATTGTGTTTATGTTGTTTTATCTTATGCTTTATTAAATTGTATTAATGTTGTTTTAATCCATGCTTTATTAAATTGTATTTATGTTGTTTTATCCTATGCTTTATTAAATTGTATTTATGTTGTTTTATCGTATGCTTTATTAAATTGTATTTATGTTTTTTTAACCCATGCTTTATTAAATTGTATTTATGTGGTTTTATCCTATGCTTTATTAAATTGTATTTATGTTGTTTTATCCTATGCTTTATTAAATTGTATTTATGTTGTTTTATCCTGTGCTTTATTAAATTGTATTATGTTGTTTTATCCTATGCTTTATTAAATTGTATTTATGTTGTTTTATCCTATGCTTTATTAAATTGTATTTATGTTGTTTTATCCTATGCTTCATTAAATTGTATTTATGTTGTTTTATCCTGTGCTTTATTAAATTGTATTATGTTGTTTTATCGTATGCTTTATTAAATTGTATTTATGTTGTTTTATCCTATGCTTTATTAAATTGTGTTTATGTTGTTTTATTCTATGCTTTATTAAATTGTATTAATGTTGTTTTAACCCATGCTTTATTAAATTGTATTTATGTGGTTTTATCCTATGCTTTATTAAATTGTATTTATGTTGTTTTATCCTATGGTTTATTAAATTGTATTTATGTTGTTTTATCCTATGCTTTTTTAAATTGTATTTATGTTGTTTTATCCTATGCTTTATTAAATTGTATTTATGTTGTTTTAACCCATGCTTTATTAAATTGTATTTATATGGTTTTATCCTATGCTTTATTAAATTGTATTTATGTTGTTTTAACCCATGCTTTTTTAAATTGTATTTATGTTGTTTTATCCTATGCTTTATTAAACTGTATTATGTTGTTTTATCGTATGCTTTATTAAATTGTATTTATGTTGTTTTATCCTATGCTTTATTAAATTGTGTTTATGTTGTTTTATCCTATGCTTTATTAAATTGTATTAATGTTGTTTTAACCCATGCTTTATTAAATTGTATTTATGTGGTTTTATCGTATGCTTCATTAAATTGTATTTATGTTGTTTTATCCTATGCTTTATTAAATTGTATTTATGTTGTTTTATCCTATGCTTTATTAAATTGTATTTATGTTGTTTTAACCCATGTTTTATTAAATTGTATTTATGTGGTTTTATCCTATGCTTTATTAAATTGTATTTATGTTGTTTTATCCTATGGTTTATTAAATTGTATTTATGTTGTTTTATCCTATGCTTTATTAAATTGTATTTATGTTGTTTTATGCTATGCTTTATTAAATTGTATTATGTTGTTTTATCGTATGCTTTATTAAATTGTATTTATGTTGTTTTATCCTATGCTTTATTAAATTGTGTTTATGTGGTTTTATCCTATGCTTTATTAAATTGTATTAATGTTGTTTTAACCCATGCATTATTAAATTGTATTTATGTGGTTTTATCCTATGCTTTATTAAATTGTATTTATGTTGTTTTATCCTATGCTTTATTAAATTGTATTTATGTTGTTTTATCGTATGCTTTATTAAACTGCATTTATGTTGTTTTATCCTATGCTTTATTAAACTGCATTTATGTTGTTTTATCCTATGCTTTATTAAATTGTATTTATGTTGTTTTATCCTATGCTTTATTAAATTGTATTTATGTTGTTTTATCCTATGCTTTATTAAACTGCATTTATGTTGTTTTATCCTATGCTTTATTAAATTGTATTTATGTTGTTTTATCCTATGCTTTATTAAATTGTATTTATGTTGTTTTATCCTATGCTTTATTAAATTGTATTTATGTTGTTTTATCCTATGCTTTATTAAATTGTATTTATGTTGTTTTATCCTATGCTTTATTAAATTGTATTTATGTTGTTTTAACCCATGCTTTATTAAATTGTATTTATGTGGTTTTATCCTATGCTTTATTAAATTGTGTTTATGTTGTTTTATCTTATGCTTTATTAAATTGTATTAATGTTGTTTTAATCCATGCTTTATTAAATTGTATTTATGTTGTTTTATCCTATGCTTTATTAAATTGTATTTATGTTGTTTTATCGTATGCTTTATTAAATTGTATTTATGTTTTTTTAACCCATGCTTTATTAAATTGTATTTATGTGGTTTTATCCTATGCTTTATTAAATTGTATTTATGTTGTTTTATCCTATGCTTTATTAAATTGTATTTATGTTGTTTTATCCTGTGCTTTATTAAATTGTATTATGTTGTTTTATCTTATGCTTTATTAAATTGTATTTATGTTGTTTTATCCTATGCTTTATTAAATTGTATTTATGTTGTTTTATCCTATGCTTCATTAAATTGTATTTATGTTGTTTTATCCTGTGCTTTATTAAATTGTATTATGTTGTTTTATCGTATGCTTTATTAAATTGTATTTATGTTGTTTTATCCTATGCTTTATTAAATTGTGTTTATGTTGTTTTATTCTATGCTTTATTAAATTGTATTAATGTTGTTTTAACCCATGCTTTATTAAATTGTATTTATGTGGTTTTATCCTATGCTTTATTAAATTTTATTTATGTTGTTTTATCCTATGCTTTATTAAATTGTATTTATGTTGTTTTATCCTATGCTTTATTAAATTGTATTTATGTTGTTTTATCCTATGCTTTATTAAATTGTATTTATATAGTTTTATTCTATGCTTTATTAAATTGTATTTATGTTGTTTTAACCCATGCTTTATTAAATTGTATTTATGTGGTTTTATCCTATGCTTTATTAAATTGTGTTTATGTTGTTTTATCCTATGCTTTATTAAATTGTATTAATGTTGTTTTAACCCATGCTTTATTAAATTGCATTTATGTTGTTTTATCCTATGCTTTATTAAATTGTATTTATGTTGTTTTATCCTATGCTTTATTAAATTTTATTTATGTTGTTTTAACCCATGCTTTATTAAATTGTATTTATGTGGTTTTATCCTATGCTTTATTAAATTGTATTTATGTTGTTTTATCCTATGCTTTATTAAATTGTATTTATGTTGTTTTATCCTGTGCTTTATTAAATTGTATTATGTTGTTTTATCCTATGCTTTATTAAATTGTATTTATGTGGTTTTATCCTATGCTTTATTAAATTTTATTTATGTTGTTTTATCCTATGCTTTATTAAATTGTATTTATGTTGTTTTATCCTATGCTTTATTAAATTGTATTTATGTTGTTTTATCCTATGCTTTATTAAATTGTATTTATGTTGTTTTATCCTATGCTTTATTAAATTGTATTTATGTTGTTTTATCCTATGCTTTATTAAATTGTATTTATGTGGTTTTATCCTATGCTTTATTAAATTGTATTTATGTTGTTTTATCCTATGCTTTATTAAATTGTATTTATGTTGTTTTATCCTATGCTTTATTAAATTGTATTTATGTTGTTTTATCCTATGCGTTATTAAATTGTATTTATGTTGTTTTATCCTAAGCTTTAGTAAAATGTATTTATGTTGTTTTAACCCATGCTTTATTATATCGTGTTTATGTTGTTTTATCCTATGCTTTATTAAATTGTATTTATGTTGTTTTAACCTATGTTTTATTAAATTGTATTTACGTGGTTTCATCCTATGCTTTATTAAATTGTATTTATGTTGTTTTATCCTATGCTTTATTAAATTGTATTCATGTTGTTTTATCGTATGCTTTATTAAATTGTGTTTATGTTGTTTCATCCTATGCTTTATTAAATTGTGTTTATGTTCTTTTATCCTATGCTTTATTAAATTGTATTTATGTTCTTTTATCCTATGCTTTATTAAATTGTATTTATGTTGTTTTATCCTATGCTTTATTAAATTGTATTTATGTTGTTTTATCCTATGCTTTATTAAATTGTATTATGTTGTTTTATCGTATGCTTTATTAAATTGTATTTATGTTGTTTTATCCTATGCTTTATTAAATTGTGTTTATGTTGTTTTATCCTATGCTTTATTAAATTGTATTAATGTTGTTTTAACCCATGCTTTATTAAATTGTATTTATGTGGTTTTATCCTATTCTTTATTAAATTGTATTTATGTTGTTTTATCCTATGCTTTATTAAATTGTATTTATGTTGTTTTATTGTATGCTTTATTAAACTGCATTTATGTTGTTTTATCCTATGCTTTATTAAATTGTATTTATGTTGTTTTATCCTATGCTTTATTAAATTGTATTTATGTTGTTTTATCCTATGCTTTATTAAATTGTATTATGTTGTTTTATCGTATGCTTTATTAAATTGTATTTATGTTGTTTTATCCTATGCTTTATTAAATTGTGTTTATGTCGTTTTATCCTATGCTTTATTAAATTGTATTAATGTTGTTTTAACCCATGCTTTATTAAATTGTATTTATGTGGTTTTATCCTATGCTTTATTAAATTGTATTTATGTTGTTTTATCCTATGCTTTATTAAATTGTATTTATGTTGTTTTATTGTATGCTTTATTAAACTGCATTTATGTTGTTTTATCCTATGCTTTATTAAATTGTATTTATGTTGTTTTATCCTATGCTTTATTAAATTGTATTTATGTTGTTTTATCCTATGCTTTAATAAATTGTATTTATGTTGTTTTATCCTATGCTTTATTAAATTGTATTTATGTTGTTTTATCCTATGCTTTATTAAATTGTATTTATGTTGTTTTATCCTATGCTTTATTAAATTATATTTATGTTGTTTTATCCTATGCTTTATTAAATTGTATTTATGTTGTTTTAACCTATGCTTTATTAAATTGTATTTATGTTGTTTTAACCTATGCTTTATTACATTGTATTTATGTTGTTTTATCCTATGCTTTATTAAATTCATCTATGTTGTTTTATCCTATGCTTTATTAAATTGTATTTATGTTGTTTCATTCTATGCTTTATTAAATTGTATTTATGTGGTTTTATCCTATGATTTATTAAATTGTATTTATGTTGTTTTATCCTATGTTTTATTAAATTGTATTTATGTTTGTTTTATCCTATGCTTTATTAAATTGTATTTATGTTGTTTTATCCTATGCTTTATTAAATTGCATCTATGTTGTTTTATCCTATGCTTTATTAAATTGTAGTTATGTTGTTTTATCCTATGCTTTATTAAATTGCATTTATGTTGTTTTAACCCATGCTTTATTAAATTGTATTTATGTTGTTTTATCCTATGCTTTATTAAATTGTATTTATGTTGTTTTATCCTATGCTTTATTAAATTTTATTTATGTTGTTTTATCCTATGCTTTATTAAATTGTATTCATGTTGTTTTATCCTATGCTTTATTAAACTGTATTTATGTTGTTTTATCCTGTGCTTTATTAAATTGTATTTATGTTGTTTTATCCTATGCTTTATTAAATTGTATTTATGTTGTTTAATCATGTGCTTTATTAAATTGTATTTATGTTGTTTTATCCTATGCTTTATTAAATTGTGTTTATGTTGTTTTATCCTATGCTTTATTTAATTGTATTTATGTTGTTTTATCCTATGCTTTATTAAATTGTATTTATGTTGTTTTATCCTATGCTTTATTAAATTGAATTTATGTTGTTTTATCCTATGCTTTATTAAATTGTATTTATGTTGTTTTATCCTATGCTTTATTAAATTGTATTTATGTTGTTTTATCGTATGCTTTATTAAACTGCATTTATGTTGTTTTATCCTATGCTTTATTACATTGTATTTATGTTGTTTTGTCCTATGCTTTATTAAATTGTATTTATGTTGTTTTATCCTATGCTTTATTAAATTGTATTTATGTTGTTTTATCCTATGCTTTATTAAATTGTATTTATGTTGTTTTATCCTATGCTTTATTAAATTGTATTTATGTTGTTTAAACCTATGCTTTATTAAATTGTATTTATGTTGTTTTAACCTATGCTTTATTAAATTGTATTTTTGTTGTTTTATCCTATGCTTTATTAAATTGTATTTATGTTGTTTTATCCTATGCTTTTTTAAATTGTATTTATGTTGTTTTATCCTATGCTTTATTAAATTGTATTTATGTTGTTTTAACCCATGCTTTATTAAATTGTATTTATGTTTTTTTATCCTATGCTTTATTAAATTGTATTTATGTTGTTTTAACCCATGCTTTTTTAAATTGTATTTATGTTGTTTTATCCTATGCTTTATTAAATTGTATTTATGTTGTTTTATCCTATGCTTTATTAAATTGTATTTATGTTGTTTAAACCTATGCTTTATTAAATTGTATTTATGTTGTTTTAACCTATGCTTTATTAAATTGTATTTTTGTTGTTTTATCCTATGCTTTATTAAATTGTATTTATGTTGTTTTATCCTATGCTTTTTTAAATTGTATTTATGTTGTTTTATCCTATGCTTTATTAAATTGTAATTATGTTGTTTTAACCCATGCTTTATTAAATTGTATTTATGTTTTTTTATCCTATGCTTTATTAAATTGTATTTATGTTGTTTTAACCCATGCTTTTTTAAATTGTATTTATGTTGTTTTATCCTATGCTTTATTAAATTGTATTTATGTTGTTTTATCCTATGCTTTATTAAATTGTATTATGTTGTTTTATCGTATGCTTTATTAAATTGTATTTATGTTGTTTTATCCTATGCTTTATTAAATTGTGTTTATGTTGTTTTATCCTATGCTTTATTAAATTGTATTAATGTTGTTTTAACCCATGCTTTATTAAATTGTATTTATGTGGTTTTACCGTATGCTTTATTAAATTGTATTTATGTTGTTTTATCCTATGCTTTATTAAATTGTATTTATGTTGTTTTAACCCATGCTTTATTAAATTGTATTTATGTGGTTTTATCCTATGCTTTATTAAATTGTATTTATGTTGTTTTATCCTATGGTTTATTAAACTGTATTTATGTTGTTTTATCCTATGCTTTTTTAAATTGTATTTATGTTGTTTTATCCTATGCTTTATTAAATTGTATTTATGTTGTTTTAACCCATGCTTTATTAAATTGTATTTATATGGTTTTATCCTATGCTTTATTAAATTGTATTTATGTTGTTTTAACCCATGCTTTTTTAAATTGTATTTATGTTGTTTTATCCTATGCTTTATTTAACTGTATTATGTTGTTTTATCGTATGCTTTATTAAATTGTATTTATGTTGTTTTATACTATGCTTTATTAAATTGTGTTTATGTTGTTTTATCCTATGCTTTATTAAATTGTATTAATGTTGTTTTAACCCATGCTTTATTAAATTGTATTTATGTGGTTTTATCGTATGCTTCATTAAATTGTATTTATGTTGTTTTATCCTATGCTTTATTAAATTGTATTTATGTTGTTTTATCCTATGCTTTATTAAATTGTATTTATGTTGTTTTAACCCATGTTTTATTAAATTGTATTTATGTGGTTTTATCCTATGCTTTATTAAATTGTATTTATGTTGTTTTATCCTATGGTTTATTAAATTGTATTTATGTTGTTTTATCCTATGCTTTATTAAATTGTATTTATGTTGTTTTATGCTATGCTTTATTAAATTGTATTATGTTGTTTTATCGTATGCTTTATTAAATTGTATTTATGTTGTTTTATCCTATGCTTTATTAAATTGTGTTTATGTGGTTTTATCCTATGCTTTATTAAATTGTATTAATGTTGTTTTAACCCATGCTTTATTAAATTGTATTTATGTGGTTTTATCCTATGCTTTATTAAATTGTATTTATGTTGTTTTATCCTATGCTTTATTAAATTGTATTTATGTTGTTTTATCGTAAGCTTTAGTAAACTGCATTTATGTTGTTTTATCCTATGCTTTATTAAACTGCATTTATGTTGTTTTATCCTATGCTTTATTAAATTGTATTTATGTCGTTTTATCCTATGCTTTATTAAATTGTATTTATGTTGTTTTATCCTATGCTTTATTAAACTGCATTTATGTTGTTTTATCCTATGCTTTATTAAATTGTATTTATGTTGTTTTATCCTATGCTTTATTAAATTGTATTTATGTTGTTTTATCCTATGCTTTATTAAATTGTATTTATGTTGTTTTATCCTATGCTTTATTAAATTGTATTTATGTTGTTTTATCCTATGCTTTATTAAATTGTATTTATGTTGTTTTAACCCATGCTTTATTAAATTGTATTTATGTGGTTTTATCCTATGCTTTATTAAATTGTGTTTATGTTGTTTTATCTTATGCTTTATTAAATTGTATTAATGTTGTTTTAATCCATGCTTTATTAAATTGTATTTATGTTGTTTTATCCTATGCTTTATTAAATTGTATTTATGTTGTTTTATCGTATGCTTTATTAAATTGTATTTATGTTTTTTTAACCCATGCTTTATTAAATTGTATTTATGTGGTTTTATCCTATGCTTTATTAAATTGTATTTATGTTGTTTTATCCTATGCTTTATTAAATTGTATTTATGTTGTTTTATCCTGTGCTTTATTAAATTGTATTATGTTGTTTTATCCTATGCTTTATTAAATTGTATTTATGTTGTTTTATCCTATGCTTTATTAAATTGTATTTATGTTGTTTTATCCTATGCTTCATTAAATTGTATTTATGTTGTTTTATCCTGTGCTTTATTAAATTGTATTATGTTGTTTTATCGTATGCTTTATTAAATTGTATTTATGTTGTTTTATCCTATGCTTTATTAAATTGTGTTTATGTTGTTTTATTCTATGCTTTATTAAATTGTATTAATGTTGTTTTAACCCATGCTTTATTAAATTGTATTTATGTGGTTTTATCCTATGCTTTATTAAATTGTATTTATGTTGTTTTATCCTATGGTTTATTAAATTGTATTTATGTTGTTTTATCCTATGCTTTTTTAAATTGTATTTATGTTGTTTTATCCTATGCTTTATTAAATTGTATTTATGTTGTTTTAACCCATGCTTTATTAAATTGTATTTATATGGTTTTATCCTATGCTTTATTAAATTGTATTTATGTTGTTTTAACCCATGCTTTTTTAAATTGTATTTATGTTGTTTTATCCTATGCTTTATTAAACTGTATTATGTTGTTTTATCGTATGCTTTATTAAATTGTATTTATGTTGTTTTATCCTATGCTTTATTAAATTGTGTTTATGTTGTTTTATCCTATGCTTTATTAAATTGTATTAATGTTGTTTTAACCCATGCTTTATTAAATTGTATTTATGTGGTTTTATCGTATGCTTCATTAAATTGTATTTATGTTGTTTTATCCTATGCTTTATTAAATTGTATTTATGTTGTTTTATCCTATGCTTTATTAAATTGTATTTATGTTGTTTTAACCCATGTTTTATTAAATTGTATTTATGTGGTTTTATCCTATGCTTTATTAAATTGTATTTATGTTGTTTTATCCTATGGTTTATTAAATTGTATTTATGTTGTTTTATCCTATGCTTTATTAAATTGTATTTATGTTGTTTTATGCTATGCTTTATTAAATTGTATTATGTTGTTTTATCGTATGCTTTATTAAATTGTATTTATGTTGTTTTATCCTATGCTTTATTAAATTGTGTTTATGTGGTTTTATCCTATGCTTTATTAAATTGTATTAATGTTGTTTTAACCCATGCATTATTAAATTGTATTTATGTGGTTTTATCCTATGCTTTATTAAATTGTATTTATGTTGTTTTATCCTATGCTTTATTAAATTGTATTTATGTTGTTTTATCGTATGCTTTATTAAACTGCATTTATGTTGTTTTATCCTATGCTTTATTAAACTGCATTTATGTTGTTTTATCCTATGCTTTATTAAATTGTATTTATGTTGTTTTATCCTATGCTTTATTAAATTGTATTTATGTTGTTTTATCCTATGCTTTATTAAACTGCATTTATGTTGTTTTATCCTATGCTTTATTAAATTGTATTTATGTTGTTTTATCCTATGCTTTATTAAATTGTATTTATGTTGTTTTATCCTATGCTTTATTAAATTGTATTTATGTTGTTTTATCCTATGCTTTATTAAATTGTATTTATGTTGTTTTATCCTATGCTTTATTAAATTGTATTTATGTTGTTTTAACCCATGCTTTATTAAATTGTATTTATGTGGTTTTATCCTATGCTTTATTAAATTGTGTTTATGTTGTTTTATCTTATGCTTTATTAAATTGTATTAATGTTGTTTTAATCCATGCTTTATTAAATTGTATTTATGTTGTTTTATCCTATGCTTTATTAAATTGTATTTATGTTGTTTTATCGTATGCTTTATTAAATTGTATTTATGTTTTTTTAACCCATGCTTTATTAAATTGTATTTATGTGGTTTTATCCTATGCTTTATTAAATTGTATTTATGTTGTTTTATCCTATGCTTTATTAAATTGTATTTATGTTGTTTTATCCTGTGCTTTATTAAATTGTATTATGTTGTTTTATCTTATGCTTTATTAAATTGTATTTATGTTGTTTTATCCTATGCTTTATTAAATTGTATTTATGTTGTTTTATCCTATGCTTCATTAAATTGTATTTATGTTGTTTTATCCTGTGCTTTATTAAATTGTATTATGTTGTTTTATCGTATGCTTTATTAAATTGTATTTATGTTGTTTTATCCTATGCTTTATTAAATTGTGTTTATGTTGTTTTATTCTATGCTTTATTAAATTGTATTAATGTTGTTTTAACCCATGCTTTATTAAATTGTATTTATGTGGTTTTATCCTATGCTTTATTAAATTTTATTTATGTTGTTTTATCCTATGCTTTATTAAATTGTATTTATGTTGTTTTATCCTATGCTTTATTAAATTGTATTTATGTTGTTTTATCCTATGCTTTATTAAATTGTATTTATATAGTTTTATTCTATGCTTTATTAAATTGTATTTATGTTGTTTTAACCCATGCTTTATTAAATTGTATTTATGTGGTTTTATCCTATGCTTTATTAAATTGTGTTTATGTTGTTTTATCCTATGCTTTATTAAATTGTATTAATGTTGTTTTAACCCATGCTTTATTAAATTGCATTTATGTTGTTTTATCCTATGCTTTATTAAATTGTATTTATGTTGTTTTATCCTATGCTTTATTAAATTTTATTTATGTTGTTTTAACCCATGCTTTATTAAATTGTATTTATGTGGTTTTATCCTATGCTTTATTAAATTGTATTTATGTTGTTTTATCCTATGCTTTATTAAATTGTATTTATGTTGTTTTATCCTGTGCTTTATTAAATTGTATTATGTTGTTTTATCCTATGCTTTATTAAATTGTATTTATGTGGTTTTATCCTATGCTTTATTAAATTTTATTTATGTTGTTTTATCCTATGCTTTATTAAATTGTATTTATGTTGTTTTATCCTATGCTTTATTAAATTGTATTTATGTTGTTTTATCCTATGCTTTATTAAATTGTATTTATGTTGTTTTATCCTATGCTTTATTAAATTGTATTTATGTTGTTTTATCCTATGCTTTATTAAATTGTATTTATGTGGTTTTATCCTATGCTTTATTAAATTGTATTTATGTTGTTTTATCCTATGCTTTATTAAATTGTATTTATGTTGTTTTATCCTATGCTTTATTAAATTGTATTTATGTTGTTTTATCCTATGCGTTATTAAATTGTATTTATGTTGTTTTATCCTAAGCTTTAGTAAAATGTATTTATGTTGTTTTAACCCATGCTTTATTATATCGTGTTTATGTTGTTTTATCCTATGCTTTATTAAATTGTATTTATGTTGTTTTAACCTATGTTTTATTAAATTGTATTTACGTGGTTTCATCCTATGCTTTATTAAATTGTATTTATGTTGTTTTATCCTATGCTTTATTAAATTGTATTCATGTTGTTTTATCGTATGCTTTATTAAATTGTGTTTATGTTGTTTCATCCTATGCTTTATTAAATTGTGTTTATGTTCTTTTATCCTATGCTTTATTAAATTGTATTTATGTTCTTTTATCCTATGCTTTATTAAATTGTATTTATGTTGTTTTATCCTATGCTTTATTAAATTGTATTTATGTTGTTTTATCCTATGCTTTATTAAATTGTATTATGTTGTTTTATCGTATGCTTTATTAAATTGTATTTATGTTGTTTTATCCTATGCTTTATTAAATTGTGTTTATGTTGTTTTATCCTATGCTTTATTAAATTGTATTAATGTTGTTTTAACCCATGCTTTATTAAATTGTATTTATGTGGTTTTATCCTATTCTTTATTAAATTGTATTTATGTTGTTTTATCCTATGCTTTATTAAATTGTATTTATGTTGTTTTATTGTATGCTTTATTAAACTGCATTTATGTTGTTTTATCCTATGCTTTATTAAATTGTATTTATGTTGTTTTATCCTATGCTTTATTAAATTGTATTTATGTTGTTTTATCCTATGCTTTATTAAATTGTATTATGTTGTTTTATCGTATGCTTTATTAAATTGTATTTATGTTGTTTTATCCTATGCTTTATTAAATTGTGTTTATGTCGTTTTATCCTATGCTTTATTAAATTGTATTAATGTTGTTTTAACCCATGCTTTATTAAATTGTATTTATGTGGTTTTATCCTATGCTTTATTAAATTGTATTTATGTTGTTTTATCCTATGCTTTATTAAATTGTATTTATGTTGTTTTATTGTATGCTTTATTAAACTGCATTTATGTTGTTTTATCCTATGCTTTATTAAATTGTATTTATGTTGTTTTATCCTATGCTTTATTAAATTGTATTTATGTTGTTTTATCCTATGCTTTAATAAATTGTATTTATGTTGTTTTATCCTATGCTTTATTAAATTGTATTTATGTTGTTTTATCCTATGCTTTATTAAATTGTATTTATGTTGTTTTATCCTATGCTTTATTAAATTATATTTATGTTGTTTTATCCTATGCTTTATTAAATTGTATTTATGTTGTTTTAACCTATGCTTTATTAAATTGTATTTATGTTGTTTTAACCTATGCTTTATTACATTGTATTTATGTTGTTTTATCCTATGCTTTATTAAATTCATCTATGTTGTTTTATCCTATGCTTTATTAAATTGTATTTATGTTGTTTCATTCTATGCTTTATTAAATTGTATTTATGTGGTTTTATCCTATGATTTATTAAATTGTATTTATGTTGTTTTATCCTATGTTTTATTAAATTGTATTTATGTTTGTTTTATCCTATGCTTTATTAAATTGTATTTATGTTGTTTTATCCTATGCTTTATTAAATTGCATCTATGTTGTTTTATCCTATGCTTTATTAAATTGTAGTTATGTTGTTTTATCCTATGCTTTATTAAATTGCATTTATGTTGTTTTAACCCATGCTTTATTAAATTGTATTTATGTTGTTTTATCCTATGCTTTATTAAATTGTATTTATGTTGTTTTATCCTATGCTTTATTAAATTTTATTTATGTTGTTTTATCCTATGCTTTATTAAATTGTATTCATGTTGTTTTATCCTATGCTTTATTAAACTGTATTTATGTTGTTTTATCCTGTGCTTTATTAAATTGTATTTATGTTGTTTTATCCTATGCTTTATTAAATTGTATTTATGTTGTTTAATCATGTGCTTTATTAAATTGTATTTATGTTGTTTTATCCTATGCTTTATTAAATTGTGTTTATGTTGTTTTATCCTATGCTTTATTTAATTGTATTTATGTTGTTTTATCCTATGCTTTATTAAATTGTATTTATGTTGTTTTATCCTATGCTTTATTAAATTGAATTTATGTTGTTTTATCCTATGCTTTATTAAATTGTATTTATGTTGTTTTATCCTATGCTTTATTAAATTGTATTTATGTTGTTTTATCGTATGCTTTATTAAACTGCATTTATGTTGTTTTATCCTATGCTTTATTACATTGTATTTATGTTGTTTTGTCCTATGCTTTATTAAATTGTATTTATGTTGTTTTATCCTATGCTTTATTAAATTGTATTTATGTTGTTTTATCCTATGCTTTATTAAATTGTATTTATGTTGTTTTATCCTATGCTTTATTAAATTGTATTTATGTTGTTTAAACCTATGCTTTATTAAATTGTATTTATGTTGTTTTAACCTATGCTTTATTAAATTGTATTTTTGTTGTTTTATCCTATGCTTTATTAAATTGTATTTATGTTGTTTTATCCTATGCTTTATTAAATTGTATTAATGTTGTTTTAACCCATGCTTTATTAAATTGTATTTATGTGGTTTTATCCTATGCTTTATTAAATTGTATTTATGTTGTTTTATCCTATGCTTTATTAAATTGTATTTATGTTGTTTTATTGTATGCTTTATTAAACTGCATTTATGTTGTTTTATCCTATGCTTTATTAAATTGTATTTATGTTGTTTTATCCTATGCTTTATTAAATTGTATTTATGTTGTTTTATCCTATGCTTTAATAAATTGTATTTATGTTGTTTTATCCTATGCTTTATTAAATTGTATTTATGTTGTTTTATCCTATGCTTTATTAAATTGTATTTATGTTGTTTTATCCTATGCTTTATTAAATTATATTTATGTTGTTTTATCCTATGCTTTATTAAATTGTATTTATGTTGTTTTAACCTATGCTTTATTAAATTGTATTTATGTTGTTTTAACCTATGCTTTATTACATTGTATTTATGTTGTTTTATCCTATGCTTTATTAAATTCATCTATGTTGTTTTATCCTATGCTTTATTAAATTGTATTTATGTTGTTTCATTCTATGCTTTATTAAATTGTATTTATGTGGTTTTATCCTATGATTTATTAAATTGTATTTATGTTGTTTTATCCTATGTTTTATTAAATTGTATTTATGTTTGTTTTATCCTATGCTTTATTAAATTGTATTTATGTTGTTTTATCCTATGCTTTATTAAATTGCATCTATGTTGTTTTATCCTATGCTTTATTAAATTGTAGTTATGTTGTTTTATCCTATGCTTTATTAAATTGCATTTATGTTGTTTTAACCCATGCTTTATTAAATTGTATTTATGTTGTTTTATCCTATGCTTTATTAAATTGTATTTATGTTGTTTTATCCTATGCTTTATTAAATTTTATTTATGTTGTTTTATCCTATGCTTTATTAAATTGTATTCATGTTGTTTTATCCTATGCTTTATTAAACTGTATTTATGTTGTTTTATCCTGTGCTTTATTAAATTGTATTTATGTTGTTTTATCCTATGCTTTATTAAATTGTATTTATGTTGTTTAATCATGTGCTTTATTAAATTGTATTTATGTTGTTTTATCCTATGCTTTATTAAATTGTGTTTATGTTGTTTTATCCTATGCTTTATTTAATTGTATTTATGTTGTTTTATCCTATGCTTTATTAAATTGTATTTATGTTGTTTTATCCTATGCTTTATTAAATTGAATTTATGTTGTTTTATCCTATGCTTTATTAAATTGTATTTATGTTGTTTTATCCTATGCTTTATTAAATTGTATTTATGTTGTTTTATCGTATGCTTTATTAAACTGCATTTATGTTGTTTTATCCTATGCTTTATTACATTGTATTTATGTTGTTTTGTCCTATGCTTTATTAAATTGTATTTATGTTGTTTTATCCTATGCTTTATTAAATTGTATTTATGTTGTTTTATCCTATGCTTTATTAAATTGTATTTATGTTGTTTTATCCTATGCTTTATTAAATTGTATTTATGTTGTTTAAACCTATGCTTTATTAAATTGTATTTATGTTGTTTTAACCTATGCTTTATTAAATTGTATTTTTGTTGTTTTATCCTATGCTTTATTAAATTGTATTTATGTTGTTTTATCCTATGCTTTTTTAAATTGTATTTATGTTGTTTTATCCTATGCTTTATTAAATTGTATTTATGTTGTTTTAACCCATGCTTTATTAAATTGTATTTATGTTTTTTTATCCTATGCTTTATTAAATTGTATTTATGTTGTTTTAACCCATGCTTTTTTAAATTGTATTTATGTTGTTTTATCCTATGCTTTATTAAATTGTATTTATGTTGTTTTATCCTATGCTTTATTAAATTGTATTATGTTGTTTTATCGTATGCTTTATTAAATTGTATTTATGTTGTTTTATCCTATGCTTTATTAAATTGTGTTTATGTTGTTTTATCCTATGCTTTATTAAATTGTATTAATGTTGTTTTAACCCATGCTTTATTAAATTGTATTTATGTGGTTTTACCGTATGCTTTATTAAATTGTATTTATGTTGTTTTATCCTATGCTTTATTAAATTGTATTTATGTTGTTTTATCCTATGCTTTATTAAATTGTGTTTATGTTGTTTTAACCCATGCTTTATTAAATTGTATTTATGTGGTTTTATCCTATGCTTTATTAAATTGTATTTATGTTGTTTTATCCTATGGTTTATTAAATTGTATTTATGTTGTTTTATCCTATGCTTTTTTAAATTGTATTTATGTTGTTTTATCCTATGCTTTATTAAATTGTATTTATGTTGTTTTAACCCATGCTTTATTAAATTGTATTTATATGGTTTTATCCTATGCTTTATTAAATTGTATTTATGTTGTTTTAACCCATGCTTTTTTAAATTGTATTTATGTTGTTTTATCCTATGCTTTATTAAACTGTATTATGTTGTTTTATCGTATGCTTTATTAAATTGTATTTATGTTGTTTTATCCTATGCTTTATTAAATTGTGTTTATGTTGTTTTATCCTATGCTTTATTAAATTGTATTAATGTTGTTTTAACCCATGCTTTATTAAATTGTATTTATGTGGTTTTATCGTATGCTTCATTAAATTGTATTTATGTTGTTTTATCCTATGCTTTATTAAATTGTATTGATGTTGTTTTATCCTATGCTTTATTAAATTGTATTTATGTTGTTTTAACCCATGTTTTATTAAATTGTATTTATGTGGTTTTATCCTATGCTTTATTAAATTGTATTTATGTTGTTTTATCCTATGGTTTATTAAATTGTATTTATGTTGTTTTATCCTATGCTTTATTAAATTGTATTTATGTTGTTTTATGCTATGCTTTATTAAATTGTATTATGTTGTTTTATTGTATGCTTTATTAAATTGTATTTATGTTGTTTTATCCTATGCTTTATTAAATTGTGTTTATGTGGTTTTATCCTATGCTTTATTAAATTGTATTAATGTTGTTTTAACCCATGCTTTATTAAATTGTATTTATGTGGTTTTATCCTATGCTTTATTAAATTGTATTTATGTTGTTTTATCCTATGCTTTATTAAATTGTATTTATGTTGTTTTATCGTATGCTTTATTAAACTGCATTTATGTTGTTTTATCCTATGCTTTATTAAACTGCATTTATGTTGTTTTATCCTATGCTTTATTAAATTGTATTTATGTTGTTTTATCCTATGCTTTATTAAATTGTATTTATGTTGTTTTATCCTATGCTTTATTAAACTGCATTTATGTTGTTTTATCCTATGCTTTATTAAATTGTATTTATGTTGTTTTATCCTATGCTTTATTAAATTGTATTTATGTTGTTTTATCCTATGCTTTATTAATTTGTATTTATGTTGTTTTATCCTATGCTTTATTAAATTGTATTTATGTTGTTTTATCCTATGCTTTATTAAATTGTATTTATGTTGTTTTAACCCATGCTTTATTAAATTGTATTTATGTGGTTTTATCTTATGCTTTATTAAATTGTGTTTATGTTGTTTTATCTTATGCTTTATTAAATTGTATTAATGTTGTTTTAATCCATGCTTTATTAAATTGTATTTATGTTGTTTTATCCTATGCTTTATTAAATTGTATTTATGTTGTTTTATCCTATGCTTTATTAAATTGTATTTATGTTTTTTTAACCCATGCTTTATTAAATTGTATTTATGTGGTTTTATCCTATGCTTTATTAAATTGTATTTTTGTTGTTTTATCCTATGCTTTATTAAATTGTATTTATGTTGTTTTATCCTGTGCTTTATTAAATTGTATTATGTTGTTTTATCCTATGCTTTATTAAATTGTATTTATGTTGTTTTATCCTATGCTTTATTAAATTGTATTTATGTTGTTTTATCCTATGCTTCATTAAATTGTATTTATGTTGTTTTATCCTGTGCTTTATTAAATTGTATAATGTTGTTTTATCGTATGCTTTATTAAATTGTATTTATGTTGTTTTATCCTATGCTTTATTAAATTGTGTTTATGTTGTTTTATTCTATGCTTTATTAAATTGTATTAATGTTGTTTTAACCCATGCTTTATTAAATTGTATTTATGTGGATTTATCCTATGCTTTATTAAATTTTATTTATGTTGTTTTATCCTATGCTTTATTAAATTGTATTTATGTTGTTTTATCCTATGCTTTATTAAATTGTATTTATGTTGTTTTATCCTATGCTTTATTAAATTGTATTTATATAGTTTTATCCTATGCTTTATTAAATTGTATTTATGTTGTTTTAACCCATACTTTATTAAATTGTATTTATGTGGTTTTATCCTATGCTTTATTAAATTGTGTTTATGTTGTTTTATCCTATGCTTTATTAAATTGTATTAATGTTGTTTTAACCCATGCTTTATTAAATTGTATTTATGTTGTTTTATCCTATGCTTTATTAAATTGTATTTATGTTGTTTTATCCTATGCTTTATTAAATTGTATTTATGTTGTTTTAACCCATGCTTTATTAAATTGTATTTATGTGGTTTTATCCTATGCTTTATTAAATTGTATTTATGTTGTTTTATCCTATGCTTTATTAAATTGTATTTATGTTGTTTTATCCTGTGCTTTATTAAATTGTATTATGTTGTTTTATCCTATGCTTTATTAAATTGTATTTATGTTGTTTTATCCTATGCTTTATTAAATTGTATTTATGTTGTTTTATCCTATGCTTTATTAAATTGTATTTATGTTGTTTTATACTGTGCTTTATTAAATTGTATTATGTTGTTTTATCGTATGCTTTATTAAATTGTATTTATGTTGTTTTATCCTATGCTTTATTAAATTGTGTTTATGTTGTTTTATCCTATGCTTTATTAAATTGTATTAATATTGTTTTAACCCATGCTTTATTAAATTGTATTTATGTGGTTTTATCCTATGCTTTATTAAATTGTATTTATGTTGTTTTATCCTATGCTTTATTAAATTGTATTTATGTTGTTTTATCCTATGCTTTATTAAACTGCATTTATGTTGTTTTATCCTATGCTTTATTAAACTGCATTTATGTTGTTTTATCCTATGCTTTATTAAATTGTATTTATGTTGTTTTATCCTATGCTTTATTAAATTGTATTTATGTTGTTTTATCCTATGCTTTATTAAATTGTATTTATGTTGTTTTATCCTATGCTTTATTAAATTGTATTTATGTTGTTTTATCCTATGCTTTATTAAATTGTATTTATGTGGTTTTATCCTATGCTTTATTAAATTGTATTTATGTTGTTTTATCCTATGCTTTATTAAATTGTATTTATGTTGTTTTATCCTATGCTTTAATAAATTGTATTTATGTTGTTTTGTCCTATGCTTTATTAAATTGTATTTATGTTGTTTTAACCCATGCTTTATTAAATTGTATTTATGTTGTTTTATCCTGTGCTTTATTAAATTGTATTTATGTTGTTTTATCCTATGCTTTATTAAATTGTATTTATGTTGTTTTATCCTATGCTTTATTAAATTGTATTTATTTTGTTTTATCCTATGCTTTAATAAATTGTATTTATGTTGTTTTGTCCTATGCTTTATTAAATTGTATTTATGTTATTTTAACCCATGCTTTATTAAATTGTATTTATGTTGTTTTATCCTATGCTTTATTAAATTGTACTTATGTTGTTTTATCCTATGCTTTATTAAATTGTATTTATGTTGTTTTATCCTATGCTTTATTAAATTGTATTTATGTTGTTTTATCCTATGCTTTATTAAATTGTATTTATGTTGTTTTACCTATGCTTTATTAAACTGTATTTATGTTGTTTAATCATATGCTTTATTAAATTGTATTTATGTTGTTTAATCCTATGCTTTTTTAAATTGTGTTTATGTTGTTTTATCCTATGCTTTATTAAATTGTATTTATGTTGTTTTATCCTATGCTTTATTAAATTGTATTTATGTTGTTTTATCCTATGCTTTATTAAATTGTATTTATGTTGTTTTATCCTATGCTTTATGAAATTGTATTTATGTTGTTTTATCCTATGCTTTATTAAATTGTATTTATGTTGTTTTATCCTATGCTTTATTAAATTGTAATTATGTTGTTTTATCGTATGCTTTATTAAAGTGCATTTATGTTGTTTTATCCTATGCTTTATTAAATTGTATTTATGTTGTTTTATCCTATGCTTTATTAAATTGTATTTATGTTGTTTTATCCTATGCTTAATTAAATTGTATTTATGTTGTTTTATCCTATGCAATATTAAATTGTATTTATGTTGTTTTATCGTATGCTTTATTAAATTGTATTTATGTTGTTTTATCCTATGCTTTATTAAATTGTGTTTATTTTGTTTTATCCTATGCTTTATTAAATTGTATTTATGTTGTTTTATGCTATGCTTTATTAAATTGTATTATGTTGTTTTATCGTATGCTTTATTAAATTGTATTTATGTTGTTTTATCCTATGCTTTATTAAATTGTGTTTATGTGGTTTTATCCTATGCTTTATTAAATTGTATTAATGTTGTTTTAACCCATGCTTTATTAAATTGTATTTATGTTGTTTTATCCTATGCTTTATTAAATTGTATTTATGTTGTTTTATCCTATGCTTTATTAAATTGTATTTATGTTGTTTTATCCTATGCTTTATTAAATTGTATTTATGTTGTTTAAACCTATGCTTTATTAAATTGTATTTATGTTGTTTTTACCTATGCTTTATTAAATTGTATTTATGTTGTTTTATCCTATGCTTTATTAAATTGTATTTATGTTGTTTTATCCTATGCTTTTTTAAATTGTATTTATGTTGTTTTATCCTATGCTTTATTAAATTGTATTTATGTTGTTTTAACCCATGCTTTATTAAATTGTATTTATGTGGTTTTATCCTATGCTTTATTAAATTGTATTTATGTTGTTTTAACCCATGCTTTTTTAAATTGTATTTATGTTGTTTTATCCTATGCTTTATTAAATTGTATTATGTTGTTTTATCGTATGCTTTATTAAATTGTATTTATGTTGTTTTATCCTATGCTTTATTAAATTGTGTTTATGTTGTTTTATCCTATGCTTTATTAAATTGTATTAATGTTGTTTTAACCCATGCTTTATTAAATTGTATTTATGTGGTTTTATCGTATGCTTCATTAAATTGTATTTATGTTGTTTTATCCTATGCTTTATTAAATTGTATTTATGTTGTTTTATCCTATGCTTTATTAAATTGTATTTATGTTGTTTTAACCCATGTTTTATTAAATTGTATTTATGTGGTTTTATCCTATGCTTTATTAAATTGTATTTATGTTGTTTTATCCTATGGTTTATTAAATTGTATTTATGTTGTTTTATCCTATGCTTTATTAAATTGTATTTATGTTGTTTTATGCTATGCTTTATTAAATTGTATTATGTTGTTTTATCGTATGCTTTATTAAATTGTATTTATGTTGTTTTATACTATGCTTTATTAAATTGTGTTTATGTGGTTTTATCCTATGCTTTATTAAATTGTATTAATGTTGTTTTAACCCATGCTTTATTAAATTGTATTTATGTGGTTTTATCCTATGCTTTATTAAATTGTATTTATGTTGTTTTATCCTATGCTTTATTAAATTGTATTTATGTTGTTTTATCGTATGCTTTATTAAACTGCATTTATGTTGTTTTATCCTATGCTTTATTAAATTGTATTTATGTTGTTTTATCCTATGCTTTATTAAATTGTATTTATGTTGTTTTATCCTATGCTTTATTAAAGTGCATTTATGTTGTTTTATCCTATGCTTTATTAAATTGTATTTATGTTGTTTTATCCTATGCTTTATTAAATTGTATTTATGTTGTTTTATCCTATGCTTTATTAAATTGTATTTATGTTGTTTTATCCTATGCTTTATTAAATTGTATTTATGTTGTTTTATCCTATGCTTTATTAAATTGTATTTATGTTGTTTTATCCTATGCTTTATTAAATTGTATTTATGTTGTTTTAACCCATGCTTTATTAAATTGTATTTATGTGGTTTTATCCTATGCTTTATTAAATTGTGTTTATGTTGTTTTATCTTATGCTTTATTAAATTGTATTAATGTTTTAATCCATGCTTTATTAAATTGTATTTATGTTGTTTTATCCTATGCTTTATTAAATTGTATTTATGTTGTTTTATCCTATGCTTTATTAAATTGTATTTATGTTTTTTTATCCTGTGCTTTATTAAATTGTATTATGTTGTTTTATCCTATGCTTTATTAAATTGTATTTATGTTGTTTTATCCTATGCTTTATTAAATTGTATTTATGTTGTTTTATCCTATGCTTCATTAAATTGTATTTATGTTGTTTTATCCTGTGCTTTATTAAATTGTATTATGTTGTTTTATCGTATGCTTTATTAAATTGTATTTATGTTGTTTTATCCTATGCTTTATTAAATTGTGTTTATGTTGTTTTATCCTATGCTTTATTAAATTGTATTAATGTTGTTTTAACCCATGCTTTATTAAATTGTATTTATGTGGTTTTATCCTATGCTTTATTAAATTTTATTTATGTTGTTTTATCCTATGCTTTATTAAATTGTATTTATGTTGTTTTATCCTATGCTTTATTAAATTGTATTTATGTTGTTTTATCCTATGCTTTATTAAATTGTATTTATATAGTTTTATCCTATGCTTTATTAAATTGTATTTATGTTGTTTTAACCCATGCTTTATCAAATTGTATTTATGTGGTTTTATCCTATGCTTTATTAAATTGTGTTTATGTTGTTTTATCCTATGCTTTATTAAAGTGTATTAATGTTGTTTTAACCCATGCTTTATTAAATTGTATTTATGTTGTTTTATCCTATGCTTTATTAAATTGTATTTATGTTGTTTTATCCTATGCTTTATTAAATTGTATTTATGTTGTTTTAACCCATGCTTTATTAAATTGTATTTATGTGGTTTTATCCTATGCTTTATTAAATTGTATTTATGTTGTTTTATCCTATGCTTTATTAAATTGTATTTATGTTGTTTTATCCTGTGCTTTATTAAATTGTATTATGTTGTTTTATCCTATGCTTTATTAAATTGTATTTATGTTGTTTTATCATATGCTTTATTAAATTGTATTTATGTTTTTTTATCCTGTGCTTTATTAAATTGTATTATGTTGTTTTATCCTATGCTTTATTAAATTGTATTTATGTTGTTTTATCCTATGCTTTATTAAATTGTATTTATGTTGTTTTATCCTATGCTTCATTAAATTGTATTTATGTTGTTTTATCCTGTGCTTTATTAAATTGTATTATGTTGTTTTATCGTATGCTTTATTAAATTGTATTTATGTTGTTTTATCCTATGCTTTATTAAATTGTGTTTATGTTGTTTTATCCTATGCTTTATTAAATTGTATTAATGTTGTTTTAACTCATGCTTTATTAAATTGTATTTATGTGGTTTTATCCTATGCTTTATTAAATTTTATTTATGTTGTTTTATCCTATGCTTTATTAAATTGTATTTATGTTGTTTTATCCTATGCTTTATTAAATTGTATTTATGTTGTTTTATCCTATGCTTTATTAAATTGTATTTATATAGTTTTATCCTATGCTTTATTAAATTGTATTTATGTTGTTTTAACCCATGCTTTATTAAATTGTATTTATGTGGTTTTATCCTATGCTTTATTAAATTGTGTTTATGTTGTTTTATCCTATGCTTTATTAAAGTGTATTAATGTTGTTTTAACCCATGCTTTATTAAATTGTATTTATGTTGTTTTATCCTATGCTTTATTAAATTGTATTTATGTTGTTTTATCCTATGCTTTATTAAATTGTATTTATGTTGTTTTAACCCATGCTTTATTAAGTTGTATTTATGTGGTTTTATCCTATGCTTTATTAAATTGTATTTATGTTGTTTTATCCTATGCTTTATTAAATTGTATTTATGTTGTTTTATCCTGTGCTTTATTAAATTGTATTATGTTGTTTTATCCTATGCTTTATTAAATTGTATTTATGTTGTTTTATCCTATGCTTTATTAAATTGTATTTATGTTGTTTTATCCTATGCTTTATTAAATTGTATTTATGTTGTTTTATACTGTGCTTTATTAAATTGTATTATGTTGTTTTATCGTATGCTTTATTAAATTGTATTTATGTTGTTTTATCCTATGCTTTATTAAATTGTGTTTATGTTGTTTTATCCTATGCTTTATTAAATTGTATGAATGTTGTTTTAACCCATGCTTTATTAAATTGTATTTATGTGGTTTTATCCTATGCTTTATTAAATTGTATTTATGTTGTTTTATCCTATGCTTTATTAAATTGTATTTATGTTGTTTTATCCTATGCTTTATTAAACTGCATTTATGTTGTTTTATCCTATGCTTTATTAAACTGCATTTATGTTGTTTTATCCTATGCTTTATTAAATTGTATTTATGTTGTTTTATCCTATGCTTTATTAAATTGTATTTATGTTGTTTTATCCTATGCTTTATTAAATTGTATTTATGTTGTTTTATCCTATGCTTTATTAAATTGTATTTATGTTGTTTTATCCTATGCTTTATTAAATTGTCTTTATGTGTTTTTATCCTATGCTTTATTAAATTGTATTTATGTTGTTTTATCCTATGCTTTATTAAATTGTATTTATGTTGTTTTATCCTATGCTTTAATAAATTGTATTTATGTTGTTTTGTCCTTTGCTTTATTAAATTGTATTTATGTTGTTTTAACCCATGCTTTATTAAATTGTATTTATGTTGTTTTATCCTGTGCTTTATTAAATTGTATTTATGTTGTTTTATCCTATGCTTTATTAAATTGTATTTATGTTGTTTTATCCTATGCTTTATTAAATTGTATTTATTTTGTTTTATCCTATGCTTTAATAAATTGTATTTATGTTGTTTTGTCCTATGCTTTATTAAATTGTATTTATGTTATTTTAACCCATGCTTTATTAAATTGTATTTATGTTGTTTTATCCTATGCTTTATTAAATTGTACTTATGTTGTTTTATCCTATGCTTTATTAAATTGTATTTATGTTGTTTTATCCTATGCTTTATTAAATTGTATTTATGTTGTTTTATCCTATGCTTTATTAAAATGTATTTATGTTGTTTTATCCTATGCTTTATTAAATTGTATTTATGTTGTTTTACCTATGCTTTATTAAACTGTATTTATGTTGTTTAATCATATGCTTTATTAAATTGTATTTATGTTGTTTAATCCTATGCTTTTTTAAATTGTGTTTATGTTGTTTTATCCTATGCTTTATTAAATTGTATTTATGTTGTTTTATCCTATGCTTTATTAAATTGTATTTATGTTGTTTTATCCTATGCTTTATTAAATTGTATTTATGTTGGTTTATCCTATGCTTTATAAAATTGTATTTATGTTGTTTTATCCTATGCTTTATTAAATTGTATTTATGTTGTTTTATCCTATGCTTTATTAAATTGTAATTATGTTGTTTTATCGTATGCTTTATTAAAGTGCATTTATGTTGTTTTATCCTATGCTTTATTAAATTGTATTTATGTTGTTTTATCCTATGCTTTATTAAATTGTATTTATGTTGTTTTATCCTATGCTTAATTAAATTGTATTTATGTTGTTTTATCCTATGCATTATTAAATTGTATTTATGTTGTTTTATCGTATGCTTTATTAAATTGTATTTATGTTGTTTTATCCTATGCTTTATTAAATTGTGTTTATTTTGTTTTTTCCTATGCTTTATTAAATTGTATTTATGTTGTTTTAACCCATGTTTTATTAAATTGTATTTATGTTGTTTTATCCTATGCTTTATTAAATTGTATATATGTTGTTTTATCCTATGCTTTATTAAATTGTATTTATCTTGTTTTGTCCTATGCTTTATTAAATTGTATTTATGTTGTTTTATCGTA
This sequence comes from Phyllobates terribilis, assembly GCF_046119375.1. NCBI lineage: Eukaryota > Metazoa > Chordata > Amphibia > Anura > Dendrobatidae > Phyllobates > Phyllobates terribilis. Next base: position 820,754,555 of record NW_027362763.1, read on the forward strand.
TGCTTTATTAAATTGTATTTATGTTGTTTTATCCTATGCTTTATTAAATTGTGTTTATTTTGTTTTATCCTATGCTTTATTAAATTATATTTATGTTGTTTTAACCCATGTTTTATTCAATTGTATTTATGTTGTTTTATCCTATGCTTTATTAAATTGTATTTATGTTGTTTTAACCCATGCTTTATTAAATTGTATTTATGTGGTTTTATCCTATGCTTTATTAAATTGTGTTTATGTTGTTTTATCTTATGCTTTATTAAATTGTATTAATGTTGTTTTAATCCATGCTTTATTAAATTGTATTTATGTTGTTTTATCCTATGCTTTATTAAATTGTATTTATGTTGTTTTATCCTATGCTTTATTAAATTGTATTTATGTTTTTTTAACCCATGCTTTATTAAATTGTATTTATGTGGTTTTATCCTATGCTTTATTAAATTGTGTTTATGTTGTTTTATCCTATGCTTTATTAAATTGTATTTATGTTGTTTTATCCTGTGCTTTATTAAATTGTATTATGTTGTTTTATCCTATGCTTTATTAAATTGTATTTATGTTGTTTTATCCTATGCTTTATTAAATTGTATTTATGTTGTTTTATCCTATGCTTCATTAAATTGTATTTATGTTGTTTTATCCTGTGCTTTATTAAATTGTATTATGTTGTTTTATCGTATGCTTTATTAAATTGTATTTATGTTGTTTTATCCTATGCTTTATTAAATTGTGTTTATGTTGTTTTATCCTATGCTTTATTAAATTGTATTAATGTTGTTTTAACCCATGCTTTATTAAATTGTATTTATGTGGTTTTATCCTATGCTTTATTAAATTTTATTTATGTTGTTTTATCCTATGCTTTATTAAATTGTATTTATGTTGTTTTATCCTATGCTTTATTAAATTGTATTTATGTTGTTTTATCCTATGCTTTATTAAATTGTATTTATATAGTTTTATCCTATGCTTTATTAAATTGTATTTATGTTGTTTTAACCCATGCTTTATTAAATTGTATTTATGTGGTTTTATCCTATGCTTTATTAAATTGTGTTTATGTTGTTTTATCCTATGCTTTATTAAATTGTATTAATGTTGTTTTAACCCATGCTTTATTAAATTGTATTTATGTTGTTTTATCCTATGCTTTATTAAATTGTATTTATGTTGTTTTATCCTATGCTTTATTAAATTGTATTTATGTTGTTTTAACCCATGCTTTATTAAATTGTATTCATGTGGTTTTATCCTATGCTTTATTAAATTGTATTTATGTTGTTTTATCCTATGCTTTATTAAATTGTATTTATGTTGTTTTATCCTGTGCTTTATTAAATTGTATTATGTTGTTTTATCCTATGCTTTATTAAATTGTATTTATGTTGTTTTATCCTATGCTTTATTAAATTGTATTTATGTTGTTTTATACTGTGCTTTATTAAATTGTATTATGTTGTTTTATCGTATGCTTTATTAAATTGTATTTATGTTGTTTTATCCTATGCTTTATTAAATTGTGTTTATGTTGTTTTATCCTATGCTTTATTAAATTGTATTAATGTTGTTTTAACCCATGCTTTATTAAATTGTATTTATGTGGTTTTATCCTATTCTTTATTAAATTGTATTTATGTTGTTTTATCCTATGCTTTATTAAATTGTATTTATGTTGTTTTATCCTATGCTTTATTAAACTGCATTTATGTTGTTTTATCCTATGCTTTATTAAACTGCATTTATGTTGTTTTATCCTATGCTTTATTAAATTGTATTTATGTTGTTTTATCCTATGCTTTATTAAATTGTAATTATGTTGTTTTATCGTATGCTTTATTAAAGTGCATTTATGTTGTTTTATCCTATGCTTTATTAAATTGTATTTATGTTGTTTTATCCTATGCTTTATTAAATTGTATTTATGTTGTTTTATCCTATGCTTAATTAAATTGTATTTATGTTGTTTTATCCTATGCATTATTAAATTGTATTTATGTTGTTTTATCGTATGCTTTATTAAATTGTATTTATGTTGTTTTATCCTATGCTTTATTAAATTGTGTTTATCTTGTTTTATCCTATGCTTTATTAAATTGTATTTATGTTGTTTTAACCCATGTTTTATTAAATTGTATTTATGTTGTTTTATCCTATGCTTTATTAAATTGTATATATGTTGTTTTATCCTATGCTTTATTAAATTGTATTTATCTTGTTTTGTCCTATGCTTTATTAAATTGTATTTATGTTGTTTTATCGTATGCTTTATTAAATTGTATTTATGTTGTTTTATCCTATGCTTTATTAAATTGTGTTTATTTTGTTTTATCCTATGCTTTATTAAATTATATTTATGTTGTTTTAACCCATGTTTTATTCAATTGTATTTATGTTGTTTTATCCTATGCTTTATTAAATTGTATTTATGTTGTTTTAACCCATGCTTTATTAAATTGTATTTATGTGGTTTTATCCTATGCTTTATTAAATTGTGTTTATGTTGTTTTATCTTATGCTTTATTAAATTGTATTAATGTTGTTTTAATCCATGCTTTATTAAATTGTATTTATGTTGTTTTATCCTATGCTTTATTAAATTGTATTTATGTTGTTTTATCCTATGCTTTATTAAATTGTATTTATGTTTTTTTAACCCATGCTTTATTAAATTGTATTTATGTGGTTTTATCCTATGCTTTATTAAATTGTGTTTATGTTGTTTTATCCTATGCTTTATTAAATTGTATTTATGTTGTTTTATCCTGTGCTTTATTAAATTGTATTATGTTGTTTTATCCTATGCTTTATTAAATTGTATTTATGTTGTTTTATCCTATGCTTTATTAAATTGTATTTATGTTGTTTTATCCTATGCTTCATTAAATTGTATTTATGTTGTTTTATCCTGTGCTTTATTAAATTGTATTATGTTGTTTTATCGTATGCTTTATTAAATTGTATTTATGTTGTTTTATCCTATGCTTTATTAAATTGTGTTTATGTTGTTTTATCCTATGCTTTATTAAATTGTATTAATGTTGTTTTAACCCATGCTTTATTAAATTGTATTTATGTGGTTTTATCCTATGCTTTATTAAATTTTATTTATGTTGTTTTATCCTATGCTTTATTAAATTGTATTTATGTTGTTTTATCCTATGCTTTATTAAATTGCATTTATGTTGTTTTATCCTATGCTTTATTAAATTGTATTTATATAGTTTTATCCTATGCTTTATTAAATTGTATTTATGTTGTTTTAACCCATGCTTTATTAAATTGTATTTATGTGGTTTTATCCTATGCTTTATTAAATTGTGTTTATGTTGTTTTATCCTATGCTTTATTAAATTGTATTAATGTTGTTTTAACCCATGCTTTATTAAATTGTATTTATGTTGTTTTATCCTATGCTTTATTAAATTGTATTTATGTTGTTTTATCCTATGCTTTATTAAATTGTATTTATGTTGTTTTAACCCATGCTTTATTAAATTGTATTTATGTGGTTTTATCCTATGCTTTATTAAATTGTATTTATGTTGTTTTATCCTATGCTTTATTAAATTGTATTTATGTTGTTTTATCCTGTGCTTTATTAAATTGTATTATGTTGTTTTATCCTATGCTTTATTAAATTGTATTTATGTTGTTTTATCCTATGCTTTATTAAATTGAATTTATGTTGTTTTATACTGTGCTTTATTAAATTGTATTATGTTGTTTTATCGTATGCTTTATTAAATTGTATTTATGTTGTTTTATCCTATGCTTTATTAAATTGTGTTTATGTTGTTTTATCCTATGCTTTATTAAATTGTATTAATGTTGTTTTAACCCATGCTTTATTAAATTGTATTTATGTGGTTTTATCCTATTCTTTATTAAATTGTATTTATGTTGTTTTATCCTATGCTTTATTAAATTGTATTTATGTTGTTTTATCCTATGCTTTATTAAACTGCATTTATGTTGTTTTATCCTATGCTTTATTAAACTGCATTTATGTTGTTTTATCCTATGCTTTATTAAATTGTATTTATGTTGTTTTATCCTATGCTTTATTAAATTGTAATTATGTTGTTTTATCGTATGCTTTATTAAAGTGCATTTATGTTGTTTTATCCTATGCTTTATTAAATTGTATTTATGTTGTTTTATCCTATGCTTTATTAAATTGTATTTATGTTGTTTTATCCTATGCTTAATTAAATTGTATTTATGTTGTTTTATCCTATGCATTATTAAATTGTATTTATGTTGTTTTATCGTATGCTTTATTAAATTGTATTTATGTTGTTTTATCCTATGCTTTATTAAATTGTGTTTATTTTGTTTTATCCTATGCTTTATTAAATTGTATTTATGTTGTTTTAACCCATGTTTTATTAAATTGTATTTATGTTGTTTTATCCTATGCTTTATTAAATTGTATATATGTTGTTTTATCCTATGCTTTATTAAATTGTATTTATCTTGTTTTGTCCTATGCTTTATTAAATTGTATTTATGTTGTTTTATCGTATGCTTTATTAAATTGTATTTATGTTGTTTTATCCTATGCTTTATTAAATTGTGTTTATTTTGTTTTATCCTATGCTTTATTAAATTATATTTATGTTGTTTTAACCCATGTTTTATTCAATTGTATTTATGTTGTTTTATCCTATGCTTTATTAAATTGTATTTATGTTGTTTTAACCCATGCTTTATTAAATTGTATTTATGTGGTTTTATCCTATGCTTTATTAAATTGTGTTTATGTTGTTTTATCTTATGCTTTATTAAATTGTATTAATGTTGTTTTAATCCATGCTTTATTAAATTGTATTTATGTTGTTTTATCCTATGCTTTATTAAATTGTATTTATGTTGTTTTATCCTATGCTTTATTAAATTGTATTTATGTTTTTTTAACCCATGCTTTATTAAATTGTATTTATGTGGTTTTATCCTATGCTTTATTAAATTGTGTTTATGTTGTTTTATCCTATGCTTTATTAAATTGTATTTATGTTGTTTTATCCTGTGCTTTATTAAATTGTATTATGTTGTTTTATCCTATGCTTTATTAAATTGTATTTATGTTGTTTTATCCTATGCTTTATTAAATTGTATTTATGTTGTTTTATCCTATGCTTCATTAAATTGTATTTATGTTGTTTTATCCTGTGCTTTATTAAATTGTATTATGTTGTTTTATCGTATGCTTTATTAAATTGTATTTATGTTGTTTTATCCTATGCTTTATTAAATTGTGTTTATGTTGTTTTATCCTATGCTTTATTAAATTGTATTAATGTTGTTTTAACCCATGCTTTATTAAATTGTATTTATGTGGTTTTATCCTATGCTTTATTAAATTTTATTTATGTTGTTTTATCCTATGCTTTATTAAATTGTATTTATGTTGTTTTATCCTATGCTTTATTAAATTGTATTTATGTTGTTTTATCCTATGCTTTATTAAATTGTATTTATATAGTTTTATCCTATGCTTTATTAAATTGTATTTATGTTGTTTTAACCCATGCTTTATTAAATTGTATTTATGTGGTTTTATCCTATGCTTTATTAAATTGTGTTTATGTTGTTTTATCCTATGCTTTATTAAATTGTATTAATGTTGTTTTAACCCATGCTTTATTAAATTGTATTTATGTTGTTTTATCCTATGCTTTATTAAATTGTATTTATGTTGTTTTATCCTATGCTTTATTAAATTGTATTTATGTTGTTTTAACCCATGCTTTATTAAATTGTATTTATGTGGTTTTATCCTATGCTTTATTAAATTGTATTTATGTTGTTTTATCCTATGCTTTATTAAATTGTATTTATGTTGTTTTATCCTGTGCTTTATTAAATTGTATTATGTTGTTTTATCCTATGCTTTATTAAATTGTATTTATGTTGTTTTATCCTATGCTTTATTAAATTGAATTTATGTTGTTTTATACTGTGCTTTATTAAATTGTATTATGTTGTTTTATCGTATGCTTTATTAAATTGTATTTATGTTGTTTTATCCTATGCTTTATTAAATTGTGTTTATGTTGTTTTATCCTATGCTTTATTAAATTGTATTAATGTTGTTTTAACCCATGCTTTATTAAATTGTATTTATGTGGTTTTATCCTATTCTTTATTAAATTGTATTTATGTTGTTTTATCCTATGCTTTATTAAATTGTATTTATGTTGTTTTATCCTATGCTTTATTAAACTGCATTTATGTTGTTTTATCCTATGCTTTATTAAACTGCATTTATGTTGTTTTATCCTATGCTTTATTAAATTGTATTTATGTTGTTTTATCCTATGCTTTATTAAATTGTATTTATGTTGTTTTATCCTATGCTTTATTAAATTGTATTTATGTTGTTTTATCCTATGCTTTATTAAATTGTATTTATGTTGTTTTATCCTATGCTTTATTAAATTGTATTTATGTTGTTTTATCCTATGCTTCATTAAATTGTATTTATGTTGTTTTATCCTGTGCTTTATTAAATTGTATTATGTTGTTTTATCGTATGCTTTATTAAATTGTATTTATGTTGTTTTATCCTATGCTTTATTAAATTGTGTTTATGTTGTTTTATCCTATGCTTTATTAAATTGTATTAATGTTGTTTTAACCCATGCTTTATTAAATTGTATTTATGTGGTTTTATCCTATGCTTTATTAAATTTTATTTATGTTGTTTTATCCTATGCTTTATTAAATTGTATTTATGTTGTTTTATCCTATGCTTTATTAAATTGTATTTATGTTGTTTTATCCTATGCTTTATTAAATTGTATTTATATAGTTTTATCCTATGCTTTATTAAATTGTATTTATGTTGTTTTAACCCATGCTTTATTAAATTGTATTTATGTGGTTTTATCCTATGCTTTATTAAATTGTGTTTATGTTGTTTTATCCTATGCTTTATTAAATTGTATTAATGTTGTTTTAACCCATGCTTTATTAAATTGTATTTATGTTGTTTTATCCTATGCTTTATTAAATTGTATTTATGTTGTTTTATCCTATGCTTTATTAAATTGTATTTATGTTGTTTTAACCCATGCTTTATTAAATTGTATTTATGTGGTTTTATCCTATGCTTTATTAAATTGTATTTATGTTGTTTTATCCTATGCTTTATTAAATTGTATTTATGTTGTTTTATCCTGTGCTTTATTAAATTGTATTATGTTGTTTTATCCTATGCTTTATTAAATTGTATTTATGTTGTTTTATCCTATGCTTTATTAAATTGAATTTATGTTGTTTTATACTGTGCTTTATTAAATTGTATTATGTTGTTTTATCGTATGCTTTATTAAATTGTATTTATGTTGTTTTATCCTATGCTTTATTAAATTGTGTTTATGTTGTTTTATCCTATGCTTTATTAAATTGTATTAATGTTGTTTTAACCCATGCTTTATTAAATTGTATTTATGTGGTTTTATCCTATTCTTTATTAAATTGTATTTATGTTGTTTTATCCTATGCTTTATTAAATTGTATTTATGTTGTTTTATCCTATGCTTTATTAAACTGCATTTATGTTGTTTTATCCTATGCTTTATTAAACTGCATTTATGTTGTTTTATCCTATGCTTTATTAAATTGTATTTATGTTGTTTTATCCTATGCTTTATTAAATTGTATTTATGTTGTTTTATCCTATGCTTTATTAAATTGTATTTATGTTGTTTTATCCTATGCTTTATTAAATTGTATTTATGTTGTTTTATCCTATGCTTTATTAAATTGTATTTATGTGGTTTTATCCTATGCTTTATTAAATTGTATTTATGTTGTTTTATCCTATGCTTTATTAAATTGTATTTATGTTGTTTTATCCTATGCTTTAATAAATTGTATTTATGTTGTTTTGTCCTATGCTTTATTAAATTGTATTTATGTTGTTTTAACCCATGCTTTATTAAATTGTATTTATGTTGTTTTATCCTGTGCTTTATTAAATTGTATTTATGTTGTTTTATCCTATGCTTTATTAAATTGTATTTATGTTGTTTTATCCTATGCTTTATTAAAATGTATTTATTTTGTTTTATCCTATGCTTTAATAAATTGTATTTATGTTGTTTTGTCCTATGTTTTATTAAATTGTATTTATGTTATTTTAACCCATGCTTTATTAAATTGTATTTATGTTGTTTTATCCTATGCTTTATTAAATTGTACTTATGTTGTTTTATCCTATGCTTTATTAAATTGTATTTATGTTGTTTTATCCTATGCTTTATTAAATTGTATTTATGTTGTTTTATCCTATGCTTTATTAAAATGTATTTATGTTGTTTTATCCTATGCTTTATTAAATTGTATTTATGTTGTTTTACCTATGCTTTATTAAACTGTATTTATGTTGTTTAATCATATGCTTTATTAAATTGTATTTATGTTGTTTAATCCTATGCTTTTTTAAATTGTGTTTATGTTGTTTTATCCTATGCTTTATTAAATTGTATTTATGTTGTTTTATCCTATGCTTTATTAAATTGTATTTATGTTGTTTTATCCTATGCTTTATTAAATTGTATTTATGTTGTTTTATCCTATGCTTTATGAAATTGTATTTATGTTGTTTTATCCTATGCTTTATTAAATTGTATTTATGTTGTTTTATCCTATGCTTTATTAAATTGTAATTATGTTGTTTTATCGTATGCTTTATTAAAGTGCATTTATGTTGTTTTATCCTATGCATTATTAAATTGTATTTATGTTGTTTTATCCTATGCTTTATTAAATTGTATTTATGTTGTTTTATCCTATGCTTAATTAAATTGTATTTATGTTGTTTTATCCTATGCATTATTAAATTGTATTTATGTTGTTTTATCGTATGCTTTATTAAATTGTATTTATGTTGTTTTATCCTATGCTTTATTAAATTGTGTTTATTTTGTTTTATCCTATGCTTTATTAAATTGTATTTATGTTGTTTTAACCCATGTTTTATTAAATTGTATTTATGTTGTTTTATCCTATGCTTTATTAAATTGAATATATATGTTGTTTTATCCTATGCTTTATTAAATTGTATTTATCTTGTTTTGTCCTATGCTTTATTAAATTGTATTTATGTTGTTTTATCGTATGCTTTATTAAATTGTATTTATGTTGTTTTATCCTATGCTTTATTAAATTGTGTTTATTTTGTTTTATCCTATGCTTTATTAAATTATATTTATGTTGTTTTAACCCATGTTTTATTCAATTGTATTTATGTTGTTTTATCCTATGCTTTATTAAATTGTATATATGTTGTTTTATCCTATGCTTTATTAAATTGTATTTATGTTGTTTTAACCTATGCTCTATTAAATTGTATTAATGTTGTTTTATCCTATGCTTTATTAAATTGTATTTATGTTGCTTTAACCTTTGCTTTATTAAATTGTATTTATGTTGTTTTATCCTATGCTTTATTAAATTGTATTTATGTTCTTTTATCGTATGCTTTATTAAATTGTATTATGTTGTTTTATCGTATGCTTTATTAAATTGTATTTATGTTGTTTTATCCTATGCTTTATTAAATTGTGTTTATGTTGTTTTATACTATGCTTTATTAAATTGTATTTATGTTGTTTTAACCCATGCTTTATTAAATTGTATTTATGTGGTTTTATCCTATGCTTTATTAAATTGTATTTATGTTGTTTTATCCTATGCTTTATTAAATTGTATTTATGTTGTTTTAACCCATGCTTTATTAAATTGTATTTATGTTGTTTTATCCTATGCTTTATTAAATTGTATTTATGTTGTTTTATCCTATGCTTTATTAAATTGTATTTATGTTGTTTTATCCTATGCTTTATTAAATTGTATTTATGTGGTTTTATCCTATGCTTTATTAAATTTTATTTATGTTGTTTTATCCTATGCTTTATTAAATTGTATTTATGTGGTTTTGTCCTATGCTTTATTAAATTGTATTTATTTTGTTTTATCCTATGCGTTATTAAATTGTATTTATTTTGTTTTATCCTATGCTTTATTAAAATTTATTTATGTCGTTTTAACCCATGCTTTACTATATCGTGTTTATGTTGTTTTATCCTATGCTTTATTAAATTGTGTTTATGTTGTTTTATCCTATGCTTTATTAAATTGTATTTATGTTGTTTTAACCTATGTTTTATTAAATTGTATTTATGTGGTTTCATCCTATGCTTTATTAAATTGTATTTATGTTGTTTTATCCTATGCTTTATTAAATTGTATTCATGTTGTTTTATCGTATGCTTTATTAAATTGTGTTTATGTTGTTTTATCCTATGCTTTATTAAATTGTATTAATGTTGTTTTAACCCATGCTTTATTAAATTGTATTTATGTGGTTTTATCCTATGCTTTATTAAATTGTATTTATGTTGTTTTATCCTATGCTTTATTAAATTGTATTTATGTTGTTTTATCCTATGCTTTATTGAATTGTATTTATGTTGTTTTAACCCATGCTTTATTAAATTGTATTCATGTGGTTTTATCCTATGCTTTATTAAATTGTATTTATGTTGTTTTATCCTATGCTTTATTAAATTGTATTTATGTTCTTTTATCCTATGCTTTATTAAATTTTATTTATGTTGTTTTATCCTATGCTTTATTAAATTGTATTTATGTTGTTTTATCCTATGCTTTATTAAATTGTATTATGTTGTTTTATCGTATGCTTTATTAAATTGTATTGATGTTGTTTTATCCTATGCTTTATTAAATTGTGTTTATGTTGTTTTATCCTATGCTTTATTAAATTGTATTAATGTTGTTTTAACCCATGCTTTATTAAATTGTATTTATGTGGTTTTATCCTATGCTTTATTAAATTGTATTTATGTTGTTTTATCCTATGCTTTATTAAATTGTATTTATGTTGTTTTATTGTATGCTTTATTAAACTGCATTTATGTTGTTTTATCCTATGCTTTATTAAATTGTATTTATGTTGCTTTATCCTATGCTTTATTAAATTGTATTTATGTTGTTTTATCCTATGCTTTATTAAATTGTATTTATGTTGTTTTATCCTATGCTTTATTAAATAGTATTTATGTTGTTTTATCCTATGCTTTATTAAATTGTATTTATGTTGTTTTATCCTATGCTTTATTAAAGTGTATTTATGTTGTTTTAACCTATGCTTTATTAAATTGTATTTATGTTGTTTTAACCTATGCTTTATTAAATTGTATTTATGTTGTTTTATCCTATGCTTTATTAAATTGTATTTATGTTGTTTTATCCTATGCTTTATTAAATTGTATTTATGTTGTTTTAACCCATGCATTATTAAATTGTATTTATGTGGTTTTATCCTATGCTTTATTAAATTGTATTTATGTTGTTTTATCCTATGCTTTATTAAATTGTATTTATTTTGTTTTCTCCTATGCTTTAATAAATTGTATTTATGTTGTTTTGTCCTACGCTTTATTAAATTGTATTTATGTTATTTTAACCCATGCTTTATTAAATTGTATATATGTTGTTTTATCCTATGCTTTATTAAATTGTATTTATCTTGTTTTATCCTATGCTTTATTAAATAGTATTTATGTTGTTTTATCCTATGCTTTATTAAATTGTATTTATTTTGTTTTCTCCTATGCTTTAATAAATTGTATTTATGTTGTTTTGTCCTACGCTTTATTAAATTGTATTTATGTTATTTTAACCCATGCTTTATTAAATTGTATATATGTTGTTTTATCCTATGCTTTATTAAATTGTATTTATGTTGTTTTATCCTATGCTTTATTAAATAGTATTTATGTTGTTTTATCCTATGCTTTATTAAATTGTATTTATGTTGTTTTATCCTATGCTTTATTAAAGTGTATTTATGTTGTTTTAACCTATGCTTTATTAAATTGTATTTATGTTGTTTTAACCTATGCTTTATTAAATTGTATTTATGTTGTTTTATCCTATGCTTTATTAAATTGTATTTATGTTGTTTTATCCTATGCTTTATTAAATTGTATTTATGTTGTTTTAACCCATGCATTATTAAATTGTATTTATGTGGTTTTATCCTATGCTTTATTAAATTGTATTTATGTTGTTTTATCCTATGCTTTATTAAATTGTATTTATTTTGTTTTCTCCTATGCTTTAATAAATTGTATTTATGTTGTTTTGTCCTACGCTTTATTAAATTGTATTTATGTTATTTTAACCCATGCTTTATTAAATTGTATATATGTTGTTTTATCCTATGCTTTATTAAATTGTATTTATCTTGTTTTGTCCTAATCTTTATTAAATTGTATTTATGTTGTTTTATCGTATGCTTTATTAAATTGTATTTATGTTGTTTTATCCTATGCTTTATTAAATTGTGTTTATTTTGTTTTATCCTATGCTTTATTAAATTATATTTATGTTGTTTTAACCCATGTTTTATTCAATTGTATTTATGTTGTTTTATCCTATGCTTTATTAAATTGTATTTATGTTGTTTTAACCCATGCTTTATTAAATTGTATTTATGTGGTTTTATCCTATGCTTTATTAAATTGTGTTTATGTTGTTTTATCTTATGCTTTATTAAATTGTATTAATGTTGTTTTAATCCATGCTTTATTAAATTGTATTTATGTTGTTTTATCCTATGCTTTATTAAATTGTATTTATGTTGTTTTATCCTATGCTTTATTAAATTGTATTTATGTTTTTTTAACCCATGCTTTATTAAATTGTATTTATGTGGTTTTATCCTATGCTTTATTAAATTGTGTTTATGTTGTTTTATCCTATGCTTTATTAAATTGTATTTATGTTGTTTTATCCTGTGCTTTATTAAATTGTATTATGTTGTTTTATCCTATGCTTTATTAAATTGTATTTATGTTGTTTTATCCTATGCTTTATTAAATTGTATTTATGTTGTTTTATCCTATGCTTCATTAAATTGTATTTATGTTGTTTTATCCTGTGCTTTATTAAATTGTATTATGTTGTTTTATCGTATGCTTTATTAAATTGTATTTATGTTGTTTTATCCTATGCTTTATTAAATTGTGTTTATGTTGTTTTATCCTATGCTTTATTAAATTGTATTAATGTTGTTTTAACCCATGCTTTATTAAATTGTATTTATGTGGTTTTATCCTATGCTTTATTAAATTTTATTTATGTTGTTTTATCCTATGCTTTATTAAATTGTATTTATGTTGTTTTATCCTATGCTTTATTAAATTGTATTTATGTTGTTTTATCCTATGCTTTATTAAATTGTATTTATATAGTTTTATCCTATGCTTTATTAAATTGTATTTATGTTGTTTTAACCCATGCTTTATTAAATTGTATTTATGTGGTTTTATCCTATGCTTTATTAAATTGTGTTTATGTTGTTTTATCCTATGCTTTATTAAATTGTATTAATGTTGTTTTAACCCATGCTTTATTAAATTGTATTTATGTTGTTTTATCCTATGCTTTATTAAATTGTATTTATGTTGTTTTATCCTATGCTTTATTAAATTGTATTTATGTTGTTTTAACCCATGCTTTATTAAATTGTATTCATGTGGTTTTATCCTATGCTTTATTAAATTGTATTTATGTTGTTTTATCCTATGCTTTATTAAATTGTATTTATGTTGTTTTATCCTGTGCTTTATTAAATTGTATTATGTTGTTTTATCCTATGCTTTATTAAATTGTATTTATGTTGTTTTATCCTATGCTTTATTAAATTGTATTTATGTTGTTTTATACTGTGCTTTATTAAATTGTATTATGTTGTTTTATCGTATGCTTTATTAAATTGTATTTATGTTGTTTTATCCTATGCTTTATTAAATTGTGTTTATGTTGTTTTATCCTATGCTTTATTAAATTGTATTAATGTTGTTTTAACCCATGCTTTATTAAATTGTATTTATGTGGTTTTATCCTATTCTTTATTAAATTGTATTTATGTTGTTTTATCCTATGCTTTATTAAATTGTATTTATGTTGTTTTATCCTATGCTTTATTAAACTGCATTTATGTTGTTTTATCCTATGCTTTATTAAACTGCATTTATGTTGTTTTATCCTATGCTTTATTAAATTGTATTTATGTTGTTTTATCCTATGCTTTATTAAATTGTAATTATGTTGTTTTATCGTATGCTTTATTAAAGTGCATTTATGTTGTTTTATCCTATGCTTTATTAAATTGTATTTATGTTGTTTTATCCTATGCTTTATTAAATTGTATTTATGTTGTTTTATCCTATGCTTAATTAAATTGTATTTATGTTGTTTTATCCTATGCATTATTAAATTGTATTTATGTTGTTTTATCGTATGCTTTATTAAATTGTATTTATGTTGTTTTATCCTATGCTTTATTAAATTGTGTTTATTTTGTTTTATCCTATGCTTTATTAAATTGTATTTATGTTGTTTTAACCCATGTTTTATTAAATTGTATTTATGTTGTTTTATCCTATGCTTTATTAAATTGTATATATGTTGTTTTATCCTATGCTTTATTAAATTGTATTTATCTTGTTTTGTCCTATGCTTTATTAAATTGTATTTATGTTGTTTTATCGTATGCTTTATTAAATTGTATTTATGTTGTTTTATCCTATGCTTTATTAAATTGTGTTTATTTTGTTTTATCCTATGCTTTATTAAATTATATTTATGTTGTTTTAACCCATGTTTTATTCAATTGTATTTATGTTGTTTTATCCTATGCTTTATTAAATTGTATTTATGTTGTTTTAACCCATGCTTTATTAAATTGTATTTATGTGGTTTTATCCTATGCTTTATTAAATTGTGTTTATGTTGTTTTATCTTATGCTTTATTAAATTGTATTAATGTTGTTTTAATCCATGCTTTATTAAATTGTATTTATGTTGTTTTATCCTATGCTTTATTAAATTGTATTTATGTTGTTTTATCCTATGCTTTATTAAATTGTATTTATGTTTTTTTAACCCATGCTTTATTAAATTGTATTTATGTGGTTTTATCCTATGCTTTATTAAATTGTGTTTATGTTGTTTTATCCTATGCTTTATTAAATTGTATTTATGTTGTTTTATCCTGTGCTTTATTAAATTGTATTATGTTGTTTTATCCTATGCTTTATTAAATTGTATTTATGTTGTTTTATCATATGCTTTATTAAATTGTATTTATGTTGTTTTATCCTATGCTTCATTAAATTGTATTTATGTTGTTTTATCCTGTGCTTTATTAAATTGTATTATGTTGTTTTATCGTATGCTTTATTAAATTGTATTTATGTTGTTTTATCCTATGCTTTATTAAATTGTGTTTATGTTGTTTTATCCTATGCTTTATTAAATTGTATTAATGTTGTTTTAACCCATGCTTTATTAAATTGTATTTATGTGGTTTTATCCTATGCTTTATTAAATTTTATTTATGTTGTTTTATCCTATGCTTTATTAAATTGTATTTATGTTGTTTTATCCTATGCTTTATTAAATTGTATTTATGTTGTTTTATCCTATGCTTTATTAAATTGTATTTATATAGTTTTATCCTATGCTTTATTAAATTGTATTTATGTTGTTTTAACCCATGCTTTATTAAATTGTATTTATGTGGTTTTATCCTATGCTTTATTAAATTGTGTTTATGTTGTTTTATCCTATGCTTTATTAAATTGTATTAATGTTGTTTTAACCCATGCTTTATTAAATTGTATTTATGTTGTTTTATCCTATGCTTTATTAAATTGTATTTATGTTGTTTTATCCTATGCTTTATTAAATTGTATTTATGTTGTTTTAACCCATGCTTTATTAAATTGTATTTATGTGGTTTTATCCTATGCTTTATTAAATTGTATTTATGTTGTTTTATCCTATGCTTTATTAAATTGTATTTATGTTGTTTTATCCTGTGCTTTATTAAATTGTATTATGTTGTTTTATCCTATGCTTTATTAAATTGTATTTATGTTGTTTTATCCTATGCTTTATTAAATTGAATTTATGTTGTTTTATACTGTGCTTTATTAAATTGTATTATGTTGTTTTATCGTATGCTTTATTAAATTGTATTTATGTTGTTTTATCCTATGCTTTATTAAATTGTGTTTATGTTGTTTTATCCTATGCTTTATTAAATTGTATTAATGTTGTTTTAACCCATGCTTTATTAAATTGTATTTATGTGGTTTTATCCTATTCTTTATTAAATTGTATTTATGTTGTTTTATCCTATGCTTTATTAAATTGTATTTATGTTGTTTTATCCTATGCTTTATTAAACTGCATTTATGTTGTTTTATCCTATGCTTTATTAAACTGCATTTATGTTGTTTTATCCTATGCTTTATTAAATTGTATTTATGTTGTTTTATCCTATGCTTTATTAAATTGTAATTATGTTGTTTTATCGTATGCTTTATTAAAGTGCATTTATGTTGTTTTATCCTATGCTTTATTAAATTGTATTTATGTTGTTTTATCCTATGCTTTATTAAATTGTATTTATGTTGTTTTATCCTATGCTTAATTAAATTGTATTTATGTTGTTTTATCCTATGCATTATTAAATTGTATTTATGTTGTTTTATCGTATGCTTTATTAAATTGTATTTATGTTGTTTTATCCTATGCTTTATTAAATTGTGTTTATTTTGTTTTTTCCTATGCTTTATTAAATTGTATTTATGTTGTTTTAACCCATGTTTTATTAAATTGTATTTATGTTGTTTTATCCTATGCTTTATTAAATTGTATATATGTTGTTTTATCCTATGCTTTATTAAATTGTATTTATCTTGTTTTGTCCTATGCTTTATTAAATTGTATTTATGTTGTTTCATCGTATGCTTTATTAAATTGTATTTATGTTGTTTTATCCTATGCTTTATTAAATTGTGTTTATTTTGTTTTATCCTATGCTTTATTAAATTATATTTATGTTGTTTTAACCCATGTTTTATTCAATTGTATTTATGTTGTTTTATCCTATGCTTTATTAAATTGTATTTATGTTGTTTTAACCCATGCTTTATTAAATTGTATTTATGTGGTTTTATCCTATGCTTTATTAAATTGTGTTTATGTTGTTTTATCTTATGCTTTATTAAATTGTATTAATGTTGTTTTAATCCATGCTTTATTAAATTGTATTTATGTTGTTTTATCCTATGCTTTATTAAATTGTATTTATGTTGTTTTATCCTATGCTTTATTAAATTGTATTTATGTTTTTTTAACCCATGCTTTATTAAATTGTATTTATGTGGTTTTATCC
The DNA here is from genome assembly GCF_046119375.1 of Phyllobates terribilis. Classification (NCBI taxonomy): domain Eukaryota; kingdom Metazoa; phylum Chordata; class Amphibia; order Anura; family Dendrobatidae; genus Phyllobates; species Phyllobates terribilis. The sequence goes on from NW_027362763.1 coordinate 820,771,845, forward strand.
TATGCTTTATTAAATTGTGTTTATGTTGTTTTATCCTATGCTTTATTAAATTGTATTTATGTTGTTTTATCCTGTGCTTTATTAAATTGTATTATGTTGTTTTATCCTGTGCTTTATTAAATTGTATTTATGTTGTTTTATCCTATGCTTTATTAAATTGTATTTATGTTGTTTTATCCTATGCTTCATTAAATTGTATTTATGTTGTTTTATCCTGTGCTTTATTAAATTGTATTATGTTGTTTTATCGTATGCTTTATTAAATTGTATTTATGTTGTTTTATCCTATGCTTTATTAAATTGTGTTTATGTTGTTTTATCCTATGCTTTATTAAATTGTATTAATGTTGTTTTAACCCATGCTTTATTAAATTGTATTTATGTGGTTTTATCCTATGCTTTATTAAATTTTATTTATGTTGTTTTATCCTATGCTTTATTAAATTGTATTTATGTTGTTTTATCCTATGCTTTATTAAATTGTATTTATGTTGTTTTATCCTATGCTTTATTAAATTGTATTTATATAGTTTTATCCTATGCTTTATTAAATTGTATTTATGTTGTTTTAACCCATGCTTTATTAAATTGTATTTATGTGGTTTTATCCTATGCTTTATTAAATTGTGTTTATGTTGTTTTATCCTATGCTTTATTAAATTGTATTAATGTTGTTTTAACCCATGCTTTATTAAATTGTATTTATGTTGTTTTATCCTATGCTTTATTAAATTGTATTTATGTTGTTTTATCCTATGCTTTATTAAATTGTATTTATGTTGTTTTAACCCATGCTTTATTAAATTGTATTCATGTGGTTTTATCCTATGCTTTATTAAATTGTATTTATGTTGTTTTATCCTATGCTTTATTAAATTGTATTTATGTTGTTTTATCCTGTGCTTTATTAAATTGTATTATGTTGTTTTATCCTATGCTTTATTAAATTGTATTTATGTTGTTTTATCCTATGCTTTATTAAATTGTATTTATGTTGTTTTATACTGTGCTTTATTAAATTGTATTATGTTGTTTTATCGTATGCTTTATTAAATTGTATTTATGTTGTTTTATCCTATGCTTTATTAAATTGTGTTTATGTTGTTTTATCCTATGCTTTATTAAATTGTATTAATGTTGTTTTAACCCATGCTTTATTAAATTGTATTTATGTGGTTTTATCCTATTCTTTATTAAATTGTATTTATGTTGTTTTATCCTATGCTTTATTAAATTGTATTTATGTTGTTTTATCCTATGCTTTATTAAACTGCATTTATGTTGTTTTATCCTATGCTTTATTAAACTGCATTTATGTTGTTTTATCCTATGCTTTATTAAATTGTATTTATGTTGTTTTATCCTATGCTTTATTAAATTGTAATTATGTTGTTTTATCGTATGCTTTATTAAAGTGCATTTATGTTGTTTTATCCTATGCTTTATTAAATTGTATTTATGTTGTTTTATCCTATGCTTTATTAAATTGTATTTATGTTGTTTTATCCTATGCTTAATTAAATTGTATTTATGTTGTTTTATCCTATGCATTATTAAATTGTATTTATGTTGTTTTATCGTATGCTTTATTAAATTGTATTTATGTTGTTTTATCCTATGCTTTATTAAATTGTGTTTATTTTGTTTTATCCTATGCTTTATTAAATTGTATTTATGTTGTTTTAACCCATGTTTTATTAAATTGTATTTATGTTGTTTTATCCTATGCTTTATTAAATTGTATATATGTTGTTTTATCCTATGCTTTATTAAATTGTATTTATCTTGTTTTGTCCTATGCTTTATTAAATTGTATTTATGTTGTTTTATCGTATGCTTTATTAAATTGTATTTATGTTGTTTTATCCTATGCTTTATTAAATTGTGTTTATTTTGTTTTATCCTATGCTTTATTAAATTATATTTATGTTGTTTTAACCCATGTTTTATTCAATTGTATTTATGTTGTTTTATCCTATGCTTTATTAAATTGTATTTATGTTGTTTTAACCCATGCTTTATTAAATTGTATTTATGTGGTTTTATCCTATGCTTTATTAAATTGTGTTTATGTTGTTTTATCTTATGCTTTATTAAATTGTATTAATGTTGTTTTAATCCATGCTTTATTAAATTGTATTTATGTTGTTTTATCCTATGCTTTATTAAATTGTATTTATGTTGTTTTATCCTATGCTTTATTAAATTGTATTTATGTTTTTTTAACCCATGCTTTATTAAATTGTATTTATGTGGTTTTATCCTATGCTTTATTAAATTGTGTTTATGTTGTTTTATCCTATGCTTTATTAAATTGTATTTATGTTGTTTTATCCTGTGCTTTATTAAATTGTATTATGTTGTTTTATCCTATGCTTTATTAAATTGTATTTATGTTGTTTTATCCTATGCTTTATTAAATTGTATTTATGTTGTTTTATCCTATGCTTCATTAAATTGTATTTATGTTGTTTTATCCTGTGCTTTATTAAATTGTATTATGTTGTTTTATCGTATGCTTTATTAAATTGTATTTATGTTGTTTTATCCTATGCTTTATTAAATTGTGTTTATGTTGTTTTATCCTATGCTTTATTAAATTGTATTAATGTTGTTTTAACCCATGCTTTATTAAATTGTATTTATGTGGTTTTATCCTATGCTTTATTAAATTTTATTTATGTTGTTTTATCCTATGCTTTATTAAATTGTATTTATGTTGTTTTATCCTATGCTTTATTAAATTGCATTTATGTTGTTTTATCCTATGCTTTATTAAATTGTATTTATATAGTTTTATCCTATGCTTTATTAAATTGTATTTATGTTGTTTTAACCCATGCTTTATTAAATTGTATTTATGTGGTTTTATCCTATGCTTTATTAAATTGTGTTTATGTTGTTTTATCCTATGCTTTATTAAATTGTATTAATGTTGTTTTAACCCATGCTTTATTAAATTGTATTTATGTTGTTTTATCCTATGCTTTATTAAATTGTATTTATGTTGTTTTATCCTATGCTTTATTAAATTGTATTTATGTTGTTTTAACCCATGCTTTATTAAATTGTATTTATGTGGTTTTATCCTATGCTTTATTAAATTGTATTTATGTTGTTTTATCCTATGCTTTATTAAATTGTATTTATGTTGTTTTATCCTGTGCTTTATTAAATTGTATTATGTTGTTTTATCCTATGCTTTATTAAATTGTATTTATGTTGTTTTATCCTATGCTTTATTAAATTGAATTTATGTTGTTTTATACTGTGCTTTATTAAATTGTATTATGTTGTTTTATCGTATGCTTTATTAAATTGTATTTATGTTGTTTTATCCTATGCTTTATTAAATTGTGTTTATGTTGTTTTATCCTATGCTTTATTAAATTGTATTAATGTTGTTTTAACCCATGCTTTATTAAATTGTATTTATGTGGTTTTATCCTATTCTTTATTAAATTGTATTTATGTTGTTTTATCCTATGCTTTATTAAATTGTATTTATGTTGTTTTATCCTATGCTTTATTAAACTGCATTTATGTTGTTTTATCCTATGCTTTATTAAACTGCATTTATGTTGTTTTATCCTATGCTTTATTAAATTGTATTTATGTTGTTTTATCCTATGCTTTATTAAATTGTAATTATGTTGTTTTATCGTATGCTTTATTAAAGTGCATTTATGTTGTTTTATCCTATGCTTTATTAAATTGTATTTATGTTGTTTTATCCTATGCTTTATTAAATTGTATTTATGTTGTTTTATCCTATGCTTAATTAAATTGTATTTATGTTGTTTTATCCTATGCATTATTAAATTGTATTTATGTTGTTTTATCGTATGCTTTATTAAATTGTATTTATGTTGTTTTATCCTATGCTTTATTAAATTGTGTTTATTTTGTTTTATCCTATGCTTTATTAAATTGTATTTATGTTGTTTTAACCCATGTTTTATTAAATTGTATTTATGTTGTTTTATCCTATGCTTTATTAAATTGTATATATGTTGTTTTATCCTATGCTTTATTAAATTGTATTTATCTTGTTTTGTCCTATGCTTTATTAAATTGTATTTATGTTGTTTTATCGTATGCTTTATTAAATTGTATTTATGTTGTTTTATCCTATGCTTTATTAAATTGTGTTTATTTTGTTTTATCCTATGCTTTATTAAATTATATTTATGTTGTTTTAACCCATGTTTTATTCAATTGTATTTATGTTGTTTTATCCTATGCTTTATTAAATTGTATTTATGTTGTTTTAACCCATGCTTTATTAAATTGTATTTATGTGGTTTTATCCTATGCTTTATTAAATTGTGTTTATGTTGTTTTATCTTATGCTTTATTAAATTGTATTAATGTTGTTTTAATCCATGCTTTATTAAATTGTATTTATGTTGTTTTATCCTATGCTTTATTAAATTGTATTTATGTTGTTTTATCCTATGCTTTATTAAATTGTATTTATGTTTTTTTAACCCATGCTTTATTAAATTGTATTTATGTGGTTTTATCCTATGCTTTATTAAATTGTGTTTATGTTGTTTTATCCTATGCTTTATTAAATTGTATTTATGTTGTTTTATCCTGTGCTTTATTAAATTGTATTATGTTGTTTTATCCTATGCTTTATTAAATTGTATTTATGTTGTTTTATCCTATGCTTTATTAAATTGTATTTATGTTGTTTTATCCTATGCTTCATTAAATTGTATTTATGTTGTTTTATCCTGTGCTTTATTAAATTGTATTATGTTGTTTTATCGTATGCTTTATTAAATTGTATTTATGTTGTTTTATCCTATGCTTTATTAAATTGTGTTTATGTTGTTTTATCCTATGCTTTATTAAATTGTATTAATGTTGTTTTAACCCATGCTTTATTAAATTGTATTTATGTGGTTTTATCCTATGCTTTATTAAATTTTATTTATGTTGTTTTATCCTATGCTTTATTAAATTGTATTTATGTTGTTTTATCCTATGCTTTATTAAATTGTATTTATGTTGTTTTATCCTATGCTTTATTAAATTGTATTTATATAGTTTTATCCTATGCTTTATTAAATTGTATTTATGTTGTTTTAACCCATGCTTTATTAAATTGTATTTATGTGGTTTTATCCTATGCTTTATTAAATTGTGTTTATGTTGTTTTATCCTATGCTTTATTAAATTGTATTAATGTTGTTTTAACCCATGCTTTATTAAATTGTATTTATGTTGTTTTATCCTATGCTTTATTAAATTGTATTTATGTTGTTTTATCCTATGCTTTATTAAATTGTATTTATGTTGTTTTAACCCATGCTTTATTAAATTGTATTTATGTGGTTTTATCCTATGCTTTATTAAATTGTATTTATGTTGTTTTATCCTATGCTTTATTAAATTGTATTTATGTTGTTTTATCCTGTGCTTTATTAAATTGTATTATGTTGTTTTATCCTATGCTTTATTAAATTGTATTTATGTTGTTTTATCCTATGCTTTATTAAATTGAATTTATGTTGTTTTATACTGTGCTTTATTAAATTGTATTATGTTGTTTTATCGTATGCTTTATTAAATTGTATTTATGTTGTTTTATCCTATGCTTTATTAAATTGTGTTTATGTTGTTTTATCCTATGCTTTATTAAATTGTATTAATGTTGTTTTAACCCATGCTTTATTAAATTGTATTTATGTGGTTTTATCCTATTCTTTATTAAATTGTATTTATGTTGTTTTATCCTATGCTTTATTAAATTGTATTTATGTTGTTTTATCCTATGCTTTATTAAACTGCATTTATGTTGTTTTATCCTATGCTTTATTAAACTGCATTTATGTTGTTTTATCCTATGCTTTATTAAATTGTATTTATGTTGTTTTATCCTATGCTTTATTAAATTGTATTTATGTTGTTTTATCCTATGCTTTATTAAATTGTATTTATGTTGTTTTATCCTATGCTTTATTAAATTGTATTTATGTTGTTTTATCCTATGCTTTATTAAATTGTATTTATGTTGTTTTATCCTATGCTTCATTAAATTGTATTTATGTTGTTTTATCCTGTGCTTTATTAAATTGTATTATGTTGTTTTATCGTATGCTTTATTAAATTGTATTTATGTTGTTTTATCCTATGCTTTATTAAATTGTGTTTATGTTGTTTTATCCTATGCTTTATTAAATTGTATTAATGTTGTTTTAACCCATGCTTTATTAAATTGTATTTATGTGGTTTTATCCTATGCTTTATTAAATTTTATTTATGTTGTTTTATCCTATGCTTTATTAAATTGTATTTATGTTGTTTTATCCTATGCTTTATTAAATTGTATTTATGTTGTTTTATCCTATGCTTTATTAAATTGTATTTATATAGTTTTATCCTATGCTTTATTAAATTGTATTTATGTTGTTTTAACCCATGCTTTATTAAATTGTATTTATGTGGTTTTATCCTATGCTTTATTAAATTGTGTTTATGTTGTTTTATCCTATGCTTTATTAAATTGTATTAATGTTGTTTTAACCCATGCTTTATTAAATTGTATTTATGTTGTTTTATCCTATGCTTTATTAAATTGTATTTATGTTGTTTTATCCTATGCTTTATTAAATTGTATTTATGTTGTTTTAACCCATGCTTTATTAAATTGTATTTATGTGGTTTTATCCTATGCTTTATTAAATTGTATTTATGTTGTTTTATCCTATGCTTTATTAAATTGTATTTATGTTGTTTTATCCTGTGCTTTATTAAATTGTATTATGTTGTTTTATCCTATGCTTTATTAAATTGTATTTATGTTGTTTTATCCTATGCTTTATTAAATTGAATTTATGTTGTTTTATACTGTGCTTTATTAAATTGTATTATGTTGTTTTATCGTATGCTTTATTAAATTGTATTTATGTTGTTTTATCCTATGCTTTATTAAATTGTGTTTATGTTGTTTTATCCTATGCTTTATTAAATTGTATTAATGTTGTTTTAACCCATGCTTTATTAAATTGTATTTATGTGGTTTTATCCTATTCTTTATTAAATTGTATTTATGTTGTTTTATCCTATGCTTTATTAAATTGTATTTATGTTGTTTTATCCTATGCTTTATTAAACTGCATTTATGTTGTTTTATCCTATGCTTTATTAAACTGCATTTATGTTGTTTTATCCTATGCTTTATTAAATTGTATTTATGTTGTTTTATCCTATGCTTTATTAAATTGTATTTATGTTGTTTTATCCTATGCTTTATTAAATTGTATTTATGTTGTTTTATCCTATGCTTTATTAAATTGTATTTATGTTGTTTTATCCTATGCTTTATTAAATTGTATTTATGTGGTTTTATCCTATGCTTTATTAAATTGTATTTATGTTGTTTTATCCTATGCTTTATTAAATTGTATTTATGTTGTTTTATCCTATGCTTTAATAAATTGTATTTATGTTGTTTTGTCCTATGCTTTATTAAATTGTATTTATGTTGTTTTAACCCATGCTTTATTAAATTGTATTTATGTTGTTTTATCCTGTGCTTTATTAAATTGTATTTATGTTGTTTTATCCTATGCTTTATTAAATTGTATTTATGTTGTTTTATCCTATGCTTTATTAAAATGTATTTATTTTGTTTTATCCTATGCTTTAATAAATTGTATTTATGTTGTTTTGTCCTATGTTTTATTAAATTGTATTTATGTTATTTTAACCCATGCTTTATTAAATTGTATTTATGTTGTTTTATCCTATGCTTTATTAAATTGTACTTATGTTGTTTTATCCTATGCTTTATTAAATTGTATTTATGTTGTTTTATCCTATGCTTTATTAAATTGTATTTATGTTGTTTTATCCTATGCTTTATTAAAATGTATTTATGTTGTTTTATCCTATGCTTTATTAAATTGTATTTATGTTGTTTTACCTATGCTTTATTAAACTGTATTTATGTTGTTTAATCATATGCTTTATTAAATTGTATTTATGTTGTTTAATCCTATGCTTTTTTAAATTGTGTTTATGTTGTTTTATCCTATGCTTTATTAAATTGTATTTATGTTGTTTTATCCTATGCTTTATTAAATTGTATTTATGTTGTTTTATCCTATGCTTTATTAAATTGTATTTATGTTGTTTTATCCTATGCTTTATGAAATTGTATTTATGTTGTTTTATCCTATGCTTTATTAAATTGTATTTATGTTGTTTTATCCTATGCTTTATTAAATTGTAATTATGTTGTTTTATCGTATGCTTTATTAAAGTGCATTTATGTTGTTTTATCCTATGCATTATTAAATTGTATTTATGTTGTTTTATCCTATGCTTTATTAAATTGTATTTATGTTGTTTTATCCTATGCTTAATTAAATTGTATTTATGTTGTTTTATCCTATGCATTATTAAATTGTATTTATGTTGTTTTATCGTATGCTTTATTAAATTGTATTTATGTTGTTTTATCCTATGCTTTATTAAATTGTGTTTATTTTGTTTTATCCTATGCTTTATTAAATTGTATTTATGTTGTTTTAACCCATGTTTTATTAAATTGTATTTATGTTGTTTTATCCTATGCTTTATTAAATTGAATATATATGTTGTTTTATCCTATGCTTTATTAAATTGAATATATATGTTGTTTTATCCTATGCTTTATTAAATTGTATTTATCTTGTTTTGTCCTATGCTTTATTAAATTGTATTTATGTTGTTTTATCGTATGCTTTATTAAATTGTATTTATGTTGTTTTATCCTATGCTTTATTAAATTGTGTTTATTTTGTTTTATCCTATGCTTTATTAAATTATATTTATGTTGTTTTAACCCATGTTTTATTCAATTGTATTTATGTTGTTTTATCCTATGCTTTATTAAATTGTATATATGTTGTTTTATCCTATGCTTTATTAAATTGTATTTATGTTGTTTTAACCTATGCTCTATTAAATTGTATTAATGTTGTTTTATCCTATGCTTTATTAAATTGTATTTATGTTGCTTTAACCTTTGCTTTATTAAATTGTATTTATGTTGTTTTATCCTATGCTTTATTAAATTGTATTTATGTTCTTTTATCGTATGCTTTATTAAATTGTATTATGTTGTTTTATCGTATGCTTTATTAAATTGTATTTATGTTGTTTTATCCTATGCTTTATTAAATTGTGTTTATGTTGTTTTATACTATGCTTTATTAAATTGTATTTATGTTGTTTTAACCCATGCTTTATTAAATTGTATTTATGTGGTTTTATCCTATGCTTTATTAAATTGTATTTATGTTGTTTTATCCTATGCTTTATTAAATTGTATTTATGTTGTTTTAACCCATGCTTTATTAAATTGTATTTATGTTGTTTTATCCTATGCTTTATTAAATTGTATTTATGTTGTTTTATCCTATGCTTTATTAAATTGTATTTATGTTGTTTTATCCTATGCTTTATTAAATTGTATTTATGTGGTTTTATCCTATGCTTTATTAAATTTTATTTATGTTGTTTTATCCTATGCTTTATTAAATTGTATTTATGTGGTTTTGTCCTATGCTTTATTAAATTGTATTTATTTTGTTTTATCCTATGCGTTATTAAATTGTATTTATTTTGTTTTATCCTATGCTTTATTAAAATTTATTTATGTCGTTTTAACCCATGCTTTACTATATCGTGTTTATGTTGTTTTATCCTATGCTTTATTAAATTGTGTTTATGTTGTTTTATCCTATGCTTTATTAAATTGTATTTATGTTGTTTTAACCTATGTTTTATTAAATTGTATTTATGTGGTTTCATCCTATGCTTTATTAAATTGTATTTATGTTGTTTTATCCTATGCTTTATTAAATTGTATTCATGTTGTTTTATCGTATGCTTTATTAAATTGTGTTTATGTTGTTTTATCCTATGCTTTATTAAATTGTATTAATGTTGTTTTAACCCATGCTTTATTAAATTGTATTTATGTGGTTTTATCCTATGCTTTATTAAATTGTATTTATGTTGTTTTATCCTATGCTTTATTAAATTGTATTTATGTTGTTTTATCCTATGCTTTATTAAATTGTATTTATGTTGTTTTAACCCATGCTTTATTAAATTGTATTCATGTGGTTTTATCCTATGCTTTATTAAATTGTATTTATGTTGTTTTATCCTATGCTTTATTAAATTGTATTTATGTTCTTTTATCCTATGCTTTATTAAATTTTATTTATGTTGTTTTATCCTATGCTTTATTAAATTGTATTTATGTTGTTTTATCCTATGCTTTATTAAATTGTATTATGTTGTTTTATCGTATGCTTTATTAAATTGTATTGATGTTGTTTTATCCTATGCTTTATTAAATTGTGTTTATGTTGTTTTATCCTATGCTTTATTAAATTGTATTAATGTTGTTTTAACCCATGCTTTATTAAATTGTATTTATGTGGTTTTATCCTATGCTTTATTAAATTGTATTTATGTTGTTTTATCCTATGCTTTATTAAATTGTATTTATGTTGTTTTATTGTATGCTTTATTAAACTGCATTTATGTTGTTTTATCCTATGCTTTATTAAATTGTATTTATGTTGCTTTATCCTATGCTTTATTAAATTGTATTTATGTTGTTTTATCCTATGCTTTATTAAATTGTATTTATGTTGTTTTATCCTATGCTTTATTAAATAGTATTTATGTTGTTTTATCCTATGCTTTATTAAATTGTATTTATGTTGTTTTATCCTATGCTTTATTAAAGTGTATTTATGTTGTTTTAACCTATGCTTTATTAAATTGTATTTATGTTGTTTTAACCTATGCTTTATTAAATTGTATTTATGTTGTTTTATCCTATGCTTTATTAAATTGTATTTATGTTGTTTTATCCTATGCTTTATTAAATTGTATTTATGTTGTTTTAACCCATGCATTATTAAATTGTATTTATGTGGTTTTATCCTATGCTTTATTAAATTGTATTTATGTTGTTTTATCCTATGCTTTATTAAATTGTATTTATTTTGTTTTCTCCTATGCTTTAATAAATTGTATTTATGTTGTTTTGTCCTACGCTTTATTAAATTGTATTTATGTTATTTTAACCCATGCTTTATTAAATTGTATATATGTTGTTTTATCCTATGCTTTATTAAATTGTATTTATCTTGTTTTATCCTATGCTTTATTAAATAGTATTTATGTTGTTTTATCCTATGCTTTATTAAATTGTATTTATTTTGTTTTCTCCTATGCTTTAATAAATTGTATTTATGTTGTTTTGTCCTACGCTTTATTAAATTGTATTTATGTTATTTTAACCCATGCTTTATTAAATTGTATATATGTTGTTTTATCCTATGCTTTATTAAATTGTATTTATGTTGTTTTATCCTATGCTTTATTAAATAGTATTTATGTTGTTTTATCCTATGCTTTATTAAATTGTATTTATGTTGTTTTATCCTATGCTTTATTAAAGTGTATTTATGTTGTTTTAACCTATGCTTTATTAAATTGTATTTATGTTGTTTTAACCTATGCTTTATTAAATTGTATTTATGTTGTTTTATCCTATGCTTTATTAAATTGTATTTATGTTGTTTTATCCTATGCTTTATTAAATTGTATTTATGTTGTTTTAACCCATGCATTATTAAATTGTATTTATGTGGTTTTATCCTATGCTTTATTAAATTGTATTTATGTTGTTTTATCCTATGCTTTATTAAATTGTATTTATTTTGTTTTCTCCTATGCTTTAATAAATTGTATTTATGTTGTTTTGTCCTACGCTTTATTAAATTGTATTTATGTTATTTTAACCCATGCTTTATTAAATTGTATATATGTTGTTTTATCCTATGCTTTATTAAATTGTATTTATCTTGTTTTGTCCTAATCTTTATTAAATTGTATTTATGTTGTTTTATCGTATGCTTTATTAAATTGTATTTATGTTGTTTTATCCTATGCTTTATTAAATTGTGTTTATTTTGTTTTATCCTATGCTTTATTAAATTATATTTATGTTGTTTTAACCCATGTTTTATTCAATTGTATTTATGTTGTTTTATCCTATGCTTTATTAAATTGTATTTATGTTGTTTTAACCCATGCTTTATTAAATTGTATTTATGTGGTTTTATCCTATGCTTTATTAAATTGTGTTTATGTTGTTTTATCTTATGCTTTATTAAATTGTATTAATGTTGTTTTAATCCATGCTTTATTAAATTGTATTTATGTTGTTTTATCCTATGCTTTATTAAATTGTATTTATGTTGTTTTATCCTATGCTTTATTAAATTGTATTTATGTTTTTTTAACCCATGCTTTATTAAATTGTATTTATGTGGTTTTATCCTATGCTTTATTAAATTGTGTTTATGTTGTTTTATCCTATGCTTTATTAAATTGTATTTATGTTGTTTTATCCTGTGCTTTATTAAATTGTATTATGTTGTTTTATCCTATGCTTTATTAAATTGTATTTATGTTGTTTTATCCTATGCTTTATTAAATTGTATTTATGTTGTTTTATCCTATGCTTCATTAAATTGTATTTATGTTGTTTTATCCTGTGCTTTATTAAATTGTATTATGTTGTTTTATCGTATGCTTTATTAAATTGTATTTATGTTGTTTTATCCTATGCTTTATTAAATTGTGTTTATGTTGTTTTATCCTATGCTTTATTAAATTGTATTAATGTTGTTTTAACCCATGCTTTATTAAATTGTATTTATGTGGTTTTATCCTATGCTTTATTAAATTTTATTTATGTTGTTTTATCCTATGCTTTATTAAATTGTATTTATGTTGTTTTATCCTATGCTTTATTAAATTGTATTTATGTTGTTTTATCCTATGCTTTATTAAATTGTATTTATATAGTTTTATCCTATGCTTTATTAAATTGTATTTATGTTGTTTTAACCCATGCTTTATTAAATTGTATTTATGTGGTTTTATCCTATGCTTTATTAAATTGTGTTTATGTTGTTTTATCCTATGCTTTATTAAATTGTATTAATGTTGTTTTAACCCATGCTTTATTAAATTGTATTTATGTTGTTTTATCCTATGCTTTATTAAATTGTATTTATGTTGTTTTATCCTATGCTTTATTAAATTGTATTTATGTTGTTTTAACCCATGCTTTATTAAATTGTATTCATGTGGTTTTATCCTATGCTTTATTAAATTGTATTTATGTTGTTTTATCCTATGCTTTATTAAATTGTATTTATGTTGTTTTATCCTGTGCTTTATTAAATTGTATTATGTTGTTTTATCCTATGCTTTATTAAATTGTATTTATGTTGTTTTATCCTATGCTTTATTAAATTGTATTTATGTTGTTTTATACTGTGCTTTATTAAATTGTATTATGTTGTTTTATCGTATGCTTTATTAAATTGTATTTATGTTGTTTTATCCTATGCTTTATTAAATTGTGTTTATGTTGTTTTATCCTATGCTTTATTAAATTGTATTAATGTTGTTTTAACCCATGCTTTATTAAATTGTATTTATGTGGTTTTATCCTATTCTTTATTAAATTGTATTTATGTTGTTTTATCCTATGCTTTATTAAATTGTATTTATGTTGTTTTATCCTATGCTTTATTAAACTGCATTTATGTTGTTTTATCCTATGCTTTATTAAACTGCATTTATGTTGTTTTATCCTATGCTTTATTAAATTGTATTTATGTTGTTTTATCCTATGCTTTATTAAATTGTAATTATGTTGTTTTATCGTATGCTTTATTAAAGTGCATTTATGTTGTTTTATCCTATGCTTTATTAAATTGTATTTATGTTGTTTTATCCTATGCTTTATTAAATTGTATTTATGTTGTTTTATCCTATGCTTAATTAAATTGTATTTATGTTGTTTTATCCTATGCATTATTAAATTGTATTTATGTTGTTTTATCGTATGCTTTATTAAATTGTATTTATGTTGTTTTATCCTATGCTTTATTAAATTGTGTTTATTTTGTTTTATCCTATGCTTTATTAAATTGTATTTATGTTGTTTTAACCCATGTTTTATTAAATTGTATTTATGTTGTTTTATCCTATGCTTTATTAAATTGTATATATGTTGTTTTATCCTATGCTTTATTAAATTGTATTTATCTTGTTTTGTCCTATGCTTTATTAAATTGTATTTATGTTGTTTTATCCTATGCTTTATTAAATTGTGTTTATTTTGTTTTATCCTATGCTTTATTAAATTATATTTATGTTGTTTTAACCCATGTTTTATTCAATTGTATTTATGTTGTTTTATCCTATGCTTTATTAAATTGTATTTATGTTGTTTTAACCCATGCTTTATTAAATTGTATTTATGTGGTTTTATCCTATGCTTTATTAAATTGTGTTTATGTTGTTTTATCTTATGCTTTATTAAATTGTATTAATGTTGTTTTAATCCATGCTTTATTAAATTGTATTTATGTTGTTTTATCCTATGCTTTATTAAATTGTATTTATGTTGTTTTATCCTATGCTTTATTAAATTGTATTTATGTTTTTTTAACCCATGCTTTATTAAATTGTATTTATGTGGTTTTATCCTATGCTTTATTAAATTGTGTTTATGTTGTTTTATCCTATGCTTTATTAAATTGTATTTATGTTGTTTTATCCTGTGCTTTATTAAATTGTATTATGTTGTTTTATCCTATGCTTTATTAAATTGTATTTATGTTGTTTTATCATATGCTTTATTAAATTGTATTTATGTTGTTTTATCCTATGCTTCATTAAATTGTATTTATGTTGTTTTATCCTGTGCTTTATTAAATTGTATTATGTTGTTTTATCGTATGCTTTATTAAATTGTATTTATGTTGTTTTATCCTATGCTTTATTAAATTGTGTTTATGTTGTTTTATCCTATGCTTTATTAAATTGTATTAATGTTGTTTTAACCCATGCTTTATTAAATTGTATTTATGTGGTTTTATCCTATGCTTTATTAAATTTTATTTATGTTGTTTTATCCTATGCTTTATTAAATTGTATTTATGTTGTTTTATCCTATGCTTTATTAAATTGTATTTATGTTGTTTTATCCTATGCTTTATTAAATTGTATTTATATAGTTTTATCCTATGCTTTATTAAATTGTATTTATGTTGTTTTAACCCATGCTTTATTAAATTGTATTTATGTGGTTTTATCCTATGCTTTATTAAATTGTGTTTATGTTGTTTTATCCTATGCTTTATTAAATTGTATTAATGTTGTTTTAACCCATGCTTTATTAAATTGTATTTATGTTGTTTTATCCTATGCTTTATTAAATTGTATTTATGTTGTTTTATCCTATGCTTTATTAAATTGTATTTATGTTGTTTTAACCCATGCTTTATTAAATTGTATTTATGTGGTTTTATCCTATGCTTTATTAAATTGTATTTATGTTGTTTTATCCTATGCTTTATTAAATTGTATTTATGTTGTTTTATCCTGTGCTTTATTAAATTGTATTATGTTGTTTTATCCTATGCTTTATTAAATTGTATTTATGTTGTTTTATCCTATGCTTTATTAAATTGAATTTATGTTGTTTTATACTGTGCTTTATTAAATTGTATTATGTTGTTTTATCGTATGCTTTATTAAATTGTATTTATGTTGTTTTATCCTATGCTTTATTAAATTGTGTTTATGTTGTTTTATCCTATGCTTTATTAAATTGTATTAATGTTGTTTTAACCCATGCTTTATTAAATTGTATTTATGTGGTTTTATCCTATTCTTTATTAAATTGTATTTATGTTGTTTTATCCTATGCTTTATTAAATTGTATTTATGTTGTTTTATCCTATGCTTTATTAAACTGCATTTATGTTGTTTTATCCTATGCTTTATTAAACTGCATTTATGTTGTTTTATCCTATGCTTTATTAAATTGTATTTATGTTGTTTTATCCTATGCTTTATTAAATTGTAATTATGTTGTTTTATCGTATGCTTTATTAAAGTGCATTTATGTTGTTTTATCCTATGCTTTATTAAATTGTATTTATGTTGTTTTATCCTATGCTTTATTAAATTGTATTTATGTTGTTTTATCCTATGCTTAATTAAATTGTATTTATGTTGTTTTATCCTATGCATTATTAAATTGTATTTATGTTGTTTTATCGTATGCTTTATTAAATTGTATTTATGTTGTTTTATCCTATGCTTTATTAAATTGTGTTTATTTTGTTTTATCCTATGCTTTATTAAATTGTATTTATGTTGTTTTAACCCATGTTTTATTAAATTGTATTTATGTTGTTTTATCCTATGCTTTATTAAATTGTATATATGTTGTTTTATCCTATGCTTTATTAAATTGTATTTATCTTGTTTTGTCCTATGCTTTATTAAATTGTATTTATGTTGTTTTATCGTATGCTTTATTAAATTGTATTTATGTTGTTTTATCCTATGCTTTATTAAATTGTGTTTATTTTGTTTTATCCTATGCTTTATTAAATTATATTTATGTTGTTTTAACCCATGTTTTATTCAATTGTATTTATGTTGTTTTATCCTATGCTTTATTAAATTGTATTTATGTTGTTTTAACCCATGCTTTATTAAATTGTATTTATGTGGTTTTATCCTATGCTTTATTAAATTGTGTTTATGTTGTTTTATCTTATGCTTTATTAAATTGTATTAATGTTGTTTTAATCCATGCTTTATTAAATTGTATTTATGTTGTTTTATCCTATGCTTTATTAAATTGTATTTATGTTGTTTTATCCTATGCTTTATTAAATTGTATTTATGTTTTTTTAACCCATGCTTTATTAAATTGTATTTATGTGGTTTTATCCTATGCTTTATTAAATTGTGTTTATGTTGTTTTATCCTATGCTTTATTAAATTGTATTTATGTTGTTTTATCCTGTGCTTTATTAAATTGTATTATGTTGTTTTATCCTATGCTTTATTAAATTGTATTTATGTTGTTTTATCCTATGCTTTATTAAATTGTATTTATGTTGTTTTATCCTATGCTTCATTAAATTGTATTTATGTTGTTTTATCCTGTGCTTTATTAAATTGTATTATGTTGTTTTATCGTATGCTTTATTAAATTGTATTTATGTTGTTTTATCCTATGCTTTATTAAATTGTGTTTATGTTGTTTTATCCTATGCTTTATTAAATTGTATTAATGTTGTTTTAACCCATGCTTTATTAAATTGTATTTATGTGGTTTTATCCTATGCTTTATTAAATTTTATTTATGTTGTTTTATCCTATGCTTTATTAAATTGTATTTATGTTGTTTTATCCTATGCTTTATTAAATTGTATTTATGTTGTTTTATCCTATGCTTTATTAAATTGTATTTATATAGTTTTATCCTATGCTTTATTAAATTGTATTTATGTTGTTTTAACCCATGCTTTATTAAATTGTATTTATGTGGTTTTATCCTATGCTTTATTAAATTGTGTTTATGTTGTTTTATCCTATGCTTTATTAAATTGTATTAATGTTGTTTTAACCCATGCTTTATTAAATTGTATTTATGTTGTTTTATCCTATGCTTTATTAAATTGTATTTATGTTGTTTTATCCTATGCTTTATTAAATTGTATTTATGTTGTTTTAACCCATGCTTTATTAAATTGTATTTATGTGGTTTTATCCTATGCTTTATTAAATTGTATTTATGTTGTTTTATCCTATGCTTTATTAAATTGTATTTATGTTGTTTTATCCTGTGCTTTATTAAATTGTATTATGTTGTTTTATCCTATGCTTTATTAAATTGTATTTATGTTGTTTTATCCTATGCTTTATTAAATTGAATTTATGTTGTTTTATACTGTGCTTTATTAAATTGTATTATGTTGTTTTATCGTATGCTTTATTAAATTGTATTTATGTTGTTTTATCCTATGCTTTATTAAATTGTGTTTATGTTGTTTTATCCTATGCTTTATTAAATTGTATTAATGTTGTTTTAACCCATGCTTTATTAAATTGTATTTATGTGGTTTTATCCTATTCTTTATTAAATTGTATTTATGTTGTTTTATCCTATGCTTTATTAAATTGTATTTATGTTGTTTTATCCTATGCTTTATTAAACTGCATTTATGTTGTTTTATCCTATGCTTTATTAAACTGCATTTATGTTGTTTTATCCTATGCTTTATTAAATTGTATTTATGTTGTTTTATCCTATGCTTTATTAAATTGTATTTATGTTGTTTTATCCTATGCTTTATTAAATTGTATTTATGTTGTTTTATCCTATGCTTTATTAAATTGTATTTATGTTGTTTTATCCTATGCTTTATTAAATTGTATTTATGTTGTTTTATCCTATGCTTTATTAAATTGTATTTATCATGTTTTGTCCTATGCTTTATTAAATTGTATTTATGTTGTTTTAACCTATGCTTTATTAAATTGTATTAATGTTGTTTTATCCTATGCTTTATTAAATTGTATTAATGTTGTTTTATCCTATGCTTTATTAAATTGTATTTATGTTGTTTTATCCTATGCTTTATTAAATTGTATTTATGTTGTTTTATCCTATGCTTTATTAAATTGTATTTATGTTGTTTTAACCTATGCTTTATTAAATTGTATTTATGTTGTTTTAACCTATGCTTTATTAAATTGTATTTATGTTGTTTTATCCTATGTTTTATTAAATTGTATTTATGTTGCTTTAACCTTAGCTTTATTAAATTGTATTTATGTTGTTTTATCCTATGCTTTATTAAATTGTATTTATGTTGTTTTATCCTATGCTTTATTAAATTGTATTATGTTGTTTTATCGTATGCTTTATTAAATTGTATTTATGTTATTTTAACCCATGCTTTATTAAATTGTATTTATGTGGTTTTATCCTATGCTTTATTAAATTGAATTTATGTTGTTTTATACTGTGCTTTATTAAATTGTATTATGTTGTTTTATCGTATGCTTTATTAAATTGTATTTATGTTGTTTTATCCTATGCTTCATTAAATTGTATTTATGTTGTTTTATCCTGTGCTTTATTAAATTGTATTATGTTGTTTTATCGTATGCTTTATTAAATTGTATTTATGTTGTTTTATCCTATGCTTTATTAAATTGTGTTTATGTTGTTTTATCCTATGCTTTATTAAATTGTATTAATGTTGTTTTAACCCATGCTTTATTAAATTGTATTTATGTGGTTTTATCCTATGCTTTATTAAATTTTATTTATGTTGTTTTATCCTATGCTTTATTAAATTGTATTTATGTTGTTTTATCCTATGCTTTATTAAATTGTATTTATGTTGTTTTATCCTATGCTTTATTAAATTGTATTTATATAGTTTTATCCTATGCTTTATTAAATTGTATTTATGTTGTTTTAACCCATGCTTTATTAAATTGTATTTATGTTGTTTTATCCTATGCTTTATTAAATTGTGTTTATGTTGTTTTATCCTATGCTTTATTAAATTGTATTAATGTTGTTTTAACCCATGCTTTATTAAATTGTATTTATGTTGTTTTATCCTATGCTTTATTAAATTGTATTTATGTTGTTTTATCCTATGCTTTATTAAATTGTATTTATGTTGTTTTAACCCATGCTTTATTAAATTGTATTTATGTGGTTTTATCCTATGCTTTATTAAATTGTATTTATGTTGTTTTATCCTATGCTTTATTAAATTGTATTTATGTTGTTTTATCCTGTGCTTTATTAAATTGTATTATGTTGTTTTATCCTATGCTTTATTAAATTGTATTTATGTTGTTTTATCCTATGCTTTATTAAATTGAATTTATGTTGTTTTATACTGTGCTTTATTAAATTGTATTATGTTGTTTTATCGTATGCTTTATTAAATTGTATTTATGTTGTTTTATCCTATGCTTTATTAAATTGTGTTTATGTTGTTTTATCCTATGCTTTATTAAATTGTATTAATGTTGTTTTAACCCATGCTTTATTAAATTGTATTTATGTGGTTTTATCCTATTCTTTATTAAATTGTATTTATGTTGTTTTATCCTATGCTTTATTAAATTGTATTTATGTTGTTTTATCCTATGCTTTATTAAACTGCATTTATGTTGTTTTATCCTATGCTTTATTAAACTGCATTTATGTTGTTTTATCCTATGCTTTATTAAATTGTATTTATGTTGTTTTATCCTATGCTTTATTAAATTGTATTTATGTTGTTTTATCCTATGCTTTATTAAATTGTATTTATGTTGTTTTATCCTATGCTTTATTAAATTGTATTTATGTTGTTTTATCCTATGCTTTATTAAATTGTATTTATGTGGTTTTATCCTATGCTTTATTAAATTGTATTTATGTTGTTTTATCCTATGCTTTATTAAATTGTATTTATGTTGTTTTATCCTATGCTTTAATAAATTGTATTTATGTTGTTTTGTCCTATGCTTTATTAAAT
This sequence comes from Phyllobates terribilis, assembly GCF_046119375.1. Taxonomy (NCBI): domain Eukaryota; kingdom Metazoa; phylum Chordata; class Amphibia; order Anura; family Dendrobatidae; genus Phyllobates; species Phyllobates terribilis. Next base: position 820,792,313 of record NW_027362763.1, read on the forward strand.
TGTATTTATGTTGTTTTAACCCATGCTTTATTAAATTGTATTTATGTTGTTTTATCCTGTGCTTTATTAAATTGTATTTATGTTGTTTTATCCTATGCTTTATTAAATTGTATTTATGTTGTTTTATCCTATGCTTTATTAAAATGTATTTATTTTGTTTTATCCTATGCTTTAATAAATTGTATTTATGTTGTTTTGTCCTATGTTTTATTAAATTGTATTTATGTTATTTTAACCCATGCTTTATTAAATTGTATTTATGTTGTTTTATCCTATGCTTTATTAAATTGTACTTATGTTGTTTTATCCTATGCTTTATTAAATTGTATTTATGTTGTTTTATCCTATGCTTTATTAAATTGTATTTATGTTGTTTTATCCTATGCTTTATTAAAATGTATTTATGTTGTTTTATCCTATGCTTTATTAAATTGTATTTATGTTGTTTTACCTATGCTTTATTAAACTGTATTTATGTTGTTTAATCATATGCTTTATTAAATTGTATTTATGTTGTTTAATCCTATGCTTTTTTAAATTGTGTTTATGTTGTTTTATCCTATGCTTTATTAAATTGTATTTATGTTGTTTTATCCTATGCTTTATTAAATTGTATTTATGTTGTTTTATCCTATGCTTTATTAAATTGTATTTATGTTGTTTTATCCTATGCTTTATGAAATTGTATTTATGTTGTTTTATCCTATGCTTTATTAAATTGTATTTATGTTGTTTTATCCTATGCTTTATTAAATTGTAATTATGTTGTTTTATCGTATGCTTTATTAAAGTGCATTTATGTTGTTTTATCCTATGCATTATTAAATTGTATTTATGTTGTTTTATCCTATGCTTTATTAAATTGTATTTATGTTGTTTTATCCTATGCTTAATTAAATTGTATTTATGTTGTTTTATCCTATGCATTATTAAATTGTATTTATGTTGTTTTATCGTATGCTTTATTAAATTGTATTTATGTTGTTTTATCCTATGCTTTATTAAATTGTGTTTATTTTGTTTTATCCTATGCTTTATTAAATTGTATTTATGTTATTTTAACCCATGTTTTATTAAATTGTATTTATGTTGTTTTATCCTATGCTTTATTAAATTGAATATATATGTTGTTTTATCCTATGCTTTATTAAATTGTATTTATCTTGTTTTGTCCTATGCTTTATTAAATTGTATTTATGTTGTTTTATCGTATGCTTTATTAAATTGTATTTATGTTGTTTTATCCTATGCTTTATTAAATTGTGTTTATTTTGTTTTATCCTATGCTTTATTAAATTATATTTATGTTGTTTTAACCCATGTTTTATTCAATTGTATTTATGTTGTTTTATCCTATGCTTTATTAAATTGTATATATGTTGTTTTATCCTATGCTTTATTAAATTGTATTTATGTTGTTTTAACCTATGCTCTATTAAATTGTATTAATGTTGTTTTATCCTATGCTTTATTAAATTGTATTTATGTTGCTTTAACCTTTGCTTTATTAAATTGTATTTATGTTGTTTTATCCTATGCTTTATTAAATTGTATTTATGTTCTTTTATCGTATGCTTTATTAAATTGTATTATGTTGTTTTATCGTATGCTTTATTAAATTGTATTTATGTTGTTTTATCCTATGCTTTATTAAATTGTGTTTATGTTGTTTTATACTATGCTTTATTAAATTGTATTTATGTTGTTTTAACCCATGCTTTATTAAATTGTATTTATGTGGTTTTATCCTATGCTTTATTAAATTGTATTTATGTTGTTTTATCCTATGCTTTATTAAATTGTATTTATGTTGTTTTAACTCATGCTTTATTAAATTGTATTTATGTTGTTTTATCCTATGCTTTATTAAATTGTATTTATGTTGTTTTATCCTATGCTTTATTAAATTGTATTTATGTTGTTTTATCCTATGCTTTATTAAATTGTATTTATGTGGTTTTATCCTATGCTTTATTAAATTTTATTTATGTTGTTTTATCCTATGCTTTATTAAATTGTATTTATGTGGTTTTGTCCTATGCTTTATTAAATTGTATTTATTTTGTTTTATCCTATGCGTTATTAAATTGTATTTATTTTGTTTTATCCTATGCTTTATTAAAATGTATTTATGTCGTTTTAACCCATGCTTTACTATATCGTGTTTATGTTGTTTTATCCTATGCTTTATTAAATTGTGTTTATGTTGTTTTATCCTATGCTTTATTAAATTGTATTTATGTTGTTTTAACCTATGTTTTATTAAATTGTATTTATGTGGTTTCATCCTATGCTTTATTAAATTGTATTTATGTTGTTTTATCCTATGCTTTATTAAATTGTATTCATGTTGTTTTATCGTATGCTTTATTAAATTGTGTTTATGTTGTTTTATCCTATGCTTTATTAAATTGTATTAATGTTGTTTTAACCCATGCTTTATTAAATTGTATTTATGTGGTTTTATCCTATGCTTTATTAAATTGTATTTATGTTGTTTTATCCTATGCTTTATTAAATTGTATTTATGTTGTTTTATCCTATGCTTTATTAAATTGTATTTATGTTGTTTTAACCCATGCTTTATTAAATTGTATTCATGTGGTTTTATCCTATGCTTTATTAAATTGTATTTATGTTGTTTTATCCTATGCTTTATTAAATTGTATTTATGTTCTTTTATCCTATGCTTTATTAAATTTTATTTATGTTGTTTTATCCTATGCTTTATTAAATTGTATTTATGTTGTTTTATCCTATGCTTTATTAAATTGTATTATGTTGTTTTATCGTATGCTTTATTAAATTGTATTGATGTTGTTTTATCCTATGCTTTATTAAATTGTGTTTATGTTGTTTTATCCTATGCTTTATTAAATTGTATTAATGTTGTTTTAACCCATGCTTTATTAAATTGTATTTATGTGGTTTTATCCTATGCTTTATTAAATTGTATTTATGTTGTTTTATCCTATGCTTTATTAAATTGTATTTATGTTGTTTTATTGTATGCTTTATTAAACTGCATTTATGTTGTTTTATCCTATGCTTTATTAAATTGTACTTATGTTGTTTTATCCTATGCTTTATTAAATTGTATTTATGTTGTTTTATCCTATGCTTTATTAAAATGTATTTATGTTGTTTTATCCTATGCTTTATTAAATTGTATTTATGTTGTTTTACCTATGCTTTATTAAACTGTATTTATGTTGTTTAATCATATGCTTTATTAAATTGTATTTATGTTGTTTAATCCTATGCTTTTTTAAATTGTGTTTATGTTGTTTTATCCTATGCTTTATTAAATTGTATTTATGTTGTTTTATCCTATGCTTTATTAAATTGTATTTATGTTGTTTTATCCTATGCTTTATTAAATTGTATTTATGTTGTTTTATCCTATGCTTTATGAAATTGTATTTATGTTGTTTTATCCTATGCTTTATTAAATTGTATTTATGTTGTTTTATCCTATGCTTTATTAAATTGTAATTATGTTGTTTTATCGTATGCTTTATTAAAGTGCATTTATGTTGTTTTATCCTATGCATTATTAAATTGTATTTATGTTGTTTTATCCTATGCTTTATTAAATTGTATTTATGTTGTTTTATCCTATGCTTAATTAAATTGTATTTATGTTGTTTTATCCTATGCATTATTAAATTGTATTTATGTTGTTTTATCGTATGCTTTATTAAATTGTATTTATGTTGTTTTATCCTATGCTTTATTAAATTGTGTTTATTTTGTTTTATCCTATGCTTTATTAAATTGTATTTATGTTGTTTTAACCCATGTTTTATTAAATTGTATTTATGTTGTTTTATCCTATGCTTTATTAAATTGAATATATATGTTGTTTTATCCTATGCTTTATTAAATTGTATTTATCTTGTTTTGTCCTATGCTTTATTAAATTGTATTTATGTTGTTTTATCGTATGCTTTATTAAATTGTATTTATGTTGTTTTATCCTATGCTTTATTAAATTGTGTTTATTTTGTTTTATCCTATGCTTTATTAAATTATATTTATGTTGTTTTAACCCATGTTTTATTCAATTGTATTTATGTTGTTTTATCCTATGCTTTATTAAATTGTATATATGTTGTTTTATCCTATGCTTTATTAAATTGTATTTATGTTGTTTTAACCTATGCTCTATTAAATTGTATTAATGTTGTTTTATCCTATGCTTTATTAAATTGTATTTATGTTGCTTTAACCTTTGCTTTATTAAATTGTATTTATGTTGTTTTATCCTATGCTTTATTAAATTGTATTTATGTTCTTTTATCGTATGCTTTATTAAATTGTATTATGTTGTTTTATCGTATGCTTTATTAAATTGTATTTATGTTGTTTTATCCTATGCTTTATTAAATTGTGTTTATGTTGTTTTATACTATGCTTTATTAAATTGTATTTATGTTGTTTTAACCCATGCTTTATTAAATTGTATTTATGTGGTTTTATCCTATGCTTTATTAAATTGTATTTATGTTGTTTTATCCTATGCTTTATTAAATTGTATTTATGTTGTTTTAACCCATGCTTTATTAAATTGTATTTATGTTGTTTTATCCTATGCTTTATTAAATTGTATTTATGTTGTTTTATCCTATGCTTTATTAAATTGTATTTATGTTGTTTTATCCTATGCTTTATTAAATTGTATTTATGTGGTTTTATCCTATGCTTTATTAAATTTTATTTATGTTGTTTTATCCTATGCTTTATTAAATTGTATTTATGTGGTTTTGTCCTATGCTTTATTAAATTGTATTTATTTTGTTTTATCCTATGCGTTATTAAATTGTATTTATTTTGTTTTATCCTATGCTTTATTAAAATGTATTTATGTCGTTTTAACCCATGCTTTACTATATCGTGTTTATGTTGTTTTATCCTATGCTTTATTAAATTGTGTTTATGTTGTTTTATCCTATGCTTTATTAAATTGTATTTATGTTGTTTTAACCTATGTTTTATTAAATTGTATTTATGTGGTTTCATCCTATGCTTTATTAAATTGTATTTATGTTGTTTTATCCTATGCTTTATTAAATTGTATTCATGTTGTTTTATCGTATGCTTTATTAAATTGTGTTTATGTTGTTTTATCCTATGCTTTATTAAATTGTATTAATGTTGTTTTAACCCATGCTTTATTAAATTGTATTTATGTGGTTTTATCCTATGCTTTATTAAATTGTATTTATGTTGTTTTATCCTATGCTTTATTAAATTGTATTTATGTTGTTTTATCCTATGCTTTATTAAATTGTATTTATGTTGTTTTAACCCATGCTTTATTAAATTGTATTCATGTGGTTTTATCCTATGCTTTATTAAATTGTATTTATGTTGTTTTATCCTATGCTTTATTAAATTGTATTTATGTTCTTTTATCCTATGCTTTATTAAATTTTATTTATGTTGTTTTATCCTATGCTTTATTAAATTGTATTTATGTTGTTTTATCCTATGCTTTATTAAATTGTATTATGTTGTTTTATCGTATGCTTTATTAAATTGTATTGATGTTGTTTTATCCTATGCTTTATTAAATTGTGTTTATGTTGTTTTATCCTATGCTTTATTAAATTGTATTAATGTTGTTTTAACCCATGCTTTATTAAATTGTATTTATGTGGTTTTATCCTATGCTTTATTAAATTGTATTTATGTTGTTTTATCCTATGCTTTATTAAATTGTATTTATGTTGTTTTATTGTATGCTTTATTAAACTGCATTTATGTTGTTTTATCCTATGCTTTATTAAATTGTATTTATGTTGCTTTATCCTATGCTTTATTAAATTGTATTTATGTTGTTTTATCCTATGCTTTATTAAATTGTATTTATGTTGTTTTATCCTATGCTTTATTAAATAGTATTTATGTTGTTTTATCCTATGCTTTATTAAATTGTATTTATGTTGTTTTATCCTATGCTTTATTAAATTGTATTTATTTTGTTTTCTCCTATGCTTTAATAAATTGTATTTATGTTGTTTTGTCCTACGCTTTATTAAATTGTATTTATGTTATTTTAACCCATGCTTTATTAAATTGTATATATGTTGTTTTATCCTATGCTTTATTAAATTGTATTTATCTTGTTTTGTCCTAATCTTTATTAAATTGTATTTATGTTGTTTTATCGTATGCTTTATTAAATTGTATTTATGTTGTTTTATCCTATGCTTTATTAAATTGTGTTTATTTTGTTTTATCCTATGCTTTATTAAATTATATTTATGTTGTTTTAACCCATGTTTTATTCAATTGTATTTATGTTGTTTTATCCTATGCTTTATTAAATTGTATATATGTTGTTTTATCCTATGCTTTATTAAATTGTATTTATCATGTTTTGTCCTATGCTTTATTAAATTGTATTTATGTTGTTTTAACCTATGCTTTATTAAATTGTATTAATGTTGTTTTATCCTATGCTTTATTAAATTGTATTAATGTTGTTTTATCCTATGCTTTATTAAATTGTATTTATGTTGTTTTATCCTATGCTTTATTAAATTGTATTTATGTTGTTTTATCCTATGCTTTATTAAATTGTATTTATGTTGTTTTAACCTATGCTTTATTAAATTGTATTTATGTTGTTTTAACCTATGCTTTATTAAATTGTATTTATGTTGTTTTATCCTATGTTTTATTAAATTGTATTTATGTTGCTTTAACCTTAGCTTTATTAAATTGTATTTATGTTGTTTTATCCTATGCTTTATTAAATTGTATTTATGTTGTTTTATCCTATGCTTTATTAAATTGTATTATGTTGTTTTATCGTATGCTTTATTAAATTGTATTTATGTTATTTTAACCCATGCTTTATTAAATTGTATTTATGTTGTTTTATCCTATGCTTTATTAAATTGTACTTATGTTGTTTTATCCTATGCTTTATTAAATTGTATTTATGTTGTTTTATCCTATGCTTTATTAAATTGTATTTATGTTGTTTTATCCTATGCTTTATTAAAATGTATTTATGTTGTTTTATCCTATGCTTTATTACATTGTATTTATGTTGTTTTATCCTATGCTTTATTAAACTGTATTTATGTTGTTTAATCATATGCTTTATTAAATTGTATTTATGTTGTTTAATCCTATGCTTTATTAAATTGTGTTTATGTTGTTTTATCCTATGCTTTATTAAAATGTATTTATGTTGTTTTAACCCATGCTTTATTATATCGTGTTTATGTTGTTTTATCCTATGCTTTATTAAATTGTATTTATGTTGTTTTAACCTATGTTTTATTAAATTGTATTTATGTGGTTTCATCCTATGCTTTATTAAATTGGATTTATGTTGTTTTATCCTATGCTTTATTAAATTGTATTGAGGTTGTTTTATCGTATGCTTTATTAAATTGTGTTTATGTTGTTTCATCCTATGCTTTATTAAATTGTATTTATGTTGTTTTATCCTATGCTTTATTAAATTGTATTTATGTTGTTTTATCCTATGCTTTATTAAATTGTATTTATGTTGTTTCGTCCTATGCTTTATTAAATTGTATTTATGTTGTTTTAACCCATGCTTTATTAAATTGTATTTATGTTGTTTTATCCTATGCTTTATTAAATTGTATTTATGTTGTTTTATCCTATGCTTTATTAAGTTGTATTTATGTTGTTTTATCCTATACTTTATTAAATTGTATTTATGGTGTTTTATCCTATGCTTTATTAAATTGTATTTATGTTGTTTTATCCTATGCTTTATTAAATTGTATTTATGTTGTTTTATCCTATGCTTTATTAAATTGTGTTTATGTTGTTTTATCCTATGCTTTATTAAATTGTGTTTATGTTGTTTTATCCTATGCTTTATTAAATTGTATTGATGTTGTTTTATCCTATGCTTTATTAAATTGTATTTATGCTGTTTTGTCCTATGCTTTAATAAATTGTATTTATGTTGTTTTAACCCATGCTTCATTAAATTGTATTTATGTTGTTTTATCTTATGCTTTATTAAATTGTATTTATGTTGTTTTTTCCTATGCTTTATTAAATTGTATTTATGTTGTTTTAACCTATGCTTTATTAAATTGCATTTATGTTGTTTTATCTTATGCTTTATTAAATTGTATTATGTTGTTTTATCGTATGCTTTATTAAATTGTATTTATGTGGTTTTATCCTATGCTTTATTAAATTGTATTTATGTTGTTTTATCCTATGCTTTATTAAATTGTATTTATGTTGTTTTATCCTATGCTTTATTAAATTGTGTTTATGTTGTTTTATCCTATGCTTTATTAATTTGTATTAATGTTGTTTTAACACATGCTTTATTAAATTGTATTTATGTGGTTTTATCCTGTGCTTTATTAAATTGTATTTATGTTGTTTTATCCTATGCTTTATTAAATTGTATTTATGTTGTTTTATCCTATGCTTTATTAAATTGTATTTATGTTGTTTTAACCCATGCTTTATTAAATTGTATTTATGTGGTTTTATCCTGTGCTTTATTAAATTGTATTTATGTTGTTTTATCCTATGCTTTATTAAATTGTATTTATTTTGTTTTATCCTATGCTTTAATAAATTGTATTTATGTTGTTTTGTCCTATGCTTTATTAAATTGTATTTATGTTATTTTAACCCATGCTTTATTAAATTGTATTTATGTTGTTTTATCCTATGCTTTATTAAATTGTACTTATGTTGTTTTATCCTATGCTTTATTAAATTGTATTTATGTTGTTTTATCCTATGCTTTATTAAATTGTATTTATGTTGTTTTATCCTATGCTTTATTAAAATGTATTTATGTTGTTTTATCCTATGCTTTATTAAATTGTATTTATGTTGTTTTATCGTATGCTTTATTAAACTGTATTTATGTTGTTTAATCATATGCTTTATTAAATTGTATTTATGTTGTTTAATCCTATGCTTTATTAAATTGTGTTTATGTTGTTTTATCCTATGCTTTATTAAATTGTATTTATGTTGTTTTAGCCTATGCTTTATTAAATTGTATTTATGTTGTTTTATCCTATGCTTTATTAAATTGTATTTATGTTGTTTTATCCTATGCTTTATTAAATTGTATTTATGTTGTTTTATCCTATGCTTTATTAAATTGTATTTATGTTGTTTTATCCTATGCTTTATTAAATTGTATTTATGTTGTTTTAACCTATGCTTTATTAAATTGTATTTATGTTGTTTTATCCTATGCTTTATTAAATTGTATTTATGTTTTTTTAACCTATGCTTTATTAAATTGTATTTATGTTGTTTTATCCTATGCTTTATTAAATTGTATTTATGTGGTTTTATCCTATGCTTTATTAAATTGTATTTATGTTGTTTTATCCTATGCTTTTTTAAATTGTATTGATGTTGTTTTAACCTATGCTTTATTAAATTGTATTTATGTTGTTTTATCCTATGCTTTATTAAATTGTATTTATGTTGTTTTAGCCTATGCTTTATTAAATTGTATTTATGTTGTTTTAGCCTATGCTTTATTAAATTGTATTTATGTTGTTTTATAGTATGCTTTATTAAATTGTATTTATGTTGCTTTATCCTATGCTTTATTAAATTGTATTTATGTTGTTTTATCCTATGCTTTATTAAATTGTATTTATGTTGTTTCGTCCTATGCTTTATTAAATTGTATTTATGTTGTTTTAACCCATGTTTATTAAATTGTATTTATGTTGTTTTATCCTATGCTTTATTAAATTGTATTTATGTTGTTTTGTCCTATGCTTTATTAAATTGTATTTATGTTGTTTTATCCTATGCTTTATTAAATTGTATTTATGTTGTTTTATCGTATGCTTTATTAAAATGTATTTATGTTGTTTTATCCTATGCTTTATTAAATTGTATTTATGTTGTTTTATCCTATGCTTTATTAAATTGTGTTTATGTTGTTTTATCCTATTCTTTATTAAATTGTATTTATGTTGTTTTATCCTATGCTTTATTAAATTGTATTTATGTTGTTTTATCCTATGCTTTATTAAATTGTATTTATGCTGTTTTGTCCTATGCTTTAATAAATTGTATTTATGTTGTTTTAACCCATGCTTCAATAAATTGTATTTATGTTGTTTTATCTTATGCTTTATTAAATTGTATTTATGTTGTTTTTTCCTATGCTTTATTAAATTGTATTTATGTTGTTTTAACCTATGCTTTATTAAATTGCATTTATGTTGTTTTATCTTATGCTTTATTAAATTATATTATGTTGTTTTATCGTATGCTTTATTAAATTGTATTTATGTGGTTTTATCCTATGCTTTATTAAATTGTATTTATGTTGTTTTATCCTATGCTTTATTAAATTGTATTTATGTTGTTTTATCCTATGCTTTATTAAACTGTGTTTATGTTGTTTTATCCTATGCTTTATTAAATTGTATTAATGTTGTTTTAACACATGCTTTATTAAATTGTATTTATGTGGTTTTATCCTGTGCTTTATTAAATTGTATTTATGTTGTTTTATCCTATGCTTTATTAAATTGTATTTATGTTGTTTTATCCTATGCTTTATTAAATTGTATTTATGTTGTTTTAACCCATGCTTTATTAAATTGTATTTATGTGGTTTTATCCTGTGCTTTATTAAATTGTATTTATGTTGTTTTATCCTATGCTTTATTAAATTGTATTTATGTTGTTTTATCCTATGCTTTATTAAATTGTATTTATTTTGTTTTATCCTATGCTTTAATAAATTGTATTTATGTTGTTTTGTCCTATGCTTTATTAAATTGTATTTATGTTATTTTAACCCATGCTTTATTAAATTGTATTTATGTTGTTTTATCCTATGCTTTATTAAATTGTACTTATGTTGTTTTATCCTATGCTTTATTAAATTGTATTTATGTTGTTTTATCCTATGCTTTATTAAATTGTATTTATGTTGTTTTATCCTATGCTTTATTAAAATGTATTTATGTTGTTTTATCCTATGCTTTATTAAATTGTATTAATGTTGTTTTATCCTATGCTTTATTAAACTGTATTTATGTTGTTTAATCATATGCTTTATTAAATTGTATTTATGTTGTTTAATCCTATGCTTTATTAAATTGTGTTTATGTTGTTTTATCCTATGCTTTATTAAATTGTATTTATGTTGTTTTAGCCTATGCTTTATTAAATTGTATTTATGTTGTTTTATCCTATGCTTTATGAAATTGTATTTATGTTGTTTTAACCTATGCTTTATTAAATTGTATTTATGTTGTTTTATCCTATGCTTTATTAAATTGTATTTATGTTGTTTTATCGTATGCTTTATTAAAGTGCATTTATGTTGTTTTATCCTATGCTTTATTAAATTGTATTTATGTTGTTTTATCCTATGCTTTATTAAATTGTATTTATGTTGTTTTATCCTATGCTTAATTAAATTGTATTTATGTTGTTTTATCCTATGCTTTATTAAATTGTATTTATGTTGCTTTAACCTTTGCTTTATTAAATTGTATTTATGTTGTTTTATCCTATGCTTTATTAAATTGTATTTCTGTTGTTTTATCGTATGCTTTATTAAATTGTATTATGTTGTTTTATCGTATGCTTTATTAAATTGTATTTATGTTGTTTTATCCTATGCTTTATTAAATTGTGTTTATGTTGTTTTATACTATGCTTTATTAAATTGTATTCATGTTGTTTTAACCCATGCTTTATTAAAATGTATTTATGTTGTTTTATCCTATGCTTTATTAAATTGTATTTATGTTGTTTTATCCTATGCTTTATTAAATTGTATTTATGTTGTTTTGTCCTATGCTTTATTAAATTGTATTTATGTTGTTTTAACCCATGCTTTATTAAATTGTATTTATGTTGTTTTATCCTATGCTTTATTAAATTGTATTTATGTTGTTTTATCCTATGCTTTATTAAATTGTATTTATGTTGTTTTATCCTATGCTTTATTAAATTGTATTTATGTGGTTTTATCCTATGCTTTATTAAATTGTATTTATGTTGTTTTATCCTATGCTTTATTAAATTGTATTTATGTGGTTTTATCCTATGCTTTATTAAATTGTATTTATGTTGTTTTATCCTATGCGTTATTAAATTGTATTTATGTTGTTTTATCCTATGCTTTATTAAAATGTATTTATGTTGTTTTAACCCATGCTTTATTATATCGTGTTTATGTTGTTTTATCCTATGCTTTATTAAATTGTATTTATGTTGTTTTAACCTATGTTTTATTAAATTGTATTTATGTGGTTTCATCCTATGCTTTATTAAATTGTATTTATGTTGTTTTATCCTATGCTTTATTAAATTGTATTCATGTTGTTTTATCCTATGCTTTATTAAATTGTGTTTATGTTGTTTCATCCTATGCTTTATTAAATTGTATTTATGTTCTTTTATCCTATGCTTTATTAAATTGTATTTATGTTCTTTTATCCTATGCTTTATTAAATTGTATTTATGTTGTTTTATCCTATGCTTTATTAAATTGTATTTATGTTGTTTTATCCTATGCTTTATTAAATTGTATTTATGTTTTTTTAACCTATGCTTTATTAAATTGTATTTATGTTGTTTTATCCTATGCTTTATTAAATTGTATTTATGTGGTTTTATCCTATGCTTTATTAAATTGTGTTTATGTTGTTTTATCCTATGCTTTATTAAATTGTATTTATGTTGTTTTAGCCTATGCTTTATTAAATTGTATTTATGTTGTTTTATCCTATGCTTTATGAAATTGTATTTATGTTGTTTTAACCTATGCTTTATTAAATTGTATTTATGTTGTTTTATCCTATGCTTTATTAAATTGTATTTATGTTGTTTTATCGTATGCTTTATTAAAGTGCATTTATGTTGTTTTATCCTATGCTTTATTAAATTGTATTTATGTTGTTTTATCCTATGCTTTATTAAATTGTATTTATGTTGTTTTATCCTATGCTTAATTAAATTGTATTTATGTTGTTTTATCCTATGCTTTATTAAATTGTATTTATGTTGCTTTAACCTTTGCTTTATTAAATTGTATTTATGTTGTTTTATCCTATGCTTTATTAAATTGTATTTCTGTTGTTTTATCGTATGCTTTATTAAATTGTATTATGTTGTTTTATCGTATGCTTTATTAAATTGTATTTATGTTGTTTTATCCTATGCTTTATTAAATTGTGTTTATGTTGTTTTATACTATGCTTTATTAAATTGTATTCATGTTGTTTTAACCCATGCTTTATTAAAATGTATTTATGTTGTTTTATCCTATGCTTTATTAAATTGTATTTATGTTGTTTTATCCTATGCTTTATTAAATTGTATTTATGTTGTTTTGTCCTATGCTTTATTAAATTGTATTTATGTTGTTTTAACCCATGCTTTATTAAATTGTATTTATGTTGTTTTATCCTATGCTTTATTAAATTGTATTTATGTTGTTTTATCCTATGCTTTATTAAATTGTATTTATGTTGTTTTATCCTATGCTTTATTAAATTGTATTTATGTGGTTTTATCCTATGCTTTATTAAATTGTATTTATGTTGTTTTATCCTATGCTTTATTAAATTGTATTTATGTGGTTTTATCCTATGCTTTATTAAATTGTATTTATGTTGTTTTATCCTATGCGTTATTAAATTGTATTTATGTTGTTTTATCCTATGCTTTATTAAAATGTATTTATGTTGTTTTAACCCATGCTTTATTATATCGTGTTTATGTTGTTTTATCCTATGCTTTATTAAATTGTATTTATGTTGTTTTAACCTATGTTTTATTAAATTGTATTTATGTGGTTTCATCCTATGCTTTATTAAATTGTATTTATGTTGTTTTATCCTATGCTTTATTAAATTGTATTCATGTTGTTTTATCGTATGCTTTATTAAATTGTGTTTATGTTGTTTCATCCTATGCTTTATTAAATTGTATTTATGTTCTTTTATCCTATGCTTTATTAAATTGTATTTATCTTCTTTTATCCTATGCTTTATTAAATTGTATTTATGTTGTTTTATCCTATGCTTTATTAAATTGTATTTATGTTGTTTTATCCTATGCTTTATTAAATTGTATTTATGTTTTTTTAACCTATGCTTTATTAAATTGTATTTATGTTGTTTTATCCTATGCTTTATTAAATTGTATTTATGTGGTTTTATCCTATGCTTTATTAAATTGTATTTATGTTGTTTTATCCTATGCTTTATTAAATTGTATTGATGTTGTTTTAACCTATGCTTTATTAAATTGTATTTATGTTGTTTTATCCTATGCTTTATTAAATTGTATTTATGTTGTTTTAGCCTATGCTTTATTAAATTGTATTTATGTTGTTTTAGCCTATGCTTTATTAAATTGTATTTATGTTGTTTTATAGTATGCTTTATTAAATTGTATTTATGTTGCTTTATCCTATGCTTTATTAAATTGTATTCATGTTGTTTTATCCTATGCTTTATTAAATTGTATTTATGTTGTTTCGTCCTATGCTTTATTAAATTGTATTTATGTTGTTTTAACCCATGCTTTATTAAATTGTATTTATGTTGTTTTATCCTATGCTTTATTAAATTGTATTTATGTTGTTTTATCCTATGCTTTATTAAATTGTATTTATGTTGTTTTGTCCTATGCTTTATTAAATTGTGTTTATTTTGTTTTATCCTATGCTTTATTAAATTGTATTTATGTTGTTTTAACCCATGTTTTATTAAATTGTATTTATGTTGTTTTATCCTATGCTTTATTAAATTGAATATATATGTTGTTTTATCCTATGCTTTATTAAATTGTATTTATCTTGTTTTGTCCTATGCTTTATTAAATTGTATTTATGTTGTTTTATCGTATGCTTTATTAAATTGTATTTATGTTGTTTTATCCTATGCTTTATTAAATTGTGTTTATTTTGTTTTATCCTATGCTTTATTAAATTATATTTATGTTGTTTTAACCCATGTTTTATTCAATTGTATTTATGTTGTTTTATCCTATGCTTTATTAAATTGTATATATGTTGTTTTATCCTATGCTTTATTAAATTGTATTTATGTTGTTTTAACCTATGCTCTATTAAATTGTATTAATGTTGTTTTATCCTATGCTTTATTAAATTGTATTTATGTTGCTTTAACCTTTGCTTTATTAAATTGTATTTATGTTGTTTTATCCTATGCTTTATTAAATTGTATTTATGTTCTTTTATCGTATGCTTTATTAAATTGTATTATGTTGTTTTATCGTATGCTTTATTAAATTGTATTTATGTTGTTTTATCCTATGCTTTATTAAATTGTGTTTATGTTGTTTTATACTATGCTTTATTAAATTGTATTTATGTTGTTTTAACCCATGCTTTATTAAATTGTATTTATGTGGTTTTATCCTATGCTTTATTAAATTGTATTTATGTTGTTTTATCCTATGCTTTATTAAATTGTATTTATGTTGTTTTAACCCATGCTTTATTAAATTGTATTTATGTTGTTTTATCCTATGCTTTATTAAATTGTATTTATGTTGTTTTATCCTATGCTTTATTAAATTGTATTTATGTTGTTTTATCCTATGCTTTATTAAATTGTATTTATGTGGTTTTATCCTATGCTTTATTAAATTTTATTTATGTTGTTTTATCCTATGCTTTATTAAATTGTATTTATGTGGTTTTGTCCTATGCTTTATTAAATTGTATTTATTTTGTTTTATCCTATGCGTTATTAAATTGTATTTATTTTGTTTTATCCTATGCTTTATTAAAATGTATTTATGTCGTTTTAACCCATGCTTTACTATATCGTGTTTATGTTGTTTTATCCTATGCTTTATTAAATTGTGTTTATGTTGTTTTATCCTATGCTTTATTAAATTGTATTTATGTTGTTTTAACCTATGTTTTATTAAATTGTATTTATGTGGTTTCATCCTATGCTTTATTAAATTGTATTTATGTTGTTTTATCCTATGCTTTATTAAATTGTATTCATGTTGTTTTATCGTATGCTTTATTAAATTGTGTTTATGTTGTTTTATCCTATGCTTTATTAAATTGTATTAATGTTGTTTTAACCCATGCTTTATTAAATTGTATTTATGTGGTTTTATCCTATGCTTTATTAAATTGTATTTATGTTGTTTTATCCTATGCTTTATTAAATTGTATTTATGTTGTTTTATCCTATGCTTTATTAAATTGTATTTATGTTGTTTTAACCCATGCTTTATTAAATTGTATTCATGTGGTTTTATCCTATGCTTTATTAAATTGTATTTATGTTGTTTTATCCTATGCTTTATTAAATTGTATTTATGTTCTTTTATCCTATGCTTTATTAAATTTTATTTATGTTGTTTTATCCTATGCTTTATTAAATTGTATTTATGTTGTTTTATCCTATGCTTTATTAAATTGTATTATGTTGTTTTATCGTATGCTTTATTAAATTGTATTGATGTTGTTTTATCCTATGCTTTATTAAATTGTGTTTATGTTGTTTTATCCTATGCTTTATTAAATTGTATTAATGTTGTTTTAACCCATGCTTTATTAAATTGTATTTATGTGGTTTTATCCTATGCTTTATTAAATTGTATTTATGTTGTTTTATCCTATGCTTTATTAAATTGTATTTATGTTGTTTTATTGTATGCTTTATTAAACTGCATTTATGTTGTTTTATCCTATGCTTTATTAAATTGTATTTATGTTGCTTTATCCTATGCTTTATTAAATTGTATTTATGTTGTTTTATCCTATGCTTTATTAAATTGTATTTATGTTGTTTTATCCTATGCTTTATTAAATAGTATTTATGTTGTTTTATCCTATGCTTTATTAAATTGTATTTATGTTGTTTTATCCTATGCTTTATTAAATTGTATTTATTTTGTTTTCTCCTATGCTTTAATAAATTGTATTTATGTTGTTTTGTCCTACGCTTTATTAAATTGTATTTATGTTGTTTTATCCTATGCTTTATTAAATTGTATTTATGTTGTTTTATCCTATGCTTTATTAAATTGTATTTATGTTGTTTTAACCTATGCTTTATTAATTTGTATTTATGTTGTTTTAACCTATGCTTTATTAAATTGTATTTATGTTGTTTTATCCTATGCTTTATTAAATTGTATTTATGTTGTTTTATCCTATGCTTTATTAAATTGTATTTATGTTGTTTTAACCCATGCTTCATTAAATTGTATTTATGTTGTTTTATCTTATGCTTTATTAAATTGTATTTATGTTGTTTTAACCTATGCTTTATTCAATTGTATTGATGTTGTTTTATCCTATGCTTTAATAAATTGTATTTATGTTGTTTTATACTATGCTTTATTAAATTGTATTTATGTTGTTTTATCCTATGCTTTATTAAATTGTATTTATGTTGTTTTAACCTATGCTTTATTAATTTGTATTTATTTTGTTTTAACCTATACCTTCTTAAATTGTATTTATGTTGTTTTATCCTATGCTTTATTAAATTGTATTTATGTTGCTTTAACCTATGCTTTATTAAATTGTATTTATGTTGTTTTATCCTATGCTTTATTAAATTGTATTTATGTTGTTTTATCCTATGCTTTTTTAAATTGTATTTATATTGTTTTAACTTATGCTTTATTAAATTTTATTTATGTTGTTTTATCCTATGCTTTATTAATTTGTATTTATGTTGTTTTAACCTATGCTTTATTAAATTGTATTTATGTTGTTTTATCCTATGCTTTATTAAATTGTATTTATGTTGCTTTAACCTATGCTTTATTAAATTGTATTTATGTTGTTTTATCCTATGCTTTATTAAATTGTATTTATGTTGTTTTATCCTATGCTTTATTAAATTGTATTTATGTTGTTTTATCCTATGCTTTATTAAATTGTATTTATGTTGTTTTATCCTATGCTTTATTAAATTGTATTTATGTTGTTTTAACCCATGCTTCATTAAATTGTATTTATGTTGTTTTATCTTATGCTTTATTAAATTGTATTTATGTTGTTTTATCCTATGCTTTATTAAATTGTATTTATGTTGTTTTATCCTATGCTTTATTAAATTGTATTATGTTGTTTTATCGTATGCTTTATTATATTGTATTTATGTTGTTTTATCCTATGCTTTATTAAATTGTGTTTATGTTGTTTTATCCTATGCTTTATTAAATTGTATTTATGTTGTTTTAACCCATGCTTTATTAAAATGTATTTATGTTGTTTTATACTATGCTTTATTAAATTGTATTTATGTTGTTTTATCCTATGCTTTATTAAATTGTATTTATGTTGTTTTAACCTATGCTTTATTAATTTGTATTTATGTTGTTTTAACCTATACCTTATTAAATTGTATTTATGTTGTTTTATCCTATGCTTTATTAAATTGTATTTATGTTGCTTTAACCTATGCTTTATTAAATTGTATTTATGTTGTTTTATCCTATGCTTTATTAAATTGTATTTATGTTGTTTTATCCTATGCTTTATTAAATTGTATTTATGTTGTTTTATCCTATGCTTTATTAAATTGTATTTATATTGTTTTAACTTATGCTTTATTAAATTTTATTTATGTTGTTTTATCCTATGCTTTATTAATTTGTATTTATGTTGTTTTAACCTATGCTTTATTAAATTGTATTTATGTTGTTTTATCCTATGCTTTATTAAATTGTATTTATGTTGCTTTAACCTATGCTTTATTAAATTGTATTTATGTTGTTTTATCCTATGCTTTATTAAATTGTATTTATGTTGTTTTATCCTATGCTTTATTAAATTGTATTTATGTTGTTTTAACCTATGCTTTATTAATTTGTATTTATGTTGTTTTAACCTATGCTTTATTAAATTGTATTTATGTTGTTTTATCCTATGCTTTATTAAATTGTATTTATGTTGTTTTATCCTATGCTTTATTAAATTGTATTTATGTTGTTTTAACCCATGCTTCATTAAATTGTATTTATGTTGTTTTATCTTATGCTTTATTAAATTGTATTTATGTTGTTTTATCCTATGCTTTATTAAATTGTATTTATGTTGTTTTATCCTATGCTTTATTAAATTGTATTATGTTGTTTTATCGTATGCTTTATTATATTGTATTTATGTTGTTTTATCCTATGCTTTATTAAATTGTGTTTATGTTGTTTTATCCTATGCTTTATTAAATTGTATTTATGTTGTTTTAACCCATGCTTTATTAAATTGTATTTATGTTGTTTTATCCTATGCTTTATTAAATTGTATTTATGTTGTTTTATCCTATGCTTTATTAAATTTTATTTATGTTGTTTTGTCCTATGCTTTATTAAATTGTATTTATGTTGTTTTAACCCATGCTTCATTAAATTGTATTTATGTTGTTTTATCTTATGCTTTATTAAATTGTATTTATGTTGTTTTGTCCTATGCTTTATTAAATTGTATTTATGTTGTTTTAACCCATGCTTTATTAAATTGCATTTATGTTGTTTTATCTTATGCTTTATTAAATTGTATTTATGTTGTTTTATCCTATGCTTTATTAAATTGTATTTATGTTGTTTTGTACTATGCTTTAATAAATTGTATTTATGTTGTTTTAACCCATGCTTTATTAAATTGTATTTATGTTGTTTTATCCTATAATTTATTAAATTGTATCTATGTTGTTTTATCCTATGCTTTATTAAATTGGAATTATGTTGTTTTATCCTATGCTTTATTAAATTGTATTTATGTTGTTTTAACCTATGCTTTATTAAGCTGTATGTATGTTGTTTTAACCTATGCTTTATTAAATTGTATTTATGTTGTTTTATCCTATGCTTTATTAAATTGTATTTATGTTGGTTTAACCTTTGCTCTATTAAATTGTATTTATGTTGTTTTATCCTATGCTTTATCAAATTGTATTTATGTTGTTTTATCCTATGCTTTATTAAATTGTATTTATGTTGTTTTATCCTATGCTTTATTAAATTGTATTTATGTGGTTTTAACCCATGCTTCAATAAATTGTATTTATGTTGTTTTATCTTATGCTTTGTTAAATTGTATTTATGTTGTTTTATCCTATGCTTTATTAAATTGTATTTATGTTGTTTTATCCTATGCTTCATTAAATTGTATTATGTTGTTTTATCGTATGCTTTATTATATTGTATTTCTGTTGTTTTATCCTATGCTTTATTAAATTGTGTTTATGTTGTTTTATCCTATGCTTTATTAAATTGTATTTATGTTGTTTTAACCCATGCTTTATTAAATTGTATTTATGTTGTTTTATCCTATGCTTTATTAAATTGTATTTATGTTGTTTTATCCTATGCTTTGTTAAATTTTATTTATGTTGTTTTGTCCTATGCTTTATTAAATTTTATTTATGTTGTTTTAACCCATGCTTCATTAAATTGTATTTATGTTGTTTTATCTTATGCTTTATTAAATTGTATTTATGTTGTTTTGTCCTATGCTTTATTAAATTGTTTTTATGTTGTTTTAACCCATGCTTTATTAAATTGCATTTATGTTGTTTTATCTTATGCTTTATTAAATTGTATTTATGTTGTTTTATCCTATTCTTTATTAAATTGTATTT
Source organism: Phyllobates terribilis (assembly GCF_046119375.1). NCBI lineage: Eukaryota > Metazoa > Chordata > Amphibia > Anura > Dendrobatidae > Phyllobates > Phyllobates terribilis. Next base: position 820,812,937 of record NW_027362763.1, read on the forward strand.
ATGTTGTTTTGTACTATGCTTTAATAAATTGTATTTATGTTGTTTTATACTATGCTTTATTAAATTGTATTTATGTTGTTTTATCCTATGTTTTATTAAATTGTATTTATGTTGTTTTAACCTATGCTTTATTAATTTGTATTTATGTTGTTTTAACCTATACCTTATTAAATTGTATTTATGTTGTTTTATCCTATGCTTTATTAAATTGTATTTATGTTGCTTTACCTATGCTTTATTAAATTGTATTTATGTTGTTTTATCCTATGCTTTATTAAATTGTATTTATGTTGTTTTATCCTATGCTTTTTTAAATTGTATTTATATTGTTTTAACTTATGCTTTATTAAATTTTATTTATGTTGTTTTATCCTATCTTTTATTAATTTGTATTTATGTTGTTTTAACCTATGCTTTATTAAATTGTATTTATGTTGTTTTATCCTATGCTTTATTAATTTGTATTTATGTTGTTTTAACCTATGCTTTATTAAATTGTATTTATGTTGTTTTATCCTATGCTTTATTAAATTGTATTTATGTTGTTTTATCCTATGCTTTATTAAATTGTATTTATGTTGTTTTAACCCATGCTTCATTAAATTGTATTTATGTTGTTTTATCTTATGCTTTATTAAATTGTATTTATGTTGTTTTATCCTATGCTTTATTAAATTGTATTTATGTTGTTTTATCCTATGCTTTATTAAATTGTATTATGTTGTTTTATCATATGCTTTATTATATTGTATTTATGTTGTTTTATCCTATGCTTTATTAAATTGTGTTTATGTTGTTTTATCCTATGCTTTATTAAATTGTATTTATGTTGTTTTAACCCATGCTTTATTAAATTGTATTTATGTTGTTTTATACTATGCTTTATTAAATTGTATTTATGTTGTTTTATCCTATGCTTTATTAAATTGTATTTATGTTGTTTTAACCTATGTTTTATTAATTTGTATTTATGTTGTTTTAACCTATACCTTATTAAATTGTATTTATGTTGTTTTATCCTATGCTTTATTAAATTGTATTTATGTTGCTTTAACCTATGCTTTATTAAATTGTATTTATGTTGTTTTATCCTATGCTTTATTAAATTGTATTTATGTTGTTTTATCCTATGCTTTATTAAATTGTATTTATATTGTTTTAACTTATGCTTTATTAAATTTTATTTATGTTGTTTTATCCTATGCTTTATTAATTTGTATTTATGTTGTTTTAACCTATGCTTTACTAAATTGTATTTATGTTGTTTTATCCTATGCTTTATTAAATTGTATTTATGTTGCTTTAACCTATGCTTTATTAAATTGTATTTATGTTGTTTTATCCTATGCTTTATTAAATTGTATTTATGTTGTTTTATCCTATGCTTTATTAAATTGTATTTATGTTGTTTTAACCTATGCTTTATTAATTTGTATTTATGTTGTTTTAACCTATGCTTTATTAAATTGTATTTATGTTGTTTTATCCTATGCTTTAATAAATTGTATTTATGTTGTTTTATACTATGCTTTATTAAATTGTATTTATGTTGTTTTATCCTATGCTTTATTAAATTGTATTTATGTTGTTTTAACCTATGCTTTATTAATTTGTATTTATGTTGTTTTAACCTATACCTTATTAAATTGTATTTATGTTGTTTTATCCTATGCTTTATTAAATTGTATTTATGTTGCTTTAACCTATGCTTTCTTAAATTGTATTTATGTTGTTTTATCCTATGCTTTATTAAATTGTATTTATGTTGTTTTATCCTATGCTTTTTTAAATTGTATTTATATTGTTTTAACTTATGCTTTATTAAATTTTATTTATGTTGTTTTATCCTATGCTTTATTAATTTGTATTTATGTTGTTTTAACCTATGCTTTATTAAATTGTATTTATGTTGTTTTATCCTATGCTTTATTAAATTGTATTCATGTTGTTTTATCGTATGCTTTATTAAATTGTGTTTATGTTGTTTCATCCTATGCTTTATTAAATTGTATTTATGTTCTTTTATCCTATGCTTTATTAAATTGTATTTATGTTCTTTTATCCTATGCTTTATTAAATTGTATTTATGTTGTTTTATCCTATGCTTTATTAAATTGTATTTATGTTGTTTTATCCTATGCTTTATTAAATTGTATTTATGTTTTTTTAACCTATGCTTTATTAAATTGTATTTATGTTGTTTTATCCTATGCTTTATTAAATTGTATTTATGTGGTTTTATCCTATGCTTTATTAAATTGTGTTTATGTTGTTTTATCCTATGCTTTATTAAATTGTATTTATGTTGTTTTAGCCTATGCTTTATTAAATTGTATTTATGTTGTTTTATCCTATGCTTTATGAAATTGTATTTATGTTGTTTTAACCTATGCTTTATTAAATTGTATTTATGTTGTTTTATCCTATGCTTTATTAAATTGTATTTATGTTGTTTTATCGTATGCTTTATTAAAGTGCATTTATGTTGTTTTATCCTATGCTTTATTAAATTGTATTTATGTTGTTTTATCCTATGCTTTATTAAATTGTATTTATGTTGTTTTATCCTATGCTTAATTAAATTGTATTTATGTTGTTTTATCCTATGCTTTATTAAATTGTATTTATGTTGCTTTAACCTTTGCTTTATTAAATTGTATTTATGTTGTTTTATCCTATGCTTTATTAAATTGTATTTCTGTTGTTTTATCGTATGCTTTATTAAATTGTATTATGTTGTTTTATCGTATGCTTTATTAAATTGTATTTATGTTGTTTTATCCTATGCTTTATTAAATTGTGTTTATTTTGTTTTATACTATGCTTTATTAAATTGTATTCATGTTGTTTTAACCCATGCTTTATTAAAATGTATTTATGTTGTTTTATCCTATGCTTTATTAAATTGTATTTATGTTGTTTTATCCTATGCTTTATTAAATTGTATTTATGTTGTTTTGTCCTATGCTTTATTAAATTGTATTTATGTTGTTTTAACCCATGCTTTATTAAATTGTATTTATGTTGTTTTATCCTATGCTTTATTAAATTGTATTTATGTTGTTTTATCCTATGCTTTATTAAATTGTATTTATGTTGTTTTATCCTATGCTTTATTAAATTGTATTTATGTGGTTTTATCCTATGCTTTATTAAATTGTATTTATGTTGTTTTATCCTATGCTTTATTAAATTGTATTTATGTGGTTTTATCCTATGCTTTATTAAATTGTATTTATGTTGTTTTATCCTATGCGTTATTAAATTGTATTTATGTTGTTTTATCCTATGCTTTATTAAAATGTATTTATGTTGTTTTAACCCATGCTTTATTATATCGTGTTTATGTTGTTTTATCCTATGCTTTATTAAATTGTATTTATGTTGTTTTAACCTATGTTTTATTAAATTGTATTTATGTGGTTTCATCCTATGCTTTATTAAATTGTATTTATGTTGTTTTATCCTATGCTTTATTAAATTGTATTCATGTTGTTTTATCGTATGCTTTATTAAATTGTGTTTATGTTGTTTCATCCTATGCTTTATTAAATTGTATTTATGTTCTTTTATCCTATGCTTTATTAAATTGTATTTATGTTCTTTTATCCTATGCTTTATTAAATTGTATTTATGTTGTTTTATCCTATGCTTTATTAAATTGTATTTATGTTGTTTTATCCTATGCTTTATTAAATTGTATTTATGTTTTTTTAACCTATGCTTTATTAAATTGTATTTATGTTGTTTTATCCTATGCTTTATTAAATTGTATTTATGTGGTTTTATCCTATGCTTTATTAAATTGTATTTATGTTGTTTTATCCTATGCTTTATTAAATTGTATTGATGTTGTTTTAACCTATGCTTTATTAAATTGTATTTATGTTGTTTTATCCTATGCTTTATTAAATTGTATTTATGTTGTTTTAGCCTATGCTTTATTAAATTGTATTTATGTTGTTTTAGCCTATGCTTTATTAAATTGTATTTATGTTGTTTTATAGTATGCTTTATTAAATTGTATTTATGTTGCTTTATCCTATGCTTTATTAAATTGTATTCATGTTGTTTTATCCTATGCTTTATTAAATTGTATTTATGTTGTTTCGTCCTATGCTTTATTAAATTGTATTTATGTTGTTTTAACCCATGCTTTATTAAATTGTATTTATGTTGTTTTATCCTATGCTTTATTAAATTGTATTTATGTTGTTTTATCCTATGCTTTATTAAATTGTATTTATGTTGTTTTGTCCTATGCTTTATTAAATTGTGTTTATTTTGTTTTATCCTATGCTTTATTAAATTGTATTTATGTTGTTTTAACCCATGTTTTATTAAATTGTATTTATGTTGTTTTATCCTATGCTTTATTAAATTGAATATATATGTTGTTTTATCCTATGCTTTATTAAATTGTATTTATCTTGTTTTGTCCTATGCTTTATTAAATTGTATTTATGTTGTTTTATCGTATGCTTTATTAAATTGTATTTATGTTGTTTTATCCTATGCTTTATTAAATTGTGTTTATTTTGTTTTATCCTATGCTTTATTAAATTATATTTATGTTGTTTTAACCCATGTTTTATTCAATTGTATTTATGTTGTTTTATCCTATGCTTTATTAAATTGTATATATGTTGTTTTATCCTATGCTTTATTAAATTGTATTTATGTTGTTTTAACCTATGCTCTATTAAATTGTATTAATGTTGTTTTATCCTATGCTTTATTAAATTGTATTTATGTTGCTTTAACCTTTGCTTTATTAAATTGTATTTATGTTGTTTTATCCTATGCTTTATTAAATTGTATTTATGTTCTTTTATCGTATGCTTTATTAAATTGTATTATGTTGTTTTATCGTATGCTTTATTAAATTGTATTTATGTTGTTTTATCCTATGCTTTATTAAATTGTGTTTATGTTGTTTTATACTATGCTTTATTAAATTGTATTTATGTTGTTTTAACCCATGCTTTATTAAATTGTATTTATGTGGTTTTATCCTATGCTTTATTAAATTGTATTTATGTTGTTTTATCCTATGCTTTATTAAATTGTATTTATGTTGTTTTAACCCATGCTTTATTAAATTGTATTTATGTTGTTTTATCCTATGCTTTATTAAATTGTATTTATGTTGTTTTATCCTATGCTTTATTAAATTGTATTTATGTTGTTTTATCCTATGCTTTATTAAATTGTATTTATGTGGTTTTATCCTATGCTTTATTAAATTTTATTTATGTTGTTTTATCCTATGCTTTATTAAATTGTATTTATGTGGTTTTGTCCTATGCTTTATTAAATTGTATTTATTTTGTTTTATCCTATGCGTTATTAAATTGTATTTATTTTGTTTTATCCTATGCTTTATTAGAATGTATTTATGTCGTTTTAACCCATGCTTTACTATATCGTGTTTATGTTGTTTTATCCTATGCTTTATTAAATTGTGTTTATGTTGTTTTATCCTATGCTTTATTAAATTGTATTTATGTTGTTTTAACCTATGTTTTATTAAATTGTATTTATGTGGTTTCATCCTATGCTTTATTAAATTGTATTTATGTTGTTTTATCCTATGCTTTATTAAATTGTATTCATGTTGTTTTATCGTATGCTTTATTAAATTGTGTTTATGTTGTTTTATCCTATGCTTTATTAAATTGTATTAATGTTGTTTTAACCCATGCTTTATTAAATTGTATTTATGTGGTTTTATCCTATGCTTTATTAAATTGTATTTATGTTGTTTTATCCTATGCTTTATTAAATTGTATTTATGTTGTTTTATCCTATGCTTTATTAAATTGTATTTATGTTGTTTTAACCCATGCTTTATTAAATTGTATTCATGTGGTTTTATCCTATGCTTTATTAAATTGTATTTATGTTGTTTTATCCTATGCTTTATTAAATTGTATTTATGTTCTTTTATCCTATGCTTTATTAAATTTTATTTATGTTGTTTTATCCTATGCTTTATTAAATTGTATTTATGTTGTTTTATCCTATGCTTTATTAAATTGTATTATGTTGTTTTATCGTATGCTTTATTAAATTGTATTGATGTTGTTTTATCCTATGCTTTATTAAATTGTGTTTATGTTGTTTTATCCTATGCTTTATTAAATTGTATTAATGTTGTTTTAACCCATGCTTTATTAAATTGTATTTATGTGGTTTTATCCTATGCTTTATTAAATTGTATTTATGTTGTTTTATCCTATGCTTTATTAAATTGTATTTATGTTGTTTTATTGTATGCTTTATTAAACTGCATTTATGTTGTTTTATCCTATGCTTTATTAAATTGTATTTATGTTGCTTTATCCTATGCTTTATTAAATTGTATTTATGTTGTTTTATCCTATGCTTTATTAAATTGTATTTATGTTGTTTTATCCTATGCTTTATTAAATAGTATTTATATTGTTTTATCCTATGCTTTATTAAATTGTATTTATGTTGTTTTATCCTATGCTTTATTAAATTGTATTTATTTTGTTTTCTCCTATGCTTTAATAAATTGTATTTATGTTGTTTTGTCCTACGCTTTATTAAATTGTATTTATGTTATTTTAACCCATGCTTTATTAAATTGTATATATGTTGTTTTATCCTATGCTTTATTAAATTGTATTTATCTTGTTTTGTCCTAATCTTTATTAAATTGTATTTATGTTGTTTTATCGTATGCTTTATTAAATTGTATTTATGTTGTTTTATCCTATGCTTTATTAAATTGTGTTTATTTTGTTTTATCCTATGCTTTATTAAATTATATTTATGTTGTTTTAACCCATGTTTTATTCAATTGTATTTATGTTGTTTTATCCTATGCTTTATTAAATTGTATATATGTTGTTTTATCCTATGCTTTATTAAATTGTATTTATCATGTTTTGTCCTATGCTTTATTAAATTGTATTTATGTTGTTTTAACCTATGCTTTATTAAATTGTATTAATGTTGTTTTATCCTATGCTTTATTAAATTGTATTAATGTTGTTTTATCCTATGCTTTATTAAATTGTATTTATGTTGTTTTATCCTATGCTTTATTAAATTGTATTTATGTTGTTTTATCCTATGCTTTATTAAATTGTATTTATGTTGTTTTAACCTATGCTTTATTAAATTGTATTTATGTTGTTTTATCCTATGCTTTATTAAATTGTATTTATGTTGTTTTATCCTATGCTTTATTAAATTGTATTTATGTTGTTTTAACCCATGCTTTATTAAATTGTATTCATGTGGTTTTATCCTATGCTTTATTAAATTGTATTTATGTTGTTTTATCCTATGCTTTATTAAATTGTATTTATGTTCTTTTATCCTATGCTTTATTAAATTTTATTTATGTTGTTTTATCCTATGCTTTATTAAATTGTATTTATGTTGTTTTATCCTATGCTTTATTAAATTGTATTATGTTGTTTTATCGTATGCTTTATTAAATTGTATTGATGTTGTTTTATCCTATGCTTTATTAAATTGTGTTTATGTTGTTTTATCCTATGCTTTATTAAATTGTATTAATGTTGTTTTAACCCATGCTTTATTAAATTGTATTTATGTGGTTTTATCCTATGCTTTATTAAATTGTATTTATGTTGTTTTATCCTATGCTTTATTAAATTGTATTTATGTTGTTTTATTGTATGCTTTATTAAACTGCATTTATGTTGTTTTATCCTATGCTTTATTAAATTGTATTTATGTTGCTTTATCCTATGCTTTATTAAATTGTATTTATGTTGTTTTATCCTATGCTTTATTAAATTGTATTTATGTTGTTTTATCCTATGCTTTATTAAATAGTATTTATATTGTTTTATCCTATGCTTTATTAAATTGTATTTATGTTGTTTTATCCTATGCTTTATTAAATTGTATTTATTTTGTTTTCTCCTATGCTTTAATAAATTGTATTTATGTTGTTTTGTCCTACGCTTTATTAAATTGTATTTATGTTATTTTAACCCATGCTTTATTAAATTGTATATATGTTGTTTTATCCTATGCTTTATTAAATTGTATTTATCTTGTTTTGTCCTAATCTTTATTAAATTGTATTTATGTTGTTTTATCGTATGCTTTATTAAATTGTATTTATGTTGTTTTATCCTATGCTTTATTAAATTGTGTTTATTTTGTTTTATCCTATGCTTTATTAAATTATATTTATGTTGTTTTAACCCATGTTTTATTCAATTGTATTTATGTTGTTTTATCCTATGCTTTATTAAATTGTATATATGTTGTTTTATCCTATGCTTTATTAAATTGTATTTATCATGTTTTGTCCTATGCTTTATTAAATTGTATTTATGTTGTTTTAACCTATGCTTTATTAAATTGTATTAATGTTGTTTTATCCTATGCTTTATTAAATTGTATTAATGTTGTTTTATCCTATGCTTTATTAAATTGTATTTATGTTGTTTTATCCTATGCTTTATTAAATTGTATTTATGTTGTTTTATCCTATGCTTTATTAAATTGTATTTATGTTGTTTTAACCTATGCTTTATTAAATTGTATTTATGTTGTTTTAACCTATGCTTTATTAAATTGTATTTATGTTGTTTTATCCTATGTTTTATTAAATTGTATTTATGTTGCTTTAACCTTAGCTTTATTAAATTGTATTTATGTTGTTTTATCCTATGCTTTATTAAATTGTATTTATGTTGTTTTATCCTATGCTTTATTAAATTGTATTATGTTGTTTTATCGTATGCTTTATTAAATTGTATTTATGTTATTTTAACCCATGCTTTATTAAATTGTATTTATGTTGTTTTATCCTATGCTTTATTAAATTGTACTTATGTTGTTTTATCCTATGCTTTATTAAATTGTATTTATGTTGTTTTATCCTATGCTTTATTAAATTGTATTTATGTTGTTTTATCCTATGCTTTATTAAAATGTATTTATGTTGTTTTATCCTATGCTTTATTACATTGTATTTATGTTGTTTTATCCTATGCTTTATTAAACTGTATTTATGTTGTTTAATCATATGCTTTATTAAATTGTATTTATGTTGTTTAATCCTATGCTTTATTAAATTGTGTTTATGTTGTTTTATCCTATGCTTTATTAAAATGTATTTATGTTGTTTTAACCCATGCTTTATTATATCGTGTTTATGTTGTTTTATCCTATGCTTTATTAAATTGTATTTATGTTGTTTTAACCTATGTTTTATTAAATTGTATTTATGTGGTTTCATCCTATGCTTTATTAAATTGGATTTATGTTGTTTTATCCTATGCTTTATTAAATTGTATTGAGGTTGTTTTATCGTATGCTTTATTAAATTGTGTTTATGTTGTTTCATCCTATGCTTTATTAAATTGTATTTATGTTGTTTTATCCTATGCTTTATTAAATTGTATTTATGTTGTTTTATCCTATGCTTTATTAAATTGTATTTATGTTGTTTCGTCCTATGCTTTATTAAATTGTATTTATGTTGTTTTAACCCATGCTTTATTAAATTGTATTTATGTTGTTTTATCCTATGCTTTATTAAATTGTATTTATGTTGTTTTATCCTATGCTTTATTAAGTTGTATTTATGTTGTTTTATCCTATACTTTATTAAATTGTATTTATGGTGTTTTATCCTATGCTTTATTAAATTGTATTTATGTTGTTTTATCCTATGCTTTACTAAATTGTATTTATGTTGTTTTATCCTATGCTTTATTAAATTGTGTTTATGTTGTTTTATCCTATGCTTTATTAAATTGTGTTTATGTTGTTTTATCCTATGCTTTATTAAATTGTATTGATGTTGTTTTATCCTATGCTTTATTAAATTGTATTTATGCTGTTTTGTCCTATGCTTTAATAAATTGTATTTATGTTGTTTTAACCCATGCTTCATTAAATTGTATTTATGTTGTTTTATCTTATGCTTTATTAAATTGTATTTATGTTGTTTTTTCCTATGCTTTATTAAATTGTATTTATGTTGTTTTAACCTATGCTTTATTAAATTGCATTTATGTTGTTTTATCTTATGCTTTATTAAATTGTATTATGTTGTTTTATCGTATGCTTTATTAAATTGTATTTATGTGGTTTTATCCTATGCTTTATTAAATTGTATTTATGTTGTTTTATCCTATGCTTTATTAAATTGTATTTATGTTGTTTTATCCTATGCTTTATTAAATTGTGTTTATGTTGTTTTATCCTATGCTTTATTAATTTGTATTAATGTTGTTTTAACACATGCTTTATTAAATTGTATTTATGTGGTTTTATCCTGTGCTTTATTAAATTGTATTTATGTTGTTTTATCCTATGCTTTATTAAATTGTATTTATGTTGTTTTATCCTATGCTTTATTAAATTGTATTTATGTTGTTTTAACCCATGCTTTATTAAATTGTATTTATGTGGTTTTATCCTGTGCTTTATTAAATTGTATTTATGTTGTTTTATCCTATGCTTTATTAAATTGTATTTATTTTGTTTTATCCTATGCTTTAATAAATTGTATTTATGTTGTTTTGTCCTATGCTTTATTAAATTGTATTTATGTTATTTTAACCCATGCTTTATTAAATTGTATTTATGTTGTTTTATCCTATGCTTTATTAAATTGTACTTATGTTGTTTTATCCTATGCTTTATTAAATTGTATTTATGTTGTTTTATCCTATGCTTTATTAAATTGTATTTATGTTGTTTTATCCTATGCTTTATTAAAATGTATTTATGTTGTTTTATCCTATGCTTTATTAAATTGTATTTATGTTGTTTTATCGTATGCTTTATTAAACTGTATTTATGTTGTTTAATCATATGCTTTATTAAATTGTATTTATGTTGTTTAATCCTATGCTTTATTAAATTGTGTTTATGTTGTTTTATCCTATGCTTTATTAAATTGTATTTATGTTGTTTTAGCCTATGCTTTATTAAATTGTATTTATGTTGTTTTATCCTATGCTTTATTAAATTGTATTTATGTTGTTTTATCCTATGCTTTATTAAATTGTATTTATGTTGTTTTATCCTATGCTTTATTAAATTGTATTTATGTTGTTTTATCCTATGCTTTATTAAATTGTATTTATGTTGTTTTAACCTATGCTTTATTAAATTGTATTTATGTTGTTTTATCCTATGCTTTATTAAATTGTATTTATGTTTTTTTAACCTATGCTTTATTAAATTGTATTTATGTTGTTTTATCCTATGCTTTATTAAATTGTATTTATGTGGTTTTATCCTATGCTTTATTAAATTGTATTTATGTTGTTTTATCCTATGCTTTTTTAAATTGTATTGATGTTGTTTTAACCTATGCTTTATTAAATTGTATTTATGTTGTTTTATCCTATGCTTTATTAAATTGTATTTATGTTGTTTTAGCCTATGCTTTATTAAATTGTATTTATGTTGTTTTAGCCTATGCTTTATTAAATTGTATTTATGTTGTTTTATAGTATGCTTTATTAAATTGTATTTATGTTGCTTTATCCTATGCTTTATTAAATTGTATTTATGTTGTTTTATCCTATGCTTTATTAAATTGTATTTATGTTGTTTCGTCCTATGCTTTATTAAATTGTATTTATGTTGTTTTAACCCATGTTTATTAAATTGTATTTATGTTGTTTTATCCTATGCTTTATTAAATTGTATTTATGTTGTTTTGTCCTATGCTTTATTAAATTGTATTTATGTTGTTTTATCCTATGCTTTATTAAATTGTATTTATGTTGTTTTATCGTATGCTTTATTAAAATGTATTTATGTTGTTTTATCCTATGCTTTATTAAATTGTATTTATGTTGTTTTATCCTATGCTTTATTAAATTGTGTTTATGTTGTTTTATCCTATTCTTTATTAAATTGTATTTATGTTGTTTTATCCTATGCTTTATTAAATTGTATTTATGTTGTTTTATCCTATGCTTTATTAAATTGTATTTATGCTGTTTTGTCCTATGCTTTAATAAATTGTATTTATGTTGTTTTAACCCATGCTTCAATAAATTGTATTTATGTTGTTTTATCTTATGCTTTATTAAATTGTATTTATGTTGTTTTTTCCTATGCTTTATTAAATTGTATTTATGTTGTTTTAACCTATGCTTTATTAAATTGCATTTATGTTGTTTTATCTTATGCTTTATTAAATTATATTATGTTGTTTTATCGTATGCTTTATTAAATTGTATTTATGTGGTTTTATCCTATGCTTTATTAAATTGTATTTATGTTGTTTTATCCTATGCTTTATTAAATTGTATTTATGTTGTTTTATCGTATGCTTTATTAAACTGTATTTATGTTGTTTAATCATATGCTTTATTAAATTGTATTTATGTTGTTTAATCCTATGCTTTATTAAATTGTGTTTATGTTGTTTTATCCTATGCTTTATTAAATTGTATTTATGTTGTTTTAGCCTATGCTTTATTAAATTGTATTTATGTTGTTTTATCCTATGCTTTATTAAATTGTATTTATGTTGTTTTATCCTATGCTTTATTAAATTGTATTTATGTTGTTTTATCCTATGCTTTATTAAATTGTATTTATGTTGTTTTATCCTATGCTTTATTAAATTGTATTTATGTTGTTTTAACCTATGCTTTATTAAATTGTATTTATGTTGTTTTATCCTATGCTTTATTAAATTGTATTTATGTTTTTTTAACCTATGCTTTATTAAATTGTATTTATGTTGTTTTATCCTATGCTTTATTAAATTGTATTTATGTGGTTTTATCCTATGCTTTATTAAATTGTATTTATGTTGTTTTATCCTATGCTTTTTTAAATTGTATTGATGTTGTTTTAACCTATGCTTTATTAAATTGTATTTATGTTGTTTTATCCTATGCTTTATTAAATTGTATTTATGTTGTTTTAGCCTATGCTTTATTAAATTGTATTTATGTTGTTTTAGCCTATGCTTTATTAAATTGTATTTATGTTGTTTTATAGTATGCTTTATTAAATTGTATTTATGTTGCTTTATCCTATGCTTTATTAAATTGTATTTATGTTGTTTTATCCTATGCTTTATTAAATTGTATTTATGTTGTTTCGTCCTATGCTTTATTAAATTGTATTTATGTTGTTTTAACCCATGTTTATTAAATTGTATTTATGTTGTTTTATCCTATGCTTTATTAAATTGTATTTATGTTGTTTTGTCCTATGCTTTATTAAATTGTATTTATGTTGTTTTATCCTATGCTTTATTAAATTGTATTTATGTTGTTTTATCGTATGCTTTATTAAAATGTATTTATGTTGTTTTATCCTATGCTTTATTAAATTGTATTTATGTTGTTTTATCCTATGCTTTATTAAATTGTGTTTATGTTGTTTTATCCTATTCTTTATTAAATTGTATTTATGTTGTTTTATCCTATGCTTTATTAAATTGTATTTATGTTGTTTTATCCTATGCTTTATTAAATTGTATTTATGCTGTTTTGTCCTATGCTTTAATAAATTGTATTTATGTTGTTTTAACCCATGCTTCAATAAATTGTATTTATGTTGTTTTATCTTATGCTTTATTAAATTGTATTTATGTTGTTTTTTCCTATGCTTTATTAAATTGTATTTATGTTGTTTTAACCTATGCTTTATTAAATTGCATTTATGTTGTTTTATCTTATGCTTTATTAAATTATATTATGTTGTTTTATCGTATGCTTTATTAAATTGTATTTATGTGGTTTTATCCTATGCTTTATTAAATTGTATTTATGTTGTTTTATCCTATGCTTTATTAAATTGTATTTATGTTGTTTTATCCTATGCTTTATTAAACTGTGTTTATGTTGTTTTATCCTATGCTTTATTAAATTGTATTAATGTTGTTTTAACACATGCTTTATTAAATTGTATTTATGTGGTTTTATCCTGTGCTTTATTAAATTGTATTTATGTTGTTTTATCCTATGCTTTATTAAATTGTATTTATGTTGTTTTATCCTATGCTTTATTAAATTGTATTTATGTTGTTTTAACCCATGCTTTATTAAATTGTATTTATGTGGTTTTATCCTGTGCTTTATTAAATTGTATTTATGTTGTTTTATCCTATGCTTTATTAAATTGTATTTATGTTGTTTTATCCTATGCTTTATTAAATTGTATTTATTTTGTTTTATCCTATGCTTTAATAAATTGTATTTATGTTGTTTTGTCCTATGCTTTATTAAATTGTATTTATGTTATTTTAACCCATGCTTTATTAAATTGTATTTATGTTGTTTTATCCTATGCTTTATTAAATTGTACTTATGTTGTTTTATCCTATGCTTTATTAAATTGTATTTATGTTGTTTTATCCTATGCTTTATTAAATTGTATTTATGTTGTTTTATCCTATGCTTTATTAAAATGTATTTATGTTGTTTTATCCTATGCTTTATTAAATTGTATTTATGTTGTTTTATCCTATGCTTTATTAAACTGTATTTATGTTGTTTAATCATATGCTTTATTAAATTGTATTTATGTTGTTTAATCCTATGCTTTATTAAATTGTGTTTATGTTGTTTTATCCTATGCTTTATTAAATTGTATTTATGTTGTTTTAGCCTATGCTTTATTAAATTGTATTTATGTTGTTTTATCCTATGCTTTATGAAATTGTATTTATGTTGTTTTAACCTATGCTTTATTAAATTGTATTTATGTTGTTTTATCCTATGCTTTATTAAATTGTATTTATGTTGTTTTATCGTATGCTTTATTAAAGTGCATTTATGTTGTTTTATCCTATGCTTTATTAAATTGTATTTATGTTGTTTTATCCTATGCTTTATTAAATTGTATTTATGTTGTTTTATCCTATGCTTAATTAAATTGTATTTATGTTGTTTTATCCTATGCTTTATTAAATTGTATTTATGTTGCTTTAACCTTTGCTTTATTAAATTGTATTTATGTTGTTTTATCCTATGCTTTATTAAATTGTATTTCTGTTGTTTTATCGTATGCTTTATTAAATTGTATTATGTTGTTTTATCGTATGCTTTATTAAATTGTATTTATGTTGTTTTATCCTATGCTTTATTAAATTGTGTTTATGTTGTTTTATACTATGCTTTATTAAATTGTATTCATGTTGTTTTAACCCATGCTTTATTAAAATGTATTTATGTTGTTTTATCCTATGCTTTATTAAATTGTATTTATGTTGTTTTATCCTATGCTTTATTAAATTGTATTTATGTTGTTTTGTCCTATGCTTTATTAAATTGTATTTATGTTGTTTTAACCCATGCTTTATTAAATTGTATTTATGTTGTTTTATCCTATGCTTTATTAAATTGTATTTATGTTGTTTTATCCTATGCTTTATTAAATTGTATTTATGTTGTTTTATCCTATGCTTTATTAAATTGTATTTATGTGGTTTTATCCTATGCTTTATTAAATTGTATTTATGTTGTTTTATCCTATGCTTTATTAAATTGTATTTATGTGGTTTTATCCTATGCTTTATTAAATTGTATTTATGTTGTTTTATCCTATGCGTTATTAAATTGTATTTATGTTGTTTTATCCTATGCTTTATTAAAATGTATTTATGTTGTTTTAACCCATGCTTTATTATATCGTGTTTATGTTGTTTTATCCTATGCTTTATTAAATTGTATTTATGTTGTTTTAACCTATGTTTTATTAAATTGTATTTATGTGGTTTCATCCTATGCTTTATTAAATTGTATTTATGTTGTTTTATCCTATGCTTTATTAAATTGTATTCATGTTGTTTTATCGTATGCTTTATTAAATTGTGTTTATGTTGTTTCATCCTATGCTTTATTAAATTGTATTTATGTTCTTTTATCCTATGCTTTATTAAATTGTATTTATGTTCTTTTATCCTATGCTTTATTAAATTGTATTTATGTTGTTTTATCCTATGCTTTATTAAATTGTATTTATGTTGTTTTATCCTATGCTTTATTAAATTGTATTTATGTTTTTTTAACCTATGCTTTATTAAATTGTATTTATGTTGTTTTATCCTATGCTTTATTAAATTGTATTTATGTGGTTTTATCCTATGCTTTATTAAATTGTATTTATGTTGTTTTATCCTATGCTTTATTAAATTGTATTGATGTTGTTTTAACCTATGCTTTATTAAATTGTATTTATGTTGTTTTATCCTATGCTTTATTAAATTGTATTTATGTTGTTTTAGCCTATGCTTTATTAAATTGTATTTATGTTGTTTTAGCCTATGCTTTATTAAATTGTATTTATGTTGTTTTATAGTATGCTTTATTAAATTGTATTTATGTTGCTTTATCCTATGCTTTATTAAATTGTATTCATGTTGTTTTATCCTATGCTTTATTAAATTGTATTTATGTTGTTTCGTCCTATGCTTTATTAAATTGTATTTATGTTGTTTTAACCCATGCTTTATTAAATTGTATTTATGTTGTTTTATCCTATGCTTTATTAAATTGTATTTATGTTGTTTTATCCTATGCTTTATTAAATTGTATTTATGTTGTTTTGTCCTATGCTTTATTAAATTGTATTTATGTTGTTTTATCCTATGCTTTATTAAATTGTATTTATGTTGTTTTATCGTATGCTTTATTAAAATGTATTTATGTTGTTTTATCCTAGGCTTTATTAAATTGTATTTATGTTGTTTTATCCTATGCTTTATTAAATTGTATTTATGTTGTTTTATCGTATGCTTTATTAAAATGTATTTATGTTGTTTTATCCTAGGCTTTATTAAATTGTATTTATGTTGTTTTATCCTATGCTTTATTAAATTGTATTTATGTTGTTTTATCTTATGCTTTATTAAATTGTATTTATGTTGTTTTATCCTATGCTTTATTAAATTGTATTTATGTTGTTTTATCCTATGCTTTATTAAATTGTATTTTTGTTGTTTTATCCTATGCTTTATTAAATTGTATTTATGTTGTTTTATCCTATGCTTTATTAAATTGTATTTATGTTGTTTTATCCTATGCTTTATTAAATTGTATTTATGTTGTTTTAACCTATGCTTTATTAAATTGTATTTATGTTGTTTTATCCTATGCTTTATTAAATTGTATTTATGTTTTTTTAACCTATGCTTTATTAAATTGTATTTATGTTGTTTTATCCTATGCTTTCTTAAATTGTATTTATGTGGTTTTATCCTATGCTTTATTAAATTGTATTTATGTTGTTTTATCCTATGCTTTATTAAATTGTATTGATGTTGTTTTAACCTATGCTTTATTAAATTGTATTTATGTTGTTTTATCCTATGCTTTATTAAATTGTATTTATGTTGTTTTAGCCTATGCTTTATTAAATTGTATTTATGTTGTTTTATCCTATGCTTTATTAAATTGTATTTATGTTGTTTTATCCTAGGCTTTATTAAATTGTATTTATGTTGTTTTATCCTATGCTTTATTAAATTGTATTTATGTTGTTTTATCTTATGCTTTATTAAATTGTATTTATGTTGTTTTATCCTATGCTTTATTAAATTGTATTTATGTTGTTTTATCCTATGCTTTATTAAATTGTATTTTTGTTGTTTTATCCTATGCTTTATTAAATTGTATTTATGTTGTTTTATCCTATGCTTTATTAAATTGTATTTATGTTGTTTTATCCTATGCTTTATTAAATTGTATTTATGTTGTTTTAACCTATGCTTTATTAAATTGTATTTATGTTGTTTTATCCTATGCTTTATTAAATTGTATTTATGTTTTTTTAACCTATGCTTTATTAAATTGTATTTATGTTGTTTTATCCTATGCTTTCTTAAATTGTATTTATGTGGTTTTATCCTATGCTTTATTAAATTGTATTTATGTTGTTTTATCCTATGCTTTATTAAATTGTATTGATGTTGTTTTAACCTATGCTTTATTAAATTGTATTTATGTTGTTTTATCCTATGCTTTATTAAATTGTATTTATGTTGTTTTAGCCTATGCTTTATTAAATTGTATTTATGTTGTTTTATCCTATGCTTTATTAAATTGTATTTATGTTGTTTTATACTATGCTTTATTAAATTGTATTTATGTTGCTTTATCCTATGCTTTATTAAATTGTATTTATGTTGTTTTATCCTATGCTTTATTAAATTGTATTTATGTTGTTTCGTCCTATGCTTTATTAAATTGTATTTATGTTGTTTTAACCCATGCTTTATTAAATTGTATTTATGTTGTTTTATCCTATGCTTTATTAAATTGTATTTATGTTGTTTTATCCTATGCTTTATTAAATTGTATTTATGTTGTTTTATACTATGCTTTATTAAATTGTATTTATGTTGCTTTATCCTATGCTTTATTAAATTGTATTTATGTTGTTTTATCCTATGCTTTATTAAATTGTATTTATGTTGTTTCGTCCTATGCTTTATTAAATTGTATTTATGTT
Source organism: Phyllobates terribilis (assembly GCF_046119375.1). NCBI lineage: Eukaryota > Metazoa > Chordata > Amphibia > Anura > Dendrobatidae > Phyllobates > Phyllobates terribilis. The sequence continues at coordinate 820,831,399 of NW_027362763.1, forward strand.
GTTTTAACCCATGCTTTATTAAATTGTATTTATGTTGTTTTATCCTATGCTTTATTAAATTGTATTTATGTTGTTTTATCCTATGCTTTATTAAATTGTATTTATGTTGTTTTATCCTATGCTTTATTAAATTGTGTTTATGTTGTTTTATCCTATGCTTTATTAAATTGTGTTTATGTTGTTTTATCCTATGCTTTATTAAATTGTATTGATGTTGTTTTATCCTATGCTTTATTAAATTGTATTTATGCTGTTTTGTCCTATGCTTTAATAAATTGTATTTATGTTGTTTTAACCCATGCTTCATTAAATTGTATTTATGCTGTTTTATCTTATGCTTTATTAAATTGTATTTATGTTGTTTTTTCCTATGCTTTATTAAATTGTATTTATGTTGTTTTAACCTATGCTTTATTAAATTGCATTTATGTTGTTTTATCTTATGCTTTATTAAATTGTATTATGTTGTTTTATCGTATGCTTTATTAAATTGTATTTATGTGGTTTTATCCTATGCTTTATTAAATTGTATTTATGTTGTTTTATCCTATGCTTTATTAAATTGTATTTATGTTGTTTTATCCTATGCTTTATTAAATTGTGTTTATGTTGTTTTATCCTATGCTTTATTAAATTGTACTAATGTTGTTTTAACACATGCTTTATTAAATTGTATTTATGTGGTTTTATCCTGTGCTTTATTAAATTGTATTTATGTTGTTTTATCCTATGCTTTATTAAATTGTATTTATGTTGTTTTATCCTATGCTTTATTAAATTGTATTTATGTTGTTTTAACCCATGCTTTATTAAATTGTATTTATGTGGTTTTATCCTGTGCTTTATTAAATTGTATTTATGTTGTTTTATCCTATGCTTTATTAAATTGTATTTATGTTGTTTTATCCTATGCTTTATTAAATTGTATTTATTTTGTTTTATCCTATGCTTTAATAAATTGTATTTATGTTGTTTTGTCCTATGCTTTATTAAATTGTATTTATGTTATTTTAACCCATGCTTTATTAAATTGTATTTATGTTGTTTTATCCTATGCTTTATTAAATTGTACTTATGTTGTTTTATCCTATGCTTTATTAAATTGTATTTATGTTGTTTTATCCGATGCTTTATTAAATTGTATTTATGTTGTTTTATCCTATGCTTTATTAAAATGTATTTATGTTGTTTTATCCTATGCTTTATTAAATTGTATTTATGTTGTTTTATCCTATGCTTTATTAAACTGTATTTATGTTGTTTAATCATATGCTTTATTAAATTGTATTTATGTTGTTTAATCCTATGCTTTATTAAATTGTATTTATGTTGTTTTATCCTATGCTTTATTAAATTGTATTTATGTTGTTTTATCCTATGCTTTATTAAATTGTATTTATGTTGTTTTATCCTATGCTTTATTAAATTGTATTTATGTTGTTTTATCCTATGCTTTATTAAATTGTATTTATGTTGTTTTAACCTATGCTTTATTAAATTGTATTTATGTTGTTTTATCCTATGCTTTATTAAATTGTATTTATGTTTTTTTAACCTATGCTTTATTAAATTGTATTTATGTTGTTTTATCCTATGCTTTATTAAATTGTATTTATGTGGTTTTATCCTATGGTTTATTAAATTGTATTTATGTTGTTTTATCCTATGCTTTATTAAATTGTATTGATGTTGTTTTAACCTATGCTTTATTAAATTGTATTTATGTTGTTTTATCCTATGCTTTATTAAATTGTATTTATGTTGTTTTAGCCTATGCTTTATTAAATTGTATTTATGTTGTTTTAGCCTATGCTTTATTAAATTGTATTTATGTTGTTTTATAGTATGATTTATTAAATTGTATTTATGTTGCTTTATCCTATGCTTTATTAAATTGTATTTATGTTGTTTTATCCTATGCTTTATTAAATTGTATTTATGTTGTTTCGTCCTATGCTTTATTAAATTGTATTTATGTTGTTTTAACCCATGCTTTATTAAATTGTATTTATGTTGTTTTATCCTATGCTTTATTAAATTGTATTTATGTTGTTTTATCCTATGCTTTATTAAATTGTATTTATGTTGTTTTGTCCTATGCTTTATTAAATTGTATTTATGTTGTTTTATCCTATGCTTTATTAAATTGTATTTATGTTGTTTTATCGTATGCTTTATTAAAATGTATTTATGTTGTTTTATCGTATGCTTTATTAAATTGTATTTATGTTGTTTTATCCTATGCTTTATTAAATTGTATTTATGTTGTTTTATCCTATGCTTTATTAAATTGTATTTATGTTGTTTTATCCTATGCTTTATTAAATTGTATTTATGTTGTTTTATCCTATGCTTAATTAAATTGTATTTATGTTGTTTTATCCTATGCTTTATTAAATTGTATTTATGTTGCTTTAACCTTTGCTTTATTAAATTGTATTTATGTTGTTTTATCCTATGCTTTATTAAATTGTGTTTATGTTGTTTTATACTATGCTTTATTAAATTGTATTTATGTTGTTTTAACCCATGCTTTATTAAATTCTATTTATGTTGTTTTATCCTATGCTTTATTAAATTGTATTTATGTTGTTTTATCCTATACATTATTAAATTGTATTTATGTTGTTTTGTCCTATGCTTTATTAAATTGTATTTATGTTGTTTTAACCCATGCTTTATTAAATTGTATTTATGTTGTTTTATCCTATGCTTTATTAAATTGTATTTATGTTGTTTTATCCTATGCTTTATTAAATTGTATTTATGTTGTTTTATCCTATGCTTTATTAAATTGTATTTATGTGGTTTTATCCTATGCTTTATTAAATTGTATTTATGTTGTTTTATCCTATGCTTTATTAAATTGTATTTATGTGGTTTTATCCTATGCTTTATTAAATTGTATTATGTTGTTTTATCGTATGCTTTATTAAATTGTATTTATGTTGTTTTATCCTATGCTTTATTAAATTGTGTTTATGTTGTTTTATACTATGCTTTATTAAATTGTATTTATGTTGTTTTAACCCATGCTTTATTAAATTGTATTTATGTTGTTTTATCCTATGCTTTATTAAATTGTATTTATGTTGTTTTATCCTATGCATTATTAAATTGTATTTATGTTGTTTTGTCCTATGCTTTATTAAATTGTATTTATGTTGTTTTAACCCATGCTTTATTAAATTGTATTTATGTTGTTTTATCCTATGCTTTATTAAATTGTATTTATGTTGTTTTATCCTATGCTTTATTAAATTGTATTTATGTTGTTTTATCCTATGCTTTATTAAATTGTATTTAAGTGGTTTTATCCTATGCTTTATTAAATTGTATTTATGTTGTTTTATCCTATGCTTTATTAAATTGTATTTATGTGGTTTTATCCTATGCTTTATTAAATTGTATTTATGTTGTTTTATCCTATGCTTTATTAAAATGTATTTATGTTGTTTTAACCCATGCTTTATTATATCGTGTTTATGTTGTTTTATCCTATGCTTTATTAAATTGTATTTATGTTGTTTTAACCTATGTTTTATTAAATTGTATTTATGTGGTTTCATCCTATGCTTTATTAAATTGTATTTATGTTGTTTTATCCTATGCTTTATTAAATTGTATTCATGTTGTTTTATCGTATGCTTTATTAAATTGTGTTTATGTTGTTTCATCCTATGCTTTATTAAATTGTATTTATGTTCTTTTATCCTATGCTTTATTAAATTGTATTTATGTTCTTTTATCCTATGCTTTATTAAATTGTATTTATGTTGTTTTATCCTATGCTTTATTAAATTGTATTTATGTTGTTTTATCCTATGCTTTATTAAATTGTATTTATGTTTTTTTAACCTATGCTTTATTAAATTGTATTTATGTTGTTTTATCCTATGCTTTATTAAATTGTATTTATGTGGTTTTATCCTATGCTTTATTAAATTGTATTTATGTTGTTTTATCCTATGCTTTATTAAATTGTATTTATGTTTTTTTAACCTATGCTTTATTAAATTGTATTTATGTTGTTTTATCCTATGCTTTATTAAATTGTATTTATGTTGTTTTAACCCATGCTTTATTAAATTGTATTTATGTGGTTTTATCCTGTGCTTTATTAAATTGTATTTATGTTGTTTTATCCTATGCTTTATTAAATTGTATTTATGTTGTTTTATCCTATGCTTTATTAAATTGTATTTATTTTGTTTTATCCTATGCTTTAATAAATTGTATTTATGTTGTTTTGTCCTATGCTTTATTAAATTGTATTTATGTTATTTTAACCCATGCTTTATTAAATTGTATTTATGTTGTTTTATCCTATGCTTTATTAAATTGTACTTATGTTGTTTAATCCTATGCTTTATTAAATTGTATTTATGTTGTTTTATCCTATGCTTTATTAAATTGTATTTATGTTGTTTTATCCTATGCTTTATTAAAATGTATTTATGTTGTTTTATCCTATGCTTTATTAAATTGTATTTATGTTGTTTTATCCTATGCTTTATTAAACTGTATTTATGTTGTTTAATCATATGCTTTATTAAATTGTATTTATGTTGTTTAATCCTATGCTTTATTAAATTGTGTTTATGTTGTTTTATCCTATGCTTTATTAAATTGTATTTATGTTGTTTTAGCCTATGCTTTATTAAATTGTATTTATGTTGTTTTATCCTATGCTTTATTAAATTGTATTTATGTTGTTTTATCCTATGCTTTATTAAATTGTATTTATGTTGTTTTATCCTATGCTTTATTAAATTGTATTTATGTTGTTTTATCCTATGCTTTATTAAATTGTATTTATGTTGTTTTAACCTATGCTTTATTAAATTGTATTTATGTTGTTTTATCCTATGCTTTATTAAATTGTATTTATGTTTTTTTAACCTATGCTTTATTAAATTGTATTTATGTTGTTTTATCCTATGCTTTATTAAATTGTATTTATGTGGTTTTATCCTATGCTTTATTAAATTGTATTTATGTTGTTTTATCCTATGCTTTATTAAATTGTATTGATGTTGTTTTAACCTATGCTTTATTAAATTGTATTTATGTTGTTTTATCCTATGCTTTATTAAATTGTATTTCTGTTGTTTTATCGTATGCTTTATTAAATTGTATTATGTTGTTTTATCGTATGCTTTATTAAATTGTATTTATGTTGTTTTATCCTATGCTTTATTAAATTGTGTTTATGTTGTTTTATACTATGCTTTATTAAATTGTATTTATGTTGTTTTAACCCATGCTTTATTAAATTGTATTTATGTTGTTTTATCCTATGCTTTATTAAATTGTATTTATGTTGTTTTATCCTATGCATTATTAAATTGTATTTATGTTGTTTTGTCCTATGCTTTATTAAATTGTATTTATGTTGTTTTAACCCATGCTTTATTAAATTGTATTTATGTTGTTTTATCCTATGCTTTATTAAATTGTATTTATGTTGTTTTATCCTATGCTTTATTAAATTGTATTTATGTTGTTTTATCCTATGGTTTATTAAATTGTATTTATGTGGTTTTATGCTATGCTTTATTAAATTGTATTTATGTTGTTTTATCCTATGCTTTATTAAATTGTATTTATGTGGTTTTATCCTATGCTTTATTAAATTGTATTTATGTTGTTTTATCCTATGCGTTATTAAATTGTATTTATGTTGTTTTATCCTATGCTTTATTAAAATGTATTTATGTTGTTTTAACCCATGCTTTATTATATCGTGTTTATGTTGTTTTATCCTATGCTTTATTAAATTGTATTTATGTTGTTTTAACCTATGTTTTATTAAATTGTATTTATGTGGTTTCATCCTATGCTTTATTAAATTGTATTTATGTTGTTTTATCCTATGCTTTATTAAATTGTATTCATGTTGTTTTATCGTATGCTTTATTAAATTGTGTTTATGTTGTTTCATCCTATGCTTTATTAAATTGTATTTATGTTCTTTTATCCTATACTTTATTAAATTGTATTTATGTTCTTTTATCCTATGCTTTATTAAATTGTATTTATGTTGTTTTATCCTATGCTTTATTAAATTGTATTTATGTTGTTTTATCCTATGCTTTATTAAATTGTATTTATGTTTTTTTAACCTATGCTTTATTAAATTGTATTTATGTTGTTTTATCCTATGCTTTATTAAATTGTATTTATGTGGTTTTATCCTATGCTTTATTAAATTGTATTTATGTTGTTTTATCCTATGCTTTATTAAATTGTATTTATGTTTTTTTAACCTATGCTTTATTAAATTGTATTTATGTTGTTTTATCCTATGCTTTATTAAATTGTATTTATGTTGTTTTAACCCATGCTTTATTAAATTGTATTTATGTGGTTTTATCCTGTGCTTTATTAAATTGTATTTATGTTGTTTTATCCTATGCTTTATTAAATTGTATTTATGTTGTTTTATCCTATGCTTTATTAAATTGTATTTATTTTGTTTTATCCTATGCTTTAATAAATTGTATTTATGTTGTTTTGTCCTATGCTTTATTAAATTGTATTTATGTTATTTTAACCCATGCTTTATTAAATTGTATTTATGTTGTTTTATCCTATGCTTTATTAAATTGTACTTATGTTGTTTTATCCTATGCTTTATTAAATTGTATTTATGTTGTTTTATCCTATGCTTTATTAAATTGTATTTATGTTGTTTTATCCTATGCTTTATTAAATTGTATTTATGTTGTTTTATCCTATGCTTTATTAAATTGTATTTATGTTGTTTTATCCTATGCTTTATTAAATTGTATTTATGTTGTTTTAACCTATGCTTTATTAAATTGTATTTATGTTGTTTTATCCTATGCTTTATTAAATTGTATTTATGTTTTTTTAACCTATGCTTTATTAAATTGTATTTATGTTGTTTTATCCTATGCTTTATTAAATTGTATTTCTGTTGTTTTATCGTATGCTTTATTAAATTGTATTATGTTGTTTTATCGTATGCTTTATTAAATTGTATTTATGTTGTTTTATCCTATGCTTTATTAAATTGTGTTTATGTTGTTTTATACTATGCTTTATTAAATTGTATTTATGTTGTTTTAACCCATGCTTTATTAAATTGTATTTATGTTGTTTTATGCTATGCTTTATTAAATTGTATTTATGTTGTTTTATCCTATGCATTATTAAATTGTATTTATGTTGTTTTGTCCTATGCTTTATTAAATTGTATTTATGTTGTTTTAACCCATGCTTTATTAAATTGTATTTATGTTGTTTTATCCTATGCTTTATTAAATTGTATTTATGTTGTTTTATCCTATGCTTTATTAAATTGTATTTATGTTGTTTTATCCTATGGTTTATTAAATTGTATTTATGTGGTTTTATCCTATGCTTTATTAAATTGTATTTATGTTGTTTTATCCTATACATTATTAAATTGTATTTATGTTGTTTTGTCCTATGCTTTATTAAATTGTATTTATGTTGTTTTAACCCATGCTTTATTAAATTGTATTTATGTTGTTTTATCCTATGCTTTATTAAATTGTATTTATGTTGTTTTATCCTATGCTTTATTAAATTGTATTTATGTTGTTTTATCCTATGCTTTATTAAATTGTATTTATGTGGTTTTATCCTATGCTTTATTAAATTGTATTTATGTTGTTTTATCCTATGCTTTATTAAATTGTATTTATGTGGTTTTATCCTATGCTTTATTAAATTGTATTATGTTGTTTTATCGTATGCTTTATTAAATTGTATTTATGTTGTTTTATCCTATGCTTTATTAAATTGTGTTTATGTTGTTTTATACTATGCTTTATTAAATTGTATTTATGTTGTTTTAACCCATGCTTTATTAAATTGTATTTATGTTGTTTTATCCTATGCTTTATTAAATTGTATTTATGTTGTTTTATCCTATGCATTATTAAATTGTATTTATGTTGTTTTGTCCTATGCTTTATTAAATTGTATTTATGTTGTTTTAACCCATGCTTTATTAAATTGTATTTATGTTGTTTTATCCTATGCTTTATTAAATTGTATTTATGTTGTTTTATCCTATGCTTTATTAAATTGTATTTATGTTGTTTTATCCTATGCTTTATTAAATTGTATTTAAGTGGTTTTATCCTATGCTTTATTAAATTGTATTTATGTTGTTTTATCCTATGCTTTATTAAATTGTATTTATGTGGTTTTATCCTATGCTTTATTAAATTGTATTTATGTTGTTTTATCCTATGCTTTATTAAAATGTATTTATGTTGTTTTAACCCATGCTTTATTATATCGTGTTTATGTTGTTTTATCCTATGCTTTATTAAATTGTATTTATGTTGTTTTAACCTATGTTTTATTAAATTGTATTTATGTGGTTTCATCCTATGCTTTATTAAATTGTATTTATGTTGTTTTTTCCTATGCTTTATTAAATTGTATTCATGTTGTTTTATCGTATGCTTTATTAAATTGTGTTTATGTTGTTTCATCCTATGCTTTATTAAATTGTATTTATGTTCTTTTATCCTATGCTTTATTAAATTGTATTTATGTTCTTTTATCCTATGCTTTATTAAATTGTATTTATGTTGTTTTATCCTATGCTTTATTAAATTGTATTTATGTTGTTTTATCCTATGCTTTATTAAATTGTATTTATGTTTTTTTAACCTATGCTTTATTAAATTGTATTTATGTTGTTTTATCCTATGCTTTATTAAATTGTATTTATGTGGTTTTATCCTATGCTTTATTAAATTGTATTTATGTTGTTTTATCCTATGCTTTATTAAATTGTATTTATGTTTTTTTAACCTATGCTTTATTAAATTGTATTTATGTTGTTTTATCCTATGCTTTATTAAATTGTATTTATGTTGTTTTAACCCATGCTTTATTAAATTGTATTTATGTGGTTTTATCCTGTGCTTTATTAAATTGTATTTATGTTGTTTTATCCTATGCTTTATTAAATTGTATTTATGTTGTTTTATCCTATGCTTTATTAAATTGTATTTATTTTGTTTTATCCTATGCTTTAATAAATTGTATTTATGTTGTTTTGTCCTATGCTTTATTAAATTGTATTTATGTTATTTTAACCCATGCTTTATTAAATTGTATTTATGTTGTTTTATCCTATGCTTTATTAAATTGTACTTATGTTGTTTTATCCTATGCTTTATTAAATTGTATTTATGTTGTTTTATCCTATGCTTTATTAAATTGTATTTATGTTGTTTTATCCTATGCTTTATTAAAATGTATTTATGTTGTTTTATCCTATGCTTTATTAAATTGTATTTATGTTGTTTTATCCTATGCTTTATTAAACTGTATTTATGTTGTTTAATCATATGCTTTATTAAATTGTATTTATGTTGTTTAATCCTATGCTTTATTAAATTGTGTTTATGTTGTTTTATCCTATGCTTTATTAAATTGTATTTATGTTGTTTTAGCCTATGCTTTATTAAATTGTATTTATGTTGTTTTATCCTATGCTTTATTAAATTGTATTTATGTTGTTTTATCCTATGCTTTATTAAATTGTATTTATGTTGTTTTATCCTATGCTTTATTAAATTGTATTTATGTTGTTTTATCCTATGCTTTATTAAATTGTATTTATGTTGTTTTAACCTATGCTTTATTAAATTGTATTTATGTTGTTTTATCCTATGCTTTATTAAATTGTATTTATGTTTTTTTAACCTATGCTTTATTAAATTGTATTTATGTTGTTTTATCCTATGCTTTATTAAATTGTATTTATGTGGTTTTATCCTATGCTTTATTAAATTGTATTTATGTTGTTTTATCCTATGCTTTATTAAATTGTATTGATGTTGTTTTAACCTATGCTTTATTAAATTGTATTTATGTTGTTTTATCCTATGCTTTATTAAATTGTATTTCTGTTGTTTTATCGTATGCTTTATTAAATTGTATTATGTTGTTTTATCGTATGCTTTATTAAATTGTATTTATGTTGTTTTATCCTATGCTTTATTAAATTGTGTTTATGTTGTTTTATACTATGCTTTATTAAATTGTATTTATGTTGTTTTAACCCATGCTTTATTAAATTGTATTTATGTTGTTTTATCCTATGCTTTATTAAATTGTATTTATGTTGTTTTATCCTATGCATTATTAAATTGTATTTATGTTGTTTTGTCCTATGCTTTATTAAATTGTATTTATGTTGTTTTAACCCATGCTTTATTAAATTGTATTTATGTTGTTTTATCCTATGCTTTATTAAATTGTATTTATGTTGTTTTATCCTATGCTTTATTAAATTGTATTTATGTTGTTTTATCCTATGGTTTATTAAATTGTATTTATGTGGTTTTATGCTATGCTTTATTAAATTGTATTTATGTTGTTTTATCCTATGCTTTATTAAATTGTATTTATGTGGTTTTATCCTATGCTTTATTAAATTGTATTTATGTTGTTTTATCCTATGCGTTATTAAATTGTATTTATGTTGTTTTATCCTATGCTTTATTAAAATGTATTTATGTTGTTTTAACCCATGCTTTATTATATCGTGTTTATGTTGTTTTATCCTATGCTTTATTAAATTGTATTTATGTTGTTTTAACCTATGTTTTATTAAATTGTATTTATGTGGTTTCATCCTATGCTTTATTAAATTGTATTTATGTTGTTTTATCCTATGCTTTATTAAATTGTATTCATGTTGTTTTATCGTATGCTTTATTAAATTGTGTTTATGTTGTTTCATCCTATGCTTTATTAAATTGTATTTATGTTCTTTTATCCTATACTTTATTAAATTGTATTTATGTTCTTTTATCCTATGCTTTATTAAATTGTATTTATGTTGTTTTATCCTATGCTTTATTAAATTGTATTTATGTTGTTTTATCCTATGCTTTATTAAATTGTATTTATGTTTTTTTAACCTATGCTTTATTAAATTGTATTTATGTTGTTTTATCCTATGCTTTATTAAATTGTATTTATGTGGTTTTATCCTATGCTTTATTAAATTGTATTTATGTTGTTTTATCCTATGCTTTATTAAATTGTATTTATGTTTTTTTAACCTATGCTTTATTAAATTGTATTTATGTTGTTTTATCCTATGCTTTATTAAATTGTATTTATGTTGTTTTAACCCATGCTTTATTAAATTGTATTTATGTGGTTTTATCCTGTGCTTTATTAAATTGTATTTATGTTGTTTTATCCTATGCTTTATTAAATTGTATTTATGTTGTTTTATCCTATGCTTTATTAAATTGTATTTATTTTGTTTTATCCTATGCTTTAATAAATTGTATTTATGTTGTTTTGTCCTATGCTTTATTAAATTGTATTTATGTTATTTTAACCCATGCTTTATTAAGTTGTATTTATGTTGTTTTATCCTATGCTTTATTAAATTGTACTTATGTTGTTTTATCCTATGCTTTATTAAATTGTATTTATGTTGTTTTATCCTATGCTTTATTAAATTGTATTTATGTTGTTTTATCCTATGCTTTATTAAATTGTATTTATGTTGTTTTATCCTATGCTTTATTAAATTGTATTTATGTTGTTTTAACCTATGCTTTATTAAATTGTATTTATGTTGTTTTATCCTATGCTTTATTAAATTGTATTTATGTTTTTTTAACCTATGCTTTATTAAATTGTATTTATGTTGTTTTATCCTATGCTTTATTAAATTGTATTTCTGTTGTTTTATCGTATGCTTTATTAAATTGTATTATGTTGTTTTATCGTATGCTTTATTAAATTGTATTTATGTTGTTTTATCCTATGCTTTATTAAATTGTGTTTATGTTGTTTTATACTATGCTTTATTAAATTGTATTTATGTTGTTTTAACCCATGCTTTATTAAATTGTATTTATGTTGTTTTATCCTATGCTTTATTAAATTGTATTTATGTTGTTTTATCCTATGCATTATTAAATTGTATTTATGTTGTTTTGTCCTATGCTTTATTAAATTGTATTTATGTTGTTTTAACCCATGCTTTATTAAATTGTATTTATGTTGTTTTATCCTATGCTTTATTAAATTGTATTTATGTTGTTTTATCCTATGCTTTATTAAATTGTATTTATGTTGTTTTATCCTATGGTTTATTAAATTGTATTTATGTGGTTTTATCCTATGCTTTATTAAATTGTATTTATGTTGTTTTATCCTATGCTTTATTAAATTGTATTTATGTGGTTTTATCCTATGCTTTATTAAATTGTATTTATGTTATTTTATCCTATGCGTTATTAAATTGTATTTATGTTGTTTTATCCTATGCTTTATTAAAATGTATTTATGTTGTTTTAACCCATGCTTTATTATATCGTGTTTATGTTGTTTTATCCTATGCTTTATTAAATTGTATTTATGTTGTTTTAACCTATGTTTTATTAAATTGTATTTATGTGGTTTCATCCTATGCTTTATTAAATTGTATTTATGTTGTTTTATCCTATGCTTTATTAAATTGTATTCATGTTGTTTTATCGTATGCTTTATTAAATTGTGTTTATGTTGTTTCATCCTATGCTTTATTAAATTGTATTTATGTTCTTTTATCCTATACTTTATTAAATTGTATTTATGTTCTTTTATCCTATGCTTTATTAAATTGTATTTATGTTGTTTTATCCTATGCTTTATTAAATTGTATTTATGTTGTTTTATCCTATGCTTTATTAAATTGTATTTATGTTTTTTTAACCTATGCTTTATTAAATTGTATTTATGTTGTTTTATCCTATGCTTTATTAAATTGTATTTATGTGGTTTTATCCTATGCTTTATTAAATTGTATTTATGTTGTTTTATCCTATGCTTTATTAAATTGTATTTATGTTTTTTTAACCTATGCTTTATTAAATTGTATTTATGTTGTTTTATCCTATGCTTTATTAAATTGTATTTATGTTGTTTTAACCCATGCTTTATTAAATTGTATTTATGTGGTTTTATCCTGTGCTTTATTAAATTGTATTTATGTTGTTTTATCCTATGCTTTATTAAATTGTATTTATTTTGTTTTATCCTATGCTTTAATAAATTGTATTTATGTTGTTTTGTCCTATGCTTTATTAAATTGTATTTATGTTATTTTAACCCATGCTTTATTAAATTGTATTTATGTTGTTTTATCCTATGCTTTATTAAATTGTACTTATGTTGTTTTATCCTATGCTTTTTTAAATTGTATTTATGTTGTTTTATCCTATGCTTTATTAAATTGTATTTATGTTGTTTTATCCTATGCTTTATTAAAATGTATTTATGTTGTTTTATCCTATGCTTTATTAAATTGTATTTATGTTGTTTTATCCTATGCTTTATTAAACTGTATTTATGTTGTTTAATCATATGCTTTATTAAATTGTATTTATGTTGTTTAATCCTATGCTTTATTAAATTGTGTTTATGTTGTTTTATCCTATGCTTTATTAAATTGTATTTATGTTGTTTTAGCCTATGCTTTATTAAATTGTATTTATGTTGTTTTATCCTATGATTTATTAAATTGTATTTATGTTGTTTTATCCTATGCTTTATTAAATTGTATTTATGTTGTTTTATCCTATGCTTTATTAAATTGTATTTATGTTGTTTTATCCTATGCTTTATTAAATTGTATTTATGTCGTTTTAACCTATGCTTTATTAAATTGTATTTATGTTGTTTTATCCTATGCTTTATTAAATTGTATTTATGTTTTTTTAACCTATGCTTTATTAAATTGTATTTATGTTGTTTTATCCTATGCTTTATTAAATTGTATTTATGTGGTTTTATCCTATGCTTTATTAAATTGTATTTATGTTGTTTTATCCTATGCTTTATTAAATTGTATTGATGTTGTTTTAACCTATGCTTTATTAAATTGTATTTATGTTGTTTTATCCTATGCTTTATTAAATTGTATTTATGTTGTTTTAGCCTATGCTTTATTAAATTGTATTTATGTTGTTTTAGCCTATGCTTTAATAAATTGTATTTATGTTGTTTTATAGTATGATTTATTAAATTGTATTTATGTTGCTTTATCCTATGCTTTATTAAATTGTATTTATGTTGTTTTATCCTATGCTTTATTAAATTGTATTTATGTTGTTTCGTCCTATGCTTTATTAAATTGTATTTATGTTGTTTTAACCCATGCTTTATTAAATTGTATTTATGTTGTTTTATCCTATGCTTTATTAAATTGTATTTATGTTGTTTTATCCTATGCTTTATTAAATTGTATTTATGTTGTTTTGTCCTATGCTTTATTAAATTGTATTTATGTTGTTTTATCCTATGCTTTATTAAATTGTATTTATGTTGTTTTATCGTATGCTTTATTAAAATGTATTTATGTTGTTTTATCCTATGCTTTATTAAATTGTATTTATGTTGTTTTATCCTATGCTTTATTAAATTGTATTTATGTTGTTTTATCCTATGCTTTATTAAATTGTATTTATGTTGTTTTTTCCTATGCTTTATTAAATTGTATTTATGTTGTTTTATCCTATGCTTAATTAAATTGTATTTATGTTGTTTTATCCTATGCTTTATTAAATTGTATTTATGTTGCTTTAACCTTTGCTTTATTAAATTGTATTTATGTTGTTTTATCCTATGCTTTATTAAATTGTATTTCTGTTGTTTTATCGTATGCTTTATTAAATTGTATTATGTTGTTTTATCGTATGCTTTATTAAATTGTATTTATGTTGTTTTATCCTATGCTTTATTAAATTGTGTTTATGTTGTTTTAAACTATGCTTTATTAAATTGTATTTATGTTGTTTTAACCCATGCTTTATTAAATTGTATTTATGTTGTTTTATCCTATGCTTTATTAAATTGTATTTATGTTGTTTTATCCTATGCATTATTAAATTGTATTTATGTTGTTTTGTCCTATGCTTTATTAAATTGTATTTATGTTGTTTTAACCCATGCTTTATTAAATTGTATTTATGTTGTTTTATCCTATGCTTTATTAAATTGTATTTATGTTGTTTTATCCTATGCTTTATTAAATTGTATTTATGTTGTTTTATCCTATGCTTTATTAAATTGTATTTATGTTGTTTTATCCTATGCTTTATTAAATTGTTTTTATGTTGTTTTATCCTATGCTTTATTAAATTGTATTTATGTGGTTTTATCCTATGCTTTATTAAATTGTATTTATGTTGTTTTATCCTATGCGTTATTAAATTGTATTTATGTTGTTTTATCCTATGCTTTATTAAAATGTATTTATGTTGTTTTAACCCATGCTTTATTATATCGTGTTTATGTTGTTTTATCCTATGCTTTATTAAATTGTATTTATGTTGTTTTAACCTATGTTTTATTAAATTGTATTTATGTGGTTTCATCCTATGCTTTATTAAATTGTATTTATGTTGTTTTATCCTATGCTTTATTAAATTGTATTCATGTTGTTTTATCGTATGCTTTATTAAATTGTGTTTATGTTGTTTCATCCTATGCTTTATTAAATTGTATTTATGTTCTTTTATCCTATGCTTTATTAAATTGTATTTATGTTCTTTTATCCTATGCTTTCTTAAATTGTATTTATGTTGTTTTATCCTATGCTTTATTAAATTGTATTTATGTTGTTTTATCCTAAGCTTTATTAAATTGTATTTATGTTTTTTTAACCTATGCTTTATTAAATTGTATTTATGTTGTTTTATCCTATGCTTTATTAAATTGTATTTATGTGGTTTTATCCTATGCTTTATTAAATTGTATTTATGTTGTTTTATCCTATGCTTTATTAAATTGTATTGATGTTGTTTTAACCTATGCTTTATTAAATTGTATTTATGTTGTTTTATCCTATGCTTTATTAAATTGTATTTATGTTGTTTTAGCCTATGCTTTATTAAATTGTATTTATGTTGTTTTAGCCTATGCTTTATTAAATTGTATTTATGTTGTTTTATAGTATGCTTTATTAAATTGTATTTATGTTGCTTTATCCTATGCTTTATTAAATTGTATTTATGTTGTTTTATCCTATGCTTTATTAAATTGTATTTATGTTGTTTCGTCCTATGCTTTATTAAATTGTATTTATGTTGTTTTAACCCATGCTTTATTAAATTGTATTTATGTTGTTTTATCCTATGCTTTATTAAATTGTATTTATGTTGTTTTATCCTATGCTTTATTAAATTGTATTTATGTTGTTTTGTCCTATGCTTTATTAAATTGTATTTATGTTGTTTTATCCTATGCTTTATTAAATTGTATTTATGTTGTTTTATCGTATGCTTTATTAAAATGTATTTATGTTGTTTTATCCTAGGCTTTATTAAATTGTATTTATGTTGTTTTATCCTATGCTTTATTAAATTGTATTTATGTTGTTTTATCGTATGCTTTATTAAAATGTATTTATGTTGTTTTATCCTAGGCTTTATTAAATTGTATTTATGTTGTTTTATCCTATGCTTTATTAAATTGTATTTATGTTGTTTTATCCTATGCTTTATTAAATTGTATTTATGTTGTTTTATCCTATGCTTTATTAAATTGTATTTATGTTGTTTTATCCTATGCTTTATTAAATTGTATTTTTGTTGTTTTATCCTATGCTTTATTAAATTGTATTTATGTTGTTTTATCCTATGCTTTATTAAATTGTATTTATGTTGTTTTATCCTATGCTTTATTAAATTGTATTTATGTTGTTTTAACCTATGCTTTATTAAATTGTATTTATGTTGTTTTATCCTATGCTTTATTAAATTGTATTTATGTTTTTTTAACCTATGCTTTATTAAATTGTATTTATGTTGTTTTATCCTATGCTTTATTAAATTGTATTTATGTGGTTTTATCCTATGCTTTATTAAATTGTATTTATGTTGTTTTATCCTATGCTTTATTAAATTGTATTGATGTTGTTTTAACCTATGCTTTATTAAATTGTATTTATGTTGTTTTATCCTATGCTTTATTAAATTGTATTTATGTTGTTTTAGCCTATGCTTTATTATATTGTATTTATGTTGTTTTATCCTATGCTTTATTAAATTGTATTTATGTTGTTTTATACTATGCTTTATTAAATTGTATTTATGTTGCTTTATCCTATGCTTTATTAAATTGTATTTATGTTGTTTTATCCTATGCTTTATTAAATTGTATTTATGTTGTTTCGTCCTATGCTTTATTAAATTGTATTTATGTTGTTTTAACCCATGCTTTATTAAATTGTATTTATGTTGTTTTATCCTATGCTTTATTAAATTGTATTTATGTTGTTTTATCCTATGCTTTATTAAATTGTATTTATGTTGTTTTATCCTATGCTTTATTAAGTTGTATTTATGTTGTTTTATCCTATACTTTATTAAATTGTATTTATGTTGTTTTATCCTATGCTTTATTAAATTGTATTTATGTTGTTTTATCCTATGCTTTATTAAATTGTATTTATGTTGTTTTATCCTATGCTTTATTAAATTGTGTTTATGTTGTTTTATCCTATGCTTTATTAAATTGTGTTTATGTTGTTTTATCCTATGCTTTATTAAATTGTATTGATGTTGTTTTATCCTATGCTTTATTAAATTGTATTTATGCTGTTTTGTCCTATGCTTTAATAAATTGTATTTATGTTGTTTTAACCCATGCTTCATTAAATTGTATTTATGTTGTTTTATCTTATGCTTTATTAAATTGTATTTATGTTGTTTTTTCCTATGCTTTATTAAATTGTATTTATGTTGTTTTAACCTATGCTTTATTAAATTGCATTTATGTTGTTTTATCTTATGCTTTATTAAATTGTATTATGTTGTTTTATCGTATGCTTTATTAAATTGTATTTATGTGGTTTTATCCTATGCTTTATTAAATTGAATTTATGTTGTTTTATTCTATGCTTTATTAAATTGTATTTATGTTGTTTTATCCTATGCTTTATTAAATTGTGTTTATGTTGTTTTATCCTATGCTTTATTAAATTGTATTAATGTTGTTTTAACACATGCTTTATTAAATTGTATTTATGTGGTTTTATCCTGTGCTTTATTAAATTGTATTTATGTTGTTTTATCCTATGCTTTATTAAATTGTATTTATGTTGTTTTGTCCTATGCTTTATTAAATTGTATTTATGTTATTTTAACCCATGCTTTATTAAATTGTATTTATGTTGATTTATCCTATGCTTTATTAAATTGTACTTATGTTGTTTTATCCTATGCTTTATTAAATTGTATTTATGTTGTTTTATCCTATGCTTTATTAAATTGTATTTATGTTGTTTTATCCTATGCTTTATTAAAATGTATTTATGTTGTTTTATCCTATGCTTTATTAAATTGTATTTATGTTGTTTTATCCTATGCTTTATTAAACTGTATTTATGTTGTTTAATCATATGCTTTATTAAATTGTATTTATGTTGTTTAATCCTATGCTTTATTAAATTGTGTTTATGTTGTTTTATCCTATGCTTTATTAAATTGTATTTATGTTGTTTTAGCCTATGCTTTATTAAATTGTATTTATGTTGTTTTATCCTATGCTTTATTAAATTGTATTTATGTTGTTTTATCCTATGCTTTATTAAATTGTATTTATGTTGTTTTATCCTATGCTTTATTAAATTGTATTTATGTTGTTTTATCCTATGCTTTATTAAATTGTATTTATGTTGTTTTAACCTATGCTTTATTAAATTGTATTTATGTTGTTTTATCCTATGCTTTATTAAATTGTATTTATGTTTTTTTAACCTATGCTTTATTAAATTGTATTTATGTTGTTTTATCCTATGCTTTATTAAATTGTATTTATGTGGTTTTATCCTATGCTTTATTAAATTGTATTTATGTTGTTTTATCCTATGCTTTATTAAATTGTATTGATGTTGTTTTAACCTATGCTTTATTAAATTGTATTTATGTTGTTTTATCCTATGCTTTATTAAATTGTATTTATGTTGTTTTAGCCTATGCTTTATTAAATTGTATTTATGTTGTTTTAGCCTATGCTTTATTAAATTGTATTTATGTTGTTTTATAGTATGATTTATTAAATTGTATTTATGTTGCTTTATACTATGCTTTATTAAATTGTATTTATGTTGTTTTATCCTATGCTTTATTAAATTGTATTTATGTTGTTTCGTCCTATGCTTTATTAAATTGTATTTATGTTGTTTTAACCCATGCTTTATTAAATTGTATTTATGTTGTTTTATCCTATGCTTTATTAAATTGTATTTATGTTGTTTTATCCTATGCTTTATTAAATTGTATTTATGTTGTTTTGTCCTATGCTTTATTAAATTGTATTTATGTTGTTTTATCCTATGCTTTATTAAATTGTATTTATGTTGTTTTATCGTATGCTTTATTAAAATGTATTTATGTTGTTTTATCCTATGCTTTATTAAATTGTATTTATGTTGTTTTATCGTATGCTTTATTAAAATGTATTTATGTTGTTTTATCCTATGCTTTATTAAATTGTATTTATGTTGTTTTATCCTATGCTTTATTAAATTGTATTTATGTTGTTTTATCCTATGCTTTATTAAATTGTGTTTATGTTGTTTTATCCTATGCTTTATTAAATTGTATTGATGTTGTTTTATCCTATGCTTTATTAAATTGTATTTATGCTGTTTTGTCCTATGCTTTAATAAATTGTATTTATGTTGTTTTAACCCATGCTTCATTAAATTGTATTTATGTTGTTTTATCTTATGCTTTATTAAATTGTATTTATGTTGTTTTTTCCTATGCTTTATTAAATTGTATTTATGTTGTTTTAACCTATGCTTTATTAAATTGCATTTATGTTGTTTTATCTTATGCTTTATTAAATTGTATTATGTTGTTTTATCGTATGCTTTATTAAATTGTATTTATGTGGTTTTATCCTATGCTTTATTAAATTGTATTTATGTTGTTTTATTCTATGCTTTATTAAATTGTATTTATGTTGTTTTATCCTATGCTTTATTAAATTGTGTTTATGTTGTTTTATCCTATGCTTTATTAAATTGTATTAATGTTGTTTTAACACATGCTTTATTAAATTGTATTTATGTGGTTTTATCCTGTGCTTTATTAAATTGTATTTATGTTGTTTTATCCTATGCTTTATTAAATTGTATTTATGTTGTTTTGTCCTATGCTTTATTAAATTGTATTTATGTTATTTTAACCCATGCTTTATTAAATTGTATTTATGTTGATTTATCCTATGCTTTATTAAATTGTACTTATGTTGTTTTATCCTATGCTTTATTAAATTGTATTTATGTTGTTTTATCCTATGCTTTATTAAATTGTATTTATGTTGTTTTATCCTATGCTTTATTAAAATGTATTTATGTTGTTTTATCCTATGCTTTATTAAATTGTATTTATGTTGTTTTATCCTATGCTTTATTAAACTGTATTTATGTTGTTTAATCATATGCTTTATTAAATTGTATTTATGTTGTTTAATCCTATGCTTTATTAAATTGTGTTTATGTTGTTTTATCCTATGCTTTATTAAATTGTATTTATGTTGTTTTAGCCTATGCTTTATTAAATTGTATTTATGTTGTTTTATCCTATGCTTTATTAAATTGTATTTATGTTGTTTTATCCTATGCTTTATTAAATTGTATTTATGTTGTTTTATCCTATGCTTTATTAAATTGTATTTATGTTGTTTTATCCTATGCTTTATTAAATTGTATTTATGTTGTTTTAACCTATGCTTTATTAAATTGTATTTATGTTGTTTTATCCTATGCTTTATTAAATTGTATTTATGTTTTTTTAACCTATGCTTTATTAAATTGTATTTATGTTGTTTTATCCTATGCTTTATTAAATTGTATTTATGTGGTTTTATCCTATGCTTTATTAAATTGTATTTATGTTGTTTTATCCTATGCTTTATTAAATTGTATTGATGTTGTTTTAACCTATGCTTTATTAAATTGTATTTATGTTGTTTTATCCTATGCTTTATTAAATTGTATTTATGTTGTTTTAGCCTATGCTTTATTAAATTGTATTTATGTTGTTTTAGCCTATGCTTTATTAAATTGTATTTATGTTGTTTTATAGTATGATTTATTAAATTGTATTTATGTTGCTTTATACTATGCTTTATTAAATTGTATTTATGTTGTTTTATCCTATGCTTTATTAAATTGTATTTATGTTGTTTCGTCCTATGCTTTATTAAATTGTATTTATGTTGTTTTAACCCATGCTTTATTAAATTGTATTTATGTTGTTTTATCCTATGCTTTATTAAATTGTATTTATGTTGTTTTATCCTATGCTTTATTAAATTGTATTTATGTTGTTTTGTCCTATGCTTTATTAAATTGTATTTATGTTGTTTTATCCTATGCTTTATTAAATTGTATTTATGTTGTTTTATCGTATGCTTTATTAAAATGTATTTATGTTGTTTTATCCTATGCTTTATTAAATTGTATTTATGTTGTTTTATCCTATGCTTTATTAAATTGTATTTATGTTGTTTTATCCTATGCTTTATTAAATTGTGTTTATGTTGTTTTATCCTATTCTTTATTAAATTGTATTTATGTTGTTTTATCCTATGCTTTATTAAATTGTATTTATGTTGTTTTATCCTATGCTTTATTAAATTGTATTTATGCTGTTTTGTCCTATGCTTTAATAAATTGTATTTATGTTGTTTTAACCCATGCTTCAATAAATTGTATTTATGTTGTTTTATCTTATGCTTTATTAAATTGTATTTATGTTGTTTTTTCCTATGCTTTATTAAATTGTATTTATGTTGTTTTAACCTATGCTTTATTAAATTGCATTTATGTTGTTTTATCTTATGCTTTATTAAATTGTATTATGTTGTTTTATCGTATGCTTTATTAAATTGTATTTATGTGGTTTTATCCTATGCTTTATTAAATTGTATTTATGTTGTTTTATCCTATGCTTTATTAAATTGTATTTATGTTGTTTTATCCTATGCTTTATTAAATTGTGTTTATGTTGTTTTATCCTATGCTTTATTAAATTGTATTAATGTTGTTTTAACACATGCTTTATTAAATTGTATTTATGTGGTTTTATCCTGTGCTTTATTAAATTGTATTTATGTTGTTTTATCCTATGCTTTATTAAATTGTATTTATGTTGTTTTATCCTATGCTTTATTAAATTGTATTTATGTTGTTTTAACCCATGCTTTATTAAATTGTATTTATGTGGTTTTATCCTGTGCTTTATTAAATTGTATTTATGTTGTTTTATCCTATGCTTTATTAAATTGTATTTATGTTGTTTTATCCTATGCTTTATTAAATTGTATTTATTTTGTTTTATCCTATGCTTTAATAAATTGTATTTATGTTGTTTTGTCCTATGCTTTATTAAATTGTATTTATGTTATTTTAACCCATGCTTTATTAAATTGTATTTATGTTGTTTTATCCTATGCTTTATTAAATTGTACTTATGTTGTTTTATCCTATGCTTTATTAAATTGTATTTATGTTGTTTTATCCTATGCTTTATTAAATTGTATTTATGTTGTTTTATCCTATGCTATATTAAAATGTATTTATGTTGTTTTATCCTATGCTTTATTAAATTGTATTTATGTTGTTTTATCCTATGCTTTATTAAACTGTATTTATGTTGTTTAATCATATGCTTTATTAAATTGTATTTATGTTGTTTAATCCTATGCTTTATTAAATTGTGTTTATGTTGTTTTATCTTATGCTTTATTAAATTGTATTTATGTTGTTTTAGCCTATGCTTTATTAAATTGTATTTATGTTGTTTTATAGTATGCTTTATTAAATTGTATTTATGTTGCTTTATCCTATGCTTTATTAAATTGTATTGATGTTGATTTAACCTATGCTTTATTAAATTGTATTTATGTTGTTTTATCCTATGCTTTATTAAAATGTATTTATGTTGTTTTATCCTATGCTTTATTAAATTGTATTTATGTTGTTTTATCCTATGCTTTATTAAACTGTATTTATGTTGTTTAATCATATGCTTTATTAAATTGTATTTATGTTGTTTAATCCTATGCTTTATTAAATTGTGTTTATGTTGTTTTATCCTATGCTTTATTAAATTGTATTTATGTTGTTTTAGCCTATGCTTTATTAAATTGTATTTATGTTGTTTTAGCCTATGCTTTATTAAATTGTATTTATGTTGTTTTATCCTATGCTTTATTAAATTGTATTTATGTTGTTTTATCCTATGCTTTATTAAATTGTATTTATGTTGTTTTATCCTATGCTTTATTAAATTGTATTTATGTTGTTTTAACCTATGCTTTATTAAATTGTATTTATGTTGTTTTATCCTATGCTTTATTAAATTGTATTTATGTTTTTTTAACCTATGCTTTATTAAATTGTATTTATGTTGTTTTATCCTATGCTTTATTAAATTGTATTTATGTGGTTTTATCCTATGCTTTATTAAATTGTATTTATGTTGTTTTATCCTATGCTTTATTAAATTGTATTGATGTTGTTTTAACCTATGCTTTATTAAATTGTATTTATGTTGTTTTATCCTATGCTTTATTAAATTGTATTTATGTTGTTTTAGCCTATGCTTTATTAAATTGTATTTATGTTGTTTTAGCCTATGCTTTATTAAATTGTATTTATGTTGTTTTATAGTATGATTTATTAAATTGTATTTATGTTGCTTTATACTATGCTTTATTAAATTGTATTTATGTTGTTTTATCCTATGCTTTATTAAATTGTATTTATGTTGTTTCGTCCTATGCTTTATTAAATTGTATTTATGTTGTTTTAACCCATGCTTTATTAAATTGTATTTATGTTGTTTTATCCTATGCTTTATTAAATTGTATTTATGTTGTTTTATCCTATGCTTTATTAAATTGTATTTATGTTGTTTTGTCCTATGCTTTATTAAATTGTATTTATGTTGTTTTATCCTATGCTTTATTAAATTGTATTTATGTTGTTTTATCGTATGCTTTATTAAAATGTATTTATGTTGTTTTATCCTATGCTTTATTAAATTGTATTTATGTTGTTTTATCCTATGCTTTATTAAATTGTATTTATGTTGTTTTATCCTATGCTTTATTAAATTGTGTTTATGTTGTTTTATCCTATTCTTTATTAAATTGTATTTATGTTGTTTTATCCTATGCTTTATTAAATTGTATTTATGTTGTTTTATCCTATGCTTTATTAAATTGTATTTATGCTGTTTTGTCCTATGCTTTAATAAATTGTATTTATGTTGTTTTAACCCATGCTTCAATAAATTGTATTTATGTTGTTTTATCTTATGCTTTATTAAATTGTATTTATGTTGTTTTTTCCTATGCTTTATTAAATTGTATTTATGTTGTTTTAACCTATGCTTTATTAAATTGCATTTATCTTGTTTTATCTTATGCTTTATTAAATTGTATTATGTTGTTTTATCGTATGCTTTATTAAATTGTATTTATGTGGTTTTATCCTATGCTTTATTAAATTGTATTTATGTTGTTTTATCCTATGCTTTATTAAATTGTATTTATGTTGTTTTATCCTATGCTTTATTAAATTGTGTTTATGTTGTTTTATCCTATGCTTTATTAAATTGTATTAATGTTGTTTTAACACATGCTTTATTAAATTGTATTTATGTGGTTTTATGCTGTGCTTTATTAAATTGTATTTATGTTGTTTTATCCTATGCTTTATTAAATTGTATTTATGTTGTTTTATCCTATGCTTTATTAAATTGTATTTATGTTGTTTTAACCCATGCTTTATTAAATTGTATTTATGTGGTTTTATCCTGTGCTTTATTAAATTGTATTTATGTTGTTTTATCCTATGCTTTATTAAATTGTATTTATGTTGTTTTATCCTATGCTTTATTAAATTGTATTTATTTTGTTTTATCCTATGCTTTAATAAATTGTATTTATGTTGTTTTGTCCTATGCTTTATTAAATTGTATTTATGTTATTTTAACCCATGCTTTATTAAATTGTATTTATGTTGTTTTATCCTATGCTTTATTAAATTGTACTTATGTTGTTTTATCCTATGCTTTATTAAATTGTATTTATGTTGTTTTATCCTATGCTTTATTAAATTGTATTTATGTTGTTTTATCCTATGCTATATTAAAATGTATTTATGTTGTTTTATCCTATGCTTTATTAAATTGTATTTATGTTGTTTTATCCTATGCTTTATTAAACTGTATTTATGTTGTTTAATCATATGCTTTATTAAATTGTATTTATGTTGTTTAATCCTATGCTTTATTAAATTGTGTTTATGTTGTTTTATCTTATGCTTTATTAAATTGTATTTATGTTGTTTTAGCCTATGCTTTATTAAATTGTATTTATGTTGTTTTATAGTATGCTTTATTAAATTGTATTTATGTTGCTTTATCCTTTGCTTTATTAAATTGTATTGATGTTGATTTAACCTATGCTTTATTAAATTGTATTTATGTTGTTTTAGCCTATGCTTTATTAAATTGTATTTATGTTGTTTTAGCCTATGCTTTATTAAATTGTATTTATGTTGTTTTAGCCTATGCTTTATTAAATTGTATTTATGTTGTTTTATAGTATGCTTTATTAAATTGTATTTATGTTGCTTTATCCTATGCTTTATTAAATTGTATTTATGTTGTTTTATCCTATGCTTTATTAAATTGTATTTATGTTGTTTCGTCCTATGCTTTATTAAATTGTATTTATGTTGTTTTAACCCATGCTTTATTAAATTGTATTTATGTTGTTTTATCCTATGCTTTATTAAATTGTATTTATGTTGTTTTATCCTATGCTTTATTAAATTGTATTTATGTTGTTTTGTCCTATGCTTTATTAAATTGTATTTATGTTGTTTTAACCCATGCTTTATTAAATTGTATTTATGTTGTTTTATCCTATGCTTTATTAAATTGTATTTATGTTGTTTTATCCTATGCTTTATTAAATTGTATTTATGTTGTTTTATCCTATGCTTTATTAAATTGTATTTATGTGGTTTTATCCTATGCTTTATTAAATTGTATTTATGTTGTTTTATCCTATGCTTTATTAAATTGTATTTATGTGGTTTTATCCTATGCTTTATTAAATTGTATTTATGTGGTTTTATCCTATGCTTTATTAAATTGTATTTATGTTGTTTTATCCTATGCGTTATTAAATTGTATTTATGTTGTTTTATCCTATGCTTTATTAAAATGTATTTATGTTGTTTTAACCCATGCTTTATTATATCGTGTTTATGTTGTTTTATCCTATGCTTTATTAAATTGTATTTATGTTGTTTTAACCTATGTTTTATTAAATTGTATTTATGTGGTTTCATCCTATGCTTTATTAAATTGTATTTATGTTGTTTTATCCTATGCTTTATTAAATTGTATTTATGTTGTTTTGTCCTATGCTTTATTAAATTGTATTTATGTTGTTTTAACCCATGCTTTATTAAATTGTATTTATGTTGTTTTATCCTATGCTTTATTAAATTGTATTTATGTTGTTTTATCCTATGCTTTATTAAATTGTATTTATGTTGTTTTATCCTATGCTTTATTAAATTGTATTTATGTGGTTTTATCCTATGCTTTATTAAATTGTATTGATGTTGTTTTATCCTATGCTTTATTAAATTGTATTTATGTGGTTTTATCCTATGCTTTATTAAATTGTATTTATGTGGTTTTATCCTATGCTTTATTAAATTGTATTTATGTTGTTTTATCCTATGCGTTATTAAATTGTATTTATGTTGTTTTATCCTATGCTTTATTAAAATGTATTTATGTTGTTTTAACCCATGCTTTATTATATCGTGTTTATGTTGTTTTATCCTATGCTTTATTAAATTGTATTTATGTTGTTTTAACCTATGTTTTATTAAATTGTATTTATGTGGTTTCATCCTATGCTTTATTAAATTGTATTTATGTTGTTTTATCCTATGCTTTATTAAATTGTATTCATGTTGTTTTATCGTATGCTTTATTAAATTGTGTTTATGTTGTTTCATCCTATGCTTTATTAAATTGTATTTATGTTGTTTTATCCTATGCTTTATTAAATTGTATTTATGTTGTTTTATCCTATGCTTTATTAAATTGTATTTATGTTTTTTTAACCTATTCTTTATTAAATTGTATTTATGTTGTTTTATCCTATGCTTTATTAAATTGTATTTATGTGGTTTTATCCTATGCTTTATTAAATTGTATTTATGTTGTTTTATCCTATGCTTTATTAAATTGTATTGATGTTGTTTTAACCTATGCTTTATTAAATTGTATTTATGTTGTTTTATCCTATGCTTTATTAAATTGTATTTATGTTGTTTTAGCCTATGCTTTATTAAATTGTATTTATGTTGTTTTAGCCTATGCTTTATTAAATTGTATTTATGTTGTTTTATAGTATGCTTTATTAAATTGTATTTATGTTGCTTTATCCTATGCTTTATTAAATTGTATTTATGTTGTTTTATCCTATGCTTTATTAAATTGTATTTATGTTGTTTCGTCCTATGCTTTATTAAATTGTATTTATGTTGTTTTAACCCATGCTTTATTAAATTGTATTTATGTTGTTTTATCCTATGCTTTATTAAATTGTATTTATGTTGTTTTATCCTATGCTTTATTAAATTGTATTTATGTTGTTTTGTCCTATGATTTATTAAATTGTATTTATGTTGTTTTATCCTATGCTTTATTAAATTGTATTTATGTTGTTTTATCGTATGCTTTATTAAAATGTATTTATGTTGTTTTATCCTAGGCTTTATTAAATTGTATTTATGTTGTTTTATCCTATGCTTTATTAAATTGTATTTATGTTGTTTTATCCTATGCTTTATTAAATTGTATTTATGCTGTTTTGTCCTATGCTTTAATAAATTGTATTTATGTTGTTTTAACCCATGCTTCATTAAATTGTATTTATGTTGTTTTATCTTATGCTTTATTCAATTGTATTTATGTTGTTTTTTCCTATGCTTTACTAAATTGTATTTATGTTGTTTTAACCTATGCTTTATTAAATTGCATTTATGTTGTTTTATCTTATGCTTTATTAAATTGTATTATGTTGTTTTATCGTATGCTTTATTAAATTGTATTTATGTGGTTTTATCCTATGCTTTATTAAATTGTATTTATGTTGTTTTATCCTATGCTTTATTAAATTGTATTTATGTTGTTTTATCCTATGCTTTATTAAATTGTGTTTATGTTGTTTTATCCTATGCTTTATTAAATTGTATTAATGTTGTTTTAACACATGCTTTATTAAATTGTATTTATGTGGTTTTATCCTGTGCTTTATTAAATTGTATTTATGTTGTTTTATCCTATGCTTTATTAATTTGTATTTATGTTGTTTTATCCTATGCTTTATTAAATTGCATTTATGTTGTTTTAACCCATGCTTTATTAAATTGTATTTATGTGGTTTTATCCTGTGCTTTATTAAATTGTATTTATGTTGTTTTATCCTATGCTTTATTAAATTGTATTTATGTTGTTTTATCCTATGCTTTATTATATTGTATTTATGTTGTTTAATCCTATGCTTTATTAAATTGTGTTTATGTTGTTTTATCCTATGCTTTATTAAATTGTATTTATGTTGTTTTAACCTATGCTTTATTAAATTGTATTTATGTTGTTTTATCCTATGCTTTATTAAATTGTATTTATGTTTTTTTAACCTATGCTTTATTAAATTGTATTTATGTTGTTTTATCCTATGCTTTATTAAATTGTATTTATGTGGTTTTATCCTATGCTTTATTAAATTGTATTTATGTTGTTTTATCCTATGCTTTATTAAATTGTATTGATGTTGTTTTAACCTATGCTTTATTAAATTGTATTTATGTTGTTTTATCCTATGCTTTATTAAATTGTATTTATGTTGTTTTAGCCTATGCTTTATTAAATTGTATTTATGTTGTTTTAGCCTATGCTTTATTAAATTGTATTTATGTTGTTTTATAGTATGATTTATTAAATTGTATTTATGTTGCTTTATACTATGCTTTATTAAATTGTATTTATGTTGTTTTATCCTATGCTTTATTAAATTGTATTTATGTTGTTTCGTCCTATGCTTTATTAAATTGTATTTATGTTGTTTTAACCCATGCTTTATTAAATTGTATTTATGTTGTTTTATCCTATGCTTTATTAAATTGTATTTATGTTGTTTTATCCTATGCTTTATTAAATTGTATTTATGTTGTTTTGTCCTATGCTTTATTAAATTGTATTTATGTTGTTTTATCCTATGCTTTATTAAATTGTATTTATGTTGTTTTATCGTATGCTTTATTAAAATGTATTTATGTTGTTTTATCCTATGCTTTATTAAATTGTATTTATGTTGTTTTATCCTATGCTTTATTAAATTGTATTTATGTTGTTTTATCCTATGCTTTATTAAATTGTGTTTATGTTGTTTTATCCTATTCTTTATTAAATTGTATTTATGTTGTTTTATCCTATGCTTTATTAAATTGTATTTATGTTGTTTTATCCTATGCTTTATTAAATTGTGTTTATGTTGTTTTATCCTATGCTTTATTAAATTGTATTAATGTTGTTTTAACACATGCTTTATTAAATTGTATTTATGTGGTTTTATCCTGTGCTTTATTAAATTGTATTTATGTTGTTTTATCCTATGCTTTATTAAATTGTATTTATGTTGTTTTATCCTATGCTTTATTAAATTGTATTTATGTTGTTTTAACCCATGCTTTATTAAATTGTATTTATGTGGTTTTATCCTGTGCTTTATTAAATTGTATTTATGTTGTTTTATCCTATGCTTTATTAAATTGTATTTATGTTGTTTTATCCTATGCTTTATTAAATTGTATTTATTTTGTTTTATCCTATGCTTTAATAAATTGTATTTATGTTGTTTTGTCCTATGCTTTATTAAATTGTATTTATGTTATTTTAACCCATGCTTTATTAAATTGTATTTATGTTGTTTTATCCTATGCTTTATTAAATTGTACTTATGTTGTTTTATCCTATGCTTTATTAAATTGTATTTATGTTGTTTTATCCTATGCTTTATTAAATTGTATTTATGTTGTTTTATCCTATGCTATATTAAAATGTATTTATGTTGTTTTATCCTATGCTTTATTAAATTGTATTTATGTTGTTTTATCCTATGCTTTATTAAACTGTATTTATGTTGTTTAATCATATGCTTTATTAAATTGTATTTATGTTGTTTAATCCTATGCTTTATTAAATTGTGTTTATGTTGTTTTATCTTATGCTTTATTAAATTGTATTTATGTTGTTTTAGCCTATGCTTTATTAAATTGTATTTATGTTGTTTTATAGTATGCTTTATTAAATTGTATTTATGTTGCTTTATCCTATGCTTTATTAAATTGTATTGATGTTGATTTAACCTATGCTTTATTAAATTGTATTTATGTTGTTTTATCCTATGCTTTATTAAATTGTATTTATGTTGTTTTAGCCTATGCTTTATTAAATTGTATTTATGTTGTTTTAGCCTATGCTTTATTAAATTGTATTTATGTTGTTTTATAGTATGCTTTATTAAATTGTATTTATGTTGCTTTATCCTATGCTTTATTAAATTGTATTTATGTTGTTTTATCCTATGCTTTATTAAATTGTATTTATGTTGTTTCGTCCTATGCTTTATTAAATTGTATTTATGTTGTTTTAACCCATGCTTTATTAAATTGTATTTATGTTGTTTTATCCTATGCTTTATTAAATTGTATTTATGTTGTTTTATCCTATGCTTTATTAAATTGTATTTATGTTGTTTTGTCCTATGCTTTATTAAATTGTATTTATGTTGTTTTAACCCATGCTTTATTAAATTGTATTTATGTTGTTTTATCCTATGCTTTATTAAATTGTATTTATGTTGTTTTATCCTATGCTTTATTAAATTGTATTTATGTTGTTTTATCCTATGCTTTATTAAATTGTATTTATGTGGTTTTATCCTATGCTTTATTAAATTGTATTTATGTTGTTTTATCCTATGCTTTATTAAATTGTATTTATGTGGTTTTATCCTATGCTTTATTAAATTGTATTTATGTGGTTTTATCCTATGCTTTATTAAATTGTATTTATGTTGTTTTATCCTATGCGTTATTAAATTGTATTTATGTTGTTTTATCCTATGCTTTATTAAAATATATTTATGTTGTTTTAACCCATGCTTTATTATATCGTGTTTATGTTGTTTTATCCTATGCTTTATTAAATTGTATTTATGTTGTTTTAACCTATGTTTTATTAAATTGTATTTATGTGGTTTCATCCTATGCTTTATTAAATTGTATTTATGTTGTTTTATCCTATGCTTTATTAAATTGTATTTATGTTGTTTTGTCCTATGCTTTATTAAATTGTATTTATGTTGTTTTAACCCATGCTTTATTAAATTGTATTTATGTTGTTTTATCCTATGCTTTATTAAATTGTATTTATGTTGTTTTATCCTATGCTTTATTAAATTGTATTTATGTTGTTTTATCCTATGCTTTATTAAATTGTATTTATGTGGTTTTATCCTATGCTTTATTAAATTGAATTTATGTTGTTTTATCCTATGCTTTATTAAATTGTATTTATGTGGTTTTATCCTATGCTTTATTAAATTGTATTTATGTGGTTTTATCCTATGCTTTATTAAATTGTATTTATGTTGTTTTATCCTATGCGTTATTAAATTGTATTTATGTTGTTTTATCCTATGCTTTATTAAAATGTATTTATGTTGTTTTAACCCATGCTTTATTATATCGTGTTTATGTTGTTTTATCCTATGCTTTATTAAATTGTATTTATGTTGTTTTAACCTATGTTTTATTAAATTGTATTTATGTGGTTTCATCCTATGCTTTATTAAATTGTATTTATGTTGTTTTATCCTATGCTTTATTAAATTGTATTCATGTTGTTTTATCGTATGCTTTATTAAATTGTGTTTATGTTGTTTCATCCTATGCTTTATTAAATTGTATTTATGTTGTTTTATCCTATGCTTTATTAAATTGTATTTATGTTGTTTTATCCTATGCTTTATTAAATTGTATTTATGTTTTTTTAACCTATGCTTTATTAAATTGTATTTATGTTGTTTTATCCTATGCTTTATTAAATTGTATTTATGTGGTTTTATCCTATGCTTTATTAAATTGTATTTATGTTGTTTTATCCTATGCTTTATTAAATTGTATTGATGTTGTTTTAACCTATGCTTTATTAAATTGTATTTATGTTGTTTTATCCTATGCTTTATTAAATTGTATTTATGTTGTTTTAGCCTATGCTTTATTAAATTGTATTTATGTTGTTTTAGCCTATGCTTTATTAAATTGTATTTATGTTGTTTTATAGTATGCTTTATTAAATTGTATTTATGTTGCTTTATCCTATGCTTTATTAAATTGTATTTATGTTGTTTTATCCTATGCTTTATTAAATTGTATTTATGTTGTTTCGTCCTATGCTTTATTAAATTGTATTTATGTTGTTTTAACCCATGCTTTATTAAATTGTATTTATGTTGTTTTATCCTATGCTTTATTAAATTGTATTTATGTTGTTTTATCCTATGCTTTATTAAATTGTATTTATGTTGTTTTGTCCTATGATTTATTAAATTGTATTTATGTTGTTTTATCCTATGCTTTATTAAATTGTATTTATGTTGTTTTATCGTATGCTTTATTAAAATGTATTTATGTTGTTTTATCCTAGGCTTTATTAAATTGTATTTATGTTGTTTTATCCTATGCTTTATTAAATTGTATTTATGTTGTTTTATCCTATGCTTTATTAAATTGTATTTATGCTGTTTTGTCCTATGCTTTAATAAATTGTATTTATGTTGTTTTAACCCATGCTTCATTAAATTGTATTTATGTTGTTTTATCTTATGCTTTATTAAATTGTATTTATGTTGTTTTTTCCTATGCTTTATTAAATTGTATTTATGTTGTTTTAACCTATGCTTTATTAAATTGCATTTATGTTGTTTTATCTTATGCTTTATTAAATTGTATTATGTTGTTTTATCGTATGCTTTATTAAATTGTATTTATGTGGTTTTATCCTATGCTTTATTAAATTGTATTTATGTTGTTTTATCCTATGCTTTATTAAATTGTATTTATGTTGTTTTATCCTATGCTTTATTAAATTGTGTTTATGTTGTTTTATCCTATGCTTTATTAAATTGTATTAATGTTGTTTTAACACATGCTTTATTAAATTGTATTTATGTGGTTTTATCCTGTGCTTTATTAAATTGTATTTATGTTGTTTTATCCTATGCTTTATTAAATTGTATTTATGTTGTTTTATCCTATGCTTTATTAAATTGCATTTATGTTGTTTTAACCCATGCTTTATTAAATTGTATTTATGTGGTTTTATCCTGTGCTTTATTAAATTGTATTTATGTTGTTTTATCCTATGCTTTATTAAATTGTATTTATGTTGTTTTATCCTATGCTTTATTAAATTGTATTTATGTTGTTTTATCCTATGCTTTATTAAATTGTATTTATGTTGTTTTATCCTATGCTTTATTAAATTGTATTTATGTTGTTTTATCCTATGCTTTATTAAATTGTATTTATGTGGTTTTATCCTATGCTTTATTAAATTGTATTGATGTTGTTTTATCCTATGCTTTATTAAATTGTATTTATGTGGTTTTATCCTATGCTTTATTAAATTGTATTTATGTGGTTTTATCCTATGCTTTATTAAATTGTATTTATGTTGTTTTATCCTATGCGTTATTAAATTGTATTCATGTTGTTTTATCGTATGCTTTATTAAATTGTGTTTATGTTGTTTCATCCTATGCTTTATTAAATTGTATTTATGTTGTTTTATCCTATGCTTTATTAAATTGTATTTATGTTGTTTTATCCTATGCTTTATTAAATTGTATTTATGTTTTTTTAACCTATGCTTTATTAAATTGTATTTATGTTGTTTTATCCTATGCTTTATTAAATTGTATTTATGTGGTTTTATCCTATGCTTTATTAAATTGTATTTATGTTGTTTTATCCTATGCTTTATTAAATTGTATTGATGTTGTTTTAACCTATGCTTTATTAAATTGTATTTATGTTGTTTTATCCTATGCTTTATTAAATTGTATTTATGTTGTTTTAGCCTATGCTTTATTAAATTGTATTTATGTTGTTTTAGCCTATGCTTTATTAAATTGTATTTATGTTGTTTTATAGTATGCTTTATTAAATTGTATTTATGTTGCTTTATCCTATGCTTTATTAAATTGTATTTATGTTGTTTTATCCTATGCTTTATTAAATTGTATTTATGTTGTTTCGTCCTATGCTTTATTAAATTGTATTTATGTTGTTTTAACCCATGCTTTATTAAATTGTATTTATGTTGTTTTATCCTATGCTTTATTAAATTGTATTTATGTTGTTTTATCCTATGCTTAATTAAATTGTATTTATGTTGTTTTGTCCTATGATTTATTAAATTGTATTTATGTTGTTTTATCCTATGCTTTATTAAATTGTATTTATGTTGTTTTATCGTATGCTTTATTAAAATGTATTTATGTTGTTTTATCCTAGGCTTTATTAAATTGTATTTATGTTGTTTTATCCTATGCTTTATTAAATTGTATTTATGTTGTTTTATCCTATGCTTTATTAAATTGTATTTATGCTGTTTTGTCCTATGCTTTAATAAATTGTATTTATGTTGTTTTAACCCATGCTTCATTAAATTGTATTTATGTTGTTTTATCTTATGCTTTATTAAATTGTATTTATGTTGTTTTTTCCTATGCTTTATTAAATTGTATTTATGTTGTTTTAACCTATGCTTTATTAAATTGCATTTATGTTGTTTTATCTTATGCTTTATTAAATTGTATTATGTTGTTTTATCGTATGCTTTATTAAATTGTATTTATGTGGTTTTATCCTATGCTTTATTAAATTGTATTTATGTTGTTTTATCCTATGCTTTATTAAATTGTATTTATGTTGTTTTATCCTATGCTTTATTAAATTGTGTTTATGTTGTTTTATCCTATGCTTTATTAAATTGTATTAATGTTGTTTTAACACATGCTTTATTAAATTGTATTTATGTGGTTTTATCCTGTGCTTTATTAAATTGTATTTATGTTGTTTTATCCTATGCTTTATTAATTTGTATTTATGTTGTTTTATCCTATGCTTTATTAAATTGCATTTATGTTGTTTTAACCCATGCTTTATTAAATTGTATTTATGTGGTTTTATCCTGTGCTTTATTAAATTGTATTTATGTTGTTTTATCCTATGCTTTATTAAATTGTATTTATGTTGTTTTATCCTATGCTTTATTAAATTGTATTTATGTTGTTTAATCCTATGCTTTATTAAATTGTGTTTATGTTGTTTTATCCTATGCTTTATTAAATTGTATTTATGTTGTTTTAACCTATGCTTTATTAAATTGTATTTATGTTGTTTTATCCTATGCTTTATTAAATTGTATTTATGTTTTTTTAACCTATGCTTTATTAAATTGTATTTATGTTGTTTTATCCTATGCTTTATTAAATTGTATTTATGTGGTTTTATCCTATGCTTTATTAAATTGTATTTATGTTGTTTTATCCTATGCTTTATTAAATTGTATTGATGTTGTTTTAACCTATGCTTTATTAAATTGTATTTATGTTGTTTTATCCTATGCTTTATTAAATTGTATTTATGTTGTTTTAGCCTATGCTTTATTAAATTGTATTTATGTTGTTTTAGCCTATGCTTTATTAAATTGTATTTATGTTGTTTTATAGTATGATTTATTAAATTGTATTTATGTTGCTTTATACTATGCTTTATTAAATTGTATTTATGTTGTTTTATCCTATGCTTTATTAAATTGTATTTATGTTGTTTCGTCCTATGCTTTATTAAATTGTATTTATGTTGTTTTAACCCATGCTTTATTAAATTGTATTTATGTTGTTTTATCCTATGCTTTATTAAATTGTATTTATGTTGTTTTATCCTATGCTTTATTAAATTGTATTTATGTTGTTTTGTCCTATGCTTTATTAAATTGTATTTATGTTGTTTTATCCTATGCTTTATTAAATTGTATTTATGTTGTTTTATCGTATGCTTTATTAAAATGTATTTATGTTGTTTTATCCTATGCTTTATTAAATTGTATTTATGTTGTTTTATCCTATGCTTTATTAAATTGTATTTATGTTGTTTTATCCTATGCTTTATTAAATTGTGTTTATGTTGTTTTATCCTATTCTTTATTAAATTGTATTTATGTTGTTTTATCCTATGCTTTATTAAATTGTATTTATGTTGTTTTATCCTATGCTTTATTAAATTGTGTTTATGTTGTTTTATCCTATGCTTTATTAAATTGTATTAATGTTGTTTTAACACATGCTTTATTAAATTGTATTTATGTGGTTTTATCCTGTGCTTTATTAAATTGTATTTATGTTGTTTTATCCTATGCTTTATTAAATTGTATTTATGTTGTTTTATCCTATGCTTTATTAAATTGTATTTATGTTGTTTTAACCCATGCTTTATTAAATTGTATTTATGTGGTTTTATCCTGTGCTTTATTAAATTGTATTTATGTTGTTTTATCCTATGCTTTATTAAATTGTATTTATGTTGTTTTATCCTATGCTTTATTAAATTGTATTTATTTTGTTTTATCCTATGCTTTAATAAATTGTATTTATGTTGTTTTGTCCTATGCTTTATTAAATTGTATTTATGTTATTTTAACCCATGCTTTATTAAATTGTATTTATGTTGTTTTATCCTATGCTTTATTAAATTGTACTTATGTTGTTTTATCCTATGCTTTATTAAATTGTATTTATGTTGTTTTATCCTATGCTTTATTAAATTGTATTTATGTTGTTTTATCCTATGCTATATTAAAATGTATTTATGTTGTTTTATCCTATGCTTTATTAAATTGTATTTATGTTGTTTTATCCTATGCTTTATTAAACTGTATTTATGTTGTTTTAACCCATGCTTTATTATATCGTGTTTATGTTGTTTTATCCTATGCTTTATTAAATTGTATTTATGTTGTTTTAACCTATGTTTTATTAAATTGTATTTATGTGGTTTCATCCTATGCTTTATTAAATTGTATTTATGTTGTTTTATCCTATGCTTTATTAAATTGTATTTATGTTGTTTTGTCCTATGCTTTATTAAATTGTATTTATGTTGTTTTAACCCATGCTTTATTAAATTGTATTTATGTTGTTTTATCCTATGCTTTATTAAATTGTATTTATGTTGTTTTATCCTATGCTTTATTAAATTGTATTTATGTTGTTTTATCCTATGCTTTATTAAATTGTATTTATGTGGTTTTATCCTATGCTTTATTAAATTGTATTTATGTTGTTTTATCCTATGCTTTATTAAATTGTATTTATGTGGTTTTATCCTATGCTTTATTAAATTGTATTTATGTGGTTTTATCCTATGCTTTATTAAATTGTATTTATGTTGTTTTATCCTATGCGTTATTAAATTGTATTTATGTTGTTTTATCCTATGCTTTATTAAAATGTATTTATGTTGTTTTAACCCATGCTTTATTATATCGTGTTTATGTTGTTTTATCCTATGCTTTATTAAATTGTATTTATGTTGTTTTAACCTATGTTTTATTAAATTGTATTTATGTGGTTTCATCCTATGCTTTATTAAATTGTATTTATGTTGTTTTATCCTATGCTTTATTAAATTGTATTCATGTTGTTTTATCGTATGCTTTATTAAATTGTGTTTATGTTGTTTCATCCTATGCTTTATTAAATTGTATTTATGTTGTTTTATCCTATGCTTTATTAAATTGTATTTATGTTGTTTTATCCTATGCTTTATTAAATTGTATTTATGTTTTTTTAACCTATGCTTTATTAAATTGTATTTATGTTGTTTTATCCTATGCTTTATTAAATTGTATTTATGTGGTTTTATCCTATGCTTTATTAAATTGTATTTATGTTGTTTTATCCTATGCTTTATTAAATTGTATTGATGTTGTTTTAACCTATGCTTTATTAAATTGTATTTATGTTGTTTTATCCTATGCTTTATTAAATTGTATTTATGTTGTTTTAGCCTATGCTTTATTAAATTGTATTTATGTTGTTTTAGCCTATGCTTTATTAAATTGTATTTATGTTGTTTTATAGTATGCTTTATTAAATTGTATTTATGTTGCTTTATCCTATGCTTTATTAAATTGTATTTATGTTGTTTTATCCTATGCTTTATTAAATTGTATTTATGTTGTTTCGTCCTATGCTTTATTAAATTGTATTTATGTTGTTTTAACTCATGCTTTATTAAATTGTATTTATGTTGTTTTATCCTATGCTTTATTAAATTGTATTTATGTTGTTTTATCCTATGCTTTATTAAATTGTATTTATGTTGTTTTGTCCTATGATTTATTAAATTGTATTTATGTTGTTTTATCCTATGCTTTATTAAATTGTATTTATGTTGTTTTATCGTATGCTTTATTAAAATGTATTTATGTTGTTTTATCCTAGGCTTTATTAAATTGTATTTATGTTGTTTTATCCTATGCTTTATTAAATTGTATTTATGTTGTTTTATCCTATGCTTTATTAAATTGTATTTATGCTGTTTTGTCCTATGCTTTAATAAATTGTATTTATGTTGTTTTAACCCATGCTTCATTAAATTGTATTTATGTTGTTTTATCTTATGCTTTATTAAATTGTATTTATGTTGTTTTTTCCTATGCTTTATTAAATTGTATTTATGTTGTTTTAACCTATGCTTTATTAAATTGCATTTATGTTGTTTTATCTTATGCTTTATTAAATTGTATTATGTTGTTTTATCGTATGCTTTATTAAATTGTATTTATGTGGTTTTATCCTATGCTTTATTAAATTGTATTTATGTTGTTTTATCCTATGCTTTATTAAATTGTATTTATGTTGTTTTATCCTATGCTTTATTAAATTGTGTTTATGTTGTTTTATCCTATGCTTTATTAAATTGTATTAATGTTGTTTTAACACATGCTTTATTAAATTGTATTTATGTGGTTTTATCCTGTGCTTTATTAAATTGTATTTATGTTGTTTTATCCTATGCTTTATTAAATTGTATTTATGTTGTTTTATCCTATGCTTTATTAAATTGCATTTATGTTGTTTTAACCCATGCTTTATTAAATTGTATTTATGTGGTTTTATCCTGTGCTTTATTAAATTGTATTTATGTTGTTTTATCCTATGCTTTATTAAATTGTATTTATGTTGTTTTATCCTATGCTTTATTAAATTGTATTTATTTTGTTTTATCCTATGCTTTAATAAATTATATTTATGTTGTTTTGTCCTATGCTTTATTAAATTGTATTTATGTTATTTTAACCCATGCTTTATTAAATTGTATTTATGTTGTTTTATCCTATGCTTTATTAAATTGTACTTATGTTGTTTTATCCTATGCTTTATTAAATTGTATTTATGTTGTTTTATCCTATGCTTTATTAAATTGTATTTATGTTGTTTTATCCTATGCTTTATTAAAATGTATTTATGTTGTTTTATCCTATGCTTTATTAAATTGTATTTATGTTGTTTTATCCTATGCTTTATTAAACTGTATTTATGTTGT
Source organism: Phyllobates terribilis (assembly GCF_046119375.1). Lineage (NCBI taxonomy): Eukaryota > Metazoa > Chordata > Amphibia > Anura > Dendrobatidae > Phyllobates > Phyllobates terribilis. Next base: position 820,871,237 of record NW_027362763.1, read on the forward strand.
TTAATCATATGCTTTATTAAATTGTATTTATGTTGTTTAATCCTATGCTTTATTAAATTGTGTTTATGTTGTTTTATCCTATGCTTTATTAAATTGTATTTATGTTGTTTTAGCCTACGCTTTATTAAATTGTATTTATGTTGTTTTATCCTATGCTTTATGAAATTGTATTTATGTTGTTTTATCCTATGCTTTATTAAATTGTATTTATGTTGCTTTATCCTATGCTTTATTAAATTGTATTTATGTTGTTTTATCGTATGCTTTATTAAATTGTATTTCTGTTGTTTTATCGTATGCTTTATTAAATTGTATTATGTTGTTTTATTGTATGCTTTATTAAATTGTATTTATGTTGTTTTATCCTATGCTTTATTAAATTGTGTTTATGTTGTTTTATACTATGCTTTATTAAATTGTATTTATGTTGTTTTAACCCATGCTTTATTAAATTGTATTTATGTTGTTTTATCCTATGCTTTATTAAATTGTATTTATGTTGTTTTATCCTATGCTTTATTAAATTGTATTTATGTTGTTTTGTCCTATGCTTTATTAAATTGTATTTATGTTGTTTTAACCCATGCTTTATTAAATTGTATTTATGTTGTTTTATCCTATGCTTTATTAAATTGTATTTATGTTGTTTTATCCTATGCTTTATTAAATTGTATTTATGTTGTTTTATCCTATGATTTATTAAATTGTATTTATGTGGTTTTATCCTATGCTTTATTAAATTGTATTTATGTTGTTTTATCCTATGCTTTATTAAATTGTATTTATGTGGTTTTATCCTATGCTTTATTAAATTGTATTTATGTTGTTTTATCCTATGCGTTATTAAATTGTATTTATGTTGTTTTATCCTATGCTTTATTAAAATGTATTTATGTTGTTTTAACCCATGCTTTATTATATCGTGTTTATGTTGTTTTATCCTATGCTTTATTAAATTGTATTTATGTTGTTTTAACCTATGTTTTATTAAATTGTATTTATGTGGTTTCATCCTATGCTTTATTAAATTGTATTTATGTTGTTTTATCCTATGCTTTATTAAATTGTATTCATGTTGTTTTATCGTATGCTTTATTAAATTGTGTTTATGTTGTTTCATCCTATGCTTTATTAAATTGTATTTATGTTGTTTTATCCTATGCTTTATTAAATTGTATTTATGTTCTTTTATCCTATGCTTTATTAAATTGTATTTATGTTGTTTTATCCTATGCTTTATTAAATTGTATTTATGTTGTTTTATCCTATGCTTTATTAAATTGTATTATGTTGTTTTATCGTATGCTTTATTAAATTGTATTTATGTTGTTTTATTCTATGCTTTATTAAATTGTGTTTATGTTGTTTTATCCTATGCTTTATTAAATTGTACTAATGTTGTTTTAACCCATGCTTTATTAAATTGTATTTATGTGGTTTTATCCTATTCTTTATTAAATTGTATTTATGTTGTTTTATCCTATGCTTTATTAAATTGTATTTATGTTGTTTTATTGTATGCTTTATTAAACTGCATTTATGTTGTTTTATCCTATGCTTTATTAAATTGTATTTATGTTGTTTTATCCTATGCTTTATTAAATTGTATTTATGTGGTTTTATCCTATGCTTTATTAAATTGTATTTATGTTGTTTTATCCTATGCTTTATTAAATTGTATTTATGTTGTTTTGTCCTATGCTTTATTAAATTGTATTTATGTTGTTTTAACCCATGCTTTATTAAATTGTATTTATGTTGTTTTATCCTATGCTTTATTAAATTGTATTTATGTTGTTTTATCCTATGCTTTATTAAATTGTATTTATGTTGTTTTATCCTATGCTTTATTAAATTGTATTTATGTGGTTTTATCCTATGCTTTATTAAATTGTATTTATGTTGTTTTATCCTATGCTTTATTAAATTGTATTTATGTGGTTTTATCCTATGCTTTATTAAATTGTATTTATGTGGTTTTATCCTATGCTTTATTAAATTGTATTTATGTTGTTTTATCCTATGCGTTATTAAATTGTATTTATGTTGTTTTATCCTATGCTTTATTAAAATGTATTTATGTTGTTTTAACCCATGCTTTATTATATCGTGTTTATGTTGTTTTATCCTATGCTTTATTAAATTGTATTTATGTTGTTTTAACCTATGTTTTATTAAATTGTATTTATGTGGTTTCATCCTATGCTTTATTAAATTGTATTTATGTTGTTTTATCCTATGCTTTATTAAATTGTATTTATGTTGTTTTGTCCTATGCTTTATTAAATTGTATTTATGTTGTTTTAACCCATGCTTTATTAAATTGTATTTATGTTGTTTTATCCTATGCTTTATTAAATTGTATTTATGTTGTTTTATCCTATGCTTTATTAAATTGTATTTATGTTGTTTTATCCTATGCTTTATTAAATTGTATTTATGTGGTTTTATCCTATGCTTTATTAAATTGTATTTATGTTGTTTTATCCTATGCTTTATTAAATTGTATTTATGTGGTTTTATCCTATGCTTTATTAAATTGTATTTATGTGGTTTTATCCTATGCTTTATTAAATTGTTTTTATGTTGTTTTATCCTATGCGTTATTAAATTGTATTTATGTTGTTTTATCCTATGCTTTATTAAAATGTATTTATGTTGTTTTAACCCATGCTTTATGATATCGTGTTTATGTTGTTTTATCCTATGCTTTATTAAATTGTATTTATGTTGTTTTAACCTATGTTTTATTAAATTGTATTTATGTGGTTTCATCCTATGCTTTATTAAATTGTATTTATGTTGTTTTATCCTATGCTTTATTAAATTGTATTCATGTTGTTTTATCGTATGCTTTATTAAATTGTGTTTATGTTGTTTCATCCTATGCTTTATTAAATTGTATTTATGTTGTTTTATCCTATGCTTTATTAAATTGTATTTATGTTGTTTTATCCTATGCTTTATTAAATTGTATTTATGTGGTTTTATCCTATGCTTTATTAAATTGTATTTATGTTGTTTTATCCTATGCTTTATTAAATTGTATTGATGTTGTTTTAACCTATGCTTTATTAAATTGTATTTATGTTGTTTTATCCTATGCTTTATTAAATTGTATTTATGTTGTTTTAGCCTATGCTTTATTAAATTGTATTTATGTTGTTTTAGCCTATGCTTTATTAAATTGTATTTATGTTGTTTTATAGTATGCTTTATTAAATTGTATTTATGTTGCTTTATCCTATGCTTTATTAAATTGTATTTATGTTGTTTTATCCTATGCTTTATTAAATTGTATTTATGTTGTTTCGTCCTATGCTTTATTAAATTGTATTTATGTTGTTTTAACCCATGCTTTATTAAATTGTATTTATGTTGTTTTATCCTATGCTTTATTAAATTGTATTTATGTTGTTTTATCCTATGCTTTATTAAATTGTATTTATGTTGTTTTGTCCTATGATTTATTAAATTGTATTTATGTTGTTTTATCCTATGCTTTATTAAATTGTATTTATGTTGTTTTATCGTATGCTTTATTAAAATGTATTTATGTTGTTTTATCCTAGGCTTTATTAAATTGTATTTATGTTGTTTTATCCTATGCTTTATTAAATTGTATTTATGTTGTTTTATCCTATGCTTTATTAAATTGTATTTATGCTGTTTTGTCCTATGCTTTAATAAATTGTATTTATGTTGTTTTAACCCATGCTTCATTAAATTGTATTTATGTTGTTTTATCTTATGCTTTATTAAATTGTATTTATGTTGTTTTTTCCTATGCTTTATTAAATTGTATTTATGTTGTTTTAACCTATGCTTTATTAAATTGCATTTATGTTGTTTTATCTTATGCTTTATTAAATTGTATTATGTTGTTTTATCGTATGCTTTATTAAATTGTATTTATGTGGTTTTATCCTATGCTTTATTAAATTGTATTTATGTTGTTTTATCCTATGCTTTATTAAATTGTATTTATGTTGTTTTATCCTATGCTTTATTAAATTGTGTTTATGTTGTTTTATCCTATGCTTTATTAAATTGTATTAATGTTGTTTTAACACATGCTTTATTAAATTGTATTTATGTGGTTTTATCCTGTGCTTTATTAAATTGTATTTATGTTGTTTTATCCTATGCTTTATTAAATTGTATTTATGTTGTTTTATCCTATGCTTTATTAAATTGCATTTATGTTGTTTTAACCCATGCTTTATTAAATTGTATTTATGTGGTTTTATCCTGTGCTTTATTAAATTGTATTTATGTTGTTTTATCCTATGCTTTATTAAATTGTATTTATGTTGTTTTATCCTATGCTTTATTAAATTGTATTTATTTTGTTTTATCCTATGCTTTAATAAATTATATTTATGTTGTTTTGTCCTATGCTTTATTAAATTGTATTTATGTTATTTTAACCCATGCTTTATTAAATTGTATTTATGTTGTTTTATCCTATGCTTTATTAAATTGTACTTATGTTGTTTTATCCTATGCTTTATTAAATTGTATTTATGTTGTTTTATCCTATGCTTTATTAAATTGTATTTATGTTGTTTTATCCTATGCTTTATTAAAATGTATTTATGTTGTTTTATCCTATGCTTTATTAAATTGTATTTATGTTGTTTTATCCTATGCTTTATTAAACTGTATTTATGTTGTTTAATCATATGCTTTATTAAATTGTATTTATGTTGTTTAATCCTATGCTTTATTAAATTGTGTTTATGTTGTTTTATCCTATGCTTTATTAAATTGTATTTATGTTGTTTTAGCCTACGCTTTATTAAATTGTATTTATGTTGTTTTATCCTATGCTTTATGAAATTGTATTTATGTTGTTTTATCCTATGCTTTATTAAATTGTATTTATGTTGCTTTATCCTATGCTTTATTAAATTGTATTTATGTTGTTTTATCGTATGCTTTATTAAATTGTATTTCTGTTGTTTTATCGTATGCTTTATTAAATTGTATTATGTTGTTTTATTGTATGCTTTATTAAATTGTATTTATGTTGTTTTATCCTATGCTTTATTAAATTGTGTTTATGTTGTTTTATACTATGCTTTATTAAATTGTATTTATGTTGTTTTAACCCATGCTTTATTAAATTGTATTTATGTTGTTTTATCCTATGCTTTATTAAATTGTATTTATGTTGTTTTATCCTATGCTTTATTAAATTGTATTTATGTTGTTTTGTCCTATGCTTTATTAAATTGTATTTATGTTGTTTTAACCCATGCTTTATTAAATTGTATTTATGTTGTTTTATCCTATGCTTTATTAAATTGTATTTATGTTGTTTTATCCTATGCTTTATTAAATTGTATTTATGTTGTTTTATCCTATGATTTATTAAATTGTATTTATGTGGTTTTATCCTATGCTTTATTAAATTGTATTTATGTTGTTTTATCCTATGCTTTATTAAATTGTATTTATGTGGTTTTATCCTATGCTTTATTAAATTGTATTTATGTTGTTTTATCCTATGCGTTATTAAATTGTATTTATGTTGTTTTATCCTATGCTTTATTAAAATGTATTTATGTTGTTTTAACCCATGCTTTATTATATCGTGTTTATGTTGTTTTATCCTATGCTTTATTAAATTGTATTTATGTTGTTTTAACCTATGTTTTATTAAATTGTATTTATGTGGTTTCATCCTATGCTTTATTAAATTGTATTTATGTTGTTTTATCCTATGCTTTATTAAATTGTATTCATGTTGTTTTATCGTATGCTTTATTAAATTGTGTTTATGTTGTTTCATCCTATGCTTTATTAAATTGTATTTATGTTGTTTTATCCTATGCTTTATTAAATTGTATTTATGTTCTTTTATCCTATGCTTTATTAAATTGTATTTATGTTGTTTTATCCTATGCTTTATTAAATTGTATTTATGTTGTTTTATCCTATGCTTTATTAAATTGTATTATGTTGTTTTATCGTATGCTTTATTAAATTGTATTTATGTTGTTTTATTCTATGCTTTATTAAATTGTGTTTATGTTGTTTTATCCTATGCTTTATTAAATTGTACTAATGTTGTTTTAACCCATGCTTTATTAAATTGTATTTATGTGGTTTTATCCTATTCTTTATTAAATTGTATTTATGTTGTTTTATCCTATGCTTTATTAAATTGTATTTATGTTGTTTTATTGTATGCTTTATTAAACTGCATTTATGTTGTTTTATCCTATGCTTTATTAAATTGTATTTATGTTGTTTTATCCTATGCTTTATTAAATTGTATTTATGTGGTTTTATCCTATGCTTTATTAAATTGTATTTATGTTGTTTTATCCTATGCTTTATTAAATTGTATTTATGTTGTTTTGTCCTATGCTTTATTAAATTGTATTTATGTTGTTTTAACCCATGCTTTATTAAATTGTATTTATGTTGTTTTATCCTATGCTTTATTAAATTGTATTTATGTTGTTTTATCCTATGCTTTATTAAATTGTATTTATGTTGTTTTATCCTATGCTTTATTAAATTGTATTTATGTGGTTTTATCCTATGCTTTATTAAATTGTATTTATGTTGTTTTATCCTATGCTTTATTAAATTGTATTTATGTGGTTTTATCCTATGCTTTATTAAATTGTATTTATGTGGTTTTATCCTATGCTTTATTAAATTGTATTTATGTTGTTTTATCCTATGCGTTATTAAATTGTATTTATGTTGTTTTATCCTATGCTTTATTAAAATGTATTTATGTTGTTTTAACCCATGCTTTATTATATCGTGTTTATGTTGTTTTATCCTATGCTTTATTAAATTGTATTTATGTTGTTTTAACCTATGTTTTATTAAATTGTATTTATGTGGTTTCATCCTATGCTTTATTAAATTGTATTTATGTTGTTTTATCCTATGCTTTATTAAATTGTATTTATGTTGTTTTGTCCTATGCTTTATTAAATTGTATTTATGTTGTTTTAACCCATGCTTTATTAAATTGTATTTATGTTGTTTTATCCTATGCTTTATTAAATTGTATTTATGTTGTTTTATCCTATGCTTTATTAAATTGTATTTATGTTGTTTTATCCTATGCTTTATTAAATTGTATTTATGTGGTTTTATCCTATGCTTTATTAAATTGTATTTATGTTGTTTTATCCTATGCTTTATTAAATTGTATTTATGTGGTTTTATCCTATGCTTTATTAAATTGTATTTATGTGGTTTTATCCTATGCTTTATTAAATTGTTTTTATGTTGTTTTATCCTATGCGTTATTAAATTGTATTTATGTTGTTTTATCCTATGCTTTATTAAAATGTATTTATGTTGTTTTAACCCATGCTTTATTATATCGTGTTTATGTTGTTTTATCCTATGCTTTATTAAATTGTATTTATGTTGTTTTAACCTATGTTTTATTAAATTGTATTTATGTGGTTTCATCCTATGCTTTATTAAATTGTATTTATGTTGTTTTATCCTATGCTTTATTAAATTGTATTCATGTTGTTTTATCGTATGCTTTATTAAATTGTGTTTATGTTGTTTCATCCTATGCTTTATTAAATTGTATTTATGTTGTTTTATCCTATGCTTTATTAAATTGTATTTATGTTGTTTTATCCTATGCTTTATTAAATTGTATTTATGTTTTTTTAACCTATGCTTTATTAAATTGTATTTATGTTGTTTTATCCTATGCTTTATTAAATTGTATTTATGTGGTTTTATCCTATGCTTTATTAAATTGTATTTATGTTGTTTTATCCTATGCTTTATTAAATTGTATTGATGTTGTTTTAACCTATGCTTTATTAAATTGTATTTATGTTGTTTTATCCTATGCTTTATTAAATTGTATTTATGTTGTTTTAGCCTATGCTTTATTAAATTGTATTTATGTTGTTTTAGCCTATGCTTTATTAAATTGTATTTATGTTGTTTTATAGTATGCTTTATTAAATTGTATTTATGTTGCTTTATCCTATGCTTTATTAAATTGTATTTATGTTGTTTTATCCTATGCTTTATTAAATTGTATTTATGTTGTTTCGTCCTATGCTTTATTAAATTGTATTTATGTTGTTTTAACCCATGCTTTATTAAATTGTATTTATGTTGTTTTATCCTATGCTTTATTAAATTGTATTTATGTTGTTTTATCCTATGCTTTATTAAATTGTATTTATGTTGTTTTGTCCTATGATTTATTAAATTGTATTTATGTTGTTTTATCCTATGCTTTATTAAATTGTATTTATGTTGTTTTATCGTATGCTTTATTAAAATGTATTTATGTTGTTTTATCCTAGGCTTTATTAAATTGTATTTATGTTGTTTTATCCTATGCTTTATTAAATTGTATTTATGTTGTTTTATCCTATGCTTTATTAAATTGTATTTATGCTGTTTTGTCCTATGCTTTAATAAATTGTATTTATGTTGTTTTAACCCATGCTTCATTAAATTGTATTTATGTTGTTTTATCTTATGCTTTATTAAATTGTATTTATGTTGTTTTTTCCTATGCTTTATTAAATTGTATTTATGTTGTTTTAACCTATGCTTTATTAAATTGCATTTATGTTGTTTTATCTTATGCTTTATTAAATTGTATTATGTTGTTTTATCGTATGCTTTATTAAATTGTATTTATGTGGTTTTATCCTATGCTTTATTAAATTGTATTTATGTTGTTTTATCCTATGCTTTATTAAATTGTATTTATGTTGTTTTATCCTATGCTTTATTAAATTGTGTTTATGTTGTTTTATCCTATGCTTTATTAAATTGTATTAATGTTGTTTTAACACATGCTTTATTAAATTGTATTTATGTGGTTTTATCCTGTGCTTTATTAAATTGTATTTATGTTGTTTTATCCTATGCTTTATTAAATTGTATTTATGTTGTTTTATCCTATGCTTTATTAAATTGCATTTATGTTGTTTTAACCCATGCTTTATTAAATTGTGTTTATGTGGTTTTATCCTGTGCTTTATTAAATTGTATTTATGTTGTTTTATCCTATGCTTTATTAAATTGTATTTATGTTGTTTTATCCTATGCTTTATTAAATTGTATTTATTTTGTTTTATCCTATGCTTTAATAAATTGTATTTATGTTGTTTTGTCCTATGCTTTATTAAATTGTATTTATGTTATTTTAACCCATGCTTTATTAAATTGTATTTATGTTGTTTTATCCTATGCTTTATTAAATTGTACTTATGTTGTTTTATCCTATGCTTTATTAAATTGTATTTATGTTGTTTTATCCTATGCTTTATTAAATTGTATTTATGTTGTTTTATCCTATGCTTTATTAAAATGTATTTATGTTGTTTTATCCTATGCTTTATTAAATTGTATTTATGTTGTTTTATCCTATGCTTTATTAAACTGTATTTATGTTGTTTAATCATATGCTTTATTAAATTGTATTTATGTTGTTTAATCCTATGCTTTATTAAATTGTGTTTATGTTGTTTTATCCTATGCTTTATTAAATTGTATTTATGTTGTTTTAGCCTACGCTTTATTAAATTGTATTTATGTTGTTTTATCCTATGCTTTATGAAATTGTATTTATGTTGTTTTATCCTATGCTTTATTAAATTGTATTTATGTTGCTTTATCCTATGCTTTATTAAATTGTATTTATGTTGTTTTATCGTATGCTTTATTAAATTGTATTTCTGTTGTTTTATCGTATGCTTTATTAAATTGTATTATGTTGTTTTATTGTATGCTTTATTAAATTGTATTTATGTTGTTTTATCCTATGCTTTATTAAATTGTGTTTATGTTGTTTTATACTATGCTTTATTAAATTGTATTTATGTTGTTTTAACCCATGCTTTATTAAATTGTATTTATGTTGTTTTATCCTATGCTTTATTAAATTGTATTTATGTTGTTTTATCCTATGCTTTATTAAATTGTATTTATGTTGTTTTGTCCTATGCTTTATTAAATTGTATTTATGTTGTTTTAACCCATGCTTTATTAAATTGTATTTATGTTGTTTTATCCTATGCTTTATTAAATTGTATTTATGTTGTTTTATCCTATGCTTTATTAAATTGTATTTATGTTGTTTTATCCTATGATTTATTAAATTGTATTTATGTGGTTTTATCCTATGCTTTATTAAATTGTATTTATGTTGTTTTATCCTATGCTTTATTAAATTGTATTTATGTGGTTTTATCCTATGCTTTATTAAATTGTATTTATGTTGTTTTATCCTATGCGTTATTAAATTGTATTTATGTTGTTTTATCCTATGCTTTATTAAAATGTATTTATGTTGTTTTAACCCATGCTTTATTATATCGTGTTTATGTTGTTTTATCCTATGCTTTATTAAATTGTATTTATGTTGTTTTAACCTATGTTTTATTAAATTGTATTTATGTGGTTTCATCCTATGCTTTATTAAATTGTATTTATGTTGTTTTATCCTATGCTTTATTAAATTGTATTCATGTTGTTTTATCGTATGCTTTATTAAATTGTGTTTATGTTGTTTCATCCTATGCTTTATTAAATTGTATTTATGTTGTTTTATCCTATGCTTTATTAAATTGTATTTATGTTCTTTTATCCTATGCTTTATTAAATTGTATTTATGTTGTTTTATCCTATGCTTTATTAAATTGTATTTATGTTGTTTTATCCTATGCTTTATTAAATTGTATTATGTTGTTTTATCGTATGCTTTATTAAATTGTATTTATGTTGTTTTATTCTATGCTTTATTAAATTGTGTTTATGTTGTTTTATCCTATGCTTTATTAAATTGTACTAATGTTGTTTTAACCCATGCTTTATTAAATTGTATTTATGTGGTTTTATCCTATTCTTTATTAAATTGTATTTATGTTGTTTTATCCTATGCTTTATTAAATTGTATTTATGTTGTTTTATTGTATGCTTTATTAAACTGCATTTATGTTGTTTTATCCTATGCTTTATTAAATTGTATTTATGTTGTTTTATCCTATGCTTTATTAAATTGTATTTATGTGGTTTTATCCTATGCTTTATTAAATTGTATTTATGTTGTTTTATCCTATGCTTTATTAAATTGTATTTATGTGGTTTTATCCTATGCTTTATTAAATTGTGTTTATGTTGTTTTATCCTATGCTTTATTAAATTGTATTAATGTTGTTTTAACACATGCTTTATTAAATTGTATTTATGTGGTTTTATCCTATGCTTTATTAAATTGTATTTATGTTGTTTTATCCTATGCTTTATTAAATTGTATTTATGTTGTTTTATCCTATGCTTTATTAAATTGTATTTATGTTGTTTTAACCCATGCTTTATTAAATTGTATTTATGTGGTTTTATCCTGTGCTTTATTAAATTGTATTTATGTTGTTTTATCCTATGCTTTATTAAATTGTATTTATGTTGTTTTATCCTATGCTTTATTAAATTGTATTTATTTTGTTTTATCCTATGCTTTAATAAATTGTATTTATGTTGTTTTGTCCTATGCTTTATTAAATTGTATTTATGTTATTTTAACCCATGCTTTATTAAATTGTATTTATGTTGTTTTATCCTATGCTTTATTAAATTGTATTTATGTTGTTTTATCCTATGCTTTATTAAATTGTATTTATGTTGTTTTATCCTATGCTTTATTAAAATGTATTTATGTTGTTTTATCCTATGCTTTATTAAATTGTATTTATGTTGTTTTATCCTATGCTTTATTAAACTGTATTTATGTTGTTTAATCATATGCTTTATTAAATTGTATTTATGTTGTTTAATCCTATGCTTTATTAAATTGTGTTTATGTTGTTTTATCCTATGCTTTATTAAATTGTATTTATGTTGTTTTATCCTATGCTTTATTAAATTGTATTTATGTTGTTTTATCCTATGCTTTATGAAATTGTATTTATGTTGTTTTATCCTATGCTTTATTAAATTGTATTTATGTTGTTTTATCCTATGCTTTATTAAATTGAATTTATGTTGTTTTATCCTATGCTTTATTAAAGTGCATTTATGTTGTTTTATCCTATGCTTTATTAAATTGTATTTATGTTGCTTTAACCTTTGCTTTATTAAATTGTATTTATGTTGTTTTATCCTATGCTTTATTAAATTGTATTTATGTTGTTTTATCCTATGCTTTATTAAATTGTATTTATGCTGTTTTGTCCTATGCTTTAATAAATTGTATTTATTTTGTTTTAACCCATGCTTCATTAAATTGTATTTATGTTGTTTTATCTTATGCTTTATTAAATTGTATTTATGTTGTTTTTTCCTATGCTTTATTAAATTGTATTTATGTTGTTTTAACCTATGCTTTATTAAATTGCATTTATGTTGTTTTATCTTATGCTTTATTAAATTGTATTATGTTGTTTTATCGTATGCTTTATTAAATTGTATTTATGTGGTTTTATCCTATGCTTTATTAAATTGTATTTATGTTGTTTTATCCTATGCTTTATTAAATTGTATTTATGTTGTTTTATCCTATGCTTTATTAAATTGTGTTTATGTTGTTTTATCCTATGCTTTATTAAATTGTATTTATGTTGTTTTATAGTATGCTTTATTAAATTGTATTTATGTTGCTTTATCCTATGCTTTATTAAATTGTATTTATGTTGTTTTATCCTATGCTTTATTAAATTGTATTTATGTTGTTTCATCCTATGCTTTATTAAATTGTATTTATGTTGTTTTAACCCATGCTTTATTAAATTGTATTTATGTTGTTTTATCCTATGCTTTATTAAATTGTATTTATGTTGTTTTATCCTATGCTTTATTAAATTGTATTTATGTTGTTTTGTCCTATGATTTATTAAATTGTATTTATGTTGTTTTATCCTATGCTTTATTAAATTGTATTTATGTTGTTTTATCGTATGCTTTATTAAAATGTATTTATGTTGTTTTATCCTAGGCTTTATTAAATTGTATTTATGTTGTTTTATCCTATGCTTTATTAAATTGTATTTATGTTGTTTTATCCTATGCTTTATTAAATTGTATTTATGCTGTTTTGTCCTATGCTTTAATAAATTGTATTTATGTTGTTTTAACCCATGCTTCATTAAATTGTATTTATGTTGTTTTATCTTATGCTTTATTAAATTGTATTTATGTTGTTTTTTCCTATGCTTTATTAAATTGTATTTATGTTGTTTTAACCTATGCTTTATTAAATTGCATTTATGTTGTTTTATCTTATGCTTTATTAAATTGTATTATGTTGTTTTATCGTATGCTTTATTAAATTGTATTTATGTGGTTTTATCCTATGCTTTATTAAATTGTATTTATGTTGTTTTATCCTATGCTTTATTAAATTGTATTTATGTTGTTTTATCCTATGCTTTATTAAATTGTGTTTATGTTGTTTTATCCTATGCTTTATTAAATTGTATTAATGTTGTTTTAACACATGCTTTATTAAATTGTATTTATGTGGTTTTATCCTGTGCTTTATTAAATTGTATTTATGTTGTTTTATCCTATGCTTTATTAATTTGTATTTATGTTGTTTTATCCTATGCTTTATTAAATTGCATTTATGTTGTTTTAACCCATGCTTTATTAAATTGTATTTATGTGGTTTTATCCTGTGCTTTATTAAATTGTATTTATGTTGTTTTATCCTATGCTTTATTAAATTGTATTTATGTTGTTTTATCCTATGCTTTATTAAATTGTATTTATGTTGTTTTATCCTATGCTTTATTAAATTGTATTTATGTTGTTTTAGCCTATGCTTTATTAAATTGTATTTATGTTGTTTTAGCCTATGCTTTATTAAATTGTATTTATGTTGTTTTATAGTATGATTTATTAAATTGTATTTATGTTGCTTTATACTATGCTTTATTAAATTGTATTTATGTTGTTTTATCCTATGCTTTATTAAATTGTATTTATGTTGTTTCGTCCTATGCTTTATTAAATTGTATTTATGTTGTTTTAACCCATGCTTTATTAAATTGTATTTATGTTGTTTTATCCTATGCTTTATTAAATTGTATTTATGTTGTTTTATCCTATGCTTTATTAAATTGTATTTATGTTGTTTTGTCCTATGCTTTATTAAATTGTATTTATGTTGTTTTATCCTATGCTTTATTAAATTGTATTTATGTTGTTTTATCGTATGCTTTATTAAAATGTATTTATGTTGTTTTATCCTATGCTTTATTAAATTGTATTTATGTTGTTTTATCCTATGCTTTATTAAATTGTATTTATGTTGTTTTATCCTATGCTTTATTAAATTGTGTTTATGTTGTTTTATCCTATTCTTTATTAAATTGTATTTATGTTGTTTTATCCTATGCTTTATTAAATTGTATTTATGTTGTTTTATCCTATGCTTTATTAAATTGTGTTTATGTTGTTTTATCCTATGCTTTATTAAATTGTATTAATGTTGTTTTAACACATGCTTTATTAAATTGTATTTATGTGGTTTTATCCTGTGCTTTATTAAATTGTATTTATGTTGTTTTATCCTATGCTTTATTAAATTGTATTTATGTTGTTTTATCCTATGCTTTATTAAATTGTATTTATGTTGTTTTAACCCATGCTTTATTAAATTGTATTTATGTGGTTTTATCCTGTGCTTTATTAAATTGTATTTATGTTGTTTTATCCTATGCTTTATTAAATTGTATTTATGTTGTTTTATCCTATGCTTTATTAAATTGTATTTATTTTGTTTTATCCTATGCTTTAATAAATTGTATTTATGTTGTTTTGTCCTATGCTTTATTAAATTGTATTTATGTTATTTTAACCCATGCTTTATTAAATTGTATTTATGTTGTTTTATCCTATGCTTTATTAAATTGTACTTATGTTGTTTTATCCTATGCTTTATTAAATTGTATTTATGTTGTTTTATCCTATGCTTTATTAAATTGTATTTATGTTGTTTTATCCTATGCTATATTAAAATGTATTTATGTTGTTTTATCCTATGCTTTATTAAATTGTATTTATGTTGTTTTATCCTATGCTTTATTAAACTGTATTTATGTTGTTTAATCATATGCTTTATTAAATTGTATTTATGTTGTTTAATCCTATGCTTTATTAAATTGTGTTTATGTTGTTTTATCTTATGCTTTATTAAATTGTATTTATGTTGTTTTAGCCTATGCTTTATTAAATTGTATTTATGTTGTTTTATAGTATGCTTTATTAAATTGTATTTATGTTGCTTTATCCTATGCTTTATTAAATTGTATTGATGTTGATTTAACCTATGCTTTATTAAATTGTATTTATGTTGTTTTATCCTATGCTTTATTAAATTGTATTTATGTTGTTTTAGCCTATGCTTTATTAAATTGTATTTATGTTGTTTTAGCCTATGCTTTATTAAATTGTATTTATGTTGTTTTAGCCTATGCTTTATTAAATTGTATTTATGTTGCTTTATCCTATGCTTTATTAAATTGTATTTATGTTGTTTTATCCTATGCTTTATTAAATTGTATTTATGTTGTTTCGTCCTATGCTTTATTAAATTGTATTTATGTTGTTTTAACCCATGCTTTATTAAATTGTATTTATGTTGTTTTATCCTATGCTTTATTAAATTGTATTTATGTTGTTTTATCCTATGCTTTATTAAATTGTATTTATGTTGTTTTGTCCTATGCTTTATTAAATTGTATTTATGTTGTTTTAACCCATGCTTTATTAAATTGTATTTATGTTGTTTTATCCTATGCTTTATTAAATTGTATTTATGTTGTTTTATCCTATGCTTTATTAAATTGTATTTATGTTGTTTTATCCTATGCTTTATTAAATTGTATTTATGTGGTTTTATCCTATGCTTTATTAAATTGTATTTATGTTGTTTTATCCTATGCTTTATTAAATTGTATTTATGTGGTTTTATCCTATGCTTTATTAAATTGTATTTATGTGGTTTTATCCTATGCTTTATTAAATTGTATTTATGTTGTTTTATCCTATGCGTTATTAAATTGTATTTATGTTGTTTTATCCTAAGCTTTATTAAAATGTATTTATGTTGTTTTAACCCATGCTTTATTATATCGTGTTTATGTTGTTTTATCCTATGCTTTATTAAATTGTATTTATGTTGTTTTAACCTATGTTTTATTAAATTGTATTTATGTGGTTTCATCCTATGCTTTATTAAATTGTATTTATGTTGTTTTATCCTATGCTTTATTAAATTGTATTTATGTTGTTTTGTCCTATGCTTTATTAAATTGTATTTATGTTGTTTTAACCCATGCTTTATTAAATTGTATTTATGTTGTTTTATCCTATGCTTTATTAAATTGTATTTATGTTGTTTTATCCTATGCTTTATTAAATTGTATTTATGTTGTTTTATCCTATGCTTTATTAAATTGTATTTATGTGGTTTTATCCTATGCTTTATTAAATTGTATTTATGTTGTTTTATCCTATGCTTTATTAAATTGTATTTATGTGGTTTTATCCTATGCTTTATTAAATTGTATTTATGTGGTTTTATCCTATGCTTTATTAAATTGTATTTATGTTGTTTTATCCTATGCGTTATTAAATTGTATTTATGTTGTTTTATCCTATGCTTTATTAAAATGTATTTATGTTGTTTTAACCCATGCTTTATTATATCGTGTTTATGTTGTTTTATCCTATGCTTTATTAAATTGTATTTATGTTGTTTTAACCTATGTTTTATTAAATTGTATTTATGTGGTTTCATCCTATGCTTTATTAAATTGTATTTATGTTGTTTTATCCTATGCTTTATTAAATTGTATTCATGTTGTTTTATCGTATGCTTTATTAAATTGTGTTTATGTTGTTTCATCCTATGCTTTATTAAATTGTATTTATGTTGTTTTATCCTATGCTTTATTAAATTGTATTTATGTTGTTTTATCCTATGCTTTATTAAATTGTATTTCTGTTTTTTTAACCTATGCTTTATTAAATTGTATTTATGTTGTTTTATCCTATGCTTTATTAAATTGTATTTATGTGGTTTTATCCTATGCTTTATTAAATTGTATTTATGTTGTTTTATCCTATGCTTTATTAAATTGTATTGATGTTGTTTTAACCTATGCTTTATTAAATTGTATTTATGTTGTTTTATCCTATGCTTTATTAAATTGTATTTATGTTGTTTTAGCCTATGCTTTATTAAATTGTATTTATGTTGTTTTAGCCTATGCTTTATTAAATTGTATTTATGTTGTTTTATAGTATGCTTTATTAAATTGTATTTATGTTGCTTTATCCTATGCTTTATTAAATTGTATTTATGTTGTTTTATCCTATGCTTTATTAAATTGTATTTATGTTGTTTCGTCCTATGCTTTATTAAATTGTATTTATGTTGTTTTAACCCATGCTTTATTAAATTGTATTTATGTTGTTTTATCCTATGCTTTATTAAATTGTATTTATGTTGTTTTATCCTATGCTTTATTAAATTGTATTTATGTTGTTTTGTCCTATGATTTATTAAATTGTATTTATGTTGTTTTATCCTATGCTTTATTAAATTGTATTTATGTTGTTTTATCGTATGCTTTATTAAAATGTATTTATGTTGTTTTATCCTAGGCTTTATTAAATTGTATTTATGTTGTTTTATCCTATGCTTTATTAAATTGTATTTATGTTGTTTTATCCTATGCTTTATTAAATTGTATTTATGCTGTTTTGTCCTATGCTTTAATAAATTGTATTTATGTTGTTTTAACCCATGCTTCATTAAATTGTATTTATGTTGTTTTATCTTATGCTTTATTAAATTGTATTTATGTTGTTTTTTCCTATGCTTTATTAAATTGTATTTATGTTGTTTTAACCTATGCTTTATTAAATTGCATTTATGTTGTTTTATCTTATGCTTTATTAAATTGTATTATGTTGTTTTATCGTATGCTTTATTAAATTGTATTTATGTGGTTTTATCCTATGCTTTATTAAATTGTATTTATGTTGTTTTATCCTATGCTTTATTAAATTGTATTTATGTTGTTTTATCCTATGCTTTATTAAATTGTGTTTATGTTGTTTTATCCTATGCTTTATTAAATTGTATTAATGTTGTTTTAACACATGCTTTATTAAATTGTATTTATGTGGTTTTATCCTGTGCTTTATTAAATTGTATTTATGTTGTTTTATCCTATGCTTTATTAAATTGTATTTATGTTGTTTTATCCTATGCTTTATTAAATTGCATTTATGTTGTTTTAACCCATGCTTTATTAAATTGTATTTATGTGGTTTTATCCTGTGCTTTATTAAATTGTATTTATGTTGTTTTATCCTATGCTTTATTAAATTGTATTTATGTTGTTTTATCCTATGCTTTATTAAATTGTATTTATTTTGTTTTATCCTATGCTTTAATAAATTGTATTTATGTTGTTTTGTCCTATGCTTTATTAAATTGTATTTATGTTATTTTAACCCATGCTTTATTAAATTGTATTTATGTTGTTTTATCCTATGCTTTATTAAATTGTACTTATGTTGTTTTATCCTATGCTTTATTAAATTGTATTTATGTTGTTTTATCCTATGCTTTATTAAATTGTATTTATGTTGTTTTATCCTATGCTTTATTAAAATGTATTTATGTTGTTTTATCCTATGCTTTATTAAATTGTATTTATGTTGTTTTATCCTATGCTTTATTAAACTGTATTTATGTTGTTTAATCATATGCTTTATTAAATTGTATTTATGTTGTTTAATCCTATGCTTTATTAAATTGTGTTTATGTTGTTTTATCCTATGCTTTATTAAATTGTATTTATGTTGTTTTAGCCTACGCTTTATTAAATTGTATTTATGTTGTTTTATCCTATGCTTTATGAAATTGTATTTATGTTGTTTTATCCTATGCTTTATTAAATTGTATTTATGTTGCTTTATCCTATGCTTTATTAAATTGTATTTATGTTGTTTTATCGTATGCTTTATTAAATTGTATTTCTGTTGTTTTATCGTATGCTTTATTAAATTGTATTATGTTGTTTTATTGTATGCTTTATTAAATTGTATTTATGTTGTTTTATCCTATGCTTTATTAAATTGTGTTTATGTTGTTTTATACTATGCTTTATTAAATTGTATTTATGTTGTTTTAACCCATGCTTTATTAAATTGTATTTATGTTGTTTTATCCTATGCTTTATTAAATTGTATTTATGTTGTTTTATCCTATGCTTTATTAAATTGTATTTATGTTGTTTTGTCCTATGCTTTATTAAATTGTATTTATGTTGTTTTAACCCATGCTTTATTAAATTGTATTTATGTTGTTTTATCCTATGCTTTATTAAATTGTATTTATGTTGTTTTATCCTATGCTTTATTAAATTGTATTTATGTTGTTTTATCCTATGATTTATTAAATTGTATTTATGTGGTTTTATCCTATGCTTTATTAAATTGTATTTATGTTGTTTTATCCTATGCTTTATTAAATTGTATTTATGTGGTTTTATCCTATGCTTTATTAAATTGTATTTATGTTGTTTTATCCTATGCGTTATTAAATTGTATTTATGTTGTTTTATCCTATGCTTTATTAAAATGTATTTATGTTGTTTTAACCCATGCTTTATTATATCGTGTTTATGTTGTTTTATCCTATGCTTTATTAAATTGTATTTATGTTGTTTTAACCTATGTTTTATTAAATTGTATTTATGTGGTTTCATCCTATGCTTTATTAAATTGTATTTATGTTGTTTTATCCTATGCTTTATTAAATTGTATTCATGTTGTTTTATCGTATGCTTTATTAAATTGTGTTTATGTTGTTTCATCCTATGCTTTATTAAATTGTATTTATGTTGTTTTATCCTATGCTTTATTAAATTGTATTTATGTTCTTTTATCCTATGCTTTATTAAATTGTATTTATGTTGTTTTATCCTATGCTTTATTAAATTGTATTTATGTTGTTTTATCCTATGCTTTATTAAATTGTATTATGTTGTTTTATCGTATGCTTTATTAAATTGTATTTATGTTGTTTTATTCTATGCTTTATTAAATTGTGTATATGTTGTTTTATCCTATGCTTTATTAAATTGTACTAATGTTGTTTTAACCCATGCTTTATTAAATTGTATTTATGTGGTTTTATCCTATTCTTTATTAAATTGTATTTATGTTGTTTTATCCTATGCTTTATTAAATTGTATTTATGTTGTTTTATTGTATGCTTTATTAAACTGCATTTATGTTGTTTTATCCTATGCTTTATTAAATTGTATTTATGTTGTTTTATCCTATGCTTTATTAAATTGTATTTATGTGGTTTTATCCTATGCTTTATTAAATTGTATTTATGTTGTTTTATCCTATGCTTTATTAAATTGTATTTATGTGGTTTTATCCTATGCTTTATTAAATTGTGTTTATGTTGTTTTATCCTATGCTTTATTAAATTGTATTTATGTTGTTTTATCCTATGCTTTATTAAATTGTATTTATGTTGTTTTATCCTATGCTTTATTAAATTGTATTTATGTTGTTTTGTCCTATGATTTATTAAATTGTATTTATGTTGTTTTATCCTATGCTTTATTAAATTGTATTTATGTTGTTTTATCGTATGCTTTATTAAAATGTATTTATGTTGTTTTATCCTAGGCTTTATTAAATTGTATTTATGTTGTTTTATCCTATGCTTTATTAAATTGTATTTATGTTGTTTTATCCTATGCTTTATTAAATTGTATTTATGCTGTTTTGTCCTATGCTTTAATAAATTGTATTTATGTTGTTTTAACCCATGCTTCATTAAATTGTATTTATGTTGTTTTATCTTATGCTTTATTAAATTGTATTTATGTTGTTTTTTCCTATGCTTTATTAAATTGTATTTATGTTGTTTTAACCTATGCTTTATTAAATTGCATTTATGTTGTTTTATCTTATGCTTTATTAAATTGTATTATGTTGTTTTATCGTATGCTTTATTAAATTGTATTTATGTGGTTTTATCCTATGCTTTATTAAATTGTATTTATGTTGTTTTATCCTATGCTTTATTAAATTGTATTTATGTTGTTTTATCCTATGCTTTATTAAATTGTGTTTATGTTGTTTTATCCTATGCTTTATTAAATTGTATTAATGTTGTTTTAACACATGCTTTATTAAATTGTATTTATGTGGTTTTATCCTGTGCTTTATTAAATTGTATTTATGTTGTTTTATCCTATGCTTTATTAAATTGTATTTATGTTGTTTTATCCTATGCTTTATTAAATTGCATTTATGTTGTTTTAACCCATGCTTTATTAAATTGTATTTATGTGGTTTTATCCTGTGCTTTATTAAATTGTATTTATGTTGTTTTATCCTATGCTTTATTAAATTGTATTTATGTTGTTTTATCCTATGCTTTATTAAATTGTATTTATTTTGTTTTATCCTATGCTTTAATAAATTGTATTTATGTTGTTTTGTCCTATGCTTTATTAAATTGTATTTATGTTATTTTAACCCATGCTTTATTAAATTGTATTTATGTTGTTTTATCCTATGCTTTATTAAATTGTACTTATGTTGTTTTATCCTATGCTTTATTAAATTGTATTTATGTTGTTTTATCCTATGCTTTATTAAATTGTATTTATGTTGTTTTATCCTATGCTTTATTAAAATGTATTTATGTTGTTTTATCCTATGCTTTATTAAATTGTATTTATGTTGTTTTATCCTATGCTTTATTAAACTGTATTTATGTTGTTTAATCATATGCTTTATTAAATTGTATTTATGTTGTTTAATCCTATGCTTTATTAAATTGTGTTTATGTTGTTTTATCCTATGCTTTATTAAATTGTATTTATGTTGTTTTAGCCTACGCTTTATTAAATTGTATTTATGTTGTTTTATCCTATGCTTTATGAAATTGTATTTATGTTGTTTTATCCTATGCTTTATTAAATTGTATTTATGTTGCTTTATCCTATGCTTTATTAAATTGTATTTATGTTGTTTTATCGTATGCTTTATTAAATTGTATTTCTGTTGTTTTATCGTATGCTTTATTAAATTGTATTATGTTGTTTTATTGTATGCTTTATTAAATTGTATTTATGTTGTTTTATCCTATGCTTTATTAAATTGTGTTTATGTTGTTTTATACTATGCTTTATTAAATTGTATTTATGTTGTTTTAACCCATGCTTTATTAAATTGTATTTATGTTGTTTTATCCTATGCTTTATTAAATTGTATTTATGTTGTTTTATCCTATGCTTTATTAAATTGTATTTATGTTGTTTTGTCCTATGCTTTATTAAATTGTATTTATGTTGTTTTAACCCATGCTTTATTAAATTGTATTTATGTTGTTTTATCCTATGCTTTATTAAATTGTATTTATGTTGTTTTATCCTATGCTTTATTAAATTGTATTTATGTTGTTTTATCCTATGATTTATTAAATTGTATTTATGTGGTTTTATCCTATGCTTTATTAAATTGTATTTATGTTGTTTTATCCTATGCTTTATTAAATTGTATTTATGTGGTTTTATCCTATGCTTTATTAAATTGTATTTATGTTGTTTTATCCTATGCGTTATTAAATTGTATTTATGTTGTTTTATCCTATGCTTTATTAAAATGTATTTATGTTGTTTTAACCCATGCTTTATTATATCGTGTTTATGTTGTTTTATCCTATGCTTTATTAAATTGTATTTATGTTGTTTTAACCTATGTTTTATTAAATTGTATTTATGTGGTTTCATCCTATGCTTTATTAAATTGTATTTATGTTGTTTTATCCTATGCTTTATTAAATTGTATTCATGTTGTTTTATCGTATGCTTTATTAAATTGTGTTTATGTTGTTTCATCCTATGCTTTATTAAATTGTATTTATGTTGTTTTATCCTATGCTTTATTAAATTGTATTTATGTTCTTTTATCCTATGCTTTATTAAATTGTATTTATGTTGTTTTATCCTATGCTTTATTAAATTGTATTTATGTTGTTTTATCCTATGCTTTATTAAATTGTATTATGTTGTTTTATCGTATGCTTTATTAAATTGTATTTATGTTGTTTTATTCTATGCTTTATTAAATTGTGTTTATGTTGTTTTATCCTATGCTTTATTAAATTGTACTAATGTTGTTTTAACCCATGCTTTATTAAATTGTATTTATGTGGTTTTATCCTATTCTTTATTAAATTGTATTTATGTTGTTTTATCCTATGCTTTATTAAATTGTATTTATGTTGTTTTATTGTATGCTTTATTAAACTGCATTTATGTTGTTTTATCCTATGCTTTATTAAATTGTATTTATGTTGTTTTATCCTATGCTTTATTAAATTGTATTTATGTGGTTTTATCCTATGCTTTATTAAATTGTATTTATGTTGTTTTATCCTATGCTTTATTAAATTGTATTTATGTGGTTTTATCCTATGCTTTATTAAATTGTGTTTATGTTGTTTTATCCTATGCTTTATTAAATTGTATTAATGTTGTTTTAACACATGCTTTATTAAATTGTATTTATGTGGTTTTATCCTATGCTTTATTAAATTGTATTTATGTTGTTTTATCCTATGCTTTATTAAATTGTATTTATGTTGTTTTATCCTATGCTTTATTAAATTGTATTTATGTTGTTTTAACCCATGCTTTATTAAATTGTATTTATGTGGTTTTATCCTGTGCTTTATTAAATTGTATTTATGTTGTTTTATCCTATGCTTTATTAAATTGTATTTATGTTGTTTTATCCTATGCTTTATTAAATTGTATTTATTTTGTTTTATCCTATGCTTTAATAAATTGTATTTATGTTGTTTTGTCCTATGCTTTATTAAATTGTATTTATGTTATTTTAACCCATGCTTTATTAAATTGTATTTATGTTGTTTTATCCTATGCTTTATTAAATTGTATTTATGTTGTTTTATCCTATGCTTTATTAAATTGTATTTATGTTGTTTTATCCTATGCTTTATTAAAATGTATTTATGTTGTTTTATCCTATGCTTTATTAAATTGTATTTATGTTGTTTTATCCTATGCTTTATTAAACTGTATTTATGTTGTTTAATCATATGCTTTATTAAATTGTATTTATGTTGTTTAATCCTATGCTTTATTAAATTGTGTTTATGTTGTTTTATCCTATGCTTTATTAAATTGTATTTATGTTGTTTTATCCTATGCTTTATTAAATTGTATTTATGTTGTTTTATCCTATGCTTTATGAAATTGTATTTATGTTGTTTTATCCTATGCTTTATTAAATTGTATTTATGTTGTTTTATCCTATGCTTTATTAAATTGAATTTATGTTGTTTTATCCTATGCTTTATTAAAGTGCATTTATGTTGTTTTATCCTATGCTTTATTAAATTGTATTTATGTTGCTTTAACCTTTGCTTTATTAAATTGTATTTATGTTGTTTTATCCTATGCTTTATTAAATTGTATTTATGTTGTTTTATCCTATGCTTTATTAAATTGTATTTATGCTGTTTTGTCCTATGCTTTAATAAATTGTATTTATGTTGTTTTAACCCATGCTTCATTAAATTGTATTTATGTTGTTTTATCTTATGCTTTATTAAATTGTATTTATGTTGTTTTTTCCTATGCTTTATTAAATTGTATTTATGTTGTTTTAACCTATGCTTTATTAAATTGCATTTATGTTGTTTTATCTTATGCTTTATTAAATTGTATTATGTTGTTTTATCGTATGCTTTATTAAATTGTATTTATGTGGTTTTATCCTATGCTTTATTAAATTGTATTTATGTTGTTTTATCCTATGCTTTATTAAATTGTATTTATGTTGTTTTATCCTATGCTTTATTAAATTGTGTTTATGTTGTTTTATCCTATGCTTTATTAAATTGTATTAATGTTGTTTTAACACATGCTTTATTAAATTGTATTTATGTGGTTTTATCCTGTGCTTTATTAAATTGTATTTATGTTGTTTTATCCTATGCTTTATTAAATTGTATTTATGTTGTTTTATCCTATGCTTTATTAAATTGCATTTATGTTGTTTTAACCCATGCTTTATTAAATTGTATTTATGTGGTTTTATCCTGTGCTTTATTAAATTGTATTTATGTTGTTTTATCCTATGCTTTATTAAATTGTATTTATGTTGTTTTATCCTATGCTTTATTAAATTGTATTTATTTTGTTTTATCCTATGCTTTAATAAATTGTATTTATGTTGTTTTGTCCTATGCTTTATTAAATTGTATTTATGTTATTTTAACCCATGCTTTATTAAATTGTATTTATGTTGTTTTATCCTATGCTTTATTAAATTGTACTTATGTTGTTTTATCCTATGCTTTATTAAATTGTATTTATGTTGTTTTATCCTATGCTTTATTAAATTGTATTTATGTTGTTTTATCCTATGCTTTATTAAAATGTATTTATGTTGTTTTATCCTATGCTTTATTAAATTGTATTTATGTTGTTTTATCCTATGCTTTATTAAACTGTATTTATGTTGTTTAATCATATGCTTTATTAAATTGTATTTATGTTGTTTAATCCTATGCTTTATTAAATTGTGTTTATGTTGTTTTATCCTATGCTTTATTAAATTGTATTTATGTTGTTTTAGCCTACGCTTTATTAAATTGTATTTATGTTGTTTTATCCTATGCTTTATGAAATTGTATTTATGTTGTTTTATCCTATGCTTTATTAAATTGTATTTATGTTGCTTTATCCTATGCTTTATTAAATTGTATTTATGTTGTTTTATCGTATGCTTTATTAAATTGTATTTCTGTTGTTTTATCGTATGCTTTATTAAATTGTATTATGTTGTTTTATTGTATGCTTTATTAAATTGTATTTATGTTGTTTTATCCTATGCTTTATTAAATTGTGTTTATGTTGTTTTATACTATGCTTTATTAAATTGTATTTATGTTGTTTTAACCCATGCTTTATTAAATTGTATTTATGTTGTTTTATCCTATGCTTTATTAAATTGTATTTATGTTGTTTTATCCTATGCTTTATTAAATTGTATTTATGTTGTTTTGTCCTATGCTTTATTAAATTGTATTTATGTTGTTTTAACCCATGCTTTATTAAATTGTATTTATGTTGTTTTATCCTATGCTTTATTAAATTGTATTTATGTTGTTTTATCCTATGCTTTATTAAATTGTATTTATGTTGTTTTATCCTATGATTTATTAAATTGTATTTATGTGGTTTTATCCTATGCTTTATTAAATTGTATTTATGTTGTTTTATCCTATGCTTTATTAAATTGTATTTATGTGGTTTTATCCTATGCTTTATTAAATTGTATTTATGTTGTTTTATCCTATGCGTTATTAAATTGTATTTATGTTGTTTTATCCTATGCTTTATTAAAATGTATTTATGTTGTTTTAACCCATGCTTTATTATATCGTGTTTATGTTGTTTTATCCTATGCTTTATTAAATTGTATTTATGTTGTTTTAACCTATGTTTTATTAAATTGTATTTATGTGGTTTCATCCTATGCTTTATTAAATTGTATTTATGTTGTTTTATCCTATGCTTTATTAAATTGTATTCATGTTGTTTTATCGTATGCTTTATTAAATTGTGTTTATGTTGTTTCATCCTATGCTTTATTAAATTGTATTTATGTTGTTTTATCCTATGCTTTATTAAATTGTATTTATGTTCTTTTATCCTATGCTTTATTAAATTGTATTTATGTTGTTTTAAACTATGCTTTATTAAATTGTATTTATGTTGTTTTATCCTATGCTTTATTAAATTGTATTATGTTGTTTTATCGTATGCTTTATTAAATTGTATTTATGTTGTTTTATTCTATGCTTTATTAAATTGTGTTTATGTTGTTTTATCCTATGCTTTATTAAATTGTACTAATGTTGTTTTAACCCATGCTTTATTAAATTGTATTTATGTGGTTTTATCCTATTCTTTATTAAATTGTATTTATGTTGTTTTATCCTATGCTTTATTAAATTGTATTTATGTTGTTTTATTGTATGCTTTATTAAACTGCATTTATGTTGTTTTATCCTATGCTTTATTAAATTGTATTTATGTTGTTTTATCCTATGCTTTATTAAATTGTATTTATGTGGTTTTATCCTATGCTTTATTAAATTGTATTTATGTTGTTTTATCCTATGCTTTATTAAATTGTATTTATGTGGTTTTATCCTATGCTTTATTAAATTGTGTTTATGTTGTTTTATCCTATGCTTTATTAAATTGTATTTATGTTGTTTTATCCTATGCTTTATTAAATTGTATTTATGTTGTTTTATCCTATGCTTTATTAAATTGTATTTATGTTGTTTTGTCCTATGATTTATTAAATTGTATTTATGTTGTTTTATCCTATGCTTTATTAAATTGTATTTATGTTGTTTTATCGTATGCTTTATTAAAATGTATTTATGTTGTTTTATCCTAGGCTTTATTAAATTGTATTTATGTTGTTTTATCCTATGCTTTATTAAATTGTATTTATGTTGTTTTATCCTATGCTTTATTAAATTGTATTTATGCTGTTTTGTCCTATGCTTTAATAAATTGTATTTATGTTGTTTTAACCCATGCTTCATTAAATTGTATTTATGTTGTTTTATCTTATGCTTTATTAAATTGTATTTATGTTGTTTTTTCCTATGCTTTATTAAATTGTATTTATGTTGTTTTAACCTATGCTTTATTAAATTGCATTTATGTTGTTTTATCTTATGCTTTATTAAATTGTATTATGTTGTTTTATCGTATGCTTTATTAAATTGTATTTATGTGGTTTTATCCTATGCTTTATTAAATTGTATTTATGTTGTTTTATCCTATGCTTTATTAAATTGTATTTATGTTGTTTTATCCTATGCTTTATTAAATTGTGTTTATGTTGTTTTATCCTATGCTTTATTAAATTGTATTAATGTTGTTTTAACACATGCTTTATTAAATTGTATTTATGTGGTTTTATCCTGTGCTTTATTAAATTGTATTTATGTTGTTTTATCCTATGCTTTATTAAATTGTATTTATGTTGTTTTATCCTATGCTTTATTAAATTGCATTTATGTTGTTTTAACCCATGCTTTATTAAATTGTATTTATGTGGTTTTATCCTGTGCTTTATTAAATTGTATTTATGTTGTTTTATCCTATGCTTTATTAAATTGTATTTATGTTGTTTTATCCTATGCTTTATTAAATTGTATTTATTTTGTTTTATCCTATGCTTTAATAAATTGTATTTATGTTGTTTTGTCCTATGCTTTATTAAATTGTATTTATGTTATTTTAACCCATGCTTTATTAAATTGTATTTATGTTGTTTTATCCTATGCTTTATTAAATTGTACTTATGTTGTTTTATCCTATGCTTTATTAAATTGTATTTATGTTGTTTTATCCTATGCTTTATTAAATTGTATTTATGTTGTTTTATCCTATGCTTTATTAAAATGTATTTATGTTGTTTTATCCTATGCTTTATTAAATTGTATTTATGTTGTTTTATCCTATGCTTTATTAAACTGTATTTATGTTGTTTAATCATATGCTTTATTAAATTGTATTTATGTTGTTTAATCCTATGCTTTATTAAATTGTGTTTATGTTGTTTTATCCTATGCTTTATTAAATTGTATTTATGTTGTTTTAGCCTACGCTTTATTAAATTGTATTTATGTTGTTTTATCCTATGCTTTATGAAATTGTATTTATGTTGTTTTATCCTATGCTTTATTAAATTGTATTTATGTTGCTTTATCCTATGCTTTATTAAATTGTATTTATGTTGTTTTATCGTATCCTTTATTAAATTGTATTTCTGTTGTTTTATCGTATGCTTTATTAAATTGTATTATGTTGTTTTATTGTATGCTTTATTAAATTGTATTTATGTTGTTTTATCCTATGCTTTATTAAATTGTGTTTATGTTGTTTTATACTATGCTTTATTAAATTGTATTTATGTTGTTTTAACCCATGCTTTATTAAATTGTATTTATGTTGTTTTATCCTATGCTTTATTAAATTGTATTTATGTTGTTTTATCCTATGCTTTATTAAATTGTATTTATGTTGTTTTGTCCTATGCTTTATTAAATTGTATTTATGTTGTTTTAACCCATGCTTTATTAAATTGTATTTATGTTGTTTTATCCTATGCTTTATTAAATTGTATTTATGTTGTTTTATCCTATGCTTTATTAAATTGTATTTATGTTGTTTTATCCTATGATTTATTAAATTGTATTTATGTGGTTTTATCCTATGCTTTATTAAATTGTATTTATGTTGTTTTATCCTATGCTTTATTAAATTGTATTTATGTGGTTTTATCCTATGCTTTATTAAATTGTATTTATGTTGTTTTATCCTATGCGTTATTAAATTGTATTTATGTTGTTTTATCCTATGCTTTATTAAAATGTATTTATGTTGTTTTAACCCATGCTTTATTATATCGTGTTTATGTTGTTTTATCCTATGCTTTATTAAATTGTATTTATGTTGTTTTAACCTATGTTTTATTAAATTGTATTTATGTGGTTTCATCCTATGCTTTATTAAATTGTATTTATGTTGTTTTATCCTATGCTTTATTAAATTGTATTCATGTTGTTTTATCGTATGCTTTATTAAATTGTGTTTATGTTGTTTCATCCTATGCTTTATTAAATTGTATTTATGTTGTTTTATCCTATGCTTTATTAA
Source organism: Phyllobates terribilis (assembly GCF_046119375.1). Classification (NCBI taxonomy): domain Eukaryota; kingdom Metazoa; phylum Chordata; class Amphibia; order Anura; family Dendrobatidae; genus Phyllobates; species Phyllobates terribilis. The sequence continues at coordinate 820,901,044 of NW_027362763.1, forward strand.
ATTGTATTTATGTTCTTTTATCCTATGCTTTATTAAATTGTATTTATGTTGTTTTATCCTATGCTTTATTAAATTGTATTTATGTTGTTTTATCCTATGCTTTATTAAATTGTATTATGTTGTTTTATCGTATGCTTTATTAAATTGTATTTATGTTGTTTTATTCTATGCTTTATTAAATTGTGTTTATGTTGTTTTATCCTATGCTTTATTAAATTGTACTAATGTTGTTTTAACCCATGCTTTATTAAATTGTATTTATGTGGTTTTATCCTATTCTTTATTAAATTGTATTTATGTTGTTTTATCCTATGCTTTATTAAATTGTATTTATGTTGTTTTATTGTATGCTTTATTAAACTGCATTTATGTTGTTTTATCCTATGCTTTATTAAATTGTATTTATGTTGTTTTATCCTATGCTTTATTAAATTGTATTTATGTGGTTTTATCCTATGCTTTATTAAATTGTATTTATGTTGTTTTATCCTATGCTTTATTAAATTGTATTTATGTGGTTTTATCCTATGCTTTATTAAATTGTGTTTATGTTGTTTTATCCTATGCTTTATTAAATTGTATTAATGTTGTTTTAACACATGCTTTATTAAATTGTATTTATGTGGTTTTATCCTATGCTTTATTAAATTGTATTTATGTTGTTTTATCCTATGCTTTATTAAATTGTATTTATGTTGTTTTATCCTATGCTTTATTAAATTGTATTTATGTTGTTTTAACCCATGCTTTATTAAATTGTATTTATGTGGTTTTATCCTGTGCTTTATTAAATTGTATTTATGTTGTTTTATCCTATGCTTTATTAAATTGTATTTATGTTGTTTTATCCTATGCTTTATTAAATTGTATTTATTTTGTTTTATCCTATGCTTTAATAAATTGTATTTATGTTGTTTTGTCCTATGCTTTATTAAATTGTATTTATGTTATTTTAACCCATGCTTTATTAAATTGTATTTATGTTGTTTTATCCTATGCTTTATTAAATTGTATTTATGTTGTTTTATCCTATGCTTTATTAAATTGTATTTATGTTGTTTTATCCTATGCTTTATTAAAATGTATTTATGTTGTTTTATCCTATGCTTTATTAAATTGTATTTATGTTGTTTTATCCTATGCTTTATTAAACTGTATTTATGTTGTTTTATCGTATGCTTTATTAAATTGTATTTATGTGGTTTTATCCTATGCTTTATTAAATTGTATTTATGTTGTTTTATCCTATGCTTTATTAAATTGTATTTATGTGGTTTTATCCTATGCTTTATTAAATTGTGTTTATGTTGTTTTATCCTATGCTTTATTAAATTGTATTTATGTTGTTTTATCCTATGCTTTATTAAATTGTATTTATGTTGTTTTATCCTATGCTTTATTAAATTGTATTTATGTTGTTTTGTCCTATGATTTATTAAATTGTATTTATGTTGTTTTATCCTATGCTTTATTAAATTGTATTTATGTTGTTTTATCGTATGCTTTATTAAAATGTATTTATGTTGTTTTATCCTAGGCTTTATTAAATTGTATTTATGTTGTTTTATCCTATGCTTTATTAAATTGTATTTATGTTGTTTTATCCTATGCTTTATTAAATTGTATTTATGCTGTTTTGTCCTATGCTTTAATAAATTGTATTTATGTTGTTTTAACCCATGCTTCATTAAATTGTATTTATGTTGTTTTATCTTATGCTTTATTAAATTGTATTTATGTTGTTTTTTCCTATGCTTTATTAAATTGTATTTATGTTGTTTTAACCTATGCTTTATTAAATTGCATTTATGTTGTTTTATCTTATGCTTTATTAAATTGTATTATGTTGTTTTATCGTATGCTTTATTAAATTGTATTTATGTGGTTTTATCCTATGCTTTATTAAATTGTATTTATGTTGTTTTATCCTATGCTTTATTAAATTGTATTTATGTTGTTTTATCCTATGCTTTATTAAATTGTGTTTATGTTGTTTTATCCTATGCTTTATTAAATTGTATTAATGTTGTTTTAACACATGCTTTATTAAATTGTATTTATGTGGTTTTATCCTGTGCTTTATTAAATTGTATTTATGTTGTTTTATCCTATGCTTTATTAAATTGTATTTATGTTGTTTTATCCTATGCTTTATTAAATTGCATTTATGTTGTTTTAACCCATGCTTTATTAAATTGTATTTATGTGGTTTTATCCTGTGCTTTATTAAATTGTATTTATGTTGTTTTATCCTATGCTTTATTAAATTGTATTTATGTTGTTTTATCCTATGCTTTATTAAATTGTATTTATTTTGTTTTATCCTATGCTTTAATAAATTGTATTTATGTTGTTTTGTCCTATGCTTTATTAAATTGTATTTATGTTATTTTAACCCATGCTTTATTAAATTGTATTTATGTTGTTTTATCCTATGCTTTATTAAATTGTACTTATGTTGTTTTATCCTATGCTTTATTAAATTGTATTTATGTTGTTTTATCCTATGCTTTATTAAATTGTATTTATGTTGTTTTATCCTATGCTTTATTAAAATGTATTTATGTTGTTTTATCCTATGCTTTATTAAATTGTATTTATGTTGTTTTATCCTATGCTTTATTAAACTGTATTTATGTTGTTTAATCATATGCTTTATTAAATTGTATTTATGTTGTTTAATCCTATGCTTTATTAAATTGTGTTTATGTTGTTTTATCCTATGCTTTATTAAATTGTATTTATGTTGTTTTAGCCTACGCTTTATTAAATTGTATTTATGTTGTTTTATCCTATGCTTTATGAAATTGTATTTATGTTGTTTTATCCTATGCTTTATTAAATTGTATTTATGTTGCTTTATCCTATGCTTTATTAAATTGTATTTATGTTGTTTTATCGTATGCTTTATTAAATTGTATTTCTGTTGTTTTATCGTATGCTTTATTAAATTGTATTATGTTGTTTTATTGTATGCTTTATTAAATTGTATTTATGTTGTTTTATCCTATGCTTTATTAAATTGTGTTTATGTTGTTTTATACTATGCTTTATTAAATTGTATTTATGTTGTTTTAACCCATGCTTTATTAAATTGTATTTATGTTGTTTTATCCTATGCTTTATTAAATTGTATTTATGTTGTTTTATCCTATGCTTTATTAAATTGTATTTATGTTGTTTTGTCCTATGCTTTATTAAATTGTATTTATGTTGTTTTAACCCATGCTTTATTAAATTGTATTTATGTTGTTTTATCCTATGCTTTATTAAATTGTATTTATGTTGTTTTATCCTATGCTTTATTAAATTGTATTTATGTTGTTTTATCCTATGATTTATTAAATTGTATTTATGTGGTTTTATCCTATGCTTTATTAAATTGTATTTATGTTGTTTTATCCTATGCTTTATTAAATTGTATTTATGTGGTTTTATCCTATGCTTTATTAAATTGTATTTATGTTGTTTTATCCTATGCGTTATTAAATTGTATTTATGTTGTTTTATCCTATGCTTTATTAAAATGTATTTATGTTGTTTTAACCCATGCTTTATTATATCGTGTTTATGTTGTTTTATCCTATGCTTTATTAAATTGTATTTATGTTGTTTTAACCTATGTTTTATTAAATTGTATTTATGTGGTTTCATCCTATGCTTTATTAAATTGTATTTATGTTGTTTTATCCTATGCTTTATTAAATTGTATTCATGTTGTTTTATCGTATGCTTTATTAAATTGTGTTTATGTTGTTTCATCCTATGCTTTATTAAATTGTATTTATGTTGTTTTATCCTATGCTTTATTAAATTGTATTTATGTTCTTTTATCCTATGCTTTATTAAATTGTATTTATGTTGTTTTATCCTATGCTTTATTAAATTGTATTTATATTGTTTTATCCTATGCTTTATTAAATTGTATTATGTTGTTTTATCGTATGCTTTATTAAATTGTATTTATGTTGTTTTATTCTATGCTTTATTAAATTGTGTTTATGTTGTTTTATCCTATGCTTTATTAAATTGTACTAATGTTGTTTTAACCCATGCTTTATTAAATTGTATTTATGTGGTTTTATCCTATTCTTTATTAAATTGTATTTATGTTGTTTTATCCTATGCTTTATTAAATTGTATTTATGTTGTTTTATTGTATGCTTTATTAAACTGCATTTATGTTGTTTTATCCTATGCTTTATTAAATTGTATTTATGTTGTTTTATCCTATGCTTTATTAAATTGTATTTATGTGGTTTTATCCTATGCTTTATTAAATTGTATTTATGTTGTTTTATCCTATGCTTTATTAAATTGTATTTATGTGGTTTTATCCTATGCTTTATTAAATTGTGTTTATGTTGTTTTATCCTATGCTTTATTAAATTGTATTAATGTTGTTTTAACACATGCTTTATTAAATTGTATTTATGTGGTTTTATCCTATGCTTTATTAAATTGTATTTATGTTGTTTTATCCTATGCTTTATTAAATTGTATTTATGTTGTTTTATCCTATGCTTTATTAAATTGTATTTATGTTGTTTTAACCCATGCTTTATTAAATTGTATTTATGTGGTTTTATCCTGTGCTTTATTAAATTGTATTTATGTTGTTTTATCCTATGCTTTATTAAATTGTATTTATGTTGTTTTATCCTATGCTTTATTAAATTGTATTTATTTTGTTTTATCCTATGCTTTAATAAATTGTATTTATGTTGTTTTGTCCTATGCTTTATTAAATTGTATTTATGTTATTTTAACCCATGCTTTATTAAATTGTATTTATGTTGTTTTATCCTATGCTTTATTAAATTGTATTTATGTTGTTTTATCCTATGCTTTATTAAATTGTATTTATGTTGTTTTATCCTATGCTTTATTAAAATGTATTTATGTTGTTTTATCCTATGCTTTATTAAATTGTATTTATGTTGTTTTATCCTATGCTTTATTAAACTGTATTTATGTTGTTTTATCGTATGCTTTATTAAATTGTATTTATGTGGTTTTATCCTATGCTTTATTAAATTGTATTTATGTTGTTTTATCCTATGCTTTATTAAATTGTATTTATGTTGTTTTATCCTATGCTTTATTAAATTGTGTTTATGTTGTTTTATCCTATGCTTTATTAAATTGTATTAATGTTGTTTTAACACATGCTTTATTAAATTGTATTTATGTTGTTTTATCCTATGCTTTATTAAATTGTATTTATGTTGTTTTATCCTATGCTTTATGAAATTGTATTTATGTTGTTTTATCCTATGCTTTATTAAATTGTATTTATGTTGTTTTATCCTATGCTTTATTAAATTGAATTTATGTTGTTTTATCCTATGCTTTATTAAAGTGCATTTATGTTGTTTTATCCTATGCTTTATTAAATTGTATTTATGTTGCTTTAACCTTTGCTTTATTAAATTGTATTTATGTTGTTTTATCCTATGCTTTATTAAATTGTATTTATGTTGTTTTATCCTATGCTTTATTAAATTGTATTTATGCTGTTTTGTCCTATGCTTTAATAAATTGTATTTATGTTGTTTTAACCCATGCTTCATTAAATTGTATTTATGTTGTTTTATCTTATGCTTTATTAAATTGTATTTATGTTGTTTTTTCCTATGCTTTATTAAATTGTATTTATGTTGTTTTAACCTATGCTTTATTAAATTGCATTTATGTTGTTTTATCTTATGCTTTATTAAATTGTATTATGTTGTTTTATCGTATGCTTTATTAAATTGTATTTATGTGGTTTTATCCTATGCTTTATTAAATTGTATTTATGTTGTTTTATCCTATGCTTTATTAAATTGTATTTATGTTGTTTTATCCTATGCTTTATTAAATTGTGTTTATGTTGTTTTATCCTATGCTTTATTAAATTGTATTAATGTTGTTTTAACACATGCTTTATTAAATTGTATTTATGTGGTTTTATCCTGTGCTTTATTAAATTGTATTTATGTTGTTTTATCCTATGCTTTATTAAATTGTATTTATGTTGTTTTATCCTATGCTTTATTAAATTGCATTTATGTTGTTTTAACCCATGCTTTATTAAATTGTATTTATGTGGTTTTATCCTGTGCTGTATTAAATTGTATTTATGTTGTTTTATCCTATGCTTTATTAAATTGTATTTATTTTGTTTTATCCTATGCTTTAATAAATTGTATTTATGTTGTTTTGTCCTATGCTTTATTAAATTGTATTTATGTTATTTTAACCCATGCTTTATTAAATTGTATTTATGTTGTTTTATCCTATGCTTTATTAAATTGTACTTATGTTGTTTTATCCTATGCTTTATTAAATTGTATTTATGTTGTTTTATCCTATGCTTTATTAAATTGTATTTATGTTGTTTTATCCTATGCTTTATTAAAATGTATTTATGTTGTTTTATCCTATGCTTTATTAAATTGTATTTATGTTGTTTTATCCTATGCTTTATTAAACTGTATTTATGTTGTTTAATCATATGCTTTATTAAATTGTATTTATGTTGTTTAATCCTATGCTTTATTAAATTGTGTTTATGTTGTTTTATCCTATGCTTTATTAAATTGTATTTATGTTGTTTTAGCCTACGCTTTATTAAATTGTATTTATGTTGTTTTATCCTATGCTTTATGAAATTGTATTTATGTTGTTTTATCCTATGCTTTATTAAATTGTATTTATGTTGCTTTATCCTATGCTTTATTAAATTGTATTTATGTTGTTTTATCGTATGCTTTATTAAATTGTATTTCTGTTGTTTTATCGTATGCTTTATTAAATTGTATTATGTTGTTTTATTGTATGCTTTATTAAATTGTATTTATGTTGTTTTATCCTATGCTTTATTAAATTGTGTTTATGTTGTTTTATACTATGCTTTATTAAATTGTATTTATGTTGTTTTAACCCATGCTTTATTAAATTGTATTTATGTTGTTTTATCCTATGCTTTATTAAATTGTATTTATGTTGTTTTATCCTATGCTTTATTAAATTGTATTTATGTTGTTTTGTCCTATGCTTTATTAAATTGTATTTATGTTGTTTTAACCCATGCTTTATTAAATTGTATTTATGTTGTTTTATCCTATGCTTTATTAAATTGTATTTATGTTGTTTTATCCTATGCTTTATTAAATTGTATTTATGTTGTTTTATCCTATGATTTATTAAATTGTATTTATGTGGTTTTATCCTATGCTTTATTAAATTGTATTTATGTTGTTTTATCCTATGCTTTATTAAATTGTATTTATGTGGTTTTATCCTATGCTTTATTAAATTGTATTTATGTTGTTTTATCCTATGCGTTATTAAATTGTATTTATGTTGTTTTATCCTATGCTTTATTAAAATGTATTTATGTTGTTTTAACCCATGCTTTATTATATCGTGTTTATGTTGTTTTATCCTATGCTTTATTAAATTGTATTTATGTTGTTTTAACCTATGTTTTATTAAATTGTATTTATGTGGTTTCATCCTATGCTTTATTAAATTGTATTTATGTTGTTTTATCCTATGCTTTATTAAATTGTATTCATGTTGTTTTATCGTATGCTTTATTAAATTGTGTTTATGTTGTTTCATCCTATGCTTTATTAAATTGTATTTATGTTGTTTTATCCTATGCTTTATTAAATTGTATTTATGTTCTTTTATCCTATGCTTTATTAAATTGTATTTATGTTGTTTTATCCTATGCTTTATTAAATTGTATTTATGTTGTTTTATCCTATGCTTTATTAAATTGTATTATGTTGTTTTATCGTATGCTTTATTAAATTGTATTTATGTTGTTTTATTCTATGCTTTATTAAATTGTGTTTATGTTGTTTTATCCTATGCTTTATTAAATTGTACTAATGTTGTTTTAACCCATGCTTTATTAAATTGTATTTATGTGGTTTTATCCTATTCTTTATTAAATTGTATTTATGTTGTTTTATCCTATGCTTTATTAAATTGTATTTATGTTGTTTTATTGTATGCTTTATTAAACTGCATTTATGTTGTTTTATCCTATGCTTTATTAAATTGTATTTATGTTGTTTTATCCTATGCTTTATTAAATTGTATTTATGTGGTTTTATCCTATGCTTTATTAAATTGTATTTATGTTGTTTTATCCTATGCTTTATTAAATTGTATTTATGTGGTTTTATCCTATGCTTTATTAAATTGTGTTTATGTTGTTTTATCCTATGCTTTATTAAATTGTATTAATGTTGTTTTAACACATGCTTTATTAAATTGTATTTATGTGGTTTTATCCTATGCTTTATTAAATTGTATTTATGTTGTTTTATCCTATGCTTTATTAAATTGTATTTATGTTGTTTTATCCTATGCTTTATTAAATTGTATTTATGTTGTTTTAACCCATGCTTTATTAAATTGTATTTATGTGGTTTTATCCTGTGCTTTATTAAATTGTATTTATGTTGTTTTATCCTATGCTTTATTAAATTGTATTTATGTTGTTTTATCCTATGCTTTATTAAATTGTATTTATTTTGTTTTATCCTATGCTTTAATAAATTGTATTTATGTTGTTTTGTCCTATGCTTTATTAAATTGTATTTATGTTATTTTAACCCATGCTTTATTAAATTGTATTTATGTTGTTTTATCCTATGCTTTATTAAATTGTATTTATGTTGTTTTATCCTATGCTTTATTAAATTGTATTTATGTTGTTTTATCCTATGCTTTATTAAAATGTATTTATGTTGTTTTATCCTATGCTTTATTAAATTGTATTTATGTTGTTTTATCCTATGCTTTATTAAACTGTATTTATGTTGTTTTATCGTATGCTTTATTAAATTGTATTTATGTGGTTTTATCCTATGCTTTATTAAATTGTATTTATGTTGTTTTATCCTATGCTTTATTAAATTGTATTTATGTTGTTTTATCCTATGCTTTATTAAATTGTGTTTATGTTGTTTTATCCTATGCTTTATTAAATTGTATTAATGTTGTTTTAACACATGCTTTATTAAATTGTATTTATGTTGTTTTATCCTATGCTTTATTAAATTGTATTTATGTTGTTTTATCCTATGCTTTATGAAATTGTATTTATGTTGTTTTATCCTATGCTTTATTAAATTGTATTTATGTTGTTTTATCCTATGCTTTATTAAAGTGCATTTATGTTGTTTTATCCTATGCTTTATTAAATTGTATTTATGTTGCTTTAACCTTTGCTTTATTAAATTGTATTTATGTTGTTTTATCCTATGCTTTATTAAATTGTATTTATGTTGTTTTATCCTATGCTTTATTAAATTGTATTTATGCTGTTTTGTCCTATGCTTTAATAAATTGTATTTATGTTGTTTTAACCCATGCTTCATTAAATTGTATTTATGTTGTTTTATCTTATGCTTTATTAAATTGTATTTATGTTGTTTTTTCCTATGCTTTATTAAATTGTATTTATGTTGTTTTAACCTATGCTTTATTAAATTGCATTTATGTTGTTTTATCTTATGCTTTATTAAATTGTATTATGTTGTTTTATCGTATGCTTTATTAAATTGTATTTATGTGGTTTTATCCTATGCTTTATTAAATTGTATTTATGTTGTTTTATCCTATGCTTTATTAAATTGTATTTATGTTGTTTTATCCTATGCTTTATTAAATTGTGTTTATGTTGTTTTATCCTATGCTTTATTAAATTGTATTAATGTTGTTTTAACACATGCTTTATTAAATTGTATTTATGTGGTTTTATCCTGTGCTTTATTAAATTGTATTTATGTTGTTTTATCCTATGCTTTATTAAATTGTATTTATGTTGTTTTATCCTATGCTTTATTAAATTGCATTTATGTTGTTTTAACCCATGCTTTATTAAATTGTATTTATGTGGTTTTATCCTGTGCTTTATTAAATTGTATTTATGTTGTTTTATCCTATGCTTTATTAAATTGTATTTATGTTGTTTTATCCTATGCTTTATTAAATTGTATTTATTTTGTTTTATCCTATGCTTTAATAAATTGTATTTATGTTGTTTTGTCCTATGCTTTATTAAATTGTATTTATGTTATTTTAACCCATGCTTTATTAAATTGTATTTATGTTGTTTTATCCTATGCTTTATTAAATTGTACTTATGTTGTTTTATCCTATGCTTTATTAAATTGTATTTATGTTGTTTTATCCTATGCTTTATTAAATTGTATTTATGTTGTTTTATCCTATGCTTTATTAAAATGTATTTATGTTGTTTTATCCTATGCTTTATTAAATTGTATTTATGTTGTTTTATCCTATGCTTTATTAAACTGTATTTATGTTGTTTAATCATATGCTTTATTAAATTGTATTTATGTTGTTTAATCCTATGCTTTATTAAATTGTGTTTATGTTGTTTTATCCTATGCTTTATTAAATTGTATTTATGTTGTTTTAGCCTACGCTTTATTAAATTGTATTTATGTTGTTTTATCCTATGCTTTATGAAATTGTATTTATGTTGTTTTATCCTATGCTTTATTAAATTGTATTTATGTTGCTTTATCCTATGCTTTATTAAATTGTATTTATGTTGTTTTATCGTATGCTTTATTAAATTGTATTTCTGTTGTTTTATCGTATGCTTTATTAAATTGTATTATGTTGTTTTATTGTATGCTTTATTAAATTGTATTTATGTTGTTTTATCCTATGCTTTATTAAATTGTGTTTATGTTGTTTTATACTATGCTTTATTAAATTGTATTTATGTTGTTTTAACCCATGCTTTATTAAATTGTATTTATGTTGTTTTATCCTATGCTTTATTAAATTGTATTTATGTTGTTTTATCCTATGCTTTATTAAATTGTATTTATGTTGTTTTGTCCTATGCTTTATTAAATTGTATTTATGTTGTTTTAACCCATGCTTTATTAAATTGTATTTATGTTGTTTTATCCTATGCTTTATTAAATTGTATTTATGTTGTTTTATCCTATGCTTTATTAAATTGTATTTATGTTGTTTTATCCTATGATTTATTAAATTGTATTTATGTGGTTTTATCCTATGCTTTATTAAATTGTATTTATGTTGTTTTATCCTATGCTTTATTAAATTGTATTTATGTGGTTTTATCCTATGCTTTATTAAATTGTATTTATGTTGTTTTATCCTATGCGTTATTAAATTGTATTTATGTTGTTTTATCCTATGCTTTATTAAAATGTATTTATGTTGTTTTAACCCATGCTTTATTATATCGTGTTTATGTTGTTTTATCCTATGCTTTATTAAATTGTATTTATGTTGTTTTAACCTATGTTTTATTAAATTGTATTTATGTGGTTTCATCCTATGCTTTATTAAATTGTATTTATGTTGTTTTATCCTATGCTTTATTAAATTGTATTCATGTTGTTTTATCGTATGCTTTATTAAATTGTGTTTATGTTGTTTCATCCTATGCTTTATTAAATTGTATTTATGTTGTTTTATCCTATGCTTTATTAAATTGTATTTATGTTCTTTTATCCTATGCTTTATTAAATTGTATTTATGTTGTTTTATCCTATGCTTTATTAAATTGTATTTATGTTGTTTTATCCTATGCTTTATTAAATTGTATTATGTTGTTTTATCGTATGCTTTATTAAATTGTATTTATGTTGTTTTATTCTATGCTTTATTAAATTGTGTTTATGTTGTTTTATCCTATGCTTTATTAAATTGTACTAATGTTGTTTTAACCCATGCTTTATTAAATTGTATTTATGTGGTTTTATCCTATTCTTTATTAAATTGTATTTATGTTGTTTTATCCTATGCTTTATTAAATTGTATTTATGTTGTTTTATTGTATGCTTTATTAAACTGCATTTATGTTGTTTTATCCTATGCTTTATTAAATTGTATTTATGTTGTTTTATCCTATGCTTTATTAAATTGTATTTATGTGGTTTTATCCTATGCTTTATTAAATTGTGTTTATGTTGTTTTATCCTATGCTTTATTAAATTGTATTAATGTTGTTTTAACACATGCTTTATTAAATTGTATTTATGTGGTTTTATCCTATGCTTTATTAAATTGTATTTATGTTGTTTTATCCTATGCTTTATTAAATTGTATTTATGTTGTTTTATCCTATGCTTTATTAAATTGTATTTATGTTGTTTTAACCCATGCTTTATTAAATTGTATTTATGTGGTTTTATCCTGTGCTTTATTAAATTGTATTTATGTTGTTTTATCCTATGCTTTATTAAATTGTATTTATGTTGTTTTATCCTATGCTTTATTAAATTGTATTTATTTTGTTTTATCCTATGCTTTAATAAATTGTATTTATGTTGTTTTGTCCTATGCTTTATTAAATTGTATTTATGTTATTTTAACCCATGCTTTATTAAATTGTATTTATGTTGTTTTATCCTATGCTTTATTAAATTGTATTTATGTTGTTTTATCCTATGCTTTATTAAATTGTATTTATGTTGTTTTATCCTATGCTTTATTAAAATGTATTTATGTTGTTTTATCCTATGCTTTATTAAATTGTATTTATGTTGTTTTATCCTATGCTTTATTAAACTGTATTTATGTTGTTTAATCATATGCTTTATTAAATTGTATTTATGTTGTTTAATCCTATGCTTTATTAAATTGTGTTTATGTTGTTTTATCCTATGCTTTATTAAATTGTATTTATGTTGTTTTATCCTATGCTTTATTAAATTGTATTTATGTTGTTTTATCCTATGCTTTATGAAATTGTATTTATGTTGTTTTATCCTATGCTTTATTAAATTGTATTTATGTTGTTTTATCCTATGCTTTATTAAATTGTATTTATGTTGTTTTATCCTATGCTTTATTAAATTGTGTTTATGTTGTTTTATACTATGCTTTATTAAATTGTATTTATGTTGTTTTAACCCATGCTTTATTAAATTGTATTTATGTTGTTTTATCCTATGCTTTATTAAATGGTATTTATGTTGTTTTATCCTATGCTTTATTAAATTGTATTTATGTTGTTTTGTCCTATGCTTTATTAAATTGTATTTATGTTGTTTTAACCCATGCTTTATTAAATTGTATTTATGTTGTTTTATCCTATGCTTTATTAAATTGTATTTATGTTGTTTTATCCTATGCTTTATTAAATTGTATTTATGTTGTTTTATCCTATGCCTTATTAAATTGTATTTATGTGGTTTTATCCTATGCTTTATTAAATTGTATTTATGTTGTTTTATCCTATGCTTTATTAAATTGTATTTATGTGGTTTTATCCTATGCTTTATTAAATTGTATTTATGTTGTTTTATCCTATGCGTTATTAAATTGTATTTATGTTGTTTTATCCTATGCTTTATTAAAATGTATTTATGTTGTTTTAACCCATGCTTTATTTTATCGTGTTTATGTTGTTTTATCCTATGCTTTATTAAATTGTATTTATGTTGTTTTAACCTATGTTTTATTCAATTGTATTTACGTGGTTTCATCCTATGCTTTATTAAATTGTATTTATGTTGTTTTATCCTATGCTTTATTAAATTGTATTCATGTTGTTTTATCGTATGCTTTATTAAATTGTGTTTATGTTGTTTCATCCTATGCTTTATTAAATTGTATTTATGTTGTTTTATCCTATGCTTTATTAAATTGTATTTATGTTCTTTTATCCTATGCTTTATTAAATTGTATTTATGTTGTTTTATCCTATGCTTTATTAAATTGTATTTATGTTGTTTTATCCTATGCTTTATTAAATTGTATTATGTTGTTTTATCGTATGCTTTATTAAATTGTATTTATGTTGTTTTATCCTATGCTTTATTAAATTGTGTTTATGTTGTTTTATCCTATGCTTTATTAAATTGTATTAATGTTGTTTTAACCCATGCTTTATTAAATTGTATTTATGTGGTTTTATCCTATTTTTATTAAATTGTATTTATGTTGTTTTATCCTATGCTTTATTAAATTGTATTTATGTTGTTTTATTGTATGCTTTATTAAACTGCATTTATGTTGTTTTATCCTATGCTTTATTAAATTGTATTTATGTTGTTTTATCCTATGCTTTATTAAATTGTATTTATGTGGTTTTATCCTATGCTTTATTAAATTGTATTTATGTTGTTTTATCCTATGCTTTATTAAATTGTATTTATGTTGTTTTATCCTATGCTTTATTAAAATGTATTTATGTTGTTTTATCCTATGCTTTATTAAATTGTATTTATGTTGTTTTATCCTATGCTTTATTAAACTGTATTTATGTTGTTTAATCATATGCTTTATTAAATTGTATTTATGTTGTTTAATCCTATGCTTTATTAAATTGTGTTTATGTTGTTTTATCCTATGCTTTATTAAATTGTATTTATGTTGTTTTATCCTATGCTTTATTAAATTGTATTTATGTTGTTTTATCCTATGCTTTATGAAATTGTATTTATGTTGTTTTATCCTATGCTTTATTAAATTGTATTTATGTTGTTTTATCCTATGCTTTATTAAATTGAATTTATGTTGTTTTATCCTATGCTTTATTAAAGTGCATTTATGTTGTTTTATCCTATGCTTTATTAAATAGTATTTATGTTGCTTTAACCTTTGCTTTATTAAATTGTATTTATGTTGTTTTATCCTATGCTTTATTAAATTGTATTTATGTTGTTTTATCGTATGCTTTATTAAATTGTATTATGTTGTTTTATCGTATGCTTTATTAAATTGTATTTATGTTGTTTTATCCTATGCTTTATTAAATTGTGTTTATGTTGTTTTATACTATGCTTTATTAAATTGTATTTATGTTGTTTTAACCCATGCTTTATTAAATTGTATTTATGTTGTTTTATCCTATGCTTTATTAAATTGTATTTATGTTGTTTTATCCTATGCTTTATTAAATTGTATTTATGTTGTTTTGTCCTATGCTTTATTAAATTGTATTTATGTTGTTTTAACCCATGCTTTATTAAATTGTATTTATGTTGTTTTATCCTATGCTTTATTAAATTGTATTTATGTTGTTTTATCCTATGCTTTATTAAATTGTATTTATGTTGTTTTATCCTATGCCTTATTAAATTGTATTTATGTGGTTTTATCCTATGCTTTATTAAATTGTATTTATGTTGTTTTATCCTATGCTTTATTAAATTGTATTTATGTGGTTTTATCCTATGCTTTATTAAATTGTATTTATGTTGTTTTATCCTATGCGTTATTAAATTGTATTTATGTTGTTTTATCCTATGCTTTATTAAAATGTATTTATGTTGTTTTAACCCATGCTTTATTATATCGTGTTTATGTTGTTTTATCCTATGCTTTATTAAATTGTATTTATGTTGTTTTAACCTATGTTTTATTAAATTGTATTTACGTGGTTTCATCCTATGCTTTATTAAATTGTATTTATGTTGTTTTATCCTATGCTTTATTAAATTGTATTCATGTTGTTTTATCGTATGCTTTATTAAATTGTGTTTATGTTGTTTCATCCTATGCTTTATTAAATTGTATTTATGTTGTTTTATCCTATGCTTTATTAAATTGTATTTATGTTCTTTTATCCTATGCTTTATTAAATTGTATTTATGTTGTTTTATCCTATGCTTTATTAAATTGTATTTATGTTGTTTTATCCTATGCTTTATTAAATTGTATTATGTTGTTTTATCGTATGCTTTATTAAATTGTATTTATGTTGTTTTATCCTATGCTTTATTAAATTGTGTTTATGTTGTTTTATCCTATGCTTTATTAAATTGTATTAATGTTGTTTTAACCCATGCTTTATTAAATTGTATTTATGTGGTTTTATCCTATTTTTATTAAATTGTATTTATGTTGTTTTATCCTATGCTTTATTAAATTGTATTTATGTTGTTTTATTGTATGCTTTATTAAACTGCATTTATGTTGTTTTATCCTATGCTTTATTAAATTGTATTTATGTTGTTTTAACCCATGCTTTATTAAATTGTATTTATGTGGTTTTATACTGTGCTTTATTAAATTGTATTTATGTTGTTTTATCCTATGCTTTATTAAATTGTATTTATGTTGTTTTATCCTATGCTTTATTAAATTGTATTTATTTTGTTTTATCCTATGCTTTAATAAATTGTATTTATGTTGTTTTGTCCTATGCTTTATTAAATTGTATTTATGTTATTTTAACCCATGCTTTATTAAATTGTATTTATGTTGTTTTATCCTATGCTTTATTAAATTGTATTTATGTTGTTTTATCCTATGCTTTATTAAATTGTATTATGTTGTTTTATCGTATGCTTTATTAAATTGTATTTATGTTGTTTTATCCTATGCTTTATTAAATTGTGTTTATGTTGTTTTATCCTATGCTTTATTAAATTGTATTAATGTTGTTTTAACCCATGCTTTATTAAATTGTATTTATGTGGTTTTATCCTATTTTTATTAAATTGTATTTATGTTGTTTTATCCTATGCTTTATTAAATTGTATTTATGTTGTTTTATTGTATGCTTTATTAAACTGCATTTATGTTGTTTTATCCTATGCTTTATTAAATTGTATTTATGTTGTTTTAACCCATGCTTTATTAAATTGTATTTATGTGGTTTTATCCTGTGCTTTATTAAATTGTATTTATGTTGTTTTATCCTATGCTTTATTAAATTGTATTTATGTTGTTTTATCCTATGCTTTATTAAATTGTATTTATTTTGTTTTATCCTATGCTTTAATAAATTGTATTTATGTTGTTTTGTCCTATGCTTTATTAAATTGTATTTATGTTATTTTAACCCATGCTTTATTAAATTGTATTTATGTTGTTTTATCCTATGCTTTATTAAATTGTATTTATGTTGTTTTATCCTATGCTTTATTAAATTGTATTTATGTTGTTTTATCCTATGCTTTATTAAAATGTATTTATGTTGTTTTATCCTATGCTTTATTAAATTGTATTTATGTTGTTTTATCCTATGCTTTATTAAACTGTATTTATGTTGTTTAATCATATGCTTTATTAAATTGTATTTATGTTGTTTAATCCTATGCTTTATTAAATTGTGTTTATGTTGTTTTATCCTATGCTTTATTAAATTGTATTTATGTTGTTTTATCCTATGCTTTATTAAATTGTATTTATGTTGTTTTATCCTATGCTTTATGAAATTGTATTTATGTTGTTTTATCCTATGCTTTATTAAATTGTATTTATGTTGTTTTATCCTATGCTTTATTAAATTGTATTTATGTTGTTTTATCCTATGCTTTATTAAATTGTGTTTATGTTGTTTTATACTATGCTTTATTAAATTGTATTTATGTTGTTTTAACCCATGCTTTATTAAATTGTATTTATGTTGTTTTATCCTATGCTTTATTAAATGGTATTTATGTTGTTTTATCCTATGCTTTATTAAATTGTATTTATGTTGTTTTGTCCTATGCTTTATTAAATTGTATTTATGTTGTTTTAACCCATGCTTTATTAAATTGTATTTATGTTGTTTTATCCTATGCTTTATTAAATTGTATTTATGTTGTTTTATCCTATGCTTTATTAAATTGTATTTATGTTGTTTTATCCTATGCCTTATTAAATTGTATTTATGTGGTTTTATCCTATCCTTTATTAAATTGTATTTATGTTGTTTTATCCTATGCTTTATTAAATTGTATTTATGTGGTTTTATCCTATGCTTTATTAAATTGTATTTATGTTGTTTTATCCTATGCGTTATTAAATTGTATTTATGTTGTTTTATCCTATGCTTTATTAAAATGTATTTATGTTGTTTTAACCCATGCTTTATTATATCGTGTTTATGTTGTTTTATCCTATGCTTTATTAAATTGTATTTATGTTGTTTTAACCTATGTTTTATTCAATTGTATTTACGTGGTTTCATCCTATGCTTTATTAAATTGTATTTATGTTGTTTTATCCTATGCTTTATTAAATTGTATTCATGTTGTTTTATCGTATGCTTTATTAAATTGTGTTTATGTTGTTTCATCCTATGCTTTATTAAATTGTATTTATGTTGTTTTATCCTATGCTTTATTAAATTGTATTTATGTTCTTTTATCCTATGCTTTATTAAATTGTATTTATGTTGTTTTATCCTATGCTTTATTAAATTGTATTTATGTTGTTTTATCCTATGCTTTATTAAATTGTATTATGTTGTTTTATCGTATGCTTTATTAAATTGTATTTATGTTGTTTTATCCTATGCTTTATTAAATTGTGTTTATGTTGTTTTATCCTATGCTTTATTAAATTGTATTAATGTTGTTTTAACCCATGCT
Source organism: Phyllobates terribilis (assembly GCF_046119375.1). Classification (NCBI taxonomy): domain Eukaryota; kingdom Metazoa; phylum Chordata; class Amphibia; order Anura; family Dendrobatidae; genus Phyllobates; species Phyllobates terribilis. The sequence continues at coordinate 820,919,379 of NW_027362763.1, forward strand.
TTATTAAATTGTATTTATGTGGTTTTATCCTATTTTTATTAAATTGTATTTATGTTGTTTTATCCTATGCTTTATTAAATTGTATTTATGTTGTTTTATTGTATGCTTTATTAAACTGCATTTATGTTGTTTTATCCTATGCTTTATTAAATTGTATTTATGTTGTTTTATCCTATGCTTTATTAAATTGTATTTATGTGGTTTTATCCTATGCTTTATTAAATTGTATTTATGTTGTTTTATCCTATGCTTTATTAAATTGTATTTATGTTGTTTTATCCTATGCTTTATTAAAATGTATTTATGTTGTTTTATCCTATGCTTTATTAAATTGTATTTATGTTGTTTTATCCTATGCTTTATTAAACTGTATTTATGTTGTTTAATCATATGCTTTATTAAATTGTATTTATGTTGTTTAATCCTATGCTTTATTAAATTGTGTTTATGTTGTTTTATCCTATGCTTTATTAAATTGTATTTATGTTGTTTTATCCTATGCTTTATTAAATTGTATTTATGTTGTTTTATCCTATGCTTTATGAAATTGTATTTATGTTGTTTTATCCTATGCTTTATTAAATTGTATTTATGTTGTTTTATCCTATGCTTTATTAAATTGAATTTATGTTGTTTTATCCTATGCTTTATTAAAGTGCATTTATGTTGTTTTATCCTATGCTTTATTAAATAGTATTTATGTTGCTTTAACCTTTGCTTTATTAAATTGTATTTATGTTGTTTTATCCTATGCTTTATTAAATTGTATTTATGTTGTTTTATCGTATGCTTTATTAAATTGTATTATGTTGTTTTATCGTATGCTTTATTAAATTGTATTTATGTTGTTTTATCCTATGCTTTATTAAATTGTGTTTATGTTGTTTTATACTATGCTTTATTAAATTGTATTTATGTTGTTTTAACCCATGCTTTATTAAATTGTATTTATGTTGTTTTATCCTATGCTTTATTAAATTGTATTTATGTTGTTTTATCCTATGCTTTATTAAATTGTATTTATGTTGTTTTGTCCTATGCTTTATTAAATTGTATTTATGTTGTTTTAACCCATGCTTTATTAAATTGTATTTATGTTGTTTTATCCTATGCTTTATTAAATTGTATTTATGTTGTTTTATCCTATGCTTTATTAAATTGTATTTATGTTGTTTTATCCTATGCCTTATTAAATTGTATTTATGTGGTTTTATCCTATGCTTTATTAAATTGTATTTATGTTGTTTTATCCTATGCTTTATTAAATTGTATTTATGTGGTTTTATCCTATGCTTTATTAAATTGTATTTATGTTGTTTTATCCTATGCGTTATTAAATTGTATTTATGTTGTTTTATCCTATGCTTTATTAAAATGTATTTATGTTGTTTTAACCCATGCTTTATTATATCGTGTTTATGTTGTTTTATCCTATGCTTTATTAAATTGTATTTATGTTGTTTTAACCTATGTTTTATTAAATTGTATTTACGTGGTTTCATCCTATGCTTTATTAAATTGTATTTATGTTGTTTTATCCTATGCTTTATTAAATTGTATTCATGTTGTTTTATCGTATGCTTTATTAAATTGTGTTTATGTTGTTTCATCCTATGCTTTATTAAATTGTATTTATGTTGTTTTATCCTATGCTTTATTAAATTGTATTTATGTTCTTTTATCCTATGCTTTATTAAATTGTATTTATGTTGTTTTATCCTATGCTTTATTAAATTGTATTTATGTTGTTTTATCCTATGCTTTATTAAATTGTATTATGTTGTTTTATCGTATGCTTTATTAAATTGTATTTATGTTGTTTTATCCTATGCTTTATTAAATTGTGTTTATGTTGTTTTATCCTATGCTTTATTAAATTGTATTAATGTTGTTTTAACCCATGCTTTATTAAATTGTATTTATGTGGTTTTATCCTATTTTTATTAAATTGTATTTATGTTGTTTTATCCTATGCTTTATTAAATTGTATTTATGTTGTTTTATTGTATGCTTTATTAAACTGCATTTATGTTGTTTTATCCTATGCTTTATTAAATTGTATTTATGTTGTTTTATCCTATGCTTTATTAAATTGTATTTATGTGGTTTTATCCTATGCTTTATTAAATTGTATTTATGTTGTTTTATCCTATGCTTTATTAAATTGTATTTATGTGGTTTTATCCTATGCTTTATTAAATTGTATTTATGTTGTTTTATCCTATGCATTATTAAATTGTATTTATGTTGTTTTATACTATGCTTTATTAAAATAAATTTATGCTGTTTTAACCCATGCTTTATTATATCGTGTTTATGTTGTTTTATCCTATGCTTTATTAAATTGTATTTATGTTGTTTTAACCTATATTTTATTAAATTGTATTTACGTGGTTTCATCCTATGCTTTATTAAATTGTATTTATGTTGTTTTATCCTATGCTTTATTAAATTGTATTCATGTTGTTTTATCGTATGCTTTATTAAATTGTGTTTATGTTGTTTCATCCTATGCTTTATTAAATTGTATTTATGTTGTTTTATCCTATGCTTTATTAAATTGTATTTATGTTCTTTTATCCTATGCTTTATTAAATTGTATTTATGTTGTTTTATCCTATGCTTTATTAAATTGTATTTATGTTGTTTTATCCTATGCTTTATTAAATTGTATTTATGTTGTTTTATCCTATGCTTTATTAAATTGTATTTATGTTGTTTTAACCCATGCTTTATTAAATTGTATTTATGTGGTTTTATCCTGTGCTTTATTAAATTGTATTTATGTTGTTTTATCCTATGCTTTATTAAATTGTATTTATGTTGTTTTATCCTATGCTTTATTAAATTGTATTTATTTTGTTTTATCCTATGCTTTAATAAATTGTATTTATGTTGTTTTGTCCTATGCTTTATTAAATTGTATTTATGTTATTTTAACCCATGCTTTATTAAATTGTATTTATGTTGTTTTATCCTATGCTTTATTAAATTGTACTTACGTTGTTTTATCCTATGCTTTATTAAATTGTATTTATGTTGTTTTATCCTATGCTTTATTAAATTGTATTTATGTTGTTTTATCCTATGCTTTATTAAAATGTATTTATGTTGTTTTATCCTATGCTTTATTAAATTGTATTTATGTTGTTTTATCCTATGCTTTATTAAACTGTATTTATGTTGTTTAATCATATGCTATATTAAATTGTATTTATGTTGTTTAATCCTATGCTTTATTAAATTGTGTTTATGTTGTTTTATCCTATGCTTTATTAAATTGTATTTATGTTGTTTTATCCTATGCTTTATTAAATTGTATTTATGTTGTTTTATCCTATGCTTTATGAAATTGTATTTATGTTGTTTTATCCTATGCTTTATTAAATTGTATTTATGTTGTTTTATCCTATGCTTTATTAAATTGTATTTATGTTGTTTTATCGTATGCTTTATTAAAGTGCATTTATGTTGTTTTATCCTATGCTTTATTAAATTGTATTTATGTTGCTTTATCCTATGCTTTATTAAATTGTATTTATGTTGTTTTATCCTATGCTTAATTAAATTGTATTTATGTTGTTTTATCCTCTGCTTTATTAAATTGTATTTATGTTGCTTTAACCTTTGCTTTATTAAATTGTATTTATGTTGTTTTGTCCTATGCTTTATTAAATTGTATTTATGTTGTTTTATCGTATGCATTATTAAATTGTATTATGTTGTTTTATCGTATGCTTTATTAAATTGTATTTATGTTGTTTTATCCTATGCTTTATTAAATTGTGTTTATGTTGTTTTATACTATGCTTTATTAAATTGTATTTATGTTGTTTTAACCCATGCTTTATTAAATTGTATTTATGTTGTTTTATCCTATGCTTTATTAAATTGTATTTATGTTGTTTTATCCTATGCTTTATTAAATTGTATTTATGTTGTTTTGTCCTATGCTTTATTAAATTGTATTTATGTTGTTTTAACCCATGCTTTATTAAATTGTATTTATGTTGTTTTATCCTATGCTTTATTAAATTGTATTTATGTTGTTTTATCCTATGCTTTATTAAATTGTATTTATGTTGTTTTATCATATGCTTAATTAAATTGTATTTATGTTGTTTTATCCTATGCTTTATTAAATTGTATTCATGTTGTTTTATCGTATGCTTTATTAAATTGTATTTATGTTGTTTTATCCTATGCTTTATTAAATTGTGTTTATTTTGTTTTATCCTATGCTTTATTAAATTGTATTTATGTTGTTTTAACCCATGTTGTATTAAATTGTATTATGTTATTTTATCCTATGCTTTATTAAATTGTATATATGTTGTTTTATCCTATGCTTTATTAAATTGTACTTATCTTGTTTTGTCCTATGCTTTATTAAATTGTATTTATGTTGTTTTAACCTATGCTTTATTAAATTGTATTTATGTTGTTTTATCCTATGCTTTATTAAATTGTATTTATGTTGTTTTATCCTATGCTTTATTAAATTGTATTTATGTTGTTTTATCCTATGCTTTATTAAATTGTATTTATGTTGTTTTATCCTATGCTTTATTAAATTGTATTTATGTTGTTTTATCCTATGCTTTATTAAATTGTATTTATGTTGTTTTGTTCTATGCTTTATTAAATTGTATTTATGTGGTTTTATCCTATGATTTATTAAATTGTATTTATGTTGTTTTATCCTATGCTTTATTAAATTGTATTTATGTGGTTTTATCCTATGCTTTATTAAATTGTATTTATGTTGTTTTATCCTATGCCTTAATAAATTGCATTTTTGTTGTTTTGTCCTATGCTTTATTAAATTGTATTTATGTTGTTTTAACCCATGCTTTATTAAATTGTATTTATGTTGTTTTATCCTGTGCTTTATTAAATTGTATTTGTGTTGTTTTATCCTATGCTTTATTAAATTGTATTTATGTTGTTTTATCCTATGCTTTATAAATTGTATTAATTTTGTTTTATCCTATGCTTTAATAAATTGTATTAATGTTGTTTTGTCCTATGCTTTATTAAATTGTATTTATGTTGTTTTAACCCATGCTTTATTAAATTGTATTTATGTTGTTTTATCCTATGCTTTATTAAATTGTACTTATGTTGTTTTATCCTATGCTTTATTAAATTGTATTTATGTTGTTTTATCCTATGCTTTATTAAATTGTATTTATGTTGTTTTATCCTATGCTTTATTAAAATGTATTTATGTTGTTTTATCCTATGCTTTATTAAATTGTATTTATGTTGTTTTATCCTATGCTTTATTAAATTGTATTTATGTTGTTTTATCCTATGCTTTATTAAATTGTATTTATGTTCTTTTATCCTATGCTTAATTAAATTGTATTTATGTTGTTTTATCCTATGCTTTATTAAATTGTATTATGTTGTTTTATCGTATGCTTTATTAAATTGTATTTATGTTGTTTTATCCTATGCTTTATTAAATTGTGTTTATGTTGTTTTATCCTATGCTTTATTAAATTGTATTTATGTTGTTTTAACCCATGTTTTGTTAAATTGTATTTATGTTGTTTTATCTTATGCTTTATTAAATTGTATTTATGTTGTTTTATCCAATGCTTTATTAAATTTTATTTATGTTGTTTTGTCCTATGCTTTATTAAATTGTATTTATGTTGTTTTAACCCATGCTTCATTAAATTGTATTTATGTTGTTTTATCTTATGCTTTATTAAATTGTATTTATGTTGTTTTGTCCTATGCTTTATTAAATTGTATTTATGTTGTTTTAACCCATGCTTTATTAAATTGCATTTATGTTGTTTTATCTCATGCTTTATTAAATTGTATTTATGTTGTTTTATCCTATGCTTTATTAAATTGTATTTATGTTGTTTTGTCCTATGCTTTATTAAATTGAATTTATGTTGTTTTAACCATGCTTTATTAATTTGTATTTATGTTGTTTTATCCTATGCTTCATTAAATTGTATTTATGTTGTTTTATCCTATGCTTTATTAAATTGTATATATGTTGTTTTATCCTATGCTTTATTAAATTGTATTTATCTTGTTTTGTCCTATGCTTTATTAAATTGTATTTATGTTGTTTTAACCTATGCTTTATTAAATTGTATTTATGTTGTTTTATCCTATGCTTTATTAAATTGTATTTATGTTGTTTTATACTATGCTTTATTAAATTGTGTTTATTTTGTTTTATCCTATGCTTTATTAAATTGTATTTATGTTGTTTTAACCCATGTTTTATTAAATTGTATTTATGTTGTTTTATCCTATGCTTTATTAAATTGTATGTATGTTGTTTTATCCTACGCTTTATTAAATTGTATTTATCTTGTTTTGTCCTATGCTTTATTAAATTGTATTTATGTTGTTTTAACCCATGTTTTATTAAATTGTATTTATGTTGTTTTATCCTATGCTTTATTAAATTGTACTTATGTTGTTTTATCCTCTGCTTTATTAAATTGTATTTATGTTGTTTTATCCTATGCTTTATTAAATTGTATTTATGTTGTTTTATCCTATGCTTTATTAAATTGTATTTATGATGTTTTATCCTATGCTTTATTAAATTGTATTTATGTTGTTTTATCCTATGCTTTTTTAAATTGTACTTATGTTGTTTTATCCTATGCTTTATTAAATTGTATTTATGTTGCTTTATCCTATGCTTTATTAAACTGCATTTGTGTTGTTTTATGGTATGCTTTATTAAATTGTATTCATGTTGTTTTATCCTATGCTTTATTAAATTGTATTTATGTTGTTTTATCCTATGCTTTATTAAATTGTATTTATGTTGTTTTATCCTATGCTTTATTAAATTGTATTTATGTTGTTTTATCATATGCTTAATTAAATTGTATTTATGTTGTTTTATCCTATGCTTTATTAAATTGTATTCATGTTGTTTTATCGTATGCTTTATTAAATTGTATTTATGTTGTTTTATCCTATGCTTTATTAAATTGTGTTTATTTTGTTTTATCCTATGCTTTATTAAATTGTATTTATGTTGTTTTAACCCATGTTGTATTAAATTGTATTTATGTTATTTTATCCTATGCTTTATTAAATTGTATTTATGTTGTTTTATCCTATGCCTTAATAAATTGCATTTTTGTTGTTTTGTCCTATGCTTTATTAAATTGTATTTATGTTGTTTTAACCCATACTTTATTAAATTTTATTTATGTTGTTTTCTCCTGTGCTTTATTAAATTGTATTTGTGTTGTTTTATCCTATGCTTTATTAAATTGTATTTATGTTGTTTTATCCTATGCTTTATTAAATTGTATTTATTTTGTTTTATCCTATGCTTTAATAAATTGTATTAATGTTGTTTTGTCCTATGCTTTATTAAATTGTATTTATGTTGTTTTAACCCATGCTTTATTAAATTGTATTTATGTTGTTTTATCCTATGCTTTATTAAATTGTACTTATGTTGTTTTATCCTATGCTTTATTAAATTGTATTTATGTTGTTTTATACTATGCTTTATTAAATTGTGTTTATTTTGTTTTATCCTATGCTTTATTAAATTGTATTTATGTTGTTTTAACCCATGTTTTATTAAATTGTATTTATGTTGTTTTATCCTATGATTTATTAAATTGTATATATGTTGTTTTATCCTACGCTTTATTAAATTGTATTTATCTTGTTTTGTCCTATGCTTTATTAAATTGTATTTATGTTGTTTTAACCTATGCTTTATTAAATTGTATTTATGTTGTTTTATCCTATGCTTTATTAAATTGTATTTATGTTGTTTTAAACTATGCTTTATTAAATTGTTTTTATGTTGTTTTATCCTATGCTTTATTAAATTGTATTTATGTTGTTTTAACCTATGCTTTATTAAATTGTATTTATGTTGTTTTAACCTATGCTTTATTAAATTGTATTTATGTTGTTTTATCCTATGCTTTATTAAATTGTATTTTTGTTGCTTTAACCTTTGCTTTATTAAATTGTATTTATGTTGTTTTATCCTATGCTTTATTAAATCTTATTTATGTTGTTTTATCGTATGCTTTATTAAATTGTATTATGTTGATTTATCGTATGCTTTATTAAATTGTATATATGTTGTTTTATCCTATGATTTATTAAATTGTGTTTATGTTGTTTTATCCTATGCTTTATTAAATTGTATTTATGTCGTGTTAACCCATGCTTTATTAAATTGTATTTATGTGGTTTTATCCTATGCTTTATTAAATTGTATTTATGTTGTTTTATCCTATGCTTTATTAAATTGTATTTATGTTGTTTTATCCCATGCTTTATTATATTGTATTTATGTTGTTTTATCCTATGCTTTATTAAATTGTATTTATGATGTTTTATCCTATGCTTTATTAAATTGTATTTATGTTGTTTTATCCTATGCTTTATTAAATTGTACTTATGTTGTTTTATCCTATGCTTTATTAAATTGTATTTATGTTGCTTTATCCTATGCTTTATTAAACTGCATTTGTGTTGTTTTATGGTATGCTTTATTAAATTGTATTCATGTTGTTTTATCCTATGCTTTATTAAATTGTATTTATGTTGTTTTATCCTATGCTTTATTAAATTGTATTTATGTTGTTTTATCCTATGCTTTATTAAATTGTATTTATGTTGTTTTATCATATGCTTAATTAAATTGTATTTATGTTGTTTTATCCTATGCTTTATTAAATTGTATTCATGTTGTTTTATCGTATGCTTTATTAAATTGTATTTATGTTGTTTTATCCTATGCTTTATTAAATTGTGTTTATTTTGTTTTATCCTATGCTTTATTAAATTGTATTTATGTTGTTTTAACCCATGTTGTATTAAATTGTATTATGTTATTTTATCCTATGCTTTATTAAATTGTATATATGTTGTTTTATCCTATGCTTTATTAAATTGTACTTATCTTGTTTTGTCCTATGCTTTATTAAATTGTATTTATGTTGTTTTAACCTATGCTTTATTAAATTGTATTTATGTTGTTTTATCCTATGCTTTATTAAATTGTATTTATGTTGTTTTATCCTATGCTTTATTAAATTGTATTTATGTTGTTTTATCCTATGCTTTATTAAATTGTATTTATGTTGTTTTATCCTATGCTTTATTAAATTGTATTTATGTTGTTTTATCCTATGCTTTATTAAATTGTATTTATGTTGTTTTGTTCTATGCTTTATTAAATTGTATTTATGTGGTTTTATCCTATGATTTATTAAATTGTATTTATGTTGTTTTATCCTATGCTTTATTAAATTGTATTTATGTGGTTTTATCCTATGCTTTATTAAATTGTATTTATGTTGTTTTATCCTATGCCTTAATAAATTGCATTTTTGTTGTTTTGTCCTATGCTTTATTAAATTGTATTTATGTTGTTTTAACCCGTGCTTTATTAAATTGTATTTATGTTGTTTTATCCTGTGCTTTATTAAATTGTATTTGTGTTGTTTTATCCTATGCTTTATTAAATTGTATTTATGTTGTTTTATCCTATGCTTTATAAATTGTATTAATTTTGTTTTATCCTATGCTTTAATAAATTGTATTAATGTTGTTTTGTCCTATGCTTTATTAAATTGTATTTATGTTGTTTTAACCCATGCTTTATTAAATTGTATTTATGTTGTTTTATCCTATGCTTTATTAAATTGTACTTATGTTGTTTTATCCTATGCTTTATTAAATTGTATTTATGTTGTTTTATCCTATGCTTTATTAAATTGTATTTATGTTGTTTTATCCTATGCTTTATTAAATCTTATTTATGTTGTTTTATCGTATGCTTTATTAAATTGTATTATGTTGATTTATCGTATGCTTTATTAAATTGTATATATGTTGTTTTATCCTATGATTTATTAAATTGTGTTTATGTTGTTTTATCCTATGCTTTATTAAATTGTATTTATGTCGTGTTAACCCATGCTTTATTAAATTGTATTTATGTGGTTTTATCCTATGCTTTATTAAATTGTATTTATGTTGTTTTATCCTATGCTTTATTAAATTGTATTTATGTTGTTTTATCCCATGCTTTATTATATTGTATTTATGTTGTTTTATCCTATGCTTTATTAAATTGTATTTATGATGTTTTATCCTATGCTTTATTAAATTGTATTTATGTTGTTTTATCCTATGCTTTATTAAATTGTACTTATGTTGTTTTATCCTATGCTTTATTAAATTGTATTTATGTTGCTTTATCCTATGCTTTATTAAACTGCATTTGTGTTGTTTTATGGTATGCTTTATTAAATTGTATTCATGTTGTTTTATCCTATGCTTTATTAAATTGTATTTATGTTGTTTTATCCTATGCTTTATTAAATTGTATTTATGTTGTTTTATCCTATGCTTTATTAAATTGTATTTATGTTGTTTTATCATATGCTTAATTAAATTGTATTTATGTTGTTTTATCCTATGCTTTATTAAATTGTATTCATGTTGTTTTATCGTATGCTTTATTAAATTGTATTTATGTTGTTTTATCCTATGCTTTATTAAATTGTGTTTATTTTGTTTTATCCTATGCTTTATTAAATTGTATTTATGTTGTTTTAACCCATGTTGTATTAAATTGTATTATGTTATTTTATCCTATGCTTTATTAAATTGTATATATGTTGTTTTATCCTATGCTTTATTAAATTGTACTTATCTTGTTTTGTCCTATGCTTTATTAAATTGTATTTATGTTGTTTTAACCTATGCTTTATTAAATTGTATTTATGTTGTTTTATCCTATGCTTTATTAAATTGTATTTATGTTGTTTTATCCTATGCTTTATTAAATTGTATTTATGTTGTTTTATCCTATGCTTTATTAAATTGTATTTATGTTGTTTTATCCTATGCTTTATTAAATTGTATTTATGTTGTTTTATCCTATGCTTTATTAAATTGTATTTATGTTGTTTTGTTCTATGCTTTATTAAATTGTATTTATGTGGTTTTATCCTATGATTTATTAAATTGTATTTATGTTGTTTTATCCTATGCTTTATTAAATTGTATTTATGTGGTTTTATCCTATGCTTTATTAAATTGTATTTATGTTGTTTTATCCTATGCCTTAATAAATTGCATTTTTGTTGTTTTGTCCTATGCTTTATTAAATTGTATTTATGTTGTTTTAACCCGTGCTTTATTAAATTGTATTTATGTTGTTTTATCCTGTGCTTTATTAAATTGTATTTGTGTTGTTTTATCCTATGCTTTATTAAATTGTATTTATGTTGTTTTATCCTATGCTTTATAAATTGTATTAATTTTGTTTTATCCTATGCTTTAATAAATTGTATTAATGTTGTTTTGTCCTATGCTTTATTAAATTGTATTTATGTTGTTTTAACCCATGCTTTATTAAATTGTATTTATGTTGTTTTATCCTATGCTTTATTAAATTGTACTTATGTTGTTTTATCCTATGCTTTATTAAATTGTATTTATGTTGTTTTATCCTATGCTTTATTAAATTGTATTTATGTTGTTTTATCCTATGCTTTATTAAAATGTATTTATGTTGTTTTATCCTATGCTTTATTAAATTGTATTTATGTTGTTTTATCCTATGCTTTATTAAATTGTATTTATGTTGTTTTATCCTATGCTTTATTAAATTGTATTTATGTTCTTTTATCCTATGCTTAATTAAATTGTATTTATGTTGTTTTATCCTATGCTTTATTAAATTGTATTATGTTGTTTTATCGTATGCTTTATTAAATTGTATTTATGTTGTTTTATCCTATGCTTTATTAAATTGTGTTTATGTTGTTTTATCCTATGCTTTATTAAATTGTATTTATGTTGTTTTAACCCATGTTTTGTTAAATTGTATTTATGTTGTTTTATCTTATGCTTTATTAAATTGTATTTATGTTGTTTTATCCAATGCTTTATTAAATTTTATTTATGTTGTTTTGTCCTATGCTTTATTAAATTGTATTTATGTTGTTTTAACCCATGCTTCATTAAATTGTATTTATGTTGTTTTATCTTATGCTTTATTAAATTGTATTTATGTTGTTTTGTCCTATGCTTTATTAAATTGTATTTATGTTGTTTTAACCCATGCTTTATTAAATTGCATTTATGTTGTTTTATCTCATGCTTTATTAAATTGTATTTATGTTGTTTTATCCTATGCTTTATTAAATTGTATTTATGTTGTTTTGTCCTATGCTTTATTAAATTGAATTTATGTTGTTTTAACCATGCTTTATTAATTTGTATTTATGTTGTTTTATCCTATGCTTCATTAAATTGTATTTATGTTGTTTTATCCTATGCTTTATTAAATTGTATATATGTTGTTTTATCCTATGCTTTATTAAATTGTATTTATCTTGTTTTGTCCTATGCTTTATTAAATTGTATTTATGTTGTTTTAACCTATGCTTTATTAAATTGTATTTATGTTGTTTTATCCTATGCTTTATTAAATTGTATTTATGTTGTTTTATACTATGCTTTATTAAATTGTGTTTATTTTGTTTTATCCTATGCTTTATTAAATTGTATTTATGTTGTTTTAACCCATGTTTTATTAAATTGTATTTATGTTGTTTTATCCTATGCTTTATTAAATTGTATGTATGTTGTTTTATCCTACGCTTTATTAAATTGTATTTATCTTGTTTTGTCCTATGCTTTATTAAATTGTATTTATGTTGTTTTAACCCATGTTTTATTAAATTGTATTTATGTTGTTTTATCCTATGCTTTATTAAATTGTATTAATTTTGTTTTATCCTATGCTTTAATAAATTGTATTAATGTTGTTTTGTCCTATGCTTTATTAAATTGTATTTATGTTGTTTTAACCCATGCTTTATTAAATTGTATTTATGTTGTTTTATCCTATGCTTTATTAAATTGTACTTATGTTGTTTTATCCTCTGCTTTATTAAATTGTATTTATGTTGTTTTATCCTATGCTTTATTAAATTGTATTTATGTTGTTTTATCCTATGCTTTATTAAAATGTATTTAGGTTGTTTTATCCTATGCTTTATTAAATTGTATTTAGGTTGTTTTATCCTATGCTTTATTAAATTGTATTTATGTTGTTTTATCCTATGCTTTATTAAATTGTATTTATGTTGTTTTATCCTATGCTTAATTAAATTGTATTTATGTTGTTTTATCCTATGCTTTATCAAATTTTATTATGTTGTTTTATCGTATGCTTTATTAAATTGTATTTATGTTGTTTTATCCTATGCTTTATTAAATTGTGTTTATGTTGTTTTATCCTATGCTTTATTAAATTGTATTTATGTTGTTTTAACCCATGTTTTGTTAAATTGTATTTATGTTGTTTTATCTTATGCTTTATTAAATTGTATTTATGTTGTTTTATCCAATGCTTTATTAAATTTTATTTATGTTGTTTTGTCCTATGCTTTATTAAATTGTATTTATGTTGTTTTAACCCATGCTTCATTAAATTGTATTTATGTTGTTTTATCTTATGCTTTATTAAATTGTATTTATGTTGTTTTGTCCTATGCTTTATTAAATTGTATTTATGTTGTTTTAACCCATGCTTTATTAAATTGCATTTATGTTGTTTTATCTCATGCTTTATTAAATTGTATTTATGTTGTTTTATCCTATGCTTTATTAAATTGTATTTATGTTGTTTTGTCCTATGCTTTATTAAATTGAATTTATGTTGTTTTAACCATGCTTTATTAATTTGTATTTATGTTGTTTTATCCTATGCTTCATTAAATTGTATTTATGTTGTTTTATCCTATGCTTTATTAAATTGTATATATGTTGTTTTATCCTATGCTTTATTAAATTGTATATATGTTGTTTTATCCTACGCTTTATTAGATTGTATTTATCTTGTTTTGTCCTATGCTTTATTAAATTGTATTTATGTTGTTTTAACCTATGCTTTATTAAATTGTATTTATGTTGTTTTATCCTATGCTTTATTAAATTGTATTTATGTTGTTTTATCCTATGCTTTATTAAATTGTTTTTATGTTGTTTTATCCTATGCTTTATTAAATTGTATTTATGTTGTTTTAACCTATGCTTTATTAAATTGTATTTATGTTGTTTTAACCTATGCTTTATTAAATTGTATTTATGTTGTTTTATCCTATGCTTTATTAAATTGTATTTTTGTTGCTTTAACCTTTGCTTTATTAAATTGTATTTATGTTGTTTTATCCTATGCTTTATTAAATCTTATTTATGTTGTTTTATCGTATGCTTTATTAAATTGTATTATGTTGATTTATCGTATGCTTTATTAAATTGTATATATGTTGTTTTATCCTATGATTTATTAAATTGTGTTTATGTTGTTTTATCCTATGCTTTATTAAATTGTATTTATGTCGTGTTAACCCATGCTTTATTAAATTGTATTTATGTGGTTTTATCCTATGCTTTATTAAATTGTATTTATGTTGTTTTATCCTATGCTTTATTAAATTGTATTTATGTTGTTTTATCCTATGCTTTATTAAATTGTATTTATGTTGTTTTGTCCTATGCTTTATTAAATTGTATTTATGTTGTTTTAACCCATGCTTTATTAAATTGTATTTATGTTGTTTTATCCTATGCTTTATTAAATTGTATTTATGATGTTTTATCCTATGCTTTATTAAATTGTATTTATGTTGTTTTATCCTATGCTTTATTAAATTGTACTTATGTTGTTTTATCCTATGCTTTATTAAATTGTATTTATGTTGCTTTATCCTATGCTTTATTAAACTGCATTTGTGTTGTTTTATGGTATGCTTTATTAAATTGTATTCATGTTGTTTTATCCTATGCTTTATTAAATTGTATTTATGTTGTTTTATCCTATGCTTTATTAAATTGTATTTATGTTGTTTTATCCTATGCTTTATTAAATTGTATTTATGTTGTTTTATAATATGCTTAATTAAATTGTATTTGTGTTGTTTTATCCTATGCTTTATTAAATTGTATTTATGTTGTTTTCTCCTATGCTTTATTAAATTGTATTTATTTTGTTTTATCCTATGCTTTAATAAATTGTATTAATGTTGTTTTGTCCTATGCTTTATTAAATTGTATTTATGTTGTTTTAACCCATGCTTTATTAAATTGTATTTATGTTGTTTTATCCTATGCTTTATTAAATTGTACTTATGTTGTTTTATCCTATGCTTTATTAAATTGTATTTATGTTGTTTTATCCTATGCTTTATTAAATTGTATTTATGTTGTTTTATCCTATGCTTTATTAAATTGTATTTATGATGTTTTATCCTATGCTTTATTAAATTGTATTTATGTTGTTTTATCCTATGCTTTTTTAAATTGTACTTATGTTGTTTTATCCTATGCTTTATTAAATTGTATTTATGTTGCTTTATCCTATGCTTTATTAAACTGCATTTGTGTTGTTTTATGGTATGCTTTATTAAATTGTATTCATGTTGTTTTATCCTATGCTTTATTAAATTGTATTTATGTTGTTTTATCCTATGCTTTATTAAATTGTATTTATGTTGTTTTATCCTATGCTTTATTAAATTGTATTTATGTTGTTTTATCATATGCTTAATTAAATTGTATTTATGTTGTTTTATCCTATGCTTTATTAAATTGTATTCATGTTGTTTTATCGTATGCTTTATTAAATTGTATTTATGTTGTTTTATCCTATGCTTTATTAAATTGTGTTTATTTTGTTTTATCCTATGCTTTATTAAATTGTATTTATGTTGTTTTAACCCATGTTGTATTAAATTGTATTTATGTTATTTTATCCTATGCTTTATTAAATTGTATTTATGTTGTTTTATCCTATGCCTTAATAAATTGCATTTTTGTTGTTTTGTCCTATGCTTTATTAAATTGTATTTATGTTGTTTTAACCCATACTTTATTAAATTTTATTTATGTTGTTTTCTCCTGTGCTTTATTAAATTGTATTTGTGTTGTTTTATCCTATGCTTTATTAAATTGTATTTATGTTGTTTTATCCTATGCTTTATTAAATTGTATTTATTTTGTTTTATCCTATGCTTTAATAAATTGTATTAATGTTGTTTTGTCCTATGCTTTATTAAATTGTATTTATGTTGTTTTAACCCATGCTTTATTAAATTGTATTTATGTTGTTTTATCCTATGCTTTATTAAATTGTACTTATGTTGTTTTATCCTATGCTTTATTAAATTGTATTTATGTTGTTTTATACTATGCTTTATTAAATTGTGTTTATTTTGTTTTATCCTATGCTTTATTAAATTGTATTTATGTTGTTTTAACCCATGTTTTATTAAATTGTATTTATGTTGTTTTATCCTATGATTTATTAAATTGTATATATGTTGTTTTATCCTACGCTTTATTAAATTGTATTTATCTTGTTTTGTCCTATGCTTTATTAAATTGTATTTATGTTGTTTTAACCTATGCTTTATTAAATTGTATTTATGTTGTTTTATCCTATGCTTTATTAAATTGTATTTATGTTGTTTTAAACTATGCTTTATTAAATTGTTTTTATGTTGTTTTATCCTATGCTTTATTAAATTGTATTTATGTTGTTTTAACCTATGCTTTATTAAATTGTATTTATGTTGTTTTAACCTATGCTTTATTAAATTGTATTTATGTTGTTTTATCCTATGCTTTATTAAATTGTATTTTTGTTGCTTTAACCTTTGCTTTATTAAATTGTATTTATGTTGTTTTATCCTATGCTTTATTAAATCTTATTTATGTTGTTTTATCGTATGCTTTATTAAATTGTATTATGTTGATTTATCGTATGCTTTATTAAATTGTATATATGTTGTTTTATCCTATGATTTATTAAATTGTGTTTATGTTGTTTTATCCTATGCTTTATTAAATTGTATTTATGTCGTGTTAACCCATGCTTTATTAAATTGTATTTATGTGGTTTTATCCTATGCTTTATTAAATTGTATTTATGTTGTTTTATCCTATGCTTTATTAAATTGTATTTATGTTGTTTTATCCCATGCTTTATTATATTGTATTTATGTTGTTTTATCCTATGCTTTATTAAATTGTATTTATGATGTTTTATCCTATGCTTTATTAAATTGTATTTATGTTGTTTTATCCTATGCTTTATTAAATTGTACTTATGTTGTTTTATCCTATGCTTTATTAAATTGTATTTATGTTGCTTTATCCTATGCTTTATTAAACTGCATTTGTGTTGTTTTATGGTATGCTTTATTAAATTGTATTCATGTTGTTTTATCCTATGCTTTATTAAATTGTATTTATGTTGTTTTATCCTATGCTTTATTAAATTGTATTTATGTTGTTTTATCCTATGCTTTATTAAATTGTATTTATGTTGTTTTATCATATGCTTAATTAAATTGTATTTATGTTGTTTTATCCTATGCTTTATTAAATTGTATTCATGTTGTTTTATCGTATGCTTTATTAAATTGTATTTATGTTGTTTTATCCTATGCTTTATTAAATTGTGTTTATTTTGTTTTATCCTATGCTTTATTAAATTGTATTTATGTTGTTTTAACCCATGTTGTATTAAATTGTATTATGTTATTTTATCCTATGCTTTATTAAATTGTATATATGTTGTTTTATCCTATGCTTTATTAAATTGTACTTATCTTGTTTTGTCCTATGCTTTATTAAATTGTATTTATGTTGTTTTAACCTATGCTTTATTAAATTGTATTTATGTTGTTTTATCCTATGCTTTATTAAATTGTATTTATGTTGTTTTATCCTATGCTTTATTAAATTGTATTTATGTTGTTTTATCCTATGCTTTATTAAATTGTATTTATGTTGTTTTATCCTATGCTTTATTAAATTGTATTTATGTTGTTTTATCCTATGCTTTATTAAATTGTATTTATGTTGTTTTGTTCTATGCTTTATTAAATTGTATTTATGTGGTTTTATCCTATGATTTATTAAATTGTATTTATGTTGTTTTATCCTATGCTTTATTAAATTGTATTTATGTGGTTTTATCCTATGCTTTATTAAATTGTATTTATGTTGTTTTATCCTATGCCTTAATAAATTGCATTTTTGTTGTTTTGTCCTATGCTTTATTAAATTGTATTTATGTTGTTTTAACCCATGCTTTATTAAATTGTATTTATGTTGTTTTATCCTGTGCTTTATTAAATTGTATTTGTGTTGTTTTATCCTATGCTTTATTAAATTGTATTTATGTTGTTTTATCCTATGCTTTATAAATTGTATTAATTTTGTTTTATCCTATGCTTTAATAAATTGTATTAATGTTGTTTTGTCCTATGCTTTATTAAATTGTATTTATGTTGTTTTAACCCATGCTTTATTAAATTGTATTTATGTTGTTTTATCCTATGCTTTATTAAATTGTACTTATGTTGTTTTATCCTATGCTTTATTAAATTGTATTTATGTTGTTTTATCCTATGCTTTATTAAATTGTATTTATGTTGTTTTATCCTATGCTTTATTAAAATGTATTTATGTTGTTTTATCCTATGCTTTATTAAATTGTATTTATGTTGTTTTATCCTATGCTTTATTAAATTGTATTTATGTTGTTTTATCCTATGCTTTATTAAATTGTATTTATGTTCTTTTATCCTATGCTTAATTAAATTGTATTTATGTTGTTTTATCCTATGCTTTATTAAATTGTATTATGTTGTTTTATCGTATGCTTTATTAAATTGTATTTATGTTGTTTTATCCTATGCTTTATTAAATTGTGTTTATGTTGTTTTATCCTATGCTTTATTAAATTGTATTTATGTTGTTTTAACCCATGTTTTGTTAAATTGTATTTATGTTGTTTTATCTTATGCTTTATTAAATTGTATTTATGTTGTTTTATCCAATGCTTTATTAAATTTTATTTATGTTGTTTTGTCCTATGCTTTATTAAATTGTATTTATGTTGTTTTAACCCATGCTTCATTAAATTGTATTTATGTTGTTTTATCTTATGCTTTATTAAATTGTATTTATGTTGTTTTGTCCTATGCTTTATTAAATTGTATTTATGTTGTTTTAACCCATGCTTTATTAAATTGCATTTATGTTGTTTTATCTCATGCTTTATTAAATTGTATTTATGTTGTTTTATCCTATGCTTTATTAAATTGTATTTATGTTGTTTTGTCCTATGCTTTATTAAATTGAATTTATGTTGTTTTAACCATGCTTTATTAATTTGTATTTATGTTGTTTTATCCTATGCTTCATTAAATTGTATTTATGTTGTTTTATCCTATGCTTTATTAAATTGTATATATGTTGTTTTATCCTATGCTTTATTAAATTGTATTTATCTTGTTTTGTCCTATGCTTTATTAAATTGTATTTATGTTGTTTTAACCTATGCTTTATTAAATTGTATTTATGTTGTTTTATCCTATGCTTTATTAAATTGTATTTATGTTGTTTTATACTATGCTTTATTAAATTGTGTTTATTTTGTTTTATCCTATGCTTTATTAAATTGTATTTATGTTGTTTTAACCCATGTTTTATTAAATTGTATTTATGTTGTTTTATCCTATGCTTTATTAAATTGTATGTATGTTGTTTTATCCTACGCTTTATTAAATTGTATTTATCTTGTTTTGTCCTATGCTTTATTAAATTGTATTTATGTTGTTTTAACCCATGTTTTATTAAATTGTATTTATGTTGTTTTATCCTATGCTTTATTAAATTGTATTAATTTTGTTTTATCCTATGCTTTAATAAATTGTATTAATGTTGTTTTGTCCTATGCTTTATTAAATTGTATTTATGTTGTTTTAACCCATGCTTTATTAAATTGTATTTATGTTGTTTTATCCTATGCTTTATTAAATTGTACTTATGTTGTTTTATCCTCTGCTTTATTAAATTGTATTTATGTTGTTTTATCCTATGCTTTATTAAATTGTATTTATGTTGTTTTATCCTATGCTTTATTAAAATGTATTTAGGTTGTTTTATCCTATGCTTTATTAAATTGTATTTAGGTTGTTTTATCCTATGCTTTATTAAATTGTATTTATGTTGTTTTATCCTATGCTTTATTAAATTGTATTTATGTTGTTTTATCCTATGCTTAATTAAATTGTATTTATGTTGTTTTATCCTATGCTTTATTAAATTTTATTATGTTGTTTTATCGTATGCTTTATTAAATTGTATTTATGTTGTTTTATCCTATGCTTTATTAAATTGTGTTTATGTTGTTTTATCCTATGCTTTATTAAATTGTATTTATGTTGTTTTAACCCATGTTTTGTTAAATTGTATTTATGTTGTTTTATCTTATGCTTTATTAAATTGTATTTATGTTGTTTTATCCAATGCTTTATTAAATTTTATTTATGTTGTTTTGTCCTATGCTTTATTAAATTGTATTTATGTTGTTTTAACCCATGCTTCATTAAATTGTATTTATGTTGTTTTATCTTATGCTTTATTAAATTGTATTTATGTTGTTTTGTCCTATGCTTTATTAAATTGTATTTATGTTGTTTTAACCCATGCTTTATTAAATTGCATTTATGTTGTTTTATCTCATGCTTTATTAAATTGTATTTATGTTGTTTTATCCTATGCTTTATTAAATTGTATTTATGTTGTTTTGTCCTATGCTTTATTAAATTGAATTTATGTTGTTTTAACCATGCTTTATTAATTTGTATTGATGTTGTTTTATCCTATGCTTCATTAAATTGTATTTATGTTGTTTTATCCTATGCTTTATTAAATTGTATATATGTTGTTTTATCCTATGCTTTATTAAATTGTATATATGTTGTTTTATCCTACGCTTTATTAGATTGTATTTATCTTGTTTTGTCCTATGCTTTATTAAATTGTATTTATGTTGTTTTAACCTATGCTTTATTAAATTGTATTTATGTTGTTTTATCCTATGCTTTATTAAATTGTATTTATGTTGTTTTATCCTATGCTTTATTAAATTGTTTTTATGTTGTTTTATCCTATGCTTTATTAAATTGTATTTATGTTGTTTTAACCTATGCTTTATTAAATTGTATTTATGTTGTTTTAACCTATGCTTTATTAAATTGTATTTATGTTGTTTTATCCTATGCTTTATTAAATTGTATTTTTGTTGCTTTAACCTTTGCTTTATTAAATTGTATTTATGTTGTTTTATCCTATGCTTTATTAAATCTTATTTATGTTGTTTTATCGTATGCTTTATTAAATTGTATTATGTTGATTTATCGTATGCTTTATTAAATTGTATATATGTTGTTTTATCCTATGATTTATTAAATTGTGTTTATGTTGTTTTATCCTATGCTTTATTAAATTGTATTTATGTCGTGTTAACCCATGCTTTATTAAATTGTATTTATGTGGTTTTATCCTATGCTTTATTAAATTGTATTTATGTTGTTTTATCCTATGCTTTATTAAATTGTATTTATGTTGTTTTATCCTATGCTTTATTAAATTGTATTTATGTTGTTTTGTCCTATGCTTTATTAAATTGTATTTATGTTGTTTTAACCCATGCTTTATTAAATTGTATTTATGTTGTTTTATCCTATGCTTTATTAAATTGTATTTAAGATGTTTTATCCTATGCTTTATTAAATTGTATTTATGTTGTTTTATCCTATGCTTTATTAAATTGTACTTATGTTGTTTTATCCTATGCTTTATTAAATTGTATTTATGTTGCTTTATCCTATGCTTTATTAAACTGCATTTGTGTTGTTTTATGGTATGCTTTATTAAATTGTATTCATGTTGTTTTATCCTATGCTTTATTAAATTGTATTTATGTTGTTTTATCCTATGCTTTATTAAATTGTATTTATGTTGTTTTATCCTATGCTTTATTAAATTGTATTTATGTTGTTTTATAATATGCTTAATTAAATTGTATTTGTGTTGTTTTATCCTATGCTTTATTAAATTGTATTTATGTTGTTTTCTCCTATGCTTTATTAAATTGTATTTATTTTGTTTTATCCTATGCTTTAATAAATTGTATTAATGTTGTTTTGTCCTATGCTTTATTAAATTGTATTTATGTTGTTTTAACCCATGCTTTATTAAATTGTATTTATGTTGTTTTATCCTATGCTTTATTAAATTGTACTTATGTTGTTTTATCCTATGCTTTATTAAATTGTATTTATGTTGTTTTATCCTATGCTTTATTAAATTGTATTTATGTTGTTTTATCCTATGCTTTATTAAAATGTATTTATGTTGTTTTATCCTATGCTTTATTAAATTGTATTTATGTTGTTTTATCCTATGCTTTATTAAATTGTATTTATGATGTTTTATCCTATGCTTTATTAAATTGTATTTATGTTGTTTTATCCTATGCTTTATTAAATTGTACTTATGTTGTTTTATCCTATGCTTTATTAAATTGTATTTATGTTGCTTTATCCTCTGCTTTATTAAACTGCATTTGTGTTGTTTTATGGTATGCTTTATTAAATTGTATTCATGTTGTTTTATCCTATGCTTTATTAAATTGTATTTATGTTGTTTTATCCTATGCTTTATTAAATTGTATTTATGTTGTTTTATCCTATGCTTTATTAAATTGTATTTATGTTGTTTTATCATATGCTTAATTAAATTGTATTTATGTTGTTTTATCCTATGCTTTATTAAATTGTATTCATGTTGTTTTATCGTATGCTTTATTAAATTGTATTTATGTTGTTTTATCCTATGCTTTATTAAATTGTATTTATTTTGTTTTATCCTATGCTTTATTAAATTGTATTTATGTTGTTTTAACCCATGTTGTATTAAATTGTATTTATGTTATTTTATCCTATGCTTTATTAAATTGTATATATGTTGTTTTATCCTATGCTTTATTAAATTGTATTTATCTTGTTTTGTCCTATGCTTTATTAAATTGTATTTATGTTGTTTTAACCTATGCTTTATTAAATTGTATTTATGTTGTTTTATCCTATGCTTTATTAAATTGTATTTATGTTGTTTTATCCTATGCTTTATTAAATTGTATTTATGTTGTTTTATCCTATGCTTTATTAAATTGTATTTATGTTGTTTTATCCTATGCTTTATTAAATTGTATTTATGTTGTTTTATCCAATGCTTTATTAAATTTTATTTATGTTGTTTTGTCCTATGCTTTATTAAATTGTATTTATGTTGTTTTAACCCATGCTTCATTAAATTGTATTTATGTTGTTTTATCTTATGCTTTATTAAATTGTATTTATGTTGTTTTGTCCTATGCTTTATTAAATTGTATTTATGTTGTTTTAACCCATGCTTTATTAAATTGCATTTATGTTGTTTTATCTCATGCTTTATTAAATTGTATTTATGTTGTTTTATCCTATGCTTTATTAAATTGTATTTATGTTGTTTTGTCCTATGCTTTATTAAATTGAATTTATGTTGTTTTAACCATGCTTTATTAATTTGTATTTATGTTGTTTTATCCTATGCTTCATTAAATTGTATTTATGTTGTTTTATCCTATGCTTTATTAAATTGTATATATGTTGTTTTATCCTATGCTTTATTAAATTGTATTTATCTTGTTTTGTCCTATGCTTTATTAAATTGTATTTATGTTGTTTTAACCTATGCTTTATTAAATTGTATTTATGTTGTTTTATCCTATGCTTTATTAAATTGTATTTATGTTGTTTTATACTATGCTTTATTAAATTGTGTTTATTTTGTTTTATCCTATGCTTTATTAAATTGTATTTATGTTGTTTTAACCCATGTTTTATTAAATTGTATTTATGTTGTTTTATCCTATGCTTTATTAAATTGTATGTATGTTGTTTTATCCTACGCTTTATTAAATTGTATTTATCTTGTTTTGTCCTATGCTTTATTAAATTGTATTTATGTTGTTTTAACCCATGTTTTATTAAATTGTATTTATGTTGTTTTATCCTATGCTTTATTAAATTGTACTTATGTTGTTTTATCCTCTGCTTTATTAAATTGTATTTATGTTGTTTTATCCTATGCTTTATTAAATTGTATTTATGTTGTTTTATCCTATGCTTTATTAAATTGTATTAATTTTGTTTTATCCTATGCTTTAATAAATTGTGTTAATGTTGTTTTGTCCTATGCTTTATTAAATTGTATTTATGTTGTTTTAACCCATGCTTTATTAAATTGTATTTATGTTGTTTTATCCTATGCTTTATTAAATTGTACTTATGTTGTTTTATCCTCTGCTTTATTAAATTGTATTTATGTTGTTTTATCCTATGCTTTATTAAATTGTATTTATGTTGTTTTATCCTATGCTTTATTAAAATGTATTTATGTTGTTTTGTCCTATGCTTTATTAAATTGTATTTAGGTTGTTTTATCCTATGCTTTATTAAATTGTATTTATGTTGTTTTATCCTATGCTTTATTAAATTGTATTTATGTTGTTTTATCCTATGCTTAATTAAATTGTATTTATGTTGTTTTATCCTATGCTTTATTAAATTTTATTATGTTGTTTTATCGTATGCTTTATTAAATTGTATTTATGTTGTTTTATCCTATGCTTTATTAAATTGTGTTTATGTTGTTTTATCCTATGCTTTATTAAATTGTATTTATGTTGTTTTAACCCATGTTTTGTTAAATTGTATTTATGTTGTTTTATCTTATGCTTTATTAAATTGTATTTATGTTGTTTTATCCAATGCTTTATTAAATTTTATTTATGTTGTTTTGTCCTATGCTTTATTAAATTGTATTTATGTTGTTTTAACCCATGCTTCATTAAATTGTATTTATGTTGTTTTATCTTATGCTTTATTAAATTGTATTTATGTTGTTTTGTCCTATGCTTTATTAAATTGTATTTATGTTGTTTTAACCCATGCTTTATTAAATTGCATTTATGTTGTTTTATCTCATGCTTTATTAAATTGTATTTATGTTGTTTTATCCTATGCTTTATTAAATTGTATTTATGTTGTTTTGTCCTATGCTTTATTAAATTGAATTTATGTTGTTTTAACCATGCTTTATTAATTTGTATTTATGTTGTTTTATCCTATGCTTCATTAAATTGTATTTATGTTGTTTTATCCTATGCTTTATTAAATTGTATATATGTTGTTTTATCCTATGCTTTATTAAATTGTATATATGTTGTTTTATCCTACGCTTTATTAAATTGTATTTATCTTGTTTTGTCCTATGCTTTATTAAATTGTATTTATGTTGTTTTAACCTATGCTTTATTAAATTGTATTTATGTTGTTTTATCCTATGCTTTATTAAATTGTATTTATGTTGTTTTATCCTATGCTTTATTAAATTGTTTTTATGTTGTTTTATCCTATGCTTTATTAAATTGTATTTATGTTGTTTTATCCTATGCTTTATTAAATTGTATTTATGTTGTTTTATCCTATGCTTTATTAAATTGTATTTATGTTGTTTTATCCTATGCTTTATTAAATTGTATTCATGTTGTTTTATCGTATGCTTTATTAAATTGTATTTATGTTGTTTTATCCTATGCTTTATTAAATTGTATTTATTTTGTTTTATCCTATGCTTTATTAAATTGTATTTATGTTGTTTTAACCCATGTTGTATTAAATTGTATTTATGTTATTTTATCCTATGCTTTATTAAATTGTATATATGTTGTTTTATCCTATGCTTTATTAAATTGTATTTATCTTGTTTTGTCCTATGCTTTATTAAATTGTATTTATGTTGTTTTAACCTATGCTTTATTAAATTGTATTTATGTTGTTTTATCCTATGCTTTATTAAATTGTATTTATGTTGTTTTATCCTATGCTTTATTAAATTGTATTTATGTTGTTTTATCCTATGCTTTATTAAATTGTATTTATGTTGTTTTATCCTATGCTTTATTAAATTGTATTTATGTTGTTTTATCCAATGCTTTATTAAATTTTATTTATGTTGTTTTGTCCTATGCTTTATTAAATTGTATTTATGTTGTTTTAACCCATGCTTCATTAAATTGTATTTATGTTGTTTTATCTTATGCTTTATTAAATTGTATGTATGTTGTTTTGTCCTATGCTTTATTAAATTGTATTTATGTTGTTTTAACCCATGCTTTATTAAATTGCATTTATGTTGTTTTATCTCATGCTTTATTAAATTGTATTTATGTTGTTTTATCCTATGCTTTATTAAATTGTATTTATGTTGTTTTGTCCTATGCTTTATTAAATTGAATTTATGTTGTTTTAACCATGCTTTATTAATTTGTATTTATGTTGTTTTATCCTATGCTTCATTAAATTGTATTTATGTTGTTTTATCCTATGCTTTATTAAATTGTATTTATGTTGTTTTATCCTATGCTTTATTAAATTGTATGTATGTTGTTTTATCCTACGCTTTATTAAATTGTATTTATCTTGTTTTGTCCTATGCTTTATTAAATTGTATTTATGTTGTTTTAACCCATGCTTTATTAAATTGTATTTATGTTGTTTTATCCTATGCTTTATTAAATTGTACTTATGTTGTTTTATCCTATGCTTTATTAAATTGTATTTATGTTGTTTTATCCTATGCTTTATTAAATTGTATTTATGTTGTTTTATCCTATGCTTTATTAAAATGTATTTATGTTGTTTTATCCTATGCTTTATTAAATTGTATTTATGTTGTTTTATCCTATGCTTTATTAAATTGTATTTATGATGTTTTATCCTATGCTTTATTAAATTGTATTTATGTTGTTTTATCCTATGCTTTATTAAATTGTACTTATGTTGTTTTATCCTATGCTTTATTAAATTGTATTTATGTTGCTTTATCCTCTGCTTTATTAAACTGCATTTGTGTTGTTTTATGGTATGCTTTATTAAATTGTATTCATGTTGTTTTATCCTATGCTTTATTAAATTGTATTTATGTTGTTTTATCCTATGCTTTATTAAATTGTATTTATGTTGTTTTATCCTATGCTTTATTAAATTGTATTTATGTTGTTTTATCATATGCTTAATTAAATTGTATTTATGTTGTTTTATCCTATGCTTTATTAAATTGTATTCATGTTGTTTTATCGTATGCTTTATTAAATTGTATTTATGTTGTTTTATCCTATGC
This sequence comes from Phyllobates terribilis, assembly GCF_046119375.1. Taxonomy (NCBI): domain Eukaryota; kingdom Metazoa; phylum Chordata; class Amphibia; order Anura; family Dendrobatidae; genus Phyllobates; species Phyllobates terribilis. The sequence goes on from NW_027362763.1 coordinate 820,946,526, forward strand.
TTTATTAAATTGTATTTATTTTGTTTTATCCTATGCTTTATTAAATTGTATTTATGTTGTTTTAACCCATGTTGTATTAAATTGTATTTATGTTATTTTATCCTATGCTTTATTAAATTGTATATATGTTGTTTTATCCTATGCTTTATTAAATTGTATTTATCTTGTTTTGTCCTATGCTTTATTAAATTGTATTTATGTTGTTTTAACCTATGCTTTATTAAATTGTATTTATGTTGTTTTATCCTATGCTTTATTAAATTGTATTTATGTTGTTTTATCCTATGCTTTATTAAATTGTATTTATGTTGTTTTATCCTATGCTTTATTAAATTGTATTTATGTTGTTTTATCCTATGCTTTATTAAATTGTATTTATGTTGTTTTATCCAATGCTTTATTAAATTTTATTTATGTTGTTTTGTCCTATGCTTTATTAAATTGTATTTATGTTGTTTTAACCCATGCTTCATTAAATTGTATTTATGTTGTTTTATCTTATGCTTTATTAAATTGTATTTATGTTGTTTTGTCCTATGCTTTATTAAATTGTATTTATGTTGTTTTAACCCATGCTTTATTAAATTGCATTTATGTTGTTTTATCTCATGCTTTATTAAATTGTATTTATGTTGTTTTATCCTATGCTTTATTAAATTGTATTTATGTTGTTTTGTCCTATGCTTTATTAAATTGAATTTATGTTGTTTTAACCATGCTTTATTAATTTGTATTTATGTTGTTTTATCCTATGCTTCATTAAATTGTATTTATGTTGTTTTATCCTATGCTTTATTAAATTGTATATATGTTGTTTTATCCTATGCTTTATTAAATTGTATTTATCTTGTTTTGTCCTATGCTTTATTAAATTGTATTTATGTTGTTTTAACCTATGCTTTATTAAATTGTATTTATGTTGTTTTATCCTATGCTTTATTAAATTGTATTTATGTTGTTTTATACTATGCTTTATTAAATTGTGTTTATTTTGTTTTATCCTATGCTTTATTAAATTGTATTTATGTTGTTTTAACCCATGTTTTATTAAATTGTATTTATGTTGTTTTATCCTATGCTTTATTAAATTGTATGTATGTTGTTTTATCCTACGCTTTATTAAATTGTATTTATCTTGTTTTGTCCTATGCTTTATTAAATTGTATTTATGTTGTTTTAACCCATGTTTTATTAAATTGTATTTATGTTGTTTTATCCTATGCTTTATTAAATTGTACTTATGTTGTTTTATCCTCTGCTTTATTAAATTGTATTTATGTTGTTTTATCCTATGCTTTATTAAATTGTATTTATGTTGTTTTATCCTATGCTTTATTAAATTGTATTAATTTTGTTTTATCCTATGCTTTAATAAATTGTGTTAATGTTGTTTTGTCCTATGCTTTATTAAATTGTATTTATGTTGTTTTAACCCATGCTTTATTAAATTGTATTTATGTTGTTTTATCCTATGCTTTATTAAATTGTACTTATGTTGTTTTATCCTCTGCTTTATTAAATTGTATTTATGTTGTTTTATCCTATGCTTTATTAAATTGTATTTATGTTGTTTTATCCTATGCTTTATTAAAATGTATTTATGTTGTTTTGTCCTATGCTTTATTAAATTGTATTTAGGTTGTTTTATCCTATGCTTTATTAAATTGTATTTATGTTGTTTTATCCTATGCTTTATTAAATTGTATTTATGTTGTTTTATCCTATGCTTAATTAAATTGTATTTATGTTGTTTTATCCTATGCTTTATTAAATTTTATTATGTTGTTTTATCGTATGCTTTATTAAATTGTATTTATGTTGTTTTATCCTATGCTTTATTAAATTGTGTTTATGTTGTTTTATCCTATGCTTTATTAAATTGTATTTATGTTGTTTTAACCCATGTTTTGTTAAATTGTATTTATGTTGTTTTATCTTATGCTTTATTAAATTGTATTTATGTTGTTTTATCCAATGCTTTATTAAATTTTATTTATGTTGTTTTGTCCTATGCTTTATTAAATTGTATTTATGTTGTTTTAACCCATGCTTCATTAAATTGTATTTATGTTGTTTTATCTTATGCTTTATTAAATTGTATTTATGTTGTTTTGTCCTATGCTTTATTAAATTGTATTTATGTTGTTTTAACCCATGCTTTATTAAATTGCATTTATGTTGTTTTATCTCATGCTTTATTAAATTGTATTTATGTTGTTTTATCCTATGCTTTATTAAATTGTATTTATGTTGTTTTGTCCTATGCTTTATTAAATTGAATTTATGTTGTTTTAACCATGCTTTATTAATTTGTATTTATGTTGTTTTATCCTATGCTTCATTAAATTGTATTTATGTTGTTTTATCCTATGCTTTATTAAATTGTATATATGTTGTTTTATCCTATGCTTTATTAAATTGTATATATGTTGTTTTATCCTACGCTTTATTAAATTGTATTTATCTTGTTTTGTCCTATGCTTTATTAAATTGTATTTATGTTGTTTTAACCTATGCTTTATTAAATTGTATTTATGTTGTTTTATCCTATGCTTTATTAAATTGTATTTATGTTGTTTTATCCTATGCTTTATTAAATTGTTTTTATGTTGTTTTATCCTATGCTTTATTAAATTGTATTTATGTTGTTTTATCCTATGCTTTATTAAATTGTATTTATGTTGTTTTATCCTATGCTTTATTAAATTGTATTTATGTTGTTTTATCCTATGCTTTATTAAATTGTATTCATGTTGTTTTATCGTATGCTTTATTAAATTGTATTTATGTTGTTTTATCCTATGCTTTATTAAATTGTATTTATTTTGTTTTATCCTATGCTTTATTAAATTGTATTTATGTTGTTTTAACCCATGTTGTATTAAATTGTATTTATGTTATTTTATCCTATGCTTTATTAAATTGTATATATGTTGTTTTATCCTATGCTTTATTAAATTGTATTTATCTTGTTTTGTCCTATGCTTTATTAAATTGTATTTATGTTGTTTTAACCTATGCTTTATTAAATTGTATTTATGTTGTTTTATCCTATGCTTTATTAAATTGTATTTATGTTGTTTTATCCTATGCTTTATTAAATTGTATTTATGTTGTTTTATCCTATGCTTTATTAAATTGTATTTATGTTGTTTTATCCTATGCTTTATTAAATTGTATTTATGTTGTTTTATCCAATGCTTTATTAAATTTTATTTATGTTGTTTTGTCCTATGCTTTATTAAATTGTATTTATGTTGTTTTAACCCATGCTTCATTAAATTGTATTTATGTTGTTTTATCTTATGCTTTATTAAATTGTATGTATGTTGTTTTGTCCTATGCTTTATTAAATTGTATTTATGTTGTTTTAACCCATGCTTTATTAAATTGCATTTATGTTGTTTTATCTCATGCTTTATTAAATTGTATTTATGTTGTTTTATCCTATGCTTTATTAAATTGTATTTATGTTGTTTTGTCCTATGCTTTATTAAATTGAATTTATGTTGTTTTAACCATGCTTTATTAATTTGTATTTATGTTGTTTTATCCTATGCTTCATTAAATTGTATTTATGTTGTTTTATCCTATGCTTTATTAAATTGTATTTATGTTGTTTTATCCTATGCTTTATTAAATTGTATGTATGTTGTTTTATCCTACGCTTTATTAAATTGTATTTATCTTGTTTTGTCCTATGCTTTATTAAATTGTATTTATGTTGTTTTAACCCATGTTTTATTAAATTGTATTTATGTTGTTTTATCCTATGCTTTATTAAATTGTACTTATGTTGTTTTATCCTCTGCTTTATTAAATTGTATTTATGTTGTTTTATCCTATGCTTTATTAAATTGTATTTATGTTGTTTTATCCTATGCTTTATTAAATTGTATTTATGTTGTTTTATACTATGCTTTATTAAATTGTGTTTATTTTGTTTTATCCTATGCTTTATTAAATTGTATTTATGTTGTTTTAACCCATGTTTTATTAAATTGTATTTATGTTGTTTTATCCTATGCTTTATTAAATTGTATGTATGTTGTTTTATCCTACGCTTTATTAAATTGTATTTATCTTGTTTTGTCCTATGCTTTATTAAATTGTATTTATGTTGTTTTAACCCATGTTTTATTAAATTGTATTTATGTTGTTTTATCCTATGCTTTATTAAATTGTATTAATTTTGTTTTATCCTATGCTTTAATAAATTGTATTAATGTTGTTTTGTCCTATGCTTTATTAAATTGTATTTATGTTGTTTTAACCCATGCTTTATTAAATTGTATTTATGTTGTTTTATCCTATGCTTTATTAAATTGTACTTATGTTGTTTTATCCTCTGCTTTATTAAATTGTATTTATGTTGTTTTATCCTATGCTTTATTAAATTGTATTTATGTTGTTTTATCCTATGCTTTATTAAAATGTATTTATGTTGTTTTATCCTATGCTTTATTAAATTGTATTTAGGTTGTTTTATCCTATGCTTTATTAAATTGTATTTATGTTGTTTTATCCTATGCTTTATTAAATTGTATTTATGTTGTTTTATCCTATGCTTAATTAAATTGTATTTATGTTGTTTTATCCTATGCTTTATTAAATTTTATTATGTTGTTTTATCGTATGCTTTATTAAATTGTATTTATGTTGTTTTATCCTATGCTTTATTAAATTGTGTTTATGTTGTTTTATCCTATGCTTTATTAAATTGTATTTATGTTGTTTTAACCCATGTTTTGTTAAATTGTATTTATGTTGTTTTATCTTATGCTTTATTAAATTGTATTTATGTTGTTTTATCCAATGCTTTATTAAATTTTATTTATGTTGTTTTGTCCTATGCTTTATTAAATTGTATTTATGTTGTTTTAACCCATGCTTCATTAAATTGTATTTATGTTGTTTTATCTTATGCTTTATTAAATTGTATTTATGTTGTTTTGTCCTATGCTTTATTAAATTGTATTTATGTTGTTTTAACCCATGCTTTATTAAATTGCATTTATGTTGTTTTATCTCATGCTTTATTAAATTGTATTTATGTTGTTTTATCCTATGCTTTATTAAATTGTATTTATGTTGTTTTGTCCTATGCTTTATTAAATTGAATTTATGTTGTTTTAACCATGCTTTATTAATTTGTATTTATGTTGTTTTATCCTATGCTTCATTAAATTGTATTTATGTTGTTTTATCCTATGCTTTATTAAATTGTATATATGTTGTTTTATCCTATGCTTTATTAAATTGTATATATGTTGTTTTATCCTACGCTTTATTAAATTGTATTTATCTTGTTTTGTCCTATGCTTTATTAAATTGTATTTATGTTGTTTTAACCTATGCTTTATTAAATTGTATTTATGTTGTTTTATCCTATGCTTTATTAAATTGTATTTATGTTGTTTTATCCTATGCTTTATTAAATTGTTTTTATGTTGTTTTATCCTATGCTTTATTAAATTGTATTTATGTTGTTTTAACCTATGCTTTATTAAATTGTATTTATGTTGTTTTAACCTATGCTTTATTAAATTGTATTTATGTTGTTTTATCCTATGCTTTATTAAATTGTATTTTTGTTGCTTTAACCTTTGCTTTATAAAATTGTATTTATGTTGTTTTATCCTATGCTTTATTAAATCTTATTTATGTTGTTTTATCGTATGCTTTATTAAATTGTATTATGTTGATTTATCGTATGCTTTATTAAATTGTATATATGTTGTTTTATCCTATGATTTATTAAATTGTGTTTATGTTGTTTTATCCTATGCTTTATTAAATTGTATTTATGTCGTGTTAACCCATGCTTTATTAAATTGTATTTATGTGGTTTTATCCTATGCTTTATTAAATTGTATTTATGTTGTTTTATCCTATGCTTTATTAAATTGTATTTATGTTGTTTTATCCTATGCTTTATTAAATTGTATTTATGTTGTTTTGTCCTATGCTTTATTAAATTGTATTTATGTTGTTTTAACCCATGCTTTATTAAATTGTATTTATGTTGTTTTATCCTATGCTTTATTAAATTGTATTTATGATGTTTTATCCTATGCTTTATTAAATTGTATTTATGTTGTTTTATCCTATGCTTTATTAAATTGTACTTATGTTGTTTTATCCTATGCTTTATTAAATTGTATTTATGTTGCTTTATCCTATGCTTTATTAAACTGCATTTGTGTTGTTTTATGGTATGCTTTATTAAATTGTATTCATGTTGTTTTATCCTATGCTTTATTAAATTGTATTTATGTTGTTTTATCCTATGCTTTATTAAATTGTATTTATGTTGTTTTATCCTATGCTTTATTAAATTGTATTTATGTTGTTTTATCATATGCTTAATTAAATTGTATTTGTGTTGTTTTATCCTATGCTTTATTAAATTGTATTTATGTTGTTTTCTCCTATGCTTTATTAAATTGTATTTATTTTGTTTTATCCTATGCTTTAATAAATTGTATTAATGTTGTTTTGTCCTATGCTTTATTAAATTGTATTTATGTTGTTTTAACCCATGCTTTATTAAATTGTATTTATGTTGTTTTATCCTATGCTTTATTAAATTGTACTTATGTTGTTTTATCCTATGCTTTATTAAATTGTATTTATGTTGTTTTATCCTATGCTTTATTAAATTGTATTTATGTTGTTTTATCCTATGCTTTATTAAAATGTATTTATGTTGTTTTATCCTATGCTTTATTAAATTGTATTTATGTTGTTTTATCCTATGCTTTATTAAATTGTATTTATGTTGTTTTATCCTATGCTTTATTAAATTGTATTTATGTTGCTTTATCCTATGCTTAATTAAATTGTATTTATGTTGTTTTATCCTATGCTTTATTAAAATGTATTATGTTGTTTTATCGTATGCTTTATTAAATTGTATTTATGTTGTTTTATCCTATGCTTTATTAAATTGTGTTTATGTTGTTTTATCCTATGCTTTATTAAATTGTATTTATGTTGTTTTAACCCATGTTTTGTTAAATTGTATTTATGTTGTTTTATCTTATGCTTTATTAAATTGTATTTATGTTGTTTTATCCTATGCTTTATTAAATTTTATTTATGTTGTTTTGTCCTATGCTTTATTAAATTGTATTTATGTTGTTTTAACCCATGCTTCATTAAATTGTATTTATGTTGTTTTATGTTATGCTTTATTAAATTGTATTTATGTTGTTTTGTCCTATGCTTTATTAAATTGTATTTATGTTGTTTTAACCCATGCTTTATTAAATTGCATTTATGTTGTTTTATCTTATGCTTTATTAAATTGTATTTATGTTGTTTTATCCTATGCTTTATTAAATTGTATTTATGTTGTTTTGTCCTATGCTTTATTAAATTGAATTTATGTTGTTTTAACCATGCTTTATTAATTTGTATTTATGTTGTTTTATCCTATGCTTCATTAAATTGTATTTATGTTGTTTTATCCTATGCTTTATTAAATTGTATTTATGTTGTTTTATCCTATGCTTTATTAAATTGCATTTATGATGTTTTATCCTATGCTTTATTAAATTGTATTTATGTTGTTTTATCCTATGCTTTATTAAATTGTTTTTATGTTGTTTTATCCTATGCTTTATTAAATTGTATTTATGTTGTTTTAACCTATGCTTTATTAAATTGTATTTATGTTGTTTTAACCTATGCTTTATTAAATTGTATTTATGTTGTTTTATCCTATGCTTTATTAAATTGTATTTATGTTGCTTTAACCTTTGCTTTATTAAATTGTATTTATGTTGTTTTATCCTATGCTTTATTAAATCTTATTTATGTTATTTTATCGTATGCTTTATTAAATTGTATTATGTTGATTTATCGTATGCTTTATTAAATTGTATATATGTTGTTTTATCCTATGATTTATTAAATTGTGTTTATGTTGTTTTATCCTATGCTTTATTAAATTGTATTTATGTCGTGTTAACCCATGCTTTATTAAATTGTATTTATGTGGTTTTATCCTATGCTTTATTAAATTGTATTTATGTTGTTTTATCCTATGCTTTATTAAATTGTATTTATGTTGTTTTATCCTATGCTTTATTAAATTGTATTTATGTTGTTTTGTCCTATGCTTTATTAAATTGTATTTATGTTGTTTTAACCCATGCTTTATTAAATTGTATTTATGTTGTTTTATCCTATGCTTCATTAAATTGTATTTATGTTGTTTTATCCTATGCTTTATTAAATTGTATATATGTTGTTTTATCCTATGCTTTATTAAATTGTATATATGTTGTTTTATCCTACGCTTTATTAAATTGTATTTATCTTGTTTTGTCCTATGCTTTATTAAATTGTATTTATGTTGTTTTAACCTATGCTTTATTAAATTGTATTTATGTTGTTTTATCCTATGCTTTATTAAATTGTATTTATGTTGTTTTATCCTATGCTTTATTAAATTGTTTTTATGTTGTTTTATCCTATGCTTTATTAAATTGTATTTATGTTGTTTTAACCTATGCTTTATTAAATTGTATTTATGTTGTTTTAACCTATGCTTTATTAAATTGTATTTATGTTGTTTTATCCTATGCTTTATTAAATTGTATTTTTGTTGCTTTAACCTTTGCTTTATTAAATTGTATTTATGTTGTTTTATCCTATGCTTTATTAAATCTTATTTATGTTGTTTTATCGTATGCTTTATTAAATTGTATTATGTTGATTTATCGTATGCTTTATTAAATTGTATATATGTTGTTTTATCCTATGATTTATTAAATTGTGTTTATGTTGTTTTATCCTATGCTTTATTAAATTGTATTTATGTCGTGTTAACCCATGCTTTATGAAATTGTATTTATGTGGTTTTATCCTATGCTTTATTAAATTGTATTTATGTTGTTTTATCCTATGCTTTATTAAATTGTATTTATGTTGTTTTATCCTATGCTTTATTAAATTGTATTTATGTTGTTTTGTCCTATGCTTTATTAAATTGTATTTATGTTGTTTTAACCCATGCTTTATTAAATTGTATTTATGTTGTTTTATCCTATGCTTTATTAAATTGTATTTATGATGTTTTATCCTATGCTTTATTAAATTGTATTTATGTTGTTTTATCCTATGCTTTATTAAATTGTACTTATGTTGTTTTATCCTATGCTTTATTAAATTGTATTTATGTTGCTTTATCCTATGCTTTATTAAACTGCATTTGTGTTGTTTTATGGTATGCTTTATTAAATTGTATTCATGTTGTTTTATCCTATGCTTTATTAAATTGTATTTATGTTGTTTTATCCTATGCTTTATTAAATTGTATTTATGTTGTTTTATCCTATGCTTTATTAAATTGTATTTATGTTGTTTTATCATATGCTTAATTAAATTGTATTTGTGTTGTTTTATCCTATGCTTTATTAAATTGTATTTATGTTGTTTTCTCCTATGCTTTATTAAATTGTATTTATTTTGTTTTATCCTATGCTTTAATAAATTGTATTAATGTTGTTTTGTCCTATGCTTTATTAAATTGTATTTATGTTGTTTTAACCCATGCTTTATTAAATTGTATTTATGTTGTTTTATCCTATGCTTTATTAAATTGTACTTACGTTGTTTTATCCTATGCTTTATTAAATTGTATTTATGTTGTTTTATCCTATGCTTTATTAAATTGTATTTATGTTGTTTTATCCTATGCTTTATTAAAATGTATTTATGTTGTTTTATCCTATGCTTTATTAAATTGTATTTATGTTGTTTTATCCTATGCTTTATTAAATTGTATTTATGTTGTTTTATCCTATGCTTTATTAAATTGTATTTATGTTGTTTTATCCTATGCTTAATTAAATTGTATTTATGTTGTTTTATCCTATGCTTTATTAAAATGTATTATGTTGTTTTATCGTATGCTTTATTAATTTGTATTTATGTTGTTTTATCCTATGCTTTATTAAATTGTGTTTATGTTGTTTTATCCTATGCTTTATTAAATTGTATTTATGTTGTTTTAACCCATGTTTTGTTAAATTGTATTTATGTTGTTTTATCTTATGCTTTATTAAATTGTATTTATGTTGTTTTATCCTATGCTTTATTAAATTTTATTTATGTTGTTTTGTCCTATGCTTTATTAAATTGTATTTATGTTGTTTTAACCCATGCTTCATTAAATTGTATTTATGTTGTTTTATGTTATGCTTTATTAAATTGTATTTATGTTGTTTTGTCCTATGCTTTATTAAATTGTATTTATGTTGTTTTAACCCATGCTTTATTAAATTGCATTCATGTTGTTTTATCTTATGCTTTATTAAATTGTATTTATGTTGTTTTATCCTATGCTTTATTAAATTGTATTTATGTTGTTTTGTCCTATGCTTTATTAAATTGAATTTATGTTGTTTTAACCATGCTTTATTAATTTGTATTTATGTTGTTTTATCCTATGCTTCATTAAATTGTATTTATGTTGTTTTATCCTATGCTTTATTAAATTGTATTTATGTTGTTTTATCCTATGCTTTATTAAATTGCATTTATGATGTTTTATCCTATGCTTTATTAAATTGTATTTATGTTGTTTTATCCTATGCTTTATTAAATTGTTTTTATGTTGTTTTATCCTATGCTTTATTAAATTGTATTTATGTTGTTTTAACCTATGCTTTATTAAATTGTATTTATGTTGTTTTAACCTATGCTTTATTAAATTGTATTTATGTTGTTTTATCCTATGCTTTATTAAATTGTATTTATGTTGCTTTAACCTTTGCTTTATTAAATTGTATTTATGTTGTTTTATCCTATGCTTTATTAAATCTTATTTATGTTATTTTATCGTATGCTTTATTAAATTGTATTATGTTGATTTATCGTATGCTTTATTAAATTGTATATATGTTGTTTTATCCTATGATTTATTAAATTGTGTTTATGTTGTTTTATCCTATGCTTTATTAAATTGTATTTATGTCGTGTTAACCCATGCTTTATTAAATTGTATTTATGTGGTTTTATCCTATGCTTTATTAAATTGTATTTATGTTGTTTTATCCTATGCTTTATTAAATTGTATTTATGTTGTTTTATCCTATGCTTTATTAAATTGTATTTATGTTTTTTTGTCCTATGCTTTATTAAATTGTATTTATGTTGTTTTAACCCATGCTTTATTAAATTGTATTTATGTTGTTTTATCCTATGCTTTATTAAATTGTATTTATGTTGTTTTGTCCTATGCTTTATTAAATTGTATTTATGTTGCTTTATCCTCTGCTTTATTAAACTGCATTTGTGTTGTTTTATGGTATGCTTTATTAAATTGTATTCATGTTGTTTTATCCTATGCTTTATTAAATTGTATTTATGTTGTTTTATCCTATGCTTTATTAAATTGTATTTATGTTGTTTTATCCTATGCTTTATTAAATTGTATTTATGTTGTTTTATCATATGCTTAATTAAATTGTATTTATGTTGTTTTATCCTATGCTTTATTAAATTGTATTCATGTTGTTTTATCGTATGCTTTATTAAATTGTATTTATGTTGTTTTATCCTATGCTTTATTAAATTGTATTTATTTTGTTTTATCCTATGCTTTATTAAATTGTATTTATGTTGTTTTAACCCATGTTGTATTAAATTGTATTTATGTTATTTTATCCTATGCTTTATTAAATTGTATATATGTTGTTTTATCCTATGCTTTATTAAATTGTATTTATCTTGTTTTGTCCTATGCTTTATTAAATTGTATTTATGTTGTTTTAACCTATGCTTTATTAAATTGTATTTATGTTGTTTTATCCTATGCTTTATTAAATTGTATTTATGTTGTTTTATCCTATGCTTTATTAAATTGTATTTATGTTGTTTTATCCTATGCTTTATTAAATTGTATTTATGTTGTTTTATCATATGCTTAATTAAATTGTATTTATGTTGTTTTATCCTATGCTTTATTAAATTGTATTCATGTTGTTTTATCGTATGCTTTATTAAATTGTATTTATGTTGTTTTATCCTATGCTTTATTAAATTGTATTTATTTTGTTTTATCCTATGCTTTATTAAATTGTATTTATGTTGTTTTAACCCATGTTGTATTAAATTGTATTTATGTTATTTTATCCTATGCTTTATTAAATTGTATATATGTTGTTTTATCCTATGCTTTATTAAATTGTATTTATCTTGTTTTGTCCTATGCTTTATTAAATTGTATTTATGTTGTTTTAACCTATGCTTTATTAAATTGTATTTATGTTGTTTTATCCTATGCTTTATTAAATTGTATTTATGTTGTTTTATCCTATGCTTTATTAAATTGTATTTATGTTGTTTTATCCTATGCTTTATTAAATTGTATTTATGTTGTTTTATCCTATGCTTTATTAAATTGTATTTATGTTGTTTTATCCTATGCTTTATTAAATTGTATTTATGTTGTTTTGTTCTATGCTTTATTAAATTGTATTTATGTGGTTTTATCCTATGATTTATTAAATTGTATTTATGTTGTTTTATCCTATGCTTTATTAAATTGTATTTATGTGGTTTTATCCTATGCTTTATTAAATTGTATTTATGTTGTTTTATCCTATGCCTTAATAAATTGCATTTTTGTTGTTTTGTCCTATGCTTTATTAAATTGTATTTATGTTGTTTTAACCCATGCTTTATTAAATTGTATTTATGTTGTTTTATCCTGTGCTTTATTAAATTGTATTTGTGTTGTTTTATCCTATGCTTTATTAAATTGTATTTATGTTGTTTTATCCTATGCTTTATTAAATTGTATTTATTTTGTTTTATCCTATGCTTTAATAAATTGTATTAATGTTGTTTTGTCCTATGCTTTATTAAATTGTATTTATGTTGTTTTAACCCATGCTTTATTAAATTGTATTTATGTTGTTTTATCCTATGCTTTAATAATTTGTATTAATGTTGTTTTGTCCTATGCTTTATTAAATTGTATTTATGTTGTTTTAACCCATGCTTTATTAAATTGTATTTATGTTGTTTTATCCTACGCTTTATTAAATTGTATTTATCTTGTTTTGTCCTATGCTTTATTAAATTGTATTTATGTTGTTTTAACCTATGCTTTATTAAATTGTATTTATGTTGTTTTATCCTATGCTTTATTAAATTGTATTTATGTTGTTTTATCCTATGCTTTATTAAATTGTTTTTATGTTGTTTTATCCTATGCTTTATTAAATTGTATTTATGTTGTTTTAACCTATGCTTTATTAAATTGTATTTATGTTGTTTTAACCTATGCTTTATTAAATTGTATTTATGTTGTTTTATCCTATGCTTTATTAAATTGTATTTTTGTTGCTTTAACCTTTGCTTTATTAAATTGTATTTATGTTGTTTTATCCTATGCTTTATTAAATCTTATTTATGTTGTTTTATCGTATGCTTTATTAAATTGTATTATGTTGATTTATCGTATGCTTTATTAAATTGTATATATGTTGTTTTATCCTATGATTTATTAAATTGTGTTTATGTTGTTTTATCCTATGCTTTATTAAATTGTATTTATGTCGTGTTAACCCATGCTTTATTAAATTGTATTTATGTGGTTTTATCCTATGCTTTATTAAATTGTATTTATGTTGTTTTATCCTATGCTTTATTAAATTGTATATATGTTGTTTTATCCTATGATTTATTAAATTGTGTTTATGTTGTTTTATCCTATGCTTTATTAAATTGTATTTATGTCGTGTTAACCCATGCTTTATTAAATTGTATTTATGTGGTTTTATCCTATGCTTTATTAAATTGTATTTATGTTGTTTTATCCTATGCTTTATTAAATTGTATTTATGTTGTTTTATCCTATGCTTTATTAAATTGTATTTATGTTGTTTTGTCCTATGCTTTATTAAATTGTATTTATGTTGTTTTAACCCATGCTTTATTAAATTGTATTTATGTTGTTTTATCCTATGCTTTATTAAATTGTATTTATGTTGTTTTATCCTATGCTTTATTAAATTGTATTTATGTTGTTTTATACTATGCTTTATTAAATTGTGTTTATTTTGTTTTATCCTATGCTTTATTAAATTGTATTTATGTTGTTTTAACCCATGTTTTATTAAATTGTATTTATGTTGTTTTATCCTATGCTTTATTAAATTGTATGTATGTTGTTTTATCCTACGCTTTATTAAATTGTATTTATCTTGTTTTGTCCTATGCTTTATTAAATTGTATTTATGTTGTTTTAACCCATGTTTTATTAAATTGTATTTATGTTGTTTTATCCTATGCTTTATTAAATTGTATTAATTTTGTTTTATCCTATGCTTTAATAAATTGTATTAATGTTGTTTTGTCCTATGCTTTATTAAATTGTATTTATGTTGTTTTAACCCATGCTTTATTAAATTGTATTTATGTTGTTTTATCCTATGCTTTATTAAATTGTACTTATGTTGTTTTATCCTCTGCTTTATTAAATTGTATTTATGTTGTTTTATCCTATGCTTTATTAAATTGTATTTATGTTGTTTTATCCTATGCTTTATTAAAATGTATTTATGTTGTTTTATCCTATGCTTTATTAAATTGTATTTAGGTTGTTTTATCCTATGCTTTATTAAATTGTATTTATGTTGTTTTATCCTATGCTTTATTAAATTGTATTTATGTTGTTTTATCCTATGCTTAATTAAATTGTATTTATGTTGTTTTATCCTATGCTTTATTAAATTTTATTATGTTGTTTTATCGTATGCTTTATTAAATTGTATTTATGTTGTTTTATCCTATGCTTTATTAAATTGTGTTTATGTTGTTTTATCCTATGCTTTATTAAATTGTATTTATGTTGTTTTAACCCATGTTTTGTTAAATTGTATTTATGTTGTTTTATCTTATGCTTTATTAAATTGTATTTATGTTGTTTTATCCAATGCTTTATTAAATTTTATTTATGTTGTTTTGTCCTATGCTTTATTAAATTGTATTTATGTTGTTTTAACCCATGCTTCATTAAATTGTATTTATGTTGTTTTATCTTATGCTTTATTAAATTGTATTTATGTTGTTTTGTCCTATGCTTTATTAAATTGTATTTATGTTGTTTTAACCCATGCTTTATTAAATTGCATTTATGTTGTTTTATCTCATGCTTTATTAAATTGTATTTATGTTGTTTTATCCTATGCTTTATTAAATTGTATTTATGTTGTTTTGTGCTATGCTTTATTAAATTGAATTTATGTTGTTTTAACCATGCTTTATTAATTTGTATTTATGTTGTTTTATCCTATGCTTCATTAAATTGTATTTATGTTGTTTTATCCTATGCTTTATTAAATTGTATATATGTTGTTTTATCCTATGCTTTATTAAATTGTATATATGTTGTTTTATCCTACGCTTTATTAAATTGTATTTATCTTGTTTTGTCCTATGCTTTATTAAATTGTATTTATGTTGTTTTAACCTATGCTTTATTAAATTGTATTTATGTTGTTTTATCCTATGCTTTATTAAATTGTATTTATGTTGTTTTATCCTATGCTTTATTAAATTGTTTTTATGTTGTTTTATCCTATGCTTTATTAAATTGTATTTATGTTGTTTTAACCTATGCTTTATTAAATTGTATTTATGTTGTTTTAACCTATGCTTTATTAAATTGTATTTATGTTGTTTTATCCTATGCTTTATTAAATTGTATTTTTGTTGCTTTAACCTTTGCTTTATTAAATTGTATTTATGTTGTTTTATCCTATGCTTTATTAAATCTTATTTATGTTGTTTTATCGTATGCTTTATTAAATTGTATTATGTTGATTTATCGTATGCTTTATTAAATTGTATATATGTTGTTTTATCCTATGATTTATTAAATTGTGTTTATGTTGTTTTATCCTATGCTTTATTAAATTGTATTTATGTCGTGTTAACCCATGCTTTATTAAATTGTATTTATGTGGTTTTATCCTATGCTTTATTAAATTGTATTTATGTTGTTTTATCCTATGCTTTATTAAATTGTATTTATGTTGTTTTATCCTATGCTTTATTAAATTGTATTTATGTTGTTTTGTCCTATGCTTTATTAAATTGTATTTATGTTGTTTTAACCCATGCTTTATTAAATTGTATTTATGTTGTTTTATCCTATGCTTTATTAAATTGTATTTATGATGTTTTATCCTATGCTTTATTAAATTGTATTTATGTTGTTTTATCCTATGCTTTATTAAATTGTACTTATGTTGTTTTATCCTATGCTTTATTAAATTGTATTTATGTTGCTTTATCCTATGCTTTATTAAACTGCATTTGTGTTGTTTTATGGTATGCTTTATTAAATTGTATTCATGTTGTTTTATCCTATGCTTTATTAAATTGTATTTATGTTGTTTTATCCTATGCTTTATTAAATTGTATTTATGTTGTTTTATCCTATGCTTTAATAAATTGTATTTATGTTGTTTTATCATATGCTTAATTAAATTGTATTTGTGTTGTTTTATCCTATGCTTTATTAAATTGTATTTATGTTGTTTTCTCCTATGCTTTATTAAATTGTATTTATTTTGTTTTATCCTATGCTTTAATAAATTGCATTAATGTTGTTTTGTCCTATGCTTTATTAAATTGTATTTATGTTGTTTTAACCCATGCTTTATTAAATTGTATTTATGTTGTTTTATCCTATGCTTTATTAAATTGTACTTATGTTGTTTTATCCTATGCTTTATTAAATTGTATTTATGTTGTTTTATCCTATGCTTTATTAAATTGTATTTATGTTGTTTTATCCTATGCTTTATTAAAATGTATTTATGTTGTTTTATCCTATGCTTTATTAAATTGTATTTATGTTGTTTTATCCTATGCTTTATTAAATTGTATTTATGTTGTTTTATCCTATGCTTTATTAAATTGTATTTATGTTGTTTTATCCTATGCTTAATTAAATTGTATTTATGTTGTTTTATCCTATGCTTTATTAAAATGTATTATGTTGTTTTATCGTATGCTTTATTAAATTGTATTTATGTTGTTTTATCCTATGCTTTATTAAATTGTGTTTATGTTGTTTTATCCTATGCTTTATTAAATTGTATTTATGTTGTTTTAACCCATGTTTTGTTAAATTGTATTTATGTTGTTTTATCTTATGCTTTATTAAATTGTATTTATGTTGTTTTATCCTATGCTTTATTAAATTGTATTTATGTTGTTTTATCCTATGCTTTATTAAATTGTATTTATGTTGTTTTATCCTATGCTTTATTAAATTGTGTTTATGTTGTTTTATCCTATGCTTTATTAAATTGTATTTATGTTGTTTTAACCCATGTTTTGATAAATTGTATTTATGTTGTTTTATCTTATGCTTTATTAAATTGTATTTATGTTGTTTTATCCTATGCTTTATTAAATTTTATTTATGTTGTTTTGTCCTATGCTTTATTAAATTGTATTTATGTTGTTTTAACCCATGCTTCATTAAATTGTATTTATGTTGTTTTATCTTATGCTTTATTAAATTGTATTTATGTTGTTTTGTCCTATGCTTTATTAAATTATATTTATGTTGTTTTAACCCATGCTTTATTAAATTGCATTTATGTTGTTTTATCTTATGCTTTATTAAATTGTATTTATGTTGTTTTATCCTATGCTTTATTAAATTGTATTTATGTTGTTTTAACCCATGTTGTATTAAATTGTATTTATGTTATTTTATCCTATGCTTTATTAAATTGTATATATGTTGTTTTATCCTATGCTTTATTAAATTGTATTTATCTTGTTTTGTCCTATGCTTTATTAAATTGTATTTATGTTGTTTTAACCTATGCTTTATTAAATTGTATTTATGTTGTTTTATCCTATGCTTTATTAAATTGTATTTATGTTGTTTTATCCTATGCTTTATTAAATTGTATTTATGTTGTTTTATCCTATGCTTTATTAAATTGTATTTATGTTGTTTTGTTCTATGCTTTATTAAATTGTATTTATGTGGTTTTATCCTATGATTTATTAAATTGTATTTATGTTGTTTTTTCCTATGCTTTATTAAATTGTATTTATGGGGTTTTATCCTATGCTTTATTAAATTGTATTTATGTTGTTTTATCCTATGCCTTAATAAATTGCATTTTTGTTGTTTTGTCCTATGCTTTATTAAATTGTATTTATGTTGTTTTAACCCATGCTTTATTAAATTGTATTTATGTTGTTTTATCCTGTGCTTTATTAAATTGTATTTGTGTTGTTTTATCCTATGCTTTATTAAATTGTATTTATGTTGTTTTATCCTATGCTTTATTAAATTGTATTTATTTTGTTTTATCCTATGCTTTAATAAATTGTATTAATGTTGTTTTTTCCTATGCTTTATTAAATTGTATTTATGGGGTTTTATCCTATGCTTTATTAAATTGTATTTATGTTGTTTTATCCTATGCTTTATTAAATTGTATTATGTTGTTTTATCGTATGCTTTATTAAATTGTATTTATGTTGTTTTATCCTATGCTTTATTAAATTGTGTTTATGTTGTTTTATCCTATGCTTTATTAAATTGTATTTATGTTGTTTTAACCCATGTTTTGTTAAATTGTATTTATGTTGTTTTATCTTATGCTTTATTAAATTGTATTTATGTTGTTTTATCCTATGCTTTATTAAATTTTATTTATGTTGTTTTGTCCTATGCTTTATTAAATTGTATTTATGTTGTTTTAACCCATGCTTCATTAAATTGTATTTATGTTGTTTTATCTTATGCTTTATTAAATTGTATTTATGTTGTTTTGTCCTATGCTTTATTAAATTGTATTTATGTTGTTTTAACCCATGCTTTATTAAATTGCATTTATGTTGTTTTATCTTATGCTTTATTAAATTGTATTTATGTTGTTTTATCCTATGCTTTATTAAATTGTATTTATGTTGTTTTGTCCTATGCTTTATTAAATTGAATTTATGTTGTTTTAACCATGCTTTATTAATTTGTATTTATGTTGTTTTATCCTATGCTTCATTAAATTGTATTTATGTTGTTTTATCCTATGCTTTATTAAATTGTATTTATGTTGTTTTATCCTATGCTTTATTAAATTGCATTTATGATGTTTTATCCTATGCTTTATTAAATTGTATTTAAGTTGTTTTATCCTATGCTTTGTTAAATTGTACTTATGTTGTTTTATCCTATGCTTTATTAAATTGTATTTATGTTGCTTTATCCTATGCTTTATTAAACTGCATTTATGTTGTTTTATGCTATGCTTTATTAAATTGTATTCATGTTGTTTTATCCTATGCTTTATTAAATTGTATTCATGTTGTTTTATCCTATGCTTTATTAAATTGTATTTATGTTGTTTTATCCTATGCTTTATTAAATTGTATTTATGTTGTTTTATCCTATGCTTTATTAAATTGTGTTTATGTTGTTTTATCCTATGCTTTATTAAATTGTATTTATGTTGTTTTATCCTATGCTTTATTAAATTGTATTTATGTTGTTTTATCCTATGCTTAATTAAATTGTATTTATGTTGTTTTATCCTATGCTTTATTAAATTGTATTATGTTGTTTTATCCTATGCTTTATTAAATTGTATTATGTTGTTTTATCGTATGCTTTATTAAATTGTATTTATGTTGTTTTATCCTATGCTTTATTAAATTGTGTTTATGTTGTTTTATCCTATGCTTTATTAAATTGTATTTATGTTGTTTTAACCCATGTTTTGTTAAATTGTATTTATGTTGTTTTATCTTATGCTTTATTAAATTGTATTTATGTTGTTTTATCCTATGCTTTATTAAATTTTATTTATGTTGTTTTGTCCTATGCTTTATTAAATTGTATTTATGTTGTTTTAACCCATGCTTCATTAAATTGTATTTATGTTGTTTTATCTTATGCTTTATTAAATTGTATTTATGTTGTTTTGTCCTATGCTTTATTAAATTGTATTTATGTTGTTTTAACCCATGCTTTATTAAATTGCATTTATGTTGTTTTATCTTATGCTTTATTAAATTGTATTTATGTTGTTTTATCCTATGCTTTATTAAATTGTATTTATGTTGTTTTGTCCTATGCTTTATTAAATTGAATTTATGTTGTTTTAACCATGCTTTATTAATTTGTATTTATGTTGTTTTATCCTATGCTTCATTAAATTGTATTTATTCTGTTTTATCCTATGCTTTATTAAATTGTATTTATGTTGTTTTATCCTATGCTTTATTAAATTGCATTTATGATGTTTTATCCTATGCTTTATTAAATTGTATTTATGTTGTTTTATCCTATGCTTTATTAAATTGTACTTATGTTGTTTTATCCTATGCTTTATTAAATTGTATTTATGTTGCTTTATCCTATGCTTTATTAAACTGCATTTATGTTGTTTTATGCTATGCTTTATTAAATTGTATTCATGTTGTTTTATCCTATGCTTTATTAAATTGTATTCATGTTGTTTTATCCTATGCTTTATTAAATTGTATTTATGTTGTTTTAACTTATGCTTTATTAAATTTTATTTATGTTGTTTTAACCTATGCTTTATTAAATTGTATTTATGTTGTTTTAACCTATGCTTTATTAAATTGTATTTATGTTGCTTTAACCTATGCTTTATTAAATTGTATTTATGTTGTTTTATCCTATGCTTTATTAAATTGTATTTATTTTGTTTTATCCTATGCTTTATTAAATTGTATTTATATTGTTTTAACTTATGCTTTATTAAATTTTATTTATATTGTTTTATCCTATGCTTTATTAAATTGTATTTATGTTGTTTTATCCTATGCTTTATTAAATTGTATTTATGTTGTTTTGTAATATGCTTTATTAAATTGTATTTATGTTGTGTTAACCCATGCTTCATTAAATTGTATTTATGTTGTTTTATCGTATGCTTTATTAAATTGTATTTATGTTGTTTTATCCTATGCTTTATTAAATTGTATTTATCTTGTTCTGTCCTATGCTTTATTAAATTGTATTTATGTTGTTTTAACCTATGCTTTATTAAATTGTATTTATGTTGTTTTTTCCTATGCTTTATTAAATTGTATTTATGTTATTTTAACCTATGCTTTATTAAAATGTATTTATGTTGTTTTAACCTATGCTTTATTAAAATGTATTTATGTTGTTTTATCCTATGCTTTATTAAATTGTATTTATGTTGCTTTAACCTTTGCTTTATTAAATTGTATTTATGTTGTTTTATCCTATGCTTTATTAAATTGTATTTATGTTGTTTTATCCTATGCTTTATTAAATTGTATTATGTTGTTTTATCGTATGCTTTATTAAATTGTATTCATGTTGTTTTATCCTATGATTTATTAAATTGTGTTTATGTTGTTTTATCCAATGCTTTATTAAATTGTATTTATGTCGTTTTAACCCATGCTTTATTAAATTGTATTTATGTGGTTTTATCCTATGCTTTATTAAATTGTATTTATGTTGTTTTATCCTATGCTTTATTAAATTGTGTTTATGTTGTTTTATCCTATGCTTTATTAAATTGTATTTATGTCGTGTTAACCCATGCTTTATTAAATTGTATTTATGTGGTTTTATCCTATGCTTTATTAAATTGTATTTATGTTGTTTTATCCTATGCTTTATTAAATTGTATTTATGTTGTTTTATCCTATGCTTTATTAAATTGTATTTATGTTTTTTTGTCCTATGCTTTATTAAATTGTATTTATGTTGTTTTAACCCATGCTTTATTAAATTGTATTTATGTTGTTTTATCCTATGCTTTATTAAATTGTATTTATGTTGTTTTATCCTATGCTTTATTAAATTGTATTATGTTGTTTTATCGTATGCTTTATTAAATTGTATTCATGTTGTTTTATCCTATGATTTATTAAATTGTGTTTATGTTGTTTTATCCAATGCTTTATTAAATTGTATTTATGTCGTTTTAACCCATGCTTTATTAAATTGTATTTATGTGGTTTTATCCTATGCTTTATTAAATTGTATTTATGTTGTTTTATCCTATGCTTTATTAAATTGTGTTTATGTTGTTTTATCCTATGCTTTATTAAATTGTATTTATGTCGTGTTAACCCATGCTTTATTAAATTGTATTTATGTGGTTTTATCCTATGCTTTATTAAATTGTATTTATGTTGTTTTATCCTATGCTTTATTAAATTGTATTTATGTTGTTTTATCCTATGCTTTATTAAATTGTATTTATGTTTTTTTGTCCTATGCTTTATTAAATTGTATTTATGTTGTTTTAACCCATGCTTTATTAAATTGTATTTATGTTGTTTTATCCTATGCTTTATTAAATTGTATTTATGTTGTTTTGTCCTATGCTTTATTAAATTGTATTTATGTTGCTTTATCCTCTGCTTTATTAAACTGCATTTGTGTTGTTTTATGGTATGCTTTATTAAATTGTATTCATGTTGTTTTATCCTATGCTTTATTAAATTGTATTTATGTTGTTTTATCCTATGCTTTATTAAATTGTATTTATGTTGTTTTATCCTATGCTTTATTAAATTGTATTTATGTTGTTTTATCATATGCTTAATTAAATTGTATTTATGTTGTTTTATCCTATGCTTTATTAAATTGTATTCATGTTGTTTTATCGTATGCTTTATTAAATTGTATTTATGTTGTTTTATCCTATGCTTTATTAAATTGTATTTATTTTGTTTTATCCTATGCTTTATTAAATTGTATTTATGTTGTTTTAACCCATGTTGTATTAAATTGTATTTATGTTATTTTATCCTATGCTTTATTAAATTGTATATATGTTGTTTTATCCTATGCTTTATTAAATTGTATTTATCTTGTTTTGTCCTATGCTTTATTAAATTGTATTTATGTTGTTTTAACCTATGCTTTATTAAATTGTATTTATGTTGTTTTATCCTATGCTTTATTAAATTGTATTTATGTTGTTTTATCCTATGCTTTATTAAATTGTATTTATGTTGTTTTATCCTATGCTTTATTAAATTGTATTTATGTTGTTTTATCATATGCTTAATTAAATTGTATTTATGTTGTTTTATCCTATGCTTTATTAAATTGTATTCATGTTGTTTTATCGTATGCTTTATTAAATTGTATTTATGTTGTTTTATCCTATGCTTTATTAAATTGTATTTATTTTGTTTTATCCTATGCTTTATTAAATTGTATTTATGTTGTTTTAACCCATGTTGTATTAAATTGTATTTATGTTATTTTATCCTATGCTTTATTAAATTGTATATATGTTGTTTTATCCTATGCTTTATTAAATTGTATTTATCTTGTTTTGTCCTATGCTTTATTAAATTGTATTTATGTTGTTTTAACCTATGCTTTATTAAATTGTATTTATGTTGTTTTATCCTATGCTTTATTAAATTGTATTTATGTTGTTTTATCCTATGCTTTATTAAATTGTATTTATGTTGTTTTATCCTATGCTTTATTAAATTGTATTTATGTTGTTTTATCCTATGCTTTATTAAATTGTATTTATGTTGTTTTATCCTATGCTTTATTAAATTGTATTTATGTTGTTTTGTTCTATGCTTTATTAAATTGTATTTATGTGGTTTTATCCTATGATTTATTAAATTGTATTTATGTTGTTTTATCCTATGCTTTATTAAATTGTATTTATGTGGTTTTATCCTATGCTTTATTAAATTGTATTTATGTTGTTTTATCCTATGCCTTAATAAATTGCATTTTTGTTGTTTTGTCCTATGCTTTATTAAATTGTATTTATGTTGTTTTAACCCATGCTTTATTAAATTGTATTTATGTTGTTTTATCCTGTGCTTTATTAAATTGTATTTGTGTTGTTTTATCCTATGCTTTATTAAATTGTATTTATGTTGTTTTATCCTATGCTTTATTAAATTGTATTTATTTTGTTTTATCCTATGCTTTAATAAATTGTATTAATGTTGTTTTGTCCTATGCTTTATTAAATTGTATTTATGTTGTTTTAACCCATGCTTTATTAAATTGTATTTATGTTGTTTTATCCTATGCTTTAATAAATTGTATTAATGTTGTTTTGTCCTATGCTTTATTAAATTGTATTTATGTTGTTTTAACCCATGCTTTATTAAATTGTATTTATGTTGTTTTATCCTACGCTTTATTAAATTGTATTTATCTTGTTTTGTCCTATGCTTTATTAAATTGTATTTATGTTGTTTTAACCTATGCTTTATTAAATTGTATTTATGTTGTTTTATCCTATGCTTTATTAAATTGTATTTATGTTGTTTTATCCTATGCTTTATTAAATTGTTTTTATGTTGTTTTATCCTATGCTTTATTAAATTGTATTTATGTTGTTTTAACCTATGCTTTATTAAATTGTATTTATGTTGTTTTAACCTATGCTTTATTAAATTGTATTTATGTTGTTTTATCCTATGCTTTATTAAATTGTATTTTTGTTGCTTTAACCTTTGCTTTATTAAATTGTATTTATGTTGTTTTATCCTATGCTTTATTAAATCTTATTTATGTTGTTTTATCGTATGCTTTATTAAATTGTATTATGTTGATTTATCGTATGCTTTATTAAATTGTATATATGTTGTTTTATCCTATGATTTATTAAATTGTGTTTATGTTGTTTTATCCTATGCTTTATTAAATTGTATTTATGTCGTGTTAACCCATGCTTTATTAAATTGTATTTATGTGGTTTTATCCTATGCTTTATTAAATTGTATTTATGTTGTTTTATCCTATGCTTTATTAAATTGTATATATGTTGTTTTATCCTATGATTTATTAAATTGTGTTTATGTTGTTTTATCCTATGCTTTATTAAATTGTATTTATGTCGTGTTAACCCATGCTTTATTAAATTGTATTTATGTGGTTTTATCCTATGCTTTATTAAATTGTATTTATGTTGTTTTATCCTATGCTTTATTAAATTGTATTTATGTTGTTTTATCCTATGCTTTATTAAATTGTATTTATGTTGTTTTGTCCTATGCTTTATTAAATTGTATTTATGTTGTTTTAACCCATGCTTTATTAAATTGTATTTATGTTGTTTTATCCTATGCTTTATTAAATTGTATTTATGTTGTTTTATCCTATGCTTTATTAAATTGTATTTATGTTGTTTTATACTATGCTTTATTAAATTGTGTTTATTTTGTTTTATCCTATGCTTTATTAAATTGTATTTATGTTGTTTTAACCCATGTTTTATTAAATTGTATTTATGTTGTTTTATCCTATGCTTTATTAAATTGTATGTATGTTGTTTTATCCTACGCTTTATTAAATTGTATTTATCTTGTTTTGTCCTATGCTTTATTAAATTGTATTTATGTTGTTTTAACCCATGTTTTATTAAATTGTATTTATGTTGTTTTATCCTATGCTTTATTAAATTGTATTAATTTTGTTTTATCCTATGCTTTAATAAATTGTATTAATGTTGTTTTGTCCTATGCTTTATTAAATTGTATTTATGTTGTTTTAACCCATGCTTTATTAAATTGTATTTATGTTGTTTTATCCTATGCTTTATTAAATTGTACTTATGTTGTTTTATCCTCTGCTTTATTAAATTGTATTTATGTTGTTTTATCCTATGCTTTATTAAATTGTATTTATGTTGTTTTATCCTATGCTTTATTAAAATGTATTTATGTTGTTTTATCCTATGCTTTATTAAATTGTATTTAGGTTGTTTTATCCTATGCTTTATTAAATTGTATTTATGTTGTTTTATCCTATGCTTTATTAAATTGTATTTATGTTGTTTTATCCTATGCTTAATTAAATTGTATTTATGTTGTTTTATCCTATGCTTTATTAAATTTTATTATGTTGTTTTATCGTATGCTTTATTAAATTGTATTTATGTTGTTTTATCCTATGCTTTATTAAATTGTGTTTATGTTGTTTTATCCTATGCTTTATTAAATTGTATTTATGTTGTTTTAACCCATGTTTTGTTAAATTGTATTTATGTTGTTTTATCTTATGCTTTATTAAATTGTATTTATGTTGTTTTATCCAATGCTTTATTAAATTTTATTTATGTTGTTTTGTCCTATGCTTTATTAAATTGTATTTATGTTGTTTTAACCCATGCTTCATTAAATTGTATTTATGTTGTTTTATCTTATGCTTTATTAAATTGTATTTATGTTGTTTTGTCCTATGCTTTATTAAATTGTATTTATGTTGTTTTAACCCATGCTTTATTAAATTGCATTTATGTTGTTTTATCTCATGCTTTATTAAATTGTATTTATGTTGTTTTATCCTATGCTTTATTAAATTGTATTTATGTTGTTTTGTGCTATGCTTTATTAAATTGAATTTATGTTGTTTTAACCATGCTTTATTAATTTGTATTTATGTTGTTTTATCCTATGCTTCATTAAATTGTATTTATGTTGTTTTATCCTATGCTTTATTAAATTGTATATATGTTGTTTTATCCTATGCTTTATTAAATTGTATATATGTTGTTTTATCCTACGCTTTATTAAATTGTATTTATCTTGTTTTGTCCTATGCTTTATTAAATTGTATTTATGTTGTTTTAACCTATGCTTTATTAAATTGTATTTATGTTGTTTTATCCTATGCTTTATTAAATTGTGTTTATGTTGTTTTATCCTATGCTTTATTAAATTGTTTTTATGTTGTTTTATCCTATGCTTTATTAAATTGTATTTATGTTGTTTTAACCTATGCTTTATTAAATTGTATTTATGTTGTTTTAACCTATGCTTTATTAAATTGTATTTATGTTGTTTTATCCTATGCTTTATTAAATTGTATTTTTGTTGCTTTAACCTTTGCTTTATTAAATTGTATTTATGTTGTTTTATCCTATGCTTTATTAAATCTTATTTATGTTGTTTTATCGTATGCTTTATTAAATTGTATTATGTTGATTTATCGTATGCTTTATTAAATTGTATATATGTTGTTTTATCCTATGATTTATTAAATTGTGTTTATGTTGTTTTATCCTATGCTTTATTAAATTGTATTTATGTCGTGTTAACCCATGCTTTATTAAATTGTATTTATGTGGTTTTATCCTATGCTTTATTAAATTGTATTTATGTTGTTTTATCCTATGCTTTATTAAATTGTATTTATGTTGTTTTATCCTATGCTTTATTAAATTGTATTTATGTTGTTTTGTCCTATGCTTTATTAAATTGTATTTATGTTGTTTTAACCCATGCTTTATTAAATTGTATTTATGTTGTTTTATCCTATGCTTTATTAAATTGTATTTATGATGTTTTATCCTATGCTTTATTAAATTGTATTTATGTTGTTTTATCCTATGCTTTATTAAATTGTACTTATGTTGTTTTATCCTATGCTTTATTAAATTGTATTTATGTTGCTTTATCCTATGCTTTATTAAACTGCATTTGTGTTGTTTTATGGTATGCTTTATTAAATTGTATTCATGTTGTTTTATCCTATGCTTTATTAAATTGTATTTATGTTGTTTTATCCTATGCTTTATTAAATTGTATTTATGTTGTTTTATCCTATGCTTTAATAAATTGTATTTATGTTGTTTTATCATATGCTTAATTAAATTGTATTTGTGTTGTTTTATCCTATGCTTTATTAAATTGTATTTATGTTGTTTTCTCCTATGCTTTATTAAATTGTATTTATTTTGTTTTATCCTATGCTTTAATAAATTGTATTAATGTTGTTTTGTCCTATGCTTTATTAAATTGTATTTATGTTGTTTTAACCCATGCTTTATTAAATTGTATTTATGTTGTTTTATCCTATGCTTTATTAAATTGTACTTATGTTGTTTTATCCTATGCTTTATTAAATTGTATTTATGTTGTTTTATCCTATGCTTTATTAAATTGTATTTATGTTGTTTTATCCTATGCTTTATTAAAATGTATTTATGTTGTTTTATCCTATGCTTTATTAAATTGTATTTATGTTGTTTTATCCTATGCTTTATTAAATTGTATTTATGTTGTTTTATCCTATGCTTTATTAAATTGTATTTATGTTGTTTTATCCTATGCTTAATTAAATTGTATTTATGTTGTTTTATCCTATGCTTTATTAAAATGTATTATGTTGTTTTATCGTATGCTTTATTAAATTGTATTTATGTTGTTTTATCCTATGCTTTATTAAATTGTGTTTATGTTGTTTTATCCTATGCTTTATTAAATTGTATTTATGTTGTTTTAACCCATGTTTTGTTAAATTGTATTTATGTTGTTTTATCTTATGCTTTATTAAATTGTATTTATGTTGTTTTATCCTATGCTTTATTAAATTGTATTTATGTTGTTTTATCCTATGCTTTATTAAATTGTATTTCTGTTGTTTTATCCTATGCTTAATTAAATTGTATTTATGTTGTTTTATCCTATGCTTTATTAAATTGTATTATGTTGTTTTATCGTATGCTTTATTAAATTGTATTTATGTTGTTTTATCCTATGCTTTATTAAATTGTGTTTATGTTGTTTTATCCTATGCTTTATTAAATTGTATTTATGTTGTTTTAACCCATGTTTTGATAAATTGTATTTATGTTGTTTTATCTTATGCTTTATTAAATTGTATTTATGTTGTTTTATCCTATGCTTTATTAAATTTTATTTATGTTGTTTTGTCCTATGCTTTATTAAATTGTATTTATGTTGTTTTAACCCATGCTTCATTAAATTGTATTTATGTTGTTTTATCTTATGCTTTATTAAATTGTATTTATGTTGTTTTGTCCTATGCTTTATTAAATTATATTTATGTTGTTTTAACCCATGCTTTATTAAATTGCATTTATGTTGTTTTATCTTATGCTTTATTAAATTGTATTTATGTTGTTTTATCCTATGCTTTATTAAATTGTATTTATGTTGTTTTAACCCATGTTGTATTAAATTGTATTTATGTTATTTTATCCTATGCTTTATTAAATTGTATATATGTTGTTTTATCCTATGCTTTATTAAATTGTATTTATCTTGTTTTGTCCTATGCTTTATTAAATTGTATTTATGTTGTTTTAACCTATGCTTTATTAAATTGTATTTATGTTGTTTTATCCTATGCTTTATTAAATTGTATTTATGTTGTTTTATCCTATGCTTTATTAAATTGTATTTATGTTGTTTTATCCTATGCTTTATTAAATTGTATTTATGTTGTTTTGTTCTATGCTTTATTAAATTGTATTTATGTGGTTTTATCCTATGATTTATTAAATTGTATTTATGTTGTTTTTTCCTATGCTTTATTAAATTGTATTTATGGGGTTTTATCCTATGCTTTATTAAATTGTATTTATGTTGTTTTATCCTATGCCTTAATA
Source organism: Phyllobates terribilis (assembly GCF_046119375.1). Classification (NCBI taxonomy): domain Eukaryota; kingdom Metazoa; phylum Chordata; class Amphibia; order Anura; family Dendrobatidae; genus Phyllobates; species Phyllobates terribilis. The sequence goes on from NW_027362763.1 coordinate 820,975,949, forward strand.
AATTGCATTTTTGTTGTTTTGTCCTATGCTTTATTAAATTGTATTTATGTTGTTTTAACCCATGCTTTATTAAATTGTATTTATGTTGTTTTATCCTGTGCTTTATTAAATTGTATTTGTGTTGTTTTATCCTATGCTTTATTAAATTGTATTTATGTTGTTTTATCCTATGCTTTATTAAATTGTATTTATTTTGTTTTATCCTATGCTTTAATAAATTGTATTAATGTTGTTTTGTCCTATGCTTTATTAAATTGTATTTATGTTGTTTTAACCCATGCTTTATTAAATTGTATTTATGTTGTTTTATCCTATGCTTTATTAAATTGTACTTATGTTGTTTTATCCTATGCTTTATTAAATTGTATTTATGTTGTTTTATCCTATGCTTTATTAAATTGTATTTATGTTGTTTTATCCTATGCTTTATTAAAATGTATTTATGTTGTTTTATCCTATGCTTTATTAAATTGTATTTATGTTGTTTTATCCTATGCTTTATTAAATTGTATTTATGTTGTTTTATCCTATGCTTTATTAAATTGTATTTATGTTGTTTTATCCTATGCTTAATTAAATTGTATTTATGTTGTTTTATCCTATGCTTTATTAAATTGTATTATGTTGTTTTATCGTATGCTTTATTAAATTGTATTTATGTTGTTTTATCCTATGCTTTATTAAATTGTGTTTATGTTGTTTTATCCTATGCTTTATTAAATTGTATTTATGTTGTTTTAACCCATGTTTTGTTAAATTGTATTTATGTTGTTTTATCTTATGCTTTATTAAATTGTATTTATGTTGTTTTATCCTATGCTTTATTAAATTTTATTTATGTTGTTTTGTCCTATGCTTTATTAAATTGTATTTATGTTGTTTTAACCCATGCTTCATTAAATTGTATTTATGTTGTTTTATCTTATGCTTTATTAAATTGTATTTATGTTGTTTTGTCCTATGCTTTATTAAATTGTATTTATGTTGTTTTAACCCATGCTTTATTAAATTGCATTTATGTTGTTTTATCTTATGCTTTATTAAATTGTATTTATGTTGTTTTATCCTATGCTTTATTAAATTGTATTTATGTTGTTTTGTCCTATGCTTTATTAAATTGAATTTATGTTGTTTTAACCATGCTTTATTAATTTGTATTTATGTTGTTTTATCCTATGCTTCATTAAATTGTATTTATGTTGTTTTATCCTATGCTTTATTAAATTGTATTTATGTTGTTTTATCCTATGCTTTATTAAATTGCATTTATGATGTTTTATCCTATGCTTTATTAAATTGTATTTAAGTTGTTTTATCCTATGCTTTGTTAAATTGTACTTATGTTGTTTTATCCTATGCTTTATTAAATTGTATTTATGTTGCTTTATCCTATGCTTTATTAAACTGCATTTATGTTGTTTTATGCTATGCTTTATTAAATTGTATTCATGTTGTTTTATCCTATGCTTTATTAAATTGTATTCATGTTGTTTTATCCTATGCTTTATTAAATTGTATTTATGTTGTTTTATCCTATGCTTTATTAAATTGTATTTATGTTGTTTTATCCTATGCTTTATTAAATTGTGTTTATGTTGTTTTATCCTATGCTTTATTAAATTGTATTTATGTTGTTTTATCCTATGCTTTATTAAATTGTATTTATGTTGTTTTATCCTATGCTTAATTAAATTGTATTTATGTTGTTTTATCCTATGCTTTATTAAATTGTATTATGTTGTTTTATCCTATGCTTTATTAAATTGTATTATGTTGTTTTATCGTATGCTTTATTAAATTGTATTTATGTTGTTTTATCCTATGCTTTATTAAATTGTGTTTATGTTGTTTTATCCTATGCTTTATTAAATTGTATTTATGTTGTTTTAACCCATGTTTTGTTAAATTGTATTTATGTTGTTTTATCTTATGCTTTATTAAATTGTATTTATGTTGTTTTATCCTATGCTTTATTAAATTTTATTTATGTTGTTTTGTCCTATGCTTTATTAAATTGTATTTATGTTGTTTTAACCCATGCTTCATTAAATTGTATTTATGTTGTTTTATCTTATGCTTTATTAAATTGTATTTATGTTGTTTTGTCCTATGCTTTATTAAATTGTATTTATGTTGTTTTAACCCATGCTTTATTAAATTGCATTTATGTTGTTTTATCTTATGCTTTATTAAATTGTATTTATGTTGTTTTATCCTATGCTTTATTAAATTGTATTTATGTTGTTTTGTCCTATGCTTTATTAAATTGAATTTATGTTGTTTTAACCATGCTTTATTAATTTGTATTTATGTTGTTTTATCCTATGCTTCATTAAATTGTATTTATTCTGTTTTATCCTATGCTTTATTAAATTGTATTTATGTTGTTTTATCCTATGCTTTATTAAATTGCATTTATGATGTTTTATCCTATGCTTTATTAAATTGTATTTATGTTGTTTTATCCTATGCTTTATTAAATTGTACTTATGTTGTTTTATCCTATGCTTTATTAAATTGTATTTATGTTGCTTTATCCTATGCTTTATTAAACTGCATTTATGTTGTTTTATGCTATGCTTTATTAAATTGTATTCATGTTGTTTTATCCTATGCTTTATTAAATTGTATTCATGTTGTTTTATCCTATGCTTTATTAAATTGTATTTATGTTGTTTTAACTTATGCTTTATTAAATTGTATTTATGTTGTTTTAACCTATGCTTTATTAAATTGTATTTATGTTGTTTTAACCTATGCTTTATTAAATTGTATTTATGTTGCTTTAACCTATGCTTTATTAAATTGTATTTATGTTGTTTTATCCTATGCTTTATTAAATTGTATTTATTTTGTTTTATCCTATGCTTTATTAAATTGTATTTATATTGTTTTAACTTATGCTTTATTAAATTTTATTTATATTGTTTTATCCTATGCTTTATTAAATTGTATTTATGTTGTTTTATCCTATGCTTTATTAAATTGTATTTATGTTGTTTTGTAATATGCTTTATTAAATTGTATTTATGTTGTGTTAACCCATGCTTCATTAAATTGTATTTATGTTGTTTTATCGTATGCTTTATTAAATTGTATTTATGTTGTTTTATCCTATGCTTTATTAAATTGTATTTATCTTGTTCTGTCCTATGCTTTATTAAATTGTATTTATGTTGTTTTAACCTATGCTTTATTAAATTGTATTTATGTTGTTTTTTCCTATGCTTTATTAAATTGTATTTATGTTATTTTAACCTATGCTTTATTAAAATGTATTTATGTTGTTTTAACCTATGCTTTATTAAAATGTATTTATGTTGTTTTATCCTATGCTTTATTAAATTGTATTTATGTTGCTTTAACCTTTGCTTTATTAAATTGTATTTATGTTGTTTTATCCTATGCTTTATTAAATTGTATTTATGTTGTTTTATCCTATGCTTTATTAAATTGTATTATGTTGTTTTATCGTATGCTTTATTAAATTGTATTCATGTTGTTTTATCCTATGATTTATTAAATTGTGTTTATGTTGTTTTATCCAATGCTTTATTAAATTGTATTTATGTCGTTTTAACCCATGCTTTATTAAATTGTATTTATGTGGTTTTATCCTATGCTTTATTAAATTGTATTTATGTTGTTTTATCCTATGCTTTATTAAATTGTATTAATGTTGTTTTAACCCATGCTTTATTAAATTGTATTTATGTTGTTTTATCCTATGCTTTATTAAATTGTATTTATGATGTTTTATCCTATGCTTTATTAAATTGTATTTATGTTGTTTTATCCTATGCTTTATTAAATTGTACTTATGTTGTTTTATCCTATGCTTTATTAAATTGTATTTATGTTGCTTTATTGTATGATTTATTAAACTGCTTTTATTTTGTTTTATGCTATGCTTTATTAAATTGTATTCATGTTGTTTTATCCTATGCTTTATTAAATTGTATTTATGTTGTTTTATCCTATGCTTTATTAAATTGTATTTATGTTGTTTTATCCTATGCTTTATTAAATTGTATTTATGTTGTTTTATCCTATGCTTTATTAAATTGTATTTATGTTGTTTTATCCTATGCTTTATTAAAATTGTGTTTATGTTGTTTTATCCTATGCTTTATTAAATTGTATTTATGTTGTTTTAACCCATGTTTTATTAAATTGTATTTATGTTGTTTTATCCTTTGCTTTATTAAATTGTATATATGTTGTTTTATCCTATGCTTTATTAAATTGTATTTATATTGTTTTGTCCTATGCTTTATTAAATTATATTTATGTTGTTTTAACCTATGCTTTATTAAATTGTATTTATGCTGTTTTATCCTATGCTTTATTAAATTGTATTTATGTTGTTTTAACCTATGCTTTATTAAATTGTATTTATGTTGTTTTAACCTATGCTTTATTAAATTGTATTTATGTTGCTTTAACCTATGCTTTATTAAATTGTATTTATGTTGCTTTATCCTATGCTTTATTAAATTGTATTTATGTTGTTTTATCCTATGCTTTATTAAATTGTATTTATATTGTTTTAACTTATGCCTTATTAAATTTTATTTATATTGTTTTATCCTATGCTTTATTAAATTGTATTTATGTTGTTTTATCCTATGCTTTATTAAATTCTATTTATGTTGTTTTATCCTATGCTTTATTAAATTCTATTTATGTTGTTTTATCCTATGCTTTATTAAATTATATTATGTTGTTTTATCCTATGCTTTATTAAATTGTATTTATGTTGTTTTATCCTATGCTTTATTAAATTGTATTTATGTTGTTTTATCCTATGCTTTATTAAATTGTATTTATGTTGTTTTATCCTATGCTTCATTAAATTGTATTTATGTTGTTTTATCTTATGCTTTATTAAATTGTATTTATGTTGTTTGTCCTATGCTTTATTAAATTGTATTTATGTTGTTTTATTCTATGCTTTATTAAATTGTATTTATGTTGTTTTATCCTATGCTTTATTAAATTGTATTTATGTTGTTTTATCCTATGCTTTATTAAATTGTATTTATATTGTTTTAACTTATGCCTTATTAAATTTTATTTATATTGTTTTATCCTATGCTTTATTAAATTGTATTTATGTTGTTTTATCCTATGCTTTATTAAATTCTATTTATGTTGTTTTATCCTATGCTTTATTAAATTCTATTTATGTTGTTTTATCCTATGCTTTATTAAATTATATTATGTTGTTTTATCCTATGCTTTATTAAATTGTATTTATGTTGTTTTATCCTATGCTTTATTAAATTGTATTTATGTTGTTTTATCCTATGCTTTATTAAATTGTATTTATGTTGTTTTATCCTATGCTTCATTAAATTGTATTTATGTTGTTTTATCTTATGCTTTATTAAATTGTATTTATGTTGTTTGTCCTATGCTTTATTAAATTGTATTTATGTTGTTTTATTCTATGCTTTATTAAATTGTATTTATGTTGTTTTATCCTATGCTTTATTAAATTCCATCTATGTTGTTTTATCCTATGCTTTATTAAATTGTACTTATGTTGTTTTATCCTATGATTTATTAAATTGTATTTATGTGGTTTTATCCTATGCTTTATTAAATTGCATTTATGTTGTTTTATCCTATGCTTTATTAAATTGTATTTATGTTGTTTTATCCTATGCTTTATTAAATTGTATTTATGTTGTTTAATCATATGCTTTATTATATTGTATTTATGTTGTTTTATCCTATGCTTTATTAAATTGTATTTATTTTGTTTCATCCTATGCTTTATTAAATTGTATTTATATTGTTTTATCCTATGCTTTATTAAATTGTATTTATGTCGTTTTAACCCATGCTTTATTAAATTGTATTTATGTTGTTTTATCCTATGCTTTATTAAATTGTATTTATTTTGTTTCATCCTATGCTTTATTAAATTGTATTTATATTGTTTTATCCTATGCTTTATTAAATTGTATTTATGTCGTTTTAACCCATGCTTTATTAAATTGTATTTATGTTGTTTTATCCTATGATTTATTAAATTGTGTTTATGTTGTTTTATCCTATGCTTTATTAAATTGTATTTATGTCGTTTTAACCCATGCTTTATTAAATTGTATTTATGTGGTTTTATCCTATGCTTTGTTAAATTGTATTTATGTTGTTTTATCCTATGCTTTATTAAATTGTATTTATGTTGTTTTGTCCTATGCTTTATTAAATTGTATTTATGTTGTTTTAACCCATGCTTTATTAAATTGTATTTATGTTGTTTTATCCTATTCTTTATTAAATTGTATTTATGATGTTTTATCCTATGCTTTTTTAAATTGTATTTATGTTGTTTTATCCTATGCTTTATTAAATTGTACTTATGTTGTTTTATCCTATGCTTTATTAAATTGTATTTATGTTGCTTTATCCTATGCTTTATTAAACTGCATTTATGTTGTTTTATGCTATGCTTTATTAAATTGTATTCATGTTGTTTTATCCTATGATTTATTGAATTGTATTTATGTTGTTTTATCCTATGCTTTATTAAATTGTATTTATATTGTTTTAACTTATGCTTTATTAAATTGTATTTATGTTGTTTTATCCTGTGCTTTATTAAATTGTATTTATGTTGTTTTATCCTATGCTTTATTAAATTGTATTTATGTTGTTTTGTCGTATGCTTTATTAAATTGTATTTATGTTGTTTTAACCCATGCTTCATTAAATTGTACTTATCTTGTTTTATCTTATGCTTTATTAAATTGTATTTATGTTGTTTTATCCTATGCTTTATTAAATTGTATTTATGCTGTTTTATCCTATGCTTTATTAAATTTTATTTATGTTGTTTTGTCCTATGCTTTATTAAATTGTATTTATGTTGTTTTAACCCATGCTTCATTAAATTGTATTTATGTTGTTTTATCTTATGCTTTATTAAATTGTATTTATGTTGTTTTGTCCTATGCTTTATTAAATTGTATTTATGTTGCTTTAACCCATGCTTTATTAAATTGCATTTATGTTGTTTTATCTTATGCTTTATTAAATTGTATTCATGTTGTTGTATCCTATGCTTTATTAAATTGTATTTATGTTGTTTTGTCCTATGCTTTATTAAATTGTATTTATGTTGTTTTAACCATGCTTTATTAAATTGTATTTATGTTGGTTTATCCTATGCTTCATTAAATTGTATTTATGTTGTTTTATCCTATGCTTTATTAAATTGTATTTATGTTGTTTTATCCTATGCTTTATTAAATTGTATTTATGTTGTTTTATCCTATGCTTTATTAAATTGTATTTATGTTGTTTTATTCTATGCTTTATTAAATTGTATTTATGTTGTTTTATCCTATGCTTTATTAAATTGCATCTATGTTGTTTTATCCTATGCTTTATTAAATTGTATTTATGTGGTTTTATCCTATGCTTTATTAAATTGTGTTTATGTTGTTTTATCCTATGTTTTATTAAATTGTATTTATGTTGTTTTATCCTATGCTTTATTAAATTGTATTTATGTTGTTTTATCCTATGCTTTCTTAAACTGCATTTATGATGTTTTATCCTATGCTTTATTAAATTGTATTTATGTTGTTTTATCCTATGCTTTATTAAATTGTATTTATTTTGTTTTATCCTATGCTTTATTAAATTGTATTTATGTTGTTTTATCCTATGCTTTATTAAATTGTATTTATGTTATTTTATCGTATGCTTTATTAAATTGTATTTATGTTGTTTTATCCTATGCTTTATTAAATTGTGTTTATGTTGTTTTATCCTATGCTTTATTAAATTGTATTTATGTTGTTTTAACCCATGTTTTATTAAATTGTATTTATGTTGTTTTATCCTATGCTTTATTAAATTGTATATATGTTGTTTCATCCTATGCTTTATTAAATTATATTTATGTTGTTTTAACCTATGCTTTATTCAATTGTATTGATGTTGTTTTATCCTATGCTTTATTAAATTGTATTTATTTTGTTTCATCCTATGCTTTATTAAATTGTATTTATATTGTTTTATCCTATGCTTTATTAAATTGTATTTTTGTCGTTTTAACCCATGCTTTATTAAATTGTATTTATGTTGTTTTATCCTATGATTTATTAAATTGTGTTTATATTGTTTTATCCTATGCTTTATTAAATTGTATTTATGTCGTTTTAACCCATGCTTTATTAAATTGTATTTATGTGGTTTTATCCTATGCTTTATTAAATTGTATTTATGTGGTTTTATCCTATGCTTTATTAAATTGTATTTATGTTGTTTTGTCCTATGCTTTATTAAATTGTATTTATGTTGTTTTAACCCATGCTTTATTAAATTGTATTCATGTTGTTTTATCCTATGCTTTATTGAATTGTATTTATGTTGTTTTATCCTATGCTTTATTAAATTGTATTTATATTGTTTTAACTTATGCTTTATTAAATTGTATTTATGTTGTTTTATCCTGTGCTTTATTAAATTGTATTTATGTTGTTTTATCCTATGCTTTATTAAATTGTATTTATGTTGTTTTGTCGTATGCTTTATTAAATTGTATTTATGTTGTTTTAACCCATGCTTCATTAAATTGTACTTATGTTGTTTTATCTTATGCTTTATTAAATTGTATTTATGTTGTTTTATCCTATGCTTTATTAAATTGTATTTATGCTGTTTTATCCTATGCTTTATTAAATTTTATTTATGTTGTTTTGTCCTATGCTTTATTAAATTGTATTTATGTTGTTTTGTCCTATGCTTTATTAAATTGTATTTATGTTGTTTTAACCCATGCTTCATTAAATTGTATTTATGTTGTTTTATCTTATGCTTTATTAAATTGTATTTATGTTGTTTTGTCCTATGCTTTATTAAATTGTATTTATGTTGCTTTAACCCATGCTTTATTAAATTGCATTTATGTTGTTTTATCTTATGCTTTATTAAATTGTATTCATGTTGTTGTATCCTATGCTTTATTAAATTGTATTTATGTTGTTTTGTCCTATGCTTTATTAAATTGTATTTATGTTGTTTTAACCATGCTTTATTAAATTGTATTTATGTTGGTTTATCCTATGCTTCATTAAATTGTATTTATGTTGTTTTATCCTATGCTTTATTAAATTGTATTTATGTTGTTTTATCCTATGCTTTATTAAATTGTATTTATGTTGTTTTATCCTATGCTTTATTAAATTGTATTTATGTTGTTTTATCCTATGCTTTATTAAATTGTATTTATGTTGTTTTATCCTATGCTTTATTAAATTGTATTTATGTTGTTTTATTCTATGCTTTATTAAATTGTATTTATGTTGTTTTATCCTATGCTTTATTAAATTGCATCTATGTTGTTTTATCCTATGCTTTATTGAATTGTATTTATGTTGTTTTATCCTATGATTTATTAAATTGTATTTATGTGGTTTTATCCTATGCTTTATTAAATTGCATTTATGTTGTTTTATCCTATGCTTTATTAAATTGTATTTATGTTGTTTTATCCTATGCTTTATTAAATTGTATTTATGTTGTTTAATCATATGCTTTATTAAATTGTATTTATGTTGTTTTATCCTATGCTTTATTAAATTGTGTTTATGTTGTTTTATCCTATGTTTTATTAAATTGTATTTATGTTGTTTTATCCTATGCTTTATTAAATTGTATTTATGTTGTTTTATCCTATGCTTTCTTAAACTGCATTTATGTTGTTTTATCCTATGCTTTATTAAATTGTATTTATGTTGTTTTATCCTATGCTTTATTAAATTGTATTTATTTAGTTTTATCCTATGCTTTATTAAATTGTATTTATGTTGTTTTATCCTATGCTTTATTAAATTGTATTTATGTTATTTTATCGTATGCTTTATTAAATTGTATTTATGTTGTTTTATCCTATGCTTTATTAAATTGTGTTTATGTTGTTTTATCCTATGCTTTATTAAATTGTATTTATGTTGTTTTAACCCATGTTTTATTAAATTGTATTTATGTTGTTTTATCCTATGCTTTATTAAATTGTATATATGTTGTTTTATCCTATGCTTTATTAAATTATATTTATGTTGTTTTATCCTATGCTTTATTCAATTGTATTGATGTTGTTTTATCCTATGCTTTAATAAATTGTATTGATGTTGTTTTATACTATGCTTTATTAAATTGTATTTATGTTGTTTTATCCTATGCTTTATTAAATTGTATTTATGTTGTTTTAACCTATGCTTTATTAATTTGTATTTATGTTGTTTTAACCTATACCTTATTAAATTGTATTTATGTTGTTTTATCCTATGCTTTATTAAATTGTATTTATGTTGCTTTAACCTATGCTTTATTAAATTGTATTTATGTTGTTTTATCCTATGCTTTATTAAATTGTATTTATGTTGTTTTATCCTATGCTTTATTAAATTGTATTTATATTGTTTTAACTTATGCTTTATTAAATTGTATTTATGTTGTTTTATCCTATGCTTTATTAATTTGTATTTATGTTGTTTTAACCTATGCTTTATTAAATTGTATTTATGTTGTTTTATCCTATGCTTTATTAAATTGTATTTATGTTGCTTTAACCTATGCTTTATTAAATTGTATTTATGTTGTTTTATCCTATGCTTTATTAAATTGTATTTATGTTGTTTTATCCTATGCTTTATTAAATTGTATTTATGTTGTTTTATCCTATGCTTTATTAAATTGTATTTATGTTGTTTTAACCTATGCTTTATTAATTTGTATTTATGTTGTTTTAACCTATGCTTTATTAAATTGTATTTATGTTGTTTTATCCTATGCTTTATTAAATTGTATTTATGTTGTTTTATCCTATGCTTTATTAAATTGTATTTATGTTGTTTTAACCCATGCTTCATTAAATTGTATTTATGTTGTTTTATCTTATGCTTTATTAAATTGTATTTATGTTGTTTTATCCTATGCTTTATTAAATTGTATTTATGTTGTTTTATCCTATGCTTTATTAAATTGTATTATGTTGTTTTATCGTATGCTTTATTATATTGTTTTTATGTTGTTTTATCCTATGCTTTATTAAATTGTGTTTATGTTGTTTTATCCTATGCTTTATTAAATTGTATTTATGTTGTTTTAACCCATGCTTTATTAAATTGTATTTATGTTGTTTTATCCTATGCTTTATTAAATTGAATTTATGTTGTTTTATACTATGCTTTATTAAATTTTATTTATGTTGTTTTGTCCTATGCTTTATTAAATTGTATTTATGTTGTTTTAACCCATGCTTCATTAAATTGTATTTATGTTGTTTTATCTTATGCTTTATTAAATTGTATTTATGTTATTTTGTCCTATGCTTTATTAAATTGTATTTATGTTGTTTTAACCCATGCTTTATTAAATTGCATTTATGTTGTTTTATCTTATGCTTTATTAAATTGTATTTATGTTGTTTTGTACTATGCTTTAAGAAATTGTATTTATGTTGTTTTATCCCATGCTTTATTAAATTGTATTTATGTTGTTTTATCCTATGCTTTATTAAATTGTATTTATGTTGTTTTATCCTATGCTTTATTAAATTGTATTTATGTTGTTTTATCCTATGCTTTATTAAATTGTATTTATGTTGTTTTAACCTATGCTTTATTAAATTGTATTTATGTTGTTTTATCCTATGCTTTATTAAATTGTATTTATGTTGTTTTAACCTATGCTTTATTAAATTGTATTTATGTTGTTTTATCCTATACTTTATTAAATTGTATTTATGTTGGTTTAACCTTTGCTTTATTAAATTGTATTTATGTTGTTTTATCCTATGCTTTATTAAATTGTATTTATGTTGTTTTATCCTATGCTTTATTAAATTGTATTTATATTGTTTTAACTTATGCTTTATTAAATTGTATTTATGTTGTTTTATCCTATGCTTTATTAAATTGTATTTATGTTGTTTTATCCTATGCTTTATTAAATTGTATTTATGTTGTTTTATCTTATGCTTTATTAAATTGTATTTATGTGGTTTTAACCCATGCTTCAATAAATTGTATTTATGTTGTTTTATCTTATGCTTTATTAAATTGTATTTATGTTGTTTTATCCTATGCTTTATTAAATTGTATTTATGTTGTTTTATCCTATGCTTCATTAAATTGTATTATGTTGTTTTATCGTATGCTTTTTAATATTGTATTTCTGTTGTTTTATCCTATGCTTTATTAAATTGTGTTTATGTTGTTTTATCCTATGCTTTATTAAATTGCATTTATGTTGTTTTAACCCATGCTTTATTAAATTGTATTTATGTTGTTTTATCGTATGCTTTATTAAATTGTATTTATGTTGTTTTATCCTATGCTTTGTTAAATTTTATTTATGTTGATTTGTCCTATGCTTTATTAAATTGTATTTATGTTGTTTTAACCCATGCTTCATTAAATTGTATTTATGTTGTTTTATCTTATGCTTTATTAAATTGTATTTATGTTGTTTTGTCCTATGCTTTATTAAATTGTATTTATGTTGTTTTAACCATGCTTTATTAAATTGTATTTATGTTGGTTTATCCTATGCTTCATTAAATTGTATTTATGTTGTTTTATCCTATGCTTTATTAAATTGTATTTATGTTGTTTTATCCTATGCTTTATTAAATTGTATTTATGTTGTTTGATCCTATGCTTTATTAAATTGTATTTATGTTGTTTTATCCTATGCTTTATTAAATTGTATTTATGTTTTTTTATCCTATGCTTTATTAAATTGTATTTATGTTGTTTTATTCTATGCTTTATTAAATTGTATTTATGTTGTTTTATCCTATGCTTTATTAAATTGCATCTATGTTGTTTTATCCTATGCTTTATTAAATTGTATTTATGTTGTTTTATCCTATGATTTATTAAATTGTATTTATGTGGTTTTATCCTATGCTTTATTAAATTGTATTTATGTTGTTTTATCCTATGCTTTATTAAATTGTATTTATGTTGTTTTATCCTATGCTTTATTAAATTGTATTTATGTTGTTTTATCCTATGCTTTCTTAAACTGCATTTATGTTGTTTTATCCTATGCTTTATTAAATTGTATTTATGTTGTTTTATCCTATGCTTTATTAAATTGTATTTATGTTGTTTTATCCTATGCTTTATTAAATTGTATTTATGTGGTTTTAACCCATGCTTCAATAAATTGTATTTATGTTGTTTTATCTTATGCTTTGTTAAATTGTATTTATGTTGTTTTATCCTATGCTTTATTAAATTGTATTTATGTTGTTTTATCCTATGCTTCATTAAATTGTATTATGTTGTTTTATCGTATGCTTTATTATATTGTATTTCTGTTGTTTTATCCTATGCTTTATTAAATTGTGTTTATGTTGTTTTATCCTATGCTTTATTAAATTGTATTTATGTTGTTTTAACCCATGCTTTATTAAATTGTATTTATGTTGTTTTATCCTATGCTTTATTAAATTGTATTTATGTTGTTTTATCCTATGCTTTGTTAAATTTTATTTATGTTGTTTTGTCCTATGCTTTATTAAATTGTATTTATGTTGTTTAAACCCATGCTTCATTAAATTGTATTTATGTTGTTTTATCTTATGCTTTATTAAATTGTATTTATGTTGTTTTGTCCTATGCTTTATTAAATTGTTTTTATGTTGTTTTAACCCATGCTTTATTAAATTGCATTTATGTTGTTTTATCTTATGCTTTATTAAATTGTATTTATGTTGTTTTATCCTATTCTTTATTAAATTGTATTTATGTTGTTTTGTACTATGCTTTAATAAATTGTATTTATGTTGTTTTAACCCATGATTTAATAAATTGTATTTATGTTGTTTTATCCTATGCTTTATTAAATTGTATTTATGTTGTTTTATCCTATGCTTTATTAAATTGTATTTATGTTGTTTTATCCTATGCTTTATTAAATTGTATTTATGTTGTTTTAACCTATGCTTTATTAAGTTGTATTTATGTTGTTTTAACCTATGCTTTATTAAATTGTATTTATGTTGTTTTATCCTATGCTTTATTAAATTGTATTTATGTTGGTTTAACCTTTGCTTTATTAAATTGTATTTATGTTGTTTTATCCTATGCTTTATTAAATTGTATTAATGTTGTTTTATCCTATGCTTTATTAAATTGTATTTATGTTGTTTTAACCCATGCTTCATTAAATTGTATTTATTTTGTTTTATCTTATGCTTTATTAAATTGTATTTATGTTGTTTTATCCTATGCTTTATTAAATTGTATTTATGTTGTTTTAACCCATGCTTCATTAAATTGTATTTATGTTGTTTTATCTTATGCTTTATTAAATTGTATTTATGTTGTTTTATCCTATGCTTTATTAAATTGTATTTATGTTGTTTTATCCTATGCTTTATTAAATTGTATTATGTTGTTTTATCGTATGCTTTATTATATTGTATTTATGTTGTTTTATTGTATGCTTTATTAAATTGTGTTTATGTTGTTTTATCCTATGCTTTATTAAATTGTATTTATGTTGTTTTAACCCATGCTTTATTAAATTGTATTTATGTTGTTTTATCCTATGCTTTATTAAATTGTATTTATGTTGTTTTATCCTATGCTTTATTAAATTTTATTTATGTTGTTTTGTCTTATGCTTTATTAAATTGTATTTATGTTGTTTTAACCCATGCTTCATTAAATTGTATTTATGTTGTTTTATCTTATGCTTTATTAAATTGTATTTATGTTGTTTTGTCCTATGCTTTATTAAATTGTATTTATGTTGTTTTAACCCATGCTTTATTAAATTGCATTTATGTTGTTTTATCTTATGCTTTATTAAATTGTATTTATGTTGTTTTATCCTATGCTTTATTAAATTGTATTTATGTTGTTTTATCCTATGCTTTATTAAATTGTATTTATATTGTTTTAACTTATGCTTTATTAAATTGTATTTATGTTGTTTTATCCTATGCTTTATTAATTTGTATTTATGTTGTTTTAACCTATGCTTTATTAAATTGTATTTATGTTGTTTTATCCTATGCTTTATTAAATTGTATTTATGTTGTTTTATCCTATGCTTTATTAAATTTTATTTATGTTGTTTTGTCTTATGCTTTATTAAATTGTATTTATGTTGTTTTAACCCATGCTTCATTAAATTGTATTTATGTTGTTTTATCTTATGCTTTATTAAATTGTATTTATGTTGTTTTGTCCTATGCTTTATTAAATTGTATTTATGTTGTTTTAACCCATGCTTTATTAAATTGCATTTATGTTGTTTTATCTTATGCTTTATTAAATTGTATTTATGTTGTTTTATCCTATGCTTTATTAAATTGTATTTATGTTGTTTTATCCTATGCTTTATTAAATTGTATTTATATTGTTTTAACTTATGCTTTATTAAATTGTATTTATGTTGTTTTATCCTATGCTTTATTAATTTGTATTTATGTTGTTTTAACCTATGCTTTATTAAATTGTATTTATGTTGTTTTATCCTATGCTTTATTAAATTGTATTTATGTTGCTTTAACCTATGCTTTATTAAATTGTATTTATGTTGTTTTATCCTATGCTTTATTAAATTGTATTTATGTTGTTTTATCCTATGCTTTATTAAATTGTATTTATGTTGTTTTATCCTATGCTTTCTTAAACTGCATTTATGTTGTTTTATCCTATGCTTTATTAAATTGTATTTATGTTGTTTTATCCTATGCTTTATTAAATTGTATTTATGTTGTTTTATCCTATGCTTTATTAAATTGTATTTATGTGGTTTTAACCCTTGCTTCAATAAATTGTATTTATGTTGTTTTATCTCATGCTTTGTTAAATTGTATTTATGTTGTTTTATCCTATGCTTTATTAAATTGTATTTATGTTGTTTTATCCTATGCTTCATTAAATTGTATTATGTTGTTTTATCGTATGCTTTATTATATTGTATTTCTGTTGTTTTATCCTATGCTTTATTAAATTGTGTTTATGTTGTTTTATCCTATGCTTTATTAAATTGTATTTATGTTGTTTTAACCCATGCTTTATTAAATTGTATGTATGTTGTTTTATCCTATGCTTTATTAAATTGTATTTATGTTGTTTTATCCTATGCTTTGTTAAATTTTATTTATGTTGTTTTGTCCTATGCTTTATTAAATTGTATTTATGTTGTTTTAACCCATGCTTCATTAAATTGTATTTATGTTGTTTTATCTTATGCTTTATTAAATTGTATTTATGTTGTTTTGTCCTATGCTTTATTAAATTGTTTTTATGTTGTTTTAACCCATGCTTTATTAAATTGCATTTATGTTGTTTTATCTTATGCTTTATTAAATTGTATTTATGTTGTTTTATCCTATTCTTTATTAAATTGTATTTATGTTGTTTTGTACTATGCTTTAATAAATTGTATTTATGTTGTTTTAACCCATGCTTTAATAAATTGTATTTATGTTGTTTTATCCTATGCTTTATTAAATTGTATTTATGTTGTTTTATCCTATGCTTTATTAAATTGTATTTATGTTGTTTTATCCTATGCTTTATTAAATTGTATTTATGTTGTTTTAACCTATGCTTTATTAAGTTGTATTTATGTTGTTTTAACCTATGCTTTATTAAATTGTATTTATGTTGTTTTATCCTATGCTTTATTAAATTGTATTTATGTTGGTTTAACCTTTGCTTTATTAAATTGTATTTATGTTGTTTTATCCTATGCTTTATTAAATTGTATTAATGTTGTTTTATCCTATGCTTTATTAAATTGTATTTATGTTGTTTTAACCCATGCTTCATTAAATTGTATTTATGTTGTTTTATCTTATGCTTTATTAAATTGTATTTATGTTGTTTTATCCTATGCTTTATTAAATTGTATTTATGTTGTTTTAACTCATGCTTCATTAAATTGTATTTATGTTGTTTTATCTTATGCTTTATTAAATTGTATTTATGTTGTTTTATCCTATGCTTTATTAAATTGTATTATGTTGTTTTATCGTATGCTTTATTATATTGTATTTATGTTGTTTTATTGTATGCTTTATTAAATTGTGTTTATGTTGTTTTATCCTATGCTTTATTAAATTGTATTTATGTTGTTTTAACCCATGCTTTATTAAATTGTATTTATGTTGTTTTATCCTATGCTTTATTAAATTGTATTTATGTTGTTTTATCCTATGCTTTATTAAATTTTATTTATGTTGTTTTGTCTTATGCTTTATTAAATTGTATTTATGTTGTTTTAACCCATGCTTCATTAAATTGTATTTATGTTGTTTTATCTTATGCTTTATTAAATTGTATTTATGTTGTTTTGTCCTATGCTTTATTAAATTGTATTTATGTTGTTTTAACCCATGCTTTATTAAATTGCATTTATGTTGTTTTATCTTATGCTTTATTAAATTGTATTTATGTTGTTTTATCCTATGCTTTATTAAATTGTATTTATGTTGTTTTATCCTATGCTTTATTAAATTGTATTTATATTGTTTTAACTTATGCTTTATTAAATTGTATTTATGTTGTTTTATCCTATGCTTTATTAATTTGTATTTATGTTGTTTTAACCTATGCTTTATTAAATTGTATTTATGTTGTTTTATCCTATGCTTTATTAAATTGTATTTATGTTGTTTTATCCTATGCTTTATTAAATTTTATTTATGTTGTTTTGTCTTATGCTTTATTAAATTGTATTTATGTTGTTTTAACCCATGCTTCATTAAATTGTATTTATGTTGTTTTATCTTATGCTTTATTAAATTGTATTTATGTTGTTTTGTCCTATGCTTTATTAAATTGTATTTATGTTGTTTTAACCCATGCTTTATTAAATTGCATTTATGTTGTTTTATCTTATGCTTTATTAAATTGTATTTATGTTGTTTTATCCTATGCTTTATTAAATTGTATTTATGTTGTTTTATCCTATGCTTTATTAAATTGTATTTATATTGTTTTAACTTATGCTTTATTAAATTGTATTTATGTTGTTTTATCCTATGCTTTATTAATTTGTATTTATGTTGTTTTAACCTATGCTTTATTAAATTGTATTTATGTTGTTTTATCCTATGCTTTATTAAATTGTATTTATGTTGCTTTAACCTATGCTTTATTAAATTGTATTTATGTTGTTTTATCCTATGCTTTATTAAATTGTATTTATGTTGTTTTATCCTATGCTTTATTAAATTGTATTTATGTTGTTTTATCCTATGCTTTCTTAAACTGCATTTATGTTGTTTTATCCTATGCTTTATTAAATTGTATTTATGTTGTTTTATCCTATGCTTTATTAAATTGTATTTATGTTGTTTTATCCTATGCTTTATTAAATTGTATTTATGTGGTTTTAACCCATGCTTCAATAAATTGTATTTATGTTGTTTTATCTTATGCTTTGTTAAATTGTATTTATGTTGTTTTATCCTATGCTTTATTAAATTGTATTTATGTTGTTTTATCCTATGCTTCATTAAATTGTATTATGTTGTTTTATCGTATGCTTTATTATATTGTATTTCTGTTGTTTTATCCTATGCTTTATTAAATTGTGTTTATGTTGTTTTATCCTATGCTTTATTAAATTGTATTTATGTTGTTTTAACCCATGCTTTATTAAATTGTATGTATGTTGTTTTATCCTATGCTTTATTAAATTGTATTTATGTTGTTTTATCCTATGCTTTGTTAAATTTTATTTATGTTGTTTTGTCCTATGCTTTATTAAATTGTATTTATGTTGTTTTAACCCATGCTTCATTAAATTGTATTTATGTTGTTTTATCTTATGCTTTATTAAATTGTATTTATGTTGTTTTGTCCTATGCTTTATTAAATTGTTTTTATGTTGTTTTAACCCATGCTTTATTAAATTGCATTTATGTTGTTTTATCCTATGCTTTATTAAATTGTATTTATGTTGTTTTAACCCATGCTTTATTAAATTGTATGTATGTTGTTTTATCCTATGCTTTATTAAATTGTATTTATGTTGTTTTATCCTATGCTTTATTAAGTTGTATTTATGTTGTTTTAACCTATGCTTTATTAAATTGTATTTATGTTGTTTTATCCTATGCTTTATTAAATTGTATTTATGTTGGTTTAACCTTTGCTTTATTAAATTGTATTTATGTTGTTTTATCCTATGCTTTATTAAATTGTATTAATGTTGTTTTATCCTATGCTTTATTAAATTGTATTTATGTTGTTTTAACCCATGCTTCATTAAATTGTATTTATGTTGTTTTATCTTATGCTTTATTAAATTGTATTTATGTTGTTTTATCCTATGCTTTATTAAATTGTGTTTATGTTGTTTTATCCTATGCTTTATTAAATTGTATTTATGTTGTTTTATCCTATGCTTTATTAAATTGTGTTTATGTTGTTTTATCCTATGCTTTATTAAATTGTATTTATGTTGCTTTAACCCATGCTTTATTAAATTGTATTTATGTTGTTTTATCCTATGCTTTATTAAATTGTATTTATGTTGTTTTATCCTATGCTTTATTAAATTTTATTTATGTTGTTTTGTCCTATGCTTTATTAAATTGTATTTATGTTGTTTTAACCCATGCTTCATTAAACTGTATTTATGTTGTTTTATCTTATGCTTTATTAAATTGTATTTATGTTGTTTTGTCCTATGCTTTATTAAATTGCATTTATGTTGTTTTATCTTATGCTTTATTAAATTGTATTATGTTGTTTTATCGTATGCTTTATTAAATTGTATTTATGTTGTTTTATCCTATGATTTATTAAATTGTGTTTATGTTGTTTTATCCTATGCTTTATTAAATTGTATTTATGTTGTTTTAACCCATGTTTTATTAAATTGTATTTATGTTGTTTTATCCTATGCTTTATTAAATTGTATATATGTTGTTTTATCCTATGCTTTATTAAATTATATTTATGTTGTTTTAACCTATGCTTTATTCAATTGTATTGATGTTGTTTTATCCTATGCTTTAATAAATTGTATTTATGTTGTTTTATACTATGCTTTATTAAATTGTATTTATGTTGTTTTAACCTATGCTTTATTAATTTGTATTTATGTTGTTTTAACCTATACCTTATTAAATTGTATTTATGTTGTTTTATCCTATGCTTTATTAAATTGTATTTATGTTGTCTTAACCTATGCTTTATTAAATTGTATTTATGTTGTTTTATCCTATGCTTTATTAAATTGTATTTATGTTGTTTTATCTTATGCTTTATTAAATTGTATTTATATTGTTTTAACTTATGCTTTATTAAATTTTATTTATGTTGTTTGATCCTATGCTTTATTAATTTGTATTTATGTTGTTTTAACCTATGCTTTATTAAATTGTATTTATGTTGTTTTATCCTATGCTTTATTAAATTGTATTTATGTTGCTTTAACCTATGCTTTATTAAATTGTATTTATGTTGTTTTATCCTATGCTTTATTAAATTGTATTTATGTTGTTTTATCCTATGCTTTATTAAATTGTATTTATGTTGTTTTAACCTATGCTTTATTAATTTGTATTTATGTTGTTTTAACCTATGCTTTATTAAATTGTATTTATGTTGTTTTATCCTATGCTTTATTAAATTGTATTTATGTTGTTTTATCCTATGCTTTATTAAATTGTATTTATGTTGTTTTAACCCATGCTTCATTAAATTGTATTTATGTTGTTTTATCTTATGCTTTATTAAATTGTATTTATGTTGTTTTATCCTATGCTTTATTAAATTGTATTTATGTTGTTTTATCCTATGCTTTATTAAATTGTATTATGTTGTTTTATCGTATGCTTTATTATATTGTATTTATGTTGTTTTATCCTATGCTTTATTAAATTGTGTTTATGTTGTTTTATCCTATGCTTTATTAAATTGTATTTATGTTGTTTTAACCCATGCTTTATTAAATTGTATTTATGTTGTTTTATACTATGCTTTATTAAATTGTATTTATGTTGTTTTATCCTATGCTTTATTAAATTGTATTTATGTTGTTTTATCTTATGCTTTATTAAATTGTATTTATGTTGTTTTATCCTATGCTTTATTAAATTGTATTTATGTTGTTTTATCCTATGCTTTATTGAATTGTATTATGTTGTTTTATCGTATGCTTTATTATATTGTATTTATGTTGTTTTATCCTATGCTTTATTAAATTGTGTTTATGTTGTTTTATCCTATGCTTTATTAAATTGTATTTATGTTGTTTTAACCCATGCTTTATTAAATTGTATTTATGTTGTTTTATCCTATGCTTTATTAAATTGTATTTATGTTGTTTTATCCTATGCTTTATTAAATTTTATTTATGTTGTTTTATCGTATGCTTTATTATATTGTATTTATGTTGTTTTATCCTATGCTTTATTAAATTGTGTTTATGTTGTTTTATCCTATGCTTTATTAAATTGTATTTATGTTGTTTTAACCTATGCTTTATTAATTTGTATTTATGTTGTTTTAACCTATGCTTTATTAAATTGTATTTATGTTGTTTTATCCTATGCTTTATTAAATTGTTTTTATGTTGTTTTATCCTATGCTTTATTAAATTGTATTTATGTTGTTTTAACCCATGCTTCATTAAATTGTATTTATGTTGTTTTATCTTATGCTTTATTAAATTGTATTTATGTTGTTTTATCCTATGCTTTATTAAATTGTATTTATGTTGTTTTATCCTATGCTTTATTAAATTGTATTATGTTGTTTTATCGTATGCTTTATTATATTGTATTTATGTTGTTTTATCCTATGCTTTATTAAATTGTGTTTATGTTGTTTTATCCTATGCTTTATTAAATTGTATTTATGTTGTTTTAACCCATGCTTTATTAAATTGTATTTATGTTGTTTTATCCTATGCTTTATTAAATTGTATTTATGTTGTTTTATCCTATGCTTTATTAAATTGTATTTATGTTGTTTTATCTTATGCTTTATTAAATTGTATTTATGTTGTTTTATCGTATGCTTTATTAAATTGTATTTATGTTGTTTTATCCTATGCTTTATTAAATTGTATTATGTTGTTTTATCGTATGCTTTATTATATTGTATTTATGTTGTTTTATCCTATGCTTTATTAAATTGTGTTTATGTTGTTTTATCCTATGCTTTATTAAATTGTATTTATGTTGTTTTAACCCATGCTTTATTAAATTGTATTTATGTTGTTTTATCCTATGCTTTATTAAATTGTATTTATGTTGTTTTATCCTATGCTTTATTAAATTTTATTTATGTTGTTTTATCGTATGCTTTATTATATTGTATTTATGTTGTTTTATCCTATGCTTTATTAAATTGTGTTTATGTTGTTTTATCCTATGCTTTATTAAATTGTATTTATGTTGTTTTAACCCATGCTTTATTAAATTGTATTTATGTTGTTTTATACTATGCTTTATTAAATTGTATTTATGTTGTTTTATAATATGCTTTATTAAATTGTATTTATGTTGTTTTAACCTATGCTTTATTAATTTGTATTTATGTTGTTTTAACCTATATCTTATTAAATTGTATTTATGTTGTTTTATCCTATGCTTTATTAAATTGTATTTATGTTGCTTTAACCTATGCTTTATTAAATTGTATTTATGTTGTTTTATCCTATGCTTTATTAAATTGTATTTATGTTGTTTTATCCTATGCTTTATTAAATTGTATATATGTTGTTTTATCCTATGCTTTATTAAATTATATTTATGTTGTTTTAACCTATGCTTTATTCAATTGTATTGATGTTGTTTTATCCTATGCTTTAATAAATTGTATTTATGTTGTTTTATACTATGCTTTATTAAATTGTATTTATGTTGTTTTATCCTATGCTTTATTAAATTGTATTTATGTTGTTTTAACCTATGCTTTATTAATTTGTATTTATGTTGTTTTAACCTATACCTTATTAAATTGTATTTATGTTGTTTTATCCTATGCTTTATTAAATTGTATTTATGTTGCTTTACCTATGCTTTATTAAATTGTATTTATGTTGTTTTATCCTATGCTTTATTAAATTGTATTTATGTTGTTTTATCCTATGCTTTTTTAAATTGTATTTATATTGTTTTAACTTATGCTTTATTAAATTTTATTTATGTTGTTTTATCCTATGCTTTATTAATTTGTATTTATGTTGTTTTAACCTATGCTTTATTAAATTGTATTTATGTTGTTTTATCCTATGCTTTATTAAATTGTATTTATGTTGCTTTAACCTATGCTTTATTAAATTGTATTTATGTTGTTTTATCCTATGCTTTATTAAATTGTATTTATGTTGTTTTATCCTATGCTTTATTAAATTGTATTTATGTTGTTTTAACCTATGCTTTATTAATTTGTATTTATGTTGTTTTAACCTATGCTTTATTAAATTGTATTTATGTTGTTTTATCCTATGCTTTATTAAATTGTATTTATGTTGTTTTATCCTATGCTTTATTAAATTGTATTTATGTTGTTTTAACCCATGCTTCATTAAATTGTATTTATGTTGTTTTATCTTATGCTTTATTAAATTGTATTTATGTTGTTTTATCCTATGCTTTATTAAATTGTATTTATGTTGTTTTATCCTATGCTTTATTAAATTGTATTATGTTTTTTTATCATATGCTTTATTATATTGTATTTATGTTGTTTTATCCTATGCTTTATTAAATTGTGTTTATGTTGTTTTATCCTATGCTTTATTAAATTGTATTTATGTTGTTTTAACCCATGCTTTATTAAATTGTATTTATGTTGTTTTATACTATGCTTTATTAAATTGTATTTATGTTGTTTTATCCTATGCTTTATTAAATTGTATTTATGTTGTTTTAACCTATGCTTTATTAATTTGTATTTATGTTGTTTTAACCTATACCTTATTAAATTGTATTTATGTTGTTTTATCCTATGCTTTATTAATTTGTATTTATGTTGTTTTAACCTATGCTTTACTAAATTGTATTTATGTTGTTTTATCCTATGCTTTATTAAATTGTATTTATGTTGCTTTAACCTATGCTTTATTAAATTGTATTTATGTTGTTTTATCCTATGCTTTATTAAATTGTATTTATGTTGTTTTATCCTATGCTTTATTAAATTGTATTTATGTTGTTTTAACCTATGCTTTATTAATTTGTATTTATGTTGTTTTAACCTATGCTTTATTAAATTGTATTTATGTTGTTTTATCCTATGCTTTAATAAATTGTATTTATGTTGTTTTATACTATGCTTTATTAAATTGTATTTATGTTGTTTTATCCTATGCTTTATTAAATTGTATTTATGTTGTTTTAACCTATGCTTTATTAATTTGTATTTATGTTGTTTTAACCTATACCTTATTAAATTGTATTTATGTTGTTTTATCCTATGCTTTATTAAATTGTATTTATGTTGCTTTAACCTATGCTTTCTTAAATTGTATTTATGTTGTTTTATCCTATGCTTTATTAAATTGTATTTATGTTGTTTTATCCTATGCTTTTTTAAATTGTATTTATATTGTTTTAACTTATGCTTTATTAAATTTTATTTATGTTGTTTTATCCTATGCTTTATTAATTTGTATTTATGTTGTTTTAACCTATGCTTTATTAAATTGTATTTATGTTGTTTTATCCTATGCTTTATTAAATTGTATTTATGTTGCTTTAACCTATGCTTTATTAAATTGTATTTATGTTGTTTTATCCTATGCTTTATTAAATTGTATTTATGTTGTTTTATCCTATGCTTTATTAAATTGTATTTATGTTGTTTTAACCTATGCTTTATTAATTTGTATTTATGTTGTTTTAACCTATGCTTTATTAAATTGTATTTATGTTGTTTTATCCTATGCTTTAATAAATTGTATTTATGTTGTTTTATACTATGCTTTATTAAATTGTATTTATGTTGTTTTATCCTATGCTTTATTAAATTGTATTTATGTTGTTTTAACCTATGCTTTATTAATTTGTATTTATGTTGTTTTAACCTATACCTTATTAAATTGTATTTATGTTGTTTTATCCTATGCTTTATTAAATTGTATTTATGTTGCTTTAACCTATGCTTTATTAAATTGTATTTATGTTGTTTTATCCTATGCTTTATTAAATTGTATTTATGTTGTTTTATCCTATGCTTTTTTAAATTGTATTTATATTGTTTTAACTTATGCTTTATTAAATTTTATTTATGTTGTTTTATCCTATGCTTTATTAATTTGTATTTATGTTGTTTTAACCTATGCTTTATTAAATTGTATTTATGTTGTTTTATCCTATGCTTTATTAAATTGTATTTATGTTGCTTTAACCTATGCTTTATTAAATTGTATTTATGTTGTTTTATCCTATGCTTTATTAAATTGTATTTATGTTGTT
This sequence comes from Phyllobates terribilis, assembly GCF_046119375.1. Classification (NCBI taxonomy): domain Eukaryota; kingdom Metazoa; phylum Chordata; class Amphibia; order Anura; family Dendrobatidae; genus Phyllobates; species Phyllobates terribilis. The sequence goes on from NW_027362763.1 coordinate 821,001,393, forward strand.
TTAACCTATGCTTTATTAAATTGTATTTATGTTGTTTTATCCTATGCTTCATTAAATTGTATTATGTTGTTTTATTGTATGCTTTATTATATTGTATTTCTGTTGTTTTATCCTATGCTTTATTAAATTGTGTTTATGTTGTTTTATCCTATGCTTTATTAAATTGTATTTATGTTGTTTTAACCCATGCTTTATTAAATTGTATTTATGTTGTTTTATCCTATGCTTTATTAAATTGTATTTATGTTGTTTTATCCTATGCTTTGTTAAATTTTATTTATGTTGTTTTGTCCTATGCTTTATTAAATTTTATTTATGTTGTTTTAACCCATGCTTCATTAAATTGTATTTATGTTGTTTTATCTTATGCTTTATTAAATTGTATTTATGTTGTTTTGTCCTATGCTTTATTAAATTGTTTTTATGTTGTTTTAACCCATGCTTTATTAAATTGCATTTATGTTGTTTTATCTTATGCTTTATTAAATTGTATTTATGTTGTTTTATCCTATTCTTTATTAAATTGTATTTATGTTGTTTTGTACTATGCTTTAATAAATTGTATTTATGTTGTTTTAACCCATGCTTTAATAAATTGTATTTATGTTGTTTTATCCTATGCTTTATTAAATTGTATTTATGTTGTTTTATCCTATGCTTTATTAAATTGTATTTATGTTGTTTTATCCTATGCTTTATTAAATTGTATTTATGTTGTTTTAACCTATGCTTTATTAAGTTGTATTTATGTTGTTTTAACCTATGCTTTATTAAATTGTATTTATGTTGTTTTATCCTATGCTTTATTAAATTGTATTTATGTTGGTTTAACCTTTGCTTTATTAAATTGTATTTATGTTGTTTTATCCTATGCTTTATTAAATTGTATTAATGTTGTTTTATCCTATGCTTTATTAAATTGTATTTATGTTGTTTTAACCCATGCTTCATTAAATTGTATTTATGTTGTTTTATCTTATGCTTTATTAAATTGTATTTATGTTGTTTTATCCTATGCTTTATTAAATTGTATTTATGTTGTTTTAACCCATGCTTCATTAAATTGTATTTATGTTGTTTTATCTTATGCTTTATTAAATTGTATTTATGTTGTTTTATCCTATGCTTTATTAAATTGTATTTATGTTGTTTTATCCTATGCTTTATTAAATTGTATTATGTTGTTTTATCGTATGCTTTATTATATTGTATTTATGTTGTTTTATCCTATGCTTTATTAAATTGTGTTTATGTTGTTTTATCCTATGCTTTATTAAATTGTATTTATGTTGTTTTAACCCATGCTTTATTAAATTGTATTTATGTTGTTTTAACCCATGCTTCATTAAATTGTATTTATGTTGTTTTATCTTATGCTTTATTAAATTGTATTTATGTTGTTTTATCCTATGCTTTATTAAATTGTATTTATGTTGTTTTATCCTATGCTTTATTAAATTGTATTATGTTGTTTTATCGTATGCTTTATTATATTGTATTTATGTTGTTTTATCCTATGCTTTATTAAATTGTGTTTATGTTGTTTTATCCTATGCTTTATTAAATTGTATTTATGTTGTTTTAACCCATGCTTTATTAAATTGTATTTATGTTGTTTTATCCTATGCTTTATTAAATTGTATTTATGTTGTTTTATCCTATGCTTTATTAAATTTTATTTATGTTGTTTTGTCCTATGCTTTATTAAATTGTATTTATGTTGTTTTAACCCATGCTTCATTAAATTGTATTTATGTTGTTTTATCTTATGCTTTATTAAATTGTATTTATGTTGTTTTGTCCTATGCTTTATTAAATTGTATTTATGTTGTTTTAACCCATGCTTTATTAAATTGCATTTATGTTGTTTTATCTTATGCTTTATTAAATTGTATTTATGTTGTTTTATCCTATGCTTTATTAAATTGTATTTATGTTGTTTTATCCTATGCTTTGTTAAATTTTATTTATGTTGTTTTGTCCTATGCTTTATTAAATTTTATTTATGTTGTTTTAACCCATGCTTCATTAAATTGTATTTATGTTGTTTTATCTTATGCTTTATTAAATTGTATTTATGTTGTTTTGTCCTATGCTTTATTAAATTGTTTTTATGTTGTTTTAACCCATGCTTTATTAAATTGCATTTATGTTGTTTTATCTTATGCTTTATTAAATTGTATTTATGTTGTTTTATCCTATTCTTTATTAAATTGTATTTATGTTGTTTTGTACTATGCTTTAATAAATTGTATTTATGTTGTTTTAACCCATGCTTTAATAAATTGTATTTATGTTGTTTTATCCTATGCTTTATTAAATTGTATTTATGTTGTTTTATCCTATGCTTTATTAAATTGTATTTATGTTGTTTTATCCTATGCTTTATTAAATTGTATTTATGTTGTTTTAACCTATGCTTTATTAAGTTGTATTTATGTTGTTTTAACCTATGCTTTATTAAATTGTATTTATGTTGTTTTATCCTATGCTTTATTAAATTGTATTTATGTTGGTTTAACCTTTGCTTTATTAAATTGTATTTATGTTGTTTTATCCTATGCTTTATTAAATTGTATTAATGTTGTTTTATCCTATGCTTTATTAAATTGTATTTATGTTGTTTTAACCCATGCTTCATTAAATTGTATTTATGTTGTTTTATCTTATGCTTTATTAAATTGTATTTATGTTGTTTTATCCTATGCTTTATTAAATTGTATTTATGTTGTTTTAACCCATGCTTCATTAAATTGTATTTATGTTGTTTTATCTTATGCTTTATTAAATTGTATTTATGTTGTTTTATCCTATGCTTTATTAAATTGTATTTATGTTGTTTTATCCTATGCTTTATTAAATTGTATTATGTTGTTTTATCGTATGCTTTATTATATTGTATTTATGTTGTTTTATCCTATGCTTTATTAAATTGTGTTTATGTTGTTTTATCCTATGCTTTATTAAATTGTATTTATGTTGTTTTAACCCATGCTTTATTAAATTGTATTTATGTTGTTTTAACCCATGCTTCATTAAATTGTATTTATGTTGTTTTATCTTATGCTTTATTAAATTGTATTTATGTTGTTTTATCCTATGCTTTATTAAATTGTATTTATGTTGTTTTATCCTATGCTTTATTAAATTGTATTATGTTGTTTTATCGTATGCTTTATTATATTGTATTTATGTTGTTTTATCCTATGCTTTATTAAATTGTGTTTATGTTGTTTTATCCTATGCTTTATTAAATTGTATTTATGTTGTTTTAACCCATGCTTTATTAAATTGTATTTATGTTGTTTTATCCTATGCTTTATTAAATTGTATTTATGTTGTTTTATCCTATGCTTTATTAAATTTTATTTATGTTGTTTTGTCCTATGCTTTATTAAATTGTATTTATGTTGTTTTAACCCATGCTTCATTAAATTGTATTTATGTTGTTTTATCTTATGCTTTATTAAATTGTATTTATGTTGTTTTGTCCTATGCTTTATTAAATTGTATTTATGTTGTTTTAACCCATGCTTTATTAAATTGCATTTATGTTGTTTTATCTTATGCTTTATTAAATTGTATTTATGTTGTTTTATCCTATGCTTTATTAAATTGTATTTATGTTGTTTTGTACTATGCTTTAATAAATTGTATTTATGTTGTTTTAACCCATGCTTTATTAAATTGTATTTATGTTGTTTTATCCTATAATTTATTAAATTGTATCTATGTTGTTTTATCCTATGCTTTATTAAATTGTAATTATGTTGTTTTATCCTATGCTTTACTAAATTGTATTTATGTTGTTTTAACCTATGCTTTATTAAGCTGTATTTATGTTGTTTTAACCTATGTTTTATTAAATTGTATTTATGTTGTTTTATCCTATGCTTTATTAAATTGTATTTATGTTGGTTTAACCTTTGCTCTATTAAATTGTATTTATGTTGTTTTATCCTATGCTTTATCAAATTGTATTTATGTTGTTTTATCCTATGCTTTATTAAATTGTATTTATATTGTTTTAACTTATGCTTTATTAAATTGTATTTATGTTGTTTTATCCTATGCTTTATTAAATTGTATTTATGTTGTTTTATCCTATGCTTTATTAAATTGTATTTATGTTGTTTTATCCTATGCTTTATTAAATTGTATTTATGTGGTTTTAACCCATGCTTCAATAAATTGTATTTATGTTGTTTTATCTTATGCTTTGTTAAATTGTATTTATGTTGTTTTATCCTATGCTTTATTAAATTGTATTTATGTTGTTTTATCCTATGCTTCATTAAATTGTATTATGTTGTTTTATCGTATGCTTTATTATATTGTATTTCTGTTGTTTTATCCTATGCTTTATTAAATTGTGTTTATGTTGTTTTATCCTATGCTTTATTAAATTGTATTTATGTTGTTTTAACCCATGCTTTATTAAATTGTATTTATGTTGTTTTATCCTATGCTTTATTAAATTGTATTTATGTTGTTTTATCCTATGCTTTGTTAAATTTTATTTATGTTGTTTTGTCCTATGCTTTATTAAATTTTATTTATGTTGTTTTAACCCATGCTTCATTAAATTGTATTTATGTTGTTTTATCTTATGCTTTATTAAATTGTGTTTATGTTGTTTTGTCCTATGCTTTATTAAATTGTTTTTATGTTGTTTTAACCCATGCTTTATTAAATTGCATTTATGTTGTTTTATCTTATGCTTTATTAAATTGTATTTATGTTGTTTTATCCTATTCTTTATTAAATTGTATTTATGTTGTTTTGTACTATGCTTTAATAAATTGTATTTATGTTGTTTTAACCCATGCTTTAATAAATTGTATTTATGTTGTTTTATCCTATGCTTTATTAAATTGTATTTATGTTGTTTTATCCTATGCTTTATTAAATTGTATTTATGTTGTTTTATCCTATGCTTTATTAAATTGTATTTATGTTGTTTTAACCTATGCTTTATTAAGTTGTATTTATGTTGTTTTAACCTATGCTTTATTAAATTGTATTTATGTTGTTTTATCCTATGCTTTATTAAATTGTATTTATGTTGGTTTAACCTTTGCTTTATTAAATTGTATTTATGTTGTTTTATCCTATGCTTTATTAAATTGTATTAATGTTGTTTTATCCTATGCTTTATTAAATTGTATTTATGTTGTTTTAACCCATGCTTCATTAAATTGTATTTATGTTGTTTTATCTTATGCTTTATTAAATTGTATTTATGTTGTTTTATCCTATGCTTTATTAAATTGTATTTATGTTGTTTTAACCCATGCTTCATTAAATTGTATTTATGTTGTTTTATCTTATGCTTTATTAAATTGTATTTATGTTGTTTTATCCTATGCTTTATTAAATTGTATTTATGTTGTTTTATCCTATGCTTTATTAAATTGTATTATGTTGTTTTATCGTATGCTTTATTATATTGTATTTATGTTGTTTTATCCTATGCTTTATTAAATTGTATTTATATTGTTTTAACTTATGCTTTATTAAATTGTATTTATGTTGTTTTATCCTATGCTTTATTAAATTGTATTTATGTTGGTTTAACCTTTGCTTTATTAAATTGTATTTATGTTGTTTTATCCTATGCTTTATTAAATTGTATTTATGTTGTTTTATCCTATGCTTTATTAAATTGTATTTATATTGTTTTAACTTATGCTTTATTAAATTGTATTTATGTTGTTTTATCCTATGCTTTATTAAATTGTATTTATGTTGTTTTATCCTATGCTTTATTAAATTGTATTAATGTTGTTTTATCCTATGCTTTATTAAATTGTATTTATGTGGTTTTAACCCGTGCTTCAATAAATTGTATTTATGTTGTTTTATCTTATGCTTTATTAAATTGTATTTATGTTGTTTTATCCTATGCTTTATTAAATTGTATTTATGTTGTTTTATCCTATGCTTCATTAAATTGTATAATGTTGTTTTATCGTATGCTTTATTATATTGTATTTCTGTTGTTTTATCCTATGCTTTATTAAATTGTGTTTATGTTGTTTTATCCTATGCTTTATTAAATTGTATTTATGTTGTTTTAACCCATGCTTTATTAAATTGTATTTATGATGTTTTATCCTATGCTTTATTAAATTGTATTTATGTTGTTTTATCCTATGCTTTGTTAAATTTTATTTATGTTGTTTTGTCCTATCCTTTATTAAATTGTATTTATGTTGTTTTAACCCATGCTTCATTAAATTGTATTTATGTTGTTTTATCTTATGCTTTATTAAATTGGATTTATGTTGTTTTGTCCTATGCTTTATTAAATTGTATTTATGTTGTTTTAACCCATGCTTTATTAAATTGCATTTATGTTGTTTTATCTTATGCTTTATTAAATTGTATTTATGTTGTTTTATCCTATTCTTTATTAAATTGTATTTATGTTGTTTTGTACTATGCTTTAATAAATTGTATTTATGTTGTTTTAACCCATGCTTTATTAAATTGTATTTATGTTGTTTTATCCTATGCTTTAATAAATTGTATTTACGTTGTTTTATCCTATGCTTTATTAAATTGTATTTATGTTGTTTTATCCTATGCTTTATTAAATTGTATTTATGTTGTTTTAACCTATGCTTTATTAAGTTGTATTTATGTTGTTTTAACCTATGCTTTATTAAATTGTATTTATGTTGTTTTATCCTATGCTTTATTAAATTGTATTTATGTTGGTTTAACCTTTGCTTTATTAAATTGTATTTATGTTGTTTTATCCTATGCTTTATTAAATTGTATTAATGTTGTTTTATCCTATGCTTTATTAAATTGTATTTATGTTGTTTTAACCCATGCTTCATTAAATTGTATTTATGTTGTTTTATCTTATGCTTTATTAAATTGTATTTATGTTGTTTTATCCTATGCTTTATTAAATTGTATTTATGTTGTTTTATCCTATGCTTCATTAAATTGTATTATGTTGTTTTATCGTATGCTTTATTATATTGTATTTATGTTGTTTTATCCTATGCTTTATTAAATTGTGTTTATGTTGTTTTATCCTATGCTTTATTAAATTGTATTTATGTTGTTTTAACCCATGCTTTATTAAATTGTATTTATGTTGTTTTATCCTATGCTTTATTAAATTGTATTTATGTTGTTTTATCCTATGCTTTATTAAATTTTATTTATGTTGTTTTGTCCTATGCTTTATTAAATTGTATTTATGTTGTTTTAACCCATGCTTCATTAAACTGTATTTATGTTGTTTTATCTTATGCTTTATTAAATTGTATTTATGTTGTTTTGTCCTATGCTTTATTAAATTGTATTTATGTTGTTTTAACCCATGCTTTATTAAATTGCATTTATGTTGTTTTATCTTATGCTTTATTAAATTGTATTATGTTGTTTTATCGTATGCTTTATTAAATTGTATTTATGTTGTTTTATCCTATGATTTATTAAATTGTGTTTATGTTGTTTTATCCTATGCTTTATTAAATTGTATTTATGTTGTTTTAACCCATGTTTTATTAAAATGTATTTATGTTGTTTTATCCTATGCTTTATTAAATTGTATATATGTTGTTTTATCCTATGCTTTATTAAATTATATTTATGTTGTTTTAACCTATGCTTTATTCAATTGTATTGATGTTGTTTTATCCTATGCTTTAATAAATTGTATTTATGTTGTTTTATACTATGCTTTATTAAATTGTATTTATGTTGTTTTATCCTATGCTTTATTAAATTGTATTTATGTTGTTTTAACCTATGCTTTATTAATTTGTATTTATGTTGTTTTAACCTATACCTTATTAAATTGTATTTATGTTGTTTTATCCTATGCTTTATTAAATTGTATTTATGTTGCTTTAACCTATGCTTTATTAAATTGTATTTATGTTGTTTTATCCTATGCTTTATTAAATTGTATTTATGTTGTTTTATCCTATGCTTTATTAAATTGTATTTATATTGTTTTAACTTATGCTTTATTAAATTTTATTTATGTTGTTTTATCCTATGCTTTATTAATTTGTATTTATGTTGTTTTAACCTATGCTTTATTAAATTGTATTTATGTTGTTTTATCCTATGCTTTATTAAATTGTATTTATGTTGCTTTAACCTATGCTTTATTAAATTGTATTTATGTTGTTGTATCCTATGCTTTATTAAATTGTATTTATGTTGTTTTATCCTATGCTTTATTAAATTTTATTTATGTTGTTTTAACCTATGCTTTATTAATTTGTATTCATGTTGTTTTAACCTATGCTTTATTAAATTGTATTTATGTTGTTTTATCCTATGCTTTATTAAATTGTATTTATGTTGTTTTATCCTATGCTTTATTAAATTGTGTTTATGTTGTTTTATCCTATGCTTTATTAAATTGTATTTATGTTGTTTTAACCCATGCTTTATTAAATTGTATTTATGTTGTTTTAACCCATGCTTCATTAAATTGTATTTATGTTGTTTTATCTTATGCTTTATTAAATTGTATTTATGTTGTTTTATCCTATGCTTTATTAAATTGTATTTATGTTGTTTTATCCTATGCTTTATTAAATTGTATTATGTTGTTTTATCGTATGCTTTATTATATTGTATTTATGTTGTTTTATCCTATGCTTTATTAAATTGTGTTTATGTTGTTTTATCCTATGCTTTATTAAATTGTATTTATGTTGTTTTAACCCATGCTTTATTAAATTGTATTTATGTTGTTTTATCCTATGCTTTATTAAATTGTATTTATGTTGTTTTATCCTATGCTTTATTAAATTTTATTTATGTTGTTTTGTCCTATGCTTTATTAAATTGTATTTATGTTGTTTTAACCCATGCTTCATTAAATTGTATTTATGTTGTTTTATCTTATGCTTTATTAAATTGTATTTATGTTGTTTTGTCCTATGCTTTATTAAATTGTATTTATGTTGTTTTAACCCATGCTTTATTAAATTGCATTTATGTTGTTTTATCTTATGCTTTATTAAATTGTATTTATGTTGTTTTATCCTATGCTTTATTAAATTGTATTTATGTTGTTTTATCCTATGCTTTGTTAAATTTTATTTATGTTGTTTTGTCCTATGCTTTATTAAATTTTATTTATGTTGTTTTAACCCATGCTTCATTAAATTGTATTTATGTTGTTTTATCTTATGCTTTATTAAATTGTATTTATGTTGTTTTGTCCTATGCTTTATTAAATTGTTTTTATGTTGTTTTAACCCATGCTTTATTAAATTGCATTTATGTTGTTTTATCTTATGCTTTATTAAATTGTATTTATGTTGTTTTATCCTATTCTTTATTAAATTGTATTTATGTTGTTTTGTACTATGCTTTAATAAATTGTATTTATGTTGTTTTAACCCATGCTTTAATAAATTGTATTTATGTTGTTTTATCCTATGCTTTATTAAATTGTATTTATGTTGTTTTATCCTATGCTTTATTAAATTGTATTTATGTTGTTTTATCCTATGCTTTATTAAATTGTATTTATGTTGTTTTAACCTATGCTTTATTAAGTTGTATTTATGTTGTTTTAACCTATGCTTTATTAAATTGTATTTATGTTGTTTTATCCTATGCTTTATTAAATTGTATTTATGTTGGTTTAACCTTTGCTTTATTAAATTGTATTTATGTTGTTTTATCCTATGCTTTATTAAATTGTATTAATGTTGTTTTATCCTATGCTTTATTAAATTGTATTTATGTTGTTTTAACCCATGCTTCATTAAATTGTATTTATGTTGTTTTATCTTATGCTTTATTAAATTGTATTTATGTTGTTTTATCCTATGCTTTATTAAATTGTATTTATGTTGTTTTAACCCATGCTTCATTAAATTGTATTTATGTTGTTTTATCTTATGCTTTATTAAATTGTATTTATGTTGTTTTATCCTATGCTTTATTAAATTGTATTTATGTTGTTTTATCCTATGCTTTATTAAATTGTATTATGTTGTTTTATCGTATGCTTTATTATATTGTATTTATGTTGTTTTATCCTATGCTTTATTAAATTGTGTTTATGTTGTTTTATCCTATGCTTTATTAAATTGTATTTATGTTGTTTTAACCCATGCTTTATTAAATTGTATTTATGTTGTTTTAACCCATGCTTCATTAAATTGTATTTATGTTGTTTTATCTTATGCTTTATTAAATTGTATTTATGTTGTTTTATCCTATGCTTTATTAAATTGTATTTATGTTGTTTTATCCTATGCTTTATTAAATTGTATTATGTTGTTTTATCGTATGCTTTATTATATTGTATTTATGTTGTTTTATCCTATGCTTTATTAAATTGTGTTTATGTTGTTTTATCCTATGCTTTATTAAATTGTATTTATGTTGTTTTAACCCATGCTTTATTAAATTGTATTTATGTTGTTTTATCCTATGCTTTATTAAATTGTATTTATGTTGTTTTATCCTATGCTTTATTAAATTTTATTTATGTTGTTTTGTCCTATGCTTTATTAAATTGTATTTATGTTGTTTTAACCCATGCTTCATTAAATTGTATTTATGTTGTTTTATCTTATGCTTTATTAAATTGTATTTATGTTGTTTTGTCCTATGCTTTATTAAATTGTATTTATGTTGTTTTAACCCATGCTTTATTAAATTGCATTTATGTTGTTTTATCTTATGCTTTATTAAATTGTATTTATGTTGTTTTATCCTATGCTTTATTAAATTGTATTTATGTTGTTTTGTACTATGCTTTAATAAATTGTATTTATGTTGTTTTAACCCATGCTTTATTAAATTGTATTTATGTTGTTTTATCCTATAATTTATTAAATTGTATCTATGTTGTTTTATCCTATGCTTTATTAAATTGTAATTATGTTGTTTTATCCTATGCTTTACTAAATTGTATTTATGTTGTTTTAACCTATGCTTTATTAAGCTGTATTTATGTTGTTTTAACCTATGTTTTATTAAATTGTATTTATGTTGTTTTATCCTATGCTTTATTAAATTGTATTTATGTTGGTTTAACCTTTGCTCTATTAAATTGTATTTATGTTGTTTTATCCTATGCTTTATCAAATTGTATTTATGTTGTTTTATCCTATGCTTTATTAAATTGTATTTATATTGTTTTAACTTATGCTTTATTAAATTGTATTTATGTTGTTTTATCCTATGCTTTATTAAATTGTATTTATGTTGTTTTATCCTATGCTTTATTAAATTGTATTTATGTTGTTTTATCCTATGCTTTATTAAATTGTATTTATGTGGTTTTAACCCATGCTTCAATAAATTGTATTTATGTTGTTTTATCTTATGCTTTGTTAAATTGTATTTATGTTGTTTTATCCTATGCTTTATTAAATTGTATTTATGTTGTTTTATCCTATGCTTCATTAAATTGTATTATGTTGTTTTATCGTATGCTTTATTATATTGTATTTCTGTTGTTTTATCCTATGCTTTATTAAATTGTGTTTATGTTGTTTTATCCTATGCTTTATTAAATTGTATTTATGTTGTTTTAACCCATGCTTTATTAAATTGTATTTATGTTGTTTTATCCTATGCTTTATTAAATTGTATTTATGTTGTTTTATCCTATGCTTTGTTAAATTTTATTTATGTTGTTTTGTCCTATGCTTTATTAAATTTTATTTATGTTGTTTTAACCCATGCTTCATTAAATTGTATTTATGTTGTTTTATCTTATGCTTTATTAAATTGTGTTTATGTTGTTTTGTCCTATGCTTTATTAAATTGTTTTTATGTTGTTTTAACCCATGCTTTATTAAATTGCATTTATGTTGTTTTATCTTATGCTTTATTAAATTGTATTTATGTTGTTTTATCCTATTCTTTATTAAATTGTATTTATGTTGTTTTGTACTATGCTTTAATAAATTGTATTTATGTTGTTTTAACCCATGCTTTAATAAATTGTATTTATGTTGTTTTATCCTATGCTTTATTAAATTGTATTTATGTTGTTTTATCCTATGCTTTATTAAATTGTATTTATGTTGTTTTATCCTATGCTTTATTAAATTGTATTTATGTTGTTTTAACCTATGCTTTATTAAGTTGTATTTATGTTGTTTTAACCTATGCTTTATTAAATTGTATTTATGTTGTTTTATCCTATGCTTTATTAAATTGTATTTATGTTGGTTTAACCTTTGCTTTATTAAATTGTATTTATGTTGTTTTATCCTATGCTTTATTAAATTGTATTAATGTTGTTTTATCCTATGCTTTATTAAATTGTATTTATGTTGTTTTAACCCATGCTTCATTAAATTGTATTTATGTTGTTTTATCTTATGCTTTATTAAATTGTATTTATGTTGTTTTATCCTATGCTTTATTAAATTGTATTTATGTTGTTTTAACCCATGCTTCATTAAATTGTATTTATGTTGTTTTATCTTATGCTTTATTAAATTGTATTTATGTTGTTTTATCCTATGCTTTATTAAATTGTATTTATGTTGTTTTATCCTATGCTTTATTAAATTGTATTATGTTGTTTTATCGTATGCTTTATTATATTGTATTTATGTTGTTTTATCCTATGCTTTATTAAATTGTATTTATATTGTTTTAACTTATGCTTTATTAAATTGTATTTATGTTGTTTTATCCTATGCTTTATTAAATTGTATTTATGTTGGTTTAACCTTTGCTTTATTAAATTGTATTTATGTTGTTTTATCCTATGCTTTATTAAATTGTATTTATGTTGTTTTATCCTATGCTTTATTAAATTGTATTTATATTGTTTTAACTTATGCTTTATTAAATTGTATTTATGTTGTTTTATCCTATGCTTTATTAAATTGTATTTATGTTGTTTTATCCTATGCTTTATTAAATTGTATTAATGTTGTTTTATCCTATGCTTTATTAAATTGTATTTATGTGGTTTTAACCCGTGCTTCAATAAATTGTATTTATGTTGTTTTATCTTATGCTTTATTAAATTGTATTTATGTTGTTTTATCCTATGCTTTATTAAATTGTATTTATGTTGTTTTATCCTATGCTTCATTAAATTGTATAATGTTGTTTTATCGTATGCTTTATTATATTGTATTTCTGTTGTTTTATCCTATGCTTTATTAAATTGTGTTTATGTTGTTTTATCCTATGCTTTATTAAATTGTATTTATGTTGTTTTAACCCATGCTTTATTAAATTGTATTTATGATGTTTTATCCTATGCTTTATTAAATTGTATTTATGTTGTTTTATCCTATGCTTTGTTAAATTTTATTTATGTTGTTTTGTCCTATCCTTTATTAAATTGTATTTATGTTGTTTTAACCCATGCTTCATTAAATTGTATTTATGTTGTTTTATCTTATGCTTTATTAAATTGGATTTATGTTGTTTTGTCCTATGCTTTATTAAATTGTATTTATGTTGTTTTAACCCATGCTTTATTAAATTGCATTTATGTTGTTTTATCTTATGCTTTATTAAATTGTATTTATGTTGTTTTATCCTATTCTTTATTAAATTGTATTTATGTTGTTTTGTACTATGCTTTAATAAATTGTATTTATGTTGTTTTAACCCATGCTTTATTCAATTGTATTTATGTTGTTTTATCCTATGCTTTAATAAATTGTATTTACGTTGTTTTATCCTATGCTTTATTAAATTGTATTTATGTTGTTTTATCCTATGCTTTATTAAATTGTATTTATGTTGTTTTAACCTATGCTTTATTAAGTTGTATTTATGTTGTTTTAACCTATGCTTTATTAAATTGTATTTATGTTGTTTTATCCTATGCTTTATTAAATTGTATTTATGTTGGTTTAACCTTTGCTTTATTAAATTGTATTTATGTTGTTTTATCCTATGCTTTATTAAATTGTATTAATGTTGTTTTATCCTATGCTTTATTAAATTGTATTTATGTTGTTTTAACCCATGCTTCATTAAATTGTATTTATGTTGTTTTATCTTATGCTTTATTAAATTGTATTTATGTTGTTTTATCCTATGCTTTATTAAATTGTATTTATGTTGTTTTATCCTATGCTTCATTAAATTGTATTATGTTGTTTTATCGTATGCTTTATTATATTGTATTTATGTTGTTTTATCCTATGCTTTATTAAATTGTGTTTATGTTGTTTTATCCTATGCTTTATTAAATTGTATTTATGTTGTTTTAACCCATGCTTTATTAAATTGTATTTATGTTGTTTTATCCTATGCTTTATTAAATTGTATTTATGTTGTTTTATCCTATGCTTTATTAAATTTTATTTATGTTGTTTTGTCCTATGCTTTATTAAATTGTATTTATGTTGTTTTAACCCATGCTTCATTAAACTGTATTTATGTTGTTTTATCTTATGCTTTATTAAATTGTATTTATGTTGTTTTGTCCTATGCTTTATTAAATTGTATTTATGTTGTTTTAACCCATGCTTTATTAAATTGCATTTATGTTGTTTTATCTTATGCTTTATTAAATTGTATTATGTTGTTTTATCGTATGCTTTATTAAATTGTATTTATGTTGTTTTATCCTATGATTTATTAAATTGTGTTTATGTTGTTTTATCCTATGCTTTATTAAATTGTATTTATGTTGTTTTAACCCATGTTTTATTAAAATGTATTTATGTTGTTTTATCCTATGCTTTATTAAATTGTATATATGTTGTTTTATCCTATGCTTTATTAAATTATATTTATGTTGTTTTAACCTATGCTTTATTCAATTGTATTGATGTTGTTTTATCCTATGCTTTAATAAATTGTATTTATGTTGTTTTATACTATGCTTTATTAAATTGTATTTATGTTGTTTTATCCTATGCTTTATTAAATTGTATTTATGTTGTTTTAACCTATGCTTTATTAATTTGTATTTATGTTGTTTTAACCTATACCTTATTAAATTGTATTTATGTTGTTTTATCCTATGCTTTATTAAATTGTATTTATGTTGCTTTAACCTATGCTTTATTAAATTGTATTTATGTTGTTTTATCCTATGCTTTATTAAATTGTATTTATGTTGTTTTATCCTATGCTTTATTAAATTGTATTTATATTGTTTTAACTTATGCTTTATTAAATTTTATTTATGTTGTTTTATCCTATGCTTTATTAATTTGTATTTATGTTGTTTTAACCTATGCTTTATTAAATTGTATTTATGTTGTTTTATCCTATGCTTTATTAAATTGTATTTATGTTGCTTTAACCTATGCTTTATTAAATTGTATTTATGTTGTTTTATCCTATGCTTTATTAAATTGTATTTATGTTGTTTTATCCTATGCTTTATTAAATTTTATTTATGTTGTTTTAACCTATGCTTTATTAATTTGTATTCATGTTGTTTTAACCTATGCTTTATTAAATTGTATTTATGTTGTTTTATCCTATGCTTTATTAAATTGTATTTATGTTGTTTTATCCTATGCTTTATTAAATTGTATTTATGTTGTTTTAACCCATGCTTCATTAAATTGTATTTATGTTGTTTTATCTTATGCTTTATTAAATTGTATTTATGTTGTTTTATCCTATGCTTTATTAAATTGTATTTATGTTGTTTTATCCTATGCTTTATTAAATTGTATTATGTTGTTTAATCGTATGCTTTATTATATTGTATTTATGTTGTTTTATCCTATGCTTTATTAAATTGTGTTTATGTTGTTTTATCCTATGCTTTATTAAATTGTATTTATGTTGTTTTAACCCATGCTTTATTAAATTGTATTTATGTTGTTTTATCCTATGCTTTATTAAATTGTATTTATGTTGTTTTATCCTATGCTTTATTAAATTTTATTTATGTTGTTTTGTCCTATGCTTTATTAAATTGTATTTATGTTGTTTTAACCCATGCTTCATTAAATTGTATTTATGTTGTTTTATCTTATGCTTTATTAAATTGTATTTATGTTGTTTTGTCCTATGCTTTATTAAATTGTATTTATGTTGTTTTAACCCATGCTTTATTAAATTGCATTTATGTTGTTTTATCTTATGCTTTATTAAATTGTATTTATGTTGTTTTATCCTATGCTTTATTAAATTGTATTTATGTTGTTTTGTACTATGCTTTAATAAATTGTATTTATGTTGTTTTAACCCATGCTTTATTAAATTGTATTTATGTTGTTTTATCCTATAATTTATTAAATTGTATCTATGTTGTTTTATCCTATGCTTTATTAAATTGTATTTATGTTGTTTTATCCTATGCTTATTAAATTGTATTTATGTTGTTTTAACCTATGCTTTATTAAGCTGTATTTATGTTGTTTTAACCTATGCTTTATTAAATTGTATTTATGTTGTTTTATCCTATGCTTTATTAAATTGTATTTATGTTGGTTTAACCTTTGCTCTATTAAATTGTATTTATGTTGTTTTATCCTATGCTTTATCAAATTGTATTTATGTTGTTTTATCCTATGCTTTATTAAATTGTATTTATATTGTTTTAACTTATGCTTTATTAAATTGTATTTATGTTGTTTTATCCTATGCTTTATTAAATTGTATTTATGTTGTTTTATCCTATGCTTTATTAAATTGTATTTATGTTGTTTTATCCTATGCTTTATTAAATTGTATTTATGTGGTTTTAACCCATGCTTCAATAAATTGTATTTATGTTGTTTTATCTTATGCTTTATTAAATTGTATTTATGTTGTTTTATCCTATGCTTTATTAAATTGTATTTATGTTGTTTTATCCTATGCTTCATTAAATTGTATTATGTTGTTTTATCGTATGCTTTATTATATTGTATTTCTGTTGTTTTATCCTATGCTTTATTAAATTGTGTTTATGTTGTTTTATCCTATGCTTTATTAAATTGTATTTATGTTGTTTTAACCCATGCTTTATTAAATTGTATTTATGTTGTTTTATCCTATGCTTTATTAAATTGTATTTATGTTGTTTTATCCTATGCTTTGTTAAATTTTATTTATGTTGTTTTGTCCTATGCTTTATTAAATTGTATTTATGTTGTTTTAACCCATGCTTCATTAAATTGTATTTATGTTGTTTTATCTTATGCTTTATTAAATTGTATTTATGTTGTTTTGTCCTATGCTTTATTAAATTGTTTTTATGTTGTTTTAACCCATGCTTTATTAAATTGCATTTATGTTGTTTTATCTTATGCTTTATTAAATTGTATTTATGTTGTTTTATCCTATTCTTTATTAAATTGTATTTATGTTGTTTTGTACTATGCTTTAATAAATTGTATTTATGTTGTTTTAACCCATGCTTTATTAAATTGTATTTATGTTGTTTTATCCTATGCTTTATTAAATTGTATTTATGTTGTTTTATCCTATGCTTTATTAAATTGTATTTATGTTGTTTTATCCTATGTTTTTTTTTAAATTGTATTTATGTTGTTTTAACCTATGCTTTATTAAGTTGTATTTATGTTGTTTTAACCTATGCTTTATTAAATTGTATTTATGTTGTTTTATCCTATGTTTTATTAAATTTTATTTATGTTGTTTTGTCCTATGCTTTATTAAATTGTATTTATGTTGTTTTAACCCATGCTTCATTAAACTGTATTTATGTTGTTTTATCTTATGCTTTATTAAATTGTATTTATGTTGTTTTGTCCTATGCTTTATTAAATTGTATTTATGTTGTTTTAACCCATGCTTTATTAAATTACATTTATGTTGTTTTATCTTATGCTTTATTAAATTGTATTATGTTGTTTTATCGTATGCTTTATTAAATTGTATTTATGTTGTTTTATCCTATGATTTATTAAATTGTGTTTATGTTGTTTTATCCTATGCTTTATTAAATTGTATTTATGTTGTTTTAACCCATGTTTTATTAAATTGTATTTATGTTGTTTTATCCTATGCTTTATTAAATTGTATATATGTTGTTTTATCCTATGCTTTATTAAATTATATTTATGTTGTTTTAACCTATGCTTTATTCAATTGTATTGATGTTGTTTTATCCTATGCTTTAATAAATTGTATTTATGTTGTTTTATACTATGCTTTATTAAATTGTATTTATGTTGTTTTATCCTATGCTTTATTAAATTGTATTTATATTGTTTTAACTTATGCTTTATTAAATTTTATTTATGTTGTTTTATCCTATGCTTTATTAATTTGTATTTATGTTGTTTTAACCTATGCTTTATTAAATTGTATTTATGTTGTTTTATCCTATGCTTTATTAAATTGTATTTATGTTGCTTTAACCTATGCTTTATTAAATTGTATTTATGTTGTTTTATCCTATGCTTTATTAAATTGTATTTATGTTGTTTTATCCTATGCTTTATTAAATTGTATTTATTTTGTTTTATCCTATGCTTTATTAAATTGTATTTATGTTGTTTTATCCTATGCTTTATTAAATTGTATTTATGTTATTTTATCGTATGCTTTATTAAATTGTATTTATGTTGTTTTATCCTATGCTCTATTAAATTGTGTTTATGTTGTTTTATCCTATGCTTTATTAAATTGTATTTATGTTGTTTTAACCCATGTGTTATTAAATTGTATTTATGTTGTTTTATCCTATGCTTTATTAAATTGTATATATGTTGTTTTATCCTATGCTTTATTAAATTATATTTATGTTGTTTTAACCTATGCTTTATTCAATTGTATTGATGTTGTTTTATCCTATGCTTTAATAAATTGTATTTATGTTGTTTTATACTATGCTTTATTAAATTGTATTTATGTTGTTTTATCCTATGCTTTATTAAATTGTATTTATGTTGTTTTAACCTATGCTTTATTAATTTGTATTTATGTTGTTTTAACCTATACCTTATTAAATTGTATTTATGTTGTTTTATCCTATGCTTTATTAAATTGTATTTATGTTGCTTTAACCTATGCTTTATTAAATTGTATTTATGTTGTTTTATCCTATGCTTTATTAAATTGTATTTATGTTGCTTTAACCTATGCTTTATTAAATTGTATTTATGTTGTTTTATCCTATGCTTTATTAAATTGTATTTATGTTGTTTTATCCTATGCTTTTTTAAATTGTATTTATATTGTTTTAACTTATGCTTTATTAAATTTTATTTATGTTGTTTTATCCTATGCTTTATTAATTTGTATTTATGTTGTTTTAACCTATGCTTTATTAAATTGTATTTATGTTGTTTTATCCTATGCTTTATTAAATTGTATTTATGTTGCTTTAACCTATGCTTTATTAAATTGTATTTATGTTGTTTTATCCTATGCTTTATTAAATTGTATTTATGTTGTTTTATCCTATGCTTTATTAAATTGTATTTATGTTGTTTTAACCTATGCTTTATTAATTTGTATTTATGTTGTTTTAACCTATGCTTTATTAAATTGTATTTATGTTGTTTTATCCTATGCTTTATTAAATTGTATTTATGTTGTTTTATCCTATGCTTTATTAAATTGTATTTATGTTGTTTTAACCCATGCTTCATTAAATTGTATTTATGTTGTTTTATCTTATGCTTTATTAAATTGTATTTATGTTGTTTTATCCTATGCTTTATTAAATTGTATTTATGTTGTTTTATCCTATGCTTTATTAAATTGTATTATGTTGTTTTATCATATGCTTTATTATATTGTATTTCTGTTGTTTTATCCTATGCTTTATTAAATTGTGTTTATGTTGTTTTATCCTATGCTTCATTAAATTGTATTATGTTGTTTTATCGTATGCTTTATTATATTGTATTTCTGTTGTTTTATCCTATGCTTTATTAAATTGTGTTTATGTTGTTTTATCCTATGCTTTATTAAATTGTATTTATGTTGTTTTAACCCATGCTTTATTAAATTGTATTTATGTTGTTTTATCCTATGCTTTATTAAATTGTATTTATGTTGTTTTATCCTATGCTTTGTTAAATTTTATTTATGTTGTTTTGTCCTATGCTTTATTAAATTGTATTTATGTTGTTTTAACCCATGCTT
This sequence comes from Phyllobates terribilis, assembly GCF_046119375.1. Taxonomy (NCBI): domain Eukaryota; kingdom Metazoa; phylum Chordata; class Amphibia; order Anura; family Dendrobatidae; genus Phyllobates; species Phyllobates terribilis. Next base: position 821,021,400 of record NW_027362763.1, read on the forward strand.
CATTAAATTGTATTTATGTTGTTTTATCTTATGCTTTATTAAATTGTATTTATGTTGTTTTGTCCTATGCTTTATTAAATTGTTTTTATGTTGTTTTAACCCATGCTTTATTAAATTGCATTTATGTTGTTTTATCTTATGCTTTATTAAATTGTATTTATGTTGTTTTATCCTATTCTTTATTAAATTGTATTTATGTTGTTTTGTACTATGCTTTAATAAATTGTATTTATGTTGTTTTAACCCATGCTTTATTAAATTGTATTTATGTTGTTTTATCCTATGCTTTATTAAATTGTATTTATGTTGTTTTATCCTATGCTTTATTAAATTGTATTTATGTTGTTTTATCCTATGTTTTTTTTTAAATTGTATTTATGTTGTTTTAACCTATGCTTTATTAAGTTGTATTTATGTTGTTTTAACCTATGCTTTATTAAATTGTATTTATGTTGTTTTATCCTATGTTTTATTAAATTTTATTTATGTTGTTTTGTCCTATGCTTTATTAAATTGTATTTATGTTGTTTTAACCCATGCTTCATTAAACTGTATTTATGTTGTTTTATCTTATGCTTTATTAAATTGTATTTATGTTGTTTTGTCCTATGCTTTATTAAATTGTATTTATGTTGTTTTAACCCATGCTTTATTAAATTACATTTATGTTGTTTTATCTTATGCTTTATTAAATTGTATTATGTTGTTTTATCGTATGCTTTATTAAATTGTATTTATGTTGTTTTATCCTATGATTTATTAAATTGTGTTTATGTTGTTTTATCCTATGCTTTATTAAATTGTATTTATGTTGTTTTAACCCATGTTTTATTAAATTGTATTTATGTTGTTTTATCCTATGCTTTATTAAATTGTATATATGTTGTTTTATCCTATGCTTTATTAAATTATATTTATGTTGTTTTAACCTATGCTTTATTCAATTGTATTGATGTTGTTTTATCCTATGCTTTAATAAATTGTATTTATGTTGTTTTATACTATGCTTTATTAAATTGTATTTATGTTGTTTTATCCTATGCTTTATTAAATTGTATTTATAATGTTTTAACTTATGCTTTATTAAATTTTATTTATGTTGTTTTATCCTATGCTTTATTAATTTGTATTTATGTTGTTTTAACCTATGCTTTATTAAATTGTATTTATGTTGTTTTATCCTATGCTTTATTAAATTGTATTTATGTTGCTTTAACCTATGCTTTATTAAATTGTATTTATGTTGTTTTATCCTATGCTTTATTAAATTGTATTTATGTTGTTTTATCCTATGCTTTATTAAATTGTATTTATTTTGTTTTATCCTATGCTTTATTAAATTGTATTTATGTTGTTTTATCCTATGCTTTATTAAATTGTATTTATGTTATTTTATCGTATGCTTTATTAAATTGTATTTATGTTGTTTTATCCTATGCTCTATTAAATTGTGTTTATGTTGTTTTATCCTATGCTTTATTAAATTGTATTTATGTTGTTTTAACCCATGTGTTATTAAATTGTATTTATGTTGTTTTATCCTATGCTTTATTAAATTGTATATATGTTGTTTTATCCTATGCTTTATTAAATTATATTTATGTTGTTTTAACCTATGCTTTATTCAATTGTATTGATGTTGTTTTATCCTATGCTTTAATAAATTGTATTTATGTTGTTTTATACTATGCTTTATTAAATTGTATTTATGTTGTTTTATCCTATGCTTTATTAAATTGTATTTATGTTGTTTTAACCTATGCTTTATTAATTTGTATTTATGTTGTTTTAACCTATACCTTATTAAATTGTATTTATGTTGTTTTATCCTATGCTTTATTAAATTGTATTTATGTTGCTTTAACCTATGCTTTATTAAATTGTATTTATGTTGTTTTATCCTATGCTTTATTAAATTGTATTTATGTTGCTTTAACCTATGCTTTATTAAATTGTATTTATGTTGTTTTATCCTATGCTTTATTAAATTGTATTTATGTTGTTTTATCCTATGCTTTTTTAAATTGTATTTATATTGTTTTAACTTATGCTTTATTAAATTTTATTTATGTTGTTTTATCCTATGCTTTATTAATTTGTATTTATGTTGTTTTAACCTATGCTTTATTAAATTGTATTTATGTTGTTTTATCCTATGCTTTATTAAATTGTATTTATGTTGCTTTAACCTATGCTTTATTAAATTGTATTTATGTTGTTTTATCCTATGCTTTATTAAATTGTATTTATGTTGTTTTATCCTATGCTTTATTAAATTGTATTTATGTTGTTTTAACCTATGCTTTATTAATTTGTATTTATGTTGTTTTAACCTATGCTTTATTAAATTGTATTTATGTTGTTTTATCCTATGCTTTATTAAATTGTATTTATGTTGTTTTATCCTATGCTTTATTAAATTGTATTTATGTTGTTTTAACCCATGCTTCATTAAATTGTATTTATGTTGTTTTATCTTATGCTTTATTAAATTGTATTTATGTTGTTTTATCCTATGCTTTATTAAATTGTATTTATGTTGTTTTATCCTATGCTTTATTAAATTGTATTATGTTGTTTTATCATATGCTTTATTATATTGTATTTCTGTTGTTTTATCCTATGCTTTATTAAATTGTGTTTATGTTGTTTTATCCTATGCTTCATTAAATTGTATTATGTTGTTTTATCGTATGCTTTATTATATTGTATTTCTGTTGTTTTATCCTATGCTTTATTAAATTGTGTTTATGTTGTTTTATCCTATGCTTTATTAAATTGTATTTATGTTGTTTTAACCCATGCTTTATTAAATTGTATTTATGTTGTTTTATCCTATGCTTTATTAAATTGTATTTATGTTGTTTTATCCTATGCTTTGTTAAATTTTATTTATGTTGTTTTGTCCTATGCTTTATTAAATTGTATTTATGTTGTTTTAACCCATGCTTCATTAAATTGTATTTATGTTGTTTTATCTTATGCTTTATTAAATTGTATTTATGTTGTTTTGTCCTATGCTTTATTAAATTGTTTTTATGTTGTTTTAACCCATGCTTTATTAAATTGCATTTATGTTGTTTTATCTTATGCTTTATTAAATTGTATTTATGTTGTTTTATCCTATTCTTTATTAAATTGTATTTATGTTGTTTTGTACTATGCTTTAATAAATTGTATTTATGTTGTTTTAACCCATGCTTTATTAAATTGTATTTATGTTGTTTTATCCTATGCTTTATTAAATTGTATTTATGTTGTTTTATCCTATGCTTTATTAAATTGTATTTATGTTGTTTTATCCTATGTTTTTTTTTAAATTGTATTTATGTTGTTTTAACCTATGCTTTATTAAGTTGTATTTATGTTGTTTTAACCTATGCTTTATTAAATTGTATTTATGTTGTTTTATCCTATGTTTTATTAAATTTTATTTATGTTGTTTTGTCCTATGCTTTATTAAATTGTATTTATGTTGTTTTAACCCATGCTTCATTAAACTGTATTTATGTTGTTTTATCTTATGCTTTATTAAATTGTATTTATGTTGTTTTGTCCTATGCTTTATTAAATTGTATTTATGTTGTTTTAACCCATGCTTTATTAAATTACATTTATGTTGTTTTATCTTATGCTTTATTAAATTGTATTATGTTGTTTTATCGTATGCTTTATTAAATTGTATTTATGTTGTTTTATCCTATGATTTATTAAATTGTGTTTATGTTGTTTTATCCTATGCTTTATTAAATTGTATTTATGTTGTTTTAACCCATGTTTTATTAAATTGTATTTATGTTGTTTTATCCTATGCTTTATTAAATTGTATATATGTTGTTTTATCCTATGCTTTATTAAATTATATTTATGTTGTTTTAACCTATGCTTTATTCAATTGTATTGATGTTGTTTTATCCTATGCTTTAATAAATTGTATTTATGTTGTTTTATACTATGCTTTATTAAATTGTATTTATGTTGTTTTATCCTATGCTTTATTAAATTGTATTTATATTGTTTTAACTTATGCTTTATTAAATTTTATTTATGTTGTTTTATCCTATGCTTTATTAATTTGTATTTATGTTGTTTTAACCTATGCTTTATTAAATTGTATTTATGTTGTTTTATCCTATGCTTTATTAAATTGTATTTATGTTGCTTTAACCTATGCTTTATTAAATTGTATTTATGTTGTTTTATCCTATGCTTTATTAAATTGTATTTATGTTGTTTTATCCTATGCTTTATTAAATTGTATTTATTTTGTTTTATCCTATGCTTTATTAAATTGTATTTATGTTGTTTTATCCTATGCTTTATTAAATTGTATTTATGTTATTTTATCGTATGCTTTATTAAATTGTATTTATGTTGTTTTATCCTATGCTCTATTAAATTGTGTTTATGTTGTTTTATCCTATGCTTTATTAAATTGTATTTATGTTGTTTTAACCCATGTGTTATTAAATTGTATTTATGTTGTTTTATCCTATGCTTTATTAAATTGTATATATGTTGTTTTATCCTATGCTTTATTAAATTATATTTATGTTGTTTTAACCTATGCTTTATTCAATTGTATTGATGTTGTTTTATCCTATGCTTTAATAAATTGTATTTATGTTGTTTTATACTATGCTTTATTAAATTGTATTTATGTTGTTTTATCCTATGCTTTATTAAATTGTATTTATGTTGTTTTAACCTATGCTTTATTAATTTGTATTTATGTTGTTTTAACCTATACCTTATTAAATTGTATTTATGTTGTTTTATCCTATGCTTTATTAAATTGTATTTATGTTGCTTTAACCTATGCTTTATTAAATTGTATTTATGTTGTTTTATCCTATGCTTTATTAAATTGTATTTATGTTGCTTTAACCTATGCTTTATTAAATTGTATTTATGTTGTTTTATCCTATGCTTTATTAAATTGTATTTATGTTGTTTTATCCTATGCTTTTTTAAATTGTATTTATATTGTTTTAACTTATGCTTTATTAAATTTTATTTATGTTGTTTTATCCTATGCTTTATTAATTTGTATTTATGTTGTTTTAACCTATGCTTTATTAAATTGTATTTATGTTGTTTTATCCTATGCTTTATTAAATTGTATTTATGTTGCTTTAACCTATGCTTTATTAAATTGTATTTATGTTGTATTATCCTATGCTTTATTAAATTGTATTTATGTTGTTTTATCCTATGCTTTATTAAATTGTATTTATGTTGTTTTAACCTATGCTTTATTAATTTGTATTTATGTTGTTTTAACCTATGCTTTATTAAATTGTATTTATGTTGTTTTATCCTATGCTTTATTAAATTGTATTTATGTTGTTTTATCCTATGCTTTATTAAATTGTATTTATGTTGTTTTAACCCATGCTTCATTAAATTGTATTTATGTTGTTTTATCTTATTTTTTATTAAATTGTATTTATGTTGTTTTATCCTATGCTTTATTAAATTGTATTTATGTTGTTTTATCCTATGCTTTATTAAATTGTATTATGTTGTTTTATCATATGCTTTATTATATTGTATTTATGTTGTTTTATCCTATGCTTTATTAAATTGTGTTTATGTTGTTTTATCCTATGCTTTATTAAATTGTATTTATGTTGTTTTAACCCATGCTTTATTAAATTGTATTTATGTTGTTTTATACTATGCTTTATTAAATTGTATTTATGTTGTTTTTTCCTATGCTTTATTAAATTGTATTTATGTTGTTTTAACCTATGCTTTATTAATTTGTATTTATGTTGTTTTAACCTATGCTTTATTAAATTGTATTTATGTTGTTTTATCCTATGCTTTATTAAATTGTATTTATGTTGCTTTAACCTATGCTTTATTAAATTGTATTTATGTTGTTTTATCCTATGCTTTATTAAATTGTATTTATGTTGTTTTATCCTATGCTTTATTAAATTGTATTTATGTTGTTTTAACCTATGCTTTATTAATTTGTATTTATGTTGTTTTAACCTATGCTTTATTAAATTGTATTTATGTTGTTTTATCCTATGCTTTATTAAATTGTATTTATGTTGTTTTATCCTATGCTTTATTAAATTGTATTTATGTTGTTTTAACCCATGCTTCATTAAATTGTATTTATGTTGTTTTATCTTATGCTTTATTAAATTGTATTTATGTTGTTTTATCCTATGCTTTATTAAATTGTATTTATGTTGTTTTATCCTATGCTTTATTAAATTGTATTATGTTGTTTTATCATATGCTTTATTATATTGTATTTCTGTTGTTTTATCCTATGCTTTATTAAATTGTGTTTATGTTGTTTTATCCTATGCTTCATTAAATTGTATTATGTTGTTTTATCGTATGCTTTATTATATTGTATTTCTGTTGTTTTATCCTATGCTTTATTAAATTGTGTTTATGTTGTTTTATCCTATGCTTTATTAAATTGTATTTATGTTGTTTTAACCCATGCTTTATTAAATTGTATTTATGTTGTTTTATCCTATGCTTTATTAAATTGTATTTATGTTGTTTTATCCTATGCTTTGTTAAATTTTATTTATGTTGTTTTGTCCTATGCTTTATTAAATTGTATTTATGTTGTTTTAACCCATGCTTCATTAAATTGTATTTATGTTGTTTTATCTTATGCTTTATTAAATTGTATTTATGTTGTTTTGTCCTATGCTTTATTAAATTGTTTTTATGTTGTTTTAACCCATGCTTTATTAAATTGCATTTATGTTGTTTTATCTTATGCTTTATTAAATTGTATTTATGTTGTTTTATCCTATTCTTTATTAAATTGTATTTATGTTGTTTTGTACTATGCTTTAATAAATTGTATTTATGTTGTTTTAACCCATGCTTTATTAAATTGTATTTATGTTGTTTTATCCTATGCTTTATTAAATTGTATTTATGTTGTTTTATCCTATGCTTTATTAAATTGTATTTATGTTGTTTTATCCTATGTTTTTTTTTAAATTGTATTTATGTTGTTTTAACCTATGCTTTATTAAGTTGTATTTATGTTGTTTTAACCTATGCTTTATTAAATTGTATTTATGTTGTTTTATCCTATGTTTTATTAAATTTTATTTATGTTGTTTTGTCCTATGCTTTATTAAATTGTATTTATGTTGTTTTAACCCATGCTTCATTAAACTGTATTTATGTTGTTTTATCTTATGCTTTATTAAATTGTATTTATGTTGTTTTGTCCTATGCTTTATTAAATTGTATTTATGTTGTTTTAACCCATGCTTTATTAAATTACATTTATGTTGTTTTATCTTATGCTTTATTAAATTGTATTATGTTGTTTTATCGTATGCTTTATTAAATTGTATTTATGTTGTTTTATCCTATGATTTATTAAATTGTGTTTATGTTGTTTTATCCTATGCTTTATTAAATTGTATTTATGTTGTTTTAACCCATGTTTTATTAAATTGTATTTATGTTGTTTTATCCTATGCTTTATTAAATTGTATATATGTTGTTTTATCCTATGCTTTATTAAATTATATTTATGTTGTTTTAACCTATGCTTTATTCAATTGTATTGATGTTGTTTTATCCTATGCTTTAATAAATTGTATTTATGTTGTTTTATACTATGCTTTATTAAATTGTATTTATGTTGTTTTATCCTATGCTTTATTAAATTGTATTTATATTGTTTTAACTTATGCTTTATTAAATTTTATTTATGTTGTTTTATCCTATGCTTTATTAATTTGTATTTATGTTGTTTTAACCTATGCTTTATTAAATTGTATTTATGTTGTTTTATCCTATGCTTTATTAAATTGTATTTATGTTGCTTTAACCTATGCTTTATTAAATTGTATTTATGTTGTTTTATCCTATGCTTTATTAAATTGTATTTATGTTGTTTTATCCTATGCTTTATTAAATTGTATTTATTTTGTTTTATCCTATGCTTTATTAAATTGTATTTATGTTGTTTTATCCTATGCTTTATTAAATTGTATTTATGTTATTTTATCGTATGCTTTATTAAATTGTATTTATGTTGTTTTATCCTATGCTCTATTAAATTGTGTTTATGTTGTTTTATCCTATGCTCTATTAAATTGTGTTTATGTTGTTTTATCCTATGCTTTATTAAATTGTATTTATGTTGTTTTAACCTATGCTTTATTAATTTGTATTTATGTTGTTTTAACCTATACCTTATTAAATTGTATTTATGTTGTTTTATCCTATGCTTTATTAAATTGTATTTATGTTGCTTTAACCTATGCTTTATTAAATTGTATTTATGTTGTTTTATCCTATGCTTTATTAAATTGTATTTATGTTGCTTTAACCTATGCTTTATTAAATTGTATTTATGTTGTTTTATCCTATGCTTTATTAAATTGTATTTATGTTGTTTTATCCTATGCTTTTTTAAATTGTATTTATATTGTTTTAACTTATGCTTTATTAAATTTTATTTATGTTGTTTTATCCTATGCTTTATTAATTTGTATTTATGTTGTTTTAACCTATGCTTTATTAAATTGTATTTATGTTGTTTTATCCTATGCTTTATTAAATTGTATTTATGTTGCTTTAACCTATGCTTTATTAAATTGTATTTATGTTGTATTATCCTATGCTTTATTAAATTGTATTTATGTTGTTTTATCCTATGCTTTATTAAATTGTATTTATGTTGTTTTAACCTATGCTTTATTAATTTGTATTTATGTTGTTTTAACCTATGCTTTATTAAATTGTATTTATGTTGTTTTATCCTATGCTTTATTAAATTGTATTTATGTTGTTTTATCCTATGCTTTATTAAATTGTATTTATGTTGTTTTAACCCATGCTTCATTAAATTGTATTTATGTTGTTTTATCTTATGCTTTATTAAATTGTATTTATGTTGTTTTATCCTATGCTTTATTAAATTGTATTTATGTTGTTTTATCCTATGCTTTATTAAATTGTATTATGTTGTTTTATCATATGCTTTATTATATTGTATTTATGTTGTTTTATCCTATGCTTTATTAAATTGTGTTTATGTTGTTTTATCCTATGCTTTATTAAATTGTATTTATGTTGTTTTAACCCATGCTTTATTAAATTGTATTTATGTTGTTTTATACTATGCTTTATTAAATTGTATTTATGTTGTTTTTTCCTATGCTTTATTAAATTGTATTTATGTTGTTTTAACCTATGCTTTATTAATTTGTATTTATGTTGTTTTAACCTATACCTTATTAAATTGTATTTATGTTGTTTTATCCTATGCTTTATTAAATTGTATTTATGTTGCTTTAACCTATGCTTTATTAAATTGTATTTATGTTGTTTTATCCTATGCTTTATTAAATTGTATTTATGTTGTTTTATCCTATGCTTTATTAAATTGTATTTATATTGTTTTAACTTATGCTTTATTAAATTTTATTTATGTTGTTTTATCCTATGCTTTATTAATTTGTATTTATGTTGTTTTAACCTATGCTTTATTAAATTGTATTTATGTTGTTTTATCCTATGCTTTATTAAATTGTATTTATGTTGCTTTAACCTATGCTTTATTAAATTGTATTTATGTTGTTTTATCCTATGCTTTATTAAATTGTATTTATGTTGTTTTATCCTATGCTTTATTAAATTGTATTTATGTTGTTTTAACCTATGCTTTATTAATTTGTATTTATGTTGTTTTAACCTATGCTTTATTAAATTGTATTTATGTTGTTTTATCCTATGCTTTATTAAATTGTATTTATGTTGTTTTATCCTATGCTTTATTAAATTGTATTTATGTTGTTTTAACCCATGCTTCATTAAATTGTATTTATGTTGTTTTATCTTATGCTTTATTAAATTGTATTTATGTTGTTTTAACCTATGCTTTATTCAATTGTATTGATGTTGTTTTATCCTATGCTTTAATAAATTGTATTTATGTTGTTTTATACTATGCTTTATTAAATTGTATTTATGTTGTTTTATCCTATGCTTTATTAAATTGTATTTATGTTGTTTTAACCTATGCTTTATTAATTTGTATTTATTTTGTTTTAACCTATACCTTATTAAATTGTATTTATGTTGTTTTATCCTATGCTTTATTAAATTGTATTTATGTTGCTTTAACCTATGCTTTATTAAATTGTATTTATGTTGTTTTATCCTATGCTTTATTAAATTGTATTTATGTTGTTTTATCCTATGCTTTTTTAAATTGTATTTATATTGTTTTAACTTATGCTTTATTAAATTTTATTTATGTTGTTTTATCCTATGCTTTATTAATTTGTATTTATGTTGTTTTAACCTATGCTTTATTAAATTGTATTTATGTTGTTTTATCCTATGCTTTATTAAATTGTATTTATGTTGCTTTAACCTATGCTTTATTAAATTGTATTTATGTTGTTTTATCCTATGCTTTATTAAATTGTATTTATGTTGTTTTAACCTATGCTTTATTAATTTGTATTTATGTTGTTTTAACCTATGCTTTATTAAATTGTATTTATGTTGTTTTATCCTATGCTTTATTAAATTGTATTTATGTTGTTTTATCCTATGCTTTATTAAATTGTATTTATGTTGTTTTAACCCATGCTTCATTAAATTGTATTTATGTTGTTTTATCTTATGCTTTATTAAATTGTATTTATGTTGTTTTATCCTATGCTTTATTAAATTGTATTTATGTTGTTTTATCCTATGCTTTATTAAATTGTATTATGTTGTTTTATCGTATGCTTTATTATATTGTATTTATGTTGTTTTATCCTATGCTTTATTAAATTGTGTTTATGTTGTTTTATCCTATGATTTATTAAATTGTATTTATGTTGTTTTAACCCATGCTTTATTAAAATGTATTTATGTTGTTTTATACTATGCTTTATTAAATTGTATTTATGTTGTTTTATCCTATGCTTTATTAAATTGTATTTATGTTGTTTTAACCTATGCTTTATTAATTTGTATTTATGTTGTTTTAACCTATACCTTATTAAATTGTATTTATGTTGTTTTATCCTATGCTTTATTAAATTGTATTTATGTTGCTTTAACCTATGCTTTATTAAATTGTATTTATGTTGTTTTATCCTATGCTTTATTAAATTGTATTTATGTTGTTTTATCCTATGCTTTATTAAATTGTATTTATGTTGTTTTATCCTATGCTTTATTAAATTGTATTTATATTGTTTTAACTTATGCTTTATTAAATTTTATTTATGTTGTTTTATCCTATGCTTTATTAATTTGTATTTATGTTGTTTTAACCTATGCTTTATTAAATTGTATTTATGTTGTTTTATCCTATGCTTTATTAAATTGTATTTATGTTGCTTTAACCTATGCTTTATTAAATTGTATTTATGTTGTTTTATCCTATGCTTTATTAAATTGTATTTATGTTGTTTTATCCTATGCTTTATTAAATTGTATTTATATTGTTTTAACTTATGCTTTATTAAATTTTATTTATGTTGTTTTATCCTATGCTTTATTAATTTGTATTTATGTTGTTTTAACCTATGCTTTATTAAATTGTATTTATGTTGTTTTATCCTATGCTTTATTAAATTGTATTTATGTTGCTTTAACCTATGCTTTATTAAATTGTATTTATGTTGTTTTATCCTATGCTTTATTAAATTGTATTTATGTTGTTTTATCCTATGCTTTATTAAATTGTATTTATATTGTTTTAACTTATGCTTTATTAAATTGTATTTATGTTGTTTTATCCTATGCTTTATTAAATTGTATTTATGTTGTTTTATCCTATGCTTTATTAAATTGTATTTATGTTGTTTTATCCTATGCTTTATTAAATTGTATTTATGTGGTTTTAACCCATGCTTCAATAAATTGTATTTATGTTGTTTTATCTTATGCTTTATTAAATTGTATTTATGTTGTTTTATCCTATGCTTTATTAAATTGTATTTATGTTGTTTTATCCTATGCTTCATTAAATTGTATTATGTTGTTTTATCGTATGCTTTATTATATTGTATTTCTGTTGTTTTATCCTATGCTTTATTAAATTGTGTTTATGTTGTTTTATCCTATGCTTTATTAAATTGTATTTATGTTGTTTTAACCCATGCTTTATTAAATTGTATTTATGTTGTTTTATCCTATGCTTTATTAAATTGTATTTATGTTGTTTTATCCTATGCTTTGTTAAATTTTATTTATGTTGTTTTGTCCTATGCTTTATTAAATTGTATTTATGTTGTTTTAACCCATGCTTCATTAAATTGTATTTACGTTGTTTTATCTTATGCTTTATTAAATTGTATTTATGTTGTTTTGTCCTATGCTTTATTAAATTGTTTTTATGTTGTTTTAACCCATGCTTTATTAAATTGCATTTATGTTGTTTTATCTTATGCTTTATTAAATTGTATTTATGTTGTTTTATCCTATTCTTTATTAAATTGTATTTATGTTGTTTTGTACTATGCTTTAATAAATTGTATTTATGTTGTTTTAACCCATGCTTTATTAAATTGTATTTATGTTGTTTTATCCTATGCTTTATTAAATTGTATTTATGTTGTTTTATCCTATGCTTTATTAAATTGTATTTATGTTGTTTTATCCTATGTTTTTTTTTAAATTGTATTTATGTTGTTTTAACCTATGCTTTATTAAGTTGTATTTATGTTGTTTTAACCTATGCTTTATTAAATTGTATTTATGTTGTTTTATCCTATGTTTTATTAAATTTTATTTATGTTGTTTTGTCCTATGCTTTATTAAATTGTATTTATGTTGTTTTAACCCATGCTTCATTAAACTGTATTTATGTTGTTTTATCTTATGCTTTATTAAATTGTATTTATGTTGTTTTGTCCTATGCTTTATTAAATTGTATTTATGTTGTTTTAACCCATGCTTTATTAAATTACATTTATGTTGTTTTATCTTATGCTTTATTAAATTGTATTATGTTGTTTTATCGTATGCTTTATTAAATTGTATTTATGTTGTTTTATCCTATGATTTATTAAATTGTGTTTATGTTGTTTTATCCTATGCTTTATTAAATTGTATTTATGTTGTTTTAACCCATGTTTTATTAAATTGTATTTATGTTGTTTTATCCTATGCTTTATTAAATTGTATATATGTTGTTTTATCCTATGCTTTATTAAATTATATTTATGTTGTTTTAACCTATGCTTTATTCAATTGTATTGATGTTGTTTTATCCTATGCTTTAATAAATTGTATTTATGTTGTTTTATACTATGCTTTATTAAATTGTATTTATGTTGTTTTATCCTATGCTTTATTAAATTGTATTTATATTGTTTTAACTTATGCTTTATTAAATTTTATTTATGTTGTTTTATCCTATGCTTTATTAATTTGTATTTATGTTGTTTTAACCTATGCTTTATTAAATTGTATTTATGTTGTTTTATCCTATGCTTTATTAAATTGTATTTATGTTGCTTTAACCTATGCTTTATTAAATTGTATTTATGTTGTTTTATCCTATGCTTTATTAAATTGTATTTATGTTGTTTTATCCTATGCTTTATTAAATTGTATTTATTTTGTTTTATCCTATGCTTTATTAAATTGTATTTATGTTGTTTTATCCTATGCTTTATTAAATTGTATTTATGTTATTTTATCGTATGCTTTATTAAATTGTATTTATGTTGTTTTATCCTATGCTCTATTAAATTGTGTTTATGTTGTTTTATCCTATGCTTTATTAAATTGTATTTATGTTGTTTTAACCCATGTGTTATTAAATTGTATTTATGTTGTTTTATCCTATGCTTTATTAAATTGTATATATGTTGTTTTATCCTATGCTTTATTAAATTATATTTATGTTGTTTTAACCTATGCTTTATTCAATTGTATTGATGTTGTTTTATCCTATGCTTTAATAAATTGTATTTATGTTGTTTTATACTATGCTTTATTAAATTGTATTTATGTTGTTTTATCCTATGCTTTATTAAATTGTATTTATGTTGTTTTAACCTATGCTTTATTAATTTGTATTTATGTTGTTTTAACCTATACCTTATTAAATTGTATTTATGTTGTTTTATCCTATGCTTTATTAAATTGTATTTATGTTGCTTTAACCTATGTTTTATTAAATTGTATTTATGTTGTTTTATCCTATGCTTTATTAAATTGTATTTATGTTGCTTTAACCTATGCTTTATTAAATTGTATTTATGTTGTTTTATCCTATGCTTTATTAAATTGTATTTATGTTGTTTTATCCTATGCTTTTTTAAATTGTATTTATATTGTTTTAACTTATGCTTTATTAAATTTTATTTATGTTGTTTTATCCTATGCTTTATTAATTTGTATTTATGTTGTTTTAACCTATGCTTTATTAAATTGTATTTATGTTGTTTTATCCTATGCTTTATTAAATTGTATTTATGTTGCTTTAACCTATGCTTTATTAAATTGTATTTATGTTGTTTTATCCTATGCTTTATTAAATTGTATTTATGTTGTTTTATCCTATGCTTTATTAAATTGTATTTATGTTGTTTTAACCTATGCTTTATTAATTTGTATTTATGTTGTTTTAACCTATGCTTTATTAAATTGTATTTATGTTGTTTTATCCTATGCTTTATTAAATTGTATTTATGTTGTTTTATCCTATGCTTTATTAAATTGTATTTATGTTGTTTTAACCCATGCTTCATTAAATTGTATTTATGTTGTTTTATCTTATGCTTTATTAAATTGTATTTATGTTGTTTTATCCTATGCTTTATTAAATTGTATTTATGTTGTTTTATCCTATGCTTTATTAAATTGTATTATGTTGTTTTATCATATGCTTTATTATATTGTATTTCTGTTGTTTTATCCTATGCTTTATTAAATTGTGTTTATGTTGTTTTATCCTATGCTTCATTAAATTGTATTATGTTGTTTTATCGTATGCTTTATTATATTGTATTTCTGTTGTTTTATCCTATGCTTTATTAAATTGTGTTTATGTTGTTTTATCCTATGCTTTATTAAATTGTATTTATGTTGTTTTAACCCATGCTTTATTAAATTGTATTTATGTTGTTTTATCCTATGCTTTATTAAATTGTATTTATGTTGTTTTATCCTATGCTTTGTTAAATTTTATTTATGTTGTTTTGTCCTATGCTTTATTAAATTGTATTTATGTTGTTTTAACCCATGCTTCATTAAATTGTATTTATGTTGTTTTATCTTATGCTTTATTAAATTGTATTTATGTTGTTTTGTCCTATGCTTTATTAAATTGTTTTTATGTTGTTTTAACCCATGCTTTATTAAATTGCATTTATGTTGTTTTATCTTATGCTTTATTAAATTGTATTTATGTTGTTTTATCCTATTCTTTATTAAATTGTATTTATGTTGTTTTGTACTATGCTTTAATAAATTGTATTTATGTTGTTTTAACCCATGCTTTATTAAATTGTATTTATGTTGTTTTATCCTATGCTTTATTAAATTGTATTTATGTTGTTTTATCCTATGCTTTATTAAATTGTATTTATGTTGTTTTATCCTATGTTTTTTTTTAAATTGTATTTATGTTGTTTTAACCTATGCTTTATTAAGTTGTATTTATGTTGTTTTAACCTATGCTTTATTAAATTGTATTTATGTTGTTTTATCCTATGTTTTATTAAATTTTATTTATGTTGTTTTGTCCTATGCTTTATTAAATTGTATTTATGTTGTTTTAACCCATGCTTCATTAAACTGTATTTATGTTGTTTTATCTTATGCTTTATTAAATTGTATTTATGTTGTTTTGTCCTATGCTTTATTAAATTGTATTTATGTTGTTTTAACCCATGCTTTATTAAATTACATTTATGTTGTTTTATCTTATGCTTTATTAAATTGTATTATGTTGTTTTATCGTATGCTTTATTAAATTGTATTTATGTTGTTTTATCCTATGATTTATTAAATTGTGTTTATGTTGTTTTATCCTATGCTTTATTAAATTGTATTTATGTTGTTTTAACCCATGTTTTATTAAATTGTATTTATGTTGTTTTATCCTATGCTTTATTAAATTGTATATATGTTGTTTTATCCTATGCTTTATTAAATTATATTTATGTTGTTTTAACCTATGCTTTATTCAATTGTATTGATGTTGTTTTATCCTATGCTTTAATAAATTGTATTTATGTTGTTTTATACTATGCTTTATTAAATTGTATTTATGTTGTTTTATCCTATGCTTTATTAAATTGTATTTATATTGTTTTAACTTATGCTTTATTAAATTTTATTTATGTTGTTTTATCCTATGCTTTATTAATTTGTATTTATGTTGTTTTAACCTATGCTTTATTAAATTGTATTTATGTTGTTTTATCCTATGCTTTATTAAATTGTATTTATGTTGCTTTAACCTATGCTTTATTAAATTGTATTTATGTTGTTTTATCCTATGCTTTATTAAATTGTATTTATGTTGTTTTATCCTATGCTTTATTAAATTGTATTTATTTTGTTTTATCCTATGCTTTATTAAATTGTATTTATGTTGTTTTATCCTATGCTTTATTAAATTGTATTTATGTTATTTTATCGTATGCTTTATTAAATTGTATTTATGTTGTTTTATCCTATGCTCTATTAAATTGTGTTTATGTTGTTTTATCCTATGCTTTATTAAATTGTATTTATGTTGTTTTAACCCATGTGTTATTAAATTGTATTTATGTTGTTTTATCCTATGCTTTATTAAATTGTATATATGTTGTTTTATCCTATGCTTTATTAAATTATATTTATGTTGTTTTAACCTATGCTTTATTCAATTGTATTGATGTTGTTTTATCCTATGCTTTAATAAATTGTATTTATGTTGTTTTATACTATGCTTTATTAAATTGTATTTATGTTGTTTTATCCTATGCTTTATTAAATTGTATTTATGTTGTTTTAACCTATGCTTTATTAATTTGTATTTATGTTGTTTTAACCTATACCTTATTAAATTGTATTTATGTTGTTTTATCCTATGCTTTATTAAATTGTATTTATGTTGCTTTAACCTATGCTTTATTAAATTGTATTTATGTTGTTTTATCCTATGCTTTATTAAATTGTATTTATGTTGCTTTAACCTATGCTTTATTAAATTGTATTTATGTTGTTTTATCCTATGCTTTATTAAATTGTATTTATGTTGTTTTATCCTATGCTTTTTTAAATTGTATTTATATTGTTTTAACTTATGCTTTATTAAATTTTATTTATGTTGTTTTATCCTATGCTTTATTAATTTGTATTTATGTTGTTTTAACCTATGCTTTATTAAATTGTATTTATGTTGTTTTATCCTATGCTTTATTAAATTGTATTTATGTTGCTTTAACCTATGCTTTATTAAATTGTATTTATGTTGTATTATCCTATGCTTTATTAAATTGTATTTATGTTGTTTTATCCTATGCTTTATTAAATTGTATTTATGTTGTTTTAACCTATGCTTTATTAATTTGTATTTATGTTGTTTTAACCTATGCTTTATTAAATTGTATTTATGTTGTTTTATCCTATGCTTTATTAAATTGTATTTATGTTGTTTTATCCTATGCTTTATTAAATTGTATTTATGTTGTTTTAACCCATGCTTCATTAAATTGTATTTATGTTGTTTTATCTTATGCTTTATTAAATTGTATTTATGTTGTTTTATCCTATGCTTTATTAAATTGTATTTATGTTGTTTTATCCTATGCTTTATTAAATTGTATTATGTTGTTTTATCATATGCTTTATTATATTGTATTTATGTTGTTTTATCCTATGCTTTATTAAATTGTGTTTATGTTGTTTTATCCTATGCTTTATTAAATTGTATTTATGTTGTTTTAACCCATGCTTTATTAAATTGTATTTATGTTGTTTTATACTATGCTTTATTAAATTGTATTTATGTTGTTTTTTCCTATGCTTTATTAAATTGTATTTATGTTGTTTTAACCTATGCTTTATTAATTTGTATTTATGTTGTTTTAACCTATACCTTATTAAATTGTATTTATGTTGTTTTATCCTATGCTTTATTAAATTGTATTTATGTTGCTTTAACCTATGCTTTATTAAATTGTATTTATGTTGTTTTATCCTATGCTTTATTAAATTGTATTTATGTTGTTTTATCCTATGCTTTATTAAATTGTATTTATATTGTTTTAACTTATGCTTTATTAAATTTTATTTATGTTGTTTTATCCTATGCTTTATTAATTTGTATTTATGTTGTTTTAACCTATGCTTTATTAAATTGTATTTATGTTGTTTTATCCTATGCTTTATTAAATTGTATTTATGTTGCTTTAACCTATGCTTTATTAAATTGTATTTATGTTGTTTTATCCTATGCTTTATTAAATTGTATTTATGTTGTTTTATCCTATGCTTTATTAAATTGTATTTATGTTGTTTTAACCTATGCTTTATTAATTTGTATTTATGTTGTTTTAACCTATGCTTTATTAAATTGTATTTATGTTGTTTTATCCTATGCTTTATTAAATTGTATTTATGTTGTTTTATCCTATGCTTTATTAAATTGTATTTATGTTGTTTTAACCCATGCTTCATTAAATTGTATTTATGTTGTTTTATCTTATGCTTTATTAAATTGTATTTATGTTGTTTTAACCTATGCTTTATTCAATTGTATTGATGTTGTTTTATCCTATGCTTTAATAAATTGTATTTATGTTGTTTTATACTATGCTTTATTAAATTGTATTTATGTTGTTTTATCCTATGCTTTATTAAATTGTATTTATGTTGTTTTAACCTATGCTTTATTAATTTGTATTTATTTTGTTTTAACCTATACCTTCTTAAATTGTATTTATGTTGTTTTATCCTATGCTTTATTAAATTGTATTTATGTTGCTTTAACCTATGCTTTATTAAATTGTATTTATGTTGTTTTATCCTATGCTTTATTAAATTGTATTTATGTTGTTTTATCCTATGCTTTTTTAAATTGTATTTATATTGTTTTAACTTATGCTTTATTAAATTTTATTTATGTTGTTTTATCCTATGCTTTATTAATTTGTATTTATGTTGTTTTAACCTATGCTTTATTAAATTGTATTTATGTTGTTTTATCCTATGCTTTATTAAATTGTATTTATGTTGCTTTAACCTATGCTTTATTAAATTGTATTTATGTTGTTTTATCCTATGCTTTATTAAATTGTATTTATGTTGTTTTAACCTATGCTTTATTAATTTGTATTTATGTTGTTTTAACCTATGCTTTATTAAATTGTATTTATGTTGTTTTATCCTATGCTTTATTAAATTGTATTTATGTTGTTTTATCCTATGCTTTATTAAATTGTATTTATGTTGTTTTAACCCATGCTTCATTAAATTGTATTTATGTTGTTTTATCTTATGCTTTATTAAATTGTATTTATGTTGTTTTATCCTATGCTTTATTAAATTGTATTTATGTTGTTTTATCCTATGCTTTATTAAATTGTATTATGTTGTTTTATCGTATGCTTTATTATATTGTATTTATGTTGTTTTATCCTATGCTTTATTAAATTGTGTTTATGTTGTTTTATCCTATGCTTTATTAAATTGTATTTATGTTGTTTTAACCCATGCTTTATTAAAATGTATTTATGTTGTTTTATACTATGCTTTATTAAATTGTATTTATGTTGTTTTATCCTATGCTTTATTAAATTGTATTTATGTTGTTTTAACCTATGCTTTATTAATTTGTATTTATGTTGTTTTAACCTATACCTTATTAAATTGTATTTATGTTGTTTTATCCTATGCTTTATTAAATTGTATTTATGTTGCTTTAACCTATGCTTTATTAAATTGTATTTATGTTGTTTTATCCTATGCTTTATTAAATTGTATTTATGTTGTTTTATCCTATGCTTTATTAAATTGTATTTATGTTGTTTTATCCTATGCTTTATTAAATTGTATTTATATTGTTTTAACTTATGCTTTATTAAATTTTATTTATGTTGTTTTATCCTATGCTTTATTAATTTGTATTTATGTTGTTTTAACCTATGCTTTATTAAATTGTATTTATGTTGTTTTATCCTATGCTTTATTAAATTGTATTTATGTTGCTTTAACCTATGCTTTATTAAATTGTATTTATGTTGTTTTATCCTATGCTTTATTAAATTGTATTTATGTTGTTTTATCCTATGCTTTATTAAATTGTATTTATGTTGTTTTAACCTATGCTTTATTAATTTGTATTTATGTTGTTTTAACCTATGCTTTATTAAATTGTATTTATGTTGTTTTATCCTATGCTTTATTAAATTGTATTTATGTTGTTTTATCCTATGCTTTATTAAATTGTATTTATGTTGTTTTAACCCATGCTTCATTAAATTGTATTTATGTTGTTTTATCTTATGCTTTATTAAATTGTATTTATGTTGTTTTATCCTATGCTTTATTAAATTGTATTTATGTTGTTTTATCCTATGCTTTATTAAATTGTATTATGTTGTTTTATCGTATGCTTTATTATATTGTATTTATGTTGTTTTATCCTATGCTTTATTAAATTGTGTTTATGTTGTTTTATCCTATGCTTTATTAAATTGTATTTATGTTGTTTTAACCCATGCTTTATTAAATTGTATTTATGTTGTTTTATCCTATGCTTTATTAAATTGTATTTATGTTGTTTTATCCTATGCTTTATTAAATTTTATTTATGTTGTTTTGTCCTATGCTTTATTAAATTGTATTTATGTTGTTTTAACCCATGCTTCATTAAATTGTATTTATGTTGTTTTATCTTATGCTTTATTAAATTGTATTTATGTTGTTTTGTCCTATGCTTTATTAAATTGTATTTATGTTGTTTTAACCCATGCTTTATTAAATTGCATTTATGTTGTTTTATCTTATGCTTTATTAAATTGTATTTATGTTGTTTTATCCTATGCTTTATTAAATTGTATTTATGTTGTTTTGTACTATGCTTTAATAAATTGTATTTATGTTGTTTTAACCCATGCTTTATTAAATTGTATTTATGTTGTTTTATCCTATAATTTATTAAATTGTATCTATGTTGTTTTATCCTATGCTTTATTAAATTGGAATTATGTTGTTTTATCCTATGCTTTATTAAATTGTATTTATGTTGTTTTAACCTATGCTTTATTAAGCTGTATGTATGTTGTTTTAACCTATGCTTTATTAAATTGTATTTATGTTGTTTTATCCTATGCTTTATTAAATTGTATTTATGTTGGTTTAACCTTTGCTCTATTAAATTGTATTTATGTTGTTTTATCCTATGCTTTATCAAATTGTATTTATGTTGTTTTATCCTATGCTTTATTAAATTGTATTTATGTTGTTTTATCCTATGCTTTATTAAATTGTATTTATGTGGTTTTAACCCATGCTTCAATAAATTGTATTTATGTTGTTTTATCTTATGCTTTGTTAAATTGTATTTATGTTGTTTTATCCTATGCTTTATTAAATTGTATTTATGTTGTTTTATCCTATGCTTCATTAAATTGTATTATGTTGTTTTATCGTATGCTTTATTATATTGTATTTCTGTTGTTTTATCCTATGCTTTATTAAATTGTGTTTATGTTGTTTTATCCTATGCTTTATTAAATTGTATTTATGTTGTTTTAACCCATGCTTTATTAAATTGTATTTATGTTGTTTTATCCTATGCTTTATTAAATTGTATTTATGTTGTTTTATCCTATGCTTTGTTAAATTTTATTTATGTTGTTTTGTCCTATGCTTTATTAAATTTTATTTATGTTGTTTTAACCCATGCTTCATTAAATTGTATTTATGTTGTTTTATCTTATGCTTTATTAAATTGTATTTATGTTGTTTTGTCCTATGCTTTATTAAATTGTTTTTATGTTGTTTTAACCCATGCTTTATTAAATTGCATTTATGTTGTTTTATCTTATGCTTTATTAAATTGTATTTATGTTGTTTTATCCTATTCTTTATTAAATTGTATTTATGTTGTTTTGTACTATGCTTTAATAAATTGTATTTATGTTGTTTTATACTATGCTTTATTAAATTGTATTTATGTTGTTTTATCCTATGCTTTATTAATTTGTATTTATGTTGTTTTAACCTATACCTTATTAAATTGTATTTATGTTGTTTTATCCTATGCTTTATTAAATTGTATTTATGTTGCTTTACCTATGCTTTATTAAATTGTATTTATGTTGTTTTATCCTATGCTTTATTAAATTGTATTTATGTTGTTTTATCCTATGCTTTTTTAAATTGTATTTATATTGTTTTAACTTATGCTTTATTAAATTTTATTTATGTTGTTTTATCCTATGCTTTATTAATTTGTATTTATGTTGTTTTAACCTATGCTTTATTAAATTGTATTTATGTTGTTTTATCCTATGCTTTATTAATTTGTATTTATGTTGTTTTAACCTATGCTTTATTAAATTGTATTTATGTTGTTTTATCCTATGCTTTATTAAATTGTATTTATGTTGTTTTATCCTATGCTTTATTAAATTGTATTTATGTTGTTTTAACCCATGCTTCATTAAATTGTATTTATGTTGTTTTATCTTATGCTTTATTAAATTGTATTTATGTTGTTTTATCCTATGCTTTATTAAATTGTATTTATGTTGTTTTATCCTATGCTTTATTAAATTGTATTATGTTGTTTTATCATATGCTTTATTATATTGTATTTATGTTGTTTTATCCTATGCTTTATTAAATTGTGTTTATGTTGTTTTATCCTATGCTTTATTAAATTGTATTTATGTTGTTTTAACCCATGCTTTATTAAATTGTATTTATGTTGTTTTATACTATGCTTTATTAAATTGTATTTATGTTGTTTTATCCTATGCTTTATTAAATTGTATTTATGTTGTTTTAACCTATGTTTTATTAATTTGTATTTATGTTGTTTTAACCTATACCTTATTAAATTGTATTTATGTTGTTTTATCCTATGCTTTATTAAATTGTATTTATGTTGCTTTAACCTATGCTTTATTAAATTGTATTTATGTTGTTTTATCCTATGCTTTATTAAATTGTATTTATGTTGTTTTATCCTATGCTTTATTAAATTGTATTTATATTGTTTTAACTTATGCTTTATTAAATTTTATTTATGTTGTTTTATCCTATGCTTTATTAATTTGTATTTATGTTGTTTTAACCTATGCTTTACTAAATTGTATTTATGTTGTTTTATCCTATGCTTTATTAAATTGTATTTATGTTGCTTTAACCTATGCTTTATTAAATTGTATTTATGTTGTTTTATCCTATGCTTTATTAAATTGTATTTATGTTGTTTTATCCTATGCTTTATTAAATTGTATTTATGTTGTTTTAACCTATGCTTTATTAATTTGTATTTATGTTGTTTTAACCTATGCTTTATTAAATTGTATTTATGTTGTTTTATCCTATGCTTTAATAAATTGTATTTATGTTGTTTTATACTATGCTTTATTAAATTGTATTTATGTTGTTTTATCCTATGCTTTATTAAATTGTATTTATGTTGTTTTAACCTATGCTTTATTAATTTGTATTTATGTTGTTTTAACCTATACCTTATTAAATTGTATTTATGTTGTTTTATCCTATGCTTTATTAAATTGTATTTATGTTGCTTTAACCTATGCTTTCTTAAATTGTATTTATGTTGTTTTATCCTATGCTTTATTAAATTGTATTTATGTTGTTTTATCCTATGCTTTTTTAAATTGTATTTATATTGTTTTAACTTATGCTTTATTAAATTTTATTTATGTTGTTTTATCCTATGCTTTATTAATTTGTATTTATGTTGTTTTAACCTATGCTTTATTAAATTGTATTTATGTTGTTTTATCCTATGCTTTATTAAATTGTATTTATGTTGCTTTAACCTATGCTTTATTAAATTGTATTTATGTTGTTTTATCCTATGCTTTATTAAATTGTATTTATGTTGTTTTATCCTATGCTTTATTAAATTGTATTTATGTTGTTTTAACCTATGCTTTATTAAATTTTATTTATGTTGTTTTGTCCTATGCTTTATTAAATTGTATTTATGTTGTTTTAACCCATGCTGCATTAAATTGTATTTATGTTGTTTTATCTTATGCTTTATTAAATTGTATGTATGTTGTTTTGTCCTATGCTTTATTAAATTGTATTTATGTTGTTTTAACCCATGCTTTATTAAATTGCATTTATGTTGTTTTATCTTATGCTTTATTAAATTGTATTTATGTTGTTTTATCCTATGCTTTATTAAATTGTATTTATGTTGTTTTGTACTATGCTTTAATAAATTGTATTTATGTTGTTTTAACCCATGCTTTATTAAATTGTATTTATGTTGTTTTATCCTATGCTTTATTAAATTGTATCTATGTTGTTTTATCCTATGCTTTATTAAATTGTATTTATGTTGTTTTATCCTATGCTTTATTAAATTGTATTTATGTTGTTTTAACCTATGCTTTATTAAGCTGTATTTATGTTGTTTTAACCTATGCTTTATTAAATTGTATTTATGTTGTTTTATCCTATGCTTTATTAAATTGTATTTATGTTGGTTTAACCTTTGCTTTATTAAATTGTATTTATGTTGTTTTATCCTATGCTTTATTAAATTGTATTTATGTTGTTTTATCCTATGCTTTATTAAATTGTATTTATATTGTTTTAACTTATGCTTTATTAAATTGTATTTATGTTGTTTTATCCTATGCTTTATTAAATTGTATTTATGTTGTTTTATACTATGCTTTATTAAATTGTATTTATGTTGTTTTATCCTATGCTTTATTAAATTGTATTTATGTGGTTTTAACCCGTGCTTCAATAAATTGTATTTATGTTGTTTTATCTTATGCTTTATTAAATTGTATTTATGTTGTTTTATCCTATGCTTTATTAAATTGTATTTATGTTGTTTTATCCTATGCTTCATTAAATTGTATTATGTTGTTTTATCGTATGCTTTATTATATTGTATTTCTGTTGTTTTATCCTATGCTTTATTAAATTGTGTTTATGTTGTTTTATCCTATGCTTTATTAAATTGTATTTATGTTGTTTTAACCCATGCTTTATTAAATTGTATTTATGTTGTTTTATCCTATGCTTTATTAAATTGTATTTATGTTGTTTTATCCTATGCTTTGTTAAATTTTATTTATGTTGTTTTGTCCTATGCTTTATTAAATTGTATTTATGTTGTTTTAACCCATGCTTCATTAAATTGTATTTATGTTGTTTTATCTTATGCTTTATTAAATTGGATTTATGTTGTTTTGTCCTATGCTTTATTAAATTGTATTTATGTTGTTTTAACCCATGCTTTATTAAATTGCATTTATGTTGTTTTATATTATGCTTTATTAAATTGTATTTATGTTGTTTTATCCTATTCTTTATTAAATTGTATTTATGTTGTTTTGTACTATGCTTTAATAAATTGTATTTATGTTGTTTTAACCCATGCTTTATTAAATTGTATTTATGTTGTTTTATCCTATGCTTTAATAAATTGTATTTATGTTGTTTTATCCTATGCTTTATTAAATTGTATTTATGTTGTTTTATCCTATGCTTTATTAAATTGTATTTATGTTGTTTTAACCTATGCTTTATTAAGTTGTATTTATGTTGTTTTAACCTATGCTTTACTAAATTGTATTTATGTTGTTTTATCCTATGCTTTATTAAATTGTATTTATGTTGGTTTAACCTTTGCTTTATTAAATTGTATTTATGTTGTTTTATCCTATGCTTTATTAAATTGTATTAATGTTGTTTTATCCTATGCTTTATTAAATTGTATTTATGTTGTTTTAACCCATGCTTCATTAAATTGTATTTATGTTGTTTTATCTTATGCTTTATTAAATTGTGTTTATGTTGTTTTATCCTATGCTTTATTAAATTGTATTTATGTTGTTTTAACCCATGCTTTATTAAATTGTATTTATGTTGTTTTATCCTATGCTTTATTAAATTGTATTTATGTTGTTTTATCCTATGCTTTATTAAATTTTATTTATGTTGTTTTGTCCTATGCTTTATTAAATTGTATTTATGTTGTTTTAACCCATGCTTCATTAAACTGTATTTATGTTGTTTTATCTTATGCTTTATTAAATTGTATTTATGTTGTTTTGTCCTATGCTTTATTAAATTGTATTTATGTTGTTTTAACCCATGCTTTATTAAATTGCATTTATGTTGTTTTATCTTATGCTTTATTAAATTGTATTATGTTGTTTTATCGTATGCTTTATTAAATTGTATTTATGTTGTTTTATCCTATGATTTATTAAATTGTGTTTATGTTGTTTTATCCTATGCTTTATTAAATTGCATTTATGTCGTTTTAACCCATGCTTTATTAAATTGTATTTATGTTGTTTTATCCTATGCTTTATTAAATTGTATTTATGTTGTTTTATCCTATGCTTTATTAAATTGTATTATGTTGTTTTATCGTATGCTTTATTAAATTGTATTTATGTTGTTTTATCCTATGATTTATTAAATTGTGTTTATGTTGTTTTATCCTATGCTTTAATAAATTGTATTTATGTTGTTTTAACCCATGCTTTATTAAATTGTATTTATGTTGTTTTATCCTATGCTTTATTAAATTGTATTTATGTTGTTTTATCCTATGCTTTATTAAATTGTATTTATGTTGTTTTATCCTATGTTTTTTTTTTAATTGTATTTATGTTGTTGTAACCTATGCTTTATTAAGTTGTATTTATGTTGTTTTAACCTATTCTTTATTAAATTGTATTTATGTTGTTTTATCCTATGCTTTATTAAATTGTATTTATGTTGGTTTAACCTTTGCTTTATTAAATTGTATTTATGTTGTTTTATCCTATGCTTTATTAAATTGTATTTATGTTGTTTTATCCTATGCTTTATTAAATTGTATTTATATTGTTTTAACTTATGCTTTATTAAATTGTATTTATGTTGTTTTATCCTATGCTTTATTAAATTGTATTTATGTTGTTTTATACTATGCTTTATTAAATTGTATTTATGTTGTTTTATCCTATGCTTTATTAAATTGTATTTATGTGGTTTTAACCCGTGCTTCAATAAATTGTATTTATGTTGTTTTATCTTATGCTTTATTAAATTGTATTTATGTTGTTTTATCCTATGCTTTATTAAATTGTATTTATGTTGTTTTATCCTATGCTTCATTAAATTGTATTATGTTGTTTTATCGTATGCTTTATTATATTGTATTTCTGTTGTTTTATCCTATGCTTTATTAAATTGTGTTTATGTTGTTTTATCCTATGCTTTATTAAATTGTATTTATGTTGTTTTAACCCATGCTTTATTAAATTGTATTTATGTTGTTTTATCCTATGCTTTATTAAATTGTATTTATGTTGTTTTATCCTATGCTTTGTTAAATTTTATTTATGTTGTTTTGTCCTATGCTTTATTAAATTGTATTTATGTTGTTTTAACCCATGCTTCATTAAATTGTATTTATGTTGTTTTATCTTATGCTTTATTAAATTGGATTTATGTTGTTTTGTCCTATGCTTTATTAAATTGTATTTATGTTGTTTTAACCCATGCTTTATTAAATTGCATTTATGTTGTTTTATATTATGCTTTATTAAATTGTATTTATGTTGTTTTATCCTATTCTTTATTAAATTGTATTTATGTTGTTTTGTACTATGCTTTAATAAATTGTATTTATGTTGTTTTAACCCATGCTTTATTAAATTGTATTTATGTTGTTTTATCCTATGCTTTAATAAATTGTATTTATGTTGTTTTATCCTATGCTTTATTAAATTGTATTTATGTTGTTTTATCCTATGCTTTATTAAATTGTATTTATGTTGTTTTAACCTATGCTTTATTAAGTTGTATTTATGTTGTTTTAACCTATGCTTTACTAAATTGTATTTATGTTGTTTTATCCTATGCTTTATTAAATTGTATTTATGTTGGTTTAACCTTTGCTTTATTAAATTGTATTTATGTTGTTTTATCCTATGCTTTATTAAATTGTATTAATGTTGTTTTATCCTATGCTTTATTAAATTGTATTTATGTTGTTTTAACCCATGCTTCATTAAATTGTATTTATGTTGTTTTATCTTATGCTTTATTAAATTGTATTTATGTTGTTTTATCCTATGCTTTATTAAATTATATTTATGTTGTTTTATCCTATGCTTCATTAAATTGTATTATGTTGTTTTATCGTATGCTTTATTATATTGTATTTATGTTGTTTTATCCTATGCTTTATTAAATTGTGTTTATGTTGTTTTATCCTATGCTTTATTAAATTGTATTTATGTTGTTTTAACCCATGCTTTATTAAATTGTATTTATGTTGTTTTATCCTATGCTTTATTAAATTGTATTTATGTTGTTTTATCCTATGCTTTATTAAATTTTATTTATGTTGTTTTGTCCTATGCTTTATTAAATTGTATTTATGTTGTTTTAACCCATGCTTCATTAAACTGTATTTATGTTGTTTTATCTTATGCTTTATTAAATTGTATTTATGTTGTTTTGTCCTATGCTTTATTAAATTGTATTTATGTTGTTTTAACCCATGCTTTATTAAATTGCATTTATGTTGTTTTATCTTATGCTTTATTAAATTGTATTATGTTGTTTTATCGTATGCTTTATTAAATTGTATTTATGTTGTTTTATCCTATGATTTATTAAATTGTGTTTATGTTGTTTTATCCTATGCTTTATTAAATTGTATTTATGTTGTTTTAACCCATGCTTTATTAAATTGCATTTATGTTGTTTTATCTTATGCTTTATTAAATTGTATTATGTTGTTTTATCGTATGCTTTATTAAATTGTATTTATGTTGTTTTATCCTATGATTTATTAAATTGTGTTTATGTTGTTTTATCCTATGCTTTATTAAATTGCATTTATGTCGTTTTAACCCATGCTTTATTAAATTGTATTTATGTGGTTTTATCCTATGCTTTATTAAATTGTATTTATGTCGTTTTATCCTATGCTTTATTAAATTGTATTTATGTTGTTTTATCCTATGCTTTATTAAATTGTATTTATGTTGTTTTGTCCTATGCTTTATTAAATTGTATTTATGTTGTTTTAACCCATGCTTTATTAAATTGTATTTATGTTGTTTTATCCTTTGCTTTATTAAATTGTATTTATGATGTTTTATCCTATGCTTTATTAAATTGTATTTATGTTGTTTTATCCTATGCTTTATTAAATTGTACTTATGTTGTTTTATCCTATGCCTTATTAAATTGTATTTATGTTGCTTTAACCTATGCTTTATTAAACTGCATTTATGTTGTTTTATGCTATGCTTTATTAAATTGTATTCATGTTGTTTTATCCTATGCTTTATTAAATTGTATTTATGTTGTTTTATCCTATGCTTTATTAAATTGCATTTATGTTGTTTTAACCCATGCTTTATTAAATTGCATTTATGTTGTTTTATCTTATGCTTTATTAAATTGTATTTATGTTGTTTTATCCTTTGCTTTATTAAATTGTATTTATGATGTTTTATCCTATGCTTTATTAAATTGTATTTATGTTGTTTTATCCTATGCTTTATTAAATTGTACTTATGTTGTTTTATCCTATGCCTTATTAAATTGTATTTATGTTGCTTTAACCTGTGCTTTATTAAACTGCATTTATGTTGTTTTATGCTATGCTTTATTAAATTGTATTCATGTTGTTTTATCCTATGCTTTATTAAATTGTATTTATGTTGTTTTGTCCTATGCTTTATTAAATTGTATTTATGTTGTTTTAACCCATGCTTTATTAAATTGCATTTATGTTGTTTTATCTTATGCTTTATTAAATTGTATTATGTTGTTTTATCGTATGCTTTATTAAATTGTATTTATGTTGTTTTATCCTATGATTTATTAAATTGTGTTTATGTTGTTTTATCCTATGCTTTATTAAATTGTATTTATGTTGTTTTAACCCATGCTTTATTAAATTGCATTTATGTTGTTTTATCTTATGCTTTATTAAATTGTATTATGTTGTTTTATCGTATGCTTTATTAAATTGTATTTTTGTTGTTTTATCCTATGATTTATTAAATTGTGTTTATGTTGTTTTATCCTATGCTTTATTAAATTGTATTTATGTCGTTTTAACCCATGCTTTACTAAATTGTATTTATGTGGTTTTATCCTATGCTTTATTAAATTGTATTTATGTTGTTTTATCCTATGCTTTATTAAATTGTATTTATGTTGTTTTATCCTATGCTTTATTAAATTGTATTTATGTTGTTTTGTCCTATGATTTATTAAATTGTATTTATGTTGTTTTAACCCATGCTTTATTAAATTGTATTTATGTTGTTTTATCCTTTGCTTTATTAAATTGTATTTATGATGTTTTATCCTATGCTTTATTAAATTGTATTTATGTTGTTTTATCCTATGCTTTATTAAATTGTACTTATGTTGTTTTATCCTATGCCTTATTAAATTGTATTTACGTTGCTTTAACCTATGCTTTATTAAACTGCATTTATGTTGTTTTATGCTATGCTTTATTAAATTGTATTCATGTTGTTTTATCCTATGCTTTATTAAATTGTATTTATGTTGTTTTATCCTATACTTTATTAAATTGTATTTATATTGTTTTAACTTATGCTTTATTAAATTGTATTTATGTTGTTTTATCCTATGCTTTATTAAATTGTATTTATGTTGTTTTATCCTATGCTTTATTAAATTGTATTTATGTTGTTTTATCCTATGCTTTATTAAATTGTATTTATGTTGTTTTATCCTATGCTTTATTAAATTGTATTTATGTTGTTTTATCCTATGCTTTATTAAATTGTATTTATGTTGTTTTAACCCATGCTTCATTAAATTGTATTTATGTTGTTTTATCTTATGCTTTATTAAATTGTATTTATGTTGTTTTATCCTATGCTTTATTAAATTGTATTTATGTTGTTTTATCCTATGCTTTATTAAATTGTATTATGTTGTTTTATCGTATGCTTTATTATATTGTATTTATGTTATTTTATCCTATGCTTTATTAAATTGTATTTATGTTGTTTTATCCTATGCTTCATTAAATTATATTATGTTGTTTTATCGTATGCTTTATTATATTGTATTTATGTTGTTTTATCCTATGCTTTATTAAATTGTGTTTATGTTGTTTTATCCTATGCTTTATTAAATTGTATTTATGTTGTTTTAACCCATGCTTTATTAAATTGTATTTATGTTGTTTTATCCTATGCTTTATTAAATTGTATTTATGTTGTTTTATCCTATGCTTTATTAAATTTTATTTATGTTGTTTTGTCCTATGCTTTATTAAATTGTATTTATGTTGTTTTAACCCATGCTTCATTAAATTGTATTTATGTTGTTTTATCTTATGCTTTATTAAATTGTATTTATGTTGTTTTGTCCTATGCTTTATTAAATTGTATTTATGTTGTTTTAACCCATGCTTTATTAAATTGCATTTATGTTGTTTTATCTTATGCTTTATTAAATTGTATTTATGTTGTTTTATCCTATGCTTTATTAAATTGCATTTATGTTGTTTTGTACTATGCTTTAATACATTGTATTTATGTTGTTTTAACCCATGCTTTATTAAATTGTATTTATGTTGTTTTATCCTATGCTTTATTAAATTGTATTTATGTTGTTTTATCCTATGCTTTATTAAATTGTATTTATGTTGTTTTATCCTATGCTTTATTAAATTGTATTTATGTTGTTTTAACCTATGCTTTATTAAGTTGTATTTATGTTGTTTTAACCTATGCTTTATTAAATTGTATTTATGTTGTTTTATCCTATGCTTTATTAAATTGTATTTATGTTGGTTTAACCTTTGCTTTATTAAATTGTATTTATGTTGTTTTATCCTATGCTTTATTAAATTGTATTTATGTTGTTTTAACCCATGCTTTATTAAATTGCATTTATGTTGTTTTATCTTATGCTTTATTAAATTGTATTTATGTTGTTTTATCCTATGCTTTATTAAATTGTATTTATGTTGTTTTGTACTATGCTTTAATAAATTGTATTTATGTTGTTTTAACCCATGCTTTATTAAATTGTATTTATGTTGTTTTATCCTATGCTTTATTAAATTGTATCTATGTTGTTTTATCCTATGCTTTATTAAATTGTATTTATGTTGTTTTATCCTATGCTTTATTAAATTGTATTTATGTTGTTTTAACCTATGCTTTATTAAGCTGTATTTATGTTGTTTTAACCTATGCTTTATTAAATTGTATTTATGTTGTTTTATCCTATGCTTTATTAAATTGTATTTATGTTGGTTTAACCTTTGCTTTATTAAATTGTATTTATGTTGTTTTATCCTATGCTTTATTAAATTGTATTTATGTTGTTTTATCCTATGCTTTATTAAATTGTATTTATATTGTTTTAACTTATGCTTTATTAAATTGTATTTATGTTGTTTTATCCTATGCTTTATTAAATTGTATTTATGTTGTTTTATCCTATGCTTTATTAAATTGTATTTATGTTGTTTTATCCTATGCTTTATTAAATTGTATTTATGTGGTTTTAACCCATGCTTCAATAAATTGTATTTATGTTGTTTTATCTTATGCTTTATTAAATTGTATTTATGTTGTTTTATCTTATGCTTTGTTAAATTTTATTTATGTTGTTTTGTCCTATGCTTTATTAAATTGTATTTATGTTGTTTTAACCCATGCTTCATTAAATTGTATTTATGTTGTTTTATCTTATGCTTTATTAAATTGTATTTATGTTGTTTTGTCCTATGCTTTATTAAATTGTATTTATGTTGTTTTAACCCATGCTTTATTAAATTGCATTTATGTTGTTTTATCTTATGCTTTATTAAATTGTATTTATGTTGTTTTATCCTATTCTTTATTAAATTGTATTTATGTTGTTTTGTACTATGCTTTAATAAATTGTATTTATGTTGTTTTAACCCATGCTTTATTAAATTGTATTTATGTTGTTTTATCCTATGCTTTATTAAATTGTATTTATGTTGTTTTATCCTATGCTTTATTAAATTGTATTTATGTTGTTTTATCCTATGCTTTATTAAATTGTATTTATGTTGTTTTAACCTATGCTTTATTAAGTTGTATTTATGTTGTTTTAACCTATGCTTTACTAAATTGTATTTATGTTGTTTTATCCTATGCTTTATTAAATTGTATTTATGTTGGTTTAACCTTTGCTTTATTAAATTGTATTTATGTTGTTTTATCCTATGCTTTATTAAATTGTATTAATGTTGTTTTATCCTATGCTTTATTAAATTGTATTTATGTTGTTTTAACCCATGCTTCATTAAATTGTATTTATGTTGTTTTATCTTATGCTTTATTAAATTGTATTTATGTTGTTTTATCCTATGCTTTATTAAATTGTATTTATGTTGTTTTATCCTATGCTTCATTAAATTGTATTATGTTGTTTTATCGTATGCTTTATTATATTGTATTTATGTTGTTTTATCCTATGCTTTACTAAATTGTGTTTAAGTTGTTTTATCCTATGCTTTATTAAATTGTATTTATGTTGTTTTAACCCATGCTTTATTAAATTGTATTTGTATTGTTTTAACCCATGCTTCATTAAATTGTATTTATGTTGTTTTATCTTATGCTTTATTAAATTGTATTTATGTTGTTTTGTCCTATGCTTTATTAAATTGTATTTATGTTGTTTTAACCCATGCTTTATTAAATTGCATTTATGTTGTTTTATCTTATGCTTTATTAAATTGTATTATGTTGTTTTATCGTATGCTTTATTAAATTGTATTTATGTTGTTTTATCCTATGATTTATTAAATTGTGTTTATGTTGTTTTATCCTATGCTTTATTAAATTGTATTTATGTTGTTTTAACCCATGCTTTATTAAATTGCATTTATGTTGTTTTATCTTATGCTTTATTAAATTGTATTTATGTCGTTTTATCCTATGCTTTATTAAATTGTATTTATGTTGTTTTATCCTATGCTTTATTAAATTGTATTTATGTTGTTTTGTCCTATGCTTTATTAAATTGTATTTGTATTGTTTTAACCCATGCTTTATTAAATTGTATTTATGTTGTTTTATCCTTTGCTTTATTAAATTGTATTTATGTTGTTTTATCCTATGCTTTATTAAATTGTACTTATGTTGTTTTATCCTATGCCTTATTAAATTGTATTTATGTTGCTTTAACCTATGCTTTATTAAACTGCATTTATGTTGTTTTATGCTATGCTTTATTAAATTGTATTCATGTTGTTTTATCCTATGCTTTATTAAATTGTATTTATGTTGTTTTATCGTATGCTTTATTAAATTGTATTTATGTTGTTTTAACCCATGCTTTATTAAATTGCATTTATGTTGTTTTATCTTATGCTTTATTAAATTGTATTTATGTTGTTTTATCCTTTGCTTTATTAAATTGTATTTATGGTGTTTTATCCTATGCTTTATTAAATTGTATTTATGTTGTTTTATCCTATGCTTTATTAAATTGTACTTATGTTGTTTTATCCTATGCCTTATTAAATTGTATTTATGTTGCTTTAACCTATGCTTTATTAAACTGCATTTATGTTGTTTTATGCTATGCTTTATTAAATTGTATTCATGTTGTTTATCCTATGCTTTATTAAATTGTATTTATGTTGTTTTGTCCTATGCTTTATTAAATTGTATTTATGTTGTTTTAACCCATGCTTTATTAAATTGCATTTATGTTGTTTTATCTTATGCTTTATTAAATTGTATTATGTTGTTTTATCGTATGCTTTATTAAATTGTATTTATGTTGTTTTATCCTATGATTTATTAAATTGTGTTTATGTTGTTTTATCCTATGCTTTATTAAATTGTATTTATGTTGTTTTAACCCATGCTTTATTAAATTGCATTTATGTTGTTTTATCTTATGCTTTATTAAATTGTATTATGTTGTTTTATCGTATGCTTTATTAAATTGTATTTATGTTGTTTTATCCTATGATTTATTAAATTGTGTTTATGTTGTTTTATTCTATGCTTTATTAAATTGTATTTATGTCGTTTTAACCCATGCTTTATTAAATTGTATTTATGTGGTTTTATCCTATGCTTTATTAAATTGTATTTATGTTGTTTTATCCTATGCTTTATTAAATTGTATTTATGTTGTTTTATCCTATGCTTTATTAAATTGTATTTATGTTGTTTTGTCCTATGCTTTATTAAATTGTATTTATGTTGTTTTAACCCATGCTTTATTAAATTGTATTTATGTTGTTTTATCCTTTGCTTTATTAAATTGTATTTATGATGTTTTATCCTATGCTTTATTAAATTGTATTTATGTTGTTTTATCCTATGCTTTATTAAATTGTATTATGTTGTTTTATCATATGCTTTATTAAATTATATTTATGTTGTTTTATCCTATGCTTTATTAAATTGTGTTTATGTTGTTTTATCCTATGCTTTATTAAATTGTATTTATGTTGTTTTAACCCATGTTTTATTAAATTGTATTTATGTTGTTTTATCCTATGCCTTATTAAATTGTATTTATGTTGCTTTAACCTATGCTTTATTAAACTGCATTTATGTTGTTTTATGCTATGCTTTATTAAATTGTATTCATGTTGTTTTATCCTATGCTTTATTAAATTGTATTTATGTTGTTTTATCGTATGCTTTATTAAATTGTATTTATGTTGTTTTAACCCATGCTTTATTAAATTGCATTTATGTTGTTTTATCTTATGCTTTATTAAATTGTATTTATGTTGTTTTATCCTTTGCTTTATTAAATTGTATTTATGGTGTTTTATCCTATGCTTTATTAAATTGTATTTATGTTGTTTTATCCTATGCTTTATTAAATTGTACTTATGTTGTTTTATCCTATGCCTTATTAAATTGTATTTATGTTGCTTTAACCTATGCTTTATTAAACTGCATTTATGTTGTTTTATGCTATGCTTTATTAAATTGTATTCATGTTGTTTATCCTATGCTTTATTAAATTGTATTTATGTTGTTTTGTCCTATGCTTTATTAAATTGTATTTATGTTGTTTTAACCCATGCTTTATTAAATTGCATTTATGTTGTTTTATCTTATGCTTTATTAAATTGTATTATGTTGTTTTATCGTATGCTTTATTAAATTGTATTTATGTTGTTTTATCCTATGATTTATTAAATTGTGTTTATGTTGTTTTATCCTATGCTTTATTAAATTGTATTTATGTTGTTTTAACCCATGCTTTATTAAATTGCATTTATGTTGTTTTATCTTATGCTTTATTAAATTGTATTATGTTGTTTTATCGTATGCTTTATTAAATTGTATTTATGTTGTTTTATCCTATGATTTATTAAATTGTGTTTATGTTGTTTTATTCTATGCTTTATTAAATTGTATTTATGTCGTTTTAACCCATGCTTTATTAAATTGTATTTATGTGGTTTTATCCTATGCTTTATTAAATTGTATTTATGTTGTTTTATCCTATGCTTTATTAAATTGTATTTATGTTGTTTTATCCTATGCTTTATTAAATTGTATTTATGTTGTTTTGTCCTATGCTTTATTAAATTGTATTTATGTTGTTTTAACCCATGCTTTATTAAATTGTATTTATGATGTTTTATCCTTTGCTTTATTAAATTGTATTTATGATGTTTTATCCTATGCTTTATTAAATTGTATTTATGTTGTTTTATCCTATGCTTTATTAAATTGTATTATGTTGTTTTATCATATGCTTTATTAAATTATATTTATGTTGTTTTATCCTATGCTTTATTAAATTGTGTTTATGTTGTTTTATCCTATGCTTTATTAAATTGTATTTATGTTGTTTTAACCCATGTTTTATTAAATTGTATTTATGTTGTTTTATCCTATGCCTTAT
This sequence comes from Phyllobates terribilis, assembly GCF_046119375.1. Lineage (NCBI taxonomy): Eukaryota > Metazoa > Chordata > Amphibia > Anura > Dendrobatidae > Phyllobates > Phyllobates terribilis. The sequence goes on from NW_027362763.1 coordinate 821,058,489, forward strand.
TAAATTGTATTTATGTTGCTTTAACCTATGCTTTATTAAACTGCATTTATGTTGTTTTATGCTATGCTTTATTAAATTGTATTCATGTTGTTTTATCCTATGCTTTATTAAATTGTATTTATGTTGTTTTATCCTATGCTTTATTAAATTGTATTTATATTGTTTTAACTTATGCTTTATTAAATTGTATTTATGTTGTTTTATCCTATGCTTTATTAAATTGTATTTATGTTGTTTTATCCTATGGTTTATTAAATTGTATTTATGTTGTTTTATCCTATGCTTCATTAAATTGTATTATGTTGTTTTATCGTATGCTTTATTATATTGTATTTATGTTGTTTTATCCTATGCTTTATTAAATTGTATTTATGTTGTTTTATCCTATGCTTCATTAAATTGTATTATGTTGTTTTATCGTATGCTTTATTATATTGTATTTATGTTGTTTTATCCTATGCTTTATTAAATTGTGTTTATGTTGTTTTATCCTATGCTTTATTAAATTGTATTTATGTTGTTTTAACCCATGCTTTATTAAATTGTATTTATGTTGTTTTATCCTATGCTTTATTAAATTGTATTTATGTTGTTTTATCCTATGCTTTATTAAATTTTATTTATGTTGTTTTGTCCTATGCTTTATTAAATTGTATTTATGTTGTTTTAACCCATGCTGCATTAAATTGTATTTATGTTGTTTTATCTTATGCTTTATTAAATTGTATTTATGTTGTTTTGTCCTATGCTTTATTAAATTGTATTTATGTTGTTTTAACCCATGCTTTATTAAATTGCATTTATGTTGTTTTATCTTATGCTTTATTAAATTGTATTTATGTTGTTTTATCCTATGCTTTATTAAATTGCATTTATGTTGTTTTGTACTATGCTTTAATACATTGTATTTATGTTGTTTTAACCCATGCTTTATTAAATTGTATTTATGTTGTTTTATCCTATGCTTTATTAAATTGTATTTATGTTGTTTTATCCTATGCTTTATTAAATTGTATTTATGTTGTTTTATCCTATGCTTTATTAAATTGTATTTATGTTGTTTTAACCTATGCTTTATTAAGTTGTATTTATGTTGTTTTAACCTATGCTTTATTAAATTGTATTTATGTTGTTTTATCCTATGCTTTATTAAATTGTATTTATGTTGGTTTAACCTTTGCTTTATTAAATTGTATTTATGTTGTTTTATCCTATGCTTTATTAAATTGTATTTATGTTGTTTTATCCTATGCTTTATTAAATTGTATTATGTTGTTTTATCGTATGCTTTATTATATTGTATTTATTTTGTTTTAACCTATGATTTATTAAATTGTGTTTATGTTGTTTTATCCTATGCTTTATTAAATTGTATTTATGTCGTTTTAACCCATGCTTTATTAAATTGTATTTATGTGGTTTTATCCTATGCTTTATTAAATTGTATTTATGTTGTTTTATCCTATGCTTTATTAAATTGTATTTATGTTGTTTTATCCTATGCTTTATTAAATTGTATTTATGTTGTTTTGTCCTATGCTTTATTAAATTGTATTTATGTTGTTTTAACCCATGCTTTATTAAATTGTATTTATGTTGTTTTATCCTTTGCTTTATTAAATTGTATTTATGATGTTTTATCCTATGCTTTATTAAATTGTATTTATGTTGTTTTATCCTATGCTTTATTAAATTGTACTTATGTTGTTTTATCCTATGCCTTATTAAATTGTATTGATGTTGCTTTATCCTATGCTTTATTAAACTGCATTTATGTTGTTTTATGCTATGTTTTATTAAATTGTATTCATGTTGTTTTATCCTATGCTTTATTAAATTGTATTTATGTTGTTTTATCCTATGCTTTATTAAATTGTATTTATGTTGTTTTATCCTATGCTTTATTAAATTGTATTTATGTTGTTTTGTCCTATGCTTTATTAAATTGTATTTATGTTGTTTTAACCCATGCTTCATTAAATTGTATTTATGTTGTTTTATCTTATGCTTTATTAAATTGTATTTATGTTGTTTTATCCTATGCTTTATTAAATTGTATTTATGTTGTTTTATCCTATGCTTTATTAAATTGTATTATGTTGTTTTATCGTATGCTTTATTAAATTGTATTTATGTTGTTTTATCCTATGCTTTATTAAATTGTGTTTATGTTTTTTTATCCTATGCTTTATTAAATTGTATTTATGTTGTTTTAACCCATGTTTTATTAAATTGTATATATGTTGTTTTATCCTATGCTTTATTAAATTGTATTTATGTTGTTTTATCCTATGCTTTATTAAATTTTATTTATGTTGTTTTGTCCTATGCTTTATTAAATTGTATTTATGTTGTTTTAACCCATGCTTCATTAAATTGTATTTATGTTGTTTTATCTTATGCTTTATTAAATTGTATTTATGTTGTTTTGTCCTATGCTTTATTAAATTGTATTTATGTTGTTTTATCCTATGCTTTATTAAATTGTATTTATGTTGGTTTAACCTTTGCTTTATTAAATTGTATTTATGTTGTTTTATCCTATGCTTTATTAAATTGTATTAATGTTGTTTTATCCTATGCTTTATTAAATTGTATTTATGTTGTTTTAACCCATGCTTCATTAAATTGTATTTATGTTGTTTTATCTTATGCTTTATTAAATTGTATTTATGTTGTTTTATCCTATGCTTTATTAAATTGTATTTATGTTGGTTTAACCTTTGCTTTATTAAATTGTATTTATGTTGTTTTATCCTATGCTTTATTAAATTGTATTTATGTTGTTTTATCCTATGCTTTATTAAATTGTATTTATGTTGTTTTAACCCATGCTTCATTAAATTGTATTTATGTTGTTTTATCTTATGCTTTATTAAATTGTATTTATGTTGCTTTATCCTATACTTTATTAAATTGTATTTATGTTGTTTTATCCTATGCTTTATTAAATTGTATTATGTTGTTTTATCGTATGCTTTATTATATTGTATTTATGTTGTTTTATCCTATGCTTTATTAAATTGTGTTTATGTTGTTTTATCCTATGCTTTATTAAATTGTATTTATGTTGTTTTAACCCATGCTTTATTAAATTGTATTTATGTTGTTTTATCCTATGCTTTATTAAATTGTATTTATGTTGTTTTATCCTATGCTTTATTAAATTTTATTTATGTTGTTTTGTCCTATGCTTTATTAAATTGTATTTATGTTGTTTTAACCCATGCTTCATTAAATTGTATTTATGTTGTTTTATCTTATGCTTTATTAAATTGTATTTATGTTGTTTTGTCCTATGCTTTATTAAATTGTATTTATGTTGTTTTATCCTATGCTTTATTAAATTGTATTTATGTTGTTTTGTCCTATGCTTTATTAAATTGTATTTATGTTGTTTTAACCCCTTAATAACATCTGACGTACTAATACGCGTCTGTGCCCTGGGACTTAAGAGCCAGACCCGTATTAGTACGTCATCGCGATCGCGCGCGCACACAGGCTGTGCGGGCGCGATCGCCGCCGGGTGTCAGCTGATTGTCACAGCTGACACCCGGTACTATGTGCAGGGAGCGGTCACGCACCGCTCCCAGCACATTAACCCCCGTGATGCTGCGATCGAAGTCGATCGAAGTCGATCGCGGCATTGCGGGGGCAAGGGGAGGTGATCGGCGATACTCACCTCCTCTTCCGGCTTCCAGCGCAGTCTGCAAAGGCTTCCCGGGTGTTGCCATGACGACCCGATGTCGTCATGACAACATCCGGGTCACCAGAGAGCAGGAAGATTGCTTGGACATGCGCAGTGCATCTCCAAGCAATCTTCACACTGTGCACTTCTGACAGCCTTCATGGCATAGGGATGGTGCTCCATTCCTGTGCCATGCAGGCGATCAGAAAAAAAAAAGTGAAAGTCCCAGAGTGGGACAAAGTAATAAAGTGTATAAACTGTGTGAAAGTGGAAAAAAAAAAAAAAAAAAAAGTGCAAAAATATTATAAAAAAATAAAAAAAATAATACACCAAAAATAAAAATATAATGTACCCATCAATAAATATTATTATAAAAAAAATAAAAAAAAAACAATAAAAGTACACATATTTGGTATCGCCGCGTCCGGAACAACCTGACCTATAAAACTTTCCCACTAGTTAACCCCTTCAGTGAACACGGTAAAAAAAAAAAAAAAAAAAACAAGCAAAAAACAATGCTTTATCACCATACCGCCAAACAAAAAGTGGAATAACACGCGATCAAAAAGACGCATATAAATAAAAATGATACCGCTGAAAACGTCATCTCGTCCCGCAAAAAACACGCCGCCATATAGCTCCATCAGCCGAAAAATAAAAAAGTTATAGCTCTCAGAATAAAGCGATACTAAAAAATATTTTTTTTCTATAAAATAGCTTTTATTGTGTATAAGCGCCAAAACATAGAAAAATGATACAAATGTGGTACCGCTGTAAACGTACTGACCCGAAGAGTAAAGCTGCCTCATCAATTTTACCACACGCGGAACAGAATAAAAAAAAAAAAAAAAAAAACAATTCCTGAATTGTTGGTTTTTGTTTATTCTGCCTCCCAAAAATCGGAATAGAAAGCGATCAAAAAATGTCACGTGCCTGAAAATGGCACCAATAACAACGTCAAGTCATCCCGCAAAAAACGAGCCGTCACATGACTGTCTGCCAAAATCTGGAAAAATTATAGCTCTCAAAATATGGGGATGCAAAAACTAAATTTTACAAAAAATGCGTCTTTTAGTGTGTGACAGCTGTCAGTGATAAAAACCCCATATGATTCTGGCATTGCTGTAATCACACCGACCCGAAGAATAAAGTCGTCTAATCACTTATACCGCACACGGAACGGCGTCAAAAATAAACTCTTGAGTTAGGATTGGGCTAGGGTTAGGGCTGGGTTTGGGGCTAGGGTTGTGCTGGGGCTAGGGTTGTGCTGGGGCTAGGGTTGTGCTGGGGCTAGGGTTGTGCTGGGGCTAGGGTTGTGCTGGGGCTAGGGTTGTGCTAGGGTTAGGGCTGGGGTTGGGATTTTTTTCAAAAGTAAGAAAAAAAGATGACGATATGGCGACTAGTGTTGAGAGCAAGTGCTCGCTACTTGAGTTTGCATCGGGTGCTCTGGTATGCATTTAGTATCGTGGGTATTTGAGTGACATGCTCGAGTCTCTGCCCCATATGCTTCGCGGCCAAAAAACTTTACGGGAATTGCCTGCCATGCACGAGCGATCCCCGCATGTTTTTTTTTGGGTGTCTAATAACCGTGAAACATGCAGAGCAGGGACTCGAGCATGTCACTCGAGCACACGCTGTACATGGTGCATACCTGAGTACCCGATGCAAACTCAAGTAGCGAGCACTTGCGCTCAAGAATAATGAAAACTTATTCAATATGATGACCTAATGTAAACAAATAATGTGCCGTACCTCTGGGTTCAAAATGATCACTATACACCTTAATAAAATCTTTGAGGGGTATAGTTTCCAAAATGGGGACACTTGTGGGGGAGCTCCACTGTTTAGGCACATCACGGGCTCTCCAAACGCGACATGGTGTCCGCTAACAAATTGAATGGAAAATCGGCTCAAATTGTTAGCGGACGCCATGTTGCGTTTGGAGAGCCCCTGTGTGCCCAAACATTGGAGCTCCCCCACAAGTGACCCCATTTTGGAAACTAGACCCCCCAAGGCACCTATCTAGATGCATAGTGAGCACTTAGAACCCCCAGGTGCTTCACAAATTGATTCGTAAAAATGAAAAAGTGAAAATAAAACACTTTTTCATTTTTATGAATCAATTTGTGAAGCACCTGGGGTTCCAACTGCTCACTATGAATCTAGATAGGTGCCTTGGGGGGTCTAGTTTCCAAAATGGGGTCACTTGTGGGGGAGCTCCAATGTTTGGGCACACAGGGACTCTCTAAATGCAACATGGTATCCGCTAACAAATTGAATGGAAAATCGGCTCAAATTGTTAGCGGACACCACATTGCGTTTGGAGAGCCCCTCTGTGCCCAAACTTTGGAGCTCCCCCACAAGTGACCCCATTTTGGAAACTAGACCCCCCAAGGCACCTTTCTAGATGCATAGTGAGCACTTGGAACCCCCAGGTGCTTCACAAATTGATTCGTAAAAATGAAAAAGTGAAAAAAAAAACACTTTTTCATTTTTATGAATCAATTTGTGAAGCACCTGGGGTTCCAAGTGCTCACTATGAATCTAGATAGGTGCCTTGGGGGGTCTAGTTTCCAAAATGGGGTCACTTGTGGGGGAGTTCCAATGTTTGGGCACACAGGGACTCTCCAAATGCAACATGATATCCGCTAACAAATTGTCGGCTCAAATTGTTAGCGGATATCATGTTGCATTTGGAGAGTCCCTGTGTGCCCAAACATTGGAGGTCCTCCACAAGTGACCCCATTTTGGAAACTAGACCCCCCAAGGCACCTATCTAGATGCATAGTGAGCACTTGGAACCCCTAGGTGCTTCACAAATTAATTCGTAAAAATGAAAAAGTGTTTTTTTTTTCACTTTTTCATTATTACGAATCAATTTGTGAAGCACCTGGGGTTTCCAAGTGCTCACTATGCATCTAGAAAGGTGCCTTGGGGGGTCTAGTTTCCAAAATGGGGTCACTTGTGGGGGAGCTCCAAAGTTTGGGCACAGAGGGGCTCTCCAAACGCAATGTGGCGTCCGCTAACAATTTGAGCCGATTTTCCATTCAATTTGTTAGCGGATACCATGTTGCATTTAGAGAGTCCCTGTGTGCCCAAACATTGGAGCTCCCCCACAAGTGACCCCATTTTGGAAACTAGACCCCCCAAGGCACCTATCTAGATGCATAGTGAGCACTTGGAACCCCTAGGTGCTTCACAAATTGATTCGTAAAAATGAAAAAGTGTTTTTTTTTCCACTTTTTCATTATTACGAATCAATTTGTGAAGCACCTGGGGGTTCCAAGTGCTCACTATGCATCTAGAAAGGTGCCTTGGGGGGTCTAGTTTCCAAAATGGGGTCACTTGTGGGGGAGCTCCAAAGTTTGGGCACAGAGAAGCTCTCCAAACGCAATGTGGTGTCCGCTAACAATTTGAGCCGATTTTCCATTCAATTTGTTAGCGGATACCATGTTGCATTTAGAGAGTCCCTGTGTGCCCAAACATTGGAGCTCTCCCACAAGTGACCCCATTTTGGAAACTAGACCCCCCAAGGCACCTATCTAGATGCATAGTGAGCAGTTGGAACCCCCAGGTGCTTCACAAATTGATTCATAAAAATGAAAAAGTGTTTTTTTTTTCACTTTTTCATTGTTACGAATCAATTTGTGAAGCACCTGGGGGTTCCAAGTGCTCACTATGCATCTAGATAGGTGCCTTGGGGGGTCTAGTTTCCAAAATGGGGTCACTTGTGGGGGAGCTCCAATGTTTGGGCACACAGCAGCTCTCCAAACGCAACATGGTGTCGCTAACAATTTGAGCCAATTTTGCGTTAAATTTGTTAGCGGACACCATGTTGCATTTAGAGAGCCGCTGTGTGCCCAAATATTGGAGCTCCCCCACAAGTGACCCCATTTTGGAAACTAGACCACCCAAGGCACCTATCTAGATGCATAGTGAGCACTTGGAACCCTCAGGTGCTTCCCAAATTGATTCATACAAATGAAAAAGTGTTTTTTTTTTCACTTTTTCATTGTTACGAATCAATTTGTGAAGCACCTGGGGGTTCCAAGTGCTCACTATGCATCTAGATAGGTGCCTTGGGGGGTCTAGTTTCCAAAATGGGGTCACTTGTGGGGGAGCTCCAATGTTTGGGCACACAGGGACTCTCTAAATGCAACATGGTGTCCTCTAACAAATTTAACGGAAAATCGGCTCAAATTGTTAGCGACACCATGTTGCGTTTGGAGAGCCGCTGTGTGCCCAAACATTGGAGCTCCCCACAAGTGACCCCATTTTGGAAACTAGACCCCCCAAGGCACCTATCTAGATGCATTGTGAGCACTTGGAACCCTCAGGTGCTTCACAAATTGATTCATAAAAATGAAAAAGTGTTTTTTTTTTTCACTTTTTCATTGTTACGAATCAATTTGTGAAGCACCTGGGGGTTCCAAGTGCTCACTATGCATCTAGAAAGGTGCCTTGGGGGGTCTAGTTTCCAAAATGGGGTCACTTGTGGGGGAGCTCCAAAGTTTGGGCACACATGGGCTCTCCAAACACAACATGGCGTCCGCTAATTATTCAAGCAAATTTTACAATCAAAAAGTCAAATAGCGCTCCTTCCCTTCCGAGCCCTGCCGTGCGCCCAAACAGTATTTTTTCCCCAAATATTGGGTATCTGCGTGCCCAGGGGAAATTGCACAACAAATTTTGGGGTCCATTTTTTCTTGTTACCCCTGTGAAAATAAAAAAAATTGGGTCTAAATTAACATTTTTGTGAAAAAAGTTAAATGTTCATTTTTTTCTTCCACATTCAAAAAATTCCTGTGAAGCACCTGAAGGGTTAATAAAGTTCTTGAATGTGGTTTTGAGCACCTTGAGGGGTGCAGTTTTTAGAATGGTGTCACTTTTGGGTATTTTCTGTCATAAAGACCTCTCAAAGTGACTTCAAATGTGATGTGGTCCCTAAAAAAATGGTTTTGTAAATTTTGTTGGAAAAATGAGAAATCGCTGGTCAACTTTTAACCCTTATAGCTCCCTAACAAAAAAAAATTTTGGTTCCAAAATTGTGCTGATGTAAAGTATACATGTGGGAAATGTTATTTATTAACTCTTTTGTGTGACATATCGCTCTGATTTCAGGGCTTAAAAATTCAAATTTTGAAAATTGCAAAATTTTCAAAATTTTCGCCAAATTTCCGTTTTTTTCACAAATAAACGCAAGTGATATCGAAGAAATTTTTCCACAATCATGAAGTACAATATGTCACGAAAAAACAATCTCAGAATCAGGGGGATCCGTTGAAGCGTTCGAGAGTAATTACCTCATAAAGTGACAGTGGTCAGAATTGTAAAAATTGGCCCGGTCATTAACGTGCAAACCACCCGCGGGGCTTAAGGGGTTAACCCATGCTTCATTAAATTGTATTTATGTTGTTTTATCTTATGCTTTATTAAATTGTATTTATGTTGTTTTATCCTATGCTTTATTAAATTGTATTTATGTTGTTTTATCATATGCTTTATTAAATTGTATTATGTTGTTTTATCGTATGCTTTATTAAATTGTATTTACGTTGTTTTATCCTATGCTTTATTAAATTGTGTTTATGTTTTTTTATCCTATGCTTTATTAAATTGTATTTATGTTGTTTTAACCCATGTTTTATTAAATTGTATTTATGTTGTTTTATCCTTTGCTTTATTAAATTGTATTTATGATGTTTTATCCTATGCTTTATTAAATTGTATTTATGTTGTTTTATCCTATGCTTTATTAAATTGTACTTATGTTGTTTTATCCTATGCCTTATTAAATTGTATTTATGTTGCTTTAACCTATGCTTTATTAAACTGCATTTATGTTGTTTTATGCTATGCTTTATTAAATTGTATTCATGTTGTTTTATCCTATGCTTTATTAAATTGTATTTATGTTGTTTTATCCTATGCTTTATTAAATTGTATTTATATTGTTTTAACTTATGCTTTATTAAATTGTATTTATGTTGTTTTATCATATGCTTTATTAAATTGTATTTATGTTGTTTTATCCTATGCTTTATTAAATTGTATTTATGTTGTTTTATCCTATGCTTTATTAAATTGTATTTATGTTGTTTTATCCTATGCTTTATTAAATTGTATTTATGTTGTTTTAACCCATGCTTCATTAAATTGTATTTATGTTGTTTTATCTTATGCTTTATTAAATTGTATTTATGTTGTTTTATCCTATGCTTTATTAAATTGTATTTATGTTGTTTTATCCTATGCTTCATTAAATTGTATTATGTTGTTTTATCGTATGCTTTATTATATTGTATTTATGTTGTTTTATCCTATGCTTTATTAAATTGTATTTATGTTGTTTTATCCTATGCTTCATTAAATTGTATTATGTTGTTTTATCGTATGCTTTATTATATTGTATTTATGTTGTTTTATCCTATGCTTTATTAAATTGTGTTTATGTTGTTTTATCCTATGCTTTATTAAATTGTATTTATGTTGTTTTAACCCATGCTTTATTAAATTGTATTTATGTTGTTTTATCCTATGCTTTATTAAATTGTATTTATGTTGTTTTATCCTATGCTTTATTAAATTTTATTTATGTTGTTTTGTCCTATGCTTTATTAAATTGTATTTATGTTGTTTTAACCCATGCTTCATTAAATTGTATTTATGTTGTTTTATCTTATGCTTTATTAAATTGTATTTATGTTGTTTTGTCCTATGCTTTATTAAATTGTATTTATGTTGTTTTAACCCATGCTTTATTAAATTGCATTTATGTTGTTTTATCTTATGCTTTATTAAATTGTATTTATGTTGTTTTATCCTATGCTTTATTAAATTGCATTTATGTTGTTTTGTACTATGCTTTAATACATTGTATTTATGTTGTTTTAACCCATGCTTTATTAAATTGTATTTATGTTGTTTTATCCTATGCTTTATTAAATTGTATTTATGTTGTTTTATCCTATGCTTTATTAAATTGTATTTATGTTGTTTTATCCTATGCTTTATTAAATTGTATTTATGTTGTTTTAACCTATGCTTTATTAAGTTGTATTTATGTTGTTTTAACCTATGCTTTATTAAATTGTATTTATGTTGTTTTATCCTATGCTTTATTAAATTGTATTTATGTTGGTTTAACCTTTGCTTTATTAAATTGTATTTATGTTGTTTTATCCTATGCTTTATTAAATTGTATTTATGTTGTTTTATCCTATGCTTTATTAAATTGTATTATGTTCTTTTATCGTATGCTTTATTATATTGTATTTATTTTGTTTTAACCTATGATTTATTAAATTGTGTTTATGTTGTTTTATCCTATGCTTTATTAAATTGTATTTATGTCGTTTTAACCCATGCTTTATTAAATTGTATTTATGTGGTTTTATCCTATGCTTTATTAAATTGTATTTATGTTGTTTTATCCTATGCTTTATTAAATTGTATTTATGTTGTTTTATCCTATGCTTTATTAAATTGTATTTATGTTGTTTTGTCCTATGCTTTATTAAATTGCATTTATGTTGTTTTAACCCATGCTTTATTAAATTGTATTTATGTTGTTTTATCCTTTGCTTTATTAAATTGTATTTATGATGTTTTAACCCATGCTTCATTAAATTGTATTTATGTTGTTTTATCTTATGCTTTATTAAATTGTATTTATGTTGTTTTGTCCTATGCTTTATTAAATTGTATTTATGTTGTTTTATCCTATGCTTTATTAAATTGTATTTATGTTGGTTTAACCTTTGCTTTATTAAATTGTATTTATGTTGTTTTATCCTATGCTTTATTAAATTGTATTAATGTTGTTTTATCCTATGCTTTATTAAATTGTATTTATGTTGTTTTAACCCATGCTTCATTAAATTGTATTTATGTTGTTTTATCTTATGCTTTATTAAATTGTATTTATGTTGTTTTATCCTATGCTTTATTAAATTGTATTTATGTTGTTTTAACCCATGCTTCATTAAATTGTATTTATGTTGTTTTATCTTATGCTTTATTAAATTGTATTTATGTTGCTTTATCCTATGCTTTATTAAATTGTATTTATGTTGTTTTATCCTATGCTTTATTAAATTGTATTATGTTGTTTTATCGTATGCTTTATTATATTGTATTTATGTTGTTTTATCCTATGCTTTATTAAATTGTGTTTATGTTGTTTTATCCTATGCTTTATTAAATTGTATTTATGTTGTTTTAACCCATGCTTTATGAAATTGTATTTATGTTGTTTTATCCTATGCTTTATTAAATTGTATTTATGTTGTTTTATCCTATGCTTTATTAAATTTTATTTATGTTGTTTTGTCCTATGCTTTATTAAATTGTATTTATGTTGTTTTAACCCATGCTTCATTAAATTGTATTTATGTTGTTTTATCTTATGCTTTATTAAATTGTATTTATGTTGTTTTGTCCTATGCTTTATTAAATTGTATTTATGTTGTTTTATCCTATGCTTTATTAAATTGTATTTATGTTGTTTTGTCCTATGCTTTATTAAATTGTATTTATGTTGTTTTAACCCATGCTTCATTAAATTGTATTTATGTTGTTTTATCTTATGCTTTATTAAATTGTATTTATGTTGTTTTATCCTATGCTTTATTAAATTGTATTTATGTTGTTTTATCATATGCTTTATTAAATTGTATTATGTTGTTTTATCGTATGCTTTATTAAATTGTATTTATGTTGTTTTATCCTATGCTTTATTAAATTGTGTTTATGTTTTTTTATCCTATGCTTTATTAAATTGTATTTATGTTGTTTTAACCCATGTTTTATTAAATTGTATATATGTTGTTTTATCCTATGCTTTATTAAATTGTATTTATGTTGTTTTATCCTATGCTTTATTAAATTTTATTTATGTTGTTTTGTCCTATGCTTTATTAAATTGTATTTATGTTGTTTTAACCCATGCTTCATTAAATTGTATTTATGTTGTTTTATCTTATGCTTTATTAAATTGTATTTATGTTGTTTTGTCCTATGCTTTATTAAATTGTATTTATGTTGTTTTATCCTATGCTTTATTAAATTTTATTTATGTTGGTTTAACCTTTGCTTTATTAAATTGTATTTATGTTGTTTTATCCTATGCTTTATTAAATTGTATTAATGTTGTTTTATCCTATGCTTTATTAAATTGTATTTATGTTGTTTTAACCCATGCTTCATTAAATTGTATTTATGTTGTTTTATCTTATGCTTTATTAAATTGTATTTATGTTGTTTTATCCTATGCTTTATTAAATTGTATTTATGTTGTTTTAACCCATGCTTCATTAAATTGTATTTATGTTGTTTTATCTTATGCTTTATTAAATTGTATTTATGTTGCTTTATCCTATGCTTTATTAAATTGTATTTATGTTGTTTTATCCTATGCTTTATTAAATTGTATTATGTTGTTTTATCGTATGCTTTATTATATTGTATTTATGTTGTTTTATCCTATGCTTTATTAAATTGTGTTTATGTTGTTTTATCCTATGCTTTATTAAATTGTATTTATGTTGTTTTAACCCATGCTTTATTAAATTGTATTTATGTTGTTTTATCCTATGCTTTATTAAATTGTATTTATGTTGTTTTATCCTATGCTATATTAAATTTTATTTATGTTGTTTTGTCCTATGCTTTATTAAATTGTATTTATGTTGTTTTAACCCATGCTTCATTAAATTGTATTTATGTTGTTTTATCTTATGCTTTATTAAATTGTATTTATGTTGTTTTGTCCTATGCTTTATTAAATTGTATTTATGTTGTTTTAACCCATGCTTTATTAAATTGCATTTATGTTGTTTTATCTTATGCTTTATTAAATTGTATTTATGTTGTTTTATCCTATGCTTTATTAAATTGTATTTATGTTGTTTTGTACTATGCTTTAATAAATTGTATTTATGTTGTTTTAACCCATGCTTTATTAAATTGTATTTATGTTGTTTTATCCTATGCTTTATTAAATTGTATCTATGTTGTTTTATCCTATGCTTTATTAAATTGTATTTATGTTGTTTTATCCTATGCTTTATTAAATTGTATTTATGTTGTTTTAACCTATGCTTTATTAAGCTGTATTTATGTTGTTTTAACCTATGCTTTATTAAATTGTATTTATGTTGTTTTATACTATGCTTTATTAAATTTTATTCATGTTGTTTTATCCTATGCTTTATTAAATTGTATTTATGTGGTTTTAACCCGTGCTTCAATAAATTGTATTTATGTTGTTTTATCTTATGCTTTATTAAATTGTATTTATGTTGTTTTATCCTATGCTTTATTAAATTGTATTTATGTTGTTTTATCCTATGCTTCATTAAATTGTATTATGTTGTTTTATCGTATGCTTTATTATATTGTATTTCTGTTGTTTTATCCTATGCTTTATTAAATTGTGTTTATGTTGTTTTATCCTATGCTTTATTAAATTGTATTAATGTTGTTTTAACCCATGCTTTATTAAATTGTATTTATGTTGTTTTATCCTATGCTTTATTAAATTGTATTTATGTTGTTTTATCCTATGCTTTGTTAAATTTTATTTATGTTGTTTTGTCCTATGCTTTATTAAATTGTATTTATGTTGTTTTAACCCATGCTTCATTAAATTGTATTTATGTTGTTTTATCTTATGCTTTATTAAATTGGATTTATGTTGTTTTGTCCTATGCTTTATTAAATTGTATTTATGTTGTTTTAACCCATGCTTTATTAAATTGCATTTATGTTGTTTTATATTATGCTTTATTAAATTGTATTTATGTTGTTTTATCCTATTCTTTATTAAATTGTATTTATGTTGTTTTGTACTATGCTTTAATAAATTGTATTTATGTTGTTTTAACCCATGCTTTATTAAATTGTATTTATGTTGTTTTATCCTATGCTTTAATAAATTGTATTTATGTTGGTTTAACCTTTGCTTTATTAAATTGTATTTATGTTGTTTTATCCTATGCTTTATTAAATTGTATTAATGTTGTTTTATCCTATGCTTTATTAAATTGTATTTATGTTGTTTTATCCTATGCTTTATTAAATTGCATTTATGTTGTTTTAACCCATGCTTTATTAAATTGCATTTATGTTGTTTTATCTTATGCTTTATTAAATTGTATTTATGTTGTTTTATGCTATGCTTTATTAAATTGTATTATGTTGTTTTATCGTATGCTTTATTATATTGTATTTATGTTGTTTTATCCTATGCTTTATTAAATTGTGTTTATGTTGTTTTATCCTATGCTTTATTAAATTGTATTTATGTTGTTTTAACCCATGCTTTATTAAATTGTATTTATGTTGTTTTATCCTATGCTTTATTAAATTGTATTTATGTTGTTTTATCCTATGCTTTATTAAATTTTATTTATGTTGTTTTGTTCTATGCTTTATTAAATTGTATTTATGTTGTTTTAACCCATGCTTCATTAAATTGTATTTATGTTGTTTTATCTTATGCTTTATTAAATTGTATTTATGTTGTTTTGTCCTATGCTTTATTAAATTGTATTTATGTTGTTTTAACCCATGCTTTATTAAATTGCATTTATGTTGTTTTATCTTATGCTTTATTAAATTGTATTTATGTTGTTTTATCCTATGCTTTATTAAATTGTATTTATGTTGTTTTGTACTATGCTTTAATAAATTGTATTTATGTTGTTTTAACCCATGCTTTATTAAATTGTATTTATGTTGTTTTATCCTATGCTTTATTAAATTGTATCTATGTTGTTTTATCCTATGCTTTATTAAATTGTATTTATGTTGTTTTATCCTATGCTTTATTAAATTGTATTTATGTTGTTTTAACCTATGCTTTATTAAGCTGTATTTATGTTGGTTTAACCTTTGCTTTATTAAATTGTATTTATGTTGCTTTATCCTATGCTTTATTAAATTGTATTTATGTTGTTTTATCCTATGCTTTATTAAATTGTATTTATATTGTTTTAACTTATGCTTTATTAAATTGTATTTATGTTGTTTTATCCTATGCTTTATTAAATTGTATTTATGTTGTTTTATCCTATGCTTTATTAAATTGTATTTATGTTGTTTTATCCTATGCTTTATTAAATTGTATTTATGTGGTTTTAACCCATGCTTCAATAAATTGTATTTATGTTGTTTTATCTTATGCTTTATTAAATTGTATTTATGTTGTTTTATCTTATGCTTTGTTAAATTTTATTTATGTTGTTTTGTCCTATGCTTTATTAAATTGTATTTATGTTGTTTTAACCCATGCTTCATTAAATTGTATTTATGTTGTTTTATCTTATGCTTTATTAAATTGTATTTATGTTGTTTTGTCCTATGCTTTATTAAATTGTATTTATGTTGTTTTAACCCATGCTTTATTAAATTGCATTTATGTTGTTTTATCTTATGCTTTATTAAATTGTATTTATGTTGTTTTATCCTATTCTTTATTAAATTGTATTTATGTTGTTTTGTACTATGCTTTAATAAATTGTATTTATGTTGTTTTAACCCATGCTTTATTAAATTGTATTTATGTTGTTTTATCCTATGCTTTATTAAATTGTATTTATGTTGTTTTATCCTATGCTTTATTAAATTGTATTTATGTTGTTTTAACCTATGCTTTATTAAGTTGTATTTATGTTGTTTTAACCTATGCTTTATTAAATTGTATTTATGTTGTTTTATCCTATGCTTTATTAAATTGTATTTATGTTGGTTTAACCTTTGCTTTATTAAATTGTATTTATGTTGTTTTATCCTATGCTTTATTAAATTGTATTAATGTTGTTTTATCCTATGCTTTATTAAATTGTATTTATGTTGTTTTAACCCATGCTTCATTAAATTGTATTTATGTTGTTTTATCTTATGCTTTATTAAATTGTATTTATGTTGTTTTATCCTATGCTTTATTAAATTGTATTTATGTTGTTTTATCCTATGCTTCATTAAATTGTATTATGTTGTTTTATCGTATGCTTTATTATATTGTATTTATGTTGTTTTATCCTATGCTTTATTAAATTGTGTTTAAGTTGTTTTATCCTATGCTTTATTAAATTGTATTTATGTTGTTTTAACCCATGCTTTATTAAATTGTATTTATGTTGTTTTATCCTATGCTTTATTAAATTGTATTTATGTTGTTTTATCCTATGCTTTATTAAATTTTATTTATGTTCTTTTGTCCTATGCTTTATTAAATTGTATTTATGTTGTTTTAACCCATGCTTCATTAAATTGTATTTATGTTGTTTTATCTTATGCTTTATTAAATTGTATTTATGTTGTTTTGTCCTATGCTTTATTAAATTGTATTTATGTTGTTTTAACCCATGCTTTATTAAATTGCATTTATGTTGTTTTATCCTTTGCTTTATTAAATTGTATTTATGATGTTTTATCCTATGCTTTATTAAATTGTATTTATGTTGTTTTATCCTATGCTTTATTAAATTGTATTTATGTTGTTTTATCCTATGCTTTATTAAATTGTACTTATGTTGTTTTATCCTATGCCTTATTAAATTGTATTTATGTTGCTTTAACCTATGCTTTATTAAACTGCATTTATGTTGTTTTATGCTATGCTTTATTAAATTGTATTCATGTTGTTTTATCCTATGCTTTATTAAATTGTATTTATGTTGTTTTATCCTATGCTTTATTAAATTGTATTTATGTTGTTTTAACCCATGCTTTATTAAATTGCATTTATGTTGTTTTATCTTATGCTTTATTAAATTGTATTTATGTTGTTTTATCCTTTGCTTTATTAAATTGTATTTATGATGTTTTATCCTATGCTTTATTAAATTGTATTTATGTTGTTTTATCCTATGCTTTATTAAATTGTATTTATGTTGTTTTATCCTATGCTTTATTAAATTGTACTTATGTTGTTTTATCCTATGCCTTATTAAATTGTATTTATGTTGCTTTAACCTATGCTTTATTAAACTGCATTTATGTTGTTTTATGCTATGCTTTATTAAATTGTATTCATGTTGTTTTATCCTATGCTTTATTAAATTGTATTTATGTTGTTTTGTCCTATGCTTTATTAAATTGTATTTATGTTGTTTTAACCCATGCTTTATTAAATTGCATTTATGTTGTTTTATCTTATGCTTTATTAAATTGTATTATGTTGTTTTATCGTATGCTTTATTAAATTGTATTTATGTTGTTTTATCCTATGATTTATTAAATTGTGTTTATGTTGTTTTATCCTATGCTTTATTAAATTGTATTTATGTCGTTTTAATCCATGCTTTATTAAATTGTATTTATGTGGTTTTATCCTATTCTTTATTAAATTGTATTTATGTTGTTTTATCCTATGCTTTATTAAATTGTATTTATGTTGTTTTATCCTATGCTTTATTAAATTGTATTTATGTTGTTTTGTCCTATGCTTTATTAAATTGTATTTATGTTGTTTTAACCCATGCTTTATTAAATTGTATTTATGTTGTTTTATCCTTTGCTTTATTAAATTGTATTTATGATGTTTTATCCTATGCTTTATTAAATTGTATTTATGTTGTTTTATCCTATGCTTTATTAAATTGTACTTATGTTGTTTTATCCTATGCCTTATTAAATTGTATTTATGTTGCTTTAACCTATGCTTTATTAAACTGCATTTATGTTGTTTTATGCTATGCTTTATTAAATTGTATTCATGTTGTTTTATCCTATGCTTTATTAAATTGTATTTATGTTGTTTTATCCTATGCTTTATTAAATTGTATTTATATTGTTTTAACTTATGCTTTATTAAATTGTATTTATGTTGTTTTATCCTATGCTTTATTAAATTGTATTTATGTTGTTTTATCCTATGCTTTATTAAATTGTATTTATGTTGTTTTATCCTATGCTTTATTAAATTGTATTTATGTTGTTTTATCCTATGCTTTATTAAATTGCATTTATGTTGTTTTAACCCATGCTTCATTAAATTGTATTTATGTTGTTTTATCTTATGCTTTATTAAATTGTATTTATGTTGTTTTATCCTATGCTTTATTAAATTGTATCTATGTTGTTTTATCCTATGCTTCATTAAATTGTATTATGTTGTTTTATCGTATGCTTTATTATATTGTATTTATGTTGTTTTATCCTATGCTTTATTAAATTGTATTTATGTTGTTTTATCCTATGCTTCATTAAATTGTATTATGTTGTTTTATCGCATGCTTTATTATATTGTATTTATGTTGTTTTATCCTATGCTTTATTAAATTGTGTTTATGTTGTTTTATCCTATGCTTTATTAAATTGTATTTATGTTGTTTTGTCCTATGCTTTATTAAATTGTATTTATGTTGTTTTAACCCATGCTTTATTAAATTGTATTTATGTTGTTTTATCCTTTGCTTTATTAAATTGTATTTATGATGTTTTATCCTATGCTTTATTAAATTGTATTTATGTTGTTTTATCCTATGCTTTATTAAATTGTACTTATGTTTTTTTATCCTATGCCTTATTAAATTGTATTTATGTTGCTTTAACCTATGCTTTATTAAACTGCATTTATGTTGTTTTATGCTATGCTTTATTAAATTGTATTCATGTTGTTTTATCCTATGCTTTATTAAATTGTATTTATGTTGTTTTATCCTATGCTTTATTAAATTGTATTTATATTGTTTTAACTTATGCTTTATTAAATTGTATTTATGTTGTTTTCTCCTATGCTTTATTAAATTGTATTTATGTTGTTTTATCCTATGCTTTATTAAATTGTATTTATGTTGTTTTATCCTATGCTTTATTAAATTGCATTTATGTTGTTTTAACCCATGCTTCATTAAATTGTATTTATGTTGTTTTATCTTATGCTTTATTAAATTGTATTTAAGTTGTTTTATCCTATGCTTTATTAAATTGTATCTATGTTGTTTTATCCTATGCTTCATTAAATTGTATTATGTTGTTTTATCGTATGCTTTATTATATTGTATTTATGTTGTTTTATCCTATGCTTTATTAAATTGTATTTATGTTGTTTTATCCTATGCTTCATTAAATTGTATTATGTTGTTTTATCGTATGCTTTATTATATTGTATTTATGTTGTTTTATCCTATGCTTTATTAAATTGTGTTTATGTTGTTTTATCCTATGCTTTATTAAATTGTATTTATGTTGTTTTAACCCATGCTTTATTAAATTGTATTTATGTTGTTTTATCCTATGCTTTATTAAATTGTATTTATGTTGTTTTATCCTATGCTTTATTAAATTTTATTTATGTTGTTTTGTCCTATGCTTTATTAAATTGTATTTATGTTGTTTTAACCCATGCTTCATTAAATTGTATTTATGTTGTTTTATCTTATGCTTTATTAAATTGTATTTATGTTGTTTTGTCCTATGCTTTATTAAATTGTATTTATGTTGTTTTAACCCATGCTTTATTAAATTGCATTTATGTTGTTTTATCTTATGCTTTATTAAATTGTATTTATGTTGTTTTGTCCTATGCTTTATTAAATTGTATTTATGTTGTTTTAACCCATGCTTTATTAAATTGTATTTATGTTGTTTTATCCTATGCTTTATTAAATTGTATTTATGTTGTTTTATCCTATGCTTTATTAAATTTTATTTATGTTGTTTTGTCCTATGCTTTATTAAATTGTATTTATGTTGTTTTAACCCATGCTTCATTAAATTGTATTTATGTTGTTTTATCTTATGCTTTATTAAATTGTATTTATGTTGTTTTGTCCTATGCTTTATTAAATTGTATTTATGTTGTTTTAACCCATGCTTTATTAAATTGCATTTATGTTGTTTTATCTTATGCTTTATTAAATTGTATTTATGTTGTTTTATCCTATGCTTTATTAAATTGCATTTATGTTGTTTTGTACTATGCTTTAATACATTGTATTTATGTTGTTTTAACCCATGCTTTATTAAATTGTATTTATGTTGTTTTATCCTATGCTTTATTAAATTGTATTTATGATGTTTTATCCTATGCTTTATTAAATTGTATTTATGTTGTTTTATCCTATGCTTTATTAAATTGCATTTATGTTGTTTTGTACTATGCTTTAATACATTGTATTTATGTTGTTTTAACCCATGCTTTATTAAATTGTATTTATGTTGTTTTATCCTATGATTTATTAAATTGTGTTTATGTTGTTTTATCCTATGCTTTATTAAATTGTATTTATGTTGTTTTAACCCATGCTTTATTAAATTGCATTTATGTTGTTTTATCTTATGCTTTATTAAATTGTATTATGTTGTTTTATCGTATGCTTTATTAAATTGTATTTATGTTGTTTTATCCTATGATTTATTAAATTGTGTTTATGTTGTTTTATCCTATGCTTTATTAAATTGCATTTATGTCGTTTTAACCCATGCTTTATTAAATTGTATTTTTGTGGTTTTATCCTATGCTTTATTAAATTGTATTTATGTCGTTTTATCCTATGCTTTATTAAATTGTATTTATGTTGTTTTATCCTATGCTTTATTAAATTGTATTTATGTTGTTTTGTCCTATGCTTTATTAAATTGTGTTTATGTTGTTTTAACCCATGCTTTATTAAATTGTATTTATGTTGTTTTATCCTTTGCTTTATTAAATTGTATTTATGTTGTTTTATCCTATGCTTTATTAAATTGTACTTATGTTGTTTTATCCTATGCCTTATTAAATTGTATTTATGTTGCTTTAACCTATGCTTTATTAAACTGCATTTATGTTGTTTTATGCTATGCTTTATTAAATTGTATTCATGTTGTTTTATCCTATGCTTTATTAAATTGTATTTATGTTGTTTTATCCTATGCTTTATTAAATTGTATTTATGTTGTTTTAACCCATGCTTTATTAAATTGCATTTATGTTGTTTTATCTTATGCTTTATTAAATTGTATTTATGTTGTTTTATCCTTTGCTTTATTAAATTGTATTTATGATGTTTTATCCTATGCTTTATTAAATTGTATTTATGTTGTTTTATCCTATGCTTTATTAAATTGTACTTATGTTGTTTTATCCTATGCTTTATTAAATTGTATTTATGTTGTTTTATCCTATGCTTTATTAAATTTTATTTATGTTGTTTTGTCCTATGCTTTATTAAATTGTATTTATGTTGTTTTAACCCATGCTTCATTAAATTGTATTTATGTTGTTTTATCTTATGCTTTATTAAATTGTATTTATGTTGTTTTGTCCTATGCTTTATTAAATTGTATTTATGTTGTTTTAACCCATGCTTTATTAAATTGCATTTATGTTGTTTTATCTTATGCTTTATTAAATTGTATTTATGTTGTTTTATCCTATGCTTTATTAAATTGCATTTATGTTGTTTTGTACTATGCTTTAATACATTGTATTTATGTTGTTTTAACCCATGCTTTATTAAATTGTATTTATGTTGTTTTATCCTATGCTTTATTAAATTGTATTTATGATGTTTTATCCTATGCTTTATTAAATTGTATTTATGTTGTTTTATCCTATGCTTTATTAAATTGCATTTATGTTGTTTTGTACTATGCTTTAATACATTGTATTTATGTTGTTTTAACCCATGCTTTATTAAATTGTATTTATGTTGTTTTATCCTATGATTTATTAAATTGTGTTTATGTTGTTTTATCCTATGCTTTATTAAATTGTATTTATGTTGTTTTAACCCATGCTTTATTAAATTGCATTTATGTTGTTTTATCTTATGCTTTATTAAATTGTATTATGTTGTTTTATCGTATGCTTTATTAAATTGTATTTATGTTGTTTTATCCTATGATTTATTAAATTGTGTTTATGTTGTTTTATCCTATGCTTTATTAAATTGCATTTATGTCGTTTTAACCCATGCTTTATTAAATTGTATTTTTGTGGTTTTATCCTATGCTTTATTAAATTGTATTTATGTCGTTTTATCCTATGCTTTATTAAATTGTATTTATGTTGTTTTATCCTATGCTTTATTAAATTGTATTTATGTTGTTTTGTCCTATGCTTTATTAAATTGTGTTTATGTTGTTTTAACCCATGCTTTATTAAATTGTATTTATGTTGTTTTATCCTTTGCTTTATTAAATTGTATTTATGTTGTTTTATCCTATGCTTTATTAAATTGTACTTATGTTGTTTTATCCTATGCCTTATTAAATTGTATTTATGTTGCTTTAACCTATGCTTTATTAAACTGCATTTATGTTGTTTTATGCTATGCTTTATTAAATTGTATTCATGTTGTTTTATCCTATGCTTTATTAAATTGTATTTATGTTGTTTTATCCTATGCTTTATTAAATTGTATTTATGTTGTTTTAACCCATGCTTTATTAAATTGCATTTATGTTGTTTTATCTTATGCTTTATTAAATTGTATTTATGTTGTTTTATCCTTTGCTTTATTAAATTGTATTTATGATGTTTTATCCTATGCTTTATTAAATTGTATTTATGTTGTTTTATCCTATGCTTTATTAAATTGTACTTATGTTGTTTTATCCTATGCTTTATTAAATTGTATTTATGTTGTTTTATCCTATGCTTTATTAAATTTTATTTATGTTGTTTTGTCCTATGCTTTATTAAATTGTATTTATGTTGTTTTAACCCATGCTTCATTAAATTGTATTTATGTTGTTTTATCTTATGCTTTATTAAATTGTATTTATGTTGTTTTGTCCTATGCTTTATTAAATTGTATTTATGTTGTTTTAACCCATGCTTTATTAAATTGCATTTATGTTGTTTTATCTTATGCTTTATTAAATTGTATTTATGTTGTTTTATCCTATGCTTTATTAAATTGCATTTATGTTGTTTTGTACTATGCTTTAATACATTGTATTTATGTTGTTTTAACCCATGCTTTATTAAATTGTATTTATGTTGTTTTATCCTATGCTTTATTAAATTGTATTTATATTGTTTTAACTTATGCTTTATTAAATTGTATTTATGTTGTTTTCTCCTATGCTTTATTAAATTGTATTTATGTTGTTTTATCCTATGCTTTATTAAATTGTATTTATGTTGTTTTATCCTATGCTTTATTAAATTGCATTTATGTTGTTTTAACCCATGCTTCATTAAATTGTATTTATGTTGTTTTATCTTATGCTTTATTAAATTGTATTTAAGTTGTTTTATCCTATGCTTTATTAAATTGTATCTATGTTGTTTTATCCTATGCTTCATTAAATTGTATTATGTTGTTTTATCGTATGCTTTATTATATTGTATTTATGTTGTTTTATCCTATGCTTTATTAAATTGTATTTATGTTGTTTTATCCTATGCTTCATTAAATTGTATTATGTTGTTTTATCGTATGCTTTATTATATTGTATTTATGTTGTTTTATCCTATGCTTTATTAAATTGTGTTTATGTTGTTTTATCCTATGCTTTATTAAATTGTCTTTATGTTGTTTTAACCCATGCTTTATTAAATTGTATTTATGTTGTTTTATCCTATGCTTTATTAAATTGTATTTATGTTGTTTTATCCTATGCTTTATTAAATTTTATTTATGTTGTTTTGTCCTATGCTTTATTAAATTGTATTTATGTTGTTTTAACCCATGCTTCATTAAATTGTATTTATGTTGTTTTATCTTATGCTTTATTAAATTGTATTTATGTTGTTTTGTCCTATGCTTTATTAAATTGTATTTATGTTGTTTTAACCCATGCTTTATTAAATTGCATTTATGTTGTTTTATCTTATGCTTTATTAAATTGCATTTATGTTGTTTTGTACTATGCTTTAATACATTGTATTTATGTTGTTTTAACCCATGCTTTATTAAATTGTATTTATGTTGTTTTATCCTATGCTTTATTAAATTGTATTTATGTTGTTTTATCCTATGCTTTATTAAATTGTATTTATGTTGTTTTAACCTATGCTTTATTAAGTTGTATTTATGTTGTTTTAACCTATGCTTTATTAAATTGTATTTATGTTGTTTTATCCTATGCTTTATTAAATTGTATTTATGTTGGTTTAACCTTTGCTTTATTAAATTGTATTTATGTTGTTTTATCCTATGCTTTATTAAATTGTATTTATGTTGTTTTAACCCATGCTTTATTAAATTGCATTTATGTTGTTTTATCTTATGCTTTATTAAATTGTATTTATGTTGTTTTATCCTATGCTTTATTAAATTGTATTTATGTTGTTTTGTACTATGCTTTAATAAATTGTATTTATGTTGTTTTAACCCATGCTTTATTAAATTGTATTTATGTTGTTTTATCCTATGCTTTATTAAATTGTATCTATGTTGTTTTATCCTATGCTTTATTAAATTGTATTTATGTTGTTTTATCCTATGCTTTATTAAATTGTATTTATGTTGTTTTAACCTATGCTTTATTAAGCTGTATTTATGTTGTTTTAACCTATGCTTTATTAAATTGTATTTATGTTGTTTTATCCTATGCTTTATTAAATTGTATTTATGTTGGTTTAACATTTGCTTTATTAAATTGTATTTATGTTGTTTTATCCTATGCTTTATTAAATTGTATTTATGTTGTTTTATCCTATGCTTTATTAAATTGTATTTATATTGTTTTAACTTATGCTTTATTAAATTGTATTTATGTTGTTTTATCCTATGCTTTATTAAATTGTATTTATGTTGTTTTATCCTATGCTTTATTAAATTGTATTTATGTTGTTTTATCCTATGCTTTATTAAATTGTATTTATGTGGTTTTAACCCATGCTTCAATAAATTGTATTTATGTTGTTTTATCTTATGCTTCATTAAATTGTATTATGTTGTTTTATCGTATGCTTTATTATATTGTATTTATGTTGTTTTATCCTATGCTTTATTAAATTGTGTTTAAGTTGTTTTATCCTATGCTTTATTAAATTGTATTTATGTTGTTTTAACCCATGCTTTATTAAATTGTATTTATGTTGTTTTATCCTATGCTTTATTAAATTGTATTTATGTTGTTTTATCCTATGCTTTATTAAATTTTATTTATGTTGTTTTGTCCTATGCTTTATTAAATTGTATTTATGTTGTTTTAACCCATGCTTCATTAAATTGTATTTATGTTGTTTTATCTTATGCTTTATTAAATTGTATTTATGTTGTTTTGTCCTATGCTTTATTAAATTGTATTTATGTTGTTTTAACCCATGCTTTATTAAATTGCATTTATGTTGTTTTATCTTATGCTTTATTAAATTGTATTATGTTGTTTTATCGTATGCTTTATTAAATTGTATTTATGTTGTTTTATCCTATGATTTATTAAATTGTGTTTATGTTGTTTTATCCTATGCTTTATTAAATTGTATTTATGTTGTTTTAACCCATGCTTTATTAAATTGCATTTATGTTGTTTTATCTTATGCTTTATTAAATTGTATTATGTTGTTTTATCGTATGCTTTATTAAATTGTATTTATGTTGTTTTATCCTATGATTTATTAAATTGTGTTTATGTTGTTTTATCCTATGCTTTATTAAATTGCATTTATGTCGTTTTAACCCATGCTTTATTAAATTGTATTTTTGTGGTTTTATCCTATGCTTTATTAAATTGTATTTATGTCGTTTTATCCTATGCTTTATTAAATTGTATTTATGTTGTTTTATCCTATGCTTTATTAAATTGTATTTATGTTGTTTTGTCCTATGCTTTATTAAATTGTGTTTATGTTGTTTTAACCCATGCTTTATTAAATTGTATTTATGTTGTTTTATCCTTTGCTTTATTAAATTGTATTTATGTTGTTTTATCCTATGCTTTATTAAATTGTACTTATGTTGTTTTATCCTATGCCTTATTAAATTGTATTTATGTTGCTTTAACCTATGCTTTATTAAACTGCATTTATGTTGTTTTATGCTATGCTTTATTAAATTGTATTCATGTTGTTTTATCCTATGCTTTATTAAATTGTATTTATGTTGTTTTATCCTATGCTTTATTAAATTGTATTT
The DNA here is from genome assembly GCF_046119375.1 of Phyllobates terribilis. Taxonomy (NCBI): domain Eukaryota; kingdom Metazoa; phylum Chordata; class Amphibia; order Anura; family Dendrobatidae; genus Phyllobates; species Phyllobates terribilis. The sequence goes on from NW_027362763.1 coordinate 821,085,204, forward strand.
ATGTTGTTTTAACCCATGCTTTATTAAATTGCATTTATGTTGTTTTATCTTATGCTTTATTAAATTGTATTTATGTTGTTTTATCCTTTGCTTTATTAAATTGTATTTATGATGTTTTATCCTATGCTTTATTAAATTGTATTTATGTTGTTTTATCCTATGCTTTATTAAATTGTACTTATGTTGTTTTATCCTATGCCTTATTAAATTGTATTTATGTTGCTTTAACCTATGCTTTATTAAACTGCATTTATGTTGTTTTATGCTATGCTTTATTAAATTGTATTCATGTTGTTTTATCCTATGCTTTATTAAATTGTATTTATGTTGTTTTGTCCTATGCTTTATTAAATTGTATTTATGTTGTTTTAACCCATGCTTTATTAAATTGCATTTATGTTGTTTTATCTTATGCTTTATTAAATTGTATTATGTTGTTTTATCGTATGCTTTATTAAATTGTATTTATGTTGTTTTATCCTATGATTTATTAAATTGTGTTTATGTTGTTTTATCCTATGCTTTATTAAATTGTATTTATGTTGTTTTAACCCATGCTTTATTAAATTGCATTTATGTTGTTTTATCTTATGCTTTATTAAATTGTATTATGTTGTTTTATCGTATGCTTTATTAAATTGTATTTATGTTGTTTTATCCTATGATTTATTAAATTGTGTTTATGTTGTTTTATTCTATGCTTTATTAAATTGTATTTATGTCGTTTTAACCCATGCTTTATTAAATTGTATTTATGTGGTTTTATCCTATGCTTTATTAAATTGTATTTATGTTGTTTTATCCTATGCTTTATTAAATTGTATTTATGTTGTTTTATCCTATGCTTTATTAAATTGTATTTATGTTGTTTTGTCCTATGCTTTATTAAATTGTATTTATGTTGTTTTAACCCATGCTTTATTAAATTGTATTTATGTTGTTTTATCCTTTGCTTTATTAAATTGTATTTATGATGTTTTATCCTATGCTTTATTAAATTGTATTTATGTTGTTTTATCCTATGCTTTATTAAATTGTACTTATGTTGTTTTATCCTATGCCTTATTAAATTGTATTTATGTTGCTTTAACCTATGCTTTATTAAACTGCATTTATGTTGTTTTATGCTATGCTTTATTAAATTGTATTCATGTTGTTTTATCCTATGCTTTATTAAATTGTATTTATGTTGTTTTATCCTATGCTTTATTAAATTGTATTTATATTGTTTTAACTTATGCTTTATTAAATTGTATTTATGTTGTTTTATCCTATGCTTTATTAAATTGTATTTATGTTGTTTTATCCTATGCTTTATTAAATTGTATTTATGTTGTTTTATCCTATGCTTTATTAAATTGTATTTATGTTGTTTTATCCTATGCTTTATTAAATTGTATTTATGTTGTTTTAACCCATGCTTCATTAAATTGTATTTATGTTGTTTTATCTTATGCTTTATTAAATTGTATTTATGTTGTTTTATCCTATGCTTTATTAAATTGTATTTATGTTGTTTTATCCTATGCTTCATTAAATTGTATTATGTTGTTTTATCGTATGCTTTATTATATTGTATTTATGTTGTTTTATCCTATGCTTTATTAAATTGTATTTATGTTGTTTTATCCTATGCTTCATTAAATTGTATTATGTTGTTTTATCGTATGCTTTATTATATTGTATTTATGTTGTTTTATCCTATGCTTTATTAAATTGTGTTTATGTTGTTTTATCCTATGCTTTATTAAATTGTATTTATGTTGTTTTAACCCATGCTTTATTAAATTGTATTTATGTTGTTTTTTCCTATGCTTTATTAAATTGTATTTATGTTGTTTTATCCTATGCTTTATTAAATTTTATTTATGTTGTTTTGTCCTATGCTTTATTAAATTGTATTTATGTTGTTTTAACCCATGCTTCATTAAATTGTATTTATGTTGTTTTATCTTATGCTTTATTAAATTGTATTTATGTTGTTTTGTCCTATGCTTTATTAAATTGTATTTATGTTGTTTTAAACCATGCTTTATTAAATTGCATTTATGTTGTTTTATCTTATGCTTTATTAAATTGTATTATGTTGTTTTATCGTATGCTTTATTAAATTGTATTTATATTGTTTTATCCTATGATTTATTAAATTGTGTTTATGTTGTTTTATCCTATGCTTTATTAAATTGTATTTATGTTGTTTTAACCCATGCTTTATTAAATTGCATTTATGTTGTTTTATCTTATGCTTTATTAAATTGTATTTATGTTGTTTTGTCCTATGCTTTATTAAATTGTATTTATGTTGTTTTAACCCATGCTTTATTAAATTGCATTTATGTTGTTTTATCTTATGCTTTATTAAATTGTATTATGTTGTTTTATCGTATGCTTTATTAAATTGTATTTATGTTGTTTTATCCTATGATTTATTAAATTGTGTTTATGTTGTTTTATCCTATGCTTTATTAAATTGTATTTATGTTGTTTTAACCCATGCTTTATTAAATTGCATTTATGTTGTTTTATCTTATGCTTTATTAAATTGTATTATGTTGTTTTATCGTATGCTTTATTAAATTGTATTTATGTTGTTTTATCCTATGATTTATTAAATTGTGTTTATGTTGTTTTATCCTATGCTTTATTAAATTGCATTTATGTCGTTTTAACCCATGCTTTATTAAATTGTATTTTTGTGGTTTTATCCTATGCTTTATTAAATTGTATTTATGTCGTTTTATCCTATGCTTTATTAAATTGTATTTATGTTGTTTTATCCTATGCTTTATTAAATTGTATTTATGTTGTTTTGTCCTATGCTTTATTAAATTGTGTTTATGTTGTTTTAACCCATGCTTTATTAAATTGTATTTATGTTGTTTTATCCTTTGCTTTATTAAATTGTATTTATGTTGTTTTATCCTATGCTTTATTAAATTGTACTTATGTTGTTTTATCCTATGCCTTATTAAATTGTATTTATGTTGCTTTAACCTATGCTTTATTAAACTGCATTTATGTTGTTTTATGCTATGCTTTATTAAATTGTATTCATGTTGTTTTATCCTATGCTTTATTAAATTGTATTTATGTTGTTTTATCCTATGCTTTATTAAATTGTATTTATGTTGTTTTAACCCATGCTTTATTAAATTGCATTTATGTTGTTTTATCTTATGCTTTATTAAATTGTATTTATGTTGTTTTATCCTTTGCTTTATTAAATTGTATTTATGATGTTTTATCCTATGCTTTATTAAATTGTATTTATGTTGTTTTATCCTATGCTTTATTAAATTGTACTTATGTTGTTTTATCCTATGCCTTATTAAATTGTATTTATGTTGCTTTAACCTATGCTTTATTAAACTGCATTTATGTTGTTTTATGCTATGCTTTATTAAATTGTATTCATGTTGTTTTATCCTATGCTTTATTAAATTGTATTTATGTTGTTTTGTCCTATGCTTTATTAAATTGTATTTATGTTGTTTTAACCCATGCTTTATTAAATTGCATTTATGTTGTTTTATCTTATGCTTTATTAAATTGTATTATGTTGTTTTATCGTATGCTTTATTAAATTGTATTTATGTTGTTTTATCCTATGATTTATTAAATTGTGTTTATGTTGTTTTATCCTATGCTTTATTAAATTGTATTTATGTTGTTTTAACCCATGCTTTATTAAATTGCATTTATGTTGTTTTATCTTATGCTTTATTAAATTGTATTATGTTGTTTTATCGTATGCTTTATTAAATTGTATTTATGTTGTTTTATCCTATGATTTATTAAATTGTGTTTATGTTGTTTTATTCTATGCTTTATTAAATTGTATTTATGTCGTTTTAACCCATGCTTTATTAAATTGTATTTATGTGGTTTTATCCTATGCTTTATTAAATTGTATTTATGTTGTTTTATCCTATGCTTTATTAAATTGTATTTATGTTGTTTTATCCTATGCTTTATTAAATTGTATTTATGTTGTTTTGTCCTATGCTTTATTAAATTGTATTTATGTTGTTTTAACCCATGCTTTATTAAATTGTATTTATGTTGTTTTATCCTTTGCTTTATTAAATTGTATTTATGATGTTTTATCCTATGCTTTATTAAATTGTATTTATGTTGTTTTATCCTATGCTTTATTAAATTGTACTTATGTTGTTTTATCCTATGCCTTATTAAATTGTATTTATGTTGCTTTAACCTATGCTTTATTAAACTGCATTTATGTTGTTTTATGCTATGCTTTATTAAATTGTATTCATGTTGTTTTATCCTATGCTTTATTAAATTGTATTTATGTTGTTTTATCCTATGCTTTATTAAATTGTATTTATATTGTTTTAACTTATGCTTTATTAAATTGTATTTATGTTGTTTTATCCTATGCTTTATTAAATTGTATTTATGTTGTTTTATCCTATGCTTTATTAAATTGTATTTATGTTGTTTTATCCTATGCTTTATTAAATTGTATTTATGTTGTTTTATCCTATGCTTTATTAAATTGTATTTATGTTGTTTTAACCCATGCTTCATTAAATTGTATTTATGTTGTTTTATCTTATGCTTTATTAAATTGTATTTATGTTGTTTTATCCTATGCTTTATTAAATTGTATTTATGTTGTTTTATCCTATGCTTCATTAAATTGTATTATGTTGTTTTATCGTATGCTTTATTATATTGTATTTATGTTGTTTTATCCTATGCTTTATTAAATTGTATTTATGTTGTTTTATCCTATGCTTCATTAAATTGTATTATGTTGTTTTATCGTATGCTTTATTATATTGTATTTATGTTGTTTTATCCTATGCTTTATTAAATTGTGTTTATGTTGTTTTATCCTATGCTTTATTAAATTGTATTTATGTTGTTTTAACCCATGCTTTATTAAATTGTATTTATGTTGTTTTATCCTATGCTTTATTAAATTGTATTTATGTTGTTTTATCCTATGCTTTATTAAATTTTATTTATGTTGTTTTGTCCTATGCTTTATTAAATTGTATTTATGTTGTTTTAACCCATGCTTCATTAAATTGTATTTATGTTGTTTTATCTTATGCTTTATTAAATTGTATTTATGTTGTTTTGTCCTATGCTTTATTAAATTGTATTTATGTTGTTTTAAACCATGCTTTATTAAATTGCATTTATGTTGTTTTATCTTATGCTTTATTAAATTGTATTATGTTGTTTTATCGTATGCTTTATTAAATTGTATTTATGTTGTTTTATCCTATGATTTATTAAATTGTGTTTATGTTGTTTTATCCTATGCTTTATTAAATTGTATTTATGTTGTTTTAACCCATGCTTTATTAAATTGCATTTATGTTGTTTTATCTTATGCTTTATTAAATTGTATTATGTTGTTTTATCGTATGCTTTATTAAATTGTATTTATGTTGTTTTATCCTATGATTTATTAAATTGTGTTTATGTTGTTTTATCCTATGCTTTATTAAATTGCATTTATGTCGTTTTAACCCATGCTTTATTAAATTGTATTTATGTGGTTTTATCCTATGCTTTATTAAATTGTATTTATGTCGTTTTATCCTATGCTTTATTAAATTGTATTTATGTTGTTTTATCCTATGCTTTATTAAATTGTATTTATGTTGTTTTGTCCTATGCTTTATTAAATTGTATTTATGTTGTTTTAACCCATGCTTTATTAAATTGTATTTATGTTGTTTTATCCTTTGCTTTATTAAATTGTATTTATGTTGTTTTATCCTATGCTTTATTAAATTGTACTTATGTTGTTTTATCCTATGCCTTATTAAATTGTATTTATGTTGCTTTAACCTATGCTTTATTAAACTGCATTTATGTTGTTTTATGCTATGCTTTATTAAATTGTATTCATGTTGTTTTATCCTATGCTTTATTAAATTGTATTTATGTTGTTTTATCCTATGCTTTATTAAATTGTATTTATGTTGTTTTAACCCATGCTTTATTAAATTGCATTTATGTTGTTTTATCTTATGCTTTATTAAATTGTATTTATGTTGTTTTATCCTTTGCTTTATTAAATTGTATTTATGATGTTTTATCCTATGCTTTATTAAATTGTATTTATGTTGTTTTATCCTATGCTTTATTAAATTGTACTTATGTTGTCTTATCCTATGCCTTATTAAATTGTATTTATGTTGCTTTAACCTATGCTTTATTAAACTGCATTTATGTTGTTTTATGCTATGCTTTATTAAATTGTATTCATGTTGTTTTATCCTATGCTTTATTAAATTGTATTTATGTTGTTTTGTCCTATGCTTTATTAAATTGTATTTATGTTGTTTTAACCCATGCTTTATTAAATTGCATTTATGTTGTTTTATCTTATGCTTTATTAAATTGTATTTATGTTGTTTTATCCTATGCTTTATTAAATTGTATTTATGTTGTTTTATCCTATGCTTTATTAAATTGTATTTATATTGTTTTAACTTATGCTTTATTAAATTGTATTTATGTTGTTTTATCCTATGCTTTATTAAATTGTATTTATGTTGTTTTATCCTATGCTTTATTAAATTGTATTTATGTTGTTTTATCCTATGCTTTATTAAATTGTATTTATGTTGTTTTATCCTATGCTTTATTAAATTGTATTTATGTTGTTTTAACCCATGCTTCATTAAATTGTATTTATGTTGTTTTATCTTATGCTTTATTAAATTGTATTTATGTTGTTTTATCCTATGCTTTATTAAATTGTATTTATGTTGTTTTATCCTATGCTTCATTAAATTGTATTATGTTGTTTTATCGTATGCTTTATTATATTGTATTTATGTTGTTTTATCCTATGCTTTATTAAATTGTATTTATGTTGTTTTATCCTATGCTTCATTAAATTGTATTATGTTGTTTTATCGTATGCTTTATTATATTGTATTTATGTTGTTTTATCCTATGCTTTATTAAATTGTGTTTATGTTGTTTTATCCTATGATTTATTAAATTGTATTTATGTTGTTTTAACCCATGCTTTATTAAATTGTATTTATGTTGTTTTTTCCTATGCTTTATTAAATTGTATTTATGTTGTTTTATCCTATGCTTTATTAAATTTTATTTATGTTGTTTTGTCCTATGCTTTATTAAATTGTATTTATGTTGTTTTAACCCATGCTTCATTAAATTGTATTTATGTTGTTTTATCTTATGCTTTATTAAATTGTATTTATGTTGTTTTGTCCTATGCTTTATTAAATTGTATTTATGTTGTTTTAAACCATGCTTTATTAAATTGCATTTATGTTGTTTTATCTTATGCTTTATTAAATTGTATTATGTTGTTTTATCGTATGCTTTATTAAATTGTATTTATGTTGTTTTATCCTATGATTTATTAAATTGTGTTTATGTTGTTTTATCCTATGCTTTATTAAATTGTATTTATGTTGTTTTAACCCATGCTTTATTAAATTGCATTTATGTTGTTTTATCTTATGCTTTATTAAATTGTATTTATGTTGTTTTGTCCTATGCTTTATTAAATTGTATTTATGTTGTTTTAACCCATGCTTTATTAAATTGCATTTATGTTGTTTTATCTTATGCTTTATTAAATTGTATTACGTTGTTTTATCGTATGCTTTATTAAATTGTATTTATGTTGTTTTATCCTATGATTTATTAAATTGTGTTTATGTTGTTTTATCCTATGCTTTATTAAATTGTATTTATGTTGTTTTAACCCATGCTTTATTAAATTGCATTTATGTTGTTTTATCTTATGCTTTATTAAATTGTATTATGTTGTTTTATCGTATGCTTTATTAAATTGTATTTATGTTGTTTTATCCTATGATTTATTAAATTGTGTTTATGTTGTTTTATCCTATGCTTTATTAAATTGCATTTATGTCGTTTTAACCCATGCTTTATTAAATTGTATTTTTGTGGTTTTATCCTATGCTTTATTAAATTGTATTTATGTCGTTTTATCCTATGCTTTATTAAATTGTATTTATGTTGTTTTATCCTATGCTTTATTAAATTGTATTTATGTTGTTTTGTCCTATGCTTTATTAAATTGTGTTTATGTTGTTTTAACCCATGCTTTATTAAATTGTATTTATGTTGTTTTATCCTTTGCTTTATTAAATTGTATTTATGTTGTTTTATCCTATGCTTTATTAAATTGTACTTATGTTGTTTTATCCTATGCCTTATTAAATTGTATTTATGTTGCTTTAACCTATGCTTTATTAAACTGCATTTATGTTGTTTTATGCTATGCTTTATTAAATTGTATTCATGTTGTTTTATCCTATGCTTTATTAAATTGTATTTATGTTGTTTTATCCTATGCTTTATTAAATTGTATTTATGTTGTTTTAACCCATGCTTTATTAAATTGCATTTATGTTGTTTTATCTTATGCTTTATTAAATTGTATTTATGTTGTTTTATCCTTTGCTTTATTAAATTGTATTTATGATGTTTTATCCTATGCTTTATTAAATTGTATTTATGTTGTTTTATCCTATGCTTTATTAAATTGTACTTATGTTGTTTTATCCTATGCCTTATTAAATTGTATTTATGTTGCTTTAACCTATGCTTTATTAAACTGCATTTATGTTGTTTTATGCTATGCTTTATTAAATTGTATTCATGTTGTTTTATCCTATGCTTTATTAAATTGTATTTATGTTGTTTTGTCCTATGCTTTATTAAATTGTATTTATGTTGTTTTAACCCATGCTTTATTAAATTGCATTTATGTTGTTTTATCTTATGCTTTATTAAATTGTATTATGTTGTTTTATCGTATGCTTTATTAAATTGTATTTATGTTGTTTTATCCTATGATTTATTAAATTGTGTTTATGTTGTTTTATCCTATGCTTTATTAAATTGTATTTATGTTGTTTTAACCCATGCTTTATTAAATTGCATTTATGTTGTTTTATCTTATGCTTTATTAAATTGTATTATGTTGTTTTATCGTATGCTTTATTAAATTGTATTTATGTTGTTTTATCCTATGATTTATTAAATTGTGTTTATGTTGTTTTATTCTATGCTTTATTAAATTGTATTTATGTCGTTTTAACCCATGCTTTATTAAATTGTATTTATGTGGTTTTATCCTATGCTTTATTAAATTGTATTTATGTTGTTTTATCCTATGCTTTATTAAATTGTATTTATGTTGTTTTATCCTATGCTTTATTAAATTGTATTTATGTTGTTTTGTCCTATGCTTTATTAAATTGTATTTATGTTGTTTTAACCCATGCTTTATTAAATTGTATTTATGTTGTTTTATCCTTTGCTTTATTAAATTGTATTTATGATGTTTTATCCTATGCTTTATTAAATTGTATTTATGTTGTTTTATCCTATGCTTTATTAAATTGTACTTATGTTGTTTTATCCTATGCCTTATTAAATTGTATTTATGTTGCTTTAACCTATGCTTTATTAAACTGCATTTATGTTGTTTTATGCTATGCTTTATTAAATTGTATTCATGTTGTTTTATCCTATGCTTTATTAAATTGTATTTATGTTGTTTTATCCTATGCTTTATTAAATTGTATTTATATTGTTTTAACTTATGCTTTATTAAATTGTATTTATGTTGTTTTATCCTATGCTTTATTAAATTGTATTTATGTTGTTTTATCCTATGCTTTATTAAATTGTATTTATGTTGTTTTATCCTATGCTTTATTAAATTGTATTTATGTTGTTTTATCCTATGCTTTATTAAATTGTATTTATGTTGTTTTAACCCATGCTTCATTAAATTGTATTTATGTTGTTTTATCTTATGCTTTATTAAATTGTATTTATGTTGTTTTATCCTATGCTTTATTAAATTGTATTTATGTTGTTTTATCCTATGCTTCATTAAATTGTATTATGTTGTTTTATCGTATGCTTTATTATATTGTATTTATGTTGTTTTATCCTATGCTTTATTAAATTGTATTTATGTTGTTTTATCCTATGCTTCATTAAATTGTATTATGTTGTTTTATCGTATGCTTTATTATATTGTATTTATGTTGTTTTATCCTATGCTTTATTAAATTGTGTTTATGTTGTTTTATCCTATGCTTTATTAAATTGTATTTATGTTGTTTTAACCCATGCTTTATTAAATTGTATTTATGTTGTTTTATCCTATGCTTTATTAAATTGTATTTATGTTGTTTTATCCTATGCTTTATTAAATTTTATTTATGTTGTTTTGTCCTATGCTTTATTAAATTGTATTTATGTTGTTTTAACCCATGCTTCATTAAATTGTATTTATGTTGTTTTATCTTATGCTTTATTAAATTGTATTTATGTTGTTTTGTCCTATGCTTTATTAAATTGTATTTATGTTGTTTTAAACCATGCTTTATTAAATTGCATTTATGTTGTTTTATCTTATGCTTTATTAAATTGTATTATGTTGTTTTATCGTATGCTTTATTAAATTGTATTTATGTTGTTTTATCCTATGATTTATTAAATTGTGTTTATGTTGTTTTATCCTATGCTTTATTAAATTGTATTTATGTTGTTTTAACCCATGCTTTATTAAATTGCATTTATGTTGTTTTATCTTATGCTTTATTAAATTGTATTATGTTGTTTTATCGTATGCTTTATTAAATTGTATTTATGTTGTTTTATCCTATGATTTATTAAATTGTGTTTATGTTGTTTTATCCTATGCTTTATTAAATTGCATTTATGTCGTTTTAACCCATGCTTTATTAAATTGTATTTATGTGGTTTTATCCTATGCTTTATTAAATTGTATTTATGTCGTTTTATCCTATGCTTTATTAAATTGTATTTATGTTGTTTTATCCTATGCTTTATTAAATTGTATTTATGTTGTTTTAACCCATGCTTTATTAAATTGCATTTATGTTGTTTTATCTTATGCTTTATTAAATTGTATTTATGTTGTTTTATCCTTTGCTTTATTAAATTGTATTTATGATGTTTTATCCTATGCTTTATTAAATTGTATTTATGTTGTTTTGTCCTATGCTTTATTAAATTGTATTTATGTTGTTTTAACCCATGCTTTATTAAATTGCATTTATGTTGTTTTATCTTATGCTTTATTAAATTGTATTTATGTTGTTTTATCCTATGCTTTATTAAATTGTATTTATGTTGTTTTATCCTATGCTTTATTAAATTGTATTTATATTGTTTTAACTTATGCTTTATTAAATTGTATTTATGTTGTTTTATCCTATGCTTTATTAAATTGTATTTATGTTGTTTTATCCTATGCTTTATTAAATTGTATTTATGTTGTTTTATCCTATGCTTTATTAAATTGTATTTATGTTGTTTTATCCTATGCTTTATTAAATTGTATTTATGTTGTTTTAACCCATGCTTCATTAAATTGTATTTATGTTGTTTTATCTTATGCTTTATTAAATTGTATTTATGTTGTTTTATCCTATGCTTTATTAAATTGTATTTATGTTGTTTTATCCTATGCTTCATTAAATTGTATTATGTTGTTTTATCGTATGCTTTATTATATTGTATTTATGTTGTTTTATCCTATGCTTTATTAAATTGTATTTATGTTGTTTTATCCTATGCTTCATTAAATTGTATTATGTTGTTTTATCGTATGCTTTATTATATTGTATTTATGTTGTTTTATCCTATGCTTTATTAAATTGTGTTTATGTTGTTTTATCCTATGCTTTATTAAATTGTATTTATGTTGTTTTAACCCATGCTTTATTAAATTGTATTTATGTTGTTTTTTCCTATGCTTTATTAAATTGTATTTATGTTGTTTTATCCTATGCTTTATTAAATTTTATTTATGTTGTTTTGTCCTATGCTTTATTAAATTGTATTTATGTTGTTTTAACCCATGCTTCATTAAATTGTATTTATGTTGTTTTATCTTATGCTTTATTAAATTGTATTTATGTTGTTTTGTCCTATGCTTTATTAAATTGTATTTATGTTGTTTTAAACCATGCTTTATTAAATTGCATTTATGTTGTTTTATCTTATGCTTTATTAAATTGTATTATGTTGTTTTATCGTATGCTTTATTAAATTGTATTTATGTTGTTTTATCCTATGATTTATTAAATTGTGTTTATGTTGTTTTATCCTATGCTTTATTAAATTGTATTTATGTTGTTTTAACCCATGCTTTATTAAATTGCATTTATGTTGTTTTATCTTATGCTTTATTAAATTGTATTTATGTTGTTTTGTCCTATGCTTTATTAAATTGTATTTATGTTGTTTTAACCCATGCTTTATTAAATTGCATTTATGTTGTTTTATCTTATGCTTTATTAAATTGTATTATGTTGTTTTATCGTATGCTTTATTAAATTGTATTTATGTTGTTTTATCCTATGATTTATTAAATTGTGTTTATGTTGTTTTATCCTATGCTTTATTAAATTGTATTTATGTTGTTTTAACCCATGCTTTATTAAATTGCATTTATGTTGTTTTATCTTATGCTTTATTAAATTGTATTATGTTGTTTTATCGTATGCTTTATTAAATTGTATTTATGTTGTTTTATCCTATGATTTATTAAATTGTGTTTATGTTGTTTTATCCTATGCTTTATTAAATTGCATTTATGTCGTTTTAACCCATGCTTTATTAAATTGTATTTTTGTGGTTTTATCCTATGCTTTATTAAATTGTATTTATGTCGTTTTATCCTATGCTTTATTAAATTGTATTTATGTTGTTTTATCCTATGCTTTATTAAATTGTATTTATGTTGTTTTGTCCTATGCTTTATTAAATTGTGTTTATGTTGTTTTAACCCATGCTTTATTAAATTGTATTTATGTTGTTTTATCCTTTGCTTTATTAAATTGTATTTATGTTGTTTTATCCTATGCTTTATTAAATTGTACTTATGTTGTTTTATCCTATGCCTTATTAAATTGTATTTATGTTGCTTTAACCTATGCTTTATTAAACTGCATTTATGTTGTTTTATGCTATGCTTTATTAAATTGTATTCATGTTGTTTTATCCTATGCTTTATTAAATTGTATTTATGTTGTTTTATCCTATGCTTTATTAAATTGTATTTATGTTGTTTTAACCCATGCTTTATTAAATTGCATTTATGTTGTTTTATCTTATGCTTTATTAAATTGTATTTATGTTGTTTTATCCTTTGCTTTATTAAATTGTATTTATGATGTTTTATCCTATGCTTTATTAAATTGTATTTATGTTGTTTTATCCTATGCTTTATTAAATTGTACTTATGTTGTTTTATCCTATGCCTTATTAAATTGTATTTATGTTGCTTTAACCTATGCTTTATTAAACTGCATTTATGTTGTTTTATGCTATGCTTTATTAAATTGTATTCATGTTGTTTTATCCTATGCTTTATTAAATTGTATTTATGTTGTTTTGTCCTATGCTTTATTAAATTGTATTTATGTTGTTTTAACCCATGCTTTATTAAATTGCATTTATGTTGTTTTATCTTATGCTTTATTAAATTGTATTATGTTGTTTTATCGTATGCTTTATTAAATTGTATTTATGTTGTTTTATCCTATGATTTATTAAATTGTGTTTATGTTGTTTTATCCTATGCTTTATTAAATTGTATTTATGTTGTTTTAACCCATGCTTTATTAAATTGCATTTATGTTGTTTTATCTTATGCTTTATTAAATTGTATTATGTTGTTTTATCGTATGCTTTATTAAATTGTATTTATGTTGTTTTATCCTATGATTTATTAAATTGTGTTTATGTTGTTTTATTCTATGCTTTATTAAATTGTATTTATGTCGTTTTAACCCATGCTTTATTAAATTGTATTTATGTGGTTTTATCCTATGCTTTATTAAATTGTATTTATGTTGTTTTATCCTATGCTTTATTAAATTGTATTTATGTTGTTTTATCCTATGCTTTATTAAATTGTATTTATGTTGTTTTGTCCTATGCTTTATTAAATTGTATTTATGTTGTTTTAACCCATGCTTTATTAAATTGTATTTATGTTGTTTTATCCTTTGCTTTATTAAATTGTATTTATGATGTTTTATCCTATGCTTTATTAAATTGTATTTATGTTGTTTTATCCTATGCTTTATTAAATTGTACTTATGTTGTTTTATCCTATGCCTTATTAAATTGTATTTATGTTGCTTTAACCTATGCTTTATTAAACTGCATTTATGTTGTTTTATGCTATGCTTTATTAAATTGTATTCATGTTGTTTTATCCTATGCTTTATTAAATTGTATTTATGTTGTTTTATCCTATGCTTTATTAAATTGTATTTATATTGTTTTAACTTATGCTTTATTAAATTGTATTTATGTTGTTTTATCCTATGCTTTATTAAATTGTATTTATGTTGTTTTATCCTATGCTTTATTAAATTGTATTTATGTTGTTTTATCCTATGCTTTATTAAATTGTATTTATGTTGTTTTATCCTATGCTTTATTAAATTGTATTTATGTTGTTTTAACCCATGCTTCATTAAATTGTATTTATGTTGTTTTATCTTATGCTTTATTAAATTGTATTTATGTTGTTTTATCCTATGCTTTATTAAATTGTATTTATGTTGTTTTATCCTATGCTTCATTAAATTGTATTATGTTGTTTTATCGTATGCTTTATTATATTGTATTTATGTTGTTTTATCCTATGCTTTATTAAATTGTATTTATGTTGTTTTATCCTATGCTTCATTAAATTGTATTATGTTGTTTTATCGTATGCTTTATTATATTGTATTTATGTTGTTTTATCCTATGCTTTATTAAATTGTGTTTATGTTGTTTTATCCTATGCTTTATTAAATTGTATTTATGTTGTTTTAACCCATGCTTTATTAAATTGTATTTATGTTGTTTTATCCTATGCTTTATTAAATTGTATTTATGTTGTTTTATCCTATGCTTTATTAAATTTTATTTATGTTGTTTTGTCCTATGCTTTATTAAATTGTATTTATGTTGTTTTAACCCATGCTTCATTAAATTGTATTTATGTTGTTTTATCTTATGCTTTATTAAATTGTATTTATGTTGTTTTGTCCTATGCTTTATTAAATTGTATTTATGTTGTTTTAAACCATGCTTTATTAAATTGCATTTATGTTGTTTTATCTTATGCTTTATTAAATTGTATTATGTTGTTTTATCGTATGCTTTATTAAATTGTATTTATGTTGTTTTATCCTATGATTTATTAAATTGTGTTTATGTTGTTTTATCCTATGCTTTATTAAATTGTATTTATGTTGTTTTAACCCATGCTTTATTAAATTGCATTTATGTTGTTTTATCTTATGCTTTATTAAATTGTATTATGTTGTTTTATCGTATGCTTTATTAAATTGTATTTATGTTGTTTTATCCTATGATTTATTAAATTGTGTTTATGTTGTTTTATCCTATGCTTTATTAAATTGCATTTATGTCGTTTTAACCCATGCTTTATTAAATTGTATTTATGTGGTTTTATCCTATGCTTTATTAAATTGTATTTATGTCGTTTTATCCTATGCTTTATTAAATTGTATTTATGTTGTTTTATCCTATGCTTTATTAAATTGTATTTATGTTGTTTTGTCCTATGCTTTATTAAATTGTATTTATGTTGTTTTAACCCATGCTTTATTAAATTGTATTTATGTTGTTTTATCCTTTGCTTTATTAAATTGTATTTATGTTGTTTTATCCTATGCTTTATTAAATTGTACTTATGTTGTTTTATCCTATGCCTTATTAAATTGTATTTATGTTGCTTTAACCTATGCTTTATTAAACTGCATTTATGTTGTTTTATGCTATGCTTTATTAAATTGTATTCATGTTGTTTTATCCTATGCTTTATTAAATTGTATTTATGTTGTTTTATCCTATGCTTTATTAAATTGTATTTATGTTGTTTTAACCCATGCTTTATTAAATTGCATTTATGTTGTTTTATCTTATGCTTTATTAAATTGTATTTATGTTGTTTTATCCTTTGCTTTATTAAATTGTATTTATGATGTTTTATCCTATGCTTTATTAAATTGTATTTATGTTGTTTTATCCTATGCTTTATTAAATTGTACTTATGTTGTCTTATCCTATGCCTTATTAAATTGTATTTATGTTGCTTTAACCTATGCTTTATTAAACTGCATTTATGTTGTTTTATGCTATGCTTTATTAAATTGTATTCATGTTGTTTTATCCTATGCTTTATTAAATTGTATTTATGTTGTTTTGTCCTATGCTTTATTAAATTGTATTTATGTTGTTTTAACCCATGCTTTATTAAATTGCATTTATGTTGTTTTATCTTATGCTTTATTAAATTGTATTATGTTGTTTTATCGTATGCTTTATTAAATTGTATTTATGTTGTTTTATCCTATGATTTATTAAATTGTGTTTATGCTGTTTTATCCTATGCTTTATTAAATTGTATTTATGTTGTTTTAACCCATGCTTTATTAAATTGCATTTATGTTGTTTTATCTTATGCTTTATTAAATTGTATTATGTTGTTTTATCGTATGCTTTATTAAATTGTATTTATGTTGTTTTATCCTATGATTTATTAAATTGTGTTTATGTTGTTTTATTCTATGCTTTATTAAATTGTATTTATGTCGTTTTAACCCATGCTTTATTAAATTGTATTTATGTGGTTTTATCCTATGCTTTATTAAATTGTATTTATGTTGTTTTATCCTATGCTTTATTAAATTGTATTTATGTTGTTTTATCCTATGCTTTATTAAATTGTATTTATGTTGTTTTGTCCTATGCTTTATTAAATTGTATTTATGTTGTTTTAACCCATGCTTTATTAAATTGTATTTATGTTGTTTTATCCTTTGCTTTATTAAATTGTATTTATGATGTTTTATCCTATGCTTTATTAAATTGTATTTATGTTGTTTTATCCTATGCTTTATTAAATTGTACTTATGTTGTTTTATCCTATGCCTTATTAAATTGTATTTATGTTGCTTTAACCTATGCTTTATTAAACTGCATTTATGTTGTTTTATGCTATGCTTTATTAAATTGTATTCATGTTGTTTTATCCTATGCTTTATTAAATTGTATTTATGTTGTTTTATCCTATGCTTTATTAAATTGTATTTATATTGTTTTAACTTATGCTTTATTAAATTGTATTTATGTTGTTTTATCCTATGCTTTATTAAATTGTATTTATGTTGTTTTATCCTATGCTTTATTAAATTGTATTTATGTTGTTTTATCCTATGCTTTATTAAATTGTATTTATGTTGTTTTATCCTATGCTTTATTAAATTGTATTTATGTTGTTTTATCTTATGCTTTATTAAATTGTATTTATGTTGTTTTATCCTATGCTTTATTAAATTGTATTTATGTTGTTTTATCCTATGCTTCATTAAATTGTATTATGTTGTTTTATCGTATGCTTTATTATATTGTATTTATGTTGTTTTATCCTATGCTTTATTAAATTGTATTTATGTTGTTTTATCCTATGCTTCATTAAATTGTATTATGTTGTTTTATCGTATGCTTTATTATATTGTATTTATGTTGTTTTATCCTATGCTTTATTAAATTGTGTTTATGTTGTTTTATCCTATGCTTTATTAAATTGTATTTATGTTGTTTTAACCCATGCTTTATTAAATTGTATTTATGTTGTTTTATCCTATGCTTTATTAAATTGTATTTATGTTGTTTTATCCTATGCTTTATTAAATTGTACTTATGTTGTTTTATCCTATGCCTTATTAAATTGTATTTATGTTGCTTTAACCTATGCTTTATTAAACTGCATTTATGTTGTTTTATGCTATGCTTTATTAAATTGTATTCATGTTGTTTTATCCTATGCTTTATTAAATTGTATTTATGTTGTTTTATCCTATGCTTTATTAAATTGTATTTATATTGTTTTAACTTATGCTTTATTAAATTGTATTTATGTTGTTTTATCCTATGCTTTATTAAATTGTATTTATGTTGTTTTATCCTATGCTTTATTAAATTGTATTTATGTTGTTTTATCCTATGCTTTATTAAATTGTATTTATGTTGTTTTATCCTATGCTTTATTAAATTGTATTTATGTTGTTTTAACCCATGCTTCATTAAATTGTATTTATGTTGTTTTATCTTATGCTTTATTAAATTGTATTTATGTTGTTTTATCCTATGCTTTATTAAATTGTATTTATGTTGTTTTATCCTATGCTTCATTAAATTGTATTATGTTGTTTTATCGTATGCTTTATTATATTGTATTTATGTTGTTTTATCCTATGCTTTATTAAATTGTATTTATGTTGTTTTATCCTATGCTTCATTAAATTGTATTATGTTGTTTTATCGTATGCTTTATTATATTGTATTTATGTTGTTTTATCCTATGCTTTATTAAATTGTATTTATGTTGTTTTATCCTATGCTTCATTAAATTGTATTATGTTGTTTTATCGTATGCTTTATTATATTGTATTTATGTTGTTTTATCCTATGCTTTATTAAATTGTGTTTATGTTGTTTTATCCTATGCTTTATTAAATTGTATTTATGTTGTTTTAACCCATGCTTTATTAAATTGTATTTATGTTGTTTTATCCTATGCTTTATTAAATTGTATTTATGTTGTTTTATCCTATGCTTTATTAAATTGTACTTATGTTGTTTTATCCTATGCCTTATTAAATTGTATTTATGTTGCTTTAACCTATGCTTTATTAAACTGCATTTATGTTGTTTTATGCTATGCTTTATTAAATTGTATTCATGTTGTTTTATCCTATGCTTTATTAAATTGTATTTATGTTGTTTTATCCTATGCTTTATTAAATTGTATTTATATTGTTTTAACTTATGCTTTATTAAATTGTATTTATGTTGTTTTATCCTATGCTTTATTAAATTGTATTTATGTTGTTTTATCCTATGCTTTATTAAATTGTATTTATGTTGTTTTATCCTATGCTTTATTAAATTGTATTTATGTTGTTTTATCCTATGCTTTATTAAATTGTATTTATGTTGTTTTAACCCATGCTTTATTAAATTGCATTTATGTTGTTTTATCTTATGCTTTATTAAATTGTATTATGTTGTTTTATCGTATGCTTTATTAAATTGTATTTATGTTGTTTTATCCTATGATTTATTAAATTGTGTTTATGTTGTTTTATCCTATGCTTTATTAAATTGTATTTATGTTGTTTTAACCCATGCTTTATTAAATTGCATTTATGTTGTTTTATCTTATGCTTTATTAAATTGTATTATGTTGTTTTATCGTATGCTTTATTAAATTGTATTTATGTTGTTTTATCCTATGATTTATTAAATTGTGTTTATGTTGTTTTATCCTATGCTTTATTAAATTGCATTTATGTCGTTTTAACCCATGCTTTATTAAATTGTATTTATGTGGTTTTATCCTATGCTTTATTAAATTGTATATATGTCGTTTTATCCTATGCTTTATTAAATTGTATTTATGTTGTTTTATCCTATGCTTTATTAAATTGTATTTATGTTGTTTTGTCCTATGCTTTATTAAATTGTATTTATGTTGTTTTAACCCATGCTTTATTAAATTGTATTTATGTTGTTTTATCCTTTGCTTTATTAAATTGTATTTATGTTGTTTTATCCTATGCTTTATTAAATTGTACTTATGTTGTTTTATCCTATGCCTTATTAAATTGTATTTATGTTGCTTTAACCTATGCTTTATTAAACTGCATTTATGTTGTTTTATGCTATGCTTTATTAAATTGTATTCATGTTGTTTTATCCTATGCTTTATTAAATTGTATTTATGTTGTTTTATCCTATGCTTTATTAAATTGTATTTATGTTGTTTTAACCCATGCTTTATTAAATTGCATTTATGTTGTTTTATCTTATGCTTTATTAAATTGTATTTATGTTGTTTTATCCTTTGCTTTATTAAATTGTATTTATGATGTTTTATCCTATGCTTTATTAAATTGTATTTATGTTGTTTTATCCTATGCTTTATTAAATTGTACTTATGTTGTTTTATCCTATGCCTTATTAAATTGTATTTATGTTGCTTTAACCTATGCTTTATTAAACTGCATTTATGTTGTTTTATGCTATGCTTTATTAAATTGTATTCATGTTGTTTTATCCTATGCTTTATTAAATTGTATTTATGTTGTTTTGTCCTATGCTTTATTAAATTGTATTTATGTTGTTTTAACCCATGCTTTATTAAATTGCATTTATGTTGTTTTATCTTATGCTTTATTAAATTGTATTATGTTGTTTTATCGTATGCTTTATTAAATTGTATTTATGTTGTTTTATCCTATGATTTATTAAATTGTGTTTATGTTGTTTTATCCTATGCTTTATTAAATTGTATTTATGTTGTTTTAACCCATGCTTTATTAAATTGCATTTATGTTGTTTTATCTTATGCTTTATTAAATTGTATTATGTTGTTTTATCGTATGCTTTATTAAATTGTATTTATGTTGTTTTATCCTATGATTTATTAAATTGTGTTTATGTTGTTTTATTCTATGCTTTATTAAATTGTATTTATGTCGTTTTAACCCATGCTTTATTAAATTGTATTTATGTGGTTTTATCCTATGCTTTATTAAATTGTATTTATGTTGTTTTATCCTATGCTTTATTAAATTGTATTTATGTTGTTTTATCCTATGCTTTATTAAATTGTATTTATGTTGTTTTGTCCTATGCTTTATTAAATTGTATTTATGTTGTTTTAACCCATGCTTTATTAAATTGTATTTATGTTGTTTTATCCTTTGCTTTATTAAATTGTATTTATGATGTTTTATCCTATGCTTTATTAAATTGTATTTATGTTGTTTTATCCTATGCTTTATTAAATTGTACTTATGTTGTTTTATCCTATGCCTTATTAAATTGTATTTATGTTGCTTTAACCTATGCTTTATTAAACTGCATTTATGTTGTTTTATGCTATGCTTTATTAAATTGTATTCATGTTGTTTTATCCTATGCTTTATTAAATTGTATTTATGTTGTTTTATCCTATGCTTTATTAAATTGTATTTATATTGTTTTAACTTATGCTTTATTAAATTGTATTTATGTTGTTTTATCCTATGCTTTATTAAATTGTATTTATGTTGTTTTATCCTATGCTTTATTAAATTGTATTTATGTTGTTTTATCCTATGCTTTATTAAATTGTATTTATGTTGTTTTATCCTATGCTTTATTAAATTGTATTTATGTTGTTTTAACCCATGCTTCATTAAATTGTATTTATGTTGTTTTATCTTATGCTTTATTAAATTGTATTTATGTTGTTTTATCCTATGCTTTATTAAATTGTATTTATGTTGTTTTATCCTATGCTTCATTAAATTGTATTATGTTGTTTTATCGTATGCTTTATTATATTGTATTTATGTTGTTTTATCCTATGCTTTATTAAATTGTATTTATGTTGTTTTATCCTATGCTTCATTAAATTGTATTATGTTGTTTTATCCTATGATTTATTAAATTGTGTTTATGTTGTTTTATCCTATGCTTTATTAAATTGTATTTATGTTGTTTTAACCCATGCTTTATTAAATTGCATTTATGTTGTTTTATCTTATGCTTTATTAAATTGTATTATGTTGTTTCATCGTATGCTTTATTAAATTGTATTTATGTTGTTTTATCCTATGATTTATTAAATTTTGTTTATGTTGTTTTATTCTATGCTTTATTAAATTGTATTTATGTCGTTTTAACCCATGCTTTATTAAATTGTATTTATGTGGTTTTATCCTATGCTTTATTAAATTGTATTTATGTTGTTTTATCCTATGCTTTATTAAATTGTATTTATGTTGTTTTATCCTATGCTTTATTAAATTGTATTTATGTTGTTTTGTCCTATGCTTTATTAAATTGTATTTATGTTGTTTTAACCCATGCTTTATTAAATTGTATTTATGTTGTTTTATCCTTTGCTTTATTAAATTGTATTTATGATGTTTTATCCTATGCTTTATTAAATTCTATTTATGTTGTTTTATCCTATGCTTTATTAAATTGTACTTATGTTGTTTTATCCTATGCCTTATTAAATTGTATTTATGTTGCTTTAACCTATGCTTTATTAAACTGCATTTATGTTGTTTTATGCTATGCTTTATTAAATTGTATTCATGTTGTTTTATCCTATGCTTTATTAAATTGTATTTATGTTGTTTTATCCTATGCTTTATTAAATTGTATTTATATTGTTTTAACTTATGCTTTATTAAATTGTATTTATGTTGTTTTATCCTATGCTTTATTAAATTGTATTTATGTTGTTTTATCCTATGCTTTATTAAATTGTATTTATGTTGTTTTATCCTATGCTTTATTAAATTGTATTTATGTTGTTTTATCCTATGCTTTATTAAATTGTATTTATGTTGTTTTAACCCATGCTTCATTAAATTGTATTTATGTTGTTTTATCTTATGCTTTATTAAATTGTATTTATGTTGTTTTATCCTATGCTTTATTAAATTGTATTTATGTTGTTTTATCCTATGCTTCATTAAATTGTATTATGTTGTTTTATCGTATGCTTTATTATATTGTATTTATGTTGTTTTATCCTATGCTTTATTAAATTGTATTTATGTTGTTTTATCCTATGCTTCATTAAATTGTATTATGTTGTTTTATCGTATGCTTTATTATATTGTATTTATGTTGTTTTATCCTATGCTTTATTAAATTGTGTTTATGTTGTTTTATCCTATGCTTTATTAAATTGTATTTATGTTGTTTTAACCCATGCTTTATTAAATTGTATTTATGTTGTTTTATCCTATGCTTTATTAAATTGTATTTATGTTGTTTTATCCTATGCTTTATTAAATTGTACTTATGTTGTTTTATCCTATGCCTTATTAAATTGTATTTATGTTGCTTTAACCTATGCTTTATTAAACTGCATTTATGTTGTTTTATGCTATGCTTTATTAAATTGTATTCATGTTGTTTTATCCTATGCTTTATTAAATTGTATTTATGTTGTTTTATCCTATGCTTTATTAAATTGTATTTATATTGTTTTAACTTATGCTTTATTAAATTGTATTTATATTGTTTTAACTTATGCTTTATTAAATTGTATTTATGTTGTTTTATCCTATGCTTTATTAAATTGTATTTATGTTGTTTTATCCTATGCTTTATTAAATTGTATTTATGTTGTTTTATCCTATGCTTTATTAAATTGTATTTATGTTGTTTTATCCTATGCTTTATTAAATTGTATTTATGTTGTTTTAACCCATGCTTCATTAAATTGTATTTATGTTGTTTTATCTTATGCTTTATTAAATTGTATTTATGTTGTTTTATCCTATGCTTTATTAAATTGTATTTATGTTGTTTTATCCTATGCTTCATTAAATTGTATTATGTTGTTTTATCGTATGCTTTATTATATTGTATTTATGTTGTTTTATCCTATGCTTTATTAAATTGTATTTATGTTGTTTTATCCTATGCTTCATTAAATTGTATTATGTTGTTTTATCCTATGATTTATTAAATTGTGTTTATGTTGTTTTATCCTATGCTTTATTAAATTGTATTTATGTTGTTTTAACCCATGCTTTATTAAATTGCATTTATGTTGTTTTATCTTATGCTTTATTAAATTGTATTATGTTGTTTTATCGTATGCTTTATTAAATTGTATTTATGTTGTTTTATCCTATGATTTATTAAATTGTGTTTATGTTGTTTTATTCTATGCTTTATTAAATTGTATTTATGTCGTTTTAACCCATGCTTTATTAAATTGTATTTATGTGGTTTTATCCTATGCTTTATTAAATTGTATTTATGTTGTTTTATCCTATGCTTTATTAAATTGTATTTATGTTGTTTTATCCTATGCTTTATTAAATTGTATTTATGTTGTTTTGTCCTATGCTTTATTAAATTGTATTTATGTTGTTTTAACCCATGCTTTATTAAATTGTATTTATGTTGTTTTATCCTTTGCTTTATTAAATTGTATTTATGATGTTTTATCCTATGCTTTATTAAATTGTATTTATGTTGTTTTATCCTATGCTTTATTAAATTGTACTTATGTTGTTTTATCCTATGCCTTATTAAATTGTATTTATGTTGCTTTAACCTATGCTTTATTAAACTGCATTTATGTTGTTTTATGCTATGCTTTATTAAATTGTATTCATGTTGTTTTATCCTATGCTTTATTAAATTGTATTTATGTTGTTTTATCCTATGCTTTATTAAATTGTATTTATATTGTTTTAACTTATGCTTTATTAAATTGTATTTATGTTGTTTTATCCTATGCTTTATTAAATTGTATTTATGTTGTTTTATCCTATGCTTTATTAAATTGTATTTATGTTGTTTTATCCTATGCTTTATTAAATTGTATTTATGTTGTTTTATCCTATGCTTTATTAAATTGTATTTATGTTGTTTTAACCCATGCTTCATTAAATTGTATTTATGTTGTTTTATCTTATGCTTTATTAAATTGTATTTATGTTGTTTTATCCTATGCTTTATTAAATTGTATTTATGTTGTTTTATCCTATGCTTCATTAATTTGTATTATGTTGTTTTATCGTATGCTTTATTATATTGTATTTATGTTGTTTTATCCTATGCTTTATTAAATTGTATTTATGTTGTTTTATCCTATGCTTCATTAAATTGTATTATGTTGTTTTATCGTATGCTTTATTATATTGTATTTATGTTGTTTTATCCTATGCTTTATTAAATTGTGTTTATGTTGTTTTATCCTATGCTTTATTAAATTGTATTTATGTTGTTTTAACCCATGCTTTATTAAATTGTATTTATGTTGTTTTATCCTATGCTTTATTAAATTGTATTTATGTTGTTTTATCCTATGCTTTATTAAATTGTACTTATGTTGTTTTATCCTATGCCTTATTAAATTGTATTTATGTTGCTTTAACCTATGCTTTATTAAACTGCATTTATGTTGTTTTATGCTATGCTTTATTAAATTGTATTCATGTTGTTTTATCCTATGCTTTATTAAATTGTATTTATGTTGTTTTATCCTATGCTTTATTAAATTGTATTTATATTGTTTTAACTTATGCTTTATTAAATTGTATTTATGTTGTTTTATCCTATGCTTTATTAAATTGTATTTATGTTGTTTTATCCTATGCTTTATTAAATTGTATTTATGTTGTTTTATCCTATGCTTTATTAAATTGTATTTATGTTGTTTTATCCTATGCTTTATTAAATTGTATTTATGTTGTTTTAACCCATGCTTCATTAAATTGTATTTATGTTGTTTTATCTTATGCTTTATTAAATTGTATTTATGTTGTTTTATCCTATGCTTTATTAAATTGTATTTATGTTGTTTTATCCTATGCTTCATTAAATTGTATTATGTTGTTTTATCGTATGCTTTATTATATTGTATTTATGTTGTTTTATCCTATGCTTTATTAAATTGTATTTATGTTGTTTTATCCTATGCTTCATTAAATTGTATTATGTTGTTTTATCGTATGCTTTATTATATTGTATTTATGTTGTTTTATCCTATGCTTTATTAAATTGTGTTTATGTTGTTTTATCCTATGCTTTATTAAATTGTATTTATGTTGTTTTAACCCATGCTTTATTAAATTGTATTTATGTTGTTTTATCCTATGCTTTATTAAATTGTATTTATGTTGTTTTATCCTATGCTTTATTAAATTTTATTTATGTTGTTTTGTCCTATGCTTTATTAAATTGTATTTATGTTGTTTTAACCCATGCTTCATTAAATTGTATTTATGTTGTTTTATCTTATGCTTTATTAAATTGTATTTATGTTGTTTTGTCCTATGCTTTATTAAATTGTATTTATGTTGTTTTAACCCATGCTTTATTAAATTGCATTTATGTTGTTTTATCTTATGCTTTATTAAATTGTATTATGTTGTTTTATCGTATGCTTTATTAAATTGTATTTATGTTGTTTTATCCTATGATTTATTAAATTGTGTTTATGTTGTTTTATCCTATGCTTTATTAAATTGTATTTATGTTGTTTTAACCCATGCTTTATTAAATTGCATTTATGTTGTTTTATCTTATGCTTTATTAAATTGTATTATGTTGTTTTATCGTATGCTTTATTAAATTGTATTTATGTTGTTTTATCCTATGATTTATTAAATTGTGTTTATGTTGTTTTATCCTATGCTTTATTAAATTGCATTTATGTCGTTTTAACCCATGCTTTATTAAATTGTATTTATGTGGTTTTATCCTATGCTTTATTAAATTGTATTTATGTCGTTTTATCCTATGCTTTATTAAATTGTATTTATGTTGTTTTATCCTATGCTTTATTAAATTGTTTTTATGTTGTTTTGTCCTATGCTTTATTAAATTGTATTTATGTTGTTTTAACCCATGCTTTATTAAATTGTATTTATGTTGTTTTATCCTTTGCTTTATTAAATTGTATTTATGTTGTTTTATCCTATGCTTTATTAAATTGTACTTATGTAGTTTTATCCTATGCCTTATTAAATTGTATTTATGTTGCTTTAACCTATGCTTTATTAAACTGCATTTATGTTGTTTTATGCTATGCTTTATTAAATTGTATTCATGTTGTTTTATCCTATGCTTTATTAAATTGTATTTATGTTGTTTTATCCTATGCTTTATTAAATTGTATTTATGTTGTTTTAACCCATGCTTTATTAAATTGCATTTATGTTGTTTTATCTTATGCTTTATTAAATTGTATTTATGTTGTTTTATCCTTTGCTTTATTAAATTGTATTTATGATGTTTTATCCTATGCTTTATTAAATTGTATTTATGTTGTTTTATCCTATGCTTTATTAAATTGTACTTATGTTGTTTTATCCTATGCCTTATTAAATTGTATTTATGTTGCTTTAACCTATGCTTTATTAAACTGCATTTATGTTGTTTTATGCTATGCTTTATTAAATTGTATTCATGTTGTTTTATCCTATGCTTTATTAAATTGTATTTATGTTGTTTTGTCCTATGCTTTATTAAATTGTATTTATGTTGTTTTAACCCATGCTTTATTAAATTGCATTTATGTTGTTTTATCTTATGCTTTATTAAATTGTATTATGTTGTTTTATCGTATGCTTTATTAAATTGTATTTATGTTGTTTTATCCTATGATTTATTAAATTGTGTTTATGTTGTTTTATCCTATGCTTTATTAAATTGTATTTACGTTGTTTTAACCCATGCTTTATAAATTGCATTTATGTTGTTTTATCTTATGCTTTATTAAATTGTATTATGTTGTTTTATCGTATGCTTTATTAAATTGTATTTATGTTGTTTTATCCTATGATTTATTAAATTGTGTTTATGTTGTTTTATTCTATGCTTTATTAAATTGTATTTATGTCGTTTTAACCCATGCTTTATTAAATTGTATTTATGTGGTTTTATCCTTTGCTTTATTAAATTGTATTTATGATGTTTTATCCTATGCTTTATTAAATTGTATTTATGTTGTTTTATCCTATGCTTTATTAAATTGTACTTATGTTGTTTTATCCTATGCCTTATTAAATTGTATTTATGTTGCTTTAACCTATGCTTTATTAAACTGCATTTATGTTGTTTTATGCTATGCTTTATTAAATTGTATTCATGTTGTTTTACCCTATGCTTTATTAAATTGTATTTATGTTGTTTTATCCTATGCTTTATTAAATTGTATTTATATTGTTTTAACTTATGCTTTATTAAATTGTATTTATGTTGTTTTATCCTATGCTTTATTAAATTGTATTTATGTTGTTTTATCCTATGCTTTATTAAATTGTATTTATGTTGTTTTATCCTATGCTTTATTAAATTGTATTTATGTTGTTTTATCCTATGCTTTATTAAATTGTATTTATGTTGTTTTAACCCATGCTTCATTAAATTGTATTTATGTTGTTTTATCTTATGCTTTATTAAATTGTATTTATGTTGTTTTATCCTATGCTTTATTAAATTGTATTTATGTTGTTTTATCCTATGCTTCATTAAATTGTATTATGTTGTTTTATCGTATGCTTTATTATATTGTATTTATGTTGTTTTATCCTATGCTTTATTAAATTGTATTTATGTTGTTTTATCCTATGCTTCATTAAATTGTATTATGTTGTTTTATCGTATGCTTTATTACATTGTATTTATGTTGTTTTATCCTATGCTTTATTAAATTGTGTTTATGTTGTTTTATCCTATGCTTTATTAAATTGTATTTATGTTGTTTTAACCCATGCTTTATTAAATTGTATTTATGTTGTTTTATCCTATGCTTTATTAAATTGTATTTATGTTGTTTTATCCTATGCTTTATTAAATTTTATTTATGTTGTTTTGTCCTATGCTTTATTAAATTGTATTTATGTTGTTTTATCTTATGCTTTATTAAATTGTATTTATGTTGTTTTGTCCTATGCTTTATTAAATTGTATTTATGTTGTTTTAACCCATGCTTTATTAAATTGCATTTATGTTGTTTTATCTTATGCTTTATTAAATTGTATTTATGTTGTTTTATCCTATGCTTTATTAAATTGCATTTATGTTGTTTTGTACTATTCTTTAATACATTGTATTTATGTTGTTTTAACCCATGCTTTATTAAATTGTATTTATGTTGTTTTATCCTATGCTTTATTAAATTGTATTTATGTTGTTTTATCCTATGCTTTATTAAATTGTATTTATGTTGTTTTATCCTATGCTTTATTAAATTGTATTTATGTTGTTTTAACCTATGCTTTATTAAGTTGTATTTATGTTGTTTTAACCTATGCTTTATTAAATTGTATTTATGTTGTTTTATCCTATGCTTTATTAAATTGTATTTATGTTGGTTTAACCTTTGCTTTATTAAATTGTATTTATGTTGTTTTATCCTATGCTTTATTAAATTGTATTTATGTTGTTTTATCCTATGCTTTATTAAATTGTATTATGTTGTTTTATCGTATGCTTTATTATATTGTATTTATTTTGTTTTAACCTATGATTTATTAAATTGTGTTTATGTTGTTTTATCCTATGCTTTATTAAATTGTATTTATGTCGTTTTAACCCATGCTTTATTAAATTGTATTTATGTGGTTTTATCCTATGCTTTATTAAATTGTATTTATGTTGTTTTATCCTATGCTTTATTAAATTGTATTTATGTTGTTTTATCCTATGCTTTATTAAATTGTATTTATGTTGTTTTGTCCTATGCTTTATTAAATTGTATTTATGTTGTTTTAACCCATGCTTTATTAAATTGTATTTATGTTGTTTTATCCTTTGCTTTATTAAATTGTATTTATGATGTTTTATCCTATGCTTTATTAAATTGTATTTATGTTGTTTTAACCCATGCTTTATTAAATTGCATTTATGTTGTTTTATCTTATGCTTTATTAAATTGTATTATGTTGTTTTATCGTATGCTTTATTAAATTGTATTTATGTTGTTTTATCCTATGATTTATTAAATTGTGTTTATGTTGTTTTATCCTATGCTTTATTAAATTGTATTTATGTTGTTTTAACCCATGCTTTATTAAATTGCATTTATGTTGTTTTATCTTATGCTTTATTAAATTGTATTATGTTGTTTTATCGTATGCTTTATTAAATTGTATTTATGTTGTTTTATCCTATGATTTATTAAATTGTGTTTATGTTGTTTTATCCTATGCTTTATTAAATTGCATTTATGTCGTTTTAACCCATGCTTTATTAAATTGTATTTATGTGGTTTTATCCTATGCTTTATTAAATTGTATTTATGTCGTTTTATCCTATGCTTTATTAAATTGTATTTATGTTGTTTTATCCTATGCTTTATTAAATTGTATTTATGTTGTTTTGTCCTATGCTTTATTAAATTGTATTTATGTTGTTTTAACCCATGCTTTATTAAATTGTATTTATGTTGTTTTATCCTTTGCTTTATTAAATTGTATTTATGTTGTTTTATCCTATGCTTTATTAAATTGTACTTATGTTGTTTTATCCTATGCCTTATTAAATTGTATTTATGTTGCTTTAACCTATGCTTTATTAAACTGCATTTATGTTGTTTTATGCTATGCTTTATTAAATTGTATTCATGTTGTTTTATCCTATGCTTTATTAAATTGTATTTATGTTGTTTTATCCTATGCTTTATTAAATTGTATTTATGTTGTTTTAACCCATGCTTTATTAAATTGCATTTATGTTGTTTTATCTTATGCTTTATTAAATTGTATTTATGTTGTTTTATCCTTTGCTTTATTAAATTGTATTTATGATGTTTTATCCTATGCTTTATTAAATTGTATTTATGTTGTTTTATCCTATGCTTTATTAAATTGTACTTATGTTGTTTTATCCTATGCCTTATTAAATTGTATTTATGTTGCTTTAACCTATGCTTTATTAAACTGCATTTATGTTGTTTTATGCTATGCTTTATTAAATTGTATTCATGTTGTTTTATCCTATGCTTTATTAAATTGTATTTATGTTGTTTTGTCCTATGCTTTATTAAATTGTATTTATGTTGTTTTAACCCATGCTTTATTAAATTGCATTTATGTTGTTTTATCTTATGCTTTATTAAATTGTATTATGTTGTTTTATCGTATGCTTTATTAAATTGTATTTATGTTGTTTTATCCTATGATTTATTAAATTGTGTTTATGTTGTTTTATCCTATGCTTTATTAAATTGTATTTATGTTGTTTTAACCCATGCTTTATTAAATTGCATTTATGTTGTTTTATCTTATGCTTTATTAAATTGTATTATGTTGTTTTATCGTATGCTTTATTAAATTGTATTTATGTTGTTTTATCCTATGATTTATTAAATTGTGTTTATGTTGTTTTATTCTATGCTTTATTAAATTGTATTTATGTCGTTTTAACCCATGCTTTATTAAATTGTATTTATGTGGTTTTATCCTATGCTTTATTAAATTGTATTTATGTTGTTTTATCCTATGCTTTATTAAATTGTATTTATGTTGTTTTATCCTATGCTTTATTAAATTGTATTTATGTTGTTTTGTCCTATGCTTTATTAAATTGTATTTATGTTGTTTTAACCCATGCTTTATTAAATTGTATTTATGTTGTTTTATCCTTTGCTTTATTAAATTGTATTTATGATGTTTTATCCTATGCTTTATTAAATTGTATTTATGTTGTTTTATCCTATGCTTTATTAAATTGTACTTATGTTGTTTTATCCTATGCCTTATTAAATTGTATTTATGTTGCTTTAACCTATGCTTTATTAAACTGCATTTATGTTGTTTTATGCTATGCTTTATTAAATTGTATTCATGTTGTTTTATCCTATGCTTTATTAAATTGTATTTATGTTGTTTTATCCTATGCTTTATTAAATTGTATTTATATTGTTTTAACTTATGCTTTATTAAATTGTATTTATGTTGTTTTATCCTATGCTTTATTAAATTGTATTTATGTTGTTTTATCCTATGCTTTATTAAATTGTATTTATGTTGTTTTATCCTATGCTTTATTAAATTGTATTTATGTTGTTTTATCCTATGCTTTATTAAATTGTATTTATGTTGTTTTAACCCATGCTTCATTAAATTGTATTTATGTTGTTTTATCTTATGCTTTATTAAATTGTATTTATGTTGTTTTATCCTATGCTTTATTAAATTGTATTTATGTTGTTTTATCCTATGCTTCATTAAATTGTATTATGTTGTTTTATCGTATGCTTTATTATATTGTATTTATGTTGTTTTATCCTATGCTTTATTAAATTGTATTTATGTTGTTTTATCCTATGCTTCATTAAATTGTATTATGTTGTTTTATCCTATGATTTATTAAATTGTGTTTATGTTGTTTTATCCTATGCTTTATTAAATTGTATTTATGTTGTTTTAACCCATGCTTTATTAAATTGCATTTATGTTGTTTTATCTTATGCTTTATTAAATTGTATTATGTTGTTTCATCGTATGCTTTATTAAATTGTATTTATGTTGTTTTATCCTATGATTTATTAAATTTTGTTTATGTTGTTTTATTCTATGCTTTATTAAATTGTATTTATGTCGTTTTAACCCATGCTTTATTAAATTGTATTTATGTGGTTTTATCCTATGCTTTATTAAATTGTATTTATGTTGTTTTATCCTATGCTTTACTAAATTGTATTTATGTTGTTTTA
Organism: Phyllobates terribilis; assembly: GCF_046119375.1. Lineage (NCBI taxonomy): Eukaryota > Metazoa > Chordata > Amphibia > Anura > Dendrobatidae > Phyllobates > Phyllobates terribilis. The sequence continues at coordinate 821,117,542 of NW_027362763.1, forward strand.
TCCTATGCTTTATTAAATTGTATTTATGTTGTTTTGTCCTATGCTTTATTAAATTGTATTTATGTTGTTTTAACCCATGCTTTATTAAATTGTATTTATGTTGTTTTATCCTTTGCTTTATTAAATTGTATTTATGATGTTTTATCCTATGCTTTATTAAATTCTATTTATGTTGTTTTATCCTATGCTTTATTAAATTGTACTTATGTTGTTTTATCCTATGCCTTATTAAATTGTATTTATGTTGCTTTAACCTATGCTTTATTAAACTGCATTTATGTTGTTTTATGCTATGCTTTATTAAATTGTATTCATGTTGTTTTATCCTATGCTTTATTAAATTGTATTTATGTTGTTTTATCCTATGCTTTATTAAATTGTATTTATATTGTTTTAACTTATGCTTTATTAAATTGTATTTATGTTGTTTTATCCTATGCTTTATTAAATTGTATTTATGTTGTTTTATCCTATGCTTTATTAAATTGTATTTATGTTGTTTTATCCTATGCTTTATTAAATTGTATTTATGTTGTTTTATCCTATGCTTTATTAAATTGTATTTATGTTGTTTTAACCCATGCTTCATTAAATTGTATTTATGTTGTTTTATCTTATGCTTTATTAAATTGTATTTATGTTGTTTTATCCTATGCTTTATTAAATTGTATTTATGTTGTTTTATCCTATGCTTCATTAAATTGTATTATGTTGTTTTATCGTATGCTTTATTATATTGTATTTATGTTGTTTTATCCTATGCTTTATTAAATTGTATTTATGTTGTTTTATCCTATGCTTCATTAAATTGTATTATGTTGTTTTATCGTATGCTTTATTATATTGTATTTATGTTGTTTTATCCTATGCTTTATTAAATTGTGTTTATGTTGTTTTATCCTATGCTTTATTAAATTGTATTTATGTTGTTTTAACCCATGCTTTATTAAATTGTATTTATGTTGTTTTATCCTATGCTTTATTAAATTGTATTTATGTTGTTTTATCCTATGCTTTATTAAATTGTACTTATGTTGTTTTATCCTATGCCTTATTAAATTGTATTTATGTTGCTTTAACCTATGCTTTATTAAACTGCATTTATGTTGTTTTATGCTATGCTTTATTAAATTGTATTCATGTTGTTTTATCCTATGCTTTATTAAATTGTATTTATGTTGTTTTATCCTATGCTTTATTAAATTGTATTTATATTGTTTTAACTTATGCTTTATTAAATTGTATTTATATTGTTTTAACTTATGCTTTATTAAATTGTATTTATGTTGTTTTATCCTATGCTTTATTAAATTGTATTTATGTTGTTTTATCCTATGCTTTATTAAATTGTATTTATGTTGTTTTATCCTATGCTTTATTAAATTGTATTTATGTTGTTTTATCCTATGCTTTATTAAATTGTATTTATGTTGTTTTAACCCATGCTTCATTAAATTGTATTTATGTTGTTTTATCTTATGCTTTATTAAATTGTATTTATGTTGTTTTATCCTATGCTTTATTAAATTGTATTTATGTTGTTTTATCCTATGCTTCATTAAATTGTATTATGTTGTTTTATCGTATGCTTTATTATATTGTATTTATGTTGTTTTATCCTATGCTTTATTAAATTGTATTTATGTTGTTTTATCCTATGCTTCATTAAATTGTATTATGTTGTTTTATCCTATGATTTATTAAATTGTGTTTATGTTGTTTTATCCTATGCTTTATTAAATTGTATTTATGTTGTTTTAACCCATGCTTTATTAAATTGCATTTATGTTGTTTTATCTTATGCTTTATTAAATTGTATTATGTTGTTTTATCGTATGCTTTATTAAATTGTATTTATGTTGTTTTATCCTATGATTTATTAAATTGTGTTTATGTTGTTTTATTCTATGCTTTATTAAATTGTATTTATGTCGTTTTAACCCATGCTTTATTAAATTGTATTTATGTGGTTTTATCCTATGCTTTATTAAATTGTATTTATGTTGTTTTATCCTATGCTTTATTAAATTGTATTTATGTTGTTTTATCCTATGCTTTATTAAATTGTATTTATGTTGTTTTGTCCTATGCTTTATTAAATTGTATTTATGTTGTTTTAACCCATGCTTTATTAAATTGTATTTATGTTGTTTTATCCTTTGCTTTATTAAATTGTATTTATGATGTTTTATCCTATGCTTTATTAAATTGTATTTATGTTGTTTTATCCTATGCTTTATTAAATTGTACTTATGTTGTTTTATCCTATGCCTTATTAAATTGTATTTATGTTGCTTTAACCTATGCTTTATTAAACTGCATTTATGTTGTTTTATGCTATGCTTTATTAAATTGTATTCATGTTGTTTTATCCTATGCTTTATTAAATTGTATTTATGTTGTTTTATCCTATGCTTTATTAAATTGTATTTATATTGTTTTAACTTATGCTTTATTAAATTGTATTTATGTTGTTTTATCCTATGCTTTATTAAATTGTATTTATGTTGTTTTATCCTATGCTTTATTAAATTGTATTTATGTTGTTTTATCCTATGCTTTATTAAATTGTATTTATGTTGTTTTATCCTATGCTTTATTAAATTGTATTTATGTTGTTTTAACCCATGCTTCATTAAATTGTATTTATGTTGTTTTATCTTATGCTTTATTAAATTGTATTTATGTTGTTTTATCCTATGCTTTATTAAATTGTATTTATGTTGTTTTATCCTATGCTTCATTAATTTGTATTATGTTGTTTTATCGTATGCTTTATTATATTGTATTTATGTTGTTTTATCCTATGCTTTATTAAATTGTATTTATGTTGTTTTATCCTATGCTTCATTAAATTGTATTATGTTGTTTTATCGTATGCTTTATTATATTGTATTTATGTTGTTTTATCCTATGCTTTATTAAATTGTGTTTATGTTGTTTTATCCTATGCTTTATTAAATTGTATTTATGTTGTTTTAACCCATGCTTTATTAAATTGTATTTATGTTGTTTTATCCTATGCTTTATTAAATTGTATTTATGTTGTTTTATCCTATGCTTTATTAAATTGTACTTATGTTGTTTTATCCTATGCCTTATTAAATTGTATTTATGTTGCTTTAACCTATGCTTTATTAAACTGCATTTATGTTGTTTTATGCTATGCTTTATTAAATTGTATTCATGTTGTTTTATCCTATGCTTTATTAAATTGTATTTATGTTGTTTTATCCTATGCTTTATTAAATTGTATTTATATTGTTTTAACTTATGCTTTATTAAATTGTATTTATGTTGTTTTATCCTATGCTTTATTAAATTGTATTTATGTTGTTTTATCCTATGCTTTATTAAATTGTATTTATGTTGTTTTATCCTATGCTTTATTAAATTGTATTTATGTTGTTTTATCCTATGCTTTATTAAATTGTATTTATGTTGTTTTAACCCATGCTTCATTAAATTGTATTTATGTTGTTTTATCTTATGCTTTATTAAATTGTATTTATGTTGTTTTATCCTATGCTTTATTAAATTGTATTTATGTTGTTTTATCCTATGCTTCATTAAATTGTATTATGTTGTTTTATCGTATGCTTTATTATATTGTATTTATGTTGTTTTATCCTATGCTTTATTAAATTGTATTTATGTTGTTTTATCCTATGCTTCATTAAATTGTATTATGTTGTTTTATCGTATGCTTTATTATATTGTATTTATGTTGTTTTATCCTATGCTTTATTAAATTGTGTTTATGTTGTTTTATCCTATGCTTTATTAAATTGTATTTATGTTGTTTTAACCCATGCTTTATTAAATTGTATTTATGTTGTTTTATCCTATGCTTTATTAAATTGTATTTATGTTGTTTTATCCTATGCTTTATTAAATTTTATTTATGTTGTTTTGTCCTATGCTTTATTAAATTGTATTTATGTTGTTTTAACCCATGCTTCATTAAATTGTATTTATGTTGTTTTATCTTATGCTTTATTAAATTGTATTTATGTTGTTTTGTCCTATGCTTTATTAAATTGTATTTATGTTGTTTTAACCCATGCTTTATTAAATTGCATTTATGTTGTTTTATCTTATGCTTTATTAAATTGTATTTATGTTGTTTTATCCTTTGCTTTATTAAATTGTATTTATGATGTTTTATCCTATGCTTTATTAAATTGTATTTATGTTGTTTTATCCTATGCTTTATTAAATTGTACTTATGTTGTTTTATCCTATGCCTTATTAAATTGTATTTATGTTGCTTTAACCTATGCTTTATTAAACTGCATTTATGTTGTTTTATGCTATGCTTTATTAAATTGTATTCATGTTGTTTTATCCTATGCTTTATTAAATTGTATTTATGTTGTTTTGTCCTATGCTTTATTAAATTGTATTTATGTTGTTTTAACCCATGCTTTATTAAATTGCATTTATGTTGTTTTATCTTATGCTTTATTAAATTGTATTATGTTGTTTTATCGTATGCTTTATTAAATTGTATTTATGTTGTTTTATCCTATGATTTATTAAATTGTGTTTATGTTGTTTTATCCTATGCTTTATTAAATTGTATTTATGTTGTTTTAACCCATGCTTTATTAAATTGCATTTATGTTGTTTTATCTTATGCTTTATTAAATTGTATTATGTTGTTTTATCGTATGCTTTATTAAATTGTATTTATGTTGTTTTATCCTATGATTTATTAAATTGTGTTTATGTTGTTTTATTCTATGCTTTATTAAATTGTATTTATGTCGTTTTAACCCATGCTTTATTAAATTGTATTTATGTGGTTTTATCCTATGCTTTATTAAATTGTATTTATGTTGTTTTATCCTATGCTTTATTAAATTGTATTTATGTTGTTTTATCCTATGCTTTATTAAATTGTATTTATGTTGTTTTGTCCTATGCTTTATTAAATTGTATTTATGTTGTTTTAACCCATGCTTTATTAAATTGTATTTATGTTGTTTTATCCTTTGCTTTATTAAATTGTATTTATGATGTTTTATCCTATGCTTTATTAAATTGTATTTATGTTGTTTTATCCTATGCTTTATTAAATTGTACTTATGTTGTTTTATCCTATGCCTTATTAAATTGTATTTATGTTGCTTTAACCTATGCTTTATTAAACTGCATTTATGTTGTTTTATGCTATGCTTTATTAAATTGTATTCATGTTGTTTTATCCTATGCTTTATTAAATTGTATTTATGTTGTTTTATCCTATGCTTTATTAAATTGTATTTATATTGTTTTAACTTATGCTTTATTAAATTGTATTTATGTTGTTTTATCCTATGCTTTATTAAATTGTATTTATGTTGTTTTATCCTATGCTTTATTAAATTGTATTTATGTTGTTTTATCCTATGCTTTATTAAATTGTATTTATGTTGTTTTATCCTATGCTTTATTAAATTGTATTTATGTTGTTTTAACCCATGCTTCATTAAATTGTATTTATGTTGTTTTATCTTATGCTTTATTAAATTGTATTTATGTTGTTTTATCCTATGCTTTATTAAATTGTATTTATGTTGTTTTATCCTATGCTTCATTAAATTGTATTATGTTGTTTTATCGTATGCTTTATTATATTGTATTTATGTTGTTTTATCCTATGCTTTATTAAATTGTATTTATGTTGTTTTATCCTATGCTTCATTAAATTGTATTATGTTGTTTTATCCTATGATTTATTAAATTGTGTTTATGTTGTTTTATCCTATGCTTTATTAAATTGTATTTATGTTGTTTTAACCCATGCTTTATTAAATTGCATTTATGTTGTTTTATCTTATGCTTTATTAAATTGTATTATGTTGTTTCATCGTATGCTTTATTAAATTGTATTTATGTTGTTTTATCCTATGATTTATTAAATTTTGTTTATGTTGTTTTATTCTATGCTTTATTAAATTGTATTTATGTCGTTTTAACCCATGCTTTATTAAATTGTATTTATGTGGTTTTATCCTATGCTTTATTAAATTGTATTTATGTTGTTTTATCCTATGCTTTACTAAATTGTATTTATGTTGTTTTATCCTATGCTTTATTAAATTGTATTTATGTTGTTTTGTCCTATGCTTTATTAAATTGTATTTATGTTGTTTTAACCCATGCTTTATTAAATTGTATTTATGTTGTTTTATCCTTTGCTTTATTAAATTGTATTTATGATGTTTTATCCTATGCTTTATTAAATTCTATTTATGTTGTTTTATCCTATGCTTTATTAAATTGTACTTATGTTGTTTTATCCTATGCCTTATTAAATTGTATTTATGTTGCTTTAACCTATGCTTTATTAAACTGCATTTATGTTGTTTTATGCTATGCTTTATTAAATTGTATTCATGTTGTTTTATCCTATGCTTTATTAAATTGTATTTATGTTGTTTTATCCTATGCTTTATTAAATTGTATTTATATTGTTTTAACTTATGCTTTATTAAATTGTATTTATGTTGTTTTATCCTATGCTTTATTAAATTGTATTTATGTTGTTTTATCCTATGCTTTATTAAATTGTATTTATGTTGTTTTATCCTATGCTTTATTAAATTGTATTTATGTTGTTTTATCCTATGCTTTATTAAATTGTATTTATGTTGTTTTAACCCATGCTTCATTAAATTGTATTTATGTTGTTTTATCTTATGCTTTATTAAATTGTATTTATGTTGTTTTATCCTATGCTTTATTAAATTGTATTTATGTTGTTTTATCCTATGCTTCATTAAATTGTATTATGTTGTTTTATCGTATGCTTTATTATATTGTATTTATGTTGTTTTATCCTATGCTTTATTAAATTGTATTTATGTTGTTTTATCCTATGCTTCATTAAATTGTATTATGTTGTTTTATCGTATGCTTTATTATATTGTATTTATGTTGTTTTATCCTATGCTTTATTAAATTGTGTTTATGTTGTTTTATCCTATGCTTTATTAAATTGTATTTATGTTGTTTTAACCCATGCTTTATTAAATTGTATTTATGTTGTTTTATCCTATGCTTTATTAAATTGTATTTATGTTGTTTTATCCTATGCTTTATTAAATTGTACTTATGTTGTTTTATCCTATGCCTTATTAAATTGTATTTATGTTGCTTTAACCTATGCTTTATTAAACTGCATTTATGTTGTTTTATGCTATGCTTTATTAAATTGTATTCATGTTGTTTTATCCTATGCTTTATTAAATTGTATTTATGTTGTTTTATCCTATGCTTTATTAAATTGTATTTATATTGTTTTAACTTATGCTTTATTAAATTGTATTTATATTGTTTTAACTTATGCTTTATTAAATTGTATTTATGTTGTTTTATCCTATGCTTTATTAAATTGTATTTATGTTGTTTTATCCTATGCTTTATTAAATTGTATTTATGTTGTTTTATCCTATGCTTTATTAAATTGTATTTATGTTGTTTTATCCTATGCTTTATTAAATTGTATTTATGTTGTTTTAACCCATGCTTCATTAAATTGTATTTATGTTGTTTTATCTTATGCTTTATTAAATTGTATTTATGTTGTTTTATCCTATGCTTTATTAAATTGTATTTATGTTGTTTTATCCTATGCTTCATTAAATTGTATTATGTTGTTTTATCGTATGCTTTATTATATTGTATTTATGTTGTTTTATCCTATGCTTTATTAAATTGTATTTATGTTGTTTTATCCTATGCTTCATTAAATTGTATTATGTTGTTTTATCCTATGATTTATTAAATTGTGTTTATGTTGTTTTATCCTATGCTTTATTAAATTGTATTTATGTTGTTTTAACCCATGCTTTATTAAATTGCATTTATGTTGTTTTATCTTATGCTTTATTAAATTGTATTATGTTGTTTTATCGTATGCTTTATTAAATTGTATTTATGTTGTTTTATCCTATGATTTATTAAATTGTGTTTATGTTGTTTTATTCTATGCTTTATTAAATTGTATTTATGTCGTTTTAACCCATGCTTTATTAAATTGTATTTATGTGGTTTTATCCTATGCTTTATTAAATTGTATTTATGTTGTTTTATCCTATGCTTTATTAAATTGTATTTATGTTGTTTTATCCTATGCTTTATTAAATTGTATTTATGTTGTTTTGTCCTATGCTTTATTAAATTGTATTTATGTTGTTTTAACCCATGCTTTATTAAATTGTATTTATGTTGTTTTATCCTTTGCTTTATTAAATTGTATTTATGATGTTTTATCCTATGCTTTATTAAATTGTATTTATGTTGTTTTATCCTATGCTTTATTAAATTGTACTTATGTTGTTTTATCCTATGCCTTATTAAATTGTATTTATGTTGCTTTAACCTATGCTTTATTAAACTGCATTTATGGTGTTTTATGCTATGCTTTATTAAATTGTATTCATGTTGTTTTATCCTATGCTTTATTAAATTGTATTTATGTTGTTTTATCCTATGCTTTATTAAATTGTATTTATATTGTTTTAACTTATGCTTTATTAAATTGTATTTATGTTGTTTTATCCTATGCTTTATTAAATTGTATTTATGTTGTTTTATCCTATGCTTTATTAAATTGTATTTATGTTGTTTTATCCTATGCTTTATTAAATTGTATTTATGTTGTTTTATCCTATGCTTTATTAAATTGTATTTATGTTGTTTTAACCCATGCTTCATTAAATTGTATTTATGTTGTTTTATCTTATGCTTTATTAAATTGTATTTATGTTGTTTTATCCTATGCTTTATTAAATTGTATTTATGTTGTTTTATCCTATGCTTCATTAATTTGTATTATGTTGTTTTATCGTATGCTTTATTATATTGTATTTATGTTGTTTTATCCTATGCTTTATTAAATTGTATTTATGTTGTTTTATCCTATGCTTCATTAAATTGTATTATGTTGTTTTATCGTATGCTTTATTATATTGTATTTATGTTGTTTTATCCTATGCTTTATTAAATTGTGTTTATGTTGTTTTATCCTATGCTTTATTAAATTGTATTTATGTTGTTTTAACCCATGCTTTATTAAATTGTATTTATGTTGTTTTATCCTATGCTTTATTAAATTGTATTTATGTTGTTTTATCCTATGCTTTATTAAATTGTACTTATGTTGTTTTATCCTATGCCTTATTAAATTGTATTTATGTTGCTTTAACCTATGCTTTATTAAACTGCATTTATGTTGTTTTATGCTATGCTTTATTAAATTGTATTCATGTTGTTTTATCCTATGCTTTATTAAATTGTATTTATGTTGTTTTATCCTATGCTTTATTAAATTGTATTTATATTGTTTTAACTTATGCTTTATTAAATTGTATTTATGTTGTTTTATCCTATGCTTTATTAAATTGTATTTATGTTGTTTTATCCTATGCTTTATTAAATTGTATTTATGTTGTTTTATCCTATGCTTTATTAAATTGTATTTATGTTGTTTTATCCTATGCTTTATTAAATTGTATTTATGTTGTTTTAACCCATGCTTCATTAAATTGTATTTATGTTGTTTTATCTTATGCTTTATTAAATTGTATTTATGTTGTTTTATCCTATGCTTTATTAAATTGTATTTATGTTGTTTTATCCTATGCTTCATTAAATTGTATTATGTTGTTTTATCGTATGCTTTATTATATTGTATTTATGTTGTTTTATCCTATGCTTTATTAAATTGTATTTATGTTGTTTTATCCTATGCTTCATTAAATTGTATTATGTTGTTTTATCGTATGCTTTATTATATTGTATTTATGTTGTTTTATCCTATGCTTTATTAAATTGTGTTTATGTTGTTTTATCCTATGCTTTATTAAATTGTATTTATGTTGTTTTAACCCATGCTTTATTAAATTGTATTTATGTTGTTTTATCCTATGCTTTATTAAATTGTATTTATGTTGTTTTATCCTATGCTTTATTAAATTTTATTTATGTTGTTTTGTCCTATGCTTTATTAAATTGTATTTATGTTGTTTTAACCCATGCTTCATTAAATTGTATTTATGTTGTTTTATCTTATGCTTTATTAAATTGTATTTATGTTGTTTTGTCCTATGCTTTATTAAATTGTATTTATGTTGTTTTAACCCATGCTTTATTAAATTGCATTTATGTTGTTTTATCTTATGCTTTATTAAATTGTATTATGTTGTTTTATCGTATGCTTTATTAAATTGTATTTATGTTGTTTTATCCTATGATTTATTAAATTGTGTTTATGTTGTTTTATCCTATGCTTTATTAAATTGTATTTATGTTGTTTTAACCCATGCTTTATTAAATTGCATTTATGTTGTTTTATCTTATGCTTTATTAAATTGTATTATGTTGTTTTATCGTATGCTTTATTAAATTGTATTTATGTTGTTTTATCCTATGATTTATTAAATTGTGTTTATGTTGTTTTATCCTATGCTTTATTAAATTGCATTTATGTCGTTTTAACCCATGCTTTATTAAATTGTATTTATGTGGTTTTATCCTATGCTTTATTAAATTGTATTTATGTCGTTTTATCCTATGCTTTATTAAATTGTATTTATGTTGTTTTATCCTATGCTTTATTAAATTGTTTTTATGTTGTTTTGTCCTATGCTTTATTAAATTGTATTTATGTTGTTTTAACCCATGCTTTATTAAATTGTATTTATGTTGTTTTATCCTTTGCTTTATTAAATTGTATTTATGTTGTTTTATCCTATGCTTTATTAAATTGTACTTATGTAGTTTTATCCTATGCCTTATTAAATTGTATTTATGTTGCTTTAACCTATGCTTTATTAAACTGCATTTATGTTGTTTTATGCTATGCTTTATTAAATTGTATTCATGTTGTTTTATCCTATGCTTTATTAAATTGTATTTATGTTGTTTTATCCTATGCTTTATTAAATTGTATTTATGTTGTTTTAACCCATGCTTTATTAAATTGCATTTATGTTGTTTTATCTTATGCTTTATTAAATTGTATTTATGTTGTTTTATCCTTTGCTTTATTAAATTGTATTTATGATGTTTTATCCTATGCTTTATTAAATTGTATTTATGTTGTTTTATCCTATGCTTTATTAAATTGTACTTATGTTGTTTTATCCTATGCCTTATTAAATTGTATTTATGTTGCTTTAACCTATGCTTTATTAAACTGCATTTATGTTGTTTTATGCTATGCTTTATTAAATTGTATTCATGTTGTTTTATCCTATGCTTTATTAAATTGTATTTATGTTGTTTTGTCCTATGCTTTATTAAATTGTATTTATGTTGTTTTAACCCATGCTTTATTAAATTGCATTTATGTTGTTTTATCTTATGCTTTATTAAATTGTATTATGTTGTTTTATCGTATGCTTTATTAAATTGTATTTATGTTGTTTTATCCTATGATTTATTAAATTGTGTTTATGTTGTTTTATCCTATGCTTTATTAAATTGTATTTACGTTGTTTTAACCCATGCTTTATAAATTGCATTTATGTTGTTTTATCTTATGCTTTATTAAATTGTATTATGTTGTTTTATCGTATGCTTTATTAAATTGTATTTATGTTGTTTTATCCTATGATTTATTAAATTGTGTTTATGTTGTTTTATTCTATGCTTTATTAAATTGTATTTATGTCGTTTTAACCCATGCTTTATTAAATTGTATTTATGTGGTTTTATCCTTTGCTTTATTAAATTGTATTTATGATGTTTTATCCTATGCTTTATTAAATTGTATTTATGTTGTTTTATCCTATGCTTTATTAAATTGTACTTATGTTGTTTTATCCTATGCCTTATTAAATTGTATTTATGTTGCTTTAACCTATGCTTTATTAAACTGCATTTATGTTGTTTTATGCTATGCTTTATTAAATTGTATTCATGTTGTTTTACCCTATGCTTTATTAAATTGTATTTATGTTGTTTTATCCTATGCTTTATTAAATTGTATTTATATTGTTTTAACTTATGCTTTATTAAATTGTATTTATGTTGTTTTATCCTATGCTTTATTAAATTGTATTTATGTTGTTTTATCCTATGCTTTATTAAATTGTATTTATGTTGTTTTATCCTATGCTTTATTAAATTGTATTTATGTTGTTTTATCCTATGTTTTATTAAATTGTATTTATGTTGTTTTAACCCATGCTTCATTAAATTGTATTTATGTTGTTTTATCTTATGCTTTATTAAATTGTATTTATGTTGTTTTATCCTATGCTTTATTAAATTGTATTTATGTTGTTTTATCCTATGCTTCATTAAATTGTATTATGTTGTTTTATCGTATGCTTTATTATATTGTATTTATGTTGTTTTATCCTATGCTTTATTAAATTGTATTTATGTTGTTTTATCCTATGCTTCATTAAATTGTATTATGTTGTTTTATCGTATGCTTTATTACATTGTATTTATGTTGTTTTATCCTATGCTTTATTAAATTGTGTTTATGTTGTTTTATCCTATGCTTTATTAAATTGTATTTATGTTGTTTTAACCCATGCTTTATTAAATTGTATTTATGTTGTTTTATCCTATGCTTTATTAAATTGTATTTATGTTGTTTTATCCTATGCTTTATTAAATTTTATTTATGTTGTTTTGTCCTATGCTTTATTAAATTGTATTTATGTTGTTTTATCTTATGCTTTATTAAATTGTATTTATGTTGTTTTGTCCTATGCTTTATTAAATTGTATTTATGTTGTTTTAACCCATGCTTTATTAAATTGCATTTATGTTGTTTTATCTTATGCTTTATTAAATTGTATTTATGTTGTTTTATCCTATGCTTTATTAAATTGCATTTATGTTGTTTTGTACTATTCTTTAATACATTATATTTATGTTGTTTTAACCCATGCTTTATTAAATTGTATTTATGTTGTTTTATCCTATGCTTTATTAAATTGTATTTATGTTGTTTTATCCTATGCTTTATTAAATTGTATTTATGTTGTTTTATCCTATGCTTTATTAAATTGTATTTATGTTGTTTTAACCTATGCTTTATTAAGTTGTATTTATGTTGTTTTAACCTATGCTTTATTAAATTGTATTTATGTTGTTTTATCCTATGCTTTATTAAATTGTATTTATGTTGGTTTAACCTTTGCTTTATTAAATTGTATTTATGTTGTTTTATCCTATGCTTTATTAAATTGTATTTATGTTGTTTTATCCTATGCTTTATTAAATTGTATTATGTTGTTTTATCGTATGCTTTATTATATTGTATTTATTTTGTTTTAACCTATGATTTATTAAATTGTGTTTATGTTGTTTTATCCTATGCTTTATTAAATTGTATTTATGTCGTTTTAACCCATGCTTTATTAAATTGTATTTATGTGGTTTTATCCTATGCTTTATTAAATTGTATTTATGTTGTTTTATCCTATGCTTTATTAAATTGTATTTATGTTGTTTTATCCTATGCTTTATTAAATTGTATTTATGTTGTTTTGTCCTATGCTTTATTAAATTGTATTTATGTTGTTTTAACCCATGCTTTATTAAATTGTATTTATGTTGTTTTATCCTTTGCTTTATTAAATTGTATTTATGATGTTTTATCCTATGCTTTATTAAATTGTATTTATGTTGTTTTAACCCATGCTTTATTAAATTGCATTTATGTTGTTTTATCTTATGCTTTATTAAATTGTATTATGTTGTTTTATCGTATGCTTTATTAAATTGTATTTATGTTGTTTTATCCTATGATTTATTAAATTGTGTTTATGTTGTTTTATCCTATGCTTTATTAAATTGTATTTATGTTGTTTTAACCCATGCTTTATTAAATTGCATTTATGTTGTTTTATCTTATGCTTTATTAAATTGTATTATGTTGTTTTATCGTATGCTTTATTAAATTGTATTTATGTTGTTTTATCCTATGATTTATTAAATTGTGTTTATGTTGTTTTATCCTATGCTTTATTAAATTGCATTTATGTCGTTTTAACCCATGCTTTATTAAATTGTATTTATGTGGTTTTATCCTATGCTTTATTAAATTGTATTTATGTCGTTTTATCCTATGCTTTATTAAATTGTATTTATGTTGTTTTATCCTATGCTTTATTAAATTGTATTTATGTTGTTTTGTCCTATGCTTTATTAAATTGTATTTATGTTGTTTTAACCCATGCTTTATTAAATTGTATTTATGTTGTTTTATCCTTTGCTTTATTAAATTGTATTTATGTTGTTTTATCCTATGCTTTATTAAATTGTACTTATGTTGTTTTATCCTATGCCTTATTAAATTGTATTTATGTTGCTTTAACCTATGCTTTATTAAACTGCATTTATGTTGTTTTATGCTATGCTTTATTAAATTGTATTCATGTTGTTTTATCCTATGCTTTATTAAATTGTATTTATGTTGTTTTATCCTATGCTTTATTAAATTGTATTTATGTTGTTTTAACCCATGCTTTATTAAATTGCATTTATGTTGTTTTATCTTATGCTTTATTAAATTGTATTTATGTTGTTTTATCCTTTGCTTTATTAAATTGTATTTATGATGTTTTATCCTATGCTTTATTAAATTGTATTTATGTTGTTTTATCCTATGCTTTATTAAATTGTACTTATGTTGTTTTATCCTATGCCTTATTAAATTGTATTTATGTTGCTTTAACCTATGCTTTATTAAACTGCATTTATGTTGTTTTATGCTATGCTTTATTAAATTGTATTCATGTTGTTTTATCCTATGCTTTATTAAATTGTATTTATGTTGTTTTGTCCTATGCTTTATTAAATTGTATTTATGTTGTTTTAACCCATGCTTTATTAAATTGCATTTATGTTGTTTTATCTTATGCTTTATTAAATTGTATTATGTTGTTTTATCGTATGCTTTATTAAATTGTATTTATGTTGTTTTATCCTATGATTTATTAAATTGTGTTTATGTTGTTTTATCCTATGCTTTATTAAATTGTATTTATGTTGTTTTAACCCATGCTTTATTAAATTGCATTTATGTTGTTTTATCTTATGCTTTATTAAATTGTATTATGTTGTTTTATCGTATGCTTTATTAAATTGTATTTATGTTGTTTTATCCTATGATTTATTAAATTGTGTTTATGTTGTTTTATTCTATGCTTTATTAAATTGTATTTATGTCGTTTTAACCCATGCTTTATTAAATTGTATTTATGTGGTTTTATCCTATGCTTTATTAAATTGTATTTATGTTGTTTTATCCTATGATTTATTAAATTGTGTTTATGTTGTTTTATCCTATGCTTTATTAAATTGTATTTATGTTGTTTTAACCCATGCTTTATTAAATTGCATTTATGTTGTTTTATCTTATGCTTTATTAAATTGTATTATGTTGTTTTATCGTATGCTTTATTAAATTGTATTTATGTTGTTTTATCCTATGATTTATTAAATTGTGTTTATGTTGTTTTATCCTATGCTTTATTAAATTGCATTTATGTCGTTTTAACCCATGCTTTATTAAATTGTATTTATGTGGTTTTATCCTATGCTTTATTAAATTGTATTTATGTCGTTTTATCCTATGCTTTATTAAATTGTATTTATGTTGTTTTATCCTATGCTTTATTAAATTGTTTTTATGTTGTTTTGTCCTATGCTTTATTAAATTGTATTTATGTTGTTTTAACCCATGCTTTATTAAATTGTATTTATGTTGTTTTATCCTTTGCTTTATTAAATTGTATTTATGTTGTTTTATCCTATGCTTTATTAAATTGTACTTATGTAGTTTTATCCTATGCCTTATTAAATTGTATTTATGTTGCTTTAACCTATGCTTTATTAAACTGCATTTATGTTGTTTTATGCTATGCTTTATTAAATTGTATTCATGTTGTTTTATCCTATGCTTTATTAAATTGTATTTATGTTGTTTTATCCTATGCTTTATTAAATTGTATTTATGTTGTTTTAACCCATGCTTTATTAAATTGCATTTATGTTGTTTTATCTTATGCTTTATTAAATTGTATTTATGTTGTTTTATCCTTTGCTTTATTAAATTGTATTTATGATGTTTTATCCTATGCTTTATTAAATTGTATTTATGTTGTTTTATCCTATGCTTTATTAAATTGTACTTATGTTGTTTTATCCTATGCCTTATTAAATTGTATTTATGTTGCTTTAACCTATGCTTTATTAAACTGCATTTATGTTGTTTTATGCTATGCTTTATTAAATTGTATTCATGTTGTTTTATCCTATGCTTTATTAAATTGTATTTATGTTGTTTTGTCCTATGCTTTATTAAATTGTATTTATGTTGTTTTAACCCATGCTTTATTAAATTGCATTTATGTTGTTTTATCTTATGCTTTATTAAATTGTATTATGTTGTTTTATCGTATGCTTTATTAAATTGTATTTATGTTGTTTTATCCTATGATTTATTAAATTGTGTTTATGTTGTTTTATCCTATGCTTTATTAAATTGTATTTACGTTGTTTTAACCCATGCTTTATAAATTGCATTTATGTTGTTTTATCTTATGCTTTATTAAATTGTATTATGTTGTTTTATCGTATGCTTTATTAAATTGTATTTATGTTGTTTTATCCTATGATTTATTAAATTGTGTTTATGTTGTTTTATTCTATGCTTTATTAAATTGTATTTATGTCGTTTTAACCCATGCTTTATTAAATTGTATTTATGTGGTTTTATCCTTTGCTTTATTAAATTGTATTTATGATGTTTTATCCTATGCTTTATTAAATTGTATTTATGTTGTTTTATCCTATGCTTTATTAAATTGTACTTATGTTGTTTTATCCTATGCCTTATTAAATTGTATTTATGTTGCTTTAACCTATGCTTTATTAAACTGCATTTATGTTGTTTTATGCTATGCTTTATTAAATTGTATTCATGTTGTTTTACCCTATGCTTTATTAAATTGTATTTATGTTGTTTTATCCTATGCTTTATTAAATTGTATTTATATTGTTTTAACTTATGCTTTATTAAATTGTATTTATGTTGTTTTATCCTATGCTTTATTAAATTGTATTTATGTTGTTTTATCCTATGCTTTATTAAATTGTATTTATGTTGTTTTATCCTATGCTTTATTAAATTGTATTTATGTTGTTTTATCCTATGTTTTATTAAATTGTATTTATGTTGTTTTAACCCATGCTTCATTAAATTGTATTTATGTTGTTTTATCTTATGCTTTATTAAATTGTATTTATGTTGTTTTATCCTATGCTTTATTAAATTGTATTTATGTTGTTTTATCCTATGCTTCATTAAATTGTATTATGTTGTTTTATCGTATGCTTTATTATATTGTATTTATGTTGTTTTATCCTATGCTTTATTAAATTGTATTTATGTTGTTTTATCCTATGCTTCATTAAATTGTATTATGTTGTTTTATCGTATGCTTTATTACATTGTATTTATGTTGTTTTATCCTATGCTTTATTAAATTGTGTTTATGTTGTTTTATCCTATGCTTTATTAAATTGTATTTATGTTGTTTTAACCCATGCTTTATTAAATTGTATTTATGTTGTTTTATCCTATGCTTTATTAAATTGTATTTATGTTGTTTTATCCTATGCTTTATTAAATTTTATTTATGTTGTTTTGTCCTATGCTTTATTAAATTGTATTTATGTTGTTTTATCTTATGCTTTATTAAATTGTATTTATGTTGTTTTGTCCTATGCTTTATTAAATTGTATTTATGTTGTTTTAACCCATGCTTTATTAAATTGCATTTATGTTGTTTTATCTTATGCTTTATTAAATTGTATTTATGTTGTTTTATCCTATGCTTTATTAAATTGCATTTATGTTGTTTTGTACTATTCTTTAATACATTATATTTATGTTGTTTTAACCCATGCTTTATTAAATTGTATTTATGTTGTTTTATCCTATGCTTTATTAAATTGTATTTATGTTGTTTTATCCTATGCTTTATTAAATTGTATTTATGTTGTTTTATCCTATGCTTTATTAAATTGTATTTATGTTGTTTTAACCTATGCTTTATTAAGTTGTATTTATGTTGTTTTAACCTATGCTTTATTAAATTGTATTTATGTTGTTTTATCCTATGCTTTATTAAATTGTATTTATGTTGGTTTAACCTTTGCTTTATTAAATTGTATTTATGTTGTTTTATCCTATGCTTTATTAAATTGTATTTATGTTGTTTTATCCTATGCTTTATTAAATTGTATTATGTTGTTTTATCGTATGCTTTATTATATTGTATTTATTTTGTTTTAACCTATGATTTATTAAATTGTGTTTATGTTGTTTTATCCTATGCTTTATTAAATTGTATTTATGTCGTTTTAACCCATG
The DNA here is from genome assembly GCF_046119375.1 of Phyllobates terribilis. Taxonomy (NCBI): domain Eukaryota; kingdom Metazoa; phylum Chordata; class Amphibia; order Anura; family Dendrobatidae; genus Phyllobates; species Phyllobates terribilis. The sequence goes on from NW_027362763.1 coordinate 821,135,939, forward strand.
CTTTATTAAATTGTATTTATGTGGTTTTATCCTATGCTTTATTAAATTGTATTTATGTTGTTTTATCCTATGCTTTATTAAATTGTATTTATGTTGTTTTATCCTATGCTTTATTAAATTGTATTTATGTTGTTTTGTCCTATGCTTTATTAAATTGTATTTATGTTGTTTTAACCCATGCTTTATTAAATTGTATTTATGTTGTTTTATCCTTTGCTTTATTAAATTGTATTTATGATGTTTTATCCTATGCTTTATTAAATTGTATTTATGTTGTTTTAACCCATGCTTTATTAAATTGCATTTATGTTGTTTTATCTTATGCTTTATTAAATTGTATTATGTTGTTTTATCGTATGCTTTATTAAATTGTATTTATGTTGTTTTATCCTATGATTTATTAAATTGTGTTTATGTTGTTTTATCCTATGCTTTATTAAATTGTATTTATGTTGTTTTAACCCATGCTTTATTAAATTGCATTTATGTTGTTTTATCTTATGCTTTATTAAATTGTATTATGTTGTTTTATCGTATGCTTTATTAAATTGTATTTATGTTGTTTTATCCTATGATTTATTAAATTGTGTTTATGTTGTTTTATCCTATGCTTTATTAAATTGCATTTATGTCGTTTTAACCCATGCTTTATTAAATTGTATTTATGTGGTTTTATCCTATGCTTTATTAAATTGTATTTATGTCGTTTTATCCTATGCTTTATTAAATTGTATTTATGTTGTTTTATCCTATGCTTTATTAAATTGTATTTATGTTGTTTTGTCCTATGCTTTATTAAATTGTATTTATGTTGTTTTAACCCATGCTTTATTAAATTGTATTTATGTTGTTTTATCCTTTGCTTTATTAAATTGTATTTATGTTGTTTTATCCTATGCTTTATTAAATTGTACTTATGTTGTTTTATCCTATGCCTTATTAAATTGTATTTATGTTGCTTTAACCTATGCTTTATTAAACTGCATTTATGTTGTTTTATGCTATGCTTTATTAAATTGTATTCATGTTGTTTTATCCTATGCTTTATTAAATTGTATTTATGTTGTTTTATCCTATGCTTTATTAAATTGTATTTATGTTGTTTTAACCCATGCTTTATTAAATTGCATTTATGTTGTTTTATCTTATGCTTTATTAAATTGTATTTATGTTGTTTTATCCTTTGCTTTATTAAATTGTATTTATGATGTTTTATCCTATGCTTTATTAAATTGTATTTATGTTGTTTTATCCTATGCTTTATTAAATTGTACTTATGTTGTTTTATCCTATGCCTTATTAAATTGTATTTATGTTGCTTTAACCTATGCTTTATTAAACTGCATTTATGTTGTTTTATGCTATGCTTTATTAAATTGTATTCATGTTGTTTTATCCTATGCTTTATTAAATTGTATTTATGTTGTTTTGTCCTATGCTTTATTAAATTGTATTTATGTTGTTTTAACCCATGCTTTATTAAATTGCATTTATGTTGTTTTATCTTATGCTTTATTAAATTGTATTATGTTGTTTTATCGTATGCTTTATTAAATTGTATTTATGTTGTTTTATCCTATGATTTATTAAATTGTGTTTATGTTGTTTTATCCTATGCTTTATTAAATTGTATTTATGTTGTTTTAACCCATGCTTTATTAAATTGCATTTATGTTGTTTTATCTTATGCTTTATTAAATTGTATTATGTTGTTTTATCGTATGCTTTATTAAATTGTATTTATGTTGTTTTATCCTATGATTTATTAAATTGTGTTTATGTTGTTTTATTCTATGCTTTATTAAATTGTATTTATGTCGTTTTAACCCATGCTTTATTAAATTGTATTTATGTGGTTTTATCCTATGCTTTATTAAATTGTATTTATGTTGTTTTATCCTATGCTTTATTAAATTGTATTTATGTTGTTTTATCCTATGCTTTATTAAATTGTATTTATGTTGTTTTGTCCTATGCTTTATTAAATTGTATTTATGTTGTTTTAACCCATGCTTTATTAAATTGTATTTATGTTGTTTTATCCTTTGCTTTATTAAATTGTATTTATGATGTTTTATCCTATGCTTTATTAAATTGTATTTATGTTGTTTTATCCTATGCTTTATTAAATTGTACTTATGTTGTTTTATCCTATGCCTTATTAAATTGTATTTATGTTGCTTTAACCTATGCTTTATTAAACTGCATTTATGTTGTTTTATGCTATGCTTTATTAAATTGTATTCATGTTGTTTTATCCTATGCTTTATTAAATTGTATTTATGTTGTTTTATCCTATGCTTTATTAAATTGTATTTATATTGTTTTAACTTATGCTTTATTAAATTGTATTTATGTTGTTTTATCCTATGCTTTATTAAATTGTATTTATGTTGTTTTATCCTATGCTTTATTAAATTGTATTTATGTTGTTTTATCCTATGCTTTATTAAATTGTATTTATGTTGTTTTATCCTATGCTTTATTAAATTGTATTTATGTTGTTTTAACCCATGCTTCATTAAATTGTATTTATGTTGTTTTATCTTATGCTTTATTAAATTGTATTTATGTTGTTTTATCCTATGCTTTATTAAATTGTATTTATGTTGTTTTATCCTATGCTTCATTAAATTGTATTATGTTGTTTTATCGTATGCTTTATTATATTGTATTTATGTTGTTTTATCCTATGCTTTATTAAATTGTATTTATGTTGTTTTATCCTATGCTTCATTAAATTGTATTATGTTGTTTTATCCTATGATTTATTAAATTGTGTTTATGTTGTTTTATCCTATGCTTTATTAAATTGTATTTATGTTGTTTTAACCCATGCTTTATTAAATTGCATTTATGTTGTTTTATCTTATGCTTTATTAAATTGTATTATGTTGTTTTATCGTATGCTTTATTAAATTGTATTTATGTTGTTTTATCCTATGATTTATTAAATTGTGTTTATGTTGTTTTATTCTATGCTTTATTAAATTGTATTTATGTCGTTTTAACCCATGCTTTATTAAATTGTATTTATGTGGTTTTATCCTATGCTTTATTAAATTGTATTTATGTTGTTTTATCCTATGCTTTATTAAATTGTATTTATGTTGTTTTATCCTATGCTTTATTAAATTGTATTTATGTTGTTTTGTCCTATGCTTTATTAAATTGTATTTATGTTGTTTTAACCCATGCTTTATTAAATTGTATTTATGTTGTTTTATCCTTTGCTTTATTAAATTGTATTTATGATGTTTTATCCTATGCTTTATTAAATTCTATTTATGTTGTTTTATCCTATGCTTTATTAAATTGTACTTATGTTGTTTTATCCTATGCCTTATTAAATTGTATTTATGTTGCTTTAACCTATGCTTTATTAAACTGCATTTATGTTGTTTTATGCTATGCTTTATTAAATTGTATTCATGTTGTTTTATCCTATGCTTTATTAAATTGTATTTATGTTGTTTTATCCTATGCTTTATTAAATTGTATTTATATTGTTTTAACTTATGCTTTATTAAATTGTATTTATGTTGTTTTATCCTATGCTTTATTAAATTGTATTTATGTTGTTTTATCCTATGCTTTATTAAATTGTATTTATGTTGTTTTATCCTATGCTTTATTAAATTGTATTTATGTTGTTTTATCCTATGCTTTATTAAATTGTATTTATGTTGTTTTAACCCATGCTTCATTAAATTGTATTTATGTTGTTTTATCTTATGCTTTATTAAATTGTATTTATGTTGTTTTATCCTATGCTTTATTAAATTGTATTTATGTTGTTTTATCCTATGCTTCATTAAATTGTATTATGTTGTTTTATCGTATGCTTTATTATATTGTATTTATGTTGTTTTATCCTATGCTTTATTAAATTGTATTTATGTTGTTTTATCCTATGCTTCATTAAATTGTATTATGTTGTTTTATCGTATGCTTTATTATATTGTATTTATGTTGTTTTATCCTATGCTTTATTAAATTGTGTTTATGTTGTTTTATCCTATGCTTTATTAAATTGTATTTATGTTGTTTTAACCCATGCTTTATTAAATTGTATTTATGTTGTTTTATCCTATGCTTTATTAAATTGTATTTATGTTGTTTTATCCTATGCTTTATTAAATTGTACTTATGTTGTTTTATCCTATGCCTTATTAAATTGTATTTATGTTGCTTTAACCTATGCTTTATTAAACTGCATTTATGTTGTTTTATGCTATGCTTTATTAAATTGTATTCATGTTGTTTTATCCTATGCTTTATTAAATTGTATTTATGTTGTTTTATCCTATGCTTTATTAAATTGTATTTATATTGTTTTAACTTATGCTTTATTAAATTGTATTTATATTGTTTTAACTTATGCTTTATTAAATTGTATTTATGTTGTTTTATCCTATGCTTTATTAAATTGTATTTATGTTGTTTTATCCTATGCTTTATTAAATTGTATTTATGTTGTTTTATCCTATGCTTTATTAAATTGTATTTATGTTGTTTTATCCTATGCTTTATTAAATTGTATTTATGTTGTTTTAACCCATGCTTCATTAAATTGTATTTATGTTGTTTTATCTTATGCTTTATTAAATTGTATTTATGTTGTTTTATCCTATGCTTTATTAAATTGTATTTATGTTGTTTTATCCTATGCTTCATTAAATTGTATTATGTTGTTTTATCGTATGCTTTATTATATTGTATTTATGTTGTTTTATCCTATGCTTTATTAAATTGTATTTATGTTGTTTTATCCTATGCTTCATTAAATTGTATTATGTTGTTTTATCCTATGATTTATTAAATTGTGTTTATGTTGTTTTATCCTATGCTTTATTAAATTGTATTTATGTTGTTTTAACCCATGCTTTATTAAATTGCATTTATGTTGTTTTATCTTATGCTTTATTAAATTGTATTATGTTGTTTTATCGTATGCTTTATTAAATTGTATTTATGTTGTTTTATCCTATGATTTATTAAATTGTGTTTATGTTGTTTTATTCTATGCTTTATTAAATTGTATTTATGTCGTTTTAACCCATGCTTTATTAAATTGTATTTATGTGGTTTTATCCTATGCTTTATTAAATTGTATTTATGTTGTTTTATCCTATGCTTTATTAAATTGTATTTATGTTGTTTTATCCTATGCTTTATTAAATTGTATTTATGTTGTTTTGTCCTATGCTTTATTAAATTGTATTTATGTTGTTTTAACCCATGCTTTATTAAATTGTATTTATGTTGTTTTATCCTTTGCTTTATTAAATTGTATTTATGATGTTTTATCCTATGCTTTATTAAATTGTATTTATGTTGTTTTATCCTATGCTTTATTAAATTGTACTTATGTTGTTTTATCCTATGCCTTATTAAATTGTATTTATGTTGCTTTAACCTATGCTTTATTAAACTGCATTTATGTTGTTTTATGCTATGCTTTATTAAATTGTATTCATGTTGTTTTATCCTATGCTTTATTAAATTGTATTTATGTTGTTTTATCCTATGCTTTATTAAATTGTATTTATATTGTTTTAACTTATGCTTTATTAAATTGTATTTATGTTGTTTTATCCTATGCTTTATTAAATTGTATTTATGTTGTTTTATCCTATGCTTTATTAAATTGTATTTATGTTGTTTTATCCTATGCTTTATTAAATTGTATTTATGTTGTTTTATCCTATGCTTTATTAAATTGTATTTATGTTGTTTTAACCCATGCTTCATTAAATTGTATTTATGTTGTTTTATCTTATGCTTTATTAAATTGTATTTATGTTGTTTTATCCTATGCTTTATTAAATTGTATTTATGTTGTTTTATCCTATGCTTCATTAATTTGTATTATGTTGTTTTATCGTATGCTTTATTATATTGTATTTATGTTGTTTTATCCTATGCTTTATTAAATTGTATTTATGTTGTTTTATCCTATGCTTCATTAAATTGTATTATGTTGTTTTATCGTATGCTTTATTATATTGTATTTATGTTGTTTTATCCTATGCTTTATTAAATTGTGTTTATGTTGTTTTATCCTATGCTTTATTAAATTGTATTTATGTTGTTTTAACCCATGCTTTATTAAATTGTATTTATGTTGTTTTATCCTATGCTTTATTAAATTGTATTTATGTTGTTTTATCCTATGCTTTATTAAATTGTACTTATGTTGTTTTATCCTATGCCTTATTAAATTGTATTTATGTTGCTTTAACCTATGCTTTATTAAACTGCATTTATGTTGTTTTATGCTATGCTTTATTAAATTGTATTCATGTTGTTTTATCCTATGCTTTATTAAATTGTATTTATGTTGTTTTATCCTATGCTTTATTAAATTGTATTTATATTGTTTTAACTTATGCTTTATTAAATTGTATTTATGTTGTTTTATCCTATGCTTTATTAAATTGTATTTATGTTGTTTTATCCTATGCTTTATTAAATTGTATTTATGTTGTTTTATCCTATGCTTTATTAAATTGTATTTATGTTGTTTTATCCTATGCTTTATTAAATTGTATTTATGTTGTTTTAACCCATGCTTCATTAAATTGTATTTATGTTGTTTTATCTTATGCTTTATTAAATTGTATTTATGTTGTTTTATCCTATGCTTTATTAAATTGTATTTATGTTGTTTTATCCTATGCTTCATTAAATTGTATTATGTTGTTTTATCGTATGCTTTATTATATTGTATTTATGTTGTTTTATCCTATGCTTTATTAAATTGTATTTATGTTGTTTTATCCTATGCTTCATTAAATTGTATTATGTTGTTTTATCGTATGCTTTATTATATTGTATTTATGTTGTTTTATCCTATGCTTTATTAAATTGTGTTTATGTTGTTTTATCCTATGCTTTATTAAATTGTATTTATGTTGTTTTAACCCATGCTTTATTAAATTGTATTTATGTTGTTTTATCCTATGCTTTATTAAATTGTATTTATGTTGTTTTATCCTATGCTTTATTAAATTTTATTTATGTTGTTTTGTCCTATGCTTTATTAAATTGTATTTATGTTGTTTTAACCCATGCTTCATTAAATTGTATTTATGTTGTTTTATCTTATGCTTTATTAAATTGTATTTATGTTGTTTTGTCCTATGCTTTATTAAATTGTATTTATGTTGTTTTAACCCATGCTTTATTAAATTGCATTTATGTTGTTTTATCTTATGCTTTATTAAATTGTATTATGTTGTTTTATCGTATGCTTTATTAAATTGTATTTATGTTGTTTTATCCTATGATTTATTAAATTGTGTTTATGTTGTTTTATCCTATGCTTTATTAAATTGTATTTATGTTGTTTTAACCCATGCTTTATTAAATTGCATTTATGTTGTTTTATCTTATGCTTTATTAAATTGTATTATGTTGTTTTATCGTATGCTTTATTAAATTGTATTTATGTTGTTTTATCCTATGATTTATTAAATTGTGTTTATGTTGTTTTATCCTATGCTTTATTAAATTGCATTTATGTCGTTTTAACCCATGCTTTATTAAATTGTATTTATGTGGTTTTATCCTATGCTTTATTAAATTGTATTTATGTCGTTTTATCCTATGCTTTATTAAATTGTATTTATGTTGTTTTATCCTATGCTTTATTAAATTGTTTTTATGTTGTTTTGTCCTATGCTTTATTAAATTGTATTTATGTTGTTTTAACCCATGCTTTATTAAATTGTATTTATGTTGTTTTATCCTTTGCTTTATTAAATTGTATTTATGTTGTTTTATCCTATGCTTTATTAAATTGTACTTATGTAGTTTTATCCTATGCCTTATTAAATTGTATTTATGTTGCTTTAACCTATGCTTTATTAAACTGCATTTATGTTGTTTTATGCTATGCTTTATTAAATTGTATTCATGTTGTTTTATCCTATGCTTTATTAAATTGTATTTATGTTGTTTTATCCTATGCTTTATTAAATTGTATTTATGTTGTTTTAACCCATGCTTTATTAAATTGCATTTATGTTGTTTTATCTTATGCTTTATTAAATTGTATTTATGTTGTTTTATCCTTTGCTTTATTAAATTGTATTTATGATGTTTTATCCTATGCTTTATTAAATTGTATTTATGTTGTTTTATCCTATGCTTTATTAAATTGTACTTATGTTGTTTTATCCTATGCCTTATTAAATTGTATTTATGTTGCTTTAACCTATGCTTTATTAAACTGCATTTATGTTGTTTTATGCTATGCTTTATTAAATTGTATTCATGTTGTTTTATCCTATGCTTTATTAAATTGTATTTATGTTGTTTTGTCCTATGCTTTATTAAATTGTATTTATGTTGTTTTAACCCATGCTTTATTAAATTGCATTTATGTTGTTTTATCTTATGCTTTATTAAATTGTATTATGTTGTTTTATCGTATGCTTTATTAAATTGTATTTATGTTGTTTTATCCTATGATTTATTAAATTGTGTTTATGTTGTTTTATCCTATGCTTTATTAAATTGTATTTACGTTGTTTTAACCCATGCTTTATAAATTGCATTTATGTTGTTTTATCTTATGCTTTATTAAATTGTATTATGTTGTTTTATCGTATGCTTTATTAAATTGTATTTATGTTGTTTTATCCTATGATTTATTAAATTGTGTTTATGTTGTTTTATTCTATGCTTTATTAAATTGTATTTATGTCGTTTTAACCCATGCTTTATTAAATTGTATTTATGTGGTTTTATCCTTTGCTTTATTAAATTGTATTTATGATGTTTTATCCTATGCTTTATTAAATTGTATTTATGTTGTTTTATCCTATGCTTTATTAAATTGTACTTATGTTGTTTTATCCTATGCCTTATTAAATTGTATTTATGTTGCTTTAACCTATGCTTTATTAAACTGCATTTATGTTGTTTTATGCTATGCTTTATTAAATTGTATTCATGTTGTTTTACCCTATGCTTTATTAAATTGTATTTATGTTGTTTTATCCTATGCTTTATTAAATTGTATTTATATTGTTTTAACTTATGCTTTATTAAATTGTATTTATGTTGTTTTATCCTATGCTTTATTAAATTGTATTTATGTTGTTTTATCCTATGCTTTATTAAATTGTATTTATGTTGTTTTATCCTATGCTTTATTAAATTGTATTTATGTTGTTTTATCCTATGCTTTATTAAATTGTATTTATGTTGTTTTAACCCATGCTTCATTAAATTGTATTTATGTTGTTTTATCTTATGCTTTATTAAATTGTATTTATGTTGTTTTATCCTATGCTTTATTAAATTGTATTTATGTTGTTTTATCCTATGCTTCATTAAATTGTATTATGTTGTTTTATCGTATGCTTTATTATATTGTATTTATGTTGTTTTATCCTATGCTTTATTAAATTGTATTTATGTTGTTTTATCCTATGCTTCATTAAATTGTATTATGTTGTTTTATCATATGCTTTATTACATTGTATTTATGTTGTTTTATCCTATGCTTTATTAAATTGTGTTTATGTTGTTTTATCCTATGCTTTATTAAATTGTATTTATGTTGTTTTAACCCATGCTTTATTAAATTGTATTTATGTTGTTTTATCCTATGCTTTATTAAATTGTATTTATGTTGTTTTATCCTATGCTTTATTAAATTTTATTTATGTTGTTTTGTCCTATGCTTTATTAAATTGTATTTATGTTGTTTTATCTTATGCTTTATTAAATTGTATTTATGTTGTTTTGTCCTATGCTTTATTAAATTGTATTTATGTTGTTTTAACCCATGCTTTATTAAATTGCATTTATGTTGTTTTATCTTATGCTTTATTAAATTGTATTTATGTTGTTTTATCCTATGCTTTATTAAATTGCATTTATGTTGTTTTGTACTATTCTTTAATACATTGTATTTATGTTGTTTTAACCCATGCTTTATTAAATTGTATTTATGTTGTTTTATCCTATGCTTTATTAAATTGTATTTATGTTGTTTTATCCTATGCTTTATTAAATTGTATTTATGTTGTTTTATCCTATGCTTTATTAAATTGTATTTATGTTGTTTTAACCTATGCTTTATTAAGTTGTATTTATGTTGTTTTAACCTATGCTTTATTAAATTGTATTTATGTTGTTTTATCCTATGCTTTATTAAATTGTATTTATGTTGGTTTAACCTTTGCTTTATTAAATTGTATTTATGTTGTTTTATCCTATGCTTTATTAAATTGTATTTATGTTGTTTTATCCTATGCTTTATTAAATTGTATTATGTTGTTTTATCGTATGCTTTATTATATTGTATTTATTTTGTTTTAACCTATGATTTATTAAATTGTGTTTATGTTGTTTTATCCTATGCTTTATTAAATTGTATTTATGTCGTTTTAACCCATGCTTTATTAAATTGTATTTATGTGGTTTTATCCTATGCTTTATTAAATTGTATTTATGTTGTTTTATCCTATGCTTTATTAAATTGTATTTATGTTGTTTTATCCTATGCTTTATTAAATTGTATTTATGTTGTTTTGTCCTATGCTTTATTAAATTGTATTTATGTTGTTTTAACCCATGCTTTATTAAATTGTATTTATGTTGTTTTATCCTTTGCTTTATTAAATTGTATTTATGATGTTTTATCCTATGCTTTATTAAATTGTATTTATGTTGTTTTATCCTATGCTTTATTAAATTGTACTTATGTTGTTTTATCCTATGCCTTATTAAATTGTATTTATGTTGCTTTATCCTATGCTTTATTAAACTGCATTTATGTTGTTTTATGCTATGTTTTATTAAATTGTATTCATGTTGTTTTATCCTATGCTTTATTAAATTGTATTTATGGTGTTTTATCCTATGCTTTATTAAATTGTATTTATGTTGTTTTATCCTATGCTTTATTAAATTGTATTTATGTTGTTTTGTCCTATGCTTTATTAAATTGTATTTATGTTGTTTTAACCCATGCTTCATTAAATTGTATTTATGTTGTTTTATCTTATGCTTTATTAAATTGTATTTATGTTGTTTTATCCTATGCTTTATTAAATTGTATTTATGTTGTTTTATCCTATGCTTTATTAAATTGTATTATGTTGTTTTATCGTATGCTTTATTAAATTGTATTTATGTTGTTTTATCCTATGCTTTATTAAATTGTGTTTATGTTTTTTTATCCTATGCTTTATTAAATTGTATTTATGTTGTTTTAACCCATGTTTTATTAAATTGTATATATGTTGTTTTATCCTATGCTTTATTAAATTGTATTTATGTTGTTTTATCCTATGCTTTATTAAATTTTATTTATGTTGTTTTGTCCTATGCTTTATTAAATTGTATTTATGTTGTTTTAACCCATGCTTCATTAAATTGTATTTATGTTGTTTTATCTTATGCTTTATTAAATTGTATTTATGTTGTTTTGTCCTATGCTTTATTAAATTGTATTTATGTTGTTTTAACCCATGCTTTATTAAATTGCATTTATGTTGTTTTATCTTATGCTTTATTAAATTGTATTTATGTTGTTGTATCCTAAGCTTTATTAAATTGTATTTATGTTGTTTTGTCCTATGCTTTATTAAATTGTATTTATGTTGTTTTAACCATGCTTTATTAAAATGTATTTATGTTGTTTTATCCTTTGCTTTATTAAATTGTATTTATGATGTTTTATCCTATGCTTTATTAAATTGTATTTATGTTGTTTTATCCTATGCTTTATTAAATTGTACTTATGTTGTTTTATCCTATGCCTTATTAAATTGTATTTATGTTGCTTTAACCTATGCTTTATTAAACTGCATTTATGTTGTTTTATGCTATGCTTTATTAAATTGTATTCATGTTGTTTTATCCTATGCTTTATTAAATTGTATTTATGTTGTTTTATCCTATGCTTTATTAAATTGTATTTATATTGTTTTAACTTATGCTTTATTAAATTGTATTTATGTTGTTTTATCCTATGCTTTATTAAATTGTATTTATGTTGTTTTATCCTATGCTTTATTAAATTGTATTTATGTTGTTTTATCCTATGCTTTATTAAATTGTATTTATGTTGTTTTATCCTATGCTTTATTAAATTGTATTTATGTTGTTTTAACCCATGCTTCATTAAATTGTATTTATGTTGTTTTATCTTATGCTTTATTAAATTGTATTTATGTTGTTTTATCCTATGCTTTATTAAATTGTATTTATGTTGTTTTATCCTATGCTTCATTAAATTGTATTATGTTGTTTTATCGTATGCTTTATTATATTGTATTTATGTTGTTTTATCCTATGCTTTATTAAATTGTATTTATGTTGTTTTATCCTATGCTTCATTAAATTGTATTATGTTGTTTTATCCTATGATTTATTAAATTGTGTTTATGTTGTTTTATCCTATGCTTTATTAAATTGTATTTATGTTGTTTTAACCCATGCTTTATTAAATTGCATTTATGTTGTTTTATCTTATGCTTTATTAAATTGTATTATGTTGTTTTATCGTATGCTTTATTAAATTGTATTTATGTTGTTTTATCCTATGATTTATTAAATTGTGTTTATGTTGTTTTATTCTATGCTTTATTAAATTGTATTTATGTCGTTTTAACCCATGCTTTATTAAATTGTATTTATGTGGTTTTATCCTATGCTTTATTAAATTGTATTTATGTTGTTTTATCCTATGCTTTATTAAATTGTATTTATGTTGTTTTATCCTATGCTTTATTAAATTGTATTTATGTTGTTTTGTCCTATGCTTTATTAAATTGTATTTATGTTGTTTTAACCCATGCTTTATTAAATTGTATTTATGTTGTTTTATCCTTTGCTTTATTAAATTGTATTTATGATGTTTTATCCTATGCTTTATTAAATTCTATTTATGTTGTTTTATCCTATGCTTTATTAAATTGTACTTATGTTGTTTTATCCTATGCCTTATTAAATTGTATTTATGTTGCTTTAACCTATGCTTTATTAAACTGCATTTATGTTGTTTTATGCTATGCTTTATTAAATTGTATTCATGTTGTTTTATCCTATGCTTTATTAAATTGTATTTATGTTGTTTTATCCTATGCTTTATTAAATTGTATTTATATTGTTTTAACTTATGCTTTATTAAATTGTATTTATGTTGTTTTATCCTATGCTTTATTAAATTGTATTTATGTTGTTTTATCCTATGCTTTATTAAATTGTATTTATGTTGTTTTATCCTATGCTTTATTAAATTGTATTTATGTTGTTTTATCCTATGCTTTATTAAATTGTATTTATGTTGTTTTAACCCATGCTTCATTAAATTGTATTTATGTTGTTTTATCTTATGCTTTATTAAATTGTATTTATGTTGTTTTATCCTATGCTTTATTAAATTGTATTTATGTTGTTTTATCCTATGCTTCATTAAATTGTATTATGTTGTTTTATCGTATGCTTTATTATATTGTATTTATGTTGTTTTATCCTATGCTTTATTAAATTGTATTTATGTTGTTTTATCCTATGCTTCATTAAATTGTATTATGTTGTTTTATCGTATGCTTTATTATATTGTATTTATGTTGTTTTATCCTATGCTTTATTAAATTGTGTTTATGTTGTTTTATCCTATGCTTTATTAAATTGTATTTATGTTGTTTTAACCCATGCTTTATTAAATTGTATTTATGTTGTTTTATCCTATGCTTTATTAAATTGTATTTATGTTGTTTTATCCTATGCTTTATTAAATTGTACTTATGTTGTTTTATCCTATGCCTTATTAAATTGTATTTATGTTGCTTTAACCTATGCTTTATTAAACTGCATTTATGTTGTTTTATGCTATGCTTTATTAAATTGTATTCATGTTGTTTTATCCTATGCTTTATTAAATTGTATTTATGTTGTTTTATCCTATGCTTTATTAAATTGTATTTATATTGTTTTAACTTATGCTTTATTATATTGTATTTATATTGTTTTAACTTATGCTTTATTAAATTGTATTTATGTTGTTTTATCCTATGCTTTATTAAATTGTATTTATGTTGTTTTATCCTATGCTTTATTAAATTGTATTTATGTTGTTTTATCCTATGCTTTATTAAATTGTATTTATGTTGTTTTATCCTATGCTTTATTAAATTGTATTTATGTTGTTTTAACCCATGCTTCATTAAATTGTATTTATGTTGTTTTATCTTATGCTTTATTAAATTGTATTTATGTTGTTTTATCCTATGCTTTATTAAATTGTATTTATGTTGTTTTATCCTATGCTTCATTAAATTGTATTATGTTGTTTTATCGTATGCTTTATTATATTGTATTTATGTTGTTTTATCCTATGCTTTATTAAATTGTATTTATGTTGTTTTATCCTATGCTTCATTAAATTGTATTATGTTGTTTTATCCTATGATTTATTAAATTGTGTTTATGTTGTTTTATCCTATGCTTTATTAAATTGTATTTATGTTGTTTTAACCCATGCTTTATTAAATTGCATTTATGTTGTTTTATCTTATGCTTTATTAAATTGTATTATGTTGTTTTATCGTATGCTTTATTAAATTGTATTTATGTTGTTTTATCCTATGATTTATTAAATTGTGTTTATGTTGTTTTATTCTATGCTTTATTAAATTGTATTTATGTCGTTTTAACCCATGCTTTATTAAATTGTATTTATGTGGTTTTATCCTATGCTTTATTAAATTGTATTTATGTTGTTTTATCCTATGCTTTATTAAATTGTATTTATGTTGTTTTATCCTATGCTTTATTAAATTGTATTTATGTTGTTTTGTCCTATGCTTTATTAAATTGTATTTATGTTGTTTTAACCCATGCTTTATTAAATTGTATTTATGTTGTTTTATCCTTTGCTTTATTAAATTGTATTTATGATGTTTTATCCTATGCTTTATTAAATTGTATTTATGTTGTTTTATCCTATGCTTTATTAAATTGTACTTATGTTGTTTTATCCTATGCCTTATTAAATTGTATTTATGTTGCTTTAACCTATGCTTTATTAAACTGCATTTATGTTGTTTTATGCTATGCTTTATTAAATTGTATTCATGTTGTTTTATCCTATGCTTTATTAAATTGTATTTATGTTGTTTTATCCTATGCTTTATTAAATTGTATTTATATTGTTTTAACTTATGCTTTATTAAATTGTATTTATGTTGTTTTATCCTATGCTTTATTAAATTGTATTTATGTTGTTTTATCCTATGCTTTATTAAATTGTATTTATGTTGTTTTATCCTATGCTTTATTAAATTGTATTTATGTTGTTTTATCCTATGCTTTATTAAATTGTATTTATGTTGTTTTAACCCATGCTTCATTAAATTGTATTTATGTTGTTTTATCTTATGCTTTATTAAATTGTATTTATGTTGTTTTATCCTATGCTTTATTAAATTGTATTTATGTTGTTTTATCCTATGCTTCATTAAATTGTATTATGTTGTTTTATCGTATGCTTTATTATATTGTATTTATGTTGTTTTATCCTATGCTTTATTAAATTGTATTTATGTTGTTTTATCCTATGCTTCATTAAATTGTATTATGTTGTTTTATCGTATGCTTTATTATATTGTATTTATGTTGTTTTATCCTATGCTTTATTAAATTGTGTTTATGTTGTTTTATCCTATGCTTTATTAAATTGTATTTATGTTGTTTTAACCCATGCTTTATTAAATTGTATTTATGTTGTTTTATCCTATGCTTTATTAAATTGTATTTATGTTGTTTTATCCTATGCTTTATTAAATTGTACTTATGTTGTTTTATCCTATGCCTTATTAAATTGTATTTATGTTGCTTTAACCTATGCTTTATTAAACTGCATTTATGTTGTTTTATGCTATGCTTTATTAAATTGTATTCATGTTGTTTTATCCTATGCTTTATTAAATTGTATTTATGTTGTTTTATCCTATGCTTTATTAAATTGTATTTATATTGTTTTAACTTATGCTTTATTAAATTGTATTTATGTTGTTTTATCCTATGCTTTATTAAATTGTATTTATGTTGTTTTATCCTATGCTTTATTAAATTGTATTTATGTTGTTTTATCCTATGCTTTATTAAATTGTATTTATGTTGTTTTATCCTATGCTTTATTAAATTGTATTTATGTTGTTTTAACCCATGCTTCATTAAATTGTATTTATGTTGTTTTATCTTATGCTTTATTAAATTGTATTTATGTTGTTTTATCCTATGCTTTATTAAATTGTATTTATGTTGTTTTATCCTATGCTTCATTAAATTGTATTATGTTGTTTTATCGTATGCTTTATTATATTGTATTTATGTTGTTTTATCCTATGCTTTATTAAATTGTATTTATGTTGTTTTATCCTATGCTTCATTAAATTGTATTATGTTGTTTTATCGTATGCTTTATTATATTGTATTTATGTTGTTTTATCCTATGCTTTATTAAATTGTGTTTATGTTGTTTTATCCTATGCTTTATTAAATTGTATTTATGTTGTTTTAACCCATGCTTTATTAAATTGTATTTATGTTGTTTTATCCTATGCTTTATTAAATTGTATTTATGTTGTTTTATCCTATGCTTTATTAAATTTTATTTATGTTGTTTTGTCCTATGCTTTATTAAATTGTATTTATGTTGTTTTAACCCATGCTTCATTAAATTGTATTTATGTTGTTTTATCTTATGCTTTATTAAATTGTATTTATGTTGTTTTGTCCTATGCTTTATTAAATTGTATTTATGTTGTTTTAACCCATGCTTTATTAAATTGCATTTATGTTGTTTTATCTTATGCTTTATTAAATTGTATTATGTTGTTTTATCGTATGCTTTATTAAATTGTATTTATGTTGTTTTATCCTATGATTTATTAAATTGTGTTTATGTTGTTTTATCCTATGCTTTATTAAATTGTATTTATGTTGTTTTAACCCATGCTTTATTAAATTGCATTTATGTTGTTTTATCTTATGCTTTATTAAATTGTATTATGTTGTTTTATCGTATGCTTTATTAAATTGTATTTATGTTGTTTTATCCTATGATTTATTAAATTGTGTTTATGTTGTTTTATCCTATGCTTTATTAAATTGCATTTATGTCGTTTTAACCCATGCTTTATTAAATTGTATTTATGTGGTTTTATCCTATGCTTTATTAAATTGTATTTATGTCGTTTTATCCTATGCTTTATTAAATTGTATTTATGTTGTTTTATCCTATGCTTTATTAAATTGTTTTTATGTTGTTTTGTCCTATGCTTTATTAAATTGTATTTATGTTGTTTTAACCCATGCTTTATTAAATTGTATTTATGTTGTTTTATCCTTTGCTTTATTAAATTGTATTTATGTTGTTTTATCCTATGCTTTATTAAATTGTACTTATGTAGTTTTATCCTATGCCTTATTAAATTGTATTTATGTTGCTTTAACCTATGCTTTATTAAACTGCATTTATGTTGTTTTATGCTATGCTTTATTAAATTGTATTCATGTTGTTTTATCCTATGCTTTATTAAATTGTATTTATGTTGTTTTATCCTATGCTTTATTAAATTGTATTTATGTTGTTTTAACCCATGCTTTATTAAATTGCATTTATGTTGTTTTATCTTATGCTTTATTAAATTGTATTTATGTTGTTTTATCCTTTGCTTTATTAAATTGTATTTATGATGTTTTATCCTATGCTTTATTAAATTGTATTTATGTTGTTTTATCCTATGCTTTATTAAATTGTACTTATGTTGTTTTATCCTATGCCTTATTAAATTGTATTTATGTTGCTTTAACCTATGCTTTATTAAACTGCATTTATGTTGTTTTATGCTATGCTTTATTAAATTGTATTCATGTTGTTTTATCCTATGCTTTATTAAATTGTATTTATGTTGTTTTGTCCTATGCTTTATTAAATTGTATTTATGTTGTTTTAACCCATGCTTTATTAAATTGCATTTATGTTGTTTTATCTTATGCTTTATTAAATTGTATTATGTTGTTTTATCGTATGCTTTATTAAATTGTATTTATGTTGTTTTATCCTATGATTTATTAAATTGTGTTTATGTTGTTTTATCCTATGCTTTATTAAATTGTATTTACGTTGTTTTAACCCATGCTTTATAAATTGCATTTATGTTGTTTTATCTTATGCTTTATTAAATTGTATTATGTTGTTTTATCGTATGCTTTATTAAATTGTATTTATGTTGTTTTATCCTATGATTTATTAAATTGTGTTTATGTTGTTTTATTCTATGCTTTATTAAATTGTATTTATGTCGTTTTAACCCATGCTTTATTAAATTGTATTTATGTGGTTTTATCCTTTGCTTTATTAAATTGTATTTATGATGTTTTATCCTATGCTTTATTAAATTGTATTTATGTTGTTTTATCCTATGCTTTATTAAATTGTACTTATGTTGTTTTATCCTATGCCTTATTAAATTGTATTTATGTTGCTTTAACCTATGCTTTATTAAACTGCATTTATGTTGTTTTATGCTATGCTTTATTAAATTGTATTCATGTTGTTTTACCCTATGCTTTATTAAATTGTATTTATGTTGTTTTATCCTATGCTTTATTAAATTGTATTTATATTGTTTTAACTTATGCTTTATTAAATTGTATTTATGTTGTTTTATCCTATGCTTTATTAAATTGTATTTATGTTGTTTTATCCTATGCTTTATTAAATTGTATTTATGTTGTTTTATCCTATGCTTTATTAAATTGTATTTATGTTGTTTTATCCTATGCTTTATTAAATTGTATTTATGTTGTTTTAACCCATGCTTCATTAAATTGTATTTATGTTGTTTTATCTTATGCTTTATTAAATTGTATTTATGTTGTTTTATCCTATGCTTTATTAAATTGTATTTATGTTGTTTTATCCTATGCTTCATTAAATTGTATTATGTTGTTTTATCGTATGCTTTATTATATTGTATTTATGTTGTTTTATCCTATGCTTTATTAAATTGTATTTATGTTGTTTTATCCTATGCTTCATTAAATTGTATTATGTTGTTTTATCGTATGCTTTATTACATTGTATTTATGTTGTTTTATCCTATGCTTTATTAAATTGTGTTTATGTTGTTTTATCCTATGCTTTATTAAATTGTATTTATGTTGTTTTAACCCATGCTTTATTAAATTGTATTTATGTTGTTTTATCCTATGCTTTATTAAATTGTATTTATGTTGTTTTATCCTATGCTTTATTAAATTTTATTTATGTTGTTTTGTCCTATGCTTTATTAAATTGTATTTATGTTGTTTTATCTTATGCTTTATTAAATTGTATTTATGTTGTTTTGTCCTATGCTTTATTAAATTGTATTTATGTTGTTTTAACCCATGCTTTATTAAATTGCATTTATGTTGTTTTATCTTATGCTTTATTAAATTGTATTTATGTTGTTTTATCCTATGCTTTATTAAATTGCATTTATGTTGTTTTGTACTATTCTTTAATACATTGTATTTATGTTGTTTTAACCCATGCTTTATTAAATTGCATTTATGTTGTTTTATCCTATGCTTTATTAAATTGTATTTATGTTGTTTTATCCTATGCTTTATTAAATTGTATTTATGTTGTTTTATCCTATGCTTTATTAAATTGTATTTATGTTGTTTTAACCTATGCTTTATTAAGTTGTATTTATGTTGTTTTAACCTATGCTTTATTAAATTGTATTTATGTTGTTTTATCCTATGCTTTATTAAATTGTATTTATGTTGGTTTAACCTTTGCTTTATTAAATTGTATTTATGTTGTTTTATCCTATGCTTTATTAAATTGTATTTATGTTGTTTTATCCTATGCTTTATTAAATTGTATTATGTTGTTTTATCGTATGCTTTATTATATTGTATTTATTTTGTTTTAACCTATGATTTATTAAATTGTGTTTATGTTGTTTTATCCTATGCTTTATTAAATTGTATTTATGTCGTTTTAACCCATGCTTTATTAAATTGTATTTATGTGGTTTTATCCTATGCTTTATTAAATTGTATTTATGTTGTTTTATCCTATGCTTTATTAAATTGTATTTATGTTGTTTTATCCTATGCTTTATTAAATTGTATTTATGTTGTTTTGTCCTATGCTTTATTAAATTGTATTTATGTTGTTTTAACCCATGCTTTATTAAATTGTATTTATGTTGTTTTATCCTTTGCTTTATTAAATTGTATTTATGATGTTTTATCCTATGCTTTATTAAATTGTATTTATGTTGTTTTATCCTATGCTTTATTAAATTGTACTTATGTTGTTTTATCCTATGCCTTATTAAATTGTATTTATGTTGCTTTATCCTATGCTTTATTAAACTGCATTTATGTTGTTTTATGCTATGTTTTATTAAATTGTATTCATGTTGTTTTATCCTATGCTTTATTAAATTGTATTTATGGTGTTTTATCCTATGCTTTATTAAATTGTATTTATGTTGTTTTATCCTATGCTTTATTAAATTGTATTTATGTTGTTTTGTCCTATGCTTTATTAAATTGTATTTATGTTGTTTTAACCCATGCTTCATTAAATTGTATTTATGTTGTTTTATCTTATGCTTTATTAAATTGTATTTATGTTGTTTTATCCTATGCTTTATTAAATTGTATTTATGTTGTTTTATCCTATGCTTTATTAAATTGTATTATGTTGTTTTATCGTATGCTTTATTAAATTGTATTTATGTTGTTTTATCCTATGCTTTATTAAATTGGGTTTATGTTTTTTTATCCTATGCTTTATTAAATTGTATTTATGTTGTTTTAACCCATGTTTTATTAAATTGTATATATGTTGTTTTATCCTATGCTTTATTAAATTGTATTTATGTTGTTTTATCCTATGCTTTATTAAATTTTATTTATGTTGTTTTGTCCTATGCTTTATTAAATTGTATTTATGTTGTTTTAACCCATGCTTCATTAAATTGTATTTATGTTGTTTTATCTTATGCTTTATTAAATTGTATTTATGTTGTTTTGTCCTATGCTTTATTAAATTGTATTGATGTTGTTTTAACCCATGCTTTATTAAATTGCATTTATGTTGTTTTATCTTATGCTTTATTAAATTGTATTTATGTTGTTGTATCCTAAGCTTTATTAAATTGTATTTATGTTGTTTTGTCCTATGCTTTATTAAATTGTATTTATGTTGTTTTAACCATGCTTTATTAAAATGTATTTATGTTGTTTTATCCTATGCTTCATTAAATTGTATTTATGTTGTTTTATCCTATGCTTTATTAAATTGTATTTATGTTGTTTTATCCTATGCTTTATTAAATTGTATTTATGTTGTTTTGTCCTATGCTTTATTAAATTGTATTTATGTTGTTTTAACCCATGCTTTATTAAATTGTATTTATGTTGTTTTATCCTTTGCTTTATTAAATTGTATTTATGATGTTTTATCCTATGCTTTATTAAATTTTATTTATGTTGTTTTATCCTATGCTTTATTAAATTGTACTTATGTTGTTTTATCCTATGCCTTATTAAATTGTTTTTATGTTGCTTTATCCTATGCTTTATTAAACTGCATTTATGTTGTTTTATGCTATGTTTTATTAAATTGTATTCATGTTGTTTTATCCTATGCTTTATTAAATTGTATTTATGTTGTTTTATCCTATGCTTTATTAAATTGTATTTATACTGTTTTAACTTATGCTTTATTAAATTGTATTTATGTTGTTTTATCCTATGCTTTATTAAATTGTATTTATGTTGTTTTATCCTATGCTTTATTAAATTGTATTTATGTTGTTTTGTCCTATGCTTTATTAAATTGTATTTATGTTGTTTTAACCCATGCTTCATTAAATTGTATTTATGTTGTTTTATCTTATGCTTTATTAAATTGTATTTATGTTGTTTTATCCTATGCTTTATTAAATTGTATTTATGTTGTTTTATCCTATGCTTTATTAAATTGTGTTTATGTTTTTTTATCCTATGCTTTATTAAATTGTATTTATGTTGTTTTAACCCATGTTTTATTAAATTGTATTTATGTTGTTTTATCCTATGCTTTATTAAATTGTATTTATGTTGTTTTATCCTATGCTTTATTAAATTTTATTTATGTTGTTTTGTCCTATGCTTTATTAAATTGTATTTATGTTGTTTTAACCCATGCTTCATTAAATTGTATTTATGTTGTTTTATCTTATGCTTTATTAAATTGTATTTATGTTGTTTTGTCCTATGCTTTATTAAATTGTATTTATGTTGTTTTAACCCATGCTTTATTAAATTGCATTTATGTTGTTTTATCTTATGCTTTATTAAATTGTATTTATGTTGTTGTATCCTAAGCTTTATTAAATTGTATTTATGTTGTTTTGTCCTATGCTTTATTAAATTGTATTTATGTTGTTTTAACCATGCTTTATTAAAATGTATTTATGTTGTTTTATCCTATGCTTCATTAAATTGTATTTATGTTGTTTTATCCTATGCTTTATTAAATTGTATTTATGTTGTTTTATCCTATGCATTATTAAATTGTATTTATGTTGTTTTATCCTATGCTTTATTAAATTGTATTTATGTTGTTTTATCCTATGCTTTATTAAATTGTATTTATGTTGTTTTATCCTATGCTTTGTTAAATTGTATTTATGTTGTTTTATCCTATGCTTTATTAAATTGTATTTATGTTGTTTTATTCTATGCTTTATTAAATTGTATTTATGTTGTTTTATGCTATGCTTTACTAAATTGCATCTATGTTGTTTTATCCTATGCTTTATTAAATTGTATTTATGTTGTTTTATCTTATGATTTATTAAATTGTATTTATGTGGTTTTATCCTATGCTTTATTAAATTGCATTTATGTTGTTTTATCCTATGCTTTATTAAATTGTATTTATGTTGTTTTATCCTATGCTTTATTAAATTGTATTTATGTTGTTTAATCATATGCTTTATTAAATTGTATTTATGTTGTTTTATCCTATGCTTTATTAAATTGTAATTATGTTGCTTTAACCTATGCTTTATTAAATTGTATTTATGTTGTTTTATCCTATGATTTATTAAATTGTATTTATGTTGTTTTATCCTATGCTTTATTAAATTGTATTTATATTGTTTTAACTTATGCTTTATTAAATTGTATTTATGTTGTTTTATCCTATGATTTATTAAATTGTATTTATGTTGTTTTATCCTATGCTTTATTAAATTGTATTTATGTTGCTTTAACCTATGCTTTATTAAATTGTATTTATGTTGTTTTATCCTATGGTTTATTAAATTGTATTTATGTTGTTTTATCCTATGCTTTATTAAATTGTATTTATGTTGTTTTATCCTATGCTTTATTAAATTGTATTTATGTTGTTTTAACCTATGCTTTATTAAATTGTACTTATGTTGTTTTATCCTATGCTTTATTAAATTGTATTTATGTTGTTTTATCCTATGCTTTATTAAATTGTACTTATGTTGTTTTATCCTATGCCTTATTAAATTGCATTTATGTTGCTTTATCCTATGCTTTATTAAACTGCATTTATGTTGTTTTATGCTATGCTTTATTAAATTGCATTCATGTTGTTTTATCCTATGCTTTATTAAATTGTATTTATGTTGTTTTATCCTATGCTTTATTAAATTGTATTTATATTGTTTTAACTTATGCTTTATTAAATTGTATTTTTGTTGTTGTATCCTTTGCTTTATTAAATTGTATTTATGTTGTTTTATCCTATGCTTTATTAAATTGTATTTATGTTGTTTTGTCCTATGCTTTATTAAATTGTATTTATGTTGTTTTAACCCATGCTTCATTAAATTGTATTTATGTTGTTTTATCTTATGCTTTATTAAATTGTATTTATGTTGTTTTATCCTATGCTTTATTAAATTGTATTTATGTTGTTTTATCCTATGCTTTATTAAATTGTATTTATGTTGTTTTATCCTATGCTTTATTAAATTGTATTTATGTTGTTTTATCCTATGCTTTATTAAATTGTATTATGTTGTTTTATCGTATGCTTTATTAAATTGTATTTATGTTGTTTTATCCTATGCTTTATTAAATTGTGTTTATGTTTTTTTATCCTATGCTTTATTAAATTGTATTTATGTTGTTTTAACCCATGTTTTATTAAATTGTATATATGTTGTTTTATCCTATGCTTTATTAAATTGTATTTATGTTGTTTTATCCTATGCTTTATTAAATTTTATTTATGTTGTTTTGTCCTATGCTTTATTAAATTGTATTTATGTTGTTTTAACCCATGCTTCATTAAATTGTATTTATGTTGTTTTATCTTATGCTTTATTAAATTGTATTTATGTTGTTTTGTCCTATGCTTTATTAAATTGTATTTATGTTGTTTTAACCCATGCTTTATTAAATTGCATTTATGTTGTTTTATCTTATGCTTTATTAAATTGTATTTATGTTGTTGTATCCTAAGCTTTATTAAATTGTATTTATGTTGTTTTGTCCTATGCTTTATTAAATTGTATTTATGTTGTTTTAACCATGCTTTATTAAAATGTATTTATGTTGTTTTATCCTATGCTTCATTAAATTGTATTTATGTTGTTTTATCCTATGCTTTATTAAATTGTATTTATGTTGTTTTATCCTATGCTTTATTAAATTGTATTTATGTTGTTTTGTCCTATGCTTTATTAAATTGTATTTATGTTGTTTTAACCCATGCTTTATTAAATTGTATTTATGTTGTTTTATCCTTTGCTTTATTAAATTGTATTTATGATGTTTTATCCTATGCTTTATTAAATTTTATTTATGTTGTTTTATCCTATGCTTTATTAAATTGTACTTATGTTGTTTTATCCTATGCCTTATTAAATTGTATTTATGTTGCTTTATCCTATGCTTTATTAAACTGCATTTATGTTGTTTTATGCTATGTTTTATTAAATTGTATTCATGTTGTTTTATCCTATGCTTTATTAAATTGTATTTATGTTGTTTTATCCTATGCTTTATTAAATTGTATTTATATTGTTTTAACTTATGCTTTATTAAATTGTATTTATGTTGTTTTATCCTATGCTTTATTAAATTGTATTTATGTTGTTTTATCCTATGCTTTATTAAATTGTATTTATGTTGTTTTGTCCTATGCTTTATTAAATTGTATTTATGTTGTTTTAACCCATGCTTCATTAAATTGTATTTATGTTGTTTTATCTTATGCTTTATTAAATTGTATTTATGTTGTTTTATCCTATGCTTTATTAAATTGTATTTATGTTGTTTTATCCTATGCTTTATTAAATTGTGTTTATGTTTTTTTATCCTATGCTTTATTAAATTGTATTTATGTTGTTTTAACCCATGTTTTATTAAATTGTATTTATGTTGTTTTATCCTATGCTTTATTAAATTGTATTTATGTTGTTTTATCCTATGCTTTATTAAATTTTATTTATGTTGTTTTGTCCTATGCTTTATTAAATTGTATTTATGTTGTTTTAACCCATGCTTCATTAAATTGTATTTATGTTGTTTTATCTTATGCTTTATTAAATTGTATTTATGTTGTTTTGTCCTATGCTTTATTAAATTGTATTTATGTTGTTTTAACCCATGCTTTATTAAATTGCATTTATGTTGTTTTATCTTATGCTTTATTAAATTGTATTTATGTTGTTGTATCCTAAGCTTTATTAAATTGTATTTATGTTGTTTTGTCCTATGCTTTATTAAATTGTATTTATGTTGTTTTAACCATGCTTTATTAAAATGTATTTATGTTGTTTTATCCTATGCTTCATTAAATTGTATTTATGTTGTTTTATCCTATGCTTTATTAAATTGTATTTATGTTGTTTTATCCTATGCATTATTAAATTGTATTTATGTTGTTTTATCCTATGCTTTATTAAATTGTATTTATGTTGTTTTATCCTATGCTTTATTAAATTGTATTTATGTTGTTTTATCCTATGCTTTGTTAAATTGTATTTATGTTGTTTTATCCTATGGTTTATTAAATTGTATTTATGTTGTTTTATCCTATGCTTTATTAAATTGTATTTATGTTGTTTTATCCTATGCTTTATTAAATTGTATTTATGTTGTTTTAACCTATGCTTTATTAAATTGTACTTATGTTGTTTTATCCTATGCTTTATTAAATTGTATTTATGTTGTTTTATCCTATGCTTTATTAAATTGTACTTATGTTGTTTTATCCTATGCCTTATTAAATTGCATTTATGTTGCTTTATCCTATGCTTTATTAAACTGCATTTATGTTGTTTTATGCTATGCTTTATTAAATTGTATTCATGTTGTTTTATCCTATGCTTTATTAAATTGTATTTATGTTGTTTTATCCTATGCTTTATTAAATTGTATTTATATTGTTTTAACTTATGCTTTATTAAATTGTATTTTTGTTGTTGTATCCTTTGCTTTATTAAATTGTATTTATGTTGTTTTATCCTATGCTTTATTAAATTGTATTTATGTTGTTTTGTCCTATGCTTTATTAAATTGTATTTATGTTGTTTTAACCCATGCTTCATTAAATTGTATTTATGTTGTTTTATCTTATGCTTTATTAAATTGTATTTATGTTGTTTTATCCTATGCTTTATTAAATTGTATTTATGTTGTTTTATCCTATGCTTTATTAAATTGTATTATGTTGTTTTATCGTATGCTTTATTAAATTGTATTTATGTTGTTTTATCCTATGCTTTATTAAATTGTGTTTATGTTTTTTTATCCTATGCTTTATTAAATTGTATTTATGTTGTTTTAACCCATGTTTTATTAAATTGTATTTATGTTGTTTTATCCTATGCTTTATTAAATTGTATTTATGTTGTTTTATCCTATGCTTTATTAAATTTTATTTATGTTGTTTTGTCCTATGCTTTATTAAATTGTATTTATGTTGTTTTAACCCATGCTTCATTAAATTGTATTTATGTTGTTTTATCTTATGCTTTATTAAATTGTATTTATGTTGTTTTGTCCTATGCTTTATTAAATTGTATTTATGTTGTTTTAACCCATGCTTTATTAAATTGCATTTTTGTTGTTTTATCTTATGCTTTATTAAATTGTATTTATGTTGTTGTATCCTAAGCTTTATTAAATTGTATTTATGTTGTTTTGTCCTATGCTTTATTAAATTGTATTTATGTTGTTTTAACCATGCTTTATTAAAATGTATTTATGATGTTTTATCCTATGCTTCATTAAATTGTATTTATGTTGTTTTATCCTATGCTTTATTAAATTGTATTTATGTTGTTTTATCCTATGTATTATTAAATTGTATTTATGTTGTTTTATCCTATGCTTTATTAAATTGTATTTATGTTGTTTTATCCTATGCTTTGTTAAATTGTATTTATGTTTTTTATCCTATGCTTTATTAAATTGTATTTATGTTGTTTTATTCTATGCTTTATTAAATTGTATTTATGTTGTTTTATCCTATGCTTTATTAAATTGCATCTATGTTGTTTTATCCTATGCTTTATTAAATTGTATTTATGTTGTTTTATCTTATGATTTATTAAATTGTATTTATGTGGTTTTATCCTATGCTTTATTAAATTGCATTTATGTTGTTTTATCCTATGCTTTATTAAATTGTATTTATGTTGTTTTATCCTATGCTTTATTAAATTGTATTTATGTTGTTTAATCCTATGCTTTATTAAATTGTATTTATGTTGTTTTATCCTATGCTTTATTAAATTGTATTTATGTTGCTTTAACCTATGCTTTATTAAATTGTATTTATGTTGTTTTATCCTATGATTTATTAAATTGTATTTATGTTGTTTTATCCTATGCTTTATTAAATTGTATTATGTTGTTTTATCGTATGCTTTATTAAATTGTATTTATGTTGTTTTATCCTATGCTTTATTAAATTGGGTTTATGTTTTTTTATCCTATGCTTTATTAAATTGTATTTATGTTGTTTTAACCCATGTTTTATTAAATTGTATATATGTTGTTTTATCCTATGCTTTATTAAATTGTATTTATGTTGTTTTATCCTATGCTTTATTAAATTTTATTTATGTTGTTTTGTCCTATGCTTTATTAAATTGTATTTATGTTGTTTTAACCCATGCTTCATTAAATTGTATTTATGTTGTTTTATCTTATGCTTTATTAAATTGTATTTATGTTGTTTTGTCCTATGCTTTATTAAATTGTATTTATGTTGTTTTAACCCATGCTTTATTAAATTGCATTTATGTTGTTTTATCTTATGCTTTATTAAATTGTATTTATGTTGTTGTATCCTAAGCTTTATTAAATTGTATTTATGTTGTTTTGTCCTATGCTTTATTAAATTGTATTTATGTTGTTTTAACCATGCTTTATTAAAATGTATTTATGTTGTTTTATCCTATGCTTCATTAAATTGTATTTATGTTGTTTTATCCTATGCTTTATTAAATTGTATTTATGTTGTTTTATCCTATGCTTTATTAAATTGTATTTATGTTGTTTTGTCCTATGCTTTATTAAATTGTATTTATGTTGTTTTAACCCATGCTTTATTAAATTGTATTTATGTTGTTTTATCCTTTGCTTTATTAAATTGTATTTATGATGTTTTATCCTATGCTTTATTAAATTTTATTTATGTTGTTTTATCCTATGCTTTATTAAATTGTACTTATGTTGTTTTATCCTATGCCTTATTAAATTGTATTTATGTTGCTTTATCCTATGCTTTATTAAACTGCATTTATGTTGTTTTATGCTATGTTTTATTAAATTGTATTCATGTTGTTTTATCCTATGCTTTATTAAATTGTATTTATGTTGTTTTATCCTATGCTTTATTAAATTGTATTTATATTGTTTTAACTTATGCTTTATTAAATTGTATTTATGTTGTTTTATCCTATGCTTTATTAAATTGTATTTATGTTGTTTTATCCTATGCTTTATTAAATTGTATTTATGTTGTTTTGTCCTATGCTTTATTAAATTGTATTTATGTTGTTTTAACCCATGCTTCATTAAATTGTATTTATGTTGTTTTATCTTATGCTTTATTAAATTGTATTTATGTTGTTTTATCCTATGCTTTATTAAATTGTATTTATGTTGTTTTATCCTATGCTTTATTAAATTGTGTTTATGTTTTTTTATCCTATGCTTTATTAAATTGTATTTATGTTGTTTTAACCCATGTTTTATTAAATTGTATTTATGTTGTTTTATCCTATGCTTTATTAAATTGTATTTATGTTGTTTTATCCTATGCTTTATTAAATTTTATTTATGTTGTTTTGTCCTATGCTTTATTAAATTGTATTTATGTTGTTTTAACCCATGCTTCATTAAATTGTATTTATGTTGTTTTATCTTATGCTTTATTAAATTGTATTTATGTTGTTTTGTCCTATGCTTTATTAAATTGTATTTATGTTGTTTTAACCCATGCTTTATTAAATTGCATTTATGTTGTTTTATCTTATGCTTTATTAAATTGTATTTATGTTGTTGTATCCTAAGCTTTATTAAATTGTATTTATGTTGTTTTGTCCTATGCTTTATTAAATTGTATTTATGTTGTTTTAACCATGCTTTATTAAAATGTATTTATGTTGTTTTATCCTATGCTTCATTAAATTGTATTTATGTTGTTTTATCCTATGCTTTATTAAATTGTATTTATGTTGTTTTATCCTATGCATTATTAAATTGTATTTATGTTGTTTTATCCTATGCTTTATTAAATTGTATTTATGTTGTTTTATCCTATGCTTTATTAAATTGTATTTATGTTGTTTTATCCTATGCTTTGTTAAATTGTATTTATGTTGTTTTATCCTATGCTTTATTAAATTGTATTTATGTTGTTTTATTCTATGCTTTATTAAATTGTATTTATGTTGTTTTATGCTATGCTTTACTAAATTGCATCTATGTTGTTTTATCCTATGCTTTATTAAATTGTATTTATGTTGTTTTATCTTATGATTTATTAAATTGTATTTATGTGGTTTTATCCTATGCTTTATTAAATTGCATTTATGTTGTTTTATCCTATGCTTTATTAAATTGTATTTATGTTGTTTTATCCTATGCTTTATTAAATTGTATTTATGTTGTTTAATCATATGCTTTATTAAATTGTATTTATGTTGTTTTATCCTATGCTTTATTAAATTGTAATTATGTTGCTTTAACCTATGCTTTATTAAATTGTATTTATGTTGTTTTATCCTATGATTTATTAAATTGTATTTATGTTGTTTTATCCTATGCTTTATTAAATTGTATTTATATTGTTTTAACTTATGCTTTATTAAATTGTATTTATGTTGTTTTATCCTATGATTTATTAAATTGTATTTATGTTGTTTTATCCTATGCTTTATTAAATTGTATTTATGTTGCTTTAACCTATGCTTTATTAAATTGTATTTATGTTGTTTTATCCTATGGTTTATTAAATTGTATTTATGTTGTTTTATCCTATGCTTTATTAAATTGTATTTATGTTGTTTTATCCTATGCTTTATTAAATTGTATTTATGTTGTTTTAACCTATGCTTTATTAAATTGTACTTATGTTGTTTTATCCTATGCTTTATTAAATTGTATTTATGTTGTTTTATCCTATGCTTTATTAAATTGTACTTATGTTGTTTTATCCTATGCCTTATTAAATTGCATTTATGTTGCTTTATCCTATGCTTTATTAAACTGCATTTATGTTGTTTTATGCTATGCTTTATTAAATTGTATTCATGTTGTTTTATCCTATGCTTTATTAAATTGTATTTATGTTGTTTTATCCTATGCTTTATTAAATTGTATTTATATTGTTTTAACTTATGCTTTATTAAATTGTATTTTTGTTGTTGTATCCTTTGCTTTATTAAATTGTATTTATGTTGTTTTATCCTATGCTTTATTAAATTGTATTTATGTTGTTTTGTCCTATGCTTTATTAAATTGTATTTATGTTGTTTTAACCCATGCTTCATTAAATTGTATTTATGTTGTTTTATCTTATGCTTTATTAAATTGTATTTATGTTGTTTTATCCTATGCTTTATTAAATTGTATTTATGTTGTTTTATCCTATGCTTTATTAAATTGTATTTATGTTGTTTTATCCTATGCTTTATTAAATTGTATTTATGTTGTTTTATCCTATGCTTTATTAAATTGTATTATGTTGTTTTATCGTATGCTTTATTAAATTGTATTTATGTTGTTTTATCCTATGCTTTATTAAATTGTGTTTATGTTTTTTTATCCTATGCTTTATTAAATTGTATTTATGTTGTTTTAACCCATGTTTTATTAAATTGTATATATGTTGTTTTATCCTATGCTTTATTAAATTGTATTTATGTTGTTTTATCCTATGCTTTATTAAATTTTATTTATGTTGTTTTGTCCTATGCTTTATTAAATTGTATTTATGTTGTTTTAACCCATGCTTCATTAAATTGTATTTATGTTGTTTTATCTTATGCTTTATTAAATTGTATTTATGTTGTTTTGTCCTATGCTTTATTAAATTGTATTTATGTTGTTTTAACCCATGCTTTATTAAATTGCATTTATGTTGTTTTATCTTATGCTTTATTAAATTGTATTTATGTTGTTGTATCCTAAGCTTTATTAAATTGTATTTATGTTGTTTTGTCCTATGCTTTATTAAATTGTATTTATGTTGTTTTAACCATGCTTTATTAAAATGTATTTATGTTGTTTTATCCTATGCTTCATTAAATTGTATTTATGTTGTTTTATCCTATGCTTTATTAAATTGTATTTATGTTGTTTTATCCTATGCTTTATTAAATTGTATTTATGTTGTTTTGTCCTATGCTTTATTAAATTGTATTTATGTTGTTTTAACCCATGCTCTATTAAATTGTATTTATGTTGTTTTATCCTTTGCTTTATTAAATTGTATTTATGATGTTTTATCCTATGCTTTATTAAATTTTATTTATGTTGTTTTATCCTATGCTTTATTAAATTGTACTTATGTTGTTTTATCCTATGCCTTATTAAATTGTATTTATGTTGCTTTATCCTATGCTTTATTAAACTGCATTTATGTTGTTTTATGCTATGTTTTATTAAATTGTATTCATGTTGTTTTATCCTATGCTTTATTAAATTGTATTTATGTTGTTTTATCCTATGCTTTATTAAATTGTATTTATATTGTTTTAACTTATGCTTTATTAAATTGTATTTATGTTGTTTTATCCTATGCTTTATTAAATTGTATTTATGTTGTTTTATCCTATGCTTTATTAAATTGTATTTATGTTGTTTTGTCCTATGCTTTATTAAATTGTATTTATGTTGTTTTAACCCATGCTTCATTAAATTGTATTTATGTTGTTTTATCTTATGCTTTATTAAATTGTATTTATGTTGTTTTATCCTATGCTTTATTAAATTGTATTTATGTTGTTTTATCCTATGCTTTATTAAATTGTGTTTATGTTTTTTTATCCTATGCTTTATTAAATTGTATTTATGTTGTTTTAACCCATGTTTTATTAAATTGTATTTATGTTGTTTTATCCTATGCTTTATTAAATTGTATTTATGTTGTTTTATCCTATGCTTTATTAAATTTTATTTATGTTGTTTTGTCCTATGCTTTATTAAATTGTATTTATGTTGTTTTAACCCATGCTTCATTAAATTGTATTTATGTTGTTTTATCTTATGCTTTATTAAATTGTATTTATGTTGTTTTGTCCTATGCTTTATTAAATTGTATTTATGTTGTTTTAACCCATGCTTTATTAAATTGCATTTATGTTGTTTTATCTTATGCTTTATTAAATTGTATTTATGTTGTTGTATCCTAAGCTTTATTAAATTGTATTTATGTTGTTTTGTCCTATGCTTTATTAAATTGTATTTATGTTGTTTTAACCATGCTTTATTAAAATGTATTTATGTTGTTTTATCCTATGCTTCATTAAATTGTATTTATGTTGTTTTATCCTATGCTTTATTAAATTGTATTTATGTTGTTTTATCCTATGCATTATTAAATTGTATTTATGTTGTTTTATCCTATGCTTTATTAAATTGTATTTATGTTGTTTTATCCTATGCTTTATTAAATTGTATTTATGTTGTTTTATCCTATGCTTTGTTAAATTGTATTTATGTTGTTTTATCCTATGGTTTATTAAATTGTATTTATGTTGTTTTATCCTATGCTTTATTAAATTGTATTTATGTTGTTTTATCCTATGCTTTATTAAATTGTATTTATGTTGTTTTAACCTATGCTTTATTAAATTGTACTTATGTTGTTTTATCCTATGCTTTATTAAATTGTATTTATGTTGTTTTATCCTATGCTTTATTAAATTGTACTTATGTTGTTTTATCCTATGCCTTATTAAATTGCATTTATGTTGCTTTATCCTATGCTTTATTAAACTGCATTTATGTTGTTTTATGCTATGCTTTATTAAATTGTATTCATGTTGTTTTATCCTATGCTTTATTAAATTGTATTTATGTTGTTTTATCCTATGCTTTATTAAATTGTATTTATATTGTTTTAACTTATGCTTTATTAAATTGTATTTTTGTTGTTGTATCCTTTGCTTTATTAAATTGTATTTATGTTGTTTTATCCTATGCTTTATTAAATTGTATTTATGTTGTTTTGTCCTATGCTTTATTAAATTGTATTTATGTTGTTTTAACCCATGCTTCATTAAATTGTATTTATGTTGTTTTATCTTATGCTTTATTAAATTGTATTTATGTTGTTTTATCCTATGCTTTATTAAATTGTATTTATGTTGTTTTATCCTATGCTTTATTAAATTGTATTATGTTGTTTTATCGTATGCTTTATTAAATTGTATTTATGTTGTTTTATCCTATGCTTTATTAAATTGTGTTTATGTTTTTTTATCCTATGCTTTATTAAATTGTATTTATTTTGTTTTAACCCATGTTTTATTAAATTGTATTTATGTTGTTTTATCCTATGCTTTATTAAATTGTATTTATGTTGTTTTATCCTATGCTTTATTAAATTTTATTTATGTTGTTTTGTCCTATGCTTTATTAAATTGTATTTATGTTGTTTTAACCCATGCTTCATTAAATTGTATTTATGTTGTTTTATCTTATGCTTTATTAAATTGTATTTATGTTGTTTTGTCCTATGCTTTATTAAATTGTATTTATGTTGTTTTAACCCATGCTTTATTAAATTGCATTTTTGTTGTTTTATCTTATGCTTTATTAAATTGTATTTATGTTGTTGTATCCTAAGCTTTATTAAATTGTATTTATGTTGTTTTGTCCTATGCTTTATTAAATTGTATTTATGTTGTTTTAACCATGCTTTATTAAAATGTATTTATGATGTTTTATCCTATGCTTCATTAAATTGTATTTATGTTGTTTTATCCTATGCTTTATTAAATTGTATTTATGTTGTTTTATCCTATGTATTATTAAATTGTATTTATGTTGTTTTATCCTATGCTTTATTAAATTGTATTTATGTTGTTTTATCCTATGCTTTGTTAAATTGTATTTATGTTTTTTATCCTATGCTTTATTAAATTGTATTTATGTTGTTTTATTCTATGCTTTATTAAATTGTATTTATGTTGTTTTATCCTATGCTTTATTAAATTGCATCTATGTTGTTTTATCCTATGCTTTATTAAATTGTATTTATGTTGTTTTATCTTATGATTTATTAAATTGTATTTATGTGGTTTTATCCTATGCTTTATTAAATTGCATTTATGTTGTTTTATCCTATGCTTTATTAAATTGTATTTATGTTGTTTTATCCTATGCTTTATTAAATTGTATTTATGTTGTTTAATCCTATGCTTTATTAAATTGTATTTATGTTGTTTTATCCTATGCTTTATTAAATTGTATTTATGTTGCTTTAACCTATGCTTTATTAAATTGTATTTATGTTGTTTTATCCTATGATTTATTAAATTGTATTTATGTTGTTTTATCCTATGCTTTATTAAATTGTATTTATATTGTTTTAACTTATGCTTTATTAAATTGTATTTATGTTGTTTTATCCTATGATTTATTAAATTGTATTTATGTTGTTTTATCCTATGCTTTATTAAATTGTATTTATGTTGCTTTAACCTATGCTTTATTAAATTGTATTTATGTTGTTTTATCCTATGCTTTATTAAATTGTATTTATGTTGTTTTATCCTATGCTTTATTAAATTGTATTTATGTTGTTTTATCCTATGCTTTATTAAATTGTATTCATGTTGTTTTAACCTATGCTTTATTAAATTGTACTTATGTTGTTTTATCCTATGCCTTATTAAATTGTATTTATGTTGCTTTATCCTATGCTTTATTAAACTGCATTTATGTTGTTTTATGCTATGCTTTATTAAATTGTATTTATGTTGTTCTAACCTATGCTTTATTAAATTGTATTTAAGTTGTTTTATCCTATGCTTTATTAAATTGTATTTATATTGTTTTATCCTATGCTTCATTAAATTGTATTATGTTGTTTTATCGTATGCTTTATTATATTGTATTTATGTTGTTTTATCCTATGCTTTATTAAATTGTGTTTATGTTGTTTTATCCTATGCTTTATTAAATTGTATTTATGTTGTTTTAACCCATGCTTTATTAAATTGCATTTATGTTGTTTTATCCTATGCTTTATTAAATTGTATTTATGTTGATTTATCCTATGCTTTATTAAATTTTATTTATGTTGTTTTGTCCTATGCTTTATTAAATTGTATTTATGTTGTTTTAACCCATGCTTCATTAAATTGTATTTATGTTGTTTTATCTTATGCCTTTTTAAATTGTATTTATGTTGTTTTGTCCTATGCTTTATTAAATTGTATTTTTGTTGTTTTAACCCATGCTTTATTAAATTGCATTTATGTTGTTTTATCTTATGCTTTATTAAATTGTATTTATGTTGTTTTATCCTATGCTTTATTAAATTGTATTTATGTTGTTTTGTACTATGCTTTAATAAATTGTATTTATGTTGTTTTAACCCATGCTTTATTAAATTGTATTTATGTTGTTTTATCCTATGCTTTATTAAATTGTATTTATGTTGTTTTATCCTATGCTTTATTAAATTGTATTTATGTTGTTTTATCCTATGCTTTATTAAATTGTATTTATGTTGTTTTATCCTATGCTTTATTAAATTGTATTTATGTTGTTTTAACCTATGCTTTATTAAGTTGTATTTATGTTGTTTTAACCTATGCTTTATTAAATTGTATTTATGTTGTTTTATCCTATGCTTTATTAAATTGTATTTATGTTGGTTTAACCTTTGCTTTATTAAATTGTATTTATGTTGTATTATCCTATGCTTTATTAAATTGTATTTATGTTGTTTTATCCTATGCTTTATTAAATTGTATTATGTTGTTTTATCGTATGCTTTATTAAATTGTATTTATGTTGTTTTATCCTATGATTTATTAAATTGTGTTTATGTTGTTTTATCCTATGCTTTATTAAATTGTATTTATATTGTTTTAACTTATGCTTTATTAAATTGTATTTATATTGTTTTAACTTATGCTTTATTAAATTGTATTTATGTTGTTTTATCCTATGCTTTATTAAATTGTATTTATGTTGTTTTATCCTATGCTTTATTAAATTGTATTATGTTGTTTTATCGTATGCTTTATTATATTGTATTTATGTTGTTTTATCCTATGCTTTATTAAATTGTATTTATGTTGTTTTAACCCATGCTTTATTAAATTGTATTTATGTTGTTTTATCCTATGCTTTATTACATTGTATTTATGTTGTTTTATCCTATGCTTTATTAAATTTTATTTATATTGTTTTGTCCTATGCTTTATTAAATTGTATTTATGTTGTTTTAACCCATGCTTCATTAAATTGTATTTATGTTGTTTTATCTTATGCTTTATTAAATTGTATTTATGTTGTTTTGTCCTATGCTTTATTAAATTGTATTTATGTTGTTTTAACCCATGCTTTATTAAATTGCATTTATGTTGTTTTATCTTATGCTTTATTAAATTGTATTTATGTTGTTTTATCCTATGCTTTAATAAATTGTATTTATGTTGTTTTGTACTATGCTTTAATAAATTGTATTTATGTTGTTTTAACCCATGCTTTATTAAATTGTATTTATGTTGTTTTAACCTATGCTTTATTAAATTGTATTTATGTTGTTTTATCCTATGCTTTATTAAATTGTATTTATGTTGTTTTAACATCTGCTTTATTAAGTTGTATTTATGTTGTTTTAACCTATGCTTTATTAAATTGTATTTATGTTGTTTTAACCTATGCTTTATTAAGTTGTATTTATGTTGTTTTAACCTATGCTTTATTAAATTGTATTTATGTTGTTTTATCCTATGCTTTATTAAATTGTATTTATGTTGGTTTAACCTTTGCTTTATTAAATTGTATTCATGTTGTTTTATCCTATGCTTTATTAAATTGTGTTTAGGTTGTTTTATCCTATGCTTTATTAAATTGTATTATGTTGTTTTATCGTATGCTTTATTAAATTGTATTTATGTTGTTTTATCCTATGATTTATTAAATTGTGTTTATGTTGTTTTATCCTATGCTTTATTAAATTGTATTTATGTCGTTTTAACCCATGCTTTATTAAATTGTATTTATGTCGTTTTATCCTATGCTTTATTAAATTGTATTTATGTTGTTTTATCCTATGCTTTATTAAATTGTATTTATGTTGTTTTATCCTATGCTTTATTAAATTGTATTTATGTTGTTTTATCCTATGCTTTATTAAATTGTATTTATGTTGTTTTGTCCTATGCTTTATTAAATTGTATTTATGTTGTTTTAACCCATGCTTTATTAAATTGTATTTATGTTGTTTTATCCTTTGCTTTATTAAATTGTATTTATGATGTTTTATCCTATGCTTTATTAAATTGTATTTATGTTGTTTTATCCTATGCTTTATTAAATTGTACTTATGTTGTTTTATCCTATGCCTTATTAAATTGTATTTATGTTGCTTTATCCTATGCTTTATTAAACTGCATTTATGTTGTTTTATGCTATGCTTTATTAAATTGTATTCATGTTGTTTTATCCTATGCTTTATTAAATTGTATTTATGTTGTTTTATCCTATGCTTTATTAAATTGTATTTATATTGTTTTAACTTATGCTTTATTAAATTGTATTTATGTTGTTTTATCCTATGCTTTATTAATTTGTATTTATGTTGTTTTATCCTATGCTTTATTAAATTGTATTTATGTTGTTTTGTCTTATGCTTTATTAAATTGTATTTATGTTGTTTTAACCCATGCTTCATTAAATTGTATTTATGTTGTTTTATCTTATGCTTTATTAAATTGTATTTATGTTGTTTTATCCTATGCTTTATTAAATTGTATTATGTTGTTTTATCATATGCTTTATTAAATTGTATTTATATTGTTTTAACTTATGCTTTATTAAATTGTATTTATGTTGTTTTATCCTATGCTTTATTAAATTGTATTTATGTTGTTTAATCATATGCTTTATTAAATTGTATTTATGTTGTTTTATCCTATGCTTTATTAAATTGTATTTATGTTGTTTTATCCTATGATTTATTAAATTGTGTTTATGTTGTTTTATCCTATGCTTTATTAAATTGTATTTATGTCGTTTTAACCCATGCTTTATTAAATTGTATTTATGTCGTTTTATCCTATGCTTTATTAAATTGTATTTATGTTGTTTTATCCTATGCTTTATTAAATTGTATTTATGTTGTTTTATCCTATGCTTTATTAAATTGTATTTATGCTGTTTTATCCTATGCTTTATTAAATTGTATTTATGTTGTTTTGTCCTATGCTTTATTAAATTGTATTTATGTTGTTTTAACCCATGCTTTATTAAATTGTATTTATGTTGTTTTATCCTTTGCTTTATTAAATTGTATTTATGATGTTTTATCCTATGCTTTATTAAATTGTATTTATGTTGTTTTATCCTATGCTTTATTAAATTGTATTTATGTTGCTTTATCCTATGCTTTATTAAACTGCATTTATGTTGTTTTATGCTATGCTTTATTAAATTGTATTCATGTTGTTTTATCCTATGCTTTATTAAATTGTATTTATGTTGTTTTATCCTATGCTTTATTAAATTGTATTTATATTGTTTTAACTTATGCTTTATTAAACTGCATTTATGTTGTTTTATGCTATGCTTTATTAAATTGTATTCATGTTGTTTTATCCTATGCTTTATTAAATTGTATTTATGTTGTTTTATCCTATGCTTTATTAAATTGTATTTATATTGTTTTAACTTATGCTTTATTAAATTGTATTTATGTTGTTTTATCCTATGCTTTATTAAATTGTATTTATGTTGTTTTATCCTATGCTTTATTAAATTGTATTTATGTTGTTTTGTCTTATGCTTTATTAAATTGTATTTATGTTGTTTTATCCTATGCTTTATTAAATTGTATTTATGTTGTTTTATCCTATGCTTTATTAAATTGTATTATGTTGTTTTATCATATGCTTTATTAAATTGTATTTATGTTGTTTTATCCTATGCTTTATTAAATTGTATTTATGTTGTTTTAACCCATGCTTCATTAAATTGTATTTATGTTGTTTTATCTTATGCTTTATTAAATTGTATTTATGTTGTTTTATCCTATGCTTTATTAAATTGTATTTATGTTGTTTTATCCTATGCTTTATTAAATTGTATTATGTTGTTTTATCATATGCTTTATTAAATTGTTTTTATGTTGTTTTATCCTATACTTTATTAAATTGTGTTTATGTTTTTTTATCCTATGCTTTATTAAATTGTATTTATGTTGTTTTAACCCATGTTTTATTAAATTGTATTTATGTTGTTTTATCCTATGCTTTATCAAATTGTACTTATGTTGTTTTATCCTATGCCTTATTAAATTGTATTTATGTTGCTTTATCCTATGCTTTATAAAACTGCATTCATGTTGTTTTATGCTATGCTTTATTAAATTGTATTCATGTTGTTTTATGCTATGCTTTATTAAATTGTATTTATGTTGTTTTATCCTATGCTTTATTAAATTGTATTTATATTGTTTTAACTTATGCTTTATTAAATTGTATTTATGTTGTTTTATCCTATGCTTTATTAAATTGTATTTATGTTGTTTTATCCTATGCTTTATTAAATTGTATTTATGTTGTTTTGTCCTATGCTTTATTAAATTGTATTTATGTTGTTTTAACCCATGCTTCATTAAATTGTATTTATGTTGTTTTATCTTATGCTTTATTAAATTGTATTTATGTTGTTTTATCCTATGCTTTATTAAATTGTATTTATGTTGTTTTATCCTATGCTTTATTAAATTGTATTATGTTGTTTTATCGTATGCTTTATTAAATTGTATTTATGTTGTTTTATCCTATGCTTTATTAAATTGTGTTTATGTTTTTTTATCCTATGCTTTATTAAATTGTATTTATGTTGTTTTAACCCATGTTTTATTAAATTGTATTTATGTTGTTTTATCCTATGCTTTATTAAATTGTATTTATGTTGTTTTATCCTATGCTTTATTAAATTGTATTTAAGTTGTTTTATCCTATGCTTTATTAAATTGTATTTATGTTGTTTAATCCTATGCTTTATTAATTGTATTTATGTTGTTTTAACCTATGCTTTATTAAGTTGTATTTATGTTGTTTTAACCTATGCTTTATTAAATTGTATTTATGTTGTTTTATCCTATGCTTTATTAAATTGTATTTATGTTGGTTTAACCTTTGCTTAATTAAATTGTATTTATGTTGTTTTATCCTATGCTTTATTAAATTGTATTTATGTTGTTTTATCCTATGCTTTATTAAATTGTATTATGTTGTTTTATCCTATGCTTTATTAAATTTTATTTATGTTGTTTTATCCTATGATTTATTAAATTGTGTTTATGTTGTTTTATCCTATGCTTTATTAAATTGTATTTATATTGTTTTAACTTATGCTTTATTAAATTGTATTTATATTGTTTTAACTTATGCTTTATTAAATTGTATTTATGTTGTTTTATCCTATGCTTTATTAAATTGTATTTATGTTGTTTAATCATATGCTTTATTAAATTGTATTTATGTTGTTTTATCCTATGCTTTATTAAATTGTATTTATGTTGCTTTAACCTATGCTTTATTAAATTGTATTTATGTTGTTTTATCCTATGCTTTATTAAATTGTATTTATGTTGTTTTATCCTATGCTTTATTAAATTGTATTTATATTGTTTTAACTTATGCTTTATTAAATTGTATTTATGTTGTTTTATCCTATGCTTTATTAAATTGAATTTATGTTGTTTTATCCTATGCTTTATTAAATTGTATTTATGTTGTTTTATCCTATGCTTTATTAAATTGTATTTATGTTGTTTTAACCCATGCTTCATTAAATTGTATTTATGTTGTTTTATCTTATGCTGTATTAAATTGTATTTATGTTGTTTTATCCTATGCTTTATTAAATTGTATTTATGTTGTTTTATCCTATGCTTTATTAAATTGTATTATGTTGTTTTATCGTATGCTTTATTATATTGTATTTATGTTGTTTTATCCTATGCTTTATTAAATTGTATTTATGTTGTTTTAACCCATGCTTTATTAAATTGTATTTATGTTGTTTTATCCTATGCTTTATTACATTGTATTTATGTTGTTTTATCCTATGCTTTATTAAATATTATTTATATTGTTTTGTCCTATGCTTTATTAAATTGTATTTATGTTGTTTTAACCCATGCTTCATTAAATTGTATTTATGTTGTTTTATCTTATGCTTTATTAAATTGTATTTATGTTGTTTTGTCCTATGCTTTATTAAATTGTATTTATGTTGTTTTAACCCATGCTTTATTAAATTGCATTTATGTTGTTTTATCTTATGCTTTATTAAATTGTATTTATGTTGTTTTATCCTATGCTTTAATAAATTGTATTTATGTTGTTTTGTACTATGCTTTAATAAATTGTATTTATGTTGTTTTAACCCATGCTTTATTAAATTGTATTTATGTTGTTTTAACCTATGCTTTATTAAATTGTATTTATGTTGTTTTATCCTATGCTTTATTAAATTGTATTTATGTTGTTTTAACATCTGCTTTATTAAGTTGTATTTATGTTGTTTTAACCTATGCTTTATTAAATTGTATTTATGTTGTTTTAACCTATGCTTTATTAAGTTGTATTTATGTTGTTTTAACCTATGCTTTATTAAATTGTATTTATGTTGTTTTATCCTATGCTTTATTAAATTGTATTTATGTTGGTTTAACCTTTGCTTTATTAAATTGTATTCATGTTGTTTTATCCTATGCTTTATTAAATTGTGTTTAGGTTGTTTTATCCTATGCTTTATTAAATTGTATTATGTTGTTTTATCGTATGCTTTATTAAATTGTATTTATATTGTTTTATCCTATGATTTATTAAATTGTGTTTATGTTGTTTTATCCTATGCTTTATTAAATTGTATTTATGTCGTTTTAACCCATGCTTTATTAAATTGTATTTATGTCGTTTTATCCTATGCTTTATTAAATTG
The DNA here is from genome assembly GCF_046119375.1 of Phyllobates terribilis. Lineage (NCBI taxonomy): Eukaryota > Metazoa > Chordata > Amphibia > Anura > Dendrobatidae > Phyllobates > Phyllobates terribilis. The sequence continues at coordinate 821,178,680 of NW_027362763.1, forward strand.
TATTTATGTTGTTTTATCCTATGCTTTATTAAATTGTATTTATGTTGTTTTATCCTATGCTTTATTAAATTGTATTTATGTTGTTTTATCCTATGCTTTATTAAATTGTATTTATGTTGTTTTGTCCTATGCTTTATTAAATTGTATTTATGTTGTTTTAACCCATGCTTTATTAAATTGTATTTATGTTGTTTTATCCTTTGCTTTATTAAATTGTATTTATGATGTTTTATCCTATGCTTTATTAAATTGTATTTATGTTGTTTTATCCTATGCTTTATTAAATTGTACTTATGTTGTTTTATCCTATGCCTTATTAAATTGTATTTATGTTGCTTTATCCTATGCTTTATTAAACTGCATTTATGTTGTTTTATGCTATGCTTTATTAAATTGTATTCATGTTGTTTTATCCTATGCTTTATTAAATTGTATTTATGTTGTTTTATCCTATGCTTTATTAAATTGTATTTATATTGTTTTAACTTATGCTTTATTAAATTGTATTTATGTTGTTTTATCCTATGCTTTATTAATTTGTATTTATGTTGTTTTATCCTATGCTTTATTAAATTGTATTTATGTTGTTTTGTCTTATGCTTTATTAAATTGTATTTATGTTGTTTTAACCCATGCTTCATTAAATTGTATTTATGTTGTTTTATCTTATGCTTTATTAAATTGTATTTATGTTGTTTTATCCTATGCTTTATTAAATTGTATTATGTTGTTTTATCATATGCTTTATTAAATTGTATTTATATTGTTTTAACTTATGCTTTATTAAATTGTATTTATGTTGTTTTATCCTATGCTTTATTAAATTGTATTTATGTTGTTTAATCATATGCTTTATTAAATTGTATTTATGTTGTTTTATCCTATGCTTTATTAAATTGTATTTATGTTGTTTTATCCTATGATTTATTAAATTGTGTTTATGTTGTTTTATCCTATGCTTTATTAAATTGTATTTATGTCGTTTTAACCCATGCTTTATTAAATTGTATTTATGTCGTTTTATCCTATGCTTTATTAAATTGTATTTATGTTGTTTTATCCTATGCTTTATTAAATTGTATTTATGTTGTTTTATCCTATGCTTTATTAAATTGTATTTATGCTGTTTTATCCTATGCTTTATTAAATTGTATTTATGTTGTTTTGTCCTATGCTTTATTAAATTGTATTTATGTTGTTTTAACCCATGCTTTATTAAATTGTATTTATGTTGTTTTATCCTTTGCTTTATTAAATTGTATTTATGATGTTTTATCCTATGCTTTATTAAATTGTATTTATGTTGTTTTATCCTATGCTTTATTAAATTGTATTTATGTTGCTTTATCCTATGCTTTATTAAACTGCATTTATGTTGTTTTATGCTATGCTTTATTAAATTGTATTCATGTTGTTTTATCCTATGCTTTATTAAATTGTATTTATGTTGTTTTATCCTATGCTTTATTAAATTGTATTTATATTGTTTTAACTTATGCTTTATTAAATTGTATTTATGTTGTTTTATCCTATGCTTTATTAAATTGTATTTATGTTGTTTTATCTTATGCTTTATTAAATTGTATTTATGTTGTTTTGTCTTATGCTTTATTAAATTGTATTTATGTTGTTTTATCCTATGCTTTATTAAATTGTATTTATGTTGTTTTATCCTATGCTTTATTAAATTGTTTTTATGTTGTTTTATCCTATACTTTATTAAATTGTGTTTATGTTTTTTTATCCTATGCTTTATTAAATTGTATTTATGTTGTTTTAACCCATGTTTTATTAAATTGTATTTATGTTGTTTTATCCTATGCTTTATCAAATTGTACTTATGTTGTTTTATCCTATGCCTTATTAAATTGTATTTATGTTGCTTTATCCTATGCTTTATAAAACTGCATTCATGTTGTTTTATGCTATGCTTTATTAAATTGTATTCATGTTGTTTTATGCTATGCTTTATTAAATTGTATTTATGTTGTTTTATCCTATGCTTTATTAAATTGTATTTATATTGTTTTAACTTATGCTTTATTAAATTGTATTTATGTTGTTTTATCCTATGCTTTATTAAATTGTATTTATGTTGTTTTATCCTATGCTTTATTAAATTGTATTTATGTTGTTTTGTCCTATGCTTTATTAAATTGTATTTATGTTGTTTTAACCCATGCTTCATTAAATTGTATTTATGTTGTTTTATCTTATGCTTTATTAAATTGTATTTATGTTGTTTTATCCTATGCTTTATTAAATTGTATTTATGTTGTTTTATCCTATGCTTTATTAAATTGTATTATGTTGTTTTATCGTATGCTTTATTAAATTGTATTTATGTTGTTTTATCCTATGCTTTATTAAATTGTGTTTATGTTTTTTTATCCTATGCTTTATTAAATTGTATTTATGTTGTTTTAACCCATGTTTTATTAAATTGTATTTATGTTGTTTTATCCTATGCTTTATTAAATTGTATTTATGTTGTTTTATCCTATGCTTTATTAAATTGTATTATGTTGTTTTATCGTATGCTTTATTAAATTGTATTTATGTTGTTTTATCCTATGATTTATTAAATTGTGTTTATGTTGTTTTATCCTATGCTTTATTAAATTGTATTTATATTGTTTTAACTTATGCTTTATTAAATTGTATTTATATTGTTTTAACTTATGCTTTATTAAATTGTATTTATGTTGTTTTATCCTATGCTTTATTAAATTGTATTTATGTTGTTTAATCATATGCTTTATTAAATTGTATTTATGTTGTTTTATCCTATGCTTTATTAAATTGTATTTATGTTGCTTTAACCTATGCTTTATTAAATTGTATTTATGTTGTTTTATCCTATGCTTTATTAAATTGTATTTATGTTGTTTTATCCTATGCTTTATTAAATTGTATTTATATTGTTTTAACTTATGCTTTATTAAATTGTATTTATGTTGTTTTATCCTATGCTTTATTAAATTGAATTTATGTTGTTTTATCCTATGCTTTATTAAATTGTATTTATGTTGTTTTATCCTATGCTTTATTAAATTGTATTTATGTTGTTTTAACCCATGCTTCATTAAATTGTATTTATGTTGTTTTATCTTATGCTGTATTAAATTGTATTTATGTTGTTTTATCCTATGCTTTATTAAATTGTATTTATGTTGTTTTATCCTATGCTTTATTAAATTGTATTATGTTGTTTTATCGTATGCTTTATTATATTGTATTTATGTTGTTTTATCCTATGCTTTATTAAATTGTATTTATGTTGTTTTATCCTATGCTTTAATAAATTGTATTTATGTTGTTTTGTACTATGCTTTAATAAATTGTATTTATGTTGTTTTAACCCATGCTTTATTAAATTGTATTTATGTTGTTTTAACCTATGCTTTATTAAATTGTATTTATGTTGTTTTATCCTATGCTTTATTAAATTGTATTTATGTTGTTTTAACATCTGCTTTATTAAGTTGTATTTATGTTGTTTTAACCTATGCTTTATTAAATTGTATTTATGTTGTTTTAACCTATGCTTTATTAAGTTGTATTTATGTTGTTTTAACCTATGCTTTATTAAATTGTATTTATGTTGTTTTATCCTATGCTTTATTAAATTGTATTTATGTTGGTTTAACCTTTGCTTTATTAAATTGTATTTATGTTGTTTTATCCTATGCTTTATTAAATTGTGTTTAGGTTGTTTTATCCTATGCTTTATTAAATTGTATTATGTTGTTTTATCGTATGCTTTATTAAATTGTATTTATGTTGTTTTATCCTATGATTTATTAAATTGTGTTTATGTTGTTTTATCCTATGCTTTATTAAATTGTATTTATGTCGTTTTAACCCATGCTTTATTAAATTGTATTTATGATGTTTTATCCTATGCTTTATTAAATTGTATTTATGTTGTTTTATCCTATGCTTTATTAAATTGTATTTATGTTGCTTTATCCTATGCTTTATTAAACTGCATTTATGTTGTTTTATGCTATGCTTTATTAAATTGTATTCATGTTGTTTTATCCTATGCTTTATTAAATTGTATTTATGTTGTTTTATCCTATGCTTTATTAAATTGTATTTATATTGTTTTAACTTATGCTTTATTAAATTGTATTTATGTTGTTTTATCCTATGCTTTATTAAATTGTATTTATGTTGTTTTATCTTATGCTTTATTAAATTGTATTTATGTTGTTTTGTCTTATGCTTTATTAAATTGTATTTATGTTGTTTTATCCTATGCTTTATTAAATTGTATTTATGTTGTTTTATCCTATGCTTTATTAAATTGTTTTTATGTTGTTTTATCCTATACTTTATTAAATTGTGTTTATGTTTTTTTATCCTATGCTTTATTAAATTGTATCTATGTTGTTTTAACCCATGTTTTATTAAATTGTATTTATGTTGTTTTATCCTATGCTTTATCAAATTGTACTTATGTTGTTTTATCCTATGCCTTATTAAATTGTATTTATGTTGCTTTATCCTATGCTTTATAAAACTGCATTCATGTTGTTTTATGCTATGCTTTATTAAATTGTATTCATGTTGTTTTATGCTATGCTTTATTAAATTGTATTTATGTTGTTTTATCCTATGCTTTATTAAATTGTATTTATATTGTTTTAACTTATGCTTTATTAAATTGTATTTATGTTGTTTTATCCTATGCTTTATTAAATTGTATTTATGTTGTTTTATCCTATGCTTTATTAAATTGTATTTATGTTGTTTTGTCCTATGCTTTATTAAATTGTATTTATGTTGTTTTAACCCATGCTTCATTAAATTGTATTTATGTTGTTTTATCTTATGCTTTATTAAATTGTATTTATGTTGTTTTATCCTATGCTTTATTAAATTGTATTTATGTTGTTTTATCCTATGCTTTATTAAATTGTGTTTATGTTTTTTTATCCTATGCTTTATTAAATTGTATTTATGTTGTTTTAACCCATGTTTTATTAAATTGTATTTATGTTGTTTTATCCTATGCTTTATTAAATTGTATTTATGTTGTTTTATCCTATGCTTTATTAAATTGTATTTAAGTTGTTTTATCCTATGCTTTATTAAATTGTATTTATGTTGTTTAATCCTATGCTTTATTAATTGTATTTATGTTGTTTTAACCTATGCTTTATTAAGTTGTATTTATGTTGTTTTAACCTATGCTTTATTAAATTGTATTTATGTTGTTTTATCCTATGCTTTATTAAATTGTATTTATGTTGGTTTAACCTTTGCTTTATTAAATTGTATTTATGTTGTTTTATCCTATGCTTTATTAAATTGTATTTATGTTGTTTTATCCTATGCTTTATTAAATTGTATTATGTTGTTTTATCGTATGCTTTATTAAATTGTATTTATGTTGTTTTATCCTATGATTTATTAAATTGTGTTTATGTTGTTTTATCCTATGCTTTATTAAATTGTATTTATATTGTTTTAACTTATGCTTTATTAAATTGTATTTATATTGTTTTAACTTATGCTTTATTAAATTGTATTTATGTTGTTTTATCCTATGCTTTATTAAATTGTATTTATGTTGTTTAATCATATGCTTTATTAAATTGTATTTATGTTGTTTTATCCTATGCTTTATTAAATTGTATTTATGTTGCTTTAACCTATGCTTTATTAAATTGTATTTATGTTGTTTTATCCTATGCTTTATTAAATTGTATTTATGTTGTTTTATCCTATGCTTTATTAAATTGTATTTATATTGTTTTAACTTATGCTTTATTAAATTGTATTTATGTTGTTTTATCCTATGCTTTATTAAATTGAATTTATGTTGTTTTATCCTATGCTTTATTAAATTGTATTTATGTTGTTTTATCCTATGCTTTATTAAATTGTATTTATGTTGTTTTAACCCATGCTTCATTAAATTGTATTTATGTTGTTTTATCTTATGCTGTATTAAATTGTATTTATGTTGTTTTATCCTATGCTTTATTAAATTGTATTTATGTTGTTTTATCCTATGCTTTATTAAATTGTATTATGTTGTTTTATCGTATGCTTTATTATATTGTATTTATGTTGTTTTATCCTATGCTTTATTAAATTGTATTTATGTTGTTTTAACCCATGCTTTATTAAATTGTATTTATGTTGTTTTATCCTATGCTTTATTAAATTGTATTTATGTTGTTTTATCCTATGCTTTATTAAATTTTATTTATATTGTTTTGTCCTATGCTTTATTAAATTGTATTTATGTTGTTTTAACCCATGCTTCATTAAATTGTATTTATGTTGTTTTATCTTATGCTTTATTAAATTGTATTTATGTTGTTTTGTCCTATGCTTTATTAAATTGTATTTATGTTGTTTTAACCCATGCTTTATTAAATTGCATTTATGTTGTTTTATCTTATGCTTTATTAAATTGTATTTATGTTGTTTTATCCTATGCTTTAATAAATTGTATTTATGTTGTTTTGTACTATGCTTTAATAAATTGTATTTATGTTGTTTTAACCCATGCTTTATTAAATTGTATTTATGTTGTTTTAACCTATGCTTTATTAAATTGTATTTATGTTGTTTTATCCTATGCTTTATTAAATTGTATTTATGTTGTTTTAACATCTGCTTTATTAAGTTGTATTTATGTTGTTTTAACCTATGCTTTATTAAATTGTATTTATGTTGTTTTAACCTATGCTTTATTAAGTTGTATTTATGTTGTTTTAACCTATGCTTTATTAAATTGTATTTATGTTGTTTTATCCTATGCTTTATTAAATTGTATTTATGTTGGTTTAACCTTTGCTTTATTAAATTGTATTTATGTTGTTTTATCCTATGCTTTATTAAATTGTGTTTAGGTTGTTTTATCCTATGCTTTATTAAATTGTATTATGTTGTTTTATCGTATGCTTTATTAAATTGTATTTATGTTGTTTTATCCTATGATTTATTAAATTGTGTTTATGTTGTTTTATCCTATGTTTTATTAAATTGTATTTATGTCGTTTTAACCCATGCTTTATTAAATTGTATTTATGTCGTTTTATCCTATGCTTTATTAAATTGTATTTATGTTGTTTTATCCTATGCTTTATTAAATTGTATTTATGTTGTTTTATCCTATGCTTTATTAAATTGTATTTATGTTGTTTTATCCTATGCTTTATTAAATTGTATTTATGTTGTTTTGTCCTATGCTTTATTAAATTGTATTTATGTTGTTTTAACCCATGCTTTATTAAATTGTATTTATGTTGTTTTATCCTTTGCTTTATTAAATTGTATTTATGATGTTTTATCCTATGCTTTATTAAATTGTATTTATGTTGTTTTATCCTATGTTTTATTAAATTGTACTTATGTTGTTTTATCCTATGCCTTATTAAATTGTATTTATGTTGCTTTATCCTATGCTTTATTAAACTGCATTTATGTTGTTTTATGCTATGCTTTATTAAATTGTATTCATGTTGTTTTATCCTATGCTTTATTAAATTGTATTTATGTTGTTTTATCCTATGCTTTATTAAATTGTATTTATATTGTTTTAACTTATGCTTTATTAAATTGTATTTATGTTGTTTTATCCTATGCTTTATTAATTTGTATTTATGTTGTTTTATCCTATGCTTTATTAAATTGTATTTATGTTGTTTTGTCTTATGCTTTATTAAATTGTATTTATGTTGTTTTAACCCATGCTTCATTAAATTGTATTTATGTTGTTTTATCTTATGCTTTATTAAATTGTATTTATGTTGTTTTATCCTATGCTTTATTAAATTGTATTATGTTGTTTTATCATATGCTTTATTAAATTGTATTTATGTTGTTTTATCCTATGCTTTATTAAATTGTGTTTATGTTTTTTTATCCTATGCTTTATTAAATTGTATTTATGTTGTTTTAACCCATGTTTTATTAAATTGTATTTATGTTGTTTTATCCTATGCTTTATTAAATTGTACTTATGTTGTTTTATCCTATGCCTTATTAAATTGTATTTATGTTGCTTTATCCTATGCTTTATAAAACTGCATTCATGTTGTTTTATGCTATGCTTTATTAAATTGTATTCATGTTGTTTTATGCTATGCTTTATTAAATTGTATTTATGTTGTTTTATCCTATGCTTTATTAAATTGTATTTATATTGTTTTAACTTATGCTTTATTAAATTGTATTTATGTTGTTTTATCCTATGCTTTATTAAATTGTATTTATGTTGTTTTATCCTATGCTTTGTTAAATTGTATTTATGTTTTTTATCCTATGCTTTATTAAATTGTATTTATGTTGTTTTATTCTATGCTTTATTAAATTGTATTTATGTTGTTTTATCCTATGCTTTATTAAATTGCATCTATGTTGTTTTATCATATGCTTTATTAAATTGTATTTATGTTGTTTTATCTTATGATTTATTAAATTGTATTTATGTTGTTTTAACCCATGCTTTATTAAATTGTATTTATGTTGTTTTAACCTATGCTTTATTAAATTGTATTTATGTTGTTTTATCCTATGCTTTATTAAATTGTATTTATGTTGTTTTAATATCTGCTTTATTAAGTTGTATTTATGTTGTTTTAACCTATGCTTTATTAAATTGTATTTATGTTGTTTTAACCTATGCTTTATTAAGTTGTATTTATGTTGTTTTAACCTATGCTTTATTAAATTGTATTTATGTTGTTTTATCCTATGCTTTATTAAATTGTATTTATGTTGGTTTAACCTTTGCTTTATTAAATTGTATTTATGTTGTTTTATCCTATGCTTTATTAAATTGTGTTTAGGTTGTTTTATCCTATGCTTTATTAAATTGTATTATGTTGTTTTATCGTATGCTTTATTAAATTGTATTTATGTTGTTTTATCCTATGATTTATTAAATTGTGTTTATGTTGTTTTATCCTATGCTTTATTAAATTGTATTTATGTCGTTTTAACCCATGCTTTATTAAATTGTATTTATGTCGTTTTATCCTATGCTTTATTAAATTGTATTTATGTTGTTTTATCCTATGCTTTATTAAATTGTATTTATGTTGTTTTATCCTATGCTTTATTAAATTGTATTTATGTTGTTTTATCCTATGCTTTATTAAATTGTATTTATGTTGTTTTGTCCTATGCTTTATTAAATTGTATTTATGTTGTTTTAACCCATGCTTTATTAAATTGTATTTATGTTGTTTTATCCTTTGCTTTATTAAATTGTATTTATGATGTTTTATCCTATGCTTTATTAAATTGTATTTATGTTGTTTTATCCTATGCTTTATTAAATTGTACTTATGTTGTTTTATCCTATGCCTTATTAAATTGTATTTATGTTGCTTTATCCTATGCTTTATTAAACTGCATTTATGTTGTTTTATGCTATGCTTTATTAAATTGTATTCATGTTGTTTTATCCTATGCTTTATTAAATTGTATTTATGTTGTTTTATCCTATGCTTTATTAAATTGTATTTATATTGTTTTAACTTATGCTTTATTAAATTGTATTTATGTTGTTTTATCCTATGCTTTATTAATTTGTATTTATGTTGTTTTATCCTATGCTTTATTAAATTGTATTTATGTTGTTTTGTCTTATGCTTTATTAAATTGTATTTATGTTGTTTTAACCCATGCTTCATTAAATTGTATTTATGTTGTTTTATCTTATGCTTTATTAAATTGTATTTATGTTGTTTTATCCTATGCTTTATTAAATTGTATTATGTTGTTTTATCATATGCTTTATTAAATTGTATTTATGTTGTTTTATCCTATGCTTTATTAAATTGTGTTTATGTTTTTTTATCCTATGCTTTATTAAATTGTATTTATGTTGTTTTAACCCATGTTTTATTAAATTGTATTTATGTTGTTTTATCCTATGCTTTATTAAATTGTACTTATGTTGTTTTATCCTATGCCTTATTAAATTGTATTTATGTTGCTTTATCCTATGCTTTATAAAAATGCATTCATGTTGTTTTATGCTATGCTTTATTAAATTGTATTCATGTTGTTTTATGCTATGCTTTATTAAATTGTATTTATGTTGTTTTATCCTATGCTTTATTAAATTGCATCTATGTTGTTTTATCATATGCTTTATTAAATTGTATTTATGTTGTTTTATCTTATGATTTATTAAATTGTATTTATGTGGTTTTATCCTATGCTTTATTAAATTGCATTTATGTTGTTTTATCCTATGCTTTATTAAATTGTATTTATGTTGGTTTAACCTTTGCTTTATTAAATTGTATTTATGTTGTTTTATCCTATGCTTTATTAAATTGTGTTTAGGTTGTTTTATCCTATGCTTTATTAAATTGTATTATGTTGTTTTATCGTATGCTTTATTAAATTGTATTTATGTTGTTTTATCCTATGATTTATTAAATTGTGTTTATGTTGTTTTATCCTATGCTTTATTAAATTGTATTTATGTCGTTTTAACCCACGCATTATTAAATTGTATTTATGTCGTTTTATCCTATGCTTTATTAAATTGTATTTATGTTGTTTTATCCTATGCTTTATTAAATTGTATTTATGTTGTTTTATCCTATGCTTTATTAAATTGTATTTATGTTGTTTTATCCTATGCTTTATTAAATTGTATTTATGTTGTTTTGTCCTATGCTTTATTAAATTGTATTTATGTTGTTTTAACCCATGCTTTATTAAATTGTATTTATGTTGTTTTATCCTTTGCTTTATTAAATTGTATTTATGATGTTTTATCCTATGCTTTATTAAATTGTATTTATGTTGTTTTATCCTATGCTTTATTAAATTGTACTTATGTTGTTTTATCCTATGCCTTATTAAATTGTATTTATGTTGCTTTATCCTATGCTTTATTAAACTGCATTTATGTTGTTTTATGCTATGCTTTATTAAATTGTATTCATGTTGTTTTATCCTATGCTTTATTAAATTGTATTTATGTTGTTTTATCCTATGCTTTATTAAATTGTATTTATGTTGTTTTGTCTTATGCTTTATTAAATTGTATTTATGTTGTTTTAACCCATGCTTCATTAAATTGTATTTATGTTGTTTTATCTTATGCTTTATTAAATTGTATTTATGTTGTTTTATCCTATGCTTTATTAAATTGTATTATGTTGTTTTATCATATGCTTTATTAAATTGTATTTATGTTGTTTTATCCTATGCTTTATTAAATTGTGTTTATGTTTTTTTATCCTATGCTTTATTAAATTGTATTTATGTTGTTTTAACCCATGTTTTATTAAATTGTATTTATGTTGTTTTATCCTATGCTTTATTAAATTGTACTTATGTTGTTTTATCCTATGCCTTATTAAATTGTATTTATGTTGCTTTATCCTATGCTTTATAAAACTGCATTCATGTTGTTTTATGCTATGCTTTATTAAATTGTATTCATGTTGTTTTATGCTATGCTTTATTAAATTGTATTTATGTTGTTTTATCCTATGCTTTATTAAATTGTATTTATATTGTTTTAACTTATGCTTTATTAAATTGTATTTATGTTGTTTTATCCTATGCTTTATTAAATTGTATTTATGTTGTTTTATCCTATGCTTTGTTAAATTGTATTTATGTTTTTTATCCTATGCTTTATTAAATTGTATTTATGTTGTTTTATTCTATGCTTTATTAAATTGTATTTATGTTGTTTTATCCTATGCTTTATTAAATTGCATCTATGTTGTTTTATCATATGCTTTATTAAATTGTATTTATGTTGTTTTATCTTATGATTTATTAAATTGTATTTATGTGGTTTTATCCTATGCTTTATTAAATTGCATTTATGTTGTTTTATCCTATGCTTTATTAAATTGTATTTATGTTGTTTTATCCTATGCTTTATTAAATTGTATTTATGTTGTTTAATCCTATGCTTTATTAAATTGTATTTATGTTGTTTTATCCTATGCTTTATTAAATTGTATTTATGTTGCTTTAACCTATGCTTTATTAAATTGTATTTATGTTGTTTTATCCTATGATTTATTAAATTGTATTTATGTTGTTTTATCCTATGCTTTATTAAATTGTATTTATATTGTTTTAACTTATGCTTTATTAAATTGTATTTATGTTGTTTTATCCTATGATTTATTAAATTGTATTTATGTTGTTTTATCCTATGCTTTATTAAATTGTATTTATGTTGCTTTAACCTATGCTTTATTAAATTGTATTTATGTTGTTTTATCCTATGCTTTATTAAATTGTATTTATGTTGTTTTATCCTATGCTTTATTAAATTGTATTTATGTTGTTTTATCCTATGCTTTATTAAATTGTACTTATGTTGTTTTATCCTATGCCTTATTAAATTGTATTTATGTTGCTTTATCCTATGCTTTATTAAACTGCATTTATGTTGTTTTATGCTATGCTTTATTAAATTGTATTCATGTTGTTTTATCCTATGCTTTATTAAATTGTATTTATGTTGTTTTATCCTATGCTTTATTAAATTGTATTTATATTGTTTTAACTTATGCTTTATTAAATTGTATTTATGTTGTTTTATCCTATGCTTTATTAATTTGTATTTATGTTGTTTTATCCTATGCTTTATTAAATTGTATTTATGTTGTTTTGTCTTATGCTTTATTAAATTGTATTTATGTTGTTTTAACCCATGCTTCATTAAATTGTATTTATGTTGTTTTATCTTATGCTTTATTAAATTGTATTTATGTTGTTTTATCCTATGCTTTATTAAATTGTATTATGTTGTTTTATCATATGCTTTATTAAATTGTATTTATGTTGTTTTATCCTATGCTTTATTAAATTGTGTTTATGTTTTTTTATCCTATGCTTTATTAAATTGTATTTATGTTGTTTTAACCCATGTTTTATTAAATTGTATTTATGTTGTTTTATCCTATGCTTTATTAAATTGTACTTATGTTGTTTTATCCTATGCCTTATTAAATTGTATTTATGTTGCTTTATCCTATGCTTTATAAAAATGCATTCATGTTGTTTTATGCTATGCTTTATTAAATTGTATTCATGTTGTTTTATGCTATGCTTTATTAAATTGTATTTATGTTGTTTTATCCTATGCTTTATTAAATTGCATCTATGTTGTTTTATCATATGCTTTATTAAATTGTATTTATGTTGTTTTATCTTATGATTTATTAAATTGTATTTATGTGGTTTTATCCTATGCTTTATTAAATTGCATTTATGTTGTTTTATCCTATGCTTTATTAAATTGTATTTATGTTGGTTTAACCTTTGCTTTATTAAATTGTATTTATGTTGTTTTATCCTATGCTTTATTAAATTGTGTTTAGGTTGTTTTATCCTATGCTTTATTAAATTGTATTATGTTGTTTTATCGTATGCTTTATTAAATTGTATTTATGTTGTTTTATCCTATGATTTATTAAATTGTGTTTATGTTGTTTTATCCTATGCTTTATTAAATTGTATTTATGTCGTTTTAACCCACGCATTATTAAATTGTATTTATGTCGTTTTATCCTATGCTTTATTAAATTGTATTTATGTTGTTTTATCCTATGCTTTATTAAATTGTATTTATGTTGTTTTATCCTATGCTTTATTAAATTGTATTTATGTTGTTTTATCCTATGCTTTATTAAATTGTATTTATGTTGTTTTGTCCTATGCTTTATTAAATTGTATTTATGTTGTTTTAACCCATGCTTTATTAAATTGTATTTATGTTGTTTTATCCTTTGCTTTATTAAATTGTATTTATGATGTTTTATCCTATGCTTTATTAAATTGTATTTATGTTGTTTTATCCTATGCTTTATTAAATTGTACTTATGTTGTTTTATCCTATGCCTTATTAAATTGTATTTATGTTGCTTTATCCTATGCTTTATTAAACTGCATTTATGTTGTTTTATGCTATGCTTTATTAAATTGTATTCATGTTGTTTTATCCTATGCTTTATTAAATTGTATTTATGTTGTTTTATCCTATGCTTTATTAAATTGTATTTATGTTGTTTTGTCTTATGCTTTATTAAATTGTATTTATGTTGTTTTAACCCATGCTTCATTAAATTGTATTTATGTTGTTTTATCTTATGCTTTATTAAATTGTATTTATGTTGTTTTATCCTATGCTTTATTAAATTGTATTATGTTGTTTTATCATATGCTTTATTAAATTGTATTTATGTTGTTTTATCCTATGCTTTATTAAATTGTGTTTATATTTTTTTATCCTATGCTTTATTAAATTGTATTTATGTTGTTTTAACCCATGTTTTATTAAATTGTATTTATGTTGTTTTATCCTATGCTTTATTAAATTGTACTTATGTTGTTTTATCCTATGCCTTATTAAATTGTATTTATGTTGCTTTATCCTATGCTTTATAAAACTGCATTCATGTTGTTTTATGCTATGCTTTATTAAATTGTATTCATGTTGTTTTATGCTATGCTTTATTAAATTGTATTTATGTTGTTTTATCCTATGCTTTATTAAATTGTATTTATATTGTTTTAACTTATGCTTTATTAAATTGTATTTATGTTGTTTTATCCTATGCTTTATTAAATTGTATTTATGTTGTTTTATCCTATGCTTTGTTAAATTGTATTTATGTTTTTTATCCTATGCTTTATTAAATTGTATTTATGTTGTTTTATTCTATGCTTTATTAAATTGTATTTATGTTGTTTTATCCTATGCTTTATTAAATTGCATCTATGTTGTTTTATCATATGCTTTATTAAATTGTATTTATGTTGTTTTATCTTATGATTTATTAAATTGTATTTATGTGGTTTTATCCTATGCTTTATTAAATTGCATTTATGTTGTTTTATCCTATGCTTTATTAAATTGTATTTATGTTGTTTTATCCTATGCTTTATTAAATTGTATTTATGTTGTTTAATCCTATGCTTTATTAAATTGTATTTATGTTGTTTTATCCTATGCTTTATTAAATTGTATTTATGTTGCTTTAACCTATGCTTTATTAAATTGTATTTATGTTGTTTTATCCTATGATTTATTAAATTGTATTTATGTTGTTTTATCCTATGCTTTATTAAATTGTATTTATATTGTTTTAACTTATGCTTTATTAAATTGTATTTATGTTGTTTTATCCTATGATTTATTAAATTGTATTTATGTTGTTTTATCCTATGCTTTATTAAATTGTATTTATGTTGCTTTAACCTATGCTTTATTAAATTGTATTTATGTTGTTTTATCCTATGCTTTATTAAATTGTATTTATGTTGTTTTATCCTATGCTTTATTAAATTGTATTTATGTTGTTTTATCCTATGCTTTATTAAATTGTATTTATGTTGTTTTAACCTATGCTTTATTAAATTGTACTTATGTTGTTTTATCCTATGCCTTATTAAATTGTATTTATGTTGCTTTATCCTATGCTTTATTAAACTGCATTTATGTTGTTTTATGCTATGCTTTATTAAATTGTATTTATGTTGTTCTAACCTATGCTTTATTAAATTGTATTTATGTTGTTTTATCCTATGCTTCATTAAATTGTATTATGTTGTTTTATCGTATGCTTTATTATATTGTATTTATGTTGTTTTATCCTATGCTTTATTAAATTGTGTTTATGTTGTTTTATCCTATGCTTTATTAAATTGTATTTATGTTGTTTTAACCCATGCTTCATTAAATTGTATTTATGTTGTTTTATCTTATGCCTTTTTAAATTGTATTTATGTTGTTTTGTCCTATGCTTTATTAAATTGTATTTTTGTTGTTTTAACCCATGCTTTATTAAATTGCATTTATGTTGTTTTATCTTATGCTTTATTAAATTGTATTTATGTTGTTTTATCCTATGCTTTATTAAATTGTATTTATGTTGTTTTGTACTATGCTTTAATAAATTGTATTTATGTTGTTTTAACCCATGCTTTATTAAATTGTATTTATGTTGTTTTATCCTATGCTTTATTAAATTGTATTTATGTTGTTTTATCCTATGCTTTATTAAATTGTATTTATGTTGTTTTATCCTATGCTTTATTAAATTGTATTTATGTTGTTTTATCCTATGCTTTATTAAATTGTATTTATGTTGTTTTAACCTATGCTTTATTAAGTTGTATTTATGTTGTTTTAACCTATGCTTTATTAAATTGTATTTATGTTGTTTTATCCTATGCTTTATTAAATTGTATTTATGTTGGTTTAACCTTTGCTTTATTAAATTGTATTTATGTTGTTTTATCCTATGCTTTATTAAATTGTATTTATGTTGTTTTATCCTATGCTTTATTAAATTGTATTTATGTTGTTTTATCCTATGCTTTATTAAATTGTATTTATGTTGTTTTAACATATGCTTTATTAAGTTGTATTTATGTTGTTTTAACCTATGCTTTATTAAATTGTATTTATGTTGTTTTAACCTATGCTTTATTAAGTTGTATTTATGTTGTTTTAACCTATGCTTTATTAAATTGTATTTATGTTGTTTTATCCTATGCTTTATTAAATTGTATTTATGTTGGTTTAACCTTTGCTTTATGAAATTGTATTTATGTTGTTTTATCCTATGCTTTATTAAATTGTGTTTAGGTTGTTTTATCCTATGCTTTATTAAATTGTATTATGTTGTTTTATCGTATGCTTTATTAAATTGTATTTATGTTGTTTTATCCTATGATTTATTAAATTGTGTTTATGTTGTTTTATCCTATGCTTTATTAAATTGTATTTATGTAGTTTTAACCCATGCTTTATTAAATTGTATTTATGTCGTTTTATCCTATGCTTTATTAAATTGTATTTATGTTGTTTTATCCTATGCTTTATTAAATTGTATTTATGTTGTTTTATCCTATGCTTTATTAAATTGTATTTATGTTGTTTTATCCTATGCTTTATTAAATTGTATTTATGTTGTTTTGTCCTATGCTTTATTAAATTGTATTTATGTTGTTTTAACCCATGCTTTATTAAATTGTATTTATGTTGTTTTATCCTTTGCTTTATTAAATTGTATTTATGATGTTTTATCCTATGCTTTATTAAATTGTATTTATGTTGTTTTATCCTATGCTTTATTAAATTGTACTTATGTTGTTTTATCCTATGCCTTATTAAATTGTATTTATGTTGCTTTATCCTATGCTTTATTAAACTGCCTTTATGTTGTTTTATGCTATGCTTTATTAAATTGTATTCATGTTGTTTTATCCTATGCTTTATTAAATTGTATTTATGTTGTTTTATCCTATGCTTTATTAAATTGTATTTATGTTGTTTTATCCTATGCTTTATTAAATTGTATTATGTTGTTTTATCCTATGCTTTATTAAATTGTATTTATGTTGTTTTATCCTATGCTTTATTAAATTGTATTATGTTGTTTTATCCTATGCTTTATTAAATTGTATTTATATTGTTTTAACTTATGCTTTATTAAATTGTATTTATGTTGTTTTATCCTATGCTTTATTAAATTGTATTTATGTTGTTTTATCCTATGCTTTATTAAATTGTATTATGTTGTTTTATCATATGCTTTATTAAATTGTATTTATGTTGTTTTATCCTATGCTTTATTAAATTGTGTTTATGTTTTTTTATCCTATGCTTTATTAAATTGTATTTATGTTGTTTTAACCCATGTTTTATTAAATTGTATTTATGTTGTTTTATCCTATGCTTTATTAAATTGTACTTATGTTGTTTTATCCTATGCCTTATTAAATTGTATTTATGTTGCTTTATCCTATGCTTTATAAAACTGCATTCATGTTGTTTTATGCTATGCTTTATTAAATTGTATTCATGTTGTTTTATGCTATGCTTTATTAAATTGTATTTATGTTGTTTTATCCTATGCTTTATTAAATTGTATTTATATTGTTTTAACTTATGCTTTATTAAATTGTATTTATGTTGTTTTATCCTATGCTTTATTAAATTGTATTTATGTTGTTTTATCCTATGCTTTGTTAAATTGTATTTATGTTTTTTATCCTATGCTTTATTAAATTGTATTTATGTTGTTTTATTCTATGCTTTATTAAATTGTATTTATGTTGTTTTATTGTATGCTTTATTAAATTGCATCTATGTTGTTTTATCCTATGCTTTATTAAGTTGTATTTATGTTGTTTTATCTTATGATTTATTAAATTGTATTTATGTGGTTTTATCCTATGCTTTATTAAATTGCATTTATGTTGTTTTATCCTATGCTTTATTAAATTGTATTTATGTTGTTTTATCCTATGCTTTATTAAATTGTATTTATGTTGTTTAATCCTATGCTTTATTAAATTGTATTTATGTTGTTTTATCCTATGCTTTATTAAATTGTATTTATGTTGCTTTAACCTATGCTTTATTAAATTGTATTTATGTTGTTTTATCCTATGATTTATTAAATTGTATTTATGTTGTTTTATCCTATGCTTTATTAAATTGTATTTATATTGTTTTAACTTATGCTTTATTAAATTGTATTTATGTTGTTTTATCCTATGATTTATTAAATTGTATTTATGTTGTTTTATCCTATGCTTTATTAAATTGTATTTATGTTGCTTTAACCTATGCTTTATTAAATTGTATTTATGTTGTTTTATCCTATGCTTTATTAAATTGTATTTATGTTGTTTTATCCTATGCTTTATTAAAGTGCATTTATGTTGTTTTATCCTATGCTTTATTAAATTGTATTTATGTTGTTTTAACCTATGCTTTATTAAATTGTACTTATGTTGTTTTATCCTATGCCTTATTAAATTGTATTTATGTTGCTTTATCCTATGCTTTATTAAACTGCATTTATGTTGTTTTATGCTATGCTTTATTAAATTGTATTTATGTTGTTCTAACCTATGCTTTATTAAATTGTATTTATGTTGTTTTATCCTATGCTTCATTAAATTGTATTATGTTGTTTTATCGTATGCTTTATTATATTGTATTTATGTTGTTTTATCCTATGCTTTATTAAATTGTGTTTATGTTGTTTTATCCTATGCTTTATTAAATTGTATTTATGTTGTTTTAACCCATGCTTTATTAAATTGCATTTATGTTGTTTTATCCTATGCTTTATTAAATTGTATTTATGTTGTTTTATCCTATGCTTTATTAAATTTTATTTATGTTGTTTTGTCCTATGCTTTATTAAATTGTATTTATGTTGTTTTAACCCATGCTTCATTAAATTGTATTTATGTTGTTTTATCTTATGCCTTTTTAAATTGTATTTATGTTGTTTTGTCCTATGCTTTATTAAATTGTATTTTTGTTGTTTTAACCCATGCTTTATTAAATTGCATTTATGTTGTTTTATCTTATGCTTTATTAAATTGTATTTATGTTGTTTTATCCTATGCTTTATTAAATTGTATTTATGTTGTTTTGTACTATGCTTTAATAAATTGTATTTATGTTGTTTTAACCCATGCTTTATTAAATTGTATTTATGTTGTTTTATCCTATGCTTTATTAAATTGTATTTATGTTGTTTTATCCTATGCTTTATTAAATTGTATTTATGTTGTTTTATCCTATGCTTTATTAAATTGTATTTATGTTGTTTTATCCTATGCTTTATTAAATTGTATTTATGTTGTTTTAACCTATGCTTTATTAAGTTGTATTTATGTTGTTTTAACCTATGCTTTATTAAATTGTATTTATGTTGTTTTATCCTATGCTTTATTAAATTGTATTTATGTTGGTTTAACCTTTGCTTTATTAAATTGTATTTATGTTGTTTTATCCTATGCTTTATTAAATTGTATTTATGTTGTTTTATCCTATGCTTTATTAAATTGTATTATGTTGTTTTATCGTATGCTTTATTAAATTGTATTTATGTTGTTTTATCCTATGATTTATTAAATTGTGTTTATGTTGTTTTATCCTATGCTTTATTAAATTGTATTTATATTGTTTTAACTTATGCTTTATTAACTTGTATTTATATTGTTTTAACTTATGCTTTATTAAGTTGTATTTATGTTGTTTTATCCTATGCTTTATTAAATTGTATTTATGTTGTTTAATCATATGCTTTATTAAATTGTATTTATGTTGTTTTATCCTATGCTTTATTAAATTGTATTTATGTTGTTTTATCCTATGATTTATTAAATTGTGTTTATGTTGTTTTATCCTATGCTTTATTAAATTGTATTTATGTCGTTTTAACCCATGCTTTATTAAATTGTATTTATGTCGTTTTATCCTATGCTTTATTAAATTGTATTTATGTTGTTTTATCCTATGCTTTATTAAATTGTATTTATGTTGTTTTATCCTATGCTTTATTAAATTGTATTTATGCTGTTTTATCCTATGCTTTATTAAATTGTATTTATGTTGTTTTGTCCTATGCTTTATTAAATTGTATTTATGTTGTTTTAACCCATGCTTTATTAAATTGTATTTATGTTATTTTATCCTTTGCTTTATTAAATTGTATTTATGATGTTTTATCCTATGCTTTATTAAATTGTATTTATGTTGTTTTATCCTATGCTTTATTAAATTGCACTTATGTTGTTTTATCCTATGCCTTATTAAATTGTATTTATGTTGCTTTATCCTATGCTTTATTAAACTGCATTTATGTTGTTTTATGCTATGCTTTATTAAATTGTATTCATGTTGTTTTATCCTATGCTTTATTAAATTGTATTTATGTTGTTTTATCCTATGCTTTATTAAATTGTATTTATATTGTTTTAACTTATGCTTTATTAAATTGTATTTATGTTGTTTTATCCTATGCTTTATTAAATTGTATTTATGTTGTTTTATCCTATGCTTTATTAAATTGTATTTATGTTGTTTTGTCTTATGCTTTATTAAATTGTATTTATGTTGTTTTAACCCATGCTTCATTAAATTGTATTTATGTTGTTTTATCTTATGCTTTATTAAATTGTATTTATGTTATTTTATCCTATGCGTTATTAAATTGTATTTATGTTGTTTTATCCTATGCTTTATTAAATTGTATTATGTTGTTTTATCATATGCTTTATTAAATTGTATTTATGTTGTTTTATCCTATACTTTATTAAATTGTGTTTATGTTTTTTTATCCTATGCTTTATTAAATTGTATTTATGTTGTTTTAACCCATGTTTTATTAAATTGTATTTATGTTGTTTTATCCTATGCTTTATTAAATTGTACTTATGTTGTTTTATCCTATGCCTTATTAAATTGTATTTATGTTGCTTTATCCTATGCTTTATAAAACTGCATTCATGTTGTTTTATGCTATGCTTTATTAAATTGTATTCATGTTGTTTTATGCTATGCTTTATTAAGTTGTATTTATGTTGTTTTATCCTATGCTTTATTAAATTGTATTTATATTGTTTTAACTTATGCTTTATTAAATTGTATTTATGTTGTTTTATCCTATGCTTTATTAAATTGTATTTATGTTGTTTTATCCTATGCTTTATTAAATTGTATTTATGTTGTTTTGTCCTATGCTTTATTAAATTGTATTTATGTTGTTTTAACCCATGCTTCATTAAATTGTATTTATGTTGTTTTATCTTATGCTTTATTAAATTGTATTTATGTTGTTTTATCCTATGCTTTATTAAATTGTATTTATGTTGTTTTATCCTATGCTTTATTAAATTGTATTATGTTGTTTTATCGTATGCTTTATTAAATTGTATTTATGTTGTTTTATCCTATGCTTTATTAAATTGTGTTTATGTTTTTTTATCCTATGCTTTATTAAATTGTATATATGTTGTTTTAACCCATGTTTTATTAAATTGTATTTATGTTGTTTTATCCTATGCTTTATTAAATTGTATTTATGTTGTTTTATCCTATGCTTTATTAAATTGTATTTAAGTTGTTTTATCCTATGCTTTATTAAATTGTATTTATGTTGTTTTATCCTATGCTTTATTAAATTGTATTTATGTTGTTTTAACCTATGCTTTATTAAGTTGTATTTATGTTGTTTTAACCTATGCTTTATTAAATTGTATTTATGTTGTTTTATCCTATGCTTTATTAAATTGTATTTATGTTGGTTTAACCTTTGCTTTATTAAATTGTATTTATGTTGTTTTATCCTATGATTTATTAAATTGTGTTTATGTTGTTTTATCCTATGCTTTATTAAATTGTATTTATATTGTTTTAACTTATGCTTTATTAAATTGTATTTATATTGTTTTAACTTATGCTTTATTAAATTGTATTTATGTTGTTTTATCCTATGCTTTATTAAATTGTATTTATGTTGTTTAATCATATGCTTTATTAAATTGTATTTATGTTGTTTTATCCTATGCTTTATTAAATTGTATTTATGTTGCTTTAACCTATGCTTTATTAACTTGTATTTATGTTGTTTTATCCTATGCTTTATTAAATTGTATTTATATTGTTTTATCCTATGCTTTATTAAATTGTATTTATATTGTTTTAACTTATGCTTTATTAAATTGTATTTATGTTGTTTTATCCTATGCTTTATTAAATTGTATTTATGTTGTTTTAACCCATGCTTCATTAAATTGAATTTATGTTGTTCTATCTTATGCTGTATTAAATTATATTTATGTTGTTTTATCCTATGCTTTATTAAATTGTATTTATGTTGTTTTATCCTATGCTTTATTAAATTGTATTATGTTGTTTTATCGTATGCTTTATTATATTGTATTTATGTTGTTTTATCCTATGCTTTATTAAATTTTATTTATATTGTTTTGTCCTATGCTTTATTAAATTGTATTTATGTTGTTTTAACCCATGCTTCATTAAATTGTATTTATGTTGTTTTATCTTATGCTTTATTAAATTGTATTTATGTTGTTTTGTCCTATGCTTTATTAAATTGTATTTATGTTGTTTTAACCCATGCTTTATTAAATTGCATTTATGTTGTTTTATCTTATGCTTTATTAAATTGTATTTATGTTGTTTTATCCTATGCTTTAATAAATTGTATTTATGTTGTTTTGTACTATGCTTTAATAAATTGTATTTATGTTGTTTTAACCCATGCTTTATTAAATTGTATTTATGTTGTTTTATCCTATGCTTTATTAAATTGTATTTATGTTGTTTTAACCTATGCTTTATTAAGTTGTATTTATGTTGTTTTAACCTATGCTTTATTAAATTGTATTTATGTTGTTTTAACCTATGCTTTATTAAGTTGTATTTATGTTGTTTTAACCTATGCTTTATTAAATTGTATTTATGTTGTTTTATCCTATGCTTTATTAAATTGTATTTATGTTGGTTTAACCTTTGCTTTATTAAATTGTATTTATGTTGTTTTATCCTATGCTTTATTAAATTGTGTTTAGGTTGTTTTATCCTATGCTTTATTAAATTGTATTATGTTGTTTTATCGTATGCTTTATTAAATTGTATTTATGTTGTTTTATCCTATGATTTATTAAATTGTGTTTATGTTGTTTTATCCTATGCTTTATTAAATTGTATTTATGTCGTTTTAACCCATGCTTTATTAAATTGTATTTATGTCGTTTTATCCTATGCTTTATTAAATTGTATTTATGTTGTTTTATCCTATGCTTTATTAAATTGTATTTATGTTGTTTTATCCTATGCTTTATTAAATTGTATTTATGTTGTTTTATCCTATGCTTTATTAAATTGTATTTATGTTGTTTTGTCCTATGCTTTATTAAATTGTATTTATGTTGTTTTAACCCATGCTTTATTAAATTGTATTTATGTTGTTTTATCCTTTGCTTTATTAAATTGTATTTATGATGTTTTATCCTATGCTTTATTAAATTGTATTTATGTTGTTTTATCCTATGCTTTATTAAATTGTACTTATGTTGTTTTATCCTATGCCTTATTAAATTGTATTTATGTTGCTTTATCCTATGCTTTATTAAACTGCATTTATGTTGTTTTATGCTATGCTTTATTAAATTGTATTCATGTTGTTTTATCCTATGCTTTATTAAATTGTATTTATGTTGTTTTATCCTATGCTTTATTAAATTGTATTTATATTGTTTTAACTTATGCTTTATTAAATTGTATTTATGTTGTTTTATCCTATGCTTTATTAAATTGTATTTATGTTGTTTTATCCTATGCTTTATTAAATTGTATTTATGTTGTTTTGTCTTATGCTTTATTAAATTGTATTTATGTTGTTTTAACCCATGCTTCATTAAATTGTATTTATGTTGTTTTATCTTATGCTTTATTAAATTGTATTTATGTTGTTTTATCCTATGCTTTATTAAATTGTATTTATGTTGTTTTATCCTATGCTTTATTAAATTGTATTTATGTTGTTTTAACCCATGCTTCATTAAATTGTATTTATGTTTTTTTATCCTATGCTTTATTAAATTGTATTTATGTTGTTTTAACCCATGTTTTATTAAATTGTATTTATGTTGTTTTATCCTATGCTTTATTAAATTGTACTTATGTTGTTTTATCCTATGCCTTATTAAATTGTATTTATGTTGCTTTATCCTATGCTTTATAAAACTGCATTCATGTTGTTTTATGCTATGCTTTATTAAATTGTATTCATGTTGTTTTATGCTATGCTTTATTAAATTGTATTTATGTTGTTTTATCCTATGCTTTATTAAATTGTATTTATATTGTTTTAACTTATGCTTTATTAAATTGTATTTATGTTGTTTTATCCTATGCTTTATTAAATTGTATTTATGTTGTTTTATCCTATGCTTTATTAAATTGTATTTATGTTGTTTTGTCCTATGCTTTATTAAATTGTATTTATGTTGTTTTAACCCATGCTTCATTAAATGTATTTATGTTGTTTTATCTTATGCTTTATTAAATTGTATTTATGTTGGTTTATCCTATGCTTTATTAAATTGTATTTATGTTGTTTTATCCTATGCTTTATTAAATTGTATTATGTTGTTTTATCGTATGCTTTATTAAATTGTATTTATGTTGTTTTATCCTATGCTTTATTAAATTGTGTTTATGTTTTTTTATCCTATGCTTTATTAAATTGTATTTATGTTGTTTTAACCCATGTTTTATTAAATTGTATTTATGTTGTTTTATCCTATGCTTTATTAAATTGTATTTATGTTGTTTTATCCTATGCTTTATTAAATTGTATTTATGTTGTTTTATCCTATGCTTTATTAAATTGTATTTATGTTGTTTTATCCTATGCTTTATTAAATTGCATTTATGTTGTTTTAACCTATGCTTTATTAAGTTGTATTTATGTTGTTTTAACCTATGCTTTATTAAATTGTATTTATGTTGTTTTATCCTATGCTTTATTAAATTGTATTTATGTTGGTTTAACCTTTGCTTTATTAAATTGTATTTATGTTGTTTTATCCTATGCTTTATTAAATTGTATTTATGTTGTTTTATCCTATGCTTTATTAAATTGTATTATGTTGTTTTATCGTATGCTTTATTAAATTGTATTTATGTTGTTTTATCCTATGATTTATTAAATTGTGTTTATGTTGTTTTATCCTATGCTTTATTAAATTGTATTTATATTGTTTTAACTTATGCTTTATTAAATTGTATTTATATTGTTTTAACTTATGCTTTATTAAATTGTATTTATGTTGTTTTATCCTATGCTTTATTAAATTGTATTTATGTTGTTTAATCATATGCTTTATTAAATTGTATTTATGTTGTTTTATCCTATGCTTTATTAAATTGTATTTATGTTGCTTTAACCTATGCTTTATTAAATTGTATTTATGTTGTTTTATCCTATGCTTTATTAAATTGTATTTATGTTGTTTTATCCTATGCTTTATTAAATTGTATTTATATTGTTTTAACTTATGCTTTATTAAATTGTATTTATGTTGTTTTATCCTATGCTTTATTAAATTGAATTTATGTTGTTTATCCTATGCTTTATTAAATTGTATTTATGTTGTTTTATCCTATGCTTTATTAAATTGTATTTATGTTGTTTTAACCCATGCTTCATTAAATTGTATTTATGTTGTTTTATCTTATGCTGTATTAAATTGTATTTATGTTGTTTTATCCTATGCTTTATTAAATTGTATTTATGTTGTTTTATCCTATGCTTTATTAAATTGTATTATGTTGTTTTATCGTATGCTTTATTATATTGTATTTATGTTGTTTTATCCTATGCTTTATTAAATTGTATTTATGTTGTTTTAACCCATGCTTTATTAAATTGTATTTATGTTGTTTTATCCTATGCTTTATTAAATTGTATTTATGTTGTTTTATCCTATGCTTTATTAAATTTTATTTATATTGTTTTGTCCTATGCTTTATTAAATTGTATTTATGTTGTTTTAACCCATGCTTCATTAAATTGTATTTATGTTGTTTTATCTTATGCTTTATTAAATTGTATTTATGTTGTTTTGTCCTATGCTTTATTAAATTGTATTTATGTTGTTTTAACCCATGCTTTATTAAATTGCATTTATGTTGTTTTATCTTATGCTTTATTAAATTGTATTTATGTTGTTTTATCCTATGCTTTAATAAATTGTATTTATGTTGTTTTGTACTATGCTTTAATAAATTGTATTTATGTTGTTTTAACCCATGCTTTATTAAATTGTATTTATGTTGTTTTAACCTATGCTTTATTAAATTGTATTTATGTTGTTTTATCCTATGCTTTATTAAATTGTATTTATGTTGTTTTAACCTATGCTTTATTAAGTTGTATTTATGTTGTTTTAACCTATGCTTTATTAAATTGTATTTATGTTGTTTTAACCTATGCTTTATTAAGTTGTATTTATGTTGTTTTAACCTATGCTTTATTAAATTGTATTTATGTTGTTTTATCCTATGCTTTATTAAATTGTATTTATGTTGGTTTAACCTTTGCTTTATTAAATTGTATTTATGTTGTTTTATCCTATGCTTTATTAAATTGTGTTTATGTTGTTTTATCCTATGCTTTATTAAATTGTATTATGTTGTTTTATCGTATGCTTTATTAAATTGTATTTATGTTGTTTTATCCTATGATTTATTAAATTGTGTTTATGTTGTTTTATCCTATGCTTTATTAAATTGTATTTATGTCGTTTTAACCCATGCTTTATTAAATTGTATTTATGTCGTTTTATCCTATGCTTTATTAAATTGTATTTATGTTGTTTTATCCTATGCTTTATTAAATTGTATTCATGTTGTTTTATCCTATGCTTTATTAAATTGTATTTATGTTGTTTTATCCTATGCTTTATTAAATTGTATTTATGTTGTTTTGTCCTATGCTTTATTAAATTGTATTTATGTTGTTTTAACCCATGCTTTATTAAATTGTATTTATGTTGTTTTATCCTTTGCTTTATTAAATTGTATTTATGATGTTTTCTCTATGCTTTATTAAATTGTATTTATCTTGTTTTATCCTATGCTTTATTAAATTGTACTTATGTTGTTTTATCCTATGCCTTATTAAATTGTATTTATGTTGCTTTATCCTATGCTTTATTAAACTGCATTTATGTTGTTTTATGCTATGCTTTATTAAATTGTATTCATGTTGTTTTATGCTATGCTTTATTAAATTGTATTTATGTTGTTTTATCCTATGCTTTATTAAATTGTATTTATATTGTTTTAACTTATGCTTTATTAAATTGTATTTATGTTGTTTTATCCTATGCTTTATTAAATTGTATTTATGTTGTTTTATCCTATGCTTTATTAAATTGTATTTATGTTGTTTTGTCCTATGCTTTATTAAATTGTATTTATGTTGTTTTAACCCATGCTTCATTAAATTGTATTTATGTTGTTTTATCTTATGCTTTATTAAATTGTATTTATGTTGTTTTATCCTATGCTTTATTAAATTGTATTTATGTTGTTTTATCCTATGCTTTATTAAATTGTATTATGTTGTTTTATCGTATGCTTTATTAAATTGTATTTATGTTGTTTTATCCTATGCTTTATTAAATTGTGTTTATGTTTTTTTATCCTATGCTTTATTAAATTGTATTTATGTTGTTTTAACCCATGTTTTATTAAATTGTATTTATGTTGTTTTATCCTATGCTTTATTAAATTGTATTTATGTTGCTTTATCCTATGGTTTATTAAATTTTATTTATGTTGTTTTGTCCTATGCTTTATTAAATTGTATTTATGTTGTTTTAACCCATGCTTCATTAAATTGTATTTATGTTGTTTTATCTTATGCTTCATTAAATTGTATTTATGTTGTTTTGTCCTATGCTTTATTAAATTGTATTTATGTTGTTTTAACCCATGCTTTATTAAATTGCATTTATGTTTTTTATCTTATGCTTTATTAAATTGTATTTATGTTGTTGTATCCTAAGCTTTATTAAATTGTATTTATGTTGTTTTGTCCTATGCTTTATTAAATTGTATTTATGTTGTTTTAACCATGCTTTATTAAAATGTATTTATGTTGTTTTATCCTATGCTTCATTAAATTGTATTTATGTTGTTTTATCCTATGCTTTATTAAATTGTATTATGTTGTTTTATCGTATGCTTTATTAAATTGTATTTATGTTGTTTTATCCTATGATTTATTAAATTGTGTTTATGTTGTTTTATCCTATGCTTTATTAAATTGTATTTATGTCATTTTAACCCATGCATTATTAAATTGTATTCATGTCGTTTTATCCTATGCTTTATTAAATTGTATTTATGTTGTTTTATCCTATGCTTTATTAAATTGTATTTATGTTGTTTTATCCTATGCTTTATTAAATTGTATTTATGTTGTTTTATCCTATGCTTTATTAAATTGTATTTATGTTGTTTTGTCCTATGCTTTATTAAATTGTATTTATGTTGTTTTAACCCATGCTTTATTAAATTGTATTTATGTTGTTTTATCCTTTGCTTTATTAAATTGTATTTATGTTGTTTTATCTTATGCTTTATTAAATTGTATTTATGTTGTTTTATCTTATGCTTTATTAAATTGTATTTATGTTGTTTTATCCTATGCTTTATTAAATTGTATTTATGTTGTTTTATCCTATGCTTTATTAAATTGTATTATGTTGTTTTATCGTATGCTTTATTAAATTGTATTTATGTTGTTTTATCCTATGCTTTATTAAATTGTGTTTATGTTTTTTTATCCTATGCTTTATTAAATTGTATTTATGTTGTTTTAACCCATGTTTTATTAAATTGTATTTATGTTGTTTTATCCTATGCTTTATTAAATTGTATTTATGTTGCTTTATCCTATGGTTTATTACATTTTATTTATGTTGTTTTGTCCTATGCTTTATTAAATTGTATTTATGTTGTTTTAACCCATGCTTCATTAAATTGTATTTATGTTGTTTTATCTTATGCTTTATTAAATTGTATTTATGTTGTTTTGTCCTATGCTTTATTAAATTGTATTTATGTTGTTTTAACCCATGCTTTATTAAATTGCATTTATGTTGTTTTATCTTATGCTTTATTAAATTGTATTTATGTTGTTGTATCCTAAGATTTATTAAATTGTATTTATGTTGTTTTGTCCTATGCTTTATTAAATTGTATTTATGTTGTTTTAACCATGCTTTATTAAAATGTATTTATGTTGTTTTATCCTATGCTTCATTAAATTGTATTTATGTTGTTTTATCCTATGCTTTATTAAATTGTATTTATGTTGTTTTATCCTATGCATTATTAAATTGTATTTATGTTGTTTTATACTATGCTTTATTAAATTGTATTTATGTTGTTTTATCCTATGCTTTATTAAATTGTATTTATGTTGTTTTATCCTATGCTTTGTTAAATTGTATTTATGTTGTTTTGTCCTATGCTTTATTAAATTGTATTTATGTTGTTTTAACCCATGCTTCATTAAATTGTATTTATGTTGTTTTATCTTATGCTTTATTAAATTGTATTTATGTTGTTTTATCCTATGCTTTATTAAATTGTATTTATGTTGTTTTATCCTATGCTTTATTAAATTGTATTATGTTGTTTTATCGTATGCTTTATTAAATTGTATTTATGTTGTTTTATCCTATGCTTTATTAAATTGTGTTTATGTTTTTTTATCCTATGCTTTATTAAATTGTATTTATGTTGTTTTAACCCATGTTTTATTAAATTGTATTTATGTTGTTTTATCCTATGCTTTATTAAATTGTATTTATGTTGCTTTATCCTATGGTTTATTAAATTTTATTTATGTTGTTTTGTCCTATGCTTTATTAAATTGTATTTATGTTGTTTTAACCCATGCTTCATTAAATTGTATTTATGTTGTTTTATCTTATGCTTCATTAAATTGTATTTATGTTGTTTTGTCCTATGCTTTATTAAATTGTATTTATGTTGTTTTAACCCATGCTTTATTAAATTGCATTTATGTTTTTTATCTTATGCTTTATTAAATTGTATTTATGTTGTTGTATCCTAAGCTTTATTAAATTGTATTTATGTTGTTTTGTCCTATGCTTTATTAAATTGTATTTATGTTGTTTTAACCATGCTTTATTAAAATGTATTTATGTTGTTTTATCCTATGCTTCATTAAATTGTATTTATGTTGTTTTATCCTATGCTTTATTAAATTGTATT
This sequence comes from Phyllobates terribilis, assembly GCF_046119375.1. NCBI lineage: Eukaryota > Metazoa > Chordata > Amphibia > Anura > Dendrobatidae > Phyllobates > Phyllobates terribilis. The sequence goes on from NW_027362763.1 coordinate 821,209,308, forward strand.
ATGTTGTTTTATCGTATGCTTTATTAAATTGTATTTATGTTGTTTTATCCTATGATTTATTAAATTGTGTTTATGTTGTTTTATCCTATGCTTTATTAAATTGTATTTATGTCATTTTAACCCATGCATTATTAAATTGTATTCATGTCGTTTTATCCTATGCTTTATTAAATTGTATTTATGTTGTTTTATCCTATGCTTTATTAAATTGTATTTATGTTGTTTTATCCTATGCTTTATTAAATTGTATTTATGTTGTTTTATCCTATGCTTTATTAAATTGTATTTATGTTGTTTTGTCCTATGCTTTATTAAATTGTATTTATGTTGTTTTAACCCATGCTTTATTAAATTGTATTTATGTTGTTTTATCCTTTGCTTTATTAAATTGTATTTATGTTGTTTTATCTTATGCTTTATTAAATTGTATTTATGTTGTTTTATCTTATGCTTTATTAAATTGTATTTATGTTGTTTTATCCTATGCTTTATTAAATTGTATTTATGTTGTTTTATCCTATGCTTTATTAAATTGTATTATGTTGTTTTATCGTATGCTTTATTAAATTGTATTTATGTTGTTTTATCCTATGCTTTATTAAATTGTGTTTATGTTTTTTTATCCTATGCTTTATTAAATTGTATTTATGTTGTTTTAACCCATGTTTTATTAAATTGTATTTATGTTGTTTTATCCTATGCTTTATTAAATTGTATTTATGTTGCTTTATCCTATGGTTTATTACATTTTATTTATGTTGTTTTGTCCTATGCTTTATTAAATTGTATTTATGTTGTTTTAACCCATGCTTCATTAAATTGTATTTATGTTGTTTTATCTTATGCTTTATTAAATTGTATTTATGTTGTTTTGTCCTATGCTTTATTAAATTGTATTTATGTTGTTTTAACCCATGCTTTATTAAATTGCATTTATGTTGTTTTATCTTATGCTTTATTAAATTGTATTTATGTTGTTGTATCCTAAGATTTATTAAATTGTATTTATGTTGTTTTGTCCTATGCTTTATTAAATTGTATTTATGTTGTTTTAACCATGCTTTATTAAAATGTATTTATGTTGTTTTATCCTATGCTTCATTAAATTGTATTTATGTTGTTTTATCCTATGCTTTATTAAATTGTATTTATGTTGTTTTATCCTATGCATTATTAAATTGTATTTATGTTGTTTTATACTATGCTTTATTAAATTGTATTTATGTTGTTTTATCCTATGCTTTATTAAATTGTATTTATGTTGTTTTATCCTATGCTTTGTTAAATTGTATTTATGTTGTTTTATCCTATGCTTTATTAAATTGTATTTATGTTGTTTTATTCTATGCTTTATTAAATTGTATTTATGTTGTTTTATCCTATGCTTTATTAAATTGCATCTATGTTGTTTTATCCTATGCTTTATTAAATTGTATTTATGTTGTTTTATCCTATGATTTATTAAATTGTATTTATGTGGTTTTATCCTATGCTTTATTAAATTGCATTTATGTTGTTTTATCCTATGCTTTATTAAATTGTATTTATGTTGTTTTATCCTATGCTTTATTAAATTATATTTATGTTGTTTAATCATATGCTTTATTAAATTGTATTTATGTTGTTTTATCCTATGCTTTATTAAATTGTATTAATGTTGCTTTAACCTATGCTTTATTAAATTGTATTTATGTTGTTTTATCCTATGATTTATTAAATTGTATTTATGTTGTTTTATCCTATGCTTTATTAAATTGTATTTATATTGTTTTAACTTATGCTTTATTAAATTGTATTTATGTCGTTTTATCATATGCTTTATTAAATTGAATTTATGTTGTTTTATCCTATGCTTTATTAAATTGTATTTATGTTGTTTTATCCTATGCTTTATTAAATTGTATTTATGTTGTTTTAACCCATGCTTCATTAAATTGTATTTATGTTGTTTTATCTTATGCTTTATTAAATTGTATTTATGTTGTTTTATCCTATGCTTTATTAAATTGTATTTATGTTGTTTTATCCTATGCTTTATTAAATTGTATTATGTTGTTTTATCGTATGCTTTATTATATTGTATTTATGTTGTTTTATCCTATGCTTTATTAAATTGTGTTTATGTTGTTTTATCCTATGCTTTATTAAATTGTATTTATGTTGTTTTAACCCATGCTTTATTAAATTGTATTTATGTTGTTTTATCTTATGCTTTATTAAATTGTATTTATGTTGTTTTATCCTATGCTTTATTAAATTGTATTTATGTTGTTTTATCCTATGCTTTATTAAATTGTATTATGTTGTTTTATCGTATGCTTTATTATATTGTATTTATGTTGTTTTATCCTATGCTTTATTAAATTGTGTTTATGTTGTTTTATCCTATGCTTTATTAAATTGTATTTATGTTGTTTTAACCCATGCTTTATTAAATTGTATTTATGTTGTTTTATCCTATGCTTTATTAAATTGTATTTATGTTGTTTTATCCTATGCTTTATTAAATTTTATTTATGTTGTATTGTCCAATGCTTTATTAAATTGTATTTATGTTGTTTTAACCCATGCTTCATTAAATTGTATTTATGTTGTTTTATCTTATGCTTTATTAAATTGTATTTATGTTGTTTTGTCCTATGCTTTATTAAATTGTATTTATGTTGTTTTAACCCATGCTTTATTAAATTGCATTTATGTTGTTTTATCTTATGCTTTATTAAATTGTATTTATGTTGTTTTATCCTATGCTTAATAAATTGTATTTATGTTGTTTTGTACTATGCTTTAATAAATTGTATTTATGTTGTTTTAACCCATGCTTTATTAAATTGTATTTATGTTGTTCTATCCTATGCTTTATTAAATTGTATTTATGTTGTTTTATCCTATGCTTTATTAAATTGTATTTATGTTGTTTTATCCTATGCTTTATTAAATTGTATTTATGTTGTTTTAACCTATACTTTATTAAGTTGTATTTATGTTGTTTTAACCTATGCTTTATTAAATTGTATTTATGTTGTTTTATCCTATGCTTTATTAAATTGTATTTATGTTGGTTTAACCTTTGCTTTATTAAATTGTATTTATGTTGTTTTATCCTATGCTTTATTAAATTGTATTTATGTTGTTTTATCCTATGCTTTATTAAATTGTATTTATGTTGTTTTGTCTTATGCTTTATTAAATTGTATTTATGTTGTTTTAACCCATGCTTCATTAAATTGTATTTATGTTGTTTTATCTTATGCTTTATTAAATTGTATTTATGTTGTTTTATCCTATGCTTTATTAAATTGTATTTATGTTGTTTTATCCTATGCTTTATTAAATTGTATTATGTTGTTTTATCATATGCTTTATTAAATTGTATTTATGTTGTTTTATCCTATGCTTTATTAAATTGTGTTTATGTTTTTTTATCCTATGCTTTATTAAATTGTATTTATGTTGTTTTAACCCATGTTTTATTAAATTGTATTTATGTTGTTTTATCCTATGCTTTATTAAATTGTACTTATGTTGTTTTATCCTATGCCTTATTAAATTGTATTTATGTTGCTTTATCCTATGCTTTATAAAACTGCATTCATGTTGTTTTATGCTATGCTTTATTAAATTGTATTCATGTTGTTTTATGCTATGCTTTATTAAATTGTATTTATGTTGTTTTATCCTATGCTTTATTAAATTGTATTTATATTGTTTTAACTTATGCTTTATTAAATTGTATTTATGTTGTTTTATCCTATGCTTTATTAAATTGTATTTATGTTGTTTTATCCTATGCTTTATTAAATTGTATTTATGTTGTTTTGTCCTATGCTTTATTAAATTGTATTTATGTTGTTTTAACCCATGCTTCATTAAATTGTATTTATGTTGTTTTATCTTATGCTTTATTAAATTGTATTTATGTTGGTTTATCCTATGCTTTATTAAATTGTATTTATGTTGTTTTATCCTATGCTTTATTAAATTGTATTATGTTGTTTTATCGTATGCTTTATTAAATTGTATTTATGTTGTTTTAACCCATGCTTCATTAAATTGTATTTATGTTGTTTTATCTTATGCTTTATTAAATTGTATTTATGTTGTTTTATCCTATGCTTTATTAAATTGTATTTATGTTGTTTTATCCTATGCTTTATTAAATTGTATTATGTTGTTTTATCATATGCTTTATTAAATTGTATTTATGTTGTTTTATCCTATGCTTTATTAAATTGTGTTTATGTTTTTTTATCCTATGCTTTATTAAATTGTATTTATGTTGTTTTAACCCATGTTTTATTAAATTGTATTTATGTTGTTTTATCCTATGCTTTATTAAATTGTACTTATGTTGTTTTATCCTATGCCTTATTAAATTGTATTTATGTTGCTTTATCCTATGCTTTATAAAACTGCATTCATGTTGTTTTATGCTATGCTTTATTAAATTGTATTCATGTTGTTTTATGCTATGCTTTATTAAATTGTATTTATGTTGTTTTATCCTATGCTTTATTAAATTGTATTTATATTGTTTTAACTTATGCTTTATTAAATTGTATTTATGTTGTTTTATCCTATGCTTTATTAAATTGTATTTATGTTGTTTTATCCTATGCTTTATTAAATTGTATTTATGTTGTTTTGTCCTATGCTTTATTAAATTGTATTTATGTTGTTTTAACCCATGCTTCATTAAATTGTATTTATGTTGTTTTATCTTATGCTTTATTAAATTGTATTTATGTTGGTTTATCCTATGCTTTATTAAATTGTATTTATGTTGTTTTATCCTATGCTTTATTAAATTGTATTATGTTGTTTTATCGTATGCTTTATTAAATTGTATTTATGTTGTTTTATCCTATGCTTTATTAAATTGTGTTTATGTTTTTTTATCCTATGCTTTATTAAATTGTATTTATGTTGTTTTATCCTATGCTTTATTAAATTGCATTTATGTTGTTTTAACCTATGCTTTATTAAGTTGTATTTATGTTGTTTTAACCTATGCTTTATTAAATTGTATTTATGTTGTTTTATCCTATGCTTTATTAAATTGTATTTATGTTGGTTTAACCTTTGCTTTATTAAATTGTATTTATGTTGTTTTATCCTATGCTTTATTAAATTGTATTTATGTTGTTTTATCCTATGCTTTATTAAATTGTATTATGTTGTTTTATCGTATGCTTTATTAAATTGTATTTATGTTGTTTTATCCTATGATTTATTAAATTGTGTTTATGTTGTTTTATCCTATGCTTTATTAAATTGTATTTATGTCGTTTTAACCCATGCTTTATTAAATTGTATTTATGTCGTTTTATCCTATGCTTTATTAAATTGTATTTATGTTGTTTTATCCTATGCTTTATTAAATTGTATTTATGTTGTTTTATCCTATGCTTTATTAAATTGTATTTATGTTGTTTTATCCTATGCTTTATTAAATTGTATTTATGTTGTTTTGTCCTATGCTTTATTAAATTGTATTTATGTTGTTTTAACCCATGCTTTATTAAATTGTATTTATGTTGTTTTATCCTTTGCTTTATTAAATTGTATTTATGATGTTTTCTCTATGCTTTATTAAATTGTATTTATCTTGTTTTATCCTATGCTTTATTAAATTGTACTTATGTTGTTTTATCCTATGCCTTATTAAATTGTATTTATGTTGCTTTATCCTATGCTTTATTAAACTGCATTTATGTTGTTTTATGCTATGCTTTATTAAATTGTATTCATGTTGTTTTATGCTATGCTTTATTAAATTGTATTTATGTTGTTTTATCCTATGCTTTATTAAATTGTATTTATATTGTTTTAACTTATGCTTTATTAAATTGTATTTATGTTGTTTTATCCTATGCTTTATTAAATTGTATTTATGTTGTTTTATCCTATGCTTTATTAAATTGTATTTATGTTGTTTTGTCCTATGCTTTATTAAATTGTATTTATGTTGTTTTAACCCATGCTTCATTAAATTGTATTTATGTTGTTTTATCTTATGCTTTATTAAATTGTATTTATGTTGTTTTATCCTATGCTTTATTAAATTGTATTTATGTTGTTTTATCCTATGCTTTATTAAATTGTATTATGTTGTTTTATCGTATGCTTTATTAAATTGTATTTATGTTGTTTTATCCTATGCTTTATTAAATTGTGTTTATGTTTTTTTATCCTATGCTTTATTAAATTGTATTTATGTTGTTTTAACCCATGTTTTATTAAATTGTATTTATGTTGTTTTATCCTATGCTTTATTAAATTGTATTTATGTTGCTTTATCCTATGGTTTATTAAATTTTATTTATGTTGTTTTGTCCTATGCTTTATTAAATTGTATTTATGTTGTTTTAACCCATGCTTCATTAAATTGTATTTATGTTGTTTTATCTTATGCTTCATTAAATTGTATTTATGTTGTTTTGTCCTATGCTTTATTAAATTGTATTTATGTTGTTTTAACCCATGCTTTATTAAATTGCATTTATGTTTTTTATCTTATGCTTTATTAAATTGTATTTATGTTGTTGTATCCTAAGCTTTATTAAATTGTATTTATGTTGTTTTGTCCTATGCTTTATTAAATTGTATTTATGTTGTTTTAACCATGCTTTATTAAAATGTATTTATGTTGTTTTATCCTATGCTTCATTAAATTGTATTTATGTTGTTTTATCCTATGCTTTATTAAATTGTATTATGTTGTTTTATCGTATGCTTTATTAAATTGTATTTATGTTGTTTTATCCTATGATTTATTAAATTGTGTTTATGTTGTTTTATCCTATGCTTTATTAAATTGTATTTATGTCATTTTAACCCATGCATTATTAAATTGTATTCATGTCGTTTTATCCTATGCTTTATTAAATTGTATTTATGTTGTTTTATCCTATGCTTTATTAAATTGTATTTATGTTGTTTTATCCTATGCTTTATTAAATTGTATTTATGTTGTTTTATCCTATGCTTTATTAAATTGTATTTATGTTGTTTTGTCCTATGCTTTATTAAATTGTATTTATGTTGTTTTAACCCATGCTTTATTAAATTGTATTTATGTTGTTTTATCCTTTGCTTTATTAAATTGTATTTATGTTGTTTTATCTTATGCTTTATTAAATTGTATTTATGTTGTTTTATCTTATGCTTTATTAAATTGTATTTATGTTGTTTTATCCTATGCTTTATTAAATTGTATTTATGTTGTTTTATCCTATGCTTTATTAAATTGTATTATGTTGTTTTATCGTATGCTTTATTAAATTGTATTTATGTTGTTTTATCCTATGCTTTATTAAATTGTGTTTATGTTTTTTTATCCTATGCTTTATTAAATTGTATTTATGTTGTTTTAACCCATGTTTTATTAAATTGTATTTATGTTGTTTTATCCTATGCTTTATTAAATTGTATTTATGTTGCTTTATCCTATGGTTTATTACATTTTATTTATGTTGTTTTGTCCTATGCTTTATTAAATTGTATTTATGTTGTTTTAACCCATGCTTCATTAAATTGTATTTATGTTGTTTTATCTTATGCTTTATTAAATTGTATTTATGTTGTTTTGTCCTATGCTTTATTAAATTGTATTTATGTTGTTTTAACCCATGCTTTATTAAATTGCATTTATGTTGTTTTATCTTATGCTTTATTAAATTGTATTTATGTTGTTGTATCCTAAGATTTATTAAATTGTATTTATGTTGTTTTGTCCTATGCTTTATTAAATTGTATTTATGTTGTTTTAACCATGCTTTATTAAAATGTATTTATGTTGTTTTATCCTATGCTTCATTAAATTGTATTTATGTTGTTTTATCCTATGCTTTATTAAATTGTATTTATGTTGTTTTATCCTATGCATTATTAAATTGTATTTATGTTGTTTTATACTATGCTTTATTAAATTGTATTTATGTTGTTTTATCCTATGCTTTATTAAATTGTATTTATGTTGTTTTATCCTATGCTTTGTTAAATTGTATTTATGTTGTTTTATCCTATGCTTTATTAAATTGTATTTATGTTGTTTTATCCTATGCTTTATTAAATTGCATCTATGTTGTTTTATCCTATGCTTTATTAAATTGTATTTATGTTGTTTTATCCTATGATTTATTAAATTGTATTTATGTGGTTTTATCCTATGCTTTATTAAATTGCATTTATGTTGTTTTATCCTATGCTTTATTAAATTGTATTTATGTTGTTTTATCCTATGCTTTATTAAATTGTATTAATGTTGCTTTAACCTATGCTTTATTAAATTGTATTTATGTTGTTTTATCCTATGATTTATTAAATTGTATTTATGTTGTTTTATCCTATGCTTTATTAAATTGTATTTATATTGTTTTAACTTATGCTTTATTAAATTGTATTTATGTCGTTTTATCATATGCTTTATTAAATTGAATTTATGTTGTTTTATCCTATGCTTTATTAAATTGTATTTATGTTGTTTTATCCTATGCTTTATTAAATTGTATTTATGTTGTTTTAACCCATGCTTCATTAAATTGTATTTATGTTGTTTTATCTTATGCTTTATTAAATTGTATTTATGTTGTTTTATCCTATGCTTTATTAAATTGTATTTATGTTGTTTTATCCTATGCTTTATTAAATTGTATTATGTTGTTTTATCGTATGCTTTATTATATTGTATTTATGTTGTTTTATCCTATGCTTTATTAAATTGTGTTTATGTTGTTTTATCCTATGCTTTATTAAATTGTATTTATGTTGTTTTAACCCATGCTTTATTAAATTGTATTTATGTTGTTTTATCTTATGCTTTATTAAATTGTATTTATGTTGTTTTATCCTATGCTTTATTAAATTGTATTTATGTTGTTTTATCCTATGCTTTATTAAATTGTATTATGTTGTTTTATCGTATGCTTTATTATATTGTATTTATGTTGTTTTATCCTATGCTTTATTAAATTGTGTTTATGTTGTTTTATCCTATGCTTTATTAAATTGTATTTATGTTGTTTTAACCCATGCTTTATTAAATAGTATTTATGTTGTTTTATCCTATGCTTTATTAAATTGTATTTATGTTGTTTTATCCTATGCTTTATTAAATTTTATTTATGTTGTATTGTCCAATGCTTTATTAAATTGTATTTATGTTGTTTTAACCCATGCTTCATTAAATTGTATTTATGTTGTTTTATCTTATGCTTTATTAAATTGTATTTATGTTGTTTTGTCCTATGCTTTATTAAATTGTATTTATGTTGTTTTAACCCATGCTTTATTAAATTGCATTTATGTTGTTTTATCTTATGCTTTATTAAATTGTATTTATGTTGTTTTATCCTATGCTTAATAAATTGTATTTATGTTGTTTTGTACTATGCTTTAATAAATTGTATTTATGTTGTTTTAACCCATGCTTTATTAAATTGTATTTATGTTGTTCTATCCTATGCTTTATTAAATTGTATTTATGTTGTTTTATCCTATGCTTTATTAAATTGTATTTATGTTGTTTTATCCTATGCTTTATTAAATTGTATTTATGTTGTTTTAACCTATACTTTATTAAGTTGTATTTATGTTGTTTTAACCTATGCTTTATTAAATTGTATTTATGTTGTTTTATCCTATGCTTTATTAAATTGTATTTATGTTGGTTTAACCTTTGCTTTATTAAATTGTATTTATGTTGTTTTATCCTATGCTTTATTAAATTGTATTTATGTTGTTTTATCCTATGCTTTATTAAATTGTATTTATGTTGTTTTGTCTTATGCTTTATTAAATTGTATTTATGTTGTTTTAACCCATGCTTCATTAAATTGTATTTATGTTGTTTTATCTTATGCTTTATTAAATTGTATTTATGTTGTTTTATCCTATGCTTTATTAAATTGTATTTATGTTGTTTTATCCTATGCTTTATTAAATTGTATTATGTTGTTTTATCATATGCTTTATTAAATTGTATTTATGTTGTTTTATCCTATGCTTTATTAAATTGTGTTTATGTTTTTTTATCCTATGCTTTATTAAATTGTATTTATGTTGTTTTAACCCATGTTTTATTAAATTGTATTTATGTTGTTTTATCCTATGCTTTATTAAATTGTACTTATGTTGTTTTATCCTATGCCTTATTAAATTGTATTTATGTTGCTTTATCCTATGCTTTATAAAACTGCATTCATGTTGTTTTATGCTATGCTTTATTAAATTGTATTCATGTTGTTTTATGCTATGCTTTATTAAATTGTATTTATGTTGTTTTATCCTATGCTTTATTAAATTGTATTTATATTGTTTTAACTTATGCTTTATTAAATTGTATTTATGTTGTTTTATCCTATGCTTTATTAAATTGTATTTATGTTGTTTTATCCTATGCTTTATTAAATTGTATTTATGTTGTTTTATCCTTTGCTTTATTAAATTGTATTTATGATGTTTTATCCTATGCTTTATTAAATTGTATTTATGTTGTTTTATCCTATGCTTTATTAAATTGTACTTATGTTGTTTTATCCTATGCCTTATTAAATTGTATTTATGTTGCTTTATCCTATGCTTTATTAAACTGCATTTATGTTGTTTTATGCTATGCTTTATTAAATTGTATTCATGTTGTTTTATCCTATGCTTTATTAAATTGTATTTATGTTGTTTTATCCTATGCTTTATTAAACTGTATTTATATTGTTTTAACTTATGCTTTATTAAATTGTATTTATGTTGTTTTATCCTATGCTTTATTAAATTGTATTTATGTTGTTTTATCCTATGCTTTATTAAATTGTATTTATGTTGTTTTGTCTTATGCTTTATTAAATTGTATTTATGTTGTTTTAACCCATGCTTCATTAAATTGTATTTATGTTGTTTTATCTTATGCTTTATTAAATTGTATTTATGTTGTTTTATCCTATGCTTTATTAAATTGTATTTATGTTGTTTTATCCTATGCTTTATTAAATTGTATTATGTTGTTTTATCATATGCTTTATTAAATTGTATTTATGTTGTTTTATCCTATGCTTTATTAAATTGTGTTTATGTTTTTTTATCCTATGCTTTATTAAATTGTATTTATGTTGTTTTAACCCATGTTTTATTAAATTGTATTTATGTTGTTTTATCCTATGCTTTATTAAATTGTACTTATGTTGTTTTATCCTATGCCTTATTAAATTGTATTTATGTTGCTTTATCCTATGCTTTATAAAACTGCATTCATGTTGTTTTATGCTATGCTTTATTAAATTGTATTCATGTTGTTTTATGCTATGCTTTATTAAATTGTATTTATGTTGTTTTATCCTATGCTTTATTAAATTGTATTTATATTGTTTTAACTTATGCTTTATTAAATTGTATTTATGTTGTTTTATCCTATGCTTTATTAAATTGTATTTATGTTGTTTTATCCTATGCTTTATTAAATTGTATTTATGTTGTTTTGTCCTATGCTTTATTAAATTGTATTTATGTTGTTTTAACCCATGCTTCATTAAATTGTATTTATGTTGTTTTATCTTATGCTTTATTAAATTGTATTTATGTTGGTTTATCCTATGCTTTATTAAATTGTATTTATGTTGTTTTATCCTATGCTTTATTAAATTGTATTATGTTGTTTTATCGTATGCTTTATTAAATTGTATTTATGTTGTTTTATCCTATGCTTTATTAAATTGTGTTTATGTTTTTTTATCCTATGCTTTATTAAATTGTATTTATGTTGTTTTATCCTATGCTTTATTAAATTGCATTTATGTTGTTTTAACCTATGCTTTATTAAGTTGTATTTATGTTGTTTTAACCTATGCTTTATTAAATTGTATTTATGTTGTTTTATCCTATGCTTTATTAAATTGTATTTATGTTGGTTTAACCTTTGCTTTATTAAATTGTATTTATGTTGTTTTATCCTATGCTTTATTAAATTGTATTTATGTTGTTTTATCCTATGCTTTATTAAATTGTATTATGTTGTTTTATCGTATGCTTTATTAAATTGTATTTATGTTGTTTTATCCTATGATTTATTAAATTGTGTTTATGTTGTTTTATCCTATGCTTTATTAAATTGTATTTATATTGTTTTAACTTATGCTTTATTAAATTGTATTTATATTGTTTTAACTTATGCTTTATTAAATTGTATTTATGTTGTTTTATCCTATGCTTTATTAAATTGTATTTATGTTGTTTAATCATATGCTTTATTAAATTGTATTTATGTTGTTTTATCCTATGCTTTATTAAATTGTATTTATGTTGCTTTAACCTATGCTTTATTAAATTGTATTTATGTTGTTTTATCCTATGCTTTATTAAATTGTATTTATGTTGTTTTATCCTATGCTTTATTAAATTGTATTTATATTGTTTTAACTTATGCTTTATTAAATTGTATTTATGTTGTTTTATCCTATGCTTTATTAAATTGTATTTATGTTGTTTAATCATATGCTTTATTAAATTGTATTTATGTTGTTTTATCCTATGCTTTATTAAATTGTATTTATGTTGCTTTAACCTATGCTTTATTAAATTGTATTTATGTTGTTTTATCCTATGCTTTATTAAATTGTATTTATGTTGTTTTATCCTATGCTTTATTAAATTGTATTTATGTTGTTTTGTCCTATGCTTTATTAAATTGTATTTATGTTGTTTTAACCCATGCTTTATTAAATTGTATTTATGTTGTTTTATCCTTTGCTTTATTAAATTGTATTTATGATGTTTTCTCTATGCTTTATTAAATTGTATTTATCTTGTTTTATCCTATGCTTTATTAAATTGTACTTATGTTGTTTTATCCTATGCCTTATTAAATTGTATTTATGTTGCTTTATCCTATGCTTTATTAAACTGCATTTATGTTGTTTTATGCTATGCTTTATTAAATTGTATTCATGTTGTTTTATGCTATGCTTTATTAAATTGTATTTATGTTGTTTTATCCTATGCTTTATTAAATTGTATTTATATTGTTTTAACTTATGCTTTATTAAATTGTATTTATGTTGTTTTATCCTATGCTTTATTAAATTGTATTTATGTTGTTTTATCCTATGCTTTATTAAATTGTATTTATGTTGTTTTGTCCTATGCTTTATTAAATTGTATTTATGTTGTTTTAACCCATGCTTCATTAAATTGTATTTATGTTGTTTTATCTTATGCTTTATTAAATTGTATTTATGTTGTTTTATCCTATGCTTTATTAAATTGTATTTATGTTGTTTTATCCTATGCTTTATTAAATTGTATTATGTTGTTTTATCGTATGCTTTATTAAATTGTATTTATGTTGTTTTATCCTATGCTTTATTAAATTGTGTTTATGTTTTTTTATCCTATGCTTTATTAAATTGTATTTATGTTGTTTTAACCCATGTTTTATTAAATTGTATTTATGTTGTTTTATCCTATGCTTTATTAAATTGTATTTATGTTGCTTTATCCTATGGTTTATTAAATTTTATTTATGTTGTTTTGTCCTATGCTTTATTAAATTGTATTTATGTTGTTTTAACCCATGCTTCATTAAATTGTATTTATGTTGTTTTATCTTATGCTTCATTAAATTGTATTTATGTTGTTTTGTCCTATGCTTTATTAAATTGTATTTATGTTGTTTTAACCCATGCTTTATTAAATTGCATTTATGTTTTTTATCTTATGCTTTATTAAATTGTATTTATGTTGTTGTATCCTAAGCTTTATTAAATTGTATTTATGTTGTTTTGTCCTATGCTTTATTAAATTGTATTTATGTTGTTTTAACCATGCTTTATTAAAATGTATTTATGTTGTTTTATCCTATGCTTCATTAAATTGTATTTATGTTGTTTTATCCTATGCTTTATTAAATTGTATTATGTTGTTTTATCGTATGCTTTATTAAATTGTATTTATGTTGTTTTATCCTATGATTTATTAAATTGTGTTTATGTTGTTTTATCCTATGCTTTATTAAATTGTATTTATGTCATTTTAACCCATGCATTATTAAATTGTATTTATGTCGTTTTATCCTATGCTTTATTAAATTGTATTTATGTTGTTTTATCCTATGCTTTATTAAATTGTATTTATGTTGTTTTATCCTATGCTTTATTAAATTGTATTTATGTTGTTTTATCCTATGCTTTATTAAATTGTATTTATGTTGTTTTGTCCTATGCTTTATTAAATTGTATTTATGTTGTTTTAACCCATGCTTTATTAAATTGTATTTATGTTGTTTTATCCTTTGCTTTATTAAATTGTATTTATGTTGTTTTATCTTATGCTTTATTAAATTGTATTTATGTTGTTTTATCTTATGCTTTATTAAATTGTATTTATGTTGTTTTATCCTATGCTTTATTAAATTGTATTTATGTTGTTTTATCCTATGCTTTATTAAATTGTATTATGTTGTTTTATCGTATGCTTTATTAAATTGTATTTATGTTGTTTTATCCTATGCTTTATTAAATTGTGTTTATGTTTTTTTATCCTATGCTTTATTAAATTGTATTTATGTTGTTTTAACCCATGTTTTATTAAATTGTATTTATGTTGTTTTATCCTATGCTTTATTAAATTGTATTTATGTTGCTTTATCCTATGGTTTATTACATTTTATTTATGTTGTTTTGTCCTATGCTTTATTAAATTGTATTTATGTTGTTTTAACCCATGCTTCATTAAATTGTATTTATGTTGTTTTATCTTATGCTTTATTAAATTGTATTTATGTTGTTTTGTCCTATGCTTTATTAAATTGTATTTATGTTGTTTTAACCCATGCTTTATTAAATTGCATTTATGTTGTTTTATCTTATGCTTTATTAAATTGTATTTATGTTGTTGTATCCTAAGATTTATTAAATTGTATTTATGTTGTTTTGTCCTATGCTTTATTAAATTGTATTTATGTTGTTTTAACCATGCTTTATTAAAATGTATTTATGTTGTTTTATCCTATGCTTCATTAAATTGTATTTATGTTGTTTTATCCTATGCTTTATTAAATTGTATTTATGTTGTTTTATCCTATGCATTATTAAATTGTATTTATGTTGTTTTATACTATGCTTTATTAAATTGTATTTATGTTGTTTTATCCTATGCTTTATTAAATTGTATTTATGTTGTTTTATCCTATGCTTTGTTAAATTGTATTTATGTTGTTTTATCCTATGCTTTATTAAATTGTATTTATGTTGTTTTATTCTATGCTTTATTAAATTGTATTTATGTTGTTTTATCCTATGCTTTATTAAATTGCATCTATGTTGTTTTATCCTATGCTTTATTAAATTGTATTTATGTTGTTTTATCCTATGATTTATTAAATTGTATTTATGTGGTTTTATCCTATGCTTTATTAAATTGCATTTATGTTGTTTTATCCTATGCTTTATTAAATTGTATTTATGTTGTTTTATCCTATGCTTTATTAAATTATATTTATGTTGTTTAATCATATGCTTTATTAAATTGTATTTATGTTGTTTTATCCTATGCTTTATTAAATTGTATTAATGTTGCTTTAACCTATGCTTTATTAAATTGTATTTATGTTGTTTTATCCTATGATTTATTAAATTGTATTTATGTTGTTTTATCCTATGCTTTATTAAATTGTATTTATATTGTTTTAACTTATGCTTTATTAAATTGTATTTATGTTGTTTTATCATATGCTTTATTAAATTGAATTTATGTTGTTTTATCCTATGCTTTATTAAATTGTATTTATGTTGTTTTATCCTATGCTTTATTAAATTGTATTTATGTTGTTTTAACCCATGCTTCATTAAATTGTATTTATGTTGTTTTATCTTATGCTTTATTAAATTGTATTTATGTTGTTTTATCCTATGCTTTATTAAATTGTATTTATGTTGTTTTATCCTATGCTTTATTAAATTGTATTATGTTGTTTTATCGTATGCTTTATTATATTGTATTTATGTTGTTTTATCCTATGCTTTATTTAATTGTGTTTATGTTGTTTTATCCTATGCTTTATTAAATTGTATTTATGTTGTTTTAACCCATGCTTTATTAAATTGTATTTATGTTGTTTTATCTTATGCTTTATTAAATTGTATTTATGTTGTTTTATCCTATGCTTTATTAAATTGTATTTATGTTGTTTTATCCTATGCTTTATTAAATTGTATTATGTTGTTTTATCGTATGCTTTATTATATTGTATTTATGTTGTTTTATCCTATGCTTTATTAAATTGTGTTTATGTTGTTTTATCCTATGCTTTATTAAATTGTATTTATGTTGTTTTAACCCATGCTTTATTAAATTGTATTTATGTTGTTTTATCCTATGCTTTATTAAATTGTATTTATGTTGTTTTATCCTATGCTTTATTAAATTTTATTTATGTTGTATTGTCCAATGCTTTATTAAATTGTATTTATGTTGTTTTAACCCATGCTTCATTAAATTGTATTTATGTTGTTTTATCTTATGCTTTATTAAATTGTATTTATGTTGTTTTGTCCTATGCTTTATTAAATTGTATTTATGTTGTTTTAACCCATGCTTTATTAAATTGCATTTATGTTGTTTTATCTTATGCTTTATTAAATTGTATTTATGTTGTTTTATCCTATGCTTAATAAATTGTATTTATGTTGTTTTGTACTATGCTTTAATAAATTGTATTTATGTTGTTTTAACCCATGCTTTATTAAATTGTATTTATGTTGTTTTATCCTATGCTTTATTAAATTGTGTTTATGTTTTTTTATCCTATGCTTTATTAAATTGTATTTATGTTGTTTTAACCCATGTTTTATTAAATTGTATTTATGTTGTTTTATCTTATGCTTTATTAAATTGTATTTATGTTGTTTTATCTTATGCTTTATTAAATTGTATTTATGTTGTTTTATCCTATGCTTTATTAAATTGTATTTATGTTGTTTTATCCTATGCTTTATTAAATTGTATTATGTTGTTTTATCGTATGCTTTATTAAATTGTATTTATGTTGTTTTATCCTATGCTTTATTAAATTGTGTTTATGTTTTTTTATCCTATGCTTTATTAAATTGTATTTATGTTGTTTTAACCCATGTTTTATTAAATTGTATTTATGTTGTTTTATCCTATGCTTTATTAAATTGTATTTATGTTGCTTTATCCTATGGTTTATTACATTTTATTTATGTTGTTTTGTCCTATGCTTTATTAAATTGTATTTATGTTGTTTTAACCCATGCTTCATTAAATTGTATTTATGTTGTTTTATCTTATGCTTTATTAAATTGTATTTATGTTGTTTTGTCCTATGCTTTATTAAATTGTATTTATGTTGTTTTAACCCATGCTTTATTAAATTGCATTTATGTTGTTTTATCTTATGCTTTATTAAATTGTATTTATGTTGTTGTATCCTAAGATTTATTAAATTGTATTTATGTTGTTTTGTCCTATGCTTTATTAAATTGTATTTATGTTGTTTTAACCATGCTTTATTAAAATGTATTTATGTTGTTTTATCCTATGCTTCATTAAATTGTATTTATGTTGTTTTATCCTATGCTTTATTAAATTGTATTTATGTTGTTTTATCCTATGCATTATTAAATTGTATTTATGTTGTTTTATACTATGCTTTATTAAATTGTATTTATGTTGTTTTATCCTATGCTTTATTAAATTGTATTTATGTTGTTTTATCCTATGCTTTGTTAAATTGTATTTATGTTGTTTTATCCTATGCTTTATTAAATTGTATTTATGTTGTTTTATTCTATGCTTTATTAAATTGTATTTATGTTGTTTTATCCTATGCTTTATTAAATTGCATCTATGTTGTTTTATCCTATGCTTTATTAAATTGTATTTATGTTGTTTTATCCTATGATTTATTAAATTGTATTTATGTGGTTTTATCCTATGCTTTATTAAATTGCATTTATGTTGTTTTATCCTATGCTTTATTAAATTGTATTTATGTTGTTTTATCCTATGCTTTATTAAATTATATTTATGTTGTTTAATCATATGCTTTATTAAATTGTATTTATGTTGTTTTATCCTATGCTTTATTAAATTGTATTAATGTTGCTTTAACCTATGCTTTATTAAATTGTATTTATGTTGTTTTATCCTATGATTTATTAAATTGTATTTATGTTGTTTTATCCTATGCTTTATTAAATTGTATTTATATTGTTTTAACTTATGCTTTATTAAATTGTATTTATGTTGTTTTATCATATGCTTTATTAAATTGAATTTATGTTGTTTTATCCTATGCTTTATTAAATTGTATTTATGTTGTTTTATCCTATGCTTTATTAAATTGTATTTATGTTGTTTTAACCCATGCTTCATTAAATTGTATTTATGTTGTTTTATCTTATGCTTTATTAAATTGTATTTATGTTGTTTTATCCTATGCTTTATTAAATTGTATTTATGTTGTTTTATCCTATGCTTTATTAAATTGTATTATGTTGTTTTATCGTATGCTTTATTATATTGTATTTATGTTGTTTTATCCTATGCTTTATTTAATTGTGTTTATGTTGTTTTATCCTATGCTTTATTAAATTGTATTTATGTTGTTTTAACCCATGCTTTATTAAATTGTATTTATGTTGTTTTATCTTATGCTTTATTAAATTGTATTTATGTTGTTTTATCCTATGCTTTATTAAATTGTATTTATGTTGTTTTATCCTATGCTTTATTAAATTGTATTATGTTGTTTTATCGTATGCTTTATTATATTGTATTTATGTTGTTTTATCCTATGCTTTATTAAATTGTGTTTATGTTGTTTTATCCTATGCTTTATTAAATTGTATTTATGTTGTTTTAACCCATGCTTTATTAAATTGTATTTATGTTGTTTTATCCTATGCTTTATTAAATTGTATTTATGTTGTTTTATCCTATGCTTTATTAAATTTTATTTATGTTGTATTGTCCAATGCTTTATTAAATTGTATTTATGTTGTTTTAACCCATGCTTCATTAAATTGTATTTATGTTGTTTTATCTTATGCTTTATTAAATTGTATTTATGTTGTTTTGTCCTATGCTTTATTAAATTGTATTTATGTTGTTTTAACCCATGCTTTATTAAATTGCATTTATGTTGTTTTATCTTATGCTTTATTAAATTGTATTTATGTTGTTTTATCCTATGCTTAATAAATTGTATTTATGTTGTTTTGTACTATGCTTTAATAAATTGTATTTATGTTGTTTTAACCCATGCTTTATTAAATTGTATTTATGTTGTTCTATCCTATGCTTTATTAAATTGTATTTATGTTGTTTTATCCTATGCTTTATTAAATTGTATTTATGTTGTTTTATCCTATGCTTTATTAAATTGTATTTATGTTGTTTTAACCTATACTTTATTAAGTTGTATTTATGTTGTTTTAACCTATGCTTTATTAAATTGTATTTATGTTGTTTTATCCTATGCTTTATTAAATTGTATTTATGTTGGTTTAACCTTTGCTTTATTAAATTGTATTTATGTTGTTTTATCCTATGCTTTATTAAATTGTATTTATGTTGTTTTATCCTATGCTTTATTAAATTGTATTTATGTTGTTTTGTCTTATGCTTTATTAAATTGTATTTATGTTGTTTTAACCCATGCTTCATTAAATTGTATTTATGTTGTTTTATCTTATGCTTTATTAAATTGTATTTATGTTGTTTTATCCTATGCTTTATTAAATTGTATTTATGTTGTTTTATCCTATGCTTTATTAAATTGTATTATGTTGTTTTATCATATGCTTTATTAAATTGTATTTATGTTGTTTTATCCTATGCTTTATTAAATTGTGTTTATGTTTTTTTATCCTATGCTTTATTAAATTGTATTTATGTTGTTTTAACCCATGTTTTATTAAATTGTATTTATGTTGTTTTATCCTATGCTTTATTAAATTGTACTTATGTTGTTTTATCCTATGCCTTATTAAATTGTATTTATGTTGCTTTATCCTATGCTTTATAAAACTGCATTCATGTTGTTTTATGCTATGCTTTATTAAATTGTATTCATGTTGTTTTATGCTTTGCTTTATTAAATTGTATTTATGTTGTTTTATCCTATGCTTTATTAAATTGTATTTATATTGTTTTAACCCATGCTTCATTAAATTGTATTTATGTTGTTTTATCTTATGCTTTATTAAATTGTATTTATGTTGGTTTATCCTATGCTTTATTAAATTGTATTTATGTTGTTTTATCCTATGCTTTATTAAATTGTATTATGTTGTTTTATCGTATGCTTTATTAAATTGTATTTATGTTGTTTTATCCTATGCTTTATTAAATTGTGTTTATGTTTTTTTATCCTATGCTTTATTAAATTGTATTTATGTTGTTTTAACCCATGTTTTATTAAATTGTATTTATGTTGTTTTATCCTATGCTTTATTAAATTGTATTTATGTTGTTTTATCCTATGCTTTATTAAATTGTATTTATGTTGTTTTATCCTATGCTTTATTAAATTGTATTTATGTTGTTTTAACCTATGCTTTATTAAGTTGTATTTATGTTGTTTTAACCTATGCTTTATTAAATTGTATTTATGTTGTTTTATCCTATGCTTTATTAAATTGTATTTATGTTGGTTTAACCTTTGCTTTATTAAATTGTATTTATGTTGTTTTATCCTATGCTTTATTAAATTGTATTTATGTTGTTTTATCCTATGCTTTATTAAATTGTATTATGTTGTTTTATCGTATGCTTTATTAAATTGTATTTATGTTGTTTTATCCTATGATTTATTAAATTGTGTTTATGTTGTTTTATCCTATGCTTTATTAAATTGTATTTATATTGTTTTAACTTATGCTTTATTAAATTGTATTTATATTGTTTTAACTTATGCTTTATTAAATTGTATTTATGTTGTTTTATCCTATGCTTTATTAAATTGTATTTATGTTGTTTAATCATATGCTTTATTAAATTGTATTTATGTTGTTTTATCCTATGCTTTATTAAATTGTATTTATGTTGCTTTAACCTATGCTTTATTAAATTGTATTTATGTTGTTTTATCCTATGCTTTATTAAATTGTATTTATGTTGTTTTATCCTATGCTTTATTAAATTGTATTTATATTGTTTTAACTTATGCTTTATTAAATTGTATTTATGTTGTTTTATCCTATGCTTTATTAAATTGAATTTATGTTGTTTATCCTATGCTTTATTAAATTGTATTTATGTTGTTTTATCCTATGCTTTATTAAATTGTATTTATGTTGTTTTAACCCATGCTTCATTAAATTGTATTTATGTTGTTTTATCTTATGCTGTATTAAATTGTATTTATGTTGTTTTAGCCTATGCTTTATTAAATTGTATTTATGTTGTTTTATCCTATGCTTTATTAAATTTTATTTATATTGTTTTGTCCTATGCTTTATTAAATTGTATTTATGTTGTTTTAACCCATGCTTCATTAAATTGTATTTATGTTGTTTTATCTTATGCTTTATTAAATTGTATTTATGTTGTTTTGTCCTATGCTTTATTAAATTGTATTTATGTTGTTTTAACCCATGCTTTATTAAATTGCATTTATGTTGTTTTATCTTATGCTTTATTAAATTGTATTTATGTTGTTTTATCCTATGCTTTAATAAATTGTATTTATGTTGTTTTGTACTATGCTTTAATAAATTGTATTTATGTTGTTTTAACCCATGCTTTATTAAATTGTATTTATGTTGTTTTAACCTATGCTTTATTAAATTGTATTTATGTTGTTTTATCCTATGCTTTATTAAATTGTATTTATGTTGTTTTAACCTATGCTTTATTAAGTTGTATTTATGTTGTTTTAACCTATGCTTTATTAAATTGTATTTATGTTGTTTTAACCTATGCTTTATTAAGTTGTATTTATGTTGTTTTAACCTATGCTTTATTAAATTGTATTTATGTTGTTTTATCCTATGCTTTATTAAATTGTATTTATGTTGGTTTAACCTTTGCTTTATTAAATTGTATTTATGTTGTTTTATCCTATGCTTTATTAAATTGTGTTTATGTTGTTTTATCCTATGCTTTATTAAATTGTATTATGTTGTTTTATCGTATGCTTTATTAAATTGTATTTATGTTGTTTTATCCTATGATTTATTAAATTGTGTTTATGTTGTTTTATCCTATGCTTTATTAAATTGTATTTATGTCGTTTTAACCCATGCTTTATTAAATTGTATTTATGTCGTTTTATCCTATGCTTTATTAAATTGTATTTATGTTGTTTTATCCTATGCTTTATTAAATTGTATTTATGTTGTTTTATCCTATGCTTTATTAAATTGTATTTATGTTGTTTTATCCTATGCTTTATTAAATTGTATTTATGTTGTTTTGTCCTATGCTTTATTAAATTGTATTTATGTTGTTTTAACCCATGCTTTATTAAATTGTATTTATGTTGTTTTATCCTTTGCTTTATTAAATTGTATTTATGATGTTTTCTCTTTGCTTTATTAAATTGTATTTATCTTGTTTTATCCTATGCTTTATTAAATTGTACTTATGTTGTTTATCCTATGCCTTATTAAATTGTATTTATGTTGCTTTATCCTATGCTTTATTAAACTGCATTTATGTTGTTTTATGCTATGCTTTATTAAATTGTATTCATGTTGTTTTATGCTATGCTTTATTAAATTGTATTTATGTTGTTTTATCCTATGCTTTATTAAATTGTATTTATATTGTTTTAACTTATGCTTTATTAAATTGTATTTATGTTGTTTTATCCTATGCTTTATTAAATTGTATTTATGTTGTTTTATCCTATGCTTTATTAAATTGTATTTATGTTGTTTTGTCCTATGCTTTATTAAATCGTATTTATGTTGTTTTAACCCATGCTTCATTAAATTGTATTTATGTTGTTTTGTCCTATGCTTTATTAAATTGTATTTATGTTGTTTTAACCCATGCTTTATTAAATTGTATTTATGTTGTTTTATCCTATGCTTTATTAAATTGTATTTATGTTGTTTTATCCTATGCTTTATTAAATTGTATTTATGTTGTTTTATCCAATGCTTTATTAAATTGTATTTATGTTGTTTTATCCTATGCTTTATTAAATTGTATTTATGTTGTTTTGTCCTATGCTTTATTAAATTGTATTTATGTTGTTTTAACCCATGCTTTATTAAATTGTATTTATGTTGTTTTATCCTTTGCTTTATTAAATTGTATTTATGTTGTTTTATCTTATGCTTTATTAAATTGTATTTATGTTGTTTTATCTTATGCTTTATTAAATTGTATTTATGTTGTTTTATCCTATGCTTTATTAAATTGTATTTATGTTGTTTTATCCTATGCTTTATTAAATTGTATTATGTTGTTTTATCGTATGCTTTATTAAATTGTATTTATGTTGTTTTATCCTATGCTTTATTAAATTGTGTTTATGTTTTTTTATCCTATGCTTTATTAAATTGTATTTATGTTGTTTTAACCCATGTTTTATTAAATTGTATTTATGTTGTTTTATCCTATGCTTTATTAAATTGTATTTATGTTGCTTTATCCTATGGTTTATTACATTTTATTTATGTTGTTTTGTCCTATGCTTTATTAAATTGTATTTATGTTGTTTTAACCCATGCTTCATTAAATTGTATTTATGTTGTTTTATCTTATGCTTTATTAAATTGTATTTATGTTGTTTTGTCCTATGCTTTATTAAATTGTATTTATGTTGTTTTAACCCATGCTTTATTAAATTGCATTTATGTTGTTTTATCTTATGCTTTATTAAATTGTATTTATGTTGTTGTATCCTAAGATTTATTAAATTGTATTTATGTTGTTTTGTCCTATGCTTTATTAAATTGTATTTATGTTGTTTTAACCATGCTTTATTAAAATGTATTTATGTTGTTTTATCCTATGCTTCATTAAATTGTATTTATGTTGTTTTATCCTATGCTTTATTAAATTGTATTTATGTTGTTTTATCCTATGCATTATTAAATTGTATTTATGTTGTTTTATACTATGCTTTATTAAATTGTATTTATGTTGTTTTATCCTATGCTTTATTAAATTGTATTTATGTTGTTTTATCCTATGCTTTGTTAAATTGTATTTATGTTGTTTTATCCTATGCTTTATTAAATTGTATTTATGTTGTTTTATTCTATGCTTTATTAAATTGTATTTATGTTGTTTTATCCTATGCTTTATTAAATTGCATCTATGTTGTTTTATCCTATGCTTTATTAAATTGTATTTATGTTGTTTTATCCTATGATTTATTAAATTGTATTTATGTGGTTTTATCCTATGCTTTATTAAATTGCATTTATGTTGTTTTATCCTATGCTTTATTAAATTGTATTTATGTTGTTTTATCCTATGCTTTATTAAATTATATTTATGTTGTTTAATCATATGCTTTATTAAATTGTATTTATGTTGTTTTATCCTATGCTTTATTAAATTGTATTAATGTTGCTTTAACCTATGCTTTATTAAATTGTATTTATGTTGTTTTATCCTATGATTTATTAAATTGTATTTATGTTGTTTTATCCTATGCTTTATTAAATTGTATTTATATTGTTTTAACTTATGCTTTATTAAATTGTATTTATGTTGTTTTATCCTATGCTTTATTAAATTGAATTTATGTTGTTTTATCCTATGCTTTATTAAATTGTATTTATGTTGTTTTATCCTATGCTTTATTAAATTGTATTTATGTTGTTTTAACCCATGCTTCATTAAATTGTATTTATGTTGTTTTATCTTATGCTTTATTAAATTGTATTTATGTTGTTTTATCCTATGCTTTATTAAATTGTATTTATGTTGTTTTATCCTATGCTTTATTAAATTGTATTATGTTGTTTTATCGTATGCTTTATTATATTGTATTTATGTTGTTTTATCCTATGCTTTATTAAATTGTGTTTATGTTGTTTTATCCTATGCTTTATTAAATTGTATTTATGTTGTTTTAACCCATGCTTTATTAAATTGTATTTATGTTGTTTTATCCTATGCTTTATTAAATTGTATTTATGTTGTTTTATCCTATGCTTTATTAAATTTTATTTATGTTGTATTGTCCAATGCTTTATTAAATTGTATTTATGTTGTTTTAACCCATGCTTCATTAAATTGTATTTATGTTGTTTTATCTTATGCTTTATTAAATTGTATTTATGTTGTTTTGTCCTATGCTTTATTAAATTGTATTTATGTTGTTTTAACCCATGCTTTATTAAATTGCATTTATGTTGTTTTATCTTATGCTTTATTAAATTGTATTTATGTTGTTTTATCCTATGCTTAATAAATTGTATTTATGTTGTTTTGTACTATGCTTTAATAAATTGTATTTATGTTGTTTTAACCCATGCTTTATTAAATTGTATTTATGTTGTTCTATCCTATGCTTTATTAAATTGTATTTATGTTGTTTTATCCTATGCTTTATTAAATTGTATTTATGTTGTTTTATCCTATGCTTTATTAAATTGTATTTATGTTGTTTTAACCTATACTTTATTAAGTTGTATTTATGTTGTTTTAACCTATGCTTTATTAAATTGTATTTATGTTGTTTTATCCTATGCTTTATTAAATTGTATTTATGTTGGTTTAACCTTTGCTTTATTAAATTGTATTTATGTTGTTTTATCCTATGCTTTATTAAATTGTATTTATGTTGTTTTATCCTATGCTTTATTAAATTGTATTATGTTGTTTTATCGTATGCTTTATTAAATTGTATTTATGTTGTTTTATCCTATGATTTATTAAATTGTGTTTATGTTGTTTTATCCTATGTTTTATTAAATTGTATTTATGTAGTTTTAACCCATGCTTTATTAAATTGTATTTATGTTGTTTTGTCCTATGCTTTATTAAATTGTATTTATGTTGTTTTAACCCATGCTTTATTAAATTGTATTTATGTTGTTTTATCCTTTGCTTTATTAAATTGTATTTATGATGTTTTATACTATGCTTTATTAAATTGTATTTATGTTGTTTTATCCTATGCTTTATTAAATTTTATTTATGTTGTTTTGTCCTATGCTTTATTAAATTGTATTTATGTTGTTTTAACCCATGCTTCATTAAATTGTATTTATGTTGTTTTATCTTATGCTTTATTAAATTGTATTTATGTTGTTTTGTCCTATGCTTTATTAAATTGTATTTATGTTGTTTTAACCCATGCTTTATTAAATTGCATTTATGTTGTTTTATCTTATGCTTTATTAAATTGTATTTATGTTGTTTTTTCCTATGCTTTATTAAATTGTATTTATGTTGCTTTGTACTATGCTTTAATAAATTGTATTTATGTTGTTTTAACCCATGCTTTATTAAATTGTATTTATGTTGTTTTATCCTATGCTTTATTAAATTGTATTTATGTTGTTTTAACCTATGCTTTCTTAAGATGTATTTATGTTGTTTTAACCTATGCTTTATTAAATTGTATTTATGTTGTTTTATCCTATGCTTTATTAAATTGTATTTATGTTGTTTTATCCTATGCTTTATTAAATTGTATTTATGTTGTTTTATCCTATGCTTTATTAAATTGTATTTATATTGTTTTAACTTATGCTTTATTAAATTGTATTTATGTTGTTTTATCCTATGCTTTATTAAATTGAATTTATGTTGTTTATCCTATGCTTTATTAAATTGTATTTATGTTGTTTTATCCTATGCTTTATTAAATTGTATTTATGTTGTTTTAACCCATGCTTCATTAAATTGTATTTATGTTGTTTTATCTTATGCTGTATTAAATTGTATTTATGTTGTTTTAGCCTATGCTTTATTAAATTGTATTTATGTTGTTTTATCCTATGCTTTATTAAATTTTATTTATATTGTTTTGTCCTATGCTTTATTAAATTGTATTTATGTTGTTTTAACCCATGCTTCATTAAATTGTATTTATGTTGTTTTATCTTATGCTTTATTAAATTGTATTTATGTTGTTTTGTCCTATGCTTTATTAAATTGTATTTATGTTGTTTTAACCCATGCTTTATTAAATTGCATTTATGTTGTTTTATCTTATGCTTTATTAAATTGTATTTATGTTGTTTTATCCTATGCTTTAATAAATTGTATTTATGTTGTTTTGTACTATGCTTTAATAAATTGTATTTATGTTGTTTTAACCCATGCTTTATTAAATTGTATTTATGTTGTTTTAACCTATGCTTTATTAAATTGTATTTATGTTGTTTTATCCTATGCTTTATTAAATTGTATTTATGTTGTTTTAACCTATGCTTTATTAAGTTGTATTTATGTTGTTTTAACCTATGCTTTATTAAATTGTATTTATGTTGTTTTAACCTATGCTTTATTAAGTTGTATTTATGTTGTTTTAACCTATGCTTTATTAAATTGTATTTATGTTGTTTTATCCTATGCTTTATTAAATTGTATTTATGTTGGTTTAACCTTTGCTTTATTAAATTGTATTTATGTTGTTTTATCCTATGCTTTATTAAATTGTGTTTATGTTGTTTTATCCTATGCTTTATTAAATTGTATTATGTTGTTTTATCGTATGCTTTATTAAATTGTATTTATGTTGTTTTATCCTATGATTTATTAAATTGTGTTTATGTTGTTTTATCCTATGCTTTATTAAATTGTATTTATGTCGTTTTAACCCATGCTTTATTAAATTGTATTTATGTCGTTTTATCCTATGCTTTATTAAATTGTATTTATGTTGTTTTATCCTATGCTTTATTAAATTGTATTTATGTTGTTTTATCCTATGCTTTATTAAATTGTATTTATGTTGTTTTATCCTATGCTTTATTAAATTGTATTTATGTTGTTTTGTCCTATGCTTTATTAAATTGTATTTATGTTGTTTTAACCCATGCTTTATTAAATTGTATTTATGTTGTTTTATCCTTTGCTTTATTAAATTGTATTTATGATGTTTTCTCTTTGCTTTATTAAATTGTATTTATCTTGTTTTATCCTATGCTTTATTAAATTGTACTTATGTTGTTTATCCTATGCCTTATTAAATTGTATTTATGTTGCTTTATCCTATGCTTTATTAAACTGCATTTATGTTGTTTTATGCTATGCTTTATTAAATTGTATTCATGTTGTTTTATGCTATGCTTTATTAAATTGTATTTATGTTGTTTTATCCTATGCTTTATTAAATTGTATTTATATTGTTTTAACTTATGCTTTATTAAATTGTATTTATGTTGTTTTATCCTATGCTTTATTAAATTGTATTTATGTTGTTTTATCCTATGCTTTATTAAATTGTATTTATGTTGTTTTGTCCTATGCTTTATTAAATCGTATTTATGTTGTTTTAACCCATGCTTCATTAAATTGTATTTATGTTGTTTTGTCCTATGCTTTATTAAATTGTATTTATGTTGTTTTAACCCATGCTTTATTAAATTGTATTTATGTTGTTTTATCCTATGCTTTATTAAATTGTATTTATGTTGTTTTATCCTATGCTTTATTAAATTGTATTTATGTTGTTTTATCCAATGCTTTATTAAATTGTATTTATGTTGTTTTATCCTATGCTTTATTAAATTGTATTTATGTTGTTTTGTCCTATGCTTTATTAAATTGTATTTATGTTGTTTTAACCCATGCTTTATTAAATTGTATTTATGTTGTTTTATCCTTTGCTTTATTAAATTGTATTTATGTTGTTTTATCTTATGCTTTATTAAATTGTATTTATGTTGTTTTATCTTATGCTTTATTAAATTGTATTTATGTTGTTTTATCCTATGCTTTATTAAATTGTATTTATGTTGTTTTATCCTATGCTTTATTAAATTGTATTATGTTGTTTTATCGTATGCTTTATTAAATTGTATTTATGTTGTTTTATCCTATGCTTTATTAAATTGTGTTTATGTTTTTTTATCCTATGCTTTATTAAATTGTATTTATGTTGTTTTAACCCATGTTTTATTAAATTGTATTTATGTTGTTTTATCCTATGCTTTATTAAATTGTATTTATGTTGCTTTATCCTATGGTTTATTACATTTTATTTATGTTGTTTTGTCCTATGCTTTATTAAATTGTATTTATGTTGTTTTAACCCATGCTTCATTAAATTGTATTTATGTTGTTTTATCTTATGCTTTATTAAATTGTATTTATGTTGTTTTGTCCTATGCTTTATTAAATTGTATTTATGTTGTTTTAACCCATGCTTTATTAAATTGCATTTATGTTGTTTTATCTTATGCTTTATTAAATTGTATTTATGTTGTTGTATCCTAAGATTTATTAAATTGTATTTATGTTGTTTTGTCCTATGCTTTATTAAATTGTATTTATGTTGTTTTAACCATGCTTTATTAAAATGTATTTATGTTGTTTTATCCTATGCTTCATTAAATTGTATTTATGTTGTTTTATCCTATGCTTTATTAAATTGTATTTATGTTGTTTTATCCTATGCATTATTAAATTGTATTTATGTTGTTTTATACTATGCTTTATTAAATTGTATTTATGTTGTTTTATCCTATGCTTTATTAAATTGTATTTATGTTGTTTTATCCTATGCTTTGTTAAATTGTATTTATGTTGTTTTATCCTATGCTTTATTAAATTGTATTTATGTTGTTTTATTCTATGCTTTATTAAATTGTATTTATGTTGTTTTATCCTATGCTTTATTAAATTGCATCTATGTTGTTTTATCCTATGCTTTATTAAATTGTATTTATGTTGTTTTATCCTATGATTTATTAAATTGTATTTATGTGGTTTTACCTATGCTTTATTAAATTGCATTTATGTTGTTTTATCCTATGCTTTATTAAATTGTATTTATGTTGTTTTATCCTATGCTTTATTAAATTATATTTATGTTGTTTAATCATATGCTTTATTAAATTGTATTTATGTTGTTTTATCCTATGCTTTATTAAATTGTATTAATGTTGCTTTAACCTATGCTTTATTAAATTGTATTTATGTTGTTTTATCCTATGATTTATTAAATTGTATTTATGTTGTTTTATCCTATGCTTTATTAAATTGTATTTATATTGTTTTAACTTATGCTTTATTAAATTGTATTTATGTTGTTTTATCCTATGCTTTATTAAATTGAATTTATGTTGTTTTATCCTATGCTTTATTAAATTGTATTTATGTTGTTTTATCCTATGCTTTATTAAATTGTATTTATGTTGTTTTAACCCATGCTTCATTAAATTGTATTTATGTTGTTTTATCTTATGCTTTATTAAATTGTATTTATGTTGTTTTATCCTATGCTTTATTAAATTGTATTTATGTTGTTTTATCCTATGCTTTATTAAATTGTATTATGTTGTTTTATCGTATGCTTTATTATATTGTATTTATGTTGTTTTATCCTATGCTTTATTAAATTGTGTTTATGTTGTTTTATCCTATGCTTTATTAAATTGTATTTATGTTGTTTTAACCCATGCTTTATTAAATTGTATTTATGTTGTTTTATCCTATGCTTTATTAAATTGTATTTATGTTGTTTTATCCTATGCTTTATTAAATTTTATTTATGTTGTATTGTCCAATGCTTTATTAAATTGTATTTATGTTGTTTTAACCCATGCTTCATTAAATTGTATTTATGTTGTTTTATCTTATGCTTTATTAAATTGTATTTATGTTGTTTTGTCCTATGCTTTATTAAATTGTATTTATGTTGTTTTAACCCATGCTTTATTAAATTGCATTTATGTTGTTTTATCTTATGCTTTATTAAATTGTATTTATGTTGTTTTATCCTATGCTTAATAAATTGTATTTATGTTGTTTTGTACTATGCTTTAATAAATTGTATTTATGTTGTTTTAACCCATGCTTTATTAAATTGTATTTATGTTGTTCTATCCTATGCTTTATTAAATTGTATTTATGTTGTTTTATCCTATGCTTTATTAAATTGTATTTATGTTGTTTTATCCTATGCTTTATTAAATTGTATTTATGTTGTTTTAACCTATACTTTATTAAGTTGTATTTATGTTGTTTTAACCTATGCTTTATTAAATTGTATTTATGTTGTTTTATCCTATGCTTTATTAAATTGTATTTATGTTGGTTTAACCTTTGCTTTATTAAATTGTATTTATGTTGTTTTATCCTATGCTTTATTAAATTGTATTTATGTTGTTTTATCCTATGCTTTATTAAATTGTATTATGTTGTTTTATCGTATGCTTTATTAAATTGTATTTATGTTGTTTTATCCTATGATTTATTAAATTGTGTTTATGTTGTTTTATCCTATGTTTTATTAAATTGTATTTATGTAGTTTTAACCCATGCTTTATTAAATTGTATTTATGTTGTTTTGTCCTATGCTTTATTAAATTGTATTTATGTTGTTTTAACCCATGCTTTATTAAATTGTATTTATGTTGTTTTATCCTTTGCTTTATTAAATTGTATTTATGATGTTTTATACTATGCTTTATTAAATTGTATTTATGTTGTTTTATCCTATGCTTTATTAAATTTTATTTATGTTGTTTTGTCCTATGCTTTATTAAATTGTATTTATGTTGTTTTAACCCATGCTTCATTAAATTGTATTTATGTTGTTTTATCTTATGCTTTATTAAATTGTATTTATGTTGTTTTGTCCTATGCTTTATTAAATTGTATTTATGTTGTTTTAACCCATGCTTTATTAAATTGCATTTATGTTGTTTTATCTTATGCTTTATTAAATTGTATTTATGTTGTTTTTTCCTATGCTTTATTAAATTGTATTTATGTTGCTTTGTACTATGCTTTAATAAATTGTATTTATGTTGTTTTAACCCATGCTTTATTAAATTGTATTTATGTTGTTTTATCCTATGCTTTATTAAATTGTATTTATGTTGTTTTAACCTATGCTTTCTTAAGATGTATTTATGTTGTTTTAACCTATGCTTTATTAAATTGTATTTATGTTGTTTTATCCTATGCTTTATTAAATTGTATTTATGTTGGTTTAACCTTTGCTTTATTAAATTGTATTTATGTTGTTTATCCTATGCTTTATTAAATTGTATTTATGTTGTTTTATCCTATGCTTTATTAAATTGTATTATGTTGTTTTATCGTATGCTTTATTAAATTGTATTTATGTTGTTTTATCCTATGATTTATTAAATTGTGTTTATGTTGTTTTATCCTATGCTTTATTAAATTGTATTTATGTCGTTTTAACCCATGCTTTATTAAATTGTATTTATGTTGTTTTGTCCTATGCTTTATTAAATTGTATTTATGTTGTTTTATCCTTTGCTTTATTAAATTGTATTTATGATGTTTTATCCTATGCTTTATTAAATTGTATTTATGTTGTTTTATCCTATGCTTTATTAAATTGTACTTATGTTGTTTTATCCTATGCTTTATTAAATTGTATTTATGTTGCTTTATCCTATGCTTTATTAAACTGCATTTATGTTGTTTTATGCTATGCTTTATTAAATTGTACTTATGTTGTTTTATCCTATGCCTTATTAAATTGTATTTATGTTGCTTTATCCTATGCTTTATTTACCTACATTTATGTTGTTTTATGCTATGCTTTATTAAATTGTATTCATGTTGTTTTATCCTATGCTTTATTAAATTGTATTTATGTTGTTTTATCCTATGCTTTATTAAATTGTATTTATATTGTTTTAACTTATGCTTTATTAAATTGTATTTATGTTGTTTTATCCTATGCTTTATTAAATTGTATTTATGTTGTTTTATCCTATGCTTTATTAAATTGTATTTATGTTGTTTTGTCCTATGCTTTATTAAATTGTATTTATGTTGTTTTAACCCATGCTTCATTAAATTGTATGTATGTTGTTTTATCTTATGCTTTATTAAATTGTATTTATGTTGTTTTATCCTATGCTTTATTAAATTGTATTTATGTTGTTTTATCCTATGCTTTATTAAATTGTATTATGTTGTTTTATCGTATGCTTTATTAAATTGTATTTATGTTGTTTTATCCTATGCTTTATTAAATTGTGTTTATGTTTTTTTATCCTATGCTTTATTAAATTGTATTTATGTTGTTTTAACCCATGTTTTATTAAATTGTATTTATGTTTTTTTATCCTATGCTTTATTAAATTGTACTTATGTTGTTTTATCCTATGCCTTATTAAATTGTATTTATGTTGCTTTATCCTATGCTTTATTAAACTGCATTTATGTTGTTTTATGCTATGCTTTATTAAATTGTATTCATGTTATTTTATCCTATGCTTTATTAAATTGTATTTATGTTGTTTTATCCTATGCTTTATTAAATTGTATTTATATTGTTTTAACTTATGCTTTATTAAATTGTATTTATGTTGTTTTATCCTATGCTTTATTAAATTGTATTTATGTTGTTTTATCCTATGCTTTATTAAATTGTATTTATGTTGTTTTGTCCTATGCTTTATTAAATTGTATTTATGTTGTTTTAACCCATGCTTCATTAAATTGTATTTATGTTGTTTTATCTTATGCTTTATTAAATTGTATTTATGTTGTTTTATCCTATGCTTTATTAAATTGTATTTATGTTGTTTTATCCTATGCTTTATTAAATTGTATTTATGTTGTTTTATCCTATGCTTTATTAAATTGTGTTTATGTTTTTTTATCCTATGCTTTATTAAATTGTATTTATGTTGTTTTAACCCATGTTTTATTAAATTGTATTTATGTTGTTTTATCCTATGCTTTATTAAATTGTATTTATGTTGCTTTATCCTATGGTTTATTAAATTTTATTTATGTTGTTTTGTCCTATGCTTTATTAAATTGTATTTATGTTGTTTTAACCCATGCTTCATTAAATTGTATTTATGTTGTTTTATCTTATGCTTTATTAAATTGTATTTATGTTGTTTTGTCCAATGCTTTATTAAATTGTATTTATGTTGTTTTAACCCATGCTTTATTAAATTGCATTTATGTTGTTTTATCTTATGCTTTATTAAATTGTATTTATGTTGTTGTATCCTAAGCTTTATTAAATTGTATTTATGTTGTTTTGTCCTATGCTTTATTAAATTGTATTTATGTTGTTTTAACCATGCTTTATTAAAATGTATTTATGTTGTTTTATCCTATGCTTCATTAAATTGTATTTATGTTGTTTTATCCTTTGCTTTATTAAATTGTATTTATGTTGTTTTATCCTATGCATTATTAAATTGTATTTATGTTGTTTTATCCTATGCTTTATTAAATTGTATATATGTTGTTTTATCCTATGCTTTATTAAATTGTATTTATGTTGTTTTATCCTATGCTTTGTTAAATTGTATTTATGTTGTTTTATCCTATGATTTATTAAATTGTATTTATGTTGTTTAATCATATGCTTTATTAAATTGTATTTATGTTGTTTTATCCTATGCTTTATTAAATTGTATTTATGTTGCTTTAACCTATGCTTTTTTAAATTGTATTTATGTTGTTTTATCCTATGATTTATTAAATTGTATTTATGTTGTTTTATCCTATGCTTTATTAAATTGTATTTATATTGTTTTAACTTATGCTTTATTAAATTGTATTTATGTTGTTTTATCCTATGATTTATTAAATTGTATTTATGTTGTTTTATCCTATGCTTTATTAAATTGTATTTATGTTGATTTAACCTATGCTTTATTAAATTGTATTTATGTTGTTTTATCCTATGCTTTATTAAATTGTATTTATGTTGTTTTATCCTATGCTTTATTAAATTGTGTTTATGTTTTTTTATCCTATGCTTTATTAAATTGTATTTATGTTGTTTTAACCCATGTTTTATTAAATTGTATTTATGTTGTTTTATCCTATGCTTTATTAAATTGTATTTATGTTGCTTTATCCTATGGTTTATTAAATTTTATTTATGTTGTTTTGTCCTATGCTTTATTAAATTGTATTTATGTTGTTTTAACCCATGCTTCATTAAATTGTATGTATGTTGTTTTATCTTATGCTTTATTAAATTGTATTTATGTTGTTTTGTCCAATGCTTTATTAAATTGTATTTATGTTGTTTTAACCCATGCTTTATTAAATTGCATTTATGTTGTTTTATCTTATGCTTTATTAAATTGTATTTA
Organism: Phyllobates terribilis; assembly: GCF_046119375.1. Taxonomy (NCBI): domain Eukaryota; kingdom Metazoa; phylum Chordata; class Amphibia; order Anura; family Dendrobatidae; genus Phyllobates; species Phyllobates terribilis. The sequence goes on from NW_027362763.1 coordinate 821,244,524, forward strand.
TGTTGTTGTATCCTAAGCTTTATTAAATTGTATTTATGTTGTTTTGTCCTATGCTTTATTAAATTGTATTTATGTTGTTTTAACCATGCTTTATTAAAATGTATTTATGTTGTTTTATCCTATGCTTCATTAAATTGTATTTATGTTGTTTTATCCTTTGCTTTATTAAATTGTATTTATGTTGTTTTATCCTATGCATTATTAAATTGTATTTATGTTGTTTTATCCTATGCTTTATTAAATTGTATATATGTTGTTTTATCCTATGCTTTATTAAATTGTATTTATGTTGTTTTATCCTATGCTTTGTTAAATTGTATTTATGTTGTTTTATCCTATGATTTATTAAATTGTATTTATGTTGTTTAATCATATGCTTTATTAAATTGTATTTATGTTGTTTTATCCTATGCTTTATTAAATTGTATTTATGTTGCTTTAACCTATGCTTTTTTAAATTGTATTTATGTTGTTTTATCCTATGATTTATTAAATTGTATTTATGTTGTTTTATCCTATGCTTTATTAAATTGTATTTATATTGTTTTAACTTATGCTTTATTAAATTGTATTTATGTTGTTTTATCCTATGATTTATTAAATTGTATTTATGTTGTTTTATCCTATGCTTTATTAAATTGTATTTATGTTGATTTAACCTATGCTTTATTAAATTGTATTTATGTTGTTTTATCCTATGCTTTATTAAATTGTATTTATGTTGTTTTATCCTATGCTTTATTAAATTGTATGTATGTTGTTTTATCCTATGCTTTATTAAATTGTATTTATGTTGTTTTAACCTATGCTTTATTAATTTGTATTTATGTTGCTTTAACCTATGCTTTATTAAATTGTATTTATGTTGTTTTATCCTATGCTTTATTAAATTGTATTTATGTTGTTTTATCCTATGCTTTATTAAATTGTATTTATATTGTTTTAACTTATGCTTTATTAAATTGTATTTATGTTGTTTTATCCTATGCTTTATTAAATTGAATTTATGTTGTTTTATCCTATGCTTTATTACATTTTATTTATGTTGTTTTATCCTATGCTTTATTAAATTGTATTTATGTTGTTTTAACCCATGCTTCATTAAATTGTATTTATGTTGTTTTATCTTATGCTTTATTAAATTGTATTTATGTTGTTTTATCATATGCTTTATTAAATTGTATTTATGTTGTTTTATCCTATGCTTTATTAAATTGTATTATGTTGTTTTATCGTATGCTTTATTATATTGTATTTATGTTGTTTTATCCTATGCTTTATTAAATTGTGTTTATGTTGTTTTATCCTATGCTTTATTAAATTGTATTTATGTTGTTTTAACCCATGCTTTATTAAATTGTATTTATGTTGTTTTAACCTATGCTTTATTAAATTGCATTTATGTTGTTTTATCCTATGCTTTATTAAATTTTATTTATGTTGTTTTGTCCTATGCTTTATTAAATTGTATTTATGTTGTTTTAACCCATGCTTCATTAAATTGTATTTATGTTGTTTTATCGTATGCTTTATTAAATTGTATTTATGTTGTTTTATCCTATGATTTATTAAATTGTGTTTATGTTGTTTTATCCTATGTTTTATTAAATTGTATTTATGTCGTTTTAACGAATGCTTTATTAAATTGTATTTATTTTGTTTTGTCCTATGCTTTATTAAATTGTATTTATGTTGTTTTAACCCATGCTTTATTAAATTGTATTTATGTTGTTTTATCCTTTGCTTTATTAAATTGTATTTATGATGTTTTATACTATGCTTTATTAAATTGTATTTATGTTGTTTTATCCTATGCTTTATTAAATTTTATTTATGTTGTTTTGTCCTATGCTTTATTAAATTGTATTTATGTTGTTTTAACCCATGCTTCATTAAATTGTATTTATGTTGTTTTATCTTATGCTTTATTAAATTGTATTTATGTTGTTTTGTCCTATGCTTTATTAAATTGTATTTATGTTGTTTTAACCCATGCTTTATTAAATTGCATTTATGCTGTTTTATCTTATGCTTTATTAAATTGTATTTATGTTGTTGTATCCTAAGCTTTATTAAATTGTATTTATGTTGTTTTGTCCTATGCTTTATTAAATTGTATTTATGTTGTTTTAACCATGCTTTATTAAAATGTATTTATGTTGTTTTATCCTATGCTTCATTAAATTGTATTTATGTTGTTTTATCCTATGCTTTATTAAATTGTATTATGTTGTTTTATCGTATGCTTTAATAAATTTTATTTATGTTGTTTTATCCTATGATTTATTAAATTGTGTTTATGTTGTTTTATCCTATGCTTTACTAAATTGTATTTATGTCGTTTTAACCCATGCTTTATTAAATTGTATTCATGTTGTTTTGTCCTATGCTTTATTAAATTGTATTTATGTTGTTTTAACCCATGCTTTATTAAATTGTATTTATGTTGTTTTATCCTTTGCTTTATTAAATTGTATTTATGATGTTTTATCCTATGCTTTATTAAATTGTATTTATGTTGTTTTATCCTATGCTTTATTAAATTGTACTTATGTTGTTTTATCCTATGCTTTATTAAATTGTATTTATGTTGTTTTATCCTATGCTTTATTAAATTTTATTTATGTTGTTTTATCCTATGCTTTATTAAATTTTATTTATGTTGTTTTGTCCTATGCTTTATTAAATTGTATTTATGTTGTTTTAACCCATGCTTCATTAAATTGTATTTATGTTGTTTTATCTTATGCTTTATTAAATTGTATTTATGTTGTTTTGTCCTATGCTTTATTAAATTGTATTTATGTTGTTTTAACCCATGCTTTATTAAATTGCATTTATGTTGTTTTATCTTATGCTTTATTAAATTGTATTTATGTTGTTTTTTCCTATGCTTTATTAAATTGTATTTATGTTGCTTTGTACTATGCTTTAATAAATTGTATTTATGTTGTTTTAACCCATGCTTTATTAAATTGTATTTATGTTGTTTTATCCTATGCTTTATTAAATTGTATTTATGTTGTTTTAACCTATGCTTTCTTAAGATGTATTTATGTTGTTTTAACCTATGCTTTATTAAATTGTATTTATGTTGTTTTATCCTATGCTTTATTAAATTGTATTTATGTTGGTTTAACCTTTGCTTTATTAAATTGTATTTATGTTGTTTATCCTATGCTTTATTAAATTGTATTTATGTTGTTTTATCATATGCTTTATTAAATTGTATTATGTTGTTTTATCGTATGCTTTATTAAATTGTATTTATGTTGTTTTATCCTATGCTTTATTAAATTGTATTTATGTCGTTTTAACCCATGCTTTATTAAATTGTATTTATGTTGTTTTGTCCTATGCTTTATTAAATTGTATTTATGTTGTTTTAACCCATGCTTTATTAAATTGTATTTATGTTGTTTTATCCTTTGCTTTATTAAATTGTATTTATGATGTTTTATCCTATGCTTTATTAAATTGTATTTATGTTGTTTTATCCTATGCTTTATTAAATTGTACTTATGTTGTTTTATCCTATGCTTTATTAAATTGTATTTATGTTGCTTTATCCTATGCTTTATTAAACTGCATTTATGTTGTTTTATGCTATGCTTTATTAAATTGTACTTATGTTGTTTTATCCTATGCCTTATTAAATTGTATTTATGTTGCTTTATCCTATGCTTTATTTACCTACATTTATGTTGTTTTATGCTATGCTTTATTAAATTGTATTCATGTTGTTTTATCCTATGCTTTATTAAATTGTATTTATGTTGTTTTATCCTATGCTTTATTAAATTGTATTTATATTGTTTTAACTTATGCTTTATTAAATTGTATTTATGTTGTTTTATCCTATGCTTTATTAAATTGTATTTATGTTGTTTTATCCTATGCTTTATTAAATTGTATTTATGTTGTTTTGTCCTATGCTTTATTAAATTGTATTTATGTTGTTTTAACCCATGCTTCATTAAATTGTATGTATGTTGTTTTATCTTATGCTTTATTAAATTGTATTTATGTTGTTTTATCCTATGCTTTATTAAATTGTATTTATGTTGTTTTATCCTATGCTTTATTAAATTGTATTATGTTGTTTTATCGTATGCTTTATTAAATTGTATTTATGTTGTTTTATCCTATGCTTTATTAAATTGTGTTTATGTTTTTTTATCCTATGCTTTATTAAATTGTATTTATGTTGTTTTAACCCATGTTTTATTAAATTGTATTTATGTTTTTTTATCCTATGCTTTATTAAATTGTACTTATGTTGTTTTATCCTATGCCTTATTAAATTGTATTTATGTTGCTTTATCCTATGCTTTATTAAACTGCATTTATGTTGTTTTATGCTATGCTTTATTAAATTGTATTCATGTTATTTTATCCTATGCTTTATTAAATTGTATTTATGTTGTTTTATCCTATGCTTTATTAAATTGTATTTATATTGTTTTAACTTATGCTTTATTAAATTGTATTTATGTTGTTTTATCCTATGCTTTATTAAATTGTATTTATGTTGTTTTATCCTATGCTTTATTAAATTGTATTTATGTTGTTTTGTCCTATGCTTTATTAAATTGTATTTATGTTGTTTTAACCCATGCTTCATTAAATTGTATTTATGTTGTTTTATCTTATGCTTTATTAAATTGTATTTATGTTGTTTTATCCTATGCTTTATTAAATTGTATTTATGTTGTTTTATCCTATGCTTTATTAAATTGTATTTATGTTGTTTTATCCTATGCTTTATTAAATTGTGTTTATGTTTTTTTATCCTATGCTTTATTAAATTGTATTTATGTTGTTTTAACCCATGTTTTATTAAATTGTATTTATGTTGTTTTATCCTATGCTTTATTAAATTGTATTTATGTTGCTTTATCCTATGGTTTATTAAATTTTATTTATGTTGTTTTGTCCTATGCTTTATTAAATTGTATTTATGTTGTTTTAACCCATGCTTCATTAAATTGTATTTATGTTGTTTTATCTTATGCTTTATTAAATTGTATTTATGTTGTTTTGTCCAATGCTTTATTAAATTGTATTTATGTTGTTTTAACCCATGCTTTATTAAATTGCATTTATGTTGTTTTATCTTATGCTTTATTAAATTGTATTTATGTTGTTGTATCCTAAGCTTTATTAAATTGTATTTATGTTGTTTTGTCCTATGCTTTATTAAATTGTATTTATGTTGTTTTAACCATGCTTTATTAAAATGTATTTATGTTGTTTTATCCTATGCTTCATTAAATTGTATTTATGTTGTTTTATCCTTTGCTTTATTAAATTGTATTTATGTTGTTTTATCCTATGCATTATTAAATTGTATTTATGTTGTTTTATCCTATGCTTTATTAAATTGTATATATGTTGTTTTATCCTATGCTTTATTAAATTGTATTTATGTTGTTTTATCCTATGCTTTGTTAAATTGTATTTATGTTGTTTTATCCTATGATTTATTAAATTGTATTTATGTTGTTTAATCATATGCTTTATTAAATTGTATTTATGTTGTTTTATCCTATGCTTTATTAAATTGTATTTATGTTGCTTTAACCTATGCTTTTTTAAATTGTATTTATGTTGTTTTATCCTATGATTTATTAAATTGTATTTATGTTGTTTTATCCTATGCTTTATTAAATTGTATTTATATTGTTTTAACTTATGCTTTATTAAATTGTATTTATGTTGTTTTATCCTATGATTTATTAAATTGTATTTATGTTGTTTTATCCTATGATTTATTAAATTGTATTTATGTTGTTTTATCGTATGCTTTATTAAATTGTATTTATGTTGTTTTATCCTATGATTTATTAAATTGTGTTTATGTTGTTTTATCCTATGTTTTATTAAATTGTATTTATGTCGTTTTAACGAATGCTTTATTAAATTGTATTTATTTTGTTTTGTCCTATGCTTTATTAAATTGTATTTATGTTGTTTTAACCCATGCTTTATTAAATTGTATTTATGTTGTTTTATCCTTTGCTTTATTAAATTGTATTTATGATGTTTTATACTATGCTTTATTAAATTGTATTTATGTTGTTTTATCCTATGCTTTATTAAATTTTATTTATGTTGTTTTGTCCTATGCTTTATTAAATTGTATTTATGTTGTTTTAACCCATGCTTCATTAAATTGTATTTATGTTGTTTTATCTTATGCTTTATTAAATTGTATTTATGTTGTTTTGTCCTATGCTTTATTAAATTGTATTTATGTTGTTTTAACCCATGCTTTATTAAATTGCATTTATGCTGTTTTATCTTATGCTTTATTAAATTGTATTTATGTTGTTGTATCCTAAGCTTTATTAAATTGTATTTATGTTGTTTTGTCCTATGCTTTATTAAATTGTATTTATGTTGTTTTAACCATGCTTTATTAAAATGTATTTATGTTGTTTTATCCTATGCTTCATTAAATTGTATTTATGTTGTTTTATCCTATGCTTTATCAAATTGTATTATGTTGTTTTATCGTATGCTTTATTAAATTTTATTTATGTTGTTTTATCCTATGATTTATTAAATTGTGTTTATGTTGTTTTATCCTATGCTTTACTAAATTGTATTTATGTCGTTTTAACCCATGCTTTATTAAATTGTATTCATGTTGTTTTGTCCTATGCTTTATTAAATTGTATTTATGTTGTTTTAACCCATGCTTTATTAAATTGTATTTATGTTGTTTTATCCTTTGCTTTATTAAATTGTATTTATGATGTTTTATCCTATGCTTTATTAAATTGTATTTATGTTGTTTTATCCTATGCTTTATTAAATTGTACTTATGTTGTTTTATCCTATGCTTTATTAAATTGTATTTATGTTGTTTTATCCTATGCTATATTAAATTTTATTTATGTTGTTTTATCCTATGCTTTATTAAATTTTATTTATGTTGTTTTGTCCTATGCTTTATTAAATTGTATTTATGTTGTTTTAACCCATGCTTCATTAAATTGTATTTATGTTGTTTTATCTTATGCTTTATTAAATTGTATTTATGTTGTTTTGTCCTATGCTTTATTAAATTGTATTTATGTTGTTTTAACCCATGCTTTATTAAATTGCATTTATGTTGTTTTATCTTATGCTTTATTAAATTGTATTTATGTTGTTTTTTCCTATGCTTTATTAAATTGTATTTATGTTGCTTTGTACTATGCTTTAATAAATTGTATTTATGTTGTTTTAACCCATGCTTTATTAAATTGTATTTATGTTGTTTTATCCTATGCTTTATTAAATTGTATTTATGTTGTTTTAACCTATGCTTTCTTAAGATGTATTTATGTTGTTTTAACCTATGCTTTATTAAATTGTATTTATGTTGTTTTATCCTATGCTTTATTAAATTGTATTTATGTTGGTTTAACCTTTGCTTTATTAAATTGTATTTATGTTGTTTATCCTATGCTTTATTAAATTGTATTTATGTTGTTTTATCCTATGCTTTATTAAATTGTATTATGTTGTTTTATCGTATGCTTTATTAAATTGTATTTATGTTGTTTTATCCTATGCTTTATTAAATTGTATTTATGTCGTTTTAACCCATGCTTTATTAAATTGTATTTATGTTGTTTTGTCCTATGCTTTATTAAATTGTATTTATGTTGTTTTAACCCATGCTTTATTAAATTGTATTTATGTTGTTTTATCCTTTGCTTTATTAAATTGTATTTATGATGTTTTATCCTATGCTTTACTAAATTGTATTTATGTTGTTTTATCCTATGCTTTATTAAATTGTACTTATGTTGTTTTATCCTATGCTTTATTAAATTGTATTTATGTTGCTTTATCCTATGCTTTATTAAACTGCATTTATGTTGTTTTATGCTATGCTTTATTAAATTGTACTTATGTTGTTTTATCCTATGCCTTATTAAATTGTATTTATGTTGCTTTATCCTATGCTTTATTTACCTACATTTATGTTGTTTTATGCTATGCTTTATTAAATTGTATTCATGTTGTTTTATCCTATGCTTTATTAAATTGTATTTATGTTGTTTTATCCTATGCTTTATTAAATTGTATTTATATTGTTTTAACTTATGCTTTATTAAATTGTATTTATGTTGTTTTATCCTATGCTTTATTAAATTGTATTTATGTTGTTTTATCCTATGCTTTATTAAATTGTATTTATGTTGTTTTGTCCTATGCTTTATTAAATTGTATTTATGTTGTTTTAACCCATGCTTCATTAAATTGTATGTATGTTGTTTTATCTTATGCTTTATTAAATTGTATTTATGTTGTTTTATCCTATGCTTTATTAAATTGTATTTATGTTGTTTTATCCTATGCTTTATTAAATTGTATTATGTTGTTTTATCGTATGCTTTATTAAATTGTATTTATGTTGTTTTATCCTATGCTTTATTAAATTGTGTTTATGTTTTTTTATCCTATGCTTTATTAAATTGTATTTATGTTGTTTTAACCCATGTTTTATTAAATTGTATTTATGTTTTTTTATCCTATGCTTTATTAAATTGTACTTATGTTGTTTTATCCTATGCCTTATTAAATTGTATTTATGTTGCTTTATCCTATGCTTTATTAAACTGCATTTATGTTGTTTTATGCTATGCTTTATTAAATTGTATTCATGTTATTTTATCCTATGCTTTATTAAATTGTATTTATGTTGTTTTATCCTATGCTTTATTAAATTGTATTTATATTGTTTTAACTTATGCTTTATTAAATTGTATTTATGTTGTTTTATCCTATGCTTTATTAAATTGTATTTATGTTGTTTTATCCTATGCTTTATTAAATTGTATTTATGTTGTTTTGTCCTATGCTTTATTAAATTGTATTTATGTTGTTTTAACCCATGCTTCATTAAATTGTATTTATGTTGTTTTATCTTATGCTTTATTAAATTGTATTTATGTTGTTTTATCCTATGCTTTATTAAATTGTATTTATGTTGTTTTATCCTATGCTTTATTAAATTGTATTTATGTTGTTTTATCCTATGCTTTATTAAATTGTGTTTATGTTTTTTTATCCTATGCTTTATTAAATTGTATTTATGTTGTTTTAACCCATGTTTTATTAAATTGTATTTATGTTGTTTTATCCTATGCTTTATTAAATTGTATTTATGTTGCTTTATCCTATGGTTTATTAAATTTTATTTATGTTGTTTTGTCCTATGCTTTATTAAATTGTATTTATGTTGTTTTAACCCATGCTTCATTAAATTGTATTTATGTTGTTTTATCTTATGCTTTATTAAATTGTATTTATGTTGTTTTGTCCAATGCTTTATTAAATTGTATTTATGTTGTTTTAACCCATGCTTTATTAAATTGCATTTATGTTGTTTTATCTTATGCTTTATTAAATTGTATTTATGTTGTTGTATCCTAAGCTTTATTAAATTGTATTTATGTTGTTTTGTCCTATGCTTTATTAAATTGTATTTATGTTGTTTTAACCATGCTTTATTAAAATGTATTTATGTTGTTTTATCCTATGCTTCATTAAATTGTATTTATGTTGTTTTATCCTTTGCTTTATTAAATTGTATTTATGTTGTTTTATCCTATGCATTATTAAATTGTATTTATGTTGTTTTATCCTATGCTTTATTAAATTGTATATATGTTGTTTTATCCTATGCTTTATTAAATTGTATTTATGTTGTTTTATCCTATGCTTTGTTAAATTGTATTTATGTTGTTTTATCCTATGATTTATTAAATTGTATTTATGTTGTTTAATCATATGCTTTATTAAATTGTATTTATGTTGTTTTATCCTATGCTTTATTAAATTGTATTTATGTTGCTTTAACCTATGCTTTTTTAAATTGTATTTATGTTGTTTTATCCTATGATTTATTAAATTGTATTTATGTTGTTTTATCCTATGCTTTATTAAATTGTATTTATATTGTTTTAACTTATGCTTTATTAAATTGTATTTATGTTGTTTTATCCTATGATTTATTAAATTGTATTTATGTTGTTTTATCCTATGCTTTATTAAATTGTATTTATGTTGATTTAACCTATGCTTTATTAAATTGTATTTATGTTGTTTTATCCTATGCTTTATTAAATTGTATTTATGTTGTTTTATCCTATGCTTTATTAAATTGTATGTATGTTGTTTTATCCTATGCTTTATTAAATTGTATTTATGTTGTTTTAACCTATGCTTTATTAATTTGTATTTATGTTGCTTTAACCTATGCTTTATTAAATTGTATTTATGTTGTTTTATCCTATGCTTTATTAAATTGTATTTATGTTGTTTTATCCTATGCTTTATTAAATTGTATTTATATTGTTTTAACTTATGCTTTATTAAATTGTATTTATGTTGTTTTATCCTATGCTTTATTAAATTGAATTTATGTTGTTTTATCCTATGCTTTATTACATTTTATTTATGTTGTTTTATCCTATGCTTTATTAAATTGTATTTATGTTGTTTTAACCCATGCTTCATTAAATTGTATTTATGTTGTTTTATCTTATGCTTTATTAAATTGTATTTATGTTGTTTTATCATATGCTTTATTAAATTGTATTTATGTTGTTTTATCCTATGCTTTATTAAATTGTATTATGTTGTTTTATCGTATGCTTTATTATATTGTATTTATGTTGTTTTATCCTATGCTTTATTAAATTGTGTTTATGTTGTTTTATCCTATGCTTTATTAAATTGTATTTATGTTGTTTTAACCCATGCTTTATTAAATTGTATTTATGTTGTTTTAACCTATGCTTTATTAAATTGCATTTATGTTGTTTTATCCTATGCTTTATTAAATTTTATTTATGTTGTTTTGTCCTATGCTTTATTAAATTGTATTTATGTTGTTTTAACCCATGCTTCATTAAATTGTATTTATGTTGTTTTATCGTATGCTTTATTAAATTGTATTTATGTTGTTTTATCCTATGATTTATTAAATTGTGTTTATGTTGTTTTTTCCTATGTTTTATTAAATTGTATTTATGTCGTTTTAACAAATGCTTTATTAAATTGTATTTATTTTGTTTTGTCCTATGCTTTATTAAATTGTATTTATGTTGTTTTAACCCATGCTTTATTAAATTGTATTTATGTTGTTTTATCCTTTGCTTTATTAAATTGTATTTATGATGTTTTATACTATGCTTTATTAAATTGTATTTATGTTGTTTTATCCTATGCTTTATTAAATTTTATTTATGTTGTTTTGTCCTATGCTTTATTAAATTGTATTTATGTTGTTTTAACCCATGCTTCATTAAATTGTATTTATGTTGTTTTATCTTATGCTTTATTAAATTGTATTTATGTTGTTTTGTCCTATGCTTTATTAAATTGTATTTATGTTGTTTTAACCCATGCTTTATTAAATTGCATTTATGCTGTTTTATCTTATGCTTTATTAAATTGTATTTATGTTGTTGTATCCTAAGCTTTATTAAATTGTATTTATGTTGTTTTGTCCTATGCTTTATTAAATTGTATTTATGTTGTTTTAACCATGCTTTATTAAAATGTATTTATGTTGTTTTATCCTATGCTTCATTAAATTGTATTTATGTTGTTTTATCCTATGCTTTATTAAATTGTATTATGTTGTTTTATCGTATGCTTTATTAAATTTTATTTATGTTGTTTTATCCTATGATTTATTAAATTGTGTTTATGTTGTTTTATCCTATGCTTTACTAAATTGTATTTATGTCGTTTTAACCCATGCTTTATTAAATTGTATTCATGTTGTTTTGTCCTATGCTTTATTAAATTGTATTTATGTTGTTTTAACCCATGCTTTATTAAATTGTATTTATGTTGTTTTATCCTTTGCTTTATTAAATTGTATTTATGATGTTTTATCCTATGCTTTATTAAATTGTATTTATGTTGTTTTATCCTATGCTTTATTAAATTGTACTTATGTTGTTTTATCCTATGCTTTATTAAATTGTATTTATGTTGTTTTATCCTATGCTTTATTAAATTTTATTTATGTTGTTTTATCCTATGCTTTATTAAATTTTATTTATGTTGTTTTGTCCTATGCTTTATTAAATTGTATTTATGTTGTTTTAACCCATGCTTCATTAAATTGTATTTATGTTGTTTTATCGTATGCTTTATTAAATTGTATTTATGTTGTTTTGTCCTATGCTTTATTAAATTGTATTTATGTTGTTTTAACCCATGCTTTATTAAATTGTATTTATGTTGTTTTATCCTTTGCTTTATTAAATTGTATTTATGATGTTTTATCCTATGCTTTATTAAATTGTATTTATGTTGTTTTATCCTATGCTTTATTAAATTGTACTTATGTTGTTTTATCCTATGCTTTATTAAATTGTATTTATGTTGCTTTATCCTATGCTTTATTAAACTGCATTTATGTTGTTTTATGCTATGCTTTATTAAATTGTATTCATGTTGTTTTATCCTATGCTTTATTAAATTGTATTTATGTTGTTTTATCCTATGCTTTATTAAATTGTATTTATATTGTTTTAACTTATGCTTTATTAAATTGTATTTATGTTGTTTTATCCTATGCTTTATTAAATTGTATTTATGTTGTTTTATCCTATGCTTTATTAAATTGTATTTATGTTGTTTTGTCCTATGCTTTATTAAATTGTATTTATGTTGTTTTAACCCATGCTTCATTAAATTGTATTTATGTTGTTTTATCTTATGCTTTATTAAATTGTATTTATGTTGTTTTATCCTATGCTTTATTAAATTGTATTTATGTTGTTTTATCCTATGCTTTATTAAATTGTGTTTATGTTTTTTTATCCTATGCTTTATTAAATTGTATTCATGTTGTTTTAACCCATGTTTTATTAAATTGTATTTATGTTGTTTTATCCTATGCTTTATTAAATTGTATTTATGTTGCTTTATCCTATGGTTTATTAAATTTTATTTATGTTGTTTTGTCCTATGCTTTATTAAGTTGTATTTATGTTGTTTTAACCCATGCTTCATTAAATTGTATTTATGTTGTTTTATCTTATGCTTTATTAAATTGTATTTATGTTGTTGTATCCTAAGCTTTATTAAATTGTATTTATGTTGTTTTGTCCTATGCTTTATTAAATTGTATTTATGTTGTTTTAACCATGCTTTATTAAAATGTATTTATGTTGTTTTATCCTATGCTTCATTAAATTGTATTTATGTTGTTTTATCCTTTGCTTTATTAAATTGTATTTATGTTGTTTTATCCTATGCATTATTAAATTGCATTATGTTGTTTTATCCTATGCTTTATTAAATTGTATATATGTTGTTTTATCCTATGCTTTATTAAATTGTATTTATGTTGTTTTATCCTATGCTTTATTGAATTGTATTTATGTTGTTTTATTCTATGCTTTATTAAATTGTATTTATGTTGTTTTATCCTATGCTTTATTAAATTGCATCTATGTTGTTTTATCCTATGCTTTATTAAATTGTATTTATGTTGTTTTATCCTATGATTTATTAAATTGTATTTATGTGGTTTTATCCTATGCTTTATTAAATTGCATTTATGTTGTTTTATCCTATGCTTTATTAAATTGTATTTATGTTGTTTTATCCTATGCTTTATTAAATTGTATTTATGTTGTTTAATCATATGCTTTATTAAATTGTATTTATGTTGTTTTATCCTATGCTTTATTAAATTGTATTTATGTTGCTTTAACCTATGCTTTTTTAAATTGTATTTATGTTGTTTTATCCTATGATTTATTAAATTGTATTTATGTTGTTTTATCCTATGATTTATTAAATTGTATTTATGTTGTTTTATCCTATGCTTTATTAAATTGTATTTATGTTGATTTAACCTATGCTTTATTAAATTGTATTTATGTTGTTTTATCCTATGCTTTATTAAATTGTATTTATGTTGTTTTATCCTATGCTTTATTAAATTGTATTTATGTTGTTTTATCCTATGCTTTATTAAGTTGTATTTATGTTGTTTTAACCTATGCTTTATTAATTTGTATTTATGTTGTTTTAACCTATGCTTTATTAAATTGTATTTATGTTGTTTTATCCTATGCTTTATTAAATTGTATTTATGTTGCTTTAACCTATGCTTTATTAAATTGTATTTATGTTGTTTTATCCTATGCTTTATTAAATTGTATTTATGTTGTTTTATCCTATGCTTTATTAAATTTTATTTATATTGTTTTAACTTATGCTTTATTAAATTGTATTTATGTTGTTTTATCCTATGCTTTATTAAATTGAATTTATGTTGTTTTATCCTATGCTTTATTAAATTGTATTTATGTTGTTTTATCCTATGCTTTATTAAATTGTATTTATGTTGTTTTAACCCATGCTTCATTAAATTGTATTTATGTTGTTTTATCTTATGCTTTATTAAATTGTATTTATGTTGTTTTATCCTATGCTTTATTAAATTGTATTTATGTTGTTTTATCCTATGCTTTATTAAATTGTATTATGTTGTTTTATCGTATGCTTTATTATATTGTATTTATGTTGTTTTATCCTATGCTTTATTAAATTGTGTTTATGTTGTTTTATCCTATGCTTTATTAAATTGTATTTATGTTGTTTTAACCCATGCTTTATTAAATTGTATTTATGTTGTTTTATCCTATGCTTTATTAAATTGTATTTATGTTGTTTTATCCTATGCTTTATTAAATTGTATTATGTTGTTTTATCGTATGCTTTATTAAATTGCATTTATGTTGTTTTATCTTATGCTTTATTAAATTGTATTTATGTTGTTTTATCCTATGCTTTAATAAATTGTATTTATGTTGTTTTGTACTATGCTTTAATAAATTGTATTTATGTTGTTTTAACCCATGCTTTATTAAATTGTATTTATGTTGTTTTATCCTATGCTTTATTAAATTGTATTTATGTTGTTTTATCCTATGCTTTATTAAATTGTATTTATGTTGTTTTATCCTATGCTTTATTAAATTGTATTTATGTTGTTTTATCCTATGCTTTATTAAATTGTATTTATGTTGTTTTATCCTATGCTTTATTAAATTGTATTTATGTTGTTTTATCCTATGCTTTATTAAATTGTATTTATGTTGTTTTATCCTATGCTTTATTAAATTGTATTTATGTTGTTTTAACCCATGCTTCATTAAATTGTATTTATGTTGTTTTATCTTATGCTTTATTAAATTGTATTTATGTTGTTTTATCCTATGCTTTATTAAATTGTATTTATGTTGTTTTATCGTATGCTTTATTAAATTGTATTATGTTGTTTTATCGTATGCTTTATTATATTGTATTTATGTTGTTTTATCCTATGCTTTATTAAATTGTGTTCATGTTGTTTTATCCTATGCTTTATTAAATTGTATTTATGTTGTTTTAACCCATGCTTTATTAAATTGTATTTATGTTGTTTTATCCTATGCTTTATTAAATTTTATTAATGTTGTTTTGTCCTATGCTTTATTAAATTGTATTTATGTTGTTTTAACCCATGCTTCATTAAATTGTATTTATGTTGTTTTATCGTATGCTTTATTAAATTGTATTTATGTTGTTTTGTCCTATGCTTTATTAAATTGTATTTATGTTGTTTTAACCCATGCTTTATTAAATTGCATTTATGTTGTTTTATCTTATGCTTTATTAAATTGTATTTATGTTGTTTTATCCTATGCTTTAATAAATTGTATTTATGTTGTTTTGTACTATGCTTTAATAAATTGTATTTATGTTGTTTTAACCCATGCTTCATTAAATTGTATTTATGTTGTTTTAACCCATGCTTCATTAAATTGTATTTATGTTGTTTTATCGTATGCTTTATTAAATTGTATTTATGTTGTTTTGTCCTATGCTTTATTAAATTGTATTTATGTTGTTTTAACCCATGCTTTATTAAATTGTATTTATGTTGTTTTATCCTTTGCTTTATTAAATTGTATTTATGATGTTTTATCCTATGCTTTATTAAATTGTATTTATGTTGTTTTATCCTATGCTTTATTAAATTGTACTTATGTTGTTTTATCCTATGCTTTATTAAATTGTATTTATGTTGCTTTATCCTATGCTTTATTAAACTGCATTTATGTTGTTTTATGCTATGCTTTATTAAATTGTATTCATGTTGTTTTATCCTATGCTTTATTAAATTGTATTTATGTTGTTTTATCCTATGCTTTATTAAATTGTATTTATATTGTTTTAACTTATGCTTTATTAAATTGTATTTATGTTGTTTTATCCTATGCTTTATTAAATTGCATTTATGTTGTTTTATCCTATGCTTTATTAAATTGTATTTATGTTGTTTTATCCTATGCTTTATTAAATTGTATTTATGTTGTTTAATCATATGCTTTATTAAATTGTATTTATGTTGTTTTATCCTATGCTTTATTAAATTGTATTTATGTTGCTTTAACCTATGCTTTTTTAAATTGTATTTATGTTGTTTTATCCTATGATTTATTAAATTGTATTTATGTTGTTTTATCCTATGATTTATTAAATTGTATTTATGTTGTTTTATCCTATGCTTTATTAAATTGTATTTATGTTGATTTAACCTATGCTTTATTAAATTGTATTTATGTTGTTTTATCCTATGCTTTATTAAATTGTATTTATGTTGTTTTATCCTATGCTTTATTAAATTGTATTTATGTTGTTTTATCCTATGCTTTATTAAGTTGTATTTATGTTGTTTTAACCTATGCTTTATTAATTTGTATTCATGTTGTTTTAACCTATGCTTTATTAAATTGTATTTATGTTGTTTTATCCTATGCTTTATTAAATTGTATTTATGTTGCTTTAACCTATGCTTTATTAAATTGTATTTATGTTGTTTTATCCTATGCTTTATTAAATTGTATTTATGTTGTTTTATCCTATGCTTTATTAAATTTTATTTATATTGTTTTAACTTATGCTTTATTAAATTGTATTTATGTTGTTTTATCCTATGCTTTATTAAATTGAATTTATGTTGTTTTATCCTATGCTTTATTAAATTGTATTTATGTTGTTTTATCCTATGCTTTATTAAATTGTATTTATGTTGTTTTAACCCATGCTTCATTAAATTGTATTTATGTTGTTTTATCTTATGCTTTATTAAATTGTATTTATGTTGTTTTATCCTATGCTTTATTAAATTGTATTTATGTTGTTTTATCCTATGCTTTATTAAATTGTATTATGTTGTTTTATCGTATGCTTTATTATATTGTATTTATGTTGTTTTATCCTATGCTTTATTAAATTGTGTTTATGTTGTTTTATCCTATGCTTTATTAAATTGTATTTATGTTGTTTTAACCCATGCTTTATTAAATTGTATTTATGTTGTTTTATCCTATGCTTTATTAAATTGTATTTATGTTGTTTTATCCTATGCTTTATTAAATTTTATTTATGTTGTTTTGTCCTATGCTTTATTAAATTGTATTTATGTTGTTTTAACCCATGCTTCAATAAATTGTATTTATGTTGTTTTATCGTATGCTTTATTAAATTGTATTTATGTTGTTTTGTCCTATGCTTTATTAAATTGTATTTATGTTGTTTTAACCCATGCTTTATTAAATTGCATTTATGTTGTTTTATCTTATGCTTTATTAAATTGTATTTATGTTGTTTTATCCTATGCTTTAATAAATTGTATTTATGTTGTTTTGTACTATGCTTTAATAAATTGTATTTATGTTGTTTTAACCCATGCTTTATTAAATTGTATTTATGTTGTTTTATCCTATGCTTTATTAAATTGTATTTATGTTGTTTTATCCTATGCTTTATTAAATTGTATTTATGTTGTTTTATCCTATGCTTTATTAAATTGTATTTATGTTGTTTTATCCTATGCTTTATTAAATTGTATTTATGTTGTTTTATCCTATGCTTTATTAAATTGTATTTATGTTGTTTTAACCCATGCTTCATTAAATTGTATTTATGTTGTTTTATCTTATGCTTTATTAAATTGTATTTATGTTGTTTTATCCTATGCATTATTAAATTGCATTATGTTGTTTTATCCTATGCTTTATTAAATTGTATATATGTTGTTTTATCCTATGCTTTATTAAATTGTATTTATGTTGTTTTATCCTATGCTTTATTGAATTGTATTTATGTTGTTTTATTCTATGCTTTATTAAATTGTATTTATGTTGTTTTATCCTATGCTTTATTAAATTGCATCTATGTTGTTTTATCCTATGCTTTATTAAATTGTATTTATGTTGTTTTATCCTATGATTTATTAAATTGTATTTATGTGGTTTTATCCTATGCTTTATTAAATTGCATTTATGTTGTTTTATCCTATGCTTTATTAAATTGTATTTATGTTGTTTTATCCTATGCTTTATTAAATTGTATTTATGTTGTTTAATCATATGCTTTATTAAATTGTATTTATGTTGTTTTATCCTATGCTTTATTAAATTGTATTTATGTTGCTTTAACCTATGCTTTTTTAAATTGTATTTATGTTGTTTTATCCTATGATTTATTAAATTGTATTTATGTTGTTTTATCCTATGATTTATTAAATTGTATTTATGTTGTTTTATCCTATGCTTTATTAAATTGTATTTATGTTGATTTAACCTATGCTTTATTAAATTGTATTTACGTTGGTTTATCCTATGCTTTATTAAATTGTATTTATGTTGTTTAATCATATGCTTTATTAAATTGTATTTATGTTGTTTTATCCTATGCTTTATTAAATTGTATTTATGTTGCTTTAACCTATGCTTTTTTAAATTGTATTTATGTTGTTTTATCCTATGATTTATTAAATTGTATTTATGTTGTTTTATCCTATGATTTATTAAATTGTATTTATGTTGTTTTATCCTATGCTTTATTAAATTGTATTTATGTTGATTTAACCTATGCTTTATTAAATTGTATTTACGTTGGTTTATCCTATGCTTTATTAAATTGTATTTATGTTGTTTTATCCTATGCTTTATTAAATTGTATTTATGTTGTTTTATCCTATGCTTTATTAAGTTGTATTTATGTTGTTTTAACCTATGCTTTATTAATTTGTATTTATGTTGTTTTAACCTATGCTTTATTAAATTGTATTTATGTTGTTTTATCCTATGCTTTATTAAATTGTATTTATGTTGCTTTAACCTATGCTTTATTAAATTGTATTTATGTTGTTTTATCCTATGCTTTATTAAATTGTATTTATGTTGTTTTATCCTATGCTTTATTAAATTTTATTTATATTGTTTTAACTTATGCTTTATTAAATTGTATTTATGTTGTTTTATCCTATGCTTTATTAAATTGAATTTATGTTGTTTTATCCTATGCTTTATTAAATTGTATTTATGTTGTTTTATCCTATGCTTTATTAAATTGTATTTATGTTGTTTTAACCCATGCTTCATTAAATTGTATTTATGTTGTTTTATCTTATGCTTTATTAAATTGTATTTATGTTGTTTTATCCTATGCTTTATTAAATTGTATTTATGTTGTTTTATCCTATGCTTTATTAAATTGTATTATGTTGTTTTATCGTATGCTTTATTATATTGTATTTATGTTGTTTTATCCTATGCTTTATTAAATTGTGTTTATGTTGTTTTATCCTATGCTTTATTAAATTGTATTTATGTTGTTTTAACCCATGCTTTATTAAATTGTATTTATGTTGTTTTATCCTATGCTTTATTAAATTGTATTTATGTTGTTTTATCCTATGCTTTATTAAATTGTATTATGTTGTTTTATCCTATGCTTTATTAAATTGCATTTATGTTGTTTTATCTTATGCTTTATTAAATTGTATTTATGTTGTTTTATCCTATGCTTTAATAAATTGTATTTATGTTGTTTTGTACTATGCTTTAATAAATTGTATTTATGTTGTTTTAACCCATGCTTTATTAAATTGTATTTATGTTGTTTTATCCTATGCTTTATTAAATTGTATTTATGTTGTTTTATCCTATGCTTTATTAAATTGTATTTATGTTGTTTTATCCTATGCTTTATTAAATTGTATTTATGTTGTTTTATCCTATGCTTTATTAAATTGTATTTATGTTGTTTTATCCTATGCTTTATTAAATTGTATTTATGTTGTTTTAACCCATGCTTCATTAAATTGTATTTATGTTGTTTTATCTTATGCTTTATTAAATTGTATTTATGTTGTTTTATCCTATGCTTTATTAAATTGTATTTATGTTGTTTTATCGTATGCTTTATTAAATTGTATTATGTTGTTTTATCGTATGCTTTATTATATTGTATTTATGTTGTTTTATCCTATGCTTTATTAAATTGTGTTTATGTTGTTTTATCCTATGCTTTATTAAATTGTATTTATGTTGTTTTAACCCATGCTTTATTAAATTGTATTTATGTTGTTTTATCCTATGCTTTATTAAATTGTATTTATGTTGTTTTATCCTATGCTTTATTAAATTTTATTTATGTTGTTTTGTCCTATGCTTTATTAAATTGTATTTATGTTGTTTTAACCCATGCTTCATTAAATTGTATTTATGTTGTTTTATCGTATGCTTTATTAAATTGTATTTATGTTGTTTTGTCCTATGCTTTATTAAATTGTATTTATGTTGTTTTAACCCATGCTTTATTAAATTGCATTTATGTTGTTTTATCTTATGCTTTATTAAATTGTATTTATGTTGTTTTATCCTATGCTTTAATAAATTGTATTTATGTTGTTTTGTACTATGCTTTAATAAATTGTATTTATGTTGTTTTAACCCATGCTTCATTAAATTGTATTTATGTTGTTTTAACCCATGCTTCATTAAATTGTATTTATGTTGTTTTATCGTATGCTTTATTAAATTGTATTTATGTTGTTTTGTCCTATGCTTTATTAAATTGTATTTATGTTGTTTTAACCCATGCTTTATTAAATTGTATTTATGTTGTTTTATCCTTTGCTTTATTAAATTGTATTTATGATGTTTTATCCTATGCTTTATTAAATTGTATTTATGTTGTTTTATCCTATGCTTTATTAAATTGTACTTATGTTGTTTTATCCTATGCTTTATTAAATTGTATTTATGTTGCTTTATCCTATGCTTTATTAAACTGCATTTATGTTGTTTTATGCTATGCTTTATTAAATTGTATTCATGTTGTTTTATCCTATGCTTTATTAAATTGTATTTATGTTGTTTTATCCTATGCTTTATTAAATTGTATTTATATTGTTTTAACTTATGCTTTATTAAATTGTATTTATGTTGTTTTATCCTATGCTTTATTAAATTGTATTTATGTTGTTTTATCCTATGCTTTATTAAATTGTATTTATGTTGTTTTGTCCTATGCTTTATTAAATTGTATTTATGTTGTTTTAACCCATGCTTCATTAAATTGTATTTATGTTGTTTTATCTTATGCTTTATTAAATTGTATTTATGTTGTTTTATCCTATGCTTTATTAAATTGTATTTATGTTGTTTTATCCTATGCTTTATTAAATTGTGTTTATGTTTTTTTATCCTATGCTTTATTAAATTGTATTCATGTTGTTTTAACCCATGTTTTATTAAATTGTATTTATGTTGTTTTATCCTATGCTTTATTAAATTGTATTTATGTTGCTTTATCCTATGGTTTATTAAATTTTACTTATGTTGTTTTGTCCTATGCTTTATTAAGTTGTATTTATGTTGTTTTAACCCATGCTTCATTAAATTGTATTTATGTTGTTTTATCTTATGCTTTATTAAATTGTATTTATGTTGTTTTGTCCTATGCTTTATTAAATTGTATTTATGTTGTTTTAACCCATGCTTTATTAAATTGCATTTATGTTGTTTTATCTTATGCTTTATTAAATTGTATTTATGTTGTTGTATCCTAAGCTTTATTAAATTGTATTTATGTTGTTTTGTCCTATGCTTTATTAAATTGTATTTATGTTGTTTTAACCATGCTTTATTAAAATGTATTTATGTTGTTTTATCCTATGCTTCATTAAATTGTATTTATGTTGTTTTATCCTTTGCTTTATTAAATTGTATTTATGTTGTTTTATCCTATGCATTATTAAATTGCATTTATGTTGTTTTATCCTATGCTTTATTAAATTGCATATATGTTGTTTTATCCTATGCTTTATTAAATTGTATTTATGTTGTTTTATCCTATGCTTTATTGAATTGTATTTATGTTGTTTTATTCTATGCTTTATTAAATTGTATTTATGTTGTTTTATCCTATGCTTTATTAAATTGCATCTATGTTGTTTTATCCTATGCTTTATTAAATTGTATTTATGTTGTTTTATCCTATGATTTATTAAATTGTATTTATGTGGTTTTATCCTATGCTTTATTAAATTGCATTTATGTTGTTTTATCCTATGCTTTATTAAATTGTATTTATGTTGTTTTATCCTATGCTTTATTAAATTGTATTTATGTTGTTTAATCATATGCTTTATTAAATTGTATTTATGTTGTTTTATCCTATGCTTTATTAAATTGTATTTATGTTGCTTTAACCTATGCTTTTTTAAATTGTATTTATGTTGTTTTATCCTATGATTTATTAAATTGTATTTATGTTGTTTTATCCTATGATTTATTAAATTGTATTTATGTTGTTTTATCCTATGCTTTATTAAATTGTATTTATGTTGATTTAACCTATGCTTTATTAAATTGTATTTATGTTGTTTTATCCTATGCTTTATTAAATTGTATTTATGTTGTTTTATCCTATGCTTTATTAAATTGTATTTATGTTGTTTTATCCTATGCTTTATTAAGTTGTATTTATGTTGTTTTAACCTATGCTTTATTAATTTGTATTTATGTTGTTTTAACCTATGCTTTATTAAATTGTATTTATGTTGTTTTATCCTATGCTTTATTAAATTGTATTTATGTTGCTTTAACCTATGCTTTATTAAATTGTATTTATGTTGTTTTATCCTATGCTTTATTAAATTGTATTTATGTTGTTTTATCCTATGCTTTATTAAATTTTATTTATATTGTTTTAACTTATGCTTTATTAAATTGTATTTATGTTGTTTTATCCTATGCTTTATTAAATTGAATTTATGTTGTTTTATCCTATGCTTTATTAAATTGTATTTATGTTGTTTTATCCTATGCTTTATTAAATTGTATTTATGTTGTTTTAACCCATGCTTCATTAAATTGTATGTATGTTGTTTTATCTTATGCTTTATTAAATTGTATTTATGTTGTTTTATCCTATGCTTTATTAAATTGTATTTATGTTGTTTTATCCTATGCTTTATTAAATTGTATTATGTTGTTTTATCGTATGCTTTATTATATTGTATTTATGTTGTTTTATCCTATGCTTTATTAAATTGTGTTTATGTTGTTTTATCCTATGCTTTATTAAATTGTATTTATGTTGTTTTAACCCATGCTTTATTAAATTGTATTTATGTTGTTTTATCCTATGCTTTATTAAATTGTATTTATGTTGTTTTATCCTATGCTTTATTAAATTTTATTTATGTTGTTTTGTCCTATGCTTTATTAAATTGTATTTATGTTGTTTTAACCCATGCTTCAATAAATTGTATTTATGTTGTTTTATCGTATGCTTTATTAAATTGTATTTATGTTGTTTTGTCCTATGCTTTATTAAATTGTATTTATGTTGTTTTAACCCATGCTTTATTAAATTGCATTTATGTTGTTTTATCTTATGCTTTATTAAATTGTATTTATGTTGTTTTATCCTATGCTTTAATAAATTGTATTTATGTTGTTTTGTACTATGCTTTAATAAATTGTATTTATGTTGTTTTAACCCATGCTTTATTAAATTGTATTTATGTTGTTTTATCCTATGCTTTATTAAATTGTATTTATGTTGTTTTATCCTATGCTTTATTAAATTGTATTTATGTTGTTTTATCCTATGCTTTATTAAATTTTATTTATGTTGTTTTATCCTATGCTTTATTAAATTGTATTTATGTTGTTTTATCCTATGCTTTATTAAATTGTATTTATGTTGTTTTAACCCATGCTTCATTAAATTGTATTTATGTTGTTTTATCTTATGCTTTATTAAATTGTATTTATGTTGTTTTATCCTATGCATTATTAAATTGCATTATGTTGTTTTATCCTATGCTTTATTAAATTGTATATATGTTGTTTTATCCTATGCTTTATTAAATTGTATTTATGTTGTTTTATCCTATGCTTTATTGAATTGTATTTATGTTGTTTTATTCTATGCTTTATTAAATTGTATTTATGTTGTTTTATCCTATGCTTTATTAAATTGCATCTATGTTGTTTTATCCTATGCTTTATTAAATTGTATTTATGTTGTTTTATCCTATGATTTATTAAATTGTATTTATGTGGTTTTATCCTATGCTTTATTAAATTGCATTTATGTTGTTTTATCCTATGCTTTATTAAATTGTATTTATGTTGTTTTATCCTATGCTTTATTAAATTGTATTTATGTTGTTTAATCATATGCTTTATTAAATTGTATTTATGTTGTTTTATCCTATGCTTTATTAAATTGTATTTATGTTGCTTTAACCTATGCTTTTTTAAATTGTATTTATGTTGTTTTATCCTATGATTTATTAAATTGTATTTATGTTGTTTTATCCTATGATTTATTAAATTGTATTTATGTTGTTTTATCCTATGCTTTATTAAATTGTATTTATGTTGATTTAACCTATGCTTTATTAAATTGTATTTATGTTGTTTTATCCTATGCTTTATTAAATTGTATTTATGTTGTTTTATCCTATGCTTTATTAAATTGTATTTATGTTGTTTTATCCTATGCTTTATTAAGTTGTATTTATGTTGTTTTAACCTATGCTTTATTAATTTGTATTTATGTTGTTTTAACCTATGCTTTATTAAATTGTATTTATGTTGTTTTATCCTATGCTTTATTAAATTGTATTTATGTTGCTTTAACCTATGCTTTATTAAATTGTATTTATGTTGTTTTATCCTATGCTTTATTAAATTGTATTTATGTTGTTTTATCCTATGCTTTATTAAATTTTATTTATATTGTTTTAACTTATGCTTTATTAAATTGTATTTATGTTGTTTTATCCTATGCTTTATTAAATTGAATTTATGTTGTTTTATCCTATGCTTTATTAAATTGTATTTATGTTGTTTTATCCTATGCTTTATTAAATTGTATTTATGTTGTTTTAACCCATGCTTCATTAAATTGTATTTATGTTGTTTTATCTTATGCTTTATTAAATTGTATTTATGTTGTTTTATCCTATGCTTTATTAAATTGTATTTATGTTGTTTTATCCTATGCTTTATTAAATTGTATTATGTTGTTTTATCGTATGCTTTATTATATTGTATTTATGTTGTTTTATCCTATGCTTTATTAAATTGTGTTTATGTTGTTTTATCCTATGCTTTATTAAATTGTATTTATGTTGTTTTAACCCATGCTTTATTAAATTGTATTTATGTTGTTTTATCCTATGCTTTATTAAATTGTATTTATGTTGTTTTATCCTATGCTTTATTAAATTGTATTATGTTGTTTTATCCTATGCTTTATTAAATTGCATTTATGTTGTTTTATCTTATGCTTTATTAAATTGTATTTATGTTGTTTTATCCTATGCTTTAATAAATTGTATTTATGTTGTTTTGTACTATGCTTTAATAAATTGTATTTATGTTGTTTTAACCCATGCTTTATTAAATTGTATTTATGTTGTTTTATCCTATGCTTTATTAAATTGTATTTATGTTGTTTTATCCTATGCTTTATTAAATTGTATTTATGTTGTTTTATCCTATGCTTTATTAAATTGTATTTATGTTGTTTTATCCTATGCTTTATTAAATTGTATTTATGTTGTTTTATCCTATGCTTTATTAAATTGTATTTATGTTGTTTTAACCCATGCTTCATTAAATTGTATTTATGTTGTTTTAACCCATGCTTCATTAAATTGTATTTATGTTGTTTTATCCTATGCTTTATTAAATTGTATTTATGTTGTTTTATCGTATGCTTTATTAAATTGTATTATGTTGTTTTATCGTATGCTTTATTATATTGTATTTATGTTGTTTTATCCTATGCTTTATTAAATTGTGTTTATGTTGTTTTATCCTATGCTTTATTAAATTGTATTTATGTTGTTTTAACCCATGCTTTATTAAATTGTATTTATGTTGTTTTATCCTATGCTTTATTAAATTGTATTTATGTTGTTTTATCCTATGCTTTATTAAATTTTATTTATGTTGTTTTGTCCTATGCTTTATTAAATTGTATTTATGTTGTTTTAACCCATGCTTCATTAAATTGTATTTATGTTGTTTTATCGTATGCTTTATTAAATTGTATTTATGTTGTTTTGTCCTATGCTTTATTAAATTGTATTTATGTTGTTTTAACCCATGCTTTATTAAATTGCATTTATGTTGTTTTATCTTATGCTTTATTAAATTGTATTTATGTTGTTTTATCCTATGCTTTAATAAATTGTATTTATGTTGTTTTGTACTATGCTTTAATAAATTGTATTTATGTTGTTTTAACCCATGCTTCATTAAATTGTATTTATGTTGTTTTAACCCATGCTTCATTAAATTGTATTTATGTTGTTTTATCGTATGCTTTATTAAATTGTATTTATGTTGTTTTGTCCTATGCTTTATTAAATTGTATTTATGTTGTTTTAACCCATGCTTTATTAAATTGTATTTATGTTGTTTTATCCTTTGCTTTATTAAATTGTATTTATGATGTTTTATCCTATGCTTTATTAAATTGTATTTATGTTGTTTTATCCTATGCTTTATTAAATTGTACTTATGTTGTTTTATCCTATGCTTTATTAAATTGTATTTATGTTGCTTTATCCTATGCTTTATTAAACTGCATTTATGTTGTTTTATGCTATGCTTTATTAAATTGTATTCATGTTGTTTTATCCTATGCTTTATTAAATTGTATTTATGTTGTTTTATCCTATGCTTTATTAAATTGTATTTATATTGTTTTAACTTATGCTTTATTAAATTGTATTTATGTTGTTTTATCCTATGCTTTATTAAATTGTATTTATGTTGTTTTATCCTATGCTTTATTAAATTGTATTTATGTTGTTTTGTCCTATGCTTTATTAAATTGTATTTATGTTGTTTTAACCCATGCTTCATTAAATTGTATTTATGTTGTTTTATCTTATGCTTTATTAAATTGTATTTATGTTGTTTTATCCTATGCTTTATTAAATTGTATTTATGTTGTTTTATCCTATGCTTTATTAAATTGTGTTTATGTTTTTTTATCCTATGCTTTATTAAATTGTATTCATGTTGTTTTAACCCATGTTTTATTAAATTGTATTTATGTTGTTTTATCCTATGCTTTATTAAATTGTATTTATGTTGCTTTATCCTATGGTTTATTAAATTTTATTTATGTTGTTTTGTCCTATGCTTTATTAAGTTGTATTTATGTTGTTTTAACCCATGCTTCATTAAATTGTATTTATGTTGTTTTATCTTATGCTTTATTAAATTGTATTTATGTTGTTTTGTCCTATGCTTTATTAAATTGTATTTATGTTGTTTTAACCCATGCTTTATTAAATTGCATTTATGTTGTTTTATCTTATGCTTTATTAAATTGTATTTATGTTGTTGTATCCTAAGCTTTATTAAATTGTATTTATGTTGTTTTGTCCTATGCTTTATTAAATTGTATTTATGTTGTTTTAACCATGCTTTATTAAAATGTATTTATGTTGTTTTATCCTATGCTTCATTAAATTGTATTTATGTTGTTTTATCCTTTGCTTTATTAAATTGTATTTATGTTGTTTTATCCTATGCATTATTAAATTGCATTTATGTTGTTTTATCCTATGCTTTATTAAATTGCATATATGTTGTTTTATCCTATGCTTTATTAAATTGTATTTATGTTGTTTTATCCTATGCTTTATTGAATTGTATTTATGTTGTTTTATTCTATGCTTTATTAAATTGTATTTATGTTGTTTTATCCTATGCTTTATTAAATTGCATCTATGTTGTTTTATCCTATGCTTTATTAAATTGTATTTATGTTGTTTTATCCTATGATTTATTAAATTGTATTTATGTGGTTTTATCCTATGCTTTATTAAATTGCATTTATGTTGTTTTATCCTATGCTTTATTAAATTGTATTTATGTTGTTTTATCCTATGCTTTATTAAATTGTATTTATGTTGTTTAATCATATGCTTTATTAAATTGTATTTATGTTGTTTTATCCTATGCTTTATTAAATTTTATTTATGTTGTTTTGTCCTATGCTTTATTAAATTGTATTTATGTTGTTTTAACCCATGCTTCAATAAATTGTATTTATGTTGTTTTATCGTATGCTTTATTAAATTGTATTTATGTTGTTTTGTCCTATGCTTTATTAAATTGTATTTATGTTGTTTTAACCCATGCTTTATTAAATTGCATTTATGTTGTTTTATCTTATGCTTTATTAAATTGTATTTATGTTGTTTTATCCTATGCTTTAATAAATTGTATTTATGTTGTTTTGTACTATGCTTTAATAAATTGTATTTATGTTGTTTTAACCCATGCTTTATTAAATTGTATTTATGTTGTTTTATCCTATGCTTTATTAAATTGTATTTATGTTGTTTTATCCTATGCTTTATTAAATTGTATTTATGTTGTTTTATCCTATGCTTTATTAAATTTTATTTATGTTGTTTTATCCTATGCTTTATTAAATTGTATTTATGTTGTTTTATCCTATGCTTTATTAAATTGTATTTATGTTGTTTTAACCCATGCTTCATTAAATTGTATTTATGTTGTTTTATCTTATGCTTTATTAAATTGTATTTATGTTGATTTATCCTATGCATTATTAAATTGCATTATGTTGTTTTATCCTATGCTTTATTAAATTGTATATATGTTGTTTTATCCTATGCTTTATTAAATTGTATTTATGTTGTTTTATCCTATGCTTTATTGAATTGTATTTATGTTGTTTTATTCTATGCTTTATTAAATTGTATTTATGTTGTTTTATCCTATGCTTTATTAAATTGCATCTATGTTGTTTTATCCTATGCTTTATTAAATTGTATTTATGTTGTTTTATCCTATGATTTATTAAATTGTATTTATGTGGTTTTATCCTATGCTTTATTAAATTGCATTTATGTTGTTTTATCCTATGCTTTATTAAATTGTATTTATGTTGTTTTATCCTATGCTTTATTAAATTGTATTTATGTTGTTTAATCATATGCTTTATTAAATTGTATTTATGTTGTTTTATCCTATGCTTTATTAAATTGTATTTATGTTGCTTTAACCTATGCTTTTTTAAATTGTATTTATGTTGTTTTATCCTATGATTTATTAAATTGTATTTATGTTGTTTTATCCTATGATTTATTAAATTGTATTTATGTTGTTTTATCCTATGCTTTATTAAATTGTATTTATGTTGATTTAACCTATGCTTTATTAAATTGTATTTATGTTGTTTTATCCTATGCTTTATTAAATTGTATTTATGTTGTTTTATCCTATGCTTTATTAAATTGTATTTATGTTGTTTTATCCTATGCTTTATTAAGTTGTATTTATGTTGTTTTAACCTATGCTTTATTAATTTGTATTTATGTTGTTTTAACCTATGCTTTATTAAATTGTATTTATGTTGTTTTATCCTATGCTTTATTAAATTGTATTTATGTTGCTTTAACCTATGCTTTATTAAATTGTATTTATGTTGTTTTATCCTATGCTTTATTAAATTGTATTTATGTTGTTTTATCCTATGCTTTATTAAATTTTATTTATATTGTTTTAACTTATGCTTTATTAAATTGTATTTATGTTGTTTTATCCTATGCTTTATTAAATTGAATTTATGTTGTTTTATCCTATGCTTTATTAAATTGTATTTATGTTGTTTTATCCTATGCTTTATTAAATTGTATTTATGTTGTTTTAACCCATGCTTCATTAAATTGTATTTATGTTGTTTTATCTTATGCTTTATTAAATTGTATTTATGTTGTTTTATCCTATGCTTTATTAAATTGTATTTATGTTGTTTTATCCTATGCTTTATTAAATTGTATTATGTTGTTTTATCGTATGCTTTATTATATTGTATTTATGTTGTTTTATCCTATGCTTTATTAAATTGTGTTTATGTTGTTTTATCCTATGCTTTATTAAATTGTATTTATGTTGTTTTAACCCATGCTTTATTAAATTGTATTTATGTTGTTTTATCCTATGCTTTATTAAATTGTATTTATGTTGTTTTATCCTATGCTTTATTAAATTGTATTATGTTGTTTTATCCTATGCTTTATTAAATTGCATTTATGTTGTTTTATCTTATGCTTTATTAAATTGTATTTATGTTGTTTTATCCTATGCTTTAATAAATTGTATTTATGTTGTATTGTACTATGCTTTAATAAATTGTATTTATGTTGTTTTAACCCATGCTTTATTAAATTGTATTTATGTTGTTTTATCCTATGCTTTATTAAATTGTATTTATGTTGTTTTATCCTATGCTTTATTAAATTGTATTTATGTGATTTTATCCTATGCTTTATTAAATTGTATTTATGTTGTTTTATCCTATGCTTTATTAAATTGTATTTATGTTGTTTTATCCTATGCTTTATTAAATTGTATTTATGTTGTTTTAACCCATGCTTCATTAAATTGTATTTATGTTGTTTTATCTTATGCTTTATTAAATTGTATTTATGTTGTTTTATCCTATGCTTTATTAAATTGTATTTATGTTGTTTTATCCTATGCTTTATTAAATTGTATTATGTTGTTTTATCGTATGCTTTATTATATTGTATTTATGTTGTTTTATCCTATGCTTTATTAAATTGTGTTTATGTTGTTTTATCCTATGCTTTATTAAATTGTATTTATGTTGTTTTAACCCATGCTTTATTAAATTGTATTTATGTTGTTTTATCCTATGCTTTATTAAATTGTATTTATGTTGTTTTATCCTATGCTTTATTAAATTTTATTTATGTTGTTTTGTCCTATGCTTTATTAAATTGTATTTATGTTGTTTTAACCCATGCTTCATTAAATTGTATTTATGTTGTTTTATCGTATGCTTTATTAAATTGTATTTATGTTGTTTTGTCCTATGCTTTATTAAATTGTATTTATGTTGTTTTAACCCATGCTTTATTAAATTGCATTTATGTTGTTTTATCTTATGCTTTATTAAATTGTATTTATGTTGTTTTATCCTATGCTTTAATAAATTGTATTTATGTTGTTTTGTACTATGCTTTAATAAATTGTATTTATGTTGTTTTAACCCATGCTTCATTAAATTGTATTTATGTTGTTTTAACCCATGCTTCATTAAATTGTATTTATGTTGTTTTATCGTATGCTTTATTAAATTGTATTTATGTTGTTTTGTCCTATGCTTTATTAAATTGTATTTATGTTGTTTTAACCCATGCTTTATTAAATTGTATTTATGTTGTTTTATCCTTTGCTTTATTAAATTGTATTTATGATGTTTTATCCTATGCTTTATTAAATTGTATTTATGTTGTTTTATCCTATGCTTTATTAAATTGTACTTATGTTGTTTTATCCTATGCTTTATTAAATTGTATTTATGTTGCTTTATCCTATGCTTTATTAAACTGCATTTATGTTGTTTTATGCTATGCTTTATTAAATTGTATTCATGTTGTTTTATCCTATGCTTTATTAAATTGTATTTATGTTGTTTTATCCTATGCTTTATTAAATTGTATTTATATTGTTTTAACTTATGCTTTATTAAATTGTATTTATGTTGTTTTATCCTATGCTTTATTAAATTGTATTTATGTTGTTTTATCCTATGCTTTATTAAATTGTATTTATGTTGTTTTGTCCTATGCTTTATTAAATTGTATTTATGTTGTTTTAACCCATGCTTCATTAAATTGTATTTATGTTGTTTTATCTTATGCTTTATTAAATTGTATTTATGTTGTTTTATCCTATGCTTTATTAAATTGTATTTATGTTGTTTTATCCTATGCTTTATTAAATTGTGTTTATGTTTTTTTATCCTATGCTTTATTAAATTGTATTCATGTTGTTTTAACCCATGTTTTATTAAATTGTATTTATGTTGTTTTATCCTATGCTTTATTAAATTGTATTTATGTTGCTTTATCCTATGGTTTATTAAATTTTATTTATGTTGTTTTGTCCTATGCTTTATTAAGTTGTATTTATGTTGTTTTAACCCATGCTTCATTAAATTGTATTTATGTTGTTTTATCTTATGCTTTATTAAATTGTATTTATGTTGTTTTGTCCTATGCTTTATTAAATTGTATTTATGTTGTTTTAACCCATGCTTTATTAAATTGCATTTATGTTGTTTTATCTTATGCTTTATTAAATTGTATTTATGTTGTTGTATCCTAAGCTTTATTAAATTGTATTTATGTTGTTTTGTCCTATGCTTTATTAAATTGTATTTATGTTGTTTTAACCATGCTTTTTTAAAATGTATTTATGTTGTTTTATCCTATGCTTCATTAAATTGTATTTATGTTGTTTTATCCTTTGCTTTATTAAATTGTATTTATGTTGTTTTATCCTATGCATTATTAAATTGCATTTATGTTGTTTTATCCTATGCTTTATTAAATTGTATATATATTGTTTTATCCTATGCTTTATTAAATTGTATTTATGTTGTTTTATCCTATGCTTTATTGAATTGTATTTATGTTGTTTTATTCTATGCTTTATTAAATTGTATTTATGTTGTTTTATCCTATGCTTTATTAAATTGCATCTATGTTGTTTTATCCTATGCTTTATTAAATTGTATTTATGTTGTTTTATCCTATGATTTATTAAATTGTATTTATGTGGTTTTATCCTATGCTTTATTAAATTGCATTTATGTTGTTTTATCCTATGCTTTATTAAATTGTATTTATGTTGTTTTATCCTATGCTTTATTAAATTGTATTTATGTTGTTTAATCATATGCTTTATTAAATTGTATTTATGTTGTTTTATCCTATGCTTTATTAAATTGTATTTATGTTGCTTTAACCTATGCTTTTTTAAATTGTATTTATGTTGTTTTATCCTATGATTTATTAAATTGTATTTATGTTGTTTTATCCTATGATTTATTAAATTGTATTTATGTTGTTTTATCCTATGCTTTATTAAATTGTATTTATGTTGATTTAACCTATGCTTTATTAAATTGTATTTATGTTGTTTTATCCTATGCTTTATTAAATTGTATTTATGTTGTTTTATCCTATGCTTTATTAATTTGTATTTATGTTGTTTTAACCTATGCTTTATTAAATTGTATTTATGTTGTTTTATCCTATGCTTTATTAAATTGTATTTATGTTGTTTTATCCTTTGCTTTATTAAATTGTATTTATGTTGTTTTATCCTATGCTTTATTAAATTTTATTTATATTGTTTTAACTTATGCTTTATTAAATTGTATTTATGTTGTTTTATCCTATGCTTTATTAAATTGAATTTATGTTGTTTTATCCTATGCTTTATTAAATTTTATTTATGTTGTTTTGTCCTATGCTTTATTAAATTGTATTTATGTTGTTTTAACCCATGCTTCAATAAATTGTATTTATGTTGTTTTATCGTATGCTTTATTAAATTGTATTTATGTTGTTTTGTCCTATGCTTTATTAAATTGTATTTATGTTGTTTTAACCCATGCTTTATTAAATTGCATTTATGTTGTTTTATCTTATGCTTTATTAAATTGTATTTATGTTGTTTTATCCTATGCTTTAATAAATTGTATTTATGTTGTTTTGTACTATGCTTTAATAAATTGCATTTATGTTGTTTTAACCCATGCTTTATTAAATTGTATTTATGTTGCTTTAACCTATGCTTTTTTAAATTGTATTTATGTTGTTTTATCCTATGATTTATTAAATTGTATTTATGTTGTTTTATCCTATGATTTATTAAAT
Organism: Phyllobates terribilis; assembly: GCF_046119375.1. Lineage (NCBI taxonomy): Eukaryota > Metazoa > Chordata > Amphibia > Anura > Dendrobatidae > Phyllobates > Phyllobates terribilis. The sequence goes on from NW_027362763.1 coordinate 821,278,677, forward strand.
TGTATTTATGTTGTTTTATCCTATGCTTTATTAAATTGTATTTATGTTGATTTAACCTATGCTTTATTAAATTGTATTTATGTTGTTTTATCCTATGCTTTATTAAATTGTATTTATGTTGTTTTATCCTATGCTTTATTAAATTGTATTTATGTTGTTTTATCCTATGCTTTATTAAGTTGTATTTATGTTGTTTTAACCTATGCTTTATTAATTTGTATTTATGTTGTTTTAACCTATGCTTTATTAAATTGTATTTATGTTGTTTTATCCTATGCTTTATTAAATTGTATTTATGTTGCTTTAACCTATGCTTTATTAAATTGTATTTATGTTGTTTTATCCTATGCTTTATTAAATTGTATTTATGTTGTTTTATCCTATGCTTTATTAAATTTTATTTATATTGTTTTAACTTATGCTTTATTAAATTGTATTTATGTTGTTTTATCCTATGCTTTATTAAATTGAATTTATGTTGTTTTATCCTATGCTTTATTAATTTGTATTTATGTTGTTTTATCCTATGCTTTATTAAATTGTATTTATGTTGTTTTAACCCATGCTTCATTAAATTGTATTTATGTTGTTTTATCTTATGCTTTATTAAATTGTATTTATGTTGTTTTATCCTATGCTTTATTAAATTGTATTTATGTTGTTTTATCCTATGCTTTATTAAATTGTATTATGTTGTTTTATCGTATGCTTTATTATATTGTATTTATGTTGTTTTATCCTATGCTTTATTAAATTGTGTTTATGTTGTTTTATCCTATGCTTTATTAAATTGTATTTATGTTGTTTTAACCCATGCTTTATTAAATTGTATTTATGTTGTTTTATCCTATGCTTTATTAAATTGTATTTATGTTGTTTTATCCTATGCTTTATTAAATTGTATTATGTTGTTTTATCCTATGCTTTATTAAATTGAATTTATGTTGTTTTATCTTATGCTTTATTAAATTGTATTTATGTTGTTTTATCCTATGCTTTAATAAATTGTATTTATGTTGTTTTGTACTATGCTTTAATAAATTGTATTTATGTTGTTTTAACCCATGCTTTATTAAATTGTATTTATGTTGTTTTATCCTATGCTTTATTAAATTGTATTTATGTTGTTTTATCCTATGCTTTATTAAATTGTATTTATGTGATTTTATCCTATGCTTTATTAAATTGTATTTATGTTGTTTTATCCTATGCTTTATTAAATTGTATTTATGTTGTTTTATCCTATGCTTTATTAAATTGTATTTATGTTGTTTTAACCCATGCTTCATTAAATTGTATTTATGTTGTTTTATCTTATGCTTTATTAAATTGTATTTATGTTGTTTTATCCTATGCTTTATTAAATTGTATTTATGTTGTTTTATCCTATGCTTTATTAAATTGTATTATGTTGTTTTATCGTATGCTTTATTATATTGTATTTATGTTGTTTTATCCTATGCTTTATTAAATTGTGTTTATGTTGTTTTATCCTATGCTTTATTAAATTGTATTTATGTTGTTTTAACCCATGCTTTATTAAATTGTATTTATGTTGTTTTATCCTATGCTTTATTAAATTGTATTTATGTTGTTTTATCCTATGCTTTATTAAATTTTATTTATGTTGTTTTGTCCTATGCTTTATTAAATTGTATTTATGTTGTTTTAACCCATGCTTCATTAAATTGTATTTATGTTGTTTTATCGTATGCTTTATTAAATTGTATTTATGTTGTTTTGTCCTATGCTTTATTAAATTGTATTTATGTTGTTTTAACCCATGCTTTATTAAATTGCATTTATGTTGTTTTATCTTATGCTTTATTAAATTGTATTTATGTTGTTTTATCCTATGCTTTAATAAATTGTATTTATGTTGTTTTGTACTATGCTTTAATAAATTGTATTTATGTTGTTTTAACCCATGCTTCATTAAATTGTATTTATGTTGTTTTAACCCATGCTTCATTAAATTGTATTTATGTTGTTTTATCGTATGCTTTATTAAATTGTATTTATGTTGTTTTGTCCTATGCTTTATTAAATTGTATTTATGTTGTTTTAACCCATGCTTTATTAAATTGTATTTATGTTGTTTTATCCTTTGCTTTATTAAATTGTATTTATGATGTTTTATCCTATGCTTTATTAAATTGTATTTATGTTGTTTTATCCTATGCTTTATTAAATTGTACTTATGTTGTTTTATCCTATGCTTTATTAAATTGTATTTATGTTGCTTTATCCTATGCTTTATTAAACTGCATTTATGTTGTTTTATGCTATGCTTTATTAAATTGTATTCATGTTGTTTTATCCTATGCTTTATTAAATTGTATTTATGTTGTTTTATCCTATGCTTTATTAAATTGTATTTATATTGTTTTAACTTATGCTTTATTAAATTGTATTTATGTTGTTTTATCCTATGCTTTATTAAATTGTATTTATGTTGTTTTATCCTATGCTTTATTAAATTGTATTTATGTTGTTTTGTCCTATGCTTTATTAAATTGTATTTATGTTGTTTTAACCCATGCTTCATTAAATTGTATTTATGTTGTTTTATCTTATGCTTTATTAAATTGTATTTATGTTGTTTTATCCTATGCTTTATTAAATTGTATTTATGTTGTTTTATCCTATGCTTTATTAAATTGTGTTTATGTTTTTTTATCCTATGCTTTATTAAATTGTATTCATGTTGTTTTAACCCATGTTTTATTAAATTGTATTTATGTTGTTTTATCCTATGCTTTATTAAATTGTATTTATGTTGCTTTATCCTATGGTTTATTAAATTTTATTTATGTTGTTTTGTCCTATGCTTTATTAAGTTGTATTTATGTTGTTTTAACCCATGCTTCATTAAATTGTATTTATGTTGTTTTATCTTATGCTTTATTAAATTGTATTTATGTTGTTTTGTCCTATGCTTTATTAAATTGTATTTATGTTGTTTTAACCCATGCTTTATTAAATTGCATTTATGTTGTTTTATCTTATGCTTTATTAAATTGTATTTATGTTGTTGTATCCTAAGCTTTATTAAATTGTATTTATGTTGTTTTGTCCTATGCTTTATTAAATTGTATTTATGTTGTTTTAACCATGCTTTTTTAAAATGTATTTATGTTGTTTTATCCTATGCTTCATTAAATTGTATTTATGTTGTTTTATCCTTTGCTTTATTAAATTGTATTTATGTTGTTTTATCCTATGCATTATTAAATTGCATTTATGTTGTTTTATCCTATGCTTTATTAAATTGTATATATGTTGTTTTTTCCTATGCTTTATTAAATTGTATTTATGTTGTTTTATCCTATGCTTTATTGAATTGTATTTATGTTGTTTTATTCTATGCTTTATTAAATTGTATTTATGTTGTTTTATCCTATGCTTTATTAAATTGCATCTATGTTGTTTTATCCTATGCTTTATTAAATTGTATTTATGTTGTTTTATCCTATGATTTATTAAATTGTATTTATGTGGTTTTATCCTATGCTTTATTAAATTGCATTTATGTTGTTTTATCCTATGCTTTATTAAATTGTATTTATGTTGTTTTATCCTATGCTTTATTAAATTGTATTTATGTTGTTTAATCATATGCTTTATTAAATTGTATTTATGTTGTTTTATCCTATGCTTTATTAAATTGTATTTATGTTGCTTTAACCTATGCTTTTTTAAATTGTATTTATGTTGTTTTATCCTATGATTTATTAAATTGTATTTATGTTGTTTTATCCTATGATTTATTAAATTGTATTTATGTTGTTTTATCCTATGCTTTATTAAATTGTATTTATGTTGATTTAACCTATGCTTTATTAAATTGTATTTATGTTGTTTTATCCTATGCTTTATTAAATTGTATTTATGTTGTTTTATCCTATGCTTTATTAATTTGTATTTATGTTGTTTTAACCTATGCTTTATTAAATTGTATTTATGTTGTTTTATCCTATGCTTTATTAAATTGTATTTATGTTGTTTTATCCTATGCTTTATTAAATTGTATTTATGTTGTTTTATCCTATGCTTTATTAAATTTTATTTATATTGTTTTAACTTATGCTTTATTAAATTGTATTTATGTTGTTTTATCCTATGCTTTATTAAATTGAATTTATGTTGTTTTATCCTATGCTTTATTAAATTTTATTTATGTTGTTTTGTCCTATGCTTTATTAAATTGTATTTATGTTGTTTTAACCCATGCTTCAATAAATTGTATTTATGTTGTTTTATCGTATGCTTTATTAAATTGTATTTATGTTGTTTTGTCCTATGCTTTATTAAATTGTATTTATGTTGTTTTAACCCATGCTTTATTAAATTGCATTTATGTTGTTTTATCTTATGCTTTATTAAATTGTATTTATGTTGTTTTATCCTATGCTTTAATAAATTGTATTTATGTTGTTTTGTACTATGCTTTAATAAATTGTATTTATGTTGTTTTAACCCATGCTTTATTAAATTGTATTTATGTTGTTTTATCCTATGCTTTATTAAATTGTATTTATGTTGTTTTATCCTATGCTTTATTAAATTGTATTTATGTTGTTTTATCCTATGCTTTATTAAATTGCATTTATGTTGTTTTATCTTATGCTTTATTAAATTGTATTTATGTTGTTTTATCCTATGCTTTAATAAATTGTATTTATGTTGTTTTATCCTATGCTTTAATAAATTGTATTTATGTTGTTTTGTACTATGCTTTAATAAATTGTATTTATGTTGTTTTAACCCATGCTTTATTAAATTGTATTTATGTTGTTTTATCCTATGCTTTATTAAATTGTATTTATGCTGTTTTATCCTATGCTTTATTAAATTGTATTTATGTTGGTTTATCCTATGCTTTATTAAATTGTATTTATGTTGTTTTAACCTATGCTTTATTAAGTTGTATTTATGTTGTTTTAACCTATGCTTTATTAAATTGTATTTATGTTGTTTTATCCTATGCTTTATTAAATTGTATTTATGTTGGTTTAACCTTTGCTTTATTAAATTGTATTTATGTTGTTTTATCCTATGCTTTATTACATTGTATTTATGTTGTTTTATCCTATGCTTTATTAAATTGTATTATGTTGTTTTATCCTATGCTTTATTAAATTGTATTTATGTTGTTTTATCCTATGATTTATTAAATTGTGTTTATGTTGTTTTATCCTATGTTTTATTAAATTGTATTTATGTCGTTTTAACGAATGCTTTATTAAATTGTATTTATTTTGTTTTGTCCTATGCTTTATTAAATTGTATTTATGTTGTTTTAACCCATGCTTTATTAAATTGTATTTATGTTGTTTTATCCTTTGCTTTATTAAATTGTATTTATGATGTTTTATACTATGCTTTATTAAATTGTATTTATGTTGTTTTATCCTATGCTTTATTAAATTTTATTTATGTTGTTTTGTCCTATGCTTTATTAAATTGTATTTATGTTGTTTTAACCCATGCTTCATTAAATTGTATTTATGTTGTTTTATCTTATGCTTTATTAAATTGTATTTATGTTGTTTTGTCCTATGCTTTATTAAATTGTATTTATGTTGTTTTAACCCATGCTTTATTAAATTGCATTTATGTTGTTTTATCTTATGCTTTATTAAATTGTATTTATGTTGTTTTATCCTATGCTTTATTAAATTGTATTTATGTTGTTTTGTACTATGCTTTAATAAATTGTATTTATGTTGTTTTAACCCATGCTTTATTAAATTGTATTTATGTTGTTTTATCCTATGCTTTATTAAATTGTATTAATGTTGTTTTATCCTATGCTTTATTAAATTGTATTTATGTTGTTTTATCCTATCCTTTATTAAATTGTATTTATGTTGTTTTAACCTATGCTTTATTAAGTTGTATTTATGTTGTTTTAACCCATGCTTTATTAAATTGTATTTATGTTGTTTTATCCTATGCTTTATTAAATTGTATTTATGTTGGTTTAACCTTTGCTTTATTAAATTGTATTTATGTTGTTTTATCCTATGCTTTATTAAATTTTATTTATGTTGTTTTGTCCTATGCTTTATTAAATTGTATTTATGTTGTTTTAACCCATGCTTCATTAAATTGTATTTATGTTGTTTTATCTTATGCTTTATTAAATTGTATTTATGTTGTTTTGTCCTATGCTTTATTAAATTGTATTTATGTTGTTTTAACCCATGCTTTATTAAATTGCATTTATGTTGTTTTATCTTATGCTTTATTAAATTGTATTTATGTTGTTTTTTCCTATGCTTTATTAAATTGTATTTATGTTGCTTTGTACTATGCTTTAATAAATTGTATTTATGTTGTTTTAACCCATGCTTTATTAAATTGTATTTATGTTGTTTTATCTTATGCTTTATTAAATTGTATTTATGTTGTTTTGTCCTATGCTTTATTAAATTGTATTTATGTTGTTTTAACCCATGCTTTATTAAATTGTATTTATGTTGTTTTATCCTATGCTTTATTAAATTGTATTTATGTTGTTTTGTCCTATGCTTTATTAAATTGTATTTATGTTGTTTTAACCATGCTTTTTTAAAATGTATTTATGTTGTTTTATCCTATGCTTCATTAAATTGTATTTATGTTGTTTTATCCTTTGCTTTATTAAATTGTATTTATGTTGTTTTATCCTATGCATTATTAAATTGCATTTATGTTGTTTTATCCTATGCTTTATTAAATTGTATATATGTTGTTTTATCCTATGCTTTATTAAATTGTATTTATGTTGTTTTATCCTATGCTTTATTGAATTGTATTTATGTTGTTTTATTCTATGCTTTATTAAATTGTATTTATGTTGTTTTATCCTATGCTTTATTAAATTGCATCTATGTTGTTTTATCCTATGCTTTATTAAATTGTATTTATGTTGTTTTATCCTATGATTTATTAAATTGTATTTATGTGGTTTTATCCTATGCTTTATTAAATTGCATTTATGTTGTTTTATCCTATGCTTTATTAAATTGTATTTATGTTGTTTTATCCTATGCTTTATTAAATTGTATTTATGTTGTTTAATCATATGCTTTATTAAATTGTACTTATGTTGTTTTATCCTATGCTTTATTAAATTGTATTTATGTTGCTTTAACCTATGCTTTTTTAAATTGTATTTATGTTGTTTTATCCTATGATTTATTAAATTGTATTTATGTTGTTTTATCCTATGATTTATTAAATTGTATTTATGTTGTTTTATCCTATGCTTTATTAAATTGTATTTATGTTGATTTAACCTATGCTTTATTAAATTGTATTTATGTTGTTTTATCCTATGCTTTATTAAATTGTATTTATGTTGTTTTATCCTATGCTTTATTAATTTGTATTTATGTTGTTTTAACCTATGCTTTATTAAATTGTATTTATGTTGTTTTATCCTATGCTTTATTAAATTGTATTTATGTTGTTTTATCCTATGCTTTATTAAATTGTATTTATGTTGTTTTATCCTATGCTTTATTAAATTTTATTTATATTGTTTTAACTTATGCTTTATTAAATTGTATTTATGTTGTTTTATCCTATGCTTTATTAAATTGAATTTATGTTGTTTTATCCTATGCTTTATTAAATTTTATTTATGTTGTTTTGTCCTATGCTTTATTAAATTGTATTTATGTTGTTTTAACCCATGCTTCAATAAATTGTATTTATGTTGTTTTATCGTATGCTTTATTAAATTGTATTTATGTTGTTTTGTCCTATGCTTTATTAAATTGTATTTATGTTGTTTTAACCCATGCTTTATTAAATTGCATTTATGTTGTTTTATCTTATGCTTTATTAAATTGTATTTATGTTGTTTTATCCTATGCTTTAATAAATTGTATTTATGTTGTTTTGTACTATGCTTTAATAAATTGTATTTATGTTGTTTTAACCCATGCTTTATTAAATTGTATTTATGTTGTTTTATCCTATGCTTTATTAAATTGTATTTATGTTGTTTTATCCTATGCTTTATTAAATTGTATTTATGTTGTTTTATCCTATGCTTTATTAAATTGCATTTATGTTGTTTTATCTTATGCTTTATTAAATTGTATTTATGTTGTTTTATCCTATGCTTTAATAAATTGTATTTATGTTGTTTTATCCTATGCTTTAATAAATTGTATTTATGTTGTTTTGTACTATGCTTTAATAAATTGTATTTATGTTGTTTTAACCCATGCTTTATTAAATTGTATTTATGTTGTTTTATCCTATGCTTTATTAAATTGTATTTATGCTGTTTTATCCTATGCTTTATTAAATTGTATTTATGTTGGTTTATCCTATGCTTTATTAAATTGTATTTATGTTGTTTTAACCTATGCTTTATTAAGTTGTATTTATGTTGTTTTAACCTATGCTTTATTAAATTGTATTTATGTTGTTTTATCCTATGCTTTATTAAATTGTATTTATGTTGGTTTAACCTTTGCTTTATTAAATTGTATTTATGTTGTTTTATCCTATGCTTTATTACATTGTATTTATGTTGTTTTATCCTATGCTTTATTAAATTGTATTATGTTGTTTTATCCTATGCTTTATTAAATTGTATTTATGTTGTTTTATCCTATGATTTATTAAATTGTGTTTATGTTGTTTTATCCTATGTTTTATTAAATTGTATTTATGTCGTTTTAACGAATGCTTTATTAAATTGTATTTATTTTGTTTTGTCCTATGCTTTATTAAATTGTATTTATGTTGTTTTAACCCATGCTTTATTAAATTGTATTTATGTTGTTTTATCCTTTGCTTTATTAAATTGTATTTATGATGTTTTATACTATGCTTTATTAAATTGTATTTATGTTGTTTTATCCTATGCTTTATTAAATTTTATTTATGTTGTTTTGTCCTATGCTTTATTAAATTGTATTTATGTTGTTTTAACCCATGCTTCATTAAATTGTATTTATGTTGTTTTATCTTATGCTTTATTAAATTGTATTTATGTTGTTTTGTCCTATGCTTTATTAAATTGTATTTATGTTGTTTTAACCCATGCTTTATTAAATTGCATTTATGTTGTTTTATCTTATGCTTTATTAAATTGTATTTATGTTGTTTTATCCTATGCTTTATTAAATTGTATTTATGTTGTTTTGTACTATGCTTTAATAAATTGTATTTATGTTGTTTTAACCCATGCTTTATTAAATTGTATTTATGTTGTTTTATCCTATGCTTTATTAAATTGTATTAATGTTGTTTTATCCTATGCTTTATTGAATTGTATTTATGTTGTTTTATTCTATGCTTTATTAAATTGTATTTATGTTGTTTTATCCTATGCTTTATTAAATTGCATCTATGTTGTTTTATCCTATGCTTTATTAAATTGTATTTATGTTGTTTTATCCTATGATTTATTAAATTGTATTTATGTGGTTATATCCTATGCTTTATTAAATTGCATTTATGTTGTTTTATCCTATGCTTTATTAAATTGTATTTATGTTGTTTTATCCTATGCTTTATTAAATTGTATTTATGTTGTTTAATCATATGCTTTATTAAATTGTATTTATGTTGTTTTATCCTATGCTTTATTAAATTGTATTTATGTTGCTTTAACCTATGCTTTTTTAAATTGTATTTATGTTGTTTTATCCTATGATTTATTAAATTGTATTTATGTTGTTTTATCCTATGATTTATTAAATTGTATTTATGTTGTTTTATCCTATGCTTTATTAAATTGTATTTATGTTGATTTAACCTATGCTTTATTAAATTGTATTTATGTTGTTTTATCCTATGCTTTATTAAATTGTATTTATGTTGTTTTATCCTATGCTTTATTAATTTGTATTTATGTTGTTTTAACCTATGCTTTATTAAATTGTATTTATGTTGTTTTATCCTATGCTTTATTAAATTGTATTTATGTTGTTTTATCCTATGCTTTATTAAATTGTATTTATGTTGTTTTATCCTATGCTTTATTAAATTTTATTTATATTGTTTTAACTTATGCTTTATTAAATTGTATTTATGTTGTTTTATCCTATGCTTTATTAAATTGAATTTATGTTGTTTTATCCTATGCTTTATTAAATTTTATTTATGTTGTTTTGTCCTATGCTTTATTAAATTGTATTTATGTTGTTTTAACCCATGCTTCAATAAATTGTATTTATGTTGTTTTATCGTATGCTTTATTAAATTGTATTTATGTTGTTTTGTCCTATGCTTTATTAAATTGTATTTATGTTGTTTTAACCCATGCTTTATTAAATTGCATTTATGTTGTTTTATCTTATGCTTTATTAAATTGTATTTATGTTGTTTTATCCTATGCTTTAATAAATTGTATTTATGTTGTTTTGTACTATGCTTTAATAAATTGTATTTATGTTGTTTTAACCCATGCTTTATTAAATTGTATTTATGTTGTTTTATCCTATGCTTTATTAAATTGTATTTATGTTGTTTTATCCTATGCTTTATTAAATTGTATTTATGTTGTTTTATCCTATGCTTTATTAAATTGCATTTATGTTGTTTTATCTTATGCTTTATTAAATTGTATTTATGTTGTTTTATCCTATGCTTTAATAAATTGTATTTATGTTGTTTTATCCTATGCTTTAATAAATTGTATTTATGTTGTTTTGTACTATGCTTTAATAAATTGTATTTATGTTGTTTTAACCCATGCTTTATTAAATTGTATTTATGTTGTTTTATCCTATGCTTTATTAAATTGTATTTATGCTGTTTTATCCTATGCTTTATTAAATTGTATTTATGTTGGTTTATCCTATGCTTTATTAAATTGTATTTATGTTGTTTTAACCTATGCTTTATTAAGTTGTATTTATGTTGTTTTAACCTATGCTTTATTAAATTGTATTTATGTTGTTTTATCCTATGCTTTATTAAATTGTATTTATGTTGGTTTAACCTTTGCTTTATTAAATTGTATTTATGTTGTTTTATCCTATGCTTTATTACATTGTATTTATGTTGTTTTATCCTATGCTTTATTAAATTGTATTATGTTGTTTTATCCTATGCTTTATTAAATTGTATTTATGTTGTTTTATCCTATGATTTATTAAATTGTGTTTATGTTGTTTTATCCTATGTTTTATTAAATTGTATTTATGTCGTTTTAACGAATGCTTTATTAAATTGTATTTATTTTGTTTTGTCCTATGCTTTATTAAATTGTATTTATGTTGTTTTAACCCATGCTTTATTAAATTGTATTTATGTTGTTTTATCCTTTGCTTTATTAAATTGTATTTATGATGTTTTATACTATGCTTTATTAAATTGTATTTATGTTGTTTTATCCTATGCTTTATTAAATTTTATTTATGTTGTTTTGTCCTATGCTTTATTAAATTGTATTTATGTTGTTTTAACCCATGCTTCATTAAATTGTATTTATGTTGTTTTATCTTATGCTTTATTAAATTGTATTTATGTTGTTTTGTCCTATGCTTTATTAAATTGTATTTATGTTGTTTTAACCCATGCTTTATTAAATTGCATTTATGTTGTTTTATCTTATGCTTTATTAAATTGTATTTATGTTGTTTTATCCTATGCTTTATTAAATTGTATTTATGTTGTTTTGTACTATGCTTTAATAAATTGTATTTATGTTGTTTTAACCCATGCTTTATTAAATTGTATTTATGTTGTTTTATCCTATGCTTTATTAAATTGTATTAATGTTGTTTTATCCTATGCTTTATTAAATTGTATTTATGTTGTTTTATCCTATCCTTTATTAAATTGTATTTATGTTGTTTTAACCTATGCTTTATTAAGTTGTATTTATGTTGTTTTAACCCATGCTTTATTAAATTGTATTTATGTTGTTTTATCCTATGCTTTATTAAATTGTATTTATGTTGGTTTAACCTTTGCTTTATTAAATTGTATTTATGTTGTTTTATCCTATGCTTTATTAAATTTTATTTATGTTGTTTTGTCCTATGCTTTATTAAATTGTATTTATGTTGTTTTAACCCATGCTTCATTAAATTGTATTTATGTTGTTTTATCTTATGCTTTATTAAATTGTATTTATGTTGTTTTGTCCTATGCTTTATTAAATTGTATTTATGTTGTTTTAACCCATGCTTTATTAAATTGCATTTATGTTGTTTTATCTTATGCTTTATTAAATTGTATTTATGTTGTTTTTTCCTATGCTTTATTAAATTGTATTTATGTTGCTTTGTACTATGCTTTAATAAATTGTATTTATGTTGTTTTAACCCATGCTTTATTAAATTGTATTTATGTTGTTTTATCTTATGCTTTATTAAATTGTATTTATGTTGTTTTGTCCTATGCTTTATTAAATTGTATTTATGTTGTTTTAACCCATGCTTTATTAAATTGTATTTATGTTGTTTTATCCTATGCTTTATTAAATTGTATTTATATTGTTTTAACTTATGCTTTATTAAATTGTATTTATGTTGTTTTATCCTATGCTTTATTAAATTGTATTTATGTTGCTTTATCCTATGGTTTATTAAATTTTATTTATGTTGTTTTGTCCTATGCTTTATTAAATTGTATTTATGTTGTTTTAACCCATGCTTCATTAAATTGTATTTATGTTGTTTTATCTTATGCTTTATTAAATTGTATTTATGTTGTTTTGTCCTATGCTTTATTAAATTGTATTTATGTTGTTTTAACCCATGCTTTATTAAATTGCATTTATGTTGTTTTATCTTATGCTTTATTAAATTGTATTTATGTTGTTGTATCCTATGCTTTATTAAATTGTGTTTATGTTTTTTTATCCTATGCTTTATTAAATTGTATTTATGTTGTTTTAACCCATGTTTTATTAAATTGTATTTATGTTGTTTTATCCTATGCTTTATTAAATTGTACTTATGTTGTTTTATCCTATGCCTTATTAAATTGTATTTATGTTGCTTTATCCTATGCTTTATTAAACTGCATTTATGTTGTTTTATGCTATGCTTTATTAAATTGTATTCATGTTGTTTTATCCTATGCTTTATTAAATTGTATTTATGTTGTTTTATCCTATGCTTTATTAAATTGTATTTATATTGTTTTAACTTATGCTTTATTAAATTTTATTTATGTTGTTTTATCCTATGCTTTATTAAATTGTATTTATGTTGTTTTATCCTATGCTTTATTAAATTGTATTTATGTTGTTTTGTCCTATGCTTTATTAAATTGTATTTATGTTGTTTTAACCCATGCTTCATTAAATTGTATTTATGTTGTTTTATCTTATGCTTTATTAAATTGTATTTATGTTGTTTTATCCTATGCTTTATTAAATTGTATTTATGTTGTTTTATCCTATGCTTTATTAAATTGTATTTATGTTGTTTTATCTTATGCTTTATTAAATTGTATTTATGTTGTTTTGTCCTATGCTTTATTAAATTGTATTTATGTTGTTTTAACCCATGCTTTATTAAATTGCATTTATGTTGTTTTATCTTATGCTTTATTAAATTGTATTTATGTTGTTGTATCCTAAGCTTTATTAAATTGTATTTATGTTGTTTTGTCCTATGCTTTATTAAATTGTATTTATGTTGTTTTAACCATGCTTTATTAAAATGTATTTATGTTGTTTTATCCTATGCTTCATTAAATTGTATTTATGTTGTTTTATCCTTTGCTTTATTAAATTGTATTTATGTTGTTTTATAATATGCATTATTAAATTGTATTTATGTTGTTTTATCCTATGCTTTATTAAATTGTATATATGTTGTTTTATCCTATGCTTTATTAAATTGTATTTATGTTGTTTTATCCTATGCTTTGTTAAATTGTATTTATGTTGTTTTATCCTATGCTTTATTAAATTGTATTTATGTTGTTTTATTCTATGCTTTATTAAATTGTATTTATGTTGTTTTATCCTATGCTTTATTAAATTGCATCTATGTTGTTTTATCCTATGCTTTATTAAATTGTATTTATGTTGTTTTATCCTATGATTTATTAAATTGTATTTATGTGGTTTTATCCTATGCTTTATTAAATTGCATTTATGTTGTTTTATCCTATGCTTTATTAAATTGTATTTATGTTGTTTTATCCTATGCTTTATTAAATTGTATTTATGTTGTTTAATCATATGCTTTATTAAATTGTATTTATGTTGTTTTATCCTATGCTTTATTAAATTGTATTTATGTTGCTTTAACCTATGCCTTTTTAAATTGTATTTATGTTGTTTTATCCTATGATTTATTAAATTGTATTTATGTTGTTTTATCCTATGCTTTATTAAATTGTATTTATATTGTTTTAACTTATGCTTTATTAAATTGTATTTATGTTGTTTTATCCTATGATTTATTAAATTGTATTTATGTTGTTTTATCCTATGCTTTATTAAATTGTATTTATGTTGATTTAACCTATGCTTTATTAAATTGTATTTATGTTGTTTTATCCTATGCTTTACTAAGATGTATTTATGTTGTTTTATCCTATGCTTTATTAAATTGTATTTATGTTGTTTTATCCTATGCTTTATTAAATTGTATTTATGTTGTTTTAACCTATGCTTTATTAATTTGTATTTATGTTGTTTTAACCTATGCTTTATTAAATTGTATTTATGTTGTTTTATCCTATGCTTTATTAAATTGTATTTATGTTGCTTTAACCTATGCTTTATTAAATTGTATTTATGTTGTTTTATCCTATGCTTTATTAAATTGTATTTATATTGTTTTAACTTATGCTTTATTAAATTGTATTTATGTTGTTTTATCCTATGCTTTATTAAATTGAATTTATGTTGTTTTATCCTATGCTTTATTAAATTGTATTTATGTTGTTTTATCCTATGCTTTATTAAATTGTATTTATGTTGTTTTAACCCATGCTTCATTAAATTGTATTTATGTTGTTTTATCTTATGCTTTATTAAATTGTATTTATGTTGTTTTATCCTATGCTTTATTAAATTGTATTTATGTTGTTTTATCCTATGCTTTATTAAATTGCATTATGTTGTTTTATCGTATGCTTTATTATATTGTATTTATGTTGTTTTATCCTATGCTTTATTAAATTGTGTTTATGTTGTTTTATCCTATGCTTTATTAAATTGTATTTATGTTGTTTTAACCCATGTTTTATTAAATTGTATTTATGTTGTTTTATCCTATGCTTTATTAAATTGTATTTATGTTGCTTTATCCTATGGTTTATTAAATTTTATTTATGTTGTTTTGTCCTATGCTTTATTAAATTGTATTTATGTTGTTTTAACCCATGCTTCATTAAATTGTATTTATGTTGTTTTATCTTATGCTTTATTAAATTGTATTTATGTTGTTTTGTCCTATGCTTTATTAAATTGTATTTATGTTGTTTTAACCCATGCTTTATTAAATTGCATTTATGTTGTTTTATCTTATGCTTTATTAAATTGTATTTATGTTGTTGTATCCTAAGCTTTATTAAATTGTATTTATGTTGTTTTGTCCTATGCTTTATTAAATTGTATTTATGTTGTTTTAACCATGCTTTATTAAAATGTATTTATGTTGTTTTATCCTATGCTTCATTAAATTGTATTTATGTTGTTTTATCCTTTGCTTTATTAAATTGTATTTATGTTGTTTTATAATATGCATTATTAAATTGTATTTATGTTGTTTTATCCTATGCTTTATTAAATTGTATATATGTTGTTTTATCCTATGCTTTATTAAATTGTATTTATGTTGTTTTATCCTATGCTTTGTTAAATTGTATTTATGTTGTTTTATCCTATGCTTTATTAAATTGTATTTATGTTGTTTTATTCTATGCTTTATTAAATTGTATTTATATTGTTTTAACTTATGCTTTATTAAATTGTATTTATGTTGTTTTATCCTATGATTTATTAAATTGTATTTATGTTGTTTTATCCTATGCTTTATTAAATTGTATTTATGTTGATTTAACCTATGCTTTATTAAATTGTATTTATGTTGTTTTATCCCATGCTTTATTAAATTGTATTTATGTTGTTTTATCCTATGCTTTATTAAATTGTATTTATGTTGTTTTATCCTATGCTTTATTAAATTGTATTTATGTTGTTTTAACCTATGCTTTATTAATTTGTATTTATGTTGTTTTAACCTATGCTTTATTAAATTGTATTTATGTTGTTTTATCCTATGCTTTATTAAATTGTATTTATGTTGCTTTAACCTATGCTTTATTAAATTGTATTTATGTTGTTTTATCCTATGCTTTATTAAAATGTATTTATGTTGTTTTATCCTATGCTTTATTAAATTGTATTTATGTTGTTTTAACCCATGCTTCAATAAATTGTATTTATGTTGTTTTATCGTATGCTTTATTAAATTGTATTTATGTTGTTTTGTCCTATGCTTTATTAAATTGTATTTATGTTGTTTTAACCCATGCTTTATTAAATTGCATTTATGTTGTTTTATCTTATGCTTTATTAAATTGTATTTATGTTGTTTTATCCTATGCTTTAATAAATTGTATTTATGTTGTTTTGTACTATGCTTTAATAAATTGTATTTATGTTGTTTTAACCCATGCTTTATTAAATTGTATTTATGTTGTTTTATCCTATGCTTTATTAAATTGTATTTATGTTGTTTTATCCTATGCTTTATTAAATTGTATTTATGTTGTTTTATCCTATGCTTTATTAAATTGTATTTATGTTGTTTTATCCTATGCTTTATTAAATTGTATTTATGTTGTTTTATCCTATGCTTTATTAAATTGAATTTATGTTGTTTTAACCCATGCTTCATTAAATTGTATTTATGTTGTTTTATCTTATGCTTTATTAAATTGTATTTATGTTGTTTTATCCTATGCTTTATTAAATTGTATTTATGTTGTTTTATCCTATGCTTTATTAAATTGTATTATGTTGTTTTATCGTATGCTTTATTATATTGTATTTATGTTGTTTTATCCTATGCTTTATTAAATTGTGTTTATGTTGTTTTATCCTATGCTTTATTAAATTGTATTTATGTTGTTTTAACCCATGCTTTATTAAATTGTATTTATGTTGTTTTATCCTATGCTTTATTAAATTGTATTTATGTTGTTTTATCCTATGCTTTATTAAATTTTATTTATGTTGTTTTGTCCTATGCTTTATTAAATTGTATTTATGTTGTTTAACCCATGCTTCATTAAATTGTATTTATGTTGTTTTATCGTATGCTTTATTAAATTGTATTTATGTTGTTTTGTCCTATGCTTTATTAAATTGTATTTATGTTGTTTTAACCCATGCTTTATTAAATTGTATTTATGTTGTTTTATCCTTTGCTTTATTAAATTGTATTTATGATGTTTTATCCTATGCTTTATTAAATTGTATTTATGTTGTTTTATCCTATGCTTTATTAAATTGTACTTATGTTGTTTTATCCTATGCTTTATTAAATTGTATTTATGTTGCTTTATCCTATGCTTTATTAAACTGCATTTATGTTGTTTTATGCTATGCTTTATTAAATTGTATTCATGTTGTTTTATCCTATGCTTTATTAAATTGTATTTATGTTGTTTTATCCTATGCTTTATTAAATTGTATTTATATTGTTTTAACTTATGCTTTATTAAATTGTATTTATGTTGTTTTATCCTATGCTTTATTAAATTGTATTTATGTTGTTTTATCCTATGCTTTATTAAATTGTATTTATTTTGTTTTGTCCTATGCTTTATTAAATTGTATTTATGTTGTTTTAACCCATGCTTCATTAAATTGTATTTATGTTGTTTTATCTTATGCTTTATTAAATTGTATTTATGTTGTTTTATCCTATGCTTTATTAAATTGTATTTATGTTGTTTTATCCTATGCTTTATTAAATTGTGTTTATGTTTTTTTATCCTATGCTTTATTAAATTGTATTCATGTTGTTTTAACCCATGTTTTATTAAATTGTATTTATGTTGTTTTATCCTATGCTTTATTAAATTGTATTTATGTTGCTTTATCCTATGGTTTATTAAATTTTATTTATGTTGTTTTGTCCTATGCTTTATTAAGTTGTATTTATGTTGTTTTAACCCATGCTTCATTAAATTGTATTTATGTTGTTTTATCTTATGCTTTATTAAATTGTATTTATGTTGTTTTGTCCTATGCTTTATTAAATTGTATTTATGTTGTTTTAACCCATGCTTTATTAAATTGCATTTATGTTGTTTTATCTTATGCTTTATTAAATTGTATTTATGTTGTTGTATCCTAAGCTTTATTAAATTGTATTTATGTTGTTTTGTCCTATGCTTTATTAAATTGTATTTATGTTGTTTTAACCATGCTTTATTAAAATGTATTTATGTTGTTTTATCCTATGCTTCATTAAATTGTATTTATGTTGTTTTATCCTTTGCTTTATTAAATTGTATTTATGTTGTTTTATCCTATGCTTTATTAAATTGTATTATGTTGTTTTATCGTATGCTTTATTATATTGTATTTATGTTGTTTTATCCTATGCTTTATTAAATTGTGTTTATGTTGTTTTATCCTATGCTTTATTAAATTGTATTTATGTTGTTTTAACCCATGCTTTATTAAATTGTATTTATGTTGTTTTATCCTATGCTTTATTAAATTGTATTTATGTTGTTTTATCCTATGCTTTATTAAATTTTGTTTATGTTGTTTTGTCCTATGCTTTATTAAATTGTATTTATGTTGTTTTAACCCATGCTTCAATAAATTGTATTTATGTTGTTTTATCGTATGCTTTATTAAATTGTATTTATGTTGTTTTGTCCTATGCTTTATTAAATTGTATTTATGTTGTTTTAACCCATGCTTTATTAAATTGCATTTATGTTGTTTTATCTTATGCTTTATTAAATTGTATTTATGTTGTTTTATCCTATGCTTTAATAAATTGTATTTATGTTGTTTTGTACTATGCTTTAATAAATTGTATTTATGTTGTTTTAACCCATGCTTTATTAAATTGTATTTATGTTGTTTTATCCTATGCTTTATTAAATTGTATTTATGTTGTTTTATCCTATGCTTTATTAAATTGTATTTATGTTGTTTTATCCTATGCTTTATTAAATTGTATTTATGTTGTTTTATCCTATGCTTTATTAAATTGTATTTATGTTGTTTTATCCTATGCTTTATTAAATTGTATTTATGTTGTTTTAACCCATGCTTCATTAAATTGTATTTATGTTGTTTTATCTTATGCTTTATTAAATTGTATTTATGTTGTTTTATCCTATGCTTTATTAAATTGTATTTATGTTGTTTTATCCTATGCTTTATTAAATTGTATTATGTTGTTTTATCGTATGCTTTATTATATTGTATTTATGTTGTTTTATCCTATGCTTTATTAAATTGTGTTTATGTTGTTTTATCCTATGCTTTATTAAATTGTATTTATGTTGTTTTAACCCATGCTTTATTAAATTGTATTTATGTTGTTTTATCCTATGCTTTATTAAATTGTATTTATGTTGTTTTATCCTATGCTTTATTAAATTTTATTTATGTTGTTTTGTCCTATGCTTTATTAAATTGTATTTATGTTGTTTTAACCCATGCTTCATTAAATTGTATTTATGTTGTTTTATCGTATGCTTTATTAAATTGTATTTATGTTGTTTTGTCCTATGCTTTATTAAATTGTATTTATGTTGTTTTAACCCATGCTTTATTAAATTGCATTTATGTTGTTTTATCTTATGCTTTATTAAATTGTATTTATGTTGTTTTATCCTATGCTTTAATAAATTGTATTTATGTTGTTTTGTACTATGCTTTAATAAATTGTATTTATGTTGTTTTAACCCATGCTTTATTAAATTGTATTTATGTTGTTTTATCCTATGCTTTATTAAATTGTATTTATGCTGTTTTATCCTATGCTTTATTAAATTGTATTTATGTTGGTTTATCCTATGCTTTATTAAATTGTATTTATGTTGTTTTAACCTATGCTTTATTAAGTTGTATTTATGTTGTTTTAACCTATGCTTTATTAAATTGTATTTATGTTGTTTTATCCTATGCTTTATTAAATTGTATTTATGTTGGTTTAACCTTTGCTTTATTAAATTGTATTTATGTTGTTTTATCCTATGCTTTATTACATTGTATTTATGTTGTTTTATCCTATGCTTTATTAAATTGTATTATGTTGTTTTATCCTATGCTTTATTAAATTGTATTTATGTTGTTTTATCCTATGATTTATTAAATTGTGTTTATGTTGTTTTATCCTATGTTTTATTAAATTGTATTTATGTCGTTTTAACGAATGCTTTATTAAATTGTATTTATTTTGTTTTGTCCTATGCTTTATTAAATTGTATTTATGTTGTTTTAACCCGTGCTTTATTAAATTGTATTTATGTTGTTTTATCCTTTGCTTTATTAAATTGTATTTATGATGTTTTATACTATGCTTTATTAAATTGTATTTATGTTGTTTTATCCTATGCTTTATTAAATTTTATTTATGTTGTTTTGTCCTATGCTTTATTAAATTGTATTTATGTTGTTTTAACCCATGCTTCATTAAATTGTATTTATGTTGTTTTATCTTATGCTTTATTAAATTGTATTTATGTTGTTTTGTCCTATGCTTTATTAAATTGTCTTTATGTTGTTTTAACCCATGCTTTATTAAATTGCATTTATGTTGTTTTATCTTATGCTTTATTAAATTGTATTTATGTTGTTTTATCCTATGCTTTATTAAATTGTATTTATGTTGTTTTGTACTATGCTTTAATAAATTGTATTTATGTTGTTTTAACCCATGCTTTATTAAATTGTATTTATGTTGTTTTATCCTATGCTTTATTAAATTGTATTAATGTTGTTTTATCCTATGCTTTATTAAATTGTATTTATGTTGTTTTATCCTATCCTTTATTAAATTGTATTTATGTTGTTTTAACCTATGCTTTATTAAGTTGTATTTATGTTGTTTTAACCCATGCTTTATTAAATTGTATTTATGTTGTTTTATCCTATGCTTTATTAAATTGTATTTATGTTGGTTTAACCTTTGCTTTATTAAATTGTATTTATGTTGTTTTATCCTATGCTTTATTAAATTTTATTTATGTTGTTTTGTCCTATGCTTTATTAAATTGTATTTATGTTGTTTTAACCCATGCTTCATTAAATTGTATTTATGTTGTTTTATCTTATGCTTTATTAAATTGTATTTATGTTGTTTTGTCCTATGCTTTATTAAATTGTATTTATGTTGTTTTAACCCATGCTTTATTAAATTGCATTTATGTTGTTTTATCTTATGCTTTATTAAATTGTATTTATGTTGTTTTTTCCTATGCTTTATTAAATTGTATTTATGTTGCTTTGTACTATGCTTTAATAAATTGTATTTATGTTGTTTTAACCCATGCTTTATTAAATTGTATTTATGTTGTTTTATCTTATGCTTTATTAAATTGTATTTATGTTGTTTTGTCCTATGCTTTATTAAATTGTATTTATGTTGTTTTAACCCATGCTTTATTAAATTGTATTTATGTTGTTTTATCCTATGCTTTATTAAATTGTATTTATATTGTTTTAGCTTATGCTTTATTAAATTGTATTTATGTTGTTTTATCCTATGCTTTATTAAATTGTATTTATGTTGCTTTATCCTATGGTTTATTAAATTTTATTTATGTTGTTTTGTCCTATGCTTTATTAAATTGTATTTATGTTGTTTTAACCCATGCTTCATTAAATTGTATTTATGTTGTTTTATCTTATGCTTTATTAAATTGTATTTATGTTGTTTTGTCCTATGCTTTATTAAATTGTATTTATGTTGTTTTAACCCATGCTTTATTAAATTGCATTTATGTTGTTTTATCTTATGCTTTATTAAATTGTATTTATGTTGTTGTATCCTATGCTTTATTAAATTGTGTTTATGTTTTTTTATCCTATGCTTTATTAAATTGTATTTATGTTGTTTTAACCCATGTTTTATTAAATTGTATTTATGTTGTTTTATCCTATGCTTTATTAAATTGTACTTATGTTGTTTTATCCTATGCCTTATTAAATTGTATTTATGTTGCTTTATCCTATGCTTTATTAAACTGCATTTATGTTGTTTTATGCTATGCTTTATTAAATTGTATTCATGTTGTTTTATCCTATGCTTTATTAAATTGTATTTATGTTGTTTTATCCTATGCTTTATTAAATTGTATTTATATTGTTTTAACTTATGCTTTATTAAATTGTATTTATGTTGTTTTATCCTATGCTTTATTAAATTGTATTTATGTTGTTTTATCCTATGCTTTATTAAATTGTATTTATGTTGTTTTGTCCTATGCTTTATTAAATTGTATTTATGTTGTTTTAACCCATGCTTCATTAAATTGTATTTATGTTGTTTTATCTTATGCTTTATTAAATTGTATTTATGTTGTTTTATCCTATGCTTTATTAAATTGTATTTATGTTGTTTTATCCTATGCTTTATTAAATTGTATTTATGTTGTTTTATCTTATGCTTTATTAAATTGTATTTATGTTGTTTTGTCCTATGCTTTATTAAATTGTATTTATGTTGTTTTAACCCATGCTTTATTAAATTGCATTTATGTTGTTTTATCTTATGCTTTATTAAATTGTATTTATGTTGTTGTATCCTAAGCTTTATTAAATTGTATTTATGTTGTTTTGTCCTATGCTTTATTAAATTGTATTTATGTTGTTTTAACCATGCTTTATTAAAATGTATTTATGTTGTTTTATCCTATGCTTCATTAAATTGTATTTATGTTGTTTTATCCTTTGCTTTATTAAATTGTATTTATGTTGTTTTATAATATGCATTATTAAATTGTAATTATGTTGTTTTATCCTATGCTTTATTAAATTGTATATATGTTGTTTTATCCTATGCTTTATTAAATTGTATTTATGTTGTTTTATCCTATGCTTTGTTAAATTGTATTTATGTTGTTTTATCCTATGCTTTATTAAATTGTATTTATGTTGTTTTATTCTATGCTTTATTAAATTGTATTCATGTTGTTTTATCCTATGCTTTATTAAATTGTATTTATGTTGCTTTAACCTATGCTTTATTAAATTGTATTTATGTTGTTTTATCCTATGCTTTATTAAATTGTATTTATATTGTTTTAACTTATGCTTTATTAAATTGTATTTATGTTGTTTTATCCTATGCTTTATTAAATTGAATTTATGTTGTTTTATCCTATGCTTTATTAAATTGTATTTATGTTGTTTTATCCTATGCTTTATTAAATTGTATTTATGTTGTTTTAACCCATGCTTCATTAAATTGTATTTATGTTGTTTTATCTTATGCTTTATTAAATTGTATTTATGTTGTTTTATCCTATGCTTTATTAAATTGTATTTATGTTGTTTTATCCTATGCTTTATTAAATTGCATTATGTTGTTTTATCGTATGCTTTATTATATTGTATTTATGTTGTTTTATCCTATGCTTTATTAAATTGTGTTTATGTTGTTTTATCCTATGCTTTATTAAATTGTATTTATGTTGTTTTAACCCATGTTTTATTAAATTGTATTTATGTTGTTTTATCCTATGCTTTATTAAATTGTATTTATGTTGCTTTATCCTATGGTTTATTAAATTTTATTTATGTTGTTTTGTCCTATGCTTTATTAAATTGTATTTATGTTGTTTTAACCCATGCTTCATTAAATTGTATTTATGTTGTTTTATCTTATGCTTTATTAAATTGTATTTATGTTGTTTTGTCCTATGCTTTATTAAATTGTATTTATGTTGTTTTAACCCATGCTTTATTAAATTGCATTTATGTTGTTTTATCTTATGCTTTATTAAATTGTATTTATGTTGTTGTATCCTAAGCTTTATTAAATTGTATTTATGTTGTTTTGTCCTATGCTTTATTAAATTGTATTTATGTTGTTTTAACCATGCTTTATTAAAATGTATTTATGTTGTTTTATCCTATGCTTCATTAAATTGTATTTATGTTGTTTTATCCTTTGCTTTATTAAATTGTATTTATGTTGTTTTATAATATGCATTATTAAATTGTATTTATGTTGTTTTATCCTATGCTTTATTAAATTGTATATATGTTGTTTTATCCTATGCTTTATTAAATTGTATTTATGTTGTTTTATCCTATGCTTTGTTAAATTGTATTTATGTTGTTTTATCCTATGCTTTATTAAATTGTATTTATGTTGTTTTATTCTATGCTTTATTAAATTGTATTTATATTGTTTTAACTTACGCTTTATTAAATTGTATTTATGTTGTTTTATCCTATGATTTATTAAATTGTATTTATGTTGTTTTATCCTATGCTTTATTAAATTGTATTTATGTTGATTTAACCTATGCTTTATTAAATTGTATTTATGTTGTTTTATCCTATGCTTTATTAAATTGTATTTATGTTGTTTTATCCTATGCTTTATTAAATTGTATTTATGTTGTTTTATCCTATGCTCTATTAAATTGTATTTATGTTGTTTTAACCTATGCTTTATTAATTTGTATTTATGTTGTTTTAACCTATGCTTTATTAAATTGTATTTATGTTGTTTTATCCTATGCTTTATTAAATTGTATTTATGTTGCTTTAACCTATGCTTTATTAAATTGTATTTATGTTGTTTTATCCTATGCTTTATTAAATTGTATTTATGTTGTTTTATCCTATGCTTTATTAAATTGTATTTATATTGTTTTAACTTATGCTTTATTAAATTGTATTTATGTTGTTTTATCCTATGCTTTATTAAATTGAATTTATGTTGTTTTATCCTATGCTTTATTAAATTGTATTTATGTTGTTTTATCCTATGCTTTATTAAATTGTATTTATGTTGTTTTATCCTATGCTTTATTAAATTGTATTATGCTGTTTTATCGTATGCTTTATTATATTGTATTTATGCTGTTTTATCCTATGCTTTATTAAATTGTGTTTATGTTGTTTTATCCTATGCTTTATTAAATTGTATTTATGTTGTTTTAACCCATGCTTTATTAAATTGTATTTATGTTGTTTTAACCCATGCTTTATTAAATTGTATTTATGTTGTTTTATCCTATGCTTTATTAAATTTTATTTATGTTGTTTTGTCCTATGCTTTATTAAATTGTATTTATGTTGTTTTAACCCATGCTTTATTAAATTGCATTTATGTTGTTTTATCTTATGCTTTATTAAATTGTATTTATGTTGTTTTATCCTATGCTTTATTAAATTGTATTTATGTTGTTTTGTACTATGCTTTAATAAATTGTATTTATGTTGTTTTAACCCATGCTTTATTAAATTGTATTTATGTTGTTTTATCCTATGCTTTATTAAATTGTATTTATGTTGTTTTATCCTATGCTTTATTAAATTGTATTATGTTGTTTTATCGTATGCTTTATTAAATTGTATTTATGTTGTTTTATCCTATGATTTATTAAATTGTGTTTATGTTGTTTTATCCTATGCTTTATTAAATTGTATTTATGTCGTTTTAACCCATGCTTTATTAAATTGTACTTATGTTGTTTTATCCTATGCCTTATTAAATTGTATTTATGTTGCTTTATCCTATGCTTTATTAAACTGCATTCATGTTGTTTTATGCTATGCTTTATTAAATTGTATTCATGTTGTTTTATCCTATGCTTTATTAAATTGTATTTATGTTGTTTTATCCTATGCTTTATTAAATTGTATTTATATTGTTTTAACTTATGCTTTATTAAATTGTATTTATGTTGTTTTATCCTATGCTTTATTAAATTGTATTTATGTTGTTTTATCCTATGCTTTATTAAATTGTATTTATGTTGTTTTGTCCTATGCTTTATTAAATTGTATTTATGTTGTTTTAACCCATGCTTCATTAAATTGTATTTATGTTGTTTTATCTTATGCTTTATTAAATTGTATTTATGTTGTTTTATCCTATGCTTTATTAAATTGTATTTATGTTGTTTTATCCTATGCTTTATTAAATTGTATTTATGTTGTTTTATCTTATGCTTTATTAAATTGTATTTATGTTGTTTTGTCCTATGCTTTATTAAATTGTATTTATGTTGTTTTAACCCATGCTTTATTAAATTGCATTTATGTTGTTTTATCTTATGCTTTATTAAATTGTATTTATGTTGTTGTATCCTAAGCTTTATTAAATTGTATTTATGTTGTTTTGTCCTATGCTTTATTAAATTGTATTTATGTTGTTTTAACCATGCTTTATTAAAATGTATTTATGTTGTTTTATCCTATGCTTCATTAAATTGTATTTATGTTGTTTTATCCTTTGCTTTATTAAATTGTATTTATGTTGTTTTATAATATGCATTATTAAATTGTATTTATGTTGTTTTATCCTATGCTTTATTAAATTGCATATATGTTGTTTTATCCTATGCTTTATTAAATTGTATTTATGTTGTTTTATCCTATGCTTTGTTAAATTGTATTTATGTTGTTTTATCCTATGCTTTATTAAATTGTATTTATGTTGTTTTATTCTATACTTTATTAAATTGTATTTATGTTGTTTTATCCTATGCTTTATTAAATTGTATTTATGTTGTTTTAACCCATGCTTCAATAAATTGTATTTATGTTGTTTTATCGTATGCTTTATTAAATTGTATTTATGTTGTTTTGTCCTATGCTTTATTAAATTGTATTTATGTTGTTTTAACCCATGCTTTATTAAATTGCATTTATGTTGTTTTATCTTATGCTTTATTAAATTGTATTTATGTTGTTTTATCCTATGCTTTAATAAATTGTATTTATGTTGTTTTGTACTATGCTTTAATAAATTGTATTTATGTTGTTTTAACCCATGCTTTATTAAATTGTATTTATGTTGTTTTATCCTATGCTTTATTAAATTGTATTTATGTTGTTTTATCCTATGCTTTATTAAATTGTATTTATGTTGTTTTATCCTATGCTTTATTAAATTGTATTTATGTTGTTTTATCCTATGCTTTATTAAATTGTATTTATGTTGTTTTATCCTATGCTTTATTAAATTGAATTTATGTTGTTTTAACCCATGCTTCATTAAATTGTATTTATGATGTTTTATCTTATGCTTTATTAAATTGTATTTATGTTGTTTTATCCTATGCTTTATTAAATTGTATTTATGTTGTTTTATCCTATGCTTTATTAAATTGTATTATGTTGTTTTATCGTATGCTTTATTATATTGTATTTATGTTGTTTTATCCTATGCTTTATTAAATTGTGTTTATGTTGTTTTATCCTATGCTTTATTAAATTGTATTTATGTTGTTTTAACCCATGCTTTATTAAATTGTATTTATGTTGTTTTATCCTATGCTTTATTAAATTGTATTTATGTTGTTTTATCCTATGCTTTATTAAATTTTATTTATGTTGTTTTGTCCTATGCTTTATTAAATTGTATTTATGTTGTTTTAACCCATGCTTCATTAAATTGTATTTATGTTGTTTTATCGTATGCTTTATTAAATTGTATTTATGTTGTTTTGTCCTATGCTTTATTAAATTGTATTTATGTTGTTTTAACCCATGCTTTATTAAATTGTATTTATGTTGTTTTATCCTTTGCTTTATTAAATTGTATTTATGATGTTTTATCCTATGCTTTATTAAATTGTATTTATGTTGTTTTATCCTATGCTTTATTAAATTGTACTTATGTTGTTTTATCCTATGCTTTATTAAATTGTATTTATGTTGCTTTATCCTATGCTTTATTAAACTGCATTTATGTTGTTTTATGCTATGCTTTATTAAATTGTATTCATGTTGTTTTATCCTATGCTTTATTAAATTGTATTTATGTTGTTTTATCCTATGCTTTATTAAATTGTATTTATATTGTTTTAACTTATGCTTTATTAAATTGTATTTATGTTGTTTTATCCTATGCTTTATTAAATTGTATTTATGTTGTTTTATCCTATGCTTTATTAAATTGTATTTATTTTGTTTTGTCCTATGCTTTATTAAATTGTATTTATGTTGTTTTAACCCATGCTTCATTAAATTGTATTTATGTTGTTTTATCTTATGCTTTATTAAATTGTATTTATGTTGTTTTATCCTATGCTTTATTAAATTGTATTTATGTTGTTTTATCCTATGCTTTATTAAATTGTGTTTATGTTTTTTTATCCTATGCTTTATTAAATTCTATTCATGTTGTTTTAACCCATGTTTTATTAAATTGTATTTATGTTGTTTTATCCTATGCTTTATTAAATTGTATTTATGTTGCTTTATCCTATGGTTTATTAAATTTTATTTATGTTGTTTTGTCCTATGCTTTATTAAGTTGTATTTATGTTGTTTTAACCCATGCTTCATTAAATTGTATTTATGTTGTTTTATCTTATGCTTTATTAAATTGTATTTATGTTGTTTTGTCCTATGCTTTATTAAATTGTATTTATGTTGTTTTAACCCATGCTTTATTAAATTGCATTTATGTTGTTTTATCTTATGCTTTATTAAATTGTATTTATGTTGTTGTATCCTAAGCTTTATTAAATTGTATTTATGTTGTTTTGTCCTATGCTTTATTAAATTGTATTTATGTTGTTTTAACCATGCTTTATTAAAATGTATTTATGTTGTTTTATCCTATGCTTCATTAAATTGTATTTATGTTGTTTTATCCTTTGCTTTATTAAATTGTATTTATGTTGTTTTATCCTATGCTTTATTAAATTGTATTATGTTGTTTTATCGTATGCTTTATTATATTGTATTTATGTTGTTTTATCCTATGCTTTATTAAATTGTGTTTATGTTGTTTTATCCTATGCTTTATTAAATTGTATTTATGTTGTTTTAACCCATGCTTTATTAAATTGTATTTATGTTGTTTTATCCTATGCTTTATTAAATTGTATTTATGTTGTTTTATCCTATGCTTTATTAAATTTTGTTTATGTTGTTTTGTCCTATGCTTTATTAAATTGTATTTATGTTGTTTTAACCCATGCTTCAATAAATTGTATTTATGTTGTTTTATCGTATGCTTTATTAAATTGTATTTATGTTGTTTTGTCCTATGCTTTATTAAATTGTATTTATGTTGTTTTAACCCATGCTTTATTAAATTGCATTTATGTTGTTTTATCTTATGCTTTATTAAATTGTATTTATGTTGTTTTATCCTATGCTTTAATAAATTGTATTTATGTTGTTTTGTACTATGCTTTAATAAATTGTATTTATGTTGTTTTAACCCATGCTTTATTAAATTGTATTTATGTTGTTTTATCCTATGCTTTATTACATTGTATTTATGTTGTTTTATCCTATGCTTTATTAAATTGTATTATGTTGTTTTATCCTATGCTTTATTAAATTGTATTTATGTTGTTTTATCCTATGATTTATTAAATTGTGTTTATGTTGTTTTATCCTATGTTTTATTAAATTGTATTTATGTCGTTTTAACGAATGCTTTATTAAATTGTATTTATTTTGTTTTGTCCTATGCTTTATTAAATTGTATTTATGTTGTTTTAACCCGTGCTTTATTAAATTGTATTTATGTTGTTTTATCCTTTGCTTTATTAAATTGTATTTATGATGTTTTATACTATGCTTTATTAAATTGTATTTATGTTGTTTTATCCTATGCTTTATTAAATTTTATTTATGTTGTTTTGTCCTATGCTTTATTAAATTGTATTTATGTTGTTTTAACCCATGCTTCATTAAATTGTATTTATGTTGTTTTATCTTATGCTTTATTAAATTGTATTTATGTTGTTTTGTCCTATGCTTTATTAAATTGTCTTTATGTTGTTTTAACCCATGCTTTATTAAATTGCATTTATGTTGTTTTATCTTATGCTTTATTAAATTGTATTTATGTTGTTTTATCCTATGCTTTATTAAATTGTATTTATGTTGTTTTGTACTATGCTTTAATAAATTGTATTTATGTTGTTTTAACCCATGCTTTATTAAATTGTATTTATGTTGTTTTATCCTATGCTTTATTAAATTGTATTAATGTTGTTTTATCCTATGCTTTATTAAATTGTATTTATGTTGTTTTATCCTATCCTTTATTAAATTGTATTTATGTTGGTTTAACCTTTGCTTTATTAAATTGTATTTATGTTGTTTTATCCTATGCTTTATTAAATTTTATTTATGTTGTTTTGTCCTATGCTTTATTAAATTGTATTTATGTTGTTTTAACCCATGCTTCATTAAATTGTATTTATGTTGTTTTATCTTATGCTTTATTAAATTGTATTTATGTTGTTTTGTCCTATGCTTTATTAAATTGTATTTATGTTGTTTTAACCCATGCTTTATTAAATTGCATTTATGTTGTTTTATCTTATGCTTTATTAAATTGTATTTATGTTGTTTTTTCCTATGCTTTATTAAATTGTATTTATGTTGCTTTGTACTATGCTTTAATAAATTGTATTTATGTTGTTTTAACCCATGCTTTATTAAATTGTATTTATGTTGTTTTATCTTATGCTTTATTAAATTGTATTTATGTTGTTTTGTCCTATGCTTTATTAAATTGTATTTATGTTGTTTTAACCCATGCTTTATTAAATTGTATTTATGTTGTTTTATCCTATGCTTTATTAAATTGTATTTATATTGTTTTAGCTTATGCTTTATTAAATTGTATTTATGTTGTTTTATCCTATGCTTTATTAAATTGTATTTATGTTGCTTTATCCTATGGTTTATTAAATTTTATTTATGTTGTTTTGTCCTATGCTTTATTAAATTGTATTTATGTTGTTTTAACCCATGC
Source organism: Phyllobates terribilis (assembly GCF_046119375.1). NCBI lineage: Eukaryota > Metazoa > Chordata > Amphibia > Anura > Dendrobatidae > Phyllobates > Phyllobates terribilis. Next base: position 821,309,564 of record NW_027362763.1, read on the forward strand.
TTCATTAAATTGTATTTATGTTGTTTTATCTTATGCTTTATTAAATTGTATTTATGTTGTTTTGTCCTATGCTTTATTAAATTGTATTTATGTTGTTTTAACCCATGCTTTATTAAATTGCATTTATGTTGTTTTATCTTATGCTTTATTAAATTGTATTTATGTTGTTGTATCCTATGCTTTATTAAATTGTGTTTATGTTTTTTTATCCTATGCTTTATTAAATTGTATTTATGTTGTTTTAACCCATGTTTTATTAAATTGTATTTATGTTGTTTTATCCTATGCTTTATTAAATTGTACTTATGTTGTTTTATCCTATGCCTTATTAAATTGTATTTATGTTGCTTTATCCTATGCTTTATTAAACTGCATTTATGTTGTTTTATGCTATGCTTTATTAAATTGTATTCATGTTGTTTTATCCTATGCTTTATTAAATTGTATTTATGTTGTTTTATCCTATGCTTTATTAAATTGTATTTATATTGTTTTAACTTATGCTTTATTAAATTGTATTTATGTTGTTTTATCCTATGCTTTATTAAATTGTATTTATGTTGTTTTATCCTATGCTTTATTAAATTGTATTTATGTTGTTTTGTCCTATGCTTTATTAAATTGTATTTATGTTGTTTTAACCCATGCTTCATTAAATTGTATTTATGTTGTTTTATCTTATGCTTTATTAAATTGTATTTATGTTGTTTTATCCTATGCTTTATTAAATTGTATTTATGTTGTTTTATCCTATGCTTTATTAAATTGTATTTATGTTGTTTTATCTTATGCTTTATTAAATTGTATTTATGTTGTTTTGTCCTATGCTTTATTAAATTGTATTTATGTTGTTTTAACCCATGCTTTATTAAATTGCATTTATGTTGTTTTATCTTATGCTTTATTAAATTGTATTTATGTTGTTGTATCCTAAGCTTTATTAAATTGTATTTATGTTGTTTTGTCCTATGCTTTATTAAATTGTATTTATGTTGTTTTAACCATGCTTTATTAAAATGTATTTATGTTGTTTTATCCTATGCTTCATTAAATTGTATTTATGTTGTTTTATCCTTTGCTTTATTAAATTGTATTTATGTTGTTTTATAATATGCATTATTAAATTGTATTTATGTTGTTTTATCCTATGCTTTATTAAATTGTATATATGTTGTTTTATCCTATGCTTTATTAAATTGTATTTATGTTGTTTTATCCTATGCTTTGTTAAATTGTATTTATGTTGTTTTATCCTATGCTTTATTAAATTGTATTTATGTTGTTTTATTCTATGCTTTATTAAATTGTATTTATGTTGTTTTATCCTATGCTTTATTAAATTGTATTTATGTTGCTTTAACCTATGCTTTATTAAATTGTATTTATGTTGTTTTATCCTATGCTTTATTAAATTGTATTTATATTGTTTTAACTTATGCTTTATTAAATTGTATTTATGTTGTTTTATCCTATGCTTTATTAAATTGAATTTATGTTGTTTTATCCTATGCTTTATTAAATTGTATTTATGTTGTTTTATCCTATGCTTTATTAAATTGTATTTATGTTGTTTTAACCCATGCTTCATTAAATTGTATTTATGTTGTTTTATCTTATGCTTTATTAAATTGTATTTATGTTGTTTTATCCTATGCTTTATTAAATTGTATTTATGTTGTTTTATCCTATGCTTTATTAAATTGCATTATGTTGTTTTATCGTATGCTTTATTATATTGTATTTATGTTGTTTTATCCTATGCTTTATTAAATTGTGTTTATGTTGTTTTATCCTATGCTTTATTAAATTGTATTTATGTTGTTTTAACCCATGTTTTATTAAATTGTATTTATGTTGTTTTATCCTATGCTTTATTAAATTGTATTTATGTTGCTTTATCCTATGGTTTATTAAATTTTATTTATGTTGTTTTGTCCTATGCTTTATTAGATTGTATTTATGTTGTTTTAACCCATGCTTCATTAAATTGTATTTATGTTGTTTTATCTTATGCTTTATTAAATTGTATTTATGTTGTTTTGTCCTATGCTTTATTAAATTGTATTTATGTTGTTTTAACCCATGCTTTATTAAATTGCATTTATGTTGTTTTATCTTATGCTTTATTAAATTGTATTTATGTTGTTGTATCCTAAGCTTTATTAAATTGTATTTATGTTGTTTTGTCCTATGCTTTATTAAATTGTATTTATGTTGTTTTAACCATGCTTTATTAAAATGTATTTATGTTGTTTTATCCTATGCTTCATTAAATTGTATTTATGTTGTTTTATCCTTTGCTTTATTAAATTGTATTTATGTTGTTTTATAATATGCATTATTAAATTGTATTTATGTTGTTTTATCCTATGCTTTATTAAATTGTATATATGTTGTTTTATCCTATGCTTTATTAAATTGTATTTATGTTGTTTTATCCTATGCTTTGTTAAATTGTATTTATGTTGTTTTATCCTATGCTTTATTAAATTGTATTTATGTTGTTTTATTCTATGCTTTATTAAATTGTATTTATATTGTTTTAACTTACGCTTTATTAAATTGTATTTATGTTGTTTTATCCTATGATTTATTAAATTGTATTTATGTTGTTTTATCCTATGCTTTATTAAATTGTATTTATGTTGATTTAACCTATGCTTTATTAAATTGTATTTATGTTGTTTTATCCTATGCTTTATTAAATTGTATTTATGTTGTTTTATCCTATGCTTTATTAAATTGTATTTATGTTGTTTTATCCTATGCTTTATTAAATTGTATTTATGTTGCTTTAACCTATGCTTTATTAAATTGTATTTATGTTGTTTTATCCTATGCTTTATTAAATTGTATTTATGTTGTTTTATCCTATGCTTTATTAAATTGTATTTATATTGTTTTAACTTATGCTTTATTAAATTGTATTTATGTTGTTTTATCCTATGCTTTATTAAATTGAATTTATGTTGTTTTATCCTATGCTTTATTAAATTGTATTTATGTTGTTTTATCCTATGCTTTATTAAATTGTATTTATGTTGTTTTATCCTATGCTTTATTAAATTGTGTTTATGTTTTTTTATCCTATGCTTTATTAAATTCTATTCATGTTGTTTTAACCCATGTTTTATTAAATTGTATTTATGTTGTTTTATCCTATGCTTTATTAAATTGTATTTATGTTGCTTTATCCTATGGTTTATTAAATTTTATTTATGTTGTTTTGTCCTATGCTTTATTAAGTTGTATTTATGTTGTTTTAACCCATGCTTCATTAAATTGTATTTATGTTGTTTTATCTTATGCTTTATTAAATTGTATTTATGTTGTTTTGTCCTATGCTTTATTAAATTGTATTTATGTTGTTTTAACCCATGCTTTATTAAATTGCATTTATGTTGTTTTATCTTATGCTTTATTAAATTGTATTTATGTTGTTGTATCCTAAGCTTTATTAAATTGTATTTATGTTGTTTTGTCCTATGCTTTATTAAATTGTATTTATGTTGTTTTAACCATGCTTTATTAAAATGTATTTATGTTGTTTTATCCTATGCTTCATTAAATTGTATTTATGTTGTTTTATCCTTTGCTTTATTAAATTGTATTTATGTTGTTTTATCCTATGCTTTATTAAATTGTATTATGTTGTTTTATCGTATGCTTTATTATATTGTATTTATGTTGTTTTATCCTATGCTTTATTAAATTGTGTTTATGTTGTTTTATCCTATGCTTTATTAAATTGTATTTATGTTGTTTTAACCCATGCTTTATTAAATTGTATTTATGTTGTTTTATCCTATGCTTTATTAAATTGTATTTATGTTGTTTTATCCTATGCTTTATTAAATTTTGTTTATGTTGTTTTGTCCTATGCTTTATTAAATTGTATTTATGTTGTTTTAACCCATGCTTCAATAAATTGTATTTATGTTGTTTTATCGTATGCTTTATTAAATTGTATTTATGTTGTTTTGTCCTATGCTTTATTAAATTGTATTTATGTTGTTTTAACCCATGCTTTATTAAATTGCATTTATGTTGTTTTATCTTATGCTTTATTAAATTGTATTTATGTTGTTTTATCCTATGCTTTAATAAATTGTATTTATGTTGTTTTGTACTATGCTTTAATAAATTGTATTTATGTTGTTTTAACCCATGCTTTATTAAATTGTATTTATGTTGTTTTATCCTATGCTTTATTACATTGTATTTATGTTGTTTTATCCTATGCTTTATTAAATTGTATTATGTTGTTTTATCCTATGCTTTATTAAATTGTATTTATGTTGTTTTATCCTATGATTTATTAAATTGTGTTTATGTTGTTTTATCCTATGTTTTATTAAATTGTATTTATGTCGTTTTAACGAATGCTTTATTAAATTGTATTTATTTTGTTTTGTCCTATGCTTTATTAAATTGTATTTATGTTGTTTTAACCCGTGCTTTATTAAATTGTATTTATGTTGTTTTATCCTTTGCTTTATTAAATTGTATTTATGATGTTTTATACTATGCTTTATTAAATTGTATTTATGTTGTTTTATCCTATGCTTTATTAAATTTTATTTATGTTGTTTTGTCCTATGCTTTATTAAATTGTATTTATGTTGTTTTAACCCATGCTTCATTAAATTGTATTTATGTTGTTTTATCTTATGCTTTATTAAATTGTATTTATGTTGTTTTGTCCTATGCTTTATTAAATTGTCTTTATGTTGTTTTAACCCATGCTTTATTAAATTGCATTTATGTTGTTTTATCTTATGCTTTATTAAATTGTATTTATGTTGTTTTATCCTATGCTTTATTAAATTGTATTTATGTTGTTTTGTACTATGCTTTAATAAATTGTATTTATGTTGTTTTAACCCATGCTTTATTAAATTGTATTTATGTTGTTTTATCCTATGCTTTATTAAATTGTATTAATGTTGTTTTATCCTATGCTTTATTAAATTGTATTTATGTTGTTTTATCCTATCCTTTATTAAATTGTATTTATGTTGGTTTAACCTTTGCTTTATTAAATTGTATTTATGTTGTTTTATCCTATGCTTTATTAAATTTTATTTATGTTGTTTTGTCCTATGCTTTATTAAATTGTATTTATGTTGTTTTAACCCATGCTTCATTAAATTGTATTTATGTTGTTTTATCTTATGCTTTATTAAATTGTATTTATGTTGTTTTGTCCTATGCTTTATTAAATTGTATTTATGTTGTTTTAACCCATGCTTTATTAAATTGCATTTATGTTGTTTTATCTTATGCTTTATTAAATTGTATTTATGTTGTTTTTTCCTATGCTTTATTAAATTGTATTTATGTTGCTTTGTACTATGCTTTAATAAATTGTATTTATGTTGTTTTAACCCATGCTTTATTAAATTGTATTTATGTTGTTTTATCTTATGCTTTATTAAATTGTATTTATGTTGTTTTGTCCTATGCTTTATTAAATTGTATTTATGTTGTTTTAACCCATGCTTTATTAAATTGTATTTATGTTGTTTTATCCTATGCTTTATTAAATTGTATTTATATTGTTTTAGCTTATGCTTTATTAAATTGTATTTATGTTGTTTTATCCTATGCTTTATTAAATTGTATTTATGTTGCTTTATCCTATGGTTTATTAAATTTTATTTATGTTGTTTTGTCCTATGCTTTATTAAATTGTATTTATGTTGTTTTAACCCATGCTTCATTAAATTGTATTTATGTTGTTTTATCTTATGCTTTATTAAATTGTATTTATGTTGTTTTGTCCTATGCTTTATTAAATTGTATTTATGTTGTTTTAACCCATGCTTTATTAAATTGCATTTATGTTGTTTTATCTTATGCTTTATTAAATTGTATTTATGTTGTTGTATCCTATGCTTTATTAAATTGTGTTTATGTTTTTTTATCCTATGCTTTATTAAATTGTATTTATGTTGTTTTAACCCATGTTTTATTAAATTGTATTTATGTTGTTTTATCCTATGCTTTATTAAATTGTACTTATGTTGTTTTATCCTATGCCTTATTAAATTGTATTTATGTTGCTTTATCCTATGCTTTATTAAACTGCATTTATGTTGTTTTATGCTATGCTTTATTAAATTGTATTCATGTTGTTTTATCCTATGCTTTATTAAATTGTATTTATGTTGTTTTATCCTATGCTTTATTAAATTGTATTTATATTGTTTTAACTTATGCTTTATTAAATTGTATTTATGTTGTTTTATCCTATGCTTTATTAAATTGTATTTATGTTGTTTTATCCTATGCTTTATTAAATTGTATTTATGTTGTTTTGTCCTATGCTTTATTAAATTGTATTTATGTTGTTTTAACCCATGCTTCATTAAATTGTATTTATGTTGTTTTATCTTATGCTTTATTAAATTGTATTTATGTTGTTTTATCCTATGCTTTATTAAATTGTATTTATGTTGTTTTATCCTATGCTTTATTAAATTGTATTTATGTTGTTTTATCTTATGCTTTATTAAATTGTATTTATGTTGTTTTGTCCTATGCTTTATTAAATTGTATTTATGTTGTTTTAACCCATGCTTTATTAAATTGCATTTATGTTGTTTTATCTTATGCTTTATTAAATTGTATTTATGTTGTTGTATCCTAAGCTTTATTAAATTGTATTTATGTTGTTTTGTCCTATGCTTTATTAAATTGTATTTATGTTGTTTTAACCATGCTTTATTAAAATGTATTTATGTTGTTTTATCCTATGCTTCATTAAATTGTATTTATGTTGTTTTATCCTTTGCTTTATTAAATTGTATTTATGTTGTTTTATAATATGCATTATTAAATTGTATTTATGTTGTTTTATCCTATGCTTTATTAAATTGTATATATGTTGTTTTATCCTATGCTTTATTAAATTGTATTTATGTTGTTTTATCCTATGCTTTGTTAAATTGTATTTATGTTGTTTTATCCTATGCTTTATTAAATTGTATTTATGTTGTTTTATTCTATGCTTTATTAAATTGTATTTATGTTGTTTTATCCTATGCTTTATTAAATTGTATTTATGTTGCTTTAACCTATGCTTTATTAAATTGTATTTATGTTGTTTTATCCTATGCTTTATTAAATTGTATTTATATTGTTTTAACTTATGCTTTATTAAATTGTATTTATGTTGTTTTATCCTATGCTTTATTAAATTGAATTTATGTTGTTTTATCCTATGCTTTATTAAATTGTATTTATGTTGTTTTATCCTATGCTTTATTAAATTGTATTTATGTTGTTTTAACCCATGCTTCATTAAATTGTATTTATGTTGTTTTATCTTATGCTTTATTAAATTGTATTTATGTTGTTTTATCCTATGCTTTATTAAATTGTATTTATGTTGTTTTATCCTATGCTTTATTAAATTGCATTATGTTGTTTTATCGTATGCTTTATTATATTGTATTTATGTTGTTTTATCCTATGCTTTATTAAATTGTGTTTATGTTGTTTTATCCTATGCTTTATTAAATTGTATTTATGTTGTTTTAACCCATGTTTTATTAAATTGTATTTATGTTGTTTTATCCTATGCTTTATTAAATTGTATTTATGTTGCTTTATCCTATGGTTTATTAAATTTTATTTATGTTGTTTTGTCCTATGCTTTATTAGATTGTATTTATGTTGTTTTAACCCATGCTTCATTAAATTGTATTTATGTTGTTTTATCTTATGCTTTATTAAATTGTATTTATGTTGTTTTGTCCTATGCTTTATTAAATTGTATTTATGTTGTTTTAACCCATGCTTTATTAAATTGCATTTATGTTGTTTTATCTTATGCTTTATTAAATTGTATTTATGTTGTTGTATCCTAAGCTTTATTAAATTGTATTTATGTTGTTTTGTCCTATGCTTTATTAAATTGTATTTATGTTGTTTTAACCATGCTTTATTAAAATGTATTTATGTTGTTTTATCCTATGCTTCATTAAATTGTATTTATGTTGTTTTATCCTTTGCTTTATTAAATTGTATTTATGTTGTTTTATAATATGCATTATTAAATTGTATTTATGTTGTTTTATCCTATGCTTTATTAAATTGTATATATGTTGTTTTATCCTATGCTTTATTAAATTGTATTTATGTTGTTTTATCCTATGCTTTGTTAAATTGTATTTATGTTGTTTTATCCTATGCTTTATTAAATTGTATTTATGTTGTTTTATTCTATGCTTTATTAAATTGTATTTATATTGTTTTAACTTACGCTTTATTAAATTGTATTTATGTTGTTTTATCCTATGATTTATTAAATTGTATTTATGTTGTTTTATCCTATGCTTTATTAAATTGTATTTATGTTGATTTAACCTATGCTTTATTAAATTGTATTTATGTTGTTTTATCCTATGCTTTATTAAATTGTATTTATGTTGTTTTATCCTATGCTTTATTAAATTGTATTTATGTTGTTTTATCCTATGCTTTATTAAATTGTATTTATGTTGCTTTAACCTATGCTTTATTAAATTGTATTTATGTTGTTTTATCCTATGCTTTATTAAATTGTATTTATGTTGTTTTATCCTATGCTTTATTAAATTGTATTTATATTGTTTTAACTTATGCTTTATTAAATTGTATTTATGTTGTTTTATCCTATGCTTTATTAAATTGAATTTATGTTGTTTTATCCTATGCTTTATTAAATTGTATTTATGTTGTTTTATCCTATGCTTTATTAAATTGTATTTATGTTGTTTTATCCTATGCTTTATTAAATTGTATTATGCTGTTTTATCGTATGCTTTATTATATTGTATTTATGCTGTTTTATCCTATGCTTTATTAAATTGTGTTTATGTTGTTTTATCCTATGCTTTATTAAATTGTATTTATGTTGTTTTAACCCATGCTTTATTAAATTGTATTTATGTTGTTTTAACCCATGCTTTATTAAATTGTATTTATGTTGTTTTATCCTATGCTTTATTAAATTTTATTTATGTTGTTTTGTCCTATGCTTTATTAAATTGTATTTATGTTGTTTTAACCCATGCTTTATTAAATTGCATTTATGTTGTTTTATCTTATGCTTTATTAAATTGTATTTATGTTGTTTTATCCTATGCTTTATTAAATTGTATTTATGTTGTTTTGTACTATGCTTTAATAAATTGTATTTATGTTGTTTTAACCCATGCTTTATTAAATTGTATTTATGTTGTTTTATCCTATGCTTTATTAAATTGTATTTATGTTGTTTTATCCTATGCTTTATTAAATTGTATTTATGTTGTTTTATCCTATCCTTTATTAAATTGTATTTATGTTGTTTTAACCTATGCTTTATTAAGTTGTATTTATGTTGTTTTAAGCTATGCTTTATTAAATTGTATTTATGTTGTTTTATCCTATGCTTTATTAAATTGTATTTATGTTGGTTTAACCTTTGCTTTATTAAATTGTATTTATGTTGTTTTATCCTATGCTTTATTAAATTGTATTTATGTTGTTTTATCCTATGCTTTATTAAATTGTATTATGTTGTTTTATCGTATGCTTTATTAAATTGTATTTATGTTGTTTTATCCTATGATTTATTAAATTGTGTTTATGTTGTTTTATCCTATGCTTTATTAAATTGTATTTATGTCGTTTTAACCCATGCTTTATTAAATTGTACTTATGTTGTTTTATCCTATGCCTTATTAAATTGTATTTATATTGTTTTAACTTATGCTTTATTAAATTGTATTTATGTTGTTTTATCCTATGCTTTATTAAATTGTATTTATGTTGTTTTATCCTATGCTTTATTAAATTGTATTTATGTTGTTTTGTCCTATGCTTTATTAAATTGTATTTATGTTGTTTTAACCCATGCTTCATTAAATTGTATTTATGTTGTTTTATCTTATGCTTTATTAAATTGTATTTATGTTGTTTTATCCTATGCTTTATTAAATTGTATTTATGTTGTTTTATCCTATGCTTTATTAAATTGTATTTATGTTGTTTTATCTTATGCTTTATTAAATTGTATTTATGTTGTTTTGTCCTATGCTTTATTAAATTGTATTTATGTTGTTTTAACCCATGCTTTATTAAATTGCATTTATGTTGTTTTATCTTATGCTTTATTAAATTGTATTTATGTTGTTGTATCCTAAGCTTTATTAAATTGTATTTATGTTGTTTTGTCCTATGCTTTATTAAATTGTATTTATGTTGTTTTAACCATGCTTTATTAAAATGTATTTATGTTGTTTTATCCTATGCTTCATTAAATTGTATTTATGTTGTTTTATCCTTTGCTTTATTAAATTGTATTTATGTTGTTTTATAATATGCATTATTAAATTGTATTTATGTTGTTTTATCCTATGCTTTATTAAATTGCATATATGTTGTTTTATCCTATGCTTTATTAAATTGTATTTATGTTGTTTTATCCTATGCTTTGTTAAATTGTATTTATGTTGTTTTATCCTATGCTTTATTAAATTGTATTTATGTTGTTTTATTCTATACTTTATTAAATTGTATTTATGTTGTTTTATCCTATGCTTTATTAAATTGCATCTATGTTGTTTTATCCTATGCTTTATTAAATTGTATTTATGTTGTTTTATCCTATGATTTATTAAATTGTATTTATGTGGTTTTATCCTATGCTTTATTAAATTGCATTTATGTTGTTTTATCCTATGCTTTATTAAATTGTATTTATGTTGTTTTATCCTATGCTTTATTAAATTGTATTTATGTTGTTTAATCATATGCTTTATTAAATTGTATTTATGTTGTTTTATCCTATGCTTTATTAAATTGTATTTATGTTGCTTTAACCTATGCCTTTTTAAATTGTATTTATGTTGTTTTATCCTATGATTTATTAAATTGTATTTATGTTGTTTTATCCTATGCTTTATTAAATTGTATTTATATTGTTTTAACTTATGCTTTATTAAATTGTATTTATGTTGTTTTATCCTATGATTTATTAAATTGTATTTATGTTGTTTTATCCTATGCTTTATTAAATTGTATTTATGTTGATTTAACCTATGCTTTATTAAATTGTATTTATGTTGTTTTATCCTATGCTTTATTAAATTGTATTTATGTTGTTTTATCCTATGCTTTATTAAATTGTATTTATGTTGTTTTATCCTATGCTTTATTAAATTGTATTTATGTTGTTTTAACCTATGCTTTATTAATTTGTATTTATGTTGTTTTAACCTATGCTTTATTAAATTGTATTTATGTTGTTTTATCCTATGCTTTATTAAATTGTATTTATGTTGCTTTAACCTATGCTTTATTAAATTGTATTTATGTTGTTTTATCCTATGCTTTATTAAATTGTATTTATATTGTTTTAACTTATGCTTTATTAAATTGTATTTATGTTGTTTTATCCTATGCTTTATTAAATTGAATTTATGTTGTTTTATCCTTTGCTTTATTAAATTGTATTTATGTTGTTTTATCCTATGCTTTATTAAATTGTATTTATGTTGTTTTAACCCATGCTTCATTAAATTGTATTTATGTTGTTTTATCTTATGCTTTATTAAATTGTATTTATGTTGTTTTATCCTATGCTTTATTAAATTGTATTTATGTTGTTTTATCCTATGCTTTATTAAATTGCATTATGTTGTTTTATCGTATGCTTTATTATATTGTATTTATGTTGTTTTATCCTATGCTTTATTAAATTGTGTTTATGTTGTTTTATCCTATGCTTTATTAAATTGTATTTATGTTGTTTTAACCCATGTTTTATTAAATTGTATTTATGTTGTTTTATCCTATGCTTTATTAAATTGTATTTATGTTGCTTTATCCTATGGTTTATTAAATTTTATTTATGTTGTTTTGTCCTATGCTTTATTAAATTGCATTTATGTTGTTTTAACCCATGCTTCATTAAATTGTATTTATGTTGTTTTATCTTATGCTTTATTAAATTGTATTTATGTTGTTTTGTCCTATGCTTTATTAAATTGTATTTATGTTGTTTTAACCCATGCTTTATTAAATTGCATTTATGTTGTTTTATCTTATGCTTTATTAAATTGTATTTATGTTGTTGTATCCTAAGCTTTATTAAATTGTATTTATGTTGTTTTGTCCTATGCTTTATTAAATTGTATTTATGTTGTTTTAACCATGCTTTATTAAAATGTATTTATGTTGTTTTATCCTATGCTTCATTAAATTGTATTTATGTTGTTTTATCCTTTGCTTTATTAAATTGTATTTATGTTGTTTTATAATATGCATTATTAAATTGTATTTATGTTGTTTTATCCTATGCTTTATTAAATTGTATATATGTTGTTTTATCCTATGCTTTATTAAATTGTATTTATGTTGTTTTATCCTATGCTTTGTTAAATTGTATTTATGTTGTTTTATCCTATGCTTTATTAAATTGTATTTATGTTGTTTTATTCTATGCTTTATTAAATTGTATTTATATTGTTTTAACTTATGCTTTATTAAATTGTATTTATGTTGTTTTATCCTATGCTTTATTAAATTGTATTTATGTTGATTTAACCTATGCTTTATTAAATTGTATTTATGTTGTTTTATCCTATGCTTTATTAAATTGTATTTATGTTGTTTTATCCTATGCTTTATTAAATTGTATTTATGTTGTTTTAACCTATGCTTTATTAATTTGTATTTATGTTGTTTTAACCTATGCTTTATTAAATTGTATTTATGTTGTGTTATCCTATGCTTTATTAAATTGTATTTATGTTGCTTTAACCTATGCTTTATTAAATTGTATTTATGTTGTTTTATCCTATGCTTTATTAAATTGTATTTATGTTGTTTTATCCTATGCTTTATTAAATTGTATTTATATTGTTTTAACTTATGCTTTATTAAATTGTATTTATGTTGTTTTATCCTATGCTTTATTAAATTGAATTTATGTTGTTTTATCCTATGCTTTATTAAATTGTTTTTATGTTGTTTTATCCTATGCTTTATTAAATTGTATTTATGTTGTTTTATCCTATGCTTTATTAAATTGTATTATGTTGTTTTATCGTATGCTTTATTATATTGTATTTATGTTGTTTTATCCTATGCTTTATTAAATTGTGTTTATGTTGTTTTATCCTATGCTTTATTAAATTGTATTTATGTTGTTTTAACCCATGCTTTATTAAATTGTATTTATGTTGTTTTAACCTATGCTTTATTAAATTGTATTTATGTTGTTTTATCCTATGCTTTATTAAATTTTATTTATGTTGTTTTGTCCTATGCTTTATTAAATTGTATTTATGTTGTTTTAACCCATGCTTTATTAAATTGTATTTATGTTGTTTTATCCTATGCTTTATTAAATTGTATTTATGTTGGTTTAACCTTTGCTTTATTAAATTGTATTTATGTTGTTTTATCCTATGCTTTATTAAATTGTATTTATGTTGTTTTATCCTATGCTTTATTAAATTGTATTATGTTGTTTTATCGTATGCTTTATTAAATTGTATTTATGTTGTTTTATCCTATGATTTATTAAATTGTGTTTATGTTGTTTTATCCTATGCTTTATTAAATTGTATTTATGTTGCTTTATCCTATGGTTTATTAAATTTTATTTATGTTGTTTTGTCCTATGCTTTATTAAATTGTATTTATGTTGTTTTAACCCATGCTTTATTAAATTGAATTTATGTTGTTTTATCTTATGCTTTATTAAATTGTATTTATGTTGTTGTATCCTATGCTTTATTAAATTGTGTTTATGTTTTTTTATCCTATGCTTTATTAAATTGTATTTATGTTGTTTTAACCCATGTTTTATTAAATTGTATTTATGTTGTTTTATCCTATGCTTTATTAAATTGTACTTATGTTGTTTTATCCTATGCCTTATTAAATTGTATTTATGTTGCTTTATCCTATGCTTTATTAAACTGCATTTATGTTGTTTTATGCTATGCTTTATTAAATTGTATTCATGTTGTTTTATCCTATGCTTTATTAAATTGTATTTATGTTGTTTTATCCTATGCTTTATTAAATTGTATTTATATTGTTTTAACTTATGCTTTATTAAATTGTATTTATGTTGTTTTATCCTATGCTTTATTAAATTGAATTTATGTTGTTTTATCCTATGCTTTATTAAATTGTATTTATGTTGTTTTATCCTATGCTTTATTAAATTGTATTTATGTTGTTTTATCCTATGCTTTATTAAATTGTATTATGTTGTTTTATCGTATGCTTTATTATATTGTATTTATGTTGTTTTATCCTATGCTTTATTAAATTGTGTTTATGTTGTTTTATCCTATGCTTTATTAAATTGTGTTTATGTTGTTTTATCCTATGCTTTATTAAATTGTATTTATGTTGTTTTATCCTATGCTTTATTAAATTGTATTTATATTGTTTTAACTTATGCTTTATTAAATTGTATTTATGTTGTTTTATCCTATGATTTATTAAATTGTATTTATGTTGTTTTATCCTATGCTTTATTAAATTGTATTTATGTTGTTTTATCCTATGCTTTATTAAATTGTATTTATGTTGTTTTGTACTATGCTTTAATAAATTGTATTTATGTTGTTTTAACCCATGCTTTATTAAATTGTATTTATGTTGTTTTATCCTATGCTTTATTAAATTGTATTTATGTTGTTTTATCCTATGCTTTATTAAATTGTATTTATGTTGTTTTATCCTATCCTTTATTAAATTGTATTTATGTTGTTTTAACCTATGCTTTATTAAGTTGTATTTATGTTGTTTTAAGCTATGCTTTATTAAATTGTATTTATGTTGTTTTATCCTATGCTTTATTAAATTGTATTTATGTTGGTTTAACCTTTGCTTTATTAAATTGTATTTATGTTGTTTTATCCTATGCTTTATTAAATTGTATTTATGTTGTTTTATCCTATGCTTTATTAAATTGTATTATGTTGTTTTATCGTATGCTTTATTAAATTGTATTTATGTTGTTTTATCCTATGATTTATTAAATTGTGTTTATGTTGTTTTATCCTATGCTTTATTAAATTGTATTTATGTCGTTTTAACCCATGCTTTATTAAATTGTACTTATGTTGTTTTATCCTATGCCTTATTAAATTGTATTTATGTTGCTTTATCCTATGCTTTATTAAACTGCATTTATGTTGTTTTATGCTATGCTTTATTAAATTGTATTCATGTTGTTTTATCCTATGCTTTATTAAATTGTATTTATGTTGTTTTATCCTATGCTTTATTAAATTGTATTTATATTGTTTTAACTTATGCTTTATTTAATTGTATTTATGTTGTTTTATCCTATGCTTTATTAAATTGTATTTATGTTGTTTTATCCTATGCTTTATTAAATTGTATTTATGTTGTTTTGTCCTATGCTTTATTAAATTGTATTTATGTTGTTTTAACCCATGCTTCATTAAATTGTATTTATGTTGTTTTATCTTATGCTTTATTAAATTGTATTTATGTTGTTTTATCCTATGCTTTATTAAATTGTATTTATGTTGTTTTATCCTATGCTTTATTAAATTGTATTTATGTTGTTTTATCTTATGCTTTATTAAATTGTATTTATGTTGTTTTGTCCTATGCTTTATTAAATTGTATTTATGTTTTTTTAACCCATGCTTTATTAAATTGCATTTATGTTGTTTTATCTTATGCTTTATTAAATTGTATTTATGTTGTTGTATCCTAAGCTTTATTAAATTGTATTTATGTTGTTTTGTCCTATGCTTTATTAAATTGTATTTATGTTGTTTTAACCATGCTTTATTAAAATGTATTTATGTTGTTTTATCCTATGCTTCATTAAATTGTATTTATGTTGTTTTATCCTTTGCTTTATTAAATTGTATTTATGTTGTTTTATAATATGCATTATTAAATTGTATTTATGTTGTTTTATCCTATGCTTTATTAAATTGCATATATGTTGTTTTATCCTATGCTTTATTAAATTGTATTTATGTTGTTTTATCCTATGCTTTGTTAAATTGTATTTATGTTGTTTTATCCTATGCTTTATTAAATTGTATTTATGTTGTTTTATTCTATGCTTTATTAAATTGTATTTATGTTGTTTTATCCTATGCTTTATTAAATTGCATCTATGTTGTTTTATCCTATGCTTTATTAAATTGTATTTATGTTGTTTTATCCTATGATTTATTAAATTGTATTTATGTGGTTTTATCCTATGCTTTATTAAAATGCATTTATGTTGTTTTATCCTATGCTTTATTAAATTGTATTTATGTTGTTTTATCCTATGCTTTATTAAATTGTATTTATGTTGTTTAATCATATGCTTTATTAAATTGTATTTATGTTGTTTTATCCTATGCTTTATTAAATTGTATTTATGTTGCTTTAACCTATGCCTTTTTAAATTGTATTTATGTTGTTTTATCCTATGATTTATTAAATTGTATTTATGTTGTTTTATCCTATGCTTTATTAAATTGTATTTATATTGTTTTAACTTATGCTTTATTAAATTGTATTTATGTTGTTTTATCCTATGATTTATTAAATTGTATTTATGTTGTTTTATCCTATGCTTTATTAAATTGTATTTATGTTGTTTTATCCTATGCTTTATTAAATTGTATTTATGTTGTTTTATCTTATGCTTTATTAAATTGTATTTATGTTGTTTTGTCCTATGCTTTATTAAATTGTATTTATGTTGTTTTAACCCATGCTTTATTAAATTGCATTTATGTTGTTTTATCTTATGCTTTATTAAATTGTATTTATGTTGTTGTATCCTAAGCTTTATTAAATTGTATTTATGTTGCTTTGTCCTATGCTTTATTAAATTGTATTTATGTTGTTTTAACCATGCTTTATTAAAATGTATTTATGTTGTTTTATCCTATGCTTCATTAAATTGTATTTATGTTGTTTTATCCTTTGCTTTATTAAATTGTATTTATGTTGTTTTATAATATGCATTATTAAATTGTATTTATGTTGTTTTATCCTATGCTTTATTAAATTGTATATATGTTGTTTTATCCTATGCTTTATTAAATTGTATTTATGTTGTTTTATCCTATGCTTTGTTAAATTGTATTTATGTTGTTTTATCCTATGCTTTATTAAATTGTATTTATGTTGTTTTATTCTATGCTTTATTAAATTGTATTTATGTTGTTTTATCCTATGCTTTATTAAATTGTATTTATGTTGCTTTAACCTATGCTTTATTAAATTGTATTTATGTTGTTTTATCCTATGCTTTATTAAATTGTATTTATATTGTTTTAACTTATGCTTTATTAAATTGTATTTATGTTGTTTTATCCTATGCTTTATTAAATTGAATTTATGTTGTTTTATCCTATGCTTTATTAAATTGTATTTATGTTGTTTTATCCTATGCTTTATTAAATTGTATTTATGTTGTTTTAACCCATGCTTCATTAAATTGTATTTATGTTGTTTTATCTTATGCTTTATTAAATTGTATTTATGTTGTTTTATCCTATGCTTTATTAAATTGTATTTATGTTGTTTTATCCTATGCTTTATTAAATTGCATTATGTTGTTTTATCGTATGCTTTATTATATTGTATTTATGTTGTTTTATCCTATGCTTTATTAAATTGTGTTTATGTTGTTTTATCCTATGCTTTATTAAATTGTATTTATGTTGTTTTAACCCATGTTTTATTAAATTGTATTTATGTTGTTTTATCCTATGCTTTATTAAATTGTATTTATGTTGCTTTATCCTATGGTTTATTAAATTTTATTTATGTTGTTTTGTCCTATGCTTTATTAAATTGTATTTATGTTGTTTTAACCCATGCTTCATTAAATTGTATTTATGTTGTTTTATCTTATGCTTTATTAAATTGTATTTATGTTGTTTTGTCCTATGCTTTATTAAATTGTATTTATGTTGTTTTAACCCATGCTTTATTAAATTGCATTTATGTTGTTTTATCTTATGCTTTATTAAATTGTATTTATGTTGTTGTATCCTAAGCTTTATTAAATTGTATTTATGTTGTTTTGTCCTATGCTTTATTAAATTGTATTTATGTTGTTTTAACCATGCTTTATTAAAATGTATTTATGTTGTTTTATCCTATGCTTCATTAAATTGTATTTATGTTGTTTTATCCTTTGCTTTATTAAATTGTATTTATGTTGTTTTATAATATGCATTATTAAATTGTATTTATGTTGTTTTATCCTATGCTTTATTAAATTGTATATATGTTGTTTTATCCTATGCTTTATTAAATTGTATTTATGTTGTTTTATCCTATGCTTTGTTAAATTGTATTTATGTTGTTTTATCCTATGCTTTATTAAATTGTATTTATGTTGTTTTATTCTATGCTTTATTAAATTGTATTTATATTGTTTTAACTTACGCTTTATTAAATTGTATTTATGTTGTTTTATCCTATGATTTATTAAATTGTATTTATGTTGTTTTATCCTATGCTTTATTAAATTGTATTTATGTTGATTTAACCTATGCTTTATTAAATTGTATTTATGTTGTTTTATCCTATGCTTTATTAAATTGTATTTATGTTGTTTTATCCTATGCTTTATTAAATTGTATTTATGTTGTTTTATCCTATGCTTTATTAAATTGTATTTATGTTGCTTTAACCTATGCTTTATTAAATTGTATTTATGTTGTTTTATCCTATGCTTTATTAAATTGTATTTATGTTGTTTTATCCTATGCTTTATTAAATTGTATTTATATTGTTTTAACTTATGCTTTATTAAATTGTATTTATGTTGTTTTATCCTATGCTTTATTAAATTGAATTTATGTTGTTTTATCCTATGCTTTATTAAATTGTATTTATGTTGTTTTATCCTATGCTTTATTAAATTGTATTTATGTTGTTTTATCCTATGCTTTATTAAATTGTATTATGCTGTTTTATCGTATGCTTTATTATATTGTATTTATGCTGTTTTATCCTATGCTTTATTAAATTGTGTTTATGTTGTTTTATCCTATGCTTTATTAAATTGTATTTATGTTGTTTTAACCCATGCTTTATTAAATTGTATTTATGTTGTTTTAACCCATGCTTTATTAAATTGTATTTATGTTGTTTTATCCTATGCTTTATTAAATTTTATTTATGTTGTTTTGTCCTATGCTTTATTAAATTGTATTTATGTTGTTTTAACCCATGCTTTATTAAATTGCATTTATGTTGTTTTATCTTATGCTTTATTAAATTGTATTTATGTTGTTTTATCCTATGCTTTATTAAATTGTATTTATGTTGTTTTGTACTATGCTTTAATCAATTGTATTTATGTTGTTTTAACCCATGCTTTATTAAATTGTATTTATGTTGTTTTATCCTATGCTTTATTAAATTGTATTTATGTTGTTTTATCCTATGCTTTATTAAATTGTATTTATGTTGTTTTATCCTATCCTTTATTAAATTGTATTTATGTTGTTTTAACCTATGCTTTATTAAGTTGTATTTATGTTGTTTTAAGCTATGCTTTATTAAATTGTATTTATGTTGTTTTATCCTATGCTTTATTAAATTGTATTTATGTTGGTTTAACCTTTGCTTTATTAAATTGTATTTATGTTGTTTTATCCTATGCTTTATTAAATTGTATTTATGTTGTTTTATCCTATGCTTTATTAAATTGTATTATGTTGTTTTATCGTATGCTTTATTAAATTGTATTTATGTTGTTTTATCCTATGATTTATTAAATTGTGTTTATGTTGTTTTATCCTATGCTTTATTAAATTGTATTTATGTCGTTTTAACCCATGCTTTATTAAATTGTACTTATGTTGTTTTATCCTATGCCTTATTAAATTGTATTTATATTGTTTTAACTTATGCTTTATTAAATTGTATTTATGTTGTTTTATCCTATGCTTTATTAAATTGTATTTATGTTGTTTTATCCTATGCTTTATTAAATTGTATTTATGTTGTTTTGTCCTATGCTTTATTAAATTGTATTTATGTTGTTTTAACCCATGCTTCATTAAATTGTATTTATGTTGTTTTATCTTATGCTTTATTAAATTGTATTTATGTTGTTTTATCCTATGCTTTATTAAATTGTATTTATGTTGTTTTATCCTATGCTTTATTAAATTGTATTTATGTTGTTTTATCTTATGCTTTATTAAATTGTATTTATGTTGTTTTGTCCTATGCTTTATTAAATTGTATTTATGTTGTTTTAACCCATGCTTTATTAAATTGCATTTATGTTGTTTTATCTTATGCTTTATTAAATTGTATTTATGTTGTTGTATCCTAAGCTTTATTAAATTGTATTTATGTTGTTTTGTCCTATGCTTTATTAAATTGTATTTATGTTGTTTTAACCATGCTTTATTAAAATGTATTTATGTTGTTTTATCCTATGCTTCATTAAATTGTATTTATGTTGTTTTATCCTTTGCTTTATTAAATTGTATTTATGTTGTTTTATAATATGCATTATTAAATTGTATTTATGTTGTTTTATCCTATGCTTTATTAAATTGCATATATGTTGTTTTATCCTATGCTTTATTAAATTGTATTTATGTTGTTTTATCCTATGCTTTGTTAAATTGTATTTATGTTGTTTTATCCTATGCTTTATTAAATTGTATTTATGTTGTTTTATTCTATACTTTATTAAATTGTATTTATGTTGTTTTATCCTATGCTTTATTAAATTGCATCTATGTTGTTTTATCCTATGCTTTATTAAATTGTATTTATGTTGTTTTATCCTATGATTTATTAAATTGTATTTATGTGGTTTTATCCTATGCTTTATTAAATTGCATTTATGTTGTTTTATCCTATGCTTTATTAAATTGTATTTATGTTGTTTTATCCTATGCTTTATTAAATTGTATTTATGTTGTTTAATCATATGCTTTATTAAATTGTATTTATGTTGTTTTATCCTATGCTTTATTAAATTGTATTTATGTTGCTTTAACCTATGCCTTTTTAAATTGTATTTATGTTGTTTTATCCTATGATTTATTAAATTGTATTTATGTTGTTTTATCCTATGCTTTATTAAATTGTATTTATATTGTTTTAACTTATGCTTTATTAAATTGTATTTATGTTGTTTTATCCTATGATTTATTAAATTGTATTTATGTTGTTTTATCCTATGCTTTATTAAATTGTATTTATGTTGATTTAACCTATGCTTTATTAAATTGTATTTATGTTGTTTTATCCTATGCTTTATTAAATTGTATTTATGTTGTTTTATCCTATGCTTTATTAAATTGTATTTATGTTGTTTTATCCTATGCTTTATTAAATTGTATTTATGTTGTTTTAACCTATGCTTTATTAATTTGTATTTATGTTGTTTTAACCTATGCTTTATTAAATTGTATTTATGTTGTTTTATCCTATGCTTTATTAAATTGTATTTATGTTGCTTTAACCTATGCTTTATTAAATTGTATTTATGTTGTTTTATCCTATGCTTTATTAAATTGTATTTATATTGTTTTAACTTATGCTTTATTAAATTGTATTTATGTTGTTTTATCCTATGCTTTATTAAATTGAATTTATGTTGTTTTATCCTTTGCTTTATTAAATTGTATTTATGTTGTTTTATCCTATGCTTTATTAAATTGTATTTATGTTGTTTTAACCCATGCTTCATTAAATTGTATTTATGTTGTTTTATCTTATGCTTTATTAAATTGTATTTATGTTGTTTTATCCTATGCTTTATTAAATTGTATTTATGTTGTTTTATCCTATGCTTTATTAAATTGCATTATGTTGTTTTATCGTATGCTTTATTATATTGTATTTATGTTGTTTTATCCTATGCTTTATTAAATTGTGTTTATGTTGTTTTATCCTATGCTTTATTAAATTGTATTTATGTTGTTTTAACCCATGTTTTATTAAATTGTATTTATGTTGTTTTATCCTATGCTTTATTAAATTGTATTTATGTTGCTTTATCCTATGGTTTATTAAATTTTATTTATGTTGTTTTGTCCTATGCTTTATTAAATTGCATTTATGTTGTTTTAACCCATGCTTCATTAAATTGTATTTATGTTGTTTTATCTTATGCTTTATTAAATTGTATTTATGTTGTTTTGTCCTATGCTTTATTAAATTATATTTATGTTGTTTTAACCCATGCTTTATTAAATTGCATTTATGTTGTTTTATCTTATGCTTTATTAAATTGTATTTATGTTGTTGTATCCTAAGCTTTATTAAATTGTATTTATGTTGTTTTGTCCTATGCTTTATTAAATTGTATTTATGTTGTTTTAACCATGCTTTATTAAAATGTATTTATGTTGTTTTATCCTATGCTTCATTAAATTGTATTTATGTTGTTTTATCCTTTGCTTTATTAAATTGTATTTATGTTGTTTTATAATATGCATTATTAAATTGTATTTATGTTGTTTTATCCTATGCTTTATTAAATTGTATATATGTTGTTTTATCCTATGCTTTATTAAATTGTATTTATGTTGTTTTATCCTATGCTTTGTTAAATTGTATTTATGTTGTTTTATCCTATGCTTTATTAAATTGTATTTATGTTGTTTTATTCTATGCTTTATTAAATTGTATTTATATTGTTTTAACTTATGCTTTATTAAATTGTATTTATGTTGTTTTATCCTATGCTTTATTAAATTGTATTTATGTTGATTTAACCTATGCTTTATTAAATTGTATTTATGTTGTTTTATCCTATGCTTTATTAAATTGTATTTATGTTGTTTTATCCTATGCTTTATTAAATTGTATTTATGTTGTTTTAACCTATGCTTTATTAATTTGTATTTATGTTGTTTTAACCTATGCTTTATTAAATTGTATTTATGTTGTTTTATCCTATGCTTTATTAAATTGTATTTATGTTGCTTTAACCTATGCTTTATTAAATTGTATTTATGTTGTTTTATCCTATGCTTTATTAAATTGTATTTATGTTGTTTTATCCTATGCTTTATTAAATTGTATTTATATTGTTTTAACTTATGCTTTATTAAATTGTATTTATGTTGTTTTATCCTATGCTTTATTAAATTGAATTTATGTTGTTTTATCCTATGCTTTATTAAATTGTATTTATGTTGTTTTATCCTATGCTTTATTAAATTGTATTTATGTTGTTTTATCCTATGCTTTATTAAATTGTATTATGTTGTTTTATCGTATGCTTTATTATATTGTATTTATGTTGTTTTATCCTATGCTTTATTAAATTGTGTTTATGTTGTTTTATCCTATGCTTTATTAAATTGTATTTATGTTGTTTTAACCCATGCTTTATTAAATTGTATTTATGTTGTTTTAACCTATGCTTTATTAAATTGTATTTATGTTGTTTTATCCTATGCTTTATTAAATTTTATTTATGTTGTTTTGTCCTATGCTTTATTAAATTGTATTTATGTTGTTTTAACCCATGCTTTATTAAATTGCATTTATGTTGTTTTATCTTATGCTTTATTAAATTGTATTTATGTTGTTTTATCCTATGCTTTATTAAATTGTATTTATGTTGTTTTGTACTATGCTTTAATAAATTGTATTTATGTTGTTTTAACCCATGCTTTATTAAATTGTATTTATGTTGTTTTATCCTATGCTTTATTAAATTGTATTTATGTTGTTTTATCCTATGCTTTATTAAATTGTATTTATGTTGTTTTATCCTATCCTTTATTAAATTGTATTTATGTTGTTTTAACCTATGCTTTATTAAGTTGTATTTATGTTGTTTTAAGCTATGCTTTATTAAATTGTATTTATGTTGTTTTATCCTATGCTTTATTAAATTGTATTTATGTTGGTTTAACCTTTGCTTTATTAAATTGTATTTATGTTGTTTTATCCTATGCTTTATTAAATTGTATTTATGTTGTTTTATCCTATGCTTTATTAAATTGTATTATGTTGTTTTATCGTATGCTTTATTAAATTGTATTTATGTTGTTTTATCCTATGATTTATTAAATTGTGTTTATGTTGTTTTATCCTATGCTTTATTAAATTGTATTTATGTTGCTTTATCCTATGGTTTATTAAATTTTATTTATGTTGTTTTGTCCTATGCTTTATTAAATTGTATTTATGTTGTTTTAACCCATGCTTTATTAAATTGAATTTATGTTGTTTTATCTTATGCTTTATTAAATTGTATTTATGTTGTTGTATCCTATGCTTTATTAAATTGTGTTTATGTTTTTTTATCCTATGCTTTATTAAATTGTATTTATGTTGTTTTAACCCATGTTTTATTAAATTG
Source organism: Phyllobates terribilis (assembly GCF_046119375.1). Taxonomy (NCBI): domain Eukaryota; kingdom Metazoa; phylum Chordata; class Amphibia; order Anura; family Dendrobatidae; genus Phyllobates; species Phyllobates terribilis. The sequence goes on from NW_027362763.1 coordinate 821,333,919, forward strand.
TATTTATGTTGTTTTATCCTATGCTTTATTAAATTGTACTTATGTTGTTTTATCCTATGCCTTATTAAATTGTATTTATGTTGCTTTATCCTATGCTTTATTAAACTGCATTTATGTTGTTTTATGCTATGCTTTATTAAATTGTATTCATGTTGTTTTATCCTATGCTTTATTAAATTGTATTTATGTTGTTTTATCCTATGCTTTATTAAATTGTATTTATATTGTTTTAACTTATGCTTTATTAAATTGTATTTATGTTGTTTTATCCTATGCTTTATTAAATTGAATTTATGTTGTTTTATCCTATGCTTTATTAAATTGTATTTATGTTGTTTTATCCTATGCTTTATTAAATTGTATTTATGTTGTTTTATCCTATGCTTTATTAAATTGTATTATGTTGTTTTATCGTATGCTTTATTATATTGTATTTATGTTGTTTTATCCTATGCTTTATTAAATTGTGTTTATGTTGTTTTATCCTATGCTTTATTAAATTGTGTTTATGTTGTTTTATCCTATGCTTTATTAAATTGTATTTATGTTGTTTTATCCTATGCTTTATTAAATTGTATTTATATTGTTTTAACTTATGCTTTATTAAATTGTATTTATGTTGTTTTATCCTATGATTTATTAAATTGTATTTATGTTGTTTTATCCTATGCTTTATTAAATTGTATTTATGTTGTTTTATCCTATGCTTTATTAAATTGTATTTATGTTGTTTTGTACTATGCTTTAATAAATTGTATTTATGTTGTTTTAACCCATGCTTTATTAAATTGTATTTATGTTGTTTTATCCTATGCTTTATTAAATTGTATTTATGTTGTTTTATCCTATGCTTTATTAAATTGTATTTATGTTGTTTTATCCTATCCTTTATTAAATTGTATTTATGTTGTTTTAACCTATGCTTTATTAAGTTGTATTTATGTTGTTTTAAGCTATGCTTTATTAAATTGTATTTATGTTGTTTTATCCTATGCTTTATTAAATTGTATTTATGTTGGTTTAACCTTTGCTTTATTAAATTGTATTTATGTTGTTTTATCCTATGCTTTATTAAATTGTATTTATGTTGTTTTATCCTATGCTTTATTAAATTGTATTATGTTGTTTTATCGTATGCTTTATTAAATTGTATTTATGTTGTTTTATCCTATGATTTATTAAATTGTGTTTATGTTGTTTTATCCTATGCTTTATTAAATTGTATTTATGTCGTTTTAACCCATGCTTTATTAAATTGTACTTATGTTGTTTTATCCAATGCCTTATTAAATTGTATTTATGTTGCTTTATCCTATGCTTTATTAAACTGCATTTATGTTGTTTTATGCTATGCTTTATTAAATTGTATTCATGTTGTTTTATCCTATGCTTTATTAAATTGTATTTATGTTGTTTTATCCTATGCTTTATTAAATTGTATTTATATTGTTTTAACTTATGCTTTATTAAATTGTATTTATGTTGTTTTATCCTATGCTTTATTAAATTGTATTTATGTTGTTTTATCCTATGCTTTATTAAATTGTATTTATGTTGTTTTGTCCTATGCTTTATTAAATTGTATTTATGTTGTTTTAACCCATGCTTCATTAAATTGTATTTATGTTGTTTTATCTTATGCTTTATTAAATTGTATTTATGTTGTTTTATCCTATGCTTTATTAAATTGTATTTATGTTGTTTTATCCTATGCTTTATTAAATTGTATTTATGTTGTTTTATCTTATGCTTTATTAAATTGTATTTATGTTGTTTTGTCCTATGCTTTATTAAATTGTATTTATGTTTTTTTAACCCATGCTTTATTAAATTGCATTTATGTTGTTTTATCTTATGCTTTATTAAATTGTATTTATGTTGTTGTATCCTAAGCTTTATTAAATTGTATTTATGTTGTTTTGTCCTATGCTTTATTAAATTGTATTTATGTTGTTTTAACCATGCTTTATTAAAATGTATTTATGTTGTTTTATCCTATGCTTCATTAAATTGTATTTATGTTGTTTTATCCTTTGCTTTATTAAATTGTATTTATGTTGTTTTATAATATGCATTATTAAATTGTATTTATGTTGTTTTATCCTATGCTTTATTAAATTGCATATATGTTGTTTTATCCTATGCTTTATTAAATTGTATTTATGTTGTTTTATCCTATGCTTTGTTAAATTGTATTTATGTTGTTTTATCCTATGCTTTATTAAATTGTATTTATGTTGTTTTATTCTATGCTTTATTAAATTGTATTTATGTTGTTTTATCCTATGCTTTATTAAATTGCATCTATGTTGTTTTATCCTATGCTTTATTAAATTGTATTTATGTTGTTTTATCCTATGATTTATTAAATTGTATTTATGTGGTTTTATCCTATGCTTTATTAAATTGCATTTATGTTGTTTTATCCTATGCTTTATTAAATTGTATTTATGTTGTTTTATCCTATGCTTTATTAAATTGTATTTATGTTGTTTAATCATATGCTTTATTAAATTGTATTTATGTTGTTTTATCCTATGCTTTATTAAATTGTATTTATGTTGCTTTAACCTATGCCTTTTTAAATTGTATTTATGTTGTTTTATCCTATGATTTATTAAATTGTATTTATGTTGTTTTATCCTATGCTTTATTAAATTGTATTTATATTGTTTTAACTTATGCTTTATTAAATTGTATTTATGTTGTTTTATCCTATGATTTATTAAATTGTATTTATGTTGTTTTATCCTATGCTTTATTAAATTGTATTTATGTTGATTTAACCTATGCTTTATTAAATTGTATTTATGTTGTTTTATCCTATGCTTTATTAAATTGTATTTATGTTGTTTTATCCTATGCTTTATTAAATTGTATTTATGTTGTTTTATCCTATGCTTTATTAAATTGTATTTATGTTGTTTTAACCTATGCTTTATTAATTTGTATTTATGTTGTTTTAACCTATGCTTTATTAAATTGTATTTATGTTGTTTTATCCTATGCTTTATTAAATTGTATTTATGTTGCTTTAACCTATGCTTTATTAAATTGTATTTATGTTGTTTTATCCTATGCTTTATTAAATTGTATTTATATTGTTTTAACTTATGCTTTATTAAATTGTATTTATGTTGTTTTATCCTATGCTTTATTAAATTGAATTTATGTTGTTTTATCCTTTGCTTTATTAAATTGTATTTATGTTGTTTTATCCTATGCTTTATTAAATTGTATTTATGTTGTTTTAACCCATGCTTCATTAAATTGTATTTATGTTGTTTTATCTTATGCTTTATTAAATTGTATTTATGTTGTTTTATCCTATGCTTTATTAAATTGTATTTATGTTGTTTTATCCTATGCTTTATTAAATTGCATTATGTTGTTTTATCGTATGCTTTATTATATTGTATTTATGTTGTTTTATCCTATGCTTTATTAAATTGTGTTTATGTTGTTTTATCCTATGCTTTATTAAATTGTATTTATGTTGTTTTAACCCATGTTTTATTAAATTGTATTTATGTTGTTTTATCCTATGCTTTATTAAATTGTATTTATGTTGCTTTATCCTATGGTTTATTAAATTTTATTTATGTTGTTTTGTCCTATGCTTTATTAAATTGCATTTATGTTGTTTTAACCCATGCTTCATTAAATTGTATTTATGTTGTTTTATCTTATGCTTTATTAAATTGTATTTATGTTGTTTTGTCCTATGCTTTATTAAATTGTATTTATGTTGTTTTAACCCATGCTTTATTAAATTGCATTTATGTTGTTTTATCTTATGCTTTATTAAATTGTATTTATGTTGTTGTATCCTAAGCTTTATTAAATTGTATTTATGTTGTTTTGTCCTATGCTTTATTAAATTGTATTTATGTTGTTTTAACCATGCTTTATTAAAATGTATTTATGTTGTTTTATCCTATGCTTCATTAAATTGTATTTATGTTGTTTTATCCTTTGCTTTATTAAATTGTATTTATGTTGTTTTATAATATGCATTATTAAATTGTATTTATGTTGTTTTATCCTATGCTTTATTAAATTGTATATATGTTGTTTTATCCTATGCTTTATTAAATTGTATTTATGTTGTTTTATCCTATGCTTTGTTAAATTGTATTTATGTTGTTTTATCCTATGCTTTATTAAATTGTATTTATGTTGTTTTATTCTATGCTTTATTAAATTGTATTTATATTGTTTTAACTTATGCTTTATTAAATTGTATTTATGTTGTTTTATCCTATGCTTTATTAAATTGTATTTATGTTGATTTAACCTATGCTTTATTAAATTGTATTTATGTTGTTTTATCCTATGCTTTATTAAATTGTATTTATGTTGTTTTATCCTATGCTTTATTAAATTGTATTTATGTTGTTTTAACCTATGCTTTATTAATTTGTATTTATGTTGTTTTAACCTATGCTTTATTAAATTGTATTTATGTTGTTTTATCCTATGCTTTATTAAATTGTATTTATGTTGCTTTAACCTATGCTTTATTAAATTGTATTTATGTTGTTTTATCCTATGCTTTATTAAATTGTATTTATGTTGTTTTATCCTATGCTTTATTAAATTGTATTTATATTGTTTTAACTTATGCTTTATTAAATTGTATTTATGTTGTTTTATACTATGCTTTATTAAATTGAATTTATGTTGTTTTATCCTATGCTTTATTAAATTGTATTTATGTTGTTTTATCCTATGCTTTATTAAATTGTATTTATGTTGTTTTATCCTATGCTTTATTAAATTGTATTATGTTGTTTTATCGTATGCTTTATTATATTGTATTTATGTTGTTTTATCCTATGCTTTATTAAATTGTGTTTATGTTGTTTTATCCTATGCTTTATTAAATTGTATTTATGTTGTTTTAACCCATGCTTTATTAAATTGTATTTATGTTGTTTTAACCTATGCTTTATTAAATTGTATTTATGTTGTTTTATCCTATGCTTTATTAAATTTTATTTATGTTGTTTTGTCCTATGCTTTATTAAATTGTATTTATGTTGTTTTAACCCATGCTTTATTAAATTGCATTTATGTTGTTTTATCTTATGCTTTATTAAATTGTATTTATGTTGTTTTATCCTATGCTTTATTAAATTGTATTTATGTTGTTTTGTACTATGCTTTAATAAATTGTATTTATGTTGTTTTAACCCATGCTTTATTAAATTGTATTTATGTTGTTTTATCCTATGCTTTATTAAATTGTATTTATGTTGTTTTATCCTATGCTTTATTAAATTGTATTTATGTTGTTTTATCCTATCCTTTATTAAATTGTATTTATGTTGTTTTAACCTATGCTTTATTAAGTTGTATTTATCTTGTTTTAAGCTATGCTTTATTAAATTGTATTTATGTTGTTTTATCCTATGCTTTATTAAATTGTATTTATGTTGGTTTAACCTTTGCTTTATTAAATTGTATTTATGTTGTTTTATCCTATGCTTTATTAAATTGTATTTATGTTGTTTTATCCTATGCTTTATTAAATTGTATTATGTTGTTTTATCGTATGCTTTATTAAATTGTATTTATGTTGTTTTATCCTATGATTTATTAAATTGTGTTTATGTTGTTTTATCCTATGCTTTATTAAATTGTATTTATGTCGTTTTAACCCATGCTTTATTAAATTGTATTTATGTTGTTTTATCCTTTGCTTTATTAAATTGTATTTATGATGTTTTATCCTATGCTTTATTAAATTGTATTTATGTTGTTTTATCCTATGCTTTATTAAATTGTACTTATGTTGTTTTATCCTATGCTTTATTAAATTGTATTTATGTTGCTTTATCCTATGCTTTATTAAACTGCATTTATGTTGTTTTATGCTATGCTTTATTAAATTGTATTCATGTTGTTTTATCCTATGCTTTATTAAATTGTATTTATGTTGTTTTATCCTATGCTTTATTAAATTGTATTTATATTGTTTTAACTTATGCTTTATTAAATTGTATTTATGTTGTTTTATCCTATGCTTTATTAAATTGTATTTATGTTGCTTTATCCTATGGTTTATTAAATTTTATTTATGTTGTTTTGTCCTATGCTTTATTAAATTGTATTTATGTTGTTTTAACCCATGCTTCATTAAATTGTATTTATGTTGTTTTATCTTATGCTTTATTAAATTGTATTTATGTTGTTTTGTCCTATGCTTTATTAAATTGTATTTATGTTGTTTTAACCCATGCTTTATTAAATTGAATTTATGTTGTTTTATCTTATGCTTTATTAAATTGTATTTATGTTGTTGTATCCTATGCTTTATTAAATTGTGTTTATGTTTTTTTATCCTATGCTTTATTAAATTGTATTTATGTTGTTTTAACCCATGTTTTATTAAATTGTATTTATGTTGTTTTATCCTATGCTTTATTAAATTGTACTTATGTTGTTTTATCCTATGCCTTATTAAATTGTATTTATGTTGCTTTATCCTATGCTTTATTAAACTGCATTTATGTTGTTTTATGCTATGCTTTATTAAATTGTATTCATGTTGTTTTATCCTATGCTTTATTAAATTGTATTTATGTTGTTTTATCCTATGCTTTATTAAATTGTATTTATGTTGTTTAATCATATGCTTTATTAAATTGTATTTATGTTGTTTTATCCTATGCTTTATTAAATTGTATTTATGTTGCTTTAACCTATGCCTTTTTAAATTGTATTTATGTTGTTTTATCCTATGATTTATTAAATTGTATTTATGTTGTTTTATCCTATGCTTTATTAAATTGTATTTATATTGTTTTAACTTATGCTTTATTAAATTGTATTTATGTTGTTTTATCCTATGATTTATTAAATTGTATTTATGTTGTTTTATCCTATGCTTTATTAAATTGTATTTATGTTGATTTAACCTATGCTTTATTAAATTGTATTTATGTTGTTTTATCCTATGCTTTATTAAATTGTATTTATGTTGTTTTATCCTATGCTTTATTAAATTGTATTTATGTTGCTTTATCCTATGCTTTATTAAATTGTATTTATGTTGTTTTAACCTATGCTTTATTAATTTGTATTTATGTTGTTTTAACCTATGCTTTATTAAATTGTATTTATGTTGTTTTATCCTATGCTTTATTAAATTGTATTTATGTTGCTTTAACCTATGCTTTATTAAATTGTATTTATGTTGTTTTATCCTATGCTTTATTAAATTGTATTTATATTGTTTTAACTTATGCTTTATTAAATTGTATTTATGTTGTTTTATCCTATGCTTTATTAAATTGAATTTATGTTGTTTTATCCTTTGCTTTATTAAATTGTATTTATGTTGTTTTATCCTATGCTTTATTAAATTGTATTTATGTTGTTTTAACCCATGCTTCATTAAATTGTATTTATGTTGTTTTATCTTATGCTTTATTAAATTGTATTTATGTTGTTTTATCCTATGCTTTATTAAATTGTATTTATGTTGTTTTATCCTATGCTTTATTAAATTGCATTATGTTGTTTTATCGTATGCTTTATTATATTGTATTTATGTTGTTTTATCCTATGCTTTATTAAATTGTGTTTATGTTGTTTTATCCTATGCTTTATTAAATTGTATTTATGTTGTTTTAACCCATGTTTTATTAAATTGTATTTATGTTGTTTTATCCTATGCTTTATTAAATTGTATTTATGTTGCTTTATCCTATGGTTTATTAAATTTTATTTATGTTGTTTTGTCCTATGCTTTATTAAATTGCATTTATGTTGTTTTAACCCATGCTTCATTAAATTGTATTTATGTTGTTTTATCTTATGCTTTATTAAATTGTATTTATGTTGTTTTGTCCTATGCTTTATTAAATTGTATTTATGTTGTTTTAACCCATGCTTTATTAAATTGCATTTATGTTGTTTTATCTTATGCTTTATTAAATTGTATTTATGTTGTTGTATCCTAAGCTTTATTAAATTGTATTTATGTTGTTTTGTCCTATGCTTTATTAAATTGTATTTATGTTGTTTTAACCATGCTTTATTAAAATGTATTTATGTTGTTTTATCCTATGCTTCATTAAATTGTATTTATGTTGTTTTATCCTTTGCTTTATTAAATTGTATTTATGTTGTTTTATAATATGCATTATTAAATTGTATTTATGTTGTTTTATCCTATGCTTTATTAAATTGTATATATGTTGTTTTATCCTATGCTTTATTAAATTGTATTTATGTTGTTTTATCCTATGCTTTGTTAAATTGTATTTATGTTGTTTTATCCTATGCTTTATTAAATTGTATTTATGTTGTTTTATTCTATGCTTTATTAAATTGTATTTATATTGTTTTAACTTATGCTTTATTAAATTGTATTTATGTTGTTTTATCCTATGCTTTATTAAATTGTATTTATGTTGATTTAACCTATGCTTTATTAAATTGTATTTATGTTGTTTTATCCTATGCTTTATTAAATTGTATTTATGTTGTTTTATCCTATGCTTTATTAAATTGTATTTATGTTGTTTTAACCTATGCTTTATTAATTTGTATTTATGTTGTTTTAACCTATGCTTTATTAAATTGTATTTATGTTGTTTTATCCTATGCTTTATTAAATTGTATTTATGTTGCTTTAACCTATGCTTTATTAAATTGTATTTATGTTGTTTTATCCTATGCTTTATTAAATTGTATTTATGTTGTTTTATCCTATGCTTTATTAAATTGTATTTATATTGTTTTAACTTATGCTTTATTAAATTGTATTTATGTTGTTTTATCCTATGCTTTATTAAATTGAATTTATGTTGTTTTATCCTATGCTTTATTAAATTGTATTTATGTTGTTTTATCCTATGCTTTATTAAATTGTATTTATGTTGTTTTATCCTATGCTTTATTAAATTGTATTATGTTGTTTTATCGTATGCTTTATTATATTGTATTTATGTTGTTTTATCCTATGCTTTATTAAATTGTGTTTATGTTGTTTTATCCTATGCTTTATTAAATTGTATTTATGTTGTTTTAACCCATGCTTTATTAAATTGTATTTATGTTGTTTTAACCTATGCTTTATTAAATTGTATTTATGTTGTTTTATCCTATGCTTTATTAAATTTTATTTATGTTGTTTTGTCCTATGCTTTATTAAATTGTATTTATGTTGTTTTAACCCATGCTTTATTAAATTGCATTTATGTTGTTTTATCTTATGCTTTATTAAATTGTATTTATGTTGTTTTATCCTATGCTTTATTAAATTGTATTTATGTTGTTTTGTACTATGCTTTAATAAATTGTATTTATGTTGTTTTAACCCATGCTTTATTAAATTGTATTTATGTTGTTTTATCCTATGCTTTATTAAATTGTATTTATGTTGTTTTATCCTATGCTTTATTAAATTGTATTTATGTTGTTTTATCCTATCCTTTATTAAATTGTATTTATGTTGTTTTAACCTATGCTTTATTAAGTTGTATTTATGTTGTTTTAAGCTATGCTTTATTAAATTGTATTTATGTTGTTTTATCCTATGCTTTATTAAATTGTATTTATGTTGGTTTAACCTTTGCTTTATTAAATTGTATTTATGTTGTTTTATCCTATGCTTTATTAAATTGTATTTATGTTGTTTTATCCTATGCTTTATTAAATTGTATTATGTTGTTTTATCGTATGCTTTATTAAATTGTATTTATGTTGTTTTATCCTATGATTTATTAAATTGTGTTTATGTTGTTTTATCCTATGCTTTATTAAATTGTATTTATGTCGTTTTAACCCATGCTTTATTAAATTGTATTTATGTTGTTTTATCCTTTGCTTTATTAAATTGTATTTATGATGTTTTATCCTATGCTTTATTAAATTGTATTTATGTTGTTTTATCCTATGCTTTATTAAATTGTATTTATGTTGTTTTATCCTATGATTTATTAAATTGTGTTTATGTTGTTTTATCCTATGCTTTATTAAATTGTATTTATGTCGTTTTAACCCATGCTTTATTAAATTGTATTTATGTTGTTTTATCCTTTGCTTTATTAAATTGTATTTATGATGTTTTATCCTATGCTTTATTAAATTGTATTTATGTTGTTTTATCCTATGCTTTATTAAATTGTACTTATGTTGTTTTATCCTATGCTTTATTAAATTGTATTTATGTTGCTTTATCCTATGCTTTATTAAACTGCATTTATGTTGTTTTATGCTATGCTTTATTAAATTGTATTCATGTTGTTTTATCCTATGCTTTATTAAATTGTATTTATGTTGTTTTATCCTATGCTTTATTAAATTGTATTTATATTGTTTTAACTTATGCTTTATTAAATTGTATTTATGTTGTTTTATCCTATGCTTTATTAAATTGTATTTATGTTGCTTTATCCTATGGTTTATTAAATTTTATTTATGTTGTTTTGTCCTATGCTTTATTAAATTGTATTTATGTTGTTTTAACCCATGCTTCATTAAATTGTATTTATGTTGTTTTATCTTATGCTTTATTAAATTGTATTTATGTTGTTTTGTCCTATGCTTTATTAAATTGTATTTATGTTGTTTTAACCCATGCTTTATTAAATTGAATTTATGTTGTTTTATCTTATGCTTTATTAAATTGTATTTATGTTGTTGTATCCTATGCTTTATTAAATTGTGTTTATGTTTTTTTATCCTATGCTTTATTAAATTGTATTTATGTTGTTTTAACCCATGTTTTATTAAATTGTATTTATGTTGTTTTATCCTATGCTTTATTAAATTGTACTTATGTTGTTTTATCCTATGCCTTATTAAATTGTATTTATGTTGCTTTATCCTATGCTTTATTAAACTGCATTTATGTTGTTTTATGCTATGCTTTATTAAATTGTATTCATGTTGTTTTATCCTATGCTTTATTAAATTGTATTTATGTTGTTTTATCCTATGCTTTATTAAATTGTATTTATGTTGTTTAATCATATGCTTTATTAAATTGTATTTATGTTGTTTTATCCTATGCTTTATTAAATTGTATTTATGTTGCTTTAACCTATGCCTTTTTAAATTGTATTTATGTTGTTTTATCCTATGATTTATTAAATTGTATTTATGTTGTTTTATCCTATGCTTTATTAAATTGTATTTATATTGTTTTAACTTATGCTTTATTAAATTGTATTTATGTTGTTTTATCCTATGATTTATTAAATTGTATTTATGTTGTTTTATCCTATGCTTTATTAAATTGTATTTATGTTGATTTAACCTATGCTTTATTAAATTGTATTTATGTTGTTTTATCCTATGCTTTATTAAATTGTATTTATGTTGTTTTATCCTATGCTTTATTAAATTGTATTTATGTTGCTTTATCCTATGCTTTATTAAATTGTATTTATGTTGTTTTAACCTATGCTTTATTAATTTGTATTTATGTTGTTTTAACCTATGCTTTATTAAATTGTATTTATGTTGTTTTATCCTATGCTTTATTAAATTGTATTTATGTTGCTTTAACCTATGCTTTATTAAATTGTATTTATGTTGTTTTATCCTATGCTTTATTAAATTGTATTTATATTGTTTTAACTTATGCTTTATTAAATTGTATTTATGTTGTTTTATCCTATGCTTTATTAAATTGAATTTATGTTGTTTTATCCTTTGCTTTATTAAATTGTATTTATGTTGTTTTATCCTATGCTTTATTAAATTGTATTTATGTTGTTTTAACCCATGCTTCATTAAATTGTATTTATGTTGTTTTATCTTATGCTTTATTAAATTGTATTTATGTTGTTTTATCCTATGCTTTATTAAATTGTATTTATGTTGTTTTATCCTATGCTTTATTAAATTGCATTATGTTGTTTTATCGTATGCTTTATTATATTGTATTTATGTTGTTTTATCCTATGCTTTATTAAATTGTGTTTATGTTGTTTTATCCTATGCTTTATTAAATTGTATTTATGTTGTTTTAACCCATGTTTTATTAAATTGTATTTATGTTGTTTTATCCTATGCTTTATTAAATTGTATTTATGTTGCTTTATCCTATGGTTTATTAAATTTTATTTATGTTGTTTTGTCCTATGCTTTATTAAATTGCATTTATGTTGTTTTAACCCATGCTTCATTAAATTGTATTTATGTTGTTTTATCTTATGCTTTATTAAATTGTATTTATGTTGTTTTGTCCTATGCTTTATTAAATTGTATTTATGTTGTTTTAACCCATGCTTTATTAAATTGCATTTATGTTGTTTTATCTTATGCTTTATTAAATTGTATTTATGTTGTTGTATCCTAAGCTTTATTAAATTGTATTTATGTTGTTTTGTCCTATGCTTTATTAAATTGTATTTATGTTGTTTTAACCATGCTTTATTAAAATGTATTTATGTTGTTTTATCCTATGCTTCATTAAATTGTATTTATGTTGTTTTATCCTTTGCTTTATTAAATTGTATTTATGTTGTTTTATAATATGCATTATTAAATTGTATTTATGTTGTTTTATCCTATGCTTTATTAAATTGTATATATGTTGTTTTATCCTATGCTTTATTAAATTGTATTTATGTTGTTTTATCCTATGCTTTGTTAAATTGTATTTATGTTGTTTTATCCTATGCTTTATTAAATTGTATTTATGTTGTTTTATTCTATGCTTTATTAAATTGTATTTATATTGTTTTAACTTATGCTTTATTAAATTGTATTTATGTTGTTTTATCCTATGCTTTATTAAATTGTATTTATGTTGATTTAACCTATGCTTTATTAAATTGTATTTATGTTGTTTTATCCTATGCTTTATTAAATTGTATTTATGTTGTTTTATCCTATGCTTTATTAAATTGTATTTATGTTGTTTTAACCTATGCTTTATTAATTTGTATTTATGTTGTTTTAACCTATGCTTTATTAAATTGTATTTATGTTGTTTTATCCTATGCTTTATTAAATTGTATTTATGTTGCTTTAACCTATGCTTTATTAAATTGTATTTATGTTGTTTTATCCTATGCTTTATTAAATTGTATTTATGTTGTTTTATCCTATGCTTTATTAAATTGTATTTATATTGTTTTAACTTATGCTTTATTAAATTGTATTTATGTTGTTTTATCCTATGCTTTATTAAATTGAATTTATGTTGTTTTATCCTATGCTTTATTAAATTGTATTTATGTTGTTTTATCCTATGCTTTATTAAATTGTATTTATGTTGTTTTATCCTATGCTTTATTAAATTGTATTATGTTGTTTTATCGTATGCTTTATTATATTGTATTTATGTTGTTTTATCCTATGCTTTATTAAATTGTGTTTATGTTGTTTTATCCTATGCTTTATTAAATTGTATTTATGTTGTTTTAACCCATGCTTTATTAAATTGTATTTATGTTGTTTTAACCTATGCTTTATTAAATTGTATTTATGTTGTTTTATCCTATGCTTTATTAAATTTTATTTATGTTGTTTTGTCCTATGCTTTATTAAATTGTATTTATGTTGTTTTAACCCATGCTTTATTAAATTGCATTTATGTTGTTTTATCTTATGCTTTATTAAATTGTATTTATGTTGTTTTATCCTATGCTTTATTAAATTGTATTTATGTTGTTTTGTACTATGCTTTAATAAATTGTATTTATGTTGTTTTAACCCATGCTTTATTAAATTGTATTTATGTTGTTTTATCCTATGCTTTATTAAATTGTATTTATGTTGTTTTATCCTATGCTTTATTAAATTGTATTTATGTTGTTTTATCCTATCCTTTATTAAATTGTATTTATGTTGTTTTAACCTATGCTTTATTAAGTTGTATTTATGTTGTTTTAAGCTATGCTTTATTAAATTGTATTTATGTTGTTTTATCCTATGCTTTATTAAATTGTATTTATGTTGGTTTAACCTTTGCTTTATTAAATTGTATTTATGTTGTTTTATCCTATGCTTTATTAAATTGTATTTATGTTGTTTTATCCTATGCTTTATTAAATTGTATTATGTTGTTTTATCGTATGCTTTATTAAATTGTATTTATGTTGTTTTATCCTATGATTTATTAAATTGTGTTTATGTTGTTTTATCCTATGCTTTATTAAATTGTATTTATGTCGTTTTAACCCATGCTTTATTAAATTGTATTTATGTTGTTTTATCCTTTGCTTTATTAAATTGTATTTATGATGTTTTATCCTATGCTTTATTAAATTGTATTTATGTTGTTTTATCCTATGCTTTATTAAATTGTACTTATGTTGTTTTATCCTATGCTTTATTAAATTGTATTTATGTTGCTTTATCCTATGCTTTATTAAACTGCATTTATGTTGTTTTATGCTATGCTTTATTAAATTGTATTCATGTTGTTTTATCCTATGCTTTATTAAATTGTATTTATGTTGTTTTATCCTATGCTTTATTAAATTGTATTTATATTGTTTTAACTTATGCTTTATTAAATTGTATTTATGTTGTTTTATCCTATGCTTTATTAAATTGTATTTATGTTGCTTTATCCTATGGTTTATTAAATTTTATTTATGTTGTTTTGTCCTATGCTTTATTAAATTGTATTTATGTTGTTTTAACCCATGCTTCATTAAATTGTATTTATGTTGTTTTATCTTATGCTTTATTAAATTGTATTTATGTTGTTTTGTCCTATGCTTTATTAAATTGTATTTATGTTGTTTTAACCCATGCTTTATTAAATTGAATTTATGTTGTTTTATCTTATGCTTTATTAAATTGTATTTATGTTGTTGTATCCTATGCTTTATTAAATTGTGTTTATGTTTTTTTATCCTATGCTTTATTAAATTGTATTTATGTTGTTTTAACCCATGTTTTATTAAATTGTATTTATGTTGTTTTATCCTATGCTTTATTAAATTGTACTTATGTTGTTTTATCCTATGCCTTATTAAATTGTATTTATGTTGCTTTATCCTATGCTTTATTAAACTGCATTTATGTTGTTTTATGCTATGCTTTATTAAATTGTATTCATGTTGTTTTATCCTATGCTTTATTAAATTGTATTTATGTTGTTTTATCCTATGCTTTATTAAATTGTATTTATATTGTTTTAACTTATGCTTTATTAAATTGTATTTATGTTGTTTTATCCTATGCTTTATTAAATTGAATTTATGTTGTTTTATCCTATGCTTTATTAAATTGTATTTATGTTGTTTTATCCTATGCTTTATTAAATTGTATTTATGTTGTTTTATCCTATGCTTTATTAAATTGTATTATGTTGTTTTATCGTATGCTTTATTATATTGTATTTATGTTGTTGTATCCTAAGCTTTATTAAATTGTATTTATGTTGTTTTGTCCTATGCTTTATTAAATTGTATTTATGTTGTTTTAACCATGCTTTATTAAAATGTATTTATGTTGTTTTATCCTATGCTTCATTAAATTGTATTTATGTTGTTTTATCCTTTGCTTTATTAAATTGTATTTATGTTGTTTTATAATATGCATTATTAAATTGTATTTATGTTGTTTTATCCTATGCTTTATTAAATTGTATATATGTTGTTTTATCCTATGCTTTATTAAATTGTATTTATGTTGTTTTATCCTATGCTTTGTTAAATTGTATTTATGTTGTTTTATCCTATGCTTTATTAAATTGTATTTATGTTGTTTTATTCTATGCTTTATTAAATTGTATTTATGTTGTTTTATCCTATGCTTTATTAAATTGCATCTATGTTGTTTTATCCTATGCTTTATTAAATTGTATTTATGTTGTTTTATCCTATGATTTATTAAATTGTATTTATGTGGTTTTATCCTATGCTTTATTAAATTGCATTTATGTTGTTTTTTCCTATGCTTTATTAAATTGTATTTATGTTGTTTTATCCTATGCTTTATTAAATTGTATTTATGTTGTTTAATCATATGCTTTATTAAATTGTATTTATGTTGTTTTATCCTATGCTTTATTAAATTGTATTTATGTTGCTTTAACCTATGCCTTTTTAAATTGTATTTATGTTGTTTTATCCTATGATTTATTAAATTGTATTTATGTTGTTTTATCCTATGCTTTATTAAATTGTATTTATATTGTTTTAACTTATGCTTTATTAAATTGTATTTATGTTGTTTTATCCTATGCTTTATTAAATTGTATTTATGTTGATTTAACCTATGCTTTATTAAATTGTATTTATGTTGTTTTATCCTATGCTTTATTAAATTGTATTTATGTTGTTTTATCCTATGCTTTATTAAATTGTATTTATGTTGTTTTATCCTATGCTTTATTAAATTGTATTTATGTTGTTTTAACCTATGCTTTATTAATTTGTATTTATGTTGTTTTAACCTATGCTTTATTAAATTGTATTTATGTTGTTTTATCCTATGCTTTATTAAATTGTATTTATGTTGCTTTAACCTATGCTTTATTAAATTGTATTTATGTTGTTTTATCCTATGCTTTATTAAATTGTATTTATATTGTTTTAACTTATGCTTTATTAAATTGTATTTATGTTGTTTTATCCTATGCTTTATTAAATTGAATTTATGTTGTTTTATCCTTTGCTTTATTAAATTGTATTTATGTTGTTTTATCCTATGCTTTATTAAATTGTATTTATGTTGTTTTAACCCATGCTTCATTAAATTGTATTTATGTTGTTTTATCTTATGCTTTATTAAATTGTATTTATGTTGTTTTATCCTATGCTTTATTAAATTGTATTTATGTTGTTTTATCCTATGCTTTATTAAATTGCATTATGTTGTTTTATCGTATGCTTTATTATATTGTATTTATGTTGTTTTATCCTATGCTTTATTAAATTGTGTTTATGTTGTTTTATCCTATGCTTTATTAAATTGTATTTATGTTGTTTTAACCCATGTTTTATTAAATTGTATTTATGTTGTTTTATCCTATGCTTTATTAAATTGTATTTATGTTGCTTTATCCTATGGTTTATTAAATTTTATTTATGTTGTTTTGTCCTATGCTTTATTAAATTGCATTTATGTTGTTTTAACCCATGCTTCATTAAATTGTATTTATGTTGTTTTATCTTATGCTTTATTAAATTGTATTTATGTTGTTTTGTCCTATGCTTTATTAAATTGTATTTATGTTGTTTTAACCCATGCTTTATTAAATTGCATTTATGTTGTTTTATCTTATGCTTTATTAAATTGTATTTATGTTGTTGTATCCTAAGCTTTATTAAATTGTATTTATGTTGTTTTGTCCTATGCTTTATTAAATTGTATTTATGTTGATTTAACCTATGCTTTATTAAATTGTATTTATGTTGTTTTATCCTATGCTTTATTAAATTGTATTTATGTTGTTTTATCCTATGCTTTATTAAATTGTATTTATGTTGTTTTAACCTATGCTTTATTAATTTGTATTTATGTTGTTTTAACCTATGCTTTATTAAATTGTATTTATGTTGTTTTATCCTATGCTTTATTAAATTGTATTTATGTTGCTTTAACCTATGCTTTATTAAATTGTATTTATGTTGTTTTATCCTATGCTTTATTAAATTGTATTTATGTTGTTTTATCCTATGCTTTATTAAATTGTATTTATATTGTTTTAACTTATGCTTTATTAAATTGTATTTATGTTGTTTTATCCTATGCTTTATTAAATTGAATTTATGTTGTTTTATCCTATGCTTTATTAAATTGTATTTATGTTGTTTTATCCTATGCTTTATTAAATTGTATTTATGTTGTTTTATCCTATGCTTTATTAAATTGTATTATGTTGTTTTATCGTATGCTTTATTATATTGTATTTATGTTGTTTTATCCTATGCTTTATTAAATTGTGTTTATGTTGTTTTATCCTATGCTTTATTAAATTGTATTTATGTTGTTTTAACCCATGCTTTATTAAATTGTATTTATGTTGTTTTAACCTATGCTTTATTAAATTGTATTTATGTTGTTTTATCCTATGCTTTATTAAATTTTATTTATGTTGTTTTGTCCTATGCTTTATTAAATTGTATTTATGTTGTTTTAACCCATGCTTTATTAAATTGCATTTATGTTGTTTTATCTTATGCTTTATTAAATTGTATTTATGTTGTTTTATCCTATGCTTTATTAAATTGTATTTATGTTGTTTTGTACTATGCTTTAATAAATTGTATTTATGTTGTTTTAACCCATGCTTTATTAAATTGTATTTATGTTGTTTTATCCTATGCTTTATTAAATTGTATTTATGTTGTTTTATCCTATGCTTTATTAAATTGTATTTATGTTGTTTTATCCTATCCTTTATTAAATTGTATTTATGTTGTTTTAACCTATGCTTTATTAAGTTGTATTTATGTTGTTTTAAGCTATGCTTTATTAAATTGTATTTATGTTGTTTTATCCTATGCTTTATTAAATTGTATTTATGTTGTTTTATCCTATGCTTTATTAAATTGTATTATGTTGTTTTATCGTATGCTTTATTAAATTGTATTTATGTTGTTTTATCCTATGATTTATTAAATTGTGTTTATGTTGTTTTATCCTATGCTTTATTAAATTGTATTTATGTCGTTTTAACCCATGCTTTATTAAATTGTATTTATGTTGTTTTATCCTTTGCTTTATTAAATTGTATTTATGATGTTTTATCCTATGCTTTATTAAATTGTATTTATGTTGTTTTATCCTATGCTTTATTAAATTGTACTTATGTTGTTTTATCCTATGCTTTATTAAATTGTATTTATGTTGCTTTATCCTATGCTTTATTAAACTGCATTTATGTTGTTTTATGCTATGCTTTATTAAATTGTATTCATGTTGTTTTATCCTATGCTTTATTAAATTGTATTTATGTTGTTTTATCCTATGCTTTATTAAATTGTATTTATATTGTTTTAACTTATGCTTTATTAAATTGTATTTATGTTGTTTTATCCTATGCTTTATTAAATTGTATTTATGTTGCTTTATCCTATGGTTTATTAAATTTTATTTATGTTGTTTTGTCCTATGCTTTATTAAATTGTATTTATGTTGTTTTAACCCATGCTTCATTAAATTGTATTTATGTTGTTTTATCTTATGCTTTATTAAATTGTATTTATGTTGTTTTGTCCTATGCTTTATTAAATTGTATTTATGTTGTTTTAACCCATGCTTTATTAAATTGAATTTATGTTGTTTTATCTTATGCTTTATTAAATTGTATTTATGTTGTTGTATCCTATGCTTTATTAAATTGTGTTTATGTTTTTTTATCCTATGCTTTATTAAATTGTATTTATGTTGTTTTAACCCATGTTTTATTAAATTGTATTTATGTTGTTTTATCCTATGCTTTATTAAATTGTACTTATGTTGTTTTATCCTATGCCTTATTAAATTGTATTTATGTTGCTTTATCCTATGCTTTATTAAACTGCATTTATGTTGTTTTATGCTATGCTTTATTAAATTGTATTCATGTTGTTTTATCCTATGCTTTATTAAATTGTATTTATGTTGTTTTATCCTATGCTTTATTAAATTGTATTTATATTGTTTTAACTTATGCTTTATTAAATTGTATTTATGTTGTTTTATCCTATGCTTTATTAAATTGAATTTATGTTGTTTTATCCTATGCTTTATTAAATTGTATTTATGTTGTTTTATCCTATGCTTTATTAAATTGTATTTATGTTGTTTTATCCTATGCTTTATTAAATTGTATTATGTTGTTTTATCGTATGCTTTATTATATTGTATTTATGTTGTTTTATCCTATGCTTTATTAAATTGTGTTTATGTTGTTTTATCCTATGCTTTATTAAATTGTATTTATGTTGTTTTAACCCATGCTTTATTAAATTGTATTTATGTTGTTTTAACCTATGCTTTATTAAATTGTATTTATGTTGTTTTATCCTATGCTTTATTAAATTTTATTTATGTTGTTTTGTCCTATGCTTTATTAAATTGTATTTATGTTGTTTTAACCCATGCTTTATTAAATTGCATTTATGTTGTTTTATCCTATGCTTTATTAAATTGTATTTATGTTGGTTTAACCTTTGCTTTATTAAATTGTATTTATGTTGTTTTATCCTATGCTTTATTAAATTGTATTTATGTTGTTTTATCCTATGCTTTATTAAATTTTATTATGTTGTTTTATCGTATGCTTTATTAAATTGTATTTATGTTGTTTTATCCTATGATTTATTAAATTGTGTTTATGTTGTTTTATCCTATGCTTTATTAAATTGTATTTATGTCGTTTTAACCCATGCTTTATTAAATTGTATTTATGTTGTTTTATCCTTTGCTTTATTAAATTGTATTTATGATGTTTTATCCTATGCTTTATTAAATTGTATTTATGTTGTTTTATCCTATGCTTTATTAAATTGTACTTATGTTGTTTTATCCTATGCTTTATTAAATTGTATTTATGTTGCTTTATCCTATGCTTTATTAAACTGCATTTATGTTGTTTTATGCTATGCTTTATTAAATTGTATTCATGTTGTTTTATCCTATGCTTTATTAAATTGTATTTATGTTGTTTTATCCTATGCTTTATTAAATTGTATTTATATTGTTTTAACTTATGCTTTATTAAATTGTATTTATGTTGTTTTATCCTATGCTTTATTAAATTGTATTTATGTTGCTTTATCCTATGGTTTATTAAATTTTATTTATGTTGTTTTGTCCTATGCTTTATTAAATTGTATTTATGTTGTTTTAACCCATGCTTCATTAAATTGTATTTATGTTGTTTTATCTTATGCTTTATTAAATTGTATTTATGTTGTTTTGTCCTATGCTTTATTAAATTGTATTTATGTTGTTTTAACCCATGCTTTATTAAATTGCATTTATGTTGTTTTATCTTATGCTTTATTAAATTGTATTTATGTTGTTGTATCCTATGCTTTATTAAATTGTGTTTATGTTTTTTTATCCTATGCTTTATTAAATTGTATTTATGTTGTTTTAACCCATGTTTTATTAAATTGTATTTATGTTGTTTTATCCTATGCTTTATTAAATTGTACTTATGTTGTTTTATCCTATGCCTTATTAAATTGTATTTATGTTGCTTTATCCTATGCTTTATTAAACTGCATTTATGTTGTTTTATGCTATGCTTTATTAAATTGTATTCATGTTGTTTTATCCTATGCTTTATTAAATCGTATTTATGTTGTTTTATCCTATGCTTTATTAAATTGTATTTATATTGTTTTAACTTATGCTTTATTAAATTGTATTTATGTTGTTTTATCCTATGCTTTATTAAATTGTATTTATGTTGTTTTATCCTATGCTTTATTAAATTGTATTT
Source organism: Phyllobates terribilis (assembly GCF_046119375.1). Taxonomy (NCBI): domain Eukaryota; kingdom Metazoa; phylum Chordata; class Amphibia; order Anura; family Dendrobatidae; genus Phyllobates; species Phyllobates terribilis. The sequence continues at coordinate 821,355,286 of NW_027362763.1, forward strand.
ATGTTGCTTTATCCTATGGTTTATTAAATTTTATTTATGTTGTTTTGTCCTATGCTTTATTAAATTGTATTTATGTTGTTTTATCCTATGATTTATTAAATTGTATTTATGTTGTTTTATCCTATGCTTTATTAAATTGTATTTATATTGTTTTAACTTATGCTTTATTAAATTGTATTTATGTTGTTTTATCCTATGCTTTATTAAATTGTATTTATGTTGATTTAACCTATGCTTTATTAAATTGTATTTATGTTGTTTTATCCTATGCTTTATTAAATTGTATTTATGTTGTTTTATCCTATGCTTTATTAAATTGTATTTATGTTGTTTTATCCTATGCTTTATTAAATTGTATTTATGTTGTTTTAACCTATGCTTTATTAATTTGTATTTATGTTGTTTTAACCTATGCTTTATTAAATTGTATTTATGTTGTTTTATCCTATGCTTTATTAAATTGTATTTATGTTGCTTTAACCTATGCTTTATTAAATTGTATTTATGTTGTTTTATCCTATGCTTTATTAAATTGTATTTATATTGTTTTAACTTATGCTTTATTAAATTGTATTTATGTTGTTTTATCCTATGCTTTATTAAATTGAATTTATGTTGTTTTATCCTTTGCTTTATTAAATTGTATTTATGTTGTTTTATCCTATGCTTTATTAAATTGTATTTATGTTGTTTTAACCCATGCTTCATTAAATTGTATTTATGTTGTTTTATCTTATGCTTTATTAAATTGTATTTATGTTGTTTTATCCTATGCTTTATTAAATTGTATTTATGTTGTTTTATCCTATGCTTTATTAAATTGCATTATGTTGTTTTATCGTATGCTTTATTATATTGTATTTATGTTGTTTTATCCTATGCTTTATTAAATTGTGTTTATGTTGTTTTATCCTATGCTTTATTAAATTGTATTTATGTTGTTTTAACCCATGTTTTATTAAATTGTATTTATGTTGTTTTATCCTATGCTTTATTAAATTGTATTTATGTTGCTTTATCCTATGGTTTATTAAATTTTATTTATGTTGTTTTGTCCTATGCTTTATTAAATTGCATTTATGTTGTTTTAACCCATGCTTCATTAAATTGTATTTATGTTGTTTTATCTTATGCTTTATTAAATTGTATTTATGTTGTTTTGTCCTATGCTTTATTAAATTGTATTTATGTTGTTTTAACCCATGCTTTATTAAATTGCATTTATGTTGTTTTATCTTATGCTTTATTAAATTGTATTTATGTTGTTGTATCCTAAGCTTTATTAAATTGTATTTATGTTGTTTTGTCCTATGCTTTATTAAATTGTATTTATGTTGTTTTAACCATGCTTTATTAAAATGTATTTATGTTGTTTTATCCTATGCTTCATTAAATTGTATTTATGTTGTTTTATCCTTTGCTTTATTAAATTGTATTTATGTTGTTTTATAATATGCATTATTAAATTGTATTTATGTTGTTTTATCCTATGCTTTATTAAATTGTATATATGTTGTTTTATCCTATGCTTTATTAAATTGTATTTATGTTGTTTTATCCTATGCTTTGTTAAATTGTATTTATGTTGTTTTATCCTATGCTTTATTAAATTGTACTTATGTTGTTTTATTCTATGCTTTATTAAATTGTATTTATATTGTTTTAACTTATGCTTTATTAAATTGTATTTATGTTGTTTTATCCTATGCTTTATTAAATTGTATTTATGTTGATTTAACCTATGCTTTATTAAATTGTATTTATGTTGTTTTATCCTATGCTTTATTAAATTGTATTTATGTTGTTTTATCCTATGCTTTATTAAATTGTATTTATGTTGTTTTAACCTATGCTTTATTAATTTGTATTTATGTTGTTTTAACCTATGCTTTATTAAATTGTATTTATGTTGTTTTATCCTATGCTTTATTAAATTGTATTTATGTTGCTTTAACCTATGCTTTATTAAATTGTATTTATGTTGTTTTATCCTATGCTTTATTAAATTGTATTTATGTTGTTTTATCCTATGCTTTATTAAATTGTATTTATATTGTTTTAACTTATGCTTTATTAAATTGTATTTATGTTGTTTTATCCTATGCTTTATTAAATTGAATTTATGTTGTTTTATCCTATGCTTTATTAAATTGTATTTATGTTGTTTTATCCTATGCTTTATTAAATTGTATTTATGTTGTTTTATCCTATGCTTTATTAAATTGTATTATGTTGTTTTATCGTATGCTTTATTATATTGTATTTATGTTGTTTTATCCTATGCTTTATTAAATTGTGTTTATGTTGTTTTATCCTATGCTTTATTAAATTGTATTTATGTTGTTTTAACCCATGCTTTATTAAATTGTATTTATGTTGTTTTAACCTATGCTTTATTAAATTGTATTTATGTTGTTTTATCCTATGCTTTATTAAATTTTATTTATGTTGTTTTGTCCTATGCTTTATTAAATTGTATTTATGTTGTTTTAACCCATGCTTTATTAAATTGCATTTATGTTGTTTTATCTTATGCTTTATTAAATTGTATTTATGTTGTTTTATCCTATGCTTTATTAAATTGTATTTATGTTGTTTTGTACTATGCTTTAATAAATTGTATTTATGTTGTTTTAACCCATGCTTTATTAAATTGTATTTATGTTGTTTTATCCTATGCTTTATTAAATTGTATTTATGTTGTTTTATCCTATGCTTTATTAAATTGTATTTATGTTGTTTTATCCTATCCTTTATTAAATTGTATTTATGTTGTTTTAACCTATGCTTTATTAAGTTGTATTTATGTTGTTTTAAGCTATGCTTTATTAAATTGTATTTATGTTGTTTTATCCTATGCTTTATTAAATTGTAATTATGTTGTTTTATCCTATGCTTTATTAAATTGTATTATGTTGTTTTATCGTATGCTTTATTAAATTGTATTTATGTTGTTTTATCCTATGATTTATTAAATTGTGTTTATGTTGTTTTATCCTATGCTTTATTAAATTGTATTTATGTCGTTTTAACCCATGCTTTATTAAATTGTATTTATGTTGTTTTATCCTTTGCTTTATTAAATTGTATTTATGATGTTTTATCCTATGCTTTATTAAATTGTATTTATGTTGTTTTATCCTATGCTTTATTAAATTGTACTTATGTTGTTTTATCCTATGCTTTATTAAATTGTATTTATGTTGCTTTATCCTATGCTTTATTAAACTGCATTTATGTTGTTTTATGCTATGCTTTATTAAATTGTATTCATGTTGTTTTATCCTATGCTTTATTAAATTGTATTTATGTTGTTTTATCCTATGCTTTATTAAATTGTATTTATATTGTTTTAACTTATGCTTTATTAAATTGTATTTATGTTGTTTTATCCTATGCTTTATTAAATTGTATTTATGTTGCTTTATCCTATGGTTTATTAAATTTTATTTATGTTGTTTTGTCCTATGCTTTATTAAATTGTATTTATGTTGTTTTAACCCATGCTTCATTAAATTGTATTTATGTTGTTTTATCTTATGCTTTATTAAATTGTATTTATGTTGTTTTGTCCTATGCTTTATTAAATTGTATTTATGTTGTTTTAACCCATGCTTTATTAAATTGAATTTATGTTGTTTTATCTTATGCTTTATTAAATTGTATTTATGTTGTTGTATCCTATGCTTTATTAAATTGTGTTTATGTTTTTTTATCCTATGCTTTATTAAATTGTATTTATGTTGTTTTAACCCATGTTTTATTAAATTGTATTTATGTTGTTTTATCCTATGCTTTATTAAATTGTACTTATGTTGTTTTATCCTATGCCTTATTAAATTGTATTTATGTTGCTTTATCCTATGCTTTATTAAACTGCATTTATGTTGTTTTATGCTATGCTTTATTAAATTGTATTCATGTTGTTTTATCCTATGCTTTATTAAATTGTATTTATGTTGTTTTATCCTATGCTTTATTAAATTGTATTTATATTGTTTTAACTTATGCTTTATTAAATTGTATTTATGTTGTTTTATCCTATGCTTTATTAAATTGAATTTATGTTGTTTTATCCTATGCTTTATTAAATTGTATTTATGTTGTTTTATCCTATGCTTTATTAAATTGTATTTATGTTGTTTTATCCTATGCTTTATTAAATTGTATTATGTTGTTTTATCGTATGCTTTATTATATTGTATTTATGTTGTTTTATCCTATGCTTTATTAAATTGTGTTTATGTTGTTTTATCCTATGCTTTATTAAATTGTATTTATGTTGTTTTAACCCATGCTTTATTAAATTGTATTTATGTTGTTTTAACCTATGCTTTATTAAATTGTATTTATGTTGTTTTATCCTATGCTTTATTAAATTTTATTTATGTTGTTTTGTCCTATGCTTTATTAAATTGTATTTATGTTGTTTTAACCCATGCTTTATTAAATTGCATTTATGTTGTTTTATCCTATGCTTTATTAAATTGTATTTATGTTGGTTTAACCTTTGCTTTATTAAATTGTATTTATGTTGTTTTATCCTATGCTTTATTAAATTGTATTTATGTTGTTTTATCCTATGCTTTATTAAATTTTATTATGTTGTTTTATCGTATGCTTTATTAAATTGTATTTATGTTGTTTTATCCTATGATTTATTAAATTGTGTTTATGTTGTTTTATCCTATGCTTTATTAAATTGTATTTATGTCGTTTTAACCCATGCTTTATTAAATTGTATTTATGTTGTTTTATCCTTTGCTTTATTAAATTGTATTTATGATGTTTTATCCTATGCTTTATTAAATTGTATTTATGTTGTTTTATCCTATGCTTTATTAAATTGTACTTATGTTGTTTTATCCTATGCTTTATTAAATTGTATTTATGTTGCTTTATCCTATGCTTTATTAAACTGCATTTATGTTGTTTTATGCTATGCTTTATTAAATTGTATTCATGTTGTTTTATCCTATGCTTTATTAAATTGTATTTATGTTGTTTTATCCTATGCTTTATTAAATTGTATTTATGTTGTTTTGTACTATGCTTTAATAAATTGTATTTATGTTGTTTTAACCCATGCTTTATTAAATTGTATTTATGTTGTTTTATCCTATGCTTTATTAAATTGTATTTATGTTGTTTTATCCTATGCTTTATTAAATTGTATTTATGTTGTTTTATCCTATCCTTTATTAAATTGTATTTATGTTGTTTTAACCTATGCTTTATTAAGTTGTATTTATGTTGTTTTAAGCTATGCTTTATTAAATTGTATTTATGTTGTTTTATCCTATGCTTTATTAAATTGTAATTATGTTGTTTTATCCTATGCTTTATTAAATTGTATTATGTTGTTTTATCGTATGCTTTATTAAATTGTATTTATGTTGTTTTATCCTATGATTTATTAAATTGTGTTTATGTTGTTTTATCCTATGCTTTATTAAATTGTATTTATGTCGTTTTAACCCATGCTTTATTAAATTGTATTTATGTTGTTTTATCCTTTGCTTTATTAAATTGTATTTATGATGTTTTATCCTATGCTTTATTAAATTGTATTTATGTTGTTTTATCCTATGCTTTATTAAATTGTACTTATGTTGTTTTATCCTATGCTTTATTAAATTGTATTTATGTTGCTTTATCCTATGCTTTATTAAACTGCATTTATGTTGTTTTATGCTATGCTTTATTAAATTGTATTCATGTTGTTTTATCCTATGCTTTATTAAATTGTATTTATGTTGTTTTATCCTATGCTTTATTAAATTGTATTTATATTGTTTTAACTTATGCTTTATTAAATTGTATTTATGTTGTTTTATCCTATGCTTTATTAAATTGTATTTATGTTGCTTTATCCTATGGTTTATTAAATTTTATTTATGTTGTTTTGTCCTATGCTTTATTAAATTGTATTTATGTTGTTTTAACCCATGCTTCATTAAATTGTATTTATGTTGTTTTATCTTATGCTTTATTAAATTGTATTTATGTTGTTTTGTCCTATGCTTTATTAAATTGTATTTATGTTGTTTTAACCCATGCTTTATTAAATTGAATTTATGTTGTTTTATCTTATGCTTTATTAAATTGTATTTATGTTGTTGTATCCTATGCTTTATTAAATTGTGTTTATGTTTTTTTATCCTATGCTTTATTAAATTGTATTTATGTTGTTTTAACCCATGTTTTATTAAATTGTATTTATGTTGTTTTATCCTATGCTTTATTAAATTGTACTTATGTTGTTTTATCCTATGCCTTATTAAATTGTATTTATGTTGCTTTATCCTATGCTTTATTAAACTGCATTTATGTTGTTTTATGCTATGCTTTATTAAATTGTATTCATGTTGTTTTATCCTATGCTTTATTAAATTGTATTTATGTTGTTTTATCCTATGCTTTATTAAATTGTATTTATATTGTTTTAACTTATGCTTTATTAAATTGTATTTATGTTGTTTTATCCTATGCTTTATTAAATTGAATTTATGTTGTTTTATCCTATGCTTTATTAAATTGTATTTATGTTGTTTTATCCTATGCTTTATTAAATTGTATTTATGTTGTTTTATCCTATGCTTTATTAAATTGTATTATGTTGTTTTATCGTATGCTTTATTATATTGTATTTATGTTGTTTTATCCTATGCTTTATTAAATTGTGTTTATGTTGTTTTATCCTATGCTTTATTAAATTGTATTTATGTTGTTTTAACCCATGCTTTATTAAATTGTATTTATGTTGTTTTAACCTATGCTTTATTAAATTGTATTTATGTTGTTTTATCCTATGCTTTATTAAATTTTATTTATGTTGTTTTGTCCTATGCTTTATTAAATTGTATTTATGTTGTTTTAACCCATGCTTTATTAAATTGCATTTATGTTGTTTTATCCTATGCTTTATTAAATTGTATTTATGTTGGTTTAACCTTTGCTTTATTAAATTGTATTTATGTTGTTTTATCCTATGCTTTATTAAATTGTATTTATGTTGTTTTATCCTATGCTTTATTAAATTTTATTATGTTGTTTTATCGTATGCTTTATTAAATTGTATTTATGTTGTTTTATCCTATGATTTATTAAATTGTGTTTATGTTGTTTTATCCTATGCTTTATTAAATTGTATTTATGTCGTTTTAACCCATGCTTTATTAAATTGTATTTATGTTGTTTTATCCTTTGCTTTATTAAATTGTATTTATGATGTTTTATCCTATGCTTTATTAAATTGTATTTATGTTGTTTTATCCTATGCTTTATTAAATTGTACTTATGTTGTTTTATCCTATGCTTTATTAAATTGTATTTATGTTGCTTTATCCTATGCTTTATTAAACTGCATTTATGTTGTTTTATGCTATGCTTTATTAAATTGTATTCATGTTGTTTTATCCTATGCTTTATTAAATTGTATTTATGTTGTTTTATCCTATGCTTTATTAAATTGTATTTATATTGTTTTAACTTATGCTTTATTAAATTGTATTTATGTTGTTTTATCCTATGCTTTATTAAATTGTATTTATGTTGCTTTATCCTATGGTTTATTAAATTTTATTTATGTTGTTTTGTCCTATGCTTTATTAAATTGTATTTATGTTGTTTTAACCCATGCTTCATTAAATTGTATTTATGTTGTTTTATCTTATGCTTTATTAAATTGTATTTATGTTGTTTTGTCCTATGCTTTATTAAATTGTATTTATGTTGTTTTAACCCATGCTTTATTAAATTGCATTTATGTTGTTTTATCTTATGCTTTATTAAATTGTATTTATGTTGTTGTATCCTATGCTTTATTAAATTGTGTTTATGTTTTTTTATCCTATGCTTTATTAAATTGTATTTATGTTGTTTTAACCCATGTTTTATTAAATTGTATTTATGTTGTTTTATCCTATGCTTTATTAAATTGTACTTATGTTGTTTTATCCTATGCCTTATTAAATTGTATTTATGTTGCTTTATCCTATGCTTTATTAAACTGCATTTATGTTGTTTTATCTTATGCTTTATTAAATTGTATTTATGTTGTTTTGTCCTATGCTTTATTAAATTGTATTTATGTTGTTTTAACCCATGCTTTATTAAATTGCATTTATGTTGTTTTATCTTATGCTTTATTAAATTGTATTTATGTTGTTGTATCCTAAGCTTTATTAAATTGTATTTATGTTGTTTTGTCCTATGCTTTATTAAATTGTATTTATGTTGTTTTAACCATGCTTTATTAAAATGTATTTATGTTGTTTTATCCTATGCTTCATTAAATTGTATTTATGTTGTTTTATCCTTTGCTTTATTAAATTGTATTTATGTTGTTTTATAATATGCATTATTAAATTGTATTTATGTTGTTTTATCCTATGCTATATTAAATTGTATATATGTTGTTTTATCCTATGCTTTATTAAATTGTATTTATGTTGTTTTATCCTATGCTTTGTTAAATTGTATTTATGTTGTTTTATCCTATGCTTTATTAAATTGTATTTATGTTGTTTTATTCTATGCTTTATTAAATTGTATTTATGTTGTTTTATCCTATGCTTTATTAAATTGCATCTATGTTGTTTTATCCTATGCTTTATTAAATTGTATTTATGTTGTTTTATCCTATGATTTATTAAATTGTATTTATGTGGTTTTATCCTATGCTTTATTAAATTGCATTTATGTTGTTTTATCCTATGCTTTATTAAATTGTATTTATGTTGTTTAATCATATGCTTTATTAAATTGTATTTATGTTGTTTTATCCTATGCTTTATTAAATTGTATTTATGTTGCTTTAACCTATGCCTTTTTAAATTGTATTTATGTTGTTTTATCCTATGATTTATTAAATTGTATTTATGTTTTTTTATCCTATGCTTTATTAAATTGTATTTATATTGTTTTAACTTATGCTTTATTAAATTGTATTTATGTTGTTTTATCCTATGATTTATTAAATTGTATTTATGTTGTTTTATCCTATGCTTTATTAAATTGTATTTATGTTGATTTAACCTATGCTTTATTAAATTGTATTTATGTTGTTTTATCCTATGCTTTATTAAATTGTATTTATGTTGTTTTATCCTATGCTTTATTAAATTGTATTTATGTTGTTTTATCCTATGCTTTATTAAATTGTATTTATGTTGTTTTAACCTATGCTTTATTAATTTGTATTTATGTTGTTTTAACCTATGCTTTATTAAATTGTATTTATGTTGTTTTATCCTATGCATTATTAAATTGTATTTATATTGTTTTAACTTATGCTTTATTAAATTGTATTTATGTTGTTTTATCCTATGCTTTATTAAATTGAATTTATGTTGTTTTATCCTATGCTTTATTAAATTGCATTATGTTGTTTTATCGTATGCTTTATTATATTGTATTTATGTTGTTTTATCCTATGCTTTATTAAATTGTGTTTATGTTGTTTTATCCTATGCTTTATTAAATTGTATTTATGTTGTTTTAACCCATGTTTTATTAAATTGTATTTATGTTGTTTTATCCTATGCTTTATTAAATTGTATTTATGTTGCTTTATCCTATGGTTTATTAAATTTTATTTATGTTGTTTTGTCCTATGCTTTATTAAATTGTATTTATGTTGTTTTAACCCATGCTTCATTAAATTGTATTTATGTTGTTTTATCTTATGCTTTATTAAATTGTATTTATGTTGTTTTGTCCTATGCTTTATTAAATTGTATTTATGTTGTTTTAACCCATGCTTTATTAAATTGCATTTATGTTGTTTTATCTTATGCTTTATTAAATTGTATTTATGTTGTTGTATCCTAAGCTTTATTAAATTGTATTTATGTTGTTTTGTCCTATGCTTTATTAAATTGTATTTATGTTGTTTTAACCATGCTTTATTAAAATGTATTTATGTTGTTTTATCCTATGCTTCATTAAATTGTATTTATGTTGTTTTATCCTTTGCTTTATTAAATTGTATTTATGTTGTTTTATAATATGCATTATTAAATTGTATTTATGTTGTTTTATCCTATGCTTTATTAAATTGTATATATGTTGTTTTATCCTATGCTTTATTAAATTGTATTTATGTTGTTTTATCCTATGCTTTGTTAAATTGTATTTATGTTGTTTTATCCTATGCTTTATTAAATTGTATTTATGTTGTTTTATTCTATGCTTTATTAAATTGTATTTATATTGTTTTAACTTATGCTTTATTAAATTGTATTTATGTTGTTTTATCCTATGATTTATTAAATTGTATTTATGTTGTTTTATCCTATGCTTTATTAAATTGTATTTATGTTGATTTAACCTATGCTTTATTAAATTGTATTTATGTTGTTTTATCCTATGCTTTATTAAATTGTATTTATGTTGTTTTATCCTATGATTTATTAAATTGTATTTATGTGGTTTTATCCTATGCTTTATTAAATTGCATTTATGTTGATTTATCCTATGCTTTATTAAATTGTATTTATGTTGTTTTATCCTATGCTTTATTAAATTGTATTTATGTTGTTTAATCATATGCTTTATTAAATTGTATTTATGTTGTTTTATCCTATGCTTTATTAAATTGTGTTTATGTTGTTTTATCCTATGTTTTATTAAATTGTATTTATGTTGTTTTATCCTATGCTTTATTAAATTGTATTTATGTTGTTTTATCCTATGCTTTATTAAATTGTATTTATGTTGTTTTATCCTATGCTTTATTAAATTGTATTTATGTTGTTTTATCCTATGCTTTATTAAATTGTATTTATATTGTTTTAACCCATGCTTCATTAAATTGTATTTATGTTGTTTTATCTTATGCTTTATTAAATTGTATTTATGTTGTTTTATCCTATGCTTTATTAAATTGTATTTATGTTGTTTTATCCTATGCTTTATTAAATTGTATTATGTTGTTTTATCGTATGCTTTATTATATTGTATTTATGTTGTTTTATCCTATGATTTATTAAATTGTGTTTATGTTGTTTTATCCTATGCTTTATTAAATTGTATTTATGTTGTTTTAACCCATGCTTTATTAAATTGTATTTATGTTGTTTTATCCTATGCTTTATTAAATTGTATTTATGTTGTTTTATCATATGCTTTATTAAATTTTATTTATGTTGTTTTGTCCTATGTTTATTAAATTATATTTATGTTGTTTTAACCCATGCTTCAATAAATTGTATTTATGTTGTTTTATCTTATGCTTTATTAAATTGTATTTATGTTGTTTTGTCCTATGCTTTATTAAATTGTATTTATGTTGTTTTAACCCATGCTTTATTAAATTGCATTTATGTTGTTTTATCTTATGCTTTATTAAATTGTATTTATGTTGTTTTATCCTATGCTTTATTAAATTGTATTTATGTTTTTTTATCCTATGCTTTATTAAGTTGTATTTATGTTGTTTTATCCTATGCTTTATTAAATTGTATTTATGTTGTTTTGTCCTATGCATTATTAAATTGTATTTATGTTGTTTTAACCATGCTTTATTAATTTGTATTTATGTTGTTTTATCCTATGCTTCATTAAATTGTATTTATGTTGTTTTATCCTATGCTTTATTAAATTGTATTTATGTTGTTTTATCCTATGCTTTATTAAATTGTATTTATGTTGTTTTAATCCTATGCTTTATTAAATTGTATTTATGTTGTTTTATCCTATGCTTTTTTAAATTGTATTATGTTGTTTTATCGTATGCTTTATTATATTGTATTTATGTTGTTTTATCCTATGATTTATTAAATTGTGTTTATGTTGTTTTATCCTATGCTTTATTAAATTGTATTTATGTTGTTTTAACCCATGCTTTATTAAATTGCATTTATGTAGTTTTATCCTATGCTTTATTAAATTGTATTTATGTTGTTTTGTCCTATGCTTTATTAAATTGTATTTATGTTGTTTTAACCCATGCTTTATTAAATTGCATTTATGTTGTTTTATCCTATGCTTTATTAAATTGTATTTATGTTGTTTTATCCTATGCTTTATTAAATTGTATTTATGTTGTTTTATCCTATGCTTTATTAAATTGTATTTATGTTGTTTTGTCCTATGCTTTATTAAATTGTATTTATGTTGTTTTAACCATGCTTTATTAATTTGTATTTATGTTGTTTTATCCTATGCTTCATTAAATTGTATTTATGTTGTTTTATCCTATGCTTTATTAAATTGTATTTATGTTGTTTTATCCTATGCTTTATTAAATTGTATTTATGTTGTTTTATCCTATGCTTTTTTAAATTGTATTTATGTTGTTTTATCCTATGCTTTATTAAATTGTATTTATGTTGTTTTATCCTATGCTTTATTAAATTGTATTTATGTTGTTTTGTCCTATGCTTTATTAAATTGTATTTATGTTGTTTTAACCCATGCTTTATTAAATTGTATTTATGTTGTTTTATCCTTTGCTTTATTAAATTGTATTTATGATGTTTTAAACTATGATTTATTAAATTGTATTTATGTTGTTTTATCCTATGCTTTATTAAACTGTACTTATGTTTTTTTATCCTACGCTTTATTAAATTGTATTTATGTTGCTTTATCCTATGCTTTATTAAATTGTATTTATGTTGTTTTATCCTATGCTTTATTAAATTGTATTTATGTTGTTTTATCCTATGCTTTATTAAATTGTATTTATGTTGTTTTATCTTATGCTTTATTAAATTGTATTTATGTTGTTTTATCCTATGCTTTATTAAATTGTATTTATGTTGTTTTATACTATGCTTTATTAAATTGTATTATGTTGTTTTATCGTATGCTTTATTAAATTGTATTTATGTTGTTTTATCTTATGCTTTATTAAATTGTGTGTATGTTGTTTTATCCTATGTTTTATTAAATTGTATTTATGTTGTTTTATCCTATGCTTTATTAAATTGTATTTATGTTGTTTTATCCTATGCTTTATTAAATTGTATTTATGTTGTTTTATCCTATGCTTTATTAAATTGTATTTATGTTGTTTTATCCTATGCTTTATTAAATTGTATTTATATTGTTTTAACCCATGCTTCATTAAATTGTATTTATGTTGTTTTATCTTATGCTTTATTAAATTGTATTTATGTTGTTTTATCCTATGCTTTATTAAATTGTATTTATGTTGTTTTATCCTATGCTTTATTAAATTGTATTATGTTGTTTTATCGTATGCTTTATTATATTGTATTTATGTTGTTTTATCCTATGATTTATTAAATTGTGTTTATGTTGTTTTATCCTATGCTTTATTAAATTGTATTTATGTTGTTTTAACCCATGCTTTATTAAATTGTATTTATGTTGTTTTATCCTATGCTTTATTAAATTGTATTTATGTTGTTTTATCATATGCTTTATTAAATTTTATTTATGTTGTTTTGTCCTATGTTTATTAAATTATATTTATGTTGTTTTAACCCATGCTTCAATAAATTGTATTTATGTTGTTTTATCTTATGCTTTATTAAATTGTATTTATGTTGTTTTGTCCTATGCTTTATTAAATTGTATTTATGTTGTTTTAACCCATGCTTTATTAAATTGCATTTATGTTGTTTTATCTTATGCTTTATTAAATTGTATTTATGTTGTTTTATCCTATGCTTTATTAAATTGTATTTATGTTTTTTTATCCTATGCTTTATTAAGTTGTATTTATGTTGTTTTATCCTATGCTTTATTAAATTGTATTTATGTTGTTTTGTCCTATGCATTATTAAATTGTATTTATGTTGTTTTAACCATGCTTTATTAATTTGTATTTATGTTGTTTTATCCTATGCTTCATTAAATTGTATTTATGTTGTTTTATCCTATGCTTTATTAAATTGTATTTATGTTGTTTTATCCTATGCTTTATTAAATTGTATTTATGTTGTTTTATCCTATGCTTTATTAAATTGTATTTATGTTGTTTTATCCTATGCTTTTTTAAATTGTATTATGTTGTTTTATCGTATGCTTTATTATATTGTATTTATGTTGTTTTATCCTATGATTTATTAAATTGTGTTTATGTTGTTTTATCCTATGCTTTATTAAATTGTATTTATGTTGTTTTAACCCATGCTTTATTAAATTGCATTTATGTAGTTTTATCCTATGCTTTATTAAATTGTATTTATGTTGTTTTGTCCTATGCTTTATTAAATTGTATTTATGTTGTTTTAACCCATGCTTTATTAAATTGCATTTATGTTGTTTTATCCTATGCTTTATTAAATTGTATTTATGTTGTTTTATCCTATGCTTTATTAAATTGTATTTATGTTGTTTTATCCTATGCTTTATTAAATTGTATTTATGTTGTTTTGTCCTATGCTTTATTAAATTGTATTTATGTTGTTTTAACCATGCTTTATTAATTTGTATTTATGTTGTTTTATCCTATGCTTTATTAAACTGTACTTATGTTTTTTTATCCTACGCTTTATTAAATTGTATTTATGTTGCTTTATCCTATGCTTTATTAAATTGTATTTATGTTGTTTTATCCTATGCTTTATTAAATTGTATTTATGTTGTTTTATCCTATGCTTTATTAAATTGTATTTATGTTGTTTTATCTTATGCTTTATTAAATTGTATTTATGTTGTTTTATCCTATGCTTTATTAAATTGTATTTATGTTGTTTTATACTATGCTTTATTAAATTGTATTATGTTGTTTTATCGTATGCTTTATTAAATTGTATTTATGTTGTTTTATCTTATGCTTTATTAAATTGTGTGTATGTTGTTTTATCCTATGCTTTATTAAATTGTATTTATGTTGTTTTAACCCATGTTTTATTAAATTATATTTATGTTGTTTTATCCTATGCTTTATTAAATTGTATTTATGTTGTTTTATCCTATGCTTTATTAAATTTTATTTATGTTGTTTTGTCCTATGCTTTAATAAATTGTATTTATGTTGTTTTATCTTATGCTTTATTAAATTGTATTTATGTTGTTTTATCTTATGCTTTATTAAATTGTATTTATGTTGTTTTGTCCTATGCTTTATTAAATTGTATTTATGTTGTTTTAACCCATGCTTTATTAAATTGCATTTATGTTGTTTTATCTTATGCTTTATTAAATTGTATTTATGTTGTTTTATCCTATGCTTTATTAAATTGTATTTATGTTGTTTTGTCCTATGCTTTATTAAATTGTATTTATGTTGTTTTAACCATGCTTTATTAATTTGTATTTATGTTGTTTTATCCTATGCTTCATTAAATTGTATTTATGTTGTTTTATCCTATGCTTTATTAAATTGTATTTATGTTGTTTTATCCTATGCTTTATTAAATTGTATTTATGTTGTTTTATCCTATGCTTTATTAAATTGTATTTATGTTGTTTTATCCTATGCTTTATTAAATTGTATTTATGTTGTTTTATTCTATGCTTTATTAAATTGTATTTATGTTGTTTTATCCTATGCTTTATTAAATTGCATCTATGTTGTTTTATCCTATGCTTTATTAAATTGTATTTATGTTGTTTTAGCCTATGATTTATTAAATTGTATTTATGTGGTTTTATCCTATGCTTTATTAAATTGCATTTATGTTGATTTATCCTATGCTTTATTAAATTGTATTTATGTTGTTATATCCTATGCTTTATTAAATTGTATTTATGTTGTTTAATCATATGCTTTATTAAATTGTATTTATGTTGTTTTATCCTATGCTTTATTAAATTGTGTTTATGTTGTTTTATCCTATGTTTTATTAAATTGTATTTATGTTGTTTTATCCTATGCTTTATTAAATTGTATTTATGTTGTTTTATCCTATGCTTTATTAAATTGTATTTATGTTGTTTTATCCTATGCTTTATTAATTTGTATTTATGTTGTTTTATCCTATGCTTTATTAAATTGTATTTATATTGTTTTAACCCATGCTTCATTAAATTGTATTTATGTTGTTTTATCTTATGCTTTATTAAATTGTATTTATGTTGTTTTATCCTATGCTTTATTAAATTGTATTTATGTTGTTTTATCCTATGCTTTATTAAATTGTATTATGTTGTTTTATCGTATGCTTTATTATATTGTATTTATGTTGTTTTATCCTATGATTTATTAAATTGTGTTTATGTTGTTTTATCCTATGCTTTATTAAATTGTATTTATGTTGTTTTAACCCATGCTTTATTAAATTGTATTTATGTTGTTTTATCCTATGCTTTATTAAAATGTATTTATGTTGTTTTGTCCTATGCTTTATTAAATTGTATTTATGTTGTTTTAACCCATGCTTTATTAAATTGCATTTATGTTGTTTTATCTTATGCTTTATTAAATTGTATTTATGTTGTTTTATCCTATGCTTTATTAAATTGTATTTATGTTGTTTTATCCTATGCTTTATTAAATTGTATTTATGTTGTTTTATCCTATGCTTTATTAAATTGTATTTATGTTGTTTTGTCCTATGCTTTATTAAATTGTATTTATGTTGTTTTAACCATGCTTTATTAATTTGTATTTATGTTGTTTTATCCTATGCTTCATTAAATTGTATTTATGTTGTTTTATCCTATGCTTTATTAAATTGTATTTATGTTGTTTTATCCTATGCTTTATTAAATTGTATTTATGTTGTTTTATCCTATGCTTTATTAAATTGTATTTATGTTGTTTTATCCTATGCTTTTTTAAATTGTATTTATGTTGTTTTATCCTATGCTTTATTAAATTGTATTTATGTTGTTTTATCCTATGCTTTATTAAATTGTATTTATGTTGTTTTGTCCTATGCTTTATTAAATTGTATTTATGTTGTTTTAACCCATGCTTTATTAAATTGTATTTATGTTGTTTTATCCTTTGCTTTATTAAATTGTATTTATGATGTTTTATCCTATGCTTTATTAAATTGTATTTATGTTGTTTTATCCTATGCTTTATTAAACTGTACTTATGTTTTTTTATCCTACGCTTTATTAAATTGTATTTATGTTGCTTTATCCTATGCTTTATTAAACTGCATTTATGTTGTTTTATGCTATGCTTTATTAAATTGTATTCATGTTGTTTTATCCCATGCTTTATTAAATTGTATTTATGTTGTTTTCTCCTATGCTTTATTAAATTGTATTTATATTGTTTTAACTTATGATTAATTAAATTGTATTTATGTTGTTTTATCCCATGCTTTATTAAATTGTATTTATGTTGTTTTATCCTATGCTTTATTAAATTGTATTTATGTTGTTTTATCTTATGCTTTATTAAATTGTATTTATGTTGTTTTATCCTATGCTTTATTAAATTGTATTTATGTTGTTTTATCCTATGCTTTATTAAATTGTATTATGTTGTTTTATCGTATGCTTTATTAAATTGTATTTATTTGGTTTTATCCTATGCTTTATTAATTTGTGTTTATGTTGTTTTATCCTATGCTTTATTAAATTGTATTTATGTTGTTTTAACCCATGTTTTATTAAATTGTATTTATGTTGTTTTATCCTATGCTTTATTAAATTGTATTTATGTTGTTTTATCCTATGCTTTATAAAATTTTATTTATGTTGTTTTGTCCTATGCTTTATTAAATTGTATTTATGTTGTTTTAACCCATGCTTCATTAAATTGTATTTATGTTGTTTTATCTTATGCTTTATTAAATTGTATTTATGTTGTTTTATCCTATGCTTTATTAAATTGTATTTATGTTGTTTTATACTATGCTTTATTAAATTGTATTATGTTTTTTTATCGTATGCTTTATTAAATTGTATTTATGTTGTTTTATCTTATGCTTTATTAAATTGTGTGTATGTTGTTTTATCCTATGCTTTATTAAATTGTATTTATGTTGTTTTAACCCATGTTTTATTAAATTATATTTATGTTGTTTTATCCTATGCTTTATTAAATTGTATTTATGTTTTTTTATCCTATGCTTTATTAAATTTTATTTATGTTGTTTTGTCCTATGCTTTAATAAATTGTATTTATGTTGTTTTATCTTATGCTTTATTAAATTGTATTTATGTTGTTTTATCTTATGCTTTATTAAATTGTATTTATGTTGTTTTGTCCTATGCTTTATTAAATTGTATTTATGTTGTTTTAACCCATGCTTTATTAAATTGCATTTATGTTGTTTTATCTTATGCTTTATTAAATTGTATTTATGTTGTTTTATCCTATGCTTTATTAAATTGTATTTATGTTGTTTTGTCCTATGCTTTATTAAATTGTATTTATGTTGTTTTAACCATGCTTTATTAATTTGTATTTATGTTGTTTTATCCTATGCTTCATTAAATTGTATTTATGTTGTTTTATCCTATGCTTTATTAAATTGTATTTATGTTGTTTTATCCTATGCTTTATTAAATTGTATTTATGTTGTTTTATCCTATGCTTTATTAAATTGTATTTATGTTGTTTTATCCTATGCTTTATTAAATTGTATTTATGTTGTTTTATTCTATGCTTTATTAAATTGTATTTATGTTGTTTTATCCTATGCTTTATTAAATTGCATCTATGTTGTTTTATCCTATGCTTTATTAAATTGCATCTATGTTGTTTTATCCTATGATTTATTAAATTGTATTTATGTGGTTTTATCCTATGCTTTATTAAATTGCATTTATGTTGATTTATCCTATGCTTTATTAAATTGTATTTATGTTGTTTTATCCTATGCTTTATTAAATTGTATTTATGTTGTTTAATCATATGCTTTATTAAATTGTAGTTATGTTGTTTTATCCTATGCTTTATTAAATTGTGTTTATGTTGTTTTATCCTATGTTTTATTAAATTGTATTTATGTTGTTTTATCCTATGCTTTATTAAATTGTATTTATGTTGTTTTATCCTATGCTTTATTAAATTGTATTTATGTTGTTTTATCCTATGCTTTATTAAATTGTATTTATGTTGTTTTATCCTATGCTTTATTAAATTGTATTTATATTGTTTTAACCCATGCTTCATTAAATTGTATTTATGTTGTTTTATCTTATGCTTTATTAAATTGTATTTATGTTGTTTTATCCTATGCTTTATTAAATTGTATTTATGTTGTTTTATCCTATGCTTTATTAAATTGTATTATGTTGTTTTATCGTATGCTTTATTATATTGTATTTATGTTGTTTTATCCTATGATTTATTAAATTGTGTTTATGTTGTTTTATCCTATGCTTTATTAAATTGTATTTATGTTGTTTTAACCCATGCTTTATTAAATTGTATTTATGTTGTTTTATCCTATGCTTTATTAAATTGTATTTATGTTGTTTTATCATATGCTTAATTAAATTTTATTTATGTTGTTTTGTCCTATGCTTTATTAAATTATATTTATGTTGTTTTAACCCATGCTTCAATAAATTGTATTTATGTTGTTTTATCTTATGCTTTATTAAATTGTATTTATGTTGTTTTGTCCTATGCTTTATTAAATTGTATTTATGTTGTTTTAACCCATGCTTTATTAAATTGCATTTATGTTGTTTTATCTTATGCTTTATTAAATTGTATTTATGTTGTTTTATCCTATGCTTTATTAAATTGTATTTATGTTTTTTTATCCTATGCTTTATTAAGTTGTATTTATGTTGTTTTATCCTATGCTTTATTAAATTGTATTTATGTTGTTTTGTCCTATGCATTATTAAATTGTATTTATGTTGTTTTAACCATGCTTTATTAATTTGTATTTATGTTGTTTTATCCTATGCTTCATTAAATTGTATTTATGTTGTTTTATCCTATGCTTTATTAAATTGTATTTATGTTGTTTTATCCTATGCTTTATTAAATTGTATTTATGTTGTTTTATCCTATGCTTTATTAAATTGTATTTATGTTGTTTTATCCTATGCTTTTTTAAATTGTATTATGTTGTTTTATCGTATGCTTTATTATATTGTATTTATGTTGTTTTATCCTATGATTTATTAAATTGTGTTTATGTTGTTTTATCCTATGCTTTATTAAATTGTATTTATGTTGTTTTAACCATGCTTTATTAATTTGTATTTATGTTGTTTTATCCTATGCTTCATTAAATTGTATTTATGTTGTTTTATCCTATGCTTTATTAAATTGTATTTATGTTGTTTTATCCTATGCTTTATTAAATTGTATTTATGTTGTTTTATCCTATGCTTTTTTAAATTGTATTTATGTTGTTTTATCCTATGCTTTATTAAATTGTATTTATGTTGTTTTATCCTATGCTTTATTAAATTGTATTTATGTTGTTTTGTCCTATGCTTTATTAAATTGTATTTATGTTGTTTTAACCCATGCTTTATTAAATTGTATTTATGTTGTTTTATCCTTTGCTTTATTAAATTGTATTTATGATGTTTTAAACTATGCTTTATTAAATTGTATTTATGTTGTTTTATCCTATGCTTTATTAAAATGTACTTATGTTTTTTTATCCTACGCTTTATTAAATTGTATTTATGTTGCTTTATCCTATGCTTTATTAAACTGCATTTATGTTGTTTTATGCTATGCTTTATTAAATTGTATTCATGTTGTTTTATCCCATGCTTTATTAAATTGTATTTATGTTGTTTTCTCCTATGCTTTATTAAATTGTATTTATATTGTTTTAACTTATGATTAATTAAATTGTATTTATGTTGTTTTATCCCATGCTTTATTAAATTGTATTTATGTTGTTTTATCCTATGCTTTATTAAATTGTATTTATGTTGTTTTATCTTATGCTTTATTAAATTGTATTTATGTTGTTTTATCCTATGCTTTATTAAATTGTATTTATGTTGTTTTATCCTATGCTTTATTAAATTGTATTATGTTGTTTTATCCTATGCTTTATTAAATTGTATTTATGTTGTTTTATCCTATGCTTTATTAAATTGTATTTATGTTGTTTTATCCTATGCTTTATTAAATTGTATTTATGTTGTTTTGTCCTATGCTTTATTAAATTGTATTTATGTTGTTTTAACCCATGCTTTATTAAATTGTATTTATGTTGTTTTATCCTTTGCTTTATTAAATTGTATTTATGATGTTTTATCCTATGCTTTATTAAATTGTATTTATGTTGTTTTATCCTATGCTTTATTAAATTGTATTTATGTTGATTTATCCTATGATTTATTAAATTGTATTTATGTAGTTTTATCCTATGCTTTATTAAATTGCATTTATGTTGATTTATCCTATGCTTTATTAAATTGTATTTATGTTGTTTTATCCTATGCTTTATTAAATTGTATTTATGTTGTTTTATCCTATGCTTTATTAAATTGTATTTATATTGTTTTAACCCATGCTTCATTAAATTGTATTTATGTTGTTTTATCTTATGCTTTATTAAATTGTATTTATGTTGTTTTATCCTATGCTTTATTAAATTGTATTTATGTTGTTTTATCCTATGCTTTATTAAATTGTATTATGTTGTTTTATCGTATGCTTTATTATATTGTATTTATGTTGTTTTATCCTATGATTTATTAAATTGTGTTTATGTTGTTTTATCCTATGCTTTATTAAATTGTATTTATGTTGTTTTAACCCATGCTTTATTAAATTGTATTTATGTTGTTTTATCCTATGCTTTATTAAATTGTATTTATGTTGTTTTATCATATGCTTTATTAAATTTTATTTATGTTGTTTTGTCCTATGCTTTATTAAATTATATTTATGTTGTTTTAACCCATGCTTCAATAAATTGAATTTATGTTGTTTTATCTTATGCTTTATTAAATTGTATTTATG
Organism: Phyllobates terribilis; assembly: GCF_046119375.1. Lineage (NCBI taxonomy): Eukaryota > Metazoa > Chordata > Amphibia > Anura > Dendrobatidae > Phyllobates > Phyllobates terribilis. Next base: position 821,377,070 of record NW_027362763.1, read on the forward strand.
TTGTTTTGTCCTATGCTTTATTAAATTGTATTTATGTTGTTTTAACCCATGCTTTATTAAATTGTATTTATGTTGTTTTATCCTATGCTTTATTAAATTGTATTTATGTTGTTTTATCCTATGCTTTTTTAAATTGTATTTATGTTGTTTTATCCTATGCTTTAATAAATTGTATTTATGTTGTTTTGTCCTATGCATTATTAAATTGTATTTATGTTGTTTTGTCCTATGCATTATTAAATTGTATTTATGTTGTTTTAACCATGCTTTATTAATTTGTATTTATGTTGTTTTATCCTATGCTTCATTAAATTGTATTTATGTTGTTTTATCCTATGCTTTATTAAATTGTATTTATGTTGTTTTATCCTATGCTTTATTAAATTGTATTTATGTTGTTTTATCCCATGCTTTATTAAATTGTATTATGTTGTTTTATCGTATGCTTTATTATATTGTATTTATGTTGTTTTATCCTATGATTTATTAAATTGTGTTTATGTTGTTTTATCCTATGCTTTATTAAATTGTATTTATGTTGTTTTAACCCATGCTTTATTAAATTGCATTTATGTTGTTTTATCCTATGCTTTATTAAATTGTATTTATGTTGTTTTGTCCTATGCTTTATTAAATTGTATTTATGTTGTTTTAACCCATGCTTTATTAAATTGCATTTATGTTGTTTTATCTTATGCTTTATTAAATTGTATTTATGTTGTTTTATCCTATGCTTTATTAAATTGTATTTATATTGTTTTATCCTATGCTTTATTAAATTGTATTTATGTTGTTTTATCCTATGCTTTATTAAATTGTATTTATGTTGTTTTGTCCTATGCTTTATTAAATTGTATTTATGTTGTTTTAACCATGCTTTATTAATTTGTATTTATGTTGTTTTATCCTATGCTTCATTAAATTGTATTTATGTTGTTTTATCCTATGCTTTATTAAATTGTATTTATGTTGTTTTATCCTATGCTTTATTAAATTGTATTTATGTTGTTTTATCCTATGCTTTATTAAATTGTATTATGTTGTTTTATCGTATGCTTTATTAAATTGTATTTATTTTGTTTTATCCTATGCTTTATTAAATTGTATTTATGTTGTTTTATCCTATGCTTTATTAAATTACATCTATGTTGTTTTATCCTATGCTTTATTAAATTGTATTTATGTTGTTTTATCCTATGATTTATTAAATTGTATTTATGTGGTTTTATCCTATGCTTTATTAAATTGCATTTATGTTGATTTATCCTATGCTTTATTAAATTGTATTTATGTTGTTTTATCCTATGCTTTATTAAATTGTATTTATGTTGTTTAATCATATGCTTTATTAAATTGTATTTATGTTGTTTTATCCTATGCTTTATTAAATTGTGTTTATGTTGTTTTATCCTATGTTTTATTAAATTGTATTTATGTTGTTTTATCCTATGCTTTATTAAATTGTATTTATGTTGTTTTATCCTATGCTTTATTAAATTGTATTTATGTTGTTTTATCCTATGCTTTATTAAATTGTATTTATGTTGTTTTATCCTATGCTTTATTAAATTGTATTTATATTGTTTTAACCCATGCTTCATTAAATTGTATTTATGTTGTTTTATCTTATGCTTTATTAAATTGTATTTATGTTGTTTTATCCTATGCTTTATTAAATTGTATTTATGTTGTTTTATCCTATGCTTTATTAAATTGTATTATGTTGTTTTATCGTATGCTTTATTATATTGTATTTATGTTGTTTTATCCTATGATTTATTAAATTGTGTTTATGTTGTTTTATCCTATGCTTTATTAAATTGTATTTATGTTGTTTTAACCCATGCTTTATTAAATTGTATTTATGTTGTTTTATCCTATGCTTTATTAAATTGTATTTATGTTGTTTTATCATATGATTTATTAAATTTTATTTATGCTGTTTTGTCCTATGCTTTATTAAATTATATTTATGTTGTTTTAACCCATGCTTCAATAAATTGTATTTATGTTGTTTTATCTTATGCTTTATTAAATTGTATTTATGTTGTTTTGTCCTATGCTTTATTAAATTGTATTTATGTTGTTTTAACCCATGCTTTATTAAATTGCATTTATGTTGTTTTATCTTATGCTTTATTAAATTGTATTTATGTTGTTTTATCCTATGCTTTATTAAATTGTATTTATGTTGTTTTATCCTATGCTTTATTAAATTGTATTTATGTTGTTTTATCCTATGCTTTATTAAATTGTATTTATGTTGTTTTGTCCTATGCATTATTAAATTGTATTTATGTTGTTTTAACCATGCTTTATTAATTTGTATTTATGTTGTTTTATCCTATGCTTCATTAAATTGTATTTATGTTGTTTTATCCTATGCTTTATTAAATTGTATTTATGTTGTTTTATCCTATGCTTTATTAAATTGTATTTATGTTGTTTTATCCTATGCTTTATTAAATTGTATTTATGTTGTTTTATCCTATGCTTTATTAAATTGTATTTATGTTGTTTTGTCCTATGCTTTATTAAATTGTATTTATGTTGTTTTAACCCATGCTTTATTAAATTGTATTTATGTTGTTTTATCCTTTGCTTTATTAAATTGTATTTATGATGTTTTATCCTATGCTTTATTAAATTGTATTTATGTTGTTTTATCCTATGCTTTATTAAATTGTACTTATGTTGTTTTATCCTATGCTTTATTAAATTGTATTTATGTTGCTTTATCCTATGCTTTATTAAACTGCATTTATGTTGTTTTATGCTATGCTTTATTAAATTGTATTCATGTTGTTTTATCCCATGCTTTATTAAATTGTATTTATGTTGTTTTCTCCTATGCTTTATTAAATTGTATTTATATTGTTTTAACTTATGATTAATTAAATTGTATTTATGTTGTTTTATCCTATGCTTTATTAAATTGTATTTATGTTGTTTTATCCTATGCTTTATTAAATTGTATTTATGTTGTTTTGTCCTATGCTTTATTAAATTGTATTTATGTTGTTTTAACCCATGCTTCATTAAATTGTATTTATGTTGTTTTATCTTATGCTTTAATAAATTGTATTTATGTTGTTTTATCCTATGCTTTATTAAATTGTATTTATGTTGTTTTATACTACGCTTTATTAAATTGTATTATGTTGTTTTATCGTATGCTTTATTAAATTGTATTTATGTTGTTTTATCTTATGCTTTATTAAATTGTGTGTATGTTGTTTTATCCTATGCTTTATTAAATTGTATTTATGTTGTTTTAACCCATGTTTTATTAAATTGTATTTATGTTGTTTTATCCTATGCTTTATTAAATTGTATTTATGTTGTTTTATCCTATGCTTTATTAAATTTTATTTATGTTGTTTTGTCCTATGCTTTAATAAATTGTATTTATGTTGTTTTATCTTATGCTTTATTAAATTGTATTTATGTTGTTTTATCTTATGCTTTATTAAATTGTATTTATGTTGTTTTGTCCTATGCTTTATTAAATTGTATTTATGTTGTTTTAACCCATGCTTTATTAAATTGCATTTATGTTGTTTTATCTTATGCTTTATTAAATTGTATTTATGTTGTTTTATCCTATGCTTTATTAAATTGTATTTATGTTGTTTTTTCCTATGCTTTATTAAATTGTATTTATGTTGTTTTAACCATGCTTTATTAATTTGTATTTATGTTGTTTTATCCTATGCTTCATTAAATTGTATTTATGTTGTTTTATCCTATGCTTTATTAAATTGTATTTATGTTGTTTTATCCTATGCTTTATTAAATTGTATTTATGTTGTTTTATCCTATGCTTTATTCAATTGTATTTATGTTGTTTTATCCTATGCTTTATTAAATTGTATTTATGTTGTTTTATTCTATGCTTTATTAAATTGTATTTATGTTGTTTTATCCTATGCTTTATTAAATTGCATCTATGTTGTTTTATCCTATGCTTTATTAAATTGTATTTATGTTGTTTTATCATATGATTTATTAAATTTTATTTATGTTGTTTTGTCCTATGCTTTATTAAATTATATTTATGTTGTTTTAACCCATGCTTCAATAAATTGTATTTATGTTGTTTTATCTTATGCTTTATTAAATTGTATTTATGTTGTTTTGTCCTATGCTTTCTTAAATTGTATTTATGTTGTTTTAACCCATGCTTTATTAAATTGCATTTATGTTGTTTTATCTTATGCTTTATTAAATTGTATTTATGTTGTTTTATCCTATGCTTTATTAAATTGTATTTATGTTGTTTTATCCTATGCTTTATTAAATTGTATTTATGTTGTTTTATCCTATGCTTTATTAAATTGTATTTATGTTGTTTTGTCCTATGCATTATTAAATTGTATTTATGTTGTTTTAACCATGCTTTATTAATTTGTATTTATGTTGTTTTATCCTTTGCTTTATTAAATTGTATTTATGATGTTTTATCCTATGCTTTATTAAATTGTATTTATGTTGTTTTATACTATGCTTTATTAAACTGTATTATGTTGTTTTATCGTATGCTTTATTAAATTGTATTTATGTTGTTTTATCTTATGCTTTATTAAATTGTGTGTATGTTGTTTTATCCTATGCTTTATTAAATTGTATTTATGTTGTTTTAACCCATGTTTTATTAAATTATATTTATGTTGTTTTATCCTATGCTTTATTAAATTGTATTTATGTTGTTTTATCCTATGCTTTATTAAATTTTATTTATGTTGTTTTGTCCTATGCTTTAATAAATTGTATTTATGTTGTTTTATCTTATGCTTTATTAAATTGTATTTATGTTGTTTTATCTTATGCTTTATTAAATTGTATTTATGTTGTTTTGTCCTATGCTTTATTAAATTGTATTTATGTTGTTTTAACCCATGCTTTATTAAATTGCATTTATGTTGTTTTATCTTATGCTTTATTAAATTGTATTTATGTTGTTTTATCCTATGCTTTATTAAATTGTATTTATGTTGTTTTGTCCTATGCTTTATTAAATTGTATTTATGTTGTTTTAACCATGCTTTATTAATTTGTATTTATGTTGTTTTATCCTATGCTTCATTAAATTGTATTTATGTTGTTTTATCCTATGCTTTATTAAATTGTATTTATGTTGTTTTATCCTATGCTTTATTAAATTGTATTTATGTTGTTTTATCCTATGCTTTATTAAATTGTATTTATGTTGTTTTATCCTATGCTTTATTAAATTGTATTTATGTTGTTTTATTCTATGCTTTATTAAATTGTATTTATGTTGTTTTATCCTATGCTTTATTAAATTGCATCTATGTTGTTTTATCCTATGCTTTATTAAATTGTATTTATGTTGTTTTAGCCTATGATTTATTAAATTGTATTTATGTTGTTTTATCCTATGCTTTATTAAATTGTATTTATGTTGTTTTATCCTATGCTTTATTAAATTGTATTTATGTTGTTTTAACCCATGCTTTATTAAATTGCATTTATGTTGTTTTATCCTATGCTTTATTAAATTGTATTTATGTTGTTTTGTCCTATGCTTTATTAAATTGTATTTATGTTGTTTTAACCCATGCTTTATTAAATTGCATTTATGTTGTTTTATCTTATGCTTTATTAAATTGTATTTATGTTGTTTTATCCTATGCTTTATTAAATTGTATTTATATTGTTTTATCCTATGCTTTATTAAATTGTATTTATGTTGTTTTATCCTATGCTTTATTAAATTGTATTTATGTTGTTTTGTCCTATGCTTTATTAAATTGTATTTATGTTGTTTTAACCATGCTTTATTAATTTGTATTTATGTTGTTTTATCCTATGCTTCATTAAATTGTATTTATGTTGTTTTATCCTATGCTTTATTAAATTGTATTTATGTTGTTTTATCCTATGCTTTATTAAATTGTATTTATGTTGTTTTATCCTATGCTTTATTAAATTGTATTATGTTGTTTTATCGTATGCTTTATTAAATTGTATTTATTTTGTTTTATCCTATGCTTTATTAAATTGTATTTATGTTGTTTTATCCTATGCTTTATTAAATTGCATCTATGTTGTTTTATCCTATGCTTTATTAAATTGTATTTATGTTGTTTTATCCTATGATTTATTAAATTGTATTTATGTGGTTTTATCCTATGCTTTATTAAATTGCATTTATGTTGATTTATCCTATGCTTTATTAAATTGTATTTATGTTGTTTTATCCTATGCTTTATTAAATTGTATTTATGTTGTTTAATCATATGCTTTATTAAATTGTATTTATGTTGTTTTATCCTATGCTTTATTAAATTGTGTTTATGTTGTTTTATCCTATGTTTTATTAAATTGTATTTATGTTGTTTTATCCTATGCTTTATTAAATTGTATTTATGTTGTTTTATCCTATGCTTTATTAAATTGTATTTATGTTGTTTTATCCTATGCTTTATTAAATTGTATTTATGTTGTTTTATCCTATGCTTTATTAAATTGTATTTATATTGTTTTAACCCATGCTTCATTAAATTGTATTTATGTTGTTTTATCTTATGCTTTATTAAATTGTATTTATGTTGTTTTATCCTATGCTTTATTAAATTGTATTTATGTTGTTTTATCCTATGCTTTATTAAATTGTATTATGTTGTTTTATCGTATGCTTTATTATATTGTATTTATGTTGTTTTATCCTATGATTTATTAAATTGTGTTTATGTTGTTTTATCCTATGCTTTATTAAATTGTATTTATGTTGTTTTAACCCATGCTTTATTAAATTGTATTTATGTTGTTTTATCCTATGCTTTATTAAATTGTATTTATGTTGTTTTATCATATGATTTATTAAATTTTATTTATGTTGTTTTGTCCTATGCTTTATTAAATTATATTTATGTTGTTTTAACCCATGCTTCAATAAATTGTATTTATGTTGTTTTATCTTATGCTTTATTAAATTGTATTTATGTTGTTTTGTCCTATGCTTTATTAAATTGTATTTATGTTGTTTTAACCCATGCTTTATTAAATTGCATTTATGTTGTTTTATCTTATGCTTTATTAAATTGTATTTATGTTGTTTTATCCTATGCTTTATTAAATTGTATTTATGTTGTTTTATCCTATGCTTTATTAAATTGTATTTATGTTGTTTTATCCTATGCTTTATTAAATTGTATTTATGTTGTTTTGTCCTATGCATTATTAAATTGTATTTATGTTGTTTTAACCATGCTTTATTAATTTGTATTTATGTTGTTTTATCCTATGCTTCATTAAATTGTATTTATGTTGTTTTATCCTATGCTTTATTAAATTGTATTTATGTTGTTTTATCCTATGCTTTATTAAATTGTATTTATGTTGTTTTATCCTATGCTTTATTAAATTGTATTTATGTTGTTTTATCCTATGCTTTATTAAATTGTATTTATGTTGTTTTGTCCTATGCTTTATTAAATTGTATTTATGTTGTTTTAACCCATGCTTTATTAAATTGTATTTATGTTGTTTTATCCTTTGCTTTATTAAATTGTATTTATGATGTTTTATCCTATGCTTTATTAAATTGTATTTATGTTGTTTTATCCTATGCTTTATTAAATTGTACTTATGTTGTTTTATCCTATGCTTTATTAAATTGTATTTATGTTGCTTTATCCTATGCTTTATTAAACTGCATTTATGTTGTTTTATGCTATGCTTTATTAAATTGTATTCATGTTGTTTTATCCCATGCTTTATTAAATTGTATTTATGTTGTTTTCTCCTATGCTTTATTAAATTGTATTTATATTGTTTTAACTTATGATTAATTAAATTGTATTTATGTTGTTTTATCCTATGCTTTATTAAATTGTATTTATGTTGTTTTATCCTATGCTTTATTAAATTGTATTTATGTTGTTTTGTCCTATGCTTTATTAAATTGTATTTATGTTGTTTTAACCCATGCTTCATTAAATTGTATTTATGTTGTTTTATCTTATGCTTTAATAAATTGTATTTATGTTGTTTTATCCTATGCTTTATTAAATTGTATTTATGTTGTTTTATACTACGCTTTATTAAATTGTATTATGTTGTTTTATCGTATGCTTTATTAAATTGTATTTATGTTGTTTTATCTTATGCTTTATTAAATTGTGTGTATGTTGTTTTATCCTATGCTTTATTAAATTGTATTTATGTTGTTTTAACCCATGTTTTATTAAATTGTATTTATGTTGTTTTATCCTATGCTTTATTAAATTGTATTTATGTTGTTTTATCCTATGCTTTATTAAATTTTATTTATGTTGTTTTGTCCTATGCTTTAATAAATTGTATTTATGTTGTTTTATCTTATGCTTTATTAAATTGTATTTATGTTGTTTTATCTTATGCTTTATTAAATTGTATTTATGTTGTTTTGTCCTATGCTTTATTAAATTGTATTTATGTTGTTTTAACCCATGCTTTATTAAATTGCATTTATGTTGTTTTATCTTATGCTTTATTAAATTGTATTTATGTTGTTTTATCCTATGCTTTATTAAATTGTATTTATGTTGTTTTTTCCTATGCTTTATTAAATTGTATTTATGTTGTTTTAACCATGCTTTATTAATTTGTATTTATGTTGTTTTATCCTATGCTTCATTAAATTGTATTTATGTTGTTTTATCCTATGCTTTATTAAATTGTATTTATGTTGTTTTATCCTATGCTTTATTAAATTGTATTTATGTTGTTTTATCCTATGCTTTATTCAATTGTATTTATGTTGTTTTATCCTATGCTTTATTAAATTGTATTTATGTTGTTTTATTCTATGCTTTATTAAATTGTATTTATGTTGTTTTATCCTATGCTTTATTAAATTGCATCTATGTTGTTTTATCCTATGCTTTATTAAATTGTATTTATGTTGTTTTATCATATGATTTATTAAATTTTATTTATGTTGTTTTGTCCTATGCTTTATTAAATTATATTTATGTTGTTTTAACCCATGCTTCAATAAATTGTATTTATGTTGTTTTATCTTATGCTTTATTAAATTGTATTTATGTTGTTTTGTCCTATGCTTTCTTAAATTGTATTTATGTTGTTTTAACCCATGCTTTATTAAATTGCATTTATGTTGTTTTATCTTATGCTTTATTAAATTGTATTTATGTTGTTTTATCCTATGCTTTATTAAATTGTATTTATGTTGTTTTATCCTATGCTTTATTAAATTGTATTTATGTTGTTTTATCCTATGCTTTATTAAATTGTATTTATGTTGTTTTGTCCTATGCATTATTAAATTGTATTTATGTTGTTTTAACCATGCTTTATTAATTTGTATTTATGTTGTTTTATCCTTTGCTTTATTAAATTGTATTTATGATGTTTTATCCTATGCTTTATTAAATTGTATTTATGTTGTTTTATACTATGCTTTATTAAACTGTATTATGTTGTTTTATCGTATGCTTTATTAAATTGTATTTATGTTGTTTTATCTTATGCTTTATTAAATTGTGTGTATGTTGTTTTATCCTATGCTTTATTAAATTGTATTTATGTTGTTTTAACCCATGTTTTATTAAATTATATTTATGTTGTTTTATCCTATGCTTTATTAAATTGTATTTATGTTGTTTTATCCTATGCTTTATTAAATTTTATTTATGTTGTTTTGTCCTATGCTTTAATAAATTGTATTTATGTTGTTTTATCTTATGCTTTATTAAATTGTATTTATGTTGTTTTATCTTATGCTTTATTAAATTGTATTTATGTTGTTTTGTCCTATGCTTTATTAAATTGTATTTATGTTGTTTTAACCCATGCTTTATTAAATTGCATTTATGTTGTTTTATCTTATGCTTTATTAAATTGTATTTATGTTGTTTTATCCTATGCTTTATTAAATTGTATTTATGTTGTTTTGTCCTATGCTTTATTAAATTGTATTTATGTTGTTTTAACCATGCTTTATTAATTTGTATTTATGTTGTTTTATCCTATGCTTCATTAAATTGTATTTATGTTGTTTTATCCTATGCTTTATTAAATTGTATTTATGTTGTTTTATCCTATGCTTTATTAAATTGTATTTATGTTGTTTTATCCTATGCTTTATTAAATTGTATTTATGTTGTTTTATCCTATGCTTTATTAAATTGTATTTATGTTGTTTTATTCTATGCTTTATTAAATTGTATTTATGTTGTTTTATCCTATGCTTTATTAAATTGCATCTATGTTGTTTTATCCTATGCTTTATTAAATTGTATTTATGTTGTTTTAGCCTATGATTTATTAAATTGTATTTATGTTGTTTTATCCTATGCTTTATTAAATTGTATTTATGTTGTTTTATCCTATGCTTTATTAAATTGTATTTATGTTGTTTTATCCTATGCTTTATTAAATTGTATTTATGTTGTTTTATCCTATGCTTTATTAAATTGTATTTATATTGTTTTAACCCATGCTTCATTAAATTGTATTTATGTTGTTTTATCTTATGCTTTATTAAATTGTATTTATGTTGTTTTATCCTATGCTTTATTAAATTGTATTTATGTTGTTTTATCCTATGCTTTATTAAATTGTATTATGTTGTTTTATCGTATGCTTTATTATATTGTATTTATGTTGTTTTATCCTATGATTTATTAAATTGTGTTTATGTTGTTTTATCCTATGCTTTATTAAATTGTATTTATGTTGTTTTAACCCATGCTTTATTAAATTGTATTTATGTTGTTTTATCCTATGCTTTATTAAATTGTATTTATGTTGTTTTGTCCTATGCTTTATTAAATTGTATTTATGTTGTTTTAACCCATGCTTTATTAAATTGCATTTATGTTGTTTTATCTTATGCTTTATTAAATTGTATTTATGTTGTTTTATCCTATGCTTTATTAAATTGTATTTATGTTGTTTTATCCTATGCTTTATTAAATTGTATTTATGTTGTTTTGTCCTATGCTTTATTAAATTGTATTTATGTTGTTTTAACCATGCTTTATTAATTTGTCTTTATGTTGTTTTATCCTATGCTTCATTAAATTGTATTTATGTTGTTTTATCCTATGCTTTATTAAATTGTATTTATGTTGTTTTATCCTATGCTTTATTAAATTGTATTTATGTTGTTTTATCCTATGCTTTTTTAAATTGTATTTATGTTGTTTTATCCTATGCTTTATTAAATTGTATTTATGTTGTTTTATCCTATGCTTTATTAAATTGTATTTATGTTGTTTTGTCCTATGCTTTATTAAATTGTATTTATGTTGTTTTAACCCATGCTTTATTAAATTGTATTTATGTTGTTTTATCCTTTGCTTTATTAAATTGTATTTATGATGTTTTATCCTATGCTTTATTAAATTGTATTTATGTTGTTTTATCCTATGCTTTATTAAACTGTACTTATGTTTTTTTATCCTACGCTTTATTAAATTGTATTTATGTTGCTTTATCCTATGCTTTATTAAACTGCATTTATGTTGTTTTATGCTATGCTTTATTAAATTGTATTCATGTTGTTTTATCCCATGCTTTATTAAATTGTATTTATGTTGTTTTCTCCTATGCTTTATTAAATTGTATTTATATTGTTTTAACTTATGATTAATTAAATTGTATTTATGTTGTTTTATCCCATGCTTTATTAAATTGTATTTATGTTGTTTTATCCTATGCTTTATTAAATTGTATTTATGTTGTTTTATCTTATGCTTTATTAAATTGTATTTATGTTGTTTTATCCTATGCTTTATTAAATTGTATTTATGTTGTTTTATCCTATGCTTTATTAAATTGTATTATGTTGTTTTATCGTATGCTTTATTAAATTGTATTTATTTGGTTTTATCCTATGCTTTATTAATTTGTGTTTATGTTGTTTTATCCTATGCTTTATTAAATTGTATTTATGTTGTTTTAACCCATGTTTTATTAAATTGTATTTATGTTGTTTTATCCTATGCTTTATTAAATTGTATTTATGTTGTTTTATCCTATGCTTTATAAAATTTTATTTATGTTGTTTTGTCCTATGCTTTATTAAATTGTATTTATGTTGTTTTAACCCATGCTTCATTAAATTGTATTTATGTTGTTTTATCTTATGCTTTATTAAATTGTATTTATGTTGTTTTATCCTATGCTTTATTAAATTGTATTTATGTTGTTTTATACTATGCTTTATTAAATTGTATTATGTTTTTTTATCGTATGCTTTATTAAATTGTATTTATGTTGTTTTATCTTATGCTTTATTAAATTGTGTGTATGTTGTTTTATCCTATGCTTTATTAAATTGTATTTATGTTGTTTTAACCCATGTTTTATTAAATTATATTTATGTTGTTTTATCCTATGCTTTATTAAATTGTATTTATGTTTTTTTATCCTATGCTTTATTAAATTTTATTTATGTTGTTTTGTCCTATGCTTTAATAAATTGTATTTATGTTGTTTTATCTTATGCTTTTTTAAATTGTATTTATGTTGTTTTATCTTATGCTTTATTAAATTGTATTTATGTTGTTTTGTCCTATGCTTTATTAAATTGTATTTATGTTGTTTTAACCCATGCTTTATTAAATTGCATTTATGTTGTTTTATCTTATGCTTTATTAAATTGTATTTATGTTGTTTTATCCTATGCTTTATTAAATTGTATTTATGTTGTTTTGTCCTATGCTTTATTAAATTGTATTTATGTTGTTTTAACCATGCTTTATTAATTTGTATTTATGTTGTTTTATCCTATGCTTCATTAAATTGTATTTATGTTGTTTTATCCTATGCTTTATTAAATTGTATTTATGTTGTTTTATCCTATGCTTTATTAAATTGTATTAATGTTGTTTTATCCTATGCTTTATTAAATTGTATTTATGTTGTTTTATCCTATGCTTTATTAAATTGTATTTATGTTGTTTTATTCTATGCTTTATTAAATTGTATTTATGTTGTTTTATCCTATGCTTTATTAAATTGCATCTATGTTGTTTTATCCTATGCTTTATTAAATTGTATTTATGTTGTTTTATCCTATGATTTATTAAATTGTATTTATGTGGTTTTATCCTATGCTTTATTAAATTGCATTTATGTTGATTTATCCTATGCTTTATTAAATTGTATTTATGTTGTTTTATCCTATGCTTTATTAAATTGTATTTATGTTGTTTAATCATATGCTTTATTAAATTGTATTTATGTTGTTTTATCCTATGCTTTATTAAATTGTGTTTATGTTGTTTTATCCTATGTTTTATTAAATTGTATTTATGTTGTTTTATCCTATGCTTTATTAAATTGTATTTATGTTGTTTTATCCTATGCTTTATTAAATTGTATTTATGTTGTTTTATCCTATGCTTTATTAAATTGTATTTATGTTGTTTTATCCTATGCTTTATTAAATTGTATTTATATTGTTTTAACCCATGCTTCATTAAATTGTATTTATGTTGTTTTATCTTATGCTTTATTAAATTGTATTTATGTTGTTTTATCCTATGCTTTATTAAATTGTATTTATGTTGTTTTATCCTATGCTTTATTAAATTGTATTATGTTGTTTTATCGTATGCTTTATTATATTGTATTTATGTTGTTTTATCCTATGATTTATTAAATTGTGTTTATGTTGTTTTATCCTATGCTTTATTAAATTGTATTTATGTTGTTTTAACCCATGCTTTATTAAATTGTATTTATGTTGTTTTATCCTATGCTTTATTAAATTGTATTTATGTTGTTTTATCATATGCTTAATTAAATTTTATTTATGTTGTTTTGTCCTATGCTTTATTAAATTATATTTATGTTGTTTTAACCCATGCTTCAATAAATTGTATTTATGTTGTTTTATCTTATGCTTTATTAAATTGTATTTATGTTGTTTTGTCCTATGCTTTATTAAATTGTATTTATGTTGTTTTAACCCATGCTTTATTAAATTGCATTTATGTTGTTTTATCTTATGCTTTATTAAATTGTATTTATGTTGTTTTATCCTATGCTTTATTAAATTGTATTTATGTTTTTTTATCCTATGCTTTATTAAGTTGTATTTATGTTGTTTTATCCTATGCTTTATTAAATTGTATTTATGTTGTTTTGTCCTATGCATTATTAAATTGTATTTATGTTGTTTTAACCATGCTTTATTAATTTGTATTTATGTTGTTTTATCCTATGCTTCATTAAATTGTATTTATGTTGTTTTATCCTATGCTTTATTAAATTGTATTTATGTTGTTTTATCCTATGCTTTATTAAATTGTATTTATGTTGTTTTGTCCTATTCTTTATTAAATTGTATTTATGTTGTTTTAACCCATGCTTTATTAAATTGTATTTATGTTGTTTTATCCTTTGCTTTATTAAATTGTATTTATGATGTTTTAAACTATGCTTTATTAAATTGTATTTATGTTGTTTTATCCTATGCTTTATTAAAATGTACTTATGTTTTTTTATCCTACGCTTTATTAAATTGTATTTATGTTGCTTTATCCTATGCTTTATTAAACTGCATTTATGTTGTTTTATGCTATGCTTTATTAAATTGTATTCATGTTGTTTTATCCCATGCTTTATTAAATTGTATTTATGTTGTTTTCTCCTATGCTTTATTAAATTGTATTTATATTGTTTTAACTTATGATTAATTAAATTGTATTTATGTTGTTTTATCCCATGCTTTATTAAATTGTATTTATGTTGTTTTATCCTATGCTTTATTAAATTGTATTTATGTTGTTTTATCTTATGCTTTATTAAATTGTATTTATGTTGTTTTATCCTATGCTTTATTAAATTGTATTTATGTTGTTTTATCCTATGCTTTATTAAATTGTATTATGTTGTTTTATCCTATGCTTTATTAAATTGTATTTATGTTGTTTTATCCTATGCTTTATTAAATTGTATTTATGTTGTTTTATCCTATGCTTTATTAAATTGTATTTATGTTGTTTTGTCCTATGCTTTATTAAATTGTATTTATGTTGTTTTAACCCATGCTTTATTAAATTGTATTTATGTTGTTTTATCCTTTGCTTTATTAAATTGTATTTATGATGTTTTATCCTATGCTTTATTAAATTGTATTTATGTTGTTTTATCCTATGCTTTATTAAATTGTATTTATGTTGTTTTATCCTATGCTTTATTAAATTGTATTTATGATGTTTTATCCTATGCTTTATTAAATTGTATTTATGTTGTTTTATCCCATGCTTTATTAAATTGCATCTATGTTGTTTTATCCTATGCTTTATTAAATTGTATTTATGTTGTTTTATCCTATGATTTATTAAATTGTATTTATGTAGTTTTATCCTATGCTTTATTAAATTGCATTTATGTTGATTTATCCTATGCTTTATTAAATTGTATTTATGTTGTTTTATCCTATGCTTTATTAAATTGTATTTATGTTGTTTTATCCTATGCTTTATTAAATTGTATTTATATTGTTTTAACCCATGCTTCATTAAATTGTATTTATGTTGTTTTATCTTATGCTTTATTAAATTGTATTTATGTTGTTTTATCCTATGCTTTATTAAATTGTATTTATGTTGTTTTATCCTATGCTTTATTAAATTGTATTATGTTGTTTTATCGTATGCTTTATTATATTGTATTTATGTTGTTTTATCCTATGATTTATTAAATTGTGTTTATGTTGTTTTATCCTATGCTTTATTAAATTGTATTTATGTTGTTTTAACCCATGCTTTATTAAATTGTATTTATGTTGTTTTATCCTATGCTTTATTAAATTGTATTTATGTTGTTTTATCATATGCTTTATTAAATTTTATTTATGTTGTTTTGTCCTATGCTTTATTAAATTATATTTATGTTGTTTTAACCCATGCTTCAATAAATTGTATTTATGTTGTTTTATCTTATGCTTTATTAAATTGTATTTATGTTGTTTTGTCCTATGCTTTATTAAATTGTATTTATGTTGTTTTAACCCATGCTTTATTAAATTGTATTTATGTTGTTTTATCCTATGCTTTATTAAATTGTATTTATGTTGTTTTATCCTATGCTTTATTAAATTGTATTTATGTTGTTTTATCCTATGCTTTATTAAATTGTATTTATGTTGTTTTGTCCTATGCATTATTAAATTGTATTTATGTTGTTTTGTCCTATGCATTATTAAATTGTATTTATGTTGTTTTAACCATGCTTTATTAATTTGTATTTATGTTGTTTTATCCTATGCTTCATTAAATTGTATTTATGTTGTTTTATCCTATGCTTTATTAAATTGTATTTATGTTGTTTTATCCTATGCTTTATTAAATTGTATTTATGTTGTTTTATCCCATGCTTTATTAAATTGTATTATGTTGTTTTATCGTATGCTTTATTATATTGTATTTATGTTGTTTTATCCTATGATTTATTAAATTGTGTTTATGTTGTTTTATCCTATGCTTTATTAAATTGTATTTATGTTGTTTTAACCCATGCTTTATTAAATTGCATTTATGTTGTTTTATCCTATGCTTTATTAAATTGTATTTATGTTGTTTTGTCCTATGCTTTATTAAATTGTATTTATGTTGTTTTAACCCATGCTTTATTAAATTGCATTTATGTTGTTTTATCTTATGCTTTATTAAATTGTATTTATGTTGTTTTATCCTATGCTTTATTAAATTGTATTTATATTGTTTTATCCTATGCTTTATTAAATTGTATTTATGTTGTTTTATCCTATGCTTTATTAAATTGTATTTATGTTGTTTTGTCCTATGCTTTATTAAATTGTATTTATGTTGTTTTAACCATGCTTTATTAATTTGTATTTATGTTGTTTTATCCTATGCTTCATTAAATTGTATTTATGTTGTTTTATCCTATGCTTTATTAAATTGTATTTATGTTGTTTTATCCTATGCTTTATTAAATTGTATTTATGTTGTTTTATCCTATGCTTTATTAAATTGTATTATGTTGTTTTATCGTATGCTTTATTAAATTGTATTTATTTTGTTTTATCCTATGCTTTATTAAATTGTATTTATGTTGTTTTATCCTATGCTTTATTAAATTGCATCTA
Organism: Phyllobates terribilis; assembly: GCF_046119375.1. NCBI lineage: Eukaryota > Metazoa > Chordata > Amphibia > Anura > Dendrobatidae > Phyllobates > Phyllobates terribilis. The sequence goes on from NW_027362763.1 coordinate 821,394,171, forward strand.
TGTTGTTTTATCCTATGCTTTATTAAATTGTATTTATGTTGTTTTATCCTATGATTTATTAAATTGTATTTATGTGGTTTTATCCTATGCTTTATTAAATTGCATTTATGTTGATTTATCCTATGCTTTATTAAATTGTATTTATGTTGTTTTATCCTATGCTTTATTAAATTGTATTTATGTTGTTTAATCATATGCTTTATTAAATTGTATTTATGTTGTTTTATCCTATGCTTTATTAAATTGTGTTTATGTTGTTTTATCCTATGTTTTATTAAATTGTATTTATGTTGTTTTATCCTATGCTTTATTAAATTGTATTTATGTTGTTTTATCCTATGCTTTATTAAATTGTATTTATGTTGTTTTATCCTATGCTTTATTAAATTGTATTTATGTTGTTTTATCCTATGCTTTATTAAATTGTATTTATATTGTTTTAACCCATGCTTCATTAAATTGTATTTGTGTTGTTTTATCTTATGCTTTATTAAATTGTATTTATGTTGTTTTATCCTATGCTTTATTAAATTGTATTTATGTTGTTTTATCCTATGCTTTATTAAATTGTATTATGTTGTTTTATCGTATGCTTTATTATATTGTATTTATGTTGTTTTATCCTATGATTTATTAAATTGTGTTTATGTTGTTTTATCCTATGCTTTATTAAATTGTATTTATGTTGTTTTAACCCATGCTTTATTAAATTGTATTTATGTTGTTTTATCCTATGCTTTATTAAATTGTATTTATGTTGTTTTATCATATGATTTATTAAATTTTATTTATGTTGTTTTGTCCTATGCTTTATTAAATTATATTTATGTTGTTTTAACCCATGCTTCAATAAATTGTATTTATGTTGTTTTATCTTATGCTTTATTAAATTGTATTTATGTTGTTTTGTCCTATGCTTTATTAAATTGTATTTATGTTGTTTTAACCCATGCTTTATTAAATTGCATTTATGTTGTTTTATCTTATGCTTTATTAAATTGTATTTATGTTGTTTTATCCTATGCTTTATTAAATTGTATTTATGTTGTTTTATCCTATGCTTTATTAAATTGTATTTATGTTGTTTTATCCTATGCTTTATTAAATTGTATTTATGTTGTTTTGTCCTATGCATTATTAAATTGTATTTATGTTGTTTTAACCATGCTTTATTAATTTGTATTTATGTTGTTTTATCCTATGCTTCATTAAATTGTATTTATGTTGTTTTATCCTATGCTTTATTAAATTGTATTTATGTTGTTTTATCCTATGCTTTATTAAATTGTATTTATGTTGTTTTATCCTATGCTTTATTAAATTGTATTTATGTTGTTTTATCCTATGCTTTATTAAATTGTATTTATATTGTTTTGTCCTATGCTTTATTAAATTGTATTTATGTTGTTTTAACCCATGCTTTATTAAATTGTATTTATGTTGTTTTATCCTTTGCTTTATTAAATTGTATTTATGATGTTTTATCCTATGCTTTATTAAATTGTATTTATGTTGTTTTATCCTATGCTTTATTAAATTGTACTTATGTTGTTTTATCCTATGCTTTATTAAATTGTATTTATGTTGCTTTATCCTATGCTTTATTAAACTGCATTTATGTTGTTTTATGCTATGCTTTATTAAATTGTATTCATGTTGTTTTATCCCATGCTTTATTAAATTGTATTTATGTTGTTTTCTCCTATGCTTTATTAAATTGTATTTATATTGTTTTAACTTATGATTAATTAAATTGTATTTATGTTGTTTTATCCTATGCTTTATTAAATTGTATTTATGTTGTTTTATCCTATGCTTTATTAAATTGTATTTATGTTGTTTTGTCCTATGCTTTATTAAATTGTATTTATGTTGTTTTAACCCATGCTTCATTAAATTGTATTTATGTTGTTTTATCTTATGCTTTAATAAATTGTATTTATGTTGTTTTTTCCTATGCTTTATTAAATTGTATTTATGTTGTTTTATACTACGCTTTATTAAATTGTATTATGTTGTTTTATCGTATGCTTTATTAAATTGTATTTATGTTGTTTTATCTTATGCTTTATTAAATTGTGTGTATGTTGTTTTATCCTATGCTTTATTAAATTGTATTTATGTTGTTTTAACCCATGTTTTATTAAATTGTATTTATGTTGTTTTATCCTATGCTTTATTAAATTGTATTTATGTTGTTTTATCCTATGCTTTATTAAATTTTATTTATGTTGTTTTGTCCTATGCTTTAATAAATTGTATTTATGTTGTTTTATCTTATGCTTTATTAAATTGTATTTATGTTGTTTTATCTTATGCTTTATTAAATTGTATTTATGTTGTTTTGTCCTATGCTTTATTAAATTGTATTTATGTTGTTTTAACCCATGCTTTATTAAATTGCATTTATGTTGTTTTATCTTATGCTTTATTAAATTGTATTTATGTTGTTTTATCCTATGCTTTATTAAATTGTATTTATGTTGTTTTTTCCTATGCTTTATTAAATTGTATTTATGTTGTTTTAACCATGCTTTATTAATTTGTATTTATGTTGTTTTATCCTATGCTTCATTAAATTGTATTTATGTTGTTTTATCCTATGCTTTATTAAATTGTATTTATGTTGTTTTATCCTATGCTTTATTAAATTGTATTTATGTTGTTTTATCCTATGCTTTATTCAATTGTATTTATGTTGTTTTATCCTATGCTTTATTAAATTGTATTTATGTTGTTTTATTCTATGCTTTATTAAATTGTATTTATGTTGTTTTATCCTATGCTTTATTAAATTGCATCTATGTTGTTTTATCCTATGCTTTATTAAATTGTATTTATGTTGTTTTATCATATGATTTATTAAATTTTATTTATGTTGTTTTGTCCTATGCTTTATTAAATTATATTTATGTTGTTTTAACCCATGCTTCAATAAATTGTATTTATGTTGTTTTATCTTATGCTTTATTAAATTGTATTTATGTTGTTTTGTCCTATGCTTTATTAAATTGTATTTATGTTGTTTTAACCCATGCTTTATTAAATTGCATTTATGTTGTTTTATCTTATGCTTTATTAAATTGTATTTATGTTGTTTTATCCTATGCTTTATTAAATTGTATTTATGTTGTTTTATCCTATGCTTTATTAAATTGTATTTATGTTGTTTTATCCTATGCTTTATTAAATTGTATTTATGTTGTTTTGTCCTATGCATTATTAAATTGTATTTATGTTGTTTTAACCATGCTTTATTAATTTGTATTTATGTTGTTTTATCCTTTGCTTTATTAAATTGTATTTATGATGTTTTATCCTATGCTTTATTAAATTGTATTTATGTTGTTTTATCCTATGCTTTATTAAACTGTACTTATGTTTTTTTATCCTACGCTTTATTAAATTGTATTTATGTTGCTTTATCCTATGCTTTATTAAACTGCATTTATGTTGTTTTATGCTATGCTTTATTAAATTGTATTAATGTTGTTTTATCCCATGCTTTATTAAATTGTATTTATGTTGTTTTCTCCTATGCTTTATTAAATTGTATTTATATTGTTTTAACTTATGATTAATTAAATTGTATTTATGTTGTTTTATCCCATGCTTTATTAAATTGTATTTATGTTGTTTTATCCTATGCTTTATTAAATTGTATTTATGTTGTTTTATCTTATGCTTTATTAAATTGTATTTATGTTGTTTTATCCTATGCTTTATTAAATTGTATTTATGTTGTTTTATCCTATGCTTTATTAAATTGTATTATGTTGTTTTATCGTATGCTTTATTAAATTGTATTTATTTTGTTTTATCCTATGCTTTATTAATTTGTGTTTATGTTGTTTTATCCTATGCTTTATTAAATTGTATTTTTGTTGTTTTAACCCATGTTTTATTAAATTGTATTTATGTTGTTTTATCCTATGCTTTATTAAATTGTATTTATGTTGTTTTATCCTATGCTTTATTAAATTTTATTTATGTTGTTTTGTCCTATGCTTTCTTAAATTGTATTTATGTTGTTTTAACCCATGCTTCATTAAATTGTATTTATGTTGTTTTATCTTATGCTTTATTAAATTGTATTTATGGTGTTTTGTCCTATGCTTTAATAAATTGTATTTATGATTTATGTTGTTTTAACCCATGCTTTATTAAATTGCATTTATGTTGTTTTATCTTATGCTTTATTAAATTGTATTTATGTTGTTTTATCCTATGCTTTATTAAATTGTATTTATGTTGTTTTGTCCTATGCTTTATTAAATTGTATTTATGTTGTTTTAACCATGCTTTATTAAATTGTATTTATGTTGTTTTATCCTATGCTTCATTAAATTGTATTTATGTTGTTTTATCCTATGCTTTATTAAATTGCATTTATGTTGTTTTATCCTATGCTTTATTAAATTGTATTTATGTTGTTTTATCCTATGCTTTATTAAATTGTATTTATGTTGTTTTATCCTATGCTTTATTAAATTGTATTTATGTTGTTTTTTCCTTTGCTTTATTAAATTGTATTTATGTTGTTTTATCCTATGATTTATTAAATTGTATTTATGTTGTTTTATCCTATGCTTTATTAAATTGTATTTATGTTGTTTTATCCTATGCTTTATTAAACTGCATTTATGTTGTTTTATCTTATGCTTTATTAAATTGTATTTATGTTGTTTTATCCTATGCTTTATTAAATTGTATTTATGTTGTTTTATCCTATGCTTTATTAAATTGTTTTTATGTTGTTTTATCGTATGCTTTATTAAATTGTATTTATGTTGTTTTATCCTATGATCTATTAAATTGTGTTTATGTTGTTTTATCCTATGCTTTATTAAATTGTATTTATGTCGTTTTAACCCATGCTTTATTAAATTGTATTTATGTGGTTTTATCCTATGCTTTATTAAATTGTATTTATGTTGTTTTATCCTATGCTTTATTAAATTGTATTTATGTTGTTTTATCCTATGCTTTATAAAATTGTATTTATGTTGTTTTGTCCTATGCCTTATTAAATTGTATTTATGTTGTTTTAACCCATGCTTTATTAAATTGTATTTATGTTGTTTTATCCTATGCTTTATTAAATTGTATTTATGATGTTTTATCCTATGCTTTATTAAATTGTACTTATGTTGTTTTATCCTATGCTTTATTAAATTGTATTTATGTTGCTTTATCCTATGCTTTATTAAACTGCATTTATGTTGTTTTATGCTATGCTTTATTAAATTGTATTCATGTTGTTTTATCCTATGCTTTATTAAATTGTATTTATGTTGTTTTATCCTATGCTTTATTAAATTGTATTTATATTGTTTTAACTTATGCTTTATTAAATTGTATTTATGTTGTTTTATTCTATGCTTTATTAAATTGTATTTATGTTGTTTTATCCTATGCTTTATTAAATTGCATCTATGTTGTTTTATCCTATGCTTTATTAAATTGTATTTATGTTGTTTTATCCTATGATTTATTAAATTGTATGTATGTGGTTTTATCCTATGCTTTATTAAATTGCATTTATGTTGTTTTATCCTATGCTTTATTAAATTGTATTTATGTTGTTTTATCCTATGCTTTATTAAATTGTATTTATGTTGTTTAATCATATGCTTTATTAAATTGTATTTATGTTGTTTTATCCTATGCTTTATTAAATTGTGTTTATGTTGTTTTATCCTATGTTTTATTAAATTGTATTTATGTTGTTTTATCCTATGCTTTATTAAATTGTATTTATGTTGTTTTATCCTATGCTTTATTAAATTGTATTTATGTTGTTTTATCCTATGCTTTATTAAATTGTATTTATATTGTTTTAACCCATGCTTCATTAAATTGTATTTATGTTGTTTTATCTTATGCTTTATTAAATTGTATTTATGTTGTTTTATCCTATGCTTTATTAAATTGTATTTATGTTGTTTTATCCTATGCTTTATTAAATTGTATTATGTTGTTTTATCGTATGCTTTATTATATTGTATTTATGTTGTTTTATCCTATGATTTATTAAATTGTGTTTATGTTGTTTTAGCCTATGCTTTATTAAATTGTATTTATGTTGTTTTAACCCATGCTTATTAAATTGTATTTATGTTGTTTTATCCTATGCTTTATTAAATTGTATTTATGTTGTTTTATCCTATGCTTTATTAAATTTTATTTATGTTGTTTTCTCCTATGCTTTATTAAATTATATTTATGTTGTTTTAACCCATGCTTCAATAAATTGTATTTATGGTGTTTTATCTTATGCTTTATTAAATTGTATTTATGTTGTTTTGTCCTATGCTTTATTAAATTGTATTTATGTTGTTTTAACCCATGCTTTATTAAATTGTATTTATGTTGTTTTATCTTATGCTTTATTAAATTGTATTTATGTTGTTTTATCCTATGCTTTATTAAATTGTATTTATGTTGTTTTGTCCTATGCATTATTAAATTGTATTTATGTTGTTTTAACCATGCTTTATTAATTTGTATTTATGTTGTTTCATCCTATGCTTCATTAAATTGTATTTATGTTGTTTTATCCTATGCTTTATTAAATTGTATTTATGTTGTTTTATCCTATGCTTTATTAAATTGTATTTATGTTGTTTTATCCTATGCTTTATTAAATTGTATTATGTTGTTTTATCGTATGCTTTATTATATTGTATTTATGTTGTTTTATCCTATGATTTATTAAATTGTGTTTATGTTGTTTTAGCCTATGCTTTATTAAATTGTATTTATGTTGTTTTAACCCATGCTTATTAAATTGTATTTATGTTGTTTTATCCTATGCTTTATTAAATTGTATTTATGTTGTTTTATCCTATGCTTTATTAAATTTTATTTATGTTGTTTTCTCCTATGCTTTATTAAATTATATTTATGTTGTTTTAACCCATGCTTCAATAAATTGTATTTATGGTGTTTTATCTTATGCTTTATTAAATTGTATTTATGTTGTTTTGTCCTATGCTTTATTAAATTGTATTTATGTTGTTTTAACCCATGCTTTATTAAATTGTATTTATGTTGTTTTATCTTATGCTTTATTAAATTGTATTTATGTTGTTTTATCCTATGCTTTATTAAATTGTATTTATGTTGTTTTGTCCTATGCATTATTAAATTGTATTTATGTTGTTTTAACCATGCTTTATTAATTTGTATTTATGTTGTTTTATCCTATGCTTCATTAAATTGTATTTATGTTGTTTTATCCTATGCTTTATTAAATTGTATTTATGTTGTTTTATCCTATGCTTTATTAAATTGTATTTATGTTGTTTTATCCTATGCTTTATTAAATTGTATTTATGTTGTTTTATCCTATGCTTTATTAAATTGTATTTATGTTGTTTTGTCCTATGCTTTATTAAATTGTATTTATGTTGTTTTAACCCATGCTTTATTAAATTGTATTTATGTTGTTTTATCCTTTGCTTTATTAAATTGTATTTATGATGTTTTATCCTATGCTTTATTAAATTGTATTTATGTTGTTTTATCCTATGCTTTATTAAATTGTACTTATGTTGTTTTATCCTATGCTTTATTAAATTGTATTTATGTTGCTTTATCCTATGCTTTATTAAACTGCATTTATGTTGTTTTATGCTATGCTTTATTAAATTGTATTCATGTTGTTTTATCCCATGCTTTATTAAATTGTATTTATGTTGTTTTCTCCTATGCTTTATTAAATTGTATTTATATTGTTTTAACTTATGATTAATTAAATTGTATTTATGTTGTTTTATCCTATGCTTTATTAAATTGTATTTATGTTGTTTTATCCTATGCTTTATTAAATTGTATTTATGTTGTTTTGTCCTATGCTTTATTAAATTGTATTTATGTTGTTTTAACCCATGCTTCATTAAATTGTATTTATGTTGTTTTATCTTATGCTTTAATAAATTGTATTTATGTTGTTTTATCCTATGCTTTATTAAATTGTATTTATGTTGTTTTATACTACGCTTTATTAAATTGTATTATGTTGTTTTATCGTATGCTTTATTAAATTGTATTTATGTTGTTTTATCTTATGCTTTATTAAATTGTGTGTATGTTGTTTTATCCTATGCTTTATTAAATTGTATTTATGTTGTTTTAACCCATGTTTTATTAAATTGTATTTATGTTGTTTTATCCTATGCTTTATTAAATTGTATTTATGTTGTTTTATCCTATGCTTTATTAAATTTTATTTATGTTGTTTTGTCCTATGCTTTAATAAATTGTATTTATGTTGTTTTATCTTATGCTTTATTAAATTGTATTTATGTTGTTTTATCTTATGCTTTATTAAATTGTATTTATGTTGTTTTGTCCTATGCTTTATTAAATTGTATTTATGTTGTTTTAACCCATGCTTTATTAAATTGCATTTATGTTGTTTTATCTTATGCTTTATTAAATTGTATTTATGTTGTTTTATCCTATGCTTTATTAAATTGTATTTATGTTGTTTTTTCCTATGCTTTATTAAATTGTATTTATGTTGTTTTAACCATGCTTTATTAATTTGTATTTATGTTGTTTTATCCTATGCTTTATTAAATTGTATTTATGTTGTTTTATCCTATGCTTTATTCAATTGTATTTATGTTGTTTTATCCTATGCTTTATTAAATTGTTTTTATGTTGTTTTATTCTATGCTTTATTAAATTGTATTTATGTTGTTTTATCCTATGCTTTATTAAATTGCATCTATGTTGTTTTATCCTATGCTTTATTAAATTGTATTTATGTTGTTTTATCATATGATTTATTAAATTTTATTTATGTTGTTTTGTCCTATGCTTTATTAAATTATATTTATGTTGTTTTAACCCATGCTTCAATAAATTGTATTTATGTTGTTTTATCTTATGCTTTATTAAATTGTATTTATGTTGTTTTGTCCTATGCTTTATTAAATTGTATTTATGTTGTTTTAACCCATGCTTTATTAAATTGCATTTATGTTGTTTTATCTTATGCTTTATTAAATTGTATTTATGTTGTTTTATCCTATGCTTTATTAAATTGTATTTATGTTGTTTTATCCTATGCTTTATTAAATTGTATTTATGTTGTTTTATCCTATGCTTTATTAAATTGTATTTATGTTGTTTTGTCCTATGCATTATTAAATTGTATTTATGTTGTTTTAACCATGCTTTATTAAATTGTATTTATGTTGTTTTATCCTTTGCTTTATTAAATTGTATTTATGATGTTTTATCCTATGCTTTATTAAATTGTATTTATGTTGTTTTATCCTATGCTTTATTAAACTGTACTTATGTTTTTTTATCCTACGCTTTATTAAATTGTATTTATGTTGCTTTATCCTATGCTTTATTAAACTGCATTTATGTTGTTTTATGCTATGCTTTATTAAATTGTATTAATGTTGTTTTATCCCATGCTTTATTAAATTGTATTTATGTTGTTTTCTCCTATGCTTTATTAAATTGTATTTATATTGTTTTAACTTATGATTAATTAAATTGTATTTATGTTGTTTTATCCCATGCTTTATTAAATTGTATTTATGTTGTTTTATCCTATGCTTTATTAAATTGTATTTATGTTGTTTTATCTTATGCTTTATTAAATTGTATTTATGTTGTTTTATCCTATGCTTTATTAAATTGTATTTATGTTGTTTTATCCTATGCTTTATTAAATTGTATTATGTTGTTTTATCGTATGCTTTATTAAATTGTATTTATTTTGTTTTATCCTATGCTTTATTAATTTGTGTTTATGTTGTTTTATCCTATGCTTTATTAAATTGTATTTTTGTTGTTTTAACCCATGTTTTATTAAATTGTATTTATGTTGTTTTATCCTATGCTTTATTAAATTGTATTTATGTTGTTTTATCCTATGCTTTATTAAATTTTATTTATGTTGTTTTGTCCTATGCTTTCTTAAATTGTATTTATGTTGTTTTAACCCATGCTTCATTAAATTGTATTTATGTTGTTTTATCTTATGCTTTATTAAATTGTATTTATGGTGTTTTGTCCTATGCTTTAATAAATTGTATTTATGATTTATGTTGTTTTAACCCATGCTTTATTAAATTGCATTTATGTTGTTTTATCTTATGCTTTATTAAATTGTATTTATGTTGTTTTATCCTATGCTTTATTAAATTGTATTTATGTTGTTTTGTCCTATGCTTTATTAAATTGTATTTATGTTGTTTTAACCATGCTTTATTAATTTGTATTTATGTTGTTTTATCCTATGCTTCATTAAATTGTATTTATGTTGTTTTATCCTATGCTTTATTAAATTGCATTTATGTTGTTTTATCCTATGCTTTATTAAATTGTATTTATGTTGTTTTATCCTATGCTTTATTAAATTGTATTTATGTTGTTTTATCCTATGCTTTATTAAATTGTATTTATGTTGTTTTTTCCTTTGCTTTATTAAATTGTATTTATGTTGTTTTATCCTATGATTTATTAAATTGTATTTATGTTGTTTTATCCTATGTTTTATTAAATTGTATTTATGTTGTTTTATCCTATGCTTTATTAAACTGCATTTATGTTGTTTTATCTTATGCTTTATTAAATTGTATTTATGTTGTTTTATCCTATGCTTTATTAAATTGTATTTATGTTGTTTTATCCTATGCTTTATTAAATTGTTTTTATGTTGTTTTATCGTATGCTTTATTAAATTGTATTTATGTTGTTTTATCCTATGATCTATTAAATTGTGTTTATGTTGTTTTATCCTATGCTTTATTAAATTGTATTTATGTCGTTTTAACCCATGCTTTATTAAATTGTATTTATGTGGTTTTATCCTATGCTTTATTAAATTGTATTTATGTTGTTTTATCCTATGCTTTATTAAATTGTATTTATGTTGTTTTATCCTATGCTTTATAAAATTGTATTTATGTTGATTTGTCCTATGCCTTATTAAATTGTATTTATGTTGTTTTAACCCATGCTTTATTAAATTGTATTTATGTTGTTTTATCCTATGCTTTATTAAATTGTATTTATGATGTTTTATCCTATGCTTTATTAAATTGTACTTATGTTGTTTTATCCTATGCTTTATTAAATTGTATTTATGTTGCTTTATCCTATGCTTTATTAAACTGCATTTATGTTGTTTTATGCTATGCTTTATTAAATTGTATTCATGTTGTTTTATCCTATGCTTTATTAAATTGTATTTATGTTGTTTTATCCTATGCTTTATTAAATTGTATTTATATTGTTTTAACTTATGCTTTATTAAATTGTATTTATGTTGTTTTATTCTATGCTTTATTAAATTGTATTTATGTTGTTTTATCCTATGCTTTATTAAATTGCATCTATGTTGTTTTATCCTATGCTTTATTAAATTGTATTTATGTTGTTTTATCCTATGATTTATTAAATTGTATGTATGTGGTTTTATCCTATGCTTTATTAAATTGCATTTATGTTGTTTTATCCTATGCTTTATTAAATTGTATTTATGTTGTTTTATCCTATGCTTTATTAAATTGTATTTATGTTGTTTAATCATATGCTTTATTAAATTGTATTTATGTTGTTTTATCCTATGCTTTATTAAATTGTGTTTATGTTGTTTTATCCTATGTTTTATTAAATTGTATTTATGTTGTTTTATCCTATGCTTTATTAAATTGTATTTATGTTGTTTTATCCTATGCTTTATTAAATTGTATTTATGTTGTTTTATCCTATGCTTTATTAAATTGTATTTATATTGTTTTAACCCATGCTTCATTAAATTGTATTTATGTTGTTTTATCTTATGCTTTATTAAATTGTATTTATGTTGTTTTATCCTATGCTTTATTAAATTGTATTTATGTTGTTTTATCCTATGCTTTATTAAATTGTATTATGTTGTTTTATCGTATGCTTTATTATATTGTATTTATGTTGTTTTATCCTATGATTTATTAAATTGTGTTTATGTTGTTTTAGCCTATGCTTTATTAAATTGTATTTATGTTGTTTTAACCCATGCTTATTAAATTGTATTTATGTTGTTTTATCCTATGCTTTATTAAATTGTATTTATGTTGTTTTATCCTATGCTTTATTAAATTTTATTTATGTTGTTTTCTCCTATGCTTTATTAAATTATATTTATGTTGTTTTAACCCATGCTTCAATAAATTGTATTTATGGTGTTTTATCTTATGCTTTATTAAATTGTATTTATGTTGTTTTGTCCTATGCTTTATTAAATTTATTTATGTTGTTTTAACCCATGCTTTATTAAATTGTATTTATGTTGTTTTATCTTATGCTTTATTAAATTGTATTTATGTTGTTTTATCCTATGCTTTATTAAATTGTATTTATGTTGTTTTGTCCTATGCTTTATTAAATTGTATTTATGTTGTTTTAACCATGCTTTATTAATTTGTATTTATGTTGTTTTATCCTATGCTTCATTAAATTGTATTTATGTTGTTTTATCCTATGCTTTATTAAATTGTATTTATGTTGTTTTATCCTATGCTTTATTAAATTGTATTTATGTTGTTTTATCCTATGCTTTATTAAATTGTATTTATGTTGTTTTATCCTATGCTTTTTTAAATTGTATTTATGTTGTTTTATCCTATGCTTTATTAAATTGTATTTATGTTGTTTTATCCTATGCTTTATTAAATTGTATTTATATTGTTTTAACTTATGATTAATTAAATTGTATTTATGTTGTTTTATCCTATGCTTTATTAAATTGTATTTATGTTGTTTTATCCTATGCTTTATTAAATTGTATTTATGTTGTTTTGTCCTATGCTTTATTAAATTGTATTTATGTTGTTTTAACCCATGCTTCATTAAATTGTATTTATGTTGTTTTATCTTATGCTTTATTAAATTGTATTTATGTTGTTTTATCCTATGCTTTATTAAATTGTATTTATGTTGTTTTATCCTATGCTTTATTAAATTGTATTATGTTGTTTTATCGTATGCTTTATTAAATTGTATTTATGTTGTTTTATCCTATGCTTTATTAATTTGTGTTTATGTTGTTTTATCCTATTCTTTATTAAATTGTATTTATGTTGTTTTAACCCATGTTTTATTAAATTGTATTTATGTTGTTTTAACCCATGCTTTATTAAATTGCATTTATGTTGTTTTATCTTATGCTTTATTAAATTGTATTTATGTTGTTTTATCCTATGCTTTATTAAACTGTATTTATGTTGTTTTGTCCTATGCTTTATTAAATTGTATTTATGTTGTTTTAACCATGCTTTATTAATTTGTATTTATGTTGTTTTATCCTATGCTTTATTAAATTGTATTTATGTTGTTTTATCCTATGCTTTATTAAATTGTATTTATGTTGTTTTATCCTATGCTTTATTAAACTGTACTTATGTTTTTTTATCCTACGCTTTATTAAATTGTATTTATGTTGTTTTATCCTATGTTTTATTAAATTGTATTTATGTTGTTTTATCCTATGCTTTATTAAATTGTATTTATGTTGTTTTATCCTATGCTTTATTAAACTGCATTTATGTTGTTTTATCTTATGCTTTATTAAATTGTATTTATGTTGTTTTATCCTATGCTTTATTAAATTGTATTTATGTTGTTTTATCCTATGCTTTATTAAATTGTTTTTATGTTGTTTTATCGTATGCTTTATTAAATTGTATTTATGTTGTTTTTTCCTATGATCTATTAAATTGTGTTTATGTTGTTTTATCCTATGCTTTATTAAATTGTATTTATGTCGTTTTAACCCATGCTTTATTAAATTGTATTTATGTGGTTTTATCCTATGCTTTATTAAATTGTATTTATGTTGTTTTATCCTATGCTTTATTAAATTGTATTTATGTTGTTTTATCCTATGCTTTATAAAATTGTATTTATGTTGTTTTGTCCTATGCCTTATTAAATTGTATTTATGTTGTTTTAACCCATGCTTTATTAAATTGTATTTATGTTGTTTTATCCTATGCTTTATTAAATTGTATTTATGATGTTTTATCCTATGCTTTATTAAATTGTACTTATGTTGTTTTATCCTATGCTTTATTAAATTGTATTTATGTTGCTTTATCCTATGCTTTATTAAACTGCATTTATGTTGTTTTATGCTATGCTTTATTAAATTGTATTCATGTTGTTTTATCCTATGCTTTATTAAATTGTATTTATGTTGTTTTATCCTATGCTTTATTAAATTGTATTTATATTGTTTTAACTTATGCTTTATTAAATTGTATTTATGTTGTTTTATTTTATGCTTTATTAAATTGTATTTATGTTGTTTTATCCTATGCTTTATTAAATTGCATCTATGTTGTTTTATCCTATGCTTTATTAAATTGTATTTATGTTGTTTTATCCTATGATTTATTAAATTGTATGTATGTGGTTTTATCCTATGCTTTATTAAATTGCATTTATGTTGTTTTATCCTATGCTTTATTAAATTGTATTTATGTTGTTTTATCCTATGCTTTATTAAATTGTATTTATGTTGTTTAATCATATGCTTTATTAAATTGTATTTATGTTGTTTTATCCTATGCTTTATTAAATTGTGTTTATGTTGTTTTATCCTATGTTTTATTAAATTGTATTTATGTTGTTTTATCCTATGCTTTATTAAATTGTATTTATGTTGTTTTATCCTATGCTTTATTAAATTGTATTTATGTTGTTTTATCCTATGCTTTATTAAATTGTATTTATATTGTTTTAACCCATGCTTCATTAAATTGTATTTATGTTGTTTTATCTTATGCTTTATTAAATTGTATTTATGTTGTTTTATCCTATGCTTTATTAAATTGTATTTATGTTGTTTTATCCTATGCTTTATTAAATTGTATTATGTTGTTTTATCGTATGCTTTATTATATTGTATTTATGTTGTTTTATCCTATGATTTATTAAATTGTGTTTATGTTGTTTTAGCCTATGCTTTATTAAATTGTATTTATGTTGTTTTAACCCATGCTTATTAAATTGTATTTATGTTGTTTTATCCTATGCTTTATTAAATTGTATTTATGTTGTTTTATCCTATGCTTTATTAAATTATATTTATGTTGTTTTAACCCATGCTTCAATAAATTGTATTTATGGTGTTTTATCTTATGCTTTATTAAATTGTATTTATGTTGTTTTGTCCTATGCTTTATTAAATTGTATTTATGTTGTTTTAACCCATGCTTTATTAAATTGTATTTATGTTGTTTTATCTTATGCTTTATTAAATTGTATTTATGTTGTTTTATCCTATGCTTTATTAAATTGTATTTATGTTGTTTTATCCTATGCTTTTTTAAATTGTATTTATGTTGTTTTATCCTATGCTTTATTAAATTGTATTTATGTTGTTTTATCCTATGCTTTATTAAATTGTATTTATATTGTTTTAACTTATGATTAATTAAATTGTATTTATGTTGTTTTATCCTATGCTTTATTAAATTGTATTTATGTTGTTTTATCCTATGCTTTATTAAATTGTATTTATATTGTTTTAACTTATGATTAATTAAATTGTATTTATGTTGTTTTATCCTATGCTTTATTAAATTGTATTTATGTTGTTTTATCCTATGCTTTATTAAATTGTATTTATGTTGTTTTGTCCTATGCTTTATTAAATTGTATTTATGTTGTTTTAACCCATGCTTCATTAAATTGTATTTATGTTGTTTTATCTTATGCTTTATTAAATTGTATTTATGTTGTTTTATCCTATGCTTTATTAAATTGTATTTATGTTGTTTTATCCTATGCTTTATTAAATTGTATTATGTTGTTTTATCGTATGCTTTATTAAATTGTATTTATGTTGTTTTATCCTATGCTTTATTAATTTGTGTTTATGTTGTTTTATCCTATTCTTTATTAAATTGTATTTATGTTGTTTTAACCCATGTTTTATTAAATTGTATTTATGTTGTTTTAACCCATGCTTTATTAAATTGCATTTATGTTGTTTTATCTTATGCTTTATTAAATTGTATTTATGTTGTTTTATCCTATGCTTTATTAAACTGTATTTATGTTGTTTTGTCCTATGCTTTATTAAATTGTATTTATGTTGTTTTAACCATGCTTTATTAATTTGTATTTATGTTGTTTTATCCTATGCTTTATTAAATTGTATTTATGTTGTTTTATCCTATGCTTTATTAAATTGTATTTATGTTGTTTTATCCTATGCTTTATTAAACTGTACTTATGTTTTTTTATCCTACGCTTTATTAAATTGTATTTATGTTGTTTTATCCTATGTTTTATTAAATTGTATTTATGTTGTTTTATCCTATGCTTTATTAAATTGTATTTATGTTGTTTTATCCTATGCTTTATTAAACTGCATTTATGTTGTTTTATCTTATGCTTTATTAAATTGTATTTATGTTGTTTTATCCTATGCTTTATTAAATTGTATTTATGTTGTTTTATCCTATGCTTTATTAAATTGTTTTTATGTTGTTTTATCGTATGCTTTATTAAATTGTATTTATGTTGTTTTTTCCTATGATCTATTAAATTGTGTTTATGTTGTTTTATCCTATGCTTTATTAAATTGTATTTATGTCGTTTTAACCCATGCTTTATTAAATTGTATTTATGTGGTTTTATCCTATGCTTTATTAAATTGTATTTATGTTGTTTTATCCTATGCTTTATTAAATTGTATTTATGTTGTTTTATCCTATGCTT
This sequence comes from Phyllobates terribilis, assembly GCF_046119375.1. Taxonomy (NCBI): domain Eukaryota; kingdom Metazoa; phylum Chordata; class Amphibia; order Anura; family Dendrobatidae; genus Phyllobates; species Phyllobates terribilis. The sequence continues at coordinate 821,410,917 of NW_027362763.1, forward strand.
TATAAAATTGTATTTATGTTGTTTTGTCCTATGCCTTATTAAATTGTATTTATGTTGTTTTAACCCATGCTTTATTAAATTGTATTTATGTTGTTTTATCCTATGCTTTATTAAATTGTATTTATGATGTTTTATCCTATGCTTTATTAAATTGTACTTATGTTGTTTTATCCTATGCTTTATTAAATTGTATTTATGTTGCTTTATCCTATGCTTTATTAAACTGCATTTATGTTGTTTTATGCTATGCTTTATTAAATTGTATTCATGTTGTTTTATCCTATGCTTTATTAAATTGTATTTATGTTGTTTTATCCTATGCTTTATTAAATTGTATTTATATTGTTTTAACTTATGCTTTATTAAATTGTATTTATGTTGTTTTATTCTATGCTTTATTAAATTGTATTTATGTTGTTTTATCCTATGCTTTATTAAATTGCATCTATGTTGTTTTATCCTATGCTTTATTAAATTGTATTTATGTTGTTTTATCCTATGATTTATTAAATTGTATGTATTTGGTTTTATCCTATGCTTTATTAAATTGCATTTATGTTGTTTTATCCTATGCTTTATTAAATTGTATTTATGTTGTTTTATCCTATGCTTTATTAAATTGTATTTATGTTGTTTAATCATATGCTTTATTAAATTGTATTTATGTTGTTTTATCCTATGCTTTATTAAATTGTGTTTATGTTGTTTTATCCTATGTTTTATTAAATTGTATTTATGTTGTTTTATCCTATGCTTTATTAAATTGTATTTATGTTGTTTTATCCTATGCTTTATTAAATTGTATTTATGTTGTTTTATCCTATGCTTTATTAAATTGTATTTATATTGTTTTAACCCATGCTTCATTAAATTGTATTTATGTTGTTTTATCTTATGCTTTATTAAATTGTATTTATGTTGTTTTATCCTATGCTTTATTAAATTGTATTTATGTTGTTTTATCCTATGCTTTATTAAATTGTATTATGTTGTTTTATCGTATGCTTTATTATATTGTATTTATGTTGTTTTATCCTATGATTTATTAAATTGTGTTTATGTTGTTTTAGCCTATGCTTTATTAAATTGTATTTATGTTGTTTTAACCCATGCTTATTAAATTGTATTTATGTTGTTTTATCCTATGCTTTATTAAATTGTATTTATGTTGTTTTATCCTATGCTTTATTAAATTATATTTATGTTGTTTTAACCCATGCTTCAATAAATTGTATTTATGGTGTTTTATCTTATGCTTTATTAAATTGTATTTATGTTGTTTTGTCCTATGCTTTATTAAATTGTATTTATGTTGTTTTAACCCATGCTTTATTAAATTGTATTTATGTTGTTTTATCTTATGCTTTATTAAATTGTATTTATGTTGTTTTATCCTATGCTTTATTAAATTGTATTTATGTTGTTTTGCCTATGCTTTATTAAATTGTATTTATGTTGTTTTAACCATGCTTTATTAATTTGTATTTATTTTGTTTTATCCTATGCTTCATTAAATTGTATTTATGTTGTTTTATCCTATGCTTTATTAAATTGTATTTATGTTGTTTTAACCCATGCTTTATTAAATTGTATTTATGTTGTTTTATCTTATGCTTTATTAAATTGTATTTATGTTGTTTTATCCTATGCTTTATTAAATTGTATTTATGTTGTTTTGTCCTATGCTTTATTAAATTGTATTTATGTTGTTTTAACCATGCTTTATTAATTTGTATTTATGTTGTTTTATCCTATGCTTCATTAAATTGTATTTATGTTGTTTTATCCTATGCTTTATTAAATTGTATTTATGTTGTTTTATCCTATGCTTTATTAAATTGTATTTATGTTGTTTTATCCTATGCTTTATTAAATTGTATTTATGTTGTTTTATCCTATGCTTTTTTAAATTGTATTTATGTTGTTTTATCCTATGCTTTATTAAATTGTATTTATGTTGTTTTATCCTATGCTTTATTAAATTGTATTTATATTGTTTTAACTTATGATTAATTAAATTGTATTTATGTTGTTTTATCCTATGCTTTATTAAATTGTATTTATGTTGTTTTATCCTATGCTTTATTAAATTGTATTTATGTTGTTTTGTCCTATGCTTTATTAAATTGTATTTATGTTGTTTTAACCCATGCTTCATTAAATTGTATTTATGTTGTTTTATCTTATGCTTTATTAAATTGTATTTATGTTGTTTTATCCTATGCTTTATTAAATTGTATTTATGTTGTTTTATCCTATGCTTTATTAAATTGTATTATGTTGTTTTATCGTATGCTTTATTAAATTGTATTTATGTTGTTTTATCCTATGCTTTATTAATTTGTGTTTATGTTGTTTTATCCTATTCTTTATTAAATTGTATTTATGTTGTTTTAACCCATGTTTTATTAAATTGTATTTATGTTGTTTTAACCCATGCTTTATTAAATTGCATTTATGTTGTTTTATCTTATGCTTTATTAAATTGTATTTATGTTGTTTTATCCTATGCTTTATTAAACTGTATTTATGTTGTTTTGTCCTATGCTTTATTAAATTGTATTTATGTTGTTTTAACCATGCTTTATTAATTTGTATTTATGTTGTTTTATCCTATGCTTTATTAAATTGTATTTATGTTGTTTTATCCTATGCTTTATTAAATTGTATTTATGTTGTTTTATCCTATGCTTTATTAAACTGTACTTATGTTTTTTTATCCTACGCTTTATTAAATTGTATTTATGTTGTTTTATCCTATGTTTTATTAAATTGTATTTATGTTGTTTTATCCTATGCTTTATTAAATTGTATTTATGTTGTTTTATCCTATGCTTTATTAAACTGCATTTATGTTGTTTTATCTTATGCTTTATTAAATTGTATTTATGTTGTTTTATCCTATGCTTTATTAAATTGTATTTATGTTGTTTTATCCTATGCTTTATTAAATTGTTTTTATGTTGTTTTATCGTATGCTTTATTAAATTGTATTTATGTTGTTTTTTCCTATGATCTATTAAATTGTGTTTATGTTGTTTTATCCTATGCTTTATTAAATTGTATTTATGTCGTTTTAACCCATGCTTTATTAAATTGTATTTATGTTGTTTTATCCTATGCTTTATTAAATTGTATTTATATTGTTTTAACTTATGCTTTATTAAATTGTATTTATGTTGTTTTATTTTATGCTTTATTAAATTGTATTTATGTTGTTTTATCCTATGCTTTATTAAATTGCATCTATGTTGTTTTATCCTATGCTTTATTAAATTGTATTTATGTTGTTTTATCCTATGATTTATTAAATTGTATGTATGTGGTTTTATCCTATGCTTTATTAAATTGCATTTATGTTGTTTTATCCTATGCTTTATTAAATTGTATTTATGTTGTTTTATCCTATGCTTTATTAAATTGTATTTATGTTGTTTAATCATATGCTTTATTAAATTGTATTTATGTTGTTTTATCCTATGCTTTATTAAATTGTGTTTATGTTGTTTTATCCTATGTTTTATTAAATTGTATTTATGTTGTTTTATCCTATGCTTTATTAAATTGTATTTATGTTGTTTTATCCTATGCTTTATTAAATTGTATTTATGTTGTTTTATCCTATGCTTTATTAAATTGTATTTATATTGTTTTAACCCATGCTTCATTAAATTGTATTTATGTTGTTTTATCTTATGCTTTATTAAATTGTATTTATGTTGTTTTATCCTATGCTTTATTAAATTGTATTTATGTTGTTTTATCCTATGCTTTATTAAATTGTATTATGTTGTTTTATCGTATGCTTTATTATATTGTATTTATGTTGTTTTATCCTATGATTTATTAAATTGTGTTTATGTTGTTTTAGCCTATGCTTTATTAAATTGTATTTATGTTGTTTTAACCCATGCTTATTAAATTGTATTTATGTTGTTTTATCCTATGCTTTATTAAATTGTATTTATGTTGTTTTATCCTATGCTTTATTAAATTATATTTATGTTGTTTTAACCCATGCTTCAATAAATTGTATTTATGGTGTTTTATCTTATGCTTTATTAAATTGTATTTATGTTGTTTTGTCCTATGCTTTATTAAATTGTATTTATGTTGTTTTAACCCATGCTTTATTAAATTGTATTTATGTTGTTTTATCTTATGCTTTATTAAATTGTATTTATGTTGTTTTATCCTATGCTTTATTAAATTGTATTTATGTTGTTTTATCCTATGCTTTTTTAAATTGTATTTATGTTGTTTTATCCTATGCTTTATTAAATTGTATTTATGTTGTTTTATCCTATGCTTTATTAAATTGTATTTATATTGTTTTAACTTATGATTAATTAAATTGTATTTATGTTGTTTTATCCTATGCTTTATTAAATTGTATTTATGTTGTTTTATCCTATGCTTTATTAAATTGTATTTATATTGTTTTAACTTATGATTAATTAAATTGTATTTATGTTGTTTTATCCTATGCTTTATTAAATTGTATTTATGTTGTTTTATCCTATGCTTTATTAAATTGTATTTATGTTGTTTTGTCCTATGCTTTATTAAATTGTATTTATGTTGTTTTAACCCATGCTTCATTAAATTGTATTTATGTTGTTTTATCTTATGCTTTATTAAATTGTATTTATGTTGTTTTATCCTATGCTTTATTAAATTGTATTTATGTTGTTTTATCCTATGCTTTATTAAATTGTATTATGTTGTTTTATCGTATGCTTTATTAAATTGTATTTATGTTGTTTTATCCTATGCTTTATTAATTTGTGTTTATGTTGTTTTATCCTATTCTTTATTAAATTGTATTTATGTTGTTTTAACCCATGTTTTATTAAATTGTATTTATGTTGTTTTAACCCATGCTTTATTAAATTGCATTTATGTTGTTTTATCTTATGCTTTATTAAATTGTATTTATGTTGTTTTATCCTATGCTTTATTAAACTGTATTTATGTTGTTTTGTCCTATGCTTTATTAAATTGTATTTATGTTGTTTTAACCATGCTTTATTAATTTGTATTTATGTTGTTTTATCCTATGCTTTATTAAATTGTATTTATGTTGTTTTATCCTATGCTTTATTAAATTGTATTTATGTTGTTTTATCCTATGCTTTATTAAACTGTACTTATGTTTTTTTATCCTACGCTTTATTAAATTGTATTTATGTTGTTTTATCCTATGTTTTATTAAATTGTATTTATGTTGTTTTATCCTATGCTTTATTAAATTGTATTTATGTTGTTTTATCCTATGCTTTATTAAACTGCATTTATGTTGTTTTATCTTATGCTTTATTAAATTGTATTTATGTTGTTTTATCCTATGCTTTATTAAATTGTATTTATGTTGTTTTATCCTATGCTTTATTAAATTGTTTTTATGTTGTTTTATCGTATGCTTTATTAAATTGTATTTATGTTGTTTTTTCCTATGATCTATTAAATTGTGTTTATGTTGTTTTATCCTATGCTTTATTAAATTGTATTTATGTCGTTTTAACCCATGCTTTATTAAATTGTATTTATGTGGTTTTATCCTATGCTTTATTAAATTGTATTTATGTTGTTTTATCCTATGCTTTATTAAATTGTATTTATGTTGTTTTATCCTATGCTTTATAAAATTGTATTTATGTTGTTTTGTCCTATGCCTTATTAAATTGTATTTATGTTGTTTTAACCCATGCTTTATTAAATTGTATTTATGTTGTTTTATCCTATGCTTTATTAAATTGTATTTATGATGTTTTATCCTATCCTTTATTAAATTGTACTTATGTTGTTTTATCCTATGCTTTATTAAATTGTATTTATGTTGCTTTATCCTATGCTTTATTAAACTGCATTTATGTTGTTTTATGCTATGCTTTATTAAATTGTATTCATGTTGTTTTATCCTATGCTTTATTAAATTGTATTTATGTTGTTTTATCCTATGCTTTATTAAATTGTATTTATATTGTTTTAACTTATGCTTTATTAAATTGTATTTATGTTGTTTTATTCTATGCTTTATTAAATTGTATTTATGTTGTTTTATCCTATGCTTTATTAAATTGCATCTATGTTGTTTTATCCTATGCTTTATTAAATTGTATTTATGTTGTTTTATCCTATGATTTATTAAATTGTATGTATGTGGTTTTATCCTATGCTTTATTAAATTGCATTTATGTTGTTTTATCCTATGCTTTATTAAATTGTATTTATGTTGTTTTATCCTATGCTTTATTAAATTGTATTTATGTTGTTTAATCATATGCTTTATTAAATTGTATTTATGTTGTTTTATCCTATGCTTTATTAAATTGTGTTTATGTTGTTTTATCCTATGTTTTATTAAATTGTATTTATGTTGTTTTATCCTATGCTTTATTAAATTGTATTTATGTTGTTTTATCCTATGCTTTATTAAATTGTATTTATGTTGTTTTATCCTATGCTTTATTAAATTGTATTTATATTGTTTTAACCCATGCTTCATTAAATTGTATTTATGTTGTTTTATCTTATGCTTTATTAAATTGTATTTATGTTGTTTTATCCTATGCTTTATTAAATTGTATTTATGTTGTTTTATCCTATGCTTTATTAAATTGTATTATGTTGTTTTATCGTATGCTTTATTATATTGTATTTATGTTGTTTTATCCTATGATTTATTAAATTGTGTTTATGTTGTTTTAGCCTATGCTTTATTAAATTGTATTTATGTTGTTTTAACCCATGCTTATTAAATTGTATTTATGTTGTTTTATCCTATGCTTTATTAAATTGTATTTATGTTGTTTTATCCTATGCTTTATTAAATTATATTTATGTTGTTTTAACCCATGCTTCAATAAATTGTATTTATGGTGTTTTATCTTATGCTTTATTAAATTGTATTTATGTTGTTTTGTCCTATGCTTTATTAAATTGTATTTATGTTGTTTTAACCCATGCTTTATTAAATTGTATTTATGTTGTTTTATCTTATGCTTTATTAAATTGTATTTATGTTGTTTTATCCTATGCTTTATTAAATTGTATTTATGTTGTTTTGCCTATGCTTTATTAAATTGTATTTATGTTGTTTTAACCATGCTTTATTAATTTGTATTTATTTTGTTTTATCCTATGCTTCATTAAATTGTATTTATGTTGTTTTATCCTATGCTTTATTAAATTGTATTTATGTTGTTTTATCCTATGCTTTATTAAATTGTATTTATGTTGTTTTATCCTATGCTTTATTAAATTGTATTTATGTTGTTTTATCCTATGCTTTTTTAAATTGTATTTATGTTGTTTTATCCTATGCTTTATTAAATTGTATTTATGTTGTTTTATCCTATGCTTTATTAAATTGTATTTATATTGTTTTAACTTATGATTAATTAAATTGTATTTATGTTGTTTTATCCTATGCTTTATTAAATTGTATTTATGTTGTTTTATCCTATGCTTTATTAAATTGTATTTATGTTGTTTTGTCCTATGCTTTATTAAATTGTATTTATGTTGTTTTAACCCATGCTTCATTAAATTGTATTTATGTTGTTTTATCTTATGCTTTATTAAATTGTATTTATGTTGTTTTATCCTATGCTTTATTAAATTGTATTTATGTTGTTTTATCCTATGCTTTATTAAATTGTATTTATATTGTTTTAACTTATGATTAATTAAATTGTATTTATGTTGTTTTATCCTATGCTTTATTAAATTGTATTTATGTTGTTTTATCCTATGCTTTATTAAATTGTATTTATGTTGTTTTGTCCTATGCTTTATTAAATTGTATTTATGTTGTTTTAACCCATGCTTCATTAAATTGTATTTATGTTGTTTTATCTTATGCTTTATTAAATTGTATTTATGTTGTTTTATCCTATGCTTTATTAAATTGTATTTATGTTGTTTTATCCTATGCTTTATTAAATTGTATTATGTTGTTTTATCGTATGCTTTATTAAATTGTATTTATGTTGTTTTATCCTATGCTTTATTAATTTGTGTTTATGTTGTTTTATCCTATTCTTTATTAAATTGTATTTATGTTGTTTTAACCCATGTTTTATTAAATTGTATTTATGTTGTTTTAACCCATGCTTTATTAAATTGCATTTATGTTGTTTTATCTTATGCTTTATTAAATTGTATTTATGTTGTTTTATCCTATGCTTTATTAAACTGTATTTATGTTGTTTTGTCCTATGCTTTATTAAATTGTATTTATGTTGTTTTAACCATGCTTTATTAATTTGTATTTATGTTGTTTTATCCTATGCTTTATTAAATTGTATTTATGTTGTTTTATCCTATGCTTTATTAAATTGTATTTATGTTGTTTTATCCTATGCTTTATTAAACTGTACTTATGTTTTTTTATCCTACGCTTTATTAAATTGTATTTATGTTGCTTTATCCTATGCTTTATTAAACTGCATTTATGTTGTTTTATGCTATGCTTTATTAAATTGTATTTATGTTGTTTTATCTTATGCTTTATTAAATTGTATTTATGTTGTTTTATCCTATGCTTTATTAAATTGTATTTATGTTGTTTTATCCTATGCTTTATTAAATTGTATTTATGTTGTTTTATCCTATGTTTTATTAAATTGTATTTATGTTGTTTTATCCTATGCTTTATTAAATTGTATTTATGTTGTTTTATCCTATGCTTTATTAAACTGCATTTATGTTGTTTTATCTTATGCTTTATTAAATTGTATTTATGTTGTTTTATCCTATGCTTTATTAAATTGTATTTATGTTGTTTTATCCTATGCTTTATTAAATTGTTTTTATGTTGTTTTATCGTATGCTTTATTAAATTGTATTTATGTTGTTTTATCCTATGATCTATTAAATTGTGTTTATGTTGTTTTATCCTATGCTTTATTAAATTGTATTTATGTCGTTTTAACCCATGCTTTATTAAATTGTATTTATGTGGTTTTATCCTATGCTTTATTAAATTGTATTTATGTTGTTTTATCCTATGCTTTATTAAATTGTATTTATGTTGTTTTATCCTATGCTTTATAAAATTGTATTTATGTTGTTTTGTCCTATGCCTTATTAAATTGTATTTATGTTGTTTTAACCCATGCTTTATTAAATTGTATTTATGTTGTTTTATCCTATGCTTTATTAAATTGTATTTATGATGTTTTATCCTATGCTTTATTAAATTGTACTTATGTCGTTTTATCCTATGCTTTATTAAATTGTATTTATGTTGCTTTATCCTATGCTTTATTAAACTGCATTTATGTTGTTTTATGCTATGCTTTATTAAATTGTATTCATGTTGTTTTATCCTATGCTTTATTAAATTGTATTTATGTTGTTTTATCCTATGCTTTATTAAATTGTATTTATATTGTTTTAACTTATGCTTTATTAAATTGTATTTATGTTGTTTTATTCTATGCTTTATTAAATTGTATTTATGTTGTTTTATCCTATGCTTTATTAAATTGCATCTATGTTGTTTTATCCTATGCTTTATTAAATTGTATTTATGTTGTTTTATCCTATGCTTTATTAAATTGTATTTATGTTGTTTAATCATATGCTTTATTAAATTGTATTTATGTTGTTTTATCCTATGCTTTATTAAATTGTGTTTATGTTGTTTTATCCTATGTTTTATTAAATTGTATTTATGTTGTTTTATCCTATGCTTTATTAAATTGTATTTATGTTGTTTTATCCTATGCTTTATTAAATTGTATTTATGTTGTTTTATCCTATGCTTTATTAAATTGTATTTATATTGTTTTAACCCATGCTTCATTAAATTGTATTTATGTTGTGTTATCTTATGCTTTATTAAATTGTATTTATGTTGTTTTATCCTATGCTTTATTAAATTGTATTTATGTTGTTTTATCCTATGCTTTATTAAATTGTATTATGTTGTTTTATCGTATGCTTTATTATATTGTATTTATGTTGTTTTATCCTATGATTTATTAAATTGTGTTTATGTTGTTTTAGCCTATGCTTTATTAAATTGTATTTATGTTGTTTTAACCCATGCTTTATTAAATTGTATTTATGTTGTTTTATCCTATGCTTTATTAAATTGTATTTATGTTGTTTTATCCTATGCTTTATTAAATTTTATTTATGTTGTTTTGTCCTATGCTTTATTAAATTATATTTATGTTGTTTTAACCCATGCTTCAATAAATTGTATTTATGGTGTTTTATCTTATGCTTTATTAAATTGTATTTATGTTGTTTTGTCCTATGCTTTATTAAATTGTATTTATGTTGTTTTAACCCATGCTTTATTAAATTGTATTTATGTTGTTTTATTTTATGCTTTATTAAATTGTATTTATGTTGTTTTATCCTATGCTTTATTAAATTGTATTTATGTTGTTTTGTCCTATGCTTTATTAAATTGTATTTATGTTGTTTTAACCATGCTTTATTAATTTGTATTTATGTTGTTTTATCCTATGCTTCATTAAATTGTATTTATGTTGTTTTATCCTATGCTTTATTAAATTGTATTTATGTTGTTTTATCCTATGCTTTATTAAATTGTATTTATGTTGTTTTTTCCTATGCTTTATTAAATTGTATTTATGTTGTTTTATCCTATGCTTTTTTAAATTGTATTTATGTTGTTTTATCCTATGCTTTATTAAATTGTATTTATGTTGTTTTATCCTATGCTTTATTAAATTGTATTTATGTTGTTTTGTCCTATGCTTTATTAAATTGTATTTATGTTGTTTTAACCCATGTTTTATTAAATTGTATTTATGTTGTTTTATCCTTTGCTTTATTAAATTGTATTTATGATGTTTTATCCTATGCTTTATTAAATTGTATTTATGTTGTTTTATCCTATGCTTTATTAAACTGTACTTATGTTGTTTTATCCTATGCTTTATTAAATTGTATTTATGTTGCTTTATCCTATGCTTTATTAAACTGCATTTATGTTGTTTTATGCTATGCTTTATTAAATTGTATTCATGTTGTTTTATTCCATGCTTTATTAAATTGTATTTATGTTGTTTTATCCTATGCTTTATTAAATTGTATTTATATTGTTTTAACTTATGATTAATTAAATTGTATTTATGTTGTTTTATCCTATGCTTTATTAAATTGTATTTATGTTGTTTTATCCTATGCTTTATTAAATTGTATTTATGTTGTTTTGTCCTATGCTTTATTAAATTGTATTTATGTTGTTTTAACCCATGCTTCATTAAATTGTATTTATGTTGTTTTATCTTATGCTTTATTAAATTGTATTTATGTTGTTTTATCCTATGCTTTATTAAATTGTATTTATGTTGTTTTATCCTATGCTTTATTAAATTGTATTATGTTGTTTTATCGTATGCTTTATTAAATTGTATTTATGTTGTTTTATCCTATGCTTTATTAATTTGTGTTTATGTTGTTTTATCCTATTCTTTATTAAATTGTATTTATGTTGTTTTAACCCATGTTTTATTAAATTGTATTTATGTTGTTTTAACCCATGCTTTATTAAATTGCATTTATGTTGTTTTATCTTATGCTTTATTAAATTGTATTTATGTTGTTTTATCCTATGCTTTATTAAACTGTATTTATGTTGTTTTGTCCTATGCTTTATTAAATTGTATTTATGTTGTTTTAACCATGCTTTATTAATTTGTATTTATGTTGTTTTATCCTATGCTTCATTAAATTGTATTTATGTTGTTTTATCCTATGCTTTATTAAATTGTATTTATGTTGTTTTATCCTATGCTTTATTAAATTGTATTTATGTTGTTTTATCCTATGCTTTATTAAACTGTACTTATGTTTCTTTATCCTACGCTTTATTAAATTGTATTTATGTTGCTTTATCCTATGCTTTATTAAACTGCATTTATGTTGTTTTATGCTATGCTTTATTAAATTGTATTTATGTTGTTTTGTCCTATGCTTTATTAAATTGTATTTATGTTGTTTTAACCCATGCTTTATTAAATTGTATTTATGTTGTTTTATTTTATGCTTTATTAAATTGTATTTATGTTGTTTTATCCTATGCTTTATTAAATTGTATTTATGTTGTTTTGTCCTATGCTTTATTAAATTGTATTTATGTTGTTTTAACCATGCTTTATTAATTTGTATTTATGTTGTTTTATCCTATGCTTCATTAAATTGTATTTATGTTGTTTTATCCTATGCTTTATTAAATTGTATTTATGTTGTTTTATCCTATGCTTTATTAAATTGTATTTATGTTGTTTTTTCCTATGCTTTATTAAATTGTATTTATGTTGTTTTATCCTATGCTTTTTTAAATTGTATTTATGTTGTTTTATCCTATGCTTTATTAAATTGTATTTATGTTGTTTTATCCTATGCTTTATTAAATTGTATTTATGTTGTTTTGTCCTATGCTTTATTAAATTGTATTTATGTTGTTTTAACCCATGTTTTATTAAATTGTATTTATGTTGTTTTATCCTTTGCTTTATTAAATTGTATTTATGATGTTTTATCCTATGCTTTATTAAATTGTATTTATGTTGTTTTATCCTATGCTTTATTAAACTGTACTTATGTTGTTTTATCCTATGCTTTATTAAATTGTATTTATGTTGCTTTATCCTATGCTTTATTAAACTGCATTTATGTTGTTTTATGCTATGCTTTATTAAATTGTATTCATGTTGTTTTATTCCATGCTTTATTAAATTGTATTTATGTTGTTTTATCCTATGCTTTATTAAATTGTATTTATATTGTTTTAACTTATGATTAATTAAATTGTATTTATGTTGTTTTATCCTATGCTTTATTAAATTGTATTTATGTTGTTTTATCCTATGCTTTATTAAATTGTATTTATGTTGTTTTATCCTATGCTTTATTAAATTGTATTATGTTGTTTTATCGTATGCTTTATTATATTGTATTTATGTTGTTTTATCCTATGATTTATTAAATTGTGTTTATGTTGTTTTAGCCTATGCTTTATTAAATTGTATTTATGTTGTTTTAACCCATGCTTATTAAATTGTATTTATGTTGTTTTATCCTATGCTTTATTAAATTGTATTTATGTTGTTTTATCCTATGCTTTATTAAATTATATTTATGTTGTTTTAACCCATGCTTCAATAAATTGTATTTATGGTGTTTTATCTTATGCTTTATTAAATTGTATTTATGTTGTTTTGTCCTATGCTTTATTAAATTGTATTTATGTTGTTTTAACCCATGCTTTATTAAATTGTATTTATGTTGTTTTATCTTATGCTTTATTAAATTGTATTTATGTTGTTTTATCCTATGCTTTATTAAATTGTATTTATGTTGTTTTGCCTATGCTTTATTAAATTGTATTTATGTTGTTTTAACCATGCTTTATTAATTTGTATTTATTTTGTTTTATCCTATGCTTCATTAAATTGTATTTATGTTGTTTTATCCTATGCTTTATTAAATTGTATTTATGTTGTTTTATCCTATGCTTTATTAAATTGTATTTATGTTGTTTTATCCTATGCTTTATTAAATTGTATTTATGTTGTTTTATCCTATGCTTTTTTAAATTGTATTTATGTTGTTTTATCCTATGCTTTATTAAATTGTATTTATGTTGTTTTATCCTATGCTTTATTAAATTGTATTTATATTGTTTTAACTTATGATTAATTAAATTGTATTTATGTTGTTTTATCCTATGCTTTATTAAATTGTATTTATGTTGTTTTATCCTATGCTTTATTAAATTGTATTTATGTTGTTTTGTCCTATGCTTTATTAAATTGTATTTATGTTGTTTTAACCCATGCTTCATTAAATTGTATTTATGTTGTTTTATCTTATGCTTTATTAAATTGTATTTATGTTGTTTTATCCTATGCTTTATTAAATTGTATTTATGTTGTTTTATCCTATGCTTTATTAAATTGTATTTATATTGTTTTAACTTATGATTAATTAAATTGTATTTATGTTGTTTTATCCTATGCTTTATTAAATTGTATTTATGTTGTTTTATCCTATGCTTTATTAAATTGTATTTATGTTGTTTTGTCCTATGCTTTATTAAATTGTATTTATGTTGTTTTAACCCATGCTTCATTAAATTGTATTTATGTTGTTTTATCTTATGCTTTATTAAATTGTATTTATGTTGTTTTATCCTATGCTTTATTAAATTGTATTTATGTTGTTTTATCCTATGCTTTATTAAATTGTATTATGTTGTTTTATCGTATGCTTTATTAAATTGTATTTATGTTGTTTTATCCTATGCTTTATTAATTTGTGTTTATGTTGTTTTATCCTATTCTTTATTAAATTGTATTTATGTTGTTTTAACCCATGTTTTATTAAATTGTATTTATGTTGTTTTAACCCATGCTTTATTAAATTGCATTTATGTTGTTTTATCTTATGCTTTATTAAATTGTATTTATGTTGTTTTATCCTATGCTTTATTAAACTGTATTTATGTTGTTTTGTCCTATGCTTTATTAAATTGTATTTATGTTGTTTTAACCATGCTTTATTAATTTGTATTTATGTTGTTTTATCCTATGCTTTATTAAATTGTATTTATGTTGTTTTATCCTATGCTTTATTAAATTGTATTTATGTTGTTTTATCCTATGCTTTATTAAACTGTACTTATGTTTTTTTATCCTACGCTTTATTAAATTGTATTTATGTTGCTTTATCCTATGCTTTATTAAACTGCATTTATGTTGTTTTATGCTATGCTTTATTAAATTGTATTTATGTTGTTTTATCTTATGCTTTATTAAATTGTATTTATGTTGTTTTATCCTATGCTTTATTAAATTGTATTTATGTTGTTTTATCCTATGCTTTATTAAATTGTATTTATGTTGTTTTATCCTATGTTTTATTAAATTGTATTTATGTTGTTTTATCCTATGCTTTATTAAATTGTATTTATGTTGTTTTATCCTATGCTTTATTAAACTGCATTTATGTTGTTTTATCTTATGCTTTATTAAATTGTATTTATGTTGTTTTATCCTATGCTTTATTAAATTGTATTTATGTTGTTTTATCCTATGCTTTATTAAATTGTTTTTATGTTGTTTTATCGTATGCTTTATTAAATTGTATTTATGTTGTTTTATCCTATGATCTATTAAATTGTGTTTATGTTGTTTTATCCTATGCTTTATTAAATTGTATTTATGTCGTTTTAACCCATGCTTTATTAAATTGTATTTATGTGGTTTTATCCTATGCTTTATTAAATTGTATTTATGTTGTTTTATCCTATGCTTTATTAAATTGTATTTATGTTGTTTTATCCTATGCTTTATAAAATTGTATTTATGTTGTTTTGTCCTATGCCTTATTAAATTGTATTTATGTTGTTTTAACCCATGCTTTATTAAATTGTATTTATGTTGTTTTATCCTATGCTTTATTAAATTGTATTTATGATGTTTTATCCTATGCTTTATTAAATTGTACTTATGTCGTTTTATCCTATGCTTTATTAAATTGTATTTATGTTGCTTTATCCTATGCTTTATTAAACTGCATTTATGTTGTTTTATGCTATGCTTTATTAAATTGTATTCATGTTGTTTTATCCTATGCTTTATTAAATTGTATTTATGTTGTTTTATCCTATGCTTTATTAAATTGTATTTATATTGTTTTAACTTATGCTTTATTAAATTGTATTTATGTTGTTTTATTCTATGCTTTATTAAATTGTATTTATGTTGTTTTATCCTATGCTTTATTAAATTGCATCTATGTTGTTTTATCCTATGCTTTATTAAATTGTATTTATGTTGTTTTATCCTATGCTTTATTAAATTGTATTTATGTTGTTTAATCATATGCTTTATTAAATTGTATTTATGTTGTTTTATCCTATGCTTTATTAAATTGTGTTTATGTTGTTTTATCCTATGTTTTATTAAATTGTATTTATGTTGTTTTATCCTATGCTTTATTAAATTGTATTTATGTTGTTTTATCCTATGCTTTATTAAATTGTATTTATGTTGTTTTATCCTATGCTTTATTAAATTGTATTTATATTGTTTTAACCCATGCTTCATTAAATTGTATTTATGTTGTGTTATCTTATGCTTTATTAAATTGTATTTATGTTGTTTTATCCTATGCTTTATTAAATTGTATTTATGTTGTTTTATCCTATGCTTTATTAAATTGTATTATGTTGTTTTATCGTATGCTTTATTATATTGTATTTATGTTGTTTTATCCTATGATTTATTAAATTGTGTTTATGTTGTTTTAGCCTATGCTTTATTAAATTGTATTTATGTTGTTTTAACCCATGCTTTATTAAATTGTATTTATGTTGTTTTATCCTATGCTTTATTAAATTGTATTTATGTTGTTTTATCCTATGCTTTATTAAATTTTATTTATGTTGTTTTGTCCTATGCTTTATTAAATTATATTTATGTTGTTTTAACCCATGCTTCAATAAATTGTATTTATGGTGTTTTATCTTATGCTTTATTAAATTGTATTTATGTTGTTTTGTCCTATGCTTTATTAAATTGTATTTATGTTGTTTTAACCCATGCTTTATTAAATTGTATTTATGTTGTTTTATTTTATGCTTTATTAAATTGTATTTATGTTGTTTTATCCTATGCTTTATTAAATTGTATTTATGTTGTTTTGTCCTATGCTTTATTAAATTGTATTTATGTTGTTTTAACCATGCTTTATTAATTTGTATTTATGTTGTTTTATCCTATGCTTCATTAAATTGTATTTATGTTGTTTTATCCTATGCTTTATTAAATTGTATTTATGTTGTTTTATCCTATGCTTTATTAAATTGTATTTATGTTGTTTTTTCCTATGCTTTATTAAATTGTATTTATGTTGTTTTATCCTATGCTTTTTTAAATTGTATTTATGTTGTTTTATCCTATGCTTTATTAAATTGTATTTATGTTGTTTTATCCTATGCTTTATTAAATTGTATTTATGTTGTTTTGTCCTATGCTTTATTAAATTGTATTTATGTTGTTTTAACCCATGTTTTATTAAATTGTATTTATGTTGTTTTATCCTTTGCTTTATTAAATTGTATTTATGATGTTTTATCCTATGCTTTATTAAATTGTATTTATGTTGTTTTATCCTATGCTTTATTAAACTGTACTTATGTTGTTTTATCCTATGCTTTATTAAATTGTATTTATGTTGCTTTATCCTATGCTTTATTAAACTGCATTTATGTTGTTTTATGCTATGCTTTATTAAATTGTATTCATGTTGTTTTATTCCATGCTTTATTAAATTGTATTTATGTTGTTTTATCCTATGCTTTATTAAATTGTATTTATATTGTTTTAACTTATGATTAATTAAATTGTATTTATGTTGTTTTATCCTATGCTTTATTAAATTGTATTTATGTTGTTTTATCCTATGCTTTATTAAATTGTATTTATGTTGTTTTGTCCTATGCTTTATTAAATTGTATTTATGTTGTTTTAACCCATGCTTCATTAAATTGTATTTATGTTGTTTTATCTTATGCTTTATTAAATTGTATTTATGTTGTTTTATCCTATGCTTTATTAAATTGTATTTATGTTGTTTTATCCTATGCTTTATTAAATTGTATTATGTTGTTTTATCGTATGCTTTATTAAATTGTATTTATGTTGTTTTATCCTATGCTTTATTAATTTGTGTTTATGTTGTTTTATCCTATTCTTTATTAAATTGTATTTATGTTGTTTTAACCCATGTTTTATTAAATTGTATTTATGTTGTTTTAACCCATGCTTTATTAAATTGCATTTATGTTGTTTTATCTTATGCTTTATTAAATTGTATTTATGTTGTTTTATCCTATGCTTTATTAAACTGTATTTATGTTGTTTTGTCCTATGCTTTATTAAATTGTATTTATGTTGTTTTAACCATGCTTTATTAATTTGTATTTATGTTGTTTTATCCTATGCTTCATTAAATTGTATTTATGTTGTTTTATCCTATGCTTTATTAAATTGTATTTATGTTGTTTTATCCTATGCTTTATTAAATTGTATTTATGTTGTTTTATCCTATGCTTTATTAAACTGTACTTATGTTTCTTTATCCTACGCTTTATTAAATTGTATTTATGTTGCTTTATCCTATGCTTTATTAAACTGCATTTATGTTGTTTTATGCTATGCTTTATTAAATTGTATTTATGTTGTTTTGTCCTATGCTTTATTAAATTGTATTTATGTTGTTTTAACCCATGCTTTATTAAATTGTATTTATGTTGTTTTATTTTATGCTTTATTAAATTGTATTTATGTTGTTTTATCCTATGCTTTATTAAATTGTATTTATGTTGTTTTGTCCTATGCTTTATTAAATTGTATTTATGTTGTTTTAACCATGCTTTATTAATTTGTATTTATGTTGTTTTATCCTATGCTTCATTAAATTGTATTTATGTTGTTTTATCCTATGCTTTATTAAATTGTATTTATGTTGTTTTATCCTATGCTTTATTAAATTGTATTTATGTTGTTTTTTCCTATGCTTTATTAAATTGTATTTATGTTGTTTTATCCTATGCTTTTTTAAATTGTATTTATGTTGTTTTATCCTATGCTTTATTAAATTGTATTTATGTTGTTTTATCCTATGCTTTATTAAATTGTATTTATGTTGTTTTGTCCTATGCTTTATTAAATTGTATTTATGTTGTTTTAACCCATGTTTTATTAAATTGTATTTATGTTGTTTTATCCTTTGCTTTATTAAATTGTATTTATGATGTTTTATCCTATGCTTTATTAAATTGTATTTATGTTGTTTTATCCTATGCTTTATTAAACTGTACTTATGTTGTTTTATCCTATGCTTTATTAAATTGTATTTATGTTGCTTTATCCTATGCTTTATTAAACTGCATTTATGTTGTTTTATGCTATGCTTTATTAAATTGTATTCATGTTGTTTTATTCCATGCTTTATTAAATTGTATTTATGTTGTTTTATCCTATGCTTTATTAAATTGTATTTATATTGTTTTAACTTATGATTAATTAAATTGTATTTATGTTGTTTTATCCTATGCTTTATTAAATTGTATTTATGTTGTTTTATCCTATGCTTTATTAAATTGTATTTATGTTGTTTTGTCCTATGCTTTATTAAATTGTATTTATGTTGTTTTAACCCATGCTTCATTAAATTGTATTTATGTTGTTTTATCTTATGCTTTATTAAATTGTATTTATGTTGTTTTATCCTATGCTTTATTAAATTGTATTTATGTTGTTTTATCCTATGCTTTATTAAATTGTATTATGTTGTTTTATCGTATGCTTTATTAAATTGTATTTATGTTGTTTTATCCTATGCTTTATTAATTTGTGTTTATGTTGTTTTATCCTATTCTTTATTAAATTGTATTTATGTTGTTTTAACCCATGTTTTATTAAATTGTATTTATGTTGTTTTAACCCATGCTTTATTAAATTGCATTTATGTTGTTTTATCTTATGCTTTATTAAATTGTATTTATGTTGTTTTATCCTATGCTTTATTAAACTGTATTTATGTTGTTTTGTCCTATGCTTTATTAAATTGTATTTATGTTGTTTTAACCATGCTTTATTAATTTGTATTTATGTTGTTTTATCCTATGCTTCATTAAATTGTATTTATGTTGTTTTATCCTATGCTTTATTAAATTGTATTTATGTTGTTTTATCCTATGCTTTATTAAATTGTATTTATGTTGTTTTATCCTATGCTTTATTAAACTGTACTTATGTTTTTTTATCCTACGCTTTATTAAATTGTATTTATGTTGCTTTATCCTATGCTTTATTAAACTGCATTTATGTTGTTTTATGCTATGCTTTATTAAATTGTATTTATGTTGTTTTATCTTATGCTTTATTAAATTGTATTTATGTTGTTTTATCCTATGCTTTATTAAATTGTATTTATGTTGTTTTATCCTATGCTTTATTAAATTGTATTATGTTGTTTTATCGTATGCTTTATTAAATTGTATTTATGTTGTTTTATCCTATGCTTTATTAAATTGTATTTATGTTGTTTTGTCCTATGCTTTATTAAATTGTATTTATGTTGTTTTAACCCATGTTTTATTAAATTGTATTTATGTTGTTTTATCCTTTGCGTTATTAAATTGTATTTATGATGTTTTATCCTATGCTTTATTAAATTGTATTTATGTTGTTTTATCCTATGCTTTATTAAACTGTACTTATGTTGTTTTATCCTATGCTTTATTAAACTGTATTTATGTTGCTTTATCCTATGCTTTATTAAACTGCATTTATGTTGTTTTATGCTATGCTTTATTAAATTGTATTCATGTTGTTTTATTCCATGCTTTATTAAATTGTATTTATGTTGTTTTATCCTATGCTTTATTAAATTGTATTTATATTGTTTTAACTTATGATTAATTAAATTGTATTTATGTTGTTTTATCCTATGCTTTATTAAATTGTATTTATGTTGTTTTATCCTATGCTTTATTAAATTGTATTTATGTTGTTTTGTCCTATGCTTTATTAAATTGTATTTATGTTGTTTTAACCCATGCTTCATTAAATTGTATTTATGTTGTTTTATCTTATGCTTTATTAAATTGTATTTATGTTGTTTTATCCTATGCTTTATTAAATTGTATTTATGTTGTTTTATCCTATGCTTTATTAAATTGTATTATGTTGTTTTATCGTATGCTTTATTAAATTGTATTTATGTTGTTTTATCCTATGCTTTATTAATTTGTGTTTATGTTGTTTTATCCTATTCTTTATTAAATTGTATTTATGTTGTTTTAACCCATGTTTTATTAAATTGTATTTATGTTGTTTTAACCCATGCTTTATTAAATTGCATTTATGTTGTTTTATCTTATGCTTTATTAAATTGTATTTATGTTGTTTTATCCTATGCTTTAATAAACTGTATTTATGTTGTTTTGTCCTATGCTTTATTAAATTGTATTTATGTTGTTTTAACCATGCTTTATTAATTTGTATTTATGTTGTTTTATCCTATGCTTCATTAAATTGTATTTATGTTGTTTTATCCTATGCTTTATTAAATTGTATTTATGTTGTTTTATCCTATGCTTTATTAAATTGTATTTATGTTGTTTTATCCTATGCTTTATTAAACTGTACTTATGTTTTTTTATCCTACGCTTTATTAAATTGTATTTATGTTGCTTTATCCTATGCTTTATTAAACTGCATTTATGTTGTTTTATGCTATGCTTTATTAAATTGTATTTATGTTGTTTTATCTTATGCTTTATTAAATTGTATTTATGTTGTTTTATCCTATGCTTTATTAAATTGTATTTATGTTGTTTTATCCTATGCTTTATTAAATTGTATTATGTTGTTTTATCCTATGCTTTATTAAATTGTATTTATGTTGTTTTATCCTATGCTTTATTAAATTGTATTTATGTTGTTTTGTCCTATGCTTTATTAAATTGTATTTATGTTGTTTTAACCCATGTTTTATTAAATTGTATTTATGTTGTTTTATCCTTTGCTTTATTAAATTGTATTTATGATGTTTTATCCTATGCTTTATTAAATTGTATTTATGTTGTTTTATCCTATGCTTTATTAAACTGTACTTATGTTGTTT
This sequence comes from Phyllobates terribilis, assembly GCF_046119375.1. Classification (NCBI taxonomy): domain Eukaryota; kingdom Metazoa; phylum Chordata; class Amphibia; order Anura; family Dendrobatidae; genus Phyllobates; species Phyllobates terribilis. The sequence continues at coordinate 821,432,610 of NW_027362763.1, forward strand.
TATCCTATGCTTTATTAAATTGTATTTATGTTGCTTTATCCTATGCTTTATTAAACTGCATTTATGTTGTTTTATGCTATGCTTTATTAAATTGTATTCATGTTGTTTTATTCCATGCTTTATTAAATTGTATTTATGTTGTTTTATTCTATGCTTTATTAAATTGTATTTATGTTGTTTTGTCCTATGCTTTATTAAATTGTATTTATGTTGTTTTAACCCATGCTTCATTAAATTGTATTTATGTTGTTTTATCTTATGCTTTATTAAATTGTATTTATGTTGTTTTATCCTATGCTTTATTAAATTGTATTTATGTTGTTTTATCCTATGCTTTATTAAATTGTATTATGTTGTTTTATCGTATGCTTTATTAAATTGTATTTATGTTGTTTTATCCTATGCTTTATTAATTTGTGTTTATGTTGTTTTATCCTATTCTTTATTAAATTGTATTTATGTTGTTTTAACCCATGTTTTATTAAATTGTATTTATGTTGTTTTATCCTATGCTTTATTAAATTGTATTTATGTTGTTTTATCCTATGCTTTATTAAATTTTATTTATGTTGTTTTGTCCTATGCTTTATTAAATTGCATTTATGTTGTTTTAACCCATGCTTCATTAAATTGTATTTATGTTGTTTTATCTTATGCTTTATTAAATTGTATTTATGTTGTTTTGTCCTATGCTTTATTAAATTGTATTTATGTTGTTTTAACCCATGCTTTATTAAATTGCATTTATGTTGTTTTATCTTATGCTTTATTAAATTGTATTTATGTTGTTTTATCCTATGCTTTATTAAACTGTATTTATGTTGTTTTGTCCTATGCTTTATTAAATTGTATTTATGTTGTTTTAACCATGCTTTATTAATTTGTATTTATGTTGTTTTATCCTATGCTTCATTAAATTGTATTTATGTTGTTTTATCCTATGCTTTATTAAATTGTATTTATGTTGTTTTATCCTATGCTTTATTAAATTGTATTTATGTTGTTTTATCCTATGCTTTATTAAATTGTATTTATGTTGTTTTATCCTATGCTTTATTAAATTGTATTTATGCTGTTTTTTCCTATGCCTTATTAAATTGTATTTATGTTGTTTTATTCTATGCTTTATTAAATTGTATTTATGTTGTTTTATCCTATGCTTTATTAAATTGCATCTATGTTGTTTTATCCTATGCTTTATTAAATTGTATTTATGTTGTTTTATCCTATGATTTATTAAATTGTATTTATGTGGTTTTATCCTATGCTTTATTAAATTGCATTTATGTTGTTTTATCCTATGCTTTATTAAATTGTATTTATGTTGTTTTATCCTATGCTTTATTAAATTGTATTTATGTTGTTTAATCCTATGCTTTATTAAATTGTATTTATGTTGTTTTATCCTATGCTTTATTAAATTGTGTTTATGTTGTTTTATCCTGTTTTATTAAATTGTATTTATGTTGTTTTATCGTATGCTTTATTAAATTGTATTTATGTTGTTTTATCCTATGATTTATTAAATTGTGTTTATGTTGTTTTATCCTATGCTTTATTAAATTGTATTTATGTCGTTTTAACCCATGCTTTATTAAATTGTATTTATGTGGTTTTATCCTATGCTTTATTAAATTGTATTTATGTTGTTTTGTCCTATGCTTTATTAAATTGTATTTATGTTGTTTTAACCCAAGCTTCATTAAATTGTATTTATGTTGTTTTATCTTATGCTTTATTAAATTGTATTTATGTTGTTTTATCCTATGCTTTATTAAATTGTATTTACGTTGTTTTATCCTATGCTTTATTAAATTGTATTTATGTTGTTTTATCCTATGCTTTATTAAATTGTATTTATGTTGTTTTATCCTATGCTTTATTAAATTGTATTTATGTTGTTTTATCCTATGCTTTATTAAATTGTATTGATGTTGTTTTATTCTATTCTTTATTAAATTGTATTTATGTTGTTTTATCCTATGCTTTATTAATTTGCATCTATGTTGTTTTATCCTATGCTTTATTAAATTATATTTATGTTGTTTTATCCTATGATTTATTAAATTGTATTTATGTGGTTTTATCCTATGCTTTATTAAATTAAATTTATGTTGTTTTATCCTATGCTTTATTAAATTGTATTTATGTTGTTTTATCCTATACTTTATTAAATTGTATTTATGTTGTTTAATCATATGTTTTATTAAATTGTATTTATGTTGTTTTATCCTATGCTTTATTAACTTGTGTTTATGTTGTTTTATCCTCTGTTTTATTAAATTGTATTTATGTTGTTTTATCCTATGCTTTATTACATTGTATTTATGTTGTTTTATCCTATGCTTTATTAAACTGCATTTATGTTGTTTTATCCTATGCTTTATTAAATTGTATTTATGTTGTTTTATAATATGCTTTATTAAATTGTATTTATTTTGTTTTATCCTATGCTTTATTAAATTGTATTTATGTTGTTTTATCCTATGCTTTATTAAATTGTATTTATGTTGTTTTATCGTATGCTTTATTAAATTGTATTTATGTTGTTTTATCCTATGATTTATTAAATTGTGTTTATGTTGTTTTATCCTATACTTTATTAAATTGTATTTATGTTGTTTTAACCCATGTTTTATTAAATTGTATTTATGTTGTTTTATCCTATGCTTTATTAAATTGTATATATGTTGTTTTATCCTATGCTTTATTAAATTATATTTATGTTGTTTTAACCTATGCTTTATTCAATTGTATTGATGTTGTTTTATCCTATGCTTTAATAAATTGTATTTATGTTGTTTTATCCTATGCTTTATTAAATTGTATTTATGTTGTTTTAACCTATGCTTTATTAATTTGTATTTATGTTGTTTTAACCTATACCTTATTAAATTGTATTTATGTTGTTTTGTCCTATGCTTTATTAAATTGTATTTATGTTGCTTTAACCTGTGCTTTATTAAATTGTATTTATGATGTTTTATCCTATGCTTTATTAAATTGTATTTATGTTGTTTTATCCTATGCTTTATTAAATTGTATTGATATTGTTTTAATTTATGCTTTATTAAATTGTATTTATGTTGTTTTATCCTATGCTTTATTAATTTGTATTTATGTTGTTTTAACCTATGCTTTATTAAATTGTATTTATGTTGTTTTATCCTATGCTTTATTAAATTGTATTTATGTTGCTTTAACCTATGCTTTATTAAATTGTATTTATGTTGTTTTATCCTATGCTTTATTAAATTGTATTTATGTTGTTTTATGCTATGCTTTATTAAATTGTATTTATGTTGTTTTATCCTATGCTTTATTAAATTGTATTTATGTTGTTTTAACCTACGCTTTATTAAATTGTATTTATGTTGTTTTATCCTATGCTTTATTAAATTGTATTTATGTTGCTTTAACCTATGCTTTATTAAATTGTATTTATGTTGTTTTATCCTATGCTTTATTAAATTGTATTTATGTTTTTTTATCCTATGCTTTATTAAATTGTATTTATATTGTTTTAACTTATGCTTTATTAAATTGTATTTATGTTGTTTTATCCTATGCTTTATTAAATTGTATTTATGTTGTTTTATCCTATGCTTTATTAAATTGTTTTTATGTTGTTTTATCCTATGCTTTATTAAATAGTATTTATGTTGTTTTAACCCATGCTTCATTAAATTGTATTTATGTTGTTTTATCTTATGCTTTATTAAATTGTATTTATGTTGTTTTATCCTATGCTTTATTAAATTGTATTTATGTTGTTTTATCCTATGCTTTATTAAATTGTATTATGTTGTTTTATCGTATGCTTTATTATATTGTATTTATGTTGTTTTATCCTATGCTTTACTAAATTGTGTTTATGTTGTTTTATCCTATGCTTTATTAAATTGTATTTATGTTGTTTTATCCTATGCTTTTTTAAATTATATTTATGTTGTTTTATCCTATGCTTTATTAAATTGTATTTATGTTGTTTTATCCTATGCTTTATTAAATTGTATTTATGTTGTTTTGTCCTATGCTTTATTAAATTGTATTTATGTTGTTTTAACCCATGCTTTATTAAATTGTATTTATGTGGTTTTATCCTTTGCTTTATTAAATTGTATTTATGATGTTTTATCCTATGCTTTATTAAATTGTATTTATGTTGTTTTATCCTATGCTTTATTAAACTGTACTTATGTTTTTTTATCCTACGCTTTATTAAATTGTATTTATGTTGCTTTATCCTATGCTTTATTAAACTGCATTTATGTTGTTTTATGCTATGCTTTATTAGATTGTATTAATGTTGTTTTATCCCATGCTTTATTAAATTGTATTTATGTTGTTTTCTCCTATGCTTTATTAAATTGTATTTATATTGTTTTAACTTATGATTAATTAAATTGTATTTATGTTGTTTTATCCCATGCTTTATTAAATTGTATTTATGTTGTTTTATCCTATGCTTTATTAAATTGTATTTATGTTGTTTTATCTTATGCTTTATTAAATTGTATTTATGTTGTTTTATCCTATGCTTTATTAAATTGTATTTATGTTGTTTTATCCTATGCTTTATTAAATTGTATTATGTTGTTTTATCGTATGCTTTATTAAATTGTATTTATTTTGTTTTATCCTATGCTTTATTAATTTGTGTTTATGTTGTTTTATCCTATGCTTTATTAAATTGTATTTATGTTGTTTTAACCCATGTTTTATTAAATTGTATTTATGTTGTTTTATCCTATGCTTTATTAAATTGTATTTATGTTGTTTTATCCTATGCTTTATTAAATTTTATCTATGTTGTTTTGTCCTATGCTTTCTTAAATTGTATTTATGTTGTTTTAACCCATGCTTCATTAAATTGTATTTATGTTGTTTTATCTTATGCTTTATTAAATTGTATTTATGGTGTTTTGTCCTATGCTTTATTAAATTGTATTTATGATTTATGTTGTTTTAACCCATGCTTTATTAAATTGCATTTATGTTGTTTTATCTTATGCTTTATTAAATTGTATTTATGTTGTTTTATCCTATGCTTTATTAAATTGTATTTATGTTGTTTTGTCCTATGCTTTATTAAATTGTATTTATGTTGTTTTAACCATGCTTTATTAATTTGTATTTATGTTGTTTTATCCTATGCTTCATTAAATTGTATTTATGTTGTTTTATCCTATGCTTTATTAAATTGCATTTATGTTGTTTTATCCTATGCTTTATTAAATTGTATTTATGTTGTTTTATCCTATGCTTTATTAAATTGTATTTATGTTGTTTTATCCTATGCTTTATTAAATTGTATTTATATTGTTTTAACTTATGCTTTATTAAATTGTATTTATGTTGTTTTATTCTATGCTTTATTAAATTGTATTTATGTTGTTTTATCCTATGCTTTATTAAATTGCATCTATGTTGTTTTATCCTATGCTTTATTAAATTGTATTTATGTTGTTTTATCCTATGATTTATTAAATTGTATGTATGTGGTTTTATCCTATGCTTTATTAAATTGCATTTATGTTGTTTTATCCTATGCTTTATTAAATTGTATTTATGTTGTTTTATCCTCTGCTTTATTAAATTGTATTTATGTTGTTTAATCATATGCTTTATTAAATTGTATTTATGTTGTTTTATCCTATGCTTTATTAAATTGTGTTTATGTTGTTTTATCCTATGTTTTATTAAATTGTATTTATGTTGTTTTATCCTATGCTTTATTAAATTGTATTTATGTTGTTTTATCCTATGCTTTATTAAATTGTATTTATGTTGTTTTATCCTATGCTTTATTAAATTGTATTTATATTGTTTTAACCCATGCTTCATTAACTTGTATTTATGTTGTTTTATCTTATGCTTTATTAAATTGTATTTATGTTGTTTTATCCTATGCTTTATTAAATTGTATTTATGTTGTTTTATCCTATGCTTTATTAAATTGTATTATGTTGTTTTATCGTATGCTTTATTATATTGTATTTATGTTGTTTTATCCTATGATTTATTAAATTGTGTTTATGTTGTTTTAGCCTATGCTTTATTAAATTGTATTTATGTTGTTTTAACCCATGCTTTATTAAATTGTATTTATGTTGTTTTATCCTATGCTTTATTAAATTGTATTTATGTTGTTTTATCCTATGCTTTATTAAATTTTATTTATGTTGTTTTGTCCTATGCTTTATTAAATTATATTTATGTTGTTTTAACCCATGCTTCAATAAATTGTATTTATGGTGTTTTATCTTATGCTTTATTAAATTGTATTTATGTTGTTTTATCCTATGCTTTATTAAATTGTATTTATGTTGTTTTGTCCTATGCTTTATTAAATTGTATTTATGTTGTTTTAACCATGCTTTATTAATTTGTATTTATGTTGTTTTATCCTATGCTTCATTAAATTGTATTTATGTTGTTTTATCCTATGCTTTATTAAATTGTATTTATGTTGTTTTATCCTATGCTTTATTAAATTGTATTTATGTTGTTTTATCCTATGCTTTATTAAATTGTATTTATGTTGTTTTATCCTATGCTTTATTAAATTGTATTTATGTTGTTTTATCTTATGCTTTATTAAATTGTATTTATGTTGTTTTATCCTATGCTTTATTAAATTGTATTTATGTTGTTTTATCTTATGCTTTATTAAATTGTATTTATGTTGTTTTATCCTATGCTTTATTAAATTGTATTTATGTTGTTTTATCCTATGCTTTATTAAATTGTATTATGTTGTTTTATCGTAAGCTTTATTAAATTGTATTTATTTTGTTTTATCCTATGCTTTATTAATTTGTGTTTATGTTGTTTTATCCTATGCTTTATTAAATTGTATTTATGTTGTTTTAACCCATGTTTTATTAAATTGTATTTATGTTGTTTTATCCTATGCTTTATTAAATTGTATTTATGTTGTTTTATCCTATGCTTTATTAAATTTTATTTATGTTGTTTTGTCCTATGCTTTCTTAAATTGTATTTATGTTGTTTTAACCCATGCTTCATTAAATTGTATTTATGTTGTTTTATCTTATGCTTTATTAAATTGTATTTATGGTGTTTTGTCCTATGCTTTATTAAATTGTATTTATGATTTATGTTGTTTTAACCCATGCTTTATTAAATTGCATTTATGTTGTTTTATCTTATGCTTTATTAAATTGTATTTATGTTGTTTTATCCTATGCTTTATTAAATTGTATTTATGTTGTTTTATCCTATGCTTTATTAAATTGTATTTATATTGTTTTAACTTATGCTTTATTAAATTGTATTTATGTTGTTTTATTCTATGCTTTATTAAATTGTATTTATGTTGTTTTATCCTATGCTTTATTAAATTGCATCTATGTTGTTTTATCCTATGCTTTATTAAATTGTATTTATGTTGTTTTATCCTATGATTTATTAAATTGTATGTATGTGGTTTTATCCTATGCTTTATTAAATTGCATTTATGTTGTTTTATCCTATGCTTTATTAAATTGTATTTATGTTGTTTTATCCTCTGCTTTATTAAATTGTATTTATGTTGTTTAATCATATGCTTTATTAAATTGTATTTATGTTGTTTTATCCTATGATTTATTAAATTGTGTTTATGTTGTTTTAGCCTATGCTTTATTAAATTGTATTTATGTTGTTTTAACCCATGCTTTATTAAATTGTATTTATGTTGTTTTATCCTATGCTTTATTAAATTGTATTTATGTTGTTTTATCCTATGCTTTATTAAATTTTATTTATGTTGTTTTGTCCTATGCTTTATTAAATTATATTTATGTTGTTTTAACCCATGCTTCAATAAATTGTATTTATGGTGTTTTATCTTATGCTTTATTAAATTGTATTTATGTTGTTTTATCCTATGCTTTATTAAATTGTATTTATGTTGTTTTGTCCTATGCTTTATTAAATTGTATTTATGTTGTTTTAACCATGCTTTATTAATTTGTATTTATGTTGTTTTATCCTATGCTTCATTAAATTGTATTTATGTTGTTTTATCCTATGCTTTATTAAATTGTATTTATGTTGTTTTATCCTATGCTTTATTAAATTGTATTTATGTTGTTTTATCCTATGCTTTATTAAATTGTATTTATGTTGTTTTATCCTATGCTTTTTTAAATTGTATTTATGTTGTTTTATCCTATGCTTTATTAAATTGTATTTATGTTGTTTTATCCTATGCTTTATTAAATTGTATTTATGTTGTTTTGTCCTATGCTTTATTAAATTGTATTTATGTTGTTTTAACCCATGTTTTATTAAATTGTATTTATGTTGTTTTATCCTTTGCTTTATTAAATTGTATTTATGATGTTTTATCCTATGCTTTATTAAATTGTATTTATGTTGTTTTATCCTATGCTTTATTAAACTGTACTTATGTTGTTTTATCCTATGCTTTATTAAATTGTATTTATGTTGCTTTATCCTATGCTTTATTAAACTGCATTTATGTTGTTTTATGCTATGCTTTATTAAATTGTATTCATGTTGTTTTATTCCATGCTTTATTAAATTGTATTTATGTTGTTCTATCCTATGCTTTATTAAATTGTATTTATATTGTTTTAACTTATGATTAATTAAATTGTATTTATGTTGTTTTATCCTATGCTTTATTAAATTGTATTTATATTGTTTTATCCTATGCTTTATTAAATTGTATTTATGTTGTTTTGTCCTATGCTTTATTAAATTGTATTTATGTTGTTTTATCCTATGCTTTATTAAACTGTACTTATGTTTTTTTATCCTACGCTTTATTAAATTGTATTTATGTTGCTTTATCCTATGCTTTATTAAACTGCATTTATGTTGTTTTATGCTATGCTTTATTAGATTGTATTAATGTTGTTTTATCCCATGCTTTATTAAATTGTATTTATGTTGTTTTCTCCTATGCTTTATTAAATTGTATTTATATTGTTTTAACTTATGATTAATTAAATTGTATTTATGTTGTTTTATCCCATGCTTTATTAAATTGTATTTATGTTGTTTTATCCTATGCTTTATTAAATTGTATTTATGTTGTTTTATCTTATGCTTTATTAAATTGTATTTATGTTGTTTTATCCTATGCTTTATTAAATTGTATTTATGTTGTTTTATCCTATGCTTTATTAAATTGTATTATGTTGTTTTATCGTATGCTTTATTAAATTGTATTTATTTTGTTTTATCCTATGCTTTATTAATTTGTGTTTATGTTGTTTTATCCTATGCTTTATTAAATTGTATTTATGTTGTTTTAACCCATGTTTTATTAAATTGTATTTATGTTGTTTTATCCTATGCTTTATTAAATTGTATTTATGTTGTTTTATCCTATGCTTTATTAAATTTTATCTATGTTGTTTTGTCCTATGCTTTCTTAAATTGTATTTATGTTGTTTTAACCCATGCTTCATTAAATTGTATTTATGTTGTTTTATCTTATGCTTTATTAAATTGTATTTATGGTGTTTTGTCCTATGCTTTATTAAATTGTATTTATGATTTATGTTGTTTTAACCCATGCTTTATTAAATTGCATTTATGTTGTTTTATCTTATGCTTTATTAAATTGTATTTATGTTGTTTTATCCTATGCTTTATTAAATTGTATTTATGTTGTTTTGTCCTATGCTTTATTAAATTGTATTTATGTTGTTTTAACCATGCTTTATTAATTTGTATTTATGTTGTTTTATCCTATGCTTCATTAAATTGTATTTATGTTGTTTTATCCTATGCTTTATTAAATTGCATTTATGTTGTTTTATCCTATGCTTTATTAAATTGTATTTATGTTGTTTTATCCTATGCTTTATTAAATTGTATTTATGTTGTTTTATCCTATGCTTTATTAAATTGTATTTATATTGTTTTAACTTATGCTTTATTAAATTGTATTTATGTTGTTTTATTCTATGCTTTATTAAATTGTATTTATGTTGTTTTATCCTATGCTTTATTAAATTGCATCTATGTTGTTTTATCCTATGCTTTATTAAATTGTATTTATGTTGTTTTATCCTATGATTTATTAAATTGTATGTATGTGGTTTTATCCTATGCTTTATTAAATTGCATTTATGTTGTTTTATCCTATGCTTTATTAAATTGTATTTATGTTGTTTTATCCTCTGCTTTATTAAATTGTATTTATGTTGTTTAATCATATGCTTTATTAAATTGTATTTATGTTGTTTTATCCTATGCTTTATTAAATTGTGTTTATGTTGTTTTATCCTATGTTTTATTAAATTGTATTTATGTTGTTTTATCCTATGCTTTATTAAATTGTATTTATGTTGTTTTATCCTATGCTTTATTAAATTGTATTTATGTTGTTTTATCCTATGCTTTATTAAATTGTATTTATATTGTTTTAACCCATGCTTCATTAACTTGTATTTATGTTGTTTTATCTTATGCTTTATTAAATTGTATTTATGTTGTTTTATCCTATGCTTTATTAAATTGTATTTATGTTGTTTTATCCTATGCTTTATTAAATTGTATTATGTTGTTTTATCGTATGCTTTATTATATTGTATTTATGTTGTTTTATCCTATGATTTATTAAATTGTGTTTATGTTGTTTTAGCCTATGCTTTATTAAATTGTATTTATGTTGTTTTAACCCATGCTTTATTAAATTGTATTTATGTTGTTTTATCCTATGCTTTATTAAATTGTATTTATGTTGTTTTATCCTATGCTTTATTAAATTTTATTTATGTTGTTTTGTCCTATGCTTTATTAAATTATATTTATGTTGTTTTAACCCATGCTTCAATAAATTGTATTTATGGTGTTTTATCTTATGCTTTATTAAATTGTATTTATGTTGTTTTATCCTATGCTTTATTAAATTGTATTTATGTTGTTTTGTCCTATGCTTTATTAAATTGTATTTATGTTGTTTTAACCATGCTTTATTAATTTGTATTTATGTTGTTTTATCCTATGCTTCATTAAATTGTATTTATGTTGTTTTATCCTATGCTTTATTAAATTGTATTTATGTTGTTTTATCCTATGCTTTATTAAATTGTATTTATGTTGTTTTATCCTATGCTTTATTAAATTGTATTTATGTTGTTTTATCCTATGCTTTATTAAATTGTATTTATGTTGTTTTATCTTATGCTTTATTAAATTGTATTTATGTTGTTTTATCCTATGCTTTATTAAATTGTATTTATGTTGTTTTATCTTATGCTTTATTAAATTGTATTTATGTTGTTTTATCCTATGCTTTATTAAATTGTATTTATGTTGTTTTATCCTATGCTTTATTAAATTGTATTATGTTGTTTTATCGTAAGCTTTATTAAATTGTATTTATTTTGTTTTATCCTATGCTTTATTAATTTGTGTTTATGTTGTTTTATCCTATGCTTTATTAAATTGTATTTATGTTGTTTTAACCCATGTTTTATTAAATTGTATTTATGTTGTTTTATCCTATGCTTTATTAAATTGTATTTATGTTGTTTTATCCTATGCTTTATTAAATTTTATTTATGTTGTTTTGTCCTATGCTTTCTTAAATTGTATTTATGTTGTTTTAACCCATGCTTCATTAAATTGTATTTATGTTGTTTTATCTTATGCTTTATTAAATTGTATTTATGGTGTTTTGTCCTATGCTTTATTAAATTGTATTTATGATTTATGTTGTTTTAACCCATGCTTTATTAAATTGCATTTATGTTGTTTTATCTTATGCTTTATTAAATTGTATTTATGTTGTTTTATCCTATGCTTTATTAAATTGTATTTATGTTGTTTTATCCTATGCTTTATTAAATTGTATTTATATTGTTTTAACTTATGCTTTATTAAATTGTATTTATGTTGTTTTATTCTATGCTTTATTAAATTGTATTTATGTTGTTTTATCCTATGCTTTATTAAATTGCATCTATGTTGTTTTATCCTATGCTTTATTAAATTGTATTTATGTTGTTTTATCCTATGATTTATTAAATTGTATGTATGTGGTTTTATCCTATGCTTTATTAAATTGCATTTATGTTGTTTTATCCTATGCTTTATTAAATTGTATTTATGTTGTTTTATCCTCTGCTTTATTAAATTGTATTTATGTTGTTTAATCATATGCTTTATTAAATTGTATTTATGTTGTTTTATCCTATGATTTATTAAATTGTGTTTATGTTGTTTTAGCCTATGCTTTATTAAATTGTATTTATGTTGTTTTAACCCATGCTTTATTAAATTGTATTTATGTTGTTTTATCCTATGCTTTATTAAATTGTATTTATGTTGTTTTATCCTATGCTTTATTAAATTTTATTTATGTTGTTTTGTCCTATGCTTTATTAAATTATATTTATGTTGTTTTAACCCATGCTTCAATAAATTGTATTTATGGTGTTTTATCTTATGCTTTATTAAATTGTATTTATGTTGTTTTATCCTATGCTTTATTAAATTGTATTTATGTTGTTTTGTCCTATGCTTTATTAAATTGTATTTATGTTGTTTTAACCATGCTTTATTAATTTGTATTTATGTTGTTTTATCCTATGCTTCATTAAATTGTATTTATGTTGTTTTATCCTATGCTTTATTAAATTGTATTTATGTTGTTTTATCCTATGCTTTATTAAATTGTATTTATGTTGTTTTATCCTATGCTTTATTAAATTGTATTTATGTTGTTTTATCCTATGCTTTTTTAAATTGTATTTATGTTGTTTTATCCTATGCTTTATTAAATTGTATTTATGTTGTTTTATCCTATGCTTTATTAAATTGTATTTATGTTGTTTTGTCCTATGCTTTATTAAATTGTATTTATGTTGTTTTAACCCATGTTTTATTAAATTGTATTTATGTTGTTTTATCCTTTGCTTTATTAAATTGTATTTATGATGTTTTATCCTATGCTTTATTAAATTGTATTTATGTTGTTTTATCCTATGCTTTATTAAACTGTACTTATGTTGTTTTATCCTATGCTTTATTAAATTGTATTTATGTTGCTTTATCCTATGCTTTATTAAACTGCATTTATGTTGTTTTATGCTATGCTTTATTAAATTGTATTCATGTTGTTTTATTCCATGCTTTATTAAATTGTATTTATGTTGTTCTATCCTATGCTTTATTAAATTGTATTTATATTGTTTTAACTTATGATTAATTAAATTGTATTTATGTTGTTTTATCCTATGCTTTATTAAATTGTATTTATATTGTTTTATCCTATGCTTTATTAAATTGTATTTATGTTGTTTTGTCCTATGCTTTATTAAATTGTATTTATGTTGTTTTAACCCATGCTTCATTAAATTGTATTTATGTTGTTTTATCCTATGATTTATTAAATTGTGTTTATGTTGTTTTATCCTATGCTTTATTAAATTGTATTTATGTTGTTTTGTCCTATGCTTTATTAAATTGTATTTATGTTGTTTTAACCATGCTTTATTAATTTGTATTTATGTTGTTTTATCCTATGCTTCATTAAATTGTATTTATGTTGTTTTATCCTATGCTTTATTAAATTGTATTTATGTTGTTTTATCCTATGCTTTATTAAATTGTATTTATGTTGTTTTATCCTATGCTTTATTAAATTGTATTTATGTTGTTTTATCCTATGCTTTTTTAAATTGTATTTATGTTGTTTTATCCTATGCTTTATTAAATTGTATTTATGTTGTTTTATCCTATGCTTTATTAAATTGTATTTATGTTGTTTTGTCCTATGCTTTATTAAATTGTATTTATGTTGTTTTAACCCATGTTTTATTAAATTGTATTTATGTTGTTTTATCCTTTGCTTTATTAAATTGTATTTATGATGTTTTATCCTATGCTTTATTAAATTGTATTTATGTTGTTTTATCCTATGCTTTATTAAACTGTACTTATGTTGTTTTATCCTATGCTTTATTAAATTGTATTTATGTTGCTTTATCCTATGCTTTATTAAACTGCATTTATGTTGTTTTATGCTATGCTTTATTAAATTGTATTCATGTTGTTTTATTCCATGCTTTATTAAATTGTATTTATGTTGTTTTATCCTATGCTTTATTAAATTGTATTTATATTGTTTTAACTTATGATTAATTAAATTGTATTTATGTTGTTTTATCCTATGCTTTATTAAATTGTATTATGTTGTTTTATCGTATGCTTTATTATATTGTATTTATGTTGTTTTATCCTATGATTTATTAAATTGTGTTTATGTTGTTTTAGCCTATGCTTTATTAAATTGTATTTATGTTGTTTTATCCTATGCTTTATTAAATTGTATTTATGTTGTTTTATCCTATGCTTTATTAAATTGTATTTATGTTGTTTTATCCTATGCTTGATTAAATTTTATTTATGTTGTTTTGTCCTATGCTTTATTAAATTATATTTATGTTGTTTTAACCCATGCTTCAATAAATTGTATTTATGGTGTTTTATCTTATGCTTTATTAAATTGTATTTATGTTGTTTTGTCCTATGCTTTATTAAATTGTATTTATGTTGTTTTAACCCATGCTTTATTAAATTGTATTTATGTTGTTTTATCTTATGCTTTATTAAATTGTATTTATGTTGTTTTATCCTATGCTTTATTAAATTGTATTTATGTTGTTTTGTCCTATGCTTTATTAAATTGTATTTATGTTGTTTTAACCATGCTTTATTAATTTGTATTTATGTTGTTTTATCCTATGCTTCATTAAATTGTATTTATGTTGTTTTATCCTATGCTTTATTAAATTGTATTTATGTTGTTTTATCCTATGCTTTATTAAATTGTATTTATGTTGTTTTATCCTATGCTTTATTAAATTGTATTTATGTTGTTTTATCCTATGCTTTTTTAAATTGTATTTATGTTGTTTTATCCTATGCTTTATTAAATTGTATTTATGTTGTTTTATCCTATGCTTTATTAAATTGTATTTATGTTGTTTTGTCCTATGCTTTATTAAATTGTATTTATGTTGTTTTAACCCATGTTTTATTAAATTGTATTTATGTTGTTTTATCCTTTGCTTTATTAAATTGTATTTATGATGTTTTATCCTATGCTTTATTAAATTGTATTTATGTTGTTTTATCCTATGCTTTATTAAACTGTACTTATGTTGTTTTATCCTATGCTTTATTAAATTGTATTTATGTTGCTTTATCCTATGCTTTATTAAACTGCATTTATGTTGTTTTATGCTATGCTTTATTAAATTGTATTCATGTTGTTTTATTCCATGCTTTATTAAATTGTATTTATGTTGTTTTATCCTATGCTTTATTAAATTGTATTTATATTGTTTTAACTTATGATTAATTAAATTGTATTTATGTTGTTTTATCCTATGCTTTATTAAATTGTATTTATGTTGTTTTATCCTATGCTTTATTAAATTGTATTTATGTTGTTTTGTCCTATGCTTTATTAAATTGTATTTATGTTGTTTTAACCCAAGCTTCATTAAATTGTATTTATGTTGTTTTATCTTATGCTTTATTAAATTGTATTTATGTTGTTTTATCCTATGCTTTATTAAATTGTATTTACGTTGTTTTATCCTATGCTTTATTAAATTGTATTTATGTTGTTTTATCCTATGCTTTATTAAATTGTATTTATGTTGTTTTATCCTATGCTTTATTAAATTGTATTTATGTTGTTTTATTCTATTCTTTATTAAATTGTATTTATGTTGTTTTATCCTATGCTTTATTAATTTGCATCTATGTTGTTTTATCCTATGCTTTATTAAATTATATTTATGTTGTTTTATCCTATGATTTATTAAATTGTATTTATGTGGTTTTATCCTATGCTTTATTAAATTGTATTTATGTTGTTTTGTCCTATGCTTTATTAAATTGTATTTATGTTGTTTTAACCCATGTTTTATTAAATTGTATTTATGTTGTTTTATCCTTTGCTTTATTAAATTGTATTTATGATGTTTTATCCTATGCTTTATTAAATTGTATTTATGTTGTTTTATCCTATGCTTTATTAAACTGTACTTATGTTGTTTTATCCTATGCTTTATTAAATTGTATTTATGTTGCTTTATCCTATGCTTTATTAAACTGCATTTATGTTGTTTTATGCTATGCTTTATTAAATTGTATTCATGTTGTTTTATTCCATGCTTTATTAAATTGTATTTATGTTGTTTTATCCTATGCTTTATTAAATTGTATTTATATTGTTTTAACTTATGATTAATTAAATTGTATTTATGTTGTTTTATCCTATGCTTTATTAAATTGTATTATGTTGTTTTATCGTATGCTTTATTATATTGTATTTATGTTGTTTTATCCTATGATTTATTAAATTGTGTTTATGTTGTTTTAGCCTATGCTTTATTAAATTGTATTTATGTTGTTTTATCCTATGCTTTATTAAATTGTATTTATGTTGTTTTATCCTATGCTTTATTAAATTGTATTTATGTTGTTTTATCCTATGCTTGATTAAATTTTATTTATGTTGTTTTGTCCTATGCTTTATTAAATTATATTTATGTTGTTTTAACCCATGCTTCAATAAATTGTATTTATGGTGTTTTATCTTATGCTTTATTAAATTGTATTTATGTTGTTTTGTCCTATGCTTTATTAAATTGTATTTATGTTGTTTTAACCCATGCTTTATTAAATTGTATTTATGTTGTTTTATCTTATGCTTTATTAAATTGTATTTATGTTGTTTTATCCTATGCTTTATTAAATTGTATTTATGTTGTTTTGTCCTATGCTTTATTAAATTGTATTTATGTTGTTTTAACCATGCTTTATTAATTTGTATTTATGTTGTTTTATCCTATGCTTCATTAAATTGTATTTATGTTGTTTTATCCTATGCTTTATTAAATTGTATTTATGTTGTTTTATCCTATGCTTTATTAAATTGTATTTATGTTGTTTTATCCTATGCTTTATTAAATTGTATTTATGTTGTTTTATCCTATGCTTTTTTAAATTGTATTTATGTTGTTTTATCCTATGCTTTATTAAATTGTATTTATGTTGTTTTATCCTATGCTTTATTAAATTGTATTTATGTTGTTTTGTCCTATGCTTTATTAAATTGTATTTATGTTGTTTTAACCCATGTTTTATTAAATTGTATTTATGTTGTTTTATCCTTTGCTTTATTAAATTGTATTTATGATGTTTTATCCTATGCTTTATTAAATTGTATTTATGTTGTTTTATCCTATGCTTTATTAAACTGTACTTATGTTGTTTTATCCTATGCTTTATTAAATTGTATTTATGTTGCTTTATCCTATGCTTTATTAAACTGCATTTATGTTGTTTTATGCTATGCTTTATTAAATTGTATTCATGTTGTTTTATTCCATGCTTTATTAAATTGTATTTATGTTGTTTTATCCTATGCTTTATTAAATTGTATTTATATTGTTTTAACTTATGATTAATTAAATTGTATTTATGTTGTTTTATCCTATGCTTTATTAAATTGTATTTATGTTGTTTTATCCTATGCTTTATTAAATTGTATTTATGTTGTTTTGTCCTATGCTTTATTAAATTGTATTTATGTTGTTTTAACCCAAGCTTCATTAAATTGTATTTATGTTGTTTTATCTTATGCTTTATTAAATTGTATTTATGTTGTTTTATCCTATGCTTTATTAAATTGTATTTACGTTGTTTTATCCTATGCTTTATTAAATTGTATTTATGTTGTTTTATCCTATGCTTTATTAAATTGTATTTATGTTGTTTTATCCTATGCTTTATTAAATTGTATTTATGTTGTTTTATCCTATGCTTTATTAAATTGTATTGATGTTGTTTTATTCTATTCTTTATTAAATTGTATTTATGTTGTTTTATCCTATGCTTTATTAATTTGCATCTATGTTGTTTTATCCTATGCTTTATTAAATTATATTTATGTTGTTTTATCCTATGATTTATTAAATTGTATTTATGTGGTTTTATCCTATGCTTTATTAAATTGCATTTATGTTGTTTTATCCTATGCTTTATTAAATTGTATTTATGTTGTTTTATCCTATACTTTATTAAATTGTATTTATGTTGTTTAATCATATGCTTTATTAAATTGTATTTATGTTGTTTTATCCTATGCTTTATTAACTTGTGTTTATGTTGTTTTATCCTCTGTTTTATTAAATTGTATTTATGTTGTTTTATCCTATGCTTTATTACATTGTATTTATGTTGTTTTATCCTATGCTTTATTAAACTGCATTTATGTTGTTTTATCCTATGCTTTATTAAATTGTATTTATGTTGTTTTATAATATGCTTTATTAAATTGTATTTATTTTGTTTTATCCTATGCTTTATTAAATTGTATTTATGTTGTTTTATCCTATGCTTTATTAAATTGTATTTATGTTGTTTTATCGTATGCTTTATTAAATTGTATTTATGTTGTTTTATCCTATGATTTATTAAATTGTGTTTATGTTGTTTTATCCTATACTTTATTAAATTGTATTTATGTTGTTTTAACCCATGTTTTATTAAATTGTATTTATGTTGTTTTATCCTATGCTTTATTAAATTGTATATATGTTGTTTTATCCTATGCTTTATTAAATTATATTTATGTTGTTTTAACCTATGCTTTATTCAATTGTATTGATGTTGTTTTATCCTATGCTTTAATAAATTGTATTTATGTTGTTTTATCATATGCTTTATTAAATTGTATTTATGTTGTTTTAACCTATGCTTTATTAATTTGTATTTATGTTGTTTTAACCTATACCTTATTAAATTGTATTTATGTTGTTTTATCCTATGCTTTATTAAATTGTATTTATGTTGCTTTAACCTGTGCTTTATTAAATTGTATTTATGATGTTTTATCCTATGCTTTATTAAATTGTATTTATGTTGTTTTATCCTATGCTTTATTAAATTGTATTTATATTGTTTTAATTTATGCTTTATTAAATTGTATTTATGTTGTTTTATCCTATGCTTTATTAATTTGTATTTATGTTGTTTTAACCTATGCTTTATTAAATTGTATTTATGTTGTTTTATCCTATGCTTTATTAAATTGTATTTATGTTGCTTTAACCTATGCTTTATTAAATTGTATTTATGTTGTTTTATCCTATGCTTTATTAAATTGTATTTATGTTGTTTTATCCTATGCTTTATTAAATTGTATTTATGTTGTTTTATCCTATGCTTTATTAAATTGTATTTATGTTGTTTTAACTTATGCTTTATTAAATTGTATTTATGTTGTTTTATCCTATGCTTTATTAAATTGTATTTATGTTGCTTTAACCTATGCTTTATTAAATTGTATTTATGTTGTTTTATCCTATGCTTTATTAAATTGTATTTATGTTTTTTTATCCTATGCTTTATTAAATTGTATTTATATTGTTTTAACTTATGCTTTATTAAATTGTATTTATGTTGTTTTATCCTATGCTTTATTAAATTGTATTTATGTTGTTTTATCCTATGCTTTATTAAATTGTATTTATGTTGTTTTGTCCTATGCTTTATTAAATTGTATTTATGTTGTTTTAACCATGCTTTATTAATTTGTATTTATGTTGTTTTATCCTATGCTTCATTAAATTGTATTTATGTTGTTTTATCCTATGCTTTATTAAATTGCATTTATGTTGTTTTATCCTATGCTTTATTAAATTGTATTTATGTTGTTTTATCCTATGCTTTATTAAATTGTATTTATGTTGTTTTATCCTATGCTTTATTAAATTGTATTTATATTGTTTTAACTTATGCTTTATTAAA
Source organism: Phyllobates terribilis (assembly GCF_046119375.1). Taxonomy (NCBI): domain Eukaryota; kingdom Metazoa; phylum Chordata; class Amphibia; order Anura; family Dendrobatidae; genus Phyllobates; species Phyllobates terribilis. The sequence goes on from NW_027362763.1 coordinate 821,452,434, forward strand.
TTGTATTTATGTTGTTTTATTCTATGCTTTATTAAATTGTATTTATGTTGTTTTATCCTATGCTTTATTAAATTGCATCTATGTTGTTTTATCCTATGCTTTATTAAATTGTATTTATGTTGTTTTATCCTATGATTTATTAAATTGTATGTATGTGGTTTTATCCTATGCTTTATTAAATTGCATTTATGTTGTTTTATCCTATGCTTTATTAAATTGTATTTATGTTGTTTTATCCTCTGCTTTATTAAACTGTATTTATGTTGTTTAATCATATGCTTTATTAAATTGTATTTATGTTGTTTTATCCTATGCTTTATTAAATTGTGTTTATGTTGTTTTATCCTATGTTTTATTAAATTGTATTTATGTTGTTTTATCCTATGCTTTATTAAATTGTATTTATGTTGTTTTATCCTATGCTTTATTAAATTGTATTTATGTTGTTTTATCCTATGCTTTATTAAATTGTATTTATATTGTTTTAACCCATGCTTCATTAAATTGTATTTATGTTGTTTTATCTTATGCTTTATTAAATTGTATTTATGTTGTTTTATCCTATGCTTTATTAAATTGTATTTATGTTGTTTTATCCTATGCTTTATTAAATTGTATTATGTTGTTTTATCGTATGCTTTATTATATTGTATTTATGTTGTTTTATCCTATGATTTATTAAATTGTGTTTATGTTGTTTTAGCCTATGCTTTATTAAATTGTATTTATGTTGTTTTAACCCATGCTTTATTAAATTGTATTTATGTTGTTTTATCCTATGCTTTATTAAATTGTATTTATGTTGTTTTATCCTATGCTTTATTAAATTTTATTTATGTTGTTTTGTCCTATGCTTTATTAAATTATATTTATGTTGTTTTAACCCATGCTTCAATAAATTGTATTTATGGTGTTTTATCTTATGCTTTATTAAATTGTATTTATGTTGTTTTATCCTATGCTTTATTAAATTGTATTTATGTTGTTTTGTCCTATGCTTTATTAAATTGTATTTATGTTGTTTTAACCATGCTTTATTAATTTGTATTCATGTTGTTTTATCCTATGCTTCATTAAATTGTATTTATGTTGTTTTATCCTATGCTTTATTAAATTGTATTTATGTTGTTTTATCCTATGCTTTATTAAATTGTATTTATGTTGTTTTATCCTATGCTTTATTAAATTGTATTTATGTTGTTTTATCCTATGCTTTTTTAAATTGTATTTATGTTGTTTTATCCTATGCTTTATTAAATTGTATTTATGTTGTTTTATCCTATGCTTTATTAAATTGTATTTATGTTGTTTTGTCCTATGCTTTATTAAATTGTATTTATGTTGTTTTAACCCATGTTTTATTAAATTGTATTTATGTTGTTTTATCCTTTGCTTTATTAAATTGTATTTATGATGTTTTATCCTATGCTTTATTAAATTGTATTTATGTTGTTTTATCCTATGCTTTATTAAACTGTACTTATGTTGTTTTATCCTATGCTTTATTAAATTGTATTTATGTTGCTTTATCCTATGCTTTATTAAACTGCATTTATGTTGTTTTATGCTATGCTTTATTAAATTGTATTCATGTTGTTTTATTCCATGCTTTATTAAATTGTATTTATGTTGTTTTATCCTATGCTTTATTAAATTGTATTTATATTGTTTTAACTTATGATTAATTAAATTGTATTTATGTTGTTTTATCCTATGCTTTATTAAATTGTATTTATATTGTTTTATCCTATGCTTTATTAAATTGTATTTATGTTGTTTTGTCCTATGCTTTATTAAATTGTATTTATGTTGTTTTAACCCATGCTTCATTAAATTGTATTTATGTTGTTTTATCTTATGCTTTATTAAATTGTATTTATGTTGTTTTATCCTATGCTTTATTAAATTGTATTTATGTTGTTTTATCCTATGCTTTATTAAATTGTATTATGTTGTTTTATCGTATGCTTTATTAAATTGTATTTATGTTGTTTTATCCTATGCTTTATTAAATTGTATTTATGTTGTTTTATCCTATGCTTTATTAAATTGTATTTATGTTGTTTTATCCTATGCTTTATTAAATTGTATTTATATTGTTTTAACCCATGCTTCATTAAATTGTATTTATGTTGTTTTATCCTATGATTTATTAAATTGTGTTTATGTTGTTTTAGCCTATGCTTTATTAAATTGTATTTATGTTGTTTTAACCCATGCTTTATTAAATTGTATTTATGTTGTTTTATCCTATGCTTTATTAAATTGTATTTATGTTGTTTTATCCTATGCTTTATTAAATTTTATTTATGTTGTTTTGTCCTATGCTTTATTAAATTATATTTATGTTGTTTTAACCCATGCTTCAATAAATTGTATTTATGGTGTTTTATCTTATGCTTTATTAAATTGTATTTATGTTGTTTTGTCCTATGCTTTATTAAATTGTATTTATGTTGTTTTAACCCATGCTTTATTAAATTGTATTTATGTTGTTTTATCTTATGCTTTATTAAATTGTATTTATGTTGTTTTATCCTATGCTTTATTAAATTGTATTTATGTTGTTTTGTCCTATGCTTTATTAAATTGTATTTATGTTGTTTTAACCATGCTTTATTAATTTGTATTTATGTTGTTTTATCCTATGCTTCATTAAATTGTATTTATGTTGTTTTATCCTATGCTTTATTAAATTGTATTTATGTTGTTTTATCCTATGCTTTATTAAATTGTATTTATGTTGTTTTATCCTATGCTTTATTAAATTGTATTTATGTTGTTTTATCCTATGCTTTTTTAAATTGTATTTATGTTGTTTTATCCTATGCTTTATTAAATTGTATTTATGTTGTTTTATCCTATGCTTTATTAAATTGTATTTATGTTGTTTTGTCCTATGCTTTATTAAATTGTATTTATGTTGTTTTAACCCATGTTTTATTAATTGTATTTATGTTGTTTTATCCTTTGCTTTATTAAATTGTATTTATGATGTTTTATCCTATGCTTTATTAAATTGTATTTATGTTGTTTTATCCTATGCTTTATTAAGCTGTACTTATGTTGTTTTATCCTATGCTTTATTAAATTGTATTTATGTTGCTTTATCCTATGCTTTATTAAACTGCATTTATGTTGTTTTATGCTATGCTTTATTAAATTGTATTCATGTTGTTTTATTCCATGCTTTATTAAATTGTATTTATGTTGTTTTATCCTATGCTTTATTAAATTGTATTTATATTGTTTTAACTTATGATTAATTAAATTGTATTTATGTTGTTTTATCCTATGCTTTATTAAATTGTATTTATGTTGTTTTATCCTATGCTTTATTAAATTGTATTATGTTGTTTTATCGTATGCTTTATTATATTGTATTTATGTTGTTTTATCCTATGATTTATTAAATTGTGTTTATGTTGTTTTAGCCTATGCTTTATTAAATTGTATTTATGTTGTTTTATCCTATGCTTTATTAAATTGTATTTATGTTGTTTTATCCTATGCTTTATTAAATTGTATTTATGTTGTTTTATCCTATGCTTTATTAAATTTTATTTATGTTGTTTTGTCCTATGCTTTATTAAATTATATTTATGTTGTTTTAACCCATGCTTCAATAAATTGTATTTATGGTGTTTTATCTTATGCTTTATTAAATTGTATTTATGTTGTTTTGTCCTATGCTTTATTAAATTGTATTTATGTTGTTTTAACCCATGCTTTATTAAATTGTATTTATGTTGTTTTATCTTATGCTTTATTAAATTGTATTTATGTTGTTTTATCCTATGCTTTATTAAATTGTATTTATGTTGTTTTGTCCTATGCTTTATTAAATTGTATTTATGTTGTTTTAACCATGCTTTATTAATTTGTATTTATGTTGTTTTATCCTATGCTTCATTAAATTGTATTTATGTTGTTTTATCCTATGCTTTATTAAATTGTATTTATGTTGTTTTATCCTATGCTTTATTAAATTGTATTTATGTTGTTTTATCCTATGCTTTATTAAATTGTATTTATGTTGTTTTATCCTATGCTTTTTTAAATTGTATTTATGTTGTTTTATCCTATGCTTTATTAAATTGTATTTATGTTGTTTTATCCTATGCTTTATTAAATTGTATTTATGTTGTTTTGTCCTATGCTTTATTAAATTGTATTTATGTTGTTTTAACCCATGTTTTATTAAATTGTATTTATGTTGTTTTATCCTTTGCTTTATTAAATTGTATTTATGATGTTTTATCCTATGCTTTATTAAATTGTATTTATGTTGTTTTATCCTATGCTTTATTAAACTGTACTTATGTTGTTTTATCCTATGCTTTATTAAATTGTATTTATGTTGCTTTATCCTATGCTTTATTAAACTGCATTTATGTTGTTTTATGCTATGCTTTATTAAATTGTATTCATGTTGTTTTATTCCATGCTTTATTAAATTGTATTTATGTTGTTTTATCCTATGCTTTATTAAATTGTATTTATATTGTTTTAACTTATGATTAATTAAATTGTATTTATGTTGTTTTATCCTATGCTTTATTAAATTGTATTTATGTTGTTTTATCCTATGCTTTATTAAATTGTATTTATGTTGTTTTGTCCTATGCTTTATTAAATTGTATTTATGTTGTTTTAACCCAAGCTTCATTAAATTGTATTTATGTTGTTTTATCTTATGCTTTATTAAATTGTATTTATGTTGTTTTATCCTATGCTTTATTAAATTGTATTTACGTTGTTTTATCCTATGCTTTATTAAATTGTATTTATGTTGTTTTATCCTATGCTTTATTAAATTGTATTTATGTTGTTTTATCCTATGCTTTATTAAATTGTATTTATGTTGTTTTATCCTATGCTTTATTAAATTGTATTGATGTTGTTTTATTCTATTCTTTATTAAATTGTATTTATGTTGTTTTATCCTATGCTTTATTAATTTGCATCTATGTTGCTTTATCCTATGCTTTATTAAATTATATTTATGTTGTTTTATCCTATGATTTATTAAATTGTATTTATGTGGTTTTATCCTATGCTTTATTAAATTGCATTTATGTTGTTTTATCCTATGCTTTATTAAATTGTATTTATGTTGTTTTATCCTATACTTTATTAAATTGTATTTATGTTGTTTAATCATATGCTTTATTAAATTGTATTTATGTTGTTTTATCCTATGCTTTATTAACTTGTGTTTATGTTGTTTTATCCTCTGTTTTATTAAATTGTATTTATGTTGTTTTATCCTATGCTTTATTACATTGTATTTATGTTGTTTTATCCTATGCTTTATTAAACTGCATTTATGTTGTTTTATCCTATGCTTTATTAAATTGTATTTATGTTGTTTTATAATATGCTTTATTAAATTGTATTTATTTTGTTTTATCCTATGCTTTATTAAATTGTATTTATGTTGTTTTATCCTATGCTTTATTAAATTGTATTTATGTTGTTTTATCGTATGCCTTATTAAATTGTATTTATGTTGTTTTATCCTATGATTTATTAAATTGTGTTTATGTTGTTTTATCCTATACTTTATTAAATTGTATTTATGTTGTTTTAACCCATGTTTTATTAAATTGTATTTATGTTGTTTTATCCTATGCTTTATTAAATTGTATATATGTTGTTTTATCCTATGCTTTATTAAATTATATTTATGTTGTTTTAACCTATGCTTTATTCAATTGTATTGATGTTGTTTTATCCTATGCTTTAATAAATTGTATTTATGTTGTTTTATCCTATGCTTTATTAAATTGTATTTATGTTGTTTTAACCTATGCTTTATTAATTTGTATTTATGTTGTTTTAACCTATACCTTATTAAATTGTATTTATGTTGTTTTATCCTATGCTTTATTAAATTGTATTTATGTTGCTTTAACCTGTGCTTTATTAAATTGTATTTATGATGTTTTATCCTATGCTTTATTAAATTGTATTTATGTTGTTTTATCCTATGCTTTATTAAATTGTATTTATATTGTTTTAATTTATGCTTTATTAAATTGTATTTATGTTGTTTTATCCTATGCTTTATTAATTTGTATTTATGTTGTTTTAACCTACGCTTTATTAAATTGTATTTATGTTGTTTTATCCTATGCTTTATTAAATTGTATTTATGTTGCTTTAACCTATGCTTTATTAAATTGTATTTATGTTGTTTTATCCTATGCTTTATTAAATTGTATTTATGTTTTTTTATCCTATGCTTTATTAAATTGTATTTATATTGTTTTAACTTATGCTTTATTAAATTGTATTTATGTTGTTTTATCCTATGCTTTATTAAATTGTATTTATGTTGTTTTATCCTATGCTTTATTAAATTGTTTTTATGTTGTTTTATCCTATGCTTTATTAAATTGTATTTATGTTGTTTTAACCCATGCTTCATTAAATTGTATTTATGTTGTTTTATCTTATGCTTTATTAAATTGTATTTATGTTGTTTTATCGTATGCTTTATTAAATTGTATTTATGTTGTTTTATCCTATGCTTTATTAAATTGTATTATGTTGTTTTATCGTATGCTTTATTATATTGTATTTATGTTGTTTTATCCTATGCTTTACTAAATTGTGTTTATGTTGTTTTATCCTATGCTTTATTAAATTGTATTTATGTTGTTTTATCCTATGCTTTTTTAAATTGTATTTATGTTGTTTTATCCTATGCTTTATTAAATTGTATTTATGTTGTTTTATCCTATGCTTTATTAAATTGTATTTATGTTGTTTTGTCCTATGCTTTATTAAATTGTATTTATGTTGTTTTAACCCATGCTTTATTAAATTGTATTTATGTGGTTTTATCCTTTGCTTTATTAAATTGTATTTATGATGTTTTATCCTATGCTTTATTAAATTGTATTTATGTTGTTTTATCCTATGCTTTATTAAACTGTACTTATGTTTTTTTATCCTACGCTTTATTAAATTGTATTTATGTTGCTTTATCCTATGCTTTATTAAACTGCATTTATGTTGTTTTATGCTATGCTTTATTAAATTGTATTAATGTTGTTTTATCCCATGCTTTATTAAATTGTATTTATGTTGTTTTCTCCTATGCTTTATTAAATTGTATTTATATTGTTTTAACTTATGATTAATTAAATTGTATTTATGTTGTTTTATCCCATGCTTTATTAAATTGTATTTATGTTGTTTTATCCTATGCTTTATTAAATTGTATTTATGTTGTTTTATCTTATGCTTTATTAAATTGTATTTATGTTGTTTTATCCTATGCTTTATTAAATTGTATTTATGTTGTTTTACCCTATGCTTTATTAAATTGTATTATGTTGTTTTATCGTATGCTTTATTAAATTGTATTTATTTTGTTTTATCCTATGCTTTATTAATTTGTGTTTATGTTGTTTTATCCTATGCTTTATTAAATTGTATTTATGTTGTTTTAACCCATGTTTTATTAAATTGTATTTATGTTGTTTTATCCTATGCTTTATTAAATTGTATTTATGTTGTTTTATCCTATGCTTTATTAAATTTTATTTATGTTGTTTTGTCCTATGCTTTCTTAAATTGTATTTATGTTGTTTTAACCCATGCTTCATTAAATTGTATTTATGTTGTTTTATCTTATGCTTTATTAAATTGTATTTATGGTGTTTTGTCCTATGCTTTATTAAATTGTATTTATGATTTATGTTGTTTTAACCCATGCTTTATTAAATTGCATTTATGTTGTTTTATCTTATGCTTTATTAAATTGTATTTATGTTGTTTTATCCTATGCTTTATTAAATTGTATTTATGTTGTTTTGTCCTATGCTTTATTAAATTGTATTTATGTTGTTTTAACCATGCTTTATTAATTTGTATTTATGTTGTTTTATCCTATGCTTCATTAAATTGTATTTATGTTGTTTTATCCTATGCTTTATTAAATTGCATTTATGTTGTTTTATCCTATGCTTTATTAAATTGTATTTATGTTGTTTTATCCTATGCTTTATTAAATTGTATTTATATTGTTTTAACTTATGCTTTATTAAATTGTATTTATGTTGTTTTATTCTATGCTTTATTAAATTGTATTTATGTTGTTTTATCCTATGCTTTATTAAATTGCATCTATGTTGTTTTATCCTATGCTTTATTAAATTGTATTTATGTTGTTTTATCCTATGATTTATTAAATTGTATGTATGTGGTTTTATCCTATGCTTTATTAAATTGCATTTATGTTGTTTTATCCTATGCTTTATTAAATTGTATTTATGTTGTTTTATCCTCTGCTTTATTAAATTGTATTTATGTTGTTTAATCATATGCTTTATTAAATTGTATTTATGTTGTTTTATCCTATGCTTTATTAAATTGTGTTTATGTTGTTTTATCCTATGTTTTATTAAATTGTATTTATGTTGTTTTATCCTATGCTTTATTAAATTGTATTTATGTTGTTTTATCCTATGCTTTATTAAATTGTATTTATGTTGTTTTGTCCTATGCTTTATTAAATTGTATTTATGTTGTTTTAACCATGCTTTATTAATTTGTATTTATGTTGTTTTATCCTATGATTCATTAAATTGTATTTATGTTGTTTTATCCTATGCTTTATTAAATTGTATTTATGTTGTTTTATCCTATGCTTTATTAAATTGTATTTATGTTGTTTTATCCTATGCTTTATTAAATTGTATTTATGTTGTTTTATCCTATGCTTTTTTAAATTGTATTTATGTTGTTTTATCCTATGCTTTATTAAATTGTATTTATGTTGTTTTATCCTATGCTTTATTAAATTGTATTTATGTTGTTTTGTCCTATGCTTTATTAAATTGTATTTATGTTGTTTTAACCCATGTTTTATTAAATTGTATTTATGTTGTTTTATCCTTTGCTTTATTAAATTGTATTTATGATGTTTTATCCTATGCTTTATTAAATTGTATTTATGTTGTTTTATCCTATGCTTTATTAAACTGTACTTATGTTGTTTTATCCTATGCTTTATTAAATTGTATTTATGTTGCTTTATCCTATGCTTTATTAAACTGCATTTATGTTGTTTTATGCTATGCTTTATTAAATTGTATTCATGTTGTTTTATTCCATGCTTTATTAAATTGTATTTATGTTGTTTTATCCTATGCTTTATTAAATTGTATTTATATTGTTTTAACTTATGATTAATTAAATTGTATTTATGTTGTTTTATCCTATGCTTTATTAAATTGTATTTATATTGTTTTATCCTATGCTTTATTAAATTGTATTTATGTTGTTTTGTCCTATGCTTTATTAAATTGTATTTATGTTGTTTTAACCCATGCTTCATTAAATTGTATTTATGTTGTTTTATCTTATGCTTTATTAAATTGTATTTATGTTGTTTTATCCTATGCTTTATTAAATTGTATTTATGTTGTTTTATCCTATGCTTTATTAAATTGTATTATGTTGTTTTATCGTATGCTTTATTAAATTGTATTTATGTTGTTTTATCCTATGCTTTATTAAATTGTATTTATGTTGTTTTATCCTATGCTTTATTAAATTGTATTTATGTTGTTTTATCCTATGCTTTATTAAATTGTATTTATATTGTTTTAACCCATGCTTCATTAAATTGTATTTATGTTGTTTTATCTTATGCTTTATTAAATTGTATTTATGTTGTTTTATCCTATGCTTTATTAAATTGTATTTATGTTGTTTTATCCTATGCTTTATTAAATTGTATTATGTTGTTTTATCGTATGCTTTATTATATTGTATTTATGTTGTTTTATCCTATGATTTATTAAATTGTGTTTATGTTGTTTTAGCCTATGCTTTATTAAATTGTATTTATGTTGTTTTAACCCATGCTTTATTAAATTGTATTTATGTTGTTTTGTCCTATGCTTTATTAAATTGTATTTATGTTGTTTTATCCTATGCTTTATTAAATTTTATTTATGTTGTTTTGTCCTATGCTTTATTAAATTATATTTATGTTGTTTTAACCCATGCTTCAATAAATTGTATTTATGGTGTTTTATCTTATGCTTTATTAAATTGTATTTATGTTGTTTTGTCCTATGCTTTATTAAATTGTATTTATGTTGTTTTAACCCATGCTTTATTAAATTGTATTTATGTTGTTTTATCTTATGCTTTATTAAATTGTATTTATGTTGTTTTATCCTATGCTTTATTAAATTGTATTTATGTTGTTTTGTCCTATGCTTTATTAAATTGTATTTATGTTGTTTTAACCATGCTTTATTAATTTGTATTTATGTTGTTTTATCCTATGCTTCATTAAATTGTATTTATGTTGTTTTATCCTATGCTTTATTAAATTGTATTTATGTTGTTTTATCCTATGCTTTATTAAATTGTATTTATGTTGTTTTATCCTATGCTTTATTAAATTGTATTTATGTTGTTTTATCCTATGCTTTTTTAAATTGTATTTATGTTGTTTTATCCTATGCTTTATTAAATTGTATTTATGTTGTTTTATCCTATGCTTTATTAAATTGTATTTATGTTGTTTTGTCCTATGCTTTATTAAATTGTATTTATGTTGTTTTAACCCATGTTTTATTAAATTGTATTTATGTTGTTTTATCCTTTGCTTTATTAAATTGTATTTATGATGTTTTATCCTATGCTTTATTAAATTGTATTTATGTTGTTTTATCCTATGCTTTATTAAACTGTACTTATGTTGTTTTATCCTATGCTTTATTAAATTGTATTTATGTTGCTTTATCCTATGCTTTATTAAACTGCATTTATGTTGTTTTATGCTATGCTTTATTAAATTGTATTCATGTTGTTTTATTCCATGCTTTATTAAATTGTATTTATGTTGTTTTATCCTATGCTTTATTAAATTGTATTTATATTGTTTTAACTTATGATTAATTAAATTGTATTTATGTTGTTTTATCCTATGCTTTATTAAATTGTATTTATGTTGTTTTATCCTATGCTTTATTAAATTGTATTTATGTTGTTTTGTCCTATGCTTTATTAAATTGTATTTATGTTGTTTTAACCCAAGCTTCATTAAATTGTATTTATGTTGTTTTATCTTATGCTTTATTAAATTGTATTTATGTTGTTTTATCCTATGCTTTATTAAATTGTATTTACGTTGTTTTATCCTATGCTTTATTAAATTGTATTTATTTTGTTTTATCCTATGCTTTATTAAATTGTATTTATGTTGTTTTATCCTATGCTTTATTAAATTGTATTTATGTTGTTTTATCCTATGCTTTATTAAATTGTATTGATGTTGTTTTATTCTATTCTTTATTAAATTGTATTTATGTTGTTTTATCCTATGCTTTATTAATTTGCATCTATGTTGTTTTATCCTATGCTTTATTAAATTATATTTATGTTGTTTTATCCTATGATTTATTAAATTGTATTTATGTGGTTTTATCCTATGCTTTATTAAATTGCATTTATGTTGTTTTATCCTATGCTTTATTAAATTGTATTTATTTTGTTTTATCCTATGCTTTATTAAATTGTATTTATGTTGTTTTATCCTATGCTTTATTAAATTGTATTTATGTTGTTTTATCCTATGCTTTATTAAATTGTATTGATGTTGTTTTATTCTATTCTTTATTAAATTGTATTTATGTTGTTTTATCCTATGCTTTATTAATTTGCATCTATGTTGTTTTATCCTATGCTTTATTAAATTATATTTATGTTGTTTTATCCTATGATTTATTAAATTGTATTTATGTGGTTTTATCCTATGCTTTATTAAATTGCATTTATGTTGTTTTATCCTATGCTTTATTAAATTGTATTTATGTTGTTTTATCCTATACTTTATTAAATTGTATTTATGTTGTTTAATCATATGCTTTATTAAATTGTATTTATGTTGTTTTATCCTATGCTTTATTAACTTGTGTTTATGTTGTTTTATCCTCTGTTTTATTAAATTGTATTTATGTTGTTTTATCCTATGCTTTATTACATTGTATTTATGTTGTTTTATCCTATGCTTTATTAAACTGCATTTATGTTGTTTTATCCTATGCTTTATTAAATTGTATTTATGTTGTTTTATAATATGCTTTATTAAATTGTATTTATTTTGTTTTATCCTATGCTTTATTAAATTGTATTTATGTTGTTTTATCCTATGCTTTATTAAATTGTATTTATGTTGTTTTATCGTATGCTTTATTAAATTGTATTTATGTTGTTTTATCCTATGATTTATTAAATTGTGTTTATGTTGTTTTATCCTATACTTTATTAAATTGTATTTATGTTGTTTTAACCCATGTTTTATTAAATTGTATTTATGTTGTTTTATCCTATGCTTTATTAAATTGTATATATGTTGTTTTATCCTATGCTTTATTAAATTATATTTATGTTGTTTTAACCTATGCTTTATTCAATTGTATTGATGTTGTTTTATCCTATGCTTTAATAAATTGTATTTATGTTGTTTTATCCTATGCTTTATTAAATTGTATTTATGTTGTTTTAACCTATGCTTTATTAATTTGTATTTATGTTGTTTTAACCTATACCTTATTAAATTGTATTTATGTTGTTTTATCCTATGCTTTATTAAAATGTATTTATGTTGCTTTAACCTGTGCTTTATTAAATTGTATTTATGATGTTTTATCCTATGCTTTATTAAATTGTATTTATGTTGTTTTATCCTATGCTTTATTAAATTGTATTTATATTGTTTTAATTTATGCTTTATTAAATTGTATTTATGTTGTTTTATCCTATGCTTTATTAATTTGTATTTATGTTGTTTTAACCTACGCTTTATTAAATTGTATTTATGTTGTTTTATCCTATGCTTTATTAAATTGTATTTATGTTGCTTTAACCTATGCTTTATTAAATTGTATTTATGTTGTTTTATCCTATGCTTTATTAAATTGTATTTATGTTTTTTTATCCTATGCTTTATTAAATTGTATTTATATTGTTTTAACTTATGCTTTATTAAATTGTATTTATGTTGTTTTATCCTATGCTTTATTAAATTGTATTTATGTTGTTTTATCCTATGCTTTATTAAATTGTTTTTATGTTGTTTTATCCTATGCTTTATTAAATTGTATTTATGTTGTTTTAACCCATGCTTCATTAAATTGTATTTATGTTGTTTTATCTTATGCTTTATTAAATTGTATTTATGTTGTTTTATCGTATGCTTTATTAAATTGTATTTATGTTGTTTTATCCTATGCTTTATTAAATTGTATTATGTTGTTTTATCGTATGCTTTATTATATTGTATTTATGTTGTTTTATCCTATGCTTTACTAAATTGTGTTTATGTTGTTTTATCCTATGCTTTATTAAATTGTATTTATGTTGTTTTATCCTATGCTTTTTTAAATTGTATTTATGTTGTTTTATCCTATGCTTTATTAAATTGTATTTATGTTGTTTTATCCTATGCTTTATTAAATTGTATTTATGTTGTTTTGTCCTATGCTTTATTAAATTGTATTTATGTTGTTTTAACCCATGCTTTATTAAATTGTATTTATGTGGTTTTATCCTTTGCTTTATTAAATTGTATTTATGATGTTTTATCCTATGCTTTATTAAATTGTATTTATGTTGTTTTATCCTATGCTTTATTAAACTGTACTTATGTTTTTTTATCCTACGCTTTATTAAATTGTATTTATGTTGCTTTATCCTATGCTTTATTAAACTGCATTTATGTTGTTTTATGCTATGCTTTATTAAATTGTATTAATGTTGTTTTATCCCATGCTTTATTAAATTGTATTTATGTTGTTTTCTCCTATGCTTTATTAAATTGTATTTATATTGTTTTAACTTATGATTAATTAAATTGTATTTATGTTGTTTTATCCCATGCTTTATTAAATTGTATTTATGTTGTTTTATCCTATGCTTTATTAAATTGTATTTATGTTGTTTTATCTTATGCTTTATTAAATTGTATTTATGTTGTTTTATCCTATGCTTTATTAAATTGTATTTATGTTGTTTTATCCTATGCTTTATTAAATTGTATTATGTTGTTTTATCGTATGCTTTATTAAATTGTATTTATTTTGTTTTATCCTATGCTTTATTAATTTGTGTTTATGTTGTTTTATCCTATGCTTTATTAAATTGTATTTATGTTGTTTTAACCCATGTTTTATTAAATTGTATTTATGTTGTTTTATCCTATGCTTTATTAAATTGTATTTATGTTGTTTTATCCTATGCTTTATTAAATTTTATTTATGTTGTTTTGTCCTATGCTTTCTTAAATTGTATTTATGTTGTTTTAACCCATGCTTCATTAAATTGTATTTATGTTGTTTTATCTTATGCTTTATTAAATTGTATTTATGGTGTTTTGTCCTATGCTTTATTAAATTGTATTTATGATTTATGTTGTTTTAACCCATGCTTTATTAAATTGCATTTATGTTGTTTTATCTTATGCTTTATTAAATTGTATTTATGTTGTTTTATCCTATGCTTTATTAAATTGTATTTATGTTGTTTTGTCCTATGCTTTATTAAATTGTATTTATGTTGTTTTAACCATGCTTTATTAATTTGTATTTATGTTGTTTTATCCTATGCTTCATTAAATTGTATTTATGTTGTTTTATCCTATGCTTTATTAAATTGCATTTATGTTGTTTTATCCTATGCTTTATTAAATTGTATTTATGTTGTTTTATCCTATGCTTTATTAAATTGTATTTATATTGTTTTAACTTATGCTTTATTAAATTGTATTTATGTTGTTTTATTCTATGCTTTATTAAATTGTATTTATGTTGTTTTATCCTATGCTTTATTAAATTGCATCTATGTTGTTTTATCCTATGCTTTATTAAATTGTATTTATGTTGTTTTATCCTATGATTTATTAAATTGTATGTATGTGGTTTTATCCTATGCTTTATTAAATTGCATTTATGTTGTTTTATCCTATGCTTTATTAAATTGTATTTATGTTGTTTTATCCTCTGCTTTATTAAATTGTATTTATGTTGTTTAATCATATGCTTTATTAAATTGTATTTATGTTGTTTTATCCTATGCTTTATTAAATTGTGTTTATGTTGTTTTATCCTATGTTTTATTAAATTGTATTTATGTTGTTTTATCCTATGCTTTATTAAATTGTATTTATGTTGTTTTATCCTATGCTTTATTAAATTGTATTTATGTTGTTTTGTCCTATGCTTTATTAAATTGTATTTATGTTGTTTTAACCATGCTTTATTAATTTGTATTTATGTTGTTTTATCCTATGATTCATTAAATTGTATTTATGTTGTTTTATCCTATGCTTTATTAAATTGTATTTATGTTGTTTTATCCTATGCTTTATTAAATTGTATTTATGTTGTTTTATCCTATGCTTTATTAAATTGTATTTATGTTGTTTTATCCTATGCTTTTTTAAATTGTATTTATGTTGTTTTATCCTATGCTTTATTAAATTGTATTTATGTTGTTTTATCCTATGCTTTATTAAATTGTATTTATGTTGTTTTGTCCTATGCTTTATTAAATTGTATTTATGTTGTTTTAACCCATGTTTTATTAAATTGTATTTATGTTGTTTTATCCTTTGCTTTATTAAATTGTATTTATGATGTTTTATCCTATGCTTTATTAAATTGTATTTATGTTGTTTTATCCTATGCTTTATTAAACTGTACTTATGTTGTTTTATCCTATGCTTTATTAAATTGTATTTATGTTGCTTTATCCTATGCTTTATTAAACTGCATTTATGTTGTTTTATGCTATGCTTTATTAAATTGTATTCATGTTGTTTTATTCCATGCTTTATTAAATTGTATTTATGTTGTTTTATCCTATGCTTTATTAAATTGTATTTATATTGTTTTAACTTATGATTAATTAAATTGTATTTATGTTGTTTTATCCTATGCTTTATTAAATTGTATTTATATTGTTTTATCCTATGCTTTATTAAATTGTATTTATTTTGTTTTGTCCTATGCTTTATTAAATTGTATTTATGTTGTTTTAACCCATGCTTCATTAAATTGTATTTATGTTGTTTTATCTTATGCTTTATTAAATTGTATTTATGTTGTTTTATCCTATGCTTTATTAAATTGTATTTATGTTGTTTTATCCTATGCTTTATTAAATTGTATTATGTTGTTTTATCGTATGCTTTATTAAATTGTATTTATGTTGTTTTATCCTATGCTTTATTAAATTGTATTTATGTTGTTTTATCCTATGCTTTATTAAATTGTATTTATGTTGTTTTATCCTATGCTTTATTAAATTGTATTTATATTGTTTTAACCCATGCTTCATTAAATTGTATTTATGTTGTTTTATCTTATGCTTTATTAAATTGTATTTATGTTGTTTTATCCTATGCTTTATTAAATTGTATTTATGTTGTTTTATCCTATGCTTTATTAAATTGTATTATGTTGTTTTATCGTATGCTTTATTATATTGTATTTATGTTGTTTTATCCTATGATTTATTAAATTGTGTTTATGTTGTTTTAGCCTATGCTTTATTAAATTGTATTTATGTTGTTTTAACCCATGCTTTATTAAATTGTATTTATGTTGTTTTATCCTATGCTTTATTAAATTGTATTTATGTTGTTTTATCCTATGCTTTATTAAATTTTATTTATGTTGTTTTGTCCTATGCTTTATTAAATTATATTTATGTTGTTTTAACCCATGCTTCAATAAATTGTATTTATGGTGTTTTATCTTATGCTTTATTAAATTGTATTTATGTTGTTTTGTCCTATGCTTTATTAAATTGTATTTATGTTGTTTTAACCCATGCTTTATTAAATTGTATTTATGTTGTTTTATCTTATGCTTTATTAAATTGTATTTATGTTGTTTTATCCTATGCTTTATTAAATTGTATTTATGTTGTTTTGTCCTATGCTTTATTAAATTGTATTTATGTTGTTTTAACCATGCTTTATTAATTTGTATTTATGTTGTTTTATCCTATGCTTCATTAAATTGTATTTATGTTGTTTTATCCTATGCTTTATTAAATTGTATTTATGTTGTTTTATCCTATGCTTTATTAAATTGTATTTATGTTGTTTTATCCTATGCTTTATTAAATTGTATTTATGTTGTTTTATCCTATGCTTTTTTAAATTGTATTTATGTTGTTTTATCCTATGCTTTATTAAATTGTATTTATGTTGTTTTATCCTATGCTTTATTAAATTGTATTTATGTTGTTTTGTCCTATGCTTTATTAAATTGTATTTATGTTGTTTTAACCCATGTTTTATTAAATTGTATTTATGTTGTTTTATCCTTTGCTTTATTAAATTGTATTTATGATGTTTTATCCTATGCTTTATTAAATTGTATTTATGTTGTTTTATCCTATGCTTTATTAAACTGTACTTATGTTGTTTTATCCTATGCTTTATTAAATTGTATTTATGTTGCTTTATCCTATGCTTTATTAAACTGCATTTATGTTGTTTTATGCTATGCTTTATTAAATTGTATTCATGTTGTTTTATTCCATGCTTTATTAAATTGTATTTATGTTGTTTTATCCTATGCTTTATTAAATTGTATTTATATTGTTTTAACTTATGATTAATTAAATTGTATTTATGTTGTTTTATCCTATGCTTTATTAAATTGTATTTATGTTGTTTTATCCTATGCTTTATTAAATTGTATTTATGTTGTTTTGTCCTATGCTTTATTAAATTGTATTTATGTTGTTTTAACCCATGCTTCATTAAATTGTATTTATGTTGTTTTATCTTATGCTTTATTAAATTGTATTTATGTTGTTTTATCCTATGCTTTATTAAATTGTATTTATGTTGTTTTATCCTATGCTTTATTAAATTGTATTATGTTGTTTTATCGTATGCTTTATTAAATTGTATTTATGTTGTTTTATCCTATGCTTTATTAATTTGTGTTTATGTTGTTTTATCCTATTCTTTATTAAATTGTATTTATGTTGTTTTAACCCATGTTTTATTAAATTGTATTTATGTTGTTTTAACCCATGCTTCATTAAATTGTATTTATGTTGTTTTATCTTATGCTTTATTAAATTGTATTTATGTTGTTTTGTCCTATGCTTTATTAAATTGTATTTATGTTGTTTTAACCCATGCTTTATTAAATTGCATTTATGTTGTTTTATCTTATGCTTTATTAAATTGTATTTATGTTGTTTTATCCTATGCTTTATTAAACTGTATTTATGTTGTTTTGTCCTATGCTTTATTAAATTGTATTTATGTTGTTTTAACCATGCTTTATTAATTTGTATTTATGTTGTTTTATCCTATGCTTCATTAAATTGTATTTATGTTGTTTTATCCTATGCTTTATTAAATTGTATTTATGTTGTTTTATCCTATGCTTTATTAAATTGTATTTATGTTGTTTTATCCTATGCTTTATTAAATTGTATTTATGTTGTTTTATCCTATGCTTTATTAAATTGTATTTATGCTGTTTTTTCCTATGCCTTATTAAATTGTATTTATGTTGTTTTATTCTATGCTTTATTAAATTGTATTTATGTTGTTTTATCCTATGCTTTATTAAATTGCATCTATGTTGTTTTATCCTATGCTTTATTAAATTGTATTTATGTTGTTTTATCCTATGATTTATTAAATTGTATGTATGTGGTTTTATCCTATGCTTTATTAAATTGCATTTATGTTGTTTTATCCTATGCTTTATTAAATTGTATTTATGTTGTTTTATCCTCTGCTTTATTAAATTGTATTTATGTTGTTTAATCATATGCTTTATTAAATTGTATTTATGTTGTTTTATCCTATGCTTTATTAAATTGTGTTTATGTTGTTTTATCCTATGTTTTATTAAATTGTATTTATGTTGTTTTATCCTATGCTTTATTAAATTGTATTTATGTTGTTTTATCCTATGCTTTATTAAATTGTATTTATGTTGTTTTGTCCTATGCTTTATTAAATTGTATTTATGTTGTTTTAACCATGCTTTATTAATTTGTATTTATGTTGTTTTATCCTATGATTCATTAAATTGTATTTATGTTGTTTTATCCTATGCTTTATTAAATTGTATTTATGTTGTTTTATCCTATGCTTTATTAAATTGTATTTATGTTGTTTTATCCTATGCTTTATTAAATTGTATTTATGTTGTTTTATCCTATGCTTTTTTAAATTGTATTTATGTTGTTTTATCCTATGCTTTATTAAATTGTATTTATGTTGTTTTATCCTATGCTTTATTAAATTGTATTTATGTTGTTTTGTCCTATGCTTTATTAAATTGTATTTATGTTGTTTTAACCCATGTTTTATTAAATTGTATTTATGTTGTTTTATCCTTTGCTTTATTAAATTGTATTTATGATGTTTTATCCTATGCTTTATTAAATTGTATTTATGTTGTTTTATCCTATGCTTTATTAAACTGTACTTATGTTGTTTTATCCTATGCTTTATTAAATTGTATTTATGTTGCTTTACCCTATGCTTTATTAAACTGCATTTATGTTGTTTTATGCTATGCTTTATTAAATTGTATTCATGTTGTTTTATTCCATGCTTTATTAAATTGTATTTATGTTGTTTTATCCTATGCTTTATTAAATTGTATTTATATTGTTTTATCCTATGCTTTATTAAATTGTATTTATGTTGTTTTGTCCTATGCTTTATTAAATTGTATTTATGTTGTTTTAACCCATGCTTCATTAAATTGTATTTATGTTGTTTTATCTTATGCTTTATTAAATTGTATTTATGTTGTTTTATCCTATGCTTTATTAAATTGTATTTATGTTGTTTTATCCTATGCTTTATTAAATTGTATTATGTTGTTTTATCGTATGCTTTATTAAATTGTATTTATGTTGTTTTATCCTATGCTTTATTAAATTGTATTTATGTTGTTTTATCCTATGCTTTATTAAATTGTATTTATGTTGTTTTATCCTATGCTTTATTAAATTGTATTTATATTGTTTTAACCCATGCTTCATTAAATTGTATTTATGTTGTTTTATCTTATGCTTTATCAAATTGTATTTATGTTGTTTTATCCTATGCTTTATTAAATTGTATTTATGTTGTTTTATCCTATGCTTTATTAAATTGTATTATGTTGTTTTATCGTATGCTTTATTATATTGTATTTATGTTGTTTTATCCTATGATTTATTAAATTGTGTTTATGTTGTTTTAGCCTATGCTTTATTAAATTGTATTTATGTTGTTTTAACCCATGCTTTATTAAATTGTATTTATGTTGTTTTATCCTATGCTTTATTAAATTGTATTTATGTTGTTTTATCCTATGCTTTATTAAATTTTATTTATGTTGTTTTGTCCTATGCTTTATTAAATTATATTTATGTTGTTTTAACCCATGCTTCAATAAATTGTATTTATGGTGTTTTATCTTATGCTTTATTAAATTGTATTTATGTTGTTTTGTCCTATGCTTTATTAAATTGTATTTATGTTGTTTTAACCCATGCTTTATTAAATTGTATTTATGTTGTTTTATCTTATGCTTTATTAAATTGTATTTATGTTGTTTTATCCTATGCTTTATTAAATTGTATTTATGTTGTTTTGTCCTATGCTTTATTAAATTGTATTTATGTTGTTTTAACCATGCTTTATTAATTTGTATTTATGTTGTTTTATCCTATGCTTCATTAAATTGTATTTATGTTGTTTTATCCTATGCTTTATTAAATTGTATTTATGTTGTTTTATCCTATGCTTTATTAAATTGTATTTATGTTGTTTTATCCTATGCTTTATTAAATTGTATTTATGTTGTTTTATCCTATGCTTTTTTAAATTGTATTTATGTTGTTTTATCCTATGCTTTATTAAATTGTATTTATGTTGTTTTATCCTATGCTTTATTAAATTGTATTTATGTTGTTTTGTCCTATGCTTTATTAAATTGTATTTATGTTGTTTTAACCCATGTTTTATTAAATTGTATTTATGTTGTTTTATCCTTTGCTTTATTAAATTGTATTTATGATGTTTTATCCTATGCTTTATTAAATTGTATTTATGTTGTTTTATCCTATGCTTTATTAAACTGTACTTATGTTGTTTTATCCTATGCTTTATTAAATTGTATTTATGTTGCTTTATCCTATGCTTTATTAAACTGCATTTATGTTGTTTTATGCTATGCTTTATTAAATTGTATTCATGTTGTTTTATTCCATGCTTTATTAAATTGTATTTATGTTGTTTTATCCTATGCTTTATTAAATTGTATTTATGTTGTTTTGTCCTATGCTTTATTAAATTGTATTTATGTTGTTTTAACCCATGCTTCATTAAATTGTATTTATGTTGTTTTATCTTATGCTTTATTAAATTGTATTTATGTTGTTTTATCCTATGCTTTATTAAATTGTATTTATGTTGTTTTATCCTATGCTTTATTAAATTGTATTATGTTGTTTTATCGTATGCTTTATTAAATTGTATTTATGTTGTTTTATCCTATGCTTTATTAATTTGTGTTTATGTTGTTTTATCCTATTCTTTATTAAATTGTATTTATGTTGTTTTAACCCATGTTTTATTAAATTGTATTTATGTTGTTTTAACCCATGCTTCATTAAATTGTATTTATGTTGTTTTATCTTATGCTTTATTAAATTGTATTTATGTTGTTTTGTCCTATGCTTTATTAAATTGTATTTATGTTGTTTTAACCCATGCTTTATTAAATTGCATTTATGTTGTTTTATCTTATGCTTTATTAAATTGTATTTATGTTGTTTTATCCTATGCTTTATTAAACTGTATTTATGTTGTTTTGTCCTATGCTTTATTAAATTGTATTTATGTTGTTTTATCCTATGCTTTATTAAATTGTATTTATGTTGTTTTATCCTATGCTTTATTAAATTGTATTTATGTTGTTTTATCCTATGCTTTATTAAATTGTATTTATGCTGTTTTTTCCTATGCCTTATTAAATTGTATTTATGTTGTTTTATTCTATGCTTTATTAAATTGTATTTACGTTGTTTTATCCTATGCTTTATTAAATTGCATCTATGTTGTTTTATCCTATGCTTTATTAAATTGTATTTATGTTGTTTTATCCTATGATTTATTAAATTGTATTTATGTGGTTTTATCCTATGCTTTATTAAATTGCATTTATGTTGTTTTATCCTATGCTTTATTAAATTGTATTTATGTTGTTTTATCCTATGCTTTATTAAATTGTATTTATGTTGTTTAATCCTATGCTTTATTAAATTGTATTTATGTTGTTTTATCCTATGCTTTATTAAATTGTGTTTATGTTGTTTTATCCTATGTTTTATTAAATTGTATTTATGTTGTTTTATCCTATGCTTTATTAAATTGTATTTATGTTGTCTTATCCTATGCTTTATTAAACTGCATTTATGTTGTTTTATCCTATGCTTTATTAAATTGTATTTATGTTGTTTTATCCTATGCTTTATTAAATTGTATTTATGTTGTTTTATCCTATGCTTTATTAAATTGTTTTTATGTTGTTTTATCGTATGCTTTATTAAATTGTATTTATGTTGTTTTATCCTATGATTTATTAAATTGTGTTTATGTTGTTTTATCTTATGCTTTATTAAATTGTATTTATGTCGTTTTAACCCATGCTTTATTAAATTGTATTTATGTGGTTTTATCCTATGCTTTATTAAATTGTATTTATGTTATTTTATCCTATGCTTTATTAAATTGTATTTATGTTGTTTTATCCTATGCTTTATTAAATTGTATTTATGTTGTTTTGTCCTATGCCTTATTAAATTGTATTTATGTTGTTTTAACCCATGCTTTATTAAATTGTATTTATGTTGTTTATCCTATGCTTTATTAAATTGTATTTATGATGTTTTATCCTATGCTTTATTAAATTGTACTTATGTTGTTTTATCCTATGCTTTATTAAATTGTATTTATGTTGCTTTATCCTATGCTTTATTAAACTGCATTTATGTTGTTTTATGCTATGCTTTATTAAATTGTATTCATGTTGTTTTATCCTATGCTTTATTAAATTGTATTTATGTTGTTTTATCCTATGCTTTATTAAATTGTATTTATATTGTTTTAACTTATGCTTTATTAAATTGTATTTATGTTGTTTTATCCTATGCTTTATTAAATTGTATTTATGTTGTTTTATCCTATGCTTTATTAAATTGTATTTATGTTGTTTTGTCCTATGCTTTATTAAAATGTATTTATGTTGTTTTAACCCAAGCTTCATTAAATTGTATTTATGTTGTTTTATCTTATGCTTTATTAAATTGTATTTATGTTGTTTTATCCTATGCTTTATTAAATTGTATTTATGTTGTTTTATCCTATGCTTTATTAAATTGTATTTATGTTGTTTTATCCTATGCTTTTTTAAATTGTATTTATGTTGTTTTATCCTATGCTTTATTAAATTGTATTTATGTTGTTTTATCCTATGCTTTATTAAATTGTATTTATGTTGTTTTGTCCTATGCTTTATTAAATTGTATTTATGTTGTTTTAACCCATGTTTTATTAAATTGTATTTATGTTGTTTTATCCTTTGCTTTATTAAATTGTATTTATGATGTTTTATCCTATGCTTTATTAAATTGTATTTATGTTGTTTTATCCTATGCTTTATTAAACTGTACTTATGTTGTTTTATCCTATGCTTTATTAAATTGTATTTATGTTGCTTTACCCTATGCTTTATTAAACTGCATTTATGTTGTTTTATGCTATGCTTTATTAAATTGTATTCATGTTGTTTTATTCCATGCTTTATTAAATTGTATTTATGTTGTTTTATCCTATGCTTTATTAAATTGTATTTATATTGTTTTATCCTATGCTTTATTAAATTGTATTTATGTTGTTTTGTCCTATGCTTTATTAAATTGTATTTATGTTGTTTTAACCCATGCTTCATTAAATTGTATTTATGTTGTTTTATCTTATGCTTTATTAAATTGTATTTATGTTGTTTTATCCTATGCTTTATTAAATTGTATTTATGTTGTTTTATCCTATGCTTTATTAAATTGTATTATGTTGTTTTATCGTATGCTTTATTAAATTGTATTTATGTTGTTTTATCCTATGCTTTATTAAATTGTATTTATGTTGTTTTATCCTATGCTTTATTAAATTGTATTTATGTTGTTTTATCCTATGCTTTATTAAATTGTATTTATATTGTTTTAACCCATGCTTCATTAAATTGTATTTATGTTGTTTTATCTTATGCTTTATCAAATTGTATTTATGTTGTTTTATCCTATGCTTTATTAAATTGTATTTATGTTGTTTTATCCTATGCTTTATTAAATTGTATTATGTTGTTTTATCGTATGCTTTATTATATTGTATTTATGTTGTTTTATCCTATGATTTATTAAATTGTGTTTATGTTGTTTTAGCCTATGCTTTATTAAATTGTATTTATGTTGTTTTAACCCATGCTTTATTAAATTGTATTTATGTTGTTTTATCCTATGCTTTATTAAATTGTATTTATGTTGTTTTATCCTATGCTTTATTAAATTTTATTTATGTTGTTTTGTCCTATGCTTTATTAAATTATATTTATGTTGTTTTAACCCATGCTTCAATAAATTGTATTTATGGTGTTTTATCTTATGCTTTATTAAATTGTATTTATGTTGTTTTGTCCTATGCTTTATTAAATTGTATTTATGTTGTTTTAACCCATGCTTTATTAAATTGTATTTATGTTGTTTTATCTTATGCTTTATTAAATTGTATTTATGTTGTTTTATCCTATGCTTTATTAAATTGTATTTATGTTGTTTTGTCCTATGCTTTATTAAATTGTATTTATGTTGTTTTAACCATGCTTTATTAATTTGTATTTATGTTGTTTTATCCTATGCTTCATTAAATTGTATTTATGTTGTTTTATCCTATGCTTTATTAAATTGTATTTATGTTGTTTTATCCTATGCTTTATTAAATTGTATTTATGTTGTTTTATCCTATGCTTTATTAAATTGTATTTATGTTGTTTTATCCTATGCTTTTTTAAATTGTATTTATGTTGTTTTATCCTATGCTTTATTAAATTGTATTTATGTTGTTTTATCCTATGCTTTATTAAATTGTATTTATGTTGTTTTGTCCTATGCTTTATTAAATTGTATTTATGTTGTTTTAACCCATGTTTTATTAAATTGTATTTATGTTGTTTTATCCTTTGCTTTATTAAATTGTATTTATGATGTTTTATCCTATGCTTTATTAAATTGTATTTATGTTGTTTTATCCTATGCTTTATTAAACTGTACTTATGTTGTTTTATCCTATGCTTTATTAAATTGTATTTATGTTGCTTTATCCTATGCTTTATTAAACTGCATTTATGTTGTTTTATGCTATGCTTTATTAAATTGTATTCATGTTGTTTTATTCCATGCTTTATTAAATTGTATTTATGTTGTTTTATCCTATGCTTTATTAAATTGTATTTATGTTGTTTTGTCCTATGCTTTATTAAATTGTATTTATGTTGTTTTAACCCATGCTTCATTAAATTGTATTTATGTTGTTTTATCTTATGCTTTATTAAATTGTATTTATGTTGTTTTATCCTATGCTTTATTAAATTGTATTTATGTTGTTTTATCCTATGCTTTATTAAATTGTATTATGTTGTTTTATCGTATGCTTTATTAAATTGTATTTATGTTGTTTTATCCTATGCTTTATTAATTTGTGTTTATGTTGTTTTATCCTATTCTTTATTAAATTGTATTTATGTTGTTTTAACCCATGTTTTATTAAATTGTATTTATGTTGTTTTAACCCATGCTTCATTAAATTGTATTTATGTTGTTTTATCTTATGCTTTATTAAATTGTATTTATGTTGTTTTGTCCTATGCTTTATTAAATTGTATTTATGTTGTTTTAACCCATGCTTTATTAAATTGCATTTATGTTGTTTTATCTTATGCTTTATTAAATTGTATTTATGTTGTTTTATCCTATGCTTTATTAAACTGTATTTATGTTGTTTTGTCCTATGCTTTATTAAATTGTATTTATGTTGTTTTATCCTATGCTTTATTAAATTGTATTTATGTTGTTTTATCCTATGCTTTATTAAATTGTATTTATGTTGTTTTATCCTATGCTTTATTAAATTGTATTTATGCTGTTTTTTCCTATGCCTTATTAAATTGTATTTATGTTGTTTTATTCTATGCTTTATTAAATTGTATTTACGTTGTTTTATCCTATGCTTTATTAAATTGCATCTATGTTGTTTTATCCTATGCTTTATTAAATTGTATTTATGTTGTTTTATCCTATGATTTATTAAATTGTATTTATGTGGTTTTATCCTATGCTTTATTAAATTGCATTTATGTTGTTTTATCCTATGCTTTATTAAATTGTATTTATGTTGTTTTATCCTATGCTTTATTAAATTGTATTTATGTTGTTTAATCCTATGCTTTATTAAATTGTATTTATGTTGTTTTATCCTATGCTTTATTAAATTGTGTTTATGTTGTTTTATCCTATGTTTTATTAAATTGTATTTATGTTGTTTTATCCTATGCTTTATTAAATTGTATTTATGT
Organism: Phyllobates terribilis; assembly: GCF_046119375.1. Taxonomy (NCBI): domain Eukaryota; kingdom Metazoa; phylum Chordata; class Amphibia; order Anura; family Dendrobatidae; genus Phyllobates; species Phyllobates terribilis. Next base: position 821,479,139 of record NW_027362763.1, read on the forward strand.
TGTCTTATCCTATGCTTTATTAAACTGCATTTATGTTGTTTTATCCTATGCTTTATTAAATTGTATTTATGTTGTTTTATCCTATGCTTTATTAAATTGTATTTATGTTGTTTTATCCTATGCTTTATTAAATTGTTTTTATGTTGTTTTATCGTATGCTTTATTAAATTGTATTTATGTTGTTTTATCCTATGATTTATTAAATTGTGTTTATGTTGTTTTATCTTATGCTTTATTAAATTGTATTTATGTCGTTTTAACCCATGCTTTATTAAATTGTATTTATGTGGTTTTATCCTATGCTTTATTAAATTGTATTTATGTTATTTTATCCTATGCTTTATTAAATTGTATTTATGTTGTTTTATCCTATGCTTTATTAAATTGTATTTATGTTGTTTTGTCCTATGCCTTATTAAATTGTATTTATGTTGTTTTAACCCATGCTTTATTAAATTGTATTTATGTTGTTTATCCTATGCTTTATTAAATTGTATTTATGATGTTTTATCCTATGCTTTATTAAATTGTACTTATGTTGTTTTATCCTATGCTTTATTAAATTGTATTTATGTTGCTTTATCCTATGCTTTATTAAACTGCATTTATGTTGTTTTATGCTATGCTTTATTAAATTGTATTCATGTTGTTTTATCCTATGCTTTATTAAATTGTATTTATGTTGTTTTATCCTATGCTTTATTAAATTGTATTTATATTGTTTTAACTTATGCTTTATTAAATTGTATTTATGTTGTTTTATCCTATGCTTTATTAAATTGTATTTATGTTGTTTTATCCTATGCTTTATTAAATTGTATTTATGTTGTTTTGTCCTATGCTTTATTAAAATGTATTTATGTTGTTTTAACCCAAGCTTCATTAAATTGTATTTATGTTGTTTTATCTTATGCTTTATTAAATTGTATTTATGTTGTTTTATCCTATGCTTTATTAAATTGTATTTACGTTGTTTTATCCTATGCTTTATTAAATTGTATTTATGTTGTTTTATCCTATGCTTTATTAAATTGTATTTATGTTGTTTTATCCTATGCTTTATTAAATTGTATTTATGTTGTTTTATCCTATGCTTTATTAAATTGTATTGATGTTGTTTTATTCTATTCTTTATTAAATTGTATTTATGTTGTTTTATCCTATGCTTTATTAATTTGCATCTATGTTGTTTTATCCTATGCTTTATTAAATTATATTTATGTTGTTTTATCCTATGATTTATTAAATTGTATTTATGTGGTTTTATCCTATGCTTTATTAAATTGCATTTATGTTGTTTTATCCTATGCTTTATTAAATTGTATTTATGTTGTTTTGTCCTATGCTTTATTAAATTGTATTTATGTTGTTTTAACCATGCTTTATTAATTTGTATTTATGTTGTTTTATCCTATGCTTCATTAAATTGTATTTATGTTGTTTTATCCTATGCTTTATTAAATTGTATTTATGTTGTTTTATCCTATGCTTTATTAAATTGTATTTATGTTGTTTTATCCTATTCTTTATTAAATTGTATTTATGTTGTTTTATCCTATGCTTTATTAAATTGTATTTATGCTGTTTTTTCCTATGCCTTATTAAATTGTATTTATGTTGTTTTATTCTATGCTTTATTAAATTGTATTTATGTTGTTTTATCCTATGCTTTATTAAATTGCATCTATGTTGTTTTATCCTATGCTTTATTAAATTGTATTTATGTTGTTTTATCTTATGATTTATTAAATTGTATTTATGTGGTTTTATCCTATGCTTTATTAAATTGCATTTATGTTGTTTTATCCTATGCTTTATTAAATTGTATTTATGTTGTTTTATCCTATGCTTTATTAAATTGTATTTATGTTGTTTAATAATATGCTTTATTAAATTGTATTTATGTTGTTTTATCCTATGCTTTATTAAATTGTGTTTATGTTGTTTTATCCTATGTTTTATTAAATTGTATTTATGTTGTTTTATCCTATGCTTTATTAAATTGTATTTATGTTGTTTTATCCTATGCTTTATTAAACTGCATTTATGTTGTTTTATCCTATGCTTTATTAAATTGTATTTATGTTGTTTTATCCTATGCTTTATTAAATTGTATTTATGTTGTTTTATCCTATGCTTTATTAAATTGTTTTTATGTTGTTTTATCGTATGCTTTATTAAATTGTATTTATGTTGTTTTATCCTATGCTTTATTAAATTGTATTTATGTTGTTTTATCCTATGCTTTATTAAATTGTATTTATGTTGTTTTATCCTATGCTTTATTAAATTGTATTTATATTGTTTTAACCCATGCTTCATTAAATTGTATTTATGTTGTTTTATCTTATGCTTTATTAAATTGTATTTATGTTGTTTTATCCTATGCTTTATTAAATTGTATTTATGTTGTTTTATCCTATGCTTTATTAAATTGTATTATGTTGTTTTATCGTATGCTTTATTATATTGTATTTATGTTGTTTTATCCTATGATTTATTAAATTGTGTTTATGATGTTTTAGCCTATGCTTTATTAAATTGTATTTATGTTGTTTTAACCCATGCTTTATTAAATTGTATTTATGTTGTTTTATCCTATGCTTTATTAAATTGTATTTATGTTGTTTTATCCTATGCTTTATTAAATTTTATTTATGTTGTTTTGTCCTATGCTTTATTAAATTATATTTATGTTGTTTTAACCCATGCTTCAATAAATTGTATTTATGGTGTTTTATCTTATGCTTTATTAAATTGTATTTATGTTGTTTTGTCCTATGCTTTATTAAATTGTATTTATGTTGTTTTAACCCATGCTTTATTAAATTGTATTTATGTTGTTTTATCTTATGCTTTATTAAATTGTATTTATGTTGTTTTATCCTATGCTTTATTAAATTGTATTTATGTTGTTTTGTCCTATGCTTTATTAAATTGTATTTATGTTGTTTTAACCATGCTTTATTAATTTGTATTTATGTTGTTTTATCCTATGCTTCATTAAATTGTATTTATGTTGTTTTATCCTATGCTTTATTAAATTGTATTTATGTTGTTTTATCCTATGCTTTATTAAATTGTATTTATGTTGTTTTATCCTATGCTTTATTAAATTGTATTTATGTTGTTTTATCCTATGCTTTTTTAAATTGTATTTATGTTGTTTTATCCTATGCTTTATTAAATTGTATTTATGTTGTTTTATCCTATGCTTTATTAAATTGTATTTATGTTGTTTTGTCCTATGCTTTATTAAATTGTATTTATGTTGTTTTAACCCATGTTTTATTAAATTGTATTTATGTTGTTTTATCCTTTGCTTTATTAAATTTATTTATGATGTTTTATCCTATGCTTTATTAAATTGTATTTATGTTGTTTTATCCTATGCTTTATTAAACTGTACTTATGTTGTTTTATCCTATGCTTTATTAAATTGTATTTATGTTGCTTTATCCTATGCTTTATTAAACTGCATTTATGTTGTTTTATGCTATGCTTTATTAAATTGTATTCATGTTGTTTTATTCCATGCTTTATTAAATTGTATTTATGTTGTTTTATCCTATGCTTTATTAAATTGTATTTATATTGTTTTAACTTATGATTAATTAAATTGTATTTATGTTGTTTTATCCTATGCTTTATTAAATTGTATTTATGTTGTTTTATCCTATGCTTTATTAAATTGTATTTATGTTGTTTTGTCCTATGCTTTATTAAATTGTATTTATGTTGTTTTAACCCATGCTTCATTAAATTGTATTTATGTTGTTTTATCTTATGCTTTATTAAATTGTATTTATGTTGTTTTATCCTATGCTTTATTAAATTGTATTTATGTTGTTTTATCCTATGCTTTATTAAATTGTATTATGTTGTTTTATCGTATGCTTTATTAAATTGTATTTATGTTGTTTTATCCTATGCTTTATTAATTTGTGTTTATGTTGTTTTATCCTATTCTTTATTAAATTGTATTTATGTTGTTTTAACCCATGTTTTATTAAATTGTATTTATGTTGTTTTATCCTATGCTTTATTAAATTGTATTTATGTTGTTTTATCCTATGCTTTATTAAATTTTATTTATGTTGTTTTGTCCTATGCTTTATTAAATTGTATTTATGTTGTTTTAACCCATGCTTCATTAAATTGTATTTATGTTGTTTTATCTTATGCTTTATTAAATTGTATTTATGTTGTTTTGTCCTATGCTTTATTAAATTGTATTTATGTTGTTTTAACCCATGCTTTATTAAATTGCATTTATGTTGTTTTATCTTATGCTTTATTAAATTGTATTTATGTTGTTTTATCCTATGCTTTATTAAACTGTATTTATGTTGTTTTGTCCTATGCTTTATTAAATTGTATTTATGTTGTTTTAACCATGCTTTATTAATTTGTATTTATGTTGTTTTATCCTATGCTTCATTAAATTGTATTTATGTTGTTTTATCCTATGCTTTATTAAATTGTATTTATGTTGTTTTATCCTATGCTTTATTAAATTGTATTTATGTTGTTTTATCCTATGCTTTATTAAATTGTATTTATGTTGTTTTATCCTATGCTTTATTAAATTGTATTTATGCTGTTTTTTCCTATGCCTTATTAAATTGTATTTATGTTGTTTTATTCTATGCTTTATTAAATTGTATTTATGTTGTTTTATCCTATGCTTTATTAAATTGCATCTATGTTGTTTTATCCTATGCTTTATTAAATTGTATTTATGTTGTTTTATCCTATGATTTATTAAATTGTATTTATGTGGTTTTATCCTATGCTTTATTAAATTGCATTTATGTTGTTTTATCCTATGCTTTATTAAATTGTATTTATGTTGTTTTATCCTATGCTTTATTAAATTGTATTTATGTTGTTTAATCCTATGCTTTATTAAATTGTATTTATGTTGTTTTATCCTATGCTTTATTAAATTGTGTTTATGTTGTTTTATCCTATGTTTTATTAAATTGTATTTATGTTGTTTTATCCTATGCTTTATTAAATTGTATTTATGTTGTCTTATCCTATGCTTTATTAAACTGCATTTATGTTGTTTTATCCTATGCTTTATTAAATTGTATTTATGTTGTTTTATCCTATGCTTTATTAAATTGTATTTATGTTGTTTTATCCTATGCTTTATTAAATTGTTTTTATGTTGTTTTATCGTATGCTTTATTAAATTGTATTTATGTTGTTTTATCCTATGATTTATTAAATTGTGTTTATGTTGTTTTATCCTATGCTTTATTAAATTGTATTTATGTCGTTTTAACCCATGCTTTATTAAATTGTATTTATGTGGTTTTATCCTATGCTTTATTAAATTGTATTTATGTTGTTTTATCCTATGCTTTATTAAATTGTATTTATGTTGTTTTATCCTATGCTTTATTAAATTGTATTTATGTTGTTTTGTCCTATGCCTTATTAAATTGTATTTATGTTGTTTTAACCCATGCTTTATTAAATTGTATTTATGTTGTTTATCCTATGCTTTATTAAATTGTATTTATGATGTTTTATCCTATGCTTTATTAAATTGTACTTATGTTGTTTTATCCTATGCTTTATTAAATTGTATTTATGTTGCTTTATCCTATGCTTTATTAAACTGCATTTATGTTGTTTTATGCTATGCTTTATTAAATTGTATTCATGTTGTTTTATCCTATGCTTTATTAAATTGTATTTATGTTGTTTTATCCTATGCTTTATTAAATTGTATTTATATTGTTTTAACTTATGCTTTATTAAATTGTATTTATGTTGTTTTATCCTATGCTTTATTAAATTGTATTTATGTTGTTTTATCCTATGCTTTATTAAATTGTATTTATGTTGTTTTGTCCTATGCTTTATTAAAATGTATTTATGTTGTTTTAACCCAAGCTTCATTAAATTGTATTTATGTTGTTTTATCTTATGCTTTATTAAATTGTATTTATGTTGTTTTATCCTATGCTTTATTAAATTGTATTTACGTTGTTTTATCCTATGCTTTATTAAATTGTATTTATGTTGTTTTATCCTATGCTTTATTAAATTGTATTTATGTTGTTTTATCCTATGCTTTATTAAATTGTATTTATGTTGTTTTATCCTATGCTTTATTAAATTGTATTGATGTTGTTTTATTCTATTCTTTATTAAATTGTATTTATGTTGTTTTATCCTATGCTTTATTAATTTGCATCTATGTTGTTTTATCCTATGCTTTATTAAATTATATTTATGTTGTTTTATCCTATGATTTATTAAATTGTATTTATGTGGTTTTATCCTATGCTTTATTAAATTGCATTTATGTTGTTTTATCCTATACTTTATTAAATTGTATTTATGTTGTTTAATCATATGCTTTATTAAATTGTATTTATGTTGTTTTATCCTATGCTTTATTAACTTGTGTTTATGTTGTTTTATCCTCTGTTTTATTAAATTGTATTTATGTTGTTTTATCCTATGCTTTATTACATTGTATTTATGTTGTTTTATCCTATGCTTTATTAAATTGTATTATGTTGTTTTATCGTATGCTTTATTAAATTGTATTTATTTTGTTTTATCCTATGCTTTATTAATTTGTGTTTATGTTGTTTTATCCTATGCTTTATTAAATTGTATTTATGTTGTTTTAACCCATGTTTTATTAAATTGTATTTATGTTGTTTTATCCTATGCTTTATTAAATTGTATTTATGTTGTTTTATCCTATGCTTTATTAAATTTTATTTATGTTGTTTTGTCCTATGCTTTCTTAAATTGTATTTATGTTGTTTTAACCCATGCTTCATTAAATTGTATTTATGTTGTTTTATCTTATGCTTTATTAAATTGTATTTATGGTGTTTTGTCCTATGCTTTATTAAATTGTATTTATGATTTATGTTGTTTTAACCCATGCTTTATTAAATTGCATTTATGTTGTTTTATCTTATGCTTTATTAAATGGTATTTATGTTGTTTTATCCTATGCTTTATTAAATTGTATTTATGTTGTTTTGTCCTATGCTTTATTAAATTGTATTTATGTTGTTTTAACCATGCTTTATTAATTTGTATTTATGTTGTTTTATCCTATGCTTCATTAAATTGTATTTATGTTGTTTTATCCTATGCTTTATTAAATTGCATTTATGTTGTTTTATCCTATGCTTTATTAAATTGTATTTATGTTGTTTTATCCTATGCTTTATTAAATTGTATTTATGTTGTTTTATCCTATGCTTTATTAAATTGTATTTATATTGTTTTAACTTATGCTTTATTAAATTGTATTTATGTTGTTTTATTCTATGCTTTATTAAATTGTATTTATGTTGTTTTATCCTATGCTTTATTAAATTGCATCTATGTTGTTTTATCCTATGCTTTATTAAATTGTATTTATGTTGTTTTATCCTATGATTTATTAAATTGTATGTATGTGGTTTTATCCTATGCTTTATTAAATTGCATTTATGTTGTTTTATCCTATGCTTTATTAAATTGTATTTATGTTGTTTTATCCTCTGCTTTATTAAATTGTATTTATGTTGTTTAATCATATGCTTTATTAAATTGTATTTATGTTGTTTTATCCTATGCTTTATTAAATTGTGTTTATGTTGTTTTATCCTATGTTTTATTAAATTGTATTTATGTTGTTTTATCTTATGCTTTATTAAATTGTATTTATGTTGTTTTGTCCTATGCTTTATTAAATTGTATTTATGTTGTTTTAACCCATGCTTTATTAAATTGCATTTATGTTGTTTTATCTTATGCTTTATTAAATTGTATTTATGTTGTTTTATCCTATGCTTTATTAAACTGTATTTATGTTGTTTTGTCCTATGCTTTATTAAATTGTATTTATGTTGTTTTAACCATGCTTTATTAATTTGTATTTATGTTGTTTTATCCTATGCTTCATTAAATTGTATTTATGTTGTTTTATCCTATGCTTTATTAAATTGTATTTATGTTGTTTTATCCTATGCTTTATTAAATTGTATTTATGTTGTTTTATCCTATGCTTTATTAAATTGTATTTATGTTGTTTTATCCTATGCTTTATTAAATTGTATTTATGCTGTTTTTTCCTATGCCTTATTAAATTGTATTTATGTTGTTTTATTCTATGCTTTATTAAATTGTATTTATGTTGTTTTATCCTATGCTTTATTAAATTGCATCTATGTTGTTTTATCCTATGCTTTATTAAATTGTATTTATGTTGTTTTATCCTATGATTTATTAAATTGTATTTATGTGGTTTTATCCTATGCTTTATTAAATTGCATTTATGTTGTTTTATCCTATGCTTTATTAAATTGTATTTATGTTGTTTTATCCTATGCTTTATTAAATTGTATTTATGTTGTTTAATCCTATGCTTTATTAAATTGTATTTATGTTGTTTTATCCTATGCTTTATTAAATTGTGTTTATGTTGTTTTATCCTATGTTTTATTAAATTGTATTTATGTTGTTTTATCCTATGCTTTATTAAATTGTATTTATGTTGTCTTATCCTATGCTTTATTAAACTGCATTTATGTTGTTTTATCCTATGCTTTATTAAATTGTATTTATGTTGTTTTATCCTATGCTTTATTAAATTGTATTTATGTTGTTTTATCCTATGCTTTATTAAATTGTTTTTATGTTGTTTTATCGTATGCTTTATTAAATTGTATTTATGTTGTTTTATCCTATGATTTATTAAATTGTGTTTATGTTGTTTTATCTTATGCTTTATTAAATTGTATTTATGTCGTTTTAACCCATGCTTTATTAAATTGTATTTATGTGGTTTTATCCTATGCTTTATTAAATTGTATTTATGTTGTTTTATCCTATGCTTTATTAAATTGTATTTATGTTGTTTTATCCTATGCTTTATTAAATTGTATTTATGTTGTTTTGTCCTATGCCTTATTAAATTGTATTTATGTTGTTTTAACCCATGCTTTATTAAATTGTATTTATGTTGTTTATCCTATGCTTTATTAAATTGTATTTATGATGTTTTATCCTATGCTTTATTAAATTGTACTTATGTTGTTTTATCCTATGCTTTATTAAATTGTATTTATGTTGCTTTATCCTATGCTTTATTAAACTGCATTTATGTTGTTTTATGCTATGCTTTATTAAATTGTATTCATGTTGTTTTATCCTATGCTTTATTAAATTGTATTTATGTTGTTTTATCCTATGCTTTATTAAATTGTATTTATATTGTTTTAACTTATGCTTTATTAAATTGTATTTATGTTGTTTTATCCTATGCTTTATTAAATTGTATTTATGTTGTTTTATCCTATGCTTTATTAAATTGTATTTATGTTGTTTTGTCCTATGCTTTATTAAAATGTATTTATGTTGTTTTAACCCAAGCTTCATTAAATTGTATTTATGTTGTTTTATCTTATGCTTTATTAAATTGTATTTATGTTGTTTTATCCTATGCTTTATTAAATTGTATTTACGTTGTTTTATCCTATGCTTTATTAAATTGTATTTATGTTGTTTTATCCTATGCTTTATTAAATTGTATTTATGTTGTTTTATCCTATGCTTTATTAAATTGTATTTATGTTGTTTTATCCTATGCTTTATTAAATTGTATTGATGTTGTTTTATTCTATTCTTTATTAAATTGTATTTATGTTGTTTTATCCTATGCTTTATTAATTTGCATCTATGTTGTTTTATCCTATGCTTTATTAAATTATATTTATGTTGTTTTATCCTATGATTTATTAAATTGTATTTATGTTGTTTTAACCATGCTTTATTAATTTGTATTTATGTTGTTTTATCCTATGCTTCATTAAATTGTATTTATGTTGTTTTATCCTATGCTTTATTAAATTGTATTTATGTTGTTTTATCCTATGCTTTATTAAATTGTATTTATGTTGTTTTATCCTATGCTTTATTAAATTGTATTTATGTTGTTTTATCCTATGCTTTATTAAATTGTATTTATGCTGTTTTTTCCTATGCCTTATTAAATTATATTTATGTTGTTTTATTCTATGCTTTATTAAATTGTATTTATGTTGTTTTATCCTATGCTTTATTAAATTGCATCTATGTTGTTTTATCCTATGCTTTATTAAATTGTATTTATGTTGTTTTATCTTATGATTTATTAAATTGTATTTATGTGGTTTTATCCTATGCTTTATTAAATTGCATTTATGTTGTTTTATCCTATGCTTTATTAAATTGTATTTATGTTGTTTTATCCTATGCTTTATTAAATTGTATTTATGTTGTTTAATAATATGCTTTATTAAATTGTATTTATGTTGTTTTATCCTATGCTTTATTAAATTGTGTTTATGTTGTTTTATCCTATGTTTTATTAAATTGTATTTATGTTGTTTTATCCTATGCTTTATTAAATTGTATTTATGTTGTTTTATCCTATGCTTTATTAAACTGCATTTATGTTGTTTTATCCTATGCTTTATTAAATTGTATTTATGTTGTTTTATCCTATGCTTTATTAAATTGTATTTATGTTGTTTTATCCTATGCTTTATTAAATTGTTTTTATGTTGTTTTATCGTATGCTTTATTAAATTGTATTTATGTTGTTTTATCCTATGCTTTATTAAATTGTATTTATGTTGTTTTATCCTATGCTTTATTAAATTGTATTTATGTTGTTTTATCCTATGCTTTATTAAATTGTATTTATATTGTTTTAACCCATGCTTCATTAAATTGTATTTATGTTGTTTTATCTTATGCTTTATTAAATTGTATTTATGTTGTTTTATCCTATGCTTTATTAAATTTTATTTATGTTGTTTTATCCTATGCTTTATTAAATTGTATTATGCTGTTTTATCGTATGCTTTATTATATTGTATTTATGTTGTTTTATCCTATGATTTATTAAATTGTGTTTATGTTGTTTTAGCCTATGCTTTATTAAATTGTATTTATTTTGTTTTATCCTATGCTTTATTAATTTGTGTTTATGTTGTTTTATCCTATGCTTTATTAAATTGTATTTATGTTGTTTTAACCCATGTTTTATTAAATTGTATTTATGTTGTTTTATCCTATGCTTTATTAAATTGTATTTATGTTGTTTTATCCTATGCTTTATTAAATTTTATTTATGTTGTTTTGTCCTATGCTTTCTTAAATTGTATTTATGTTGTTTTAACCCATGCTTCATTAAATTGTATTTATGTTGTTTTATCTTATGCTTTATTAAATTGTATTTATGGTGTTTTGTCCTATGCTTTATTAAATTGTATTTATGATTTATGTTGTTTTAACCCATGCTTTATTAAATTGCATTTATGTTGTTTTATCTTATGCTTTATTAAATGGTATTTATGTTGTTTTATCCTATGCTTTATTAAATTGTATTTATGTTGTTTTGTCCTATGCTTTATTAAATTGTATTTATGTTGTTTTAACCATGCTTTATTAATTTGTATTTATGTTGTTTTATCCTATGCTTCATTAAATTGTATTTATGTTGTTTTATCCTATGCTTTATTAAATTGCATTTATGTTGTTTTATCCTATGCTTTATTAAATTGTATTTATGTTGTTTTATCCTATGCTTTATTAAATTGTATTTATGTTGTTTTATCCTATGCTTTATTAAATTGTATTTATATTGTTTTAACTTATGCTTTATTAAATTGTATTTATGTTGTTTTATTCTATGCTTTATTAAATTGTATTTATGTTGTTTTATCCTATGCTTTATTAAATTGCATCTATGTTGTTTTATCCTATGCTTTATTAAATTGTATTTATGTTGTTTTATCCTATGATTTATTAAATTGTATGTATGTGGTTTTATCCTATGCTTTATTAAATTGCATTTATGTTGTTTTATCCTATGCTTTATTAAATTGTATTTATGTTGTTTTATCCTCTGCTTTATTAAATTGTATTTATGTTGTTTAATCATATGCTTTATTAAATTGTATTTATGTTGTTTTATCCTATGCTTTATTAAATTGTGTTTATGTTGTTTTATCCTATGTTTTATTAAATTGTATTTATGTTGTTTTATCTTATGCTTTATTAAATTGTATTTATGTTGTTTTGTCCTATGCTTTATTAAATTGTATTTATGTTGTTTTAACCCATGCTTTATTAAATTGCATTTATGTTGTTTTATCTTATGCTTTATTAAATTGTATTTATGTTGTTTTATCCTATGCTTTATTAAACTGTATTTATGTTGTTTTGTCCTATGCTTTATTAAATTGTATTTATGTTGTTTTAACCATGCTTTATTAATTTGTATTTATGTTGTTTTATCCTATGCTTCATTAAATTGTATTTATGTTGTTTTATCCTATGCTTTATTAAATTGTATTTATGTTGTTTTATCCTATGCTTTATTAAATTGTATTTATGTTGTTTTATCCTATGCTTTATTAAATTGTATTTATGTTGTTTTATCCTATGCTTTATTAAATTGTATTTATGCTGTTTTTTCCTATGCCTTATTAAATTGTATTTATGTTGTTTTATTCTATGCTTTATTAAATTGTATTTATGTTGTTTTATCCTATGCTTTATTAAATTGCATCTATGTTGTTTTATCCTATGCTTTATTAAATTGTATTTATGTTGTTTTATCCTATGATTTATTAAATTGTATTTATGTGGTTTTATCCTATGCTTTATTAAATTGCATTTATGTTGTTTTATCCTATGCTTTATTAAATTGTATTTATGTTGTTTTATCCTATGCTTTATTAAATTGTATTTATGTTGTTTAATCCTATGCTTTATTAAATTGTATTTATGTTGTTTTATCCTATGCTTTATTAAATTGTGTTTATGTTGTTTTATCCTATGTTTTATTAAATTGTATTTATGTTGTTTTATCCTATGCTTTATTAAATTGTATTTATGTTGTCTTATCCTATGCTTTATTAAACTGCATTTATGTTGTTTTATCCTATGCTTTATTAAATTGTATTTATGTTGTTTTATCCTATGCTTTATTAAATTGTATTTATGTTGTTTTATCCTATGCTTTATTAAATTGTTTTTATGTTGTTTTATCGTATGCTTTATTAAATTGTATTTATGTTGTTTTATCCTATGATTTATTAAATTGTGTTTATGTTGTTTTATCTTATGCTTTATTAAATTGTATTTATGTCGTTTTAACCCATGCTTTATTAAATTGTATTTATGTGGTTTTATCCTATGCTTTATTAAATTGTATTTATGTTGTTTTATCCTATGCTTTATTAAATTGTATTTATGTTGTTTTATCCTATGCTTTATTAAATTGTATTTATGTTGTTTTGTCCTATGCCTTATTAAATTGTATTTATGTTGTTTTAACCCATGCTTTATTAAATTGTATTTATGTTGTTTATCCTATGCTTTATTAAATTGTATTTATGATGTTTTATCCTATGCTTTATTAAATTGTACTTATGTTGTTTTATCCTATGCTTTATTAAATTGTATTTATGTTGCTTTATCCTATGCTTTATTAAACTGCATTTATGTTGTTTTATGCTATGCTTTATTAAATTGTATTCATGTTGTTTTATCCTATGCTTTATTAAATTGTATTTATGTTGTTTTATCCTATGCTTTATTAAATTGTATTTATATTGTTTTAACTTATGCTTTATTAAATTGTATTTATGTTGTTTTATCCTATGCTTTATTAAATTGTATTTATGTTGTTTTATCCTATGCTTTATTAAATTGTATTTATGTTGTTTTGTCCTATGCTTTATTAAAATGTATTTATGTTGTTTTAACCCAAGCTTCATTAAATTGTATTTATGTTGTTTTATCTTATGCTTTATTAAATTGTATTTATGTTGTTTTATCCTATGCTTTATTAAATTGTATTTACGTTGTTTTATCCTATGCTTTATTAAATTGTATTTATGTTGTTTTATCCTATGCTTTATTAAATTGTATTTATGTTGTTTTATCCTATGCTTTATTAAATTGTATTTATGTTGTTTTATCCTATGCTTTATTAAATTGTATTGATGTTGTTTTATTCTATTCTTTATTAAATTGTATTTATGTTGTTTTATCCTATGCTTTATTAATTTGCATCTATGTTGTTTTATCCTATGCTTTATTAAATTATATTTATGTTGTTTTATCCTATGATTTATTAAATTGTATTTATGTTGTTTTAACCATGCTTTATTAATTTGTATTTATGTTGTTTTATCCTATGCTTCATTAAATTGTATTTATGTTGTTTTATCCTATGCTTTATTAAATTGTATTTATGTTGTTTTATCCTATGCTTTATTAAATTGTATTTATGTTGTTTTATCCTATGCTTTATTAAATTGTATTTATGTTGTTTTATCCTATGCTTTATTAAATTGTATTTATGCTGTTTTTTCCTATGCCTTATTAAATTGTATTTATGTTGTTTTATTCTATGCTTTATTAAATTGTATTTATGTTGTTTTATCCTATGCTTTATTAAATTGCATCTATGTTGTTTTATCCTATGCTTTATTAAATTGTATTTATGTTGTTTTATCTTATGATTTATTAAATTGTATTTATGTGGTTTTATCCTATGCTTTATTAAATTGCATTTATGTTGTTTTATCCTATGCTTTATTAAATTGTATTTATGTTGTTTTATCCTATGCTTTATTAAATTGTATTTATGTTGTTTAATAATATGCTTTATTAAATTGTATTTATGTTGTTTTATCCTATGCTTTATTAAATTGTGTTTATGTTGTTTTATCCTATGTTTTATTAAATTGTATTTATGTTGTTTTATCCTATGCTTTATTAAATTGTATTTATGTTGTTTTATCCTATGCTTTATTAAACTGCATTTATGTTGTTTTATCCTATGCTTTATTAAATTGTATTTATGTTGTTTTATCCTATGCTTTATTAAATTGTATTTATGTTGTTTTATCCTATGCTTTATTAAATTGTTTTTATGTTGTTTTATCGTATGCTTTATTAAATTGTATTTATGTTGTTTTATCCTATGCTTTATTAAATTGTATTTATGTTGTTTTATCCTATGCTTTATTAAATTGTATTTATGTTGTTTTATCCTATGCTTTATTAAATTGTATTTATATTGTTTTAACCCATGCTTCATTAAATTGTATTTATGTTGTTTTATCTTATGCTTTATTAAATTGTATTTATGTTGTTTTATCCTATGCTTTATTAAATTTTATTTATGTTGTTTTATCCTATGCTTTATTAAATTGTATTATGCTGTTTTATCGTATGCTTTATTATATTGTATTTATGTTGTTTTATCCTATGATTTATTAAATTGTGTTTATGTTGTTTTAGCCTATGCTTTATTAAATTGTATTTATGTTGTTTTAACCCATGCTTTATTAAATTGTATTCATGTTGTTTTATCCTATGCTTTATTAAATTGTATTTATGTTGTTTTATCCTATGCTTTATTAAATTTTATTTATGTTGTTTTGTCCTATGCTTTATTAAATTATATTTATGTTGTTTTAACCCATGCTTCAATAAATTGTATTTATGGTGTTTTATCTTATGCTTTATTAAATTGTATTTATGTTGTTTTGTCCTATGCTTTATTAAATTGTATTTATGTTGTTTTAACCCATGCTTTATTAAATTGTATTTATGTTGTTTTATCTTATGCTTTATTAAATTGTATTTATGTTGTTTTATCCTATGCTTTATTAAATTGTATTTATGTTGTTTTGTCCTATGCTTTATTAAATTGTATTTATGTTGTTTTAACCATGCTTTATTAATTTGTATTTATGTTGTTTTATCCTATGCTTCATTAAATTGTATTTATGTTGTTTTATCCTATGCTTTATTAAATTGTATTTATGTTGTTTTATCCTATGCTTTATTAAATTGTATTTATGTTGTTTTATCCTATGCTTTATTAAATTGTATTTATGTTGTTTTATCCTATGCTTTTTTAAATTGTATTTATGTTGTTTTATCCTATGCTTTATTAAATTGTATTTATGTTGTTTTATCCTATGCTTTATTAAATTGTATTTATGTTGTTTTGTCCTATGCTTTATTAAATTGTATTTATGTTGTTTTAACCCATGTTTTATTAAATTGTATTTATGTTGTTTTATCCTTTGCTTTATTAAATTTATTTATGATGTTTTATCCTATGCTTTATTAAATTGTATTTATGTTGTTTTATCCTATGCTTTATTAAACTGTACTTATGTTGTTTTATCCTATGCTTTATTAAATTGTATTTATGTTGCTTTATCCTATGCTTTATTAAACTGCATTTATGTTGTTTTATGCTATGCTTTATTAAATTGTATTCATGTTGTTTTATTCCATGCTTTATTAAATTGTATTTATGTTGTTTTATCCTATGCTTTATTAAATTGTATTTATATTGTTTTAACTTATGATTAATTAAATTGTATTTATGTTGTTTTATCCTATGCTTTATTAAATTGTATTTATGTTGTTTTATCCTATGCTTTATTAAATTGTATTTATGTTGTTTTGTCCTATGCTTTATTAAATTGTATTTATGTTGTTTTAACCCATGCTTCATTAAATTGCATTTATGTTGTTTTATCTTATGCTTTATTAAATTGTATTTATGTTGTTTTATCCTATGCTTTATTAAATTGTATTTATGTTGTTTTATCCTATGCTTTATTAAATTGCATTATGTTGTTTTATCGTATGCTTTATTAAATTGTATTTATGTTGTTTTATCCTATGCTTTATTAATTTGTGTTTATGTTGTTTTATCCTATTCTTTATTAAATTGTATTTATGTTGTTTTAACCCATGTTTTATTAAATTGTATTTATGTTGTTTTATCCTATGCTTTATTAAATTGTATTTATGTTGTTTTATCCTATGCTTTATTAAATTTTATTTATGTTGTTTTGTCCTATGCTTTATTAAATTGTATTTATGTTGTTTTAACCCATGCTTCATTAAATTGTATTTATGTTGTTTTATCTTATGCTTTATTAAATTGTATTTATGTTGTTTTGTCCTATGCTTTATTAAATTGTATTTATGTTGTTTTAACCCATGCTTTATTAAATTGCATTTATGTTGTTTTATCTTATGCTTTATTAAATTGTATTTATGTTGTTTTATCCTATGCTTTATTAAACTGTATTTATGTTGTTTTGTCCTATGCTTTATTAAATTGTATTTATGTTGTTTTAACCATGCTTTATTAATTTGTATTTATGTTGTTTTATCCTATGCTTCATTAAATTGTATTTATGTTGTTTTATCCTATGCTTTATTAAATTGTATTTATGTTGTTTTATCCTATGCTTTATTAAATTGTATTTATGTTGTTTTATCCTATGCTTTATTAAATTGTATTTATGTTGTTTTATCCTATGCTTTATTAAATTGTATTTATGCTGTTTTTTCCTATGCCTTATCAAATTGTATTTATGTTGTTTTATTCTATGCTTTATTAAATTGTATTTATGTTGTTTTATCCTATGCTTTCTTAAATTGCATCTATGTTGTTTTATCCTATGCTTTATTAAATTGTATTTATGTTGTTTTATCCTATGATTTATTAAATTGTATTTATGTGGTTTTATCCTATGCTTTATTAAATTGCATTTATGTTGTTTTATCCTATGCTTTATTAAATTGTATTTATGTTGTTTTATCCTATGCTTTATTAAATTGTATTTATGTTGTCTTATCCTATGCTTTATTAAACTGCATTTATGTTGTTTTATCCTATGCTTTATTAAATTGTATTTATGTTGTTTTATCCTATGCTTTATTAAATTGTATTTATGTTGTTTTATCCTATGCTTTATTAAATTGTTTTTATGTTGTTTTATCGTATGCTTTATTAAATTGTATTTATGTTGTTTTATCCTATGCTTTATTAAATTGTATTTATGTTGTTTTATCCTATGCTTTATTAAATTGTATTTATGTTGTTTTATCCTATGCTTTATTAAATTGTATTTATATTGTTTTAACCCATGCTTCATTAAATTGTATTTATGTTGTTTTATCTTATGCTTTATTAAATTGTATTTATGTTGTTTTATCCTATGCTTTATTAAATTGTATTTATGTTGTTTTATCCTATGCTTTATTAAATTGTATTATGTTGTTTTATCGTATGCTTTATTATATTGTATTTATGTTGTTTTATCCTATGATTTATTAAATTGTGTTTATGTTGTTTTAGCCTATGCTTTATTAAATTGTATTTATGTTGTTTTAACCCATGCTTTATTAAATTGTATTTATGTTGTTTTATCCTATGCTTTATTAAATTGTATTTATGTTGTTTTATCCTATGCTTTATTAAATTTTATTTATGTTGTTTTGTCCTATGCTTTATTAAATTATATTTATGTTGTTTTAACCCATGCTTCAATAAATTGTATTTATGGTGTTTTATCTTATGCTTTATTAAATTGTATTTATGTTGTTTTGTCCTATGCTTTATTAAATTGTATTTATGTTGTTTTAACCCATGCTTTATTAAATTGTATTTATGTTGTTTTATCTTATGCTTTATTAAATTGTATTTATGTTGTTTTATCCTATGCTTTATTAAATTGTATTTATGTTGTTTTGTCCTATGCTTTATTAAATTGTATTTATGTTGTTTTAACCATGCTTTATTAATTTGTATTTATGTTGTTTTATCCTATGCTTCATTAAATTGTATTTATGTTGTTTTATCCTATGCTTTATTAAATTGTATTTATGTTGTTTTATCCTATGCTTTATTAAATTGTATTTATGTTGTTTTATCCTATGCTTTATTAAATTGTATTGATGTTGTTTTATTCTATTCTTTATTAAATTGTATTTATGTTGTTTTATCCTTTGCTTTATTAATTTGCATCTATGTTGTTTTATCCTATGCTTTATTAAATTATATTTATGTTGTTTTATCCTATGATTTATTAAATTGTATTTATGTGGTTTTATCCTATGCTTTATTAAATTGCATTTATGTTGTTTTATCCTATACTTTATTAAATTGTATTTATGTTGTTTAATCATATGCTTTATTAAATTGTATTTATGTTGTTTTATCCTATGCTTTATTAACTTGTGTTTATGTTGTTTTATCCTCTGTTTTATTAAATTGTATTTATGTTGTTTTATCCTATGCTTTATTACATTGTATTTATGTTGTTTTATCCTATGCTTTATTAAATTGTATTATGTTGTTTTATCGTATGCTTTATTAAATTGTATTTATTTTGTTTTATCCTATGCTTTATTAATTTGTGTTTATGTTGTTTTATCCTATGCTTTATTAAATTGTATTTATGTTGTTTTAACCCATGTTTTATTAAATTGTATTTATGTTGTTTTATCCTATGCTTTATTAAATTGTATTTATGTTGTTTTATCCTATGCTTTATTAAATTTTATTTATGTTGTTTTGTCCTATGCTTTCTTAAATTGTATTTATGTTGTTTTAACCCATGCTTCATTAAATTGTATTTATGTTGTTTTATCTTATGCTTTATTAAATTGTATTTATGGTGTTTTGTCCTATGCTTTATTAAATTGTATTTATGATTTATGTTGTTTTAACCCATGCTTTATTAAATTGCATTTATGTTGTTTTATCTTATGCTTTATTAAATGGTATTTATGTTGTTTTATCCTATGCTTTATTAAATTGTATTTATGTTGTTTTGTCCTATGCTTTATTAAATTGTATTTATGTTGTTTTAACCATGCTTTATTAATTTGTATTTATGTTGTTTTATCCTATGCTTCATTAAATTGTATTTATGTTGTTTTATCCTATGCTTTATTAAATTGCATTTATGTTGTTTTATCCTATGCTTTATTAAATTGTATTTATGTTGTTTTATCCTATGCTTTATTAAATTGTATTTATGTTGTTTTATCCTATGCTTTATTAAATTGTATTTATATTGTTTTAACTTATGCTTTATTAAATTGTATTTATGTTGTTTTATTCTATGCTTTATTAAATTGTATTTATGTTGTTTTATCCTATGCTTTATTAAATTGCATCTATGTTGTTTTATCCTATGCTTTATTAAATTGTATTTATGTTGTTTTATCCTATGATTTATTAAATTGTATGTATGTGGTTTTATCCTATGCTTTATTAAATTGCATTTATGTTGTTTTATCCTATGCTTTATTAAATTGTATTTATGTTGTTTTATCCTCTGCTTTATTAAATTGTATTTATGTTGTTTAATCATATGCTTTATTAAATTGTATTTATGTTGTTTTATCCTATGCTTTATTAAATTGTGTTTATGTTGTTTTATCCTATGTTTTATTAAATTGTATTTATGTTGTTTTATCTTATGCTTTATTAAATTGTATTTATGTTGTTTTGTCCTATGCTTTATTAAATTGTATTTATGTTGTTTTAACCCATGCTTTATTAAATTGCATTTATGTTGTTTTATCTTATGCTTTATTAAATTGTATTTATGTTGTTTTATCCTATGCTTTATTAAACTGTATTTATGTTGTTTTGTCCTATGCTTTATTAAATTGTATTTATGTTGTTTTAACCATGCTTTATTAATTTGTATTTATGTTGTTTTATCCTATGCTTCATTAAATTGTATTTATGTTGTTTTATCCTATGCTTTATTAAATTGTATTTATGTTGTTTTATCCTATGCTTTATTAAATTGTATTTATGTTGTTTTATCCTATGCTTTATTAAATTGTATTTATGTTGTTTTATCCTATGCTTTATTAAATTGTATTTATGCTGTTTTTTCCTATGCCTTATTAAATTGTATTTATGTTGTTTTATTCTATGCTTTATTAAATTGTATTTATGTTGTTTTATCCTATGCTTTATTAAATTGCATCTATGTTGTTTTATCCTATGCTTTATTAAATTGTATTTATGTTGTTTTATCCTATGATTTATTAAATTGTATTTATGTGGTTTTATCCTATGCTTTATTAAATTGCATTTATGTTGTTTTATCCTATGCTTTATTAAATTGTATTTATGTTGTTTTATCCTATGCTTTATTAAATTGTATTTATGTTGTTTAATCCTATGCTTTATTAAATTGTATTTATGTTGTTTTATCCTATGCTTTATTAAATTGTGTTTATGTTGTTTTATCCTATGTTTTATTAAATTGTATTTATGTTGTTTTATCCTATGCTTTATTAAATTGTATTTATGTTGTCTTATCCTATGCTTTATTAAACTGCATTTATGTTGTTTTATCCTATGCTTTATTAAATTGTATTTATGTTGTTTTATCCTATGCTTTATTAAATTGTATTTATGTTGTTTTATCCTATGCTTTATTAAATTGTTTTTATGTTGTTTTATCGTATGCTTTATTAAATTGTATTTATGTTGTTTTATCCTATGATTTATTAAATTGTGTTTATGTTGTTTTATCTTATGCTTTATTAAATTGTATTTATGTCGTTTTAACCCATGCTTTATTAAATTGTATTTATGTGGTTTTATCCTATGCTTTATTAAATTGTATTTATGTTGTTTTATCCTATGCTTTATTAAATTGTATTTATGTTGTTTTATCCTATGCTTTATTAAATTGTATTTATGTTGTTTTGTCCTATGCCTTATTAAATTGTATTTATGTTGTTTTAACCCATGCTTTATTAAATTGTATTTATGTTGTTTATCCTATGCTTTATTAAATTGTATTTATGATGTTTTATCCTATGCTTTATTAAATTGTACTTATGTTGTTTTATCCTATGCTTTATTAAATTGTATTTATGTTGCTTTATCCTATGCTTTATTAAACTGCATTTATGTTGTTTTATGCTATGCTTTATTAAATTGTATTCATGTTGTTTTATCCTATGCTTTATTAAATTGTATTTATGTTGTTTTATCCTATGCTTTATTAAATTGTATTTATATTGTTTTAACTTATGCTTTATTAAATTGTATTTATGTTGTTTTATCCTATGCTTTATTAAATTGTATTTATGTTGTTTTATCCTATGCTTTATTAAATTGTATTTATGTTGTTTTGTCCTATGCTTTATTAAAATGTATTTATGTTGTTTTAACCCAAGCTTCATTAAATTGTATTTATGTTGTTTTATCTTATGCTTTGTTAAATTGTATTTATGTTGTTTTATCCTATGCTTTATTAAATTGTATTTACGTTGTTTTATCCTATGCTTTATTAAATTGTATTTATGTTGTTTTATCCTATGCTTTATTAAATTGTATTTATGTTGTTTTATCCTATGCTTTATTAAATTGTATTTATGTTGTTTTATCCTATGCTTTATTAAATTGTATTGATGTTGTTTTATTCTATTCTTTATTAAATTGTATTTATGTTGTTTTATCCTATGCTTTATTAATTTGCATCTATGTTGTTTTATCCTATGCTTTATTAAATTATATTTATGTTGTTTTATCCTATGATTTATTAAATTGTATTTATGTTGTTTTAACCATGCTTTATTAATTTGTATTTATGTTGTTTTATCCTATGCTTCATTAAATTGTATTTATGTTGTTTTATCCTATGCTTTATTAAATTGTATTTATGTTGTTTTATCCTATGCTTTATTAAATTGTATTTATGTTGTTTTATCCTATGCTTTATTAAATTGTATTTATGTTGTTTTATCCTATGCTTTATTAAATTGTATTTATGCTGTTTTTTCCTATGCCTTATTAAATTGTATTTATGTTGTTTTATTCTATGCTTTATTAAATTGTATTTATGTTGTTTTATCCTATGCTTTATTAAATTGCATCTATGTTGTTTTATCCTATGCTTTATTAAATTGTATTTATGTTGTTTTATCTTATGATTTATTAAATTGTATTTATGTGGTTTTATCCTATGCTTTATTAAATTGCATTTATGTTGTTTTATCCTATGCTTTATTAAATTGTATTTATGTTGTTTTATCCTATGCTTTATTAAATTGTATTTATGTTGTTTAATAATATGCTTTATTAAATTGTATTTATGTTGTTTTATCCTATGCTTTATTAAATTGTGTTTATGTTGTTTTATCCTATGTTTTATTAAATTGTATTTATGTTGTTTTATCCTATGCTTTATTAAATTGTATTTATGTTGTTTTATCCTATGCTTTATTAAACTGCATTTATGTTGTTTTATCCTATGCTTTATTAAATTGTATTTATGTTGTTTTATCCTATGCTTTATTAAATTGTATTTATGTTGTTTTATCCTATGCTTTATTAAATTGTTTTTATGTTGTTTTATCGTATGCTTTATTAAATTGTATTTATGTTGTTTTATCCTATGCTTTATTAAATTGTATTTATGTTGTTTTATCCTATGCTTTATTAAATTGTATTTATGTTGTTTTATCCTATGCTTTATTAAATTGTATTTATATTGTTTTAACCCATGCTTCATTAAATTGTATTTATGTTGTTTTATCTTATGCTTTATTAAATTGTATTTATGTTGTTTTATCCTATGCTTTATTAAATTTTATTTATGTTGTTTTATCCTATGCTTTATTAAATTGTATTATGCTGTTTTATCGTATGCTTTATTATATTGTATTTATGTTGTTTTATCCTATGATTTATTAAATTGTGTTTATGTTGTTTTAGCCTATGCTTTATTAAATTGTATTTATGTTGTTTTAACCCATGCTTTATTAAATTGTATTTATGTTGTTTTATCCTATGCTTTATTAAATTGTATTTATGTTGTTTTATCCTATGCTTTATTAAATTTTATTTATGTTGTTTTGTCCTATGCTTTATTAAATTATATTTATGTTGTTTTAACCCATGCTTCAATAAATTGTATTTATGGTGTTTTATCTTATGCTTTATTAAATTGTATTTATGTTGTTTTGTCCTATGCTTTATTAAATTGTATTTATGTTGTTTTAACCCATGCTTTATTAAATTGTATTTATGTTGTTTTATCTTATGCTTTATTAAATTGTATTTATGTTGTTTTATCCTATGCTTTATTAAATTGTATTTATGTTGTTTTGTCCTATGCTTTATTAAATTGTATTTATGTTGTTTTAACCATGCTTTATTAATTTGTATTTATGTTGTTTTATCCTATGCTTCATTAAATTGTATTTATGTTGTTTTATCCTATGCTTTATTAAATTGTATTTATGTTGTTTTATCCTATGCTTTATTAAATTGTATTTATGTTGTTTTATCCTATGCTTTATTAAATTGTATTTATGTTGTTTTATCCTATGCTTTTTTAAATTGTATTTATGTTGTTTTATCCTATGCTTTATTAAATTGTATTTATGTTGTTTTATCCTATGCTTTATTAAATTGTATTTATGTTGTTTTGTCCTATGCTTTATTAAATTGTATTTATGTTGTTTTAACCCATGTTTTATTAAATTGTATTTATGTTGTTTTATCCTTTGCTTTATTAAATTTATTTATGATGTTTTATCCTATGCTTTATTAAATTGTATTTATGTTGTTTTATCCTATGCTTTATTAAACTGTACTTATGTTGTTTTATCCTATGCTTTATTAAATTGTATTTATGTTGCTTTATCCTATGCTTTATTAAACTGCATTTATGTTGTTTTATGCTATGCTTTATTAAATTGTATTCATGTTGTTTTATTCCATGCTTTATTAAATTGTATTTATGTTGTTTTATCCTATGCTTTATTAAATTGTATTTATATTGTTTTAACTTATGATTAATTAAATTGTATTTATGTTGTTTTATCCTATGCTTTATTAAATTGTATTTATGTTGTTTTATCCTATGCTTTATTAAATTGTATTTATGTTGTTTTGTCCTATGCTTTATTAAATTGTATTTATGTTGTTTTAACCCATGCTTCATTAAATTGCATTTATGTTGTTTTATCTTATGCTTTATTAAATTGTATTTATGTTGTTTTATCCTATGCTTTATTAAATTGTATTTATGTTGTTTTATCCTATGCTTTATTAAATTGCATTATGTTGTTTTATCGTATGCTTTATTAAATTGTATTTATGTTGTTTTATCCTATGCTTTATTAATTTGTGTTTATGTTGTTTTATCCTATTCTTTATTAAATTGTATTTATGTTGTTTTAACCCATGTTTTATTAAATTGTATTTATGTTGTTTTATCCTATGCTTTATTAAATTGTATTTATGTTGTTTTATCCTATGCTTTATTAAATTTTATTTATGTTGTTTTGTCCTATGCTTTATTAAATTGTATTTATGTTGTTTTAACCCATGCTTCATTAAATTGTATTTATGTTGTTTTATCTTATGCTTTATTAAATTGTATTTATGTTGTTTTGTCCTATGCTTTATTAAATTGTATTTATGTTGTTTTAACCCATGCTTTATTAAATTGCATTTATGTTGTTTTATCTTATGCTTTATTAAATTGTATTTATGTTGTTTTATCCTATGCTTTATTAAACTGTATTTATGTTGTTTTGTCCTATGCTTTATTAAATTGTATTTATGTTGTTTTAACCATGCTTTATTAATTTGTATTTATGTTGTTTTATCCTATGCTTCATTAAATTGTATTTATGTTGTTTTATCCTATGCTTTATTAAATTGTATTTATGTTGTTTTATCCTATGCTTTATTAAATTGTATTTATGTTGTTTTATCCTATGCTTTATTAAATTGTATTTATGTTGTTTTATCCTATGCTTTATTAAATTGTATTTATGCTGTTTTTTCCTATGCCTTATCAAATTGTATTTATGTTGTTTTATTCTATGCTTTATTAAATTGTATTTATGTTGTTTTATCCTATGCTTTCTTAAATTGCATCTATGTTGTTTTATCCTATGCTTTATTAAATTGTATTTATGTTGTTTTATCCTATGATTTATTAAATTGTATTTATGTGGTTTTATCCTATGCTTTATTAAATTGCATTTATGTTGTTTTATCCTATGCTTTATTAAATTGTATTTATGTTGTTTTATCCTATGCTTTATTAAATTGTATTTATGTTGTCTTATCCTATGCTTTATTAAACTGCATTTATGTTGTTTTATCCTATGCTTTATTAAATTGTATTTATGTTGTTTTATCCTATGCTTTATTAAATTGTATTTATGTTGTTTTATCCTATGCTTTATTAAATTGTTTTTATGTTGTTTTATCGTATGCTTTATTAAATTGTATTTATGTTGTTTTATCCTATGCTTTATTAAATTGTATTTATGTTGTTTTATCCTATGCTTTATTAAATTGTATTTATGTTGTTTTATCCTATGCTTTATTAAATTGTATTTATATTGTTTTAACCCATGCTTCATTAAATTGTATTTATGTTGTTTTATCTTATGCTTTATTAAATTGTATTTATGTTGTTTTATCCTATGCTTTATTAAATTGTATTTATGTTGTTTTATCCTATGCTTTATTAAATTGTATTATGTTGTTTTATCGTATGCTTTATTATATTGTATTTATGTTGTTTTATCCTATGATTTATTAAATTGTGTTTATGTTGTTTTAGCCTATGCTTTATTAAATTGTATTTATGTTGTTTTAACCCATGCTTTATTAAATTGTATTTATGTTGTTTTATCCTATGCTTTATTAAATTGTATTTATGTTGTTTTATCCTATGCTTTATTAAATTTTATTTATGTTGTTTTGTCCTATGCTTTATTAAATTATATTTATGTTGTTTTAACCCATGCTTCAATAAATTGTATTTATGGTGTTTTATCTTATGCTTTATTAAATTGTATTTATGTTGTTTTGTCCTATGCTTTATTAAATTGTATTTATGTTGTTTTAACCCATGCTTTATTAAATTGTATTTATGTTGTTTTATCTTATGCTTTATTAAATTGTATTTATGTTGTTTTATCCTATGCTTTATTAAATTGTATTTATGTTGTTTTGTCCTATGCTTTATTAAATTGTATTTATGTTGTTTTAACCATGCTTTATTAATTTGTATTTATGTTGTTTTATCCTATGCTTCATTAAATTGTATTTATGTTGTTTTATCCTATGCTTTATTAAATTGTATTTATGTTGTTTTATCCTATGCTTTATTAAATTGTATTTATGTTGTTTTATCCTATGCTTTATTAAATTGTATTTATGTTGTTTTATCCTATGCTTTTTTAAATTGTATTTATGTTGTTTTATCCTATGCTTTATTAAATTGTATTTATGTTGTTTTATCCTATGCTTTATTAAATTGTATTTATGTTGTTTTGTCCTATGCTTTATTAAATTGTATTTATGTTGTTTTAACCCATGTTTTATTAAATTGTATTTATGTTGTTTTATCCTTTGCTTTATTAAATTTATTTATGATGTTTTATCCTATGCTTTATTAAATTGTATTTATGTTGTTTTATCCTATGCTTTATTAAACTGTACTTATGTTGTTTTATCCTATGCTTTATTAAATTGTATTTATGTTGCTTTATCCTATGCTTTATTAAACTGCATTTATGTTGTTTTATGCTATGCTTTATTAAATTGTATTCATGTTGTTTTATTCCATGCTTTATTAAATTGTATTTATGTTGTTTTATCTTATGCTTTATTAAATTGTATTTATATTGTTTTAACTTATGATTAATTAAATTGTATTTATGTTGTTTTATCCTATGCTTTATTAAATTGTATTTATGTTGTTTTATCCTATGCTTTATTAAATTGTATTTATGTTGTTTTGTCCTATGCTTTATTAAATTGTATTTATGTTGTTTTAACCCATGCTTCATTAAATTGTATTTATGTTGTTTTATCTTATGCTTTATTAAATTGTATTTATGTTGTTTTATCCTATGCTTTATTAAATTGTATTTATGTTGTTTTATCCTATACTTTATTAAATTGTATTATGTTGTTTTATCGTATGCTTTATTAAATTGTATTTATGTTGTTTTATCCTATGCTTTATTAATTTGTGTTTATGTTGTTTTATCCTATTCTTTATTAAATTGTATTTATGTTGTTTTAACCCATGTTTTATTAAATTGTATTTATGTTGTTTTATCCTATGCATTATTAAATTGTATTTATGTTGTTTTATCCTATGCTTTATTAAATTTTATTTATGTTGTTTTGTCCTATGCTTTATTAAATTGTATTTATGTTGTTTTAACCCATGCTTCATTAAATTGTATTTATGTTGTTTTATCTTATGCTTTATTAAATTGTATTTATGTTGTTTTGTCCTATGCTTTATTAAATTGTATTTATGTTGTTTTAACCCATGCTTTATTAAATTGCATTTATGTTGTTTTATCTTATGCTTTATTAAATTGTATTTATGTTGTTTTATCCTATGCTTTATTAAACTGTATTTATGTTGTTTTGTCCTATGCTTTATTAAATTGTATTTATGTTGTTTTAACCATGCTTTATTAATTTGTATTTATGTTGTTTTATCCTATGCTTCATTAAATTGTATTTATGTTGTTTTATCCTATGCTTTATTAAATTGTATTTATGTTGTTTTATCCTATGCTTTATTAAATTGTATTTATGTTGTTTTATCCTATGCTTTATTAAATTGTATTTATGTTGTTTTATCCTATGCTTTATTAAATTGTATTTATGCTGTTTTTTCCTATGCCTTATTAAATTGTATTTATGTTGTTTTATTCTATGCTTTATTAAATTGTATTTATGTTGTTTTATCCTATGCTTTATTAAATTGCATCTATGTTGTTTTATCCTATGCTTTATTAAATTGTATTTATGTTGTTTTATCCTATGATTTATTAAATTGTATTTATGTGGTTTTATCCTATGCTTTATTAAATTGCATTTATGTTGTTTTATCCTATGCTTTATTAAATTGTATTTATGTTGTTTTATCCTATGCTTTATTAAATTGTATTTATGTTGTTTAATCCTATGCTTTATTAAATTGTATTTATGTTGTTTTATCCTATGCTTTATTAAATTGTGTTTATGTTGTTTTATCCTATGTTTTATTAAATTGTATTTATGTTGTTTTATCCTATGCTTTATTAAATTGTATTTATGTTGTCTTATCCTATGCTTTATTAAACTGCATTTATGTTGTTTTATCCTATGCTTTATTAAATTGTATTTATGTTGTTTTATCCTATGCTTTATTAAATTGTATTTATGTTGTTTTATCCTATGCTTTATTAAATTGTTTTTATGTTGTTTTATCGTATGCTTTATTAAATTGTATTTATGTTGTTTTATCCTATGATTTATTAAATTGTGTTTATGTTGTTTTATCCTATGCTTTATTAAATTGTATTTATGTCGTTTTAACCCATGCTTTATTAAATTGTATTTATGTGGTTTTATCCTATGCTTTATTAAATTGTATTTATGTTGTTTTATCCTATGCTTTATTAAATTGTATTTATGTTGTTTTATCCTATGCTTTATTAAATTGTATTTATGTTGTTTTGTCCTATGCCTTATTAAATTGTATTTATGTTGTTTTAACCCATGCTTTATTAAATTGTATTTATGTTGTTTATCCTATGCTTTATTAAATTGTATTTATGATGTTTTATCCTATGCTTTATTAAATTGTACTTATGTTGTTTTATCCTATGCTTTATTAAATTGTATTTATGTTGCTTTATCCTATGCTTTATTAAACTGCATTTATGTTGTTTTATGCTATGCTTTATTAAATTGTATTCATGTTGTTTTATCCTATGCTTTATTAAATTGTATTTATGTTGTTTTATCCTATGCTTTATTAAATTGTATTTATATTGTTTTAACTTATGCTTTATTAAATTGTATTTATGTTGTTTTATCCTATGCTTTATTAAATTGTATTTATGTTGTTTTATCCTATGCTTTATTAAATTGTATTTATGTTGTTTTGTCCTATGCTTTATTAAAATGTATTTATGTTGTTTTAACCCAAGCTTCATTAAATTGTATTTATGTTGTTTTATCTTATGCTTTATTAAATTGTATTTATGTTGTTTTATCCTATGCTTTATTAAATTGTATTTACGTTGTTTTATCCTATGCTTTATTAAATTGTATTTATGTTGTTTTATCCTATGCTTTATTAAATTGTATTTATGTTGTTTTATCCTATGCTTTATTAAATTGTATTTATGTTGTTTTATCCTATGCTTTATTAAATTGTATTGATGTTGTTTTATTCTATTCTTTATTAAATTGTATTTATGTTGTTTTATCCTATGCTTTATTAATTTGCATCTATGTTGTTTTATCCTATGCTTTATTAAATTATATTTATGTTGTTTTATCCTATGATTTATTAAATTGTATTTATGTGGTTTTATCCTATGCTTTATTAAATTGCATTTATGTTGTTTTATCCTATGCTTTATTAAATTGTATTTATGTTGTTTTATCCTATACTTTATTAAATTGTATTTATGTTGTTTAATCATATGCTTTATTAAATTGTATTTATGTTGTTTTATCCTATGCTTTATTAACTTGTGTTTATGTTGTTTTATCCTCTGTTTTATTAAATTGTATTTATGTTGTTTTATCCTATGCTTTATTAAATTGTATTATGTTGTTTTATCGTATGCTTTATTAAATTGTATTTATTTTGTTTTATCCTATGCTTTATTAATTTGTGTTTATGTTGTTTTATCCTATGCTTTATTAAATTGTATTTATGTTGTTTTAACCCATGTTTTATTAAATTGTATTTATGTTGTTTTATCCTATGCTTTATTAAATTGTATTTATGTTGTTTTATCCTATGCTTTATTAAATTTTATTTATGTTGTTTTGTCCTATGCTTTCTTAAATTGTATTTATGTTGTTTTAACCCATGCTTCATTAAATTGTATTTATGTTGTTTTATCTTATGCTTTATTAAATTGTATTTATGGTGTTTTGTCCTATGCTTTATTAAATTGTATTTATGATTTATGTTGTTTTAACCCATGCTTTATTAAATTGCATTTATGTTGTTTTATCTTATGCTTTATTAAATTGTATTTATGTTGTTTTATCCTATGCTTTATTAAATTGTATTTATGTTGTTTTGTCCTATGCTTTATTAAATTGTATTTATGTTGTTTTAACCATGCTTTATTAATTTGTATTTATGTTGTTTTATCCTATGCTTCATTAAATTGTATTTATGTTGTTTTATCCTATGCTTTATTAAATTGCATTTATGTTGTTTTATCCTATGCTTTATTAAATTGTATTTATGTTGTTTTATCCTATGCTTTATTAAATTGTATTTATGTTGTTTTATCCTATGCTTTATTAAATTGTATTTATATTGTTTTAACTTATGCTTTATTAAATTGTATTTATGTTGTTTTATTCTATGCTTTATTAAATTGTATTTATGTTGTTTTATCCTATGCTTTATTAAATTGCATCTATGTTGTTTTATCCTATGCTTTATTAAATTGTATTTATGTTGTTTTATCCTATGATTTATTAAATTGTATGTATGTGGTTTTATCCTATGCTTTATTAAATTGCATTTATGTTGTTTTATCCTATGCTTTATTAAATTGTATTTATGTTGTTTTATCCTCTGCTTTATTAAATTGTATTTATGTTGTTTAATCATATGCTTTATTAAATTGTATTTATGTTGTTTTATCCTATGCTTTATTAAATTGTGTTTATGTTGTTTTATCCTATGTTTTATTAAATTGTATTTATGTTGTTTTATCCTATGCTTTATTAAATTGTATTTATGTTGTTTTATCCTATGCTTTATTAAATTGTATTTATGTTGTTTTATCCTATGCTTTATTAAATTGTATTTATATTGTTTTAACCCATGCTTCATTAAATTGTATTTATGTTGTTTTATCTTATGCTTTATTAAATTGTATTTATGTTGTTTTATCCTATGCTTTATTAAATTGTATTTATGTTGTTTTATCCTATGCTTTATTAAATTGTATTATGTTGTTTTATCGTATGCTTTATTATATTGTATTTATGTTGTTTTATCCTATGATTTATTAAATTGTGTTTATGTTGTTTTAGCCTATGCTTTATTAAATTGTATTTATGTTGTTTTAACCCATGCTTTATTAAATTGCATTTATGTTGTTTTATCTTATGCTTTATTAAATTGTATTTATGTTGTTTTATCCTATGCTTTATTAAACTGTATTTATGTTGTTTTGTCCTATGCTTTATTAAATTGTATTTATGTTGTTTTAACCATGCTTTATTAATTTGTATTTATGTTGTTTTATCCTATGCTTCATTAAATTGTATTTATGTTGTTTTATCCTATGCTTTATTAAATTGTATTTATGTTGTTTTATCCTATGCTTTATTAAATTGTATTTATGTTGTTTTATCCTATGCTTTATTAAATTGTATTTATGTTGTTTTATCCTATGCTTTATTAAATTGTATTTATGCTGTTTTTTCCTATGCCTTATTAAATTGTATTTATGTTGTTTTATTCTATGCTTTATTAAATTGTATTTATGTTGTTTTATCCTATGCTTTATTAAATTGCATCTATGTTGTTTTATCCTATGCTTTATTAAATTGTATTTATGTTGTTTTATCCTATGATTTATTAAATTGTATTTATGTGGTTTTATCCTATGCTTTATTAAATTGCATTTATGTTGTTTTATCCTATGCTTTATTAAATTGTATTTATGTTGTTTTATCCTATGCTTTATTAAATTGTATTTATGTTGTTTAATCCTATGCTTTATTAAATTGTATTTATGTTGTTTTATCCTATGCTTTATTAAATTGTGTTTATGTTGTTTTATCCTATGTTTTATTAAATTGTATTTATGTTGTTTTATCCTATGCTTTATTAAATTGTATTTATGTTGTCTTATCCTATGCTTTATTAAACTGCATTTATGTTGTTTTATCCTATGCTTTATTAAATTGTATTTATGTTGTTTTATCCTATGCTTTATTAAATTGTATTTATGTTGTTTTATCCTATGCTTTATTAAATTGTTTTTATGTTGTTTTATCGTATGCTTTATTAAATTGTATTTATGTTGTTTTATCCTATGATTTATTAAATTGTGTTTATGTTGTTTTATCCTATGCTTTATTAAATTGTATTTATGTCGTTTTAACCCATGCTTTATTAAATTGTATTTATGTGGTTTTATCCTATGCTTTATTAAATTGTATTTATGTTGTTTTATCCTATGCTTTATTAAATTGTATTTATGTTGTTTTATCCTATGCTTTATTAAATTGTATTTATGTTGTTTTGTCCTATGCCTTATTAAATTGTATTTATGTTGTTTTAACCCATGCTTTATTAAATTGTATTTATGTTGTTTATCCTATGCTTTATTAAATTGTATTTATGATGTTTTATCCTATGCTTTATTAAATTGTACTTATGTTGTTTTATCCTATGCTTTATTAAATTGTATTTATGTTGCTTTATCCTATGCTTTATTAAACTGCATTTATGTTGTTTTATGCTATGCTTTATTAAATTGTATTCATGTTGTTTTATCCTATGCTTTATTAAATTGTATTTATGTTGTTTTATCCTATGCTTTATTAAATTGTATTTATATTGTTTTAACTTATGCTTTATTAAATTGTATTTATGTTGTTTTATCCTATGCTTTATTAAATTGTATTTATGTTGTTTTATCCTATGCTTTATTAAATTGTATTTATGTTGTTTTGTCCTATGCTTTATTAAAATGTATTTATGTTGTTTTAACCCAAGCTTCATTAAATTGTATTTATGTTGTTTTATCTTATGCTTTATTAAATTGTATTTATGTTGTTTTATCCTATGCTTTATTAAATTGTATTTACGTTGTTTTATCCTATGCTTTATTAAATTGTATTTATGTTGTTTTATCCTATGCTTTATTAAATTGTATTTATGTTGTTTTATCCTATGCTTTATTAAATTGTATTTATGTTGTTTTATCCTATGCTTTATTAAATTGTATTGATGTTGTTTTATTCTATTCTTTATTAAATTGTATTTATGTTGTTTTATCCTATGCTTTATTAATTTGCATCTATGTTGTTTTATCCTATGCTTTATTAAATTATATTTATGTTGTTTTATCCTATGATTTATTAAATTGTATTTATGTGGTTTTATCCTATGCTTTATTAAATTGCATTTATGTTGTTTTATCCTATGCTTTATTAAATTGTATTTATGTTGTTTTATCCTATACTTTATTAAATTGTATTTATGTTGTTTAATCATATGCTTTATTAAATTGTATTTATGTTGTTTTATCCTATGCTTTATTAACTTGTGTTTATGTTGTTTTATCCTCTGTTTTATTAAATTGTATTTATGTTGTTTTATCCTATGCTTTATTACATTGTATTTATGTTGTTTTATCCTATGCTTTATTAAATTGTATTATGTTGTTTTATCGTATGCTTTATTAAATTGTATTTATTTTGTTTTATCCTATGCTTTATTAATTTGTGTTTATGTTGTTTTATCCTATGCTTTATTAAATTGTATTTATGTTGTTTTAACCCATGTTTTATTAAATTGTATTTATGTTGTTTTATCCTATGCTTTATTAAATTGTATTTATGTTGTTTTATCCTATGCTTTATTAAATTTTATTTATGTTGTTTTGTCCTATGCTTTCTTAAATTGTATTTATGTTGTTTTAACCCATGCTTCATTAAATTGTATTTATGTTGTTTTATCTTATGCTTTATTAAATTGTATTTATGGTGTTTTGTCCTATGCTTTATTAAATTGTATTTATGATTTATGTTGTTTTAACCCATGCTTTATTAAATTGCATTTATGTTGTTTTATCTTATGCTTTATTAAATTGTATTTATGTTGTTTTATCCTATGCTTTATTAAATTGTATTTATGTTGTTTTGTCCTATGCTTTATTAAATTGTATTTATGTTGTTTTAACCATGCTTTATTAATTTGTATTTATGTTGTTTTATCCTATGCTTCATTAAATTGTATTTATGTTGTTTTATCCTATGCTTTATTAAATTGCATTTATGTTGTTTTATCCTATGCTTTATTAAATTGTATTTATGTTGTTTTATCCTATGCTTTATTAAATTGTATTTATGTTGTTTTATCCTATGCTTTATTAAATTGTATTTATATTGTTTTAACTTATGCTTTATTAAATTGTATTTATGTTGTTTTATTCTATGCTTTATTAAATTGTATTTATGTTGTTTTATCCTATGCTTTATTAAATTGCATCTATGTTGTTTTATCCTATGCTTTATTAAATTGTATTTATGTTGTTTTATCCTATGATTTATTAAATTGTATGTATGTGGTTTTATCCTATGCTTTATTAAATTGCATTTATGTTGTTTTATCCTATGCTTTATTAAATTGTATTTATGTTGTTTTATCCTCTGCTTTATTAAATTGTATTTATGTTGTTTAATCATATGCTTTATTAAATTGTATTTATGTTGTTTTATCCTATGCTTTATTAAATTGTGTTTATGTTGTTTTATCCTATGTTTTATTAAATTGTATTTATGTTGTTTTATCCTATGCTTTATTAAATTGTATTTATGTTGTTTTATCCTATGCTTTATTAAATTGTATTTATGTTGTTTTATCCTATGCTTTATTAAATTGTATTTATATTGTTTTAACCCATGCTTCATTAAATTGTATTTATGTTGTTTTATCTTATGCTTTATTAAATTGTATTTATGTTGTTTTATCCTATGCTTTATTAAATTGTATTTATGTTGTTTTATCCTATGCTTTATTAAATTGTATTATGTTGTTTTATCGTATGCTTTATTATATTGTATTTATGTTGTTTTATCCTATGATTTATTAAATTGTGTTTATGTTGTTTTAGCCTATGCTTTATTAAATTGTATTTATGTTGTTTTAACCCATGCTTTATTAAATTGTATTTATGTTGTTTTATCCTATGCTTTATTAAATTGTATTTATGTTGTTTTATCCTATGCTTTATTAAATTTTATTTATGTTGTTTTGTCCTATGCTTTATTAAATTATATTTATGTTGTTTTAACCCATGCTTCAATAAATTGTATTTATGGTGTTTTATCTTATGCTTTATTAAATTGTATTTATGTTGTTTTATCCTATGCTTTATTAAATTGTATTTATGTTGTTTTGTCCTATGCTTTATTAAATTGTATTTATGTTGTTTTAACCATGCTTTATTAATTTGTATTTATGTTGTTTTATCCTATGCTTCATTAAATTGTATTTATGTTGTTTTATCCTATGCTTTATTAAATTGTATTTATGTTGTTTTATCCTATGCTTTATTAAATTGTATTTATGTTGTTTTATCCTATGCTTTATTAAATTGTATTTATGTTGTTTTATCCTATGCTTTTTTAAATTGTATTTATGTTGTTTTATCCTATGCTTTATTAAATTGTATTTATGTTGTTTTATCCTATGCTTTATTAAATTGTATTTATGTTGTTTTGTCCTATGCTTTATTAAATTGTATTTATGTTGTTTTAACCCATGTTTTATTAAATTGTATTTATGTTGTTTTATCCTTTGCTTTATTAAATTGTATTTATGATGTTTTATCCTATGCTTTATTAAATTGTATTTATGTTGTTTTATCCTATGCTTTATTAAACTGTACTTATGTTGTTTTATAGTATGCTTTATTAAATTGTATTTATGTTGCTTTATCCTATGCTTTATTAAACTGCATTTATGTTGTTTTATGCTATGCTTTATTAAATTGTATTCATGTTGTTTTATTCCATGCTTTATTAAATTGTATTTATGTTGTTTTATCCTATGCTTTATTAAATTGTATTTATATTGTTTTAACTTATGATTAATTAAATTGTATTTATGTTGTTTTATCCTATGCTTTATTAAATTGTATTTATATTGTTTTATCCTATGCTTTATTAAATTGTATTTATGTTGTTTTGTCCTATGCTTTATTAAATTGTATTTATGTTGTTTTAACCCATGCTTCATTAAATTGTATTTATGTTGTTTTATCTTATGCTTTATTAAATTGTATTTATGTTGTTTTATCCTATGCTTTATTAAATTGTATTTATGTTGTTTTATCCTATGCTTTATTAAATTGTATTATGTTGTTTTATCGTATGCTTTATTAAATTGTATTTATGTTGTTTTATCCTATGATTTATTAAATTGTATTTATGTGGTTTTATCCTATGCTTTATTAAATTGCATTTATGTTGTTTTATCCTATGCTTTATTAAATTGTATTTATGTTGTTTTATCCTATGCTTTATTAAATTGTATTTATGTTGTTTAATAATATGCTTTATTAAATTGTATTTATGTTGTTTTATCCTATGCTTTATTAAATTGTGTTTATGTTGTTTTATCCTATGTTTTATTAAATTGTATTTATGTTGTTTTATCCTAAGCTTTATTAAATTGTATTTATGTTGTTTTATCCTATGCTTTATTAAACTGCATTTATGTTGTTTTATCCTATGCTTTATTAAATTGTATTTATGTTGTTTTATCCTATGCTTTATTAAATTGTATTTATGTTGTTTTATCCTATGCTTTATTAAATTGTTTTTATGTTGTTTTATCGTATGCTTTATTAAATTGTATTTATGTTGTTTTATCCTATGCTTTATTAAATTGTATTTATGTTGTTTTATCCTATGCTTTATTAAATTGTATTTATGTTGTTTTATCCTATGCTTTATTAAATTGTATTTATATTGTTTTAACCCATGCTTCATTAAATTGTATTTATGTTGTTTTATCTTATGCTTTATTAAATTGTATTTATGTTGTTTTATCCTATGCTTTATTAAATTGTATTTATGTTGTTTTATCCTATGCTTTATTAAATTGTATTATGTTGTTTTATCGTATGCTTTATTATATTGTATTTATGTTGTTTTATCCTATGATTTATTAAATTGTGTTTATGTTGTTTTAGCCTATGCTTTATTAAATTGTATTTATGTTGTTTTAACCCATGCTTTATTAAATTGTATTTATGTTGTTTTATCCTATGCTTTATTAAATTGTATTTATGTTGTTTTATCCTATGCTTTATTAAATTTTATTTATGTTGTTTTGTCCTATGCTTTATTAAATTATATTTATGTTGTTTTAACCCATGCTTCAATAAATTGTATTTATGGTGTTTTATCTTATGCTTTATTAAATTGTATTTATGTTGTTTTGTCCTATGCTTTATTAAATTGTATTTATGTTGTTTTAACCCATGCTTTATTAAATTGTATTTATGTTGTTTTATCTTATGCTTTATTAAATTGTATTTATGTTGTTTTATCCTATGCTTTATTAAATTGTATTTATGTTGTTTTGTCCTATGCTTTATTAAATTGTATTTATGTTGTTTTAACCATGCTTTATTAATTTGTATTTATGTTGTTTTATCCTATGCTTCATTAAATTGTATTTATGTTGTTTTATCCTATGCTTTATTAAATTGTATTTATGTTGTTTTATCCTATGCTTTATTAAATTGTATTTATGTTGTTTTATCCTATGCTTTATTAAATTGTATTTATGTTGTTTTATCCTATGCTTTTTTAAATTGTATTTATGTTGTTTTATCCTATGCTTTATTAAATTTTATTTATGTTGTTTTGTCCTATGCTTTATTAAATTGTATTTATGTTGTTTTAACCCATGCTTCATTAAATTGTATTTATGTTGTTTTATCTTATGCTTTATTAAATTGTATTTATGTTGTTTTGTCCTATGCTTTATTAAATTATATTTATGTTGTTTTAACCCATGCTTCAATAAATTGTATTTATGGTGTTTTATCTTATGCTTTATTAAATTGTATTTATGTTGTTTTATCCTATGCTTTATTAAATTGTATTTATGTTGTTTTGTCCTATGCTTTATTAAATTGTATTTATGTTGTTTTAACCATGCTTTATTAATTTGTATTTATGTTGTTTTATCCTATGCTTCATTAAATTGTATTTATGTTGTTTTATCCTATGCTTTATTAAATTGTATTTATGTTGTTTTATCCTATGCTTTATTAAATTGTATTTATGTTGTTTTATCCTATGCTTTATTAAATTGTATTTATGTTGTTTTATCCTATGCTTTTTTAAATTGTATTTATGTTGTTTTATCCTATGCTTTATTAAATTGTATTTATGTTGTTTTATCCTATGCTTTATTAAATTGTATTTATGTTGTTTTGTCCTATGCTTTATTAAATTGTATTTATGTTGTTTTAACCCATGTTTTATTAAATTGTATTTATGTTGTTTTATCCTTTGCTTTATTAAATTGTATTTATGATGTTTTATCCTATGCTTTATTAAATTGTATTTATGTTGTTTTATCCTATGCTTTATTAAACTGTACTTATGTTGTTTTATCCTATGCTTTATTAAATTGTATTTATGTTGCTTTATCCTATGCTTTATTAAACTGCATTTATGTTGTTTTATGCTATGCTTTATTAAATTGTATTCATGTTGTTTTATTCCATGCTTTATTAAATTGTATTTATGTTGTTTTATCCTATGCTTTATTAAATTGTATTTATATTGTTTTAACTTATGATTAATTAAATTGTATTTATGTTGTTTTATCCTATGCTTTATTAAATTGTATTTATATTGTTTTATCCTATGCTTTATTAAATTGTATTTATGTTGTTTTGTCCTATGCTTTATTAAATTGTATTTATGTTGTTTTAACCCATGCTTCATTAAATTGTATTTATGTTGTTTTATCTTATGCTTTATTAAATTGTATTTATGTTGTTTTATCCTATGCTTTATTAAATTGTATTTATGTTGTTTTATCCTATGCTTTATTAAATTGTATTATGTTGTTTTATCGTATGCTTTATTAAATTGTATTTATGTTGTTTTATCCTATGATTTATTAAATTGTATTTATGTGGTTTTATCCTATGCTTTATTAAATTGCATTTATGTTGTTTTATCCTATGCTTTATTAAATTGTATTTATGTTGTTTTATCCTATGCTTTATTAAATTGTATTTATGTTGTTTAATAATATGCTTTATTAAATTGTATTTATGTTGTTTTATCCTATGCTTTATTAAATTGTGTTTATGTTGTTTTATCCTATGTTTTATTAAATTGTATTTATGTTGTTTTATCCTATGCTTTATTAAATTGTATTTATGTTGTTTTATCCTATGCTTTATTAAACTGCATTTATGTTGTTTTATCCTATGCTTTATTAAATTGTATTTATGTTGTTTTATCCTATGCTTTATTAAATTGTATTTATGTTGTTTTATCCTATGCTTTATTAAATTGTTTTTATGTTGTTTTATCGTATGCTTTATTAAATTGTATTTATGTTGTTTTATCCTATGCTTTATTAAATTGTATTTATGTTGTTTTATCCTATGCTTTATTAAATTGTATTTATGTTGTTTTATCCTATGCTTTATTAAATTGTATTTATATTGTTTTAACCCATGCTTCATTAAATTGTATTTATGTTGTTTTATCTTATGCTTTATTAAATTGTATTTATGTTGTTTTATCCTATGCTTTATTAAATTGTATTTATGTTGTTTTATCCTATGCTTTATTAAATTGTATTATGTTGTTTTATCGTATGCTTTATTATATTGTATTTATGTTGTTTTATCCTATGATTTATTAAATTGTGTTTATGTTGTTTTAGCCTATGCTTTATTAAATTGTATTTATGTTGTTTTAACCCATGCTTTATTAAATTGTATTTATGTTGTTTTATCCTATGCTTTATTAAATTGTATTTATGTTGTTTTATC
The DNA here is from genome assembly GCF_046119375.1 of Phyllobates terribilis. Lineage (NCBI taxonomy): Eukaryota > Metazoa > Chordata > Amphibia > Anura > Dendrobatidae > Phyllobates > Phyllobates terribilis. Next base: position 821,519,843 of record NW_027362763.1, read on the forward strand.
CTATGCTTTATTAAATTTTATTTATGTTGTTTTGTCCTATGCTTTATTAAATTATATTTATGTTGTTTTAACCCATGCTTCAATAAATTGTATTTATGGTGTTTTATCTTATGCTTTATTAAATTGTATTTATGTTGTTTTGTCCTATGCTTTATTAAATTGTATTTATGTTGTTTTAACCCATGCTTTATTAAATTGTATTTATGTTGTTTTATCTTATGCTTTATTAAATTGTATTTATGTTGTTTTATCCTATGCTTTATTAAATTGTATTTATGTTGTTTTGTCCTATGCTTTATTAAATTGTATTTATGTTGTTTTAACCATGCTTTATTAATTTGTATTTATGTTGTTTTATCCTATGCTTCATTAAATTGTATTTATGTTGTTTTATCCTATGCTTTATTAAATTGTATTTATGTTGTTTTATCCTATGCTTTATTAAATTGTATTTATGTTGTTTTATCCTATGCTTTATTAAATTGTATTTATGTTGTTTTATCCTATGCTTTTTTAAATTGTATTTATGTTGTTTTATCCTATGCTTTATTAAATTTTATTTATGTTGTTTTGTCCTATGCTTTATTAAATTGTATTTATGTTGTTTTAACCCATGCTTCATTAAATTGTATTTATGTTGTTTTATCTTATGCTTTATTAAATTGTATTTATGTTGTTTTGTCCTATGCTTTATTAAATTGTATTTATGTTGTTTTAACCCATGCTTTATTAAATTGCATTTATGTTGTTTTATCTTATGCTTTATTAAATTGTATTTATGTTGTTTTATCCTATGCTTTATTAAACTGTATTTATGTTGTTTTGTCCTATGCTTTATTAAATTGTATTTATGTTGTTTTAACCATGCTTTATTAATTTGTATTTATGTTGTTTTATCCTATGCTTCATTAAATTGTATTTATGTTGTTTTATCCTATGCTTTATTAAATTGTATTTATGTTGTTTTATCCTATGCTTTATTAAATTGTATTTATGTTGTTTTATCCTATGCTTTATTAAATTGTATTTATGTTGTTTTATCCTATGCTTTATTAAATTGTATTTATGCTGTTTTTTCCTATGCCTTATTAAATTGTATTTATGTTGTTTTATCCTATGCTTTATTAAATTGTATTTATGTTGTTTTATCCTATGCTTTATTAAATTGCATCTATGTTGTTTTATCCTATGCTTTATTAAATTGTATTTATGTTGTTTTATCCTATGATTTATTAAATTGTATTTATGTGGTTTTATCCTATGCTTTATTAAATTGCATTTATGTTGTTTTATCCTATGCTTTATTAAATTGTATTTATGTTGTTTTATCCTATGCTTTATTAAATTGTATTTATGTTGTTTAATCCTATGCTTTATTAAATTGTATTTATGTTGTTTTATCCTATGCTTTATTAAATTGTGTTTATGTTATTTTATCCTATGTTTTATTAAATTGTATTTATGTTGTTTTATCCTATGCTTTATTAAATTGTATTTATGTTGTCTTATCCTATGCTTTATTAAACTGCATTTATGTTGTTTTATCCTATGCTTTATTAAATTGTATTTATGTTGTTTTATCCTATGCTTTATTAAATTGCATTTATGTTGTTTTATCCTATGCTTTATTAAATTGTTTTTATGTTGTTTTATCGTATGCTTTATTAAATTGTATTTATGTTGTTTTATCCTATGATTTATTAAATTGTGTTTATGTTGTTTTATCCTATGCTTTATTAAATTGTATTTATGTCGTTTTAACCCATGCTTTATTAAATTGTATTTATGTGGTTTTATCCTATGCTTTATTAAATTGTATTTATGTTGTTTTATCCTATGCTTTATTAAATTGTATTTATGTTGTTTTATCCTATGCTTTATTAAATTGTATTTATGTTGTTTTGTCCTATGCCTTATTAAATTGTATTTATGTTGTTTTAACCCATGCTTTATTAAATTGTATTTATGTTGTTTATCCTATGCTTTATTAAATTGTATTTATGATGTTTTATCCTATGCTTTATTAAATTGTACTTATGTTGTTTTATCCTATGCTTTATTAAATTGTATTTATGTTGCTTTATCCTATGCTTTATTAAACTGCATTTATGTTGTTTTATGCTATGCTTTATTAAATTGTATTCATGTTGTTTTATCCTATGCTTTATTAAATTGTATTTATGTTGTTTTATCCTATGCTTTATTAAATTGTATTTATATTGTTTTAACTTATGCTTTATTAAATTGTATTTATGTTGTTTTATCCTATGCTTTATTAAATTGTATTTATGTTGTTTTATCCTATGCTTTATTAAATTGTATTTATGTTGTTTTGTCCTATGCTTTATTAAAATGTATTTATGTTGTTTTAACCCAAGCTTCATTAAATTGTATTTATGTTGTTTTATCTTATGCTTTATTAAATTGTATTTATGTTGTTTTATCCTATGCTTTATTAAATTGTATTTACGTTGTTTTATCCTATGCTTTATTAAATTGTATTTATGTTGTTTTATCCTATGCTTTATTAAATTGTATTTATGTTGTTTTATCCTATGCTTTATTAAATTGTATTTATGTTGTTTTATCCTATGCTTTATTAAATTGTATTGATGTTGTTTTATTCTATTCTTTATTAAATTGTATTTATGTTGTTTTATCCTATGCTTTATTAATTTGCATCTATGTTGTTTTATCCTATGCTTTATTAAATTATATTTATGTTGTTTTATCCTATGATTTATTAAATTGTATTTATGTGGTTTTATCCTATGCTTTATTAAATTGCATTTATGTTGTTTTATCCTATGCTTTATTAAATTGTATTTATGTTGTTTTATCCTATACTTTATTAAATTGTATTTATGTTGTTTAATCATATGCTTTATTAAATTGTATTTATGTTGTTTTATCCTATGCTCTATTAACTTGTGTTTATGTTGTTTTATCCTCTGTTTTATTAAATTGTATTTATGTTGTTTTATCCTATGCTTTATTACATTGTATTTATGTTGTTTTATCCTATGCTTTATTAAATTGTATTATGTTGTTTTATCGTATGCTTTATTAAATTGTATTTATTTTGTTTTATCCTATGCTTTATTAATTTGTGTTTATGTTGTTTTATCCTATGCTTTATTAAATTGTATTTATGTTGTTTTAACCCATGTTTTATTAAATTGTATTTATGTTGTTTTATCCTATGCTTTATTAAATTGTATTTATGTTGTTTTATCCTATGCTTTATTAAATTTTATTTATGTTGTTTTGTCCTATGCTTTCTTAAATTGTATTTATGTTGTTTTAACCCATGCTTCATTAAATTGTATTTATGTTGTTTTATCTTATGCTTTATTAAATTGTATTTATGGTGTTTTGTCCTATGCTTTATTAAATTGTATTTATGATTTATGTTGTTTTAACCCATGCTTTATTAAATTGCATTTATGTTGTTTTATCTTATGCTTTATTAAATTGTATTTATGTTGTTTTATCCTATGCTTTATTAAATTGTATTTATGTTGTTTTGTCCTATGCTTTATTAAATTGTATTTATGTTGTTTTAACCATGCTTTATTAATTTGTATTTATGTTGTTTTATCCTATGCTTCATTAAATTGTATTTATGTTGTTTTATCCTATGCTTTATTAAATTGCATTTATGTTGTTTTATCCTATGCTTTATTAAATTGTATTTATGTTGTTTTATCCTATGCTTTATTAAATTGTATTTATGTTGTTTTATCCTATGCTTTATTAAATTGTATTTATATTGTTTTAACTTATGCTTTATTAAATTGTATTTATGTTGTTTTATTCTATGCTTTATTAAATTGTATTTATGTTGTTTTATCCTATGCTTTATTAAATTGCATCTATGTTGTTTTATCCTATGCTTTATTAAATTGTATTTATGTTGTTTTATCCTATGATTTATTAAATTGTATGTATGTGGTTTTATCCTATGCTTTATTAAATTGCATTTATGTTGTTTTATCCTATGCTTTATTAAATTGTATTTATGTTGTTTTATCCTCTGCTTTATTAAATTGTATTTATGTTGTTTAATCATATGCTTTATTAAATTGTATTTATGTTGTTTTATCCTATGCTTTATTAAATTGTGTTTATGTTGTTTTATCCTATGTTTTATTAAATTGTATTTATGTTGTTTTATCCTATGCTTTATTAAATTGTATTTATGTTGTTTTATCCTATGCTTTATTAAATTGTATTTATGTTGTTTTATCCTATGCTTTATTAAATTGTATTTATATTGTTTTAACCCATGCTTCATTAAATTGTATTTATGTTGTTTTATCTTATGCTTTATTAAATTGTATTTATGTTGTTTTATCCTATGCTTTATTAAATTGTATTTATGTTGTTTTATCCTATGCTTTATTAAATTGTATTATGTTGTTTTATCGTATGCTTTATTATATTGTATTTATGTTGTTTTATCCTATGATTTATTAAATTGTGTTTATGTTGTTTTAGCCTATGCTTTATTAAATTGTATTTATGTTGTTTTAACCCATGCTTTATTAAATTGTATTTATGTTGTTTTATCCTATGCTTTATTAAATTGTATTTATGTTGTTTTATCCTATGCTTTATTAAATTTTATTTATGTTGTTTTGTCCTATGCTTTATTAAATTATATTTATGTTGTTTTAACCCATGCTTCAATAAATTGTATTTATGGTGTTTTATCTTATGCTTTATTAAATTGTATTTATGTTGTTTTATCCTATGCTTTATTAAATTGTATTTATGTTGTTTTGTCCTATGCTTTATTAAATTGTATTTATGTTGTTTTAACCATGCTTTATTAATTTGTATTTATGTTGTTTTATCCTATGCTTCATTAAATTGTATTTATGTTGTTTTATCCTATGCTTTATTAAATTGTATTTATGTTGTTTTATCCTATGCTTTATTAAATTGTATTTATGTTGTTTTATCCTATGCTTTTTTAAATTGTATTTATGTTGTTTTATCCTATGCTTTATTAAATTGTATTTATGTTGTTTTATCCTATGCTTTATTAAATTGTATTTATGTTGTTTTGTCCTATGCTTTATTAAATTGTATTTATGTTGTTTTAACCCAAGTTTTATTAAATTGTATTTATGTTGTTTTATCCTTTGCTTTATTAAATTGTATTTATGATGTTTTATCCTATGCTTTATTAAATTGTATTTATGTTGTTTTATCCTATGCTTTATTAAACTGTACTTATGTTGTTTTATCCTATGCTTTATTAAATTGTATTTATGTTGCTTTATCCTATGCTTTATTAAACTGCATTTATGTTGTTTTATGCTATGCTTTATTAAATTGTATTCATGTTGTTTTATTCCATGCTTTATTAAATTGTATTTATGTTGTTTTATCCTATGCTTTATTAAATTGTATTTATATTGTTTTAACTTATGATTAATTAAATTGTATTTATGTTGTTTTATCCTATGCTTTATTAAATTGTATTTATATTGTTTTATCCTATGCTTTATTAAATTGTATTTATGTTGTTTTGTCCTATGCTTTATTAAATTGTATTTATGTTGTTTTAACCCATGCTTCATTAAATTGTATTTATGTTGTTTTATCTTATGCTTTATTAAATTGTATTTATGTTGTTTTATCCTATGCTTTATTAAATTGTATTTATGTTGTTTTATCCTATGCTTTATTAAATTGTATTATGTTGTTTTATCGTATGCTTTATTAAATTGTATTTATGTTGTTTTATCCTATGCTTTATTAAATTGTATTTATGTTGTTTTATCCTATGCTTTATTAAATTGTATTTATGTTGTTTTATCCTATGCTTTATTAAATTGTATTTATATTGTTTTAACCAATGCTTCATTAAATTGTATTTATGTTGTTTTATCTTATGCTTTATTAAATTGTATTTATGTTGTTTTATCCTATGCTTTATTAAATTGTATTTATGTTGTTTTATCCTATGCTTTATTAAATTGTATTATGTTGTTTTATCGTATGCTTTATTATATTGTATTTATGTTGTTTTATCCTATGATTTATTAAATTGTGTTTATGTTGTTTTAGCCTATGCTTTATTAAATTGTATTTATGTTGTTTTAACCCATGCTTTATTAAATTGTATTTATGTTGTTTTATCCTATGCTTTATTAAATTGTATTTATGTTGTTTTATCCTATGCTTTATTAAATTTTATTTATGTTGTTTTGTCCTATGCTTTATTAAATTATATTTATGTTGTTTTAACCCATGCTTCAATAAATTGTATTTATGGTGTTTTATCTTATGCTTTATTAAATTGTATTTATGTTGTTTTGTCCTATGCTTTATTAAATTGTATTTATGTTGTTTTAACCCATGCTTTATTAAATTGTATTTATGTTGTTTTATCTTATGCTTTATTAAATTGTATTTATGTTGTTTTGTCCTATGCTTTATTAAATTGTATTTATGTTGTTTTAACCATGCTTTATTAATTTGTATTTATGTTGTTTTATCCTATGCGTCATTAAATTGTATTTATGTTGTTTTATCCTATGCTTTATTAAATTGTATTTATGTTGTTTTATCCTATGCTTTATTAAATTGTATTTATGTTGTTTTATCCTATGCTTTATTAAATTGTATTTATGTTGTTTTATCCTATGCTTTTTTAAATTGTATTTATGTTGTTTTATCCTATGCTTTATTAAATTGTATTTATGTTGTTTTATCCTATGCTTTATTAAATTGTATTTATGTTGTTTTGTCCTATGCTTTATTAAATTGTATTTATGTTGTTTTAACCCATGTTTTATTAAATTGTATTTATGTTGTTTTATCCTTTGCTTTATTAAATTGTATTTATGATGTTTTATCCTATGCTTTATTAAATTGTATTTATGTTGTTTTATCCTATGCTTTATTAAACTGTACTTATGTTGTTTTATCCTATGCTTTATTAAATTGTATTTATGTTGCTTTATCCTATGCTTTATTAAACTGCATTTATGTTGTTTTATGCTATGCTTTATTAAATTGTATTCATGTTGTTTTATTCCATGCTTTATTAAATTGTATTTATGTTGTTTTATCCTATGCTTTATTAAATTGTATTTATATTGTTTTAACTTATGATTAATTAAATTGTATTTATGTTGTTTTATCCTATGCTTTATTAAATTGTATTTATGTTGTTTTATCCTATGCTTTATTAAATTGTATTTATGTTGTTTTGTCCTATGCTTTATTAAATTGTATTTATGTTGTTTTAACCCATGCTTCATTAAATTGTATTTATGTTGTTTTATCTTATGCTTTATTAAATTGTATTTATGTTGTTTTATCCTATGCTTTATTAAATTGTATTTATGTTGTTTTATCCTATGCTTTATTAAATTGTATTATGTTGTTTTATCGTATGCTTTATTAAATTGTATTTATGTTGTTTTATCCTATGCTTTATTAATTTGTGTTTATGTTGTTTTATCCTATTCTTTATTAAATTGTATTTATGTTGTTTTAACCCATGTTTTATTAAATTGTATTTATGTTGTTTTATCCTATGCTTTATTAAATTGTATTTATGTTGTTTTATCCTATGCTTTATTAAATTTTATTTATGTTGTTTTGTCCTATGCTTTATTAAATTGTATTTATGTTGTTTTAACCCATGCTTCATTAAATTGTATTTATGTTGTTTTATCTTATGCTTTATTAAATTGTATTTATGTTGTTTTGTCCTATGCTTTATTAAATTGTATTTATGTTGTTTTAACCCATGCTTTATTAAATTGCATTTATGTTGTTTTATCTTATGCTTTATTAAATTGTATTTATGTTGTTTTATCCTATGCTTTATTAAACTGTATTTATGTTGTTTTGTCCTATGCTTTATTAAATTGTATTTATGTTGTTTTAACCATGCTTTATTAATTTGTATTTATGTTGTTTTATCCTATGCTTCATTAAATTGTATTTATGTTGTTTTATCCTATGCTTTATTAAATTGTATTTATGTTGTTTTATCCTATGCTTTATTAAATTGTATTTATGTTGTTTTATCCTATGCTTTATTAAATTGTATTTATGTTGTTTTATCCTATGCTTTATTAAATTGTATTTATGCTGTTTTTTCCTATGCCTTATTAAATTGTATTTATGTTGTTTTATTCTATGCTTTATTAAATTGTATTTATGTTGTTTTATCCTATGCTTTATTAAATTGCATCTATGTTGTTTTATCCTATGCTTTATTAAATTGTATTTATGTTGTTTTATCCTATGATTTATTAAATTGTATTTATGTGGTTTTATCCTATGCTTTATTAAATTGCATTTATGTTGTTTTATCCTATGCTTTATTAAATTGTATTTATGTTGTTTAATCCTATGCTTTATTAAATTGTATTTATGTTGTTTTATCCTATGCTTTATTAAATTGTGTTTATGTTGTTTTATCCTATGTTTTATTAAATTGTATTTATGTTGTTTTATCCTATGCTTTATTAAATTGTATTTATGTTGTTTTATCCTATGCTTTATTAAACTGCATTTATGTTGTTTTATCCTATGCTTTATTAAATTGTATTTATGTTGTTTTATCCTATGCTTTATTAAATTGTATTTATGTTGTTTTAACCCATGCTTTATTAAATTGCATTTATGTTGTTTTATCTTATGCTTTATTAAATTGTATTTATGTTGTTTTATCCTATGCTTTATTAAACTGTATTTATGTTGTTTTGTCCTATGCTTTATTAAATTGTATTTATGTTGTTTTAACCATGCTTTATTAATTTGTATTTATGTTGTTTTATCCTATGCTTCATTAAATTGTATTTATGTTGTTTTATCCTATGCTTTATTAAATTGTATTTATGTTGTTTTATCCTATGCTTTATTAAATTGTATTTATGTTGTTTTATCCTATGCTTTATTAAATTGTATTTATGTTGTTTTATCCTATGCTTTATTAAATTGTATTTATGCTGTTTTTTCCTATGCCTTATTAAATTGTATTTATGTTGTTTTATTCTATGCTTTATTAAATTGTATTTATGTTGTTTTATCCTATGCTTTATTAAATTGCATCTATGTTGTTTTATCCTATGCTTTATTAAATTGTATTTATGTTGTTTTATCCTATGATTTATTAAATTGTATTTATGTGGTTTTATCCTATGCTTTATTAAATTGCATTTATGTTGTTTTATCCTATGCTTTATTAAATTGTATTTATGTTGTTTAATCCTATGCTTTATTAAATTGTATTTATGTTGTTTTATCCTATGCTTTATTAAATTGTGTTTATGTTGTTTTATCCTATGTTTTATTAAATTGTATTTATGTTGTTTTATCCTATGCTTTATTAAATTGTATTTATGTTGTTTTATCCTATGCTTTATTAAACTGCATTTATGTTGTTTTATCCTATGCTTTATTAAATTGTATTTATGTTGTTTTATCCTATGCTTTATTAAATTGTATTTATATTGTTTTAACCCATGCTTCATTAAATTGTATTTATGTTGTTTTATCTTATGCTTTATTAAATTGTATTTATGTTGTTTTATCCTATGCTTTATTAAATTGTATTTATGTTGTTTTATCCTATGCTTTATTAAATTGTATTATGTTGTTTTATCGTATGCTTTATTATATTGTATTTATGTTGTTTTATCCTATGATTTATTAAATTGTGTTTATGTTGTTTTAGCCTATGCTTTATTAAATTGTATTTATGTTGTTTTAACCCATGCTTTATTAAATTGTATTTATGTTGTTTTATCCTATGCTTTATTAAATTGTATTTATGTTGTTTTATCCTATGCTTTATTAAATTTTATTTATGTTGTTTTGTCCTATGCTTTATTAAATTATATTTATGTTGTTTTAACCCATGCTTCAATAAATTGTATTTATGGTGTTTTATCTTATGCTTTATTAAATTGTATTTATGTTGTTTTGTCCTATGCTTTATTAAATTGTATTTATGTTGTTTTAACCCATGCTTTATTAAATTGTATTTATGTTGTTTTATCTTATGCTTTATTAAATTGTATTTATGTTGTTTTATCCTATGCTTTATTAAATTGTATTTATGTTGTTTTAACCATGCTTTATTAATTTGTATTTATGTTGTTTTATCCTATGCTTTATTAAATTGTATTTATGTTGTTTTATCCTATGCTTTTTTAAATTGTATTTATGTTGTTTTATCCTATGCTTTATTAAATTGTATTTATGTTGTTTTATCCTATGCTTTTTTAAATTGTATTTATGTTGTTTTATCCTATGCTTTATTAAATTGTATTTATGTTGTTTTATCCTATGCTTTATTAAATTGTATTTATGTTGTTTTGTCCTATGCTTTATTAAATTGTATTTATGTTGTTTTAACCCATGTTTTATTAAATTGTATTTATGTTGTTTTATCCTTTGCTTTATTAAATTGTATTTATGTTGTTTTATCCTATGCTTTATTAAATTGTATTTATGTTGTTTTGTCCTATGCTTTATTAAATTGTATTTATGTTGTTTTAACCCATGTTTTATTAAATTGTATTTATGTTGTTTTATCCTTTGCTTTATTAAATTGTATTTATGTTGTTTTATCCTATGCTTTATTAAATTGTATTTATGTTGCTTTATCCTATGCTTTATTAAACTGCATTTATGTTGTTTTATGCTATGCTTTATTAAATTGTATTCATGTTGTTTTATTCCATGCTTTATTAAATTGTATTTATGTTGTTTTATCCTATGCTTTATTAAATTGTATTTATATTGTTTTAACTTATGATTAATTAAATTGTATTTATGTTGTTTTATCCTATGCTTTATTAAATTGTATTTATGTTGTTTTATCCTATGCTTTATTAAATTGTATTTATGTTGTTTTGTCCTATGCTTTATTAAATTGTATTTATGTTGTTTTAACCCATGCTTCATTAAATTGTATTTATGTTGTTTTATCTTATGCTTTATTAAATTGTATTTATGTTGTTTTATCCTATGCTTTATTAAATTGTATTTATGTTGTTTTATCCTATGCTTTATTAAATTGTATTATGTTGTTTTATCGTATGCTTTATTAAATTGTATTTATGTTGTTTTATCCTATGCTTTATTAATTTGTGTTTATGTTGTTTTATCCTATTCTTTATTAAATTGTATTTATGTTGTTTTAACCCATGTTTTATTAAATTGTATTTATGTTGTTTTATCCTATGCTTTATTAAATTGTATTTATGTTGTTTTATCCTATGCTTTATTAAATTTTATTTATGTTGTTTTGTCCTATGCTTTATTAAATTGTATTTATGTTGTTTTAACCCATAATTCATTAAATTGTATTTATGTTGTTTTATCTTATGCTTTATTAAATTGTATTTATGTTGTTTTGTCCTATGCTTTATTAAATTGTATTTATGTTGTTTTAACCCATGCTTTATTAAATTGCATTTATGTTGTTTTATCTTATGCTTTATTAAATTGTATTTATGTTGTTTTATCCTATGCTTTATTAAACTGTATTTATGTTGTTTTGTCCTATGCTTTATTAAATTGTATTTATGTTGTTTTAACCATGCTTTATTAATTTGTATTTATGTTGTTTTATCCTATGCTTCATTAAATTGTATTTATGTTGTTTTATCCTATGCTTTATTAAATTGTATTTATGTTGTTTTATCCTATGCTTTATTAAATTGTATTTATGTTGTTTTATCCTATGCTTTATTAAATTGTATTTATGTTGTTTTATCCTATGCTTTATTAAATTGTATTTATGCTGTTTTTTCCTATGCCTTATTAAATTGTATTTATGTTGTTTTATTCTATGCTTTATTAAATTGTATTTATGTTGTTTTATCCTATGCTTTATTAAATTGCATCTATGTTGTTTTATCCTATGCTTTATTAAATTGTATTTATGTTGTTTTATCCTATGATTTATTAAATTGTATTTATGTGGTTTTATCCTATGCTTTATTAAATTGCATTTATGTTGTTTTATCCTATGCTTTATTAAATTGTATTTATGTTGTTTTATCCTATGCTTTATTAAATTGTATTTATGTTGTTTAATCCTATGCTTTATTAAATTGTATTTATGTTGTTTTATCCTATGCTTTATTAAATTGTATTTATGTTGTTTTATCCTATGCTTTATTAAATTGTATTTATGTTGTTTTATCCTATGCTTTATTAAATTGTTTTTATGTTGTTTTATCGTATGCTTTATTAAATTGTATTTATGTTGTTTTATCCTATGATTTATTAAATTGTGTTTATGTTGTTTTATCCTATGCTTTATTAAATTGTATTTATGTCGTTTTAACCCATGCTTTATTAAATTGTATTTATGTGGTTTTATCCTATGCTTTATTAAATTGTATTTATGTTGTTTTATCCTATGCTTTATTAAATTGTATTTATGTTGTTTTATCCTATGCTTTATTAAATTGTATTTATGTTGTTTTGTCCTATGCCTTATTAAATTGTATTTATGTTGTTTTAACCCATGCTTTATTAAATAGTATTTATGTTGTTTATCCTATGCTTTATTAAATTGTATTTATGATGTTTTATCCTATGCTTTATTAAATTGTACTTATGTTGTTTTATCCTATGCTTTATTAAATTGTATTTATGTTGCTTTATCCTATGCTTTATTAAACTGCATTTATGTTGTTTTATGCTATGCTTTATTAAATTGTATTCATGTTGTTTTATCCTATGCTTTATTAAATTGTATTTATGTTGTTTTATCCTGTGCTTTATTAAATTGTATTTATATTGTTTTAACTTATGCTTTATTAAATTGTATTTATGTTGTTTTATCCTATGCTTTATTAAATTGTATTTATGTTGTTTTATCCTATGCTTTATTAAATTGTATTTATGTTGTTTTGTCCTATGCTTTATTAAAATGTATTTATGTTGTTTTAACCCAAGCTTCATTAAATTGTATTTATGTTGTTTTATCTTATGCTTTATTAAATTGTATTTATGTTGTTTTATCCTATGCTTTATTAAATTGTATTTACGTTGTTTTATCCTATGCTTTATTAAATTGTATTTATGTTGTTTTATCCTATGCTTTATTAAATTGTATTTATGTTGTTTTATCCTATGCTTTATTAAATTGTATTTATGTTGTTTTATCCTATGCTTTATTAAATTGTATTGATGTTGTTTTATTCTATTCTTTATTAAATTGTATTTATGTTGTTTTATCCTATGCTTTATTAATTTGCATCTATGTTGTTTTATCCTATGCTTTATTAAATTATATTTATGTTGTTTTATCCTATGATTTATTAAATTGTATTTATGTGGTTTTATCCTATGCTTTATTAAATTGCATTTATGTTGTTTTATCCTATGATTTATTAAATTGTATTTATGTTGTTTTATCCTATACTTTATTAAATTGTATTTATGTTGTTTAATCATATGCTTTATTAAATTGTATTTATGTTGTTTTATCCTATGCTTTATTAACTTGTGTTTATGTTGTTTTATCCTCTGTTTTATTAAATTGTATTTATGTTGTTTTATCCTATGCTTTATTACATTGTATTTATGTTGTTTTATCCTATGCTTTATTAAACTGCATTTATGTTGTTTTATCCTATGCTTTATTAAATTGTATTTATGTTGTTTTATAATATGCTTTATTAAATTGTATTTATTTTGTTTTATCCTATGCTTTATTAAATTGTATTTATGTTGTTTTATCCTATGCTTTATTAAATTGTATTTATGTTGTTTTATCGTATGCTTTATTAAATTGTATTTATGTTGTTTTATCCTATGATTTATTAAATTGTGTTTATGTTGTTTTATCCTATGCTTTATTAAATTGTATTTATGTTGTTTTAACCCATGTTTTATTAAATTGTATTTATGTTGTTTTATCCTATGCTTTATTAAATTGTATATATGTTGTTTTATCCTATGCTTTATTAAATTATATTTATGTTGTTTTAACCTATGCTTTATTCAATTGTATTGATGTTGTTTTATCCTATGCTTTAATAAATTGTATTTATGTTGTTTTATCCTATGCTTTATTAAATTGTATTTATGTTGTTTTAACCTATGCTTTATTAATTTGTATTTATGTTGTTTTAACCTATACCTTATTAAATTGTATTTATGTTGTTTTATCCTATGCTTTATTAAATTGTATTTATGTTGCTTTAACCTGTGCTTTATTAAATTGTATTTATGATGTTTTATCCTATGCTTTATTAAATTGTATTTATGTTGTTTTATCCTATGCTTTATTAAATTGTATTTATATTGTTTTAATTTATGCTTTATTAAATTGTATTTATGTTGTTTTATCCTATGCTTTATTAATTTGTATTTATGTTGTTTTAACCTATGCTTTATTAAATTGTATTTATGTTGTTTTATCCTATGCTTTATTAAATTGTTTTTATGTTGCTTTAACCTATTCTTTATTAAATTGTATTTATGTTGTTTTATCCTATGCTTTATTAAATTGTATTTATGTTGTTTTATCCTATGCTTTATTAAATTGTATTTATGTTGTTTTATCCTATGCTTTATTAAATTGTATTTATGTTGTTTTAACCTACGCTTTATTAAATTGTATTTATGTTGTTTTATCCTATGCTTTATTAAATTGTATTTATGTTGCTTTAACCTATGCTTTATTAAATTGTATTTATGTTGTTTTATCCTATGCTTTATTAAATTGTATTTATGGTTTTTATCCTATGCTTTATTAAATTGTATTTATATTGTTTTAACTTATGCTTTATTAAATTGTATTTATGTTGTTTTATCCTATGCTTTATTAAATTGTATTTATGTTGTTTTATCCTATGCTTTATTAAATTGTATTTATGTTGTTTTATCCTATGCTTTATTAAATTGTATTTATGTTGTTTTAACCCATGCTTCATTAAATTGTATTTATGTTGTTTTATCTTATGCTTTATTAAATTGTATTTATGTTGTTTTATCCTATGCTTTATTAAATTGTATTTATGTTGTTTTATCCTATGCTTTATTAAATTGTATTATGTTGTTTTATCGTATGCTTTATTATATTGTATTTATGTTGTTTTATCCTATGCTTTACTAAATTGTGTTTATGTTGTTTTATCCTATGCTTTATTAAATTGTATTTATGTTGTTTTAACCCAAGCTTTATTAAATTGTATTTATGTTGTTTTATCCTATGCTTTATTAAATTGTATTTATGTTGTTTTATCCTATGCTTTATTAAATTTTATTTATGTTGTTTTGTGCTATGCTTTATTAAATTGTATTTATGTTGTTTTAACCCATGCTTCATTAAATTGTATTTATGTTGTTTTATCTTATGCTTTATTAAATTGTATTTATGTTGTTTTGTCCTATGTTTTATTAGATTGTATTTATGTTGTTTTAACCCATGCTTTATTAAATTGCATTTATGTTGTTTTATCTTATGCTTTAGTATATTGTATTTATTTTGTTTCATCCTATGCTTTATTAAATTGTATTTATGTTGTTTTGTACTATGCTTTATTAAATTGTATTTATGTTGTTTTATCCTATTCTTTATTAAATTGTATTTATGTTGTTTTATCCTATGCTTTATTAAATTGTATTTATGTTGTTTTAACCTACGCTTTATTAAATTGTATTTATGTTGTTTTATCCTATGCTTTATTAAATTGTATTTATGTTGCTTTAACCTATGCTTTATTAAATTGTATTTATGTTGTTTTTTCCTATGCTTTATTAAATTGTATTTATGTTGTTTTATTCTATGCTTTATTAAATTGTATTTATGTTGTTTTATCCTATGCTTTATTAAATTGCATCTATGTTGTTTTATCCTATGCTTTATTAAATTGTATTTATGTTGTTTTATCCTATGATTTATTAAATTGTATTTATGTGGTTTTATCCTATGCTTTATTAAATTGCATTTATGTTGTTTTATCCTATGCTTTATCAAATTGTATTTATGTTGCTTTATCCTATGCTTTATTAAATTGTATTTATGTTGTTTAATCATATGCTTTATTAAATTGTATTTATGTTGTTTTATCCTATGCTTTATTAAATTGTACTTATGTTGTTTTATCCTATGTTTTATTAAATTGTATTTATGTTGTTTTATCCTATGCTTTATTAAATTGTATTTATGTTGTTTTATCCTATGCTTTATTAAACTGCATTTATGTTGTTTTATCCTATGCTTTATTAAATTGTATTTATGTTGTTTTATCCTATGCTTTATTAAATTGTATTTATGTTGTTTTATCCTATGCTTTATTAAATTGTTTTTATGTTGTTTTATCGTATGCTTTATTAAATTGTATTTATGTTGTTTTATCCTATGATCTATTAAATTGTGTTTATGTTGTTTTATCCTATGCTTTATTAAATTGTATTTATGTCGTTTTAACCCATGCTTTATTAAATTGTATTTATGTGGTTTTATCCTATGCTTTATTAAATTGTATTTATGTTGTTTTATCCTATGCTTTATTAAATTGTATTTATGTTGTTTTATCCTATGCTTTATTAAATTGTATTTATGTTGTTTTGTCCTATGCCTTATTAAATTGTATTTATGTGGTTTTAACCCATGCTTTATTAAATTGTATTTATGTTGTTTTATCCTATGCTTTATTAAATTGTATTCATGATGTTTTATCCTATGCTTTATTAAATTGTACTTATGTTGTTTTATCCTATGCTTTATTAAATTGTATTTATGTTGCTTTATCCTATGCTTTATTAAACTGCATTTATGTTGTTTTATGCTATGCTTTATTAAATTGTATTCATGTTGTTTTATCCTATGCTTTATTAAATTGTATTTATGTTGTTTCATCCTATGCTTTATTAAATTGTATTTATGTTGTTTTATCCTATGCTTTATTAAATTGTATTTATGTTGTTTTGTCCTATGCCTTATTAAATTGTATTTATGTTGTTTTAACCCATGCTTTATTAAATTGTATTTATGTTGTTTTATCCTATGCTTTATTAAATTGTTTTTATGTTGTTTTATCGTATGCTTTATTAAATTGTATTTATGTTGTTTTATCCTATGATCTATTAAATTGTGTTTATGTTGTTTTATCCTATGCTTTATTAAATTGTATTTATGTCGTTTTAACCCATGCTTTATTAAATTGTATTTATGTGGTTTTATCCTATGCTTTATTAAATTGTATTTATGTTGTTTTATCCTATGCTTTATTAAATTGTATTTATGTTGTTTTATCCTATGCTTTATTAAATTGTATTTATGTTGTTTTGTCCTATGCCTTATTAAATTGTATTTATGTGGTTTTAACCCATGCTTTATTAAATTGTATTTATGTTGTTTTATCCTATGCTTTATTAAATTGTATTCATGATGTTTTATCCTATGCTTTATTAAATTGTACTTATGTTGTTTTATCCTATGCTTTATTAAATTGTATTTATGTTGCTTTATCCTATGCTTTATTAAACTGCATTTATGTTGTTTTATGCTATGCTTTATTAAATTGTATTCATGTTGTTTTATCCTATGCTTTATTAAATTGTATTTATGTTGTTTCATCCTATGCTTTATTAAATTGTATTTATGTTGTTTTATCCTATGCTTTATTAAATTGTATTTATGTTGTTTTGTCCTATGCCTTATTAAATTGTATTTATGTTGTTTTAACCCATGCTTTATTAAATTGTATTTATGTTGTTTTATCCTATGCTTTATTAAATTGTTTTTATGTTGTTTTATCGTATGCTTTATTAAATTGTATTTATGTTGTTTTATCCTATGATCTATTAAATTGTGTTTATGTTGTTTTATCCTATGCTTTATTAAATTGTATTTATGTCGTTTTAACCCATGCTTTATTAAATTGTATTTATGTGGTTTTATGCTATGCTTTATTAAATTGTATTTATGTTGTTTTATCCTATGCTTTATTAAATTGTATTTATGTTGTTTTATCCTATGCTTTATTAAATTGTATTTATGTTGTTTTGTCCTATGCCTTATTAAATTGTATTTATGTGGTTTTAACCCATGCTTTATTAAATTGTATTTATGTTGTTTTATCCTATGCTTTATTAAATTGTATTCATGATGTTTTATCCTATGCTTTATTAAATTGTACTTATGTTGTTTTATCCTATGATTTATTAAATTGTATTTATGTTGCTTTATCCTATGCTTTATTAAACTGCATTTATGTTGTTTTATGCTATGCTTTATTAAATTGTATTCATGTTGTTTTATCCTATGCTTTATTAAATTGTATTTATGTTGTTTTATCCTATGCTTTATTAAATTGTATTTATGTTGTTTTATCCTATGCTTTATTAAATTGCATTTATGTTGTTTTGTCCTATGCCTTATTAAATTGTATTTATGTTGTTTTAACCCATGCTTTATTAAATTGTATTTATGTTGTTTATCCTATGCTTTATTAAATTGTATTTATGTTGTTTTAACCCATGTTTTATTAAATTGTATTTATGTTGTTTTATCCTATGCTTTATTAAATTGTATATATGTTGTTTTATCCTATGCTTTATTAAATTATATTTATGTTGTTTTAACCTATGCTTTATTCAATTGTATTGATGTTGTTTTATCCTATGCTTTAATAAATTGTATTTATGTTGTTTTATCCTATGCTTTATTAAATTGTATTTATGTTGTTTTAACCTATGCTTTATTAATTTGTATTTATGTTGTTTTAACCTATACCTTATTAAATTGTATTTATGTTGTTTTATCCTATGCTTTATTAAATTGTATTTATGTTGCTTTAACCTGTGCTTTATTAAATTGTATTTATGATGTTTTATCCTATGCTTTATTAAATTGTATTTATGTTGTTTTATCCTATGCTTTATTAAATTGTATTTATATTGTTTTAATTTATGCTTTATTAAATTGTATTTATGTTGTTTTATCCTATGCTTTATTAATTTGTATTTATGTTGTTTTAACCTATGCTTTATTAAATTGTATTTATGTTGTTTTATCCTATGCTTTATTAAATTGTTTTTATGTTGCTTTAACCTATTCTTTATTAAATTGTATTTATGTTGTTTTATCCTATGCTTTATTAAATTGTATTTATGTTGTTTTATCCTATGCTTTATTAAATTGTATTTATGTTGTTTTATCCTATGCTTTATTAAATTGTATTTATGTTGTTTTAACCTACGCTTTATTAAATTGTATTTATGTTGTTTTATCCTATGCTTTATTAAATTGTATTTATGTTGCTTTAACCTATGCTTTATTAAATTGTATTTATGTTGTTTTATCCTATGCTTTATTAAATTGTATTTATGGTTTTTATCCTATGCTTTATTAAATTGTATTTATATTGTTTTAACTTATGCTTTATTAAATTGTATTTATGTTGTTTTATCCTATGCTTTATTAAATTGTATTTATGTTGTTTTATCCTATGCTTTATTAAATTGTATTTATGTTGTTTTATCCTATGCTTTATTAAATTGTATTTATGTTGTTTTAACCCATGCTTCATTAAATTGTATTTATGTTGTTTTATCTTATGCTTTATTAAATTGTATTTATGTTGTTTTATCCTATGCTTTATTAAATTGTATTTATGTTGTTTTATCCTATGCTTTATTAAATTGTATTATGTTGTTTTATCGTATGCTTTATTATATTGTATTTATGTTGTTTTATCCTATGCTTTACTAAATTGTGTTTATGTTGTTTTATCCTATGCTTTATTAAATTGTATTTATGTTGTTTTAACCCAAGCTTTATTAAATTGTATTTATGTTGTTTTATCCTATGCTTTATTAAATTGTATTTATGTTGTTTTATCCTATGCTTTATTAAATTTTATTTATGTTGTTTTGTGCTATGCTTTATTAAATTGTATTTATGTTGTTTTAACCCATGCTTCATTAAATTGTATTTATGTTGTTTTATCTTATGCTTTATTAAATTGTATTTATGTTGTTTTGTCCTATGTTTTATTAGATTGTATTTATGTTGTTTTAACCCATGCTTTATTAAATTGCATTTATGTTGTTTTATCTTATGCTTTAGTATATTGTATTTATTTTGTTTCATCCTATGCTTTATTAAATTGTATTTATGTTGTTTTGTACTATGCTTTATTAAATTGTATTTATGTTGTTTTATCCTATTCTTTATTAAATTGTATTTATGTTGTTTTATCCTATGCTTTATTAAATTGTATTTATGTTGTTTTAACCTACGCTTTATTAAATTGTATTTATGTTGTTTTATCCTATGCTTTATTAAATTGTATTTATGTTGCTTTAACCTATGCTTTATTAAATTGTATTTATGTTGTTTTTTCCTATGCTTTATTAAATTGTATTTATGTTGTTTTATTCTATGCTTTATTAAATTGTATTTATGTTGTTTTATCCTATGCTTTATTAAATTGCATCTATGTTGTTTTATCCTATGCTTTATTAAATTGTATTTATGTTGTTTTATCCTATGATTTATTAAATTGTATTTATGTGGTTTTATCCTATGCTTTATTAAATTGCATTTATGTTGTTTTATCCTATGCTTTATCAAATTGTATTTATGTTGCTTTATCCTATGCTTTATTAAATTGTATTTATGTTGTTTAATCATATGCTTTATTAAATTGTATTTATGTTGTTTTATCCTATGCTTTATTAAATTGTACTTATGTTGTTTTATCCTATGTTTTATTAAATTGTATTTATGTTGTTTTATCCTATGCTTTATTAAATTGTATTTATGTTGTTTTATCCTATGCTTTATTAAACTGCATTTATGTTGTTTTATCCTATGCTTTATTAAATTGTATTTATGTTGTTTTATCCTATGCTTTATTAAATTGTATTTATGTTGTTTTATCCTATGCTTTATTAAATTGTTTTTATGTTGTTTTATCGTATGCTTTATTAAATTGTATTTATGTTGTTTTATCCTATGATCTATTAAATTGTGTTTATGTTGTTTTATCCTATGCTTTATTAAATTGTATTTATGTCGTTTTAACCCATGCTTTATTAAATTGTATTTATGTGGTTTTATCCTATGCTTTATTAAATTGTATTTATGTTGTTTTATCCTATGCTTTATTAAATTGTATTTATGTTGTTTTATCCTATGCTTTATTAAATTGTATTTATGTTGTTTTGTCCTATGCCTTATTAAATTGTATTTATGTGGTTTTAACCCATGCTTTATTAAATTGTATTTATGTTGTTTTATCCTATGCTTTATTAAATTGTATTCATGATGTTTTATCCTATGCTTTATTAAATTGTACTTATGTTGTTTTATCCTATGCTTTATTAAATTGTATTTATGTTGCTTTATCCTATGCTTTATTAAACTGCATTTATGTTGTTTTATGCTATGCTTTATTAAATTGTATTCATGTTGTTTTATCCTATGCTTTATTAAATTGTATTTATGTTGTTTCATCCTATGCTTTATTAAATTGTATTTATGTTGTTTTATCCTATGCTTTATTAAATTGTATTTATGTTGTTTTGTCCTATGCCTTATTAAATTGTATTTATGTTGTTTTAACCCATGCTTTATTAAATTGTATTTATGTTGTTTTATCCTATGCTTTATTAAATTGTTTTTATGTTGTTTTATCGTATGCTTTATTAAATTGTATTTATGTTGTTTTATCCTATGATCTATTAAATTGTGTTTATGTTGTTTTATCCTATGCTTTATTAAATTGTATTTATGTCGTTTTAACCCATGCTTTATTAAATTGTATTTATGTGGTTTTATCCTATGCTTTATTAAATTGTATTTATGTTGTTTTATCCTATGCT
This sequence comes from Phyllobates terribilis, assembly GCF_046119375.1. Classification (NCBI taxonomy): domain Eukaryota; kingdom Metazoa; phylum Chordata; class Amphibia; order Anura; family Dendrobatidae; genus Phyllobates; species Phyllobates terribilis. Next base: position 821,541,686 of record NW_027362763.1, read on the forward strand.
TTATTAAATTGTATTTATGTTGTTTTATCCTATGCTTTATTAAATTGTATTTATGTTGTTTTGTCCTATGCCTTATTAAATTGTATTTATGTGGTTTTAACCCATGCTTTATTAAATTGTATTTATGTTGTTTTATCCTATGCTTTATTAAATTGTATTCATGATGTTTTATCCTATGCTTTATTAAATTGTACTTATGTTGTTTTATCCTATGCTTTATTAAATTGTATTTATGTTGCTTTATCCTATGCTTTATTAAACTGCATTTATGTTGTTTTATGCTATGCTTTATTAAATTGTATTCATGTTGTTTTATCCTATGCTTTATTAAATTGTATTTATGTTGTTTCATCCTATGCTTTATTAAATTGTATTTATGTTGTTTTATCCTATGCTTTATTAAATTGTATTTATGTTGTTTTGTCCTATGCCTTATTAAATTGTATTTATGTTGTTTTAACCCATGCTTTATTAAATTGTATTTATGTTGTTTTATCCTATGCTTTATTAAATTGTTTTTATGTTGTTTTATCGTATGCTTTATTAAATTGTATTTATGTTGTTTTATCCTATGATCTATTAAATTGTGTTTATGTTGTTTTATCCTATGCTTTATTAAATTGTATTTATGTCGTTTTAACCCATGCTTTATTAAATTGTATTTATGTGGTTTTATGCTATGCTTTATTAAATTGTATTTATGTTGTTTTATCCTATGCTTTATTAAATTGTATTTATGTTGTTTTATCCTATGCTTTATTAAATTGTATTTATGTTGTTTTGTCCTATGCCTTATTAAATTGTATTTATGTGGTTTTAACCCATGCTTTATTAAATTGTATTTATGTTGTTTTATCCTATGCTTTATTAAATTGTATTCATGATGTTTTATCCTATGCTTTATTAAATTGTACTTATGTTGTTTTATCCTATGATTTATTAAATTGTATTTATGTTGCTTTATCCTATGCTTTATTAAACTGCATTTATGTTGTTTTATGCTATGCTTTATTAAATTGTATTCATGTTGTTTTATCCTATGCTTTATTAAATTGTATTTATGTTGTTTTATCCTATGCTTTATTAAATTGTATTTATGTTGTTTTATCCTATGCTTTATTAAATTGTATTTATGTTGTTTTGTCCTATGCCTTATTAAATTGTATTTATGTTGTTTTAACCCATGCTTTATTAAATTGTATTTATGTTGTTTATCCTATGCTTTATTAAATTGTATTTATGATGTTTTATCCTATGCTTTATTAAATTGTACTTATGTTGTTTTATCCTATGCTTTATTAAATTGTATTTATGTTGCTTTATCCTATGCTTTATTAAACTGCATTTATGTTGTTTTATGCTATGCTTTATTAAATTGTATTCATGTTGTTTTATCCTATGCTTTATTAAATTGTATTTATGTTGTTTTATCCTATGCTTTATTAAATTGTATTTATATTGTTTTAACTTATGCTTTATTAAATTGTATTTATGTTGTTTTATCCTATGCTTTATTAAATTGTATTTATGTTGTTTTATCCTATGCTTTATTAAATTGTATTTATGTTGTTTTGTCCTATGCTTTATTAAAATGTATTTATGTTGTTTTAACCCAAGCTTCATTAAATTGTATTTATGTTGTTTTATCTTATGCTTTATTAAATTGTATTTATGTTGTTTTATCCTATGCTTTATTAAATTGTATTTACGTTGTTTTATCCTATGCTTTATTAAATTGTATTTATGTTGTTTTATCCTATGCTTTATTAAATTGTATTTATGTTGTTTTATCCTATGCTTTATTAAATTGTATTTATGTTGTTTTATCCTATGCTTTATTAAATTGTATTTATGTTGTTTTATCCTATGCTTTATTAAATTGTATTCATGATGTTTTATCCTATGCTTTATTAAATTGTACTTATGTTGTGTTATCCTATGATTTATTAAATTGTATTTATGTTGCTTTATCCTATGCTTTATTAAACTGCATTTATGTTGTTTTATGCTATGCTTTATTAAATTGTATTCATGTTGTTTTATCCTATGCTTTATTAAATTGTATTTATGTTGTTTTATCCTATGCTTTATTAAATTGTATTTATGTTGTTTTATCCTATGCTTTATTAAATTGTATTTATGTTGTTTTGTCCTATGCCTTATTAAATTGTATTTATGTTGTTTTAACCCATGCTTTATTAAATTGTATTTATGTTGTTTATCCTATGCTTTATTAAATTGTATTTATGATGTTTTATCCTATGCTTTATTAAATTGTACTTATGTTGTTTTATCCTATGCTTTATTAAATTGTATTTATGTTGCTTTATCCTATGCTTTATTAAACTGCATTTATGTTGTTTTATGCTGTGCTTTATTAAATTGTATTCATGTTGTTTTATCCTATGCTTTATTAAATTGTATTTATGTTGTTTTATCCTATGCTTTATTAAATTGTATTTATATTGTTTTAACTTATGCTTTATTAAATTGTATTTATGTTGTTTTATCCTATGCTTTATTAAATTGTATTTATGTTGTTTTATCCTATGCTTTATTAAATTGTATTTATGTTGTTTTGTCCTATGCTTTATTAAAATGTATTTATGTTGTTTTAACCCAAGCTTCATTAAATTGTATTTATGTTGTTTTATCTTATGCTTTATTAAATTGTATTTATGTTGTTTTATCCTATGCTTTATTAAATTGTATTTACGTTGTTTTATCCTATGCTTTATTAAATTGTATTTATGTTGTTTTATCCTATGCTTTATTAAATTGTATTTATGTTGTTTTATCCTATGCTTTATTAAATTGTATTTATGTTGTTTTATCCTATGCTTTATTAAATTGTATTGATGTTGTTTTATTCTATTCTTTATTAAATTGTATTTATGTTGTTTTATCCTATGCTTTATTAATTTGCATCTATGTTGTTTTATCCTATGCTTTATTAAATTATATTTATGTTGTTTTATCCTATGATTTATTAAATTGTATTTATGTGGTTTTATCCTATGCTTTATTAAATTGCATTTATGTTGTTTTATCCTATGCTTTATTAAATTGTATTTATGTTGTTTTATCCTATACTTTATTAAATTGTATTTATGTTGTTTAATCATATGCTTTATTAAATTGTATTTATGTTGTTTTATCCTATGCTTTATTAACTTGTGTTTATGTTGTTTTATCCTCTGTTTTATTAAATTGTATTTATGTTGTTTTATCCTATGCTTTATTACATTGTATTTATGTTGTTTTATCCTATGCTTTATTAAACTGCATTTATGTTGTTTTATCCTATGCTTTATTAAATTGTATTTATGTTGTTTTATAATATGCTTTATTAAATTGTATTTATTTTGTTTTATCCTATGCTTTATTAAATTGTATTTATGTTGTTTTATCCTATGCTTTATTAAATTGTATTTATGTTGTTTTATCGTATGCTTTATTAAATTGTATTTATGTTGTTTTATCCTATGATTTATTAAATTGTGTTTATGTTGTTTTATCCTATGCTTTATTAAATTGTATTTATGTTGTTTTAACCCATGTTTTATTAAATTGTATTTATGTTGTTTTATCCTATGCTTTATTAAATTGTATATATGTTGTTTTATCCTATGCTTTATTAAATTATATTTATGTTGTTTTAACCTATGCTTTATTCAATTGTATTGATGTTGTTTTATCCTATGCTTTAATAAATTGTATTTATGTTGTTTTATCCTATGCTTTATTAAATTGTATTTATGTTGTTTTAACCTATGCTTTATTAATTTGTATTTATGTTGTTTTAACCTATACCTTATTAAATTGTATTTATGTTGTTTTATCCTATGCTTTATTAAATTGTATTTATGTTGCTTTAACCTGTGCTTTATTAAATTGTATTTATGATGTTTTATCCTATGCTTTATTAAATTGTATTTATGTTGTTTTATCCTATGCTTTATTAAATTGTATTTATATTGTTTTAATTTATGCTTTATTAAATTGTATTTATGTTGTTTTATCCTATGCTTTATTAATTTGTATTTATGTTGTTTTAACCTATGCTTTATTAAATTGTATTTATGTTGTTTTATCCTATGCTTTATTAAATTGTTTTTATGTTGCTTTAACCTATTCTTTATTAAATTGTATTTATGTTGTTTTATCCTATGCTTTATTAAATTGTATTTATGTTGCTTTAACCTGTGCTTTATTAAATTGTATTTATGATGTTTTATCCTATGCTTTATTAAATTGTATTTATGTTGTTTTATCCTATGCTTTATTAAATTGTATTTATATTGTTTTAATTTATGCTTTATTAAATTGTATTTATGTTGTTTTATCCTATGCTTTATTAATTTGTATTTATGTTGTTTTAACCTATGCTTTATTAAATTGTATTTATGTTGTTTTATCCTATGCTTTATTAAATTGTTTTTATGTTGCTTTAACCTATTCTTTATTAAATTGTATTTATGTTGTTTTATCCTATGCTTTATTAAATTGTATTTATGTTGTTTTATCCTATGCTTTATTAAATTTTATTTATGTTGTTTTATCCTATGCTTTATTAAATTGTATTTATGTTGTTTTAACCTACGCTTTATTAAATTGTATTTATGTTGTTTTATCCTATGCTTTATTAAATTGTATTTATGTTGCTTTAACCTATGCTTTATTAAATTGTATTTATGTTGTTTTATCCTATGCTTTATTAAATTGTATTTATGTTGTTTTATCCTATGCTTTATTAAATTGTATTTATGTTGTTTTAACCCATGCTTCATTAAATTGTATTTATGTTGTTTTATCTTATGCTTTATTAAATTGTATTTATGTTGTTTTATCCTATGCTTTATTAAATTGTATTTATGTTGTTTTATCCTATGCTTTATTAAATTGTATTATGTTGTTTTATCGTATGCTTTATTATATTGTATTTATGTTGTTTTATCCTATGCTTTACTAAATTGTGTTTATGTTGTTTTATCCTATGCTTTATTAAATTGTATTTATGTTGTTTTAACCCATGCTTTATTAAATTGTATTTATGTTGTTTTATCCTATGCTTTATTAAATTGTATTTATGTTGTTTTATCCTATGCTTTATTAAATTTTATTTATGTTGTTTTGTGCTATGCTTTATTAAATTGTATTTATGTTGTTTTAACCCATGCTTCATTAAATTGTATTTATGTTGTTTTATCTTATGCTTTATTAAATTGTATTTATGTTGTTTTGTCCTATGTTTTATTAGATTGTATTTATGTTGTTTTAACCCATGCTTTATTAAATTGCATTTATGTTGTTTTATCTTATACTTTAGTATATTGTATTTATTTTGTTTCATCCTATGCTTTATTAAATTGTATTTATGTTGTTTTGTACTATGCTTTATTAAATTGTATTTATGTTGTTTTATCCTATTCTTTATTAAATTGTATTTATGTTGTTTTATCCTATGCTTTATTAAATTGTATTTATGTTGTTTTAACCTATGCTTTATTAAATTGTATTTATGTTGTTTTGTCCTATGTTTTATTAGATTGTATTTATGTTGTTTTAACCCATGCTTTATTAAATTGCATTTATGTTGTTTTATCTTATGCTTTAGTATATTGTATTTATTTTGTTTCATCCTATGCTTTATTAAATTGTATTTATGTTGTTTTGTACTATGCTTTATTAAATTGTATTTATGTTGTTTTATCCTATTCTTTATTAAATTGTATTTATGTTGTTTTATCCTATGCTTTATTAAATTGTATTTATGTTGTTTTAACCTACGCTTTATTAAATTGTATTTATGTTGTTTTATCCTATGCTTTATTAAATTGTATTTATGTTGCTTTAACCTATGCTTTATTAAATTGTATTTATGTTGTTTTTTCCTATGCTTTATTAAATTGTATTTATGTTGTTTTATTCTATGCTTTATTAAATTGTATTTATGTTGTTTTATCCTATGCTTTATTAAATTGCATCTATGTTGTTTTATCCTATGCTTTATTAAATTGTATTTATGTTGTTTTATCCTATGCTTTATTAAATTGTATTTATGTTGTTTTATCCTATGCTTTATTAAACTGCATTTATGTTGTTTTATCCTATGCTTTATTAAATTGTATTTATGTTGTTTTATCCTATGCTTTATTAAATTGTATTTATGTTGTTTTATCCTATGCTTTATTAAATTGTTTTTATGTTGTTTTATCGTATGCTTTATTAAATTGTATTTATGTTGTTTTATCCTATGATCTATTAAATTGTGTTTATGTTGTTTTATCCTATGCTTTATTAAATTGTATTTATGTCGTTTTAACCCATGCTTTATTAAAATGTATTTATGTGGTTTTATCCTATGCTTTATTAAATTGTATTTATGTTGTTTTATCCTATGCTTTATTAAATTGTATTTATGTTGTTTTATCCTATGCTTTATTAAATTGTATTTATGTTGTTTTGTCCTATGCCTTATTAAATTGTATTTATGTGGTTTTAACCCATGCTTTATTAAATTGTATTTATGTTGTTTTATCCTATGCTTTATTAAATTGTATTCATGATGTTTTATCCTATGCTTTATTAAATTGTACTTATGTTGTTTTATCCTATGCTTTATTAAATTGTATTTATGTTGCTTTATCCTATGCTTTATTAAACTGCATTTATGTTGTTTTATGCTATACTTTATTAAATTGTATTCATGTTGTTTTATCCTATGCTTTATTAAATTGTATTTATGTTGTTTTATCCTATGCTTTATTAAATTGTATTTATATTGTTTTAACTTATGCTTTATTAAATTGTATTTATGTTGATTTATTCTATGCTTTATTAAATTGTATTTATGTTGTTTTATCCTATGCTTTATTAAATTGCATCTATGTTGTTTTATCCTATGCTTTATTAAATTGTATTTATGTTGTTTTATCCTATGATTTATTAAATTGTATGTATGTGGTTTTATCCTATGCTTTATTAAATTGCATTTATGTTGTTTTATCCTATGCTTTATTAAATTGTATTTATGTTGTTTTATCCTATGCTTTATTAAATTGTATTTATGTTGTTTAATCATATGCTTTATTAAATTGTATTTATGTTGTTTTATGCTATGCTTTATTAAATTGTGTTTATGTTGTTTTATCCTATGTTTTATTAAATTGTATTTATGTTGTTTTATCCTATGCTTTATTAAATTGTATTTATGTTGTTTTATCCTATGCTTTATTAAATTGTATTTATGTTGTTTTATCCTATGCTTTATTAAACTGTATTTATATTGTTTTAACCCATGCTTCATTAAATTGTATTTATGTTGTTTTATCTTATGCTTTATTAAATTGTATTTATGTTGTTTTATCCTATGCTTTATTAAATTGTATTTATGTTGTTTTATCCTATGCTTTATTAAATTGTATTATGTTGTTTTATCGTTTGCTTTATTATATTGTATTTATGTTGTTTTATCCTATGATTTATTAAATTGTGTTTATGTTGTTTTAGCCTATGCTTTATTAAATTGTATTTATGTTGTTTTAACCCATGCTTTATTAAATTGTATTTATGTTGTTTTATCCTATGCTTTATTAAATTGTATTTATGTTGTTTTATCCTATGCTTTATTAAATTTTATTTATGTTGTTTTGTCCTATGCTTTATTAAATTATATTTATGTTGTTTTAACCCATGCTTCAATAAATTGTATTTATGGTGTTTTATCTTATGCTTTATTAAATTGTATTTATGTTGTTTTGTCCTATGCTTTATTAAATTGTATTTATGTTCTTTTAACCCATGCTTTATTAAATTGTATTTATGTTGTTTTATCTTATGCTTTATTAAATTGTATTTATGTTGTTTTATCCTATGCTTTATTAAATTGTATTTATGTTGTTTTGTCCTATGCTTTATTAAATTGTATTTATGATGTTTTAACCATGCTTTATTAATTTGTATTTATGTTGTTTTATCCTATGCTTCATTAAATTGTATTTATGTTGTTTTATCCTATGCTTTATTAAATTGTATTTATATTGTTTTATCCTATGCTTTATTAAATTGTATTTATGTTGTTTTATCCTATGCTTTATTAAATTGTATTTATGTTGTTTTATCCTATGCTTTTTTAAATTGTATTTATGTTGTTTTATCCTATGCTTTATTAAATTGTATTTATGTTGTTTTATCCTATGCTTTATTAAATTTTATTTATGTTGTTTTGTCCTATGCTTTATTAAATTATATTTATGTTGTTTTAACCCATGCTTTATTAAATTGCATTTATGTTGTTTTATCTTATGCTTTATTAAATTGTATTTATGTTGTTTTGTCCTATGCTTTATTAAATTGCATTTATGTTGTTTTATCCTATGCTTTATTAAATTGTATTTATGTTGTTTTATCCTATGCTTTATTAAATTGTATTTATGTTGTTTAATCCTATGCTTTATTAAATTGTATTTACGTTGTTTTATCCTATGCTTTATTAAATTGTGTTTATGTTGTTTTATCCTATGTTTTATTAAATTGTATTTATGTTGTTTTATCCTATGCTTTATTAAATTGTATTTATGTTGTTTTATCCTATGCTTTATTAAACTGCATTTATGTTGTTTTATCCTATGCTTTATTAAATTGTATTTATGTTGTTTTATCCTATGCTTTATTAAATTGTATTTATGTTGTTTTATCCTATGCTTTATTAAATTGTTTTTATGTTGTTTTATCGTATGCTTTATTAAATTGTGTTTATGTTGTTTTATCCTATGATTTATTAAATTGTGTTTATGTTGTTTTATCCTATGCTTTATTAAATTGTATTTATGTCGTTTTAACCCATGCTTTATTAAATTGTATTTATGTGGTTTTATCCTATGCTTTATTAAATTGTATTTATGTTGTTTTATCCTATGCGTTATTAAATTGTATTTATGTTGTTTTATCCTATGCTTTATTAAATTGTATTTATGTTGTTTTGTCCTATGCCTTATTAAATTGTATTTATGTTGTTTTAACCCATGCTTTATTAAATTGTATTTATGTTGTTTATCCTATGCTTTATTAAATTGTATTTATGATGTTTTATCCTATGCTTTATTAAATTGTACTTATGTTGTTTTATCCTATGCTTTATTAAATTGTATTTATGTTGCTTTATCCTATGCTTTATTAAACTGCATTTATGTTGTTTTATGCTATGCTTTATTAAATTGTATTCATGTTGTTTTATCCTATGCTTTATTAAATTGTATTTATGTTGTTTTATCCTATGCTTTATTAAATTGTATTTATATTGTTTTAACTTATGCTTTATTAAATTGTATTTATGTTGTTTTATCCTATGCTTTATTAAATTGTATTTATGTTGTTTTATCCTATGCTTTATTAAATTGTATTTATGTTGTTTTGTCCTATGCTTTATTAAATTGTATTTATGTTGTTTTAACCCAAGCTTCATTAAATTGTATTTATGTTGTTTTATCTTATGCTTTATTAAATTGTATTTATGTTGTTTTATCCTATGCTTTATTAAATTGTATTTACGTTGTTTTATCCTATGCTTTATTAAATTGTATTATGTTGTTTTATCGTATGCTTTATTAAATTGTATTTATGTTGTTTTATCCTATGCTTTATTAATTTGTGTTTATGTTGTTTTATCCTATTCTTTATTAAATTGTATTTATGTTGTTTTAACCCATGTTTTATTAAATTGTATTTATGTTGTTTTATCCTATGCTTTATTAAATTGTATTTATGTTGTTTTATCCTATGCTTTATTAAATTTTATTTATGTTGTTTTGTCCTATGCTTTATTAAATTGTATTTATGTTGTTTTAACCCATGCTTCATTAAATTGTATTTATGTTGTTTTATCTTATGCTTTATTAAATTGTATTTATGTTGTTTTGTCCTATGCTTTATTAAATTGTATTTATGTTGTTTTAACCCATGCTTTATTAAATTGCATTTATGTTGTTTTATCTTATGCTTTATTAAATTGTATTTATGTTGTTTTATCCTATGCTTTATTAAATTGTATTTATGTTGTTTTGTCCTATGCTTTATTAAATTGTATTTATGTTGTTTTAACCATGCTTTATTAATTTGTATTTATGTTGTTTTATCCTATGCTTCATTAAATTGTATTTATGTTGTTTTATCCTATGCTTTATTAAATTGTATTTATGTTGTTTTATCCTATGCTTTATTAAATTGTATTTATGTTGTTTTATCCTATGCTTTATTAAATTGTATTTATGTTGTTTTATCCTATGCTTTATTAAATTGTATTTATGTTGTTTTTTCCTATGCCTTATTAAATTGTATTTATGTTGTTTTATTCTATGCTTTATTAAATTGTATTTATGTTGTTTTATCCTATGCTTTATTAAATTGTATTTATGTTGTTTTATCCTATGCTTTATTAAATTGTATTTATGTTGTTTTATCCTATGCTTTATTAAATTGTATTTATGTTGTTTTATCCTATGCTTTATTAAATTGTACTTATGTTGTTTTATCCTATGATTTATTAAATTGTATTTATGTTGCTTTATCCTATGCTTTATTAAACTGCATTTATGTTGTTTTATGCTATGCTTTATTAAATTGTATTCATGTTGTTTTATCCTATGCTTTATTAAATTGTATTTATGTTGTTTTATCCTATGCTTTATTAAATTGTATTTATGTTGTTTTATCCTATGCTTTATTAAATTGTATTTATGTTGTTTTGTCCTATGCCTTATTAAATTGTATTTATGTTGTTTTAACCCATGCTTTATTAAATTGTATTTATGTTGTTTATCCTATGCTTTATTAAATTGTATTTATGATGTTTTATCCTATGCTTTATTAAATTGTACTTATGTTGTTTTATCCTATGCTTTATTAAATTGTATTTATGTTGCTTTATCCTATGCTTTATTAAACTGCATTTATGTTGTTTTATGCTATGCTTTATTAAATTGTATTCATGTTGTTTTATCCTATGCTTTATTAAATTGTATTTATGTTGTTTTATCCTATGCTTTATTAAATTGTATTTATATTGTTTTAACTTATGCTTTATTAAATTGTATTTATGTTGTTTTATCCTATGCTTTATTAAATTGTATTTATGTTGTTTTATCCTATGCTTTATTAAATTGTATTTATGTTGTTTTGTCCTATGCTTTATTAAAATGTATTTATGTTGTTTTGTACTATGCTTTATTAAATTGTATTTATGTTGTTTTATCCTATTCTTTATTAAATTGTATTTATGTTGTTTTATCCTATGCTTTATTAAATTGTATTTATGTTGTTTTAACCTACGCTTTATTAAATTGTATTTATGTTGTTTTATCCTATGCTTTATTAAATTGTATTTATGTTGCTTTAACCTATGCTTTATTAAATTGTATTTATGTTGTTTTTTCCTATGCTTTATTAAATTGTATTTATGTTGTTTTATTCTATGCTTTATTAAATTGTATTTATGTTGTTTTATCCTATGCTTTATTAAATTGCATCTATGTTGTTTTATCCTATGCTTTATTAAATTGTATTTATGTTGTTTTATCCTATGATTTATTAAATTGTATTTATGTGGTTTTATCCTATGCTTTATTAAATTGCATTTATGTTGTTTTATCCTATGCTTTATCAAATTGTATTTATGTTGCTTTATCCTATGCTTTATTAAATTGTATTTATGTTGTTTAATCATATGCTTTATTAAATTGTATTTATGTTGTTTTATCCTATGCTTTATTAAATTGTACTTATGTTGTTTTATCCTATGTTTTATTAAATTGTATTTATGTTGTTTTATCCTATGCTTTATTAAATTGTATTTATGTTGTTTTATCCTATGCTTTATTAAACTGCATTTATGTTGTTTTATCCTATGCTTTATTAAATTGTATTTATGTTGTTTTATCCTATGCTTTATTAAATTGTATTTATGTTGTTTTATCCTATGCTTTATTAAATTGTTTTTATGTTGTTTTATCGTATGCTTTATTAAATTGTATTTATGTTGTTTTATCCTATGATCTATTAAATTGTGTTTATGTTGTTTTATCCTATGCTTTATTAAATTGTATTTATGTCGTTTTAACCCATGCTTTATTAAATTGTATTTATGTGGTTTTATCCTATGCTTTATTAAATTGTATTTATGTTGTTTTATCCTATGCTTTATTAAATTGTATTTATGTTGTTTTATCCTATGCTTTATTAAATTGTATTTATGTTGTTTTGTCCTATGCCTTATTAAATTGTATTTATGTGGTTTTAACCCATGCTTTATTAAATTGTATTTATGTTGTTTTATCCTATGCTTTATTAAATTGTATTCATGATGTTTTATCCTATGCTTTATTAAATTGTACTTATGTTGTTTTATCCTATGCTTTATTAAATTGTATTTATGTTGCTTTATCCTATGCTTTATTAAACTGCATTTATGTTGTTTTATGCTATGCTTTATTAAATTGTATTCATGTTGTTTTATCCTATGCTTTATTAAATTGTATTTATGTTGTTTCATCCTATGCTTTATTAAATTGTATTTATGTTGTTTTATCCTATGCTTTATTAAATTGTATTTATGTTGTTTTGTCCTATGCCTTATTAAATTGTATTTATGTTGTTTTAACCCATGCTTTATTAAATTGTATTTATGTTGTTTTATCCTATGCTTTATTAAATTGTTTTTATGTTGTTTTATCGTATGCTTTATTAAATTGTATTTATGTTGTTTTATCCTATGATCTATTAAATTGTGTTTATGTTGTTTTATCCTATGCTTTATTAAATTGTATTTATGTCGTTTTAACCCATGCTTTATTAAATTGTATTTATGTGGTTTTATCCTATGCTTTATTAAATTGTATTTATGTTGTTTTATCCTATGCTTTATTAAATTGTATTTATGTTGTTTTATCCTATGCTTTATTAAATTGTATTTATGTTGTTTTGTCCTATGCCTTATTAAATTGTATTTATGTGGTTTTAACCCATGCTTTATTAAATTGTATTTATGTTGTTTTATCCTATGCTTTATTAAATTGTATTCATGATGTTTTATCCTATGCTTTATTAAATTGTACTTATGTTGTTTTATCCTATGATTTATTAAATTGTATTTATGTTGCTTTATCCTATGCTTTATTAAACTGCATTTATGTTGTTTTATGCTATGCTTTATTAAATTGTATTCATGTTGTTTTATCCTATGCTTTATTAAATTGTATTTATGTTGTTTTATCCTATGCTTTATTAAATTGTATTTATGTTGTTTTATCCTATGCTTTATTAAATTGTATTCATGTTGTTTTGTCCTATGCCTTATTAAATTGTATTTATGTTGTTTTAACCCATGCTTTATTAAATTGTATTTATGTTGTTTATCCTATGCTTTATTAAATTGTATTTATGATGTTTTATCCTATGCTTTATTAAATTGTACTTATGTTGTTTTATCCTATGCTTTATTAAATTGTATTTATGTTGCTTTATCCTATGCTTTATTAAACTGCATTTATGTTGTTTTATGCTATGCTTTATTAAATTGTATTCATGTTGTTTTATCCTATGCTTTATTAAATTGTATTTATGTTGTTTTATCCTATGCTTTATTAAATTGTATTTATATTGTTATAACTTATGCTTTATTAAATTGTATTTATGTTGTTTTATCCTATGCTTTATTAAATTGTATTTATGTTGTTTTATCCTATGCTTTATTAAATTGTATTTATGTTGTTTTGTCCTATGCTTTATTAAAATGTATTTATGTTGTTTTAACCCAAGCTTCATTAAATTGTATTTATGTTGTTTTATCTTATGCTTTATTAAATTGTATTTATGTTGTTTTATCCTATGCTTTATTAAATTGTATTTACGTTGTTTTATCCTATGCTTTATTAAATTGTATTTATGTTGTTTTATCCTATGCTTTATTAAATTGTATTTATGTTGTTTTATCCTATGCTTTATTAAATTGTATTTATGTTGTTTTATCCTATGCTTTATTAAATTGTATTGATGTTGTTTTATTCTATTCTTTATTAAATTGTATTTATGTTGTTTTATCCTATGCTTTATTAATTTGCATCTATGTTGTTTTATCCTATGCTTTATTAAATTATATTTATGTTGTTTTATCCTATGATTTATTAAATTGTATTTATGTGGTTTTATCCTATGCTTTATTAAATTGCATTTATGTTGTTTTATCCTATGCTTTATTAAATTGTATTTATGTTGTTTTATCCTATACTTTATTAAATTGTATTTATGTTGTTTAATCATATGCTTTATTAAATTGTATTTATGTTGTTTTATCCTATGCTTTATTAACTTGTGTTTATGTTGTTTTATCCTCTGTTTTATTAAATTGTATTTATGTTGTTTTATCCTATGCTTTATTACATTGTATTTATGTTGTTTTATCCTATGCTTTATTAAACTGCATTTATGTTGTTTTATCCTATGCTTTATTAAATTGTATTTATGTTGTTTTATAATATGCTTTATTAAATTGTATTTATTTTGTTTTATCCTATGCTTTATTAAATTGTATTTATGTTGTTTTATCCTATGCTTTATTAAATTGTATTTATGTTGTTTTATCGTATGCTTTATTAAATTGTATTTATGTTGTTTTATCCTATGATTTATTAAATTGTGTTTATGTTGTTTTATCCTATGCTTTATTAAATTGTATTTATGTTGTTTTAACCCATGTTTTATTAAATTGTATTTATGTTGTTTTATCCTATGCTTTATTAAATTGTATATATGTTGTTTTATCCTATGCTTTATTAAATTATATTTATGTTGTTTTAACCTATGCTTTATTCAATTGTATTGATGTTGTTTTATCCTATGCTTTAATAAATTGTATTTATGTTGTTTTATCCTATGCTTTATTAAATTGTATTTATGTTGTTTTAACCTATGCTTTATTAATTTGTATTTATGTTGTTTTAACCTATACCTTATTAAATTGTATTTATGTTGTTTTATCCTATGCTTTATTAAATTGTATTTATGTTGCTTTAACCTGTGCTTTATTAAATTGTATTTATGATGTTTTATCCTATGCTTTATTAAATTGTATTTATGTTGTTTTATCCTATGCTTTATTAAATTGTATTTATATTGTTTTAATTTATGCTTTATTAAATTGTATTTATGTTGTTTTATCCTATGCTTTATTAATTTGTATTTATGTTGTTTTAACCTATGCTTTATTAAATTGTATTTATGTTGTTTTATCCTATGCTTTATTAAATTGTTTTTATGTTGCTTTAACCTATTCTTTATTAAATTGTATTTATGTTGTTTTATCCTATGCTTTATTAAATTGTATTTATGTTGCTTTAACCTGTGCTTTATTAAATTGTATTTATGATGTTTTATCCTATGCTTTATTAAATTGTATTTATGTTGTTTTATCCTATGCTTTATTAAATTGTATTTATATTGTTTTAATTTATGCTTTATTAAATTGTATTTATGTTGTTTTATCCTATGCTTTATTAATTTGTATTTATGTTGTTTTAACCTATGCTTTATTAAATTGTATTTATGTTGTTTTATCCTATGCTTTATTAAATTGTTTTTATGTTGCTTTAACCTATTCTTTATTAAATTGTATTTATGTTGTTTTATCCTATGCTTTATTAAATTGTATTTATGTTGTTTTATCCTATGCTTTATTAAATTTTATTTATGTTGTTTTATCCTATGCTTTATTAAATTGTATTTATGTTGTTTTAACCTACGCTTTATTAAATTGTATTTATGTTGTTTTATCCTATGCTTTATTAAATTGTATTTATGTTGCTTTAACCTATGCTTTATTAAATTGTATTTATGTTGTTTTATCCTATGCTTTATTAAATTGTATTTATGTTTTTTTATCCTATGCTTTATTAAATTGTATTTATATTGTTTTAACTTATGCTTTATTAAATTGTATTTATGTTGTTTTATCCTATGCTTTATTAAATTGTATTTATGTTGTTTTATCCTATGCTTTATTAAATTGTATTTATGTTGTTTTATCCTATGCTTTATTAAATTGTATTTATGTTGTTTTAACCCATGCTTCATTAAATTGTATTTATGTTGTTTTATCTTATGCTTTATTAAATTGTATTTATGTTGTTTTATCCTATGCTTTATTAAATTGTATTTATGTTGTTTTATCCTATGCTTTATTAAATTGTATTATGTTGTTTTATCGTATGCTTTATTATATTGTATTTATGTTGTTTTATCCTATGCTTTACTAAATTGTGTTTATGTTGTTTTATCCTATGCTTTATTAAATTGTATTTATGTTGTTTTAACCCATGCTTTATTAAATTGTATTTATGTTGTTTTATCCTATGCTTTATTAAATTGTATTTTTGTTGTTTTATCCTATGCTTTATTAAATTTTATTTATGTTGTTTTGTGCTATGCTTTATTAAATTGTATTTATGTTGTTTTAACCCATGCTTCATTAAATTGTATTTATGTTGTTTTATCTTATGCTTTATTAAATTGTATTTATGTTGTTTTGTCCTATGTTTTATTAGATTGTATTTATGTTGTTTTAACCCATGCTTTATTAAATTGCATTTATGTTGTTTTATCTTATGCTTTAGTATATTGTATTTATTTTGTTTCATCCTATGCTTTATTAAATTGTATTTATGTTGTTTTGTACTATGCTTTATTAAATTGTATTTATGTTGTTTTAACCTATGCTTTATTAATTTGTATTTATGTTGTTTTAACCTATACCTTATTAAATTGTATTTATGTTGTTTTATCCTATGCTTTATTAAATTGTATTTATGTTGCTTTAACCTGTGCTTTATTAAATTGTATTTATGATGTTTTATCCTATGCTTTATTAAATTGTATTTATGTTGTTTTATCCTATGCTTTATTAAATTGTATTTATATTGTTTTAATTTATGCTTTATTAAATTGTATTTATGTTGTTTTATCCTATGCTTTATTAATTTGTATTTATGTTGTTTTAACCTATGCTTTATTAAATTGTATTTATGTTGTTTTATCCTATGCTTTATTAAATTGTTTTTATGTTGCTTTAACCTATTCTTTATTAAATTGTATTTATGTTGTTTTATCCTATGCTTTATTAAATTGTATTTATGTTGCTTTAACCTGTGCTTTATTAAATTGTATTTATGATGTTTTATCCTATGCTTTATTAAATTGTATTTATGTTGTTTTATCCTATGCTTTATTAAATTGTATTTATATTGTTTTAATTTATGCTTTATTAAATTGTATTTATGTTGTTTTATCCTATGCTTTATTAATTTGTATTTATGTTGTTTTAACCTATGCTTTATTAAATTGTATTTATGTTGTTTTATCCTATGCTTTATTAAATTGTTTTTATGTTGCTTTAACCTATTCTTTATTAAATTGTATTTATGTTGTTTTATCCTATGCTTTATTAAATTGTATTTATGTTGTTTTATCCTATGCTTTATTAAATTTTATTTATGTTGTTTTATCCTATGCTTTATTAAATTGTATTTATGTTGTTTTAACCTACGCTTTATTAAATTGTATTTATGTTGTTTTATCCTATGCTTTATTAAATTGTATTTATGTTGCTTTAACCTATGCTTTATTAAATTGTATTTATGTTGTTTTATCCTATGCTTTATTAAATTGTATTTATGTTTTTTTATCCTATGCTTTATTAAATTGTATTTATATTGTTTTAACTTATGCTTTATTAAATTGTATTTATGTTGTTTTATCCTATGCTTTATTAAATTGTATTTATGTTGTTTTATCCTATGCTTTATTAAATTGTATTTATGTTGTTTTATCCTATGCTTTATTAAATTGTATTTATGTTGTTTTAACCCATGCTTCATTAAATTGTATTTATGTTGTTTTATCTTATGCTTTATTAAATTGTATTTATGTTGTTTTATCCTATGCTTTATTAAATTGTATTTATGTTGTTTTATCCTATGCTTTATTAAATTGTATTATGTTGTTTTATCGTATGCTTTATTATATTGTATTTATGTTGTTTTATCCTATGCTTTACTAAATTGTGTTTATGTTGTTTTATCCTATGCTTTATTAAATTGTATTTATGTTGTTTTAACCCATGCTTTATTAAATTGTATTTATGTTGTTTTATCCTATGCTTTATTAAATTGTATTTTTGTTGTTTTATCCTATGCTTTATTAAATTTTATTTATGTTGTTTTGTGCTATGCTTTATTAAATTGTATTTATGTTGTTTTAACCCATGCTTCATTAAATTGTATTTATGTTGTTTTATCTTATGCTTTATTAAATTGTATTTATGTTGTTTTGTCCTATGTTTTATTAGATTGTATTTATGTTGTTTTAACCCATGCTTTATTAAATTGCATTTATGTTGTTTTATCTTATGCTTTAGTATATTGTATTTATTTTGTTTCATCCTATGCTTTATTAAATTGTATTTATGTTGTTTTGTACTATGCTTTATTAAATTGTATTTATGTTGTTTTATCCTATTCTTTATTAAATTGTATTTATGTTGTTTTATCCTATGCTTTATTAAATTGTATTTATGTTGTTTTAACCTATGCTTTATTAAATTGTATTTATGTTGTTTTGTCCTATGTTTTATTAGATTGTATTTATGTTGTTTTAACCCATGCTTTATTAAATTGCATTTATGTTGTTTTATCTTATGCTTTAGTATATTGTATTTATTTTGTTTCATCCTATGCTTTATTAAATTGTATTTATGTTGTTTTGTACTATGCTTTATTAAATTGTATTTATGTTGTTTTATCCTATTCTTTATTAAATTGTATTTATGTTGTTTTATCCTATGCTTTATTAAATTGTATTTATGTTGTTTTAACCTACGCTTTATTAAATTGTATTTATGTTGTTTTATCCTATGCTTTATTAAATTGTATTTATGTTGCTTTAACCTATGCTTTATTAAATTGTATTTATGTTGTTTTTTCCTATGCTTTATTAAATTGTATTTATGTTGTTTTATTCTATGCTTTATTAAATTGTATTTATGTTGTTTTATCCTATGCTTTATTAAATTGCATCTATGTTGTTTTATCCTATGCTTTATTAAATTGTATTTATGTTGTTTTATCCTATGCTTTATTAAATTGTATTTATGTTGTTTTATCCTATGCTTTATTAAACTGCATTTATGTTGTTTTATCCTATGCTTTATTAAATTGTATTTATGTTGTTTTATCCTATGCTTTATTAAATTGTATTTATGTTGTTTTATCCTATGCTTTATTAAATTGTTTTTATGTTGTTTTATCGTATGCTTTATTAAATTGTATTGATGTTGTTTTATCCTATGATCTATTAAATTGTGTTTATGTTGTTTTATCCTATGCTTTATTAAATTGTATTTATGTCGTTTTAACCCATGCTTTATTAAATTGTATTTATGTGGTTTTATCCTATGCTTTATTAAATTGTATTTATGTTGTTTTATCCTATGCTTTATTAAATTGTATTTATGTTGTTTTATCCTATGCTTTATTAAATTGTATTTATGTTGTTTTGTCCTATGCCTTATTAAATTGTATTTATGTGGTTTTAACCCATGCTTTATTAAATTGTATTTATGTTGTTTTATCCTATGCTTTATTAAATTGTATTCATGATGTTTTATCCTATGCTTTATTAAATTGTACTTATGTTGTTTTATCCTATGCTTTATTAAATTGTATTTATGTTGCTTTATCCTATGCTTTATTAAACTGCATTTATGTTGTTTTATGCTATGCTTTATTAAATTGTATTCATGTTGTTTTATCCTATGCTTTATTAAATTGTATTTATGTTGTTTTATCCTATGCTTTATTAAATTGTATTTATATTGTTTTAACTTATGCTTTATTAAATTGTATTTATGTTGATTTATTCTATGCTTTATTAAATTGTATTTATGTTGTTTTATCCTATGCTTTATTAAATTGCATCTATGTTGTTTTATCCTATGCTTTATTAAATTGTATTTATGTTGTTTTATCCTATGATTTATTAAATTGTATGTATGTGGTTTTATCCTATGCTTTATTAAATTGCATTTATGTTGTTTTATCCTATGCTTTATTAAATTGTATTTATGTTGTTTTATCCTATGCTTTATTAAATTGTATTTATGTTGTTTAATCATATGCTTTATTAAATTGTATTTATGTTGTTTTATGCTATGCTTTATTAAATTGTGTTTATGTTGTTTTATCCTATGTTTTATTAAATTGTATTTATGTTGTTTTATCCTATGCTTTATTAAATTGTATTTATGTTGTTTTATCCTATGCTTTATTAAATTGTATTTATGTTGTTTTATCCTATGCTTTATTAAACTGTATTTATATTGTTTTAACCCATGCTTCATTAAATTGTATTTATGTTGTTTTATCATATGCTTTATTAAATTGTATTTATGTTGTTTTATCCTATGCTTTATTAAATTGTATTTATGTTGTTTTATCCTATGCTTTATTAAATTGTATTATGTTGTTTTATCGTTTGCTTTATTATATTGTATTTATGTTGTTTTATCCTATGATTTATTAAATTGTGTTTATGTTGTTTTAGCCTATGCTTTATTAAATTGTATTTATGTTGTTTTAACCCATGCTTTATTAAATTGTATTTATGTTGTTTTATCCTACGCTTTATTAAATTGTATTTATGTTGTTTTATCCTATGCTTTATTAAATTTTATTTATGTTGTTTTGTCCTATGCTTTATTAAATTATATTTATGTTGTTTTAACCCATGCTTCAATAAATTGTATTTATGGTGTTTTATCTTATGCTTTATTAAATTGTATTTATGTTGTTTTGTCCTATGCTTTATTAAATTGTATTTATGTTGTTTTAACCCATGCTTTATTAAATTGTATTTATGTTGTTTTATCTCATGCTTTATTAAATTGTATTTATGTTGTTTTATCCTATGCTTTATTAAATTGTATTTATGTTGTTTTGTCCTATGCTTTATTAAATTGTATTTATGATGTTTTAACCATGCTTTATTAATTTGTATTTATGTTGTTTTATCCTATGCTTTATTAAATTGTATTTATGTTGTTTTATCCTATGCTTTATTAAATTGTATTTATGTTGTTTTATCCTATGCTTTTTTAAATTGTATTTATGTTGTTTTATCCTATGCTTTATTAAATTGTATTTATGTTGTTTTATCCTATGCTTTATTAAATTGTATTTATGTTGTTTTGTCCTATGCTTTATTAAATTGTATTTATGTTGTTTTAACCCATGCTTTATTAAATTGTATTTATGTTGTTTTATCCTTTGCTTTATTAAATTGTATTTATGATGTTTTATCCTATGCTTTATTAAATTGTATTTATGTTGTTTTATCCTATGCTTTATTAAACTGTACTTATGTTGTTTTATCCTATGCTTTATTAAATTGTATTTATGTTGCTTTATCCTATGCTTTATTAAACTGCATTTATGTTGTTTTATGCTATGCTTTATTAAATTGTATTCATGTTGTTTTATCCCATGATTTATTAAATTGTATTTATGTTGTTTTATCCTATGCTTTATTAAATTGTATTTATATTGTTTTAACTTATGATTAATTAAATTGTATTTATGTTGTTTTATCCTATGCTTTATTAAATTGTATTTATGTTGTTTTATCCTATGCTTTATTAAATTGTATTTATGTTGTTTTGTCCTATGCTTTATTAAATTGTATTTATGTTGTTTTAACCCATGCTTCATTAAATTGTATTTATGTTGTTTTATCTTATGCTTTATTAAATTGTATTTATGTTGTTTTATCCTATGCTTTATTAAATTGTATTTATGTTGTTTTATCCTATGCTTTATTAAATTGTATTATGTTGTTTTATCGTATGCTTTATTAAATTGTATTTATGTTGTTTTATCCTATGCTTTATTAATTTGTGTTTATGTTGTTTTATCCTATTCTTTATTAAATTGTATTTATGTTGTTTTAACCCATGTTTTATTAAATTGTATTTATGTTGTTTTATCCTATGCTTTATTAAATTGTATTTATGTTGTTTTATCCTATGCTTTATTAAATTTTATTTATGTTGTTTTGTCCTATGCTTTATTAAATTGTATTTATGTTGTTTTAACCCATGCTTCATTAAATTGTATTTATGTTGTTTTATCTTATGCTTTATTAAATTGTATTTATGTTGTTTTGTCCTATGCTTTATTAAATTGTATTTATGTTGTTTTAACCCATGCTTTATTAAATTGCATTTATGTTGTTTTATCTTATGCTTTATTAAATTGTATTTATGTTGTTTTGTCCTATGCTTTATTAAATTGCATTTATGTTGTTTTATCCTATGCTTTATTAAATTGTATTTATGTTGTTTTATCCTATGCTTTATTAAATTGTATTTATGTTGTTTAATCCTATGCTTTATTAAATTGTATTTATGTTGTTTTATCCTATGCTTTATTAAATTGTGTTTATGTTGTTTTATCCTATGTTTTATTAAATTGTATTTATGTTGTTTTATCCTATGCTTTATTAAATTGTATTTATGTTGTTTTATCCTATGCTTTATTAAACTGCATTTATGTTGTTTTATCCTATGCTTTATTAAATTGTATTTATGTTGTTTTATCCTATGCTTTATTAAATTGTATTTATGTTGTTTTATCCTATGCTTTATTAAATTGTTTTTATGTTGTTTTATCGTATGCTTTATTAAATTGTATTTATGTTGTTTTATCCTATGATTTATTAAATTGTGTTTATGTTGTTTTATCCTATGCTTTATTAAATTGTATTTATGTCGTTTTAACCCATGCTTTATTAAATTGTATTTATGTGGTTTTATCCTATGCTTTATTAAATTGTATTTATGTTGTTTTATCCTATGCGTTATTAAATTGTATTTATGTTGTTTTATCCTATGCTTTATTAAATTGTATTTATGTTGTTTTGTCCTATGCCTTATTAAATTGTATTTATGTTGTTTTAACCCATGCTTTATTAAATTGTATTTATGTTGTTTATCCTATGCTTTATTAAACTGCATTTATGTTGTTTTATGCTATGCTTTATTAAATTGTATTCATGTTGTTTTATCCCATGATTTATTAAATTGTATTTATGTTGTTTTATCCTATGCTTTATTAAATTGTATTTATATTGTTTTAACTTATGATTAATTAAATTGTATTTATGTTGTTTTATCCTATGCTTTATTAAATTGTATTTATGTTGTTTTATCCTATGCTTTATTAAATTGTATTTATGTTGTTTTGTCCTATGCTTTATTAAATTGTATTTATGTTGTTTTAACCCATGCTTCATTAAATTGTATTTATGTTGTTTTATCTTATGCTTTATTAAATTGTATTTATGTTGTTTTATCCTATGCTTTATTAAATTGTATTTATGTTGTTTTATCCTATGCTTTATTAAATTGTATTATGTTGTTTTATCGTATGCTTTATTAAATTGTATTTATGTTGTTTTATCCTATGCTTTATTAATTTGTGTTTATGTTGTTTTATCCTATTCTTTATTAAATTGTATTTATGTTGTTTTAACCCATGTTTTATTAAATTGTATTTATGTTGTTTTATCCTATGCTTTATTAAATTGTATTTATGTTGTTTTATCCTATGCTTTATTAAATTTTATTTATGTTGTTTTGTCCTATGCTTTATTAAATTGTATTTATGTTGTTTTAACCCATGCTTCATTAAATTGTATTTATGTTGTTTTATCTTATGCTTTATTAAATTGTATTTATGTTGTTTTGTCCTATGCTTTATTAAATTGTATTTATGTTGTTTTAACCCATGCTTTATTAAATTGCATTTATGTTGTTTTATCTTATGCTTTATTAAATTGTATTTATGTTGTTTTGTCCTATGCTTTATTAAATTGCATTTATGTTGTTTTATCCTATGCTTTATTAAATTGTATTTATGTTGTTTTATCCTATGCTTTATTAAATTGTATTTATGTTGTTTAATCCTATGCTTTATTAAATTGTATTTATGTTGTTTTATCCTATGCTTTATTAAATTGTGTTTATGTTGTTTTATCCTATGTTTTATTAAATTGTATTTATGTTGTTTTATCCTATGCTTTATTAAATTGTATTTATGTTGTTTTATCCTATGCTTTATTAAACTGCATTTATGTTGTTTTATCCTATGCTTTATTAAATTGTATTTATGTTGTTTTATCCTATGCTTTATTAAATTGTATTTATGTTGTTTTGTCCTATGCCTTATTAAATTGTATTTATGTTGTTTTAACCCATGCTTTATTAAATTGTATTTATGTTGTTTATCCTATGCTTTATTAAATTGTATTTATGATGTTTTATCCTATGCTTTATTAAATTGTACTTATGTTGTTTTATCCTATGCTTTATTAAATTGTATTTATGTTGCTTTATCCTATGCTTTATTAAACTGCATTTATGTTGTTTTATGCTATGCTTTATTAAATTGTATTCATGTTGTTTTATCCTATGCTTTATTAAATTGTATTTATGTTGTTTTATCCTATGCTTTATTAAATTGTATTTATATTGTTTTAACTTATGCTTTATTAAATTGTATTTATGTTGTTTTATCCTATGCTTTATTAAATTGTATTTATGTTGTTTTATCCTATGCTTTATTAAATTGTATTTATGTTGTTTTGTCCTATGCTTTATTAAATTGTATTTATGTTGTTTTAACCCAAGCTTCATTAAATTGTATTTATGTTGTTTTATCTTATGCTTTATTAAATTGTATTTATGTTGTTTTATCCTATGCTTTATTAAATTGTATTTACGTTGTTTTATCCTATGCTTTATTAAATTGTATTATGTTGTTTTATCGTATGCTTTATTAAATTGTATTTATGTTGTTTTATCCTATGCTTTATTAATTTGTGTTTATGTTGTTTTATCCTATTCTTTATTAAATTGTATTTATGTTGTTTTAACCCATGTTTTATTAAATTGTATTTATGTTGTTTTATCCTATGCTTTATTAAATTGTATTTATGTTGTTTTATCCTATGCTTTATTAAATTTTATTTATGTTGTTTTGTCCTATGCTTTATTAAATTGTATTTATGTTGTTTTAACCCATGCTTCATTAAATTGTATTTATGTTGTTTTAACCCATGCTTTATTAAATTGCATTTATGTTGTTTTATCTTATGCTTTATTAAATTGTATTTATGTTGTTTTATCCTATGCTTTATTAAATTGTATTTATGTTGTTTTGTCCTATGCTTTATTAAATTGTATTTATGTTGTTTTAACCATGCTTTATTAATTTGTATTTATGTTGTTTTATCCTATGCTTCATTAAATTGTATTTATGTTGTTTTATCCTATGCTTTATTAAATTGTATTTATGTTGTTTTATCCTATGCTTTATTAAATTGTATTTATGTTGTTTTATCCTATGCTTTATTAAATTGTATTTATGTTGTTTTATCCTATGCTTTATTAAATTGTATTTATGTTGTTTTTTCCTATGCCTTATTAAATTGTATTTATGTTGTTTTATTCTATGCTTTATTAAATTGTATTTATGTTGTTTTATCCTATGCTTTATTAAATTGTATTTATGTTGTTTTATCCTATGCTTTATTAAATTGTATTTATGTTGTTTTATCCTATGCTTTATTAAATTGTACTTATGTTGTTTTATCCTATGATTTATTAAATTGTATTTATGTTGCTTTATCCTATGCTTTATTAAACTGCATTTATGTTGTTTTATGCTATGCTTTATTAAATTGTATTCATGTTGTTTTATCCTATGCTTTATTAAATTGTATTTATGTTGTTTTATCCTATGCTTTATTAAATTGTATTTATGTTGTTTTATCCTATGCTTTATTAAATTGTATTTATGTTGTTTTGTCCTATGCCTTATTAAATTGTATTTATGTTGTTTTAACCCATGCTTTATTAAATTGTATTTATGTTGTTTATCCTATGCTTTATTAAATTGTATTTATGATGTTTTATCCTATGCTTTATTAAATTGTACTTATGTTGTTTTATCCTATGCTTTATTAAATTGTATTTATGTTGCTTTATCCTATGCTTTATTAAACTGCATTTATGTTGTTTTATGCTATGCTTTATTAAATTGTATTCATGTTGTTTTATCCTATGCTTTATTAAATTGTATTTATGTTGTTTTATCCTATGCTTTATTAAATTGTATTTATATTGTTTTAACTTATGCTTTATTAAATTGTATTTATGTTGTTTTATCCTATGCTTTATTAAATTGTATTTATGTTGTTTTATCCTATGCTTTATTAAATTGTATTTATGTTGTTTTGTCCTATGCTTTATTAAAATGTATTTATGTTGTTTTAACCCAAGCTTCATTAAATTGTATTTATGTTGTTTTATCTTATGCTTTATTAAATTGTATTTATGTTGTTTTATCCTATGCTTTATTAAATTGTATTTACGTTGTTTTATCCTATGCTTTATTAAATTGTATTTATGTTGTTTTATCCTATGCTTTATTAAATTGTATTTATGTTGTTTTATCCTATGCTTTATTAAATTGTATTTATGTTGTTTTATCCTATGCTTTATTAAATTGTATTGATGTTGTTTTATTCTATTCTTTATTAAATTGTATTTATGTTGTTTTATCCTATGCTTTATTAATTTGCATCTATGTTGTTTTATCCTATGCTTTATTAAATTATATTTATGTTGTTTTATCCTATGATTTATTAAATTGTATTTATGTGGTTTTATCCTATGCTTTATTAAATTGCATTTATGTTGTTTTATCCTATGCTTTATTAAATTGTATTTATGTTGTTTTATCCTATACTTTATTAAATTGTATTTATGTTGTTTAATCATATGCTTTATTAAATTGTATTTATGTTGTTTTATCCTATGCTTTATTAACTTGTGTTTATGTTGTTTTATCCTCTGTTTTATTAAATTGTATTTATGTTGTTTTATCCTATGCTTTATTACATTGTATTTATGTTGTTTTATCCTATGCTTTATTAAACTGCATTTATGTTGTTTTATCCTATGCTTTATTAAATTGTATTTATGTTGTTTTATAATATGCTTTATTAAATTGTATTTATTTTGTTTTATCCTATGCTTTATTAAATTGTATTTATGTTGTTTTATCCTATGCTTTATTAAATTGTATTTATGTTGTTTTATCGTATGCTTTATTAAATTGTATTTATGTTGTTTTATCCTATGATTTATTAAATTGTGTTTATGTTGTTTTATCCTATGCTTTATTAAATTGTATTTATGTTGTTTTAACCCATGTTTTATTAAATTGTATTTATGTTGTTTTATCCTATGCTTTATTAAATTGTATATATGTTGTTTTATCCTATGCTTTATTAAATTATATTTATGTTGTTTTAACCTATGCTTTATTCAATTGTATTGATGTTGTTTTATCCTATGCTTTAATAAATTGTATTTATGTTGTTTTATCCTATGCTTTATTAAATTGTATTTATGTTGTTTTAACCTATGCTTTATTAATTTGTATTTATGTTGTTTTAACCTATACCTTATTAAATTGTATTTATGTTGTTTTATCCTATGCTTTATTAAATTGTATTTATGTTGCTTTAACCTGTGCTTTATTAAATTGTATTTATGATGTTTTATCCTATGCTTTATTAAATTGTATTTATGTTGTTTTATCCTATGCTTTATTAAATTGTATTTATATTGTTTTAATTTATGCTTTATTAAATTGTATTTATGTTGTTTTATCCTATGCTTTATTAATTTGTATTTATGTTGTTTTAACCTATGCTTTATTAAATTGTATTTATGTTGTTTTATCCTATGCTTTATTAAATTGTTTTTATGTTGCTTTAACCTATTCTTTATTAAATTGTATTTATGTTGTTTTATCCTATGCTTTATTAAATTGTATTTATGTTGCTTTAACCTGTGCTTTATTAAATTGTATTTATGATGTTTTATCCTATGCTTTATTAAATTGTATTTATGTTGTTTTATCCTATGCTTTATTAAATTGTATTTATATTGTTTTAATTTATGCTTTATTAAATTGTATTTATGTTGTTTTATCCTATGCTTTATTAATTTGTATTTATGTTGTTTTAACCTATGCTTTATTAAATTGTATTTATGTTGTTTTATCCTATGCTTTATTAAATTGTTTTTATGTTGCTTTAACCTATTCTTTATTAAATTGTATTTATGTTGTTTTATCCTATGCTTTATTAAATTGTATTTATGTTGTTTTATCCTATGCTTTATTAAATTGTATTTATGTTGTTTTATCCTATGCTTTATTAAATTGTATTTATGTTGTTTTAACCTACGCTTTATTAAATTGTATTTATGTTGTTTTATCCTATGCTTTATTAAATTGTATTTATGTTGCTTTAACCTATGCTTTTTTAAATTGTATTTATGTTGTTTTATCCTATGCTTTATTAAATTGTATTTATGTTTTTTTATCCTATGCTTTAATAAATTGTATTTATATTGTTTTAACTTATGCTTTATTAAATTGTATTTATGTTGTTTTATCCTATGCTTTATTAAATTGTATTTATGTTGTTTTATCCTATGCTTTATTAAATTGTATTTATGTTGTTTTATCCTATGCTTTATTAAATTGTATTTATGTTGTTTTAACCCATGCTTCATTAAATTGTATTTATGTTGTTTTATCTTATGCTTTATTAAATTGTATTTATGTTGTTTTATCCTATGCTTTATTAAATTGTATTTATGTTGTTTTATCCTATGCTTTATTAAATTGTATTTATGTTGTTTTATCCTATGCTTTATTAAATTGTATTTATGTTGTTTTGTCCTATGCCTTATTAAATTGTATTTATGTGGTTTTAACCCATGCTTTATTAAATTGTATTTATGTTGTTTTATCCTATGCTTTATTAAATTGTATTCATGATGTTTTATCCTATGCTTTATTAAATTGTACTTATGTTGTTTTATCCTATGCTTTATTAAATTGTATTTATGTTGCTTTATCCTATGCTTTATTAAACTGCATTTATGTTGTTTTATGCTATGCTTTATTAAATTGTATTCATGTTGTTTTATCCTATGCTTTATTAAAT
The DNA here is from genome assembly GCF_046119375.1 of Phyllobates terribilis. Lineage (NCBI taxonomy): Eukaryota > Metazoa > Chordata > Amphibia > Anura > Dendrobatidae > Phyllobates > Phyllobates terribilis. The sequence goes on from NW_027362763.1 coordinate 821,570,870, forward strand.
TGTATTTATGTTGTTTTATCCTATGCTTTATTAAATTGTATTTATATTGTTTTAACTTATGCTTTATTAAATTGTATTTATGTTGATTTATTCTATGCTTTATTAAATTGTATTTATGTTGTTTTATCCTATGCTTTATTAAATTGCATCTATGTTGTTTTATCCTATGCTTTATTAAATTGTATTTATGTTGTTTTATCCTATGATTTATTAAATTGTATGTATGTGGTTTTATCCTATGCTTTATTAAATTGCATTTATGTTGTTTTATCCTATGCTTTATTAAATTGTATTTATGTTGTTTTATCCTATGCTTTATTAAATTGTATTTATGTTGTTTAATCATATGCTTTATTAAATTGTATTTATGTTGTTTTATGCTATGCTTTATTAAATTGTGTTTATGTTGTTTTATCCTATGTTTTATTAAATTGTATTTATGTTGTTTTATCCTATGCTTTATTAAATTGTATTTATGTTGTTTTATCCTATGCTTTATTAAATTGTATTTATGTTGTTTTATCCTATGCTTTATTAAACTGTATTTATATTGTTTTAACCCATGCTTCATTAAATTGTATTTATGTTGTTTTATCTTATGCTTTATTAAATTGTATTTATGTTGTTTTATCCTATGCTTTATTAAATTGTATTTATGTTGTTTTATCCTATGCTTTATTAAATTGTATTATGTTGTTTTATCGTTTGCTTTATTATATTGTATTTATGTTGTTTTATCCTATGATTTATTAAATTGTGTTTATGTTGTTTTAGCCTATGCTTTATTAAATTGTATTTATGTTGTTTTAACCCATGCTTTATTAAATTGTATTTATGTTGTTTTATCCTACGCTTTATTAAATTGTATTTATGTTGTTTTATCCTATGCTTTATTAAATTTTATTTATGTTGTTTTGTCCTATGCTTTATTAAATTATATTTATGTTGTTTTAACCCATGCTTCAATAAATTGTATTTATGGTGTTTTATCTTATGCTTTATTAAATTGTATTTATGTTGTTTTGTCCTATGCTTTATTAAATTGTATTTATGTTGTTTTAACCCATGCTTTATTAAATTGTATTTATGTTGTTTTATCTCATGCTTTATTAAATTGTATTTATGTTGTTTTATCCTATGCTTTATTAAATTGTATTTATGTTGTTTTGTCCTATGCTTTATTAAATTGTATTTATGATGTTTTAACCATGCTTTATTAATTTGTATTTATGTTGTTTTATCCTATGCTTCATTAAATTGTATTTATGTTGTTTTATCCTATGCTTTATTAAATTGTATTTATATTGTTTTATCCTATGCTTTATTAAATTGTATTTATGTTGTTTTATCCTATGCTTTATTAAATTGTATTTATGTTGTTTTATCCTATGCTTTTTTAAATTGTATTTATGTTGTTTTATCCTATGCTTTATTAAATTGTATTTATGTTGTTTTATCCTATGCTTTATTAAATTGTATTTATGTTGTTTTGTCCTATGCTTTATTAAATTGTATTTATGTTGTTTTAACCCATGCTTTATTAAATTGTATTTATGTTGTTTTATCCTTTGCTTTATTAAATTGTATTTATGATGTTTTATCCTATGCTTTATTAAATTGTATTTATGTTGTTTTATCCTATGCTTTATTAAACTGTACTTATGTTGTTTTATCCTATGCTTTATTAAATTGTATTTATGTTGCTTTATCCTATGCTTTATTAAACTGCATTTATGTTGTTTTATGCTATGCTTTATTAAATTGTATTCATGTTGTTTTATCCCATGATTTATTAAATTGTATTTATGTTGTTTTATCCTATGCTTTATTAAATTGTATTTATATTGTTTTAACTTATGATTAATTAAATTGTATTTATGTTGTTTTATCCTATGCTTTATTAAATTGTATTTATGTTGTTTTATCCTATGCTTTATTAAATTGTATTTATGTTGTTTTGTCCTATGCTTTATTAAATTGTATTTATGTTGTTTTAACCCATGCTTCATTAAATTGTATTTATGTTGTTTTATCTTATGCTTTATTAAATTGTATTTATGTTGTTTTATCCTATGCTTTATTAAATTGTATTTATGTTGTTTTATCCTATGCTTTATTAAATTGTATTATGTTGTTTTATCGTATGCTTTATTAAATTGTATTTATGTTGTTTTATCCTATGCTTTATTAATTTGTGTTTATGTTGTTTTATCCTATTCTTTATTAAATTGTATTTATGTTGTTTTAACCCATGTTTTATTAAATTGTATTTATGTTGTTTTATCCTATGCTTTATTAAATTGTATTTATGTTGTTTTATCCTATGCTTTATTAAATTTTATTTATGTTGTTTTGTCCTATGCTTTATTAAATTGTATTTATGTTGTTTTAACCCATGCTTCATTAAATTGTATTTATGTTGTTTTATCTTATGCTTTATTAAATTGTATTTATGTTGTTTTGTCCTATGCTTTATTAAATTGTATTTATGTTGTTTTAACCCATGCTTTATTAAATTGCATTTATGTTGTATTATCTTATGCTTTATTAAATTGTATTTATGTTGTTTTGTCCTATGCTTTATTAAATTGCATTTATGTTGTTTTATCCTATGCTTTATTAAATTGTATTTATGTTGTTTTATCCTATGCTTTATTAAATTGTATTTATGTTGTTTAATCCTATGCTTTATTAAATTGTATTTATGTTGTTTTATCCTATGCTTTATTAAATTGTGTTTATGTTGTTTTATCCTATGTTTTATTAAATTGTATTTATGTTGTTTTATCCTATGCTTTATTAAATTGTATTTATGTTGTTTTATCCTATGCTTTATTAAACTGCATTTATGTTGTTTTATCCTATGCTTTATTAAATTGTATTTATGTTGTTTTATCCTATGCTTTATTAAATTGTATTTATGTTGTTTTATCCTATGCTTTATTAAATTGTTTTTATGTTGTTTTATCGTATGCTTTATTAAATTGTATTTATGTTGTTTTATCCTATGATTTATTAAATTGTGTTTATGTTGTTTTATCCTATGCTTTATTAAATTGTATTTATGTCGTTTTAACCCATGCTTTATTAAATTGTATTTATGTGGTTTTATCCTATGCTTTATTAAATTGTATTTATGTTGTTTTATCCTATGCGTTATTAAATTGTATTTATGTTGTTTTATCCTATGCTTTATTAAATTGTATTTATGTTGTTTTGTCCTATGCCTTATTAAATTGTATTTATGTTGTTTTAACCCATGCTTTATTAAATTGTATTTATGTTGTTTATCCTATGCTTTATTAAATTGTATTTATGATGTTTTATCCTATGCTTTATTAAATTGTACTTATGTTGTTTTATCCTATGCTTTATTAAATTGTATTTATGTTGCTTTATCCTATGCTTTATTAAACTGCATTTATGTTGTTTTATGCTATGCTTTATTAAATTGTATTCATGTTGTTTTATCCTATGCTTTATTAAATTGTATTTATGTTGTTTTATCCTATGCTTTATTAAATTGTATTTATATTGTTTTAACTTATGCTTTATTAAATTGTATTTATGTTGTTTTATCCTATGCTTTATTAAATTGTATTTATGTTGTTTTATCCTATGCTTTATTAAATTGTATTTATGTTGTTTTGTCCTATGCTTTATTAAATTGTATTTATGTTGTTTTAACCCAAGCTTCATTAAATTGTATTTATGTTGTTTTATCTTATGCTTTATTAAATTGTATTTATGTTGTTTTATCCTATGCTTTATTAAATTGTATTTACGTTGTTTTATCCTATGCTTTATTAAATTGTATTATGTTGTTTTATCGTATGCTTTATTAAATTGTATTTATGTTGTTTTATCCTATGCTTTATTAATTTGTGTTTATGTTGTTTTATCCTATTCTTTATTAAATTGTATTTATGTTGTTTTAACCCATGTTTTATTAAATTGTATTTATGTTGTTTTATCCTATGCTTTATTAAATTGTATTTATGTTGTTTTATCCTATGCTTTATTAAATTTTATTTATGTTGTTTTGTCCTATGCTTTATTAAATTGTATTTATGTTGTTTTAACCCATGCTTCATTAAATTGTATTTATGTTGTTTTATCTTATGCTTTATTAAATTGTATTTATGTTGTTTTGTCCTATGCTTTATTAAATTGTATTTATGTTGTTTTAACCCATGCTTTATTAAATTGCATTTATGTTGTTTTATCTTATGCTTTATTAAATTGTATTTATGTTGTTTTATCCTATGCTTTATTAAATTGTATTTATGTTGTTTTGTCCTATGCTTTATTAAATTGTATTTATGTTGTTTTAACCATGCTTTATTAATTTGTATTTATGTTGTTTTATCCTATGCTTCATTAAATTGTATTTATGTTGTTTTATCCTATGCTTTATTAAATTGTATTTATGTTGTTTTATCCTATGCTTTATTAAATTGTATTTATGTTGTTTTATCCTATGCTTTATTAAATTGTATTTATGTTGTTTTATCCTATGCTTTATTAAATTGTATTTATGTTGTTTTTTCCTATGCCTTATTAAATTGTATTTATGTTGTTTTATTCTATGCTTTATTAAATTGTATTTATGTTGTTTTATCCTATGCTTTATTAAATTGTATTTATGTTGTTTTATCCTATGCTTTATTAAATTGTATTTATGTTGTTTTATCCTATGCTTTATTAAATTGTATTTATGTTGTTTTATCCTATGCTTTATTAAATTGTACTTATGTTGTTTTATCCTATGATTTATTAAATTGTATTTATGTTGCTTTATCCTATGCTTTATTAAACTGCATTTATGTTGTTTTATGCTATGCTTTATTAAATTGTATTCATGTTGTTTTATCCTATGCTTTATTAAATTGTATTTATGTTGTTTTATCCTATGCTTTATTAAATTGTATTTATGTTGTTTTATCCTATGCTTTATTAAATTGTATTTATGTTGTTTTGTCCTATGCCTTATTAAATTGTATTTATGTTGTTTTAACCCATGCTTTATTAAATTGTATTTATGTTGTTTATCCTATGCTTTATTAAATTGTATTTATGATGTTTTATCCTATGCTTTATTAAATTGTACTTATGTTGTTTTATCCTATGCTTTATTAAATTGTATTTATGTTGCTTTATCCTATGCTTTATTAAACTGCATTTATGTTGTTTTATGCTATGCTTTATTAAATTGTATTCATGTTGTTTTATCCTATGCTTTATTAAATTGTATTTATGTTGTTTTATCCTATGCTTTATTAAATTGTATTTATATTGTTTTAACTTATGCTTTATTAAATTGTATTTATGTTGTTTTATCCTATGCTTTATTAAATTGTATTTATGTTGTTTTATCCTATGCTTTATTAAATTGTATTTATGTTGTTTTGTCCTATGCTTTATTAAAATGTATTTATGTTGTTTTAACCCAAGCTTCATTAAATTGTATTTATGTTGTTTTATCTTATGCTTTATTAAATTGTATTTATGTTGTTTTATCCTATGCTTTATTAAATTGTATTTACGTTGTTTTATCCTATGCTTTATTAAATTGTATTTATGTTGTTTTATCCTATGCTTTATTAAATTGTATTTATGTTGTTTTATCCTATGCTTTATTAAATTGTATTTATGTTGTTTTATCCTATGCTTTATTAAATTGTATTGATGTTGTTTTATTCTATTCTTTATTAAATTGTATTTATGTTGTTTTATCCTATGCTTTATTAATTTGCATCTATGTTGTTTTATCCTATGCTTTATTAAATTATATTTATGTTGTTTTATCCTATGATTTATTAAATTGTATTTATGTGGTTTTATCCTATGCTTTATTAAATTGCATTTATGTTGTTTTATCCTATGCTTTATTAAATTGTATTTATGTTGTTTTATCCTATACTTTATTAAATTGTATTTATGTTGTTTAATCATATGCTTTATTAAATTGTATTTATGTTGTTTTATCCTATGCTTTATTAACTTGTGTTTATGTTGTTTTATCCTCTGTTTTATTAAATTGTATTTATGTTGTTTTATCCTATGCTTTATTACATTGTATTTATGTTGTTTTATCCTATGCTTTATTAAACTGCATTTATGTTGTTTTATCCTATGCTTTATTAAATTGTATTTATGTTGTTTTATAATATGCTTTATTAAATTGTATTTATTTTGTTTTATCCTATGCTTTATTAAATTGTATTTATGTTGTTTTATCCTATGCTTTATTAAATTGTATTTATGTTGTTTTATCGTATGCTTTATTAAATTGTATTTATGTTGTTTTATCCTATGATTTATTAAATTGTGTTTATGTTGTTTTATCCTATGCTTTATTAAATTGTATTTATGTTGTTTTAACCCATGTTTTATTAAATTGTATTTATGTTGTTTTATCCTATGCTTTATTAAATTGTATATATGTTGTTTTATCCTATGCTTTATTAAATTATATTTATGTTGTTTTAACCTATGCTTTATTCAATTGTATTGATGTTGTTTTATCCTATGCTTTAATAAATTGTATTTATGTTGTTTTATCCTATGCTTTATTAAATTGTATTTATGTTGTTTTAACCTATGCTTTATTAATTTGTATTTATGTTGTTTTAACCTATACCTTATTAAATTGTATTTATGTTGTTTTATCCTATGCTTTATTAAATTGTATTTATGTTGCTTTAACCTGTGCTTTATTAAATTGTATTTATGATGTTTTATCCTATGCTTTATTAAATTGTATTTATGTTGTTTTATCCTATGCTTTATTAAATTGTATTTATATTGTTTTAATTTATGCTTTATTAAATTGTATTTATGTTGTTTTATCCTATGCTTTATTAATTTGTATTTATGTTGTTTTAACCTATGCTTTATTAAATTGTATTTATGTTGTTTTATCCTATGCTTTATTAAATTGTTTTTATGTTGCTTTAACCTATTCTTTATTAAATTGTATTTATGTTGTTTTATCCTATGCTTTATTAAATTGTATTTATGTTGCTTTAACCTGTGCTTTATTAAATTGTATTTATGATGTTTTATCCTATGCTTTATTAAATTGTATTTATGTTGTTTTATCCTATGCTTTATTAAATTGTATTTATATTGTTTTAATTTATGCTTTATTAAATTGTATTTATGTTGTTTTATCCTATGCTTTATTAATTTGTATTTATGTTGTTTTAACCTATGCTTTATTAAATTGTATTTATGTTGTTTTATCCTATGCTTTATTAAATTGTTTTTATGTTGCTTTAACCTATTCTTTATTAAATTGTATTTATGTTGTTTTATCCTATGCTTTATTAAATTGTATTTATGTTGTTTTATCCTATGCTTTATTAAATTGTATTTATGTTGTTTTATCCTATGCTTTATTAAATTGTATTTATGTTGTTTTAACCTACGCTTTATTAAATTGTATTTATGTTGTTTTATCCTATGCTTTATTAAATTGTATTTATGTTGCTTTAACCTATGCTTTATTAAATTGTATTTATATTGTTTTAACTTATGCTTTATTAAATTGTATTTATGTTGTTTTATCCTATGCTTTATTAAATTGTATTTATGTTGTTTTATCCTATGCTTTATTAAATTGTATTTATGTTGTTTTATCCTATGCTTTATTAAATTGTATTTATGTTGTTTTAACCCATGCTTCATTAAATTGTATTTATGTTGTTTTATCTTATGCTTTATTAAATTGTATTTATGTTGTTTTATCCTATGCTTTATTAAATTGTATTTATGTTGTTTTATCCTATGCTTTATTAAATTGTATTATGTTGTTTTATCGTATGCTTTATTATATTGTATTTATGTTGTTTTATCCTATGCTTTACTAAATTGTGTTTATGTTGTTTTATCCTATGCTTTATTAAATTGTATTTATGTTGTTTTAACCCATGCTTTATTAAATTGTATTTATGTTGTTTTATCCTATGCTTTATTAAATTGTATTTATGTTGTTTTATCCTATGCTTTATTAAATTTTATTTATGTTGTTTTGTGCTATGCTTTATTAAATTGTATTTATGTTGTTTTAACCCATGCTTCATTAAATTGTATTTATGTTGTTTTATCTTATGCTTTATTAAATTGTATTTATGTTGTTTTGTCCTATGTTTTATTAGATTGTATTTATGTTGTTTTAACCCATGCTTTATTAAATTGCATTTATGTTGTTTTATCTTATGCTTTAGTATATTGTATTTATTTTGTTTCATCCTATGCTTTATTAAATTGTATTTATGTTGTTTTGTACTATGCTTTATTAAATTGTATTTATGTTGTTTTATCCTATTCTTTATTAAATTGTATTTATGTTGTTTTATCCTATGCTTTATTAAATTGTATTTATGTTGTTTTAACCTATGCTTTATTAAATTGTATTTATGTTGTTTTGTCCTATGTTTTATTAGATTGTATTTATGTTGTTTTAACCCATGCTTTATTAAATTGCATTTATGTTGTTTTATCTTATGCTTTAGTATATTGTATTTATTTTGTTTCATCCTATGCTTTATTAAATTGTATTTATGTTGTTTTGTACTATGCTTTATTAAATTGTATTTATGTTGTTTTATCCTATTCTTTATTAAATTGTATTTATGTTGTTTTATCCTATGCTTTATTAAATTGTATTTATGTTGTTTTAACCTACGCTTTATTAAATTGTATTTATGTTGTTTTATCCTATGCTTTATTAAATTGTATTTATGTTGCTTTAACCTATGCTTTATTAAATTGTATTTATGTTGTTTTTTCCTATGCTTTATTAAATTGTATTTATGTTGTTTTATTCTATGCTTTATTAAATTGTATTTATGTTGTTTTATCCTATGCTTTATTAAATTGCATCTATGTTGTTTTATCCTATGCTTTATTAAATTGTATTTATGTTGTTTTATCCTATGATTTATTAAATTGTATTTATGTGGTTTTATCCTATGCTTTATTAAATTGCATTTATGTTGTTTTATCCTATGCTTTATTAAATTGTATTTATGTTGCTTTATCCTATGCTTTATTAAATTGTATTTATGTTGTTTAATCATATGCTTTATTAAATTGTATTTATGTTGTTTTATCCTATGCTTTATTAAATTGTACTTATGTTGTTTTATCCTATGTTTTATTAAATTGTATTTATGTTGTTTTATCCTATGCTTTATTAAATTGTATTTATGTTGTTTTATCCTATGCTTTATTAAACTGCATTTATGTTGTTTTATCCTATGCTTTATTAAATTGTATTTATGTTGTTTTATCCTATGCTTTATTAAATTGTATTTATGTTGTTTTATCCTATGCTTTATTAAATTGTTTTTATGTTGTTTTATCGTATGCTTTATTAAATTGTATTTATGTTGTTTTATCCTATGATCTATTAAATTGTGTTTATGTTGTTTTATCCTATGCTTTATTAAATTGTATTTATGTCGTTTTAACCCATGCTTTATTAAATTGTATTTATGTGGTTTTATCCTATGCTTTATTAAATTGTATTTATGTTGTTTTATCCTATGCTTTATTAAATTGTATTTATGTTGTTTTATCCTATGCTTTATTAAATTGTATTTATGTTGTTTTGTCCTATGCCTTATTAAATTGTATTTATGTGGTTTTAACCCATGCTTTATTAAATTGTATTTATGTTGTTTTATCCTATGCTTTATTAAATTGTATTCATGATGTTTTATCCTATGCTTTATTAAATTGTACTTATGTTGTTTTATCCTATGCTTTATTAAATTGTATTTATGTTGCTTTATCCTATGCTTTATTAAACTGCATTTATGTTGTTTTATGCTATGCTTTATTAAATTGTATTCATGTTGTTTTATCCTATGCTTTATTAAATTGTATTTATGTTGTTTTATCCTATGCTTTATTAAATTGTATTTATATTGTTTTAACTTATGCTTTATTAAATTGTATTTATGTTGATTTATTCTATGCTTTATTAAATTGTATTTATGTTGTTTTATCCTATGCTTTATTAAATTGCATCTATGTTGTTTTATCCTATGCTTTATTAAATTGTATTTATGTTGTTTTATCCTATGCTTTATTAAATTGTATTTACGTTGTTTTATCCTATGCTTTATTAAATTGTATTTATGTTGTTTTATCCTATGCTTTATTAAATTGTATTTATGTTGTTTTATCCTATGCTTTATTAAATTGTATTTATGTTGTTTTATCCTATGCTTTATTAAATTGTATTGATGTTGTTTTATTCTATTCTTTATTAAATTGTATTTATGTTGTTTTATCCTATGCTTTATTAATTTGCATCTATGTTGTTTTATCCTATGCTTTATTAAATTATATTTATGTTGTTTTATCCTATGATTTATTAAATTGTATTTATGTGGTTTTATCCTATGCTTTATTAAATTGCATTTATGTTGTTTTATCCTATGCTTTATTAAATTGTATTTATGTTGTTTTATCCTATACTTTATTAAATTGTATTTATGTTGTTTAATCATATGCTTTATTAAATTGTATTTATGTTGTTTTATCCTATGCTTTATTAACTTGTGTTTATGTTGTTTTATCCTCTGTTTTATTAAATTGTATTTATGTTGTTTTATCCTATGCTTTATTACATTGTATTTATGTTGTTTTATCCTATGCTTTATTAAACTGCATTTATGTTGTTTTATCCTATGCTTTATTAAATTGTATTTATGTTGTTTTATAATATGCTTTATTAAATTGTATTTATTTTGTTTTATCCTATGCTTTATTAAATTGTATTTATGTTGTTTTATCCTATGCTTTATTAAATTGTATTTATGTTGTTTTATCGTATGCTTTATTAAATTGTATTTATGTTGTTTTATCCTATGATTTATTAAATTGTGTTTATGTTGTTTTATCCTATGCTTTATTAAATTGTATTTATGTTGTTTTAACCCATGTTTTATTAAATTGTATTTATGTTGTTTTATCCTATGCTTTATTAAATTGTATATATGTTGTTTTATCCTATGCTTTATTAAATTATATTTATGTTGTTTTAACCTATGCTTTATTCAATTGTATTGATGTTGTTTTATCCTATGCTTTAATAAATTGTATTTATGTTGTTTTATCCTATGCTTTATTAAATTGTATTTATGTTGTTTTAACCTATGCTTTATTAATTTGTATTTATGTTGTTTTAACCTATACCTTATTAAATTGTATTTATGTTGTTTTATCCTATGCTTTATTAAATTGTATTTATGTTGCTTTAACCTGTGCTTTATTAAATTGTATTTATGATGTTTTATCCTATGCTTTATTAAATTGTATTTATGTTGTTTTATCCTATGCTTTATTAAATTGTATTTATATTGTTTTAATTTATGCTTTATTAAATTGTATTTATGTTGTTTTATCCTATGCTTTATTAATTTGTATTTATGTTGTTTTAACCTATGCTTTATTAAATTGTATTTATGTTGTTTTATCCTATGCTTTATTAAATTGTTTTTATGTTGCTTTAACCTATTCTTTATTAAATTGTATTTATGTTGTTTTATCCTATGCTTTATTAAATTGTATTTATGTTGCTTTAACCTGTGCTTTATTAAATTGTATTTATGATGTTTTATCCTATGCTTTATTAAATTGTATTTATGTTGTTTTATCCTATGCTTTATTAAATTGTATTTATATTGTTTTAATTTATGCTTTATTAAATTGTATTTATGTTGTTTTATCCTATGCTTTATTAATTTGTATTTATGTTGTTTTAACCTATGCTTTATTAAATTGTATTTATGTTGTTTTATCCTATGCTTTATTAAATTGTTTTTATGTTGCTTTAACCTATTCTTTATTAAATTGTATTTATGTTGTTTTATCCTATGCTTTATTAAATTGTATTTATGTTGTTTTATCCTATGCTTTATTAAATTGTATTTATGTTGTTTTATCCTATGCTTTATTAAATTGTATTTATGTTGTTTTAACCTACGCTTTATTAAATTGTATTTATGTTGTTTTATCCTATGCTTTATTAAATTGTATTTATGTTGCTTTAACCTATGCTTTATTAAATTGTATTTATATTGTTTTAACTTATGCTTTATTAAATTGTATTTATGTTGTTTTATCCTATGCTTTATTAAATTGTATTTATGTTGTTTTATCCTATGCTTTATTAAATTGTATTTATGTTGTTTTATCCTATGCTTTATTAAATTGTATTTATGTTGTTTTAACCCATGCTTCATTAAATTGTATTTATGTTGTTTTATCTTATGCTTTATTAAATTGTATTTATGTTGTTTTATCCTATGCTTTATTAAATTGTATTTATGTTGTTTTATCCTATGCTTTATTAAATTGTATTATGTTGTTTTATCGTATGCTTTATTATATTGTATTTATGTTGTTTTATCCTATGCTTTACTAAATTGTGTTTATGTTGTTTTATCCTATGCTTTATTAAATTGTATTTATGTTGTTTTAACCCATGCTTTATTAAATTGTATTTATGTTGTTTTATCCTATGCTTTATTAAATTGTATTTATGTTGTTTTATCCTATGCTTTATTAAATTTTATTTATGTTGTTTTGTGCTATGCTTTATTAAATTGTATTTATGTTGTTTTAACCCATGCTTCATTAAATTGTATTTATGTTGTTTTATCTTATGCTTTATTAAATTGTATTTATGTTGTTTTGTCCTATGTTTTATTAGATTGTATTTATGTTGTTTTAACCCATGCTTTATTAAATTGCATTTATGTTGTTTTATCTTATGCTTTAGTATATTGTATTTATTTTGTTTCATCCTATGCTTTATTAAATTGTATTTATGTTGTTTTGTACTATGCTTTATTAAATTGTATTTATGTTGTTTTATCCTATTCTTTATTAAATTGTATTTATGTTGTTTTATCCTATGCTTTATTAAATTGTATTTATGTTGTTTTAACCTATGCTTTATTAAATTGTATTTATGTTGTTTTGTCCTATGTTTTATTAGATTGTATTTATGTTGTTTTAACCCATGCTTTATTAAATTGCATTTATGTTGTTTTATCTTATGCTTTAGTATATTGTATTTATTTTGTTTCATCCTATGCTTTATTAAATTGTATTTATGTTGTTTTGTACTATGCTTTATTAAATTGTATTTATGTTGTTTTATCCTATTCTTTATTAAATTGTATTTATGTTGTTTTATCCTATGCTTTATTAAATTGTATTTATGTTGTTTTAACCTACGCTTTATTAAATTGTATTTATGTTGTTTTATCCTATGCTTTATTAAATTGTATTTATGTTGCTTTAACCTATGCTTTATTAAATTGTATTTATGTTGTTTTTTCCTATGCTTTATTAAATTGTATTTATGTTGTTTTATTCTATGCTTTATTAAATTGTATTTATGTTGTTTTATCCTATGCTTTATTAAATTGCATCTATGTTGTTTTATCCTATGCTTTATTAAATTGTATTTATGTTGTTTTATCCTATGATTTATTAAATTGTATTTATGTGGTTTTATCCTATGCTTTATTAAATTGCATTTATGTTGTTTTATCCTATGCTTTATTAAATTGTATTTATGTTGCTTTATCCTATGCTTTATTAAATTGTATTTATGTTGTTTAATCATATGCTTTATTAAATTGTATTTATGTTGTTTTATCCTATGCTTTATTAAATTGTACTTATGTTGTTTTATCCTATGTTTTATTAAATTGTATTTATGTTGTTTTATCCTATGCTTTATTAAATTGTATTTATGTTGTTTTATCCTATGCTTTATTAAACTGCATTTATGTTGTTTTATCCTATGCTTTATTAAATTGTATTTATGTTGTTTTATCCTATGCTTTATTAAATTGTATTTATGTTGTTTTATCCTATGCTTTATTAAATTGTTTTTATGTTGTTTTATCGTATGCTTTATTAAATTGTATTTATGTTGTTTTATCCTATGATCTATTAAATTGTGTTTATGTTGTTTTATCCTATGCTTTATTAAATTGTATTTATGTCGTTTTAACCCATGCTTTATTAAATTGTATTTATGTGGTTTTATCCTATGCTTTATTAAATTGTATTTATGTTGTTTTATCCTATGCTTTATTAAATTGTATTCATGTTGTTTTATCCTATGCTTTATTAAATTGTATTTATGTTGTTTTGTCCTATGCCTTATTAAATTGTATTTATGTGGTTTTAACCCATGCTTTATTAAATTGTATTTATGTTGTTTTATCCTATGCTTTATTAAATTGTATTCATGATGTTTTATCCTATGCTTTATTAAATTGTACTTATGTTGTTTTATCCTATGCTTTATTAAATTGTATTTATGTTGCTTTATCCTATGCTTTATTAAACTGCATTTATGTTGTTTTATGCTATGCTTTATTAAATTGTATTCATGTTGTTTTATCCTATGCTTTATTAAATTGTATTTATGTTGTTTTATCCTATGCTTTATTAAATTGTATTTATATTGTTTTAACTTATGCTTTATTAAATTGTATTTATGTTGATTTATTCTATGCTTTATTAAATTGTATTTATGTTGTTTTATCCTATGCTTTATTAAATTGCATCTATGTTGTTTTATCCTATGCTTTATTAAATTGTATTTATGTTGTTTTATCCTATGCTTTATTAAATTGTATTTACGTTGTTTTATCCTATGCTTTATTAAATTGTATTTATGTTGTTTTATCCTATGCTTTATTAAATTGTATTTATGTTGTTTTATCCTATGCTTTATTAAATTGTATTTATGTTGTTTTATCCTATGCTTTATTAAATTGTATTGATGTTGTTTTATTCTATTCTTTATTAAATTGTATTTATGTTGTTTTATCCTATGCTTTATTAATTTGCATCTATGTTGTTTTATCCTATGCTTTATTAAATTATATTTATGTTGTTTTATCCTATGATTTATTAAATTGTATTTATGTGGTTTTATCCTATGCTTTATTAAATTGCATTTATGTTGTTTTATCCTATGCTTTATTAAATTGTATTTATGTTGTTTTATCCTATACTTTATTAAATTGTATTTATGTTGTTTAATCATATGCTTTATTAAATTGTATTTATGTTGTTTTATCCTATGCTTTATTAACTTGTGTTTATGTTGTTTTATCCTCTGTTTTATTAAATTGTATTTATGTTGTTTTATCCTATGCTTTATTACATTGTATTTATGTTGTTTTATCCTATGCTTTATTAAACTGCATTTATGTTGTTTTATCCTATGCTTTATTAAATTGTATTTATGTTGTTTTATAATATGCTTTATTAAATTGTATTTATTTTGTTTTATCCTATGCTTTATTAAATTGTATTTATGTTGTTTTATCCTATGCTTTATTAAATTGTATTTATGTTGTTTTATCGTATGCTTTATTAAATTGTATTTATGTTGTTTTATCCTATGATTTATTAAATTGTGTTTATGTTGTTTTATCCTATGCTTTATTAAATTGTATTTATGTTGTTTTAACCCATGTTTTATTAAATTGTATTTATGTTGTTTTATCCTATGCTTTATTAAATTGTATATATGTTGTTTTATCCTATGCTTTATTAAATTATATTTATGTTGTTTTAACCTATGCTTTATTCAATTGTATTGATGTTGTTTTATCCTATGCTTTAATAAATTGTATTTATGTTGTTTTATCCTATGCTTTATTAAATTGTATTTATGTTGTTTTAACCTATGCTTTATTAATTTGTATTTATGTTGTTTTAACCTATACCTTATTAAATTGTATTTATGTTGTTTTATCCTATGCTTTATTAAATTGTATTTATGTTGCTTTAACCTGTGCTTTATTAAATTGTATTTATGATGTTTTATCCTATGCTTTATTAAATTGTATTTATGTTGTTTTATCCTATGCTTTATTAAATTGTATTTATATTGTTTTAATTTATGCTTTATTAAATTGTATTTATGTTGTTTTATCCTATGCTTTATTAATTTGTATTTATGTTGTTTTAACCTATGCTTTATTAAATTGTATTTATGTTGTTTTATCCTATGCTTTATTAAATTGTTTTTATGTTGCTTTAACCTATTCTTTATTAAATTGTATTTATGTTGTTTTATCCTATGCTTTATTAAATTGTATTTATGTTGCTTTAACCTGTGCTTTATTAAATTGTATTTATGATGTTTTATCCTATGCTTTATTAAATTGTATTTATGTTGTTTTATCCTATGCTTTATTAAATTGTATTTATATTGTTTTAATTTATGCTTTATTAAATTGTATTTATGTTGTTTTATCCTATGCTTTATTAATTTGTATTTATGTTGTTTTAACCTATGCTTTATTAAATTGTATTTATGTTGTTTTATCCTATGCTTTATTAAATTGTTTTTATGTTGCTTTAACCTATTCTTTATTAAATTGTATTTATGTTGTTTTATCCTATGCTTTATTAAATTGTATTTATGTTGTTTTATCCTATGCTTTATTAAATTGTATTTATGTTGTTTTATCCTATGCTTTATTAAATTGTATTTATGTTGTTTTAACCTACGCTTTATTAAATTGTATTTATGTTGTTTTATCCTATGCTTTATTAAATTGTATTTATGTTGCTTTAACCTATGCTTTATTAAATTGTATTTATATTGTTTTAACTTATGCTTTATTAAATTGTATTTATGTTGTTTTATCCTATGCTTTATTAAATTGTATTTATGTTGTTTTATCCTATGCTTTATTAAATTGTATTTATGTTGTTTTATCCTATGCTTTATTAAATTGTATTTATGTTGTTTTAACCCATGCTTCATTAAATTGTATTTATGTTGTTTTATCTTATGCTTTATTAAATTGTATTTATGTTGTTTTATCCTATGCTTTATTAAATTGTATTTATGTTGTTTTATCCTATGCTTTATTAAATTGTATTATGTTGTTTTATCGTATGCTTTATTATATTGTATTTATGTTGTTTTATCCTATGCTTTACTAAATTGTGTTTATGTTGTTTTATCCTATGCTTTATTAAATTGTATTTATGTTGTTTTAACCCATGCTTTATTAAATTGTATTTATGTTGTTTTATCCTATGCTTTATTAAATTGTATTTATGTTGTTTTATCCTATGCTTTATTAAATTTTATTTATGTTGTTTTGTGCTATGCTTTATTAAATTGTATTTATGTTGTTTTAACCCATGCTTCATTAAATTGTATTTATGTTGTTTTATCTTATGCTTTATTAAATTGTATTTATGTTGTTTTGTCCTATGTTTTATTAGATTGTATTTATGTTGTTTTAACCCATGCTTTATTAAATTGCATTTATGTTGTTTTATCTTATGCTTTAGTATATTGTATTTATTTTGTTTCATCCTATGCTTTATTAAATTGTATTTATGTTGTTTTGTACTATGCTTTATTAAATTGTATTTATGTTGTTTTATCCTATTCTTTATTAAATTGTATTTATGTTGTTTTATCCTATGCTTTATTAAATTGTATTTATGTTGTTTTAACCTATGCTTTATTAAATTGTATTTATGTTGTTTTGTCCTATGTTTTATTAGATTGTATTTATGTTGTTTTAACCCATGCTTTATTAAATTGCATTTATGTTGTTTTATCTTATGCTTTAGTATATTGTATTTATTTTGTTTCATCCTATGCTTTATTAAATTGTATTTATGTTGTTTTGTACTATGCTTTATTAAATTGTATTTATGTTGTTTTATCCTATTCTTTATTAAATTGTATTTATGTTGTTTTATCCTATGCTTTATTAAATTGTATTTATGTTGTTTTAACCTACGCTTTATTAAATTGTATTTATGTTGTTTTATCCTATGCTTTATTAAATTGTATTTATGTTGCTTTAACCTATGCTTTATTAAATTGTATTTATGTTGTTTTTTCCTATGCTTTATTAAATTGTATTTATGTTGTTTTATTCTATGCTTTATTAAATTGTATTTATGTTGTTTTATCCTATGCTTTATTAAATTGCATCTATGTTGTTTTATCCTATGCTTTATTAAATTGTATTTATGTTGTTTTATCCTATGATTTATTAAATTGTATTTATGTGGTTTTATCCTATGCTTTATTAAATTGCATTTATGTTGTTTTATCCTATGCTTTATTAAATTGTATTTATGTTGCTTTATCCTATGCTTTATTAAATTGTATTTATGTTGTTTAATCATATGCTTTATTAAATTGTATTTATGTTGTTTTATCCTATGCTTTATTAAATTGTACTTATGTTGTTTTATCCTATGTTTTATTAAATTGTATTTATGTTGTTTTATCCTATGCTTTATTAAATTGTATTTATGTTGTTTTATCCTATGCTTTATTAAACTGCATTTATGTTGTTTTATCCTATGCTTTATTAAATTGTATTTATGTTGTTTTATCCTATGCTTTATTAAATTGTATTTATGTTGTTTTATCCTATGCTTTATTAAATTGTTTTTATGTTGTTTTATCGTATGCTTTATTAAATTGTATTTATGTTGTTTTATCCTATGATCTATTAAATTGTGTTTATGTTGTTTTATCCTATGCTTTATTAAATTGTATTTATGTCGTTTTAACCCATGCTTTATTAAATTGTATTTATGTGGTTTTATCCTATGCTTTATTAAATTGTATTTATGTTGTTTTATCCTATGCTTTATTAAATTGTATTTATGTTGTTTTATCCTATGCTTTATTAAATTGTATTTATGTTGTTTTGTCCTATGCCTTATTAAATTGTATTTATGTGGTTTTAACCCATGCTTTATTAAATTGTATTTATGTTGTTTTATCCTATGCTTTATTAAATTGTATTCATGATGTTTTATCCTATGCTTTATTAAATTGTACTTATGTTGTTTTATCCTATGCTTTATTAAATTGTATTTATGTTGCTTTATCCTATGCTTTATTAAACTGCATTTATGTTGTTTTATGCTATGCTTTATTAAATTGTATTCATGTTGTTTTATCCTATGCTTTATTAAATTGTATTTATGTTGTTTTATCCTATGCTTTATTAAATTGTATTTATATTGTTTTAACTTATGCTTTATTAAATTGTATTTATGTTGATTTATTCTATGCTTTATTAAATTGTATTTATGTTGTTTTATCCTATGCTTTATTAAATTGCATCTATGTTGTTTTATCCTATGCTTTATTAAATTGTATTTATGTTGTTTTATCCTATGATTTATTAAATTGTATGTATGTGGTTTTATCCTATGCTTTATTAAATTGCATTTATGTTGTTTTATCCTATGCTTTATTAAATTGTATTTATGTTGTTTTATCCTATGCTTTATTAAATTGTATTTATGTTGTTTAATCATATGCTTTATTAAATTGTATTTATGTTGTTTTATGCTATGCTTTATTAAATTGTGTTTATGTTGTTTTATCCTATGTTTTATTAAATTGTATTTATGTTGTTTTATCCTATGCTTTATTAAATTGTATTTATGTTGTTTTATCCTATGCTTTATTAAATTGTATTTATGTTGTTTTATCCTATGCTTTATTAAATTGTATTTATATTGTTTTAACCCATGCTTCATTAAATTGTATTTATGTTGTTTTATCTTATGCTTTATTAAATTGTATTTATGTTGTTTTATCCTATGCTTTATTAAATTGTATTTATGTTGTTTTATCCTATGCTTTATTAAATTGTATTATGTTGTTTTATCGTTTGCTTTATTATATTGTATTTATGTTGTTTTGTCCTATGCTTTATTAAATTGTATTTATGTTGTTTTAACCATGCTTTATTAATTTGTATTTATGTTGTTTTATCCTATGCTTCATTAAATTGTATTTATGTTGTTTTATCCTATGCTTTATTAAATTGTATTTATATTGTTTTATCCTATGCTTTATTAAATTGTATTTAAGTTGTTTTATCCTATGCTTTATTAAATTGTATTTATGTTGTTTTATCCTATGCTTTTTTAAATTGTATTTATGTTGTTTTATCCTATGCTTTATTAAATTGTATTTATGTTGTTTTATCCTATGCTTTATTAAATTGTATTTATGTTGTTTTGTCCTATGCTTTATTAAATTGTATTTATGTTGTTTTAACCCATGCTTTATTAAATTGTATTTATGTTGTTTTATCCTTTGCTTTATTAAATTGTATTTATGATGTTTTATCCTATGCTTT
The DNA here is from genome assembly GCF_046119375.1 of Phyllobates terribilis. Taxonomy (NCBI): domain Eukaryota; kingdom Metazoa; phylum Chordata; class Amphibia; order Anura; family Dendrobatidae; genus Phyllobates; species Phyllobates terribilis. The sequence continues at coordinate 821,591,083 of NW_027362763.1, forward strand.
ATTAAATTGTATTTATGTTGTTTTATCCTATGCTTTATTAAACTGTACTTATGTTGTTTTATCCTATGCTTTATTAAATTGTATTTATGTTGCTTTATCCTATGCTTTATTAAACTGCATTTATGTTGTTTTATGCTATGCTTTATTAAATTGTATTCATGTTGTTTTATCCCATGATTTATTAAATTGTATTTATGTTGTTTTATCCTATGCTTTATTAAATTGTATTTATATTGTTTTAACTTATGATTAATTAAATTGTATTTATGTTGTTTTATCCTATGCTTTATTAAATTGTATTTATGTTGTTTTATCCTATGCTTTATTAAATTGTATTTATGTTGTTTTGTCCTATGCTTTATTAAATTGTATTTATGTTGTTTTAACCCATGCTTCATTAAATTGTATTTATGTTGTTTTATCTTATGCTTTATTAAATTGTATTTATGTTGTTTTATCCTATGCTTTATTAAATTGTTTATGTTGTTTTATCCTATGCTTTATTAAATTGTATTATGTTGTTTTATCGTATGCTTTATTAAATTGTATTTATGTTGTTTTATCCTATGCTTTATTAATTTGTGTTTATGTTGTTTTATCCTATTCTTTATTAAATTGTATTTATGTTGTTTTAACCCATGTTTTATTAAATTGTATTTATGTTGTTTTATCCTATGCTTTATTAAATTGTATTTATGTTGTTTTATCCTATGCTTTATTAAATTTTATTTATGTTGTTTTGTCCTATGCTTTATTAAATTGTATTTATGTTGTTTTAACCCATGCTTCATTAAATTGTATTTATGTTGTTTTATCTTATGCTTTATTAAATTGTATTTATGTTGTTTTGTCCTATGCTTTATTAAATTGTATTTATGTTGTTTTAACCCATGCTTTATTAAATTGCATTTATGTTGTTTTATCTTATGCTTTATTAAATTGTATTTATGTTGTTTTGTCCTATGCTTTATTAAATTGCATTTATGTTGTTTTATCCTATGCTTTATTAAATTGTATTTATGTTGTTTTATCCTATGCTTTATTAAATTGTATTTATGTTGTTTAATCCTATGCTTTATTAAATTGTATTTATGTTGTTTTATCCTATGCTTTATTAAATTGTGTTTATGTTGTTTTATCCTATGTTTTATTAAATTGTATTTATGTTGTTTTATCCTATGCTTTATTAAATTGTATTTATGTTGTTTTATCCTATGCTTTATTAAACTGCATTTATGTTGTTTTATCCTATGCTTTATTAAATTGTATTTATGTTTTTTTATCCTATGCTTTATTAAATTGTATTTATGTTGTTTTATCCTATGCTTTATTAAATTGTTTTTATGTTGTTTTATCGTCTGCTTTATTAAATTGTATTTATGTTGTTTTATCCTATGATTTATTAAATTGTGTTTATGTTGTTTTATCCTATGCTTTATTAAATTGTATTTATGTCGTTTTAACCCATGCTTTATTAAATTGTATTTATGTGGTTTTATCCTATGCTTTATTAAATTGTATTTATGTTGTTTTATCCTATGCTTTATTAAATTGTATTTATGTTGTTTTATCCTATGCTTTATTAAATTGTATTTATGTTGTTTTGTCCTATGCCTTATTAAATTGTATTTATATTGTTTTAACCCATGCTTTATTAAATTGTATTTATGTTGTTTATCCTATGCTTTATTAAATTGTATTTATGATGTTTTATCCTATGCTTTATTAAATTGTACTTATGTTGTTTTATCCTATGCTTTATTAAATTGTATTTATGTTGCTTTATCCTATGCTTTATTAAACTGCATTTATGTTGTTTTATGCTATGCTTTATTAAATTGTATTCATGTTGTTTTATCCTATGCTTTATTAAATTGTATTTATGTTGTTTTATCCTATGCTTTATTAAATTGTATTTATATTGTTTTAACTTATGCTTTATTAAATTGTATTTATGTTGTTTTATCCTATGCTTTATTAAATTGTATTTATGTTGTTTTATCCTATGCTTTATTAAATTGTATCTATGTTGTTTTGTCCTATGCTTTATTAAATTGTATTTATGTTGTTTTAACCCAAGCTTCATTAAATTGTATTTATGTTGTTTTATCTTATGCTTTATTAAATTGTATTTATGTTGTTTTATCCTATGCTTTATTAAATTGTATTTACGTTGTTTTATCCTATGCTTTATTAAATTGTATTATGTTGTTTTATCGTATGCTTTATTAAATTGTATTTATGTTGTTTTATCCTATGCTTTATTAATTTGTGTTTATGTTGTTTTATCCTATTCTTTATTAAATTGTATTTATGTTGTTTTAACCCATGTTTTATTAAATTGTATTTATGTTGTTTTATCCTATGCTTTATTAAATTGTATTTATGTTGTTTTATCCTATGCTTTATTAAATTTTATTTATGTTGTTTTGTCCTATGCTTTATTAAATTGTATTTATGTTGTTTTAACCCATGCTTCATTAAATTGTATTTATGTTGTTTTATCTTATGCTTTATTAAATTGTATTTATGTTGTTTTGTCCTATGCTTTATTAAATTGTATTTATGTTGTTTTAACCCATGCTTTATTAAATTGCATTTATGTTGTTTTATCTTATGCTTTATTAAATTGTATTTATGTTGTTTTGTCCTATGCTTTATTAAATTGCATTTATGTTGTTTTATCCTATGCTTTATTAAATTGTATTTATGTTGTTTTATCCTATGCTTTATTAAATTGTATTTATGTTGTTTAATCCTATGCTTTATTAAATTGTATTTATGTTGTTTTATCCTATGCTTTATTAAATTGTGTTTATGTTGTTTTATCCTATGTTTTATTAAATTGTATTTATGTTGTTTTATCCTATGCTTTATTAAATTGTATTTATGTTGTTTTATCCTATGCTTTATTAAATTGTATTTATGTTGTTTTATCCTATGCTTTATTAAATTGTTTTTATGTTGTTTTATCGTATGCTTTATTAAATTGTATTTATGTTGTTTTATCCTATGATTTATTAAATTGTGTTTATGTTGTTTTATCCTATGCTTTATTAAATTGTATTTATGTCGTTTTAACCCATGCTTTATTAAATTGTATTTATGTGGTTTTATCCTATGCTTTATTAAATTGTATTTATGTTGTTTTATCCTATGCTTTATTAAATTGTATTTATGTTGTTTTATCCTATGCTTTATTAAATTGTATTTATGTTGTTTTGTCCTATGCCTTATTAAATTGTATTTATATTGTTTTAACCCATGCTTTATTAAATTGTATTTATGTTGTTTATCCTATGCTTTATTAAATTGTATTTATGATGTTTTATCCTATGCTTTATTAAATTGTACTTATGTTGTTTTATCCTATGCTTTATTAAATTGTATTTATGTTGCTTTATCCTATGCTTTATTAAACTGCATTTATGTTGTTTTATGCTATGCTTTATTAAATTGTATTCATGTTGTTTTATCCTATGCTTTATTAAATTGTATTTATGTTGTTTTATCCTATGCTTTATTAAATTGTATTTATATTGTTTTAACTTATGCTTTATTAAATTGTATTTATGTTGTTTTATCCTATGCTTTATTAAATTGTATTTATGTTGTTTTATCCTATGCTTTATTAAATTGTATCTATGTTGTTTTGTCCTATGCTTTATTAAATTGTATTTATGTTGTTTTAACCCAAGCTTCATTAAATTGTATTTATGTTGTTTTATCTTATGCTTTATTAAATTGTATTTATGTTGTTTTATCCTATGCTTTATTAAATTGTATTTACGTTGTTTTATCCTATGCTTTATTAAATTGTATTATGTTGTTTTATCGTATGCTTTATTAAATTGTATTTATGTTGTTTTATCCTATGCTTTATTAATTTGTGTTTATGTTGTTTTATCCTATTCTTTATTAAATTGTATTTATGTTGTTTTAACCCATGTTTTATTAAATTGTATTTATGTTGTTTTATCCTATGCTTTATTAAATTGTATTTATGTTGTTTTATCCTATGCTTTATTAAATTTTATTTATGTTGTTTTGTCCTATGCTTTATTAAATTGTATTTATGTTGTTTTAACCCATGCTTCATTAAATTGTATTTATGTTGTTTTATCTTATGCTTTATTAAATTGTATTTATGTTGTTTTGTCCTATGCTTTATTAAATTGTATTTATGTTGTTTTAACCCATGCTTTATTAAATTGCATTTATGTTGTTTTATCTTATGCTTTATTAAATTGTATTTATGTTGTTTTATCCTATGCTTTATTAAATTGTATTTATGTTGTTTTGTCCTATGCTTTATTAAATTGTATTTATGTTGTTTTAACCATGCTTTATTAATTTGTATTTATGTTGTTTTATCCTATGCTTCATTAAATTGTATTTATGTTGTTTTATCCTATGCTTTATTAAATTGTATTTATGTTGTTTTATCCTATGCTTTATTAAATTGTATTTATGTTGTTTTATCCTATGCTTTATTAAATTGTATTTATGTTGTTTTTTCCTATGCCTTATTAAATTGTATTTATGTTGTTTTATTCTATGCTTTATTAAATTGTATTTATGTTGTTTTATCCTATGCTTTATTAAATTGTATTTATGTTGTTTTATCCTATGCTTTATTAAATTGTATTTATGTTGTTTTATCCTATGCTTTATTAAATTGTATTTATGTTGTTTTATCCTATGCTTTATTAAATTGTATTTATGTTGTTTTATCCTATGCTTTATTAAATTGTATTTATGTTGTTTTTTCCTATGCCTTATTAAATTGTATTTATGTTGTTTTATTCTATGCTTTATTAAATTGTATTTATGTTGTTTTATCCTATGCTTTATTAAATTGCATCTATGTTGTTTTATCCTATGCTTTATTAAATTGTATTTATGTTGTTTTATCCTATGATTTATTAAATTGTATTTATGTGGTTTTATCCTATGCTTTATTAAATTGCATTTATGTTGTTTTATCCTATGCTTTATTAAATTGTATTTATGTTGTTTTATCCTATGCTTTATTAAATTGTATTTATGTTGTTTAATCCTATGCTTTATTAAATTGTATTTATGTTGTTTTATCCTATGCTTTATTAAATTGTGTTTATGTTGTTTTATCCTATGTTTTATTAAATTGTATTTATGTTGTTTTATCCTATGCTTTATTAAATTGTATTTATGTTGTTTTATCCTATGCTTTATTAAACTGCATTTATGTTGTTTTATCCTATGCTTTATTAAATTGTATTTATGTTGTTTTATCCTATGCTTTATTAAATTGTATTTATGTTGTTTTATCCTATGCTTTATTAAATTGTTTTTATGTTGTTTTATCGTATGCTTTATTAAATTGTATTTATGTTGTTTTATCCTATGATTTATTAAATTGTGTTTATGTTGTTTTATCCTATGCTTTATTAAATTGTATTTATGTCGTTTTAACCCATGCTTTATTAAATTGTATTTATGTGGTTTTATCCTATGCTTTATTAAATTGTATTTATGTTGTTTTATCCTATGCTTTATTAAATTGTATTTATGTTGTTTTATCCTATGCTTTATTAAATTGTATTTATGTTGTTTTGTCCTATGCCTTATTAAATTGTATTTATGTTGTTTTAACCCATGCTTTATTAAATTGTATTTATGTTGTTTATCCTATGCTTTATTAAATTGTATTTATGATGTTTTATCCTATGCTTTATTAAATTGTACTTATGTTGTTTTATCCTATGCTTTATTAAATTGTATTTATGTTGCTTTATCCTATGCTTTATTAAACTGTATTTATGTTGTTTTATGCTATGCTTTATTAAATTGTATTCATGTTGTTTTATCCTATGCTTTATTAAATTGTATTTATGTTGTTTTATCCTATGCTTTATTAAATTGTATTTATATTGTTTTAACTTATGCTTTATTAAATTGTATTTATGTTGTTTTATCCTATGCTTTATTAAATTGTATTTATGTTGTTTTATCCTATGCTTTATTAAATTGTATTTATGTTGTTTTGTCCTATGCTTTATTAAATTGTATTTATGTTGTTTTAACCCAAGCTTCATTAAATTGTATTTATGTTGTTTTATCTTATGCTTTATTAAATTGTATTTATGTTGTTTTATCCTATGCTTTATTAAATTGTATTTACGTTGTTTTATCCTATGCTTTATTAAATTGTATTATGTTGTTTTATCGTATGCTTTATTAAATTGTATTTATGTTGTTTTATCCTATGCTTTATTAATTTGTGTTTATGTTGTTTTATCCTATTCTTTATTAAATTGTATTTATGTTGTTTTAACCCATGTTTTATTAAATTGTATTTATGTTGTTTTATCCTATGCTTTATTAAATTGTATTTATGTTGTTTTATCCTATGCTTTATTAAATTTTATTTATGTTGTTTTGTCCTATGCTTTATTAAATTGTATTTATGTTGTTTTAACCCATGCTTCATTAAATTGTATTTATGTTGTTTTATCTTATGCTTTATTAAATTGTATTTATGTTGTTTTGTCCTATGCTTTATTAAATTGTATTTATGTTGTTTTAACCCATGCTTTATTAAATTGCATTTATGTTGTTTTATCTTATGCTTTATTAAATTGTATTTATGTTGTTTTATCCTATGCTTTATTAAATTGTATTTATGTTGTTTTGTCCTATGCTTTATTAAATTGTATTTATGTTGTTTTAACCATGCTTTATTAATTTGTATTTATGTTGTTTTATCCTATGCTTCATTAAATTGTATTTATGTTGTTTTATCCTATGCTTTATTAAATTGTATTTATGTTGTTTTATCCTATGCTTTATTAAATTGTATTTATGTTGTTTTATCCTATGCTTTATTAAATTGTATTTATGTTGTTTTATCCTATGCTTTATTAAATTGTATTTATGTTGTTTTTTCCTATGCCTTATTAAATTGTATTTATGTTGTTTTATTCTATGCTTTATTAAATTGTATTTATGTTGTTTTATCCTATGCTTTATTAAATTGCATCTATGTTGTTTTATCCTATGCTTTATTAAATTGTATTTATGTTGTTTTATCCTATGATTTATTAAATTGTATTTATGTGGTTTTATCCTATGCTTTATTAAATTGCATTTATGTTGTTTTATCCTATGCTTTATTAAATTGTATTTATGTTGTTTTATCCTATGCTTTATTAAATTGTATTTATGTTGTTTAATCCTATGCTTTATTAAATTGTATTTATGTTGTTTTATCCTATGCTTTATTAAATTGTGTTTATGTTGTTTTAACCCATGCTTTATTAAATTGCATTTATGTTGTTTTATCTTATGCTTTATTAAATTGTATTTATGTTGTTTTATCCTATGCTTTATTAAATTGTATTTATGTTGTTTTATCTTATGCTTTATTAAATTGTATTTATGTTGTTTTGTCCTATGCTTTATTAAATTGTATTTATGTTGTTTTAACCCATGCTTTATTAAATTGCATTTATGTTGTTTTATCTTATGCTTTATTAAATTGTATTTATGTTGTTTTATCCTATGCTTTATTAAATTGTATTTATGTTGTTTTGTCCTATGCTTTATTAAATTGTATTTATGTTGTTTTAACCATGCTTTATTAATTTGTATTTATGTTGTTTTATCCTATGCTTCATTAAATTGTATTTATGTTGTTTTATCCTATGCTTTATTAAATTGTATTTATGTTGTTTTATCCTATGCTTTATTAAATTGTATTTATGTTGTTTTGTCCTATGCTTTATTAAATTGTATTTATGTTGTTTTAACCCAAGCTTCATTAAATTGTATTTATGTTGTTTTATCTTATGCTTTATTAAATTGTATTTATGTTGTTTTATCCTATGCTTTATTAAATTGTATTTACGTTGTTTTATCCTATGCTTTATTAAATTGTATTATGTTGTTTTATCGTATGCTTTATTAAATTGTATTTATGTTGTTTTATCCTATGCTTTATTAATTTGTGTTTATGTTGTTTTATCCTATTCTTTATTAAATTGTATTTATGTTGTTTTAACCCATGTTTTATTAAATTGTATTTATGTTGTTTTATCCTATGCTTTATTAAATTGTATTTATGTTGTTTTATCCTATGCTTTATTAAATTTTATTTATGTTGTTTTGTCCTATGCTTTATTAAATTGTATTTATGTTGTTTTAACCCATGCTTTATTAAATTGCATTTATGTTGTTTTATCTTATGCTTTATTAAATTGTATTTATGTTGTTTTATCCTATGCTTTATTAAATTGTATTTATGTTGTTTTGTCCTATGCTTTATTAAATTGTATTTATGTTGTTTTAACCATGCTTTATTAATTTGTATTTATGTTGTTTTATCCTATGCTTCATTAAATTGTATTTATGTTGTTTTATCCTATGCTTTATTAAATTGTATTTATGTTGTTTTATCCTATGCTTTATTAAATTGTATTTATGTTGTTTTATCCTATGCTTTATTAAATTGTATTTATGTTGTTTTATCCTATGCTTTATTAAATTGTATTTATGTTGTTTTTTCCTATGCCTTATTAAATTGTATTTATGTTGTTTTATTCTATGCTTTATTAAATTGTATTTATGTTGTTTTATCCTATGCTTTATTAAATTGTATTTATGTTGTTTTATCCTATGCTTTATTAAATTGTATTTATGTTGTTTTATCCTATGCTTTATTAAATTGTATTTATGTTGTTTTATCCTATGCTTTATTAAATTGTATTTATGTTGTTTTATCCTATGCTTTATTAAATTGTATTTATGTTGTTTTTTCCTATGCCTTATTAAATTGTATTTATGTTGTTTTATTCTATGCTTTATTAAATTGTATTTATGTTGTTTTATCCTATGCTTTATTAAATTGCATCTATGTTGTTTTATCCTATGCTTTATTAAATTGTATTTATGTTGTTTTATCCTATGATTTATTAAATTGTATTTATGTGGTTTTATCCTATGCTTTATTAAAGTGCATTTATGTTGTTTTATCCTACGCTTTATTAAATTGTATTTATGTTGTTTTATCCTATGCTTTATTAAATTGTATTTATGTTGTTTAATCCTATGCTTTATTAAATTGTATTTATGTTGTTTTATCCTATGCTTTATTAAATTGTGTTTATGTTGTTTTATCCTATGTTTTATTAAATTGTATTTATGTTGTTTTAACCCATGCTTCATTAAATTGTATTTATGTTGTTTTATCTTATGCTTTATTAAATTGTATTTATGTTGTTTTAACCCATGCTTCATTAAATTGTATTTATGTTGTTTTATCTTATGCTTTATTAAATTGTATTTATGTTGTTTTAACCCATGCTTCATTAAATTGTATTTATGTTGTTTTATCTTATGCTTTATTAAATTGCATTTATGTTGTTTTATCTTATGCTTTATTAAATTGTATTTATGTTGTTTTAACCCATGCTTCATTAAATTGTATTTATGTTGTTTTGTCCTATGCTTTATTAAATTGTATTTATGTTGTTTTAACCCATGCTTCATTAAATTGTATTTATGTTGTTTTATCTTATGCTTTATTAAATTGTATTTATTTTGTTTTGTCCTATGCTTTATTAAATTGTATTTATGTTGTTTTAACCCATGCTTTATTAAATTGCATTTATGTTGTTTTATCTTATGCTTTATTAAATTGTATTTATGTTGTTTTATCCTATGCTTTATTAAATTGTATTTATGTTGTTTTGTCCTATGCTTTATTAAATTGTATTTATGTTGTTTTAACCATGCTTTATTAATTTGTATTTATGTTGTTTTATCCTATGCTTCATTAAATTGTATTTATGTTGTTTTATCCTATGCTTTATTAAATTGTATTTATGTTGTTTTTTCCTATGCCTTATTAAATTGTATTTATGTTGTTTTATTCTATGCTTTATTAAATTGTATTTATGTTGTTTTAACCCATGTTTTATTAAATTGTATTTATGTTGTTTTATCCTATGCTTTATTAAATTGTATTTATGTTGTTTTATCCTATGCTTTATTAAATTTTATTTATGTTGTTTTGTCCTATGCTTTATTAAATTGTATTTATGTTGTTTTAACCCATGCTTTATTAAATTGCATTTATGTTGTTTTATCTTATGCTTTATTAAATTGTATTTATGTTGTTTTATCCTATGCTTTATTAAATTGTATTTATGTTGTTTTGTCCTATGCTTTATTAAATTGTATTTATGTTGTTTTAACCATGCTTTATTAATTTGTATTTATGTTGTTTTATCCTATGCTTCATTAAATTGTATTTATGTTGTTTTATCCTATGCTTTATTAAATTGTATTTATGTTGTTTTATCCTATGCTTTATTAAATTGTATTTATGTTGTTTTATCCTATGCTTTATTAAATTGTATTTATGTTGTTTTATCCTATGCTTTATTAAATTGTATTTATGTTGTTTTTTCCTATGCCTTATTAAATTGTATTTATGTTGTTTTATTCTATGCTTTATTAAATTGTATTTATGTTGTTTTATCCTATGCTTTATTAAATTGTATTTATGTTGTTTTATCCTATGCTTTATTAAATTGTATTTATGTTGTTTTATCCTATGCTTTATTAAATTGTATTTATGTTGTTTTATCCTATGCTTTATTAAATTGTATTTATGTTGTTTTTTCCTATGCCTTATTAAATTGTATTTATGTTGTTTTATTCTATGCTTTATTAAATTGTATTTATGTTGTTTTATCCTATGCTTTATTAAATTGCATCTATGTTGTTTTATCCTATGCTTTATTAAATTGTATTTATGTTGTTTTATCCTATGATTTATTAAATTGTATTTATGTGGTTTTATCCTATGCTTTATTAAAGTGCATTTATGTTGTTTTATCCTACGCTTTATTAAATTGTATTTATGTTGTTTTATCCTATGCTTTATTAAATTGTATTTATGTTGTTTAATCCTATGCTTTATTAAATTGTATTTATGTTGTTTTATCCTATGCTTTATTAAATTGTGTTTATGTTGTTTTATCCTATGTTTTATTAAATTGTATTTATGTTGTTTTAACCCATGCTTCATTAAATTGTATTTATGTTGTTTTATCTTATGCTTTATTAAATTGTATTTATGTTGTTTTAACCCATGCTTCATTAAATTGTATTTATGTTGTTTTATCTTATGCTTTATTAAATTGCATTTATGTTGTTTTATCTTATGCTTTATTAAATTGTATTTATGCTGTTTTAACCCATGCTTCATTAAATTGTATTTATGTTGTTTTGTCCTATGCTTTATTAAATTGTATTTATGTTGTTTTAACCCATGCTTCATTAAATTGTATTTATGTTGTTTTATCTTATGCTTTATTAAATTGTATTTATTTTGTTTTGTCCTATGCTTTATTAAATTGTATTTATGTTGTTTTAACCCATGCTTTATTAAATTGCATTTATGTTGTTTTATCTTATGCTTTATTAAATTGTATTTATGATGTTTTATCCTATGCTTTATTAAATTGTATTTATGTTGTTTTGTCCTATGCTTTATTAAATTGTATTTATGTTGTTTTAACCATGCTTTATTAATTTGTATTTATGTTGTTTTATCCTATGCTTCATTAAATTGTATTTATGTTGTTTTTTCCTATGCCTTATTAAATTGTATTTATGTTGTTTTATTCTATGCTTTATTAAATTGTATTTATGTTGTTTTATCCTATGCTTTATTAAATTGCATCTATGTTGTTTTATCCTATGCTTTATTAAATTGTATTTATGTTGTTTTATCCTATGATTTATTAAATTGTATTTATGTGGTTTTATCCTATGCTTTATTAAATTGCATTTATGTTGTTTTATCCTATGCTTTATTAAATTGTATTTATGTTGTTTTATCCTATGCTTTATTAAATTGTATTTATGTTGTTTAATCCTATGCTTTATTAAATTGTATTTATGTTGTTTTATCCTATGCTTTATTAAATTGTGTTTATGTTGTTTTAACCCATGCTTTATTAAATTGCATTTATGTTGTTTTATCTTATGCTTTATTAAATTGTATTTATGTTGTTTTATCCTATGCTTTATTAAATTGTATTTATGTTGTTTTATCTTATGCTTTATTAAATTGTATTTATGTTGTTTTGTCCTATGCTTTATTAAATTGTATTTATGTTGTTTTAACCCATGCTTTATTAAATTGCATTTATGTTGTTTTATCTTATGCTTTATTAAATTGTATTTATGTTGTTTTATCCTATGCTTTATTAAATTGTATTTATGTTGTTTTGTCCTATGCTTTATTAAATTGTATTTATGTTGTTTTAACCATGCTTTATTAATTTGTATTTATGTTGTTTTATCCTATGCTTCATTAAATTGTATTTATGTTGTTTTATCCTATGCTTTATTAAATTGTATTTATGTTGTTTTATCCTATGCTTTATTAAATTGTATTTATGTTGTTTTGTCCTATGCTTTATTAAATTGTATTTATGTTGTTTTAACCCAAGCTTCATTAAATTGTATTTATGTTGTTTTATCTTATGCTTTATTAAATTGTATTTATGTTGTTTTATCCTATGCTTTATTAAATTGTATTTACGTTGTTTTATCCTATGCTTTATTAAATTGTATTATGTTGTTTTATCGTATGCTTTATTAAATTGTATTTATGTTGTTTTATCCTATGCTTTATTAATTTGTGTTTATGTTGTTTTATCCTATTCTTTATTAAATTGTATTTATGTTGTTTTAACCCATGTTTTATTAAATTGTATTTATGTTGTTTTATCCTATGCTTTATTAAATTGTATTTATGTTGTTTTATCCTATGCTTTATTAAATTTTATTTATGTTGTTTTGTCCTATGCTTTATTAAATTGTATTTATGTTGTTTTAACCCATGCTTCATTAAATTGTATTTATGTTGTTTTATCTTATGCTTTATTAAATTGTATTTATGTTGTTTTGTCCTATGCTTTATTAAATTGTATTTATGTTGTTTTAACCCATGCTTTATTAAATTGCATTTATGTTGTTTTATCTTATGCTTTATTAAATTGTATTTATGTTGTTTTATCCTATGCTTTATTAAATTGTATTTATGTTGTTTTGTCCTATGCTTTATTAAATTGTATTTATGTTGTTTTAACCATGCTTTATTAATTTGTATTTATGTTGTTTTATCCTATGCTTCATTAAATTGTATTTATGTTGTTTTATCCTATGCTTTATTAAATTGTATTTATGTTGTTTTATCCTATGCTTTATTAAATTGTATTTATGTTGTTTTATCCTATGCTTTATTAAATTGTATTTATGTTGTTTTATCCTATGCTTTATTAAATTGTATTTATGTTGTTTTTTCCTATGCCGTATTAAATTGTATTTATGTTGTTTTATTCTATGCTTTATTAAATTGTATTTATGTTGTTTTATCCTATGCTTTATTAAATTGTATTTATGTTGTTTTATCCTATGCTTTATTAAATTGTATTTATGTTGTTTTATCCTATGCTTTATTAAATTGTATTTATGTTGTTTTATCCTATGCTTTATTAAATTGTATTTATGTTGTTTTATCCTATGCTTTATTAAATTGTATTTATGTTGTTTTTTCCTATGCCTTATTAAATTGTATTTATGTTGTTTTATTCTATGCTTTATTAAATTGTATTTATGTTGTTTTATCCTATGCTTTATTAAATTGCATCTATGTTGTTTTATCCTATGCTTTATTAAATTGTATTTATGTTGTTTTATCCTATGATTTATTAAATTGTATTTATGTGGTTTTATCCTATGCTTTATTAAATTGCATTTATGTTGTTTTATCCTATGCTTTATTAAATTGTATTTATGTTGTTTTATCCTATGCTTTATTAAATTGTATTTATGTTGTTTAATCCTATGCTTTATTAAATTGTATTTATGTTGTTTTATCCTATGCTTTATTAAATTGTGTTTATGTTGTTTTATCCTATGTTTTATTAAATTGTATTTATGTTGTTTTATCCTATGCTTTATTAAATTGTATTTATGTTGTTTTATCCTATGCTTTATTAAACTGCATTTATGTTGTTTTATCCTATGCTTTATTAAATTGTATTTATGTTGTTTTATCCTATGCTTTTTTAAATTGTATTTATGTTGTTTTATCCTATGCTTTATTAAATTGTTTTTATGTTGTTTTATCGTATGCTTTATTAAAATGTATTTATGTTGTTTTATCCTATGATTTATTAAATTGTGTTTATGTTGTTTTATCCTATGCTTTATTAAATTGTATTTATGTCGTTTTAACCCATGCTTTATTAAATTGTATTTATGTGGTTTTATCCTATGCTTTATTAAATTGTATTTATGTTGTTTTATCCTATGCTTTATTAAATTGTATTTATGTTGTTTTATCCTATGCTTTATTAAATTGTATTTATGTTGTTTTGTCCTATGCCTTATTAAATTGTATTTATGTTGTTTTAACCCATGCTTTATTAAATTGTATTTATGTTGTTTATCCTATGCTTTATTAAATTGTATTTATGATGTTTTATCCTATGCTTTATTAAATTGTACTTATGTTGTTTTATCCTATGCTTTATTAAATTGTATTTATGTTGCTTTATCCTATGCTTTATTAAACTGCATTTATGTTGTTTTATGCTATGCTTTATTAAATTGTATTCATGTTGTTTTATCCTATGCTTTATTAAATTGTATTTATGTTGTTTTATCCTATGCTTTATTAAATTGTATTTATATTGTTTTAACTTATGCTTTATTAAATTGTATTTATGTTGTTTTATCCTATGCTTTATTAAATTGTATTTATGTTGTTTTATCCTATGCTTTATTAAATTGTATTTATGTTGTTTTGTCCTATGCTTTATTAAATTGTATTTATGTTGTTTTAACCCAAGCTTCATTAAATTGTATTTATGTTGTTTTATCTTATGCTTTATTAAATTGTATTTATGTTGTTTTATCCTATGCTTTATTAAATTGTATTTACGTTGTTTTATCCTATGCTTTATTAAATTGTATTATGTTGTTTTATCGTATGCTTTATTAAATTGTATTTATGTTGTTTTATCCTATGCTTTATTAATTTGTGTTTATGTTGTTTTACCCTATTCTTTATTAAATTGTATTTATGTTGTTTTAACCCATGTTTTATTAAATTGTATTTATGTTGTTTTATCCTATGCTTTATTAAATTGTATTTATGTTGTTTTATCCTATGCTTTATTAAATTTTATTTATGTTGTTTTGTCCTATGCTTTATTAAATTGTATTTATGTTGTTTTAACCCATGCTTCATTAAATTGTATTTATGTTGTTTTATCTTATGCTTTATTAAATTGTATTTATGTTGTTTTGTCCTATGCTTTATTAAATTGTATTTATGTTGTTTTAACCCATGCTTTATTAAATTGCATTTATGTTGTTTTATCTTATGCTTTATTAAATTGTATTTATGTTGTTTTATCCTATGCTTTATTAAATTGTATTTATGTTGTTTTGTCCTATGCTTTATTAAATTGTATTTATGTTGTTTTAACCATGCTTTATTAATTTGTATTTATGTTGTTTTATCCTATGCTTCATTAAATTGTATTTATGTTGTTTTATCCTATGCTTTATTAAATTGTATTTATGTTGTTTTATCCTATGCTTTATTAAATTGTATTTATGTTGTTTTATCCTATGCTTTATTAAATTGTATTTATGTTGTTTTATCCTATGCTTTATTAAATTGTATTTATGTTGTTTTTTCCTATGCCTTATTAAATTGTATTTATGTTGTTTTATTCTATGCTTTATTAAATTGTATTTATGTTGTTTTATCCTATGCTTTATTAAATTGCATCTATGTTGTTTTATCCTATGCTTTATTAAATTGTATTTATGTTGTTTTATCCTATGATTTATTAAATTGTATTTATGTGGTTTTATCCTATGCTTTATTAAATTGCATTTATGTTGTTTTATCCTATGCTTTTTTAAATTGTATTTATGTTGTTTTATCCTATGCTTTATTAAATTGTATTTATGTTGTTTAATCCTATGCCTTATTAAATTGTATTTATGTTGTTTTATCCTATGCTTTATTAAATTGTGTTTATGTTGTTTTAACCCATGCTTTATTAAATTGCATTTATGTTGTTTTATCTTATGCTTTATTAAATTGTATTTATGTTGTTTTATCCTATGCTTTATTAAATTGTATTTATGTTGTTTTATCTTATGCTTTATTAAATTGTATTTATGTTGTTTTGTCCTATGCTTTATTAAATTGTATTTATGTTGTTTTAACCCATGCTTTATTAAATTGCATTTATGTTGTTTTATCTTATGCTTTATTAAATTGTATTTATGTTGTTTTATCCTATGCTTTATTAAATTGTATTTATGTTGTTTTGTCCTATGCTTTATTAAATTGTATTTATGTTGTTTTAACCATGCTTTATTAATTTGTATTTATGTTGTTTTATCCTATGCTTCATTAAATTGTATTTATGTTGTTTTATCCTATGCTTTATTAAATTGTATTTATGTTGTTTTATCCTATGCTTTATTAAATTGTATTTATGTTGTTTTATCCTATGCTTTATTAAATTGTATTTATGTTGTTTTATCCTATGCTTTATTAAATTGTATTTATGTTGTTTTTTCCTATGCCTTATTAAATTGTATTTATGTTGTTTTATTCTATGCTTTATTAAATTGTATTTATGTTGTTTTATCCTATGCTTTATTAAATTGCATCTATGTTGTTTTATCCTATGCTTTATTAAATTGTATTTATGTTGTTTTATCCTATGATTTATTAAATTGTATTTATGTGGTTTTATCCTATGCTTTATTAAATTGCATTTATGTTGTTTTATCCTATGCTTTATTAAATTGTATTTATGTTGTTTTATCCTATGCTTTATTAAATTGTATTTATGTTGTTTAATCCTATGCTTTATTAAATTGTATTTATGTTGTTTTATCCTATGCTTTATTAAATTGTGTTTATGTTGTTTTATCCTATGTTTTATTAAATTGTATTTATGTTGTTTTATCCTATGCTTTATTAAATTGTATTTATGTTGTTTTATCCTATGCTTTATTAAACTGCATTTATGTTGTTTTATCCTATGCTTTATTAAATTGTATTTATGTTGTTTCATCCTATGCTTTATTAAATTGTATTTATGTTGTTTTATCCTATGCTTTATTAAATTGTTTTTATGTTGTTTTATCGTATGCTTTATTAAATTGTATTTATGTTGTTTTATCCTATGATTTATTAAATTGTGTTTATGTTGTTTTATCCTATGCTTTATTAAATTGTATTTATGTTGTTTTAACCCATGCTTTATTAAATTGTATTTATGTGGTTTTATCCTATGCTTTATTAAATTGTATTTATGTTGTTTTATCCTATGCTTTATTAAATTGTATTTATGTTGTTTTATCCTATGCTTTATTAAATTGTATTTATGTTGTTTTGTCCTATGCCTTATTAAATTGTATTTATGTTGTTTTAACCCATGCTTTATTAAATTGTATTTATGTTGTTTATCCTATGCTTTATTAAATTGTATTTATGATGTTTTATCCTATGCTTTATTAAATTGTACTTATGTTGTTTTATCCTATGCTTTATTAAATTGCATCTATGTTGTTTTATCCTATGCTTTATTAAATTGTATTTATGTTGTTTTATCCTATGATTTATTAAATTGTATTTATGTGGTTTTATCCTATGCTTTATTAAATTGCATTTATGTTGTTTTATCCTATGCTTTATTAAATTGTATTTATGTTGTTTTATCCTATGCTTTATTAAATTGTATTTATGTTGTTTAATCCTATGCTTTATTAAATTGTATTTATGTTGTTTTATCCTATGCTTTATTAAATTGTGTTTATGTTGTTTTAACCCATGCTTTATTAAATTGCATTTATGTTGTTTTATCTTATGCTTTATTAAATTGTATTTATGTTGTTTTATCCTATGCTTTATTAAATTGTATTTATGTTGTTTTATCTTATGCTTTATTAAATTGTATTTATGTTGTTTTGTCCTATGCTTTATTAAATTGTATTTATGTTGTTTTAACCCATGCTTTATTAAATTGCATTTATGTTGTTTTATCTTATGCTTTATTAAATTGTATTTATGTTGTTTTATCCTATGCTTTATTAAATTGTATTTATGTTGTTTTGTCCTATGCTTTATTAAATTGTATTTATGTTGTTTTAACCATGCTTTATTAATTTGTATTTATGTTGTTTTATCCTATGCTTCATTAAATTGTATTTATGTTGTTTTATCCTATGCTTTATTAAATTGTATTTATGTTGTTTTATCCTATGCTTTATTAAATTGTATTTATGTTGTTTTGTCCTATGCTTTATTAAATTGTATTTATGTTGTTTTAACCCAAGCTTCATTAAATTGTATTTATGTTGTTTTATCTTATGCTTTATTAAATTGTATTTATGTTGTTTTATCCTATGCTTTATTAAATTGTATTTACGTTGTTTTATCCTATGCTTTATTAAATTGTATTATGTTGTTTTATCGTATGCTTTATTAAATTGTATTTATGTTGTTTTATCCTATGCTTTATTAATTTGTGTTTATGTTGTTTTATCCTATTCTTTATTAAATTGTATTTATGTTGTTTTAACCCATGTTTTATTAAATTGTATTTATGTTGTTTTATCCTATGCTTTATTAAATTGTATTTATGTTGTTTTATCCTATGCTTTATTAAATTTTATTTATGTTGTTTTGTCCTATGCTTTATTAAATTGTATTTATGTTGTTTTAACCCATGCTTCATTAAATTGTATTTATGTTGTTTTATCTTATGCTTTATTAAATTGTATTTATGTTGTTTTGTCCTATGCTTTATTAAATTGTATTTATGTTGTTTTAACCCATGCTTTATTAAATTGCATTTATGTTGTTTTATCTTATGCTTTATTAAATTGTATTTATGTTGTTTTATCCTATGCTTTATTAAATTGTATTTATGTTGTTTTGTCCTATGCTTTATTAAATTGTATTTATGTTGTTTTAACCATGCTTTATTAATTTGTATTTATGTTGTTTTATCCTATGCTTCATTAAATTGTATTTATGTTGTTTTATCCTATGCTTTATTAAATTGTATTTATGTTGTTTTATCCTATGCTTTATTAAATTGTATTTATGTTGTTTTATCCTATGCTTTATTAAATTGTATTTATGTTGTTTTATCCTATGCTTTATTAAATTGTATTTATGTTGTTTTTTCCTATGCCGTATTAAATTGTATTTATGTTGTTTTATTCTATGCTTTATTAAATTGTATTTATGTTGTTTTATCCTATGCTTTATTAAATTGTATTTATGTTGTTTTATCCTATGCTTTATTAAATTGTATTTATGTTGTTTTATCCTATGCTTTATTAAATTGTATTTATGTTGTTTTATCCTATGCTTTATTAAATTGTATTTATGTTGTTTTATCCTATGCTTTATTAAATTGTATTTATGTTGTTTTTTCCTATGCCTTATTAAATTGTATTTATGTTGTTTTATTCTATGCTTTATTAAATTGTATTTATGTTGTTTTATCCTATGCTTTATTAAATTGCATCTATGTTGTTTTATCCTATGCTTTATTAAATTGTATTTATGTTGTTTTATCCTATGATTTATTAAATTGTATTTATGTGGTTTTATCCTATGCTTTATTAAATTGCATTTATGTTGTTTTATCCTATGCTTTATTAAATTGTATTTATGTTGTTTTATCCTATGCTTTATTAAATTGTATTTATGTTGTTTAATCCTATGCTTTATTAAATTGTATTTATGTTGTTTTATCCTATGCTTTATTAAATTGTGTTTATGTTGTTTTATCCTATGTTTTATTAAATTGTATTTATGTTGTTTTATCCTATGCTTTATTAAATTGTATTTATGTTGTTTTATCCTATGCTTTATTAAACTGCATTTATGTTGTTTTATCCTATGCTTTATTAAATTGTATTTATGTTGTTTTATCCTATGCTTTTTTAAATTGTATTTATGTTGTTTTATCCTATGCTTTATTAAATTGTTTTTATGTTGTTTTATCGTATGCTTTATTAAAATGTATTTATGTTGTTTTATCCTATGATTTATTAAATTGTGTTTATGTTGTTTTATCCTATGCTTTATTAAATTGTATTTATGTCGTTTTAACCCATGCTTTATTAAATTGTATTTATGTGGTTTTATCCTATGCTTTATTAAATTGTATTTATGTTGTTTTATCCTATGCTTTATTAAATTGTATTTATGTTGTTTTATCCTATGCTTTATTAAATTGTATTTATGTTGTTTTGTCCTATGCCTTATTAAATTGTATTTATGTTGTTTTAACCCATGCTTTATTAAATTGTATTTATGTTGTTTATCCTATGCTTTATTAAATTGTATTTATGATGTTTTATCCTATGCTTTATTAAATTGTACTTATGTTGTTTTATCCTATGCTTTATTAAATTGTATTTATGTTGCTTTATCCTATGCTTTATTAAACTGCATTTATGTTGTTTTATGCTATGCTTTATTAAATTGTATTCATGTTGTTTTATCCTATGCTTTATTAAATTGTATTTATGTTGTTTTATCCTATGCTTTATTAAATTGTATTTATATTGTTTTAACTTATGCTTTATTAAATTGTATTTATGTTGTTTTATCCTATGCTTTATTAAATTGTATTTATGTTGTTTTATCCTATGCTTTATTAAATTGTATTTATGTTGTTTTGTCCTATGCTTTATTAAATTGTATTTATGTTGTTTTAACCCAAGCTTCATTAAATTGTATTTATGTTGTTTTATCTTATGCTTTATTAAATTGTATTTATGTTGTTTTATCCTATGCTTTATTAAATTGTATTTACGTTGTTTTATCCTATGCTTTATTAAATTGTATTATGTTGTTTTATCGTATGCTTTATTAAATTGTATTTATGTTGTTTTATCCTATGCTTTATTAATTTGTGTTTATGTTGTTTTACCCTATTCTTTATTAAATTGTATTTATGTTGTTTTAACCCATGTTTTATTAAATTGTATTTATGTTGTTTTATCCTATGCTTTATTAAATTGTATTTATGTTGTTTTATCCTATGCTTTATTAAATTTTATTTATGTTGTTTTGTCCTATGCTTTATTAAATTGTATTTATGTTGTTTTAACCCATGCTTCATTAAATTGTATTTATGTTGTTTTATCTTATGCTTTATTAAATTGTATTTATGTTGTTTTGTCCTATGCTTTATTAAATTGTATTTATGTTGTTTTAACCCATGCTTTATTAAATTGCATTTATGTTGTTTTATCTTATGCTTTATTAAATTGTATTTATGTTGTTTTATCCTATGCTTTATTAAATTGTATTTATGTTGTTTTGTCCTATGCTTTATTAAATTGTATTTATGTTGTTTTAACCATGCTTTATTAATTTGTATTTATGTTGTTTTATCCTATGCTTCATTAAATTGTATTTATGTTGTTTTATCCTATGCTTTATTAAATTGTATTTATGTTGTTTTATCCTATGCTTTATTAAATTGTATTTATGTTGTTTTATCCTATGCTTTATTAAATTGTATTTATGTTGTTTTATCCTATGCTTTATTAAATTGTATTTATGTTGTTTTTTCCTATGCCTTATTAAATTGTATTTATGTTGTTTTATTCTATGCTTTATTAAATTGTATTTATGTTGTTTTATCCTATGCTTTATTAAATTGCATCTATGTTGTTTTATCCTATGCTTTATTAAATTGTATTTATGTTGTTTTATCCTATGATTTATTAAATTGTATTTATGTGGTTTTATCCTATGCTTTATTAAATTGCATTTATGTTGTTTTATCCTATGCTTTTTTAAATTGTATTTATGTTGTTTTATCCTATGCTTTATTAAATTGTATTTATGTTGTTTAATCCTATGCCTTATTAAATTGTATTTATGTTGTTTTATCCTATGCTTTATTAAATTGTGTTTATGTTGTTTTAACCCATGCTTTATTAAATTGCATTTATGTTGTTTTATCTTATGCTTTATTAAATTGTATTTATGTTGTTTTATCCTATGCTTTATTAAATTGTATTTATGTTGTTTTATCTTATGCTTTATTAAATTGTATTTATGTTGTTTTGTCCTATGCTTTATTAAATTGTATTTATGTTGTTTTAACCCATGCTTTATTAAATTGCATTTATGTTGTTTTATCTTATGCTTTATTAAATTGTATTTATGTTGTTTTATCCTATGCTTTATTAAATTGTATTTATGTTGTTTTGTCCTATGCTTTATTAAATTGTATTTATGTTGTTTTAACCATGCTTTATTAATTTGTATTTATGTTGTTTTATCCTATGCTTCATTAAATTGTATTTATGTTGTTTTATCCTATGCTTTATTAAATTGTATTTATGTTGTTTTATCCTATGCTTTATTAAATTGTATTTATGTTGTTTTATCCTATGCTTTATTAAATTGTATTTATGTTGTTTTATCCTATGCTTTATTAAATTGTATTTATGTTGTTTTTTCCTATGCCTTATTAAATTGTATTTATGTTGTTTTATTCTATGCTTTATTAAATTGTATTTATGTTGTTTTATCCTATGCTTTATTAAATTGCATCTATGTTGTTTTATCCTATGCTTTATTAAATTGTATTTATGTTGTTTTATCCTATGATTTATTAAATTGTATTTATGTGGTTTTATCCTATGCTTTATTAAATTGCATTTATGTTGTTTTATCCTATGCTTTATTAAATTGTATTTATGTTGTTTTATCCTATGCTTTATTAAATTGTATTTATGTTGTTTAATCCTATGCTTTATTAAATTGTATTTATGTTGTTTTATCCTATGCTTTATTAAATTGTGTTTATGTTGTTTTATCCTATGTTTTATTAAATTGTATTTATGTTGTTTTATCCTATGCTTTATTAAATTGTATTTATGTTGTTTTATCCTATGCTTTATTAAACTGCATTTATGTTGTTTTATCCTATGCTTTATTAAATTGTATTTATGTTGTTTCATCCTATGCTTTATTAAATTGTATTTATGTTGTTTTATCCTATGCTTTATTAAATTGTTTTTATGTTGTTTTATCGTATGCTTTATTAAATTGTATTTATGTTGTTTTATCCTATGATTTATTAAATTGTGTTTATGTTGTTTTATCCTATGCTTTATTAAATTGTATTTATGTTGTTTTAACCCATGCTTTATTAAATTGTATTTATGTGGTTTTATCCTATGCTTTATTAAATTGTATTTATGTTGTTTTATCCTATGCTTTATTAAATTGTATTTATGTTGTTTTATCCTATGCTTTATTAAATTGTATTTATGTTGTTTTGTCCTATGCCTTATTAAATTGTATTTATGTTGTTTTAACCCATGCTTTATTAAATTGTATTTATGTTGTTTATCCTATGCTTTATTAAATTGTATTTATGATGTTTTATCCTATGCTTTATTAAATTGTACTTATGTTGTTTTATCCTATGCTTTATTAAATTGTATTTATGTTGCTTGATCCTATGCTTTATTAAACTGCATTTATGTTGTTTTATGCTATGCTTTATTAAATTGTATTCATGTTGTTTTATCCTATGCTTTATTAAATTGTATTTATGTTGTTTTATCCTATGCTTTATTAAATTGTATTTATATTGTTTTAACTTATGCTTTATTAAATTGTATTTATGTTGTTTTATCCTATGCTTTATTAAATTGTATTTATATTGTTTTATCCTATGCTTTATTAAATTGTATTTATGTTGTTTTGTCCTATGCTTTATTAAATTGTGTTTATGTTGTTTTAACCCAAGCTTCATTAAATTGTATTTATGTTGTTTTATCTTATGCTTTATTAAATTGTATTTATGTTGTTTTATCCTATGCTTTATTAAATTGTATTTACGTTGTTTTATCCTATGCTTTATTAAATTGTATTTATGTTGTTTTATCCTATGCTTTATTAAATTGTATTTATGTTGTTTTATCCTATGCTTTATTAAATTGTATTTATGTTGTTTTATCCTATGCTTTATTAAATTGTATTGATGTTGTTTTATTCTATTCTTTATTAAATTGTATTTATGTTGTTTTATCCTATGCTTTATTAATTTGCATCTATGTTGTTTTATCCTATGCTTTATTAAATTATATTTATGTTGTTTTATCCTATGATTTATTAAATTGTATTTATGTGGTTTTATCCTATGCTTTATTAAATTGCATTTATGTTGTTTTATCCTATGCTTTACTAAATTGTATTTATGTTGTTTTATCCTATACTTTATTAAATTGTATTTATGTTTTTTAATCATATGCTTTATTAAATTGTATTTATGTTGTTTTATCCTATGCTTTATTAAATTGTGTTTATGTTGTTTTAACCCATGCTTTATTAAATTGCATTGATGTTGTTTTATTCTATTCTTTATTAAATTGTATTTATGTTGTTTTATCCTATGCTTTATTAATTTGCATCTATGTTGTTTTATCCTATGCTTTATTAAATTATATTTATGTTGTTTTATCCTATGATTTATTAAATTGTATTTATGTGGTTTTATCCTATGCTTTATTAAATTGCATTTATGTTGTTTTATCCTATGCTTTACTAAATTGTATTTATGTTGTTTTATCCTATACTTTATTAAATTGTATTTATGTTTTTTAATCATATGCTTTATTAAATTGTATTTATGTTGTTTTATCCTATGCTTTATTAACTTGTGTTTATGTTGTTTTATCCTCTGTTTTATTAAATTGTATTTATGTTGTTTTATCCTATGCTTTATTACATTGTATTTATGTTGTTTTATCCTATGCTTTATTAAACTGCATTTATGTTGTTTCATCCTATGCTTTATTAAATTGTATTTATGTTGTTTTATTATATGCTTTATTAAATTGTATTTATTTTGTTTTATCCTATGCTTTAATAAATTGTATTTATGTTGTTTTATCCTATGCTTTATTAAATTGTATTTATGTTGTTTTATTCTATGCTTTATTAAATTGTATTTATGTTGTTTTATCCTATGCTTTATTAAATTGCATCTATGTTGTTTTATCCTATGCTTTATTAAATTGTATTTATGTTGTTTTATCCTATGATTTATTAAATTGTATTTATGTGGTTTTATCCTATGCTTTATTAAATTGCATTTATGTTGTTTTATCCTATGCTTTATTAAATTGTATTTATGTTGTTTTATCCTATGCTTTATTAAATTGTATTTATGTTGTTTAATCCTATGCTTTATTAAATTGTATTTATGTTGTTTTATCCTATGCTTTATTAAATTGTGTTTATGTTGTTTTAACCCATGCTTTATTAAATTGCATTTATGTTGTTTTATCTTATGCTTTATTAAATTGTATTTATGTTGTTTTATCCTATGCTTTATTAAATTGTATTTATGTTGTTTTATCTTATGCTTTATTAAATTGTATTTATGTTGTTTTGTCCTATGCTTTATTAAATTGTATTTATGTTGTTTTAACCCATGCTTTATTAAATTGCATTTATGTTGTTTTATCTTATGCTTTATTAAATTGTATTTATGTTGTTTTATCCTATGCTTTATTAAATTGTATTTATGTTGTTTTGTCCTATGCTTTATTAAATTGTATTTATGTTGTTTTAACCATGCTTTATTAATTTGTATTTATGTTGTTTTATCCTATGCTTCATTAAATTGTATTTATGTTGTTTTATCCTATGCTTTATTAAATTGTATTTATGTTGTTTTATCCTATGCTTTATTAAATTGTATTTATGTTGTTTTATCCTATGCTTTATTAAATTGTATTTATGTTGTTTTATCCTATGCTTTATTAAATTGTATTTATGTTGTTTTTTCCTATGCCTTATTAAATTGTATTTATGTTGTTTTATTCTATGCTTTATTAAATTGTATTTATGTTGTTTTATCCTATGCTTTATTAAATTGCATCTATGTTGTTTTATCCTATGCTTTATTAAATTGTATTTATGTTGTTTTATCCTATGATTTATTAAATTGTATTTATGTGGTTTTATCCTATGCTTTATTAAATTGCATTTATGTTGTTTTATCCTATGCTTTATTAAATTGTATTTATGTTGTTTTATCCTATGCTTTATTAAATTGTATTTATGTTGTTTAATCCTATGCTTTATTAAATTGTATTTATGTTGTTTTATCCTATGCTTTATTAAATTGTGTTTATGTTGTTTTATCCTATGTTTTATTAAATTGTATTTATGTTGTTTTATCCTATGCTTTATTAAATTGTATTTATGTTGTTTTATCCTATGCTTTATTAAACTGCATTTATGTTGTTTTATCCTATGCTTTATTAAATTGTATTTATGTTGTTTTATCCTATGCTTTTTTAAATTGTATTTATGTTGTTTTATCCTATGCTTTATTAAATTGTTTTTATGTTGTTTTATCGTATGCTTTATTAAAATGTATTTATGTTGTTTTATCCTATGATTTATTAAATTGTGTTTATGTTGTTTTATCCTATGCTTTATTAAATTGTATTTATGTCGTTTTAACCCATGCTTTATTAAATTGTATTTATGTGGTTTTATCCTATGCTTTATTAAATTGTATTTATGTTGTTTTATCCTATGCTTTATTAAATTGTATTTATGTTGTTTTATCCTATGCTTTATTAAATTGTATTTATGTTGTTTTGTCCTATGCCTTATTAAATTGTATTTATGTTGTTTTAACCCATGCTTTATTAAATTGTATTTATGTTGTTTATCCTATGCTTTATTAAATTGTATTTATGATGTTTTATCCTATGCTTTATTAAATTGTACTTATGTTGTTTTATCCTATGCTTTATTAAATTGTATTTATGTTGCTTTATCCTATGCTTTATTAAACTGCATTTATGTTGTTTTATGCTATGCTTTATTAAATTGTATTCATGTTGTTTTATCCTATGCTTTATTAAATTGTATTTATGTTGTTTTATCCTATGCTTTATTAAATTGTATTTATATTGTTTTAACTTATGCTTTATTAAATTGTATTTATGTTGTTTTATCCTATGCTTTATTAAATTGTATTTATGTTGTTTTATCCTATGCTTTATTAAATTGTATTTATGTTGTTTTGTCCTATGCTTTATTAAATTGTATTTATGTTGTTTTAACCCAAGCTTCATTAAATTGTATTTATGTTGTTTTATCTTATGCTTTATTAAATTGTATTTATGTTGTTTTATCCTATGCTTTATTAAATTGTATTTACGTTGTTTTATCCTATGCTTTATTAAATTGTATTATGTTGTTTTATCGTATGCTTTATTAAATTGTATTTATGTTGTTTTATCCTATGCTTTATTAATTTGTGTTTATGTTGTTTTACCCTATTCTTTATTAAATTGTATTTATGTTGTTTTAACCCATGTTTTATTAAATTGTATTTATGTTGTTTTATCCTATGCTTTATTAAATTGTATTTATGTTGTTTTATCCTATGCTTTATTAAATTTTATTTATGTTGTTTTGTCCTATGCTTTATTAAATTGTATTTATGTTGTTTTAACCCATGCTTCATTAAATTGTATTTATGTTGTTTTATCTTATGCTTTATTAAATTGTATTTATGTTGTTTTGTCCTATGCTTTATTAAATTGTATTTATGTTGTTTTAACCCATGCTTTATTAAATTGCATTTATGTTGTTTTATCTTATGCTTTATTAAATTGTATTTATGTTGTTTTATCCTATGCTTTATTAAATTGTATTTATGTTGTTTTGTCCTATGCTTTATTAAATTGTATTTATGTTGTTTTAACCATGCTTTATTAATTTGTATTTATGTTGTTTTATCCTATGCTTCATTAAATTGTATTTATGTTGTTTTATCCTATGCTTTATTAAATTGTATTTATGTTGTTTTATCCTATGCTTTATTAAATTGTATTTATGTTGTTTTATCCTATGCTTTATTAAATTGTATTTATGTTGTTTTATCCTATGCTTTATTAAATTGTATTTATGTTGTTTTTTCCTATGCCTTATTAAATTGTATTTATGTTGTTTTATTCTATGCTTTATTAAATTGTATTTATGTTGTTTTATCCTATGCTTTATTAAATTGCATCTATGTTGTTTTATCCTATGCTTTATTAAATTGTATTTATGTTGTTTTATCCTATGATTTATTAAATTGTATTTATGTGGTTTTATCCTATGCTTTATTAAATTGCATTTATGTTGTTTTATCCTATGCTTTTTTAAATTGTATTTATGTTGTTTTATCCTATGCTTTATTAAATTGTATTTATGTTGTTTAATCCTATGCCTTATTAAATTGTATTTATGTTGTTTTATCCTATGCTTTATTAAATTGTGTTTATGTTGTTTTAACCCATGCTTTATTAAATTGCATTTATGTTGTTTTATCTTATGCTTTATTAAATTGTATTTATGTTGTTTTATCCTATGCTTTATTAAATTGTATTTATGTTGTTTTATCTTATGCTTTATTAAATTGTATTTATGTTGTTTTGTCCTATGCTTTATTAAATTGTATTTATGTTGTTTTAACCCATGCTTTATTAAATTGCATTTATGTTGTTTTATCTTATGCTTTATTAAATTGTATTTATGTTGTTTTATCCTATGCTTTATTAAATTGTATTTATGTTGTTTTGTCCTATGCTTTATTAAATTGTATTTATGTTGTTTTAACCATGCTTTATTAATTTGTATTTATGTTGTTTTATCCTATGCTTCATTAAATTGTATTTATGTTGTTTTATCCTATGCTTTATTAAATTGTATTTATGTTGTTTTATCCTATGCTTTATTAAATTGTATTTATGTTGTTTTATCCTATGCTTTATTAAATTGTATTTATGTTGTTTTATCCTATGCTTTATTAAATTGTATTTATGTTGTTTTTTCCTATGCCTTATTAAATTGTATTTATGTTGTTTTATTCTATGCTTTATTAAATTGTATTTATGTTGTTTTATCCTATGCTTTATTAAATTGCATCTATGTTGTTTTATCCTATGCTTTATTAAATTGTATTTATGTTGTTTTATCCTATGATTTATTAAATTGTATTTATGTGGTTTTATCCTATGCTTTATTAAATTGCATTTATGTTGTTTTATCCTATGCTTTATTAAATTGTATTTATGTTGTTTTATCCTATGCTTTATTAAATTGTATTTATGTTGTTTAATCCTATGCTTTATTAAATTGTATTTATGTTGTTTTATCCTATGCTTTATTAAATTGTGTTTATGTTGTTTTATCCTATGTTTTATTAAATTGTATTTATGTTGTTTTATCCTATGCTTTATTAAATTGTATTTATGTTGTTTTATCCTATGCTTTATTAAACTGCATTTATGTTGTTTTATCCTATGCTTTATTAAATTGTATTTATGTTGTTTCATCCTATGCTTTATTAAATTGTATTTATGTTGTTTTATCCTATGCTTTATTAAATTGTTTTTATGTTGTTTTATCGTATGCTTTATTAAATTGTATTTATGTTGTTTTATCCTATGATTTATTAAATTGTGTTTATGTTGTTTTATCCTATGCTTTATTAAATTGTATTTATGTCGTTTTAACCCATGCTTTATTAAATTGTATTTATGTGGTTTTATCCTATGCTTTATTAAATTGTATTTATGTTGTTTTATCCTATGCTTTATTAAATTGTATTTATGTTGTTTTATCCTATGCTTTATTAAATTGTATTTATGTTGTTTTGTCCTATGCCTTATTAAATTGTATTTATGTTGTTTTAACCCATGCTTTATTAAATTGTATTTATGTTGTTTATCCTATGCTTTATTAAATTGTATTTATGATGTTTTATCCTATGCTTTATTAAATTGTACTTATGTTGTTTTATCCTATGCTTTATTAAATTGTATTTATGTTGCTTGATCCTATGCTTTATTAAACTGCATTTATGTTGTTTTATGCTATGCTTTATTAAATTGTATTCATGTTGTTTTATCCTATGCTTTATTAAATTGTATTTATGTTGTTTTATCCTATGCTTTATTAAATTGTATTTATATTGTTTTAACTTATGCTTTATTAAATTGTATTTATGTTGTTTTATCCTATGCTTTATTAAATTGTATTTATATTGTTTTATCCTATGCTTTATTAAATTGTATTTATGTTGTTTTGTCCTATGCTTTATTAAATTGTGTTTATGTTGTTTTAACCCAAGCTTCATTAAATTGTATTTATGTTGTTTTATCTTATGCTTTATTAAATTGTATTTATGTTGTTTTATCCTATGCTTTATTAAATTGTATTTACGTTGTTTTATCCTATGCTTTATTAAATTGTATTTATGTTGTTTTATCCTATGCTTTATTAAATTGTATTTATGTTGTTTTATCCTATGCTTTATTAAATTGTATTTATGTTGTTTTATCCTATGCTTTATTAAATTGTATTGATGTTGTTTTATTCTATTCTTTATTAAATTGTATTTATGTTGTTTTATCCTATGCTTTATTAATTTGCATCTATGTTGTTTTATCCTATGCTTTATTAAATTATATTTATGTTGTTTTATCCTATGATTTATTAAATTGTATTTATGTGGTTTTATCCTATGCTTTATTAAATTGCATTTATGTTGTTTTATCCTATGCTTTACTAAATTGTATTTATGTTGTTTTATCCTATACTTTATTAAATTGTATTTATGTTTTTTAATCATATGCTTTATTAAATTGTATTTATGTTGTTTTATCCTATGCTTTATTAAATTGTGTTTATGTTGTTTTAACCCATGCTTTATTAAATTGCATTGATGTTGTTTTATTCTATTCTTTATTAAATTGTATTTATGTTGTTTTATCCTATGCTTTATTAATTTGCATCTATGTTGTTTTATCCTATGCTTTATTAAATTATATTTATGTTGTTTTATCCTATGATTTATTAAATTGTATTTATGTGGTTTTATCCTATGCTTTATTAAATTGCATTTATGTTGTTTTATCCTATGCTTTACTAAATTGTATTTATGTTGTTTTATCCTATACTTTATTAAATTGTATTTATGTTTTTTAATCATATGCTTTATTAAATTGTATTTATGTTGTTTTATCCTATGCTTTATTAACTTGTGTTTATGTTGTTTTATCCTCTGTTTTATTAAATTGTATTTATGTTGTTTTATCCTATGCTTTATTACATTGTATTTATGTTGTTTTATCCTATGCTTTATTAAACTGCATTTATGTTGTTTTATCCTATGCTTTATTAAATTGTATTTATGTTGTTTTATTATATGCTTTATTAAATTGTATTTATTTTGTTTTATCCTATGCTTTAATAAATTGTATTTATGTTGTTTTATCCTATGCTTTATTAAATTGTATTTATGTTGTTTTATTCTATGCTTTATTAAATTGTATTTATGTTGTTTTATCCTATGCTTTATTAAATTGCATCTATGTTGTTTTATCCTATGCTTTATTAAATTGTATTTATGTTGTTTTATCCTATGATTTATTAAATTGTATTTATGTGGTTTTATCCTATGCTTTATTAAATTGCATTTATGTTGTTTTATCCTATGCTTTATTAAATTGTATTTATGTTGTTTTATCCTATGCTTTATTAAATTGTATTTATGTTGTTTAATCCTATGCTTTATTAAATTGTATTTATGTTGTTTTATCCTATGCTTTATTAAATTGTGTTTATGTTGTTTTAACCCATGCTTTATTAAATTGCATTTATGTTGTTTTATCTTATGCTTTATTAAATTGTATTTATGTTGTTTTATCCTATGCTTTATTAAATTGTATTTATGTTGTTTTATCTTATGCTTTATTAAATTGTATTTATGTTGTTTTGTCCTATGCTTTATTAAATTGTATTTATGTTGTTTTAACCCATGCTTTATTAAATTGCATTTATGTTGTTTTATCTTATGCTTTATTAAATTGTATTTATGTTGTTTTATCCTATGCTTTATTAAATTGTATTTATGTTGTTTTGTCCTATGCTTTATTAAATTGTATTTATGTTGTTTTAACCATGCTTTATTAATTTGTATTTATGTTGTTTTATCCTATGCTTCATTAAATTGTATTTATGTTGTTTTATCCTATGCTTTATTAAATTGTATTTATGTTGTTTTATCCTATGCTTTATTAAATTGTATTTATGTTGTTTTATCCTATGCTTTATTAAATTGTATTTATGTTGTTTTATCCTATGCTTTATTAAATTGTATTTATGTTGTTTTTTCCTATGCCTTATTAAATTGTATTTATGTTGTTTTATTCTATGCTTTATTAAATTGTATTTATGTTGTTTTATCCTATGCTTTATTAAATTGCATCTATGTTGTTTTATCCTATGCTTTATTAAATTGTATTTATGTTGTTTTATCCTATGATTTATTAAATTGTATTTATGTGGTTTTATCCTATGCTTTATTAAATTGCATTTATGTTGTTTTATCCTATGCTTTATTAAATTGTATTTATGTTGTTTTATCCTATGCTTTATTAAATTGTATTTATGTTGTTTAATCCTATGCTTTATTAAATTGTATTTATGTTGTTTTATCCTATGCTTTATTAAATTGTGTTTATGTTGTTTTATCCTATGTTTTATTAAATTGTATTTATGTTGTTTTATCCTATGCTTTATTAAATTGTATTTATGTTGTTTTATCCTATGCTTTATTAAACTGCATTTATGTTGTTTTATCCTATGCTTTATTAAATTGTATTTATGTTGTTTCATCCTATGCTTTATTAAATTGTATTTATGTTGTTTTATCCTATGCTTTATTAAATTGTTTTTATGTTGTTTTATCGTATGCTTTATTAAATTGTATTTATGTTGTTTTATCCTATGATTTATTAAATTGTGTTTATGTTGTTTTATCCTATGCTTTATTAAATTGTATTTATGTCGTTTTAACCCATGCTTTATTAAATTGTATTTATGTGGTTTTATCCTATGCTTTATTAAATTGTATTTATGTTGTTTTATCCTATGCTTTATTAAATTGTATTTATGTTGTTTTATCCTATGCTTTATTAAATTGTATTTATGTTGTTTTGTCCTATGCCTTATTAAATTGTATTTATGTTGTTTTAACCCATGCTTTATTAAATTGTATTTATGTTGTTTATCCTATGCTTTATTAAATTGTATTTATGATGTTTTATCCTATGCTTTATTAAATTGTACTTATGTTGTTTTATCCTATGCTTTATTAAATTGTATTTATGTTGCTTGATCCTATGCTTTATTAAACTGCATTTATGTTGTTTTATGCTATGCTTTATTAAATTGTATTCATGTTGTTTTATCCTATGCTTTATTAAATTGTATTTATGTTGTTTTATCCTATGCTTTATTAAATTGTATTTATATTGTTTTAACTTATGCTTTATTAAATTGTATTTATGTTGTTTTATCCTATGCTTTATTAAATTGTATTTATGTTGTTTTATCCTATGCTTTATTAAATTGTATTTATGTTGTTTTGTCCTATGCTTTATTAAATTGTGTTTATGTTGTTTTAACCCAAGCTTCATTAAATTGTATTTATGTTGTTTTATCTTATGCTTTATTAAATTGTATTTATGTTGTTTTATCCTATGCTTTATTAAATTGTATTTACGTTGTTTTATCCTATGCTTTATTAAATTGTATTTATGTTGTTTTATCCTATGCTTTATTAAATTGTATTTATGTTGTTTTATCCTATGCTTTATTAAATTGTATTTATGTTGTTTTATCCTATGCTTTATTAAATTGTATTGATGTTGTTTTATTCTATTCTTTATTAAATTGTATTTATGTTGTTTTATCCTATGCTTTATTAATTTGCATCTATGTTGTTTTATCCTATGCTTTATTAAATTATATTTATGTTGTTTTATCCTATGATTTATTAAATTGTATTTATGTGGTTTTATCCTATGCTTTATTAAATTGCATTTATGTTGTTTTATCCTATGCTTTACTAAATTGTATTTATGTTGTTTTATCCTATACTTTATTAAATTGTATTTATGTTTTTTAATCCTATGCTTTATTAAATTGTATTCATGTTGTTTTATCCTATGCTTTATTAAATTGTATTTATGTTGTTTTATCCTATGCTTTATTAAATTGTATTTATATTGTTTTAACTTATGCTTTATTAAATTGTATTTATGTTGTTTTATCCTATGCTTTATTAAATTGTATTTATGTTGTTTTATCCTATGCTTTATTAAATTGTATTTATGTTGTTTTGTCCTATGCTTTATTAAATTGTGTTTATGTTGTTTTAACCCAAGCTTCATTAAATTGTATTTATGTTGTTTTATCTTATGCTTTATTAAATTGTATTTATGTTGTTTTATCCTATGCTTTATTAAATTGTATTTACGTTGTTTTATCCTATGCTTTATTAAATTGTATTTATGTTGTTTTATCCTATGCTTTATTAAATTGTATTTATGTTGTTTTATCCTATGCTTTATTAAATTGTATTTATGTTGTTTTATCCTATGCTTTATTAAATTGTATTGATGTTGTTTTATTCTATTCTTTATTAAATTGTATTTATGTTGTTTTATCCTATGCTTTATTAATTTGCATCTATGTTGTTTTATCCTATGCTTTATTAAATTATATTTATGTTGTTTTATCCTATGATTTATTAAATTGTATTTATGTGGTTTTATCCTATGCTTTATTAAATTGCATTTATGTTGTTTTATCCTATGCTTTACTAAATTGTATTTATGTTGTTTTATCCTATACTTTATTAAATTGTATTTATGTTTTTTAATCATATGCTTTATTAAATTGTATTTATGTTGTTTTATCCTATGCTTTATTAACTTGTGTTTATGTTGTTTTATCCTCTGTTTTATTAAATTGTATTTATGTTGTTTTATCCTATGCTTTATTACATTGTATTTATGTTGTTTTATCCTATGCTTTATTAAACTGCATTTATGTTGTTTTATCCTATGCTTTATTAAATTGTATTTATGTTGTTTTATTATATGCTTTATTAAATTGTATTTATTTTGTTTTATCCTATGCTTTATTAAATTGTATTTATGTTGTTTTATCCTATGCTTTATTAAATTGTATTTATGTTGTTTTATCGTATGCTTTATTAAATTGTATTTATGTTGTTTTATCCTATGATTTATTAAATTGTGTTTATGTTGTTTTATCCTATGCTTTATTAAATTGTATTTATGTTGTTTTAACCCATGTTTTATTAAATTGTATTTATGTTGTTTTATCCTATGCTTTATTAAATTGTATATATGTTGTTTTATCCTATGCTTTATTAAATTATATTTATGTTGTTTTAACCTATGCTTTATTCAATTGTATTGATGTTGTTTTATCCTATGCTTTAATAAATTGTATTTATGATGTTTTATCCTATGCTTTATTAAATTGTATTTATGTTGTTTTAACCTATGCTTTATTAATTTGTATTTATGTTGTTTTAACCTATACCTTATTAAATTGTATTTATGTTGTTTTATCCTATGCTTTATTAAATTGTATTTATGTTGCTTTAACCTATGCTTTATTAAATTGTATTTATGTTGTTTTATCCTATGCTTTATTAAATTGTATTTATATTGTTTTAATTTATGCTTTATTAAATTGTATTTATGTTGTTTTATCCTATGCTTTATTAATTTGTATTTATGTTTTTTTAACCTATGCTTTATTAAATTGTATTTATGTTGTTTTATCCTATGCTTTATTAAATTGTATTTATGTTGCTTTAACCTATGCTTTATTAAATTGTATTTATGTTGTTATATCCTATGCTTTATTAAATTGTATTTATGTTGTTTTATCCTATGCTTTATTAAATTGTATTTATGTTGTTTTATCCTATGCTTTATTAAATTGTATTTATGTTGTTTTAACCTACGCTTTATTAAATTGTATTTATGTTGTTTTATCCTATGCTTTATTAAATTGTATTTATGTTGCTTTAACCTATGCTTTATTAAATTGTATTTATGTTGTTTTATCCTATGCTTTATTAAATTGTATTTATGTTGTTTTATCCTATGCTTTATTAAATTGTATTTATATTGTTTTAACTTATGCTTTATTAAATTGTATTTATGTTGTTTTATACTATGCTTTATTAAATTGTATTTATGTTGTTTTATCCTATGCTTTATTAAATTGTATTTATGTTGTTTTATCCTATGCTTTATTAAATTGTATTTATGTTGTTTTAACCCATGCTTCATTAAATTGTATTTATGTTGTTTTATATTATGCTTTATTAAATTGTATTTATGTTGTTTTATCCTATGCTTTATTAAATTGTATTTATGTTGTTTTATCCTATGCTTTATTAAATTGTATTATGTTGTTTTATCGTATGCTTTATTATATTGTATTTATGTTGTTTTATCCTATGCTTTATTAAATTGTGTTTATGTTGTTTTATCCTATGCTTTATTAAATTGTATTTATGTTGTTTTAACCCATGCTTTATTAAATTGTATTTATGTTGTTTTATCCTATGCTTTATTAAATTGTATTTATGTTGTTTTATCCTATGCTTTATTACATTGTATTTATGTTGTTTTATCCTATGCTTTATTAAACTGCATTTATGTTGTTTTATCCTATGCTTTATTAAATTGTATTTATGTTGTTTTATTATATGCTTTATTAAATTGTATTTATTTTGTTTTATCCTATGCTTTATTAAATTGTATTTATGTTGTTTTATCCTATGCTTTATTAAATTGTATTTATGTTGTTTTATCGTATGCTTTATTAAATTGTATTTATGTTGTTTTATCCTATGATTTATTAAATTGTGTTTATGTTGTTTTATCCTATGCTTTATTAAATTGTATTTATGTTGTTTTAACCCATGTTTTATTAAATTGTATTTATGTTGTTTTATCCTATGCTTTATTAAATTGTATATATGTTGTTTTATCCTATGCTTTATTAAATTATATTTATGTTGTTTTAACCTATGCTTTATTCAATTGTATTGATGTTGTTTTATCCTATGCTTTAATAAATTGTATTTATGATGTTTTATCCTATGCTTTATTAAATTGTATTTATGTTGTTTTAACCTATGCTTTATTAATTTGTATTTATGTTGTTTTAACCTATACCTTATTAAATTGTATTTATGTTGTTTTATCCTATGCTTTATTAAATTGTATTTATGTTGCTTTAACCTATGCTTTATTAAATTGTATTTATGTTGTTTTATCCTATGCTTTATTAAATTGTATTTATATTGTTTTAATTTATGCTTTATTAAATTGTATTTATGTTGTTTTATCCTATGCTTTATTAATTTGTATTTATGTTTTTTTAACCTATGCTTTATTAAATTGTATTTATGTTGTTTTATCCTATGCTTTATTAAATTGTATTTATGTTGCTTTAACCTATGCTTTATTAAATTGTATTTATGTTGTTATATCCTATGCTTTATTAAATTGTATTTATGTTGTTTTATCCTATGCTTTATTAAATTGTATTTATGTTGTTTTATCCTATGCTTTATTAAATTGTATTTATGTTGTTTTAACCTACGCTTTATTAAATTGTATTTATGTTGTTTTATCCTATGCTTTATTAAATTGTATTTATGTTGCTTTAACCTATGCTTTATTAAATTGTATTTATGTTGTTTTATCCTATGCTTTATTAAATTGTATTTATGTTGTTTTATCCTATGCTTTATTAAATTGTATTTATATTGTTTTAACTTATGCTTTATTAAATTGTATTTATGTTGTTTTATACTATGCTTTATTAAATTGTATTTATGTTGTTTTATCCTATGCTTTATTAAATTGTATTTATGTTGTTTTATCCTATGCTTTATTAAATTGTATTTATGTTGTTTTAACCCATGCTTCATTAAATTGTATTTATGTTGTTTTATATTATGCTTTATTAAATTGTATTTATGTTGTTTTATCCTATGCTTTATTAAATTGTATTTATGTTGTTTTATCCTATGCTTTATTAAATTGTATTATGTTGTTTTATCGTATGCTTTATTATATTGTATTTATGTTGTTTTATCCTATGCTTTATTAAATTGTGTTTATGTTGTTTTATCCTATGCTTTATTAAATTGTATTTATGTTGTTTTAACCCATGCTTTATTAAATTGTATTTATGTTGTTTTATCCTATGCTTTATTAAATTGTATTTATGTTGTTTTATCCTATGCTTTATTAAATTTTATTTATGTTGTTTTGTGCTATGCTTTATTAAATTGTATTTATGTTGTTTTAACCCATGCTTCATTAAATTGTATTTATGTTGTTTTATCTTATCCTTTATTAAATTGTATTTATATTGTTTTGTCCTATGCTTTATTAGATTGTATTTATGTTGTTTTAACCCATGCTTTATTAAATTGCATTTATGTTGTTTTATCTTATGCTTTAGTATATTGTATTTATTTTGTTTTATCCTATGCTTTATTAAATTGTATTTATGTTGTTTTGTACTATGCTTTATTAAATTGTATTTATGTTGTTTTATCCTATTCTTTATTAAATTGTATTTATGTTGTTTTATCCTATGCTTTATTAAATTGCATTTATGTTGTTTTAACCTACGCTTTATTAAATTGTATTTATGTTGTTTTATCCTATGCTTTATTAAATTGTATTTATGTTGCTTTAACCTATGCATTATTAAATTGTATTTATGTTGTTTTATCCTATGCTTTATTAAATTGTATTTATGTTGTTTTATCCTATGCTTTATTAAATTGTATTTATATTGTTTTAACTTATGCTTTATTAAACTGTACTTATGTTGTTTTATCCTATGCTTTAATAAATTGTATTTATGTTGTTTTATCTTATGCTTTATTACATTGTATTAATGTTGTTTTATCCTATGCCTTATTAAATTGTATTTATGTTGTTTTAACCTATGCTTTATTAAATTGTATTTATGTTGTTTTATCCTATGCTTTATTAAATTGTATTTATGTTGTTTTATCCTATGCTTTATTAAATTGTATTTATGTTGTTTTATCCTATGCTTTATTAAATTGTATTTATGTTTTTTTATCCTATGCTTTATTAAATTGTATTTATGTTGTTTTATCCTATGCTTTATTAAATTGTTTTTATGTTGTTTTATCGTATGCTTTATTAAATTGTATTTATGTTGTTTTATCCTATGATTTATTAAACTGTGTTTATGTTGTTTTATCCTATGCTTTATTAAATTGTATTTATGTTGTTTTAACCCATGCTTTATTAAATTGTATTTATGTGGTTTTATCCTATGCTTTATTAAATTGTATTTATGTTGTTTTATCCTATGCTTTATTAAATTGTATTTATGTTGTTTTATCCTATGCTTTATTAAATTGTATTTATGTTGTTTTGTCCTATGCCTTATTAAATTGTATTTATGTTGTTTTAACCCAAGCTTCATTAAATTGTATTTATGTTGTTTTATCTTATGCTTTATTAAATTGTATTTATGTTGTTTTATCCTATGCTTTATTAAATTGTATTTACGTTGTTTTATCCTATGCTTTATTAAATTGTATTTATGTTGTTTTATCCTATGCTTTATTAAATTGTATTTATGTTGTTTTATCCTATGCTTTATTAAATTGTATTTATGTTGTTTTATCCTATGCTTTATTAAATTGTATTGATGTTGTTTTATTCTATTCTTTATTAAATTGTATTTATGTTGTTTTATCCTATGCTTTATTAATTTGCATCTATGTTGTTTTATCCTATGCTTTATTAAATTATATTTATGTTGTTTTATCCTATGATTTATTAAATTGTATTTATGTGGTTTTATCCTATGCTTTATTAAATTGCATTCATGTTGTTTTATCCTATGCTTTATTAAATTGTATTTATGTTGTTTTATCCTATACTTTATTAAATTGTATTTATGTTGTTTAATCATATGCTTTATTAAATTGTATTTATGTTGTTTTATCCTATGCTTTATTAACTTGTGTTTATGTTGTTTTATCCTCTGTTTTATTAAATTGTATTTATGTTGTTTTATCCTATGCTTTATTACATTGTATTTATGTTGTTTTATCCTATGCTTTATTAAACTGCATTTATGTTGTTTTATCCTATGCTTTATTAAATTGTATTTATGTTGTTTTATAATATGCTTTATTAAATTGTATTTATTTTGTTTTATCCTATGCTTTATTAAATTGTATTTATGTTGTTTTATCCTATGCTTTATTAAATTGTATTTATGTTGTTTTATCGTATGCTTTATTAAATTGTATTTATGTTGTTTTATCCTATGCTTTATTAAATTGTGTTTATGTTGTTTTATCCTATGCTTTATTAAATTGTATTTATGTTGTTTTAACCCATGTTTTATTAAATTGTATTTATGTTGTTTTATCCTATGCTTTATTAAATTGTATATCTGTTGTTTTATCCTATGCTTTATTAAATTATATTTATGTTGTTTTAACCTATGCTTTATTCAATTGTATTGATGTTGTTTTATCCTATGCTTTAATAAATTGTATTTATGTTGTTTTATCCTATGCTTTATTAAATTGTATTTATGTTGTTTTAACCTATGCTTTATTAATTTGTATTTATGTTGTTTTAACCTATACCTTATTAAATTGTATTTATGTTGTTTTATCCTATGCTTTATTAAATTGTATTTATGTTGCTTTAACCTATGCTTTATTAAATTGTATTTATGATGTTTTATCCTATGCTTTATTAAATTGTATTTATGTTGTTTTATCCTATGCTTTATTAAATTGTATTTATATTGTTTTAATTTATGCTTTATTAAATTGTATTTATGTTGTTTTATCCTATGCTTTATTAATTTGTATTTATGTTGTTTTAACCTATGCTTTATTAAATTGTATTTATGTTGTTTTATCCTATGCTTTATTAAATTGTATTCATGTTGCTTTAACCTATGCTTTATTAAATTGTATTTATGTTGTTTTATCCTATGCTTTATTAAATTGTATTTATGTTGTTTTTTCCTATGCTTTATTAAATTGTATTTATGTTGTTTTATCCTATGCTTTATTAAATTGTATTTATGTTGTTTTAACCGACGCTTTATTAAATTGTATTTATGTTGTTTTATCCTATGCTTCATTAAATTGTATTTATGTTGCTTTAACCTATGCTTTATTAAATTGTATTTATGTTGTTTTATCCTATGCTTTATTAAATTGTATTTATGTTGTTTTATCCTATGCTTTATTAAATTGTATTTATGTTGTTTTATCCTATGCTTTATTAAATTGTATTTATGTTGTTTTATCCTATGCTTTATTAAATTGTATTTATGTTGTTTTAACCCATGCTTCATTAAATTGTATTTATGTTGTTTTATCTTATGCTTTATTAAATTGTATTTATGTTGTTTTATCCTATGCTTTATTAAATTTTATTTATGTTGTTTTATCCTATGCTTTATTAAATTGTATTATGTTGTTTTATCGTATGCTTTATTATATTGTATTTATGTTGTTTTATCCTATGCTTTATTAAATTGTGTTTATGTTGTTTTATCCTATGCTTTATTAAATTGTATTTATGTTGTTTTATTCTATGCTTTATTAAATTGTATTTATATTGTTTTAACTTATGCTTTATTAAACTGTACTTATGTTGTTTTATCCTATGCTTTAATAAATTGTATTTATGTTGTTTTATCTTATGCTTTATTACATTGTATTAATGTTGTTTTATCCTATGCCTTATTAAATTGTATTTATGTTGTTTTAACCTATGCTTTATTAAATTGTATTTATGTTGTTTTATCCTATGCTTTATTAAATTGTATTTATGTTGTTTTATCCTATGCTTTATTAAATTGTATTTATGTTGTTTTATCCTATGCTTTATTAAATTGTGTTTATGTTGTTTTATCCTATGCTTTATTAAATTGTGTTTATGTTGTTTTATCCTATGCTTTATTAAATTGTATTTATGTTGTTTTAACCCATGTTTTATTAAATTGTATTTATGTTGTTTTATCCTATGCTTTATTAAATTGTATATATGTTGTTTTATCCTATGCTTTATTAAATTATATTTATGTTGTTTTAACCTATGCTTTATTCAATTGTATTGATGTTGTTTTATCCTATGCTTTAATAAATTGTATTTATGTTGTTTTATCCTATGCTTTATTAAATTGTATTTATGTTGTTTTAACCTATGCTTTATTAATTTGTATTTATGTTGTTTTAACCTATACCTTATTAAATTGTATTTATGTTGTTTTATCCTATGCTTTATTAAATTGTATTTATGTTGCTTTAACCTATGCTTTATTAAATTGTATTTATATTGTTTTAACTTATGCTTTATTAAATTGTATTTATGTTGTTTTATCCTATGCTTTATTAAATTGTATTTATGTTGTTTTAACCCATGCTTCATTAATTGTATTCATGTTTTTTATCTTATGCTTTATTAAATTGTATTTATGTTGTTTTATCCTATGCTTTATTAAATTGTATTTATGTTGTTTTATCCTATGCTTTATTAGATTGTATTATGTTGTTTTATCGTATGCTTTATTATATTGTATTTATGTTGTTTTATCCTATGCTTTATTAAATTGTGTTTATGTTGTTTTATCCTATGCTTTATTAAATTGTATTTATGTTGTTTTAACCCATGCTTTATTAAATAGTATTTATGTTGTTTTATCCTATGCTTTATTAAATTGTATTTATGTTGTTTTATCCTATGCTTTATTAAATTTTATTTATGTTGTTTTGTGCTATGCTTTATTAAATTGTATTTATGTTGTTTTAACCCATGCTTCATTAAATTGTATTTATGTTGTTTTATCTTATGCTTTATTAAATTGTATTTATGTTGTTTTGTCCTATGCTTTATTAGATTGTATTTATGTTGTTTTAACCCATGCTTTATTAAATTGCATTTATGTTGTTTTATCTTATGCTTTAGTATATTGTATTTATTTTGTTTTATCCTATGCTTTATTAAATTGTATTTATGTTGTTTTGTACTATGCTTTATTAAATTGTATTTATGTTGTTTTATCCTATTCTTTATTAAATTGTATTTATGTTGTTTTATCCTATGCTTTATTAAATTGTATTTATGTTGTTTTAACCTACGCTTTATTAAATTGTATTTATGTTGTTTTATCCTATGCTTTATTAAATTGTATTTATGTTGCTTTAACCTATGCTTTATTAAATTGTATTTATGTTGTTTTATCCTATGCTTTATTAAATTATATTTATGTTGTTTTATCCTATGCTTTATTAAATTGTATTTATATTCTTTTAACTTATGCTTTATTAAACTGTACTTATGTTGTTTTATCCTATGCTTTAATAAATTGTATTTATGTTGCTTTATCTTATGCTTTATTACATTGTATTATTGTTGTTTTATCCTATGCCTTATTAAATTGTATTTATGTTGTTTTAACCTATGCTTTATTCAATTGTATTGATGTTGTTTTATCCTA
Organism: Phyllobates terribilis; assembly: GCF_046119375.1. Lineage (NCBI taxonomy): Eukaryota > Metazoa > Chordata > Amphibia > Anura > Dendrobatidae > Phyllobates > Phyllobates terribilis. Next base: position 821,634,698 of record NW_027362763.1, read on the forward strand.
TGCTTTATTAAATTGTATATATGTTGTTTTATCCTATGCTTTATTAAATTATATTTATGTTGTTTTAACCTATGCTTTATTCAATTGTATTGATGTTGTTTTATCCTATGCTTTAATAAATTGTATTTATGTTGTTTTATCCTATGCTTTATTAAATTGTATTTATGTTGTTTTAACCTATGCTTTATTAATTTGTATTTATGTTGTTTTAACCTATACCTTATTAAATTGTATTTATGTTGTTTTATCCTATGCTTTATTAAATTGTATTTATGTTGCTTTAACCTATGCTTTATTAAATTGTATTTATGATGTTTTATCCTATGCTTTATTAAATTGTATTTATGTTGTTTTATCCTATGCTTTATTAAATTGTATTTATATTGTTTTAATTTATGCTTTATTAAATTGTATTTATGTTGTTTTATCCTATGCTTTATTAATTTGTATTTATGTTGTTTTAGCCTATGCTTTATTAAATTGTATTTATGTTGTTTTATCCTATGCTTTATTAAATTGTATTTATGTTGTTTTAACCGACGCTTTATTAAATTTTATTTATGTTGTTTTATCCTATGCTTTATTAAATTGTATTTATGTTGCTTTAACCTATGCTTTATTAAATTGTATTTATGTTGTTTTATCCTATGCTTTATTAAATTGTATTTATGTTGTTTTATCTTATGCTTTATTAAATTGTATTTATGTTGTTTTGTCCTATGCTTTATTAGATTGTATTTATGTTGTTTTAACCCATGCTTTATTAAATTGCATTTATGTTGTTTTATCTTATGCTTTAGTATATTGTATTTATTTTGTTTTATCCTATGCTTTATTAAATTGTATTTATGTTGTTTTGTACTATGCTTTATTAAATTGTATTTATGTTGTTTTATCCTATTCTTTATTAAATTGTATTTATGTTGTTTTATCCTATGCTTTATTAAATTGTATTTATGTTGTTTTAACCTACGCTTTATTAAATTGTATTTATGTTGTTTTATCCTATGCTTTATTAAATTGTATTTATGTTGCTTTAACCTATGCTTTATTAAATTGTATTTATGTTGTTTTATCCTATGCTTTATTAAATTGTATTTATGTTGTTTTATCCTATGCTTTATTAAATTGTATTTATATTGTTTTAACTTATGCTTTATTAAACTGTACTTATGTTGTTTTATCCTATGCTTTAATAAATTGTATTTATGTTGTTTTATCTTATGCTTTATTACATTGTATTAATGTTGTTTTATCCTATGCCTTATTAAATTGTATTTATGTTGTTTTAACCTATGCTTTATTAAATTGTATTTATGTTGTTTTATCCTATGCTTTATTAAATTGTATTTATGTTGTTTTATCCTATGCTTTATTAAATTGTATTTATGTTGTTTTATCCTATGCTTTATTAAATTGTGTTTATGTTGTTTTATCCTATGCTTTATTAAATTGTGTTTATGTTGTTTTATCCTATGCTTTATTAAATTGTATTTATGTTGTTTTAACCCATGTTTTATTAAATTGTATTTATGTTGTTTTATCCTATGCTTTATTAAATTGTATATATGTTGTTTTATCCTATGCTTTATTAAATTATATTTATGTTGTTTTAACCTATGCTTTATTCAATTGTATTGATGTTGTTTTATCCTATGCTTTAATAAATTGTATTTATGTTGTTTTATCCTATGCTTTATTAAATTGTATTTATGTTGTTTTAACCTATGCTTTATTAATTTGTATTTATGTTGTTTTAACCTATACCTTATTAAATTGTATTTATGTTCTTTTATCCTATGCTTTATTAAATTGTATTTATGTTGCTTTAACCTATGCTTTATTAAATTGTATTTATATTGTTTTAACTTATGCTTTATTAAATTGTATTTATGTTGTTTTATCCTATGCTTTATTAAATTGTATTTATGTTGTTTTATCCTATGCTTTATTAAATTGTATTTATGTTGTTTTATCCTATGCTTTATTAAATTGTATTTATGTTGTTTTAACCCATGCTTCATTAAATTGTATTTATGTTGTTTTATCTTATGCTTTATTAAATTGTATTCATGTTGTTTTATCCTATGCTTTATTAAATTGTATTTATGTTGTTTTATCCTATGCTTTATTAAATTGTATTATGTTGTTTTATCGTATGCTTTATTATATTGTATTTATGTTGTTTTATCCTATGCTTTATTAAATTGTGTTTATGTTGTTTTATCCTATGCTTTATTAAATTGTATTTATGTTGTTTTAACCCATGCTTTATTAAATTGTATTTATGTTGTTTTATCCTATGCTTTATTAAATTGTATTTATGTTGTTTTATCCTATGCTTTATTAAATTTTATTTATGTTGTTTTGTGCTATGCTTTATTAAATTGTATTTATGTTGTTTTAACCCATGCTTCATTAAATTGTATTTATGTTGTTTTATCTTATGCTTTATTAAATTGTATTTATGTTGTTTTGTCCTATGCTTTATTAGATTGTATTTATGTTGTTTTAACCCATGCTTTATTAAATTGCATTTATGTTGTTTTATCTTATGCTTTAGTATATTGTATTTATTTTGTTTTATCCTATGCTTTATTAAATTGTATTTATGTTGTTTTGTACTATGCTTTATTAAATTGTATTTATGTTGTTTTATCCTATTCTTTATTAAATTGTATTTATGTTGTTTTATCCTATGCTTTATTAAATTGTATTTATGTTGTTTTAACCTACGCTTTATTAAATTGTATTTATGTTGTTTTATCCTATGCTTTATTAAATTGTATTTATGTTGCTTTAACCTATGCTTTATTAAATTGTATTTATGTTGTTTTATCCTATGCTTTATTAAATTGTATTTATGTTGTTTTATCCTATGCTTTATTAAATTGTATTTATATTGTTTTAACTTATGCTTTATTAAACTGTACTTATGTTGTTTTATCCTATGCTTTAATAAATTGTATTTATGTTGTTTTATCTTATGCTTTATTACATTGTATTAATGTTGTTTTATCCTATGCCTTATTAAATTGTATTTATGTTGTTTTAACCTATGCTTTATTAAATTGTATTTATGTTGTTTTATCCTATGCTTTATTAAATTGTATTTATGTTGTTTTATCCTATGCTTTATTAAATTGTATTTATGTTGTTTTATCCTATGCTTTATTAAATTGTGTTTATGTTGTTTTATCCTATGCTTTATTAAATTGTGTTTATGTTGTTTTATCCTATGCTTTATTAAATTGTATTTATGTTGTTTTAACCCATGTTTTATTAAATTGTATTTATGTTGTTTTATCCTATGCTTTATTAAATTGTATATATGTTGTTTTATCCTATGCTTTATTAAATTATATTTATGTTGTTTTAACCTATGCTTTATTCAATTGTATTGATGTTGTTTTATCCTATGCTTTAATAAATTGTATTTATGTTGTTTTATCCTATGCTTTATTAAATTGTATTTATGTTGTTTTAACCTATGCTTTATTAATTTGTATTTATGTTGTTTTAACCTATGCCTTATTAAATTGTATTTATGTTGTTTTATCCTATGCTTTATTAAATTGTATTTATGTTGCTTTAACCTATGCTTTATTAAATTGTATTTATATTGTTTTAACTTATGCTTTATTAAATTGTATTTATGTTGTTTTATCCTATGCTTTATTAAATTGTATTTATGTTGTTTTATCCTATGCTTTATTAAATTGTATTTATGTTGTTTTATCCTATGCTTTATTAAATTGTATTTATGTTGTTTTAACCCATGCTTAATTAAATTGTATTTATGTTGTTTTATCTTATGCTTTATTAAATTGTATTTATGTTGTTTTATCCTATGCTTTATTAAATTGTATTTATGTTGTTTTATCCTATGCTTTATTAAATTGTATTATGTTGTTTTATCGTATGCTTTATTATATTGTATTTATGTTGTTTTATCCTATGCTTTATTAAATTGTGTTTATGTTGTTTTATCCTATGCTTTATTAAATTGTATTTATGTTGTTTTAACCCATGCTTTATTAAATTGTATTTATGTTGTTTTATCCTATGCTTTATTAAATTGTATTTATGTTGTTTTATCCTATGCTTTATTAAATTTTATTTATGTTGTTTTGTGCTATGCTTTATTAAATTGTATTTATGTTGTTTTAACCCATGCTTCATTAAATTGTATTTATGTTGTTTTATCTTATGCTTTATTAAATTGTATTTATGTTGTTTTGTCCTATGCTTTATTAGATTGTATTTATGTTGTTTTAACCCATGCTTTATTAAATTGCATTTATGTTGTTTTATCTTATGCTTTAGTATATTGTATTTATTTTGTTTTATCCTATGCTTTATTAAATTGTATTTATGTTGTTTTGTACTATGCTTTATTAAATTGTATTTATGTTGTTTTATCCTATTCTTTATTAAATTGTATTTATGTTGTTTTATCCTATGCTTTATTAAATTGTATTTATGTTGTTTTAACCTACGCTTTATTAAATTGTATTTATGTTGTTTTATCCTATGCTTTATTAAATTGTATTTATGTTGCTTTAACCTATGCTTTATTAAATTGTATTTATGTTGTTTTATCCTATGCTTTATTAAATTGTATTTATGTTGTTTTATCCTATGCTTTATTAAATTGTATTTATATTGTTTTAACTTATGCTTTATTAAATTGTATTTATGTTGTTTTATCCTATGCTTTATTAAATTGTATTTATGTTGTTTTATCCTATGCTTTATTAAATTGTATTTATGTTGTTTTATCCTATGCTTTATTAAATTGTATTTATGTTGTTTTAACCCATGCTTCATTAAATTGTATTTATGTTGTTTTATCTTATGCTTTATTAAATTGTATTTATGTTGTTTTATCCTATGCTTTATTAAATTGTATTTATGTTGTTTTATCCTATGCTTTATTAAATTGTATTTATGTTGTTTTGTCCTATGCTTTATTAGATTGTATGTATGTTGTTTTAACCCATGCTTTATTAAATTGCATTTATGTTGTTTTATCTTATGCTTTATTATATTGTATTTATGTTGTTTTATCCTATGCTTTATTAAATTGTATTTATGTTGTTTTGTACTATGCTTTAATAAATTGTATTTATGTTGTTTTAACCCATGCTTTATTAAATTGTATTTATGTTGTTTTATCCTATGCTTTATTAAACTGTACTTATGTTGTTTTATCCTATGCTTTATTAAATTGTATTTATGTTGTTTTATCTTATGCTTTATTACATTGTATTAATGTTGTTTTATCCTATGCCTTATTAAATTGTATTTATGTTGTTTTAACCTATGCTTTATTAAATTGTATTTATGTTGTTTTATCCTATGCTTTATTAAATTGTATTTATGTTGTTTTATCCTATGCTTTATTAAATTGTATTTATGTTGTTTTATCCTATGCTTTATTAAATTGTGTTTATGTTGTTTTATCCTATGCTTTATTAAATTGTATTTATGTTGTTTTATCCTATGCGTTATTAAATTGTATTTATGTTGTTTTATCCTATGCTTTATTAAATTGTTTTTATGTTGCTTTAACCTATGCTTTATTAAATTGTATTTATGTTGTTTTATCCTATACTTTATTAAATTGTATTTATGTTGTTTTTTCCTATGCTTTATTAAATTGTATTATGTTGTTTTATCGTATGCTTTATTAAATTGTATTTATGTTGTTTTATCCTATGCTTTATTAAATTGTGTTTATGTTGTTTTATCCTATGCTTTATTAAATTGTATTTATGTTGTTTTAACCCATGCTTTATTAAATTGTATTTATGTTGTTTTATCGTATGCTTTATTAAATTGTATTTATGTTGTTTTATCCTATGCTTTATTAAATTGTATTTATGTTGTTTTATCCTATGCTTTATTCAATTGTATTTATGTTGTTTTATCGTATGCTTTATTAAATTGTATTTATGTTGTTTTATCCTATGCTTTATTAAATTGTGTTTATGTTGTTTTATCCTATGCTTTATTAAATTGTATTTATGTTGTTTTAACCCATGTTTTATTAAATTGTATTTATGTTGTTTTATCCTATGCTTTATTAAATTGTATATATGTTGTTTTATCCTATGCTTTATTAAATTATATTTATGTTGTTTTAACCTATGCTTTATTCAATTGTATTGATGTTGTTTTATCCTATGCTTTAATAAATTGTATTTATGTTGTTTTATCCTATGCTTTATTAAATTGTATTTATGTTGTTTCATCCTATGCTTTATTAAATTGTATTTATGTTGTTTTAACCTATGCTTTATTAATTTGTATTTATGTTGTTTTAACCTATACCTTATTAAATTGTATTTATGTTGTTTTATCCTATGCTTTATTAAATTGTATTTATGTTGCTTTAACCTATGCTTTATTAAATTGTATTCATGATGTTTTATCCTATGCTTTATTAAATTGCATTTATGTTGTTTTATCCTATGCTTTATTAAATTGTATTTATATTGTTTTAACTTATGCTTTATTAAATTGTATTTATGTTGTTTTATCCTATGCTTTTTTAATTTGTATTTATGTTGTTTTAACCTATGCTTTATTAAATTGTATTTATGTTGTTTTATCCTATGCTTTATTAAATTGTATTTATGTTGTTTTATCCTATGCTTTATTAAATTGTATTTATGTTGTTTCATCCTATGCTTTATTAAATTGTATTTATGTTGTTTTATCCTATGCTTTATTAAATTGTATTTATGTTGTTTTATTCTATGCTTTATTAAATTGTATTTATGTTGTTTTAACCCATGCTTCATTAAATTGTATATATGTTGTTTTATCTTATGCTTTATTAAATTGTATTTATGTTGTTTTATCCTATGCTTTATTAAATTGTATTTATGTTGTTTTATCCTATGCTTTATTAAATTGTATTATGTTGTTTTATCGTTTTCTTTATTATATTGTATTTATGTTGTTTTATCCTATGATTTATTAAATTGTGTTTATGTTGTTTTATCCTATGCTTTATTAAATTGAATTTATGTTGTTTTAACCCATGCTTTATTAAATTGTATTTATGTTGTTTTATCCTATGCTTTATTAAATTGTATTTATGTTATTTTATCCTATGCTTTATTAAATTTTATTTATGTTGTTTTGTCCTATGCTTTATTAAATTATATTTATGTTGTTTTAACCCATGCTTCAATAAATTGTATTTATGTTGTTTTATCTTATGCTTTATTAAATTGTATTTATGTTGTTTTGTCCTATGCTTTATTAAATTGTATTTATGTTGTTTTAACCCATGCTTTATTAAATTGCATTTATGTTGTTTTATCTTATGCTTTATTAAATTGTATTTATGTTGTTTTATCCTATGCTTTATTAAATTGTATTTATGTTGTTTTGTACTATGCTTTAATAAATTGTATTTATGTTGTTTTAACCCATGCTTTATTAAATTGTATTTATGTTGTTTTATCCCATGCTTTATTAAATTGTATTTATGTTGTTTTATCCTATGCTTTATTAAATTGTATTTATGTTGCTTTATCCTATGCTTTATTAAATTGTATTTATGTTGTTTTATCCTATGATTTATTAAATTGTATTTATGTGGTTTTATCCTATGCTTTATTAAATTGTATTTATGTTGTTTTATCTTATGCTTTATTAAATTGTATTTATGTTGTTTTGTCCTATGCTTTATTAAATTGTATTTATGTTGTTTTAACCCATGCTTTATTAAATTGCATTTATGTTGTTTTATCTTATGCTTTATTATATTGTATTTATGTTGTTTTATCCTATGCTTTATTAAATTGTATTTATGTTGTTTTGTACTATGCTTTAATAAATTGTATTTATGTTGTTTTAACCCATGCTTTATTAAATTGTATTTATGTTGTTTTATCCTATGCTTTATTAAATTGTATTTATGTTGTTTTATCCTATGCTTTATTAAACTGTATTTATGTTGTTTTATCCTATGCTTTATTAAATTGTATTTATGTTGTTTTATCCTATGCTTTATTAAATTGTATTTATGTTGTTTTATCCTATGCTTTATTAAATTGTATTTATGTTGCTTTAACCTATGCTTTATTAAATTGTATTTATGTTGTTTTATCCTATACTTTATTAAATTGTATTTATGTTGTTTTTTCCTATGCTTTATTAAATTTTATTATGTTGTTTTATCGTATGCTTTATTAAATTGTATTTATGTTGTTTTATCCTATGCTTTATTAAATTGTGTTTATGTTGTTTTATCCTATGCTTTATTAAATTGTATTTATGTTGTTTTAACCCATGTTTTATTAAATTGTATTTATGTTGTTTTATCCTATGCTTTATTAAATTGTATATATGTTGTTTTATCCTATGCTTTATTAAATTATATTTATGTTGTTTTAACCTATGCTTTATTCAATTGTATTGATGTTGTTTTATCCTATGCTTTAATAAATTGTATTTATGTTGTTTTATCCTATGCTTTATTAAATTGTATTTATATTGTTTTAACTTATGCTTTATTAAATTGTATTTATGTTGTTTTATCCTATGCTTTTTTAATTAGTATTTATGTTGTTTTAACCTATGCTTTATTAAATTGTATTTATGTTGTTTTATCCTATGCTTTATTAAATTGTATTTATGTTGTTTTAACCTATGCTTTATTAATTTGTATTTATGTTGTTTTAACCTATGCCTTATTAAATTGTATTTATGTTGTTTTATCCTATGCTTTATTAAATTGTATTTATGTTGCTTTAACCTATGCTTTATTAAATTGTATTTATATTGTTTTAACTTATGCTTTATTAAATTGTATTTATGTTGTTTTATCCTATGCTTTATTAAATTGTATTTATGTTGTTTTATCCTATGCTTTATTAAATTGTATTTATGTTGTTTTATCCTATGCTTTATTAAATTGTATTTATGTTGTTTTAACCCATGCTTAATTAAATTGTATTTATGTTGTTTTATCTTATGCTTTATTAAATTGTATTTATGTTGTTTTATCCTATGCTTTATTAAATTGTATTTATGTTGTTTTATCCTATGCTTTATTAAATTGTATTATGTTGTTTTATCGTATGCTTTATTATATTGTATTTATGTTGTTTTATCCTATGCTTTATTAAATTGTGTTTATGTTGTTTTATCCTATGCTTTATTAAATTGTATTTATGTTGTTTTAACCCATGCTTTATTAAATTGTATTTATGTTGTTTTATCCTATGCTTTATTAAATTGTATTTATGTTGTTTTATCCTATGCTTTATTAAATTTTATTTATGTTGTTTTGTGCTATGCTTTATTAAATTGTATTTATGTTGTTTTAACCCATGCTTCATTAAATTGTATTTATGTTGTTTTATCTTATGCTTTATTAAATTGTATTTATGTTGTTTTGTCCTATGCTTTATTAGATTGTATTTATGTTGTTTTAACCCATGCTTTATTAAATTGCATTTATGTTGTTTTATCTTATGCTTTAGTATATTGTATTTATTTTGTTTTATCCTATGCTTTATTAAATTGTATTTATGTTGTTTTGTACTATGCTTTATTAAATTGTATTTATGTTGTTTTATCCTATTCTTTATTAAATTGTATTTATGTTGTTTTATCCTATGCTTTATTAAATTGTATTTATGTTGTTTTAACCTACGCTTTATTAAATTGTATTTATGTTGTTTTATCCTATGCTTTATTAAATTGTATTTATGTTGCTTTAACCTATGCTTTATTAAATTGTATTTATGTTGTTTTATCCTATGCTTTATTAAATTGTATTTATGTTGTTTTATCCTATGCTTTATTAAATTGTATTTATATTGTTTTAACTTATGCTTTATTAAATTGTATTTATGTTGTTTTATCCTATGCTTTATTAAATTGTATTTATGTTGTTTTATCCTATGCTTTATTAAATTGTATTTATGTTGTTTTATCCTATGCTTTATTAAATTGTATTTATGTTGTTTTAACCCATGCTTCATTAAATTGTATTTATGTTGTTTTATCTTATGCTTTATTAAATTGTATTTATGTTGTTTTATCCTATGCTTTATTAAATTGTATTTATGTTGTTTTATCCTATGCTTTATTAAATTGTATTTATGTTGTTTTGTCCTATGCTTTATTAGATTGTATGTATGTTGTTTTAACCCATGCTTTATTAAATTGCATTTATGTTGTTTTATCTTATGCTTTATTATATTGTATTTATGTTGTTTTATCCTATGCTTTATTAAATTGTATTTATGTTGTTTTGTACTATGCTTTAATAAATTGTATTTATGTTGTTTTAACCCATGCTTTATTAAATTGTATTTATGTTGTTTTATCCTATGCTTTATTAAACTGTACTTATGTTGTTTTATCCTATGCTTTATTAAATTGTATTTATGTTGTTTTATCTTATGCTTTATTACATTGTATTAATGTTGTTTTATCCTATGCCTTATTAAATTGTATTTATGTTGTTTTAACCTATGCTTTATTAAATTGTATTTATGTTGTTTTATCCTATGCTTTATTAAATTGTATTTATGTTGTTTTATCCTATGCTTTATTAAATTGTATTTATGTTGTTTTATCCTATGCTTTATTAAATTGTGTTTATGTTGTTTTATCCTATGCTTTATTAAATTGTATTTATGTTGTTTTATCCTATGCGTTATTAAATTGTATTTATGTTGTTTTATCCTATGCTTTATTAAATTGTTTTTATGTTGCTTTAACCTATGCTTTATTAAATTGTATTTATGTTGTTTTATCCTATACTTTATTAAATTGTATTTATGTTGTTTTTTCCTATGCTTTATTAAATTGTATTATGTTGTTTTATCGTATGCTTTATTAAATTGTATTTATGTTGTTTTATCCTATGCTTTATTAAATTGTGTTTATGTTGTTTTATCCTATGCTTTATTAAATTGTATTTATGTTGTTTTAACCCATGCTTTATTAAATTGTATTTATGTTGTTTTATCGTATGCTTTATTAAATTGTATTTATGTTGTTTTATCCTATGCTTTATTAAATTGTATTTATGTTGTTTTATCCTATGCTTTATTCAATTGTATTTATGTTGTTTTATCGTATGCTTTATTAAATTGTATTTATGTTGTTTTATCCTATGCTTTATTAAATTGTGTTTATGTTGTTTTATCCTATGCTTTATTAAATTGTATTTATGTTGTTTTAACCCATGTTTTATTAAATTGTATTTATGTTGTTTTATCCTATGCTTTATTAAATTGTATATATGTTGTTTTATCCTATGCTTTATTAAATTATATTTATGTTGTTTTAACCTATGCTTTATTCAATTGTATTGATGTTGTTTTATCCTATGCTTTAATAAATTGTATTTATGTTGTTTTATCCTATGCTTTATTAAATTGTATTTATGTTGTTTCATCCTATGCTTTATTAAATTGTATTTATGTTGTTTTAACCTATGCTTTATTAATTTGTATTTATGTTGTTTTAACCTATACCTTATTAAATTGTATTTATGTTGTTTTATCCTATGCTTTATTAAATTGTATTTATGTTGCTTTAACCTATGCTTTATTAAATTGTATTCATGATGTTTTATCCTATGCTTTATTAAATTGCATTTATGTTGTTTTATCCTATGCTTTATTAAATTGTATTTATATTGTTTTAACTTATGCTTTATTAAATTGTATTTATGTTGTTTTATCCTATGCTTTTTTAATTTGTATTTATGTTGTTTTAACCTATGCTTTATTAAATTGTATTTATGTTGTTTTATCCTATGCTTTATTAAATTGTATTTATGTTGTTTTATCCTATGCTTTATTAAATTGTATTTATGTTGTTTCATCCTATGCTTTATTAAATTGTATTTATGTTGTTTTATCCTATGCTTTATTAAATTGTATTTATGTTGTTTTATTCTATGCTTTATTAAATTGTATTTATGTTGTTTTAACCCATGCTTCATTAAATTGTATATATGTTGTTTTATCTTATGCTTTATTAAATTGTATTTATGTTGTTTTATCCTATGCTTTATTAAATTGTATTTATGTTGTTTTATCCTATGCTTTATTAAATTGTATTATGTTGTTTTATCGTTTTCTTTATTATATTGTATTTATGTTGTTTTATCCTATGATTTATTAAATTGTGTTTATGTTGTTTTATCCTATGCTTTATTAAATTGAATTTATGTTGTTTTAACCCATGCTTTATTAAATTGTATTTATGTTGTTTTATCCTATGCTTTATTAAATTGTATTTATGTTATTTTATCCTATGCTTTATTAAATTTTATTTATGTTGTTTTGTCCTATGCTTTATTAAATTATATTTATGTTGTTTTAACCCATGCTTCAATAAATTGTATTTATGTTGTTTTATCTTATGCTTTATTAAATTGTATTTATGTTGTTTTGTCCTATGCTTTATTAAATTGTATTTATGTTGTTTTAACCCATGCTTTATTAAATTGCATTTATGTTGTTTTATCTTATGCTTTATTAAATTGTATTTATGTTGTTTTATCCTATGCTTTATTAAATTGTATTTATGTTGTTTTGTACTATGCTTTAATAAATTGTATTTATGTTGTTTTAACCCATGCTTTATTAAATTGTATTTATGTTGTTTTATCCCATGCTTTATTAAATTGTATTTATGTTGTTTTATCCTATGCTTTATTAAATTGTATTTATGTTGCTTTATCCTATGCTTTATTAAATTGTATTTATGTTGTTTTATCCTATGATTTATTAAATTGTATTTATGTGGTTTTATCCTATGCTTTATTAAATTGTATTTATGTTGTTTTATCTTATGCTTTATTAAATTGTATTTATGTTGTTTTGTCCTATGCTTTATTAAATTGTATTTATGTTGTTTTAACCCATGCTTTATTAAATTGCATTTATGTTGTTTTATCTTATGCTTTATTATATTGTATTTATGTTGTTTTATCCTATGCTTTATTAAATTGTATTTATGTTGTTTTGTACTATGCTTTAATAAATTGTATTTATGTTGTTTTAACCCATGCTTTATTAAATTGTATTTATGTTGTTTTATCCTATGCTTTATTAAATTGTATTTATGTTGTTTTATCCTATGCTTTATTAAACTGTATTTATGTTGTTTTATCCTATGCTTTATTAAATTGTATTTATGTTGTTTTATCCTATGCTTTATTAAATTGTATTTATGTTGTTTTATCCTATGCTTTATTAAATTGTATTTATGTTGCTTTAACCTATGCTTTATTAAATTGTATTTATGTTGTTTTATCCTATACTTTATTAAATTGTATTTATGTTGTTTTTTCCTATGCTTTATTAAATTTTATTATGTTGTTTTATCGTATGCTTTATTAAATTGTATTTATGTTGTTTTATCCTATGCTTTATTAAATTGTGTTTATGTTGTTTTATCCTATGCTTTATTAAATTGTATTTATGTTGTTTTAACCCATGTTTTATTAAATTGTATTTATGTTGTTTTATCCTATGCTTTATTAAATTGTATATATGTTGTTTTATCCTATGCTTTATTAAATTATATTTATGTTGTTTTAACCTATGCTTTATTCAATTGTATTGATGTTGTTTTATCCTATGCTTTAATAAATTGTATTTATGTTGTTTTATCCTATGCTTTATTAAATTGTATTTATATTGTTTTAACTTATGCTTTATTAAATTGTATTTATGTTGTTTTATCCTATGCTTTTTTAATTAGTATTTATGTTGTTTTAACCTATGCTTTATTAAATTGTATTTATGTTGTTTTATCCTATGCTTTATTAAATTGTATTTATGTTGCTTTAACCTATGCTTTATTAAATTGTATTTATGTTGTTTTATCCTATGCTTTATTAAATTGTATTTATGTTGTTTTATCCTATGCTTTATTAAATTGTATTTATGTTGTTTTATCCTATGCTTTATTAAATTGTATTCATGTTGTGTTAACCTATGCTTTATTAATTTGTATTTATGTTGTTTTAACCTATGCTTTATTAAATTTTATTTATGTTGTTTTATCCTATGCTTTATTAAATTGTATTTATGTTGCTTTAACCTATGCTTTATTAAATTGTATTTATGTTGTTTTATCCTATGCTTTATTAAATTGTATTTATGTTGTTTTATCCTATGCTTTATTAAATTGTATTTATGTTGTTTTATCCTATGCTTTATTAAATTGTATTTATGTTGCTTTAACCTATGCTTTATTAAATTGTATTTATGTTGTTTTATCCTATGCTTTATTAAATTGTATTTATGTTGCTTTAACCTATGCTTTATTAAATTGTATTTATGTTGTTTTATCCTATGCTTTATTAAATTGTATTTATGTTGTTTTATCCTATGCTTTATTAAATTGTATTTATGTTGTTTTATCCTATGCTTTATTAAATTGTATTTATGTTGTTTTATCCTATGCTTTATTAAATTGTATTTATGTTGTTTTAACCCATGCTTCATTAAATTGTATTTATGTTGTTTTATCTTATGCTTTATTAAATTGTATTTATGTTGTTTTATCCTATGCTTTATTAAATTGTATTTATGTTGTTTTATCCTATGCTTTATTAAATTGTATTATGTTGTTTTATCGTATGCTTTATTATATTGTATTTATGTTGTTTTATCCTATGCTTTATTAAATTGTGTTTATGTTGTTTTATCCTATGCTTTATTAAATTGTATTTATGTTGTTTTAACCCATGCTTTATTAAATTGTATTTATGTTGTTTTATCCTATGCTTTATTAAATTGTATTTATGTTGTTTTATCCTATGCTTTATTAAATTTTATTTATGTTGTTTTGTGCTATGCTTTATTAAATTGTATTTATGTTGTTTTAACCCATGCTTCATTAAATTGTATTTATGTTGTTTTATCTTATGCTTTATTAAATTGTATTTATGTTGTTTTGTCCTATGCTTTATTAGATTGTATTTATGTTGTTTTAACCCATGCTTTATTAAATTGCATTTATGTTGTTTTATCTTATGCTTTAGTATATTGTATTTATTTTGTTTTATCCTATGCTTTATTAAATTGTATTTATGTTGTTTTATCCTATGCTTTAATAAATTGTATTTATGTTGTTTTATCCTATGCTTTATTAAATTGTATTTATATTGTTTTAACTTATGCTTTATTAAATTGTATTTATGTTGTTTTATCCTATGCTTTTTTAATTAGTATTTATGTTGTTTTAACCTATGCTTTATTAAATTGTATTTATGTTGTTTTATCCTATGCTTTATTAAATTGTATTTATGTTGCTTTAACCTATGCTTTATTAAATTGTATTTATGTTGTTTTATCCTATGCTTTATTAAATTGTATTTATGTTGTTTTATCCTATGCTTTATTAAATTGTATTTATGTTGTTTTATCCTATGCTTTATTAAATTGTATTCATGTTGTGTTAACCTATGCTTTATTAATTTGTATTTATGTTGTTTTAACCTATGCTTTATTAAATTTTATTTATGTTGTTTTATCCTATGCTTTATTAAATTGTATTTATGTTGCTTTAACCTATGCTTTATTAAATTGTATTTATGTTGTTTTATCCTATGCTTTATTAAATTGTATTTATGTTGTTTTATCCTATGCTTTATTAAATTGTATTTATGTTGTTTTATCCTATGCTTTATTAAATTGTATTTATGTTGCTTTAACCTATGCTTTATTAAATTGTATTTATGTTGTTTTATCCTATGCTTTATTAAATTGTATTTATGTTGCTTTAACCTATGCTTTATTAAATTGTATTTATGTTGTTTTATCCTATGCTTTATTAAATTGTATTTATGTTGTTTTATCCTATGCTTTATTAAATTGTATTTATGTTGTTTTATCCTATGCTTTATTAAATTGTATTTATGTTGTTTTATCCTATGCTTTATTAAATTGTATTTATGTTGTTTTAACCCATGCTTCATTAAATTGTATTTATGTTGTTTTATCTTATGCTTTATTAAATTGTATTTATGTTGTTTTATCCTATGCTTTATTAAATTGTATTTATGTTGTTTTATCCTATGCTTTATTAAATTGTATTATGTTGTTTTATCGTATGCTTTATTATATTGTATTTATGTTGTTTTATCCTATGCTTTATTAAATTGTGTTTATGTTGTTTTATCCTATGCTTTATTAAATTGTATTTATGTTGTTTTAACCCATGCTTTATTAAATTGTATTTATGTTGTTTTATCCTATGCTTTATTAAATTGTATTTATGTTGTTTTATCCTATGCTTTATTAAATTTTATTTATGTTGTTTTGTGCTATGCTTTATTAAATTGTATTTATGTTGTTTTAACCCATGCTTCATTAAATTGTATTTATGTTGTTTTATCTTATGCTTTATTAAATTGTATTTATGTTGTTTTGTCCTATGCTTTATTAGATTGTATTTATGTTGTTTTAACCCATGCTTTATTAAATTGCATTTATGTTGTTTTATCTTATGCTTTAGTATATTGTATTTATTTTGTTTTATCCTATGCTTTATTAAATTGTATTTATGTTGTTTTGTACTATGCTTTATTAAATTGTATTTATGTTGTTTTATCCTATTCTTTATTAAATTGTATTTATGTTGTTTTATCCTATGCTTTATTAAATTGTATTTATGTTGTTTTAACCTACGCTTTATTAAATTGTATTTATGTTGTTTTATCCTATGCTTTATTAAATTGTATTTATGTTGCTTTAACCTATGCTTTATTAAATTGTATTTATGTTGTTTTATCCTATGCTTTATTAAATTGTATTTATGTTGTTTTATCCTATGCTTTATTAAATTGTATTTATATTGTTTTAACTTATGCTTTATTAAACTGTACTTATGTTGTTTTATCCTATGCTTTAATAAATTGTATTTATGTTGTTTTATCTTATGCTTTATTACATTGTATTAATGTTGTTTTATCCTATGCCTTATTAAATTGTATTTATGTTGTTTTAACCTATGCTTTATTAAATTGTATTTATGTTGTTTTATCCTATGCTTTATTAAATTGTATTTATGTTGTTTTATCCTATGCTTTATTAAATTGTATTTATGTTGTTTTATCCTATGCTTTATTAAATTGTGTTTATGTTGTTTTATCCTATGCTTTATTAAATTGTGTTTATGTTGTTTTATCCTATGCTTTATTAAATTGTATTTATGTTGTTTTAACCCATGTTTTATTAAATTGTATTTATGTTGTTTTATCCTATGCTTTATTAAATTGTATATATGTTGTTTTATCCTATGCTTTATTAAATTATATTTATGTTGTTTTAACCTATGCTTTATTCAATTGTATTGATGTTGTTTTATCCTATGCTTTAATAAATTGTATTTATGTTGTTTTATCCTATGCTTTATTAAATTGTATTTATGTTGTTTTATCCTATGCTTTATTAAATTGTATTATGTTGTTTTATCGTATGCTTTATTATATTGTATTTATGTTGTTTTATCCTATGCTTTATTAAATTGTGTTTATGTTGTTTTATCCTATGCTTTATTAAATTGTATTTATGTTGTTTTAACCCATGCTTTATTAAATTGTATTTATGTTGTTTTATCCTATGCTTTATTAAATTGTATTTATGTTGTTTTATCCTATGCTTTATTAAATTGTATTTATGTTGTTTTATCCTATGCTTTATTAAATTGTATTTATATTGTTTTAACTTATGCTTTATTAAATTGTATTTATGTTGTTTTATCCTATGCTTTATTAAATTGTATTTATGTTGTTTTATCCTATGCTTTATTAAATTGTATTTATGTTGTTTTATCCTATGCTTTATTAAATTGTATTTATGTTGTTTTAACCCATGCTTCATTAAATTGTATTTATGTTGTTTTATCTTATGCTTTATTAAATTGTATTTATGTTGTTTTATCCTATGCTTTATTAAATTGTATTTATGTTGTTTTATCTTATGCTTTATTAAATTGTATTTATGTTGTTTTATCCTATGCTTTATTAAATTGTATTTATGTTGTTTTATCTTATGCTTTATTAAATTGTATTTATGTTGTTTTAACCTACGCTTTATTAAATTGTATTTATGTTGTTTTATCCTATTCTTTATTAAATTGTATTTATGTTGTTTTATCCTATGCTTTATTAAATTGTATTTATGTTGTTTTAACCTACGCTTTATTAAATTGTATTTATGTTGTTTTATCCTATGCTTTATTAAATTGTATTTATGTTGCTTTAACCTATGCTTTATTAAATTGTATTTATGTTGTTTTATCCTATGCTTTATTAAATTGTATTTATGTTGTTTTATCCTATGCTTTATTAAATTGTATTTATATTGTTTTAACTTATGCTTTATTAAATTGTATTTATGTTGTTTTATCCTATGCTTTATTAAATTGTATTTATGTTGTTTTATCCTATGCTTTATTAAATTGTATTTATGTTGTTTTATCCTATGCTTTATTAAATTGTATTTATGTTGTTTTAACCCATGCTTCATTAAATTGTATTTATGTTGTTTTATCTTATGCTTTATTAAATTGTATTTATGTTGTTTTATCCTATGCTTTATTAAATTGTATTTATGTTGTTTTATCTTATGCTTTATTAAATTGTATTTATGTTGTTTTATCCTATGCTTTATTAAATTGTATTTATGTTGTTTTATCTTATGCTTTATTAAATTGTATTTATGTTGTTTTGTCCTATGCTTTATTAGATTGTATTTATGTTGTTTTAACCCATGCTTTATTAAATTGCATTTATGTTGTTTTATCTTATGCTTTATTATATTGTATTTATGTTGTTTTATCCTATGCTTTATTAAATTGTATTTATGTTGTTTTGTACTATGCTTTAATAAATTGTATTTATGTTGTTTTAACCCATGCTTTATTAAATTGTATTTATGTTGTTTTATCCTATGCTTTATTAAACTGTACTTATGTTGTTTTATCCTATGCTTTATTAAATTGTATTTATGTTGTTTTATCTTATGCTTTATTACATTGTATTAATGTTGTTTTATCCTATGCCTTATTAAATTGTATTTATGTTGTTTTAACCTATGCTTTATTAAATTGTATTTATGTTGTTTTATCCTATGCTTTATTAAATTGTATTTATGTTGTTTTATCCTATGCTTTATTAAATTGTATTTATGTTGTTTTATCCTATGCTTTATTAAATTGTGTTTATGTTGTTTTATCCTATGCTTTATTAAATTGTATTTATGTTGTTTTAACCCATGCTTTATTAAATTGTATTTATGTTGTTTTATCGTATGCTTTATTAAATTGTATTTATGTTGTTTTATCCTATGCTTTATTAAATTGTATTTATGTTGTTTTATCCTATGCTTTATTCAATTGTATTTATGTTGTTTTATCGTATGCTTTATTAAATTGTATTTATGTTGTTTTATCCTATGCTTTATTAAATTGTGTTTATGTTGTTTTATCCTATGCTTTATTAAATTGTATTTATGTTGTTTTAACCCATGTTTTATTAAATTGTATTTATGTTGTTTTATCCTATGCTTTATTAAATTGTATATATGTTGTTTTATCCTATGCTTTATTAAATTATATTTATGTTGTTTTAACCTATGCTTTATTCAATTGTATTGATGTTGTTTTATCCTATGCTTTAATAAATTGTATTTATGTTGTTTTATCCTATGCTTTATTAAATTGTATTTATGTTGTTTCATCCTATGCTTTATTAAATTGTATTTGTGTTGTTTTAACCTATGCTTTATTAATTTGTATTTATGTTGTTTTAACCTATACCTTATTAAATTGTATTTATGTTGTTTTATCCTATGCTTTATTAAATTGTATTTATGTTGCTTTAACCTATGCTTTATTAAATTGTATTCATGATGTTTTATCCTATGCTTTATTAAATTGCATTTATGTTGTTTTATCCTATGCTTTATTAAATTGTATTTATATTGTTTTAACTTATGCTTTATTAAATTGTATTTATGTTGTTTTATCCTATGCTTTTTTAATTTGTATTTATGTTGTTTTAACCTATGCTTTATTAAATTGTATTTATGTTGTTTTATCCTATGCTTTATTAAATTGTATTTATGTTGTTTTATCCTATGCTTTATTAAATTGTATTTATGTTGTTTCATCCTATGCTTTATTAAATTGTATTTATGTTGTTTTATCCTATGCTTTATTAAATTGTATTTATGTTGTTTTATTCTATGCTTTATTAAATTGTATTTATGTTGTTTTAACCCATGCTTCATTAAATTGTATATATGTTGTTTTATCTTATGCTTTATTAAATTGTATTTATGTTGTTTTATCCTATGCTTTATTAAATTGTATTTATGTTGTTTTATCCTATGCTTTATTAAATTGTATTATGTTGTTTTATCGTTTTCTTTATTATATTGTATTTATGTTGTTTTATCCTATGATTTATTAAATTGTGTTTATGTTGTTTTATCCTATGCTTTATTAAATTGAATTTATGTTGTTTTAACCCATGCTTTATTAAATTGTATTTATGTTGTTTTATCCTATGCTTTATTAAATTGTATTTATGTTATTTTATCCTATGCTTTATTAAATTTTATTTATGTTGTTTTGTCCTATGCTTTATTAAATTATATTTATGTTGTTTTAACCCATGCTTCAATAAATTGTATTTATGTTGTTTTATCTTATGCTTTATTAAATTGTATTTATGTTGTTTTGTCCTATGCTTTATTAAATTGTATTTATGTTGTTTTAACCCATGCTTTATTAAATTGCATTTATGTTGTTTTATCTTATGCTTTATTAAATTGTATTTATGTTGTTTTATCCTATGCTTTATTAAATTGTATTTATGTTGTTTTGTACTATGCTTTAATAAATTGTATTTATGTTGTTTTAACCCATGCTTTATTAAATTGTATTTATGTTGTTTTATCCCATGCTTTATTAAATTGTATTTATGTTGTTTTATCCTATGCTTTATTAAATTGTATTTATGTTGCTTTATCCTATGCTTTATTAAATTGTATTTATGTTGTTTTATCCTATGATTTATTAAATTGTATTTATGTGGTTTTATCCTATGCTTTATTAAATTGTATTTATGTTGTTTTATCTTATGCTTTATTAAATTGTATTTATGTTGTTTTGTCCTATGCTTTATTAAATTGTATTTATGTTGTTTTAACCCATGCTTTATTAAATTGCATTTATGTTGTTTTATCTTATGCTTTATTATATTGTATTTATGTTGTTTTATCCTATGCTTTATTAAATTGTATTTATGTTGTTTTGTACTATGCTTTAATAAATTGTATTTATGTTGTTTTAACCCATGCTTTATTAAATTGTATTTATGTTGTTTTATCCTATGCTTTATTAAATTGTATTTATGTTGTTTTATCCTATGCTTTATTAAACTGTATTTATGTTGTTTTATCCTATGCTTTATTAAATTGTATTTATGTTGTTTTATCCTATGCTTTATTAAATTGTATTTATGTTGTTTTATCCTATGCTTTATTAAATTGTATTTATGTTGCTTTAACCTATGCTTTATTAAATTGTATTTATGTTGTTTTATCCTATACTTTATTAAATTGTATTTATGTTGTTTTTTCCTATGCTTTATTAAATTTTATTATGTTGTTTTATCGTATGCTTTATTAAATTGTATTTATGTTGTTTTATCCTATGCTTTATTAAATTGTGTTTATGTTGTTTTATCCTATGCTTTATTAAATTGTATTTATGTTGTTTTAACCCATGTTTTATTAAATTGTATTTATGTTGTTTTATCCTATGCTTTATTAAATTGTATATATGTTGTTTTATCCTATGCTTTATTAAATTATATTTATGTTGTTTTAACCTATGCTTTATTCAATTGTATTGATGTTGTTTTATCCTATGCTTTAATAAATTGTATTTATGTTGTTTTATCCTATGCTTTAATAAATTGTATTTATGTTGTTTTATCCTATGCTTTATTAAATTGTATTTATATTGTTTTAACTTATGCTTTATTAAATTGTATTTATGTTGTTTTATCCTATGCTTTTTTAATTAGTATTTATGTTGTTTTAACCTATGCTTTATTAAATTGTATTTATGTTGTTTTATCCTATGCTTTATTAAATTGTATTTATGTTGCTTTAACCTATGCTTTATTAAATTGTATTTATGTTGTTTTATCCTATGCTTTATTAAATTGTATTTATGTTGTTTTATCCTATGCTTTATTAAATTGTATTTATGTTGTTTTATCCTATGCTTTATTAAATTGTATTCATGTTGTGTTAACCTATGCTTTATTAATTTGTATTTATGTTGTTTTAACCTATGCTTTATTAAATTTTATTAATGTTGTTTTATCCTATGCTTTATTAAATTGTATTTATGTTGCTTTAACCTATGCTTTATTAAATTGTATTTATGTTGTTTTATCCTATGCTTTATTAAATTGTATTTATGTTGTTTTATCCTATGCTTTATTAAATTGTATTTATGTTGTTTTATCCTATGCTTTATTAAATTGTATTTATGTTGCTTTAACCTATGCTTTATTAAATTGTATTTATGTTGTTTTATCCTATGCTTTATTAAATTGTATTTATGTTGCTTTAACCTATGCTTTATTAAATTGTATTTATGTTGTTTTATCCTATGCTTTATTAAATTGTATTTATGTTGTTTTATCCTATGCTTTATTAAATTGTATTTATGTTGTTTTATCCTATGCTTTATTAAATTGTATTTATGTTGTTTTATCCTATGCTTTATTAAATTGTATTTATGTTGTTTTAACCCATGCTTCATTAAATTGTATTTATGTTGTTTTATCTTATGCTTTATTAAATTGTATTTATGTTGTTTTATCCTATGCTTTATTAAATTGTATTTATGTTGTTTTATCCTATGCTTTATTAAATTGTATTATGTTGTTTTATCGTATGCTTTATTATATTGTATTTATGTTGTTTTATCCTATGCTTTATTAAATTGTGTTTATGTTGTTTTATCCTATGCTTTATTAAATTGTATTTATGTTGTTTTAACCCATGCTTTATTAAATTGTATTTATGTTGTTTTATCCTATGCTTTATTAAATTGTATTTATGTTGTTTTATCCTATGCTTTATTAAATTTTATTTATGTTGTTTTGTGCTATGCTTTATTAAATTGTATTTATGTTGTTTTAACCCATGCTTCATTAAATTGTATTTATGTTGTTTTATCTTATGCTTTATTAAATTGTATTTATGTTGTTTTGTCCTATGCTTTATTAGATTGTATTTATGTTGTTTTAACCCATGCTTTATTAAATTGCATTTATGTTGTTTTATCTTATGCTTTAGTATATTGTATTTATTTTGTTTTATCCTATGCTTTATTAAATTGTATTTATGTTGTTTTATCCTATGCTTTAATAAATTGTATTTATGTTGTTTTATCCTATGCTTTATTAAATTGTATTTATATTGTTTTAACTTATGCTTTATTAAATTGTATTTATGTTGTTTTATCCTATGCTTTTTTAATTAGTATTTATGTTGTTTTAACCTATGCTTTATTAAATTGTATTTATGTTGTTTTATCCTATGCTTTATTAAATTGTATTTATGTTGCTTTAACCTATGCTTTATTAAATTGTATTTATGTTGTTTTATCCTATGCTTTATTAAATTGTATTTATGTTGTTTTATCCTATGCTTTATTAAATTGTATTTATGTTGTTTTATCCTATGCTTTATTAAATTGTATTCATGTTGTGTTAACCTATGCTTTATTAATTTGTATTTATGTTGTTTTAACCTATGCTTTATTAAATTTTATTTATGTTGTTTTATCCTATGCTTTATTAAATTGTATTTATGTTGCTTTAACCTATGCTTTATTAAATTGTATTTATGTTGTTTTATCCTATGCTTTATTAAATTGTATTTATGTTGTTTTATCCTATGCTTTATTAAATTGTATTTATGTTGTTTTATCCTATGCTTTATTAAATTGTATTTATGTTGCTTTAACCTATGCTTTATTAAATTGTATTTATGTTGTTTTATCCTATGCTTTATTAAATTGTATTTATGTTGCTTTAACCTATGCTTTATTAAATTGTATTTATGTTGTTTTATCCTATGCTTTATTAAATTGTATTTATGTTGTTTTATCCTATGCTTTATTAAATTGTATTTATGTTGTTTTATCCTATGCTTTATTAAATTGTATTTATGTTGTTTTATCCTATGCTTTATTAAATTGTATTTATGTTGTTTTAACCCATGCTTCATTAAATTGTATTTATGTTGTTTTATCTTATGCTTTATTAAATTGTATTTATGTTGTTTTATCCTATGCTTTATTAAATTGTATTTATGTTGTTTTATCCTATGCTTTATTAAATTGTATTATGTTGTTTTATCGTATGCTTTATTATATTGTATTTATGTTGTTTTATCCTATGCTTTATTAAATTGTGTTTATGTTGTTTTATCCTATGCTTTATTAAATTGTATTTATGTTGTTTTAACCCATGCTTTATTAAATTGTATTTATGTTGTTTTATCCTATGCTTTATTAAATTGTATTTATGTTGTTTTATCCTATGCTTTATTAAATTTTATTTATGTTGTTTTGTGCTATGCTTTATTAAATTGTATTTATGTTGTTTTAACCCATGCTTCATTAAATTGTATTTATGTTGTTTTATCTTATGCTTTATTAAATTGTATTTATGTTGTTTTGTCCTATGCTTTATTAGATTGTATTTATGTTGTTTTAACCCATGCTTTATTAAATTGCATTTATGTTGTTTTATCTTATGCTTTAGTATATTGTATTTATTTTGTTTTATCCTATGCTTTATTAAATTGTATTTATGTTGTTTTGTACTATGCTTTATTAAATTGTATTTATGTTGTTTTATCCTATTCTTTATTAAATTGTATTTATGTTGTTTTATCCTATGCTTTATTAAATTGTATTTATGTTGTTTTAACCTACGCTTTATTAAATTGTATTTATGTTGTTTTATCCTATGCTTTATTAAATTGTATTTATGTTGCTTTAACCTATGCTTTATTAAATTGTATTTATGTTGTTTTATCCTATGCTTTATTAAATTGTATTTATGTTGTTTTATCCTATGCTTTATTAAATTGTATTTATATTGTTTTAACTTATGCTTTATTAAACTGTACTTATGTTGTTTTATCCTATGCTTTAATAAATTGTATTTATGTTGTTTTATCTTATGCTTTATTACATTGTATTAATGTTGTTTTATCCTATGCCTTATTAAATTGTATTTATGTTGTTTTAACCTATGCTTTATTAAATTGTATTTATGTTGTTTTATCCTATGCTTTATTAAATTGTATTTATGTTGTTTTATCCTATGCTTTATTAAATTGTATTTATGTTGTTTTATCCTATGCTTTATTAAATTGTGTTTATGTTGTTTTATCCTATGCTTTATTAAATTGTGTTTATGTTGTTTTATCCTATGCTTTATTAAATTGTATTTATGTTGTTTTAACCCATGTTTTATTAAATTGTATTTATGTTGTTTTATCCTATGCTTTATTAAATTGTATATATGTTGTTTTATCCTATGCTTTATTAAATTATATTTATGTTGTTTTAACCTATGCTTTATTCAATTGTATTGATGTTGTTTTATCCTATGCTTTAATAAATTGTATTTATGTTGTTTTATCCTATGCTTTATTAAATTGTATTTATGTTGTTTTATCCTATGCTTTATTAAATTGTATTATGTTGTTTTATCGTATGCTTTATTATATTGTATTTATGTTGTTTTATCCTATGCTTTATTAAATTGTGTTTATGTTGTTTTATCCTATGCTTTATTAAATTGTATTTATGTTGTTTTAACCCATGCTTTATTAAATTGTATTTATGTTGTTTTATCCTATGCTTTATTAAATTGTATTTATGTTGTTTTATCCTATGCTTTATTAAATTTTATTTATGTTGTTTTGTGCTATGCTTTATTAAATTGTATTTATGTTGTTTTAACCCATGCTTCATTAAATTGTATTTATGTTGTTTTATCTTATGCTTTATTAAATTGTATTTATGTTGTTTTGTCCTATGCTTTATTAGATTGTATTTATGTTGTTTTAACCCATGCTTTATTAAATTGCATTTATGTTGTTTTATCTTATGCTTTAGTATATTGTATTTATTTTGTTTTATCCTATGCTTTATTAAATTGTATTTATGTTGTTTTATCCTATGCTTTAATAAATTGTATTTATGTTGTTTTATCCTATGCTTTATTAAATTGTATTTATATTGTTTTAACTTATGCTTTATTAAATTGTATTTATGTTGTTTTATCCTATGCTTTTTTAATTAGTATTTATGTTGTTTTAACCTATGCTTTATTAAATTGTATTTATGTTGTTTTATCCTATGCTTTATTAAATTGTATTTATGTTGCTTTAACCTATGCTTTATTAAATTGTATTTATGTTGTTTTATCCTATGCTTTATTAAATTGTATTTATGTTGTTTTATCCTATGCTTTATTAAATTGTATTTATGTTGTTTTATCCTATGCTTTATTAAATTGTATTCATGTTGTGTTAACCTATGCTTTATTAATTTGTATTTATGTTGTTTTAACCTATGCTTTATTAAATTTTATTTATGTTGTTTTATCCTATGCTTTATTAAATTGTATTTATGTTGCTTTAACCTATGCTTTATTAAATTGTATTTATGTTGTTTTATCCTATGCTTTATTAAATTGTATTTATGTTGTTTTATCCTATGCTTTATTAAATTGTATTTATGTTGTTTTATCCTATGCTTTATTAAATTGTATTTATGTTGCTTTAACCTATGCTTTATTAAATTGTATTTATGTTGTTTTATCCTATGCTTTATTAAATTGTATTTATGTTGCTTTAACCTATGCTTTATTAAATTGTATTTATGTTGTTTTATCCTATGCTTTATTAAATTGTATTTATGTTGTTTTATCCTATGCTTTATTAAATTGTATTTATGTTGTTTTATCCTATGCTTTATTAAATTGTATTTATGTTGTTTTATCCTATGCTTTATTAAATTGTATTTATGTTGTTTTAACCCATGCTTCATTAAATTGTATTTATGTTGTTTTATCTTATGCTTTATTAAATTGTATTTATGTTGTTTTATCCTATGCTTTATTAAATTGTATTTATGTTGTTTTATCCTATGCTTTATTAAATTGTATTATGTTGTTTTATCGTATGCTTTATTATATTGTATTTATGTTGTTTTATCCTATGCTTTATTAAATTGTGTTTATGTTGTTTTATCCTATGCTTTATTAAATTGTATTTATGTTGTTTTAACCCATGCTTTATTAAATTGTATTTATGTTGTTTTATCCTATGCTTTATTAAATTGTATTTATGTTGTTTTATCCTATGCTTTATTAAATTTTATTTATGTTGTTTTGTGCTATGCTTTATTAAATTGTATTTATGTTGTTTTAACCCATGCTTCATTAAATTGTATTTATGTTGTTTTATCTTATGCTTTATTAAATTGTATTTATGTTGTTTTGTCCTATGCTTTATTAGATTGTATTTATGTTGTTTTAACCCATGCTTTATTAAATTGCATTTATGTTGTTTTATCTTATGCTTTAGTATATTGTATTTATTTTGTTTTATCCTATGCTTTATTAAATTGTATTTATGTTGTTTTGTACTATGCTTTATTAAATTGTATTTATGTTGTTTTATCCTATTCTTTATTAAATTGTATTTATGTTGTTTTATCCTATGCTTTATTAAATTGTATTTATGTTGTTTTAACCTACGCTTTATTAAATTGTATTTATGTTGTTTTATCCTATGCTTTATTAAATTGTATTTATGTTGCTTTAACCTATGCTTTATTAAATTGTATTTATGTTGTTTTATCCTATGCTTTATTAAATTGTATTTATGTTGTTTTATCCTATGCTTTATTAAATTGTATTTATATTGTTTTAACTTATGCTTTATTAAACTGTACTTATGTTGTTTTATCCTATGCTTTAATAAATTGTATTTATGTTGTTTTATCTTATGCCTTATTACATTGTATTAATGTTGTTTTATCCTATGCCTTATTAAATTGTATTTATGTTGTTTTAACCTATGCTTTATTAAATTGTATTTATGTTGTTTTATCCTATGCTTTATTAAATTGTATTTATGTTGTTTTATCCTATGCTTTAATAAATTGTATTTATGTTGTTTTATCCTATGCTTTATTAAATTGTGTTTATGTTGTTTTATCCTATGCTTTATTAAATTGTGTTTATGTTGTTTTATCCTATGCTTTATTAAATTGTATTTATGTTGTTTTAACCCATGTTTTATTAAATTGTATTTATGTTGTTTTATCCTATGCTTTATTAAATTGTATATATGTTGTTTTATCCTATGCTTTATTAAATTATATTTATGTTGTTTTAACCTATGCTTTATTCAATTGTATTGATGTTGTTTTATCCTATGCTTTAATAAATTGTATTTATGTTGTTTTATCCTATGCTTTATTAAATTGTATTTATGTTGTTTTAACCTATGCTTTATTAATTTGTATTTATGTTGTTTTAACCTATACCTTATTAAATTGTATTTATGTTCATTTATCCTATGCTTTATTAAATTGTATTTATGTTGCTTTAACCTATGCTTTATTAAATTGTATTTATATTGTTTTAACTTATGCTTTATTAAATTGTATTTATGTTGTTTTATCCTATGCTTTATTAAATTGTATTTATGTTGTTTTATCCTATGCTTTATTAAATTGTATTTATGTTGTTTTAACCCATGCTTCATTAAATTGTATTTATGTTGTTTTATCTTATGCTTTATTAAATTGTATTTATGTTGTTTTATCCTATGCTTTATTAAATTGTATTTATGTTGTTTTATCCTATGCTTTATTAAATTGTATTATGTTGTTTTATCGTATGCTTTATTATATTGTATTTATGTTGTTTTATCCTATGCTTTATTAAATTGTGTTTATGTTGTTTTATCCTATGCTTTATTAAATTGTATTTATGTTGTTTTAACCCATGCTTTATTAAATTGTATTTATGTTGTTTTATCCTATGCTTTATTAAATTGTATTTATGTTGTTTTATCCTATGCTTTATTAAATTTTATTTATGTTGTTTTGTGCTATGCTTTATTAAATTGTATTTATGTTGTTTTAACCCATGCTTCATTAAATTGTATTTATGTTGTTTTATCTTATGCTTTATTAAATTGTATTTATGTTGTTTTGTCCTATGCTTTATTAGATTGTATTTATGTTGTTTTAACCCATGCTTTATTAAATTGCATTTATGTTGTTTTATCTTATGCTTTAGTATATTGTATTTATTTTGTTTTATCCTATGCTTTATTAAATTGTATTTATGTTGTTTTGTGCTATGCTTTATTAAATTGTATTTATGTTGTTTTATCCTATTCTTTATTAAATTGTATATATGTTGTTTTATCCTATGCTTTATTAAATTGTATTTATGTTGTTTTAACCTACGCTTTATTAAATTGTATTTATGTTGTTTTATCCTATGCTTTATTAAATTGTATTTATGTTGCTTTATCCTATGCTTTATTAAATTGTATTTATGTTGTTTTATCCTATGCTTTATTAAATTGTATTTATGTTGTTTTATCCTATGCTTTATTAAATTGTATTTATATTGTTTTAACTTATGCTTTATTAAACTGTACTTATGTTGTTTTTTCCTGTGCTTTAATAAATTGTATTTACGTTGTTTTATCTTATGCTTTATTACATTGTATTAATGTTGTTTTATCCTATGCCTTATTAAATTTTATTTATGTTGTTTTAACCTATGCTTTATTAAATTGTATTTATGTTGTTTTATCCTATGCTTTATTAAATTGTATTTATGTTGTTTTATCCTATGCTTTATTAAATTGTATTTATGTTGTTTTATCCTATGCTTTATTAAATTGTGTTTATGTTGTTTTATCCTATGCTTTATTAAATTGTGTTTATGTTGTTTTATCCTATGCTTTATTAAATTGTATTTATGTTTTTTTAACCCATGCTTTATTAAATTGTATTTATGTTGTTTTATCCTATGCTTTATTAAATTGTATTTATGTTGTTTTATCCTATGCTTTATTAAATTTTATTTATGTTGTTTTGTGCTATGCTTTATTAAATTGTATTTATGTTGTTTTAACCCATTCTTCAATAAATTGTATTTATGTTGTTTTATCTTATGCTTTATTAAATTGTATTTATGTTGTTTTGTCCTATGCTTTATTAGATTGTATTTATGTTGTTTTAACCCATGCTTTATTAAATTGCATTTATGTTGTTTTATCTTATGCTTTATTATATTGTATTTATGTTGTTTTATCCTATGCTTTATTAAATTGTATTTATGTTGTTTTGTACTATGCTTTAATAAATTGTATTTATGTTGTTTTAACCCATGCTTTATTAAATTGTATTTATGTTGTTTTATCCTATGCTTTATTAAACTGTACTTATGTTGTTTTATCCTATGCTTTATTAAATTGTATTTATGTTGTTTTATCTTATGCTTTATTACATTGTATTAATGTTGTTTTATCCTATGCCTTATTAAATTGTATTTATGTTGTTTTAACCTATGCTTTATTAAATTGTATTTATGTTGTTTTATCCTATGCTTTATTAAATTGTATTTATGTTGTTTTATCCTATGCTTTATTAAATTGTATTTATGTTGTTTTATCCTATGCTTTATTAAATTGTGTTTATGTTGTTTTATCCTATGCTTTATTAAATTGTATTTATGTTGTTTTATCCTATGCGTTATTAAATTGTATTTATGTTGTTTTATCCTATGCTTTATTAAATTGTTTTTATGTTGCTTTAACCTATGCTTTATTAAATTGTATTTATGTTGTTTTATCCTATACTTTATTAAATTGTATTTATGTTGTTTTTTCCTATGCTTTATTAAATTGTATTATGTTGTTTTATCGTATGCTTTATTAAATTGTATTTATGTTGTTTTATCCTATGCTTTATTAAATTGTGTTTATGTTGTTTTATCCTATGCTTTATTAAATTGTATTTATGTTGTTTTAACCCATGCTTTATTAAATTGTATTTATGTTGTTTTATCGTATGCTTTATTAAATTGTATTTATGTTGTTTTATCCTATGCTTTATTAAATTGTATTTATGTTGTTTTATCCTATGCTTTATTCAATTGTATTTATGTTGTTTTATCGTATGCTTTATTAAATTGTATTTATGTTGTTTTATCCTATGCTTTATTAAATTGTGTTTATGTTGTTTTATCCTATGCTTTATTAAATTGTATTTATGTTGTTTTAACCCATGTTTTATTAAATTGTATTTATGTTGTTTTATCCTATGCTTTATTAAATTGTATATATGTTGTTTTATCCTATGCTTTATTAAATTATATTTATGTTGTTTTAACCTATGCTTTATTCAATTGTATTGATGTTGTTTTATCCTATGCTTTAATAAATTGTATTTATGTTGTTTTATCCTATGCTTTATTAAATTGTATTTATGTTGTTTCATCCTATGCTTTATTAAATTGTATTTATGTTGTTTTAACCTATGCTTTATTAATTTGTATTTATGTTGTTTTAACCTATACCTTATTAAATTGTATTTATGTTGTTTTATCCTATGCTTTATTAAATTGTATTTATGTTGCTTTAACCTATGCTTTATTAAATTGTATTCATGATGTTTTATCCTATGCTTTATTAAATTGCATTTATGTTGTTTTATCCTATGCTTTATTAAATTGTATTTATATTGTTTTAACTTATGCTTTATTAAATTGTATTTATGTTGTTTTATCCTATGCTTTTTTAATTTGTATTTATGTTGTTTTAACCTATGCTTTATTAAATTGTATTTATGTTGTTTTATCCTATGCTTTATTAAATTGTATTTATGTTGTTTTATCCTATGCTTTATTAAATTGTATTTATGTTGTTTCATCCTATGCTTTATTAAATTGTATTTATGTTGTTTTATCCTATGCTTTATTAAATTGTATTTATGTTGTTTTATTCTATGCTTTATTAAATTGTATTTATGTTGTTTTAACCCATGCTTCATTAAATTGTATATATGTTGTTTTATCTTATGCTTTATTAAATTGTATTTATGTTGTTTTATCCTATGCTTTATTAAATTGTATTTATGTTGTTTTATCCTATGCTTTATTAAATTGTATTATGTTGTTTTATCGTTTTCTTTATTATATTGTATTTATGTTGTTTTATCCTATGATTTATTAAATTGTGTTTATGTTGTTTTATCCTATGCTTTATTAAATTGTATTTATGTTGTTTTAACCCATGCTTTATTAAATTGTATTTATGTTGTTTTATCCTATGCTTTATTAAATTGTATTTATGTTATTTTATCCTATGCTTTATTAATTTTTATTTATGTTGTTTTGTCCTATGCTTTATTAAATTATATTTATGTTGTTTTAACCCATGCTTCAATAAATTGTATTTATGTTGTTTTATCTTATGCTTTATTAAATTGTATTTATGTTGTTTTGTCCTATGCTTTATTAAATTGTATTTATGTTGTTTTAACCCATGCTTTATTAAATTGCATTTATGTTGTTTTATCTTATGCTTTATTAAATTGTATTTATGTTGTTTTATCCTATGCTTTATTAAATTGTATTTATGTTGTTTTGTACTATGCTTTAATAAATTGTATTTATGTTGTTTTAACCCATGCTTTATTAAATTGTATTTATGTTGTTTTATCCCATGCTTTATTAAATTGTATTTATGTTGTTTTATCCTATGCTTTATTAAATTGTATTTATGTTGCTTTATCCTATGCTTTATTAAATTGTATTTATGTTGTTTTATCCTATGATTTATTAAATTGTATTTATGTGGTTTTATCCTATGCTTTATTAAATTGTATTTATGTTGTTTTATCTTATGCTTTATTAAATTGTATTTATGTTGTTTTGTCCTATGCTTTATTAAATTGTATTTATGTTGTTTTAACCCATGCTTTATTAAATTGCATTTATGTTGTTTTATCTTATGCTTTATTATATTGTATTTATGTTGTTTTATCCTATGCTTTATTAAATTGTATTTATGTTGTTTTGTACTATGCTTTAATAAATTGTATTTATGTTGTTTTAACCCATGCTTTATTAAATTGTATTTATGTTGTTTTATCCTATGCTTTATTAAATTGTATTTATGTTGTTTTATCCTATGCTTTATTAAACTGTATTTATGTTGTTTTATCCTATGCTTTATTAAATTGTATTTATGTTGTTTTATCCTATGCTTTATTAAATTGTATTTATGTTGTTTTATCCTATGCTTTATTAAATTGTATTTATGTTGCTTTAACCTATGCTTTATTAAATTGTATTTATGTTGTTTTATCCTATACTTTATTAAATTGTATTTATGTTGTTTTTTCCTATGCTTTATTAAATTTTATTATGTTGTTTTATCGTATGCTTTATTAAATTGTATTTATGTTGTTTTATCCTATGCTTTATTAAATTGTGTTTATGTTGTTTTATCCTATGCTTTATTAAATTGTATTTATGTTGTTTTAACCCATGTTTTATTAAATTGTATTTATGTTGTTTTATCCTATGCTTTATTAAATTGTATATATGTTGTTTTATCCTATGCTTTATTAAATTATATTTATGTTGTTTTAACCTATGCTTTATTCAATTGTATTGATGTTGTTTTATCCTATGCTTTAATAAATTGTATTTATGTTGTTTTATCCTATGCTTTAATAAATTGTATTTATGTTGTTTTATCCTATGCTTTATTAAATTGTATTTATATTGTTTTAACTTATGCTTTATTAAATTGTATTTATGTTGTTTTATCCTATGCTTTTTTAATTAGTATTTATGTTGTTTTAACCTATGCTTTATTAAATTGTATTTATGTTGTTTTATCCTATCCTTTATTAAATTGTATTTATGTTGCTTTAACCTATGCTTTATTAAATTGTATTTATGTTGTTTTATCCTATGCTTTATTAAATTGTATTTATGTTGTTTTATCCTATGCTTTATTAAATTGTATTTATGTTGTTTTATCCTATGCTTTATTAAATTGTATTCATGTTGTGTTAACCTATGCTTTATTAATTTGTATTTATGTTGTTTTAACCTATGCTTTATTAAATTTTATTTATGTTGTTTTATCCTATGCTTTATTAAATTGTATTTATGTTGCTTTAACCTATGCTTTATTAAATTGTATTTATGTTGTTTTATCCTATGCTTTATTAAATTGTATTTATGTTGTTTTATCCTATGCTTTATTAAATTGTATTTATGTTGTTTTATCCTATGCTTTATTAAATTGTATTTATGTTGCTTTAACCTATGCTTTATTAAATTGTATTTATGTTGTTTTATCCTATGCTTTATTAAATTGTATTTATGTTGCTTTAACCTATGCTTTATTAAATTGTATTTATGTTGTTTTATCCTATGCTTTATTAAATTGTATTTATGTTGTTTTATCCTATGCTTTATTAAATTGTATTTATGTTGTTTTATCCTATGCTTTATTAAATTGTATTTATGTTGTTTTATCCTATGCTTTATTAAATTATATTTATGTTGTTTTAACCTATGCTTTATTCAATTGTATTGATGTTGTTTTATCCTATGCTTTAATAAATTGTATTTATGTTGTTTTATCCTATGCTTTATTAAATTGTATTTATGTTGTTTCATCCTATGCTTTATTAAATTGTATTTATGTTGTTTTAACCTATGCTTTATTAATTTGTATTTATGTTGTTTTAACCTATACCTTATTAAATTGTATTTATGTTGTTTTATCCTATGCTTTATTAAATTGTATTTATGTTGCTTTAACCTATGCTTTATTAAATTGTATTCATGATGTTTTATCCTATGCTTTATTAAATTGCATTTATGTTGTTTTATCCTATGCTTTATTAAATTGTATTTATATTGTTTTAACTTATGCTTTATTAAATTGTATTTATGTTGTTTTATCCTATGCTTTTTTAATTTGTATTTATGTTGTTTTAACCTATGCTTTATTAAATTGTATTTATGTTGTTTTATCCTATGCTTTATTAAATTGTATTTATGTTGTTTTATCCTATGCTTTATTAAATTGTATTTATGTTGTTTCATCCTATGCTTTATTAAATTGTATTTATGTTGTTTTATCCTATGCTTTATTAAATTGTATTTATGTTGTTTTATTCTATGCTTTATTAAATTGTATTTATGTTGTTTTAACCCATGCTTCATTAAATTGTATATATGTTGTTTTATCTTATGCTTTATTAAATTGTATTTATGTTGTTTTATCCTATGCTTTATTAAATTGTATTTATGTTGTTTTATCCTATGCTTTATTAAATTGTATTATGTTGTTTTATCGTTTTCTTTATTATATTGTATTTATGTTGTTTTATCCTATGATTTATTAAATTGTGTTTATGTTGTTTTATCCTATGCTTTATTAAATTGTATTTATGTTGTTTTAACCCATGCTTTATTAAATTGTATTTATGTTGTTTTATCCTATGCTTTATTAAATTGTATTTATGTTATTTTATCCTATGCTTTATTAATTTTTATTTATGTTGTTTTGTCCTATGCTTTATTAAATTATATTTATGTTGTTTTAACCCATGCTTCAATAAATTGTATTTATGTTGTTTTATCTTATGCTTTATTAAATTGTATTTATGTTGTTTTGTCCTATGCTTTATTAAATTGTATTTATGTTGTTTTAACCCATGCTTTATTAAATTGCATTTATGTTGTTTTATCTTATGCTTTATTAAATTGTATTTATGTTGTTTTATCCTATGCTTTATTAAATTGTATTTATGTTGTTTTGTACTATGCTTTAATAAATTGTATTTATGTTGTTTTAACCCATGCTTTATTAAATTGTATTTATGTTGTTTTATCCCATGCTTTATTAAATTGTATTTATGTTGTTTTATCCTATGCTTTATTAAATTGTATTTATGTTGCTTTATCCTATGCTTTATTAAATTGTATTTATGTTGTTTTATCCTATGATTTATTAAATTGTATTTATGTGGTTTTATCCTATGCTTTATTAAATTGTATTTATGTTGTTTTATCTTATGCTTTATTAAATTGTATTTATGTTGTTTTGTCCTATGCTTTATTAAATTGTATTTATGTTGTTTTAACCCATGCTTTATTAAATTGCATTTATGTTGTTTTATCTTATGCTTTATTATATTGTATTTATGTTGTTTTATCCTATGCTTTATTAAATTGTATTTATGTTGTTTTGTACTATGCTTTAATAAATTGTATTTATGTTGTTTTAACCCATGCTTTATTAAATTGTATTTATGTTGTTTTATCCTATGCTTTATTAAATTGTATTTATGTTGTTTTATCCTATGCTTTATTAAACTGTATTTATGTTGTTTTATCCTATGCTTTATTAAATTGTATTTATGTTGTTTTATCCTATGCTTTATTAAATTGTATTTATGTTGTTTTATCCTATGCTTTATTAAATTGTATTTATGTTGCTTTAACCTATGCTTTATTAAATTGTATTTATGTTGTTTTATCCTATACTTTATTAAATTGTATTTATGTTGTTTTTTCCTATGCTTTATTAAATTTTATTATGTTGTTTTATCGTATGCTTTATTAAATTGTATTTATGTTGTTTTATCCTATGCTTTATTAAATTGTGTTTATGTTGTTTTATCCTATGCTTTATTAAATTGTATTTATGTTGTTTTAACCCATGTTTTATTAAATTGTATTTATGTTGTTTTATCCTATGCTTTATTAAATTGTATATATGTTGTTTTATCCTATGCTTTATTAAATTATATTTATGTTGTTTTAACCTATGCTTTATTCAATTGTATTGATGTTGTTTTATCCTATGCTTTAATAAATTGTATTTATGTTGTTTTATCCTATGCTTTAATAAATTGTATTTATGTTGTTTTATCCTATGCTTTATTAAATTGTATTTATATTGTTTTAACTTATGCTTTATTAAATTGTATTTATGTTGTTTTATCCTATGCTTTTTTAATTAGTATTTATGTTGTTTTAACCTATGCTTTATTAAATTGTATTTATGTTGTTTTATCCTATCCTTTATTAAATTGTATTTATGTTGCTTTAACCTATGCTTTATTAAATTGTATTTATGTTGTTTTATCCTATGCTTTATTAAATTGTATTTATGTTGTTTTATCCTATGCTTTATTAAATTGTATTTATGTTGTTTTATCCTATGCTTTATTAAATTGTATTCATGTTGTGTTAACCTATGCTTTATTAATTTGTATTTATGTTGTTTTAACCTATGCTTTATTAAATTTTATTTATGTTGTTTTATCCTATGCTTTATTAAATTGTATTTATGTTGCTTTAACCTATGCTTTATTAAATTGTATTTATGTTGTTTTATCCTATGCTTTATTAAATTGTATTTATGTTGTTTTATCCTATGCTTTATTAAATTGTATTTATGTTGTTTTATCCTATGCTTTATTAAATTGTATTTATGTTGCTTTAACCTATGCTTTATTAAATTGTATTTATGTTGTTTTATCCTATGCTTTATTAAATTGTATTTATGTTGCTTTAACCTATGCTTTATTAAATTGTATTTATGTTGTTTTATCCTATGCTTTATTAAATTGTATTTATGTTGTTTTATCCTATGCTTTATTAAATTGTATTTATGTTGTTTTATCCTATGCTTTATTAAATTGTATTTATGTTGTTTTATCCTATGCTTTATTAAATTGTATTTATGTTGTTTTAACCCATGCTTCATTAAATTGTATTTATGTTGTTTTATCTTATGCTTTATTAAATTGTATTTATGTTGTTTTATCCTATGCTTTATTAAATTGTATTTATGTTGTTTTATCCTATGCTTTATTAAATTGTATTATGTTGTTTTATCGTATGCTTTATTATATTGTATTTATGTTGTTTTATCCTATGCTTTATTAAATTGTGTTTATGTTGTTTTATCCTATGCTTTATTAAATTGTATTTATGTTGTTTTAACCCATGCTTTATTAAATTGTATTTATGTTGTTTTATCCTATGCTTTATTAAATTGTATTTATGTTGTTTTATCCTATGCTTTATTAAATTTTATTTATGTTGTTTTGTGCTATGCTTTATTAAATTGTATTTATGTTGTTTTAACCCATGCTTCATTAAATTGTATTTATGTTGTTTTATCTTATGCTTTATTAAATTGTATTTATGTTGTTTTGTCCTATGCTTTATTAGATTGTATTTATGTTGTTTTAACCCATGCTTTATTAAATTGCATTTATGTTGTTTTATCTTATGCTTTAGTATATTGTATTTATTTTGTTTTATCCTATGCTTTATTAAATTGTATTTATGTTGTTTTATCCTATGCTTTAATAAATTGTATTTATGTTGTTTTATCCTATGCTTTATTAAATTGTATTTATATTGTTTTAACTTATGCTTTATTAAATTGTATTTATGTTGTTTTATCCTATGCTTTTTTAATTAGTATTTATGTTGTTTTAACCTATGCTTTATTAAATTGTATTTATGTTGTTTTATCCTATGCTTTATTAAATTGTATTTATGTTGCTTTAACCTATGCTTTATTAAATTGTATTTATGTTGTTTTATCCTATGCTTTATTAAATTGTATTTATGTTGTTTTATCCTATGCTTTATTAAATTGTATTTATGTTGTTTTATCCTATGCTTTATTAAATTGTATTCATGTTGTGTTAACCTATGCTTTATTAATTTGTATTTATGTTGTTTTAACCTATGCTTTATTAAATTTTATTTATGTTGTTTTATCCTATGCTTTATTAAATTGTATTTATGTTGCTTTAACCTATGCTTTATTAAATTGTATTTATGTTGTTTTATCCTATGCTTTATTAAATTGTATTTATGTTGTTTTATCCTATGCTTTATTAAATTGTATTTATGTTGTTTTATCCTATGCTTTATTAAATTGTATTTATGTTGCTTTAACCTATGCTTTATTAAATTGTATTTATGTTGTTTTATCCTATGCTTTATTAAATTGTATTTATGTTGCTTTAACCTATGCTTTATTAAATTGTATTTATGTTGTTTTATCCTATGCTTTATTAAATTGTATTTATGTTGTTTTATCCTATGCTTTATTAAATTGTATTTATGTTGTTTTATCCTATGCTTTATTAAATTGTATTTATGTTGTTTTAACCCATGCTTCATTAAATTGTATTTATGTTGTTTTATCTTATGCTTTATTAAATTGTATTTATGTTGTTTTATCCTATGCTTTATTAAATTGTATTTATGTTGTTTTATCCTATGCTTTATTAAATTGTATTATGTTGTTTTATCGTATGCTTTATTATATTGTATTTATGTTGTTTTATCCTATGCTTTATTAAATTGTGTTTATGTTGTTTTATCCTATGCTTTATTAAATTGTATTTATGTTGTTTTAACCCATGCTTTATTAAATTGTATTTATGTTGTTTTATCCTATGCTTTATTAAATTGTATTTATGTTGTTTTATCCTATGCTTTATTAAATTTTATTTATGTTGTTTTGTGCTATGCTTTATTAAATTGTATTTATGTTGTTTTAACCCATGCTTCATTAAATTGTATTTATGTTGTTTTATCTTATGCTTTATTAAATTGTATTTATGTTGTTTTGTCCTATGCTTTATTAGATTGTATTTATGTTGTTTTAACCCATGCTTTATTAAATTGCATTTATGTTGTTTTATCTTATGCTTTAGTATATTGTATTTATTTTGTTTTATCCTATGCTTTATTAAATTGTATTTATGTTGTTTTGTACTATGCTTTATTAAATTGTATTTATGTTGTTTTATCCTATTCTTTATTAAATTGTATTTATGTTGTTTTATCCTATGCTTTATTAAATTGTATTTATGTTGTTTTAACCTACGCTTTATTAAATTGTATTTATGTTGTTTTATCCTATGCTTTATTAAATAGTATTTATGTTGCTTTAACCTATGCTTTATTAAATTGTATTTATGTTGTTTTATCCTATGCTTTATTAAATTGTATTTATGTTGTTTTATCCTATGCTTTATTAAATTGTATTTATATTGTTTTAACTTATGCTTTATTAAACTGTACTTATGTTGTTTTATCCTATGCTTTAATAAATTGTATTTATGTTGTTTTATCTTATGCTTTATTACATTGTATTAATGTTGTTTTATCCTATGCCTTATTAAATTGTATTTATGTTGTTTTAACCTATGCTTTATTAAATTGTATTTATGTTGTTTTATCCTATGCTTTATTAAATTGTATTTATGTTGTTTTATCCTATGCTTTATTAAATTGTATTTATGTTGTTTTATCCTATGCTTTATTAAATTGTGTTTATGTTGTTTTATCCTATGCTTTATTAAATTGTGTTTATGTTGTTTTATCCTATGCTTTATTAAATTGTATTTATGTTGTTTTAACCCATGTTTTATTAAATTGTATTTATGTTGTTTTATCCTATGCTTTATTAAATTGTATATATGTTGTTTTATCCTATGCTTTACTAAATTATATTTATGTTGTTTTAACCTATGCTTTATTCAATTGTATTGATGTTGTTTTATCCTATGCTTTATTAAATTGTATTTATGTTGCTTTAACCTATGCTTTATTAAATTGTATTTATGTTGTTTTATCCTATGCTTTATTAAATTGTATTTATGTTGTTTTATCCTATGCTTTATTAAATTGTATTTATGTTGTTTTATCCTATGCTTTATTAAATTGTATTTATGTTGCTTTAACCTATGCTTTATTAAATTGTATTTATGTTGTTTTATCCTATGCTTTATTAAATTGTATTTATGTTGCTTTAACCTATGCTTTATTAAATTGTATTTATGTTGTTTTATCCTATGCTTTATTAAATTGTATTTATGTTGTTTTATCCTATGCTTTATTAAATTGTATTTATGTTGTTTTATCCTATGCTTTATTAAATTGTATTTATGTTGTTTTATCCTATGCTTTATTAAATTGTATTTATGTTGTTTTAACCCATGCTTCATTAAATTGTATTTATGTTGTTTTATCTTATGCTTTATTAAATTGTATTTATGTTGTTTTATCCTATGCTTTATTAAATTGTATTTATGTTGTTTTATCCTATGCTTTATTAAATTGTATTATGTTGTTTTATCGTATGCTTTATTATATTGTATTTATGTTGTTTTATCCTATGCTTTATTAAATTGTGTTTATGTTGTTTTATCCTATACTTTATTAAATTGTATTTATGTTGTTTTAACCCATGCTTTATTAAATTGTATTTATGTTGTTTTATCCTATGCTTTATTAAATTGTATTTATGTTGTTTTATCCTATGCTTTATTAAATTTTATTTATGTTGTTTTGTGCTATGCTTTATTAAATTGTATTTATGTTGTTTTAACCCATGCTTCATTAAATTGTATTTATGTTGTTTTATCTTATGCTTTATTAAATTGTATTTATGTTGTTTTGTCCTATGCTTTATTAGATTGTATTTATGTTGTTTTAACCCATGCTTTATTAAATTGCATTTATATTGTTTTATCTTATGCTTTAGTATATTGTATTTATTTTGTTTTATCCTATGCTTTATTAAATTGTATTTATGTTGTTTTGTACTATGCTTTATTAAATTGTATTTATGTTGTTTTATCCTATTCTTTATTAAATTGTATTATGTTGTTTTATCGTATGCTTTATTATATTGTATTTATGTTGTTTTATCCTATGCTTTATTAAATTGTGTTTATGTTGTTTTATCCTATGCTTTATTAAATTGTATTTATGTTGTTTTAACCCATGCTTTATTAAATTGTATTTATGTTGTTTTATCCTATGCTTTATTAAATTGTATTTATGTTGTTTTATCCTATGCTTTATTAAATTTTATTTATGTTGTTTTGTGCTATGCTTTATTAAATTGTATTTATGTTGTTTTAACCCATGCTTCATTAAATTGTATTTATGTTGTTTTATCTTATGCTTTATTAAATTGTATTTATGTTGTTTTGTCCTATGCTTTATTAGATTGTATTTATGTTGTTTTAACCCATGCTTTATTAAATTGCATTTATGTTGTTTTATCTTATGCTTTAGTATATTGTATTTATTTTGTTTTATCCTATGCTTTATTAAATTGTATTTATGTTGTTTTGTGCTATGCTTTATTAAATTGTATTTATGTTGTTTTATCCTATTCTTTATTAAATTGTATATATGTTGTTTTATCCTATGCTTTATTAAATTGTATTTATGTTGTTTTAACCTACGCTTTATTAAATTGTATTTATGTTGTTTTATCCTATGCTTTATTAAATTGTATTTATGTTGCTTTATCCTATGCTTTATTAAATTGTATTTATGTTGTTTTATCCTATGCTTTATTAAATTGTATTTATGTTGTTTTATCCTATGCTTTATTAAATTGTATTTATATTGTTTTAACTTATGCTTTATTAAACTGTACTTATGTTGTTTTTTCCTGTGCTTTAATAAATTGTATTTATGTTGTTTTATCTTATGCTTTATTACATTGTATTAATGTTGTTTTATCCTATGCCTTATTAAATTTTATTTATGTTGTTTTAACCTATGCTTTATTAAATTGTATTTATGTTGTTTTATCCTATGCTTTATTAAATTGTATTTATGTTGTTTTATCCTATGCTTTAATAAATTGTATTTATGTTGTTTTATCCTATGCTTTATTAAATTGTGTTTATGTTGTTTTATCCTATGCTTTATTAAATTGTGTTTATGTTGTTTTATCCTATGCTTTATTAAATTGTATTTATGTTTTTTTAACCCATGCTTTATTAAATTGTATTTATGTTGTTTTATCCTATGCTTTATTAAATTGTATTTATGTTGTTTTATCCTATGCTTTATTAAATTTTATTTATGTTGTTTTGTGCTATGCTTTATTAAATTGTATTTATGTTGTTTTAACCCATTCTTCAATAAATTGTATTTATGTTGTTTTATCTTATGCTTTATTAAATTGTATTTATGTTGTTTTGTCCTATGCTTTATTAGATTGTATTTATGTTGTTTTAACCCATGCTTTATTAAATTGCATTTATGTTGTTTTATCTTATGCTTTATTATATTGTATTTATGTTGTTTTATCCTATGCTTTATTAAATTGTATTTATGTTGTTTTGTACTATGCTTTAATAAATTGTATTTATGTTGTTTTAACCCATGCTTTATTAAATTGTATTTATGTTGTTTTATCCTATGCTTTATTAAACTGTACTTATGTTGTTTTATCCTATGCTTTATTAAATTGTATTTATGTTGTTTTATCTTATGCTTTATTACATTGTATTAATGTTGTTTTATCCTATGCCTTATTAAATTGTATTTATGTTGTTTTAACCTATGCTTTATTAAATTGTATTTATGTTGTTTTATCCTATGCTTTATTAAATTGTATTTATGTTGTTTTATCCTATGCTTTATTAAATTGTATTTATGTTGTTTTATCCTATGCTTTATTAAATTGTGTTTATGTTGTTTTATCCTATGCTTTATTAAATTGTATTTATGTTGTTTTATCCTATGCGTTATTAAATTGTATTTATGTTGTTTTATCCTATGCTTTATTAAATTGTTTTTATGTTGCTTTAACCTATGCTTTATTAAATTGTATTTATGTTGTTTTATCCTATACTTTATTAAATTGTATTTATGTTGTTTTTTCCTATGCTTTATTAAATTGTATTATGTTGTTTTATCGTATGCTTTATTAAATTGTATTTATGTTGTTTTATCCTATGCTTTATTAAATTGTGTTTATGTTGTTTTATCCTATGCTTTATTAAATTGTATTTATGTTGTTTTAACCCATGCTTTATTAAATTGTATTTATGTTGTTTTATCGTATGCTTTATTAAATTGTATTTATGTTGTTTTATCCTATGCTTTATTAAATTGTATTTATGTTGTTTTATCCTATGCTTTATTCAATTGTATTTATGTTGTTTTATCGTATGCTTTATTAAATTGTATTTATGTTGTTTTATCCTATGCTTTATTAAATTGTGTTTATGTTGTTTTAT
This sequence comes from Phyllobates terribilis, assembly GCF_046119375.1. Lineage (NCBI taxonomy): Eukaryota > Metazoa > Chordata > Amphibia > Anura > Dendrobatidae > Phyllobates > Phyllobates terribilis. The sequence goes on from NW_027362763.1 coordinate 821,678,981, forward strand.
CCTATGCTTTATTAAATTGTATTTATGTTGTTTTAACCCATGTTTTATTAAATTGTATTTATGTTGTTTTATCCTATGCTTTATTAAATTGTATATATGTTGTTTTATCCTATGCTTTATTAAATTATATTTATGTTGTTTTAACCTATGCTTTATTCAGTTGTATTGATGTTGTTTTATCCTATGCTTTAATAAATTGTATTTATGTTGTTTTATCCTATGCTTTATTAAATTGTATTTATGTTGTTTCATCCTATGCTTTATTAAATTGTATTTATGTTGTTTTAACCTATGCTTTATTAATTTGTATTTATGTTGTTTTAACCTATACCTTATTAAATTGTATTTATGTTGTTTTATCCTATGCTTTATTAAATTGTATTTATGTTGCTTTAACCTATGCTTTATTAAATTGTATTCATGATGTTTTATCCTATGCTTTATTAAATTGCATTTATGTTGTTTTATCCTATGCTTTATTAAATTGTATTTATATTGTTTTAACTTATGCTTTATTAAATTGTATTTATGTTGTTTTATCCTATGCTTTTTTAATTTGTATTTATGTTGTTTTAACCTATGCTTTATTAAATTGTATTTATGTTGTTTTATCCTATGCTTTATTAAATTGTATTTATGTTGTTTTATCCTATGCTTTATTAAATTGTATTTATGTTGTTTCATCCTATGCTTTATTAAATTGTATTTATGTTGTTTTATCCTATGCTTTATTAAATTGTATTTATGTTGTTTTATTCTATGCTTTATTAAATTGTATTTATGTTGTTTTAACCCATGCTTCATTAAATTGTATATATGTTGTTTTATCTTATGCTTTATTAAATTGTATTTATGTTGTTTTATCCTATGCTTTATTAAATTGTATTTATGTTGTTTTATCCTATGCTTTATTAAATTGTATTATGTTGTTTTATCGTTTTCTTTATTATATTGTATTTATGTTGTTTTATCCTATGATTTATTAAATTGTGTTTATGTTGTTTTATCCTATGCTTTATTAAATTGTATTTATGTTGTTTTAACCCATGCTTTATTAAATTGTATTTATGTTGTTTTATCCTATGCTTTATTAAATTGTATTTATGTTATTTTATCCTATGCTTTATTAATTTTTATTTATGTTGTTTTGTCCTATGCTTTATTAAATTATATTTATGTTGTTTTAACCCATGCTTCAATAAATTGTATTTATGTTGTTTTATCTTATGCTTTATTAAATTGTATTTATGTTGTTTTGTCCTATGCTTTATTAAATTGTATTTATGTTGTTTTAACCCATGCTTTATTAAATTGCATTTATGTTGTTTTATCTTATGCTTTATTAAATTGTATTTATGTTGTTTTATCCTATGCTTTATTAAATTGTATTTATGTTGTTTTGTACTATGCTTTAATAAATTGTATTTATGTTGTTTTAACCCATGCTTTATTAAATTGTATTTATGTTGTTTTATCCCATGCTTTATTAAATTGTATTTATGTTGTTTTATCCTATGCTTTATTAAATTGTATTTATGTTGCTTTATCCTATGCTTTATTAAATTGTATTTATGTTGTTTTATCCTATGATTTATTAAATTGTATTTATGTGGTTTTATCCTATGCTTTATTAAATTGTATTTATGTTGTTTTATCTTATGCTTTATTAAATTGTATTTATGTTGTTTTGTCCTATGCTTTATTAAATTGTATTTATGTTGTTTTAACCCATGCTTTATTAAATTGCATTTATGTTGTTTTATCTTATGCTTTATTATATTGTATTTATGTTGTTTTATCCTATGCTTTATTAAATTGTATTTATGTTGTTTTGTACTATGCTTTAATAAATTGTATTTATGTTGTTTTAACCCATGCTTTATTAAATTGTATTTATGTTGTTTTATCCTATGCTTTATTAAATTGTATTTATGTTGTTTTATCCTATGCTTTATTAAACTGTATTTATGTTGTTTTATCCTATGCTTTATTAAATTGTATTTATGTTGTTTTATCCTATGCTTTATTAAATTGTATTTATGTTGTTTTATCCTATGCTTTATTAAATTGTATTTATGTTGCTTTAACCTATGCTTTATTAAATTGTATTTATGTTGTTTTATCCTATACTTTATTAAATTGTATTTATGTTGTTTTTTCCTATGCTTTATTAAATTTTATTATGTTGTTTTATCGTATGCTTTATTAAATTGTATTTATGTTGTTTTATCCTATGCTTTATTAAATTGTGTTTATGTTGTTTTATCCTATGCTTTATTAAATTGTATTTATGTTGTTTTAACCCATGTTTTATTAAATTGTATTTATGTTGTTTTATCCTATGCTTTATTAAATTGTATATATGTTGTTTTATCCTATGCTTTATTAAATTATATTTATGTTGTTTTAACCTATGCTTTATTCAATTGTATTGATGTTGTTTTATCCTATGCTTTAATAAATTGTATTTATGTTGTTTTATCCTATGCTTTAATAAATTGTATTTATGTTGTTTTATCCTATGCTTTATTAAATTGTATTTATATTGTTTTAACTTATGCTTTATTAAATTGTATTTATGTTGTTTTATCCTATGCTTTTTTAATTAGTATTTATGTTGTTTTAACCTATGCTTTATTAAATTGTATTTATGTTGTTTTATCCTATCCTTTATTAAATTGTATTTATGTTGCTTTAACCTATGCTTTATTAAATTGTATTTATGTTGTTTTATCCTATGCTTTATTAAATTGTATTTATGTTGTTTTATCCTATGCTTTATTAAATTGTATTTATGTTGTTTTATCCTATGCTTTATTAAATTGTATTCATGTTGTGTTAACCTATGCTTTATTAATTTGTATTTATGTTGTTTTAACCTATGCTTTATTAAATTTTATTTATGTTGTTTTATCCTATGCTTTATTAAATTGTATTTATGTTGCTTTAACCTATGCTTTATTAAATTGTATTTATGTTGTTTTATCCTATGCTTTATTAAATTGTATTTATGTTGTTTTATCCTATGCTTTATTAAATTGTATTTATGTTGTTTTATCCTATGCTTTATTAAATTGTATTTATGTTGCTTTAACCTATGCTTTATTAAATTGTATTTATGTTGTTTTATCCTATGCTTTATTAAATTGTATTTATGTTGCTTTAACCTATGCTTTATTAAATTGTATTTATGTTGTTTTATCCTATGCTTTATTAAATTGTATTTATGTTGTTTTATCCTATGCTTTATTAAATTGTATTTATGTTGTTTTATCCTATGCTTTATTAAATTGTATTTATGTTGTTTTATCCTATGCTTTATTAAATTGTATTTATGTTGTTTTAACCCATGCTTCATTAAATTGTATTTATGTTGTTTTATCTTATGCTTTATTAAATTGTATTTATGTTGTTTTATCCTATGCTTTATTAAATTGTATTTATGTTGTTTTATCCTATGCTTTATTAAATTGTATTATGTTGTTTTATCGTATGCTTTATTATATTGTATTTATGTTGTTTTATCCTATGCTTTATTAAATTGTGTTTATGTTGTTTTATCCTATGCTTTATTAAATTGTATTTATGTTGTTTTAACCCATGCTTTATTAAATTGTATTTATGTTGTTTTATCCTATGCTTTATTAAATTGTATTTATGTTGTTTTATCCTATGCTTTATTAAATTTTATTTATGTTGTTTTGTGCTATGCTTTATTAAATTGTATTTATGTTGTTTTAACCCATGCTTCATTAAATTGTATTTATGTTGTTTTATCTTATGCTTTATTAAATTGTATTTATGTTGTTTTGTCCTATGCTTTATTAGATTGTATTTATGTTGTTTTAACCCATGCTTTATTAAATTGCATTTATGTTGTTTTATCTTATGCTTTAGTATATTGTATTTATTTTGTTTTATCCTATGCTTTATTAAATTGTATTTATGTTGTTTTGTACTATGCTTTATTAAATTGTATTTATGTTGTTTTATCCTATTCTTTATTAAATTGTATTTATGTTGTTTTATCCTATGCTTTATTAAATTGTATTTATGTTGTTTTAACCTACGCTTTATTAAATTGTATTTATGTTGTTTTATCCTATGCTTTATTAAATAGTATTTATGTTGCTTTAACCTATGCTTTATTAAATTGTATTTATGTTGTTTTATCCTATGCTTTATTAAATTGTATTTATGTTGTTTTATCCTATGCTTTATTAAATTGTATTTATATTGTTTTAACTTATGCTTTATTAAACTGTACTTATGTTGTTTTATCCTATGCTTTAATAAATTGTATTTATGTTGTTTTATCTTATGCTTTATTACATTGTATTAATGTTGTTTTATCCTATGCCTTATTAAATTGTATTTATGTTGTTTTAACCTATGCTTTATTAAATTGTATTTATGTTGTTTTATCCTATGCTTTATTAAATTGTATTTATGTTGTTTTATCCTATGCTTTATTAAATTGTATTTATGTTGTTTTATCCTATGCTTTATTAAATTGTGTTTATGTTGTTTTATCCTATGCTTTATTAAATTGTGTTTATGTTGTTTTATCCTATGCTTTATTAAATTGTATTTATGTTGTTTTAACCCATGTTTTATTAAATTGTATTTATGTTGTTTTATCCTATGCTTTATTAAATTGTATATATGTTGTTTTATCCTATGCTTTATTAAATTATATTTATGTTGTTTTAACCTATGCTTTATTCAATTGTATTGATGTTGTTTTATCCTATGCTTTATTAAATTGTATTTATGTTGCTTTAACCTATGCTTTATTAAATTGTATTTATGTTGTTTTATCCTATGCTTTATTAAATTGTATTTATGTTGTTTTATCCTATGCTTTATTAAATTGTATTTATGTTGTTTTATCCTATGCTTTATTAAATTGTATTTATGTTGCTTTAACCTATGCTTTATTAAATTGTATTTATGTTGTTTTATCCTATGCTTTATTAAATTGTATTTATGTTGCTTTAACCTATGCTTTATTAAATTGTATTTATGTTGTTTTATCCTATGCTTTATTAAATTGTATTTATGTTGTTTTATCCTATGCTTTATTAAATTGTATTTATGTTGTTTTATCCTATGCTTTATTAAATTGTATTTATGTTGTTTTATCCTATGCTTTATTAAATTGTATTTATGTTGTTTTAACCCATGCTTCATTAAATTGTATTTATGTTGTTTTATCTTATGCTTTATTAAATTGTATTTATGTTGTTTTATCCTATGCTTTATTAAATTGTATTTATGTTGTTTTATCCTATGCTTTATTAAATTGTATTATGTTGTTTTATCGTATGCTTTATTATATTGTATTTATGTTGTTTTATCCTATGCTTTATTAAATTGTGTTTATGTTGTTTTATCCTATGCTTTATTAAATTGTATTTATGTTGTTTTAACCCATGCTTTATTAAATTGTATTTATGTTGTTTTATCCTATGCTTTATTAAATTGTATTTATGTTGTTTTATCCTATGCTTTATTAAATTTTATTTATGTTGTTTTGTGCTATGCTTTATTAAATTGTATTTATGTTGTTTTAACCCATGCTTCATTAAATTGTATTTATGTTGTTTTATCTTATGCTTTATTAAATTGTATTTATGTTGTTTTGTCCTATGCTTTATTAGATTGTATTTATGTTGTTTTAACCCATGCTTTATTAAATTGCATTTATATTGTTTTATCTTATGCTTTAGTATATTGTATTTATTTTGTTTTATCCTATGCTTTATTAAATTGTATTTATGTTGTTTTGTACTATGCTTTATTAAATTGTATTTATGTTGTTTTATCCTATTCTTTATTAAATTGTATTATGTTGTTTTATCGTATGCTTTATTATATTGTATTTATGTTGTTTTATCCTATGCTTTATTAAATTGTGTTTATGTTGTTTTATCCTATGCTTTATTAAATTGTATTTATGTTGTTTTAACCCATGCTTTATTAAATTGTATTTATGTTGTTTTATCCTATGCTTTATTAAATTGTATTTATGTTGTTTTATCCTATGCTTTATTAAATTTTATTTATGTTGTTTTGTGCTATGCTTTATTAAATTGTATTTATGTTGTTTTAACCCATGCTTCATTAAATTGTATTTATGTTGTTTTATCTTATGCTTTATTAAATTGTATTTATGTTGTTTTGTCCTATGCTTTATTAGATTGTATTTATGTTGTTTTAACCCATGCTTTATTAAATTGCATTTATGTTGTTTTATCTTATGCTTTAGTATATTGTATTTATTTTGTTTTATCCTATGCTTTATTAAATTGTATTTATGTTGTTTTGTGCTATGCTTTATTAAATTGTATTTATGTTGTTTTATCCTATTCTTTATTAAATTGTATATATGTTGTTTTATCCTATGCTTTATTAAATTGTATTTATGTTGTTTTAACCTACGCTTTATTAAATTGTATTTATGTTGTTTTATCCTATGCTTTATTAAATTGTATTTATGTTGCTTTATCCTATGCTTTATTAAATTGTATTTATGTTGTTTTATCCTATGCTTTATTAAATTGTATTTATGTTGTTTTATCCTATGCTTTATTAAATTGTATTTATATTGTTTTAACTTATGCTTTATTAAACTGTACTTATGTTGTTTTTTCCTGTGCTTTAATAAATTGTATTTATGTTGTTTTATCTTATGCTTTATTACATTGTATTAATGTTGTTTTATCCTATGCCTTATTAAATTTTATTTATGTTGTTTTAACCTATGCTTTATTAAATTGTATTTATGTTGTTTTATCCTATGCTTTATTAAATTGTATTTATGTTGTTTTATCCTATGCTTTAATAAATTGTATTTATGTTGTTTTATCCTATGCTTTATTAAATTGTGTTTATGTTGTTTTATCCTATGCTTTATTAAATTGTGTTTATGTTGTTTTATCCTATGCTTTATTAAATTGTATTTATGTTTTTTTAACCCATGCTTTATTAAATTGTATTTATGTTGTTTTATCCTATGCTTTATTAAATTGTATTTATGTTGTTTTATCCTATGCTTTATTAAATTTTATTTATGTTGTTTTGTGCTATGCTTTATTAAATTGTATTTATGTTGTTTTAACCCATTCTTCAATAAATTGTATTTATGTTGTTTTATCTTATGCTTTATTAAATTGTATTTATGTTGTTTTGTCCTATGCTTTATTAGATTGTATTTATGTTGTTTTAACCCATGCTTTATTAAATTGCATTTATGTTGTTTTATCTTATGCTTTATTATATTGTATTTATGTTGTTTTATCCTATGCTTTATTAAATTGTATTTATGTTGTTTTGTACTATGCTTTAATAAATTGTATTTATGTTGTTTTAACCCATGCTTTATTAAATTGTATTTATGTTGTTTTATCCTATGCTTTATTAAACTGTACTTATGTTGTTTTATCCTATGCTTTATTAAATTGTATTTATGTTGTTTTATCTTATGCTTTATTACATTGTATTAATGTTGTTTTATCCTATGCCTTATTAAATTGTATTTATGTTGTTTTAACCTATGCTTTATTAAATTGTATTTATGTTGTTTTATCCTATGCTTTATTAAATTGTATTTATGTTGTTTTATCCTATGCTTTATTAAATTGTATTTATGTTGTTTTATCCTATGCTTTATTAAATTGTGTTTATGTTGTTTTATCCTATGCTTTATTAAATTGTATTTATGTTGTTTTATCCTATGCGTTATTAAATTGTATTTATGTTGTTTTATCCTATGCTTTATTAAATTGTTTTTATGTTGCTTTAACCTATGCTTTATTAAATTGTATTTATGTTGTTTTATCCTATACTTTATTAAATTGTATTTATGTTGTTTTTTCCTATGCTTTATTAAATTGTATTATGTTGTTTTATCGTATGCTTTATTAAATTGTATTTATGTTGTTTTATCCTATGCTTTATTAAATTGTGTTTATGTTGTTTTATCCTATGCTTTATTAAATTGTATTTATGTTGTTTTAACCCATGCTTTATTAAATTGTATTTATGTTGTTTTATCGTATGCTTTATTAAATTGTATTTATGTTGTTTTATCCTATGCTTTATTAAATTGTATTTATGTTGTTTTATCCTATGCTTTATTCAATTGTATTTATGTTGTTTTATCGTATGCTTTATTAAATTGTATTTATGTTGTTTTATCCTATGCTTTATTAAATTGTGTTTATGTTGTTTTATCCTATGCTTTATTAAATTGTATTTATGTTGTTTTAACCCATGTTTTATTAAATTGTATTTATGTTGTTTTATCCTATGCTTTATTAAATTGTATATATGTTGTTTTATCCTATGCTTTATTAAATTATATTTATGTTGTTTTAACCTATGCTTTATTCAATTGTATTGATGTTGTTTTATCCTATGCTTTAATAAATTGTATTTATGTTGTTTTATCCTATGCTTTATTAAATTGTATTTATGTTGTTTCATCCTATGCTTTATTAAATTGTATTTATGTTGTTTTAACCTATGCTTTATTAATTTGTATTTATGTTGTTTTAACCTATACCTTATTAAATTGTATTTATGTTGTTTTATCCTATGCTTTATTAAATTGTATTTATGTTGCTTTAACCTATGCTTTATTAAATTGTATTCATGATGTTTTATCCTATGCTTTATTAAATTGCATTTATGTTGTTTTATCCTATGCTTTATTAAATTGTATTTATATTGTTTTAACTTATGCTTTATTAAATTGTATTTATGTTGTTTTATCCTATGCTTTTTTAATTTGTATTTATGTTGTTTTAACCTATGCTTTATTAAATTGTATTTATGTTGTTTTATCCTATGCTTTATTAAATTGTATTTATGTTGTTTTATCCTATGCTTTATTAAATTGTATTTATGTTGTTTCATCCTATGCTTTATTAAATTGTATTTATGTTGTTTTATCCTATGCTTTATTAAATTGTATTTATGTTGTTTTATTCTATGCTTTATTAAATTGTATTTATGTTGTTTTAACCCATGCTTCATTAAATTGTATATATGTTGTTTTATCTTATGCTTTATTAAATTGTATTTATGTTGTTTTATCCTATGCTTTATTAAATTGTATTTATGTTGTTTTATCCTATGCTTTATTAAATTGTATTATGTTGTTTTATCGTTTTCTTTATTATATTGTATTTATGTTGTTTTATCCTATGATTTATTAAATTGTGTTTATGTTGTTTTATCCTATGCTTTATTAAATTGTATTTATGTTGTTTTAACCCATGCTTTATTAAATTGTATTTATGTTGTTTTATCCTATGCTTTATTAAATTGTATTTATGTTATTTTATCCTATGCTTTATTAATTTTTATTTATGTTGTTTTGTCCTATGCTTTATTAAATTATATTTATGTTGTTTTAACCCATGCTTCAATAAATTGTATTTATGTTGTTTTATCTTATGCTTTATTAAATTGTATTTATGTTGTTTTGTCCTATGCTTTATTAAATTGTATTTATGTTGTTTTAACCCATGCTTTATTAAATTGCATTTATGTTGTTTTATCTTATGCTTTATTAAATTGTATTTATGTTGTTTTATCCTATGCTTTATTAAATTGTATTTATGTTGTTTTGTACTATGCTTTAATAAATTGTATTTATGTTGTTTTAACCCATGCTTTATTAAATTGTATTTATGTTGTTTTATCCCATGCTTTATTAAATTGTATTTATGTTGTTTTATCCTATGCTTTATTAAATTGTATTTATGTTGCTTTATCCTATGCTTTATTAAATTGTATTTATGTTGTTTTATCCTATGATTTATTAAATTGTATTTATGTGGTTTTATCCTATGCTTTATTAAATTGTATTTATGTTGTTTTATCTTATGCTTTATTAAATTGTATTTATGTTGTTTTGTCCTATGCTTTATTAAATTGTATTTATGTTGTTTTAACCCATGCTTTATTAAATTGCATTTATGTTGTTTTATCTTATGCTTTATTATATTGTATTTATGTTGTTTTATCCTATGCTTTATTAAATTGTATTTATGTTGTTTTGTACTATGCTTTAATAAATTGTATTTATGTTGTTTTAACCCATGCTTTATTAAATTGTATTTATGTTGTTTTATCCTATGCTTTATTAAATTGTATTTATGTTGTTTTATCCTATGCTTTATTAAACTGTATTTATGTTGTTTTATCCTATGCTTTATTAAATTGTATTTATGTTGTTTTATCCTATGCTTTATTAAATTGTATTTATGTTGTTTTATCCTATGCTTTATTAAATTGTATTTATGTTGCTTTAACCTATGCTTTATTAAATTGTATTTATGTTGTTTTATCCTATACTTTATTAAATTGTATTTATGTTGTTTTTTCCTATGCTTTATTAAATTTTATTATGTTGTTTTATCGTATGCTTTATTAAATTGTATTTATGTTGTTTTATCCTATGCTTTATTAAATTGTGTTTATGTTGTTTTATCCTATGCTTTATTAAATTGTATTTATGTTGTTTTAACCCATGTTTTATTAAATTGTATTTATGTTGTTTTATCCTATGCTTTATTAAATTGTATATATGTTGTTTTATCCTATGCTTTATTAAATTATATTTATGTTGTTTTAACCTATGCTTTATTCAATTGTATTGATGTTGTTTTATCCTATGCTTTAATAAATTGTATTTATGTTGTTTTATCCTATGCTTTAATAAATTGTATTTATGTTGTTTTATCCTATGCTTTATTAAATTGTATTTATATTGTTTTAACTTATGCTTTATTAAATTGTATTTATGTTGTTTTATCCTATGCTTTTTTAATTAGTATTTATGTTGTTTTAACCTATGCTTTATTAAATTGTATTTATGTTGTTTTATCCTATCCTTTATTAAATTGTATTTATGTTGCTTTAACCTATGCTTTATTAAATTGTATTTATGTTGTTTTATCCTATGCTTTATTAAATTGTATTTATGTTGTTTTATCCTATGCTTTATTAAATTGTATTTATGTTGTTTTATCCTATGCTTTATTAAATTGTATTCATGTTGTGTTAACCTATGCTTTATTAATTTGTATTTATGTTGTTTTAACCTATGCTTTATTAAATTTTATTTATGTTGTTTTATCCTATGCTTTATTAAATTGTATTTATGTTGCTTTAACCTATGCTTTATTAAATTGTATTTATGTTGTTTTATCCTATGCTTTATTAAATTGTATTTATGTTGTTTTATCCTATGCTTTATTAAATTGTATTTATGTTGTTTTATCCTATGCTTTATTAAATTGTATTTATGTTGCTTTAACCTATGCTTTATTAAATTGTATTTATGTTGTTTTATCCTATGCTTTATTAAATTGTATTTATGTTGCTTTAACCTATGCTTTATTAAATTGTATTTATGTTGTTTTATCCTATGCTTTATTAAATTGTATTTATGTTGTTTTATCCTATGCTTTATTAAATTGTATTTATGTTGTTTTATCCTATGCTTTATTAAATTGTATTTATGTTGTTTTATCATATGCTTTATTAAATTGTATTTATGTTGTTTTAACCCATGCTTCATTAAATTGTATTTATGTTGTTTTATCTTATGCTTTATTAAATTGTATTTATGTTGTTTTATCCTATGCTTTATTAAATTGTATTTATGTTGTTTTATCCTATGCTTTATTAAATTGTATTATGTTGTTTTATCGTATGCTTTATTATATTGTATTTATGTTGTTTTATCCTATGCTTTATTAAATTGTGTTTATGTTGTTTTATCCTATGCTTTATTAAATTGTATTTATGTTGTTTTAACCCATGCTTTATTAAATTGTATTTATGTTGTTTTATCCTATGCTTTATTAAATTGTATTTATGTTGTTTTATCCTATGCTTTATTAAATTTTATTTATGTTGTTTTGTGCTATGCTTTATTAAATTGTATTTATGTTGTTTTAACCCATGCTTCATTAAATTGTATTTATGTTGTTTTATCTTATGCTTTATTAAATTGTATTTATGTTGTTTTGTCCTATGCTTTATTAGATTGTATTTATGTTGTTTTAACCCATGCTTTATTAAATTGCATTTATGTTGTTTTATCTTATGCTTTAGTATATTGTATTTATTTTGTTTTATCCTATGCTTTATTAAATTGTATTTATGTTGTTTTATCCTATGCTTTAATAAATTGTATTTATGTTGTTTTATCCTATGCTTTATTAAATTTTATTATGTTGTTTTATCGTATGCTTTATTAAATTGTATTTATGTTGTTTTATCCTATGCTTTATTAAATTGTGTTTATGTTGTTTTATCCTATGCTTTATTAAATTGTATTTATGTTGTTTTAACCCATGTTTTATTAAATTGTATTTATGTTGTTTTGTACTATGCTTTAATAAATTGTATTTATGTTGTTTTAACCCATGCTTTATTAAATTGTATTTATGTTGTTTTATCCCATGCTTTATTAAATTGTATTTATGTTGTTTTATCCTATGCTTTATTAAATTGTATTTATGTTGCTTTATCCTATGCTTTATTAAATTGTATTTATGTTGTTTTATCCTATGATTTATTAAATTGTATTTATGTGGTTTTATCCTATGCTTTATTAAATTGTATTTATGTTGTTTTATCTTATGCTTTATTAAATTGTATTTATGTTGTTTTGTCCTATGCTTTATTAAATTGTATTTATGTTGTTTTAACCCATGCTTTATTAAATTGCATTTATGTTGTTTTATCTTATGCTTTATTATATTGTATTTATGTTGTTTTATCCTATGCTTTATTAAATTGTATTTATGTTGTTTTGTACTATGCTTTAATAAATTGTATTTATGTTGTTTTAACCCATGCTTTATTAAATTGTATTTATGTTGTTTTATCCTATGCTTTATTAAATTGTATTTATGTTGTTTTATCCTATGCTTTATTAAACTGTATTTATGTTGTTTTATCCTATGCTTTATTAAATTGTATTTATGTTGTTTTATCCTATGCTTTATTAAATTGTATTTATGTTGTTTTATCCTATGCTTTATTAAATTGTATTTATGTTGCTTTAACCTATGCTTTATTAAATTGTATTTATGTTGTTTTATCCTATACTTTATTAAATTGTATTTATGTTGTTTTTTCCTATGCTTTATTAAATTTTATTATGTTGTTTTATCGTATGCTTTATTAAATTGTATTTATGTTGTTTTATCCTATGCTTTATTAAATTGTGTTTATGTTGTTTTATCCTATGCTTTATTAAATTGTATTTATGTTGTTTTAACCCATGTTTTATTAAATTGTATTTATGTTGTTTTATCCTATGCTTTATTAAATTGTATATATGTTGTTTTATCCTATGCTTTATTAAATTATATTTATGTTGTTTTAACCTATGCTTTATTCAATTGTATTGATGTTGTTTTATCCTATGCTTTAATAAATTGTATTTATGTTGTTTTATCCTATGCTTTAATAAATTGTATTTATGTTGTTTTATCCTATGCTTTATTAAATTGTATTTATATTGTTTTAACTTATGCTTTATTAAATTGTATTTATGTTGTTTTATCCTATGCTTTTTTAATTAGTATTTATGTTGTTTTAACCTATGCTTTATTAAATTGTATTTATGTTGTTTTATCCTATCCTTTATTAAATTGTATTTATGTTGCTTTAACCTATGCTTTATTAAATTGTATTTATGTTGTTTTATCCTATGCTTTATTAAATTGTATTTATGTTGTTTTATCCTATGCTTTATTAAATTGTATTTATGTTGTTTTATCCTATGCTTTATTAAATTGTATTCATGTTGTGTTAACCTATGCTTTATTAATTTGTATTTATGTTGTTTTAACCTATGCTTTATTAAATTTTATTTATGTTGTTTTATCCTATGCTTTATTAAATTGTATTTATGTTGCTTTAACCTATGCTTTATTAAATTGTATTTATGTTGTTTTATCCTATGCTTTATTAAATTGTATTTATGTTGTTTTACCCTATGCTTTATTAAATTGTATTTATGTTGTTTTATCCTATGCTTTATTAAATTGTATTTATGTTGCTTTAACCTATGCTTTATTAAATTGTATTTATGTTGTTTTATCCTATGCTTTATTAAATTGTATTTATGTTGCTTTAACCTATGCTTTATTAAATTGTATTTATGTTGTTTTATCCTATGCTTTATTAAATTGTATTTATGTTGTTTTATCCTATGCTTTATTAAATTGTATTTATGTTGTTTTATCCTATGCTTTATTAAATTGTATTTATGTTGTTTTATCCTATGCTTTATTAAATTGTATTTATGTTGTTTTAACCCATGCTTCATTAAATTGTATTTATGTTGTTTTATCTTATGCTTTATTAAATTGTATTTATGTTGTTTTATCCTATGCTTTATTAAATTGTATTTATGTTGTTTTATCCTATGCTTTATTAAATTGTATTATGTTGTTTTATCGTATGCTTTATTATATTGTATTTATGTTGTTTTATCCTATGCTTTATTAAATTGTGTTTATGTTGTTTTATCCTATGCTTTATTAAATTGTATTTATGTTGTTTTAACCCATGCTTTATTAAATTGTATTTATGTTGTTTTATCCTATGCTTTATTAAATTGTATTTATGTTGTTTTATCCTATGCTTTATTAAATTTTATTTATGTTGTTTTGTGCTATGCTTTATTAAATTGTATTTATGTTGTTTTAACCCATGCTTCATTAAATTGTATTTATGTTGTTTTATCTTATGCTTTATTAAATTGTATTTATGTTGTTTTGTCCTATGCTTTATTAGATTGTATTTATGTTGTTTTAACCCATGCTTTATTAAATTGCATTTATGTTGTTTTATCTTATGCTTTAGTATATTGTATTTATTTTGTTTTATCCTATGCTTTATTAAATTGTATTTATGTTGTTTTATCCTATGCTTTAATAAATTGTATTTATGTTGTTTTATCCTATGCTTTATTAAATTGTATTTATATTGTTTTAACTTATGCTTTATTAAATTGTATTTATGTTGTTTTATCCTATGCTTTTTTAATTAGTATTTATGTTGTTTTAACCTATGCTTTATTAAATTGTATTTATGTTGTTTTATCCTATGCTTTATTAAATTGTATTTATGTTGCTTTAACCTATGCTTTATTAAATTGTATTTATGTTGTTTTATCCTATGCTTTATTAAATTGTATTTATGTTGTTTTATCCTATGCTTTATTAAATTGTATTTATGTTGTTTTATCCTATGCTTTATTAAATTGTATTCATGTTGTGTTAACCTATGCTTTATTAATTTGTATTTATGTTGTTTTAACCTATGCTTTATTAAATTTTATTTATGTTGTTTTATCCTATGCTTTATTAAATTGTATTTATGTTGCTTTAACCTATGCTTTATTAAATTGTATTTATGTTGTTTTATCCTATGCTTTATTAAATTGTATTTATGTTGTTTTATCCTATGCTTTATTAAATTGTATTTATGTTGTTTTATCCTATGCTTTATTAAATTGTATTTATGTTGCTTTAACCTATGCTTTATTAAATTGTATTTATGTTGTTTTATCCTATGCTTTATTAAATTGTATTTATGTTGCTTTAACCTATGCTTTATTAAATTGTATTTATGTTGTTTTATCCTATGCTTTATTAAATTGTATTTATGTTGTTTTATCCTATGCTTTATTAAATTGTATTTATGTTGTTTTATCCTATGCTTTATTAAATTGTATTTATGTTGTTTTATCCTATGCTTTATTAAATTGTATTTATGTTGTTTTAACCCATGCTTCATTAAATTGTATTTATGTTGTTTTATCTTATGCTTTATTAAATTGTATTTATGTTGTTTTATCCTATGCTTTATTAAATTGTATTTATGTTGTTTTATCCTATGCTTTATTAAATTGTATTATGTTGTTTTATCGTATGCTTTATTATATTGTATTTATGTTGTTTTATCCTATGCTTTATTAAATTGTGTTTATGTTGTTTTATCCTATGCTTTATTAAATTGTATTTATGTTGTTTTAACCCATGCTTTATTAAATTGTATTTATGTTGTTTTATCCTATGCTTTATTAAATTGTATTTATGTTGTTTTATCCTATGCTTTATTAAATTTTATTTATGTTGTTTTGTGCTATGCTTTATTAAATTGTATTTATGTTGTTTTAACCCATGCTTCATTAAATTGTATTTATGTTGTTTTATCTTATGCTTTATTAAATTGTATTTATGTTGTTTTGTCCTATGCTTTATTAGATTGTATTTATGTTGTTTTAACCCATGCTTTATTAAATTGCATTTATGTTGTTTTATCTTATGCTTTAGTATATTGTATTTATTTTGTTTTATCCTATGCTTTATTAAATTGTATTTATGTTGTTTTGTACTATGCTTTATTAAATTGTATTTATGTTGTTTTATCCTATTCTTTATTAAATTGTATTTATGTTGTTTTATCCTATGCTTTATTAAATTGTATTTATGTTGTTTTAACCTACGCTTTATTAAATTGTATTTATGTTGTTTTATCCTATGCTTTATTAAATTGTATTTATGTTGCTTTAACCTATGCTTTATTAAATTGTATTTATGTTGTTTTATCCTATGCTTTATTAAATTGTATTTATGTTGTTTTATCCTATGCTTTATTAAATTGTATTTATATTGTTTTAACTTATGCTTTATTAAACTGTACTTATGTTGTTTTATCCTATGCTTTAATAAATTGTATTTATGTTGTTTTATCTTATGCTTTATTACATTGTATTAATGTTGTTTTATCCTATGCCTTATTAAATTGTATTTATGTTGTTTTAACCTATGCTTTATTAAATTGTATTTATGTTGTTTTATCCTATGCTTTATTAAATTGTATTTATGTTGTTTTATCCTATGCTTTATTAAATTGTATTTATGTTGTTTTATCCTATGCTTTATTAAATTGTGTTTATGTTGTTTTATCCTATGCTTTATTAAATTGTGTTTATGTTGTTTTATCCTATGCTTTATTAAATTGTATTTATGTTGTTTTAACCCATGTTTTATTAAATTGTATTTATGTTGTTTTATCCTATGCTTTATTAAATTGTATATATGTTGTTTTATCCTATGCTTTATTAAATTATATTTATGTTGTTTTAACCTATGCTTTATTCAATTGTATTGATGTTGTTTTATCCTATGCTTTATTAAATTGTATTTATGTTGCTTTAACCTATGCTTTATTAAATTGTATTTATGTTGTTTTATCCTATGCTTTATTAAATTGTATTTATGTTGCTTTAACCTATGCTTTATTAAATTGTATTTATGTTGTTTTATCCTATACTTTATTAAATTGTATTTATGTTGTTTTTTCCTATGCTTTATTAAATTTTATTATGTTGTTTTATCGTATGCTTTATTAAATTGTATTTATGTTGTTTTATCCTATGCTTTATTAAATTGTGTTTATGTTGTTTTATCCTATGCTTTATTAAATTGTATTTATGTTGTTTTAACCCATGTTTTATTAAATTGTATTTATGTTGTTTTATCCTATGCTTTATTAAATTGTATATATGTTGTTTTATCCTATGCTTTATTAAATTATATTTATGTTGTTTTAACCTATGCTTTATTCAATTGTATTGATGTTGTTTTATCCTATGCTTTAATAAATTGTATTTATGTTGTTTTATCCTATGCTTTAATAAATTGTATTTATGTTGTTTTATCCTATGCTTTATTAAATTGTATTTATATTGTTTTAACTTATGCTTTATTAAATTGTATTTATGTTGTTTTATCCTATGCTTTTTTAATTAGTATTTATGTTGTTTTAACCTATGCTTTATTAAATTGTATTTATGTTGTTTTATCCTATCCTTTATTAAATTGTATTTATGTTGCTTTAACCTATGCTTTATTAAATTGTATTTATGTTGTTTTATCCTATGCTTTATTAAATTGTATTTATGTTGTTTTATCCTATGCTTTATTAAATTGTATTTATGTTGTTTTATCCTATGCTTTATTAAATTGTATTCATGTTGTGTTAACCTATGCTTTATTAATTTGTATTTATGTTGTTTTAACCTATGCTTTATTAAATTTTATTTATGTTGTTTTATCCTATGCTTTATTAAATTGTATTTATGTTGCTTTAACCTATGCTTTATTAAATTGTATTTATGTTGTTTTATCCTATGCTTTATTAAATTGTATTTATGTTGTTTTACCCTATGCTTTATTAAATTGTATTTATGTTGTTTTATCCTATGCTTTATTAAATTGTATTTATGTTGCTTTAACCTATGCTTTATTAAATTGTATTTATGTTGTTTTATCCTATGCTTTATTAAATTGTATTTATGTTGCTTTAACCTATGCTTTATTAAATTGTATTTATGTTGTTTTATCCTATGCTTTATTAAATTGTATTTATGTTGTTTTATCCTATGCTTTATTAAATTGTATTTATGTTGTTTTATCCTATGCTTTATTAAATTGTATTTATGTTGTTTTATCCTATGCTTTATTAAATTGTATTTATGTTGTTTTAACCCATGCTTCATTAAATTGTATTTATGTTGTTTTATCTTATGCTTTATTAAATTGTATTTATGTTGTTTTATCCTATGCTTTATTAAATTGTATTTATGTTGTTTTATCCTATGCTTTATTAAATTGTATTATGTTGTTTTATCGTATGCTTTATTATATTGTATTTATGTTGTTTTATCCTATGCTTTATTAAATTGTGTTTATGTTGTTTTATCCTATGCTTTATTAAATTGTATTTATGTTGTTTTAACCCATGCTTTATTAAATTGTATTTATGTTGTTTTATCCTATGCTTTATTAAATTGTATTTATGTTGTTTTATCCTATGCTTTATTAAATTTTATTTATGTTGTTTTGTGCTATGCTTTATTAAATTGTATTTATGTTGTTTTAACCCATGCTTCATTAAATTGTATTTATGTTGTTTTATCTTATGCTTTATTAAATTGTATTTATGTTGTTTTGTCCTATGCTTTATTAGATTGTATTTATGTTGTTTTAACCCATGCTTTATTAAATTGCATTTATGTTGTTTTATCTTATGCTTTAGTATATTGTATTTATTTTGTTTTATCCTATGCTTTATTAAATTGTATTTATGTTGTTTTATCCTATGCTTTAATAAATTGTATTTATGTTGTTTTATCCTATGCTTTATTAAATTGTATTTATATTGTTTTAACTTATGCTTTATTAAATTGTATTTATGTTGTTTTATCCTATGCTTTTTTAATTAGTATTTATGTTGTTTTAACCTATGCTTTATTAAATTGTATTTATGTTGTTTTATCCTATGCTTTATTAAATTGTATTTATGTTGCTTTAACCTATGCTTTATTAAATTGTATTTATGTTGTTTTATCCTATGCTTTATTAAATTGTATTTATGTTGTTTTATCCTATGCTTTATTAAATTGTATTTATGTTGTTTTATCCTATGCTTTATTAAATTGTATTCATGTTGTGTTAACCTATGCTTTATTAATTTGTATTTATGTTGTTTTAACCTATGCTTTATTAAATTTTATTTATGTTGTTTTATCCTATGCTTTATTAAATTGTATTTATGTTGCTTTAACCTATGCTTTATTAAATTGTATTTATGTTGTTTTATCCTATGCTTTATTAAATTGTATTTATGTTGTTTTATCCTATGCTTTATTAAATTGTATTTATGTTGTTTTATCCTATGCTTTATTAAATTGTATTTATGTTGCTTTAACCTATGCTTTATTCAATTGTATTTATGTTGTTTTATCCTATGCTTTATTAAATTGTATTTATGTTGCTTTAACCTATGCTTTATTAAATTGTATTTATGTTGTTTTATCCTATGCTTTATTAAATTGTATTTATGTTGTTTTATCCTATGCTTTATTAAATTGTATTTATGTTGTTTTATCCTATGCTTTATTAAATTGTATTTATGTTGTTTTATCCTATGCTTTATTAAATTGTATTTATGTTGTTTTAACCCATGCTTCATTAAATTGTATTTATGTTGTTTTATCTTATGCTTTATTAAATTGTATTTATGTTGTTTTATCCTATGCTTTATTAAATTGTATTTATGTTGTTTTATCCTATGCTTTATTAAATTGTATTATGTTGTTTTATCGTATGCTTTATTATATTGTATTTATGTTGTTTTATCCTATGCTTTATTAAATTGTATTTATGTTGTTTTATCCTATGCTTTATTAAATTTTATTTATGTTGTTTTGTGCTATGCTTTATTAAATTGTATTTATGTTGTTTTAACCCATGCTTCATTAAATTGTATTTATGTTGTTTTATCTTATGCTTTATTAAATTGTATTTATGTTGTTTTGTCCTATGCTTTATTAGATTGTATTTATGTTGTTTTAACCCATGCTTTATTAAATTGCATTTATGTTGTTTTATCTTATGCTTTAGTATATTGTATTTATTTTGTTTTATCCTATGCTTTATTAAATTGTATTTATGTTGTTTTATCCTATGCTTTAATAAATTGTATTTATGTTGTTTTATCCTATGCTTTATTAAATTGTATTTATATTGTTTTAACTTATGCTTTATTAAATTGTATTTATGTTGTTTTATCCTATGCTTTTTTAATTAGTATTTATGTTGTTTTAACCTATGCTTTATTAAATTGTATTTATGTTGTTTTATCCTATGCTTTATTAAATTGTATTTATGTTGCTTTAACCTATGCTTTATTAAATTGTATTTATGTTGTTTTATCCTATGCTTTATTAAATTGTATTTATGTTGTTTTATCCTATGCTTTATTAAATTGTATTTATGTTGTTTTATCCTATGCTTTATTAAATTGTATTCATGTTGTGTTAACCTATGCTTTATTAATTTGTATTTATGTTGTTTTAACCTATGCTTTATTAAATTTTATTTATGTTGTTTTATCCTATGCTTTATTAAATTGTATTTATGTTGCTTTACCCTATGCTTTATTAAATTGTATTTATGTTGTTTTATCCTATGCTTTATTAAATTGTATTTATGTTGTTTTATCCTATGCTTTATTAAATTGTATTTATGTTGTTTTATCCTATGCTTTATTAAATTGTATTTATGTTGCTTTAACCTATGCTTTATTCAATTGTATTTATGTTGTTTTATCCTATGCTTTATTAAATTGTATTTATGTTGCTTTAACCTATGCTTTATTAAATTGTATTTATGTTGTTTTATCCTATGCTTTATTAAATTGTATTTATGTTGTTTTATCCTATGCTTTATTAAATTGTATTTATGTTGTTTTATCCTATGCTTTATTAAATTGTATTTATGTTGTTTTATCCTATGCTTTATTAAATTGTATTTATGTTGTTTTAACCCATGCTTCATTAAATTGTATTTATGTTGTTTTATCTTATGCTTTATTAAATTGTATTTATGTTGTTTTATCCTATGCTTTATTAAATTGTATTTATGTTGTTTTATCCTATGCTTTATTAAATTGTATTATGTTGTTTTATCGTATGCTTTATTATATTGTATTTATGTTGTTTTATCCTATGCTTTATTAAATTGTGTTTATGTTGTTTTATCCTATGCTTTATTAAATTGTATTTATGTTGTTTTAACCCATGCTTTATTAAATTGTATTTATGTTGTTTTATCCTATGCTTTATTAAATTGTATTTATGTTGTTTTATCCTATGCTTTATTAAATTTTATTTATGTTGTTTTGTGCTATGCTTTATTAAATTGTATTTATGTTGTTTTAACCCATGCTTCATTAAATTGTATTTATGTTGTTTTATCTTATGCTTTATTAAATTGTATTTATGTTGTTTTGTCCTATGCTTTATTAGATTGTATTTATGTTGTTTTAACCCATGCTTTATTAAATTGCATTTATGTTGTTTTATCTTATGCTTTAGTATATTGTATTTATTTTGTTTTATCCTATGCTTTATTAAATTGTATTTATGTTGTTTTGTACTATGCTTTATTAAATTGTATTTATGTTGTTTTATCCTATTCTTTATTAAATTGTATTTATGTTGTTTTATCCTATGCTTTATTAAATTGTATTTATGTTGTTTTAACCTACGCTTTATTAAATTGTATTTATGTTGTTTTATCCTATGCTTTATTAAATTGTATTTATGTTGCTTTAACCTATGCTTTATTAAATTGTATTTATGTTGTTTTATCCTATGCTTTATTAAATTGTATTTATGTTGTTTTATCCTATGCTTTATTAAATTGTATTTATATTGTTTTAACTTATGCTTTATTAAACTGTACTTATGTTGTTTTATCCTATGCTTTAATAAATTGTATTTATGTTGTTTTATCTTATGCTTTATTACATTGTATTAATGTTGTTTTATCCTATGCCTTATTAAATTGTATTTATGTTGTTTTAACCTATGCTTTATTAAATTGTATTTATGTTGTTTTATCCTATGCTTTATTAAATTGTATTTATGTTGTTTTATCCTATGCTTTATTAAATTGTATTTATGTTGTTTTATCCTATGCTTTATTAAATTGTGTTTATGTTGTTTTATCCTATGCTTTATTAAATTGTGTTTATGTTGTTTTATCCTATGCTTTATTAAATTGTATTTATGTTGTTTTAACCCATGTTTTATTAAATTGTATTTATGTTGTTTTATCCTATGCTTTATTAAATTGTATATATGTTGTTTTATCCTATGCTTTATTAAATTATATTTATGTTGTTTTAACCTATGCTTTATTCAATTGTATTGATGTTGTTTTATCCTATGCTTTATTAAATTGTATTTATGTTGCTTTAACCTATGCTTTATTAAATTGTATTTATGTTGTTTTATCCTATGCTTTATTAAATTGTATTTATGTTGTTTTATCCTATGCTTTATTAAATTGTATTTATGTTGTTTTATCCTATGCTTTATTAAATTGTATTTATGTTGCTTTAACCTATGCTTTATTAAATTGTATTTATGTTGTTTTATCCTATGCTTTATTAAATTGTATTTATGTTGCTTTAACCTATGCTTTATTAAATTGTATTTATGTTGTTTTATCCTATGCTTTATTAAATTGTATTTATGTTGTTTTATCCTATGCTTTATTAAATTGTATTTATGTTGTTTTATCCTATGCTTTATTAAATTGTATTTATGTTGTTTTATCCTATGCTTTATTAAATTGTATTTATGTTGTTTTAACCCATGCTTCATTAAATTGTATTTATGTTGTTTTATCTTATGCTTTATTAAATTGTATTTATGTTGTTTTATCCTATGCTTTATTAAATTGTATTTATGTTGTTTTATCCTATGCTTTATTAAATTGTATTATGTTGTTTTATCGTATGCTTTATTATATTGTATTTATGTTGTTTTATCCTATGCTTTATTAAATTGTGTTTATGTTGTTTTATCCTATGCTTTATTAAATTGTATTTATGTTGTTTTAACCCATGCTTTATTAAATTGTATTTATGTTGTTTTATCCTATGCTTTATTAAATTGTATTTATGTTGTTTTATCCTATGCTTTATTAAATTTTATTTATGTTGTTTTGTGCTATGCTTTATTAAATTGTATTTATGTTGTTTTAACCCATGCTTCATTAAATTGTATTTATGTTGTTTTATCTTATGCTTTATTAAATTGTATTTATGTTGTTTTGTCCTATGCTTTATTAGATTGTATTTATGTTGTTTTAACCCATGCTTTATTAAATTGCATTTATATTGTTTTATCTTATGCTTTAGTATATTGTATTTATTTTGTTTTATCCTATGCTTTATTAAATTGTATTTATGTTGTTTTGTACTATGCTTTATTAAATTGTATTTATGTTGTTTTATCCTATTCTTTATTAAATTGTATTTATGTTGTTTTATCCTATGCTTTATTAAATTGTATTTATGTTGTTTTAACCTACGCTTTATTAAATTGTATTTATGTTGTTTTATCCTATGCTTTATTAAATTGTATTTATGTTGCTTTAACCTATGCTTTATTAAATTGTATTTATGTTGTTTTATCCTATGCTTTATTAAATTGTATTTATGTTGTTTTATCCTATGCTTTATTAAATTGTATTTATATTGTTTTAACTTATGCTTTATTAAACTGTACTTATGTTGTTTTATCCTATGCTTTAATAAATTGTATTTATGTTGTTTTATCTTATGCTTTATTACATTGTATTAATGTTGTTTTATCCTATGCCTTATTAAATTGTATTTATGTTGTTTTAACCTATGCTTTATTAAATTGTATTTATGTTGTTTTATCCTATGCTTTATTAAATTGTATTTATGTTGTTTTATCCTATGCTTTATTAAATTGTATTTATGTTGTTTTATCCTATGATTTATTAAATTGTGTTTATGTTGTTTTATCCTATGCTTTATTAAATTGTGTTTATGTTGTTTTATCCTATGCTTTATTAAATTGTATTTATGTTGTTTTAACCCATGTTTTATTAAATTGTATTTATGTTGTTTTATCCTATGCTTTATTAAATTGTATATATGTTGTTTTATCCTATGCTTTATTAAATTATATTTATGTTGTTTTAACCTATGCTTTATTCAATTGTATTGATGTTGTTTTATCCTATGCTTTAATAAATTGTATTTATGTTGTTTTATCCTATGCTTTATTAAATTGTATTTATGTTGTTTTAACCTATGCTTTATTAATTTGTATTTATGTTGTTTTAACCTATACCTTATTAAATTGTATTTATGTTCATTTATCCTATGCTTTATTAAATTGTATTTATGTTGCTTTAACCTATGCTTTATTAAATTGTATTTATATTGTTTTAACTTATGCTTTATTAAATTGTATTTATGTTGTTTTATCCTATGCTTTATTAAATTGTATTTATGTTGTTTTATCCTATGCTTTATTAAATTGTATTTATGTTGTTTTATCCTATGCTTTATTAAATTGTATTTATGTTGTTTTAACCCATGCTTCATTAAATTGTATTTATGTTGTTTTATCTTATGCTTTATTAAATTGTATTTATGTTGTTTTATCCTATGCTTTATTAAATTGTATTGATGTTGTTTTATCCTATGCTTTATTAAATTGTATTATGTTGTTTTATCGTATGCTTTATTATATTGTATTTATGTTGTTTTAGCCTATGCTTTATTAAATTGTGTTTATGTTGTTTTATCCTATGCTTTATTAAATTGTATTTATGTTGTTTTAACCCATGCTTTATTAAATTGTATTTATGTTGTTTTATCCTATGCTTTATTAAATTGTATTTATGTTGTTTTATCCTATGCTTTATTAAATTGTATTTATGTTGTTTTAACCCATGCTTCATTAAATTGTATTTATGTTGTTTTGTCCTATGCTTTATTAGATTGTATTTATGTTGTTTTAACCCATGCTTTATTAAATTGCATTTATGTTGTTTTATCTTATGCTTTAGTATATTGTATTTATTTTGTTTTATCCTATGCTTTATTAAATTGTATTTATGTTGTTTTGTGCTATGCTTTATTAAATTGTATTTATGTTGTTTTATCCTATTCTTTATTAAATTGTATTTATGTTGTTTTATCCTATGCTTTATTAAATTGTATTTATGTTGTTTTAACCTACGCTTTATTAAATTGTATTTATGTTGTTTTATCCTATGCTTTATTAAATTGTATTTATGTTGCTTTATCCTATGCTTTATTAAATTGTATTTATGTTGTTTTATCCTATGCTTTATTAAATTGTATTTATGTTGTTTTATCCTATGCTTTATTAAATTGTATTTATATTGTTTTAACTTATGCTTTATTAAACTGTACTTATGTTGTTTTTTCCTGTGCTTTAATAAATTGTATTTATGTTGTTTTATCTTATGCTTTATTACATTGTATTAATGTTGTTTTATCCTATGCCTTATTAAATTTTATTTATGTTGTTTTAACCTATGCTTTATTAAATTGTATTTATGTTGTTTTTTCCTATGCTTTATTAAATTGTATTTATGTTGTTTTATCCTATGCTTTATTAAATTGTATTTATGTTGTTTTATCCTATGCTTTATTAAATTGTGTTTATGTTGTTTTATCCTATGCTTTATTAAATTGTGTTTATGTTGTTTTATCCTATGCTTTATTAAATTGTATTTATGTTGTTTTAACCCATGTTTTATTAAATTGTATTTATGTTGTTTTATCCTATGCTTTATTAAATTGTATATATGTTGTTTTATCCTATGCTTTATTAAATTATATTTATGTTGTTTTAACCTATGCTTTATTCAATTGTATTGATGTTGTTTTATCCTATGCTTTAATAAATTGTATTTATGTTGTTTTATCCTATGCTTTATTAAATTGTATTTATGTTGTTTTAACCTATGCTTTATTAATTTGTATTTATGTTGTTTTAACCTATACCTTATTAAATTGTATTTATGTTGTTTTTATCCTATGCTTTATTAAATTGTATTTATGTTGCTTTAACCTATGCTTTATTAAATTGTATTTATATTGTTTTAACTTATGCTTTATTAAATTGTATTTATGTTGTTTTAACCCATGCTTTATTAAATTGCATTTATGTTGTTTTATCTTATGCTTTAGTATATTGTATTTATTTTGTTTTATCCTATGCTTTATTAAATTGTATTTATGTTGTTTTGTACTATGCTTTATTAAATTGTATTTATGTTGTTTTATCCTATTCTTTATTAAATTGTATTTATGTTGTTTTATCCTATGCTTTATTAAATTGTATTTATGTTGTTTTAACCTACGCTTTATTAAATTGTATTTATGTTGTTTTATCCTATGCTTTATTAAATTGTATTTATGTTGCTTTAACCTATGCTTTATTAAATTGTATTTATGTTGTTTTATCCTATGCTTTATTAAATTGTATTTATGTTGTTTTATCCTATGCTTTATTAAATTGTATTTATATTGTTTTAACTTATGCTTTATTAAACTGTACTTATGTTGTTTTATCCTATGCTTTAATAAATTGTATTTATGTTGTTTTATCTTATGCTTTATTACATTGTATTAATGTTGTTTTATCCTATGCCTTATTAAATTGTATTTATGTTGTTTTAACCTATGCTTTATTAAATTGTATTTATGTTGTTTTATCCTATGCTTTATTAAATTGTATTTATGTTGTTTTATCCTATGCTTTATTAAATTGTATTTATGTTGTTTTATCCTATGCTTTATTAAATTGTGTTTATGTTGTTTTATCCTATGCTTTATTAAATTGTGTTTATGTTGTTTTATCCTATGCTTTATTAAATTGTATTTATGTTGTTTTAACCCATGTTTTATTAAATTGTATTTATGTTGTTTTATCCTATGCTTTATTAAATTGTATATATGTTGTTTTATCCTATGCTTTATTAAATTATATTTATGTTGTTTTAACCTATGCTTTATTCAATTGTATTGATGTTGTTTTATCCTATGCTTTATTAAATTGTATTTATGTTGCTTTAACCTATGCTTTATTAAATTGTATTTATGTTGTTTTATCCTATGCTTTATTAAATTGTATTTATGTTGTTTTATCCTATGCTTTATTAAATTGTATTTATGTTGTTTTATCCTATGCTTTATTAAATTGTATTTATGTTGCTTTAACCTATGCTTTATTAAATTGTATTTATGTTGTTTTATCCTATGCTTTATTAAATTGTATTTATGTTGCTTTAACCTATGCTTTATTAAATTGTATTTATGTTGTTTTATCCTATGCTTTATTAAATTGTATTTATGTTGTTTTATCCTATGCTTTATTAAATTGTATTTATGTTGTTTTATCCTATGCTTTATTAAATTGTATTTATGTTGTTTTATCCTATGCTTTATTAAATTGTATTTATGTTGTTTTAACCCATGCTTCATTAAATTGTATTTATGTTGTTTTATCTTATGCTTTATTAAATTGTATTTATGTTGTTTTATCCTATGCTTTATTAAATTGTATTTATGTTGTTTTATCCTATGCTTTATTAAATTGTATTATGTTGTTTTATCGTATGCTTTATTATATTGTATTTATGTTGTTTTATCCTATGCTTTATTAAATTGTGTTTATGTTGTTTTATCCTATGCTTTATTAAATTGTATTTATGTTGTTTTAACCCATGCTTTATTAAATTGTATTTATGTTGTTTTATCCTATGCTTTATTAAATTGTATTTATGTTGTTTTATCCTATGCTTTATTAAATTTTATTTATGTTGTTTTGTGCTATGCTTTATTAAATTGTATTTATGTTGTTTTAACCCATGCTTCATTAAATTGTATTTATGTTGTTTTATCTTATGCTTTATTAAATTGTATTTATGTTGTTTTGTCCTATGCTTTATTAGATTGTATTTATGTTGTTTTAACCCATGCTTTATTAAATTGCATTTATATTGTTTTATCTTATGCTTTAGTATATTGTATTTATTTTGTTTTATCCTATGCTTTATTAAATTGTATTTATGTTGTTTTGTACTATGCTTTATTAAATTGTATTTATGTTGTTTTATCCTATTCTTTATTAAATTGTATTTATGTTGTTTTATCCTATGCTTTATTAAATTGTATTTATGTTGTTTTAACCTACGCTTTATTAAATTGTATTTATGTTGTTTTATCCTATGCTTTATTAAATTGTATTTATGTTGCTTTAACCTATGCTTTATTAAATTGTATTTATGTTGTTTTATCCTATGCTTTATTAAATTGTATTTATGTTGTTTTATCCTATGCTTTATTAAATTGTATTTATATTGTTTTAACTTATGCTTTATTAAACTGTACTTATGTTGTTTTATCCTATGCTTTAATAAATTGTATTTATGTTGTTTTATCTTATGCTTTATTACATTGTATTAATGTTGTTTTATCCTATGCCTTATTAAATTGTATTTATGTTGTTTTAACCTATGCTTTATTAAATTGTATTTATGTTGTTTTATCCTATGCTTTATTAAATTGTATTTATGTTGTTTTATCCTATGCTTTATTAAATTGTATTTATGTTGTTTTATCCTATGATTTATTAAATTGTGTTTATGTTGTTTTATCCTATGCTTTATTAAATTGTGTTTATGTTGTTTTATCCTATGCTTTATTAAATTGTATTTATGTTGTTTTAACCCATGTTTTATTAAATTGTATTTATGTTGTTTTATCCTATGCTTTATTAAATTGTATATATGTTGTTTTATCCTATGCTTTATTAAATTATATTTATGTTGTTTTAACCTATGCTTTATTCAATTGTATTGATGTTGTTTTATCCTATGCTTTAATAAATTGTATTTATGTTGTTTTATCCTATGCTTTATTAAATTGTATTTATGTTGTTTTAACCTATGCTTTATTAATTTGTATTTATGTTGTTTTAACCTATACCTTATTAAATTGTATTTATGTTCATTTATCCTATGCTTTATTAAATTGTATTTATGTTGCTTTAACCTATGCTTTATTAAATTGTATTTATATTGTTTTAACTTATGCTTTATTAAATTGTATTTATGTTGTTTTATCCTATGCTTTATTAAATTGTATTTATGTTGTTTTATCCTATGCTTTATTAAATTGTATTTATGTTGTTTTATCCTATGCTTTATTAAATTGTATTTATGTTGTTTTAACCCATGCTTCATTAAATTGTATTTATGTTGTTTTATCTTATGCTTTATTAAATTGTATTTATGTTGTTTTATCCTATGCTTTATTAAATTGTATTGATGTTGTTTTATCCTATGCTTTATTAAATTGTATTATGTTGTTTTATCGTATGCTTTATTATATTGTATTTATGTTGTTTTAGCCTATGCTTTATTAAATTGTGTTTATGTTGTTTTATCCTATGCTTTATTAAATTGTATTTATGTTGTTTTAACCCATGCTTTATTAAATTGTATTTATGTTGTTTTATCCTATGCTTTATTAAATTGTATTTATGTTGTTTTATCCTATGCTTTATTAAATTGTATTTATGTTGTTTTAACCCATGCTTCATTAAATTGTATTTATGTTGTTTTGTCCTATGCTTTATTAGATTGTATTTATGTTGTTTTAACCCATGCTTTATTAAATTGCATTTATGTTGTTTTATCTTATGCTTTAGTATATTGTATTTATTTTGTTTTATCCTATGCTTTATTAAATTGTATTTATGTTGTTTTGTGCTATGCTTTATTAAATTGTATTTATGTTGTTTTATCCTATTCTTTATTAAATTGTATTTATGTTGTTTTATCCTATGCTTTATTAAATTGTATTTATGTTGTTTTAACCTACGCTTTATTAAATTGTATTTATGTTGTTTTATCCTATGCTTTATTAAATTGTATTTATGTTGCTTTATCCTATGCTTTATTAAATTGTATTTATGTTGTTTTATCCTATGCTTTATTAAATTGTATTTATGTTGTTTTATCCTATGCTTTATTAAATTGTATTTATATTGTTTTAACTTATGCTTTATTAAACTGTACTTATGTTGTTTTTTCCTGTGCTTTAATAAATTGTATTTATGTTGTTTTATCTTATGCTTTATTACATTGTATTAATGTTGTTTTATCCTATGCCTTATTAAATTTTATTTATGTTGTTTTAACCTATGCTTTATTAAATTGTATTTATGTTGTTTTTTCCTATGCTTTATTAAATTGTATTTATGTTGTTTTATCCTATGCTTTATTAAATTGTATTTATGTTGTTTTATCCTATGCTTTATTAAATTGTGTTTATGTTGTTTTATCCTATGCTTTATTAAATTGTGTTTATGTTGTTTTATCCTATGCTTTATTAAATTGTATTTATGTTGTTTTAACCCATGTTTTATTAAATTGTATTTATGTTGTTTTATCCTATGCTTTATTAAATTGTATATATGTTGTTTTATCCTATGCTTTATTAAATTATATTTATGTTGTTTTAACCTATGCTTTATTCAATTGTATTGATGTTGTTTTATCCTATGCTTTAATAAATTGTATTTATGTTGTTTTATCCTATGCTTTATTAAATTGTATTTATGTTGTTTTAACCTATGCTTTATTAATTTGTATTTATGTTGTTTTAACCTATACCTTATTAAATTGTATTTATGTTGTTTTTATCCTATGCTTTATTAAATTGTATTTATGTTGCTTTAACCTATGCTTTATTAAATTGTATTTATATTGTTTTAACTTATGCTTTATTAAATTGTATTTATGTTGTTTTATCCTATGTTTTATTAAATTGTATTTATGTTGTTTTATCCTATGCTTTATTAAATTGTATTTATGTTGTTTTATCCTATGCTTTATTAAATTGTATTTATGTTGTTTTAACCCATGCTTCATTAAATTGTATTTATGTTGTTTTATCTTATGCTTTATTAAATTGTATTTATGTTGTTTTATCCTATGCTTTATTAAATTGTATTTATGTTGTTTTATCCTATGCTTTATTAAATTGTATTATGTTGTTTTATCGTATGCTTTATTATATTGTATTTATGTTGTTTTATCCTATGCTTTATTAAATTGTGTTTATGTTGTTTTATCCTATGCTTTATTAAATTGTATTTATGTTGTTTTAACCCATGCTTTATTAAATTGTATTTATGTTGTTTTATCCTATGCTTTATTAAATTGTATTTATGTTGTTTTATCCTATGCTTTATTAAATTTTATTTATGTTGTTTTGTGCTATGCTTTATTAAATTGTATTTATGTTGTTTTAACCCATTCTTCAATAAATTGTATTTATGTTGTTTTATCTTATGCTTTATTAAATTGTATTTATGTTGTTTTGTCCTATGCTTTATTAGATTGTATTTATGTTGTTTTAACCCATGCTTTATTAAATTGCATTTATGTTGTTTTATCTTATGCTTTATTATATTGTATTTATGTTGTTTTATCCTATGCTTTATTAAATTGTATTTATGTTGTTTTGTACTATGCTTTAATAAATTGTATTTATGTTGTTTTAACCCATGCTTTATTAAATTGTATTTATGTTGTTTTATCCTATGCTTTATTAAATTGTATTTATGTTGTTTTATCCTATGCTTTATTAAACTGTACTTATGTTGTTTTATCCTATGCTTTATTAAATTGTATTTATGTTGTTTTATCTTATGCTTTATTACATTGTATTAATGTTGTTTTATCCTATGCCTTATTAAATTGTATTTATGTTGTTTTAACCTATGCTTTATTAAATTGTATTTATGTTGTTTTATCCTATGCTTTATTAAATTCTATTTATGTTGTTTTATCCTATGCTTTATTAAATTGTATTTATGTTGTTTTAACCTATGCTTTATTCAATTGTATTGATGTTGTTTTATCCTATGCTTTAATAAATTGTATTTATGTTGTTTTATCCTATGCTTTATTAAATTGTATTTATGTTGTTTTAACCTATGCTTTATTAATTTGTATTTATGTTGTTTTAACCTATACCTTATTAAATTGTATTTATGTTGTTTTATCCTATGCTTTATTAAATTGTATTTATGTTGCTTTAACCTATGCTTTATTAAATTGTATTTATATTGTTTTAACTTATGCTTTATTAAATTGTATTTATGTTGTTTTATCCTATGTTTTATTAAATTGTATTTATGTTGTTTTATCCTATGCTTTATTAAATTGTATTTATGTTGTTTTATCCTATGCTTTATTAAATTGTATTTATGTTGTTTTAACCCATGCTTCATTAAATTGTTTTTATGTTGTTTTATCTTATGCTTTATTAAATTGTATTTATGTTGTTTTATCCTATGCTTTATTAAATTGTATTTATGTTGTTTTATCCTATGCTTTATTAAATTGTATTATGTTGTTTTATCGTATGCTTTATTATATTATATTTATGTTGTTTTATCCTATGCTTTATTAAATTGTGTTTATGTTGTTTTATCCTATGCTTTATTAAATTGTATTTATGTTGTTTTATCCCATGCTTTATTAAATTGTATTTATGTTGTTTTATCCTATGCTTTATTAAATTGTATTTATGTTGTTTTGTACTATGCTTTAATAAATTGTATTTATGTTGTTTTAACCCATGCTTTATTAAATTGTATTTATGTTGTTTTATCCTATGCTTTATTAAATTGTATTTATGTTGTTTTATCCTATGCTTTATTAAACTGTACTTATGTTGTTTTATCCTATGCTTTATTAAATTGTATTTATGTTGTTTTATCCTATGCTTTATTAAATTGTGTTTATGTTGTTTTATCCTATGCTTTATTAAATTGTATTTATGTTGTTTTATCCTATGCGTTATTAAATTGTATTTATGTTGTTTTATCCTATGCTTTATTAAATTGTTTTTATGTGGCATTAACCTATGCTTTATTAAATTGTATTTATGTTGTTTTATCCTATACTTTATTAAATTGTATTTATGTTGTTTTTTCCTATGCTTTATTAAATTGTATTATGTTGTTTTATCGTATGCTTTATTAAATTGTATTTATGTTGTTTTATCCTATGCTTTATTAAATTGTGTTTATGTTGTTTTATCCTATGCTTTATTAAATTGTATTTATGTTGTTTTAACCCATGCTTTATTAAATTGTATTTATGTTGTTTTATCGTATGCTTTATTAAATTGTATTTATGTTGTTTTATCCTATGCTTTATTAAATTGTATTTATGTTGTTTTATCCTATGCTTTATTCAATTGTATTTATGTTGTTTTATCGTATGCTTTATTAAATTGTATTTATGTTGTTTTATCCTATGCTTTATTAAATTGTGTTTATGTTGTTTTATCCTATGCTTTATTAAATTGTATTTATGTTGTTTTAACCCATGTTTTATTAAATTGTATTTATGTTGTTTTATCCTATGCTTTATTAAATTGTATATATGTTGTTTTATCCTATGCTTTATTAAATTATATTTATGTTGTTTTAACCTATGCTTTATTCAATTGTATTGATGTTGTTTTATCCTATGCTTTAATAAATTGTATTTATGTTGTTTTATCCTATGCTTTATTAAATTGTATTTATGTTGTTTCATCCTATGCTTTATTAAATTGTATTTATGTTGTTTTAACCTATGCTTTATTAATTTGTATTTATGTTGTTTTAACCTATACCTTATTAAATTGTATTTATGTTGTTTTATCCTATGCTTTATTAAATTGTATTTATGTTGCTTTAACCTATGCTTTATTAAATTGTATTCATGATGTTTTATCCTATGCTTTATTAAATTGCATTTATGTTGTTTTATCCTATGCTTTATTAAATTGTATTTATATTGTTTTAACTTATGCTTTATTAAATTGTATTTATGTTGTTTTATCCTATGCTTTTTTAATTTGTATTTATGTTGTTTTAACCTATGCTTTATTAAATTGTATTTATGTTGTTTTATCCTATGCTTTATTAAATTGTATTTATGTTGTTTTATCCTATGCTTTATTAAATTGTATTTATGTTGTTTCATCCTATGCTTTATTAAATTGTATTTATGTTGTTTTATCCTATGCTTTATTAAATTGTATTTATGTTGTTTTATTCTATGCTTTATTAAATTGTATTTATGTTGTTTTAACCCATGCTTCATTAAATTGTATATATGTTGTTTTATCTTATGCTTTATTAAATTGTATTTATGTTGTTTTATCCTATGCTTTATTAAATTGTATTTATGTTGTTTTATCCTATGCTTTATTAAATTGTATTATGTTGTTTTATCGTTTTCTTTATTATATTGTATTTATGTTGTTTTATCCTATGATTTATTAAATTGTGTTTATGTTGTTTTATCCTATGCTTTATTAAATTGTATTTATGTTGTTTTAACCCATGCTTTATTAAATTGTATTTATGTTGTTTTATCCTATGCTTTATTAAATTGTATTTATGTTGCTTTATCCTATGCTTTATTAAATTGTATTTATGTTATTTTATCCTATGCTTTATTAAATTTTATTTATGTTGTTTTGTCCTATGCTTTATTAAATTATATTTATGTTGTTTTAACCCATGCTTCAATAAATTGTATTTATGTTGTTTTATCTTATGCTTTATTAAATTGTATTTATGTTGTTTTGTCCTATGCTTTATTAAATTGTATTTATGTTGTTTTAACCCATGCTTTATTAAATTGCATTTATGTTGTTTTATCTTATGCTTTATTAAATTGTATTTATGTTGTTTTATCCTATGCTTTATTAAATTGTATTTATGTTGTTTTGTACTATGCTTTAATAAATTGTATTTATGTTGTTTTAACCCATGCTTTATTAAATTGTATTTATGTTGTTTTATCCCATGCTTTATTAAATTGTATTTATGTTGTTTTATCCTATGCTTTATTAAATTGTATTTATGTTGCTTTATCCTATGCTTTATTAAATTGTATTTATGTTGTTTTATCCTATGATTTATTAAATTGTATTTATGTGGTTTTATCCTATGCTTTATTAAATTGTATTTATGTTGTTTTATCCTATGCTTTATTAAATTGTATTTATGTTGTTTTATCCTATGCTTTATTAAATTGTATTATGTTGTTTTATCGTATGCTTTTTTATATTGTATTTATGTTGTTTTATCCTATGCTTTATTAAATTGTGTTTATGTTGTTTTATCCTATGCTTTATTAAATTGTATTTATGTTGTTTTAACCCATGCTTTATTAAATTGTATTTATGTTGTTTTATCCTATGCTTTATTAAATTGTATTTATGTTGTTTTATCCTATGCTTTATTAAATTTTATTTATGTTGTTTTGTGCTGTGCTTTATTAAATTGTATTTATGTTGTTTTAACCCATGCTTCATTAAATTGTATTTATGTTGTTTTATCTTATGCTTTATTAAATTGTATTTATGTTGTTTTGTCCTATGCTTTATTAGATTGTATTTATGTTGTTTTAACCCATGCTTTATTAAATTGCATTTATGTTGTTTTATCTTATGCTTTAGTATATTGTATTTATTTTGTTTTATCCTATGCTTTATTAAATTGTATTTATGTTGTTTTGTACTATGCTTTATTAAATTGTATTTATGTTGTTTTATCCTATTCTTTATTAAATTGTATTTATGTTGTTTTATCCTATGCTTTATTAAATTGTATTTATGTTGTTTTATCCTATGCTTTATTAAATTGTATTATGTTGTTTTATCGTTTTCTTTATTATATTGTATTTATGTTGTTTTATCCTATGATTTATTAAATTGTGTTTATGTTGTTTTATCCTATGCTTTATTAAATTGTATTTATGTTGTTTTAACCCATGCTTTATTAAATTGTATTTATGTTGTTTTATCCTATGCTTTATTAAATTGTATTTATGTTGCTTTATCCTATGCTTTATTAAATTGTATTTATGTTATTTTATCCTATGCTTTATTAAATTTTATTTATGTTGTTTTGTCCTATGCTTTATTAAATTATATTTATGTTGTTTTAACCCATGCTTCAATAAATTGTATTTATGTTGTTTTATCTTATGCTTTATTAAATTGTATTTATGTTGTTTTGTCCTATGCTTTATTAAATTGTATTTATGTTGTTTTAACCCATGCTTTATTAAATTGCATTTATGTTGTTTTATCTTATGCTTTATTAAATTGTATTTATGTTGTTTTATCCTATGCTTTATTAAATTGTATTTATGTTGTTTTGTACTATGCTTTAATAAATTGTATTTATGTTGTTTTAACCCCTGCTTTATTAAATTGTATTTATGTTGTTTTATCCCATGCTTTATTAAATTGTATTTATGTTGTTTTATCCTATGCTTTATTAAATTGTATTTATGTTGCTTTATCCTATGCTTTATTAAATTGTATTTATGTTGTTTTAACCCATGCTTTATTAAATTGTATTTATGTTGTTTTATCCTATGCTTTATTAAATTGTATTTATGTTGTTTTATCCTATGCTTTATTAAATTGTATTTATGTTGTTTTATCCTATGCTTTATTAAATTTTATTTATGTTGTTTTGTGCTGTGCTTTATTAAATTGTATTTATGTTGTTTTAACCCATGCTTCATTAAATTGTATTTATGTTGTTTTATCTTATGCTTTATTAAATTGTATTTATGTTGTTTTGTCCTATGCTTTATTAGATTGTATTTATGTTGTTTTAACCCATGCTTTATTAAATTGCATTTATGTTGTTTTATCTTATGCTTTAGTATATTGTATTTATTTTGTTTTATCCTATGCTTTATTAAATTGTATTTATGTTGTTTTGTACTATGCTTTATTAAATTGTATTTATGTTGTTTTATCCTATTCTTTATTAAATTGTATTTATGTTGTTTTATCCTATGCTTTATTAAATTGTATTTATGTTGTTTTAACCTACGCTTTATTAAATTGTATTTATGTTGTTTTATCCTATGCTTTATTAAATTGTATTTATGTTGCTTTAACCTATGCTTTATTAAATTGTATTTATGTTGTTTTATCCTATGCTTTATTAAATTGTATTTATGTTGTTTTATCCTATGCTTTATTAAATTGTATTTATATTGTTTTAACTTATGCTTTATTAAACTGTACTTATGTTGTTTTATCCTATGCTTTAATAAATTTTATTTATGTTGTTTTATCTTATGCTTTATTACATTGTA
Source organism: Phyllobates terribilis (assembly GCF_046119375.1). Lineage (NCBI taxonomy): Eukaryota > Metazoa > Chordata > Amphibia > Anura > Dendrobatidae > Phyllobates > Phyllobates terribilis. The sequence goes on from NW_027362763.1 coordinate 821,716,669, forward strand.
TTAATGTTGTTTTATCCTATGCCTTATTAAATTGTATTTATGTTGTTTTATCCTATGCTTTATTAAATTGTATTTATGTTGTTTTATCCTATGCTTTATTAAATTGTATTTATGTTGTTTTATCCTATGCTTTATTAAATTGTATTTATGTTGTTTTATCCTATGCTTTATTAAATTGTATTTATGTTGTTTTAACCCATGCTTCATTAAATTGTATTTATGTTGTTTTATCTTATGCTTTATTAAATTGTATTTATGTTATTTTATCCTATGCTTTATTAAATTGTATTTATGTTGTTTTATCCTATGCTTTATTAAATTGTATTATGTTGTTTTATCGTATGCTTTTTTATATTGTATTTATGTTGTTTTATCCTATGCTTTATTAAATTGTGTTTATGTTGTTTTATCCTATGCTTTATTAAATTGTATTTATGTTGTTTTAACCCATGCTTTATTAAATTGTATTTATGTTGTTTTATCCTATGCTTTATTAAATTGTATTTATGTTGTTTTATCCTATGCTTTATTAAATTTTATTTATGTTGTTTTGTGCTGTGCTTTATTAAATTGTATTTATGTTGTTTTAACCCATGCTTCATTAAATTGTATTTATGTTGTTTTATCTTATGCTTTATTAAATTGTATTTATGTTGTTTTGTCCTATGCTTTATTAGATTGTATTTATGTTGTTTTAACCCATGCTTTATTAAATTGCATTTATGTTGTTTTATCTTATGCTTTAGTATATTGTATTTATTTTGTTTTATCCTATGCTTTATTAAATTGTATTTATGTTGTTTTGTACTATGCTTTATTAAATTGTATTTATGTTGTTTTATCCTATTCTTTATTAAATTGTATTTATGTTGTTTTATCCTATGCTTTATTAAATTGTATTTATGTTGTTTTAACCTACGCTTTATTAAATTGTATTTATGTTGTTTTATCCTATGCTTTATTAAATTGTATTTATGTTGCTTTAACCTATGCTTTATTAAATTGTATTTATGTTGTTTTATCCTATGCTTTATTAAATTGTATTTATGTTGTTTTATCCTATGCTTTATTAAATTGTATTTATATTGTTTTAACTTATGCTTTATTAAACTGTACTTATGTTGTTTTATCCTATGCTTTAATAAATTGTATTTATGTTGTTTTATCTTATGCTTTATTACATTGTATTAATGTTGTTTTATCCTATGCCTTATTAAATTGTATTTATGTTGTTTTAACCTATGCTTTATTAAATTGTATTTATGTTGTTTTATCCTATGCTTTATTAAATTGTATTTATGTTGTTTTATCCTATGCTTTATTAAATTGTATTTATGTTGTTTTATCCTATGCTTTATTAAATTGTGTTTATGTTGTTTTATCCTATGCTTTATTAAATTGTGTTTATGTTGTTTTATCCTATGCTTTATTAAATTGTATTTATGTTGTTTTAACCCATGTTTTATTAAATTGTATTTATGTTGTTTTATCCTATGCTTTATTAAATTGTATATATGTTGTTTTATCCTATGCTTTATTAAATTATATTTATGTTGTTTTAACCTATGCTTTATTCAATTGTATTGATGTTGTTTTATCCTATGCTTTAATAAATTGTATTTATGTTGTTTTATCCTATGCTTTATTAAATTGTATTTATGTTGTTTTAACCTATGCTTTATTAATTTGTATTTATGTTGTTTTAACCTATACCTTATTAAATTGTATTTATGTTCATTTATCCTATGCTTTATTAAATTGTATTTATGTTGCTTTAACCTATGCTTTATTAAATTGTATTTATATTGTTTTAACTTATGCTTTATTAAATTGTATTTATGTTGTTTTATCCTATGCTTTATTAAATTGTATTTATGTTGTTTTATCCTATGCTTTATTAAATTGTATTTATATTGTTTTAACTTATGCTTTATTAAACTGTACTTATGTTGTTTTATCCTATGATTTAATAAATTGTATTTATGTTGTTTTATCTTATGCTTTATTACATTGTATTAATGTTGTTTTATCCTATGCCTTATTAAATTGTATTTATGTTGTTTTAACCTATGCTTTATTAAATTGTATTTATGTTGTTTTATCCTATGCTTTATTAAATTGTATTTATGTTGTTTTATCCTATGCTTTATTAAATTGTATTTATGTTGTTTTATCCTATGCTTTATTAAATTGTGTTTATGTTGTTTTATCCTATGCTTTATTAAATTGTGTTTATGTTGTTTTATCCTATGCTTTATTAAATTGTATTTATGTTGTTTTAACCCATGTTTTATTAAATTGTATTTATGTTGTTTTATCCTATGCTTTATTAAATTGTATATATGTTGTTTTATCCTATGCTTTATTAAATTATATTTATGTTGTTTTAACCTATGCTTTATTCAATTGTATTGATGTTGTTTTATCCTATGCTTTAATAAATTGTATTTATGTTGTTTTATCCTATGCTTTATTAAATTGTATTTATGTTGTTTTAACCTATGCTTTATTAATTTGTATTTATGTTGTTTTAACCTATACCTTATTAAATTGTATTTATGTTCATTTATCCTATGCTTTATTAAATTGTATTTATGTTGCTTTAACCTATGCTTTATTAAATTGTATTTATATTGTTTTAACTTATGCTTTATTAAATTGTATTTATGTTGTTTTATCCTATGCTTTATTAAATTGTATTTATGTTGTTTTATCCTATGCTTTATTAAATTGTATTTATGTTGTTTTATCCTATGCTTTATTAAGTTGTATTTATGTTGTTTTAACCCATGCTTCATTAAATTGTATTTATGTTGTTTTATCTTATGCTTTATTAAATTGTATTTATGTTGTTTTATCCTATGCTTTATTAAATTGTATTTATGTTGTTTTATCCTATGCTTTATTAAATTGTATTATGTTGTTTTATTGTATGCTTTATTATATTGTATTTATGTTGTTTTATCCTATGCTTTATTAAATTGTGTTTATGTTGTTTTATCCTATGCTTTATTAAATTGTATTTATGTTGTTTTAACCCATGCTTTATTAAATTGTATTTATGTTGTTTTATCCTATGCTTTATTAAATTGTATTTATGTTGTTTTATCCTATGCTTTATTAAATTTTATTTATGTTGTTTTGTGCTATGCTTTATTAAATTTTATTTATGTTGTTTTAACCCATGCTTCATTAAATTGTATTTATGTTGTTTTATCTTATGCTTTATTAAATTGTATTTATGTTGTTTTGTCCTATGCTTTATTAGATTGTATTTATGTTGTTTTAACCCATGCTTTATTAAATTGCATTTATGTTGTTTTATCTTATGCTTTAGTATATTGTATTTATTTTGTTTTATCCTATGCTTTATTAAATTGTATTTATGTTGTTTTGTGCTATGCTTTATTAAATTGTATTTATGTTGTTTTATCCTATTCTTTATTAAATTGTATTTATGTTGTTTTATCCTATGCTTTATTAAATTGTATTTATGTTGTTTTAACCTACGCTTTATTAAATTGTATTTATGTTGTTTTATCCTATGCTTTATTAAATTGTATTTATGTTGCTTTAACCTATGCTTTATTAAATTGTATTTATGTTGTTTTATCCTATGCTTTATTAAATTGTATTTATGTTGTTTTATCCTATGCTTTATTAAATTGTATTTATATTGTTTTAACTTATGCTTTATTAAACTGTACTTATGTTGTTTTTTCCTGTGCTTTAATAAATTGTATTTATGTTGTTTTATCTTATGCTTTATTACATTGTATTAATGTTGTTTTATCCTATGCCTTATTAAATTGTATTTATGTTGTTTTAACCTATGCTTTATTAAATTGTATTTATGTTGTTTTATCCTATGCTTTATTAAATTGTATTTATGTTGTTTTATCCTATGCTTTATTAAATTGTATTTATGTTGTTTTATCCTATGCTTTATTAAATTGTGTTTGTGTTGTTTTATCCTATGCTTTATTAAATTGTGTTTATGTTGTTTTATCCTATGCTTTATTAAATTGTATTTATGTTGTTTTAACCCATGTTTTATTAAATTGTATTTATGTTGTTTTATCCTATGCTTTATTAAATTGTATATATGTTGTTTTATCCTATGCTTTATTAAATTATATTTATGTTGTTTTAACCTATGCTTTATTCAATTGTATTGATGTTGTTTTATCCTATGCTTTAATAAATTGTATTTATGTTGTTTTATCCTATGCTTTATTAAATTGTATTTATGTTGTTTTAACCTATGCTTTATTAATTTGTATTTATGTTGTTTTAACCTATACCTTATTAAATTGTATTTATGTTGTTTTATCCTATGCTTTATTAAATTGTATTTATGTTGCTTTAACCTATGCTTTATTAAATTGTATTTATATTGTTTTAACTTATGCTTTATTAAATTGTATTTATGTTGTTTTATCCTATGTTTTATTAAATTGTATTTATGTTGTTTTATCCTATGCTTTATTAAATTGTATTTATGTTGTTTTATCCTATGCTTTATTAAATTGTATTTATGTTGATTTAACCCATGCTTCATTAAATTGTATTTATGTTGTTTTATCTTATGCTTTATTAAATTGTATTTATGTTGTTTTATCCTATGCTTTATTAAATTGTATTTATGTTGTTTTATCCTATGCTGTATTAAATTGTATTATGTTGTTTTATCGTATGCTTTATTATTTTGTATTTATGTTGTTTTATCCTATGCTTTATTAAATTGTGTTTATGTTGTTTTATCCTATGCTTTATTAAATTGTATTTATGTTGTTTTAACCCATGCTTTATTAAATTGTATTTATGTTGTTTTATCCTATGCTTTATTAAATTGTATTTATGTTGTTTTATCCTATGCTTTATTAAATTTTATTTATGTTGTTTTGTGCTATGCTTTATTAAATTGTATTTATGTTGTTTTAACCCATTCTTCAATAAATTGTATTTATGTTGTTTTATCTTATGCTTTATTAAATTGTATTTATGTTGTTTTGTCCTATGCTTTATTAGATTGTATTTATGTTGTTTTAACCCATGCTTTATTAAATTGCATTTATGTTGTTTTATCTTATGCTTTATTATATTGTATTTATGTTGTTTTATCCTATGCTTTATTAAATTGTATTTATGTTGTTTTGTACTATGCTTTAATAAATTGTATTCATGTTGTTTTAACCCATGCTTTATTAAATTGTATTTATGTTGTTTTATCCTATGCTTTATTAAATTGTATTTATGTTGTTTTATCCTATGCTTTATTAAACTGTACTTATGTTGTTTTATCCTATGCTTTATTAAATTGTATTTATGTTGTTTTATCTTATGCTTTATTACATTGTATTAATGTTGTTTTATCCTATGCCTTATTAAATTGTATTTATGTTGTTTTAACCTATGCTTTATTAAATTGTATTTATGTTGTTTTATCCTATGCTTTATTAAATTGTATTTATGTTGTTTTATCCTATGCTTTATTAAATTGTATTTATGTTGTTTTAACCTATGCTTTATTCAATTGTATTGATGTTGTTTTATCCTATGCTTTAATAAATTGTATTTATGTTGTTTTATCCTATGCTTTATTAAATTGTATTTATGTTGTTTTAACCTATGCTTTATTAATTTGTATTTATGTTGTTTTAACCTATACCTTATTAAATTGTATTTATGTTGTTTTATCCTATGCTTTATTAAATTGTATTTATGTTGCTTTAACCTATGCTTTATTAAATTGTATTTATATTGTTTTAACTTATGCTTTATTAAATTGTATTTATGTTGTTTTATCCTATGTTTTATTAAATTGTATTTATGTTGTTTTATCCTATGCTTTATTAAATTGTATTTATGTTGTTTTATCCTATGCTTTATTAAATTGTATTTATGTTGTTTTAACCCATGCTTCATTAAATTGTATTTATGTTGTTTTATCTTATGCTTTATTAAATTGTATTTATGTTGTTTTATCCTATGCTTTATTAAATTGTATTTATGTTGTTTTATCGTATGCTTTATTATATTGTATTTATGTTGTTTTATCCTATGCTTTATTAAATTGTGTTTATGTTGTTTTATCCTATGCTTTATTAAATTGTATTTATGTTGTTTTAACCCATGCTTTATTAAATTGTATTTATGTTGTTTTATCCTATGCTTTATTAAATTGTATTTATGTTGTTTTATCCTATGCTTTATTAAATTTTATTTATGTTGTTTTGTGCTATGCTTTATTAAATTGTATTTATGTTGTTTTAACCCATTCTTCAATAAATTGTATTTATGTTGTTTTATCTTATGCTTTATTAAATTGTATTTATGTTGTTTTGTCCTATGCTTTATTAGATTGTATTTATGTTGTTTTAACCCATGCTTTATTAAATTGCATTTATGTTGTTTTATCTTATGCTTTATTATATTGTATTAATGTTGTTTTATCCTATGCTTTATTAAATTGTATTTATGTTGTTTTGTACTATGCTTTAATAAATTGTATTTATGTTGTTTTAACCCATGCTTTATTAAATTGTATTTATGTTGTTTTATCCTATGCTTTATTAAATTGTATTTATGTTGTTTTATCCTATGCTTTATTAAACTGTACTTATGTTGTTTTATCCTATGCTTTATTAAATTGTATTTATGTTGTTTTATCTTATGCTTTATTACATTGTATTAATGTTGTTTTATCCTATGCCTTATTAAATTGTATTTATGTTGTTTTAACCTATGCTTTATTAAATTGTATTTATGTTGTTTTATCCTATGCTTTATTAAATTGTATTTATGTTGTTTTATCCTATGCTTTATTAAATTGTATTTATGTTGTTTTATCCTATGCTTTATTAAATTGTGTTTATGTTGTTTTATCCTATGCTTTATTAAATTGTATTTATGTTGTTTTATCCTATGCGTTATTAAATTGTATTTATGTTGTTTTATCCTATGCTTTATTAAATTGTTTTTATGTTGCTTTAACCTATGCTTTATTAAATTGTATTTATGTTGTTTTATCCTATACTTTATTAAATTGTATTTATGTTGTTTTTTCCTATGCTTTATTAAATTGTATTATGTTGTTTTATCGTATGCTTTATTAAATTGTATTTATGTTGTTTTATCCTATGCTTTATTAAATTGTGTTTATGTTGTTTTATCCTATGCTTTATTAAATTGTATTTATGTTGTTTTAACCCATGCTTTATTAAATTGTATTTATGTTGTTTTATCGTATGCTTTATTAAATTGTATTTATGTTGTTTTATCCTATGCTTTATTAAATTGTATTTATGTTGTTTTATCCTATGCTTTATTCAATTGTATTTATGTTGTTTTATCGTATGCTTTATTAAATTGTATTTATGTTGTTTTATCCTATGCTTTATTAAATTATGTTTATGTTGTTTTATCCTATGCTTTATTAAATTGTATTTATGTTGTTTTAACCCATGTTTTATTAAATTGTATTTATGTTGTTTTATCCTATGCTTTATTAAATTGTATATATGTTGTTTTATCCTATGCTTTATTAAATTATATTTATGTTGTTTTAACCTATGCTTTATTAATTTGTATTTATGTTGTTTTAACCTATACCTTATTAAATTGTATTTATGTTGTTTTATCCTATGCTTTATTAAATTGTATTTATGTTGCTTTAACCTATGCTTTATTAAATTGTATTCATGATGTTTTATCCTATGCTTTATTAAATTGCATTTATGTTGTTTTATCCTATGCTTTATTAAATTGTATTTATATTGTTTTAACTTATGCTTTATTAAATTGTATTTATGTTGTTTTATCCTATGCTTTTTTAATTTGTATTTATGTTGTTTTAACCTATGCTTTATTAAATTGTATTTATGTTGTTTTATCCTATGCTTTATTAAATTGTATTTATGTTGTTTTATCCTATGCTTTATTAAATTGTATTTATGTTGTTTCATCCTATGCTTTATTAAATTGTATTTATGTTGTTTTATCCTATGCTTTATTAAATTGTATTTATGTTGTTTTATTCTATGCTTTATTACATTGTATTTATGTTGTTTTAACCCATGCTTCATTAAATTGTATATCTGTTGTTTTATCTTATGCTTTATTAAATTGTATTTATGTTGTTTTATCCTATGCTTTATTAAATTGTATTTATGTTGTTTTATCCTATGCTTTATTAAATTGTATTATGTTGTTTTATCGTTTTCTTTATTATATTGTATTTATGTTGTTTTATCCTATGATTTATTAAATTGTGTTTATGTTGTTTTATCCTATGCTTTATTAAATTGTATTTATGTTGTTTTAACCCATGCTTTATTAAATTGTATTTATGTTGTTTTATCCTATGCTTTATTAAATTGTATTTATGTTATTTTATCCTATGCTTTATTAAATTTTATTTATGTTGTTTTGTCCTATGCTTTATTAAATTATATTTATGTTGTTTTAACCCATGCTTCAATAAATTGTATTTATGTTGTTTTATTCTATGCTTTATTACATTGTATTTATGTTGTTTTAACCCATGCTTCATTAAATTGTATATATGTTGTTTTATCTTATGCTTTATTAAATTGTATTTATGTTGTTTTATCCTATGCTTTATTAAATTGTATTTATGTTGTTTTATCCTATGCTTTATTAAATTGTATTATGTTGTTTTATCGTTTTCTTTATTATATTGTATTTATGTTGTTTTATCCTATGATTTATTAAATTGTGTTTATGTTGTTTTATCCTATGCTTTATTAAATTGTATTTATGTTGTTTTGTACTATGCTTTAATAAATTGTATTTATGTTGTTTTAACCCATGCTTTATTAAATTGTATTTATGTTGTTTTATCCTATGCTTTATTAAATTGTATTTATGTTGTTTTATCCTATGCTTTATTAAACTGTACTTATGTTGTTTTATCCTATGCTTTATTAAATTGTATTTATGTTGTTTTATCTTATGCTTTATTACATTGTATTAATGTTGTTTTATCCTATGCCTTATTAAATTGTATTTATGTTGTTTTAACCTATGCTTTATTAAATTGTATTTATGTTGTTTTATCCTATGCTTTATTAAATTGTATTTATGTTGTTTTATCCTATGCTTTATTAAATTGTATTTATGTTGTTTTAACCTATGCTTTATTCAATTGTATTGATGTTGTTTTATCCTATGCTTTAATAAATTGTATTTATGTTGTTTTATCCTATGCTTTATTAAATTGTATTTATGTTGTTTTAACCTATGCTTTATTAATTTGTATTTATGTTGTTTTAACCTATACCTTATTAAATTGTATTTATGTTGTTTTATCCTATGCTTTATTAAATTGTATTTATGTTGCTTTAACCTATGCTTTATTAAATTGTATTTATATTGTTTTAACTTATGCTTTATTAAATTGTATTTATGTTGTTTTATCCTATGTTTTATTAAATTGTATTTATGTTGTTTTATCCTATGCTTTAATAAATTGTAATTATGTTGTTTTATCCTATGCTTTATTAAATTGTATTATGTTGTTTTATCGTATGCTTTATTATATTGTATTTATGTTGTTTTATCCTATGCTTTATTAAATTGTGTTTATGTTGTTTTATCCTATGCTTTATTAAATTGTATTTACGTTGTTTTAACCCATGCTTTATTAAATTGTATTTATGTTGTTTTATCCTATGCTTTATTAAATTGTATTTATGTTGTTTTATCCTATGCTTTATTAAATTTTATTTATGTTGTTTTGTGCTATGCTTTATTAAATTGTATTTATGTTGTTTTAACCCATTCTTCAATAAATTGTATTTATGTTGTTTTATCCTATGCTTTATTAAATTGTATTTATGTTGCTTTATCCTATGCTTTATTAAATTGTATTTATGTTGTTTTATCCTATGATTTATTAAATTGTATTTATGTTGTTTTATCCTATGCTTTATTAAATTGTATTTATGTTGTTTTAACCCATGTTTTATTAAATTGTATTTATGTTGTTTTATCCTATGCTTTATTAAATTGTATATATGTTGTTTTATCCTATGCTTTATTAAATTATATTTATATTGTTTTAACTTATGCTTTATTAAATTGTATTTATGTTGTTTTATCCTATGCTTTTTTAATTTGTATTTATGTTGTTTTAACCTATGCTTTATTAAATTGTATTTATGTTGTTTTATCCTATGCTTTATTAAATTGTATTTATGTTGTTTTATCCTATGCTTTATTAAATTGTATTTATGTTGTTTTATCCTATGCTTTATTAAATTGTATTCATGTTGTTGTAACCTATGCTTTATTAATTTGTATTTATGTTGTTTTAACCTATGCTTTATTAAATTTTATTTATGTTGTTTTATCCTATGCTTTATTAAATTGTATTTATGTTGCTTTAACCTATGCTTTATTAAATTGTATTTATGTTGTTTTATCCTATGCTTTATTAAATTGTATTTATGTTGTTTTATCCTATGCTTTATTAAATTGCATTTATGTTGTTTTATCCTATGCTTTGTTAATTTGTATTTATGTTGCTTTAACCTATGCTTTATTAAATTGTATTTATGTTGTTTTATCCTATGCTTTATTAAATTGTATTTATGTTGCTTTAACCTATGCTTTATTAAATTGTATTTATGTTGTTTTATCCTATGCTTTATTAAATTGTATTTATGTTGATTTATCCTATGCTTTATTAAATTGTATTTATATTGTTTTAACTTATGCTTTATTAAATTGTATTTATGTTGTTTTATCCTATGCTTTATTAAATTGTATTTATGTTGTTTTATCCTATGCTTTATTAAATTGTATTTATGTTGTTTTAACCCATGCTTTATTAAATTGTATTTATGTTGTTTTATCTTATGCTTTATTAAATATTATTTATGTTGTTTTATCCTATGCTTTATTAAATTGTATTTATGTTGTTTTATCCTATGCTTTATTAAATTGTATTATGTTGTTTTATCGTTTTCTTTATTATATTGTATTTATGTTGTTTTATCCTATGATTTATTAAATTGTGTTTATGTTGTTTTATCCTATGCTTTATTAAATTGTATTTATGTTGTTTTAACCCATGCTTTATTAAATTGTATTTATGTTGTTTTATCCTATGCTTTATTAAATTGTATTTATGTTATTTTATCCTATGCTTTATTAAATTTTATTTATGTTGTTTTGTCCTATGCTTTATTAAATTATATTTATGTTGTTTTAACCCATGCTTCAATAAATTGTATTTATGTTGTTTTATCTTATGCTTTATTAAATTGTATTTATGTTGTTTTGTCCTATGCTTTATTAAATTGTATTTATGTTGTTTTAACCCATGCTTTATTAAATTGCATTTATGTTGTTTTATCTTATGCTTTATTAAATTGTATTTATGTTGTTTTATCCTATGCTTTATTAAATTGTATTCATGTTGTTTTGTACTATGCTTTAATAAATTGTATTTATGTTGTTTTAACCCATGCTTTATTAAATTGTATTTATGTTGTTTTATCCTATGCTTTATTAAATTGTATTTATGTTGTTTTATCCTATGCTTTATTAAATTGTATTTATGTTGCTTTATCCTATGCTTTATTAAATTGTATTTATGTTGTTTTATCCTATGATTTATTAAATTGTATTTATGTGGTTTTATCCTATGCTTTAATAAATTGTATTTATGTTGTTTTAACCCATGCTTTATTAAATTGTATTTATGTTGTTTTATCCTATGCTTTATTAAATTGTATTTATGTTGTTTTATCCTATGCTTTATTAAACTGTATTTATGTTGTTTTATCCTATGCTTTATTAAATTGTATTTATGTTGTTTTATCTTATGCTTTATTAAATTGTATTTATGTTGTTTTATCCTATGCTTCATTAAATTGTATTTATGTTGTTTTAACCTATGCTTTATTAAATTGTATTTATGTTGCTTTATCCTATGCTTTATTAAATTGTATTTATGTTGTTTTATCCTATGCTTTATTAAATTGTATTTATGTTGTTTTATCCTATGCTTTATTAAATTGTATTTATGTTGCTTTATCCTATGCTTTATTAAATTGTATTCATGTTGTTTTATCCTATGATTTATTAAATTGTATTTATGTGGTTTTATCCTATGCTATATTAAATTGTATTTATGTTGTTTTATCCTATGCTTTATTAAATTGTATTTATGTTGTTTTATCCTATGCTTTATTAAATTGTATTTATGTTGCTTTAACCTATGCTTTATTAAATTGTATTTATGTTGTTTTATCCTATACTTTATTAAATTGTATTTATGTTGTTTTATCCTATGCTTTATTAAATTGTATTATGTTGTTTTATCGTATGCTTTATTAAATTGTATTTATGTTGTTTTATCCTATGCTTTATTAATTTGTGTTTATGTTGTTTTATCCTATGCTTTATTAAATTGTATTTATGTTGTTTTAACCCATGATTTATTAAATTGTATTTATGTTGTTTTATCCTATGCTTTATTAAATTGTATATATGTTGTTTTATCCTATGCTTTATTAAATTATATTTATGTTGTTTTATCCTATGCTTTATTCAATTGTATTGATGTTGTTTTATCCTATGCTTTAATAAATTGTATTTATGTTGTTTTATCCTATGCTTTATTAAATTGTATTTATGTTGTTTTATCCTATGCTTTATTAAATTGTATTTATGTTGTTTTAACCTATGCTTTATTAATTTGTATTTATGTTGTTTTAACCTATGCTTTATTAAATTGTATTTATATTGTTTTATCCTATGTTTTATTAAATTGTATTTATGTTGTTTTAACCTATGCTTTATTAATTTGTATTTATGTGGTTTTTTCCTATGCTTTATTAAATTGTATTTATAATGTTTTAACTTATGCTTTATTAAATTGTATTTATGTTGTTTTATCCTATGCTTTATTAATTTGTATTTATGTTGTTTTAACATATGCTTTATTAAATTGTATTTATGTTGTTTTAACCTATGCTTTATTAAATTGTATTTATGTTGCTTTAACCTATGCTTTATTAAATTGTATTTATATTGTTTTATCCTATGCTTTATTAAATTATATTTATGTTGTTTTATCCTATGCTTTATTAAATTGTATTTATGTTGTTTTATCCTATGCTTTATTAAATTGTATTTATGTTGTTTTAACCTATGCTTTATTAATCTGTATTTATGTTGTTTTAACCTATGCTTTATTAAATTGTATTTATGTTGTTTTATCCTATGCTTTATTAAATTGTATTTATGTTGATTTAACCTGTGCTTTATTAAATTGTATTTACGTTGTTTTATCCTATGCTTTATTAAATTGTATTTATGTTGTTTTATCCTATGCTTTATTAAATTGTACTATGCTGTTTTATCGTATGCTTTATTATATTGTATTTATGTTGTTTTATCCTATGCTTTATTAAATTGTGTTTATGTTGTTTTATCCTATGCTTTATTAAATTGTATTTATGTTGTTTTAACCCATGCTTTATCAAATTGTATTTATGTTGTTTTATGCTATGCTTTATTAAATTGTATTTATGTTGTCTTATCCTATGCTTTATTAAATTTTATTTATGTTGTTTTGTCCTATGTTCATTAAATTGTATTTATGTTGTTTTAACCCATGCTTCATTAAATTGTATTTATGTTGTTTTATCTTATGCTTTATTAAATTGTATTTATGTTGTTTTGTCCTATGCTTTATTAAATTGTATTTATGTTGTTTTAACCCATGCTTTATTAAATTGCATTTATGTTGTTTTATCTTATGCTTAATTAAATTGTATTTATGTTGTTTTATCCTATGCTTTATTAAATTGTATTTATTTTGTTTTGTACTATGCTTTAATAAATTGTATTTATGTTGTTTTAACCCATGCTTTATTAAATTGTATTTATGTTGTTTTATCCTATGCTTTATTAAATTGTATTTATGTTGTTTTATCCTATGCTTTATTAAACTGTATTTATGTTGTTTTATCCTATGCTTTATTAAATTGTATTTATGTTGTTTTATCTTATGCTTTATTAAATTGTATTTATGTTGTTTTATCCTATGCTTTATTAAATTGTATTTATGTTGTTTTAACCTATGCTTTATTAAATTGTATTTATGTTGTTTTATCCTATGCTTTATTAAATTGTATTTATGTTGTTTTATCCTATGCTTTATTAAATTGTATTTATGTTGTTTTATCCTATGCTTTATTAAATTGTATTTATGTTGTTTTATCCTATGCTTTATTAAATTGTATTTATGTTGCTTTATCCTATGCTTTATTAAATTGTATTTATGTTGTTTTATCCTATGATTTATTAAATTGTATTTATGTGGTTTTATCCTATGCTTTATTAAATTGTATTTATGTTGTTTTATCCTATGCTCTATTAAATTGTATTTATGTTGTTTTATCCTATGCTTTATTAAATTGTATTTATGTTGCTTTAACCTAGGCTTTATTAAATTGTATTTATGTTGTTTTATCCTATACTTTATTAAATTGTATTCATGTTGTTTTATCCTATGCTTTATTAAATTGTATTATGTTGTTTTATGGTATGCTTTATTAAATTGTATTTATGTTGTTTTATTCTATGCTTTATTAAATTGTGTTTATGTTGTTTTATCCTATGCTTTATTAAATTGTATTTATGTTGTTTTAACCCATGCTTTATTAAATTGTGTTTATGTGGTTTTATCCTATGCTTTATTAAATTGTATTTATGTTGCTTTATCCTATGCTTTATTAAACTGCATTTATGTTGTTTATGCTATGCTTTATTAAATTGTATTTATGTTGTTTTATCCTATGCTTTATTAAATTGTATTTATGTTGTTTTATCCTATGCTTTATTAAATTGCATTTATGTTGTTTTATCCTATGCTTTATTAAATTGTATTTATGTTGTTTTATCCTATGCTTTATTAAATTGTATTTACATTGTTTTATCCTATGCTTTATTAAATTGTGTTTATGTTGTTTTATCCTATGCTTTATTAAATTGTATTTATGTTGTTTTAACCCATGTTTTATTAATTTGTATTTATGTTGTTTTATCCTATGCTTTATTAAATTGTATATATGTTGTTTTATCCTATGCTTTATTAAATTGTATTTATCTTGTTTTGTCCTATGCTTTATTAAATTATATTTATGTTGTTTTAACCTATGCTTTATTAAATTGTATTTATGTTGTTTTATACTATGCTTTATTAAATTGTATTTATGTTGTTTTATCCTATCCGTTATTAAATTGTATTTATGTTGTTTTATCCTATGCTTTATTAAATTGTATTTATGTTGTTTTATCCTATGCTTTATTAAATTGTATTTATGTTGTTTTAACCTCTGCTTTATTAAATTGTTTTTATGTTGTTTTAACCTATGCTTTATTAAATTGTATTTATGTTGCTTTAACCTCTGCTTTATTAAATTGTATTTATCTTGTTTTGTCCTATGCTTTATTAAATTATATTTATGTTGTTTTAACCTATGCTTTATTAAATTGTATTTATGTTGTTTTATCCTATGCTTTATTAAATTCTATTTATGTTGTTTTATCCTATGCTTTATTAAATTGTATTTATGTTGTTTTATCCTATGCTTTATTAAATTGTATTTATGTTGTTTTAACCCATGCTTCATTAAATTGTATTTATGTTGTTTTATCTTATGCTTTATTAAATTGTATTTATGTTGTTTTATCCTATGCTTTATTAAATTGTATTTATGTTGTTTTATCCTATGCTTTATTAAACTGTATTTATGTTGTTTTATCCTATGCTTTATTAAATTGTATTTGTGTTGTTTTATCCTATGCTTTATTAAATTGTATTTATGTTGTTTTATCCTATGCTTTATTAAATTGTATTTATGTTGCTTTATCCTATGCTTTATTAAATTGTATTTATGTTGTTTTATCCTATACTTTATTAAATTGTATTTATGTTGTTTTTTCCTATGCTTTATTAAATTTTATTATGTTGTTTTATCGTATGCTTTATTAAATTGTATTTATGTTGTTTTATCCTATGCTTTATTAAATTGTGTTTATGTTGTTTTATCCTATGCTTTATTAAATTGTATTTATGTTGTTTTAACCCATGTTTTATTAAATTGTATTTATGTTGTTTTATCCTATGCTTTATTAAATTGTATATATGTTGTTTTATCCTATGCTTTATTAAATTATATTTATGTTGTTTTAACCTATGCTTTATTCAATTGTATTTATGTTGTTTTATCCTATGCTTTAATAAATTGTATTTATGTTGTTTTATCCTATGCTTTAATAAATTGTATTTATGTTGTTTTATCCTATGCTTTATTAAATTGTATTTATATTGTTTTAACTTATGCTTTATTAAATTGTATTTATGTTGTTTTATCCTATGCTTTTTTAATTTGTATTTATGTTGTTTTAACCTATGCTTTATTAAATTGTATTTATGTTGTTTTATCCTATGCTTTATTAAATTGTATTTATGTTGCTTTAACCTATGCTTTATTAAATTATATTTATGTTGTTTTATCCTATGCTTTATTAAATTGTATTTATGTTGTTTTATCCTATGCTTTATTAAATTGTATTTATGTTGTTTTATCCTATGCTTTATTAAATTGTATTCATGTTGTTGTAACCTATGCTTTATTAATTTGTATTTATGTTGTTTTAACCTATGCTTTATTAAATTTTATTTATGTTGTTTTATCCTATGCTTTATTAAATTGTATTTATGTTGCTTTAACCTATGCTTTATTAAATTGTATTTATGTTGTTTTATCCTATGCTTTATTAAATTGTATTTATGTTGTTTTATCCTATGCTTTATTAAATTGCATTTATGTTGTTTTATCCTATGCTTTGTTAATTTGTATTTCTGTTGCTTTAACCTATGCTTTATTAAATTGTATTTATGTTGTTTTATCCTATGCTTTATTAAATTGTATTTATGTTGCTTTAACCTATGCTTTATTAAATTGTATTTATGTTGTTTTATCCTATGCTTTATTAAATTGTATTTATGTTGATTTATCCTATGCTTTATTAAATTGTATTTATATTGTTTTAACTTATGCTTTATTAAATTGTATTTATGTTGTTTTATCCTATGCTTTATTAAATTGTATTTATGTTGTTTTATCCTATGCTTTATTAAATTGTATTTATGTTGTTTTAACCCATGCTTTATTAAATTGTATTTATGTTGTTTTATCTTATGCTTTATTAAATATTATTTATGTTGTTTTATCCTATGCTTTATTAAATTGTATTTATGTTGTTTTATCCTATGCTTTATTAAATTGTATTATGTTGTTTTATCGTTTTCTTTATTATATTGTATTTATGTTGTTTTATCCTATGATTTATTAAATTGTGTTTATGTTGTTTTATCCTATGCTTTATTAAATTGTATTTATGTTGTTTTAACCCATGCTTTATTAAATTGTATTTATGTTGTTTTATCCTATGCTTTATTAAATTGTATTTATGTTATTTTATCCTATGCTTTATTAAATTTTATTTATGTTGTTTTGTCCTATGCTTTATTAAATTATATTTATGTTGTTTTAACCCATGCTTCAATAAATTGTATTTATGTTGTTTTATCTTATGCTTTATTAAATTGTATTTATGTTGTTTTGTCCTATGCTTTATTAAATTGTATTTATGTTGTTTTAACACATGCTTTATTAAATTGCATTTATGTTGTTTTATCTTATGCTTTATTAAATTGTATTTATGTTGTTTTATCCTATGCTTTATTAAATTGTATTCATGTTGTTTTGTACTATGCTTTAATAAATTGTATTTATGTTGTTTTAACCCATGCTTTATTAAATTGTATTTATGTTGTTTTATCCTATGCTTTATTAAATTGTATTTATGTTGTTTTATCCTATGCTTTATTAAATTGTATTTATGTTGCTTTATCCTATGCTTTATTAAATTGTATTTATGTTGTTTTATCCTTTGATTTATTAAATTGTATTTATGTGGTTTTATCCTATGCTTTATTAAATTGTATTTATGTTGTTTTATCTTATGCTTTATTAAATTGTATTTATGTTGTTTTGTCCTATGCTTTATTAAATTGTATTTATGTTGTTTTAACCCATGCTTTATTAAATTGCATTTATGTTGTTTTATCTTATGCTTTATTATATTGTATTTATGTTGTTTTATCCTATGCTTTATTAAATTGTATTTATGTTGTTTTGTACTATGCTTTAATAAATTGTATTTATGTTGTTTTAACCCATGCTTTATTAAATTGTATTTATGTTGTTTTATCCTATGCTTTATTAAATTGTATTTATGTTGTTTTATCCTATGCTTTATTAAACTGTATTTATGTTGTTTTATCCTATGCTTTATTAAATTGTATTTATGTTGTTTTATCCTATGCTTTATTAAACTGTATTTATGTTGTTTTATCCTATGCTTTATTAAATTTTATTTATGTTGTTTTGTACTATGCTTTAATAAATTGTATTTATGTTGTTTTAACCCATGCTTTATTAAATTGTATTTATGTTGTTTCATCCTATACTTTATTAAATTGTATTTATGTTGTTTTAACTAATGCTTTATTAAATTGTATTTATGTTGTTTTATCCTATGCTTTATTAAACTGTATTTATGTTGTTTTATCCTATGCTTTATTAAATTGTATTTATGTTGTTTTATCTTATGCTTTATTAAATTGTATTTATGTTGTTTTATCCTATGCTTCATTAAATTGTATTTATGTTGTTTTAACCTATGCTTTATTAAATTGTATTTATGTTGCTTTATCCTATGCTTTATTAAATTGTATTTATGTTGTTTTATCCTATGCTTTATTAAATTGTATTTATGTTGTTTTATCCTATGCTTTATTAAATTGTATTTATGTTGCTTTATCCTATGCTTTATTAAATTGTATTCATGTTGTTTTATCCTATGATTTATTAAATTGTATTTATGTGGTTTTATCCTATGCTATATTAAATTGTATTTATGTTGTTTTATCCTATGCTTTATTAAATTGTATTTATGTTGTTTTATCCTATGCTTTATTAAATTGTATTTATGTTGCTTTAACCTATGCTTTATTAAATTGTATTTATGTTGTTTT
Source organism: Phyllobates terribilis (assembly GCF_046119375.1). Taxonomy (NCBI): domain Eukaryota; kingdom Metazoa; phylum Chordata; class Amphibia; order Anura; family Dendrobatidae; genus Phyllobates; species Phyllobates terribilis. Next base: position 821,735,819 of record NW_027362763.1, read on the forward strand.
ATCCTATACTTTATTAAATTGTATTTATGTTGTTTTATCCTATGCTTTATTAAATTGTATTATGTTGTTTTATCGTATGCTTTATTAAATTGTATTTATGTTGTTTTATCCTATGCTTTATTAATTTGTGTTTATGTTGTTTTATCCTATGCTTTATTAAATTGTATTTATGTTGTTTTAACCCATGATTTATTAAATTGTATTTATGTTGTTTTATCCTATGCTTTATTAAATTGTATATATGTTGTTTTATCCTATGCTTTATTAAATTATATTTATGTTGTTTTATCCTATGCTTTATTCAATTGTATTGATGTTGTTTTATCCTATGCTTTAATAAATTGTATTTATGTTGTTTTATCCTATGCTTTATTAAATTGTATTTATGTTGTTTTATCCTATGCTTTATTAAATTGTATTTATGTTGTTTTAACCTATGCTTTATTAATTTGTATTTATGTTGTTTTAACCTATGCTTTATTAAATTGTATTTATATTGTTTTATCCTATGTTTTATTAAATTGTATTTATGTTGTTTTAACCTATGCTTTATTAAATTGTATTTATAATGTTTTATCCTATGCTTTATTAAATTGTATTTATGTTGTTTTATCCTATGCTTTATTAAATTGTATTTATGTTGTTTTAACCTATGCTTTATTAATCTGTATTTATGTTGTTTTAACCTATGCTTTATTAAATTGTATTTATGTTGTTTTATCCTATGCTTTATTAAATTGTATTTATGTTGATTTAACCTGTGCTTTATTAAATTGTATTTACGTTGTTTTATCCTATGCTTTATTAAATTGTATTTATGTTGTTTTATCCTATGCTTTATTAAATTGTACTATGCTGTTTTATCGTATGCTTTATTATATTGTATTTATGTTGTTTTATCCTATGCTTTATTAAATTGTGTTTATGTTGTTTTATCCTATGCTTTATTAAATTGTATTTATGTTGTTTTAACCCATGCTTTATCAAATTGTATTTATGTTGTTTTATGCTATGCTTTATTAAATTGTATTTATGTTGTCTTATCCTATGCTTTATTAAATTTTATTTATGTTGTTTTGTCCTATGTTCATTAAATTGTATTTATGTTGTTTTAACCCATGCTTCATTAAATTGTATTTATGTTGTTTTATCTTATGCTTTATTAAATTGTATTTATGTTGTTTTGTCCTATGCTTTATTAAATTGTATTTATGTTGTTTTAACCCATGCTTTATTAAATTGCATTTATGTTGTTTTATCTTATGCTTAATTAAATTGTATTTATGTTGTTTTATCCTATGCTTTATTAAATTGTATTTATTTTGTTTTGTACTATGCTTTAATAAATTGTATTTATGTTGTTTTAACTCATGCTTTATTAAATTGTATTTATGTTGTTTTATCCTATGCTTTATTAAATTGTATTTATGTTGTTTTATCCTATGCTTTATTAAACTGTATTTATGTTGTTTTATCCTATGCTTTATTAAATTGTATTTATGTTGTTTTATCTTATGCTTTATTAAATTGTATTTATGTTGTTTTATCCTATGCTTTATTAAATTGTATTTATGTTGTTTTAACCTATGCTTTATTAAATTGTATTTATGTTGTTTTATCCTATGCTTTATTAAATTGTATTTATGTTGTTTTATCCTATGCTTTATTAAATTGTATTTATGTTGTTTTATCCTATGCTTTATTAAATTGTATTTATGTTGTTTTATCCTATGATTTATTAAATTGTATTTATGTGGTTTTATCCTATGCTTTATTAAATTGTATTTATGTTGTTTTATCCTATGCTTTATTAAATTGTATTTATGTTGTTTTATCCTATGCTTTATTAAATTGTATTTATGTTGCTTTAACCTAGGCTTTATTAAATTGTATTTATGTTGTTTTATCCTATACTTTATTAAATTGTATTCATGTTGTTTTATCCTATGCTTTATTAAATTGTATTATGTTGTTTTATGGTATGCTTTATTAAATTGTATTTATGTTGTTTTATTCTATGCTTTATTAAATTGTGTTTATGTTGTTTTATCCTATGCTTTATTAAATTGTATTTATGTTGTTTTAACCCATGCTTTATTAAATTGTGTTTATGTGGTTTTATCCTATGCTTTATTAAATTGTATTTATGTTGCTTTATCCTATGCTTTATTAAACTGCATTTATGTTGTTTATGCTATGCTTTATTAAATTGTATTTATGTTGTTTTATCCTATGCTTTATTAAATTGTATTTATGTTGTTTTATCCTATGCTTTATTAAATTGCATTTATGTTGTTTTATCCTATGCTTTATTAAATTGTATTTATGTTGTTTTATCCTATGCTTTATTAAATTGTATTTACATTGTTTTATCCTATGCTTTATTAAATTGTATTTATGTTGTTTTAACCCATGTTTTATTAATTTGTATTTATGTTGTTTTATCCTATGCTTTATTAAATTGTATATATGTTGTTTTATCCTATGCTTTATTAAATTGTATTTATCTTGTTTTGTCCTATGCTTTATTAAATTATATTTATGTTGTTTTAACCTATGCTTTATTAAATTGTATTTATGTTGTTTTATACTATGCTTTATTAAATTGTATTTATGTTGTTTTATCCTATCCGTTATTAAATTGTATTTATGTTGTTTTATCCTATGCTTTATTAAATTGTATTTATGTTGTTTTATCCTATGCTTTATTAAATTGTATTTATGTTGTTTTAACCTCTGCTTTATTAAATTGTATTTATGTTGTTTTAACCTATGCTTTATTAAATTGTATTTATGTTGCTTTAACCTCTGCTTTATTAAATTGTATTTATCTTGTTTTGTCCTATGCTTTATTAAATTATATTTATGTTGTTTTAACCTATGCTTTATTAAATTGTATTTATGTTGTTTTATCCTATGCTTTATTAAATTCTATTTATGTTGTTTTATCCTATCCTTTATTAAATTGTATTTATGTTGTTTTAACCTCTGCTTTATTAAATTGTATTTATGTTGTTTTAACCTATGCTTTATTAAATTGTATTTATGTTGTTTTTTCCTATGCTTTATTAAATTGTATTTATGTTGCTTTAACCTATGCTCTATTAAATTGTATTTCTGTTGTTTTATCCTATGCTATATTAAATTGTATTTATGTTGTTTTATCCTATGCTTTATTAAATTGTATTTATGTTGTTTTATCCTATGCTTTATTAAATTGTATTTATGTTGCTTTATCCTATGCTTTATTAAATTGTATTCATGTTGTTTTATCCTATGATTTATTAAATTGTATTTATGTGGTTTTATCCTATGCTATATTAAATTGTATTTATGTTGTTTTATCCTATGCTTTATTAAATTGTATTTATGTTGTTTTATCCTATGCTTTATTAAATTGTATTTATGTTGCTTTAACCTATGCTTTATTAAATTGTATTTAGGTCGTTTTATCCTATACTTTATTAAATTGTATTTATGTTGTTTTATGCTATGCTTTATTAAATTGTATTATGTTGTTTTATCGTATGCTTTATTAAATTGTATTTATGTTGTTTTATCCTATGCTTTATTAATTTGTGTTTATGTTGTTTTATCCTATGCTTTATTAAATTGTATTTATGTTGTTTTAACCCATGATTTATTAAATTGTATTTATGTTGTTTTATCCTATGCTTTATTAAATTGTATATATGTTGTTTTATCCTATGCTTTATTAAATTATATTTATGTTGTTTTATCCTATGCTTTATTCAATTGTATTGATGTTGTTTTATCCTATGCTTTAATAAATTGTATTTATGTTGTTTTATCCTATGCTTTATTAAATTGTATTTATGTTGTTTTATCCTATGCTTTATTAAAATGTATTTATGTTGTTTTAACCTATGCTTTATTAATTTGTATTTATGTTGTTTTAACCTATGCTTTATTAAATTGTATTTATATTGTTTTATCCTATGTTTTATTAAATTGTATTTATGTTGTTTTAACCTATGCTTTATTAATTTGTATTTATGTGGTTTTATCCTATGCTTTATTAAATTGTATTTATAATGTTTTAACTTATGCTTTATTAAATTGTATTTATGTTGTTTTATCCTATGCTTTATTAATTTGTATTTATGTTGTTTTAACCTATGCTTTATTAAATTGTATTTATGTTGTTTTAACCTATGCTTTATTAAATTGTATTTATGTTGCTTTAACCTATGCTTTATTAAATTGTATTTATATTGTTTTATCCTATGCTTTATTAAATTGTATTTATGTTGTTTTATCCTATGCTTTATTAAATTGTATTTATGTTGTTTTATCCTATGCTTTATTAAATTGTATTTATGTTGTTTTAACCTATGTTTATTAATCTGTATTTATGTTGTTTTAACCTATGCTTTATTAAATTGTATTTATGTTGTTTTATCCTATGCTTTATTAAATTGTATTTATGTTGCTTTAACCTGTGCTTTATTAAATTGTATTTATGTTGTTTTATCCTATGCTTTATTAAATTGTATTTATATTGTTTTAACTTATGCTTTATTAAATTGTATTTATGTTGTTTTATCCTATGCTTTATTAAATTGTATTTATGTTGTTTTATCCTATGCTTTATTAAATTGTATTATGTTGTTTTATCGTATGCTTTATTATATTGTATTTATGTTGTTTTATCCTATGCTTTATTAAATTGTGTTTATGTTGTTTTATCCTATGCTTTATTAAATTGTATTTATGTTGTTTAACCCATGCTTTATTAAATTGTATTTATGTTGTTTTATGCTATGCTTTATTAAATTGTATTTATGTTGTTTTATCCTATGCTTTATTAAATTTTATTTATGTTGTTTTGTCCTATGTTCATTAAATTGTATTTATGTTGTTTTAACCCATGCTTCATTAAATTGTATTTATGTTGTTTTATCTTATGCTTTATTAAATTGTATTTATGTTGTTTTGTCCTATGCTTTATTAAATTGTATTTATGTTGTTTTAACCCATGCTTTATTAAATTGCATTTATGTTGTTTTATCTTATGCTTAATTAAATTGTATTTATGTTGTTTTATCCTATGCTTTATTAAATTGTATTTATTTTGTTTTGTACTATGCTTTATTAAATTGTATTTATGTTGTTTTAACCTATGCTTTATTAAATTGTATTTATGTTGTTTTATCCTATGCTTTATTAAATTGTATTTATGTTGTTTTATCCTATGCTTTATTAAATTGTATTTATGTTGTTTTATCCTATGCTTTATTAAATTGTATTTATGTTGTTTTATCCTATGCTTTATTAAATTGTATTTATGTTGCTTTATCCTATGCTTTATTAAATTGTATTTATGTTGTTTTATCCTATGATTTATTAAATTGTATTTATGTGGTTTTATCCTATGCTTTATTAAATTGTATTTATGTTGTTTTATCCTATGCTTTATTAAATTGTATTTATGTTGTTTTATCCTATGCTTTATTAAATTGTATTTATGTTGCTTTAACCTAGGCTTTATTAAATTGTATTTATGTTGTTTTATCCTATACTTTATTAAATTGTATTCATGTTGTTTTATCCTATGCTTTATTAAATTGTATTATGTTGTTTTATGGTATGCTTTATTAAATTGTATTTATGTTGTTTTATCCTATGCTTTATTAATTTGTGTTTATGTTGTTTTATCCTATGCTTTATTAAATTGTATTTATGTTGTTTTAACCCATGATTTATTAAATTGTATTTATGTTGTTTTATCCTATGCTTTATTAAATTGTATATATGTTGTTTTATCCTATGCTTTATTAAATTATATTTATGTTGTTTTATCCTATGCTTTATTCAATTGTATTGATGTTGTTTTATCCTATGCTTTAATAAATTGTATTTATGTTGTTTTATCCTATGCTTTATTAAATTGTATTTATGTTGTTTTATCCTATGCTTTATTAAATTGTATTTATGTTGTTTTAACCTATGCTTTATTAATTTGTATTTATGTTGTTTTAACCTATGCTTTATTAAATTGTATTTATATTGTTTTATCCTATGTTTTATTAAATTGTATTTATGTTGTTTTAACCTATGCTTTATTAATTTGTATTTATGTGGTTTTATCCTATGCTTTATTAAATTGTATTTATAATGTTTTAACTTATGCTTTATTAAATTGTATTTATGTTGTTTTATCCTATGCTTTATTAATTTGTATTTATGTTGTTTTAACCTATGCTTTATTAAATTGTATTTATGTTGTTTTAACCTATGCTTTATTAAATTGTATTTATGTTGCTTTAACCTATGCTTTATTAAATTGTATTTATATTGTTTTATCCTATGCTTTATTAAATTGTATTTATGTTGTTTTATCCTATGCTTTATTAAATTGTATTTATGTTGTTTTATCCTATGCTTTATTAAATTGTATTTATGTTGTTTTAACCTATGTTTATTAATCTGTATTTATGTTGTTTTAACCTATGCTTTATTAAATTGTATTTATGTTGTTTTATCCTATGCTTTATTAAATTGTATTTATGTTGCTTTAACCTGTGCTTTATTAAATTGTATTTATGTTGTTTTATCCTATGCTTTATTAAATTGTATTTATATTGTTTTAACTTATGCTTTATTAAATTGTATTTATGTTGTTTTATCCTATGCTTTATTAAATTGTATTTATGTTGTTTTATCCTATGCTTTATTAAATTGTATTATGTTGTTTTATCGTATGCTTTATTATATTGTATTTATGTTGTTTTATCCTATGCTTTATTAAATTGTGTTTATGTTGTTTTATCCTATGCTTTATTAAATTGTATTTATGTTGTTTTAACCCATGCTTTATTAAATTGTATTTATGTTGTTTTATGCTATGCTTTATTAAATTGTATTTATGTTGTTTTATCCTATGCTTTATTAAATTTTATTTATGTTGTTTTGCCCTATGTTCATTAAATTGTATTTATGTTGTTTTAACCCATGCTTCATTAAATTGTATTTATGTTGTTTTATCTTATGCTTTATTAAATTGTATTTATGTTGTTTTGTCCTATGCTTTATTAAATTGTATTTATGTTGTTTTAACCCATGCTTTATTAAATTGCATTTATGTTGTTTTATCTTATGCTTAATTAAATTGTATTTATGTTGTTTTATCCTATGCTTTATTAAATTGTATTTATTTTGTTTTGTACTATGCTTTATTAAATTGTATTTATGTTGTTTTAACCTATGCTTTATTAAATTGTATTTATGTTGTTTTATCCTATGCTTTATTAAATTGTATTTATGTTGTTTTATCCTATGCTTTATTAAATTGTATTTATGTTGTTTTATCCTATGCTTTATTAAATTGTATTTATGTTGTTTTATCCTATGCTTTATTAAATTGTATTTATGTTGCTTTATCCTATGCTTTATTAAATTGTATTTATCTTGTTTTATCCTATGATTTATTAAATTGTATTTATGTGGTTTTATCCTATGCTTTATTAAATTGTATTTATGTTGTTTTATCCTATGCTTTATTAAATTGTATTTATGTTGTTTTATCCTATGCTTTATTAAATTGTATTTATGTTGCTTTAACCTAGGCTTTATTAAATTGTATTTATGTTGTTTTATCCTATACTTTATTAAATTGTATTCATGTTGTTTTATCCTATGCTTTATTAAATTGTATTATGTTGTTTTATGGTATGCTTTATTAAATTGTATTTATGTTGTTTTATTCTATGCTTTATTAAATTGTGTTTATGTTGTTTTATCCTATGCTTTATTAAATTGTATTTATGTTGTTTTAACCCATGCTTTATTAAATTGTGCTTATGTGGTTTTATCCTATGCTTTATTAAATTGTATTTATGTTGCTTTATCCTATGCTTTATTAAACTGCATTTATGTTGTTTTATGATATGCTTTATTAAATTGTATTTATGTTGTTTTATCCTATGCTTTATTAAATTGTATTTATGTTGTTTTATCCTATGTTTTATTAAATTGCATTTATGTTGTTTTATCCTATGCTTTATTAAATTGTATTTATGTTGTTTTATCCTATGCATTAATAAATTGTATTTACATTGTTTTATCCTATGCTTTATTAAATTGTGTTTATGTTGTTTTATCCTATGCTTTATTAAATTGTATTTATGTTGTTTTAACCCATGTTTTATTAATTTGTATTTATGTTGTTTTATCCTATGCTTTATTAAATTGTATATATGTTGTTTTATCCTATGCTTTATTAAATTGTATTTATCTTGTTTTGTCCTATGCTTTATTAAATTATATTTATGTTGTTTTAACCTATGCTTTATTAAATTGTATTTATGTTGTTTTATACTATGCTTTATTAAATTGTATTTATGTTGTTTTATCCTATCCTTTATTAAATTGTATTTATGTTGTTTTATCCTATGCTTTATTAAATTGTATTTATGTTGTTTTATCCTATGCTTTATTAAATTGTATTTATGTTGTTTTAACCTCTGCTTTATTAAATTGTATTTATGTTGTTTTAACCTATGCTTTATTAAATTGTATTTATGTTGCTTTAACCTCTGCTTTATTAAATTGTATTTATCTTGTTTTGTCCTATGCTTTATTAAATTATATTTATGTTGTTTTAACCTATGCTTTATTAAATTGTATTTATGTTGTTTTATCCTATGCTTTATTAAATTCTATTTATGTTGTTTTATCCTATCCGTTATTAAATTGTATTTATGTTTTTTATCCTATGCTTTATTAAATTGTATTTATATTGTTTTAACTTATGCTTTATTAAATTGTATTTATGTTGTTTTATCCTATGCTTTATTAAATTGTATTTATGTTGTTTTATCCTATGCTTTATTAAATTGTATTTATGTTGTTTTGTCCTATGCTTTATTAAATTGTATTTATGTTGTTTTAACCCATGCTTCATTAAATTGTATTTATGTTGTTTTATCTTATGCTTTATTAAATTGTATTTATGTTGCTTTATTCTATGCTTTATTAAATTGTATTTATGTTGTTTTATCCTATGCTTTATTAAATTGTATTACTTTGTTTTATAGTATGCTTTATTAAATTGTATTTATGTTGTTTTATCCTATGCTTTATTAAATTGTGTTTATGTTGTTTTATCCTATGCTTTATAAAATTGTATTTATGTTGTTTTATCCTATGCTTTATTAAACTGTATTTATGTTGTTTTATCCTATGCTTTATTAAATTGTATTTATGTTGTTTTATCTTATGCTTTATTAAATTGTATTTATGTTGTTTTATCCTATGCTTTATTAAATTGTATTTATGTTGTTTTAACCTATGCTTTATTAAATTGTATTTATGTTGTTTTATCCTATGCTTTATTAAATTGTATTTATGTTGTTTTATCCTATGCTTTACTAAATTGTATTTATGTTGTTTTATCCTATGCTTTATTAAATTGTATTTATGTTGTTTTATCCTATGCTTTATTAAATTGTATTTATGTTGCTTTATCCTATGCTTTATTAAATTGTATTTATGTTGTTTTATCCTATGATTTATTAAATTGTATTTATGTGGTTTTATCCTATGCTTTATTAAATTGTATTTATGTTGTTTTATCCTATGCTTTATTAAATTGTATTTATGTTGTTTTATCCTATGCTTTATTAAATAGTATTTATGTTGTTTTAACCTATGCTTTATTAAATTGTATTTATGTTGTTTTATCCTATGCTTTATTAAATTGTATTTATGTTGCTTTAACCTATGCTTTATTAAATTGTATTTATGTTGTTTTATCCTATGCTTTATTAAATTGTATTTATATTTTTTTAACTTATGCTTTATTAAATTGTATTTATGTTGTTTTATCCTATGTTTTATTAAATTGTATTTATGTTGTTTTATCCTATGCTTTATTAAATTGTATTTATGTTGTTTTATCCTATGCTTTATTAAATTGTATTATGTTGTTTTATCCTATGCTTTATTATATTGGATTTATGTTGTTTTATCCTATGCTTTATTAAATTGTGTTTATGTTGTTTTATCCTATGCTTTATTAAATTGTATTTATCTTGTTTTATCCTATGCTTTATTAAATTGTATTTATGTTGTTTTATCCTATGCTTTATTAAATTGTATTTATGTTGTTTTAACCTATGCTTTATTAATTTGTATTTATGTTGTTTTAACCTATGCTTTATTAAATTGTATTTATGTTGCTTTAACCTCTGCTTTATTAAATTGTATTTATCTTGTTTTGTCCTATGCTTTATTAAATTATATTTATGTTGTTTTAACCTATGCTTTATTAAGTTGTATTTATGTTGTTTTATCCTATGCTTTATTAAATTCTATTTATGTTGTTTTATCCTATCCGTTATTAAATTGTATTTATGTTTTTTATCCTATGCTTTATTAAATTGTATTTATGTTGTTTTATCCTATGCTTTATTAAATTGTATTTATGTTGTTTTAACCTCTGCTTTATTAAATTGTATTTATGTTGTTTTAACCTATGCTTTATTAAATTGTATTTATGTTGTTTTTCCTATGCTTTATTAAATTGTATTTATGTTGCTTTAACCTATGCTCTATTAAATTGTATTTATGTTGTTTTATCCTGTGCTATATTAAATTGTATTTATGTTGTTTTATCCTATGCTTTATTAAATTGTATTTATATTGTTTTAACTTATGCTTTATTAAATTGTATTTATGTTGTTTTATCCTATGCTTTATTAAATTGTATTTATGTTGTTTTATCCTATGCTTTATTAAATTGTATTTATGTTGTTTTATCCTATGCTTTATTAAATTGTATTTATGTTGCTTTATCCTATGCTTTATTAAATTGTATTTATGTTGTTTTATCCTATGATTTATTAAATTGTATTTATGTGGTTTTATCCTATGCTTTATTAAATTGTATTTATGTTGTTTTATCCTATGCTTTATTAAATTGTATTTATGTTGTTTTATCCTATGCTTTATTAAATAGTATTTATGTTGTTTTAACCTATGCTTTATTAAATTGTATTTATGTTGTTTTATCCTATGCTTTATTAAATTGTATTTATGTTGCTTTAACCTATGCTTTATTAAATTGTATTTATGTTGTTTTATCCTATGCTTTATTAAATTGTATTATGTTGTTTTATCCTATGCTTTATTATATTGGATTTATGTTGTTTTATCCTATGCTTTATTAAATTGTGTTTATGTTGTTTTATCCTATGCTTTATTAAATTGTATTTATGTTGTTTTAACCCATGCTTTATTAAATTGTATTTATGTTGTTTTATCCTATGCTTTATTAAATTGTATTTATGTTGTTTTATCCTATGCTTTATTAAATTGTATTTATGTTGTTTTATCCTATGCTTTATTAAATTGTATTTATGTTGCTTTATCCTATGCTTTATTAAATTGTATTTATGTTGTTTTATCCTATGATTTATTAAATTGTATTTATGTGGTTTTATCCTATGCTTTATTAAATTGTATTTATCTTGTTTTATCCTATGCTTTATTAAATTGTATTTATGTTGTTTTATCCTATGCTTTATTAAATTGTATTTATGTTGTTTTAACCTATGCTTTATTAATTTGTATTTATGTTGTTTTAACCTATGCTTTATTAAATTGTATTTATGTTGTTTTATCCTATGATTTATTAAATTGTATTTATGTTGCTTTAACCTATGCTTTATTAAATTGTATTTATGTTGTTTTATCCTATGCTTTATTAAATTGTATTTATATTGTTTTAACTTATGCTTTATTAAATTGTATTTATGTTGTTTTATCCTATGCTTTATTAAATTGTATTTATGTTGTTTTATCCTATGCTTTATTAAATTGTATTATGTTGTTTTATCGTATGCTTTATTATATTGTATTTATGTTGTTTTATCCTATGCTTTATTAAATTGTGTTTATGTTGTTTTATCCTATGCTTTATTAAATTGTAATTATGTTGTTTTAACCCATGCTTTATTAAATTGTATTTATGTTGTTTTATCCTATGCTTTATTAAATTGTATTTATGTTGTTTTATCCTATGCTTTATTAAATTTTATTTATGTTGTTTTGTCCTATGTTCATTAAATTGTATTTATGTTGTTTTAACCCATGCTTCATTAAATTGTATTTATGTTGTTTTATCTTATGCTTTATTAAATTGTATTTATGTTGTTTTGTCCTATGCTTTATTAAATTGTATTTATGTTGTTTTAACCCATGCTTTATTAAATTGCATTTATGTTGTTTTATCTTATGCTTTATTAAATTGTATTTATGTTGTTTTATCCTATGCTTTATTCAATTGTATTTATTTTGTTTTGTACTATGCTTTAATAAATTGTATTTATGTTGTTTTAACCCATGCTTTATTAAATTGTATTTATGTTGTTTTATCCTATGCTTTATTAAATTGTATTTATGTTGTTTTATCCTATGCTTTATTAAATAGTATTTATGTTGTTTTAACCTATGCTTTATTAAATTGTATTTATGTTGTTTTATCCTATGCTTTATTAAATTGTATTTATGTTGCTTTAACCTATGCTTTATTAAATTGTATTTATGTTGTTTTATCCTATGCTTTATTAAATTGTATTTATATTGTTTTAACTTATGCTTTATTAAATTGTATTTATGTTGTTTTATCCTATGCTTTATTAAATTGTATTTATGTTGTTTTATCCTATGCTTTATTAAATTGTATTATGTTGTTTTATCCTATGCTTTATTATATTGGATTTATGTTGTTTTATCCTATGCTTTATTAAATTGTGTTTATGTTGTTTTATCCTATGCTTTATTAAATTGTATTTATGTTGCTTTATCCTATGCTTTATTAAATTGTATTTATGTTGTTTTATCCTATGATTTATTAAATTGTATTTATGTGGTTTTATCCTATGCTTTATTAAATTGTATTTATCTTGTTTTATCCTATGCTTTATTAAATTGTATTTATGTTGTTTTATCCTATGCTTTATTAAATTGTATTTATGTTGTTTTAACCTATGCTTTATTAATTTGTATTTATGTTGTTTTAACCTATGCTTTATTAAATTGTATTTATGTTGTTTTATCCTATGATTTATTAAATTGTATTTATGTTGCTTTAACCTATGCTTTATTAAATTGTATTTATGTTGTTTTATCCTATGCTTTATTAAATTGTATTTATATTGTTTTAACTTATGCTTTATTAAATTGTATTTATGTTGTTTTATCCTATGCTTTATTAAATTGTATTTATGTTGTTTTATCCTATGCTTTATTAAATTGTATTATGTTGTTTTATCGTATGCTTTATTATATTGTATTTATGTTGTTTTATCCTATGCTTTATTAAATTGTGTTTATGTTGTTTTATCCTATGCTTTATTAAATTGTATTTATGTTGTTTTAACCCATGCTTTATTAAATTGAATTTATGTTGTTTTATCCTATGCTTTATTAAATTGTATTTATGTTGTTTTATCCTATGCTTTATTAAATTTTATTTATGTTGTTTTGTCCTATGTTCATTAAATTGTATTTATGTTGTTTTAACCCATGCTTCATTAAATTGTATTTATGTTGTTTTATCTTATGCTTTATTAAATTGTATTTATGTTGTTTTGTCCTATGCTTTATTAAATTGTATTTATGTTGTTTTAACCCATGCTTTATTAAATTGCATTTATGTTGTTTTATCTTATGCTTTATTAAATTGTATTTATGTTGTTTTATCCTATGCTTTATTCAATTGTATTTATTTTGTTTTGTACTATGCTTTAATAAATTGTATTTATGTTGTTTTAACCCATGCTTTATTAAATTGTATTTATGTTGTTTTATCCTATGCTTTATTAAATTGTATTTATGTTGTTTTATCCTATGCTTTATTAAATAGTATTTATGTTGTTTTAACCTATGCTTTATTAAATTGTATTTATGTTGTTTTATCCTATGCTTTATTAAATTGTATTTATGTTGCTTTAACCTATGCTTTATTAAATTGTATTTATGTTGTTTTATCCTATGCTTTATTAAATTGTATTTATATTGTTTTAACTTATGCTTTATTAAATTGTATTTATGTTGTTTTATCCTATGCTTTATTAAATTGTATTTATGTTGTTTTATCCTATGCTTTATTAAATTGTATTATGTTGTTTTATCCTATGCTTTATTATATTGGATTTATGTTGTTTTATCCTATGCTTTATTAAATTGTGTTTATGTTGTTTTATCCTATGCTTTATTAAATTGTATTTATGTTGCTTTATCCTATGCTTTATTAAATTGTATTTATGTTGTTTTATCCTATGATTTATTAAATTGTATTTATGTGGTTTTATCCTATGCTTTATTAAATTGTATTTATCTTGTTTTATCCTATGCTTTATTAAATTGTATTTATGTTGTTTTATCCTATGCTTTATTATATTGTATTTATGTTGTTTTAACCTATGCTTTATTAATTTGTATTTATGTTGTTTTAACCTATGCTTTATTAAATTGTATTTATGTTGTTTTATCCTATGATTTATTAAATTGTATTTATGTTGCTTTAACCTATGCTTTATTAAATTGTATTTATGTTGTTTTATCCTATGCTTTATTAAATTGTATTTATATTGTTTTAACTTATGCTTTATTAAATTGTATTTATGTTGTTTTATCCTATGCTTTATTAAATTGTATTTATGTTGTTTTATCCTATGCTTTATTAAATTGTATTATGTTGTTTTATCGTATGCTTTATTATATTGTATTTATGTTGTTTTATCCTATGCTTTATTAAATTGTGTTTATGTTGTTTTATCCTATGCTTTATTAAATTGTATTTATGTTGTTTTAACCCATGCTTTATTAAATTGAATTTATGTTGTTTTATCCTATGCTTTATTAAATTGTATTTATGTTGTTTTATCCTATGCTTTATTAAATTTTATTTATGTTGTTTTGTCCTATGTTCATTAAATTGTATTTATGTTGTTTTAACCCATGCTTCATTAAATTGTATTTATGTTGTTTTATCTTATGCTTTATTAAATTGTATTTATGTTGTTTTGTCCTATGCTTTATTAAATTGTATTTATGTTGTTTTAACCCATGCTTTATTAAATTGCATATATGTTGTTTTATCTTATGCTTTATTAAATTGTATTTATGTTGTTTTATCCTATGCTTTATTAAATTGTATTTATTTTGTTTTGTACTATGCTTTAATAAATTGTATTTATGTTGTTTTAACCCATGCTTTATTAAATTGTATTTATGTTGTTTTATCCTATGCTTTATTAAATTGTATTTATGTTGTTTTATCCTATGCTTTATTAAACTGTATTTATGTTGTTTTATCCTATGCTTTATTAAATTGTATTTATGTTGTTTTATCTTATGCTTTATTAAATTGTATTTATGTTGTTTTATCCTATGCTTTATTAAATTGTATTTATGTTGTTTTAACCTATGCTTTATTAAATTGTATTCATGTTGTTTTATCCTATGCTTTATTAAATTGTATTTATCTTGTTTTATCCTATGCTTTATTAAATTGTATTTATGTTGTTTTATCCTATGCTTTATTAAATTGTATTTATGTTGTTTTATCCTATGCTTTATTAAATTGTATTTATGTTGTTTTATCCTATGCTTTATTAAATTGTATTTATGTTGCTTTATCCTATGCTTTATTAAATTGTATTTATGTTGTTTTATCCTATGATTTATTAAATTGTATTTATGTGGTTTTATCCTATGCTTTATTAAATTGTATTTATCTTGTTTTATCCTATGCTTTATTAAATTGTATTTATGTTGTTTTATCCTATGCTTTATTAAATTGTATTTATGTTGTTTTAACCTATGCTTTATTAATTTGTATTTATGTTGTTTTAACCTATGCTTTATTAAATTGTATTTATGTTGTTTTATCCTATGATTTATTAAATTGTATTTATGTTGCTTTAACCTATGCTTTATTAAATTGTATTTATGTTGTTTTATCCTATGCTTTATTAAATTGTATTTATATTGTTTTAACTTATGCTTTATTAAATTGTATTTATGTTGTTTTATCCTATGCTTTATTAAATTGTATTTATGTTGTTTTATCCTATGCTTTATTAAATTGTATTATGTTGTTTTATCGTATGCTTTATTATATTGTATTTATGTTGTTTTATCCTATGCTTTATTAAATTGTGTTTATGTTGTTTTATCCTATGCTTTATTAAATTGTATTTATGTTGTTTTAACCCATGCTTTATTAAATTGAATTTATGTTGTTTTATCCTATGCTTTATTAAATTGTATTTATGTTGTTTTATCCTATGCTTTATTAAATTTTATTTATGTTGTTTTGTCCTATGTTCATTAAATTGTATTTATGTTGTTTTAACCCATGCTTCATTAAATTGTATTTATGTTGTTTTATCTTATGCTTTATTAAATTGTATTTATGTTGTTTTGTCCTATGCTTTATTAAATTGCATTTATGTTGTTTTAACCCATGCTTTATTAAATTGCATTTATGTTGTTTTATCTTATGCTTTATTAAATTGTATTTATGTTGTTTTATCCTATGCTTTATTCAATTGTATTTATTTTGTTTTGTACTATGCTTTAATAAATTGTATTTATGTTGTTTTAACCCATGCTTTATTAAATTGTATTTATGTTGTTTTATCCTATGCTTTATTAAATTGTATTTATGTTGTTTTATCCTATGCTTTATTAAATAGTATTTATGTTGTTTTAACCTATGCTTTATTAAATTGTATTTATGTTGTTTTATCCTATGCTTTATTAAATTGTATTTATGTTGCTTTAACCTATGCTTTATTAAATTGTATTTATGTTGTTTTATCCTATGCTTTATTAAATTGTATTTATATTGTTTTAACTTATGCTTTATTAAATTGTATTTATGTTGTTTTATCCTATGCTTTATTAAATTGTATTTATGTTGTTTTATCCTATGCTTTATTAAATTGTATTATGTTGTTTTATCCTATGCTTTATTATATTGGATTTATGTTGTTTTATCCTATGCTTTATTAAATTGTGTTTATGTTGTTTTATCCTATGCTTTATTAAATTGTATTTATGTTGCTTTATCCTATGCTTTATTAAATTGTATTTATGTTGTTTTATCCTATGATTTATTAAATTGTATTTATGTGGTTTTATCCTATGCTTTATTAAATTGTATTTATCTTGTTTTATCCTATGCTTTATTAAATTGTATTTATGTTGTTTTATCCTATGCTTTATTAAATTGTATTTATGTTGTTTTAACCTATGCTTTATTAATTTGTATTTATGTTGTTTTAACCTATGCTTTATTAAATTGTATTTATGTTGTTTTATCCTATGATTTATTAAATTGTATTTATGTTGCTTTAACCTATGCTTTATTAAATTGTATTTATGTTGTTTTATCCTATGCTTTATTAAATTGTATTTATATTGTTTTAACTTATGCTTTATTAAATTGTATTTATGTTGTTTTATCCTATGCTTTATTAAATTGTATTTATGTTGTTTTATCCTATGCTTTATTAAATTGTATTATGTTGTTTTATCGTATGCTTTATTATATTGTATTTATGTTGTTTTATCCTATGCTTTATTAAATTGTGTTTATGTTGTTTTATCCTATGCTTTATTAAATTGTATTTATGTTGTTTTAACCCATGCTTTATTAAATTGAATTTATGTTGTTTTATCCTATGCTTTATTAAATTGTATTTATGTTGTTTTATCCTATGCTTTATTAAATTTTATTTATGTTGTTTTGTCCTATGTTCATTAAATTGCATTTATGTTGTTTTAACCCATGCTTCATTAAATTGTATTTATGTTGTTTTATCTTATGCTTTATTAAATTGTATTTATGTTGTTTTGTCCTATGCTTTATTAAATTGTATTTATGTTGTTTTAACCCATGCTTTATTAAATTGCATATATGTTGTTTTATCTTATGCTTTATTAAATTGTATTTATGTTGTTTTATCCTATGCTTTATTAAATTGTATTTATTTTGTTTTGTACTATGCTTTAATAAATTGTATTTATGTTGTTTTAACCCATGCTTTATTAAATTGTATTTATGTTGTTTTATCCTATGCTTTATTAAATTGTATTTATGTTGTTTTATCCTATGCTTTATTAAACTGTATTTATGTTGTTTTATCCTATGCTTTATTAAATTGTATTTATGTTGTTTTATCTTATGCTTTATTAAATTGTATTTATGTTGTTTTATCCTATGCTTTATTAAATTGTATTTATGTTGTTTTAACCTATGCTTTATTAAATTGTATTCATGTTGTTTTATCCTATGCTTTATTAAATTGTATTTATCTTGTTTTATCCTATGCTTTATTAAATTGTATTTATGTTGTTTTATCCTATGCTTTATTAAATTGTATTTATGTTGTTTTATCCTATGCTTTATTAAATTGTATTTATGTTGTTTTATCCTATGCTTTATTAAATTGTATTTATGTTGTTTTATCCTATGCTTTATTAAATTGTATTTATGTTGCTTTATCCTATGCTTTATTAAATTGTATTTATGTTGTTTTATCCTATGATTTATTAAATTGTATTTATGTGGTTTTATCCTATGCTTTATTAAATTGTATTTATCTTGTTTTATCCTATGCTTTATTAAATTGTATTTATGTTGTTTTATCCTATGCTTTATTAAATTGTATTTATGTTGTTTTAACCTATGCTTTATTAATTTGTATTTATGTTGTTTTAACCTATGCTTTATTAAATTGTATTTATGTTGTTTTATCCTATGATTTATTAAATTGTATTTATGTTGCTTTAACCTATGCTTTATTAAATTGTATTTATGTTGTTTTATCCTATGCTTTATTAAATTGTATTTATATTGTTTTAACTTATGCTTTATTAAATTGTATTTATGTTGTTTTATCCTATGCTTTATTAAATTGTATTTATGTTGTTTTATCCTATGCTTTATTAAATTGTATTATGTTGTTTTATCGTATGCTTTATTATATTGTATTTATGTTGTTTTATCCTATGCTTTATTAAATTGTGTTTATGTTGTTTTATCCTATGCTTTATTAAATTGTATTTATGTTGTTTTAACCCATGCTTTATTAAATTGTATTTATGTTGTTTTATCCTATGCTTTATTAAATTGTATTTATGTTGTTTTATCCTATGCTTTATTAAATTTTATTTATGTTGTTTTGTCCTATGTTCATTAAATTGTATTTATGTTGTTTTAACCCATGCTTCATTAAATTGTATTTATGTTGTTTTATCTTATGCTTTATTAAATTGTATTTATGTTGTTTTGTCCTATGCTTTATTAAATTGTATTTATGTTGTTTTAACCCATGCTTTATTAAATTGCATTTATGTTGTTTTATCTTATGCTTTATTAAATTGTATTTATGTTGTTTTATCCTATGCTTTATTAAATTGTATTTATTTTGTTTTGTACTATGCTTTAATAAATTGTATTTATGTTGTTTTAACCCATGCTTTATTAAATTGTATTTATGTTGTTTTATCCTATGCTTTATTAAATTGTATTTATGTTGTTTTATCCTATGCTTTATTAAACTGTATTTATGTTGTTTTATCCTATGCTTTATTAAATTGTATTTATGTTGTTTTATCTTATGCTTTATTAAATTGTATTTATGTTGTTTTATCCTATGCTTTATTAAATTGTATTTATGTTGTTTTAACCTATGCTTTATTAAATTGTATTCATGTTGTTTTATCCTATGCTTTATTAAATTGTATTTATGTTGTTTTATCCTATGCTTTATTAAATTGTATTTATGTTGTTTTATCCTATGCTTTATTAAATTGTATTTATGTTGTTTTATCCTATGCTTTATTAAATTGTATTATGTTGTTTTATCGTATGCTTTATTATATTGTATTTATGTTGTTTTATCCTATGCTTTATTAAATTGTGTTTATGTTGTTTTATCCTATGCTTTATTAAATTGTATTTATGTTGTTTTAACCCATGCTTTATTAAATTGTATTTATGTTGTTTTATCCTATGCTTTATTAAATTGTATTTATGTTGTTTTATCCTATGCTTTATTAAATTTTATTTATGTTGTTTTGTCCTATGTTCATTAAATTGTATTTATGTTGTTTTAACCCATGCTTCATTAAATTGTATTTATGTTGTTTTATCTTATGCTTTATTAAATTGTATTTATGTTGTTTTGTCCTATGCTTTATTAAATTGTATTTATGTTGTTTTAACCCATGCTTTATTAAATTGCATTTATGTTGTTTTATCTTATGCTT
Organism: Phyllobates terribilis; assembly: GCF_046119375.1. Lineage (NCBI taxonomy): Eukaryota > Metazoa > Chordata > Amphibia > Anura > Dendrobatidae > Phyllobates > Phyllobates terribilis. The sequence continues at coordinate 821,756,132 of NW_027362763.1, forward strand.
TATTAAATTGTATTTATGTTGTTTTATCCTATGCTTTATTAAATTGTATTTATTTTGTTTTGTACTATGCTTTAATAAATTGTATTTATGTTGTTTTAACCCATGCTTTATTAAATTGTATTTATGTTGTTTTATCCTATGCTTTATTAAATTGTATTTATGTTGTTTTATCCTATGCTTTATTAAACTGTATTTATGTTGTTTTATCCTATGCTTTATTAAATTGTATTTATGTTGTTTTATCTTATGCTTTATTAAATTGTATTTATGTTGTTTTATCCTATGCTTTATTAAATTGTATTTATGTTGTTTTAACCTATGCTTTATTAAATTGTATTCATGTTGTTTTATCCTATGCTTTATTAAATTGTATTTATGTTGTTTTATCCTATGCTTTATTAAATTGTATTTATGTTGTTTTATCCTATGCTTTATTAAATTGTATTTATGTTGTTTTATCCTATGCTTTATTAAATTGTATTTATGTTGTTTTATCCTATGCTTTATTAAATTGTATTTATGTTGCTTTATCCTATGCTTTATTAAATTGTATTTATGTTGTTTTATCCTATGATTTATTAAATTGTATTTATGTGGTTTTATCCTATGCTTTCTTAAATTGTATTTATCTTGTTTTATCCTATGCTTTATTAAATTGTATTTATGTTGTTTTATCCTATGCTTTATTAAATAGTATTTATGTTGTTTTAACCTATGCTTTATTAAATTGTATTTATGTTGTTTTATCCTATGCTTTATTAAATTGTATTTATGTTGCTTTAACCTATGCTTTATTAAATTGTATTTATGTTGTTTTATCCTATGCTTTATTAAATTGTATTTATATTTTTTTAACTAATGCTTTATTAAATTGTATTTATGTTGTTTTATCCTATGCTTTATTAAATTGTATTTATGTTGTTTTATCCTATGCTTTATTAAATTGTATTATGTTGTTTTATCCTATGCTTTATTATATTGGATTTATGTTGTTTTATCCTATGCTTTATTAAATTGTGTTTATGTTGTTTTATCCTATGCTTTATTAAATTGTATTTATGTTGTTTTAACCCATGCTTTATTAAATTGTATTTATGTTGTTTTATCCTATGCTTTATTAAATTGTATTTATGTTGTTTTATCCTATGCTTTATTAAATTGTATTTATGTTGTTTTATCCTATGCTTTATTAAATTGTATTTATGTTGCTTTATCCTATGCTTTATTAAATTGTATTTATGTTGTTTTATCCTATGATTTAATAAATTGTATTTATGTGGTTTTATCCTATGCTTTATTAAATTGTATTTATCTTGTTTTATCCTATGCTTTATTAAATTGTATTTATGTTGTTTTATCCTATGCTTTATTAAATTGTATTTATGTTGTTTTAACCTATGCTTTATTAATTTGTATTTATGTTGTTTTAACCTATGCTTTATTAAATTGTATTTATGTTGTTTTATCCTATGATTTATTAAATTGTATTTATGTTGCTTTAACCTATGCTTTATTAAATTGTATTTATGTTGTTTTATCCTATGCTTTATTAAATTGTATTTATATTGTTTTAACTTATGCTTTATTAAATTGTATTTATGTTGTTTTATCCTATGCTTTATTAAATTGTATTTATGTTGTTTTATCCTATGCTTTATTAAATTGTATTATGTTGTTTTATCGTATGCTTTATTATATTGTATTTATGTTGTTTTATCCTATGCTTTATTAAATTGTGTTTATGTTGTTTTATCCTATGCTTTATTAAATTGTATTTATGTTGTTTTAACCCATGCTTTATTAAATTGTATTTATGTTGTTTTATCCTATGCTTTATTAAATTGTATTTATGTTGTTTTATCCTATGCTTTATTAAATTTTATTTATGTTGTTTTGTCCTATGTTCATTAAATTGTATTTATGTTGTTTTAACCCATGCTTCATTAAATTGTATTTATGTTGTTTTATCCTATGCTTTATTAAATTGTATTTATGTTGTTTTATCCTATGCTTTATTAAATAGTATTTATGTTGTTTTAACCTATGCTTTATTAAATTGTATTTATGTTGTTTTATCCTATGCTTTATTAAATTGTATTTATGTTGCTTTAACCTATGCTTTATTAAATTGTATTTATGTTGTTTTATCCTATGCTTTATTAAATTGTATTTATATTGTTTTAACTTATGCTTTATTAAATTGTATTTATGTTGTTTTATCCTATGCTTTATTAAATTGTATTTATGTTGTTTTATCCTATGCTTTATTAAATTGTATTATGTTGTTTTATCCTATGCTTTATTATATTGGATTTATGTTGTTTTATCCTATGCTTTATTAAATTGTGTTTATGTTGTTTTATCCTATGCTTTATTAAATTGTATTTATGTTGCTTTATCCTATGCTTTATTAAATTGTATTTATGTTGTTTTATCCTATGATTTATTAAATTGTATTTATGTGGTTTTATCCTATGCTTTATTAAATTGTATTTATCTTGTTTTATCCTATGCTTTATTAAATTGTATTTATGTTGTTTTATCCTATGCTTTATTATATTGTATTTATGTTGTTTTAACCTATGCTTTATTAATTTGTATTTATGTTGTTTTAACCTATGCTTTATTAAATTGTATTTATGTTGTTTTATCCTATGATTTATTAAATTGTATTTATGTTGCTTTAACCTATGCTTTATTAAATTGTATTTATGTTGTTTTATCCTATGCTTTATTAAATTGTATTTATATTGTTTTAACTTATGCTTTATTAAATTGTATTTATGTTGTTTTATCCTATGCTTTATTAAATTGTATTTATGTTGTTTTATCCTATGCTTTATTAAATTGTATTATGTTGTTTTATCGTATGCTTTATTATATTGTATTTATGTTGTTTTATCCTATGCTTTATTAAATTGTGTTTATGTTGTTTTATCCTATGCTTTATTAAATTGTATTTATGTTGTTTTAACCCATGCTTTATTAAATTGAATTTATGTTGTTTTATCCTATGCTTTATTAAATTGTATTTATGTTGTTTTATCCTATGCTTTATTAAATTTTATTTATGTTGTTTTGTCCTATGTTCATTAAATTGTATTTATGTTGTTTTAACCCATGCTTCATTAAATTGTATTTATGTTGTTTTATCTTATGCTTTATTAAATTGTATTTATGTTGTTTTGTCCTATGCTTTATTAAATTGTATTTATGTTGTTTTAACCCATGCTTTATTAAATTGCATATATGTTGTTTTATCTTATGCTTTATTAAATTGTATTTATGTTGTTTTATCCTATGCTTTATTAAATTGTATTTATTTTGTTTTGTACTATGCTTTAATAAATTGTATTTATGTTGTTTTAACCCATGCTTTATTAAATTGTATTTATGTTGTTTTATCCTATGCTTTATTAAATTGTATTTATGTTGTTTTATCCTATGCTTTATTAAACTGTATTTATGTTGTTTTATCCTATGCTTTATTAAATTGTATTTATGTTGTTTTATCTTATGCTTTATTAAATTGTATTTATGTTGTTTTATCCTATGCTTTATTAAATTGTATTTATGTTGTTTTAACCTATGCTTTATTAAATTGTATTCATGTTGTTTTATCCTATGCTTTATTAAATTGTATTTATCTTGTTTTATCCTATGCTTTATTAAATTGTATTTATGTTGTTTTATCCTATGCTTTATTAAATTGTATTTATGTTGTTTTATCCTATGCTTTATTAAATTGTATTTATGTTGTTTTATCCTATGCTTTATTAAATTGTATTTATGTTGTTTTATCCTATGCTTTATTAAATTGTATTTATGTTGCTTTATCCTATGCTTTATTAAATTGTATTTATGTTGTTTTATCCTATGATTTATTAAATTGTATTTATGTGGTTTTATCCTATGCTTTATTAAATTGTATTTATCTTGTTTTATCCTATGCTTTATTAAATTGTATTTATGTTGTTTTATCCTATGCTTTATTAAATTGTATTTATGTTGTTTTAACCTATGCTTTATTAATTTGTATTTATGTTGTTTTAACCTATGCTTTATTAAATTGTATTTATGTTGTTTTATCCTATGATTTATTAAATTGTATTTATGTTGCTTTAACCTATGCTTTATTAAATTGTATTTATGTTGTTTTATCCTATGCTTTATTAAATTGTATTTATATTGTTTTAACTTATGCTTTATTAAATTGTATTTATGTTGTTTTATCCTATGCTTTATTAAATTGTATTTATGTTGTTTTATCCTATGCTTTATTAAATTGTATTATGTTGTTTTATCGTATGCTTTATTATATTGTATTTATGTTGTTTTATCCTATGCTTTATTAAATTGTGTTTATGTTGTTTTATCCTATGCTTTATTAAATTGTATTTATGTTGTTTTAACCCATGCTTTATTAAATTGTATTTATGTTGTTTTATCCTATGCTTTATTAAATTGTATTTATGTTGTTTTATCCTATGCTTTATTAAATTTTATTTATGTTGTTTTGTCCTATGTTCATTAAATTGTATTTATGTTGTTTTAACCCATGCTTCATTAAATTGTATTTATGTTGTTTTATCTTATGCTTTATTAAATTGTATTTATGTTGTTTTGTCCTATGCTTTATTAAATTGTATTTATGTTGTTTTAACCCATGCTTTATTAAATTGCATTTATGTTGTTTTATCTTATGCTTTATTAAATTGTATTTATGTTGTTTTATCCTATGCTTTATTAAATTGTATTTATTTTGTTTTGTACTATGCTTTAATAAATTGTATTTATGTTGTTTTAACCCATGCTTTATTAAATTGTATTTATGTTGTTTTATCCTATGCTTTATTAAATTGTATTTATGTTGTTTTATCCTATGCTTTATTAAACTGTATTTATGTTGTTTTATCCTATGCTTTATTAAATTGTATTTATGTTGTTTTATCTTATGCTTTATTAAATTGTATTTATGTTGTTTTATCCTATGCTTTATTAAATTGTATTTATGTTGTTTTAACCTATGCTTTATTAAATTGTATTCATGTTGTTTTATCCTATGCTTTATTAAATTGTATTTATGTTGTTTTATCCTATGCTTTATTAAATTGTATTTATGTTGTTTTATCCTATGCTTTATTAAATTGTATTTATGTTGTTTTATCCTATGCTTTATTAAATTGTATTTATGTTGTTTTATCCTATGCTTTATTAAATTGTATTTATGTTGTTTTATCCTATGCTTTATTAAATTGTATTTATGTTGCTTTATCCTATGCTTTATTAAATTGTATTTATGTTGTTTTATCCTATGATTTATTAAATTGTATTTATGTGGTTTTATCCTATGCTTTCTTAAATTGTATTTATCTTGTTTTATCCTATGCTTTATTAAATTGTATTTATGTTGTTTTATCCTATGCTTTATTAAATAGTATTTATGTTGTTTTAACCTATGCTTTATTAAATTGTATTTATGTTGTTTTATCCTATGCTTTATTAAATTGTATTTATGTTGCTTTAACCTATGCTTTATTAAATTGTATTTATGTTGTTTTATCCTATGCTTTATTAAATTGTATTTATATTTTTTTAACTAATGCTTTATTAAATTGTATTTATGTTGTTTTATCCTATGCTTTATTAAATTGTATTTATGTTGTTTTATCCTATGCTTTATTAAATTGTATTATGTTGTTTTATCCTATGCTTTATTATATTGGATTTATGTTGTTTTATCCTATGCTTTATTAAATTGTGTTTATGTTGTTTTATCCTATGCTTTATTAAATTGTATTTATGTTGTTTTAACCCATGCTTTATTAAATTGTATTTATGTTGTTTTATCCTATGCTTTATTAAATTGTATTTATGTTGTTTTATCCTATGCTTTATTAAATTGTATTTATGTTGTTTTATCCTATGCTTTATTAAATTGTATTTATGTTGCTTTATCCTATGCTTTATTAAATTGTATTTATGTTGTTTTATCCTATGATTTAATAAATTGTATTTATGTGGTTTTATCCTATGCTTTATTAAATTGTATTTATCTTGTTTTATCCTATGCTTTATTAAATTGTATTTATGTTGTTTTATCCTATGCTTTATTAAATTGTATTTATGTTGTTTTAACCTATGCTTTATTAATTTGTATTTATGTTGTTTTAACCTATGCTTTATTAAATTGTATTTATGTTGTTTTATCCTATGATTTATTAAATTGTATTTATGTTGCTTTAACCTATGCTTTATTAAATTGTATTTATGTTGTTTTATCCTATGCTTTATTAAATTGTATTTATATTGTTTTAACTTATGCTTTATTAAATTGTATTTATGTTGTTTTATCCTATGCTTTATTAAATTGTATTTATGTTGTTTTATCCTATGCTTTATTAAATTGTATTATGTTGTTTTATCGTATGCTTTATTATATTGTATTTATGTTGTTTTATCCTATGCTTTATTAAATTGTGTTTATGTTGTTTTATCCTATGCTTTATTAAATTGTATTTATGTTGTTTTAACCCATGCTTTATTAAATTGTATTTATGTTGTTTTATCCTATGCTTTATTAAATTGTATTTATGTTGTTTTATCCTATGCTTTATTAAATTTTATTTATGTTGTTTTGTCCTATGTTCATTAAATTGTATTTATGTTGTTTTAACCCATGCTTCATTAAATTGTATTTATGTTGTTTTATCTTATGCTTTATTAAATTGTATTTATGTTGTTTTGTCCTATGCTTTATTAAATTGTATTTATGTTGTTTTAACCCATGCTTTATTAAATTGCATTTATGTTGTTTTATCTTATGCTTTATTAAATTGTATTTATGTTGTTTTATCCTATGCTTTATTAAATTGTATTTATTTTGTTTTGTACTATGCTTTAATAAATTGTATTTATGTTGTTTTAACCCATGCTTTATTAAATTGTATTTATGTTGTTTTATCCTATGCTTTATTAAATTGTATTTATGTTGTTTTATCCTATGCTTTATTAAATTGTATTATGTTGTTTTATCCTATGCTTTATTATATTGGATTTATGTTGTTTTATCCTATGCTTTATTAAATTGTGTTTATGTTGTTTTATCCTATGCTTTATTAAATTGTATTTATGTTGTTTTAACCCATGCTTTATTAAATTGTATTTATGTTGTTTTATCCTATGCTTTATTAAATTGTATTTATGTTTTTTTATCCTATGCTTTATTAAATTGTATTTATGTTGTTTTATCCTATGCTTTATTAAATTGTATTTATGTTGCTTTATCCTATGCTTTATTAAATTGTATTTATGTTGTTTTATCCTATGATTTATTAAATTGTATTTATGTGGTTTTATCCTATGCTTTATTAAATTGTATTTATCTTGTTTTATCCTATGCTTTATTAAATTGTATTTATGTTGTTTTATCCTATGCTTTATTAAATTGTATTTATGTTGTTTTAACCTATGCTTTATTAATTTGTATTTATGTTGTTTTAACCTATGCTTTATTAAATTGTATTTATGTTGTTTTATCCTATGATTTATTAAATTGTATTTATGTTGCTTTAACCTATGCTTTATTAAATTGTATTTATGTTGTTTTATCCTATGCTTTATTAAATTGTATTTATATTGTTTTAACTTATGCTTTATTAAATTGTATTTATGTTGTTTTATCCTATGCTTTATTAAATTGTATTTATGTTGTTTTATCCTATGCTTTATTAAATTGTATTATGTTGTTTTATCGTATGCTTTATTATATTGTATTTATGTTGTTTTATCCTATGCTTTATTAAATTGTGTTTATGTTGTTTTATCCTATGCTTTATTAAATTGTAATTATGTTGTTTTAACCCATGCTTTATTAAATTGTATTTATGTTGTTTTATCCTATGCTTTATTAAATTGTATTTATGTTGTTTTATCCTATGCTTTATTAAATTTTATTTATGTTGTTTTATCCTATGCTTTATTAAATTGTATTATGTTGTTTTATCCTATGCTTTATTATATTGGATTTATGTTGTTCTATCCTATGCTTTATTAAATTGTGTTTATGTTGTTTTATCCTATGCTTTATTAAATTGTATTTATGTTGTTTTAACCCATGCTTTATTAAATTGTATTTATGTTGTTTTATCCTATGCTTTATTAAATTGTATTTATGTTGTTTTATCCTATGCTTTATTAAATTGTATTTATGTTGTTTTATCCTATGCTTTATTAAATTGTATTTATGTTGCTTTATCCTATGCTTTATTAAATTGTGTTTATGTTGTTTTATCCTATGCTTTATTAAATTGTATTTATGTTGTTTTATCCTATGCTTTATTAAATTGTGTTTATGTTGTTTTATCCTATGCTTTATTAAATTGTATTTATGTTGTTTTATCCTATGCTTTATTAAATTGTGTTTATGTTGTTTTATCCTATGCTTTATTATATTGGATTTATGTTGTTTTATCCTATGCTTTATTAAATTGTGTTTATGTTGTTTTATCCTATGCTTTATTAAATTGTATTTATGTTGTTTTAACCCATGCTTTATTAAATTGTATTTATGTTGTTTTATCCTATGCTTTATTAAATTGTATTTATGTTGTTTTATCCTATGCTTTATTAAATTGTATTTATGTTGTTTTATCCTATGCTTTATTAAATTGTATTTATGTTGCTTTATCCTATGCTTTATTAAATTGTATTTATGTTGTTTTATCCTATGATTTATTAAATTGTATTTATGTGGTTTTATCCTATGCTTTATTAAATTGTATTTATCTTGTTTTATCCTATGCTTTATTAAATTGTATTTATGTTGTTTTATCCTATGCTTTATTAAATTGTATTTATGTTGTTTTAACCTATGCTTTATTAATTTGTATTTATGTTGTTTTAACCTATGCTTTATTAAATTGTATTTATGTTGTTTTATCCTATGATTTATTAAATTGTATTTATGTTGCTTTAACCTATGCTTTATTAAATTGTATTTATGTTGTTTTATCCTATGCTTTATTAAATTGTATTTATATTGTTTTAACTTATGCTTTATTAAATTGTATTTATGTTGTTTTATCCTATGCTTTATTAAATTGTATTTATGTTGTTTTATCCTATGCTTTATTAAATTGTATTATGTTGTTTTATCGTATGCTTTATTATATTGTATTTATGTTGTTTTATCCTATGCTTTATTAAATTGTGTTTATGTTGTTTTATCCTATGCTTTATTAAATTGTAATTATGTTGTTTTAACCCATGCTTTATTAAATTGTATTTATGTTGTTTTATCCTATGCTTTATTAAATTGTATTTATGTTGTTTTATCCTATGCTTTATTAAATTTTATTTATGTTGTTTTATCCTATGCTTTATTAAATTGTATTATGTTGTTTTATCCTATGCTTTATTATATTGGATTTATGTTGTTCTATCCTATGCTTTATTAAATTGTGTTTATGTTGTTTTATCCTATGCTTTATTAAATTGTATTTATGTTGTTTTAACCCATGCTTTATTAAATTGTATTTATGTTGTTTTATCCTATGCTTTATTAAATTGTATTTATGTTGTTTTATCCTATGCTTTATTAAATTGTATTTATGTTGTTTTATCCTATGCTTTATTAAATTGTATTTATGTTGTTTTATCCTAAGATTTATTAAATTGTATTTATGTGGTTTTATCCTATGCTTTATTAAATTGTATTTATCTTGTTTTATCCTATGCTTTATTAAATTGTATTTTTGTTGTTTTATCCTATGCTTTATTAAATTGTATTTATGTTGTTTTAACCTATGCTTTATTAATTTGTATTTATGTTGTTTTAACCTATGCTTTATTAAATTGTATTTATGTTGTTTTATCCTATGATTTATTAAATTGTATTTATGTTGCTTTAACCTATGCTTTATTAAATTGTATTTATGTTGTTTTATCCTATGCTTTATTAAATTGTATTTATATTGTTTTAACTTATGCTTTATTAAATTGTATTATGTTGTTTTATCCTATGCTTTATTAAATTGTATTTATGTTGTTTTATCCTATGCTTTATTAAATTGTATTATGTTGTTTTATCGTATGCTTTATTATATTGTATTTATGTTGTTTTATCCTATGCTTTATTAAATTGTGTTTATGTTGTTTTATCCTATGCTTTATTAAATTGTATTTATGTTGTTTTAACCCATGCTTTATTAAATTGTATTTATGTTGTTTTATCCTATGCTTTATTAAATTGTATTTATGTTGTTTTATCCTATGCTTTATTAAATTTTATTTATGTTGTTTTGTCCTATGTTCATTAAATTGTATTTATGTTGTTTTAACCCATGCTTTATTAAATTGTATTTATGTTGTTTTATCTTATGCTTTATTAAATTGTATTTATGTTGTTTTGTCCTATGCTTTATTAAATTGTATTTATGTTGTTTTAACCCATGCTTTATTAAATTGCATTTATGTTGTTTTATCTTATGCTTTATTAAATTGTATTTATGTTGTTTTATCCTATGCTTTATTAAATTGTATTTATTTTGTTTTGTACTATGCTTTAATAAATTGTATTTATGTTGTTTTAACCCATGCTTTATTAAATTGTATTTATGTTGTTTTATCCTATGCTTTATTAAATTGTATTTATGTTGTTTTATCCTATGCTTTATTAAATAGTATTTATGTTGTTTTAACCTATGCTTTATTAAATTGTATTTATGTTGTTTTATCCTATGGTTTATTAAATTGTATTTATGTTGCTTTAACCTATGCTTTATTAAATTGTATTTATGTTGTTTTATCCTATGCTTTATTAAATTGTATTTATATTGTTTTAACTTATGCTTTATTAAATTGTATTTATGTTGTTTTATCCTATGCTTTATTAAATTGTATTTATGTTGTTTTATCCTATGCTTTATTAAATTGTATTATGTTGTTTTATCCTATGCTTTATTATATTGGATTTATGTTGTTTTATCCTATGCTTTATTAAATTGTGTTTATGTTGTTTTATCCTATGCTTTATTAAATTGTATTTATGTTGCTTTATCCTATGCTTTATTAAATTGTATTTATGTTGTTTTATCCTATGATTTATTAAATTGTATTTATGTGGTTTTATCCTATGCTTTATTAAATTGTATTTATCTTGTTTTATCCTATGCTTTATTAAATTGTATTTATGTTGTTTTATCCTATGCTTTATTAAATTGTATTTATGTTGTTTTAACCTATGCTTTATTAATTTGTATTTATGTTGTTTTAACCTATGCTTTATTAAATTGTATTTATGTTGTTTTATCCTATGATTTATTAAATTGTATTTATGTTGCTTTAACCTATGCTTTATTAAATTGTATTTATGTTGTTTTATCCTATGCTTTATTAAATTGTATTTATATTGTTTTAACTTATGCTTTATTAAATTGTATTTATGTTGTTTTATCCTATGCTTTATTAAATTGTATTTATGTTGTTTTATCCTATGCTTTATTAAATTGTATTATGTTGTTTTATCGTATGCTTTATTATATTGTATTTATGTTGTTTTATCCTATGCTTTATTAAATTGTGTTTATGTTGTTTTATCCTATGCTTTATTAAATTGTATTTATGTTGTTTTAACCCATGCTTTATTAAATTGAATTTATGTTGTTTTATCCTATGCTTTATTAAATTGTATTTATGTTGTTTTATCCTATGCTTTATTAAATTTTATTTATGTTGTTTTGTCCTATGTTCATTAAATTGTATTTATGTTGTTTTAACCCATGCTTCATTAAATTGTATTTATGTTGTTTTATCTTATGCTTTATTAAATTGTATTTATGTTGTTTTGTCCTATGCTTTATTAAATTGTATTTATGTTGTTTTAACCCATGCTTTATTAAATTGCATTTATGTTGTTTTATCTTATGCTTTATTAAATTGTATTTATGTTGTTTTATCCTATGCTTTATTAAATTGTATTTATTTTGTTTTGTACTATGCTTTAATAAATTGTATTTATGTTGTTTTAACCCATGCTTTATTAAATTGTATTTATGTTGTTTTATCCTATGCTTTATTAAATTGTATTTATGTTGTTTTATCCTATGCTTTATTAAACTGTATTTATGTTGTTTTATCCTATGCTTTATTAAATTGTATTTATGTTGTTTTATCTTATGCTTTATTAAATTGTATTTATGTTGTTTTATCCTATGCTTTATTAAATTGTATTTATGTTGTTTTAACCTATGCTTTATTAAATTGTATTCATGTTGTTTTATCCTATGCTTTATTAAATTGTATTTATCTTGTTTTATCCTATGCTTTATTAAATTGTATTTATGTTGTTTTATCCTATGCTTTATTAAATTGTATTTATGTTGTTTTATCCTATGCTTTATTAAATTGTATTTATGTTGTTTTATCCTATGCTTTATTAAATTGTATTTATGTTGTTTTATCCTATGCTTTATTAATTTGTATTTATGTTGCTTTATCCTATGCTTTATTAAATTGTATTTATGTTGTTTTATCCTATGATTTATTAAATTGTATTTATGTGGTTTTATCCTATGCTTTATTAAATTGTATTTATCTTGTTTTATCCTATGCTTTATTAAATTGTATTTATGTTGTTTTATCCTATGCTTTATTAAATTGTATTTATGTTGTTTTAACCTATGCTTTATTAATTTGTATTTATGTTGTTTTAACCTATGCTTTATTAAATTGTATTTATGTTGTTTTATCCTATGATTTATTAAATTGTATTTATGTTGCTTTAACCTATGCTTTATTAAATTGTATTTATGTTGTTTTATCCTATGCTTTATTAAATTGTATTTATATTGTTTTAACTTATGCTTTATTAAATTGTATTTATGTTGTTTTATCCTATGCTTTATTAAATTGTATTTATGTTGTTTTATCCTATGCTTTATTAAATTGTATTATGTTGTTTTATCGTATGCTTTATTATATTGTATTTATGTTGTTTTATCCTATGCTTTATTAAATTGTGTTTATGTTGTTTTATCCTATGCTTTATTAAATTGTATTTATGTTGTTTTAACCCATGCTTTATTAAATTGTATTTATGTTGTTTTATCCTATGCTTTATTAAATTGTATTTATGTTGTTTTATCCTATGCTTTATTAAATTTTATTTATGTTGTTTTGTCCTATGTTCATTAAATTGTATTTATGTTGTTTTAACCCATGCTTCATTAAATTGTATTTATGTTGTTTTATCTTATGCTTTATTAAATTGTATTTATGTTGTTTTGTCCTATGCTTTATTAAATTGTATTTATGTTGTTTTAACCCATGCTTTATTAAATTGCATTTATGTTGTTTTATCTTATGCTTTATTAAATTGTATTTATGTTGTTTTATCCTATGCTTTATTAAATTGTATTTATTTTGTTTTGTACTATGCTTTAATAAATTGTATTTATGTTGTTTTAACCCATGCTTTATTAAATTGTATTTATGTTGTTTTATCCTATGCTTTATTAAATTGTATTTATGTTGTTTTATCCTATGCTTTATTAAACTGTATTTATGTTGTTTTATCCTATGCTTTATTAAATTGTATTTATGTTGTTTTATCTTATGCTTTATTAAATTGTATTTATGTTGTTTTATCCTATGCTTTATTAAATTGTATTTATGTTGTTTTAACCTATCCTTTATTAAATTGTATTCATGTTGTTTTATCCTATGCTTTATTAAATTGTATTTATGTTGTTTTATCCTATGCTTTATTAAATTGTATTTATGTTGTTTTATCCTATGCTTTATTAAATTGTATTTATGTTGTTTTATCCTATGCTTTATTAAATTGTATTTATGTTGTTTTATCCTATGCTTTATTAAATTGTATTTATGTTGTTTTATCCTATGCTTTATTAAATTGTATTTATGTTGCTTTATCCTATGCTTTATTAAATTGTATTTATGTTGTTTTATCCTATGATTTATTAAATTGTATTTATGTGGTTTTATCCTATGCTTTCTTAAATTGTATTTATCTTGTTTTATCCTATGCTTTATTAAATTGTATTTATGTTGTTTTATCCTATGCTTTATTAAATAGTATTTATGTTGTTTTAACCTATGCTTTATTAAATTGTATTTATGTTGTTTTATCCTATGCTTTATTAAATTGTATTTATGTTGCTTTAACCTATGCTTTATTAAATTGTATTTATGTTGTTTTATCCTATGCTTTATTAAATTGTATTTATATTTTTTTAACTTATGCTTTATTAAATTGTATTTATGTTGTTTTATCTTATGCTTTATTAAATTGTATTTATGTTGTTTTATCCTATGCTTTATTAAATTGTATTATGTTGTTTTATCCTATGCTTTATTATATTGGATTTATGTTGTTTTATCCTATGCTTTATTAAATTGTGTTTATGTTGTTTTATCCTATGCTTTATTAAATTGTATTTATGTTGTTTTAACCCATGCTTTATTAAATTGTATTTATGTTGTTTTATCCTATGCTTTATTAAATTGTATTTATGTTGTTTTATCCTATGCTTTATTAAATTGTATTTATGTTGTTTTATCCTATGCTTTATTAAATTGTATTTATGTTGCTTTATCCTATGCTTTATTAAATTGTATTTATGTTGTTTTATCCTATGATTTATTAAATTGTATTTATGTGGTTTTATCCTATGCTTTATTAAATTGTATTTATCTTGTTTTATCCTATGCTTTATTAAATTGTATTTATGTTGTTTTATCCTATGCTTTATTAAATTGTATTTATGTTGTTTTAACCTATGCTTTATTAATTTGTATTTATGTTGTTTTAACCTATGCTTTATTAAATTGTATTTATGTTGTTTTATCCTATGATTTATTAAATTGTATTTATGTTGCTTTAACCTATGCTTTATTAAATTGTATTTATGTTGTTTTATCCTATGCTTTATTAAATTGTATTTATATTGTTTTAACTTATGCTTTATTAAATTGTATTTATGTTGTTTTATCCTATGCTTTATTAAATTGTATTTATGTTGTTTTATCCTATGCTTTATTAAATTGTATTATGTTGTTTTATCGTATGCTTTATTATATTGTATTTATGTTGTTTTATCCTATGCTTTATTAAATTGTGTTTATGTTGTTTTATCCTATGCTTTATTAAATTGTATTTATGTTGTTTTAACCCATGCTTTATTAAATTGTATTTATGTTGTTTTATCCTATGCTTTATTAAATTGTATTTATGTTGTTTTATCCTATGCTTTATTAAATTTTATTTATGTTGTTTTGTCCTATGTTCATTAAATTGTATTTATGTTGTTTTAACCCATGCTTCATTAAATTGTATTTATGTTGTTTTATCTTATGCTTTATTAAATTGTATTTATGTTGTTTTGTCCTATGCTTTATTAAATTGTATTTATGTTGTTTTAACCCATGCTTTATTAAATTGCATTTATGTTGTTTTATCTTATGCTTTATTAAATTGTATTTATGTTGTTTTATCCTATGCTTTATTAAATTGTATTTATTTTGTTTTGTACTATGCTTTAATAAATTGTATTTATGTTGTTTTAACCCATGCTTTATTAAATTGTATTTATGTTGTTTTATCCTATGCTTTATTAAATTGTATTTATGTTGTTTTATCCTATGCTTTATTAAATTGTATTATGTTGTTTTATCCTATGCTTTATTATATTGGATTTATGTTGTTTTATCCTATGCTTTATTATATTGTGTTTATGTTGTTTTATCCTATGCTTTATTAAATTGTATTTATGTTGTTTTAACCCATGCTTTATTAAATTGTATTTATGTTGTTTTATCCTATGCTTTATTAAATTGTATTTATGTTGTTTTATCCTATGCTTTATTAAATTGTATTTATGTTGTTTTATCCTATGCTTTATTAAATTGTATTTATGTTGCTTTATCCTATGCTTTATTAAATTGTATTTATGTTGTTTTATCCTATGATTTATTAAATTGTATTTATGTGGTTTTATCCTATGCTTTATTAAATTGTATTTATCTTGTTTTATCCTATGCTTTATTAAATTGTATTTATGTTGTTTTATCCTATGCTTTATTAAATTGTATTTATGTTGTTTTATCCTATGATTTATTAAATTGTATTTATGTTGTTTTATCCTATGATTTAATAAATTGTATTTATGTGGTTTTATCCTATGCTTTATTAAATTGTATTTATCTTGTTTTATCCTATGCTTTATTAAATTGTATTTATGTTGTTTTATCCTATGCTTTATTAAATTGTATTTATGTTGTTTTAACCTATGCTTTATTAATTTGTATTTATGTTGTTTTAACCTATGCTTTATTAAATTGTATTTATGTTGTTTTATCCTATGATTTATTAAATTGTATTTATGTTGCTTTAACCTATGCTTTATTAAATTGTATTTATGTTGTTTTATCCTATGCTTTATTAAATTGTATTTATATTGTTTTAACTTATGCTTTATTAAATTGTATTTATGTTGTTTTATCCTATGCTTTATTAAATTGTATTTATGTTGTTTTATCCTATGCTTTATTAAATTGTATTATGTTGTTTTATCGTATGCTTTATTATATTGTATTTATGTTGTTTTATCCTATGCTTTATTAAATTGTGTTTATGTTGTTTTATCCTATGCTTTATTAAATTGTATTTATGTTGTTTTAACCCATGCTTTATTAAATTGTATTTATGTTGTTTTATCCTATGCTTTATTAAATTGTATTTATGTTGTTTTATCCTATGCTTTATTAAATTTTATTTATGTTGTTTTGTCCTATGTTCATTAAATTGTATTTATGTTGTTTTAACCCATGCTTCATTAAATTGTATTTATGTTGTTTTATCTTATGCTTTATTAAATTGTATTTATGTTGTTTTGTCCTATGCTTTATTAAATTGTATTTATGTTGTTTTAACCCATGCTTTATTAAATTGCATTTATGTTGTTTTATCTTATGCTTTATTAAATTGTATTTATGTTGTTTTATCCTATGCTTTATTAAATTGTATTTATTTTGTTTTGTACTATGCTTTAATAAATTGTATTTATGTTGTTTTAACCCATGCTTTATTAAATTGTATTTATGTTGTTTTATCCTATGCTTTATTAAATTGTATTTATGTTGTTTTATCCTATGCTTTATTAAGTTGTATTATGTTGTTTTATCCTATGCTTTATTATATTGGATTTATGTTGTTTTATCCTATGCTTTATTAAATTGTGTTTATGTTGTTTTATCCTATGCTTTATTAAATTGTATTTATGTTGTTTTAACCCATGCTTTATTAAATTGTATTTATGTTGTTTTATCCTATGCTTTATTAAATTGTATTTATGTTTTTTTATCCTATGCTTTATTAAATTGTATTTATGTTGTTTTATCCTATGCTTTATTAAATTGTATTTATGTTGCTTTATCCTATGCTTTATTAAATTGTATTTATGTTGTTTTATCCTATGATTTATTAAATTGTATTTATGTGGTTTTATCCTATGCTTTATTAAATTGTATTTATCTTGTTTTATCCTATGCTTTATTAAATTGTATTTATGTTGTTTTATCCTATGCTTTATTAAATTGTATTTATGTTGTTTTAACCTATGCTTTATTAATTTGTATTTATGTTGTTTTAACCTATGCTTTATTAAATTGTATTTATGTTGTTTTATCCTATGATTTATTAAATTGTATTTATGTTGCTTTAACCTATGCTTTATTAAATTGTATTTATGTTGTTTTATCCTATGCTTTATTAAATTGTATTTATATTGTTTTAACTTATGCTTTATTAAATTGTATTTATGTTGTTTTATCCTATGCTTTATTAAATTGTATTTATGTTGTTTTATCCTATGCTTTATTAAATTGTATTATGTTGTTTTATCGTATGCTTTATTATATTGTATTTATGTTGTTTTATCCTATGCTTTATTAAATTGTGTTTATGTTGTTTTATCCTATGCTTTATTAAATTGTAATTATGTTGTTTTAACCCATGCTTTATTAAATTGTATTTATGTTGTTTTATCCTATGCTTTATTAAATTGTATTTATGTTGTTTTATCCTATGCTTTATTAAATTTTATTTATGTTGTTTTATCCTATGCTTTATTAAATTGTATTATGTTGTTTTATCCTATGCTTTATTATATTGGATTTATGTTGTTCTATCCTATGCTTTATTAAATTGTGTTTATGTTGTTTTATCCTATGCTTTATTAAATTGTATTTATGTTGTTTTAACCCATGCTTTATTAAATTGTATTTATGTTGTTTTATCCTATGCTTTATTAAATTGTATTTATGTTGTTTTATCCTATGCTTTATTAAATTGTATTTATGTTGTTTTATCCTATGCTTTATTAAATTGTATTTATGTTGCTTTATCCTATGCTTTATTAAATTGTGTTTATGTTGTTTTATCCTATGCTTTATTAAATTGTATTTATGTTGTTTTATCCTATGCTTTATTAAATTGTGTTTATGTTGTTTTATCCTATGCTTTATTAAATTGTATTTATGTTGTTTTATCCTATGCTTTATTAAATTGTGTTTATGTTGTTTTATCCTATGCTTTATTATATTGGATTTATGTTGTTTTATCCTATGCTTTATTAAATTGTGTTTATGTTGTTTTATCCTATGCTTTATTAAATTGTATTTATGTTGTTTTAACCCATGCTTTATTAAATTGTATTTATGTTGTTTTATCCTATGCTTTATTAAATTGTATTTATGTTGTTTTATCCTATGCTTTATTAAATTGTATTTATGTTGTTTTATCCTATGCTTTATTAAATTGTATTTATGTTGCTTTATCCTATGCTTTATTAAATTGTATTTATGTTGTTTTATCCTATGATTTATTAAATTGTATTTATGTGGTTTTATCCTATGCTTTATTAAATTGTATTTATCTTGTTTTATCCTATGCTTTATTAAATTGTATTTATGTTGTTTTATCCTATGCTTTATTAAATTGTATTTATGTTGTTTTAACCTATGCTTTATTAATTTGTATTTATGTTGTTTTAACCTATGCTTTATTAAATTGTATTTATGTTGTTTTATCCTATGATTTATTAAATTGTATTTATGTTGCTTTAACCTATGCTTTATTAAATTGTATTTATGTTGTTTTATCCTATGCTTTATTAAATTGTATTTATATTGTTTTAACTTATGCTTTATTAAATTGTATTTATGTTGTTTTATCCTATGCTTTATTAAATTGTATTTATGTTGTTTTATCCTATGCTTTATTAAATTGTATTATGTTGTTTTATCGTATGCTTTATTATATTGTATTTATGTTGTTTTATCCTATGCTTTATTAAATTGTGTTTATGTTGTTTTATCCTATGCTTTATTAAATTGTAATTATGTTGTTTTAACCCATGCTTTATTAAATTGTATTTATGTTGTTTTATCCTATGCTTTATTAAATTGTATTTATGTTGTTTTATCCTATGCTTTATTAAATTTTATTTATGTTGTTTTATCCTATGCTTTATTAAATTGTATTATGTTGTTTTATCCTATGCTTTATTATATTGGATTTATGTTGTTCTATCCTATGCTTTATTAAATTGTGTTTATGTTGTTTTATCCTATGCTTTATTAAATTGTATTTATGTTGTTTTAACCCATGCTTTATTAAATTGTATTTATGTTGTTTTATCCTATGCTTTATTAAATTGTATTTATGTTGTTTTATCCTATGCTTTATTAAATTGTATTTATGTTGTTTTATCCTATGCTTTATTAAATTGTATTTATGTTGTTTTATCCTATGATTTATTAAATTGTATTTATGTGGTTTTATCCTATGCTTTATTAAATTGTATTTATCTTGTTTTATCCTATGCTTTATTAAATTGTATTTATGTTGTTTTATCCTATGCTTTATTAAATTGTATTTATGTTGTTTTAACCTATGCTTTATTAATTTGTATTTATGTTGTTTTAACCTATGCTTTATTAAATTGTATTTATGTTGTTTTATCCTATGATTTATTAAATTGTATTTATGTTGCTTTAACCTATGCTTTATTAAATTGTATTTATGTTGTTTTATCCTATGCTTTATTAAATTGTATTTATATTGTTTTAACTTATGCTTTATTAAATTGTATTTATGTTGTTTTATCCTATGCTTTATTAAATTGTATTTATGTTGTTTTATCCTATGCTTTATTAAATTGTATTATGTTGTTTTATCGTATGCTTTATTATATTGTATTTATGTTGTTTTATCCTATGCTTTATTAAATTGTGTTTATGTTGTTTTATCCTATGCTTTATTAAATTGTATTTATGTTGTTTTAACCCATGCTTTATTAAATTGTATTTATGTTGTTTTATCCTATGCTTTATTAAATTGTATTTATGTTGTTTTATCCTATGCTTTATTAAATTTTATTTATGTTGTTTTGTCCTATGTTCATTAAATTGTATTTATGTTGTTTTAACCCATGCTTTATTAAATTGTATTTATGTTGTTTTATCTTATGCTTTATTAAATTGTATTTATGTTGTTTTGTCCTATGCTTTATTAAATTGTATTTATGTTGTTTTAACCCATGCTTTATTAAATTGCATTTATGTTGTTTTATCTTATGCTTTATTAAATTGTATTTATGTTGTTTTATCCTATGCTTTATTAAATTGTATTTATTTTGTTTTGTACTATGCTTTAATAAATTGTATTTATGTTGTTTTAACCCATGCTTTATTAAATTGTATTTATGTTGTTTTATCCTATGCTTTATTAAATTGTATTTATGTTGTTTTATCCTATGCTTTATTAAATAGTATTTATGTTGTTTTAACCTATGCTTTATTAAATTGTATTTATGTTGTTTTATCCTATGGTTTATTAAATTGTATTTATGTTGCTTTAACCTATGCTTTATTAAATTGTATTTATGTTGTTTTATCCTATGCTTTATTAAATTGTATTTATATTGTTTTAACTTATGCTTTATTAAATTGTATTTATGTTGTTTTATCCTATGCTTTATTAAATTGTATTTATGTTGTTTTATCCTATGCTTTATTAAATTGTATTATGTTGTTTTATCCTATGCTTTATTATATTGGATTTATGTTGTTTTATCCTATGCTTTATTAAATTGTGTTTATGTTGTTTTATCCTATGCTTTATTAAATTGTATTTATGTTGCTTTATCCTATGCTTTATTAAATTGTATTTATGTTGTTTTATCCTATGATTTATTAAATTGTATTTATGTGGTTTTATCCTATGCTTTATTAAATTGTATTTATCTTGTTTTATCCTATGCTTTATTAAATTGTATTTATGTTGTTTTATCCTATGCTTTATTAAATTGTATTTATGTTGTTTTAACCTATGCTTTATTAATTTGTATTTATGTTGTTTTAACCTATGCTTTATTAAATTGTATTTATGTTGTTTTATCCTATGATTTATTAAATTGTATTTATGTTGCTTTAACCTATGCTTTATTAAATTGTATTTATGTTGTTTTATCCTATGCTTTATTAAATTGTATTTATATTGTTTTAACTTATGCTTTATTAAATTGTATTTATGTTGTTTTATCCTATGCTTTATTAAATTGTATTTATGTTGTTTTATCCTATGCTTTATTAAATTGTATTATGTTGTTTTATCGTATGCTTTATTATATTGTATTTATGTTGTTTTATCCTATGCTTTATTAAATTGTGTTTATGTTGTTTTATCCTATGCTTTATTAAATTGTATTTATGTTGTTTTAACCCATGCTTTATTAAATTGAATTTATGTTGTTTTATCCTATGCTTTATTAAATTGTATTTATGTTGTTTTATCCTATGCTTTATTAAATTTTATTTATGTTGTTTTGTCCTATGTTCATTAAATTGTATTTATGTTGTTTTAACCCATGCTTCATTAAATTGTATTTATGTTGTTTTATCTTATGCTTTATTAAATTGTATTTATGTTGTTTTGTCCTATGCTTTATTAAATTGTATTTATGTTGTTTTAACCCATGCTTTATTAAATTGCATTTATGTTGTTTTATCTTATGCTTTATTAAATTGTATTTATGTTGTTTTATCCTATGCTTTATTAAATTGTATTTATTTTGTTTTGTACTATGCTTTAATAAATTGTATTTATGTTGTTTTAACCCATGCTTTATTAAATTGTATTTATGTTGTTTTATCCTATGCTTTATTAAATTGTATTTATGTTGTTTTATCCTATGCTTTATTAAACTGTATTTATGTTGTTTTATCCTATGCTTTATTAAATTGTATTTATGTTGTTTTATCTTATGCTTTATTAAATTGTATTTATGTTGTTTTATCCTATGCTTTATTAAATTGTATTTATGTTGTTTTAACCTATGCTTTATTAAATTGTATTCATGTTGTTTTATCCTATGCTTTATTAAATTGTATTTATCTTGTTTTATCCTATGCTTTATTAAATTGTATTTATGTTGTTTTATCCTATGCTTTATTAAATTGTATTTATGTTGTTTTATCCTATGCTTTATTAAATTGTATTTATGTTGTTTTATCCTATGCTTTATTAAATTGTATTTATGTTGTTTTATCCTATGCTTTATTAATTTGTATTTATGTTGCTTTATCCTATGCTTTATTAAATTGTATTTATGTTGTTTTATCCTATGATTTATTAAATTGTATTTATGTGGTTTTATCCTATGCTTTATTAAATTGTATTTATCTTGTTTTATCCTATGCTTTATTAAATTGTATTTATGTTGTTTTATCCTATGCTTTATTAAATTGTATTTATGTTGTTTTAACCTATGCTTTATTAATTTGTATTTATGTTGTTTTAACCTATGCTTTATTAAATTGTATTTATGTTGTTTTATCCTATGATTTATTAAATTGTATTTATGTTGCTTTAACCTATGCTTTATTAAATTGTATTTATGTTGTTTTATCCTATGCTTTATTAAATTGTATTTATATTGTTTTAACTTATGCTTTATTAAATTGTATTTATGTTGTTTTATCCTATGCTTTATTAAATTGTATTTATGTTGTTTTATCCTATGCTTTATTAAATTGTATTATGTTGTTTTATCGTATGCTTTATTATATTGTATTTATGTTGTTTTATCCTATGCTTTATTAAATTGTGTTTATGTTGTTTTATCCTATGCTTTATTAAATTGTATTTATGTTGTTTTAACCCATGCTTTATTAAATTGTATTTATGTTGTTTTATCCTATGCTTTATTAAATTGTATTTATGTTGTTTTATCCTATGCTTTATTAAATTTTATTTATGTTGTTTTGTCCTATGTTCATTAAATTGTATTTATGTTGTTTTAACCCATGCTTCATTAAATTGTATTTATGTTGTTTTATCTTATGCTTTATTAAATTGTATTTATGTTGTTTTGTCCTATGCTTTATTAAATTGTATTTATGTTGTTTTAACCCATGCTTTATTAAATTGCATTTATGTTGTTTTATCTTATGCTTTATTAAATTGTATTTATGTTGTTTTATCCTATGCTTTATTAAATTGTATTTATTTTGTTTTGTACTATGCTTTAATAAATTGTATTTATGTTGTTTTAACCCATGCTTTATTAAATTGTATTTATGTTGTTTTATCCTATGCTTTATTAAATTGTATTTATGTTGTTTTATCCTATGCTTTATTAAACTGTATTTATGTTGTTTTATCCTATGCTTTATTAAATTGTATTTATGTTGTTTTATCTTATGCTTTATTAAATTGTATTTATGTTGTTTTATCCTATGCTTTATTAAATTGTATTTATGTTGTTTTAACCTATCCTTTATTAAATTGTATTCATGTTGTTTTATCCTATGCTTTATTAAATTGTATTTATGTTGTTTTATCCTATGCTTTATTAAATTGTATTTATGTTGTTTTATCCTATGCTTTATTAAATTGTATTTATGTTGTTTTATCCTATGCTTTATTAAATTGTATTTATGTTGTTTTATCCTATGCTTTATTAAATTGTATTTATGTTGTTTTATCCTATGCTTTATTAAATTGTATTTATGTTGCTTTATCCTATGCTTTATTAAATTGTATTTATGTTGTTTTATCCTATGATTTATTAAATTGTATTTATGTGGTTTTATCCTATGCTTTCTTAAATTGTATTTATCTTGTTTTATCCTATGCTTTATTAAATTGTATTTATGTTGTTTTATCCTATGCTTTATTAAATAGTATTTATGTTGTTTTAACCTATGCTTTATTAAATTGTATTTATGTTGTTTTATCCTATGCTTTATTAAATTGTATTTATGTTGCTTTAACCTATGCTTTATTAAATTGTATTTATGTTGTTTTATCCTATGCTTTATTAAATTGTATTTATATTTTTTTAACTTATGCTTTATTAAATTGTATTTATGTTGTTTTATCTTATGCTTTATTAAATTGTATTTATGTTGTTTTATCCTATGCTTTATTAAATTGTATTATGTTGTTTTATCCTATGCTTTATTATATTGGATTTATGTTGTTTTATCCTATGCTTTATTAAATTGTGTTTATGTTGTTTTATCCTATGCTTTATTAAATTGTATTTATGTTGTTTTAACCCATGCTTTATTAAATTGTATTTATGTTGTTTTATCCTATGCTTTATTAAATTGTATTTATGTTGTTTTATCCTATGCTTTATTAAATTGTATTTATGTTGTTTTATCCTATGCTTTATTAAATTGTATTTATGTTGCTTTATCCTATGCTTTATTAAATTGTATTTATGTTGTTTTATCCTATGATTTATTAAATTGTATTTATGTGGTTTTATCCTATGCTTTATTAAATTGTATTTATCTTGTTTTATCCTATGCTTTATTAAATTGTATTTATGTTGTTTTATCCTATGCTTTATTAAATTGTATTTATGTTGTTTTAACCTATGCTTTATTAATTTGTATTTATGTTGTTTTAACCTATGCTTTATTAAATTGTATTTATGTTGTTTTATCCTATGATTTATTAAATTGTATTTATGTTGCTTTAACCTATGCTTTATTAAATTGTATTTATGTTGTTTTATCCTATGCTTTATTAAATTGTATTTATATTGTTTTAACTTATGCTTTATTAAATTGTATTTATGTTGTTTTATCCTATGCTTTATTAAATTGTATTTATGTTGTTTTATCCTATGCTTTATTAAATTGTATTATGTTGTTTTATCGTATGCTTTATTATATTGTATTTATGTTGTTTTATCCTATGCTTTATTAAATTGTGTTTATGTTGTTTTATCCTATGCTTTATTAAATTGTATTTATGTTGTTTTAACCCATGCTTTATTAAATTGTATTTATGTTGTTTTATCCTATGCTTTATTAAATTGTATTTATGTTGTTTTATCCTATGCTTTATTAAATTTTATTTTTGTTGTTTTGTCCTATGTTCATTAAATTGTATTTATGTTGTTTTAACCCATGCTTCATTAAATTGTATTTATGTTGTTTTATCTTATGCTTTATTAAATTGTATTTATGTTGTTTTGTCCTATGCTTTATTAAATTGTATTTATGTTGTTTTAACCCATGCTTTATTAAATTGCATTTATGTTGTTTTATCTTATGCTTTATTAAATTGTATTTATGTTGTTTTATCCTATGCTTTATTAAATTGTATTTATTTTGTTTTGTACTATGCTTTAATAAATTGTATTTATGTTGTTTTAACCCATGCTTTATTAAATTGTATTTATGTTGTTTTATCCTATGCTTTATTAAATTGTATTTATGTTGTTTTATCCTATGCTTTATTAAATTGTATTATGTTGTTTTATCCTATGCTTTATTATATTGGATTTATGTTGTTTTATCCTATGCTTTATTATATTGTGTTTATGTTGTTTTATCCTATGCTTTATTAAATTGTATTTATGTTGTTTTAACCCATGCTTTATTAAATTGTATTTATGTTGTTTTATCCTATGCTTTATTACATTGTATTTATGTTGTTTTATCCTATGCTTTATTAAATTGTATTTATGTTGTTTTATCCTATGCTTTATTAAATTGTATTTATGTTGCTTTATCCTATGCTTTATTAAATTGTATTTATGTTGTTTTATCCTATGATTTATTAAATTGTATTTATGTGGTTTTATCCTATGCTTTATTAAATTGTATTTATCTTGTTTTATCCTATGCTTTATTAAATTGTATTTATGTTGTTTTATCCTATGCTTTATTAAATTGTATTTATGTTGTTTTAACCTATGCTTTATTAATTTGTATTTATGTTGTTTTAACCTATGCTTTATTAAATTGTATTTATGTTGTTTTATCCTATGATTTATTAAATTGTATTTATGTTGCTTTAACCTATGCTTTATTAAATTGTATTTATGTTGTTTTATCCTATGCTTTATTAAATTGTATTTATATTGTTTTAACTTATGCTTTATTAAATTGTATTTATGTTGTTTTATCCTATGCTTTATTAAATTGTATTTATGTTGTTTTATCCTATGCTTTATTAAATTGTATTATGTTGTTTTATCGTATGCTTTATTATATTGTATTTATGTTGTTTTATCCTATGCTTTATTAAATTGTATTTATGTTGTTTTAACCCATGCTTTATTAAATTGTATTTATGTTGTTTTATCCTATGCTTTATTAAATTGTATTTATGTTGTTTTATCCTATGCTTTATTAAATTTTATTTATGTTGTTTTGTCCTATGTTCATTAAATTGTATTTATGTTGTTTTAACCCATGCTTCATTAAATTGTATTTATGTTGTTTTATCTTATGCTTTATTAAATTGTATTTATGTTTTTTTGTCCTATGCTTTATTAAATTGTATTTATGTTGTTTTAACCCATGCTTTATTAAATTGCATTTATGTTGTTTTATCTTATGCTTTATTAAATTGTATTTATGTTGTTTTATCCTATGCTTTATTAAATTGTATTTATTTTGTTTTGTACTATGCTTTAATAAATTGTATTTATGTTGTTTTAACCCATGCTTTATTAAATTGTATTTATGTTGTTTTATCCTATGCTTTATTAAATTGTATTTATGTTGTTTTATCCTATGCTTTATTAAATAGTATTTATGTTGTTTTAACCTATGCTTTATTACATTGTATTTATGTTGTTTTATCCTATGCTTTATTAAATTGTATTTATGTTGCTTTAACCTATGCTTTATTAAATTGTATTTATGTTGTTTTATCCTATGCTTTATTAAATTGTATTTATATTGTTTTAACTTATGCTTTATTAAATTGTATTTATGTTGTTTTATCCTATGCTTTATTAAATTGTATTTATGTTGTTTTATCCTATGCTTTATTAAATTGTATTATGTTGTTTTATCCTATGCTTTATTATATTGGATTTATGTTGTTCTATCCTATGCTTTATTAAATTGTGTTTATGTTGTTTTATCCTATGCTTTATTAAATTGTATTTATGTTGTTTTAACCCATGCTTTATTAAATTGTATTTATGTTGTTTTATCCTATGCTTTATTAAATTGTATTTATGTTGTTTTATCCTATGCTTTATTAAATTGTATTTATGTTGTTTTATCCTATGCTTTATTAAATTGTATTTATGTTGCTTTATCCTATGCTTTATTAAATTGTATTTATGTTGTTTTATCCTATGATTTATTAAATTGTATTTATGTGGTTTTATCCTATGCTTTATTAAATTGTATTTATCTTGTTTTATCCTATGCTTTATTAAATTGTATTTATGTTGTTTTATCCTATGCTTTATTAAATTGTATTTATGTTGTTTTAACCTATGCTTTATTAATTTGTATTTATGTTGTTTTAACCTATGCTTTATTAAATTGTATTTATGTTGTTTTATCCTATGATTTATTAAATTGTATTTATGTTGCTTTAACCTATGCTTTATTAAATTGTATTTATGTTGTTTTATCCTATGCTTTATTAAATTGTATTTATATTGTTTTAACTTATGCTTTATTAAATTGTATTTATGTTGTTTTATCCTATGCTTTATTAAATTGTATTTATGTTGCTTTATCCTATGCTTTATTAAATTGTATTTATGTTGTTTTATCCTATGATTTATTAAATTGTATTTATGTGGTTTTATCCTATGCTTTATTAAATTGTATTTATGTTGTTTTATCCTATGCTTTATTAAATTGTATTTATGTTGTTTTAACCTATGCTTTATTAATTTGTATTTATGTTGTTTTAACCTATGCTTTATTAAATTGTATTTATGTTGTTTTATCCTATGATTTATTAAATTGTATTTATGTTGCTTTAACCTATGCTTTATTAAATTGTATTTATGTTGTTTTATCCTATGCTTTATTAAATTGTATTTATAATGTTTTAACTTATGCTTTATTAAATTGTATTTATGTTGTTTTATCCTATGCTTTATTAAATTGTGTTTATGTTGTTTTATCCTATGCTTTATTAAATTGTATTTATGTTGTTTTAACCCATGCTTTATTAAATTGTATTTATGTTGTTTTATCCTATGCTTTATTAAATTGTATTTATGTTGTTTTATCCTATGCTTTATTAAATTTTATTTATGTTGTTTTGTCCTATGTTCATTAAATTGTATTTATGTTGTTTTAACCCATGCTTCATTAAATTGTATTTATGTTGTTTTATCTTATGCTTTATTAAATTGTATTTATGTTGTTTTGTCCTATGCTTTATTAAATTGTATTTATGTTGTTTTAACCCATGCTTTATTAAATTGCATTTATGTTGTTTTATCTTATGCTTTATTAAATTGTATTTATGTTGTTTTATCCTATGCTTTATTAAATTGTATTTATTTTGTTTTGTACTATGCTTTAATAAATTGTATTTATGTTGTTTTAACCCATGCTTTATTAAATTGTATTTATGTTGTTTTATCCTATGCTTTATTAAATTGTATTTATGTTGTTTTATCCTATGCTTTATTAAACTGTATTTATGTTGTTTTATCCTATGCTTTATTAAATTGTATTTATGTTGTTTTATCTTATGCTTTATTAAATTGTATTTATGTTGTTTTATCCTATGCTTTATTAAATTGTATTTATGTTGTTTTAACCTATGCTTTATTAAATTGTATTCATGTTGTTTTATCCTATGCTTTATTAAATTGTATTTATGTTGTTTTATCCTATGCTTTATTAAATTGTATTTATGTTGCTTTATCCTATGCTTTATTAAATTGTATTTATGTTGTTTTATCCTATGATTTATTAAATTGTATTTATGTGGTTTTATCCTATGCTTTCTTAAATTGTATTTATCTTGTTTTATCCTATGCTTTATTAAATTGTATTTATGTTGTTTTATCCTATGCTTTATTAAATAGTATTTATGTTGTTTTAACCTATGCTTTATTAAATTGTATTTATGTTGTTTTATCCTATGCTTTATTAAATTGTATTTATGTTGCTTTAACCTATGCTTTATTAAATTGTATTTATGTTGTTTTATCCTATGCTTTATTAAATTGTATTTATATTTTTTTAACTTATGCTTTATTAAATTGTATTTATGTTGTTTTATCCTATGCTTTATTAAATTGTATTTATGTTGTTTTATCCTATGCTTTATTAAATTGTATTATGTTGTTTTATCCTATGCTTTATTATATTGGATTTATGTTGTTTTATCCTATGCTTTATTAAATTGTGTTTATGTTGTTTTATCCTATGCTTTATTAAATTGTATTTATGTTGTTTTAACCCATGCTTTATTAAATTGTATTTATGTTGTTTTATCCTATGCTTTATTAAATTGTATTTATGTTGTTTTATCCTATGCTTTATTAAATTGTATTTATGTTGTTTTATCCTATGCTTTATTAAATTGTATTTATGTTGCTTTATCCTATGCTTTATTAAATTGTATTTATGTTGTTTTATCCTATGATTTATTAAATTGTATTTATGTGGTTTTATCCTATGCTTTATTAAATTGTATTTATCTTGTTTTATCCTATGCTTTATTAAATAGTATTTATGTTGTTTTATCCTATGCTTTATTAAATTGTATTTATGTTGTTTTAACCTATGCTTTATTAATTTGTATTTATGTTGTTTTAACCTATGCTTTATTAAATTGTATTTATGTTGTTTTATCCTATGATTTATTAAATTGTATTTATGTTGCTTTAACCTATGCTTTATTAAATTGTATTTATGTTGTTTTATCCTATGCTTTATTAAATTGTATTTATATTGTTTTAACTTATGCTTTATTAAATTGTATTTATGTTGTTTTATCCTATGCTTTATTAAATTGTATTTATGTTGTTTTATCCTATGCTTTATTAAATTGTATTATGTTGTTTTATCGTATGCTTTATTATATTGTATTTATGTTGTTTTATCCTATGCTTTATTAAATTGTGTTTATGTTGTTTTATCCTATGCTTTATTAAATTGTATTTATGTTGTTTTAACCCATGCTTTATTAAATTGTATTTATGTTGTTTTATCCTATGCTTTATTAAATTGTATTTATGTTGTTTTATCCTATGCTTTATTAAATTTTATTTATGTTGTTTTGTCCTATGTTCATTAAATTGTATTTATGTTGTTTTAACCCATGCTTCATTAAATTGTATTTATGTTGTTTTATCTTATGCTTTATTAAATTGTATTTATGTTGTTTTGTCCTATGCTTTATTAAATTGTATTTATGTTGTTTTAACCCATGCTTTATTAAATTGCATTTATGTTGTTTTATCTTATGCTTTATTAAATTGTATTTATGTTGTTTTATCCTATGCTTTATTAAATTGTATTTATTTTGTTTTGTACTATGCTTTAATAAATTGTATTTATGTTGTTTTAACCCATGCTTTATTAAATTGTATTTATGTTGTTTTATCCTATGCTTTATTAAATTGTATTTATGTTGTTTTATCCTATGCTTTATTAAATAGTATTTATGTTGTTTTAACCTATGCTTTATTAAATTGTATTTATGTTGTTTTATCCTATGCTTTATTAAATTGTATTTATGTTGCTTTAACCTATGCTTTATTAAATTGTATTTATGTTGTTTTATCCTATGCTTTATTAAATTGTATTTATGTTGCTTTATCCTATGCTTTATTAAATTGTATTTATGTTGTTTTATCCTATGATTTATTAAATTGTATTTATGTGGTTTTATCCTATGCTTTATTAAATTGTATTTATCTTGTTTTATCCTATGCTTTATTAAATTGTATTTATGTTGTTTTATCCTATGCTTTATTAAATTGTATTTATGTTGTTTTAACCTATGCTTTATTAATTTGTATTTATGTTGTTTTAACCTATGCTTTATTAAATTGTATTTATGTTGTTTTATCCTATGATTTATTAAATTGTATTTATGTTGCTTTAACCTATGCTTTATTAAATTGTATTTATGTTGTTTTATCCTATGCTTTATTAAATTGTATTTATATTGTTTTAACTTATGCTTTATTAAATTGTATTTATGTTGTTTTATCCTATGCTTTATTAAATTGTATTTATGTTGTTTTATCCTATGCTTTATTAAATTGTATTATGTTGTTTTATCGTATGCTTTATTATATTGTATTTATGTTGTTTTATCCTATGCTTTATTAAATTGTGTTTATGTTGTTTTATCCTATGCTTTATTAAATTGTATTTATGTTGTTTTAACCCATGCTTTATTAAATTGTATTTATGTTGTTTTATCCTATGCTTTATTAAATTGTATTTATGTTGTTTTATCCTATGCTTTATTAAATTTTATTTATGTTGTTTTGTCCTATGTTCATTAAATTGTATTTATGTTGTTTTAACCCATGCTTCATTAAATTGTATTTATGTTGTTTTATCTTATGCTTTATTAAATTGTATTTATGTTGTTTTGTCCTATGCTTTATTAAATTGTATTTATGTTGTTTTAACCCATGCTTTATTAAATTGCATTTATGTTGTTTTATCTTATGCTTTATTAAATTGTATTTATGTTGTTTTATCCTATGCTTTATTAAATTGTATTTATTTTGTTTTGTACTATGCTTTAATAAATTGTATTTATGTTGTTTTAACCCATGCTTTATTAAATTGTATTTATGTTGTTTTATCCTATGCTTTATTAAATTGTATTTATGTTGTTTTATCCTATGCTTTATTAAATAGTATTTATGTTGTTTTAACCTATGCTTTATTAAATTGTATTTATGTTGTTTTATCCTATGCTTTATTAAATTGTATTTATGTTGCTTTAACCTATGCTTTATTAAATTGTATTTATGTTGTTTTATCCTATGCTTTATTAAATTGTATTTATATTGTTTTAACTTATGCTTTATTAAATTGTATTTATGTTGTTTTATCCTATGCTTTATTAAATTGTATTTATGTTGTTTTATCCTATGCTTTATTAAATTGTATTATGTTGTTTTATCCTATGCTTTATTATATTGGATTTATGTTGTTTTATCCTATGCTTTATTAAATTGTGTTTATGTTGTTTTATCCTATGCTTTATTAAATTGTATTTATGTTGCTTTATCCTATGCTTTATTAAATTGTATTTATGTTGTTTTATCCTATGATTTATTAAATTGTATTTATGTGGTTTTATCCTATGCTTTATTAAATTGTATTTATCTTGTTTTATCCTATGCTTTATTAAATTGTATTTATGTTGTTTTATCCTATGCTTTATTAAATTGTATTTATGTTGTTTTAACCTATGCTTTATTAATTTGTATTTATGTTGTTTTAACCTATGCTTTATTAAATTGTATTTATGTTGTTTTATCCTATGATTTATTAAATTGTATTTATGTTGCTTTAACCTATGCTTTATTAAATTGTATTTATGTTGTTTTATCCTATGCTTTATTAAATTGTATTTATATTGTTTTAACTTATGCTTTATTAAATTGTATTTATGTTGTTTTATCCTATGCTTTATTAAATTGTATTTATGTTGTTTTATCCTATGCTTTATTAAATTGTATTATGTTGTTTTATCGTATGCTTTATTATATTGTATTTATGTTGTTTTATCCTATGCTTTATTAAATTGTGTTTATGTTGTTTTATCCTATGCTTTATTAAATTGTATTTATGTTGTTTTAACCCATGCTTTATTAAATTGTATTTATGTTGTTTTATCCTATGCTTTATTAAATTGTATTTATGTTGTTTTATCCTATGCTTTATTAAATTTTATTTATGTTGTTTTGTCCTATGTTCATTAAATTGTATTTATGTTGTTTTAACCCATGCTTCATTAAATTGTATTTATGTTGTTTTATCTTATGCTTTATTAAATTGTATTTATGTTGTTTTGTCCTATGCTTTATTAAATTGTATTTATGTTGTTTTAACCCATGCTTTATTAAATTGCATTTATGTTGTTTTATCTTATGCTTTATTAAATTGTATTTATGTTGTTTTATCCTATGCTTTATTAAATTGTATTTATTTTGTTTTGTACTATGCTTTAATAAATTGTATTTATGTTGTTTTAACCCATGCTTTATTAAATTGTATTTATGTTGTTTTATCCTATGCTTTATTAAATTGTATTTATGTTGTTTTATCCTATGCTTTATTAAATAGTATTTATGTTGTTTTAACCTATGCTTTATTAAATTGTATTTATGTTGTTTTATCCTATGCTTTATTAAATTGTATTTATGTTGCTTTAACCTATGCTTTATTAAATTGTATTTATGTTGTTTTATCCTATGCTTTATTAAATTGTATTTATGTTGCTTTATCCTATGCTTTATTAAATTGTATTTATGTTGTTTTATCCTATGATTTATTAAATTGTATTTATGTGGTTTTATCCTATGCTTTATTAAATTGTATTTATCTTGTTTTATCCTATGCTTTATTAAATTGTATTTATGTTGTTTTATCCTATGCTTTATTAAATTGTATTTATGTTGTTTTAACCTATGCTTTATTAATTTGTATTTATGTTGTTTTAACCTATGCTTTATTAAATTGTATTTATGTTGTTTTATCCTATGATTTATTAAATTGTATTTATGTTGCTTTAACCTATGCTTTATTAAATTGTATTTATGTTGTTTTATCCTATGCTTTATTAAATTGTATTTATATTGTTTTAACTTATGCTTTATTAAATTGTATTTATGTTGTTTTATCCTATGCTTTATTAAATTGTATTTATGTTGTTTTATCCTATGCTTTATTAAATTGTATTATGTTGTTTTATCGTATGCTTTATTATATTGTATTTATGTTGTTTTATCCTATGCTTTATTAAATTGTGTTTATGTTGTTTTATCCTATGCTTTATTAAATTGTATTTATGTTGTTTTAACCCATGCTTTATTAAATTGAATTTATGTTGTTTTATCCTATGCTTTATTAAATTGTATTTATGTTGTTTTATCCTATGCTTTATTAAATTTTATTTATGTTGTTTTGTCCTATGTTCATTAAATTGTATTTATGTTGTTTTAACCCATGCTTCATTAAATTGTATTTATGTTGTTTTATCTTATGCTTTATTAAATTGTATTTATGTTGTTTTGTCCTATGCTTTATTAAATTGTATTTATGTTGTTTTAACCCATGCTTTATTAAATTGCATTTATGTTGTTTTATCTTATGCTTTATTAAATTGTATTTATGTTGTTTTATCCTATGCTTTATTAAATTGTATTTATTTTGTTTTGTATTATGCTTTAATAAATTGTATTTATGTTGTTTTAACCCATGCTTTATTAAATTGTATTTATGTTGTTTTATCCTATGCTTTATTAAATTGTATTTATGTTGTTTTATCCTATGCTTTATTAAACTGTATTTATGTTGTTTTATCCTATGCTTTATTAAATTGTATTTATGTTGTTTTATCTTATGCTTTATTAAATTGTATTTATGTTGTTTTATCCTATGCTTTATTAAATTGTATTTATGTTGTTTTAACCTATGCTTTATTAAATTGTATTCATGTTGTTTTATCCTATGCTTTATTAAATTGTATTTATCTTGTTTTATCCTATGCTTTATTAAATTGTATTTATGTTGTTTTATCCTATGCTTTATTAAATTGTATTTATGTTGTTTTATCCTATGCTTTATTAAATTGTATTTATGTTGTTTTATCCTATGCTTTATTAAATTGTATTTATGTTGTTTTATCCTATGCTTTATTAAATTGTATTTATGTTGCTTTATCCTATGCTTTATTAAATTGTATTTATGTTGTTTTATCCTATGATTTATTAAATTGTATTTATGTGGTTTTATCCTATGCTTTATTAAATTGTATTTATCTTGTTTTATCCTATGCTTTATTAAATTGTATTTATGTTGTTTTATCCTATGCTTTATTAAATTGTATTTATGTTGTTTTAACCTATGCTTTATTAATTTGTATTTATGTTGTTTTAACCTATGCTTTATTAAATTGTATTTATGTTGTTTTATCCTATGATTTATTAAATTGTATTTATGTTGCTTTAACCTATGCTTTATTAAATTGTATTTATGTTGTTTTATCCTATGCTTTATTAAATTGTATTTATATTGTTTTAACTTATGCTTTATTAAATTGTATTTATGTTGTTTTATCCTATGCTTTATTAAATTGTATTTATGTTGTTTTATCCTATGCTTTATTAAATTGTATTATGTTGTTTTATCGTATGCTTTATTATATTGTATTTATGTTGTTTTATCCTATGCTTTATTAAATTGTGTTTATGTTGTTTTATCCTATGCTTTATTAAATTGTATTTATGTTGTTTTAACCCATGCTTTATTAAATTGTATTTATGTTGTTTTATCCTATGCTTTATTAAATTGTATTTATGTTGTTTTATCCTATGCTTTATTAAATTTTATTTATGTTGTTTTGTCCTATGTTCATTAAATTGTATTTATGTTGTTTTAACCCATGCTTCATTAAATTGTATTTATGTTGTTTTATCTTATGCTTTATTAAATTGTATTTATGTTGTTTTGTCCTATGCTTTATTAAATTGTATTTATGTTGTTTTAACCCATGCTTTATTAAATTGCATTTATGTTGTTTTATCTTATGCTTTATTAAATTGTATTTATGTTGTTTTATCCTATGCTTTATTAAATTGTATATATTTTGTTTTGTACTATGCTTTAATAAATTGTATTTATGTTGTTTTAACCCATGCTTTATTAAATTGTATTTATGTTGTTTTATCCTATGCTTTATTAAATTGTATTTATGTTGTTTTATCCTATGCTTTATTAAACTGTATTTATGTTGTTTTATCCTATGCTTTATTAAATTGTATTTATGTTGTTTTATCTTATGCTTTATTAAATTGTATTTATGTTGTTTTATCCTATGCTTTATTAAATAGTATTTATGTTGTTTTAACCTATGCTTTATTAAATTGTATTTATGTTGTTTTATCCTATGCTTTATTAAATTGTATTTATGTTGCTTTAACCTATGCTTTATTAAATTGTATTTATGTTGTTTTATCCTATGCTTTATTAAATTGTATTTATATTGTTTTAACTTATGCTTTATTAAATTGTATTTATGTTGTTTTATCCTATGCTTTATTAAATTGTATTTATGTTGTTTTATCCTATGCTTTATTAAATTGTATTATGTTGTTTTATCCTATGCTTTATTATATTGGATTTATGTTGTTTTATCCTATGCTTTATTAAATTGTGTTTATGTTGTTTTATCCTATGCTTTATTAAATTGTATTTATGTTGCTTTATCCTATGCTTTATTAAATTGTATTTATGTTGTTTTATCCTATGATTTATTAAATTGTATTTATGTGGTTTTATCCTATGCTTTATTAAATTGTATTTATCTTGTTTTATCCTATGCTTTATTAAATTGTATTTATGTTGTTTTATCCTATGCTTTATTAAATTGTATTTATGTTGTTTTAACCTATGCTTTATTAATTTGTATTTATGTTGTTTTAACCTATGCTTTATTAAATTGTATTTATGTTGTTTTATCCTATGATTTATTAAATTGTATTTATGTTGCTTTAACCTATGCTTTATTAAATTGTATTTATGTTGTTTTATCCTATGCTTTATTAAATTGTATTTATATTGTTTTAACTTATGCTTTATTAAATTGTATTTATGTTGTTTTATCCTATGCTTTATTAAATTGTATTTATGTTGTTTTATCCTATGCTTTATTAAATTGTATTATGTTGTTTTATCATATGCTTTATTATATTGTATTTATGTTGTTTTATCCTATGCTTTATTAAATTGTGTTTATGTTGTTTTATCCTATGCTTTATTAAATTGTATTTATGTTGTTTTAACCCATGCTTTATTAAATTGAATTTATGTTGTTTTATCCTATGCTTTATTAAATTGTATTTATGTTGTTTTATCCTATGCTTTATTAAATTTTATTTATGTTGTTTTGTCCTATGTTCATTAAATTGTATTTATGTTGTTTTAACCCATGCTTCATTAAATTGTATTTATGTTGTTTTATCTTATGCTTTATTAAATTGTATTTATGTTGTTTTGTCCTATGCTTTATTAAATTGTATTTATGTTGTTTTAACCCATGCTTTATTAAATTGCATTTATGTTGTTTTATCTTATGCTTTATTAAATTGTATTTATGTTGTTTTATCCTATGCTTTATTAAATTGTATTT
Source organism: Phyllobates terribilis (assembly GCF_046119375.1). NCBI lineage: Eukaryota > Metazoa > Chordata > Amphibia > Anura > Dendrobatidae > Phyllobates > Phyllobates terribilis. Next base: position 821,793,846 of record NW_027362763.1, read on the forward strand.
ATTTTGTTTTGTATTATGCTTTAATAAATTGTATTTATGTTGTTTTAACCCATGCTTTATTAAATTGTATTTATGTTGTTTTATCCTATGCTTTATTAAATTGTATTTATGTTGTTTTATCCTATGCTTTATTAAACTGTATTTATGTTGTTTTATCCTATGCTTTATTAAATTGTATTTATGTTGTTTTATCTTATGCTTTATTAAATTGTATTTATGTTGTTTTATCCTATGCTTTATTAAATTGTATTTATGTTGTTTTAACCTATGCTTTATTAAATTGTATTCATGTTGTTTTATCCTATGCTTTATTAAATTGTATTTATCTTGTTTTATCCTATGCTTTATTAAATTGTATTTATGTTGTTTTATCCTATGCTTTATTAAATTGTATTTATGTTGTTTTATCCTATGCTTTATTAAATTGTATTTATGTTGTTTTATCCTATGCTTTATTAAATTGTATTTATGTTGTTTTATCCTATGCTTTATTAAATTGTATTTATGTTGCTTTATCCTATGCTTTATTAAATTGTATTTATGTTGTTTTATCCTATGATTTATTAAATTGTATTTATGTGGTTTTATCCTATGCTTTATTAAATTGTATTTATCTTGTTTTATCCTATGCTTTATTAAATTGTATTTATGTTGTTTTATCCTATGCTTTATTAAATTGTATTTATGTTGTTTTAACCTATGCTTTATTAATTTGTATTCATGTTGTTTTAACCTATGCTTTATTAAATTGTATTTATGTTGTTTTATCCTATGATTTATTAAATTGTATTTATGTTGCTTTAACCTATGCTTTATTAAATTGTATTTATGTTGTTTTATCCTATGCTTTATTAAATTGTATTTATATTGTTTTAACTTATGCTTTATTAAATTGTATTTATGTTGTTTTATCCTATGCTTTATTAAATTGTATTTATGTTGTTTTATCCTATGCTTTATTAAATTGTATTATGTTGTTTTATCGTATGCTTTATTATATTGTATTTATGTTGTTTTATCCTATGCTTTATTAAATTGTGTTTATGTTGTTTTATCCTATGCTTTATTAAATTGTATTTATGTTGTTTTAACCCATGCTTTATTAAATTGTATTTATGTTGTTTTATCCTATGCTTTATTAAATTGTATTTATGTTGTTTTATCCTATGCTTTATTAAATTTTATTTATGTTGTTTTGTCCTATGTTCATTAAATTGTATTTATGTTGTTTTAACCCATGCTTCATTAAATTGTATTTATGTTGTTTTATCTTATGCTTTATTAAATTGTATTTATGTTGTTTTGTCCTATGCTTTATTAAATTGTATTTATGTTGTTTTAACCCATGCTTTATTAAATTGCATTTATGTTGTTTTATCTTATGCTTTATTAAATTGTATTTATGTTGTTTTATCCTATGCTTTATTAAATTGTATTTATTTTGTTTTGTACTATGCTTTAATAAATTGTATTTATGTTGTTTTAACCCATGCTTTATTAAATTGTATTTATGTTGTTTTATCCTATGCTTTATTAAATTGTATTTATGTTGTTTTATCCTATGCTTTATTAAACTGTATTTATGTTGTTTTATCCTATGCTTTATTAAATTGTATTTATGTTGTTTTATCTTATGCTTTATTAAATTGTATTTATGTTGTTTTATCCTATGCTTCATTAAATTGTATTTATGTTGTTTTAACCTATGCTTTATTAAATTGTATTCATGTTGTTTTATCCTATGCTTTATTAAATTGTATTTATGTTGTTTTATCCTATGCTTTATTAAATTGTATTTATGTTGTTTTATCCTATGCTTTATTAAATTGTATTTATGTTGTTTTATCCTATGCTTTATTAAATTGTATTTATGTTGTTTTATCCTATGCTTTATTAAATTGTATTTATATTTTTTTAACTTATGCTTTATTAAATTGTATTTATGTTGTTTTATCCTATGCTTTATTAAATTGTATTTATGTTGTTTTATCCTATGCTTTATTAAATTGTATTATGTTGTTTTATCCTATGCTTTATTATATTGGATTTATGTTGTTTTATCCTATGCTTTATTAAATTGTGTTTATGTTGTTTTATCCTATGCTTTATTAAATTGTATTTATGTTGTTTTAACCCATGCTTTATTAAATTGTATTTATGTTGTTTTATCCTATGCTTTATTAAATTGTATTTATGTTGTTTTATCCTATGCTTTATTAAATTGTATTTATGTTGTTTTATCCTATGCTTTATTAAATTGTATTTATGTTGCTTTATCCTATGCTTTATTAAATTGTATTTATGTTGTTTTATCCTATGATTTATTAAATTGTATTTATGTGGTTTTATCCTATGCTTTATTAAATTGTATTTATCTTGTTTTATCCTATGCTTTATTAAATTGTATTTATGTTGTTTTATCCTATGCTTTATTAAATTGTATTTATGTTGTTTTAACCTATGCTTTATTAATTTGTATTTATGTTGTTTTAACCTATGCTTTATTAAATTGTATTTATGTTGTTTTATCCTATGATTTATTAAATTGTATTTATGTTGCTTTAACCTATGCTTTATTAAATTGTATTTATGTTGTTTTATCCTATGCTTTATTAAATTGTATTTATATTGTTTTAACTTATGCTTTATTAAATTGTATTTATGTTGTTTTATCCTATGCTTTATTAAATTGTATTTATGTTGTTTTATCCTATGCTTTATTAAATTGTATTATGTTGTTTTATCGTATGCTTTATTATATTGTATTTATGTTGTTTTATCCTATGCTTTATTAAATTGTGTTTATGTTGTTTTATCCTATGCTTTATTAAATTGTATTTATGTTGTTTTAACCCATGCTTTATTAAATTGTATTTATGTTGTTTTATCCTATGCTTTATTAAATTGTATTTATGTTGTGTTATCCTATGCTTTATTAAATTTTATTTATGTTGTTTTGTCCTATGTTCATTAAATTGTATTTATGTTGTTTTAACCCATGCTTTATTAAATTGCATTTATGTTGTTTTATCTTATGCTTTATTAAATTGTATTTATGTTGTTTTATCCTATGCTTTATTAAATTGTATTTATTTTGTTTTGTACTATGCTTTAATAAATTGTATTTATGTTGTTTTAACCCATGCTTTATTAAATTGTATTTATGTTGTTTTATCCTATGCTTTATTAAATTGTATTTATGTTGTTTTATCCTATGCTTTATTAAATAGTATTTATGTTGTTTTAACCTATGCTTTATTAAATTGTATTTATGTTGTTTTATCCTATGCTTTATTAAATTGTATTTATGTTGCTTTAACCTATGCTTTATTAAATTGTATTTATGTTGTTTTATCCTATGCTTTATTAAATTGTATTTATATTGTTTTAACTTATGCTTTATTAAATTGTATTTATGTTGTTTTATCCTATGCTTTATTAAATTGTATTTATGTTGTTTTATCCTATGCTTTATTAAATTGTATTATGTTGTTTTATCCTATGCTTTATTATATTGGATTTATGTTGTTTTATCCTATGCTTTATTAAATTGTGTTTATGTTGTTTTATCCTATGCTTTATTAAATTGTATTTATGTTGTTTTAACCCATGCTTTATTAAATTGTATTTATGTTGTTTTATCCTATGCTTTATTAAATTGTATTTATGTTGTTTTATCCTATGCTTTATTAAATTGTATTTATGTTGTTTTATCCTATGCTTTATTAAATTGTATTTATGTTGTTTTATCCTATGCTTTATTAAATTGTATTTATGTTGTTTTAACCTATGCTTTATTAATTTGTATTTATGTTGTTTTAACCTATGCTTTATTAAATTGTATTTATGTTGTTTTATCCTATGATTTATTAAATTGTATTTATGTTGCTTTAACCTATGCTTTATTAAATTGTATTATGTTGTTTTAACCCATGCTTTATTCAATTGTATTTATGTTGTTTTATCCTATGCTTTATTAAATTGTATTTATGTTGTTTTATCCTATGCTTTATTAAATTTTATTTATGTTGTTTTGTCCTATGTTCATTAAATTGTATTTATGTTGTTTTAACCCATGCTTCATTAAATTGTATTTATGTTGTTTTATCTTATGCTTTATTAAATTGTATTTATGTTGTTTTGTCCTATGCTTTATTAAATTGTATTTATGTTGTTTTAACCCATGCTTTATTAAATTGCATTTATGTTGTTTTATCTTATGCTTTATTAAATTGTATTTATGTTGTTTTATCCTATGCTTTATTAAATTGTATTTATTTTGTTTTGTACTATGCTTTAATAAATTGTATTTATGTTGTTTTAACCCATGCTTTATTAAATTGTATTTATGTTGTTTTATCCTATGCTTTATTAAATTGTATTTATGTTGTTTTATCCTATGCTTTATTAAACTGTATTTATGTTGTTTTATCCTATGCTTTATTAAATTGTATTTATGTTGTTTTATCTTATGCTTTATTAAATTGTATTTATGTTGTTTTATCCTATGCTTTATTAAATTGTATTTATGTTGTTTTAACCTATGCTTTATTAAATTGTATTTATGTTGTTTTATCCTATGCTTTATTAAATTGTATTTATGTTGTTTTATCCTATGCTTTCCTAAATTGTATTTATGTTGTTTTATCCTATGCTTTATTAAATTGTATTTATGTTGTTTTATCCTATGCTTTATTAAATTGTATTTATGTTGCTTTATCCTATGCTTTATTAAATTGTATTTATGTTGTTTTATCCTATGCTTTATTAAATTGTATTTATGTGGTTTTATCCTATGCTTTATTAAATTGTATTTATGTTGTTTTAACCTATGCTTTATTAAATTGTATTTATGTTGTTTTATCCTATGCTTTATTAAATAGTATTTATGTTGTTTTAACCTATGCTTTATTAAATTGTATTTATGTTGTTTTATCCTATGCTTTATTAAATTGTATTTATGTTGCTTTAACCTATGCCTTATTAAATTGTATTTATGTTGTTTTATCCTATGCTTTATTAAATTGTATTTATATTTTTTTAACTTATGCTTTATTAAATTGTATTTATGTTGTTTTATCCTATGCTTTATTAAATTGTATTTATGTTGTTTTATCCTATGCTTTATTAAATTGTATTATGTTGTTTTATCCTATGCTTTATTATATTGGATTTATGTTGTTTTATCCTATGCTTTATTAAATTGTGTTTATGTTGTTTTATCCTATGCTTTATTAAATTGTATTTATGTTGTTTTAACCCATGCTTTATTAAATTGTATTTATGTTGTTTTATCCTATGCTTTATTAAATTGTATTATGTTGTTTTATCCTATGCTTTATTATATTGGATTTATGTTGTTTTATCCTATGCTTTATTAAATTGTGTTTATGTTGTTTTATCCTATGCTTTATTAAATTGTATTTATGTTGCTTTATCCTATGCTTTATTAAATTGTATTTATGTTGTTTTATCCTATGATTTATTAAATTGTATTTATGTGGTTTTATCCTATGCTTTATTAAATTGTATTTATCTTGTTTTATCCTATGCTTTATTAAATTGTATTTATGTTGTTTTATCCTATGCTTTATTAAATTGTATTTATGTTGTTTTAACCTATGCTTTATTAATTTGTATTTATGTTGTTTTAACCTATGCTTTATTAAATTGTATTTATGTTGTTTTATCCTATGATTTATTAAATTGTATTTATGTTGCTTTAACCTATGCTTTATTAAATTGTATTTATGTTGTTTTATCCTATGCTTTATTAAATTGTATTTATATTGTTTTAACTTATGCTTTATTAAATTGTATTTATGTTGTTTTATCCTATGCTTTATTAAATTGTATTTATGTTGTTTTATCCTATGCTTTATTAAATTGTATTATGTTGTTTTATCGTATGCTTTATTATATTGTATTTATGTTGTTTTATCCTATGCTTTATTAAATTGTGTTTATGTTGTTTTATCCTATGCTTTATTAAATTGTATTTATGTTGTTTTAACCCATGCTTTATTAAATTGAATTTATGTTGTTTTATCCTATGCTTTATTAAATTGTATTTATGTTGTTTTATCCTATGCTTTATTAAATTTTATTTATGTTGTTTTGTCCTATGTTCATTAAATTGTATTTATGTTGTTTTAACCCATGCTTCATTAAATTGTATTTATGTTGTTTTATCTTATGCTTTATTAAATTGTATTTATGTTGTTTTGTCCTATGCTTTATTAAATTGTATTTATGTTGTTTTAACCCATGCTTTATTAAATTGCATTTATGTTGTTTTATCTTATGCTTTATTAAATTGTATTTATGTTGTTTTATCCTATGCTTTATTAAATTGTATTTATTTTGTTTTGTATTATGCTTTAATAAATTGTATTTATGTTGTTTTAACCCATGCTTTATTAAATTGTATTTATGTTGTTTTATCCTATGCTTTATTAAATTGTATTTATGTTGTTTTATCCTATGCTTTATTAAATTGTATTTATGTTGTTTTATCCTATGCTTTATTAAATTGTATTTATGTTGTTTTATCCTATGCTTTATTAAATTGTATTTATGTTGTTTTATCCTATGCTTTATTAAATTGTATTTATGTTGCTTTATCCTATGCTTTATTAAATTGTATTTATGTTGTTTTATCCTATGATTTATTAAATTGTATTTATGTGGTTTTATCCTATGCTTTATTAAATTGTATTTATCTTGTTTTATCCTATGCTTTATTAAATTGTATTTATGTTGTTTTATCCTATGCTTTATTAAATTGTATTTATGTTGTTTTAACCTATGCTTTATTAATTTGTATTCATGTTGTTTTAACCTATGCTTTATTAAATTGTATTTATGTTGTTTTATCCTATGATTTATTAAATTGTATTTATGTTGCTTTAACCTATGCTTTATTAAATTGTATTTATGTTGTTTTATCCTATGCTTTATTAAATTGTATTTATATTGTTTTAACTTATGCTTTATTAAATTGTATTTATGTTGTTTTATCCTATGCTTTATTAAATTGTATTTATGTTGTTTTATCCTATGCTTTATTAAATTGTATTATGTTGTTTTATCGTATGCTTTATTATATTGTATTTATGTTGTTTTATCCTATGCTTTATTAAATTGTGTTTATGTTGTTTTATCCTATGCTTTATTAAATTGTATTTATGTTGTTTTAACCCATGCTTTATTAAATTGTAATTATGTTGTTTTATCCTATGCTTTATTAAATTGTATTTATGTTGTTTTATCCTATGCTTTATTAAATTTTATTTATGTTGTTTTGTCCTATGTTCATTAAATTGTATTTATGTTGTTTTAACCCATGCTTCATTAAATTGTATTTATGTTGTTTTATCTTATGCTTTATTAAATTGTATTTATGTTGTTTTGTCCTATGCTTTATTAAATTGTATTTATGTTGTTTTAACCCATGCTTTATTAAATTGCATTTATGTTGTTTTATCTTATGCTTTATTAAATTGTATTTATGTTGTTTTATCCTATGCTTTATTAAATTGTATTTATTTTGTTTTGTACTATGCTTTAATAAATTGTATTTATGTTGTTTTAACCCATGCTTTATTAAATTGTATTTATGTTGTTTTATCCTATGCTTTATTAAATTGTATTTATGTTGTTTTATCCTATGCTTTATTAAACTGTATTTATGTTGTTTTATCCTATGCTTTATTAAATTGTATTTATGTTGTTTTATCTTATGCTTTATTAAATTGTATTTATGTTGTTTTATCCTATGCTTTATTAAATTGTATTTATGTTGTTTTAACCTATGCTTTATTAAATTGTATTCATGTTGTTTTATCCTATGCTTTATTAAATTGTATTTATGTTGTTTTATCCTATGCTTTATTAAATTGTATTTATGTTGTTTTATCCTATGCTTTATTAAATTGTATTTATGTTGTTTTATCCTATGCTTTATTAAATTGTATTTATGTTGTTTTATCCTATGCTTTATTAAATTGTATTTATGTTGTTTTATCCTATGCTTTATTAAATTGTATTTATGTTGCTTTATCCTATGCTTTATTAAATTGTATTTATGTTGTTTTATCCTATGATTTATTAAATTGTATTTATGTGGTTTTATCCTATGCTTTCTTAAATTGTATTTATCTTGTTTTATCCTATGCTTTATTAAATTGTATTTATGTTGTTTTATCCTATGCTTTATTAAATAGTATTGATGTTGTTTTAACCTATGCTTTATTAAATTGTATTTATGTTGTTTTATCCTATGCTTTATTAAATTGTATTTATGTTGTTTTAACCTATGCTTTATTAATTTGTATTCATGTTGTTTTAACCTATGCTTTATTAAATTGTATTTATATTGTTTTAACTTATGCTTTATTAAATTGTATTTATGTTGTTTTATCCTATGCTTTATTAAATTGTATTTATGTTGTTTTATCCTATGCTTTATTAAATTGTATTATGTTGTTTTATCGTATGCTTTATTATATTGTATTTATGTTGTTTTATCCTATGCTTTATTAAATTGTGTTTATGTTGTTTTATCCTATGCTTTATTAAATTGTATTTATGTTGTTTTAACCCATGCTTTATTAAATTGTATTTATGTTGTTTTATCCTATGCTTTATTAAATTGTATTTATGTTGTTTTATCCTATGCTTTATTAAATTTTATTTATGTTGTTTTGTCCTATGTTCATTAAATTGTATTTATGTTGTTTTAACCCATGCTTCATTAAATTGTATTTATGTTGTTTTATCTTATGCTTTATTAAATTGTATTTATGTTGTTTTGTCCTATGCTTTATTAAATTGTATTTATGTTGTTTTAACCCATGCTTTATTAAATTGCATTTATGTTGTTTTATCTTATGCTTTATTAAATTGTATTTATGTTGTTTTATCCTATGCTTTATTAAATTGTATTTATTTTGTTTTGTACTATGCTTTAATAAATTGTATTTATGTTGTTTTAACCCATGCTTTATTAAATTGTATTTATGTTGTTTTATCCTATGCTTTATTAAATTGTATTTATGTTGTTTTATCCTATGCTTTATTAAACTGTATTTATGTTGTTTTATCCTATGCTTTATTAAATTGTATTTATGTTGTTTTATCTTATGCTTTATTAAATTGTATTTATGTTGTTTTATCCTATGCTTTATTAAATTGTATTTATGTTGTTTTAACCTATGCTTTATTAAATTTTATTCATGTTGTTTTATCCTATGCTTTATTAAATTGTATTTATGTTGTTTTATCCTATGCTTTATTAAATTGTATTTATGTTGTTTTATCCTATGCTTTATTAAATTGTATTTATGTTGTTTTATCCTATGCTTTATTAAATTGTATTTATGTTGTTTTATCCTATGCTTTATTAAATTGTATTTATGTTGTTTTATCCTATGCTTTATTAAATTGTATTTATGTTGCTTTATCCTATGCTTTATTAAATTGTATTTATGTTGTTTTATCCTATGATTTATTAAATTGTATTTATGTGGTTTTATCCTATGCTTTCTTAAATTGTATTTATCTTGTTTTATCCTATGCTTTATTAAATTGTATTTATGTTGTTTTATCCTATGCTTTATTAAATAGTATTTATGTTGTTTTAACCTATGCTTTATTAAATTGTATTTATGTTGTTTTATCCTATGCTTTATTAAATTGTATTTATGTTGTTTTATCCTATGCTTTATTAAATTGTATTATGTTGTTTTATCCTATGCTTTATTATATTGGATTTATGTTGTTTTATCCTATGCTTTATTAAATTGTGTTTATGTTGTTTTATCCTATGCTTTATTAAATTGTATTTATGTTGTTTTAACCCATGCTTTATTAAATTGTATTTATGTTGTTTTATCCTATGCTTTATTAAATTGTATTTATGTTGTTTTATCCTATGCTTTATTAAATTGTATTTATGTTGTTTTATCCTATGCTTTATTAAATTGTATTTATGTTGCTTTATCCTATGCTTTATTAAATTGTATTTATGTTGTTTTATCCTATGATTTATTAAATTGTATTTATGTGGTTTTATCCTATGCTTTATTAAATTGTATTTATCTTGTTTTATCCTATGCTTTATTAAATTGTATTTATGTTGTTTTATCCTATGCTTTATTAAATTGTATTTATGTTGTTTTAACCTATGCTTTATTAATTTGTATTTATGTTGTTTTAACCTATGCTTTATTAAATTGTATTTATGTTGTTTTATCCTATGATTTATTAAATTGTATTTATGTTGCTTTAACCTATGCTTTATTAAATTGTATTTATGTTGTTTTATCCTATGCTTTATTAAATTGTATTTATATTGTTTTAACTTATGCTTTATTAAATTGTATTTATGTTGTTTTATCCTATGCTTTATTAAATTGTATTTATGTTGTTTTATCCTATGCTTTATTAAATTGTATTATGTTGTTTTATCGTATGCTTTATTATATTGTATTTATGTTGTTTTATCCTATGCTTTATTAAATTGTGTTTATGTTGTTTTATCCTATGCTTTATTAAATTGTATTTATGTTGTTTTAACCCATGCTTTATTAAATTGTATTTATGTTGTTTTATCCTATGCTTTATTAAATTGTATTTATGTTGTGTTATCCTATGCTTTATTAAATTTTATTTATGTTGTTTTGTCCTATGTTCATTAAATTGTATTTATGTTGTTTTAACCCATGCTTCATTAAATTGTATTTATGTTGTTTTATCTTATGCTTTATTAAATTGTATTTATGTTGTTTTGTCCTATGCTTTATTAAATTGTATTTATGTTGTTTTAACCCATGCTTTATTAAATTGCATTTATGTTGTTTTATCTTATGCTTTATTAAATTGTATTTATGTTGTTTTATCCTATGCTTTATTAAATTGTATTTATTTTGTTTTGTACTATGCTTTAATAAATTGTATTTATGTTGTTTTAACCCATGCTTTATTAAATTGTATTTATGTTGTTTTATCCTATGCTTTATTAAATTGTATTTATGTTGTTTTATCCTATGCTTTATTAAATAGTATTTATGTTGTTTTAACCTATGCTTTATTAAATTGTATTTATGTTGTTTTATCCTATGCTTTATTAAATTGTATTTATGTTGCTTTAACCTATGCTTTATTAAATTGTATTTATGTTGTTTTATCCTATGCTTTATTAAATTGTATTTATATTGTTTTAACTTATGCTTTATTAAATTGTATTTATGTTGTTTTATCCTATGCTTTATTAAATTGTATTTATGTTGTTTTATCCTATGCTTTATTAAATTGTATTATGTTGTTTTATCCTATGCTTTATTATATTGGATTTATGTTGTTTTATCCTATGCTTTATTAAATTGTGTTTATGTTGTTTTATCCTATGCTTTATTAAATTGTATTTATGTTGTTTTAACCCATGCTTTATTAAATTGTATTTATGTTGTTTTATCCTATGCTTTATTAAATTGTATTTATGTTGTTTTATCCTATGCTTTATTAAATTGTATTTATGTTGTTTTATCCTATGCTTTATTAAATTGTATTTATGTTGCTTTATCCTATGCTTTATTAAATTGTATTTATGTTGTTTTATCCTATGATTTATTAAATTGTATTTATGTGGTTTTATCCTATGCTTTATTAAATTGTATTTATCTTGTTTTATCCTATGCTTTATTAAATTGTATTTATGTTGTTTTATCCTATGCTTTATTAAATTGTATTTATGTTGTTTTAACCTATGCTTTATTAATTTGTATTTATGTTGTTTTAACCTATGCTTTATTAAATTGTATTTATGTTGTTTTATCCTATGATTTATTAAATTGTATTCATGTTGCTTTAACCTATGCTTTATTAAATTGTATTATGTTGTTTTAACCCATGCTTTATTCAATTGTATTTATGTTGTTTTATCCTATGCTTTATTAAATTGTATTTATGTTGTTTTATCCTATGCTTTATTAAATTTTATTTATGTTGTTTTGTCCTATGTTCATTAAATTGTATTTATGTTGTTTTAACCCATGCTTCATTAAATTGTATTTATGTTGTTTTATCTTATGCTTTATTAAATTGTATTTATGTTGTTTTGTCCTATGCTTTATTAAATTGTATTTATGTTGTTTTAACCCATGCTTTATTAAATTGCATTTATGTTGTTTTATCTTATGCTTTATTAAATTGTATTTATGTTGTTTTATCCTATGCTTTATTAAATTGTATTTATTTTGTTTTGTACTATGCTTTAATAAATTGTATTTATGTTGTTTTAACCCATGCTTTATTAAATTGTATTTATGTTGTTTTATCCTATGCTTTATTAAATTGTATTTATGTTGTTTTATCCTATGCTTTATTAAACTGTATTTATGTTGTTTTATCCTATGCTTTATTAAATTGTATTTATGTTGTTTTATCTTATGCTTTATTAAATTGTATTTATGTTGTTTTATCCTATGCTTTATTAAATTGTATTTATGTTGTTTTAACCTATGCTTTATTAAATTGTATTTATGTTGTTTTATCCTATGCTTTATTAAATTGTATTTATGTTGTTTTATCCTATGCTTTCCTAAATTGTATTTATGTTGTTTTATCCTATGCTTTATTAAATTGTATTTATGTTGTTTTATCCTATGCTTTATTAAATTGTATTTATGTTGCTTTATCCTATGCTTTATTAAATTGTATTTATGTTGTTTTATCCTATGCTTTATTAAATTGTATTTATGTGGTTTTATCCTATGCTTTATTAAATTGTATTTATGTTGTTTTAACCTATGCTTTATTAAATTGTATTTATGTTGTTTTATCCTATGCTTTATTAAATAGTATTTATGTTGTTTTAACCTATGCTTTATTAAATTGTATTTATGTTGTTTTATCCTATGCTTTATTAAATTGTATTTATGTTGCTTTAACCTATGCCTTATTAAATTGTATTTATGTTGTTTTATCCTATGCTTTATTAAATTGTATTTATATTTTTTTAACTTATGCTTTATTAAATTGTATTTATGTTGTTTTATCCTATGCTTTATTAAATTGTGTTTATGTTGTTTTATCCTATGCTTTATTAAATTGTATTTATGTTGTTTTAACCCATGCTTTATTAAATTGTATTTATGTTGTTTTATCCTATGCTTTATTAAATTGTATTATGTTGTTTTATCCTATGCTTTATTATATTGGATTTATGTTGTTTTATCCTATGCTTTATTAAATTGTGTTTATGTTGTTTTATCCTATGCTTTATTAAATTGTATTTATGTTGTTTTAACCCATGCTTTATTAAATTGTATTTATGTTGTTTTATCCTATGCTTTATTAAATTGTATTATGTTGTTTTATCCTATGCTTTATTATATTGGATTTATGTTGTTTTATCCTATGCTTTATTAAATTGTGTTTATGTTGTTTTATCCTATGCTTTATTAAATTGTATTTATGTTGCTTTATCCTATGCTTTATTAAATTGTATTTATGTTGTTTTATCCTATGATTTATTAAATTGTATTTATGTGGTTTTATCCTATGCTTTATTAAATTGTATTTATCTTGTTTTATCCTATGCTTTATTAAATTGTATTTATGTTGTTTTATCCTATGCTTTATTAAATTGTATTTATGTTGTTTTAACCTATGCTTTATTAATTTGTATTTATGTTGTTTTAACCTATGCTTTATTAAATTGTATTTGTGTTGTTTTATCCTATGATTTATTAAATTGTATTTATGTTGCTTTAACCTATGCTTTATTAAATTGTATTTATGTTGTTTTATCCTATGCTTTATTAAATTGTATTTATATTGTTTTAACTTATGCTTTATTAAATTGTATTTATGTTGTTTTATCCTATGCTTTATTAAATTGTATTTATGTTGTTTTATCCTATGCTTTATTAAATTGTATTATGTTGTTTTATCGTATGCTTTATTATATTGTATTTATGTTGTTTTATCCTATGCTTTATTAAATTGTGTTTATGTTGTTTTATCCTATGCTTTATTAAATTGTATTTATGTTGTTTTAACCCATGCTTTATTAAATTGAATTTATGTTGTTTTATCCTATGCTTTATTAAATTGTATTTATGTTGTTTTATCCTATGCTTTATTAAATTTTATTTATGTTGTTTTGTCCTATGTTCATTAAATTGTATTTATGTTGTTTTAACCCATGCTTCATTAAATTGTATTTATGTTGTTTTATCTTATGCTTTATTAAATTGTATTTATGTTGTTTTGTCCTATGCTTTATTAAATTGTATTTATGTTGTTTTAACCCATGCTTTATTAAATTGCATTTATGTTGTTTTATCTTATGCTTTATTAAATTGTATTTATGTTGTTTTATCCTATGCTTTATTAAATTGTATTTATTTTGTTTTGTATTATGCTTTAATAAATTGTATTTATGTTGTTTTAACCCATGCTTTATTAAATTGTATTTATGTTGTTTTATCCTATGCTTTATTAAATTGTATTTATGTTGTTTTATCCTATGCTTTATTAAACTGTATTTATGTTGTTTTATCCTATGCTTTATTAAATTGTATTTATGTTGTTTTATCTTATGCTTTATTAAATTGTATTTATGTTGTTTTATCCTATGCTTTATTAAATTGTATTTATGTTGTTTTAACCTATGCTTTATTAAATTGTATTCATGTTGTTTTATCCTATGCTTTATTAAATTGTATTTATCTTGTTTTATCCTATGCTTTATTAAATTGTATTTATGTTGTTTTATCCTATGCTTTATTAAATTGTATTTATGTTGTTTTATCCTATGCTTTATTAAATTGTATTTATGTTGTTTTATCCTATGCTTTATTAAATTGTATTTATGTTGTTTTATCCTATGCTTTATTAAATTGTATTTATGTTGCTTTATCCTATGCTTTATTAAATTGTATTTATGTTGTTTTATCCTATGATTTATTAAATTGTATTTATGTGGTTTTATCCTATGCTTTATTAAATTGTATTTATCTTGTTTTATCCTATGCTTTATTAAATTGTATTTATGTTGTTTTATCCTATGCTTTATTAAATTGTATTTATGTTGTTTTAACCTATGCTTTATTAATTTGTATTCATGTTGTTTTAACCTATGCTTTATTAAATTGTATTTATGTTGTTTTATCCTATGATTTATTAAATTGTATTTATGTTGCTTTAACCTATGCTTTATTAAATTGTATTTATGTTGTTTTATCCTATGCTTTATTAAATTGTATTTATATTGTTTTAACTTATGCTTTATTAAATTGTATTTATGTTGTTTTATCCTATGCTTTATTAAATTGTATTTATGTTGTTTTATCCTATGCTTTATTAAATTGTATTATGTTGTTTTATCGTATGCTTTATTATATTGTATTTATGTTGTTTTATCCTATGCTTTATTAAATTGTGTTTATGTTGTTTTATCCTATGCTTTATTAAATTGTATTTATGTTGTTTTAACCCATGCTTTATTAAATTGTATTTATGTTGTTTTATCCTATGCTTTATTAAATTGTATTTATGTTGTTTTATCCTATGCTTTATTAAATTTTATTTATGTTGTTTTGTCCTATGTTCATTAAATTGTATTTATGTTGTTTTAACCCATGCTTCATTAAATTGTATTTATGTTGTTTTATCTTATGCTTTATTAAATTGTATTTATGTTGTTTTGTCCTATGCTTTATTAAATTGTATTTATGTTGTTTTAACCCATGCTTTATTAAATTGCATTTATGTTGTTTTATCTTATGCTTTATTAAATTGTATTTATGTTGTTTTATCCTATGCTTTATTAAATTGTATTTATTTTGTTTTGTACTATGCTTTAATAAATTGTATTTATGTTGTTTTAACCCATGCTTTATTAAATTGTATTTATGTTGTTTTATCCTATGCTTTATTAAATTGTATTTATGTTGTTTTATCCTATGCTTTATTAAACTGTATTTATGTTGTTTTATCCTATGCTTTATTAAATTGTATTTATGTTGTTTTATCTTATGCTTTATTAAATTGTATTTATGTTGTTTTATCCTATGCTTTATTAAATTGTATTTATGTTGTTTTAACCTATGCTTTATTAAATTGTATTCATGTTGTTTTATCCTATGCTTTATTAAATTGTATTTATGTTGTTTTATCCTATGCTTTATTAAATTGTATTTATGTTGTTTTATCCTATGCTTTATTAAATTGTATTTATGTTGTTTTATCCTATGCTTTATTAAATTGTATTTATGTTGTTTTATCCTATGCTTTATTAAATTGTATTTATGTTGTTTTATCCTATGCTTTATTAAATTGTATTTATGTTGCTTTATCCTATGCTTTATTAAATTGTATTTATGTTGTTTTATCCTATGATTTATTAAATTGTATTTATGTGGTTTTATCCTATGCTTTCTTAAATTGTATTTATCTTGTTTTATCCTATGCTTTATTAAATTGTATTTATGTTGTTTTATCCTATGCTTTATTAAATAGTATTTATGTTGTTTTAACCTATGCTTTATTAAATTGTATTTATGTTGTTTTATCCTATGCTTTATTAAATTGTATTTATGTTGCTTTAACCTATGCTTTATTAAATTGTATTTATGTTGTTTTATCCTATGCTTTATTAAATTGTATTTATATTTTTTTAACTTATGCTTTATTAAATTGTATTTATGTTGTTTTATCCTATGCTTTATTAAATTGTATTTATGTTGTTTTATCCTATGCTTTATTAAATTGTATTATGTTGTTTTATCCTATGCTTTATTATATTGGATTTATGTTGTTTTATCCTATGCTTTATTAAATTGTGTTTATGTTGTTTTATCCTATGCTTTATTAAATTGTATTTATGTTGTTTTAACCCATGCTTTATTAAATTGTATTTATGTTGTTTTATCCTATGCTTTATTAAATTGTATTTATGTTGTTTTATCCTATGCTTTATTAAATTGTATTTATGTTGTTTTATCCTATGCTTTATTAAATTGTATTTATGTTGCTTTATCCTATGCTTTATTAAATTGTATTTATGTTGTTTTATCCTATGATTTATTAAATTGTATTTATGTGGTTTTATCCTATGCTTTATTAAATTGTATTTATCTTGTTTTATCCTATGCTTTATTAAATTGTATTTATGTTGTTTTATCCTATGCTTTATTAAATTGTATTTATGTTGTTTTAACCTATGCTTTATTAATTTGTATTTATGTTGTTTTAACCTATGCTTTATTAAATTGTATTTATGTTGTTTTATCCTATGATTTATTAAATTGTATTTATGTTGCTTTAACCTATGCTTTATTAAATTGTATTTATGTTGTTTTATCCTATGCTTTATTAAATTGTATTTATATTGTTTTAACTTATGCTTTATTAAATTGTATTTATGTTGTATTATCCTATGCTTTATTAAATTGTATTTATGTTGTTTTATCCTATGCTTTATTAAATTGTATTATGTTGTTTTATCGTATGCTTTATTATATTGTATTTATGTTGTTTTATCCTATGCTTTATTAAATTGTGTTTATGTTGTTTTATCCTATGCTTTATTAAATTGTATTTATGTTGTTTTAACCCATGCTTTATTAAATTGTATTTATGTTGTTTTATCCTATGCTTTATTAAATTGTATTTATGTTGTGTTATCCTATGCTTTATTAAATTTTATTTATGTTGTTTTGTCCTATGTTCATTAAATTGTATTTATGTTGTTTTAACCCATGCTTCATTAAATTGTATTTATGTTGTTTTATCTTATGCTTTATTAAATTGTATTTATGTTGTTTTGTCCTATGCTTTATTAAATTGTATTTATGTTGTTTTAACCCATGCTTTATTAAATTGCATTTATGTTGTTTTATCTTATGCTTTATTAAATTGTATTTATGTTGTTTTATCCTATGCTTTATTAAATTGTATTTATTTTGTTTTGTACTATGCTTTAATAAATTGTATTTATGTTGTTTTAACCCATGCTTTATTAAATTGTATTTATGTTGTTTTATCCTATGCTTTATTAAATTGTATTTATGTTGTTTTATCCTATGCTTTATTAAATAGTATTTATGTTGTTTTAACCTATGCTTTATTAAATTGTATTTATGTTGTTTTATCCTATGCTTTATTAAATTGTATTTATGTTGCTTTAACCTATGCTTTATTAAATTGTATTTATGTTGTTTTATCCTATGCTTTATTAAATTGTATTTATATTTTTTTAACTTATGCTTTATTAAATTGTATTTATGTTGTTTTATCCTATGCTTTATTAAATTGTATTTATGTTGTTTTATCCTATGCTTTATTAAATTGTATTATGTTGTTTTATCCTATGCTTTATTATATTGGATTTATGTTGTTTTATCCTATGCTTTATTAAATTGTGTTTATGTTGTTTTATCCTATGCTTTATTAAATTGTATTTATGTTGTTTTAACCCATGCTTTATTAAATTGTATTTATGTTGTTTTATCCTATGCTTTATTAAATTGTATTTATGTTGTTTTATCCTATGCTTTATTAAATTGTATTTATGTTGTTTTATCCTATGCTTTATTAAATTGTATTTATGTTGCTTTATCCTATGCTTTATTAAATTGTATTTATGTTGTTTTATCCTATGATTTATTAAATTGTATTTATGTGGTTTTATCCTATGCTTTATTAAATTGTATTTATCTTGTTTTATCCTATGCTTTATTAAATTGTATTTATGTTGTTTTATCCTATGCTTTATTAAATTGTATTTATGTTGTTTTAACCTATGCTTTATTAATTTGTATTTATGTTGTTTTAACCTATGCTTTATTAAATTGTATTTATGTTGTTTTATCCTATGATTTATTAAATTGTATTTATGTTGCTTTAACCTATGCTTTATTAAATTGTATTTATGTTGTTTTATCCTATGCTTTATTAAATTGTATTTATATTGTTTTAACTTATGCTTTATTAAATTGTATTTATGTTGTATTATCCTATGCTTTATTAAATTGTATTTATGTTGTTTTATCCTATGCTTTATTAAATTGTATTATGTTGTTTTATCGTATGCTTTATTATATTGTATTTATGTTGTTTTATCCTATGCTT
The DNA here is from genome assembly GCF_046119375.1 of Phyllobates terribilis. Classification (NCBI taxonomy): domain Eukaryota; kingdom Metazoa; phylum Chordata; class Amphibia; order Anura; family Dendrobatidae; genus Phyllobates; species Phyllobates terribilis. Next base: position 821,812,986 of record NW_027362763.1, read on the forward strand.
TATTAAATTGTGTTTATGTTGTTTTATCCTATGCTTTATTAAATTGTATTTATGTTGTTTTAACCCATGCTTTATTAAATTGTATTTATGTTGTTTTATCCTATGCTTTATTAAATTGTATTTATGTTGTGTTATCCTATGCTTTATTAAATTTTATTTATGTTGTTTTGTCCTATGTTCATTAAATTGTATTTATGTTGTTTTAACCCATGCTTCATTAAATTGTATTTATGTTGTTTTATCTTATGCTTTATTAAATTGTATTTATGTTGTTTTGTCCTATGCTTTATTAAATTGTATTTATGTTGTTTTAACCCATGCTTTATTAAATTGCATTTATGTTGTTTTATCTTATGCTTTATTAAATTGTATTTATGTTGTTTTATCCTATGCTTTATTAAATTGTATTTATTTTGTTTTGTACTATGCTTTAATAAATTGTATTTATGTTGTTTTAACCCATGCTTTATTAAATTGTATTTATGTTGTTTTATCCTATGCTTTATTAAATTGTATTTATGTTGTTTTATCCTATGCTTTATTAAATAGTATTTATGTTGTTTTAACCTATGCTTTATTAAATTGTATTTATGTTGTTTTATCCTATGCTTTATTAAATTGTATTTATGTTGCTTTAACCTATGCTTTATTAAATTGTATTTATGTTGTTTTATCCTATGCTTTATTAAATTGTATTTATATTGTTTTAACTTATGCTTTATTAAATTGTATTTATGTTGTTTTATCCTATGCTTTATTAAATTGTATTTATGTTGTTTTATCCTATGCTTTATTAAATTGTATTATGTTGTTTTATCCTATGCTTTATTATATTGGATTTATGTTGTTTTATCCTATGCTTTATTAAATTGTGTTTATGTTGTTTTATCCTATGCTTTATTAAATTGTATTTATGTTGTTTTAACCCATGCTTTATTAAATTGTATTTATGTTGTTTTATCCTATGCTTTATTAAATTGTATTTATGTTGTTTTATCCTATGCTTTATTAAATTGTATTTATGTTGTTTTATCCTATGCTTTATTAAATTGTATTTATGTTGCTTTATCCTATGCTTTATTAAATTGTATTTATGTTGTTTTATCCTATGATTTATTAAATTGCATTTATGTGGTTTTATCCTATGCTTTATTAAATTGTATTTATCTTGTTTTATCCTATGCTTTATTAAATTGTATTTATGTTGTTTTATCCTATGCTTTATTAAATTGTATTTATGTTGTTTTAACCTATGCTTTATTAATTTGTATTTATGTTGTTTTAACCTATGCTTTATTAAATTGTATTTATGTTGTTTTATCCTATGATTTATTAAATTGTATTTATGTTGCTTTAACCTATGCTTTATTAAATTGTATTATGTTGTTTTAACCCATGCTTTATTCAATTGTATTTATGTTGTTTTATCCTATGCTTTATTAAATTGTATTTATGTTGTTTTATCCTATGCTTTATTAAATTTTATTTATGTTGTTTTGTCCTATGTTCATTAAATTGTATTTATGTTGTTTTAACCCATGCTTCATTAAATTGTATTTATGTTGTTTTATCTTATGCTTTATTAAATTGTATTTATGTTGTTTTGTCCTATGCTTTATTAAATTGTATTTATGTTGTTTTAACCCATGCTTTATTAAATTGCATTTATGTTGTTTTATCTTATGCTTTATTAAATTGTATTTATGTTGTTTTATCCTATGCTTTATTAAATTGTATTTATTTTGTTTTGTACTATGCTTTAATAAATTGTATTTATGTTGTTTTAACCCATGCTTTATTAAATTGTATTTATGTTGTTTTATCCTATGCTTTATTAAATTGTATTTATGTTGTTTTATCCTATGCTTTATTAAACTGTATTTATGTTGTTTTATCCTATGCTTTATTAAATTGTATTTATGTTGTTTTATCTTATGCTTTATTAAATTGTATTTATGTTGTTTTATCCTATGCTTTATTAAATTGTATTTATGTTGTTTTAACCTATGCTTTATTAAATTGTATTTATGTTGTTTTATCCTATGCTTTATTAAATTGTATTTATGTTGTTTTATCCTATGCTTTCCTAAATTGTATTTATGTTGTTTTATCCTATGCTTTATTAAATTGTATTTATGTTGTTTTATCCTATGCTTTATTAAATTGTATTTATGTTGCTTTATCCTATGCTTTATTAAATTGTATTTATGTTGTTTTATCCTATGCTTTATTAAATTGTATTTATGTGGTTTTATCCTATGCTTTATTAAATTGTATTTATGTTGTTTTAACCTATGCTTTATTAAATTGTATTTATGTTGTTTTATCCTATGCTTTATTAAATAGTATTTATGTTGTTTTAACCTATGCTTTATTAAATTGTATTTATGTTGTTTTATCCTATGCTTTATTAAATTGTATTTATGTTGCTTTAACCTATGCCTTATTAAATTGTATTTATGTTGTTTTATCCTATGCTTTATTAAATTGTATTTATATTTTTTTAACTTATGCTTTATTAAATTGTATTTATGTTGTTTTATCCTATGCTTTATTAAATTGTATTTATGTTGTTTTATCCTATGCTTTATTAAATTGTATTATGTTGTTTTATCCTATGCTTTATTATATTGGATTTATGTTGTTTTATCCTATGCTTTATTAAATTGTGTTTATGTTGTTTTATCCTATGCTTTATTAAATTGTATTTATGTTGTTTTAACCCATGCTTTATTAAATTGTATTTATGTTGTTTTATCCTATGCTTTATTAAATTGTATTTATGTTGTTTTATCCTATGCTTTATTAAATTGTATTTATGTTGTTTTATCCTATGCTTTATTAAATTGTATTTATGTTGCTTTATCCTATGCTTTATTAAATTGTATTTATGTTGTTTTATCCTATGATTTATTAAATTGTATTTATGTGGTTTTATCCTATGCTTTATTAAATTGTATTTATCTTGTTTTATCCTATGCTTTATTAAATTGTATTTATGTTGTTTTATCCTATGCTTTATTAAATTGTATTTATGTTGTTTTAACCTATGCTTTATTAATTTGTATTTATGTTGTTTTAACCTATGCTTTATTAAATTGTATTTATGTTGTTTTATCCTATGATTTATTAAATTGTATTTATGTTGCTTTAACCTATGCTTTATTAAATTGTATTTATGTTGTTTTATCCTATGCTTTATTAAATTGTATTTATATTGTTTTAACTTATGCTTTATTAAATTGTATTTATGTTGTTTTATCCTATGCTTTATTAAATTGTATTTATGTTGTTTTATCCTATGCTTTATTAAATTGTATTATGTTGTTTTATCGTATGCTTTATTATATTGTATTTATGTTGTTTTATCCTATGCTTTATTAAATTGTGTTTATGTTGTTTTATCCTATGCTTTATTAAATTGTAATTATGTTGTTTTAACCCATGCTTTATTAAATTGTATTTATGTTGTTTTATCCTATGCTTTATTAAATTGTATTTATGTTGTTTTATCCTATGCTTTATTAAATTTTATTTATGTTGTTTTGTCCTATGTTCATTAAATTGTATTTATGTTGTTTTAACCCATGCTTCATTAAATTGTATTTATGTTGTTTTATCTTATGCTTTATTAAATTGTATTTATGTTGTTTTGTCCTATGCTTTATTAAATTGTATTTATGTTGTTTTAACCCATGCTTTATTAAATTGCATTTATGTTGTTTTATCTTATGCTTTATTAAATTGTATTTATGTTGTTTTATCCTATGCTTTATTAAATTGTATTTATTTTGTTTTGTACTATGCTTTAATAAATTGTATTTATGTTGTTTTAACCCATGCTTTATTAAATTGTATTTATGTTGTTTTATCCTATGCTTTATTAAATTGTATTTATGTTGTTTTATCCTATGCTTTATTAATTTGTATTTATGTTGTTTTAACCTATGCTTTATTAAATTGTATTTATGTTGTTTTATCCTATGATTTATTAAATTGTATTTATGTTGCTTTAACCTATGCTTTATTAAATTGTATTTATGTTGTTTTATCCTATGCTTTATTAAATTGTATTTATATTGTTTTAACTTATGCTTTATTAAATTGTATTTATGTTGTTTTATCCTATGCTTTATTAAATTGTATTTATGTTGTTTTATCCTATGCTTTATTAAATTGTATTATGTTGTTTTATCGTATGCTTTATTATATTGTATTTATGTTGTTTTATCCTATGCTTTATTAAATTGTGTTTATGTTGTTTTATCCTATGCTTTATTAAATTGTATTTATGTTGTTTTAACCCATGCTTTATTAAATTGTATTTATGTTGTTTTATCCTATGCTTTATTAAATTGTATTTATGTTGTTTTATCCTATGCTTTATTAAATTGTATTTATGTTGTTTTATCCTATGCTTTATTAAATTGTATTTATGTTGCTTTATCCTATGCTTTATTAAATTGTATTTATGTTGTTTTATCCTATGATTTATTAAATTGTATTTATGTGGTTTTATCCTATGCTTTATTAAATTGTATTTATCTTGTTTTATCCTATGCTTTATTAAATTGTATTTATGTTGTTTTATCCTATGCTTTATTAAATTGTATTTATGTTGTTTTAACCTATGCTTTATTAATTTGTATTTATGTTGTTTTAACCTATGCTTTATTAAATTGTATTTATGTTGTTTTATCCTATGATTTATTAAATTGTATTTATGTTGCTTTAACCTATGCTTTATTAAATTGTATTATGTTGTTTTAACCCATGCTTTATTAAATTGTATTTATGTTGTTTTATCCTATGCTTTATTAAATTGTATTTATGTTGTTTTATCCTATGCTTTATTAAATTTTATTTATGTTGTTTTGTCCTATGTTTATTAAATTGTATTTATGTTGTTTTAACCCATGCTTCATTAAATTGTATTTATGTTGTTTTATCTTATGCTTTATTAAATTGTATTTATGTTGTTTTGTCCTATGCTTTATTAAATTGTATTTATGTTGTTTTAACCCATGCTTTATTAAATTGCATTTATGTTGTTTTATCTTATGCTTTATTAAATTGTATTTATGTTGTTTTATCCTATGCTTTATTAAATTGTATTTATTTTGTTTTGTACTATGCTTTAATAAATTGTATTTATGTTGTTTTAACCCATGCTTTATTAAATTGCATTTATGTTGTTTTATCCTATGCTTTATTAAATTGTATTTATGTTGTTTTATCCTATGCTTTATTAAACTGTATTTATGTTGTTTTATCCTATGCTTTATTAAATTGTATTTATGTTGTTTTATCTTATGCTTTATTAAATTGTATTTATGTTGTTTTATCCTATGCTTTATTAAATTGTATTTATGTTGTTTTAACCTATGCTTTATTAAATTGTATTTATGTTGTTTTATCCTATGCTTTATTAAATTGTATTTATGTTGTTTTATCCTATGCTTTCCTAAATTGTATTTATGTTGTTTTATCCTATGCTTTATTAAATTGTATTTATGTTGTTTTATCCTATGCTTTATTAAATTGTATTTATGTTGCTTTATCCTATGCTTTATTAAATTGTATTTATGTTGTTTTATCCTATGCTTTATTAAATTGTATTTATGTGGTTTTATCCTATGCTTTATTAAATTGTATTTATGTTGTTTTAACCTATGCTTTATTAAATTGTATTTATGTTGTTTTATCCTATGCTTTATTAAATAGTATTTATGTTGTTTTAACCTATGCTTTATTAAATTGTATTTATGTTGTTTTATCCTATGCTTTATTAAATTGTATTTATGTTGCTTTAACCTATGCCTTATTAAATTGTATTTATGTTGTTTTATCCTATGCTTTATTAAATTGTATTTATATTTTTTTAACTTATGCTTTATTAAATTGTATTTATGTTGTTTTATCCTATGCTTTATTAAATTGTATTTATGTTGTTTTATCCTATGCTTTATTAAATTGTATTATGTTGTTTTATCCTATGCTTTATTATATTGGATTTATGTTGTTTTATCCTATGCTTTATTAAATTGTGTTTATGTTGTTTTATCCTATGCTTTATTAAATTGTATTTATGTTGTTTTAACCCATGCTTTATTAAATTGTATTTATGTTGTTTTATCCTATGCTTTATTAAATTGTATTTATGTTGTTTTATCCTATGCTTTATTAAATTGTATTTATGTTGTTTTATCCTATGCTTTATTAAATTGTATTTATGTTGCTTTATCCTATGCTTTATTAAATTGTATTTATGTTGTTTTATCCTATGATTTATTAAATTGTATTTATGTGGTTTTATCCTATGCTTTATTAAATTGTATTTATCTTGTTTTATCCTATGCTTTATTAAATTGTATTTATGTTGTTTTATCCTATGCTTTATTAAATTGTATTTATGTTGTTTTAACCTATGCTTTATTAATTTGTATTTATGTTGTTTTAACCTATGCTTTATTAAATTGTATTTATGTTGTTTTATCCTATGATTTATTAAATTGTATTTATGTTGCTTTAACCTATGCTTTATTAAATTGTATTTATGTTGTTTTATCCTATGCTTTATTAAATTGTATTTATATTGTTTTAACTTATGCTTTATTAAATTGTATTTATGTTGTTTTATCCTATGCTTTATTAAATTGTATTTATGTTGTTTTATCCTATGCTTTATTAAATTGTATTATGTTGTTTTATCGTATGCTTTATTATATTGTATTTATGTTGTTTTATCCCATGCTTTATTAAATTGTGTTTATGTTGTTTTATCCTATGCTTTATTAAATTGTAATTATGTTGTTTTAACCCATGCTTTATTAAATTGTATTTATGTTGTTTTATCCTATGCTTTATTAAATTGTATTTATGTTGTTTTATCCTATGCTTTATTAAATTTTATTTATGTTGTTTTGTCCTATGTTCATTAAATTGTATTTATGTTGTTTTAACCCATGCTTCATTAAATTGTATTTATGTTGTTTTATCTTATGCTTTATTAAATTGTATTTATGTTGTTTTGTCCTATGCTTTATTAAATTGTATTTATGTTGTTTTAACCCATGCTTTATTAAATTGCATTTATGTTGTTTTATCTTATGCTTTATTAAATTGTATTTATGTTGTTTTATCCTATGCTTTATTAAATTGTATTTATTTTGTTTTGTACTATGCTTTAATAAATTGTATTTATGTTGTTTTAACCCATGCTTTATTAAATTGTATTTATGTTGTTTTATCCTATGCTTTATTAAATTGTATTTATGTTGTTTTATCCTATGCTTTATTAATTTGTATTTATGTTGTTTTAACCTATGCTTTATTAAATTGTATTTATGTTGTTTTATCCTATGATTTATTAAATTGTATTTATGTTGCTTTAACCTATGCTTTATTAAATTGTATTTATGTTGTTTTATCCTATGCTTTATTAAATTGTATTTATATTGTTTTAACTTATGCTTTATTAAATTGTATTTATGTTGTTTTATCCTATGCTTTATTAAATTGTATTTATGTTGTTTTATCCTATGCTTTATTAAATTGTATTATGTTGTTTTATCGTATGCTTTATTATATTGTATTTATGTTGTTTTATCCTATGCTTTATTAAATTGTGTTTATGTTGTTTTATCCTATGCTTTATTAAATTGTATTTATGTTGTTTTAACCCATGCTTTATTAAATTGTATTTATGTTGTTTTATCCTATGCTTTATTAAATTGTATTTATGTTGTTTTATCCTATGCTTTATTAAATTTTATTTATGTTGTTTTGTCCTATGTTCATTAAATTGTATTTATGTTGTTTTAACCCATGCTTCATTAAATTGTATTTATGTTGTTTTATCTTATGCTTTATTAAATTGTATTTATGTTGTTTTGTCCTATGCTTTATTAAATTGTATTTATGTTGTTTTAACCCATGCTTTATTAAATTGCATTTATGTTGTTTTATCTTATGCTTTATTAAATTGTATTTATGTTGTTTTATCCTATGCTTTATTAAATTGTATTTATTTTGTTTTGTACTATGCTTTAATAAATTGTATTTATGTTGTTTTAACCCATGCTTTATTAAATTGTATTTATGTTGTTTTATCCTATGCTTTATTAAATTGTATTTATGTTGTTTTATCCTATGCTTTATTAAACTGTATTTATGTTGTTTTATCCTATGCTTTATTAAATTGTATTTATGTTGCTTTATCTTATGCTTTATTAAATTGTATTTATGTTGTTTTATCCTATGCTTTATTAAATTGTATTTATGTTGTTTTAACCTATGCTTTATTAAATTGTATTCATGTTGTTTTATCCTATGCTTTATTAAATTGTATTTATGTTGTTTTATCCTATGATTTATTAAATTGTATTTATGTTGCTTTAACCTATGCTTTATTAAATTGTATTTATGTTGTTTTATCCTATGCTTTATTAAATTGTATTTATATTGTTTTAACTTATGCTTTATTAAATTGTATTTATGTTGTTTTATCCTATGCTTTATTAAATTGTATTTATGTTGTTTTATCCTATGCTTTATTAAATTGTATTATGTTGTTTTATCGTATGCTTTTTTATATTGTATTTATGTTGTTTTATCCTATGCTTTATTAAATTGTGTTTATGTTGTTTTATCCTATGCTTTATTAAATTGTATTTATGTTGTTTTAACCCATGCTTTATTAAATTGTATTTATGTTGTTTTATCCTATGCTTTATTAAATTGTATTTATGTTGTTTTATCCTATGCTTTATTAAATTGTATTTATGTTGTTTTGTCCTATGTTCATTAAATTGTATTTATGTTGTTTTAACCCATGCTTCATTAAATTGTATTTATGTTGTTTTATCTTATGCTTTATTAAATTGTATTATGTTGTTTTATCCTATGCTTTATTAAATTGTATTTATTTTGTTTTGTACTATGCTTTAATAAATTGTATTTATGTTGTTTTAACCCATGCTTTATTAAATTGTATTTATGTTGTTTTATCCTATGCTTTATTAAATTGTATTTATGTGGTTTTATCCTATGCTTTATTAAATTGTATTTATGTTGTTTTATCCTATGCTTTATTAAATTGTATTTATGTTGTTTAACCTATGCTTTATTAATTTGTATTTATGTTGTTTTAACCTATGCTTTATTAAATTGTATTTATGTTGTTTTATCCTATGATTTATTAAATTGTATTTATGTTGCTTTAACCTATGCTTTATTAAATTGTATTTATGTTGTTTTATCCTATGCTTTATTAAATTGTATTTATATTGTTTTAACTTATGCTTTATTAAATTGTATTTATGTTGTTTTATCCTATGCTTTATTAAATTGTATTTATGTTGTTTTATCCTATGCTTTATTAAATTGTATTATGTTGTTTTATCGTATGCTTTATTATATTGTATTTATGTTGTTTTATCCTATGCTTTATTAAATTGTGTTTATGTTGTTTTATCCTATGCTTTATTAAATTGTATTTATGTTGTTTTAACCCATGCTTTATTAAATTGTATTTATGTTGTTTTATCCTATGCTTTATTAAATTGTATTTATGTTGTTTTATCCTATGCTTTATTAAATTTTATTTATGTTGTTTTGTCCTATGTTCATTAAATTGTATTTATGTTGTTTTAACCCATGCTTCATTAAATTGTATTTATGTTGTTTTATCCTATGCTTTATTAAATTGCATTTATGTTGTTTTATCCTATGCTTTATTAAATTGTATTTATGTTGCTTTATCCTATGCTTTATTAAATTGTATTTATGTTGTTTTATCCTATGATTTATTAAATTGTATTTATGTGGTTTTATCCTATGCTTTCTTAAATTGTATTTATCTTGTTTTATCCTATGCTTTATTAAATTGTATTTATGTTGTTTTATCCTATGCTTTATTAAATAGTATTTATGTTGTTTTAACCTATGCTTTATTAAATTGTATTTATGTTGTTTTATCCTATGCTTTATTAAATTGTATTTATGTTGCTTTAACCTATGCTTTATTAAATTGTATTTATGTTGTTTTATCCTATGCTTTATTAAATTGTATTTATATTTTTTTAACTTATGCTTTATTAAATTGTATTTATGTTGTTTTATCCTATGCTTTATTAAATTGTATTTATGTTGTTTTATCCTATGCTTTATTAAATTGTATTATGTTGTTTTATCCTATGCTTTATTATATTGGATTTATGTTGTTTTATCCTATGCTTTATTAAATTGTGTTTATGTTGTTTTATCCTATGCTTTATTAAATTGTATTTATGTTGTTTTAACCCATGCTTTATTAAATTGTATTTATGTTGTTTTATCCTATGCTTTATTAAATTGTATTTATGTTGTTTTATCCTATGCTTTATTAAATTGTATTTATGTTGTTTTATCCTATGCTTTATTAAATTGTATTTATGTTGCTTTATCCTATGCTTTATTAAATTGTATTTATGTTGTTTTATCCTATGATTTATTAAATTGTATTTATGTGGTTTTATCCTATGCTTTATTAAATTGTATTTATCTTGTTTTATCCTATGCTTTATTAAATTGTATTTATGTTGTTTTATCCTATGCTTTATTAAATTGTATTTATGTTGTTTTAACCTATGCTTTATTAATTTGTATTTATGTTGTTTTAACCTATGCTTTATTAAATTGTATTTATGTTGTTTTATCCTATGATTTATTAAATTGTATTTATGTTGCTTTAACCTATGCTTTATTAAATTGTATTTATGTTGTTTTATCCTATGCTTTATTAAATTGTATTTATATTGTTTTAACTTATGCTTTATTAAATTGTATTTATGTTGTTTTATCCTATGCTTTATTAAATTGTATTTATGTTGTTTTATCCTATGCTTTATTAAATTGTATTATGTTGTTTTATCGTATGCTTTATTATATTGTATTTATGTTGTTTTATCCTATGCTTTATTAAATTGTGTTTATGTTGTTTTATCCTATGCTTTATTAAATTGTATTTATGTTGTTTTAACCCATGCTTTATTAAATTGTATTTATGTTGTTTTATCCTATGCTTTATTAAATTGTATTTATGTTGTTTTATCCTATGCTTTATTAAATTTTATTTATGTTGTTTTGTCCTATGTTCATTAAATTGTATTTATGTTGTTTTAACCCATGCTTCATTAAATTGTATTTATGTTGTTTTATCTTATGCTTTATTAAATTGTATTTATGTTGTTTTGTCCTATGCTTTATTAAATTGTATTTATGTTGTTTTAACCCATGCTTTATTAAATTGCATTTATGTTGTTTTATCTTATGCTTTATTAAATTGTATTTATGTTGTTTTATCCTATGCTTTATTAAATTGTATTTATTTTGTTTTGTACTATGCTTTAATAAATTGTATTTATGTTGTTTTAACCCATGCTTTATTAAATTGTATTTATGTTGTTTTATCCTATGCTTTATTAAATTGTATTTATGTTGTTTTATCCTATGCTTTATTAAATAGTATTTATGTTGTTTTAACCTATGCTTTATTAAATTGTATTTATGTTGTTTTATCCTATGCTTTATTAAATTGTATTTATGTTGCTTTAACCTATGCTTTATTAAATTGTATTTATGTTGTTTTATCCTATGCTTTATTAAATTGTATTTATATTGTTTTAACTTATGCTTTATTAAATTGTATTTATGTTGTTTTATCCTATGCTTTATTAAATTGTATTTATGTTGTTTTATCCTATGCTTTATTAAATTGTATTATGTTGTTTTATCCTATGCTTTATTATATTGGATTTATGTTGTTTTATCCTATGCTTTATTAAATTGTGTTTATGTTGTTTTATCCTATGCTTTATTAAATTGTATTTATGTTGTTTTAACCCATGCTTTATTAAATTGTATTTATGTTGTTTTATCCTATGCTTTATTAAATTGTATTTATGTTGTTTTATCCTATGCTTTATTAAATTGTATTTATGTTGTTTTATCCTATGCTTTATTAAATTGTATTTATGTTGCTTTATCCTATGCTTTATTAAATTGTATTTATGTTGTTTTATCCTATGATTTATTAAATTGTATTTATGTGGTTTTATCCTATGCTTTATTAAATTGTATTTATCTTGTTTTATCCTATGCTTTATTAAATTGTATTTATGTTGTTTTATCCTATGCTTTATTAAATTGTATTTATGTTGTTTTAACCTATGCTTTATTAATTTGTATTTATGTTGTTTTAACCTATGCTTTATTAAATTGTATTTATGTTGTTTTATCCTATTATTTATTAAATTGTATTTATGTTGCTTTAACCTTTGCTTTATTAAATTGTATTATGTTGTTTTAACCCATGCTTTATTAAATTGTATTTATGTTGTTTTATCCTATGCTTTATTAAACTGTATTTATGTTGTTTTATCCTATGCTTTATTAAATTGTATTTATATTGTTTTAACTTATGCTTTATTAAATTGTATTTATGTTGTTTTATCCTATGATTTATTAAATTGTATTTATGTTGTTTTATCCTATGCTTTATTAAATTGTATTTATGTTGCTTTATCCTATGCTTTATTAAATTGTATTTATGTTGTTTTATCCTATGATTTATTAAATTGTATTTATGTGGTTTTATCCTATGCTTTATTAAATTGTATTTATCTTGTTTTATCCTATGCTTTATTAAATTGTATTTATGTTGTTTTATCCTATGCTTTATTAAATTTTATTTATGTTGTTTTAACCTATGCTTTATTAATTTGTATTTATGTTGTTTTAACCTATGCTTTATTAAATTGTATTTATGTTGTTTTATCCTATGATTTATTAAATTGTATTTATGTTGCTTTAACCTTTGCTTTATTAAATTGTATTATGTTGTTTTAACCCATGCTTTATTAAATTGTATTTATGTTGTTTTATCCTATGCTTTATTAAACTGTATTTATGTTGTTTTATCCTATGCTTTATTAAATTGTATTTATATTGTTTTAACTTATGCTTTATTAAATTGTATTTATGTTGTTTTATCCTATGATTTATTAAATTGTATTTATGTTGTTTTATCCTATGCTTTATTAAATTGTATTATGTTGTTTTATCGTATGCTTTATTATATTGTATTTATGTTGTTTTATCCTATGCTTTATTAAATTGTGTTTATGTTGTTTTATCCTATGCTTTATTAAATTGTATTTATGTTGTTTTAACCCATGCTTTATTAAATTGTATTTATGTTGTTTTATCCTATGCTTTATTAAATTGTATTTATGTTGTTTTATCCTATGCTTTATTAAATTGTATTTATGTTGTTTTGTCCTATGTTCATTAAATTGTATTTATGTTGTTTTAACCCATGCTTCATTAAATTGTATTTATGTTGTTTTATCTTATGCTTTATTAAATTGTATTTATGTTGTTTTGTCCTATGCTTTATTAAATTGTATTTATGTTGTTTTAACCCATGCTTTATTAAATTGCATTTATGTTGTTTTATCTTATGCTTTATTAAATTGTATTTATGTTGTTTTATCCTATGCTTTATTAAATTGTATTTATTTTGTTTTGTACTATGCTTTAATAAATTGTATTTATGTTGTTTTAACCCATGCTTTATTAAATTGTATTTATGTTGTTTTATCCTATGCTTTATTAAATTGTATTTATGTGGTTTTATCCTATGCTTTATTAAATTGTATTTATCTTGTTTTATCCTATGCTTTATTAAATTGTATTTATGTTGTTTTATCCTATGCTTTATTAAATTGTATTTATGTTGTTTTAACCTATGCTTTATTAATTTGTATTTATGTTGTTTTAACCTATGCTTTATTAAATTGTATTTATGTTATTTTATCCTATGATTTATTAAATTGTATTTATGTTGCTTTAACCTATGCTTTATTAAATTGTATTTATGTTGTTTTATCCTATGCTTTATTAAATTGTATTTATATTGTTTTAACTTATGCTTTATTAAATTGTATTTATGTTGTTTTATCCTATGCTTTATTAAATTGTATTTATGTTGTTTTATCCTATGCTTTATTAAATTGTATTATGTTGTTTTATCGTATGCTTTATTATATTGTATTTATGTTGTTTTATCCTATGCTTTATTAAATTGTGTTTATGTTGTTTTATCCTATGCTTTATTAAATTGTATTTATGTTGTTTTAACCCATGCTTTATTAAATTGTATTTATGTTGTTTTATCCTATGCTTTATTAAATTGTATTTATGTTGTTTTATCCTATGCTTTATTAAATTTTATTTATGTTGTTTTGTCCTATGTTCATTAAATTGTATTTATGTTGTTTTAACCCATGCTTCATTAAATTGTATTTATGTTGTTTTATCCTATGCTTTATTAAATTGCATTTATGTTGTTTTATCCTATGCTTTATTAAATTGTATTTATGTTGCTTTATCCTATGCTTTATTAAATTGTATTTATGTTGTTTTATCCTATGATTTATTAAATTGTATTTATGTGGTTTTATCCTATGCTTTCTTAAATTGTATTTATCTTGTTTTATCCTATGCTTTATTAAATTGTATTTATGTTGTTTTATCCTATGCTTTATTAAATAGTATTTATGTTGTTTTAACCTATGCTTTATTAAATTGTATTTATGTTGTTTTATCCTATGCTTTATTAAATTGTATTTATGTTGCTTTAACCTATGCTTTATTAAATTGTATTTATGTTGTTTTATCCTATGCTTTATTAAATTGTATTTATATTTTTTTAACTTATGCTTTATTAAATTGTATTTATGTTGTTTTATCCTATGCTTTATTAAATTGTATTTATGTTGTTTTATCCTATGCTTTATTAAATTGTATTATGTTGTTTTATCCTATGCTTTATTATATTGGATTTATGTTGTTTTATCCTATGCTTTATTAAATTGTGTTTATGTTGTTTTATCCTATGCTTTATTAAATTGTATTTATGTTGTTTTAACCCATGCTTTATTAAATTGTATTTATGTTGTTTTATCCTATGCTTTATTAAATTGTATTTATGTTGTTTTATCCTATGCTTTATTAAATTGTATTTATGTTGTTTTATCCTATGCTTTATTAAATTGTATTTATGTTGCTTTATCCTATGCTTTATTAAATTGTATTTATGTTGTTTTATCCTATGATTTATTAAATTGTATTTATGTGGTTTTATCCTATGCTTTATTAAATTGTATTTATCTTGTTTTATCCTATGCTTTATTAAATTGTATTTATGTTGTTTTATCCTATGCTTTATTAAATTGTATTTATGTTGTTTTAACCTATGCTTTATTAATTTGTATTTATGTTGTTTTAACCTATGCTTTATTAAATTGTATTTATGTTGTTTTATCCTATGATTTATTAAATTGTATTTATGTTGCTTTAACCTATGATTTATTAAATTGTATTTATGTTGTTTTATCCTATGCTTTATTAAATTGTATTTATATTGTTTTAACTTATGCTTTATTAAATTGTATTTATGTTGTTTTATCCTATGCTTTATTAAATTGTATTTATGTTGTTTTATCCTATGCTTTATTAAATTGTATTATGTTGTTTTATCGTATGCTTTATTATATTGTATTTATGTTGTTTTATCCTATGCTTTATTAAATTGTGTTTATGTTGTTTTATCCTATGCTTTATTAAATTGTATTTATGTTGTTTTAACCCATGCTTTATTAAATTGTATTTATGTTGTTTTATCCTATGCTTTATTAAATTGTATTTATGTTGTTTTATCCTATGCTTTATTAAATTTTATTTATGTTGTTTTGTCCTATGTTCATTAAATTGTATTTATGTTGTTTTAACCCATGCTTCATTAAATTGTATTTATGTTGTTTTATCTTATGCTTTATTAAATTGTATTTATGTTGTTTTGTCCTATGCTTTATTAAATTGTATTTATGTTGTTTTAACCCATGCTTTATTAAATTGTATTTATGTTGTTTTATCCTATGCTTTATTAAATTGTATTTATGTTGTTTTATCCTATGCTTTATTAAATAGTATTTATGTTGTTTTAACCTATGCTTTATTAAATTGTATTTATGTTGTTTTATCCTATGCTTTATTAAATTGTATTTATGTTGCTTTAACCTATGCTTTATTAAATTGTATTTATGTTGTTTTATCCTATGCTTTATTAAATTGTATTTATATTGTTTTAACTTATGCTTTATTAAATTGTATTTATGTTGTTTTATCCTATGCTTTATTAAATTGTATTTATGTTGTTTTATCCTATGCTTTATTAAATTGTATTATGTTGTTTTATCCTATGCTTTATTATATTGGATTTATGTTGTTTTATCCTATGCTTTATTAAATTGTGTTTATGTTGTTTAATCCTATGCTTTATTAAATTGTATTTATGTTGTTTTAACCCATGCTTTATTAAATTGTATTTATGTTGTTTTATCCTATGCTTTATTAAATTGTATTTATGTTGTTTTATCCTATGCTTTATTAAATTGTATTTATGTTGTTTTATCCTATGCTTTATTAAATTGTATTTATGTTGCTTTATCCTATGCTTTATTAAATTGTATTTATGTTGTTTTATCCTATGATTTATTAAATTGTATTTATGTGGTTTTATCCTATGCTTTATTAAATTGTATTTATCTTGTTTTATCCTATGCTTTATTAAATTGTATTTATGTTGTTTTATCCTATGCTTTATTAAATTGTATTTATGTTGTTTTAACCTATGCTTTATTAATTTGTATTTATGTTGTTTTAACCTATGCTTTATTAAATTGTATTTATGTTGTTTTATCCTATGATTTATTAAATTGTATTTATGTTGCTTTAACCTTTGCTTTATTAAATTGTATTATGTTGTTTTAACCCATGCTTTATTAAATTGTATTTATGTTGTTTTATCCTATGCTTTATTAAACTGTATTTATGTTGTTTTATCCTATGCTTTATTAAATTGTATTTATATTGTTTTAACTTATGCTTTATTAAATTGTATTTATGTTGTTTTATCCTATGATTTATTAAATTGTATTTATGTTGTTTTATCCTATGCTTTATTAAATTGTATTATGTTGTTTTATCGTATGCTTTATTATATTGTATTTATGTTGTTTTATCCTATGCTTTATTAAATTGTGTTTATGTTGTTTTATCCTATGCTTTATTAAATTGTATTTATGTTGTTTTAACCCATGCTTTATTAAATTGTATTTATGTTGTTTTATCCTATGCTTTATTAAATTGTATTTATGTTGTTTTATCCTATGCTTTATTAAATTGTATTTATGTTGTTTTGTCCTATGTTCATTAAATTGTATTTATGTTGTTTTAACCCATGCTTCATTAAATTGTATTTATGTTGTTTTATCTTATGCTTTATTAAATTGTATTTATGTTGTTTTGTCCTATGCTTTATTAAATTGTATTTATGTTGTTTTAACCCATGCTTTATTAAATTGCATTTATGTTGTTTTATCTTATGCTTTATTAAATTGTATTTATGTTGTTTTATCCTATGCTTTATTAAATTGTATTTATTTTGTTTTGTACTATGCTTTAATAAATTGTATTTATGTTGTTTTAACCCATGCTTTATTAAATTGTATTTATGTTGTTTTATCCTATGCTTTATTAAATTGTATTTATGTGGTTTTATCCTATGCTTTATTAAATTGTATTTATCTTGTTTTATCCTATGCTTTATTAAATTGTATTTATGTTGTTTTATCCTATGCTTTATTAAATTGTATTTATGTTGTTTTAACCTATACTTTATTAATTTGTATTTATGTTGTTTTAACCTATGCTTTATTAAATTGTATTTATGTTGTTTTATCCTATGATTTATTAAATTGTATTTATGTTGCTTTAACCTATGCTTTATTAAATTGTATTTATGTTGTTTTATCCTATGCTTTATTAAATTGTATTTATATTGTTTTAACTTATGCTTTATTAAATTGTATTTATGTTGTTTTATCCTATGCTTTATTAAATTGTATTTATGTTGTTTTATCCTATGCTTTATTAAATTGTATTATGTTGTTTTATCGTATGCTTTATTATATTGTATTTATGTTGTTTTATCCTATGCTTTATTAAATTGTGTTTATGTTGTTTTATCCTATGCTTTATTAAATTGTATTTATGTTGTTTTAACCCATGCTTTATTAAATTGTATTTATGTTGTTTTATCCTATGCTTTATTAAATTGTATTTATGTTGTTTTATCCTATGCTTTATTAAATTTTATTTATGTTGTTTTGTCCTATGTTCATTAAATTGTATTTATGTTGTTTTAACCCATGCTTCATTAAATTGTATTTATGTTGTTTTATCCTATGCTTTATTAAATTGTATTTATGTTGTTTTATCCTATGCTTTATTAAATTGTATTTATGTTGCTTTATCCTATGCTTTATTAAATTGTATTTATGTTGTTTTATCCTATGATTTATTAAATTGTATTTATGTGGTTTTATCCTATGCTTTCTTAAATTGTATTTATCTTGTTTTATCCTATGCTTTATTAAATTGTATTTATGTTGTTTTATCCTATGCTTTATTAAATAGTATTTATGTTGTTTTAACCTATGCTTTATTAAATTGTATTTATGCTGTTTTATCCTATGCTTTATTAAATTGTATTTATGTTGCTTTAACCTATGCTTTATTAAATTGTATTTATGTTGTTTTATCCTATGCTTTATTAAATTGTATTTATATTTTTTTAACTTATGCTTTATTAAATTGTATTTATGTTGTTTTATCCTATGCTTTATTAAATTGTATTTATGTTGTTTTTTCCTATGCTTTATTAAATTGTATTATGTTGTTTTATCCTATGCTTTATTATATTGGATTTATGTTGTTTTATCCTATGCTTTATTAAATTGTGTTTATGTTGTTTTATCCTATGCTTTATTAAATTGTATTTATGTTGTTTTAACCCATGCTTTATTAAATTGTATTTATGTTGTTTTATCCTATGCTTTATTAAATTGTATTTATGTTGTTTTATCCTATGCTTTATTAAATTGTATTTATGTTGTTTTATCCTATGCTTTATTAAATTGTATTTATGTTGCTTTATCCTATGCTTTATTAAATTGTATTTATGTTGTTTTATCCTATGATTTATTAAATTGTATTTATGTGGTTTTATCCTATGCTTTATTAAATTGTATTTATCTTGTTTTATCCTATGCTTTATTAAATTGTATTTATGTTGTTTTATCCTATGCTTTATTAAATTGTATTTATGTTGTTTTAACCTATGCTTTATTAATTTGTATTTATGTTGTTTTAACCTATGCTTTATTAAATTGTATTTATGTTGTTTTATCCTATGATTTATTAAATTGTATTTATGTTGCTTTAACCTATGCTTTATTAAATTGTATTTATGTTGTTTTATCCTATGCTTTATTAAACTGTATTTATGTTGTTTTATCCTATGCTTTATTAAACTGTATTTATGTTGTTTTATCCTATGCTTTATTAAATTGTATTTATGTTGTTTTATCTTATGCTTTATTAAATTGTATTTATGTTGTTTTATCCTATGCTTTATTAAATTGTATTTATGTTGTTTTAACCTATGCTTTATTAAATTGTATTCATGTTGTTTTATCCTATGCTTTATTAAATTGTATTTATGTTGTTTTATCCTATGCTTTATTAAATTGTATTTATGTTGTTTTATCCTATGCTTTATTAAATTGTATTTATGTTGTTTTATCCTATGCTTTATTAAATTGTATTTATGTTGTTTTATCCTATGCTTTATTAAATTGTATTTATGTTGTTTTATCCTATGCTTTATTAAATTGTATTTATGTTGCTTTATCCTATGCTTTATTAAATTGTATTTATGTTGTTTTATCCTATGATTTATTAAATTGTATTTATGTGGTTTTATCCTATGCTTTATTAAATTGTATTTATCTTGTTTTATCCTATGCTTGATTAAATTGTATTTATGTTGTTTTATCCTATGCTTTATTAAATTGTATTTATGTTGTTTTAACCTATGCTTTATTAATTTGTATTTATGTTGTTTTAACCTATGCTTTATTAAATTGTATTTATGTTGTTTTATCCTATGATTTATTAAATTGTATTTATGTTGCTTTAACCTATGCTTTATTAAATTGTATTTATGTTGTTTTATCCTATGCTTTATTAAATTGTATTTATATTGTTTTAACTTATGCTTTATTAAATTGTATATATGTTGTTTTATCCTATGCTTTATTAAATTGTATTTATGTTGTTTTATCCTATGCTTTATTAAATTGTATTATGTTGTTTTATCGTATGCTTTATTATATTGTATTTATGTTGTTTTATCCTATGCTTTATTAAATTGTGTTTATGTTGTTTTATCCTATGCTTTATTAAATTGTATTTATGTTGTTTTAACCCATGCTTTATTAAATTGTATTTATGTTGTTTTATCCTATGCTTTATTAAATTGTATTTATGTTGTTTTATCCTATGCTTTATTAAATTTTATTTATGTTGTTTTGTCCTATGTTCATTAAATTGTATTTATGTTGTTTTAACCCATGCTTCATTAAATTGTATTTATGTTGTTTTATCTTATGCTTTATTAAATTGTATTTATGTTGTTTTGTCCTATGCTTTATTAAATTGTATTTATGTTGTTTTAACCCATGCTTTATTAAATTGCATTTATGTTGTTTTATCTTATGCTTTATTAAATTGTATTTATGTTGTTTTATCCTATGCTTTATTAAATTGTATTTATTTTGTTTTGTACTATGCTTTAATAAATTGTATTTATGTTGTTTTAACCCATGCTTTATTAAATTGTATTTATGTTGTTTTATCCTATGCTTTATTAAATTGTATTTATGTTGTTTTATCCTATGCTTTATTAAATAGTATTTATGTTGTTTTAACCTATGCTTTATTAAATTGTATTTATGTTGTTTTATCCTATGCTTTATTAAATTGTATTTATGTTGCTTTAACCTATGCTTTATTAAATTGTATTTATGTTGTTTTATCCTATGCTTTATTAAATTGTATTTATATTGTTTTAACTTATGCTTTATTAAATTGTATTTATGTTGTTTTATCCTATGCTTTATTAAATTGTATTTATGTTGTTTTATCCTATGCTTTATTAAATTGTATTATGTTGTTTTATCCTATGCTTTATTATATTGGATTTATGTTGTTTTATCCTATGCTTTTTTAAATTGTGTTTATGTTGTTTTATCCTATGCTTTATTAAATTGTATTTATGTTGTTTTAACCCATGCTTTATTAAATTGTATTTATGTTGTTTTATCCTATGCTTTATTAAATTGTATTTATGTTGTTTTATCCTATGCTTTATTAAATTGTATTTATGTTGTTTTATCCTATGCTTTATTAAATTGTATTTATGTTGCTTTATCCTATGCTTTATTAAATTGTATTTATGTTGTTTTATCCTATGATTTATTAAATTGTATTTATGTGGTTTTATCCTATGCTTTATTAAATTGTATTTATCTTGTTTTATCCTATGCTTTATGAAATTGTATTTATGTTGTTTTATCCTATGCTTTATTAAATTGTATTTATGTTGTTTTAACCCATGCTTTATTAAATTGTATTTATGTTGTTTTATCCTATGCTTTATTAAATTGTATTTATGTTGTTTTATCCTATGCTTTATTAAATTTTATTTATGTTGTTTTGTCCTATGTTCATTAAATTGTATTTATGTTGTTTTAACCCATGCTTCATTAAATTGTATTTATGTTGTTTTATCTTATGCTTTATTAAATTGTATTTATGTTGTTTTGTCCTATGCTTTATTAAATTGTATTTATGTTGTTTTAACCCATGCTTTATTAAATTGCATTTATGTTGTTTTATCTTATGCTTTATTAAATTGTATTTATGTTGTTTTATCCTATGCTTTATTAAATTGTATTTATTTTGTTTTGTACTATGATTTAATAAATTGTATTTATGTTGTTTTAACCCATGCTTTATTAAATTGTATTTATGTTGTTTTATCCTATGCTTTATTAAACTGTATTATGTTGTTTTATCCTATGCTTTATTATATTGGATTTATGTTGTTTTATCCTATGCTTTATTAAATTGTATTTATTTTGTTTTGTACTATGCTTTAATAAATTGTATTTATATTGTTTTAACTTATGCTTTATTAAATTGTATTTATGTTGTTTTATCCTATGCTTTATTAAATTGTATTTATGTTGTTTTATCCTATGCTTTATTAAATTGTATTATGTTGTTTTATCCTATGCTTTATTATATTGGATTTATGTTGTTTTATCCTATGCTTTATTAAATTGTGTTTATGTTGTTTTATCCTATGCTTTATTAAATTGTATTTATGTTGTTTTACCCCATGCTTTATTAAATTGTATTTATGTTGTTTTATCCTATGCTTTATTAAATTGTATTTATGTTGTTTTATCCTATGCTTTATTAAATTGTATTTATGTTGTTTTATCCTATGCTTTATTAAATTGTATTTATGTTGCTTTATCCTATGCTTTATTAAATTGTATTTATGTTGTTTTATCCTATGATTTATTAAATTGTATTTATGTGGTTTTATCCTATGCTTTATTAAATTGTATTTATCTTGTTTTATCCTATGCTTTATTAAATTGTATTTATGTTGTTTTATCCTATGCTTTATTAAATTGTATTTATGTTGTTTTAACCTATGCTTTATTAATTTGTATTTATGTTGTTTTAACCTATGCTTTATTAAATTGTATTTATGTTGTTTTATCCTATGATTTATTAAATTGTATTTATGTTGCTTTAACCTTTGCTTTATTAAATTGTATTATGTTGTTTTAACCCATGCTTTATTAAATTGTATTTATGTTGTTTTATCCTATGCTTTATTAAATTGTATTTATGTTGTTTTATCCTATGCTTTATTAAATTTTATTTATGTTGTTTTGTCCTATGTTCATTAAATTGTATTTATGTTGTTTTAACCCATGCTTCATTAAATTGTATTTATGTTGTTTTATCTTATGCTTTATTAAATTGTATTTATGTTGTTTTGTCCTATGCTTTATTAAATTGTATTTATGTTGTTTTAACCCATGCTTTATTAAATTGCATTTATGTTGTTTTATCTTATGCTTTATTAAATTGTATTTATGTTGTTTTATCCTATGCTTTATTAAATTGTATTTATTTTGTTTTGTACTATGCTTTAATAAATTGTATTTATGTTGTTTTAACCCATGCTTTATTAAATTGTATTTATGTTGTTTTATCCTATGCTTTATTAAATTGTATTTATGTTGTTTTATCCTATGCTTTATTAAACTGTATTTATGTTGTTTTATCCTATGCTTTATTAAATTGTATTTATGTTGTTTTATCTTATGCTTTATTAAATTGTATTTATGTTGTTTTATCCTATGCTTTATTAAATTGTATTTATGTTGTTTTAACCTATGCTTTATTAAATTGTATTCATGTTGTTTTATCCTATGCTTTATTAAATTGTATTTATGTTGTTTTATCCTATGCTTTATTAAATTGTATTTATGTTGTTTTATCCTATGCTTTATTAAATTGTATTTATGTTGTTTTATCCTATGCTTTATTAAATTGTATTTATGTTGTTTTATCCTATGCTTTATTAAATTGTATTTATGTTGTTTTATCCTATGCTTTATTAAATTGTATTTATGTTGCTTTATCCTATGCTTTATTAAATTGTATTTATGTTGTTTTATCCTATGATTTATTAAATTGTATTTATGTGGTTTTATCCTATGCTTTATTAAATTGTATTTATCTTGTTTTATCCTATGCTTGATTAAATTGTATTTATGTTGTTTTATCCTATGCTTTATTAAATTGTATTTATGTTGTTTTAACCTATGCTTTATTAATTTGTATTTATGTTGTTTTAACCTATGCTTTATTAAATTGTATTTATGTTGTTTTATCCTATGATTTATTAAATTGTATTTATGTTGCTTTAACCTATGCTTTATTAAATTGTATTTATGTTGTTTTATCCTATGCTTTATTAAATTGTATTTATATTGTTTTAACTTATGCTTTATTAAATTGTATATATGTTGTTTTATCCTATGCTTTATTAAATTGTATTTATGTTGTTTTATCCTATGCTTTATTAAATTGTATTATGTTGTTTTATCGTATGCTTTATTATATTGTATTTATGTTGTTTTATCCTATGCTTTATTAAATTGTGTTTATGTTGTTTTATCCTATGCTTTATTAAATTGTATTTATGTTGTTTTAACCCATGCTTTATTAAATTGTATTTATGTTGTTTTATCCTATGCTTTATTAAATTGTATTTATGTTGTTTTGTCCTATGTTCATTAAATTGTATTTATGTTGTTTTAACCCATGCTTCATTAAATTGTATTTATGTTGTTTTATCTTATGCTTTATTAAATTGTATTTATGTTGTTTTGTCCTATGCTTTATTAAATTGTATTTATGTTGTTTTAACCCATGCTTTATTAAATTGCATTTATGTTGTTTTATCTTATGCTTTATTAAATTGTATTTATGTTGTTTTATCCTATGCTTTATTAAATTGTATTTATTTTGTTTTGTACTATGCTTTAATAAATTGTATTTATGTTGTTTTAACCCATGCTTTATTAAATTGTATTTATGTTGTTTTATTCTATGCTTTATTAAATTGTATTTATGTTGTTTTATCCTATGCTTTATTAAATAGTATTTATGTTGTTTTAACCTATGCTTTATTAAATTGTATTTATGTTGTTTTATCCTATGCTTTATTAAATTGTATTTATGTTGCTTTAACCTATGCTTTATTAAATTGTATTTATGTTGTTTTATCCTATGCTTTATTAAATTGTATTTATGTTGTTTTATCCTATGCTTTATTAAATTGTATTTATGTTGCTTTATCCTATGCTTTATTAAATTGTATTTATGTTGTTTTATCCTATGATTTATTAAATTGTATTTATGTGGTTTTATCCTATGCTTTATTAAATTGTATTTATCTTGTTTTATCCTATGCTTTATGAAATTGTATTTATGTTGTTTTATCCTATGCTTTATTAAATTGTATTTATGTTGTTTTAACCCATGCTTTATTAAATTGTATTTATGTTGTTTTATCCTATGCTTTATTAAATTGTATTTATGTTGTTTTATCCTATGCTTTATTAAATTTTATTTATGTTGTTTTGTCCTATGTTCATTAAATTGTATTTATGTTGTTTTAACCCATGCTTCATTAAATTGTATTTATGTTGTTTTATCTTATGCTTTATTAAATTGTATTTATGTTGTTTTGTCCTATGCTTTATTAAATTGTATTTATGTTGTTTTAACCCATGCTTTATTAAATTGCATTTATGTTGTTTTATCTTATGCTTTATTAAATTGTATTTATGTTGTTTTATCCTATGCTTTATTAAATTGTATTTATTTTGTTTTGTACTATGCTTTAATAAATTGTATTTATGTTGTTTTAACCCATGCTTTATTAAATTGTATTTATGTTGTTTTATCCTATGCTTTATTAAACTGTATTATGTTGTTTTATCCTATGCTTTATTATATTGGATTTATGTTGTTTTATCCTATGCTTTATTAAATTGTATTTATTTTGTTTTGTACTATGCTTTAATAAATTGTATTTATATTGTTTTAACTTATGCTTTATTAAATTGTATTTATGTTGTTTTATCCTATGCTTTATTAAATTGTATTTATGTTGTTTTATCCTATGCTTTATTAAATTGTATTATGTTGTTTTATCCTATGCTTTATTATATTGGATTTATGTTGTTTTATCCTATGCTTTATTAAATTGTGTTTATGTTGTTTTATCCTATGCTTTATTAAATTGTATTTATGTTGTTTTAACCCATGCTTTATTAAATTGTATTTATGTTGTTTTATCCTATGCTTTATTAAATTGTATTTATGTTGTTTTATCCTATGCTTTATTAAATTGTATTTATGTTGTTTTATCCTATGCTTTATTAAATTGTATTTATGTTGCTTTATCCTATGCTTTATTAAATTGTATTTATGTTGTTTTATCCTATGATTTATTAAATTGTATTTATGTGGTTTTATCCTATGCTTTATTAAATTGTATTTATCTTGTTTTATCCTATGCTTTATTAAATTGTATTTATGTTGTTTTATCCTATGCTTTATTAAATTGTATTTATGTTGTTTTAACCTATGCTTTATTAATTTGTATTTATGTTGTTTTAACCTATGCTTTATTAAATTGTATTTATGTTGTTTTATCCTATGATTTATTAAATTGTATTTATGTTGCTTTAACCTATGCTTTATTAAATTGTATTATGTTGTTTTAACCCATGCTTTATTAAATTGTATTTATGTTGTTTTATCCTATGCTTTATTAAATTGTATTTATGTTGTTTTATCCTATGCTTTATTAAATTTTATTTATGTTGTTTTGTCCTATGTTCATTAAATTGTATTTATGTTGTTTTAACCCATGCTTCATTAAATTGTATTTATGTTGTTTTATCTTATGCTTTATTAAATTGTATTTATGTTGTTTTGTCCTATGCTTTATTAAATTGTATTTATGTTGTTTTAACCCATGCTTTATTAAATTGCATTTATGTTGTTTTATCTTATGCTTTATTAAATTGTATTTATGTTGTTTTATCCTATGCTTTATTAAATTGTATTTATTTTGTTTTGTACTATGCTTTAATAAATTGTATTTATGTTGTTTTAACCCATGCTTTATTAAATTGTATTTATGTTGTTTTATCCTATGCTTTATTAAATTGTATTTATGTTGTTTTATCCTATGCTTTATTAAACTGTATTTATGTTGTTTTATCCTATGCTTTATTAAATTGTATTTATGTTGTTTTATCTTATGCTTTATTAAATTGTATTTATGTTGTTTTATCCTATGCTTTATTAAATTGTATTTATGTTGTTTTAACCTATGCTTTATTAAATTGTATTTATCTTGTTTTGTCCTATGCTTTATTAAATTATATTTATGTTGTTTTAGCCTATGCTTTATTAAATTGTATTTATGTTGTTTTATCCTATCCTTTATTAAATTGTATTTATGTTGTTTTATCCTATGCTTTATTAAATTGTATTTATGTTGTTTTATCCTATGCTTTATTAAATTGTATTTATGTTATTTTAACCTCTGCTTTATTAAATTGTATTTATGTTGTTTTAACCTATGCTTTATTAAATTGTATTTATGTTGCTTTAACCTCTGCTTTATTAAATTGTATTTATGTTGTTTTATCCTATGCTTTATTAAATTGTATTTATGTTGTTTTAACCCATGCTTTATTAAATTGTATTTATGTGGTTTTATCCTATGCTTTATTAAATTGTATTTATGTTGTTTTATCCTATGCTTTATTAAATTGTATTTATGTTGTTTTATCCTATGCTTTATTAAATTGTATTTATGTTGTTTTGTCCTATGCTTTATTAAATTGTATTTATGTTGTTTTATCCTATGCTTTATTAAATTGTATTTATGTTGTTTTATCCTATGCTTTATTAAATTGTACTTATGTTGTTTTATCCTATGCTTTATTAAATTGTATTTATGTTGCTTTATTCTATGCTTTATTAAACTGCATTTATGTTGTTTTATGCTATGCTTTATTAAATTGTATTTATGTTGTTTTATCCTATGCTTTATTAAATTGTATTTATGTTGTTTTATCCTATGCTTTATTAAATTGTATTTATGTTGTTTTATCCTATGCTTTATTAAATTGTATTTATGTTGTTTTATGCTATGCTTTATTAAATTGTATTTACGTTGTTTTATCCTATGCTTTATTAAATTGTGTTTATGTTGTTTTATCCTATGCTTTATTAAATTGTATTTATGTTGTTTTAACCCATGTTTTATTAAATTGTATTTATGTTTTTTTATCCTATGCTTTATTAAATTGTATATATGTTGTTTTATCCTATGCTTTATTAAATTGTATTTATCTTGTTTTGTCCTATGCTTTATTAAATTATATTTATGTTGTTTTAACCTATGCTTTATTAAATTGTATTTATGTTGTTTTTTCCTATGCTTTATTAAATTGTATTTATGTTGCTTTAACCTATGCTCTATTAAATTGTATTTATGTTGTTTTATCCTATGCTATATTAAATTGTATTTATGTTGTTTTATCCTATGCTTTATTAAATTGTATTTATATTGTTTTAACTTATGCTTTATTAAATTGTATTTATGTTGTTTTATCCTATGCTTTATTAAATTGTATTTATGTTGTTTTAACCCATGCTTCATTAAATTGTATTTATGTTGTTTTATCTTATGCTTTATTAAATTGTATTTATGTTGCTTTATTCTATGCTTTATTAAATTGTATTTATGTTGTTTTATCCTATGCTTTATTAAATTGTATTACTTTGTTTTATAGTATGCTTTATTAAATTGTATTTATGTTGTTTTATCCTATGCTTTATTAAATTGTGTTTATGTTGTTTTATCCTATGCTTTATAAAATTGTATTTATGTTGTTTTATCCTATGCTTTATTAAACTGTATTTATGTTGTTTTATCCTATGCTTTATTAAATTGTATTTATGCTGTTTTATCTTATGCTTTATTAAATTGTATTTATGTTGTTTTATCCTATGCTTTATTAAATTGTCTTTATGTTGTTTTAACCTATGCTTTATTAAATTGTATTTATGTTGTTTTATCCTATGCTTTATTAAATTGTATTTATGTTGTTTTATCCTATGCTTTATTAAATTGTATTTATGTTTTTTTATCCTATGCTTTATTAAATTGTATTTATGTTGTTTTATCCTATGCTTTATTAAATTGTGTTTATGTTGCTTTATCCTATGCTTTATTAAATTGTATTTAGTTGTTTTATCCTATGATTTATTAAATTGTATTTATGTGGTTTTATCCTATGCTTTATTAAATTGTATTTATGTTGTTTTATCCTATGCTTTATTAAATTGTATTTATGTTATTTTATCCTATGCTTTATTAAATTGTATTTATGTTGTTTTAACCTATGCTTTATTAATTTGTATTTATGTTGTTTTAACCTATGCTTTATTAAATTGTATTTATGTTGTTTTATCCTATGCTTTATTAAATTGTATTTATGTTGTTTTATCCTATGCTTTATTAAATTGTATTATGTTGTTTTATCCTATGCTTTATTAAATTGTATTTATGTTGTTTTATCCTATGCTTTATTAAATTGTATTTATGTTGTTTTATCCTATGCTTTATTAAATTGTATTTATGTTGTTTTATCCTATGCTTTATTAAATTGTATTTATGTTGCTTTATCCTATGCTTTATTAAATTGTATTTATGTTGTTTTATCCTATGATTTATTAAATTGTATTTATGTGGTTTTATCCTATGCTTTATTAAATTGTATTTATCTTGTTTTATCCTATGCTTGATTAAATTGTATTTATGTTGTTTTATCCTATGCTTTATTAAATTGTATTTATGTTGTTTTAACCTATGCTTTATTAATTTGTATTTATGTTGTTTTAACCTATGCTTTATTAAATTGTATTTATGTTGTTTTATCCTATGATTTATTAAATTGTATTTATGTTGCTTTAACCTATGCTTTATTAAATTGTATTTATGTTGTTTTATCCTATGCTTTATTAAATTGTATTTATATTGTTTTAACTTATGCTTTATTAAATTGTATATATGTTGTTTTATCCTATGCTTTATTAAATTGTATTTATGTTGTTTTATCCTATGCTTTATTAAATTGTATTATGTTGTTTTATCGTATGCTTTATTATATTGTATTTATGTTGTTTTATCCTATGCTTTATTAAATTGTGTTTATGTTGTTTTATCCTATGCTTTATTAAATTGTATTTATGTTGTTTTAACCCATGCTTTATTAAATTGTATTTATGTTGTTTTATCCTATGCTTTATTAAATTGTATTTATGTTGTTTTATCCTATGCTTTATTAAATTTTATTTATGTTGTTTTGTCCTATGTTCATTAAATTGTATTTATGTTGTTTTAACCCATGCTTCATTAAATTGTATTTATGTTGTTTTATCTTATGCTTTATTAAATTGTATTTATGTTGTTTTGTCCTATGCTTTATTAAATTGTATTTATGTTGTTTTAACCCATGCTTTATTAAATTGCATTTATGTTGTTTTATCTTATGCTTTATTAAATTGTATTTATGTTGTTTTATCCTATGCTTTATTAAATTGTATTTATTTTGTTTTGTACTATGCTTTAATAAATTGTATTTATGTTGTTTTAACCCATGCTTTATTAAATTGTATTTATGTTGTTTTATCCTATGCTTTATTAAATTGTATTTATGTTGTTTTATCCTATGCTTTATTAAATAGTATTTATGTTGTTTTAACCTATGCTTTATTAAATTGTATTTATGTTGTTTTATCCTATGCTTTATTAAATTGTATTTATGTTGCTTTAACCTATGCTTTATTAAATTGTATTTATGTTGTTTTATCCTATGCTTTATTAAATTGTATTTATATTGTTTTAACTTATGCTTTATTAAATTGTATTTATGTTGTTTTATCCTATGCTTTATTAAATTGTATTTATGTTGTTTTATCCTATGCTTTATTAAATTGTATTATGTTGTTTTATCCTATGCTTTATTATATTGGATTTATGTTGTTTTATCCTATGCTTTTTTAAATTGTGTTTATGTTGTTTTATCCTATGCTTTATTAAATTGTATTTATGTTGTTTTAACCCATGCTTTATTAAATTGTATTTATGTTGTTTTATCCTATGCTTTATTAAATTGTATTTATGTTGTTTTATCCTATGCTTTATTAAATTGTATTTATGTTGTTTTATCCTATGCTTTATTAAATTGTATTTATGTTGCTTTATCCTATGCTTTATTAAATTGTATTTATGTTGTTTTATCCTATGATTTATTAAATTGTATTTATGTGGTTTTATCCTATGCTTTATTAAATTGTATTTATCTTGTTTTATCCTATGCTTTATGAAATTGTATTTATGTTGTTTTATCCTATGCTTTATTAAATTGTATTTATGTTGTTTTAACCCATGCTTTATTAAATTGTATTTATGTTGTTTTATCCTATGCTTTATTAAATTGTATTTATGTTGTTTTATCCTATGCTTTATTAAATTTTATTTATGTTGTTTTGTCCTATGTTCATTAAATTGTATTTATGTTGTTTTAACCCATGCTTCATTAAATTGTATTTATGTTGTTTTATCTTATGCTTTATTAAATTGTATTTATGTTGTTTTGTCCTATGCTTTATTAAATTGTATTTATGTTGTTTTAACCCATGCTTTATTAAATTGCATTTATGTTGTTTTATCTTATGCTTTATTAAATTGTATTTATGTTGTTTTATCCTATGCTTTATTAAATTGTATTTATTTTGTTTTGTACTATGCTTTAATAAATTGTATTTATGTTGTTTTAACCCATGCTTTATTAAATTGTATTTATGTTGTTTTATCCTATGCTTTATTAAACTGTATTATGTTGTTTTATCCTATGCTTTATTATATTGGATTTATGTTGTTTTATCCTATGCTTTATTAATTTGTATTTATTTTGTTTTGTACTATGCTTTAATAAATTGTATTTATATTGTTTTAACTTATGCTTTATTAAATTGTATTTATGTTGTTTTATCCTATGCTTTATTAAATTGTATTTATGTTGTTTTATCCTATGCTTTATTAAATTGTATTATGTTGTTTTATCCTATGCTTTATTATATTGGATTTATGTTGTTTTATCCTATGCTTTATTAAATTGTGTTTATGTTGTTTTATCCTATGCTTTATTAAATTGTATTTATGTTGTTTTAACCCATGCTTTATTAAATTGTATTTATGTTGTTTTATCCTATGCTTTATTAAATTGTATTTATGTTGTTTTATCCTATGCTTTATTAAATTGTATTTATGTTGTTTTATCCTATGCTTTATTAAATTGTATTTATGTTGCTTTATCCTATGCTTTATTAAATTGTATTTATGTTGTTTTATCCTATGATTTATTAAATTGTATTTATGTGGTTTTATCCTATGCTTTATTAAATTGTATTTATCTTGTTTTATCCTATGCTTTATTAAATTGTATTTATGTTGTTTTATCCTATGCTTTATTAAATTGTATTTATGTTGTTTTAACCTATGCTTTATTAATTTGTATTTATGTTGTTTTAACCTATGCTTTATTAAATTGTATTTATGTTGTTTTATCCTATGATTTATTAAATTGTATTTATGTTGCTTTAACCTATGCTTTATTAAATTGTATTATGTTGTTTTAACCCATGCTTTATTAAATTGTATTTATGTTGTTTTATCCTATGCTTTATTAAATTGTATTTATGTTGTTTTATCCTATGCTTTATTAAATTTTATTTATGTTGTTTTGTCCTATGTTCATTAAATTGTATTTATGTTGTTTTAACCCATGCTTCATTAAATTGTATTTATGTTGTTTTATCTTATGCTTTATTAAATTGTATTTATGTTGTTTTGTCCTATGCTTTATTAAATTGTATTTATGTTGTTTTAACCCATGCTTTATTAAATTGCATTTATGTTGTTTTATCTTATGCTTTATTAAATTGTATTTATGTTGTTTTATCCTATGCTTTATTAAATTGTATTTATTTTGTTTTGTACTATGCTTTAATAAATTGTATTTATGTTGTTTTAACCCATGCTTTATTAAATTGTATTTATGTTGTTTTATCCTATGCTTTATTAAATTGTATTTATGTTGTTTTATCCTATGCTTTATTAAACTGTATTTATGTTGTTTTATCCTATGCTTTATTAAATTGTATTTATGTTGTTTTATCTTATGCTTTATTAAATTGTATTTATGTTGTTTTATCCTATGCTTTATTAAATTGTATTTATGTTGTTTTAACCTATGCTTTATTAAATTGTATTTATCTTGTTTTGTCCTATGCTTTATTAAATTATATTTATGTTGTTTTAGCCTATGCTTTATTAAATTGTATTTATGTTGTTTTATCCTATCCTTTATTAAATTGTATTTATGTTGTTTTATCCTATGCTTTATTAAATTGTATTTATGTTGTTTTATCCTATGCTTTATTAAATTGTATTTATGTTATTTTAACCTCTGCTTTATTAAATTGTATTTATGTTGTTTTAACCTATGCTTTATTAAATTGTATTTATGTTGCTTTAACCTCTGCTTTATTAAATTGTATTTATGTTGTTTTATCCTATGCTTTATTAAATTGTATTTATGTTGTTTTAACCCATGCTTTATTAAATTGTATTTATGTGGTTTTATCCTATGCTTTATTAAATTGTATTTATGTTGTTTTATCCTATGCTTTATTAAATTGTATTTATGTTGTTTTATCCTATGCTTTATTAAATTGTATTTATGTTGTTTTGTCCTATGCTTTATTAAATTGTATTTATGTTGTTTTATCCTATGCTTTATTAAATTGTATTTATGTTGTTTTATCCTATGCTTTATTAAATTGTACTTATGTTGTTTTATCCTATGCTTTATTAAATTGTATTTATGTTGCTTTATTCTATGCTTTATTAAACTGCATTTATGTTGTTTTATGCTATGCTTTATTAAATTGTATTTATGTTGTTTTATCCTATGCTTTATTAAATTGTATTTATGTTGTTTTATCCTATGCTTTATTAAATTGAATTTATGTTGTTTTATCCTATGCTTTATTAAATTGTATTTATGTTGTTTTATGCTATGCTTTATTAAATTGTATTTACGTTGTTTTATCCTATGCTTTATTAAATTGTGTTTATGTTGTTTTATCCTATGCTTTATTAAATTGTATTTATGTTGTTTTAACCCATGTTTTATTAAATTGTATTTATGTTTTTTTATCCTATGCTTTATTAAATTGTATATATGTTGTTTTATCCTATGCTTTATTAAATTGTATTTATCTTGTTTTGTCCTATGCTTTATTAAATTATATTTATGTTGTTTTAACCTATGCTTTATTAAATTGTATTTATGTTGTTTTTTCCTATGCTTTATTAAATTGTATTTATGTTGCTTTAACCTATGCTCTATTAAATTGTATTTATGTTGTTTTATCCTATGCTATATTAAATTGTATTTATGTTGTTTTATCCTATGCTTTATTAAATTGTATTTATATTGTTTTAACTTATGCTTTATTAAATTGTATTTATGTTGTTTTATCCTATGCTTTATTAAATTGTATTTATGTTGTTTTAACCCATGCTTCATTAAATTGTATTTATGTTGTTTTATCTTATGCTTTATTAAATTGTATTTATGTTGCTTTATTCTATGCTTTATTAAATTGTATTTATGTTGTTTTATCCTATGCTTTATTAAATTGTATTACTTTGTTTTATAGTATGCTTTATTAAATTGTATTTATGTTGTTTTATCCTATGCTTTATTAAATTGTGTTTATGTTGTTTTATCCTATGCTTTATAAAATTGTATTTATGTTGTTTTATCCTATGCTTTATTAAACTGTATTTATGTTGTTTTATCCTATGCTTTATTAAATTGTATTTATGCTGTTTTATCTTATGCTTTATTAAATTGTATTTATGTTGTTTTATCCTATGCTTTATTAAATTGTCTTTATGTTGTTTTAACCTATGCTTTATTAAATTGTATTTATGTTGTTTTATCCTATGCTTTATTAAATTGTATTTATGTTGTTTTATCCTATGCTTTATTAAATTGTATTTATGTTGTTTTATCCTATGCTTTATTAAATTGTATTTATGTTGTTTTATCCTATGCTTTATTAAATTGTGTTTATGTTGCTTTATCCTATGCTTTATTAAATTGTATTTAGTTGTTTTATCCTATGATTTATTAAATTGTATTTATGTGGTTTTATCCTATGCTTTATTAAATTGTATTTATGTTGTTTTATCCTATGCTTTATTAAATTGTATTTATGTTATTTTATCCTATGCTTTATTAAATTGTATTTATGTTGTTTTAACCTATGCTTTATTAATTTGTATTTATGTTGTTTTAACCTATGCTTTATTAAATTGTATTTATGTTGTTTTATCCTATGCTTTATTAAATTGTATTTATGTTGTTTTATCCTATGCTTTATTAAATTGTATTATGTTGTTTTATCGTATGCTTTATTATATTGTATTTATGTTGTTTTATCTTATGCTTTATTAAATTGTGTTTATGTTGTTTTATCATATGCTTTATTAAATTGTATTTATGTTGTTTTAACCCATGCTTTATTAAATTGTATTTATGTTGTTTTATCTTATGCTTTATTAAATTGTATTTATGTTGTTTTATCCTATGCTTTATTAAATTTTATTTATGTTATTTTGTCCTATGTTCATTAAATTGTATTTATGTTGTTTTATCCTATGCTTTATTAAATTGTATTTATGTTGTTTTATCCTATGCTTTATTAAATTGTATTATGTTGTTTTATCGTATGCTTTATTATATTGTATTTATGTTGTTTTATCTTATGCTTTATTAAATTGTGTTTATGTTGTTTTATCATATGCTTTATTAAATTGTATTTATGTTGTTTTAACCCATGCTTTATTAAATTGTATTTATGTTGTTTTATCTTATGCTTTATTAAATTGTATTTATGTTGTTTTATCCTATGCTTTATTAAATTGTATTTATGTTATTTTGTCCTATGTTCATTAAATTGTATTTATGTTGTTTTAACCCATGCTTCATTAAATTGTATTTATGTTGTTTTATCTTATGCTTTATTAAATTGTATTTATGTTGTTTTGTACTATGCTTTAATAAATTGTATTTATGTTGTTTTAACCCATGCTTTATTAAATTGTATTTATGTTGTTTTATCCTATGCTTTATTAAATTGTATTTATGTTGTTTTATCCTATGCTTTATTAAACTGTATTTATGTTGTTTTATCCTATGCTTTATTAAATTGTATTTATGTTGTTTTATCTTATGCTTTATTAAATTGTATTTATGTTGTTTTATCCTATGCTTTATTAAATTGTATTTATGTTGTTTTAACCTATGCTTTATTAAATTGTATTTATGTTGTTTTATCCTATGCTTTATTAAATTGTATTTATGTTGTTTTATCCTAAGCTTTATTAAATTGTATTTATGTTGTTTTATCCTATGCTTTATTAAATTGTATTTATGTTGCTTTATCCTATGCTTTATTAAATTGTATTTATGTTGTTTTATCCTATGATTTATTAAATTGTATTTATGTGGTTTTATCCTATGCTTTATTAAATTGTATTTATGTTGTTTTATCCTATGCTTTATTAAATTGTATTCATGTTGTTTTATCCTATGTTTTATTAAATTGTATTTATGTTGTTTTATCCTATGCTTTATTAAATTGTATTTATGTTGTTTTGTCCTATGCTTTATTAAATTGTATTTATGTTGTTTTAACCCATGCTTCATTAAATTGTATTTATGTTGTTTTATCTTAAGGTTTATTAAATTGTATTTATGTTGTTTTATCCTATGCTTTATTAAATTGTATTCATGTTGTTTCATCCTATGCTTTATTAAATTGTATTTATGTTGTTTTATCCTATGCTTTATTAAATTGTATTTATGTTGCTTTATCCTATGCTTTATTAAATTGTATTTATGTTGTTTTATCCTATGATTTATTAAATTGTATTTATGTGGTTTTATCCTATGCTTTATTAAATTGTATTTATGTTGTTTTATCCTATGCTTTATTAAATTGTATTATGTTGTTTTATGGTATGCTTTATTAAATTGTATTTATGTTGTTTTATCCTATGCTTTATTAAATTGTGTTTATGTTGTTTTATCCTATGCTTTATTAAATTGTGTTTATGTTGTTTTATCCTATGCTTTATTAAATTGTATTTATGTTGTTTTATCCTATGCTTTATTAAATTGTATTTATGTTGTTTTATCCTATGCTTTATTAAATTGTATTTATGTTGTTTTAACCCATGCT
Source organism: Phyllobates terribilis (assembly GCF_046119375.1). Classification (NCBI taxonomy): domain Eukaryota; kingdom Metazoa; phylum Chordata; class Amphibia; order Anura; family Dendrobatidae; genus Phyllobates; species Phyllobates terribilis. The sequence continues at coordinate 821,850,063 of NW_027362763.1, forward strand.
TTATTAAATTGTGTTTATGTTGTTTTATCCTATGCTTTATTAAATTGTATTTATGTTGTTTTAACCCATGCTTTATTAAATTGTATTTATGTTGTTTTATCCTATGCTTTATTAAATTGTATTTATGTTGTTTTATCCTATGCTTTATTAAATTGTATTTATGTTGTTTTATCCTATGCTTTATTAAATTGTATTTATGTTGTTTTAACCTATGCTTTATTAAATTGTATTTATGTTGCTTTAACCTCTGCTTTATTAAATTGTATTTATGTTGTTTTATCCTATGCTTTATTAAATTGTATTTATGTTGTTTTAACCCATGCTTTATTAAATTGTATTTATGTGGTTTTATCCTATGCTTTATTAAATTGTATTTATGTTGTTTTATCCTATGCTTTATTAAATTGTATTTATGTTGTTTTATCCTATGCTTTATTAAATTGTATTTATGTTATTTTGTCCTATGCTTTATTAAATTGTATTTATGTTTGTTTTAACCCATGCTTTATTAAATTGTATTTATGTTGTTTTATCCTATGCTTTATTAAATTGTATTTATGTTGTTTTATCATATGCTTTATTAAATTGTATTTATGTTGTTTTATCCTATGCTTTATTAAATTGTATTTATGTTGCTTTATCCTATGCTTTATTAAACTGCATTTATGTTGTTTTATGCTATGCTTTATTAAATTGTATTTATGTTGTTTTATCCTATGCTTTATTAAATTGTATTTATGTTGTTTTATCCTATGCTTTATTAAATTGAATTTATGTTGTTTTATCCTATGCTTTATTAAATTGTATTTATGTTGTTTTATGCTATGCTTTATTAAATTGTATTTACGTTGTTTTATCCTATGCTTTATTAAATTGTGTTTATGTTGTTTTATCCTATGCTTTATTAAATTGTATTTATGTTGTTTTAACCCATGTTTTATTAAATTGTATTTATGTTTTTTTATCCTATGCTTTATTAAATTGTATATATGTTGTTTTATCCTATGCTTTATTAAATTGTATTTATCTTGTTTTGTCCTATGCTTTATTAAATTATATTTATGTTGTTTTAACCTATGCTTTATTAAATTGTATTTATGCTGTTTTATCCTATGCTTTATTAAATTGTATTTATGTTGTTTTATCCTATCCTTTATTAAATTGTATTTATGTTGTTTTATCCTATGCTTTATTAAATTGTATTTATGTTGTTTTATCCTATGCTTTATTAAATTGTATTTATGTTGTTTTAACCTCTGCTTTATTAAATTGTATTTATGTTGTTTTAACCTATGCTTTATTAAATTGTATTTATGTTGCTTTAACCTCTGCTTTATTAAATTGTATTTATGTTGTTTTATCCTATGCTTTATTAAATTGTATTTATGTTGTTTTATCCTATGCTTTATTAAATTGTATTTATGTTGTTTTATCCTATGCTTTATTAAATTGTATTTATGTTATTTTGTCCTATGCTTTATTAAATTGTATTTATGTTTGTTTTAACCCATGCTTTATTAAATTGTATTTATGTTGTTTTATCCTATGCTTTATTAAATTGTATTTATGTTGTTTTATCATATGCTTTATTAAATTGTATTTATGTTGTTTTATCCTATGCTTTATTAAATTGTATTTATGTTGTTTTATCCTATGCTTTATTAAATTGTACTTATGTTGTTTTATCCTATGCTTTATTAAATTGTATTTATGTTGCTTTATCCTATGCTTTATTAAACTGCATTTATGTTGTTTTATGCTATGCTTTATTAAATTGTATTTATGTTGTTTTATCCTATGCTTTATTAAATTGTATTTATGTTGTTTTAACCTCTGCTTTATTAAATTGTATTTATGTTGTTTTATCCTATGCTTTATTAAATTGTATTTATGTTGTTTTATCCTATGCTTTATTAAATTGAATTTATGTTGTTTTATCCTATGCTTTATTAAATTGTATTTATGTTGTTTTATGCTATGCTTTATTAAATTGTATTTACGTTGTTTTATCCTATGCTTTATTAAATTGTGTTTATGTTGTTTTATCCTATGCTTTATTAAATTGTATTTATGTTGTTTTAACCCATGTTTTATTAAATTGTATTTATGTTTTTTTATCCTATGCTTTATTAAATTGTATATATGTTGTTTTATCCTATGCTTTATTAAATTGTATTTATCTTGTTTTGTCCTATGCTTTATTAAATTATATTTATGTTGTTTTAACCTATGCTTTATTAAATTGTATTTATGTTGTTTTATCCTATGCTTTATTAAATTGTATTTATGTTGTTTTATCCTATGCTTTATTAAATTGTATTTATGTTGTTTTATCCTATGCTTTATTAAATTGTATTTATGTTGTTTTAACCTCTGCTTTATTAAATTGTATTTATGTTGTTTTAACCTATGCTTTATTAAATTGTATTTATGTTGCTTTAACCTCTGCTTTATTAAATTGTATTTATGTTGTTTTAACCCATGCTTTATTAAATTGTATTTATGTTGTTTTATCCTATGCTTTATTAAATTGTATTTATGTTGTTTTATCCTATGCTTTATTAAATTTTATTTATGTTGTTTTGTCCTATGTTCATTAAATTGTATTTATGTTGTTTTAACCCATGCTTCATTAAATTGTATTTATGTTGTTTTATCTTATGCTTTATTAAATTGTATTTATGTTGTTTTGTCCTATGCTTTATTAAATTGTATTTATGTTGTTTTAACCCATGCTTTATTAAATTGCATTTATGTTGTTTTATCTTATGCTTTATTAAATTGTATTTATGTTGTTTTATCCTATGCTTTATTAAATTGTATTTATTTTGTTTTGTACTATGCTTTAATAAATTGTATTTATGTTGTTTTAACCCATGCTTTATTAAATTGTATTTATGTTGTTTTATCATATGCTTTATTAAATTGTATTTATGTTGTTTTATCCTATGCTTTATTAAATAGTATTTATGTTGTTTTAACCTATGCTTTATTAAATTGTATTTATGTTGTTTTATCCTATGCTTTATTAAATTGTATTTATGTTGCTTTAACCTATGCTTTATTCAATTGTATTTATGTTGTTTTATCCTATGCTTTATTAAATTGTATTTATATTGTTTTAACTTATGCTTTATTAAATTGTATTTATGTTGTTTTATCCTATGCTTTATTAAATTGTATTTATGTTGTTTTATCCTATGCTTTATTAAATTGTATTATGTTGTTTTATCCTATGCTTTATTATATTGGATTTATGTTGTTTTATCCTATGCTTTATTAAATTGTGTTTATGTTGTTTTATCCTATGCTTTATTAAATTGTATTTATGTTGTTTTAACCCATGCTTTATTAAATTGTATTTATGTTGTTTTATCCTATGCTTTATTAAATTGTATTTATGTTGTTTTATCTTATGCTTTATTAAATTGTATTTATGTTGTTTTATCCTATGCTTTATTAAATTGTATTTATGTTGTTTTATCCTATGCTTTATTAAATTGTATTTATGTTGTTTTATCCTATGCTTTATTAAATTGTATTTATGTTGATTTATCCTATGCTTTATTAAATTGTATTTATGTTGTTTTATCCTATGATTTATTAAATTGTATTTATGTGGTTTTATCCTATGCTTTATTAAATTATATTTATGTTGTTTTATCCTATGCTTTATTAAATTGTATTTATGTTGTTTTATCCTATGCTTTATTAAATTGTATTTATGTTGCTTTAACCTAGGCTTTATTAAATTGTATTTATGTTGTTTTATCCTATACTTTATTAAATTGTATTCATGTTGTTTTATTCTATGCTTTATTAAATTGTATTATGTTGTTTTATGGTATGCTTTATTAAATTGTATTTATGTTGTTTTATCCTATGCTTTATTAAATTGTGTTTATGTTGTTTTATCCTATGCTTTATTAAATTGTATTTATGTTGTTTTAACCTATGCTTTATTAAATTGTATTCATGTTGTTTTATCCTATGCTTTATTAAATTGTATTTATGTTGTTTTATCCTATGCTTTATTAAATTATATTTATGTTGTTTTATCCTATGCTTTATTAAATTGTGTTTATGTTGTTTTATCCTATGCTTTATTAAATTGTATTTATGTTGTTTTAACCTATGCTTTATTAAATTGTATTCATGTTGTTTTATCCTATGCTTTATTAAATTGTATTTATGTTGTTTTATCCTATGCTTTATTAAATTGTATTTATGTTGTTTTATCCTATGCTTTATTAAATTGTATTTATGTTGTTTTATCCTATGCTTTATTAAATTGTATTTATGTTGTTTTATCCTATGCTTTATTAAATTGTATTTATGTTGTTTTATCCTATGCTTTATTAAATTGTATTTATGTTGCTTTATCCTATGCTTTATTAAATTGTATTTATGTTGTTTTATCCTATGATTTATTAAATTGTATTTATGTGGTTTTATCCTATGCTTTATTAAATTGTATTTATCTTGTTTTATCCTATGCTTGATTAAATTGTATTTATGTTGTTTTATCCTATGCTTTATTAAATTGTATTTATGTTGTTTTAACCTATGCTTTATTAATTTGTATTTATGTTGTTTTAACCTATGCTTTATTAAATTGTATTTATGTTGTTTTATCCTATGATTTATTAAATTGTATTTATGTTGCTTTAACCTATGCTTTATTAAATTGTATTTATGTTGTTTTATCCTATGCTTTATTAAATTGTATTTATATTGTTTTAACTTATGCTTTATTAAATTGTATATATGTTGTTTTATCCTATGCTTTATTAAATTGTATTTATGTTGTTTTATCCTATGCTTTATTAAATTGTATTATGTTGTTTTATCGTATGCTTTATTATATTGTATTTATGTTGTTTTATCCTATGCTTTATTAAATTGTGTTTATGTTGTTTTATCCTATGCTTTATTAAATTGTATTTATGTTGTTTTAACCCATGCTTTATTAAATTGTATTTATGTTGTTTTATCCTATGCTTTATTAAATTGTATTTATGTTGTTTTATCCTATGCTTTATTAAATTTTATTTATGTTGTTTTGTCCTATGTTCATTAAATTGTATTTATGTTGTTTTAACCCATGCTTCATTAAATTGTATTTATGTTGTTTTATCTTATGCTTTATTAAATTGTATTTATGTTGTTTTGTCCTATGCTTTATTAAATTGTATTTATGTTGTTTTAACCCATGCTTTATTAAATTGCATTTATGTTGTTTTATCTTATGCTTTATTAAATTGTATTTATGTTGTTTTATCCTATGCTTTATTAAATTGTATTTATTTTGTTTTGTACTATGCTTTAATAAATTGTATTTATGTTGTTTTAACCCATGCTTTATTAAATTGTATTTATGTTGTTTTATCCTATGCTTTATTAAATTGTATTTATGTTGTTTTATCCTATGCTTTATTAAATAGTATTTATGTTGTTTTAACCTATGCTTTATTAAATTGTATTTATGTTGTTTTATCCTATGCTTTATTAAATTGTATTTATGTTGCTTTAACCTATGCTTTATTCAATTGTATTTATGTTGTTTTATCCTATGCTTTATTAAATTGTATTTATATTGTTTTAACTTATGCTTTATTAAATTGTATTTATGTTGTTTTATCCTATGCTTTATTAAATTGTATTTATGTTGTTTTATCCTATGCTTTATTAAATTGTATTATGTTGTTTTATCCTATGCTTTATTATATTGGATTTATGTTGTTTTATCCTATGCTTTATTAAATTGTGTTTATGTTGTTTTATCCTATGCTTTATTAAATTGTATTTATGTTGTTTTAACCCATGCTTTATTAAATTGTATTTATGTTGTTTTATCCTATGCTTTATTAAATTGTATTTATGTTGTTTTATCTTATGCTTTATTAAATTGTATTTATGTTGTTTTATCCTATGCTTTATTAAATTGTATTTATGTTGTTTTAACCTATGCTTTATTAAATTGTATTCATGTTGTTTTATCCTATGCTTTATTAAATTGTATTTATGTTGTTTTATCCTATGCTTTATTAAATTGTATTTATGTTGTTTTATCCTATGCTTTATTAAATTGTATTTATGTTGTTTTATCCTATGCTTTATTAAATTGTATTTATGTTGATTTATCCTATGCTTTATTAAATTGTATTTATGTTGTTTTATCCTATGATTTATTAAATTGTATTTATGTGGTTTTATCCTATGCTTTATTAAATTATATTTATGTTGTTTTATCCTATGCTTTATTAAATTGTATTTATGTTGTTTTATCCTATGCTTTATTAAATTGTATTTATGTTGCTTTAACCTAGGCTTTATTAAATTGTATTTATGTTGTTTTATCCTATACTTTATTAAATTGTATTCATGTTGTTTTATTCTATGCTTTATTAAATTGTATTATGTTGTTTTATGGTATGCTTTATTAAATTGTATTTATGTTGTTTTATCCTATGCTTTATTAAATTGTGTTTATGTTGTTTTATCCTATGCTTTATTAAATTGTATTTATGTTGTTTTATCCTATGCTTTATTAAATTGTATTTATGTTCTTTTGTCCTATGCTTTATTAAATTGTATTCATGTTGTTTTAACCCATGCTTTATTAAATTGTATTTATGTTGTTTTATCCTATGCTTTATTAAATTGTATTTATGTTGTTTTAACCCATGCTTTATTAAATTGTATTTATGTTGTTTTATCCTATGCTTTATTAAATTGTATTTATGTTGTTTTATCCTATGCTTTATTAAATTGTATTTATGTTGTTTTATCCTATGCTTTATTAAATTGTATTTATGTTGTTTTATCCTATGCTTTATTAAATTGTACTTATGTTGTTTTATCCTATGCTTTATTAAATTGTATTTATGTTGCTTTATCCTATGCTTTATTAAACTGCATTTATGTTGTTTTATGCTATGCTTTATTAAATTGTATTTATGTTGTTTTATCCTATGCTTTATTAAATTGTATTTATGTTGATTTATCCTATGCTTTATTAAATTGCATTTATGTTGTTTTATCATATGCTTTATTAAATTGTATTTATGTTGTTTTATCCTATGCTTTATTAAATTGTATTTACATTGTTTTATCCTATGCTTTATTAAATTGTGTTTATGTTGTTTTATCCTATGCTTTATTATATTGTATTTATGTTGTTTTAACCCATGTTTTATTAATTTGTATTTATGTTGTTTTATCCTATGCTTTATTAAATTGTATATATGTTGTTTTATCCTATGCTTTATTAAATTGTATTTATCTTGTTTTGTCCTATGCTTTATTAAATTATATTTATGTTGTTTTAGCCTATGCTTTATTAAATTGTATTTATGTTGTTTTATACTATGCTTTATTAAATTGTATTTATGTTGTTTTATCCTATCCTTTATTAAATTGTATTTATGTTGTTTTATCCTATGCTTTATTAAATTGTATTTATGTTGTTTTATCCTATGCTTTATTAAATTGTATTTATGTTATTTTAACCTCTGCTTTATTAAATTGTATTTATGTTGTTTTAACCTATGCTTTATTAAATTGTATTTATGTTGCTTTAACCTCTGCTTTATTAAATTGTATTTATGTTGTTTTATCCTATGCTTTATTAAATTGTATTTATGTTGTTTTAACCCATGCTTTATTAAATTGCATTTATGTGGTTTTATCCTATGCTTTATTAAATTGTATTTATGTTGTTTTATCCTATGCTTTATTAAATTGTATTTATGTTGTTTTATCCTATGCTTTATTAAATTGTATTTATGTTGTTTTGTCCTATGCTTTATTAAATTGTATTTATGTTGTTTTAACCCATGCTTTATTAAATTGTATTTATGTTGTTTTATCCTATGCTTTATTAAATTGTATTTATGTTGTTTTATCATATGCTTTATTAAATTGTATTTATGTTGTTTTATCCTATGCTTTATTAAATTGTATTTATGTTGTTTTATCCTATGCTTTATTAAATTGTACTTATGTTGTTTTATCCTATGCTTTATTAAATTGTATTTATGTTGCTTTATTCTATGCTTTATTAAACTGCATTTATGTTGTTTTATGCTATGCTTTATTAAATTGTATTTATGTTGTTTTATCCTATGCTTTATTAAATTGTATTTATGTTGTTTTATCCTATGCTTTATTAAATTGTATTTATGTTGCTTTAACCTATGCTCTATTAAATTGTATTTATGTTGTTTTATCCTATGCTATATTAAATTGTATTTATGTTGTTTTATCCTATGCTTTATTAAATTGTATTTATATTGTTTTAACTTATGCTTTATTAAATTGTATTTATGTTGTTTTATCCTATGCTTTATTAAATTGTATTTATGTTGTTTTAACCCATGCTTCATTAAATTGTATTTATGTTGTTTTATCTTATGCTTTATTAAATTGTATTTATGTTGCTTTATTCTATGCTTTATTAAATTGTATTTATGTTGTTTTATCCTATGCTTTATTAAATTGTATTACTTTGTTTTATAGTATGCTTTATTAAATTGTATTTATGTTGTTTTATCCTATGCTTTATTAAATTGTGTTTATGTTGTTTTATCCTATGCTTTATAAAATTGTATTTATGTTGTTTTATCCTATGCTTTATTAAACTGTATTTATGTTGTTTTATCCTATGCTTTATTAAATTGTATTTATGCTGTTTTATCTTATGCTTTATTAAATTGTATTTATGTTGTTTTATCCTATGCTTTATTAAATTGTCTTTATGTTGTTTTAACCTATGCTTTATTAAATTGTATTTATGTTGTTTTATCCTATGCTTTATTAAATTGTATTTATGTTGTTTTATCCTATGCTTTATTAAATTGTATTTATGTTGTTTTATCCTATGCTTTATTAAATTGTATTTATGTTGTTTTATCCTATGCTTTATTAAATTGTATTTATGTTGCTTTATCCTATGCTTTATTAAATTGTATTTAGTTGTTTTATCCTATGATTTATTAAATTGTATTTATGTGGTTTTATCCTATGCTTTATTAAATTGTATTTATGTTGTTTTATCCTATGCTTTATTAAATTGTATTTATGTTATTTTATCCTATGCTTTATTAAATTGTATTTATGTTGTTTTAACCTATGCTTTATTAATTTGTATTTATGTTGTTTTAACCTATGCTTTATTAAATTGTATTTATGTTGTTTTATCCTATGCTTTATTAAATTGTATTTATGTTGCTTTAACCTATGCTTTATTAAATTGTATTTATATTGTTTTATCCTATGCTTTATTAAATTGTATTTATATTGTTTTAACTTATGCTTTATTAAATTGTATTTATGTTGTTTTATCCTATGCTTTATTAAATTGTATTTATGTTGTTTTATCCTATGCTTTATTAAATTGTATTATGTTGTTTTATCGTATGCTTTATTATATTGTATTTATGTTGTTTTATCTTATGCTTTATTAAATTGTGTTTATGTTGTTTTATCATATGCTTTATTAAATTGTATTTATGTTGTTTTAACCCATGCTTTATTAAATTGTATTTATGTTGTTTTATCTTATGCTTTATTAAATTGTATTTATGTTGTTTTATCCTATGCTTTATTAAATTTTATTTATGTTATTTTGTCCTATGTTCATTAAATTGTATTTATGTTGTTTTAACCCATGCTTCATTAAATTGTATTTATGTTGTTTTATCTTATGCTTTATTAAATTGTATTTATGTTGTTTTGTACTATGCTTTAATAAATTGTATTTATGTTGTTTTAACCCATGCTTTATTAAATTGTATTTATGTTGTTTTATCCTATGCTTTATTAAATTGTATTTATGTTGTTTTATCCTATGCTTTATTAAACTGTATTTATGTTGTTTTATCCTATGCTTTATTAAATTGTATTTATGTTGTTTTATCTTATGCTTTATTAAATTGTATTTATGTTGTTTTATCCTATGCTTTATTAAATTGTATTTATGTTGTTTTAACCTATGCTTTATTAAATTGTATTTATGTTGTTTTATCCTATGCTTTATTAAATTGTATTTATGTTGTTTTATCCTAAGCTTTATTAAATTGTATTTATGTTGTTTTATCCTATGCTTTATTAAATTGTATTTATGTTGCTTTATCCTATGCTTTATTAAATTGTATTTATGTTGTTTTATCCTATGATTTATTAAATTGTATTTATGTGGTTTTATCCTATGCTTTATTAAATTGTATTTATGTTGTTTTATCCTATGCTTTATTAAATTGTATTCATGTTGTTTTATCCTATGTTTTATTAAATTGTATTTATGTTGTTTTATCCTATGCTTTATTAAATTGTATTTATGTTGTTTTGTCCTATGCTTTATTAAATTGTATTTATGTTGCTTTAACCTCTGCTTTATTAAATTGTATTTATGTTGTTTTATCCTATGCTTTATTAAATTGTATTTATGTTGTTTTAACAAATGCTTTATTAAATTGTATTTATGTGGTTTTATCCTATGCTTTATTAAATTGTATTTATGTTGTTTTATCCTATGCTTTATTAAATTGTATTTATGTTGTTTTATCCTATGCTTTATTAAATTGTATTTATGTTATTTTGTCCTATGCTTTATTAAATTGTATTTATGTTTGTTTTAACCCATGCTTTATTAAATTGTATTTATGTTGTTTTATCCTATGCTTTATTAAATTGTATTTATGTTGTTTTATCATATGCTTTATTAAATTGTATTTATGTTGTTTTATCCTATGCTTTATTAAATTGTATTTATGTTGCTTTATCCTATGCTTTATTAAACTGCATTTATGTTGTTTTATGCTATGCTTTATTAAATTGTATTTATGTTGTTTTATCCTATGCTTTATTAAATTGTATTTATGTTGTTTTAACCTATGCTTTATTAAATTGTATTCATGTTGTTTTATCCTATGCTTTATTAAATTGTATTTATGTTGTTTTATCCTATGCTTTATTAAATTGTATTTATGTTGTTTTATCCTATGCTTTATTAAATTGTATTTATGTTGTTTTATCCTATGCTTTATTAAATTGTATTTATGTTGTTTTATCCTATGCTTTATTAAATTGTATTTATGTTGTTTTATCCTATGCTTTATTAAATTGTATTTATGTTGCTTTATCCTATGCTTTATTAAATTGTATTTATGTTGTTTTATCCTATGATTTATTAAATTGTATTTATGTGGTTTTATCCTATGCTTTATTAAATTGTATTTATCTTGTTTTATCCTATGCTTGATTAAATTGTATTTATGTTGTTTTATCCTATGCTTTATTAAATTGTATTTATGTTGTTTTAACCTATGCTTTATTAATTTGTATTTATGTTGTTTTAACCTATGCTTTATTAAATTGTATTTATGTTGTTTTATCCTATGATTTATTAAATTGTATTTATGTTGCTTTAACCTATGCTTTATTAAATTGTATTTATGTTGTTTTATCCTATGCTTTATTAAATTGTATTTATATTGTTTTAACTTATGCTTTATTAAATTGTATATATGTTGTTTTATCCTATGCTTTATTAAATTGTATTTATGTTGTTTTATCCTATGCTTTATTAAATTGTATTATGTTGTTTTATCGTATGCTTTATTATATTGTATTTATGTTGTTTTATCCTATGCTTTATTAAATTGTGTTTATGTTGTTTTATCCTATGCTTTATTAAATTGTATTTATGTTGTTTTAACCCATGCTTTATTAAATTGTATTTATGTTGTTTTATCCTATGCTTTATTAAATTGTATTTATGTTGTTTTATCCTATGCTTTATTAAATTTTATTTATGTTGTTTTGTCCTATGTTCATTAAATTGTATTTATGTTGTTTTAACCCATGCTTCATTAAATTGTATTTATGTTGTTTTATCTTATGCTTTATTAAATTGTATTTATGTTGTTTTGTCCTATGCTTTATTAAATTGTATTTATGTTGTTTTAACCCATGCTTTATTAAATTGCATTTATGTTGTTTTATCTTATGCTTTATTAAATTGTATTTATGTTGTTTTATCCTATGCTTTATTAAATTGTATTTATTTTGTTTTGTACTATGCTTTAATAAATTGTATTTATGTTGTTTTAACCCATGCTTTATTAAATTGTATTTATGTTGTTTTATCATATGCTTTATTAAATTGTATTTATGTTGTTTTATCCTATGCTTTATTAAATAGTATTTATGTTGTTTTAACCTATGCTTTATTAAATTGTATTTATGTTGTTTTATCCTATGCTTTATTAAATTGTATTTATGTTGCTTTAACCTATGCTTTATTCAATTGTATTTATGTTGTTTTATCCTATGCTTTATTAAATTGTATTTATATTGTTTTAACTTATGCTTTATTAAATTGTATTTATGTTGTTTTATCCTATGCTTTATTAAATTGTATTTATGTTGTTTTATCCTATGCTTTATTAAATTGTATTATGTTGTTTTATCCTATGCTTTATTATATTGGATTTATGTTGTTTTATCCTATGCTTTATTAAATTGTGTTTATGTTGTTTTATCCTATGCTTTATTAAATTGTATTTATGTTGTTTTAACCCATGCTTTATTAAATTGTATTTATGTTGTTTTATCCTATGCTTTATTAAATTGTATTTATGTTGTTTTATCTTATGCTTTATTAAATTGTATTTATGTTGTTTTATCCTATGCTTTATTAAATTGTATTTATGTTGTTTTATCCTATGCTTTATTAAATTGTATTTATGTTGTTTTATCCTATGCTTTATTAAATTGTATTTATGTTGATTTATCCTATGCTTTATTAAATTGTATTTATGTTGTTTTATCCTATGATTTATTAAATTGTATTTATGTGGTTTTATCCTATGCTTTATTAAATTATATTTATGTTGTTTTATCCTATGCTTTATTAAATTGTATTTATGTTGTTTTATCCTATGCTTTATTAAATTGTATTTATGTTGCTTTAACCTAGGCTTTATTAAATTGTATTTATGTTGTTTTATCCTATACTTTATTAAATTGTATTCATGTTGTTTTATTCTATGCTTTATTAAATTGTATTATGTTGTTTTATGGTATGCTTTATTAAATTGTATTTATGTTGTTTTATCCTATGCTTTATTAAATTGTGTTTATGTTGTTTTATCCTATGCTTTATTAAATTGTATTTATGTTGTTTTATCCTATGCTTTATTAAATTGTATTTATGTTGTTTTGTCCTATGCTTTATTAAATTGTATTTATGTTGTTTTAACCCATGCTTTATTAAATTGTATTTATGTTGTTTTATCCTATGCTTTATTAAATTGTATTTATGTTGTTTTAACCCATGCTTTATTAAATTGTATTTATGTTGTTTTATCCTATGCTTTATTAAATTGTATTTATGTTGTTTTATCCTATGCTTTATTAAATTGTATTTATGTTGTTTTATCCTATGCTTTATTAAATTGTATTTATGTTGTTTTATCCTATGCTTTATTAAATTGTACTTATGTTGTTTTATCCTATGCTTTATTAAATTGTATTTATGTTGCTTTATCCTATGCTTTATTAAACTGCATTTATGTTGTTTTATGCTATGCTTTATTAAATTGTATTTATGTTGTTTTATCCTATGCTTTATTAAATTGTATTTATGTTGATTTATCCTATGCTTTATTAAATTGCATTTATGTTGTTTTATCATATGCTTTATTAAATTGTATTTATGTTGTTTTATCCTATGCTTTATTAAATTGTATTTACATTGTTTTATCCTATGCTTTATTAAATTGTGTTTATGTTGTTTTATCCTATGCTTTATTATATTGTATTTATGTTGTTTTAACCCATGTTTTATTAATTTGTATTTATGTTGTTTTATCCTATGCTTTATTAAATTGTATATATGTTGTTTTATCCTATGCTTTATTAAATTGTATTTATCTTGTTTTGTCCTATGCTTTATTAAATTATATTTATGTTGTTTTAGCCTATGCTTTATTAAATTGTATTTATGTTGTTTTATCCTATGCTTTATTAAATTGTATTTATGTTGTTTTATCCTATGCTTTATTAAATTGTATTTATGTTGTTTTATCCTATGCTTTATTAAATTGTATTTATGTTGCTTTATCCTATGCTTTATTAAATTGTATTTATGTTGTTTTATCCTATGATTTATTAAATTGTATTTATGTGGTTTTATCCTATGCTTTATTAAATTGTATTTATCTTGTTTTATCCTATGCTTGATTAAATTGTATTTATGTTGTTTTATCCTATGCTTTATTAAATTGTATTTATGTTGTTTTAACCTATGCTTTATTAATTTGTATTTATGTTGTTTTAACCTATGCTTTATTAAATTGTATTTATGTTGTTTTATCCTATGATTTATTAAATTGTATTTATGTTGCTTTAACCTATGCTTTATTAAATTGTATTTATGTTGTTTTATCCTATGCTTTATTAAATTGTATTTATATTGTTTTAACTTATGCTTTATTAAATTGTATATATGTTGTTTTATCCTATGCTTTATTAAATTGTATTTATGTTGTTTTATCCTATGCTTTATTAAATTGTATTATGTTGTTTTATCGTATGCTTTATTATATTGTATTTATGTTGTTTTATCCTATGCTTTATTAAATTGTGTTTATGTTGTTTTATCCTATGCTTTATTAAATTGTATTTATGTTGTTTTAACCCATGCTTTATTAAATTGTATTTATGTTGTTTTATCCTATGCTTTATTAAATTGTATTTATGTTGTTTTATCCTATGCTTTATTAAATTTTATTTATGTTGTTTTGTCCTATGTTCATTAAATTGTATTTATGTTGTTTTAACCCATGCTTCATTAAATTGTATTTATGTTGTTTTATCTTATGCTTTATTAAATTGTATTTATGTTGTTTTGTCCTATGCTTTATTAAATTGTATTTATGTTGTTTTAACCCATGCTTTATTAAATTGTATTTATGTTGTTTTATCCTATGCTTTATTAAATTGTATTTATTTTGTTTTGTACTATGCTTTAATAAATTGTATTTATGTTGTTTTAACCCATGCTTTATTAAATTGTATTTATGTTGTTTTATCATATGCTTTATTAAATTGTATTTATGTTGTTTTATCCTATGCTTTATTAAATAGTATTTATGTTGTTTTAACCTATGCTTTATTAAATTGTATTTATGTTGTTTTATCCTATGCTTTATTAAATTGTATTTATGTTGCTTTAACCTATGCTTTATTCAATTGTATTTATGTTGTTTTATCCTATGCTTTATTAAATTGTATTTATATTGTTTTAACTTATGCTTTATTAAATTGTATTTATGTTGTTTTAACCTATGCTTTATTAAATTGTATTTATGTTGTTTTATCCTATGCTTTATTAAATTGTATTATGTTGTTTTATCCTATGCTTTATTATATTGGATTTATGTTGTTTTATCCTATGCTTTATTAAATTGTGTTTATGTTGTTTTATCCTATGCTTTATTAAATTGTATTTATGTTGTTTTAACCCATGCTTTATTAAATTGTATTTATGTTGTTTTATCCTATGCTTTATTAAATTGTATTTATGTTGTTTTATCTTATGCTTTATTAAATTGTATTTATGTTGTTTTATCCTATGCTTTATTAAATTGTATTTATGTTGTTTTATCCTATGCTTTATTAAATTGTATTTATGTTGTTTTATCCTATGCTTTATTAAATTGTATTTATGTTGATTTATCCTATGCTTTATTAAATTGTATTTATGTTGTTTTATCCTATGATTTATTAAATTGTATTTATGTGGTTTTATCCTATGCTTTATTAAATTATATTTATGTTGTTTTATCCTATGCTTTATTAAATTGTATTTATGTTGTTTTATCCTATGCTTTATTAAATTGTATTTATGTTGCTTTAACCTAGGCTTTATTAAATTGTATTTATGTTGTTTTATCCTATACTTTATTAAATTGTATTCATGTTGTTTTATTCTATGCTTTATTAAATTGTATTATGTTGTTTTATGGTATGCTTTATTAAATTGTATTTATGTTGTTTTATCCTATGCTTTATTAAATTGTGTTTATGTTGTTTTATCCTATGCTTTATTAAATTGTATTTATGTTGTTTTATCCTATGCTTTATTAAATTGTATTTATGTTGTTTTGTCCTATGCTTTATTAAATTGTATTTATGTTGTTTTAACCCATGCTTTATTAAATTGTATTTATGTTGTTTTATCCTATGCTTTATTAAATTGTATTTATGTTGTTTTAACCCATGCTTTATTAAATTGTATTTATGTTGTTTTATCCTATGCTTTATTAAATTGTATTTATGTTGTTTTATCCTATGCTTTATTAAATTGTATTTATGTTGTTTTATCCTATGCTTTATTAAATTGTATTTATGTTGTTTTATCCTATGCTTTATTAAATTGTACTTATGTTGTTTTATCCTATGCTTTATTAAATTGTATTTATGTTGCTTTATCCTATGCTTTATTAAACTGCATTTATGTTGTTTTATGCTATGCTTTATTAAATTGTATTTATGTTGTTTTATCCTATGCTTTATTAAATTGTATTTATGTTGATTTATCCTATGCTTTATTAAATTGCATTTATGTTGTTTTATCATATGCTTTATTAAATTGTATTTATGTTGTTTTATCCTATGCTTTATTAAATTGTATTTACATTGTTTTATCCTATGCTTTATTAAATTGTGTTTATGTTGTTTTATCCTATGCTTTATTATATTGTATTTATGTTGTTTTAACCCATGTTTTATTAATTTGTATTTATGTTGTTTTATCCTATGCTTTATTAAATTGTATATATGTTGTTTTATCCTATGCTTTATTAAATTGCATTTATCTTGTTTTGTCCTATGCTTTATTAAATTATATTTATGTTGTTTTAGCCTATGCTTTATTAAATTGTATTTATGTTGTTTTATACTATGCTTTATTAAATTGTATTTATGTTGTTTTATCCTATCCTTTATTAAATTGTATTTATGTTGTTTTATGCTATGCTTTATTAAATTGTATTTATGTTGTTTTATCCTATGCTTTATTAAATTGTATTTATGTTATTTTAACCTCTGCTTTATTAAATTGTATTTATGTTGTTTTAACCTATGCTTTATTAAATTGTATTTATGTTGCTTTAACCTCTGCTTTATTAAATTGTATTTATGTTGTTTTATCCTATGCTTTATTAAATTGTATTTATGTTGTTTTAACCCATGCTTTATTAAATTGTATTTATGTGGTTTTATCCTATGCTTTATTAAATTGTATTTATGTTGTTTTATCCTATGCTTTATTAAATTGTATTTATGTTGTTTTATCCTATGCTTTATTAAATTGTATTTATGTTGTTTTGTCCTATGCTTTATTAAATTGTATTTATGTTGTTTTAACCCATGCTTTATTAAATTGTATTTATGTTGTTTTATCCTATGCTTTATTAAATTGTATTTATGTTGTTTTATCATATGCTTTATTAAATTGTATTTATGTTGTTTTATCCTATGCTTTATTAAATTGTATTTATGTTGTTTTATCCTATGCTTTATTAAATTGTACTTATGTTGTTTTATCCTATGCTTTATTAAATTGTATTTATGTTGCTTTATTCTATGCTTTATTAAACTGCATTTATGTTGTTTTATGCTATGCTTTATTAAATTGTATTTATGTTGTTTTATCCTATGCTTTATTAAATTGTATTTATGTTGTTTTATCCTATGCTTTATTAAATTGAATTTATGTTGTTTTATCCTATGCTTTATTAAATTTTATTTATGTTGTTTTATGCTATGCTTTATTAAATTGTATTTACGTTGTTTTATCCTATGCTTTATTAAATTGTGTTTATGTTGTTTTATCCTATGCTTTATTAAATTGTATTTATGTTGTTTTAACCCATGTTTTATTAAATTGTATTTATGTTTTTTTATCCTATGCTTTATTAAATTGTATATATGTTGTTTTATCCTATGCTTTATTAAATTGTATTTATCTTGTTTTGTCCTATGCTTTATTAAATTATATTTATGTTGTTTTAACCTATGCTTTATTAAATTGTATTTATGTTGTTTTTTCCTATGCTTTATTAAATTGTATTTATGTTGCTTTAACCTATGCTCTATTAAATTGTATTTATGTTGTTTTATCCTATGCTATATTAAATTGTATTTATGTTGTTTTATCCTATGCTTTATTAAATTGTATTTATATTGTTTTAACTTATGCTTTATTAAATTGTATTTATGTTGTTTTATCCTATGCTTTATTAAATTGTATTTATGTTGTTTTAACCCATGCTTCATTAAATTGTATTTATGTTGTTTTATCTTATGCTTTATTAAATTGTATTTATGTTGCTTTATTCTATGCTTTATTAAATTGTATTTATGTTGTTTTATCCTATGCTTTATTAAATTGTATTACTTTGTTTTATAGTATGCTTTATTAAATTGTATTTATGTTGTTTTATCCTATGCTTTATTAAATTGTGTTTATGTTGTTTTATCCTATGCTTTATAAAATTGTATTTATGTTGTTTTATCCTATGCTTTATTAAACTGTATTTATGTTGTTTTATCCTATGCTTTATTAAATTGTATTTATGCTGTTTTATCTTATGCTTTATTAAATTGTATTTATGTTGTTTTATCCTATGCTTTATTAAATTGTCTTTATGTTGTTTTAACCTATGCTTTATTAAATTGTATTTATGTTGTTTTATCCTATGCTTTATTAAATTGTATTTATGTTGTTTTATCCTATGCTTTATTAAATTGTATTTATGTTGTTTTATCCTATGCTTTATTAAATTGTATTTATGTTGTTTTATCCTATGCTTTATTAAATTGTATTTATGTTGCTTTATCCTATGCTTTATTAAATTGTATTTAGTTGTTTTATCCTATGATTTATTAAATTGTATTTATGTGGTTTTATCCTATGCTTTATTAAATTGTATTTATGTTGTTTTATCCTATGCTTTATTAAATTGTATTTATGTTATTTTATCCTATGCTTTATTAAATTGTATTTATGTTGTTTTAACCTATGCTTTATTAATTTGTATTTATGTTGTTTTAACCTATGCTTTATTAAATTGTATTTATGTTGTTTTATCCTATGCTTTATTAAATTGTATTTATGTTGCTTTAACCTATGCTTTATTAAATTGTATTTATATTGTTTTATCCTATGCTTTATTAAATTGTATTTATATTGTTTTAACTTATGCTTTATTAAATTGTATTTATGTTGTTTTATCCTATGCTTTATTAAATTGTATTTATGTTGTTTTATCCTATGCTTTATTAAATTGTATTATGTTGTTTTATCGTATGCTTTATTATATTGTATTTATGTTGTTTTATCTTATGCTTTATTAAATTGTGTTTATGTTGTTTTATCATATGCTTTATTAAATTGTATTTATGTTGTTTTAACCCATGCTTTATTAAATTGTATTTATGTTGTTTTATCTTATGCTTTATTAAATTGTATTTATGTTGTTTTATCCTATGCTTTATTAAATTTTATTTATGTTATTTTGTCCTATGTTCATTAAATTGTATTTATGTTGTTTTAACCCATGCTTCATTAAATTGTATTTATGTTGTTTTATCTTATGCTTTATTAAATTGTATTTATGTTGTTTTGTACTATGCTTTAATAAATTGTATTTATGTTGTTTTAACCCATGCTTTATTAAATTGTATTTATGTTGTTTTATCCTATGCTTTATTAAATTGTATTTATGTTGTTTTATCCTATGCTTTATTAAACTGTATTTATGTTGTTTTATCCTATGCTTTATTAAATTGTATTTATGTTGTTTTATCTTATGCTTTATTAAATTGTATTTATGTTGTTTTATCCTATGCTTTATTAAATTGTATTTATGTTGTTTTAACCTATGCTTTATTAAATTGTATTTATGTTGTTTTATCCTATGCTTTATTAAATTGTATTTATGTTGTTTTATCCTAAGCTTTATTAAATTGTATTTATGTTGTTTTATCCTATGCTTTATTAAATTGTATTTATGTTGCTTTATCCTATGCTTTATTAAATTGTATTTATGTTGTTTTATCCTATGATTTATTAAATTGTATTTATGTGGTTTTATCCTATGCTTTATTAAATTGTATTTATGTTGTTTTATCCTATGCTTTATTAAATTGTATTCATGTTGTTTTATCCTATGTTTTATTAAATTGTATTTATGTTGTTTTATCCTATGCTTTATTAAATTGTATTTATGTTGTTTTGTCCTATGCTTTATTAAATTGTATTTATGTTGTTTTAACCCATGCTTCATTAAATTGTATTTATGTTGTTTTATCTTAAGGTTTATTAAATTGTATTTATGTTGTTTTATCCTATGCTTTATTAAATTGTATTCATGTTGTTTCATCCTATGCTTTATTAAATTGTATTTATGTTGTTTTATCCTATGCTTTATTAAATTGTATTTATGTTGCTTTATCCTATGCTTTATTAAATTGTATTTATGTTGTTTTATCCTATGATTTATTAAATTGTATTTATGTGGTTTTATCCTATGCTTTATTAAATTGTATTTATGTTGTTTTATCCTATGCTTTATTAAATTGTATTATGTTGTTTTATGGTATGCTTTATTAAATTGTATTTATGTTGTTTTATCCTATGCTTTATTAAATTGTGTTTATGTTGTTTTATCCTATGCTTTATTAAATTGTATTTATGTTGTTTTATCCTATGCTTTATTAAATTGTATTTATGTTGTTTTATCCTATGCTTTATTAAATTGTATTTATGTTGTTTTGTCCTATGCTTTATTAAATTGTATTTATGTTGTTTTAACCCATGCTTTATTAAATTGTGTTTATGTTGTTTTATCCTATGCTTTATTAAATTGTATTTATGTTGTTTTAACCCATGCTTTATTAAATTGTATTTATGTTGTTTTATCCTATGCTTTATTAAATTGTATTTATGTTGTTTTATCCTATGCTTTATTAAATTGTATTTATGTTGTTTTATCCTATGCTTTATTAAATTGTATTTATGTTGTTTTATCCTGTGCTTTATTAAATTGTACTTATGTTGTTTTATCCTATGCTTTATTAAATTGTATTTATGTTGCTTTATCCTATGCTTTATTAAACTGCATTTATGTTGTTTTATGCTATGCTTTATTTAATTGTATTTATGTTGTTTTATCCTATGCTTTATTAAATTGTATTTATGTTGATTTATCCTATGCTTTATTAAATTGCATTTATGTTGTTTTATCCTATGCTTTATTAAATTGTATTTATGTTGTTTTATCCTATGCTTTATTAAATTGTATTTACATTGTTTTATCCTATGCTTTATTAAATTGTGTTTATGTTGTTTTATCCTATGCTTTATTATATTGTATTTATGTTGTTTTAACCCATGTTTTATTAATTTGTATTTATGTTGTTTTATCCTATGCTTTATTAAATTGTATATATGTTGTTTTATCCTATGCTTTATTAAATTGTATTTATCTTGTTTTGTCCTATGCTTTATTAAATTATATTTATGTTGTTTTAGCCTATGCTTTATTAAATTGTATTTATGTTGTTTTATACTATGCTTTATTAAATTGTATTTATGTTGTTTTATCCTATCCTTTATTAAATTGTATTTATGTTGTTTTATCCTATGCTTTATTAAATTGTATTTATGTTGTTTTATCCTATGCTTTATTAAATTGTATTTATGTTGTTTTAACCTCTGCTTTATTAAATTGTATTTATGTTGTTTTAACCTATGCTTTATTAAATTGTATTTATATTGTTTTATCCTATGCTTTATTAAATTGTATTTATATTGTTTTAACTTATGCTTTATTAAATTGTATTTATGTTGTTTTATCCTATGCTTTATTAAATTGTATTTATGTTGTTTTATCCTATGCTTTATTAAATTGTATTATGTTGTTTTATCGTATGCTTTATTATATTGTATTTATGTTGTTTTATCTTATGCTTTATTAAATTGTGTTTATGTTGTTTTATCATATGCTTTATTAAATTGTATTTATGTTGTTTTAACCCATGCTTTATTAAATTGTATTTATGTTGTTTTATCTTATGCTTTATTAAATTGTATTTATGTTGTTTTATCCTATGCTTTATTAAATTTTATTTATGTTATTTTGTCCTATGTTCATTAAATTGTATTTATGTTGTTTTAACCCATGCTTCATTAAATTGTATTTATGTTGTTTTATCTTATGCTTTATTAAATTGTATTTATGTTGTTTTGTACTATGCTTTAATAAATTGTATTTATGTTGTTTTAACCCATGCTTTATTAAATTGTATTTATGTTGTTTTATCCTATGCTTTATTAAATTGTATTTATGTTGTTTTATCCTATGCTTTATTAAACTGTATTTATGTTGTTTTATCCTATGCTTTATTAAATTGTATTTATGTTGTTTTATCTTATGCTTTATTAAATTGTATTTATGTTGTTTTATCCTATGCTTTATTAAATTGTATTTATGTTGTTTTAACCTATGCTTTATTAAATTGTATTTATGTTGTTTTATCCTATGCTTTATTAAATTGTATTTATGTTGTTTTATCCTAAGCTTTATTAAATTGTATTTATGTTGTTTTATCCTATGCTTTATTAAATTGTATTTATGTTGCTTTATCCTATGCTTTATTAAATTGTATTTATGTTGTTTTATCCTATGATTTATTAAATTGTATTTATGTGGTTTTATCCTATGCTTTATTAAATTGTATTTATGTTGTTTTATCCTATGCTTTATTAAATTGTATTCATGTTGTTTTATCCTATGTTTTATTAAATTGTATTTATGTTGTTTTATCCTATGCTTTATTAAATTGTATTTATGTTGTTTTGTCCTATGCTTTATTAAATTGTATTTATGTTGTTTTAACCCATGCTTCATTAAATTGTATTTATGTTGTTTTATCTTAAGGTTTATTAAATTGTATTTATGTTGTTTTATCCTATGCTTTATTAAATTGTATTCATGTTGTTTCATCCTATGCTTTATTAAATTGTATTTATGTTGTTTTATCCTATGCTTTATTAAATTGTATTTATGTTGCTTTATCCTATGCTTTATTAAATTGTATTTATGTTGTTTTATCCTATGATTTATTAAATTGTATTTATGTGGTTTTATCCTATGCTTTATTAAATTGTATTTATGTTGTTTTATCCTATGCTTTATTAAATTGTATTATGTTGTTTTATGGTATGCTTTATTAAATTGTATTTATGTTGTTTTATCCTATGCTTTATTAAATTGTGTTTATGTTGTTTTATCCTATGCTTTATTAAATTGTATTTATGTTGTTTTATCCTATGCTTTATTAAATTGTATTTATGTTGTTTTATCCTATGCTTTATTAAATTGTATTTATGTTGTTTTGTCCTATGCTTTATTAAATTGTATTTATGTTGTTTTAACCCATGCTTTATTAAATTGTGTTTATGTTGTTTTATCCTATGCTTTATTAAATTGTATTTATGTTGTTTTAACCCATGCTTTATTAAATTGTATTTATGTTGTTTTATCCTATGCTTTATTAAATTGTATTTATGTTGTTTTATCCTATGCTTTATTAAATTGTATTTATGTTGTTTTATCCTATGCTTTATTAAATTGTATTTATGTTGTTTTATCCTGTGCTTTATTAAATTGTACTTATGTTGTTTTATCCTATGCTTTATTAAATTGTATTTATGTTGCTTTATCCTATGCTTTATTAAACTGCATTTATGTTGTTTTATGCTATGCTTTATTTAATTGTATTTATGTTGTTTTATCCTATGCTTTATTAAATTGTATTTATGTTGATTTATCCTATGCTTTATTAAATTGCATTTATGTTGTTTTATCCTATGCTTTATTAAATTGTATTTATGTTGTTTTATCCTATGCTTTATTAAATTGTATTTACATTGTTTTATCCTATGCTTTATTAAATTGTGTTTATGTTGTTTTATCCTATGCTTTATTATATTGTATTTATGTTGTTTTAACCCATGTTTTATTAATTTGTATTTATGTTGTTTTATCCTATGCTTTATTAAATTGTATATATGTTGTTTTATCCTATGCTTTATTAAATTGTATTTATCTTGTTTTGTCCTATGCTTTATTAAATTATATTTATGTTGTTTTAGCCTATGCTTTATTAAATTGTATTTATGTTGTTTTATACTATGCTTTATTAAATTGTATTTATGTTGTTTTATCCTATCCTTTATTAAATTGTATTTATGTTGTTTTATCCTATGCTTTATTAAATTGTATTTATGTTGTTTTATCCTATGCTTTATTAAATTGTATTTATGTTGTTTTAACCTCTGCTTTATTAAATTGTATTTATGTTGTTTTAACCTATGCTTTATTAAATTGTATTTATGTTGCTTTAACCTCTGCTTTATTAAATTGTATTTATGTTGTTTTATCCTATGCTTTATTAAATTGTATTTATGTTGTTTTAACCCATGCTTTATTAAATTGTATTTATGTGGTTTTATCCTATGCTTTATTAAATTGTATTTATGTTGATTTATCCTATGCTTTATTAAATTGCATTTATGTTGTTTTATCCTATGCTTTATTAAATTGTATTTATGTTGTTTTATCCTATGCTTTATTAAATTGTATTTACATTGTTTTATCCTATGCTTTATTAAATTGTGTTTATGTTGTTTTATCCTATGCTTTATTATATTGTATTTATGTTGTTTTAACCCATGTTTTATTAATTTGTATTTATGTTGTTTTATCCTATGCTTTATTAAATTGTATATATGTTGTTTTATCCTATGCTTTATTAAATTGTATTTATCTTGTTTTGTCCTATGCTTTATTAAATTATATTTATGTTGTTTTAGCCTATGCTTTATTAAATTGTATTTATGTTGTTTTATACTATGCTTTATTAAATTGTATTTATGTTGTTTTATCCTATCCTTTATTAAATTGTATTTATGTTGTTTTATCCTATGCTTTATTAAATTGTATTTATGTTGTTTTATCCTATGCTTTATTAAATTGTATTTATGTTGTTTTAACCTCTGCTTTATTAAATTGTATTTATGTTGTTTTAACCTATGCTTTATTAAATTGTATTTATGTTGCTTTAACCTCTGCTTTATTAAATTGTATTTATGTTGTTTTATCCTATGCTTTATTAAATTGTATTTATGTTGTTTTAAACCATGCTTTATTAAATTGTATTTATGTGGTTTTATCCTATGCTTTATTAAATTGTATTTATGTTGTTTTATCCTATGCTTTATTAAATTGTATTTATGTTGTTTTATCCTATGCTTTATTAAATTGTATTAATGTTATTTTGTCCTATGCTTTATTAAATTGTATTTATGTTTGTTTTAACCCATGCTTTATTAAATTGTATTTATGTTGTTTTATCCTATGCTTTATTAAATTGTATTTATGTTGTTTTATCATATGCTTTATTAAATTGTATTTATGTTGTTTTATCCTATGCTTTATTAAATTGTATTTATGTTGTTTTATCCTATGCTTTATTAAATTGTACTTATGTTGTTTTATCCTATGCTTTATTAAATTGTATTTATGTTGCTTTATCCTATGCTTTATTAAACTGCATTTATGTTGTTTTATGCTATGCTTTATTAAATTGTATTTATGTTGTTTTATCCTATGCTTTATTAAATTGTATTTATGTTGTTTTATACTATGCTTTATTAAATTGAATTTATGTTGTTTTATCCTATGCTTTATTAAATTGTATTTATGTTGTTTTATGCTATGCTTTATTAAATTGTATTTACGTTGTTTTATCCTATGCTTTATTAAATTGTGTTTATGTTGTTTTATCCTATGCTTTATTAAATTGTATTTATGTTGTTTTAACCCATGTTTTATTAAATTGTATTTATGTTTTTTTATCCTATGCTTTATTAAATTGTATATATGTTGTTTTATCCTATGCTTTATTAAATTGTATTTATCTTGTTTTGTCCTATGCTTTATTAAATTATATTTATGTTGTTTTAACCTATGCTTTATTAAATTGTATTTATGTTGTTTTATCCTATGCTTTATTAAATTGTATTTATGTTGTTTTATCCTATCCTTTATTAAATTGTATTTATGTTGTTTTATCCTATGCTTTATTAAATTGTATTTATGTTGTTTTATCCTATGCTTTATTAAATTGTATTTATGTTGTTTTAACCTCCGCTTTATTAAATTGTATTTATGTTGTTTTAACCTATGCTTTATTAAATTGTATTTATGTTGCTTTAACCTCTGCTTTATTAAATTGTATTTATGTTGTTTTATCCTATGCTTTATTAAATTGTATTTATGTTGTTTTAACCCATGCTTTATTAAATTGTATTTATGTGGTTTTATCCTATGCTTTATTAAATTGTATTTATGTTGTTTTATCCTATGCTTTATTAAATTGTATTTATGTTGTTTTATCCTATGCTTTATTAAATTGTATTTATGTTATTTTGTCCTATGCTTTATTAAATTGTATTTATGTTTGTTTTAACCCATGCTTTATTAAATTGTATTTATGTTGTTTTATCCTATGCTTTATTAAATTGTATTTATGTTGTTTTATCATATGCTTTATTAAATTGTATTTATGTTGTTTTATCCTATGCTTTATTAAATTGTATTTATGTTGCTTTATCCTATGCTTTATTAAACTGCATTTATGTTGTTTTATGCTATGCTTTATTAAATTGTATTTATGTTGTTTTATCCTATGCTTTATTAAATTGTATTTATGTTGTTTTAACCTCTGCTTTATTAAATTGTATTTATGTTGTTTTAACCTATGCTTTATTAAATTGTATTTATGTTGCTTTAACCTCTGCTTTATTAAATTGTATTTATGTTGTTTTATCCTATGCTTTATTAAATTGTATTTATGTTGTTTTAACCCATGCTTTATTAAATTGTATTTATGTGGTTTTATCCTATGCTTTATTAAATTGTATTTATGTTGTTTTATCCTATGCTTTATTAAATTGTATTTATGTTGTTTTATCCTATGCTTTATTAAATTGTATTTATGTTATTTTGTCCTATGCTTTATTAAATTGTATTTATGTTTGTTTTAACCCATGCTTTATTAAATTGTATTTATGTTGTTTTATCCTATGCTTTATTAAATTGTATTTATGTTGTTTTATCATATGCTTTATTAAATTGTATTTATGTTGTTTTATCCTATGCTTTATTAAATTGTATTTATGTTGCTTTATCCTATGCTTTATTAAACTGCATTTATGTTGTTTTATGCTATGCTTTATTAAATTGTATTTATGTTGTTTTATCCTATGCTTTATTAAATTGTATTTATGTTGTTTTATCCTATGCTTTATTAAATTGAATTTATGTTGTTTTATCCTATGCTTTATTAAATTGTATTTATGTTGTTTTATGCTATGCTTTATTAAATTGTATTTACGTTGTTTTATCCTATGCTTTATTAAATTGTGTTTATGTTGTTTTATCCTATGCTTTATTAAATTGTATTTATGTTGTTTTAACCCATGTTTTATTAAATTGTATTTATGTTTTTTTATCCTATGCTTTATTAAATTGTATATATGTTGTTTTATCCTATGCTTTATTAAATTGTATTTATCTTGTTTTGTCCTATGCTTTATTAAATTATATTTATGTTGTTTTAACCTATGCTTTATTAAATTGTATTTATGTTGTTTTATCCTATGCTTTATTAAATTGTATTTATGTTGTTTTATCCTATCCTTTATTAAATTGTATTTATGTTGTTTTATCCTATGCTTTATTAAATTGTATTTATGTTGTTTTATCCTATGCTTTATTAAATTGTATTTATGTTGTTTTAACCTCTGCTTTATTAAATTGTATTTATGTTGTTTTAACCTATGCTTTATTAAATTGTATTTATGTTGTTTTATCCTATGCTTTATTAAATTGTACTTATGTTGTTTTATCCTATGCTTTATTAAATTGTATTTATGTTGCTTTATCCTATGCTTTATTAAACTGCATTTATGTTGTTTTATGCTATGCTTTATTAAATTGTATTTATGTTGTTTTATCCTATGATTTATTAAATTGTATTTATGTTGTTTTAACCCATGTTTTATTAAATTGTATTTATGTTTTTTTATCCTATGCTTTATTAAATTGTATATATGTTGTTTTATCCTATGCTTTATTAAATTGTATTTATCTTGTTTTGTCCTATGCTTTATTAAATTATATTTATGTTGTTTTAACCTATGCTTTATTAAATTGTATTTATGTTGTTTTATCCTATGCTTTATTAAATTGTATTTATGTTGTTTTATCCTATCCTTTATTAAATTGTATTTATGTTGTTTTATCCTATGCTTTATTAAATTGTATTTATGTTGTTTTATCCTATGCTTTATTAAATTGTATTTATGTTGTTTTAACCTCTGCTTTATTAAATTGTATTTATGTTGTTTTAACCTATGCTTTATTAAATTGTATTTATGTTGCTTTAACCTCTGCTTTATTAAATTGTATTTATGTTGTTTTATCCTATGCTTTATTAAATTGTATTTATGTTGTTTTAACCCATGCTTTATTAAATTGTATTTATGTGGTTTTATCCTATGCATTATTAAATTGTATTTATGTTGTTTTATCCTATGCTTTATTAAATTGTATTTATGTTGTTTTATCCTATGCTTTATTAAATTGTATTTATGTTATTTTGTCCTATGCTTTATTAAATTGTATTTATGTTTGTTTTAACCCATGCTTTATTAAATTGTATTTATGTTGTTTTATCCTATGCTTTATTAAATTGTATTTATGTTGTTTTATCATATGCTTTATTAAATTGTATTTATGTTGTTTTATCCTATGCTTTATTAAATTGTATTTATGTTGTTTTATCCTATGCTTTATTAAATTGTACTTATGTTGTTTTATCCTATGCTTTATTAAATTGTATTTATGTTGCTTTATCCTATGCTTTATTAAACTGCATTTATGTTGTTTTATGCTATGCTTTATTAAATTGTATTTATGTTGTTTTATCCTATGATTTATTAAATTGTATTTATGTTGTTTTATCCTATGCTTTATTAAATTGAATTTATGTTGTTTTATCCTATGCTTTATTAAATTGTATTTATGTTGTTTTATGCTATGCTTTATTAAATTGTATTTACGTTGTTTTATCCTATGCTTTATTAAATTGTGTTTATGTTGTTTTATCCTATGCTTTATTAAATTGTATTTATGTTGTTTTAACCCATGTTTTATTAAATTGTATTTATGTTTTTTTATCCTATGCTTTATTAAATTGTATATATGTTGTTTTATCCTATGCTTTATTAAATTGTATTTATCTTGTTTTGTCCTATGCTTTATTAAATTATATTTATGTTGTTTTAACCTATGCTTTATTAAATTGTATTTATGTTGTTTTATCCTATGCTTTATTAAATTGTATTTATGTTGTTTTATCCTATCCTTTATTAAATTGTATTTATGTTGTTTTATCCTATGCTTTATTAAATTGTATTTATGTTGTTTTATCCTATGCTTTATTAAATTGTATTTATGTTGTTTTAACCTCTGCTTTATTAAATTGTATTTATGTTGTTTTAACCTATGCTTTATTAAATTGTATTTATGTTGCTTTAACCTCTGCTTTATTAAATTGTATTTATGTTGTTTTATCCTATGCTTTATTAAATTGTATTTATGTTGTTTTAACCCATGCTTTATTAAATTGTATTTATGTGGTTTTATCCTATGCATTATTAAATTGTATTTATGTTGTTTTATCCTATGCTTTATTAAATTGTATTTATGTTGTTTTATCCTATGCTTTATTAAATTGTATTTATGTTATTTTGTCCTATGCTTTATTAAATTGTATTTATGTTTGTTTTAACCCATGCTTTATTAAATTGTATTTATGTTGTTTTATCCTATGCTTTATTAAATTGTATTTATGTTGTTTTATCATATGCTTTATTAAATTGTATTTATGTTGTTTTATCCTATGCTTTATTAAATTGTATTTATGTTGTTTTATCCTATGCTTTATTAAATTGTACTTATGTTGTTTTATCCTATGCTTTATTAAATTGTATTTATGTTGCTTTATCCTATGCTTTATTAAACTGCATTTATGTTGTTTTATGCTATGCTTTATTAAATTGTATTTATGTTGTTTTATCCTATGATTTATTAAATTGTATTTATGTTGTTTTATCCTATGCTTTATTAAATTGAATTTATGTTGTTTTATCCTATGCTTTATTAAATTGTATTTATGTTGTTTTATGCTATGCTTTATTAAATTGTATTTACGTTGTTTTATCCTATGCTTTATTAAATTGTGTTTATGTTGTTTTATCCTATGCTTTATTAAATTGTATTTATGTTGTTTTAACCCATGTTTTATTAAATTGTATTTATGTTTTTTTATCCTATGCTTTATTAAATTGTATATATGTTGTTTTATCCTATGCTTTATTAAATTGTATTTATCTTGTTTTGTCCTATGCTTTATTAAATTATATTTATGTTGTTTTAACCTATGCTTTATTAAATTGTATTTATGTTGTTTTATCCTATGCTTTATTAAATTGTATTTATGTTGTTTTATCCTATGCTTTATTAAATTGTATTTATGTTGTTTTATCCTATGCTTTATTAAATTGTATTTATGTTGTTTTAACCTCTGCTTTATTAAATTGTATTTATGTTGTTTTAACCTATGCTTTATTAAATTGTATTTATGTTGCTTTAACCTCTGCTTTATTAAATTGTATTTATGTTGTTTTATCCTATGCTTTATTAAATTGTATTTATGTTGTTTTAACCCATGCTTTATTAAATTGTATTTATGTGGTTTTATCCTATGCTTTATTAAATTGTATTTATGTTGTTTTATCCTATGCTTTATTAAATTGTATTTATGTTGTTTTATCCTATGCTTTATTAAATTGTATTTATGTTATTTTGTCCTATGCTTTATTAAATTGTATTTATGTTTGTTTTAACCCATGCTTTATTAAATTGTATTTATGTTGTTTTATCCTATGCTTTATTAAATTGTATTTATGTTGTTTTATCATATGCTTTATTAAATTGTATTTATGTTGTTTTATCCTATGCTTTATTAAATTGTATTTATGTTGCTTTATCCTATGCTTTATTAAACTGCATTTATGTTGTTTTATGCTATGCTTTATTAAATTGTATTTATGTTGTTTTATCCTATGCTTTATTAAATTGTATTTATGTTGTTTTATCCTATGCTTTATTAAATTGAATTTATGTTGTTTTATCCTATGCTTTATTAAATTGTATTTATGTTGTTTTATGCTATGCTTTATTAAATTGTATTTACGTTGTTTTATCCTATGCTTTATTAAATTGTGTTTATGTTGTTTTATCCTATGCTTTATTAAATTGTATTTATGTTGTTTTAACCAATGTTTTATTAAATTGTATTTATGTTTTTTTATCCTATGCTTTATTAAATTGTATATATGTTGTTTTATCCTATGCTTTATTAAATTGTATTTATCTTGTTTTGTCCTATGCTTTATTAAATTATATTTATGTTGTTTTAACCTATGCTTTATTAAATTGTATTTATGTTGTTTTATCCTATGCTTTATTAAATTGTATTTATGTTGTTTTATCCTATCCTTTATTAAATTGTATTTATGTTGTTTTATCCTATGCTTTATTAAATTGTATTTATGTTGTTTTATCCTATGCTTTATTAAATTGTATTTATGTTGTTTTAACCTCTGCTTTATTAAATTGTATTTATGTTGTTTTAACCTATGCTTTATTAAATTGTATTTATGTTGCTTTAACCTCTGCTTTATTAAATTGTATTTATGTTGTTTTATCCTATGCTTTATTAAATTGTATTTATGTTGTTTTAACCCATGCTTTATTAAATTGTATTTATGTGGTTTTATCCTATGCTTTATTAAATTGTATTTATGTTGTTTTATCCTATGCTTTATTAAATTGTATTTATGTTGTTTTATCCTATGCTTTATTAAATTGTATTTATGTTATTTTGTCCTATGCTTTATTAAATTGTATTTATGTTTGTTTTAACCCATGCTTTATTAAATTGTATTTATGTTGTTTTATCCTATGCTTTATTAAATTGTATTTATGTTGTTTTATCATATGCTTTATTAAATTGTATTTATGTTGTTTTATCCTATGCTTTATTAAATTGTATTTATGTTGTTTTATCCTATGCTTTATTAAATTGTACTTATGTTGTTTTATCCTATGCTTTATTAAATTGTATTTATGTTTGTTTTAACCCATGCTTTATTAAATTGTATTTATGTTGTTTTATCCTATGCTTTATTAAATTGTATTTATGTTGTTTTATCATATGCTTTATTAAATTGTATTTATGTTGTTTTATCCTATGCTTTATTAAATTGTATTTATGTTGTTTTATCCTATGCTTTATTAAATTGTACTTATGTTGTTTTATCCTATGCTTTATTAAATTGTATTTATGTTGCTTTATCCTATGCTTTATTAAACTGCATTTATGTTGTTTTATGCTATGCTTTATTAAATTGTATTTATGTTGTTTTATCCTATGATTTATTAAATTGTATTTATGTTGTTTTATCCTATGCTTTATTAAATTGAATTTATGTTGTTTTATCCTATGCTTTATTAAATTGTATTTATGTTGTTTTATGCTATGCTTTATTAAATTGTATTTACGTTGTTTTATCCTATGCTTTATTAAATTGTGTTTATGTTGTTTTATCCTATGCTTTATTAAATTGTATTTATGTTGTTTTAACCCATGTTTTATTAAATTGTATTTATGTTTTTTTATCCTATGCTTTATTAAATTGTATATATGTTGTTTTATCCTATGCTTTATTAAATTGTATTTATCTTGTTTTGTCCTATGCTTTATTAAATTATATTTATGTTGTTTTAACCTATGCTTTATTAAATTGTATTTATGTTGTTTTATCCTATGCTTTATTAAATTGTATTTATGTTGTTTTATCCTATGCTTTATTAAATTGTATTTATGTTGTTTTATCCTATGCTTTATTAAATTGTATTTATGTTGTTTTAACCTCTGCTTTATTAAATTGTATTTATGTTGTTTTAACCTATGCTTTATTAAATTGTATTTATGTTGCTTTAACCTCTGCTTTATTAAATTGTATTTATGTTGTTTTATCCTATGCTTTATTAAATTGTATTTATGTTGTTTTAACCCATGCTTTATTAAATTGTATTTATGTGGTTTTATCCTATGCTTTATTAAATTGTATTTATGTTGTTTTATCCTATGCTTTATTAAATTGTATTTATGTTGTTTTATCCTATGCTTTATTAAATTGTATTTATGTTATTTTGTCCTATGCTTTATTAAATTGTATTTATGTTTGTTTTAACCCATGCTTTATTAAATTGTATTTATGTTGTTTTATCCTATGCTTTATTAAATTGTATTTATGTTGTTTTATCATATGCTTTATTAAATTGTATTTATGTTGTTTTATCCTATGCTTTATTAAATTGTATTTATGTTGCTTTATCCTATGCTTTATTAAACTGCATTTATGTTGTTTTATGCTATGCTTTATTAAATTGTATTTATGTTGTTTTATCCTATGCTTTATTAAATTGTATTTATGTTGTTTTATCCTATGCTTTATTAAATTGAATTTATGTTGTTTTATCCTATGCTTTATTAAATTGTATTTATGTTGTTTTATGCTATGCTTTATTAAATTGTATTTACGTTGTTTTATCCTATGCTTTATTAAATTGTGTTTATGTTGTTTTATCCTATGCTTTATTAAATTGTATTTATGTTGTTTTAACCAATGTTTTATTAAATTGTATTTATGTTTTTTTATCCTATGCTTTATTAAATTGTATATATGTTGTTTTATCCTATGCTTTATTAAATTGTATTTATCTTGTTTTGTCCTATGCTTTATTAAATTATATTTATGTTGTTTTAACCTATGCTTTATTAAATTGTATTTATGTTGTTTTATCCTATGCTTTATTAAATTGTATTTATGTTGTTTTATCCTATCCTTTATTAAATTGTATTTATGTTGTTTTATCCTATGCTTTATTAAATTGTATTTATGTTGTTTTATCCTATGCTTTATTAAATTGTATTTATGTTGTTTTAACCTCTGCTTTATTAAATTGTATTTATGTTGTTTTAACCTATGCTTTATTAAATTGTATTTATGTTGCTTTAACCTCTGCTTTATTAAATTGTATTTATGTTGTTTTATCCTATGCTTTATTAAATTGTATTTATGTTGTTTTAACCCATGCTTTATTAAATTGTATTTATGTGGTTTTATCCTATGCTTTATTAAATTGTATTTATGTTGTTTTATCCTATGCTTTATTAAATTGTATTTATGTTGTTTTATCCTATGCTTTATTAAATTGTATTTATGTTATTTTGTCCTATGCTTTATTAAATTGTATTTATGTTTGTTTTAACCCATGCTTTATTAAATTGTATTTATGTTGTTTTATCCTATGCTTTATTAAATTGTATTTATGTTGTTTTATCATATGCTTTATTAAATTGTATTTATGTTGTTTTATCCTATGCTTTATTAAATTGTATTTATGTTGTTTTATCCTATGCTTTATTAAATTGTACTTATGTTGTTTTATCCTATGCTTTATTAAATTGTATTTATGTTGCTTTATCCTATGCTTTATTAAACTGCATTTATGTTGTTTTATGCTATGCTTTATTAAATTGTATTTATGTTGTTTTATCCTATGATTTATTAAATTGTATTTATGTTGTTTTATCCTATGCTTTATTAAATTGAATTTATGTTGTTTTATCCTATGCTTTATTAAATTGTATTTATGTTGTTTTATGCTATGCTTTATTAAATTGTATTTACGTTGTTTTATCCTATGCTTTATTAAATTGTGTTTATGTTGTTTTATCCTATGCTTTATTAAGTTGTATTTATGTTGTTTTAACCCATGTTTTATTAAATTGTATTTATGTTTTTTTATCCTATGCTTTATTAAATTGTATATATGTTGTTTTATCCTATGCTTTATTAAATTGTATTTATCTTGTTTTGTCCTATGCTTTATTAAATTATATTTATGTTGTTTTAACCTATGCTTTATTAAATTGTATTTATGTTGTTTTATCCTATGCTTTATTAAATTGTATTTATGTTGTTTTATCCTATCCTTTATTAAATTGTATTTATGTTGTTTTATCCTATGCTTTATTAAATTGTATTTATGTTGTTTTATCCTATGCTTTATTAAATTGTATTTATGTTGTTTTAACCTCTGCTTTATTAAATTGTATTTATGTTGTTTTAACCTATGCTTTATTAAATTGTATTTATGTTGCTTTAACCTCTGCTTTATTAAATTGTATTTATGTTGTTTTATCCTATGCTTTATTAAATTGTATTTATGTTGTTTTAACCCATGCTTTATTAAATTGTATTTATGTGGTTTTATCCTATGCTTTATTAAATTGTATTTATGTTGTTTTATCCTATGCTTTATTAAATTGTATTTATGTTATTTTGTCCTATGCTTTATTAAATTGTATTTATGTTAGTTTTAACCCATGCTTTATTAAATTGTATTTATGTTGTTTTATCCTATGCTTTATTAAATTGTATTTATGTTGTTTTATCATATGCTTTATTAAATTGTATTTATGTTGTTTTATCCTATGCTTTATTAAATTGTATTTATGTTGCTTTATCCTATGCTTTATTAAACTGCATTTATGTTGTTTTATGCTATGCTTTATTAAATTGTATTTATGTTGTTTTATCCTATGCTTTATTAAATTGTATTTATGTTGTTTTATCCTATGCTTTATTAAATTGAATTTATGTTGTTTTATCCTATGCTTTATTAAATTGTATTTATGTTGTTTTATGCTATGCTTTATTAAATTGTATTTACGTTGTTTTATCCTATGCTTTATTAAATTGTGTTTATGTTGTTTTATCCTATGCTTTATTAAATTGTATTTATGTTGTTTTAACCCATGTTTTATTAAATTGTATTTATGTTTTTTTATCCTATGCTTTATTAAATTGTATATATGTTGTTTTATCCTATGCTTTATTAAATTGTATTTATCTTGTTTTGTCCTATGCTTTATTAAATTATATTTATGTTGTTTTAACCTATGCTTTATTAAATTGTATTTATGTTGTTTTATCCTATGCTTTATTAAATTGTATTTATGTTGTTTTATCCTATCCTTTATTAAATTGTATTTATGTTGTTTTATCCTATGCTTTATTAAATTGTATTTATGTTGTTTTATCCTATGCTTTATTAAATTGTATTTATGTTGTTTTAACCTCTGCTTTATTAAATTGTATTTATGTTGTTTTAACCTATGCTTTATTAAATTGTATTTATGTTGCTTTAACCTCTGCTTTATTAAATTGTATTTATGTTGTTTTATCCTATGCTTTATTAAATTGTATTTATGTTGTTTTAACCCATGCTTTATTAAATTGTATTTATGTGGTTTTATCCTATGCTTTATTAAATTGTATTTATGTTGTTTTATCCTATGCTTTATTAAATTGTATTTATGTTGTTTTATCCTATGCTTTATTAAATTGTATTTATGTTATTTTGTCCTATGCTTTATTAAATTGTATTTATGTTTGTTTTAACCCATGCTTTATTAAATTGTATTTATGTTGTTTTATCCTATGCTTTATTAAATTGTATTTATGTTGTTTTATCATATGCTTTATTAAATTGTATTTATGTTGTTTTATCCTATGCTTTATTAAATTGTATTTATGTTGTTTTATCCTATGCTTTATTAAATTGTACTTATGTTGTTTTATCCTATGCTTTATTAAATTGTATTTATGTTGCTTTATCCTATGCTTTATTAAACTGCATTTATGTTGTTTTATGCTATGCTTTATTAAATTGTATTTATGTTGTTTTATCCTATGCTTTATTAAATTGTATTTATGTTGTTTTATCCTATGCTTTATTAAATTGAATTTATGTTGTTTTATCCTATGCTTTATTAAATTGTATTTATGTTGTTTTATGCTATGCTTTATTAAATTGTATTTACGTTGTTTTATCCTATGCTTTATTAAATTGTGTTTATGTTGTTTTATCCTATGCTTTATTAAATTGTATTTATGTTGTTTTAACCCATGTTTTATTAAATTGTATTTATGTTTTTTTATCCTATGCTTTATTAAATTGTATATATGTTGTTTTATCCTATGCTTTATTAAATTGTATTTATCTTGTTTTGTCCTATGCTTTATTAAATTATATTTATGTTGTTTTAACCTATGCTTTATTAAATTGTATTTATGTTGTTTTATCCTATGCTTTATTAAATTGTATTTATGTTGTTTTATCCTATCCTTTATTAAATTGTATTTATGTTTTTTTATCCTATGCTTTATTAAATTGTATTTATGTTGTTTTATCCAATGCTTTATTAAATTGTATTTATGTTGTTTTAACCTCTGCTTTATTAAATTGTATTTATGTTGTTTTAACCTATGCTTTATTAAATTGTATTTATGTTGTTTTTTCCTATGCTTTATTAAATTGTATTTATGTTGTTTTATCCTATGCTTTATTAAATTGTATTTATGTTGTTTTAACCTCTGCTTTATTAAATTGTATTTATGTTGTTTTAACCTATGCTTTATTAAATTGTATTTATGTTGTTTTAACCTATGCTTTATTAAATTGTATTTATGTTGCTTTAACCTCTGCTTTATTAAATTGTATTTATGTTGTTTTATCCTATGCTTTATTAAATTGTATTTATGTTGTTTTAACCCATGCTTTATTAAATTGTATTTATGTGGTTTTATCCTATGCATTATTAAATTGTATTTATGTTGTTTTATCCTATGCTTTATTAAATTGTATTTATGTTGTTTTATCCTATGCTTTATTAAATTGTATTTATGTTATTTTGTCCTATGCTTTATTAAATTGTATTTATGTTTGTTTTAACCCATGCTTTATTAAATTGTATTTATGTTGTTTTATCCTATGCTTTATTAAATTGTATTTATGTTGTTTTATCATATGCTTTATTAAATTGTATTTATGTTGTTTTATCCTATGCTTTATTAAATTGTATTTATGTTGTTTTATCCTATGCTTTATTAAATTGTACTTATGTTGTTTTATCCTATGCTTTATTAAATTGTATTTATGTTGCTTTATCCTATGCTTTATTAAACTGCATTTATGTTGTTTTATGCTATGCTTTATTAAATTGTATTTATGTTGTTTTATCCTATGATTTATTAAATTGTATTTATGTTGTTTTATCCTATGCTTTATTAAATTGAATTTATGTTGTTTTATCCTATGCTTTATTAAATTGTATTTATGTTGTTTTATGCTATGCTTTATTAAATTGTATTTACGTTGTTTTATCCTATGCTTTATTAAATTGTGTTTATGTTGTTTTATCCTATGCTTTATTAAATTGTATTTATGTTGTTTTAACCCATGTTTTATTAAATTGTATTTATGTTTTTTTATCCTATGCTTTATTAAATTGTATATATGTTGTTTTATCCTATGCTTTATTAAATTGTATTTATCTTGTTTTGTCCTATGCTTTATTAAATTATATTTATGTTGTTTTAACCTATGCTTTATTAAATTGTATTTATGTTGTTTTATCCTA
The DNA here is from genome assembly GCF_046119375.1 of Phyllobates terribilis. Taxonomy (NCBI): domain Eukaryota; kingdom Metazoa; phylum Chordata; class Amphibia; order Anura; family Dendrobatidae; genus Phyllobates; species Phyllobates terribilis. The sequence continues at coordinate 821,888,892 of NW_027362763.1, forward strand.
TGCTTTATTAAATTGTATTTATGTTGTTTTATCCTATGCTTTATTAAATTGTATTTATGTTGTTTTATCCTATGCTTTATTAAATTGTATTTATGTTGTTTTAACCTCTGCTTTATTAAATTGTATTTATGTTGTTTTAACCTATGCTTTATTAAATTGTATTTATGTTGCTTTAACCTCTGCTTTATTAAATTGTATTTATGTTGTTTTATCCTATGCTTTATTAAATTGTATTTATGTTGTTTTAACCCATGCTTTATTAAATTGTATTTATGTGGTTTTATCCTATGCTTTATTAAATTGTATTTATGTTGTTTTATCCTATGCTTTATTAAATTGTATTTATGTTGTTTTATCCTATGCTTTATTAAATTGTATTTATGTTATTTTGTCCTATGCTTTATTAAATTGTATTTATGTTTGTTTTAACCCATGCTTTATTAAATTGTATTTATGTTGTTTTATCCTATGCTTTATTAAATTGTATTTATGTTGTTTTATCATATGCTTTATTAAATTGTATTTATGTTGTTTTATCCTATGCTTTATTAAATTGTATTTATGTTGCTTTATCCTATGCTTTATTAAACTGCATTTATGTTGTTTTATGCTATGCTTTATTAAATTGTATTTATGTTGTTTTATCCTATGCTTTATTAAATTGTATTTATGTTGTTTTATCCTATGCTTTATTAAATTGAATTTATGTTGTTTTATCCTATGCTTTATTAAATTGTATTTATGTTGTTTTATGCTATGCTTTATTAAATTGTATTTACGTTGTTTTATCCTATGCTTTATTAAATTGTGTTTATGTTGTTTTATCCTATGCTTTATTAAATTGTATTTATGTTGTTTTAACCCATGTTTTATTAAATTGTATTTATGTTTTTTTATCCTATGCTTTATTAAATTGTATATATGTTGTTTTATCCTATGCTTTATTAAATTGTATTTATCTTGTTTTGTCCTATGCTTTATTAAATTATATTTATGTTGTTTTAACCTATGCTTTATTAAATTGTATTTATGTTGTTTTATCCTATGCTTTATTAAATTGTATTTATGTTGTTTTATCCTATCCTTTATTAAATTGTATTTATGTTGTTTTATCCTATGCTTTATTAAATTGTATTTATGTTGTTTTATCCTATGCTTTATTAAATTGTATTTATGTTGTTTTAACCTCTGCTTTATTAAATTGTATTTATGTTGTTTTAACCTATGCTTTATTAAATTGTATTTATGTTGCTTTAACCTCTGCTTTATTAAATTGTATTTATGTTGTTTTATCCTATGCTTTATTAAATTGTATTTATGTTGTTTTAACCCATGCTTTATTAAATTGTATTTTTATGTGGTTTTATCCTATGCTTTATTAAATTGTATTTATGTTGTTTTATCCTATGCTTTATTAAATTGTATTTATGTTGTTTTATCCTATGCTTTATTAAATTGTATTTATGTTATTTTGTCCTATGCTTTATTAAATTGTATTTATGTTTGTTTTAACCCATGCTTTATTAAATTGTATTTATGTTGTTTTATCCTATGCTTTATTAAATTGTATTTATGTTGTTTTATCATATGCTTTATTAAATTGTATTTATGTTGTTTTATCCTATGCTTTATTAAATTGTATTTATGTTGTTTTATCCTATGCTTTATTAAATTGTACTTATGTTGTTTTATCCTATGCTTTATTAAATTGTATTTATGTTGCTTTATCCTATGCTTTATTAAACTGCATTTATGTTGTTTTATGCTATGCTTTATTAAATTGTATTTATGTTGTTTTATCCTATGATTTATTAAATTGTATTTATGTTGTTTTATCCTATGCTTTATTAAATTGAATTTATGTTGTTTTATCCTATGCTTTATTAAATTGTATTTATGTTGTTTTATGCTATGCTTTATTAAATTGTATTTACGTTGTTTTATCCTATGCTTTATTAAATTGTGTTTATGTTGTTTTATCCTATGCTTTATTAAGTTGTATTTATGTTGTTTTAACCCATGTTTTATTAAATTGTATTTATGTTTTTTTATCCTATGCTTTATTAAATTGTATATATGTTGTTTTATCCTATGCTTTATTAAATTGTATTTATCTTGTTTTGTCCTATGCTTTATTAAATTATATTTATGTTGTTTTAACCTATGCTTTATTAAATTGTATTTATGTTGTTTTATCCTATGCTTTATTAAATTGTATTTATGTTGTTTTATCCTATCCTTTATTAAATTGTATTTATGTTGTTTTATCCTATGCTTTATTAAATTGTATTTATGTTGTTTTATCCTATGCTTTATTAAATTGTATTTATGTTGTTTTAACCTCTGCTTTATTAAATTGTATTTATGTTGTTTTAACCTATGCTTTATTAAATTGTATTTATGTTGCTTTAACCTCTGCTTTATTAAATTGTATTTATGTTGTTTTATCCTATGCTTTATTAAATTGTATTTATGTTGTTTTAACCCATGCTTTATTAAATTGTATTTATGTGGTTTTATCCTATGCTTTATTAAATTGTATTTATGTTGTTTTATCCTATGCTTTATTAAATTGTATTTATGTTATTTTGTCCTATGCTTTATTAAATTGTATTTATGTTAGTTTTAACCCATGCTTTATTAAATTGTATTTATGTTGTTTTATCCTATGCTTTATTAAATTGTATTTATGTTGTTTTATCATATGCTTTATTAAATTGTATTTATGTTGTTTTATCCTATGCTTTATTAAATTGTATTTATGTTGCTTTATCCTATGCTTTATTAAACTGCATTTATGTTGTTTTATGCTATGCTTTATTAAATTGTATTTATGTTGTTTTATCCTATGCTTTATTAAATTGTATTTATGTTGTTTTATCCTATGCTTTATTAAATTGAATTTATGTTGTTTTATCCTATGCTTTATTAAATTGTATTTATGTTGTTTTATGCTATGCTTTATTAAATTGTATTTACGTTGTTTTATCCTATGCTTTATTAAATTGTGTTTATGTTGTTTTATCCTATGCTTTATTAAATTGTATTTATGTTGTTTTAACCCATGTTTTATTAAATTGTATTTATGTTTTTTTATCCTATGCTTTATTAAATTGTATATATGTTGTTTTATCCTATGCTTTATTAAATTGTATTTATCTTGTTTTGTCCTATGCTTTATTAAATTATATTTATGTTGTTTTAACCTATGCTTTATTAAATTGTATTTATGTTGTTTTATCCTATGCTTTATTAAATTGTATTTATGTTGTTTTATCCTATCCTTTATTAAATTGTATTTATGTTGTTTTATCCTATGCTTTATTAAATTGTATTTATGTTGTTTTATCCTATGCTTTATTAAATTGTATTTATGTTGTTTTAACCTCTGCTTTATTAAATTGTATTTATGTTGTTTTAACCTATGCTTTATTAAATTGTATTTATGTTGCTTTAACCTCTGCTTTATTAAATTGTATTTATGTTGTTTTATCCTATGCTTTATTAAATTGTATTTATGTTGTTTTAACCCATGCTTTATTAAATTGTATTTATGTGGTTTTATCCTATGCTTTATTAAATTGTATTTATGTTGTTTTATCCTATGCTTTATTAAATTGTATTTATGTTGTTTTATCCTATGCTTTATTAAATTGTATTTATGTTATTTTGTCCTATGCTTTATTAAATTGTATTTATGTTTGTTTTAACCCATGCTTTATTAAATTGTATTTATGTTGTTTTATCCTATGCTTTATTAAATTGTATTTATGTTGTTTTATCATATGCTTTATTAAATTGTATTTATGTTGTTTTATCCTATGCTTTATTAAATTGTATTTATGTTGTTTTATCCTATGCTTTATTAAATTGTACTTATGTTGTTTTATCCTATGCTTTATTAAATTGTATTTATGTTGCTTTATCCTATGCTTTATTAAACTGCATTTATGTTGTTTTATGCTATGCTTTATTAAATTGTATTTATGTTGTTTTATCCTATGCTTTATTAAATTGTATTTATGTTGTTTTATCCTATGCTTTATTAAATTGAATTTATGTTGTTTTATCCTATGCTTTATTAAATTGTATTTATGTTGTTTTATGCTATGCTTTATTAAATTGTATTTACGTTGTTTTATCCTATGCTTTATTAAATTGTGTTTATGTTGTTTTATCCTATGCTTTATTAAATTGTATTTATGTTGTTTTAACCCATGTTTTATTAAATTGTATTTATGTTTTTTTATCCTATGCTTTATTAAATTGTATATATGTTGTTTTATCCTATGCTTTATTAAATTGTATTTATCTTGTTTTGTCCTATGCTTTATTAAATTATATTTATGTTGTTTTAACCTATGCTTTATTAAATTGTATTTATGTTGTTTTATCCTATGCTTTATTAAATTGTATTTATGTTGTTTTATCCTATCCTTTATTAAATTGTATTTATGTTTTTTTATCCTATGCTTTATTAAATTGTATTTATGTTGTTTTATCCAATGCTTTATTAAATTGTATTTATGTTGTTTTAACCTCTGCTTTATTAAATTGTATTTATGTTGTTTTAACCTATGCTTTATTAAATTGTATTTATGTTGTTTTTTCCTATGCTTTATTAAATTGTATTTATGTTGCTTTAACCTATGCTCTATTAAATTGTATTTATGTTGTTTTATCCTATGCTATATTAAATTGTATTTATGTTGTTTTATCCTAAGCTTTATTAAATTGTATTTATATTGTTTTAACTTATGCTTTATTAAATTGTATTTATGTTGTTTTATCCTATGCTTTATTAAATTGTATTTATGTTGATTTATCCTATGCTTTATTAAATTGTATTTATGTTGTTTTGTCCTATGCTTTATTAAATAGTATTTATGTTGTTTTAACCCATGCTTCATTAAATTGTATTTATGTTGTTTTATCTTATGCTTTATTAAATTGTATTTATGTTGCTTTATTCTATGCTTTATTAAATTGTATTTATGTTGTTTTATCCTATGCTTTATTAAATTGTATTACTTTGTTTTATAGTATGCTTTATTAAATTGTATTTATGTTGTTTTATCCTATGCTTTATTAAATTGTGTTTATGTTGTTTTATCCTATGCTTTATAAAATTGTATTTATGTTGTTTTATCCTATGCTTTATTAAACTGTATTTATGTTGTTTTATCCTATGCTTTATTAAATTGTATTTATGTTGTTTTATCTTATGCTTTATTAAATTGTATTTATGTTGTTTTATCCTATGCTTTATTAAATTGTATTTATGTTGTTTTAACCTATGCTTTATTAAATTGTATTTATGTTGTTTTATCCTATGCTTTATTAAATTGTATTTATGTTGTTTTATCCTATGCTTTATTAAATTGTATTTATGTTGTTTTATCATATGCTTTATTAAATTGTATTTATGTTGTTTAATCCTATGCTTTATTAAATTGTATTTATGTTGCTTTATCCTATGCTTTATTAAATTGTATTTAGTTGTTTTATCCTATGATTTATTAAATTGTATTTATGTGGTTTTATAATATGCTTTATTAAATTGTATTTATGTTGTTTTATCCTATGCTTTATTAAATTGTATTTATGTTGTTTTATCCTATGCTTTATTAAATTGTATTCATGTTGTTTTATCCTATGCTTTATTAAATTGTATTTATGTTGTTTTATCCTATGCTTTATTAAATTGTATTTATGTTGTTTTGTCCTATGCTTTATTAAATTGTATTTATGTTGTTTTAACCCATGCTTCATTAAATTGTATTTATGTTGTTTTATCTTAAGGTTTATTAAATTGTATTTATGTTGTTTTATCCTATGCTTTATTAAATTGTATTCATGTTGTTTCATCCTATGCTTTATTAAATTGTATTTATGTTGTTTTATCCTATGCTTTATTAAATTATATTTATGTTGCTTTATCCTATGCTTTATTAAATTGTATTTATGTTGTTTTATCCTATGATTTATTAAATTGTATTTATGTGGTTTTATCCTATGCTTTATTAAATTGTATTTATGTTGTTTTATCCTATGCTTTATTAAATTGTATTATGTTGTTTTATGGTATGCTTTATTAAATTGTATTTATGTTGTTTTATCCTATGCTTTATTAAATTGTGTTTATGTTGTTTTATCCTATGCTTTATTAAATTGTATTTATGTTGTTTTATCCTATGCTTTATTAAATTGTATTTATGTTGTTTTATCCTATGCTTTATTAAATTGTATTTATGTTGTTTTGTCCTATGCTTTATTAAATTGTATTTATGTTGTTTTATCATATGCTTTATTAAATTGTATTTATGTTGTTTAATCCTATGCTTTATTAAATTGTATTTATGTTGCTTTATCCTATGCTTTATTAAATTGTATTTAGTTGTTTTATCCTATGATTTATTAAATTGTATTTATGTGGTTTTATAATATGCTTTATTAAATTGTATTTATGTTGTTTTATCCTATGCTTTATTAAATTGTATTTATGTTGTTTTATCCTATGCTTTATTAAATTGTATTCATGTTGTTTTATCCTATGCTTTATTAAATTGTATTTATGTTGTTTTATCCTATGCTTTATTAAATTGTATTTATGTTGTTTTGTCCTATGCTTTATTAAATTGTATTTATGTTGTTTTAACCCATGCTTCATTAAATTGTATTTATGTTGTTTTATCTTAAGGTTTATTAAATTGTATTTATGTTGTTTTATCCTATGCTTTATTAAATTGTATTCATGTTGTTTCATCCTATGCTTTATTAAATTGTATTTATGTTGTTTTATCCTATGCTTTATTAAATTATATTTATGTTGCTTTATCCTATGCTTTATTAAATTGTATTTATGTTGTTTTATCCTATGATTTATTAAATTGTATTTATGTGGTTTTATCCTATGCTTTATTAAATTGTATTTATGTTGTTTTATCCTATGCTTTATTAAATTGTATTATGTTGTTTTATGGTATGCTTTATTAAATTGTATTTATGTTGTTTTATCCTATGCTTTATTAAATTGTGTTTATGTTGTTTTATCCTATGCTTTATTAAATTGTATTTATGTTGTTTTATCCTATGCTTTATTAAATTGTATTTATGTTGTTTTATCCTATGCTTTATTAAATTGTATTTATGTTGTTTTGTCCTATGCTTTATTAAATTGTATTTATGTTGTTTTAACCCATGCTTTATTAAATTGTGTTTATGTTGTTTTATCCTATGCTTTATTAAATTGTATTTATGTTGTTTTAACCCATGCTTTATTAAATTGTATTTATGTTGTTTTATCCTATGCTTTATTAAATTGTATTTATGTTGTTTTATCCTATGCTTTATTAAATTGTATTTATGTTGTTTTATCCTATGCTTTATTAAATTGTACTTATGTTGTTTTATCCTATGCTTTATTAAATTGTATTTATGTTTTTTTATCCTATGCTTTATTAAATTGTATATATGTTGTTTTATCCTATGCTTTATTAAATTGTATTTATCTTGTTTTGTCCTATGCTTTATTAAATTATATTTATGTTGTTTTAACCTATGCTTTATTAAATTGTATTTATGTTGTTTTATCCTATGCTTTATTAAATTGTATTTATGTTGTTTTATCCTATCCTTTATTAAATTGTATTTATGTTGTTTTATCCTATGCTTTATTAAATTGTATTTATGTTGTTTTATCCTATGCTTTATTAAATTGTATTTATGTTGTTTTAACCTCTGCTTTATTAAATTGTATTTATGTTGTTTTAACCTATGCTTTATTAAATTGTATTTATGTTGCTTTAACCTCTGCTTTATTAAATTGTATTTATGTTGTTTTATCCTATGCTTTATTAAATTGTATTTATGTTGTTTTAACCCATGCTTTATTAAATTGTATTTATGTGGTTTTATCCTATGCTTTATTAAATTGTATTTATGTTGTTTTATCCTATGCTTTATTAAATTGTATTTATGTTGTTTTATCCTATGCTTTATTAAATTGTATTTATGTTATTTTGTCCTATGCTTTATTAAATTGTATTTATGTTTGTTTTAACCCATGCTTTATTAAATTGTATTTATGTTGTTTTATCCTATGCTTTATTAAATTGTATTTATGTTGTTTTATCATATGCTTTATTAAATTGTATTTATGTTGTTTTATCCTATGCTTTATTAAATTGTATTTATGTTGTTTTATCCTATGCTTTATTAAATTGTACTTATGTTGTTTTATCCTATGCTTTATTAAATTGTATTTATGTTGCTTTATCCTATGCTTTATTAAACTGCATTTATGTTGTTTTATGCTATGCTTTATTAAATTGTATTTATGTTGTTTTATCCTATGCTTTATTAAATTGTATTTATGTTGTTTTATCCTATGCTTTATTAAATTGAATTTATGTTGTTTTATCCTATGCTTTATTAAATTGTATTTATGTTGTTTTATGCTATGCTTTATTAAATTGTATTTACGTTGTTTTATCCTATGCTTTATTAAATTGTGTTTATGTTGTTTTATCCTATGCTTTATTAAATTGTATTTATGTTGTTTTAACCCATGTTTTATTAAATTGTATTTATGTTTTTTTATCCTATGCTTTATTAAATTGTATATATGTTGTTTTATCCTATGCTTTATTAAATTGTATTTATCTTGTTTTGTCCTATGCTTTATTAAATTATATTTATGTTGTTTTAACCTATGCTTTATTAAATTGTATTTATGTTGTTTTATCCTATGCTTTATTAAATTGTATTTATGTTGTTTTATCCTATCCTTTATTAAATTGTATTTATGTTTTTTTATCCTATGCTTTATTAAATTGTATTTATGTTGTTTTATCCAATGCTTTATTAAATTGTATTTATGTTGTTTTAACCTCTGCTTTATTAAATTGTATTTATGTTGTTTTAACCTATGCTTTATTAAATTGTATTTATGTTGTTTTTTCCTATGCTTTATTAAATTGTATTTATGTTGCTTTAACCTATGCTCTATTAAATTGTATTTATGTTGTTTTATCCTATGCTATATTAAATTGTATTTATGTTGTTTTATCCTAAGCTTTATTAAATTGTATTTATATTGTTTTAACTTATGCTTTATTAAATTGTATTTATGTTGTTTTATCCTATGCTTTATTAAATTGTATTTATGTTGATTTATCCTATGCTTTATTAAATTGTATTTATGTTGTTTTGTCCTATGCTTTATTAAATAGTATTTATGTTGTTTTAACCCATGCTTCATTAAATTGTATTTATGTTGTTTTATCTTATGCTTTATTAAATTGTATTTATGTTGCTTTATTCTATGCTTTATTAAATTGTATTTATGTTGTTTTATCCTATGCTTTATTAAATTGTATTACTTTGTTTTATAGTATGCTTTATTAAATTGTATTTATGTTGTTTTATCCTATGCTTTATTAAATTGTGTTTATGTTGTTTTATCCTATGCTTTATAAAATTGTATTTATGTTGTTTTATCCTATGCTTTATTAAACTGTATTTATGTTGTTTTATCCTATGCTTTATTAAATTGTATTTATGTTGTTTTATCTTATGCTTTATTAAATTGTATTTATGTTGTTTTATCCTATGCTTTATTAAATTGTATTTATGTTGTTTTAACCTATGCTTTATTAAATTGTATTTATGTTGTTTTATCCTATGCTTTATTAAATTGTATTTATGTTGTTTTATCCTATGCTTTATTAAATTGTATTTATGTTGTTTTATCATATGCTTTATTAAATTGTATTTATGTTGTTTAATCCTATGCTTTATTAAATTGTATTTATGTTGCTTTATCCTATGCTTTATTAAATTGTATTTAGTTGTTTTATCCTATGATTTATTAAATTGTATTTATGTGGTTTTATAATATGCTTTATTAAATTGTATTTATGTTGTTTTATCCTATGCTTTATTAAATTGTATTTATGTTGTTTTATCCTATGCTTTATTAAATTGTATTCATGTTGTTTTATCCTATGCTTTATTAAATTGTATTTATGTTGTTTTATCCTATGCTTTATTAAATTGTATTTATGTTGTTTTGTCCTATGCTTTATTAAATTGTATTTATGTTGTTTTAACCCATGCTTCATTAAATTGTATTTATGTTGTTTTATCTTAAGGTTTATTAAATTGTATTTATGTTGTTTTATCCTATGCTTTATTAAATTGTATTCATGTTGTTTCATCCTATGCTTTATTAAATTGTATTTATGTTGTTTTATCCTATGCTTTATTAAATTATATTTATGTTGCTTTATCCTATGCTTTATTAAATTGTATTTATGTTGTTTTATCCTATGATTTATTAAATTGTATTTATGTGGTTTTATCCTATGCTTTATTAAATTGTATTTATGTTGTTTTATCCTATGCTTTATTAAATTGTATTATGTTGTTTTATGGTATGCTTTATTAAATTGTATTTATGTTGTTTTATCCTATGCTTTATTAAATTGTGTTTATGTTGTTTTATCCTATGCTTTATTAAATTGTATTTATGTTGTTTTATCCTATGCTTTATTAAATTGTATTTATGTTGTTTTATCCTATGCTTTATTAAATTGTATTTATGTTGTTTTGTCCTATGCTTTATTAAATTGTATTTATGTTGTTTTAACCCATGCTTTATTAAATTGTGTTTATGTTGTTTTATCCTATGCTTTATTAAATTGTATTTATGTTGTTTTAACCCATGCTTTATTAAATTGTATTTATGTTGTTTTATCCTATGCTTTATTAAATTGTATTTATGTTGTTTTATCCTATGCTTTATTAAATTGTATTTATGTTGTTTTATCCTATGCTTTATTAAATTGTATTTATGTTGTTTTATCCTATGCTTTATTAAATTGTACTTATGTTGTTTTATCCTATGCTTTATTAAATTGTATTTATCTTGTTTTGTCCTATGCTTTATTAAATTATATTTATGTTGTTTTAGCCTATGCTTTATTAAATTGTATTTATGTTGTTTTATACTATGCTTTATTAAATTGTATTTATGTTGTTTTATCCTATCCTTTATTAAATTGTATTTATGTTGTTTTATCCTATGCTTTATTAAATTGTATTTATGTTGTTTTATCCTATGCTTTATTAAATTGTATTTATGTTGTTTTAACCTCTGCTTTATTAAATTGTATTTATGTTGTTTTAACCTATGCTTTATTAAATTGTATTTATGTTGCTTTAACCTCTGCTTTATTAAATTGTATTTATGTTGTTTTATCCTATACTTTATTAAATTGTATTTATGTTGTTTTAACCCATGCTTTATTAAATTGTATTTATGTTGTTTTATCCTAAGCTTTATTAAATTGTATTTATGTTGTTTTATCCTATGCTTTATTAAATTGTATTTATGTTGCTTTATCCTATGCTTTATTAAATTGTATTTATGTTGTTTTATCCTATGATTTATTAAATTGTATTTATGTGGTTTTATCCTATGCTTTATTAAATTGTATTTATGTTGTTTTATCCTAAGCGTTATTAAATTGTATTCATGTTGTTTTATCCTATGCTTTATTAAATTGTATTTATGTTGTTTTATCCTATGCTTTATTAAATTGTATTTATGTTGTTTTGTCCTATGCTTTATTAAATTTTATTTATGTTGTTTTAACCCATGCTTCATTAAATTGTATTTATGTTGTTTTATCTTAAGCTTTATTAAATTGTATTTATGTTGTTTTATCCTATGCTTTATTAAATTGTATTTATGTTGTTTTATCCTATGCTTTATTAAATTGTATTTATGTTGTTTTGTCCTATGCTTTATTAAATTGTATTTATGTTGTTTTAACCCATGCTTTATTAAATTGTGTTTATGTTGTTTTATCCTATGCTTTATTAAATTGTATTTATGTTGTTTTAACCCATGCTTTATTAAATTGTATTTATGTTGTTTTATCCTATGCTTTATTAAATTGTATTTATGTTGTTTTATCCTATGCTTTATTAAATTGTATTTATGTTGTTTTATCCTATGCTTTATTAAATTGTATTTATGTTGTTTTATCCTATGCTTTATTAAATTGTACTTATGTTGTTTTACCCTATGCTTTATTAAATTGTATTTATCTTGTTTTGTCCTATGCTTTATTAAATTATATTTATGTTGTTTTAGCCTATGCTTTATTAAATTGTATTTATGTTGTTTTATACTATGCTTTATTAAATTGTATTTATGTTGTTTTATCCTATCCTTTATTAAATTGTATTTATGTTGTTTTATCCTATGCTTTATTAAATTGTATTTATGTTGTTTTATCCTATGCTTTATTAAATTGTATTTATGTTGTTTTAACCTCTGCTTTATTAAATTGTATTTATGTTGTTTTAACCTATGCTTTATTAAATTGTATTTATGTTGCTTTAACCTCTGCTTTATTAAATTGTATTTATGTTGTTTTATCCTATACTTTATTAAATTGTATTTATGTTGTTTTAACCCATGCTTTATTAAATTGTATTTATGTGGTTTTATCCTATGCTTTATTAAATTGTATTTATGTTGTTTTATCCTATGCTTTATTAAATTGTATTTATGTTGTTTTATCCTATGCTTTATTAAATTGTATTTATGTTATTTTGTCCTATGCTTTATTAAATTGTATTTATGTTGTTTTATCCTAAGCTTTATTAAATTGTATTTATATTGTTTTAACTTATGCTTTATTAAATTGTATTTATGTTGTTTTATCCTATGCTTTATTAAATTGTATTTATGTTTATTTATCCTATGCTTTATTAAATTGTATTTATGTTGTTTTGTCCTATGCTTTATTAAATTGTATTTATGTTGTTTTAACCCATGCTTCATTAAATTGTATTTATGTTGTTTTATCTTATGCTTTATTAAATTGTATTTATGTTGCTTTATTCTATGCTTTATTAAATTGTATTTATGTTGTTTTATCCTATGCTTTATTAAATTGTATTACTTTGTTTTATAGTATGCTTTATTAAATTGTATTTATGTTGTTTTATCCTATGCTTTATTAAATTGTATTTATGTTGCTTTAACCTCTGCTTTATTAAATTGTATTTATGTTGTTTTAACCTCTGCTTTATTAAATTGTATTTATGTTGTTTTAACCTATGCTTTATTAAATTGTATTTATGTTGCTTTAACCTCTGCTTTATTAAATTGTATTTATGTTGTTTTATCCTATGCTTTATTAAATTGTATTTATGTTGTTTTAACCCATGCTTTATTAAATTGTATTTATGTGGTTTTATCCTATGCTTTATTAAATTGTATTTATGTTGTTTTATCCTATGCTTTATTAAATTGTATTTATGTTGTTTTATCCTATGCTTTATTAAATTGTATTTATGTTATTTTGTCCTATGCTTTATTAAATTGTATTTATGTTTGTTTTAACCCATGCTTTATTAAATTGTATTTATGTTGTTTTATCCTATGCTTTATTAAATTGTATTTATGTTGTTTTATCATATGCTTTATTAAATTGTATTTATGTTGTTTTATCCTATGCTTTATTAAATTGTATTTATGTTGTTTTATCCTATGCTTTATTAAATTGTACTTATGTTGTTTTATCCTATGCTTTATTAAATTGTATTTATGTTGCTTTATCCTATGCTTTATTAAACTGCATTTATGTTGTTTTATGCTATGCTTTATTAAATTGTATTTATGTTGTTTTATCCTATGCTTTATTAAATTGTATTTATGTTGTTTTATCCTATGCTTTGTTAAATTGAATTTATGTTGTTTTATCCTATGCTTTATTAAATTGTATTTATGTTGTTTTATGCTATGCTTTATTAAATTGTATTTACGTTGTTTTATCCTATGCTTTATTAAATTGTGTTTATGTTGTTTTATCCTATGCTTTATTAAATTGTATTTATGTTGTTTTAACCCATGTTTTATTAAATTGTATTTATGTTTTTTTATCCTATGCTTTATTAAATTGTATATATGTTGTTTTATCCTATGCTTTATTAAATTGTATTTATCTTGTTTTGTCCTATGCTTTATTAAATTATATTTATGTTGTTTTAACCTATGCTTTATTAAATTGTATTTATGTTGTTTTATCCTATGCTTTATTAAATTGTATTTATGTTGTTTTATCCTATCCTTTATTAAATTGTATTTATGTTTTTTTATCCTATGCTTTATTAAATTGTATTTATGTTGTTTTATCCAATGCTTTATTAAATTGTATTTATGTTGTTTTAACCTCTGCTTTATTAAATTGTATTTATGTTGTTTTAACCTATGCTTTATTAAATTGTATTTATGTTGTTTTTTCCTATGCTTTATTAAATTGTATTTATGTTGCTTTAACCTATGCTCTATTAAATTGTATTTATGTTGTTTTATCCTATGCTATATTAAATTGTATTTATGTTGTTTTATCCTAAGCTTTATTAAATTGTATTTATATTGTTTTAACTTATGCTTTATTAAATTGTATTTATGTTGTTTTATCCTATGCTTTATTAAATTGTATTTATGTTGATTTATCCTATGCTTTATTAAATTGTATTTATGTTGTTTTGTCCTATGCTTTATTAAATAGTATTTATGTTGTTTTAACCCATGCTTCATTAAATTGTATTTATGTTGTTTTATCTTATGCTTTATTAAATTGTATTTATGTTGCTTTATTCTATGCTTTATTAAATTGTATTTATGTTGTTTTATCCTATGCTTTATTAAATTGTATTACTTTGTTTTATAGTATGCTTTATTAAATTGTATTTATGTTGTTTTATCCTATGCTTTATTAAATTGTGTTTATGTTGTTTTATCCTATGCTTTATAAAATTCTATTTATGTTGTTTTATCCTATGCTTTATTAAACTGTATTTATGTTGTTTTATCCTATGCTTTATTAAATTGTATTTATGTTGTTTTATCTTATGCTTTATTAAATTGTATTTATGTTGTTTTATCCTATGCTTTATTAAATTGTATTTATGTTGTTTTAACCTATGCTTTATTAAATTGTATTTATGTTGTTTTATCCTATGCTTTATTAAATTGTATTTATGTTGTTTTATCCTATGCTTTATTAAATTGTATTTATGTTGTTTTATCATATGCTTTATTAAATTGTATTTATGTTGTTTAATCCTATGCTTTATTAAATTGTATTTATGTTGCTTTATCCTATGCTTTATTAAATTGTATTTAGTTGTTTTATCCTATGATTTATTAAATTGTATTTATGTGGTTTTATAATATGCTTTATTAAATTGTATTTATGTTGTTTTATCCTATGCTTTATTAAATTGTATTTATGTTGTTTTATCCTATGCTTTATTAAATTGTATTCATGTTGTTTTATCCTATGCTTTATTAAATTGTATTTATGTTGTTTTATCCTATGCTTTATTAAATTGTATTTATGTTGTTTTGTCCTATGCTTTATTAAATTGTATTTATGTTGTTTTAACCCATGCTTCATTAAATTGTATTTATGTTGTTTTATCTTAAGGTTTATTAAATTGTATTTATGTTGTTTTATCCTATGCTTTATTAAATTGTATTCATGTTGTTTCATCCTATGCTTTATTAAATTGTATTTATGTTGTTTTATCCTATGCTTTATTAAATTATATTTATGTTGCTTTATCCTATGCTTTATTAAATTGTATTTATGTTGTTTTATCCTATGATTTATTAAATTGTATTTATGTGGTTTTATCCTATGCTTTATTAAATTGTATTTATGTTGTTTTATCCTATGCTTTATTAAATTGTATTATGTTGTTTTATGGTATGCTTTATTAAATTGTATTTATGTTGTTTTATCCTATGCTTTATTAAATTGTGTTTATGTTGTTTTATCCTATGCTTTATTAAATTGTATTTATGTTGTTTTATCCTATGCTTTATTAAATTGTATTTATGTTGTTTTATCCTATGCTTTATTAAATTGTATTTATGTTGTTTTGTCCTATGCTTTATTAAATTGTATTTATGTTGTTTTAACCCATGCTTTATTAAATTGTGTTTATGTTGTTTTATCCTATGCTTTATTAAATTGTGTTTATGTTGTTTTATCCTATGCTTTATTAAATTGTATTTATGTTGTTTTATCCTATGCTTTATTAAATTGTATTTATGTTGTTTTATCATATGCTTTATTAAATTGTATTTATGTTGTTTAATCCTATGCTTTATTAAATTGTATTTATGTTGCTTTATCCTATGCTTTATTAAATTGTATTTAGTTGTTTTATCCTATGATTTATTAAATTGTATTTATGTGGTTTTATAATATGCTTTATTAAATTGTATTTATGTTGTTTTATCCTATGCTTTATTAAATTGTATTTATGTTGTTTTATCCTATGCTTTATTAAATTGTATTCATGTTGTTTTATCCTATGCTTTATTAAATTGTATTTATGTTGTTTTATCCTATGCTTTATTAAATTGTATTTATGTTGTTTTGTCCTATGCTTTATTAAATTGTATTTATGTTGTTTTAACCCATGCTTCATTAAATTGTATTTATGTTGTTTTATCTTAAGGTTTATTAAATTGTATTTATGTTGTTTTATCCTATGCTTTATTAAATTGTATTCATGTTGTTTCATCCTATGCTTTATTAAATTGTATTTATGTTGTTTTATCCTATGCTTTATTAAATTATATTTATGTTGCTTTATCCTATGCTTTATTAAATTGTATTTATGTTGTTTTATCCTATGATTTATTAAATTGTATTTATGTGGTTTTATCCTATGCTTTATTAAATTGTATTTATGTTGTTTTATCCTATGCTTTATTAAATTGTATTATGTTGTTTTATGGTATGCTTTATTAAATTGTATTTATGTTGTTTTATCCTATGCTTTATTAAATTGTGTTTATGTTGTTTTATCCTATGCTTTATTAAATTGTATTTATGTTGTTTTATCCTATGCTTTATTAAATTGTATTTATGTTGTTTTATCCTATGCTTTATTAAATTGTATTTATGTTGTTTTGTCCTATGCTTTATTAAATTGTATTTATGTTGTTTTAACCCATGCTTTATTAAATTGTGTTTATGTTGTTTTATCCTATGCTTTATTAAATTGTATTTATGTTGTTTTAACCCATGCTTTATTAAATTGTATTTATGTTGTTTTATCCTATGCTTTATTAAATTGTATTTATGTTGTTTTATCCTATGCTTTATTAAATTGTATTTATGTTGTTTTATCCTATGCTTTATTAAATTGTATTTATGTTGTTTTATCCTATGCTTTATTAAATTGTACTTATGTTGTTTTATCCTATGCTTTATTAAATTGTATTTATCTTGTTTTGTCCTATGCTTTATTAAATTATATTTATGTTGTTTTAGCCTATGCTTTATTAAATTGTATTTATGTTGTTTTATACTATGCTTTATTAAATTGTATTTATGTTGTTTTATCCTATCCTTTATTAAATTGTATTTATGTTGTTTTATCCTATGCTTTATTAAATTGTATTTATGTTGTTTTATCCTATGCTTTATTAAATTGTATTTATGTTGTTTTAACCTCTGCTTTATTAAATTGTATTTATGTTGTTTTAACCTATGCTTTATTAAATTGTATTTATGTTGCTTTAACCTCTGCTTTATTAAATTGTATTTATGTTGTTTTATCCTATACTTTATTAAATTGTATTTATGTTGTTTTAACCCATGCTTTATTAAATTGTATTTATGTTGTTTTATCCTAAGCTTTATTAAATTGTATTTATGTTGTTTTATCCTATGCTTTATTAAATTGTATTTATGTTGCTTTATCCTATGCTTTATTAAATTGTATTTATGTTGTTTTATCCTATGATTTATTAAATTGTATTTATGTGGTTTTATCCTATGCTTTATTAAATTGTATTTATGTTGTTTTATCCTAAGCGTTATTAAATTGTATTCATGTTGTTTTATCCTATGCTTTATTAAATTGTATTTATGTTGTTTTATCCTATGCTTTATTAAATTGTATTTATGTTGTTTTGTCCTATGCTTTATTAAATTTTATTTATGTTGTTTTAACCCATGCTTCATTAAATTGTATTTATGTTGTTTTATCTTAAGCTTTATTAAATTGTATTTATGTTGTTTTATCCTATGCTTTATTAAATTGTATTTATGTTGTTTTATCCTATGCTTTATTAAATTGTATTTATGTTGTTTTGTCCTATGCTTTATTAAATTGTATTTATGTTGTTTTAACCCATGCTTTATTAAATTGTGTTTATGTTGTTTTATCCTATGCTTTATTAAATTGTATTTATGTTGTTTTAACCCATGCTTTATTAAATTGTATTTATGTTGTTTTATCCTATGCTTTATTAAATTGTATTTATGTTGTTTTATCCTATGCTTTATTAAATTGTATTTATGTTGTTTTATCCTATGCTTTATTAAATTGTATTTATGTTGTTTTATCCTATGCTTTATTAAATTGTACTTATGTTGTTTTATCCTATGCTTTATTAAATTGTATTTATCTTGTTTTGTCCTATGCTTTATTAAATTATATTTATGTTGTTTTAGCCTATGCTTTATTAAATTGTATTTATGTTGTTTTATACTATGCTTTATTAAATTGTATTTATGTTGTTTTATCCTATCCTTTATTAAATTGTATTTATGTTGTTTTATCCTATGCTTTATTAAATTGTATTTATGTTGTTTTATCCTATGCTTTATTAAATTGTATTTATGTTGTTTTAACCTCTGCTTTATTAAATTGTATTTATGTTGTTTTAACCTATGCTTTATTAAATTGTATTTATGTTGCTTTAACCTCTGCTTTATTAAATTGTATTTATGTTGTTTTATCCTATACTTTATTAAATTGTATTTATGTTGTTTTAACCCATGCTTTATTAAATTGTATTTATGTGGTTTTATCCTATGCTTTATTAAATTGTATTTATGTTGTTTTATCCTATGCTTTATTAAATTGTATTTATGTTGTTTTATCCTATGCTTTATTAAATTGTATTTATGTTATTTTGTCCTATGCTTTATTAAATTGTATTTATGTTGTTTTATCCTAAGCTTTATTAAATTGTATTTATATTGTTTTAACTTATGCTTTATTAAATTGTATTTATGTTGTTTTATCCTATGCTTTATTAAATTGTATTTATGTTGTTTTATCCTATGCTTTATTAAATTGTATTTATGTTGTTTTATCCTATGCTTTATTAAATTGTATTTATGTTGTTTTATCCTATGCTTTATTAAATTGTACTTATGTTGTTTTATCCTATGCTTTATTAAATTGTATTTATCTTGTTTTGTCCTATGCTTTATTAAATTATATTTATGTTGTTTTAGCCTATGCTTTATTAAATTGTATTTATGTTGTTTTATACTATGCTTTATTAAATTGTATTTATGTTGTTTTATCCTATCCTTTATTAAATTGTATTTATGTTGTTTTATCCTATGCTTTATTAAATTGTATTTATGTTGTTTTATCCTATGCTTTATTAAATTGTATTTATGTTGTTTTAACCTCTGCTTTATTAAATTGTATTTATGTTGTTTTAACCTATGCTTTATTAAATTGTATTTATGTTGCTTTAACCTCTGCTTTATTAAATTGTATTTATGTTGTTTTATCCTATACTTTATTAAATTGTATTTATGTTGTTTTAACCCATGCTTTATTAAATTGTATTTATGTTGTTTTATCCTAAGCTTTATTAAATTGTATTTATGTTGTTTTATCCTATGCTTTATTAAATTGTATTTATGTTGCTTTATCCTATGCTTTATTAAATTGTATTTATGTTGTTTTATCCTATGATTTATTAAATTGTATTTATGTGGTTTTATCCTATGCTTTATTAAATTGTATTTATGTTGTTTTATCCTAAGCGTTATTAAATTGTATTCATGTTGTTTTATCCTATGCTTTATTAAATTGTATTTATGTTGTTTTATCCTATGCTTTATTAAATTGTGTTTATGTTGTTTTGTCCTATGCTTTATTAAATTTTATTTATGTTGTTTTAACCCATGCTTCATTAAATTGTATTTATGTTGTTTTATCTTAAGCTTTATTAAATTGTATTTATGTTGTTTTATCCTATGCTTTATTAAATTGTATTTATGTTGTTTTATCCTATGCTTTATTAAATTGTATTTATGTTGTTTTGTCCTATGCTTTATTAAATTGTATTTATGTTGTTTTAACCCATGCTTTATTAAATTGTGTTTATGTTGTTTTATCCTATGCTTTATTAAATTGTATTTATGTTGTTTTAACCCATGCTTTATTAAATTGTATTTATGTTGTTTTATCCTATGCTTTATTAAATTGTATTTATGTTGTTTTATCCTATGCTTTATTAAATTGTATTTATGTTGTTTTATCCTATGCTTTATTAAATTGTATTTATGTTGTTTTATCCTATGCTTTATTAAATTGTACTTATGTTGTTTTATCCTATGCTTTATTAAATTGTATTTATCTTGTTTTGTCCTATGCTTTATTAAATTATATTTATGTTGTTTTAGCCTATGCTTTATTAAATTGTATTTATGTTGTTTTATACTATGCTTTATTAAATTGTATTTATGTTGTTTTATCCTATCCTTTATTAAATTGTATTTATGTTGTTTTATCCTATGCTTTATTAAATTGTATTTATGTTGTTTTATCCTATGCTTTATTAAATTGTATTTATGTTGTTTTAACCTCTGCTTTATTAAATTGTATTTATGTTGTTTTAACCTATGCTTTATTAAATTGTATTTATGTTGCTTTAACCTCTGCTTTATTAAA
Source organism: Phyllobates terribilis (assembly GCF_046119375.1). NCBI lineage: Eukaryota > Metazoa > Chordata > Amphibia > Anura > Dendrobatidae > Phyllobates > Phyllobates terribilis. Next base: position 821,909,706 of record NW_027362763.1, read on the forward strand.
TTGTATTTATGTTGTTTTATCCTATACTTTATTAAATTGTATTTATGTTGTTTTAACCCATGCTTTATTAAATTGTATTTATGTGGTTTTATCCTATGCTTTATTAAATTGTATTTATGTTGTTTTATCCTATGCTTTATTAAATTGTATTTATGTTGTTTTATCCTATGCTTTATTAAATTGTATTTATGTTATTTTGTCCTATGCTTTATTAAATTGTATTTATGTTGTTTTATCCTAAGCTTTATTAAATTGTATTTATATTGTTTTAACTTATGCTTTATTAAATTGTATTTATGTTGTTTTATCCTATGCTTTATTAAATTGTATTTATGTTTATTTATCCTATGCTTTATTAAATTGTATTTATGTTGTTTTGTCCTATGCTTTATTAAATTGTATTTATGTTGTTTTAACCCATGCTTCATTAAATTGTATTTATGTTGTTTTATCTTATGCTTTATTAAATTGTATTTATGTTGCTTTATTCTATGCTTTATTAAATTGTATTTATGTTGTTTTATCCTATGCTTTATTAAATTGTATTACTTTGTTTTATAGTATGCTTTATTAAATTGTATTTATGTTGTTTTATCCTATGCTTTATTAAATTGTATTTATGTTGCTTTAACCTCTGCTTTATTAAATTGTATTTATGTTGTTTTAACCTCTGCTTTATTAAATTGTATTTATGTTGTTTTAACCTATGCTTTATTAAATTGTATTTATGTTGCTTTAACCTCTGCTTTATTAAATTGTATTTATGTTGTTTTATCCTATGCTTTATTAAATTGTATTTATGTTGTTTTAACCCATGCTTTATTAAATTGTATTTATGTGGTTTTATCCTATGCTTTATTAAATTGTATTTATGTTGTTTTATCCTATGCTTTATTAAATTGTATTTATGTTGTTTTATCCTATGCTTTATTAAATTGTATTTATGTTATTTTGTCCTATGCTTTATTAAATTGTATTTATGTTTGTTTTAACCCATGCTTTATTAAATTGTATTTATGTTGTTTTATCCTATGCTTTATTAAATTGTATTTATGTTGTTTTATCATATGCTTTATTAAATTGTATTTATGTTGTTTTATCCTATGCTTTATTAAATTGTATTTATGTTGTTTTATCCTATGCTTTATTAAATTGTACTTATGTTGTTTTATCCTATGCTTTATTAAATTGTATTTATGTTGCTTTATCCTATGCTTTATTAAACTGCATTTATGTTGTTTTATGCTATGCTTTATTAAATTGTATTTATGTTGTTTTATCCTATGCTTTATTAAATTGTATTTATGTTGTTTTATCCTATGCTTTATTAAATTGAATTTATGTTGTTTTATCCTATGCTTTATTAAATTGTATTTATGTTGTTTTATGCTATGCTTTATTAAATTGTATTTACGTTGTTTTATCCTATGCTTTATTAAATTGTGTTTATGTTGTTTTATCCTATGCTTTATTAAATTGTATTTATGTTGTTTTAACCCATGTTTTATTAAATTGTATTTATGTTTTTTTATCCTATGCTTTATTAAATTGTATATATGTTGTTTTATCCTATGCTTTATTAAATTGTATTTATCTTGTTTTGTCCTATGCTTTATTAAATTATATTTATGTTGTTTTAACCTATGCTTTATTAAATTGTATTTATGTTGTTTTATCCTATGCTTTATTAAATTGTATTTATGTTGTTTTATCCTATCCTTTATTAAATTGTATTTATGTTTTTTTATCCTATGCTTTATTAAATTGTATTTATGTTGTTTTATCCAATGCTTTATTAAATTGTATTTATGTTGTTTTAACCTCTGCTTTATTAAATTGTATTTATGTTGTTTTAACCTATGCTTTATTAAATTGTATTTATGTTGTTTTTTCCTATGCTTTATTAAATTGTATTTATGTTGCTTTAACCTATGCTCTATTAAATTGTATTTATGTTGTTTTATCCTATGCTATATTAAATTGTATTTATGTTGTTTTATCCTAAGCTTTATTAAATTGTATTTATATTGTTTTAACTTATGCTTTATTAAATTGTATTTATGTTGTTTTATCCTATGCTTTATTAAATTGTATTTATGTTGATTTATCCTATGCTTTATTAAATTGTATTTATGTTGTTTTGTCCTATGCTTTATTAAATAGTATTTATGTTGTTTTAACCCATGCTTCATTAAATTGTATTTATGTTGTTTTATCTTATGCTTTATTAAATTGTATTTATGTTGCTTTATTCTATGCTTTATTAAATTGTATTTATGTTGTTTTATCCTATGCTTTATTAAATTGTATTACTTTGTTTTATAGTATGCTTTATTAAATTGTATTTATGTTGTTTTATCCTATGCTTTATTAAATTGTGTTTATGTTGTTTTATCCTATGCTTTATAAAATTCTATTTATGTTGTTTTATCCTATGCTTTATTAAACTGTATTTATGTTGTTTTATCCTATGCTTTATTAAATTGTATTTATGTTGTTTTATCTTATGCTTTATTAAATTGTATTTATGTTGTTTTATCCTATGCTTTATTAAATTGTATTTATGTTGTTTTAACCTATGCTTTATTAAATTGTATTTATGTTGTTTTATCCTATGCTTTATTAAATTGTATTTATGTTGTTTTATCCTATGCTTTATTAAATTGTATTTATGTTGTTTTATCATATGCTTTATTAAATTGTATTTATGTTGTTTAATCCTATGCTTTATTAAATTGTATTTATGTTGCTTTATCCTATGCTTTATTAAATTGTATTTAGTTGTTTTATCCTATGATTTATTAAATTGTATTTATGTGGTTTTATAATATGCTTTATTAAATTGTATTTATGTTGTTTTATCCTATGCTTTATTAAATTGTATTTATGTTGTTTTATCCTATGCTTTATTAAATTGTATTCATGTTGTTTTATCCTATGCTTTATTAAATTGTATTTATGTTGTTTTATCCTATGCTTTATTAAATTGTATTTATGTTGTTTTGTCCTATGCTTTATTAAATTGTATTTATGTTGTTTTAACCCATGCTTCATTAAATTGTATTTATGTTGTTTTATCTTAAGGTTTATTAAATTGTATTTATGTTGTTTTATCCTATGCTTTATTAAATTGTATTCATGTTGTTTCATCCTATGCTTTATTAAATTGTATTTATGTTGTTTTATCCTATGCTTTATTAAATTATATTTATGTTGCTTTATCCTATGCTTTATTAAATTGTATTTATGTTGTTTTATCCTATGATTTATTAAATTGTATTTATGTGGTTTTATCCTATGCTTTATTAAATTGTATTTATGTTGTTTTATCCTATGCTTTATTAAATTGTATTATGTTGTTTTATGGTATGCTTTATTAAATTGTATTTATGTTGTTTTATCCTATGCTTTATTAAATTGTGTTTATGTTGTTTTATCCTATGCTTTATTAAATTGTATTTATGTTGTTTTATCCTATGCTTTATTAAATTGTATTTATGTTGTTTTATCCTATGCTTTATTAAATTGTATTTATGTTGTTTTGTCCTATGCTTTATTAAATTGTATTTATGTTGTTTTAACCCATGCTTTATTAAATTGTGTTTATGTTGTTTTATCCTATGCTTTATTAAATTGTATTTATGTTGTTTTAACCCATGCTTTATTAAATTGTATTTATGTTGTTTTATCCTATGCTTTATTAAATTGTATTTATGTTGTTTTATCCTATGCTTTATTAAATTGTATTTATGTTGTTTTATCCTATGCTTTATTAAATTGTATTTATGTTGTTTTATCCTATGCTTTATTAAATTGTACTTATGTTGTTTTATCCTATGCTTTATTAAATTGTATTTATCTTGTTTTGTCCTATGCTTTATTAAATTATATTTATGTTGTTTTAGCCTATGCTTTATTAAATTGTATTTATGTTGTTTTATACTATGCTTTATTAAATTGTATTTATGTTGTTTTATCCTATCCTTTATTAAATTGTATTTATGTTGTTTTATCCTATGCTTTATTAAATTGTATTTATGTTGTTTTATCCTATGCTTTATTAAATTGTATTTATGTTGTTTTAACCTCTGCTTTATTAAATTGTATTTATGTTGTTTTAACCTATGCTTTATTAAATTGTATTTATGTTGCTTTAACCTCTGCTTTATTAAATTGTATTTATGTTGTTTTATCCTATACTTTATTAAATTGTATTTATGTTGTTTTAACCCATGCTTTATTAAATTGTATTTATGTTGTTTTATCCTAAGCTTTATTAAATTGTATTTATGTTGTTTTATCCTATGCTTTATTAAATTGTATTTATGTTGCTTTATCCTATGCTTTATTAAATTGTATTTATGTTGTTTTATCCAATGATTTATTAAATTGTATTTATGTGGTTTTATCCTATGCTTTATTAAATTGTATTTATGTTGTTTTATCCTAAGCGTTATTAAATTGTATTCATGTTGTTTTATCCTATGCTTTATTAAATTGTATTTATGTTGTTTTATCCTATGCTTTATTAAATTGTATTTATGTTGTTTTGTCCTATGCTTTATTAAATTTTATTTATGTTGTTTTAACCCATGCTTCATTAAATTGTATTTATGTTGTTTTATCTTAAGCTTTATTAAATTGTATTTATGTTGTTTTATCCTATGCTTTATTAAATTGTATTTATGTTGTTTTATCCTATGCTTTATTAAATTGTATTTATGTTGTTTTGTCCTATGCTTTATTAAATTGTATTTATGTTGTTTTAACCCATGCTTTATTAAATTGTGTTTATGTTGTTTTATCCTATGCTTTATTAAATTGTATTTATGTTGTTTTAACCCATGCTTTATTAAATTGTATTTATGTTGTTTTATCCTATGCTTTATTAAATTGTATTTATGTTGTTTTATCCTATGCTTTATTAAATTGTATTTATGTTGTTTTATCCTATGCTTTATTAAATTGTATTTATGTTGTTTTATCCTATGCTTTATTAAATTGTACTTATGTTGTTTTATCCTATGCTTTATTAAATTGTATTTATCTTGTTTTGTCCTATGCTTTATTAAATTATATTTATGTTGTTTTAGCCTATGCTTTATTAAATTGTATTTATGTTGTTTTATACTATGCTTTATTAAATTGTATTTATGTTGTTTTATCCTATCCTTTATTAAATTGTATTTATGTTGTTTTATCCTATGCTTTATTAAATTGTATTTATGTTGTTTTATCCTATGCTTTATTAAATTGTATTTATGTTGTTTTAACCTCTGCTTTATTAAATTGTATTTATGTTGTTTTAACCTATGCTTTATTAAATTGTATTTATGTTGCTTTAACCTCTGCTTTATTAAATTGTATTTATGTTGTTTTATCCTATACTTTATTAAATTGTATTTATGTTGTTTTAACCCATGCTTTATTAAATTGTATTTATGTGGTTTTATCCTATGCTTTATTAAATTGTATTTATGTTGTTTTATCCTATGCTTTATTAAATTGTATTTATGTTGTTTTATCCTATGCTTTATTAAATTGTATTTATGTTATTTTGTCCTATGCTTTATTAAATTGTATTTATGTTGTTTTATCCTAAGCTTTATTAAATTGTATTTATATTGTTTTAACTTATGCTTTATTAAATTGTATTTATGTTGTTTTATCCTATGCTTTATTAAATTGTATTTATGTTTATTTATCCTATGCTTTATTAAATTGTATTTATGTTGTTTTGTCCTATGCTTTATTAAATTGTATTTATGTTGTTTTAACCCATGCTTCATTAAATTGTATTTATGTTGTTTTATCTTATGCTTTATTAAATTGTATTTATGTTGCTTTATTCTATGCTTTATTAAATTGTATTTATGTTGTTTTATCCTATGCTTTATTAAATTGTATTACTTTGTTTTATAGTATGCTTTATTAAATTGTATTTATGTTGTTTTATCCTATGCTTTATTAAATTGTGTTTATGTTGTTTTATCCTATGCTTTATAAAATTGTATTTATGTTGTTTTATCCTATGCTTTATTAAACTGTATTTATGTTGTTTTATCCTATGCTTTATTAAATTGTATTTATGTTGTTTTATCCTATGCTTTATTAAATTGTGTTTATGTTGTTTTATCCTATGCTTTATTAAATTGTATTTATGTTGTTTTATCCTATGCTTTATTAAATTGTATTTATGTTGTTTTATCCTATGCTTTATTAAATTGTATTTATGTTGTTTTGTCCTATGCTTTATTAAATTGTATTTATGTTGTTTTAACCCATGCTTTATTAAATTGTGTTTATGTTGTTTTATCCTATGCTTTATTAAATTGTATTTATGTTGTTTTAACCCATGCTTTATTAAATTGTATTTATGTTGTTTTATCCTATGCTTTATTAAATTGTATTTATGTTGTTTTATCCTATGCTTTATTAAATTGTATTTATGTTGTTTAATCCTATGCTTTATTAAATTGTATTTATGTTGTTTTATCCTATGCTTTATTAAATTGTACTTATGTTGTTTTATCCTATGCTTTATTAAATTGTATTTATCTTGTTTTGTCCTATGCTTTATTAAATTATATTTATGTTGTTTTAGCCTATGCTTTATTAAATTGTATTTATGTTGTTTTATACTATGCTTTATTAAATTGTATTTATGTTGTTTTATCCTATCCTTTATTAAATTGTATTTATGTTGTTTTATCCTATGCTTTATTAAATTGTATTTATGTTGTTTTATCCTATGCTTTATTAAATTGTATTTATGTTGTTTTAACCTCTGCTTTATTAAATTGTATTTATGTTGTTTTAACCTATGCTTTATTAAATTGTATTTATGTTGCTTTAACCTCTGCTTTATTAAATTGTATTTATGTTGTTTTATCCTATACTTTATTAAATTGTATTTATGTTGTTTTAACCCATGCTTTATTAAATTGTATTTATGTGGTTTTATCCTATGCTTTATTAAATTGTATTTATGTTGTTTTATCCTATGCTTTATTAAATTGTATTTATGTTGTTTTATCCTATGCTTTATTAAATTGTATTTATGTTATTTTGTCCTATGCTTTATTAAATTGTATTTATGTTTGTTTTAACCCATGCTTTATTAAATTGTATTTATGTTGTTTTATCATATGCTTTATTAAATTGTATTTATGTTGTTTTATCCTATGCTTTATTAAATTGTATTTATGTTGTTTTATCCTATGCTTTATTAAATTGTACTTATGTTGTTTTATCCTATGCTTTATTAAATTGTATTTATGTTGCTTTATCCTATGCTTTATTAAACTGCATTTATGTTGTTTTATGCTATGCTTTATTAAATTGTATTTATGTTGTTTTATCCTATGCTTTATTAAATTGTATTTATGTTGTTTTATCCTATGCTTTATTAAATTGAATTTATGTTGTTTTATCCTATGCTTTATTAAATTGTATTTATGTTGTTTTATGCTACGCTTTATTAAATTGTATTTACGTTGTTTTATCCTATGCTTTATTAAATTGTGTTTATGTTGTTTTATCCTATGCTTTATTAAATTGTATTTATGTTGTTTTAACCCATGTTTTATTAAATTGTATTTATGTTTTTTTATCCTATGCTTTATTAAATTGTATATATGTTGTTTTATCCTATGCTTTATTAAATTGTATTTATCTTGTTTTGTCCTATGCTTTATTAAATTATATTTGTGTTGTTTTAACCTATGCTTTATTAAATTGTATTTATGTTGTTTTATCCTATGCTTTATTAAATTGTATTTATGTTGTTTTATCCTATCCTTTATTAAATTGTATTTATGTTTTTTTATCCTATGCTTTATTAAATTGTATTTATGTTGTTTTATCCAATGCTTTATTAAATTGTATTTATGTTATTTTAACCTCTGCTTTATTAAATTGTATTTATGTTGTTTTAACCTATGCTTTATTAAATTGTATTTATGTTGTTTTTTCCTATGCTTTATTAAATTGTATTTATGTTGTTTTATGCTATGCTTTATTAAATTGTATTTACGTTGTTTTATCCTATGCTTTATTAAATTGTGTTTATGTTGTTTTATCCTATGCTTTATTAAATTGTATTTATGTTGTTTTAACCCATGTTTTATTAAATTGTATTTATGTTTTTTTATCCTATGCTTTATTAAATTGTATATATGTTGTTTTATCCTATGCTTTATTAAATTGTATTTATCTTGTTTTGTCCTATGCTTTATTAAATTATATTTATGTTGTTTTAACCTATGCTTTATTAAATTGTATTTATGTTGTTTTATCCTATGCTTTATTAAATTGTATTTATGTTGTTTTATCCTATCCTTTATTAAATTGTATTTATGTTTTTTTATCCTATGCTTTATTAAATTGTATTTATGTTGTTTTATCCAATGCTTTATTAAATTGTATTTATGTTATTTTAACCTCTGCTTTATTAAATTGTATTTATGTTGTTTTAACCTATGCTTTATTAAATTGTATTTATGTTGTTTTTTCCTATGCTTTATTAAATTGTATTTATGTTGCTTTAACCTATGCTCTATTAAATTGTATTTATGTTGTTTTATCCTATGCTATATTAAATTGTATTTATGTTGTTTTATCCTAAGCTTTATTAAATTGTATTTATATTGTTTTAACTTATGCTTTATTAAATTGTATTTATGTTGTTTTATCCTATGCTTTATTAAATTGTATTTATGTTGATTTATCCTATGCTTTATTAAATTGTATTTATGTTGTTTTGTCCTATGCTTTATTAAATTGTATTTATGTTGTTTTAACCCATGCTTCATTAAATTGTATTTATGTTGTTTTATCTTATGCTTTATTAAATTGTATTTATGTTGCTTTATTCTATGCTTTATTAAATTGTATTTATGTTGTTTTATCCTATGCTTTATTAAATTGTATTACTTTGTTTTATAGTATGCTTTATTAAATTGTATTTATGTTGTTTTATCCTATGCTTTATTAAATTGTGTTTATGTTGTTTTATCCTATGCTTTATAAAATTGTATTTATGTTGTTTTATCCTATGCTTTATTAAACTGTATTTATGTTGTTTTATCCTATGCTTTATTAAATTGTATTTATCTTGTTTTGTCCTATGCTTTATTAAATTATATTTATGTTGTTTTAGCCTATGCTTTATTAAATTGTATTTATGTTGTTTTATACTATGCTTTATTAAATTGTATTTATGTTGTTTTATCCTATCCTTTATTAAATTGTATTTATGTTGTTTTATCCTATGCTTTATTAAATTGTATTTATGTTGTTTTATCCTATGCTTTATTAAATTGTATTTATGTTGTTTTAACCTCTGCTTTATTAAATTGTATTTATGTTGTTTTAACCTATGCTTTATTAAATTGTATTTATGTTGCTTTAACCTCTGCTTTATTAAATTGTATTTATGTTGTTTTATCCTATACTTTATTAAATTGTATTTATGTTGTTTTAACCCATGCTTTATTAAATTGTATTTATGTTGTTTTATCCTAAGCTTTATTAAATTGTATTTATGTTGTTTTATCCTATGCTTTATTAAATTGTATTTATGTTGCTTTATCCTATGCTTTATTAAATTGTATTTATGTTGTTTTATCCAATGATTTATTAAATTGTATTTATGTGGTTTTATCCTATGCTTTATTAAATTGTATTTATGTTGTTTTATCCTAAGCGTTATTAAATTGTATTCATGTTGTTTTATCCTATGCTTTATTAAATTGTATTTATGTTGTTTTATCCTATGCTTTATTAAATTGTATTTATGTTGTTTTGTCCTATGCTTTATTAAATTTTATTTATGTTGTTTTAACCCATGCTTCATTAAATTGTATTTATGTTGTTTTATCTTAAGCTTTATTAAATTGTATTTATGTTGTTTTATCCTATGCTTTATTAAATTGTATTTATGTTGTTTTATCCTATGCTTTATTAAATTGTATTTATGTTGTTTTGTCCTATGCTTTATTAAATTGTATTTATGTTGTTTTAACCCATGCTTTATTAAATTGTGTTTATGTTGTTTTATCCTATGCTTTATTAAATTGTATTTATGTTGTTTTAACCCATGCTTTATTAAATTGTATTTATGTTGTTTTATCCTATGCTTTATTAAATTGTATTTATGTTGTTTTATCCTATGCTTTATTAAATTGTATTTATGTTGTTTTATCCTATGCTTTATTAAATTGTATTTATGTTGTTTTATCCTATGCTTTATTAAATTGTACTTATGTTGTTTTATCCTATGCTTTATTAAATTGTATTTATCTTGTTTTGTCCTATGCTTTATTAAATTATATTTATGTTGTTTTAGCCTATGCTTTATTAAATTGTATTTATGTTGTTTTATACTATGCTTTATTAAATTGTATTTATGTTGTTTTATCCTATCCTTTATTAAATTGTATTTATGTTGTTTTATCCTATGCTTTATTAAATTGTATTTATGTTGTTTTATCCTATGCTTTATTAAATTGTATTTATGTTGTTTTAACCTCTGCTTTATTAAATTGTATTTATGTTGTTTTAACCTATGCTTTATTAAATTGTATTTATGTTGCTTTAACCTCTGCTTTATTAAATTGTATTTATGTTGTTTTATCCTATACTTTATTAAATTGTATTTATGTTGTTTTAACCCATGCTTTATTAAATTGTATTTATGTGGTTTTATCCTATGCTTTATTAAATTGTATTTATGTTGTTTTATCCTATGCTTTATTAAATTGTATTTATGTTGTTTTATCCTATGCTTTATTAAATTGTATTTATGTTATTTTGTCCTATGCTTTATTAAATTGTATTTATGTTGTTTTATCCTAAGCTTTATTAAATTGTATTTATATTGTTTTAACTTATGCTTTATTAAATTGTATTTATGTTGTTTTATCCTATGCTTTATTAAATTGTATTTATGTTTATTTATCCTATGCTTTATTAAATTGTATTTATGTTGTTTTGTCCTATGCTTTATTAAATTGTATTTATGTTGTTTTAACCCATGCTTCATTAAATTGTATTTATGTTGTTTTATCTTATGCTTTATTAAATTGTATTTATGTTGCTTTATTCTATGCTTTATTAAATTGTATTTATGTTGTTTTATCCTATGCTTTATTAAATTGTATTACTTTGTTTTATAGTATGCTTTATTAAATTGTATTTATGTTGTTTTATCCTATGCTTTATTAAATTGTGTTTATGTTGTTTTATCCTATGCTTTATAAAATTGTATTTATGTTGTTTTATCCTATGCTTTATTAAACTGTATTTATGTTGTTTTATCCTATGCTTTATTAAATTGTATTTATGTTGTTTTATCCTATGCTTTATTAAATTGTGTTTATGTTGTTTTATCCTATGCTTTATTAAATTGTATTTATGTTGTTTTATCCTATGCTTTATTAAATTGTATTTATGTTGTTTTATCCTATGCTTTATTAAATTGTATTTATGTTGTTTTGTCCTATGCTTTATTAAATTGTATTTATGTTGTTTTAACCCATGCTTTATTAAATTGTGTTTATGTTGTTTTATCCTATGCTTTATTAAATTGTATTTATGTTGTTTTAACCCATGCTTTATTAAATTGTATTTATGTTGTTTTATCCTATGCTTTATTAAATTGTATTTATGTTGTTTTATCCTATGCTTTATTAAATTGTATTTATGTTGTTTAATCCTATGCTTTATTAAATTGTATTTATGTTGTTTTATCCTATGCTTTATTAAATTGTACTTATGTTGTTTTATCCTATGCTTTATTAAATTGTATTTATCTTGTTTTGTCCTATGCTTTATTAAATTATATTTATGTTGTTTTAGCCTATGCTTTATTAAATTGTATTTATGTTGTTTTATACTATGCTTTATTAAATTGTATTTATGTTGTTTTATCCTATCCTTTATTAAATTGTATTTATGTTGTTTTATCCTATGCTTTATTAAATTGTATTTATGTTGTTTTATCCTATGCTTTATTAAATTGTATTTATGTTGTTTTAACCTCTGCTTTATTAAATTGTATTTATGTTGTTTTAACCTATGCTTTATTAAATTGTATTTATGTTGCTTTAACCTCTGCTTTATTAAATTGTATTTATGTTGTTTTATCCTATACTTTATTAAATTGTATTTATGTTGTTTTAACCCATGCTTTATTAAATTGTATTTATGTGGTTTTATCCTATGCTTTATTAAATTGTATTTATGTTGTTTTATCCTATGCTTTATTAAATTGTATTTATGTTGTTTTATCCTATGCTTTATTAAATTGTATTTATGTTATTTTGTCCTATGCTTTATTAAATTGTATTTATGTTTGTTTTAACCCATGCTTTATTAAATTGTATTTATGTTGTTTTATCATATGCTTTATTAAATTGCATTTATGTTGTTTTATCCTATGCTTTATTAAATTGTATTTATGTTGTTTTATCCTATGCTTTATTAAATTGTACTTATGTTGTTTTATCCTATGCTTTATTAAATTGTATTTATGTTGCTTTATCCTATGCTTTATTAAACTGCATTTATGTTGTTTTATGCTATGCTTTATTAAATTGTATTTATGTTGTTTTATCCTATGCTTTATTAAATTGTATTTATGTTGTTTTATCCTATGCTTTATTAAATTGAATTTATGTTGTTTTATCCTATGCTTTATTAAATTGTATTTATGTTGTTTTATGCTACGCTTTATTAAATTGTATTTACGTTGTTTTATCCTATGCTTTATTAAATTGTGTTTATGTTGTTTTATCCTATGCTTTATTAAATTGTATTTATGTTGTTTTAACCCATGTTTTATTAAATTGTATTTATGTTTTTTTATCCTATGCTTTATTAAATTGTATATATGTTGTTTTATCCTATGCTTTATTAAATTGTATTTATCTTGTTTTGTCCTATGCTTTATTAAATTATATTTGTGTTGTTTTAACCTATGCTTTATTAAATTGTATTTATGTTGTTTTATCCTATGCTTTATTAAATTGTATTTATGTTGTTTTATCCTATCCTTTATTAAATTGTATTTATGTTTTTTTATCCTATGCTTTATTAAATTGTATTTATGTTGTTTTATCCAATGCTTTATTAAATTGTATTTATGTTATTTTAACCTCTGCTTTATTAAATTGTATTTATGTTGTTTTAACCTATGCTTTATTAAATTGTATTTATGTTGTTTTTTCCTATGCTTTATTAAATTGTATTTATGTTGTTTTATGCTATGCTTTATTAAATTGTATTTACGTTGTTTTATCCTATGCTTTATTAAATTGTGTTTATGTTGTTTTATCCTATGCTTTATTAAATTGTATTTATGTTGTTTTAACCCATGTTTTATTAAATTGTATTTATGTTTTTTTATCCTATGCTTTATTAAATTGTATATATGTTGTTTTATCCTATGCTTTATTAAATTGTATTTATCTTGTTTTGTCCTATGCTTTATTAAATTATATTTATGTTGTTTTAACCTATGCTTTATTAAATTGTATTTATGTTGTTTTATCCTATGCTTTATTAAATTGTATTTATGTTGTTTTATCCTATCCTTTATTAAATTGTATTTATGTTTTTTTATCCTATGCTTTATTAAATTGTATTTATGTTGTTTTATCCAATGCTTTATTAAATTGTATTTATGTTATTTTAACCTCTGCTTTATTAAATTGTATTTATGTTGTTTTAACCTATGCTTTATTAAATTGTATTTATGTTGTTTTTTCCTATGCTTTATTAAATTGTATTTATGTTGCTTTAACCTATGCTCTATTAAATTGTATTTATGTTGTTTTATCCTATGCTATATTAAATTGTATTTATGTTGTTTTATCCTAAGCTTTATTAAATTGTATTTATATTGTTTTAACTTATGCTTTATTAAATTGTATTTATGTTGTTTTATCCTATGCTTTATTAAATTGTATTTATGTTGATTTATCCTATGCTTTATTAAATTGTATTTATGTTGTTTTGTCCTATGCTTTATTAAATTGTATTTATGTTGTTTTAACCCATGCTTCATTAAATTGTATTTATGTTGTTTTATCTTATGCTTTATTAAATTGTATTTATGTTGCTTTATTCTATGCTTTATTAAATTGTATTTATGTTGTTTTATCCTATGCTTTATTAAATTGTATTACTTTGTTTTATAGTATGCTTTATTAAATTGTATTTATGTTGTTTTATCCTATGCTTTATTAAATTGTGTTTATGTTGTTTTATCCTATGCTTTATAAAATTGTATTTATGTTGTTTTATCCTATGCTTTATTAAACTGTATTTATGTTGTTTTATCCTATGCTTTATTAAATTGTATTTATGTTGTTTTAACCCATGCTTTATTAAATTGTATTTATGTTGTTTTATCCTATGCTTTATTAAATTGTATTTATGTTGTTTTATCCTATGCTTTATTAAATTGTATTCATGTTGTTTTATCCTATGCTTTATTAAATTGTATTTATGTTGTTTTATCCTATGCTTTATTAAATTGTACTTATGTTGTTTTATCCTATGCTTTATTAAATTGTATTTATCTTGTTTTGTCCTATGCTTTATTAAATTATATTTATGTTGTTTTAGCCTATGCTTTATTAAATTGTATTTATGTTGTTTTATACTATGCTTTATTAAATTGTATTTATGTTGTTTTATCCTATCCTTTATTAAATTGTATTTATGTTGTTTTATCCTATGCTTTATTAAATTGTATTTATGTTGTTTTATCCTATGCTTTATTAAATTGTATTTATGTTGTTTTAACCTCTGCTTTATTAAATTGTATTTATGTTGTTTTAACCTATGCTTTATTAAATTGTATTTATGTTGCTTTAACCTCTGCTTTATTAAATTGTATTTATGTTGTTTTATCCTATACTTTATTAAATTGTATTTATGTTGTTTTAACCCATGCTTTATTAAAATGTATTTATGTTGTTTTATCCTAAGCTTTATTAAATTGTATTTATGTTGTTTTATCCTATGCTTTATTAAATTGTATTTATGTTGCTTTATCCTATGCTTTATTAAATTGTATTTATGTTGTTTTATCCTATGATTTATTAAATTGTATTTATGTGGTTTTATCCTATGCTTTATTAAATTGTATTTATGTTGTTTTATCCTAAGCGTTATTAAATTGTATTCATGTTGTTTTATCCTATGCTTTATTAAATTGTATTTATGTTGTTTTATCCTATGCTTTATTAAATTGTATTTATGTTGTTTTGTCCTATGCTTTATTAAATTTTATTTATGTTGTTTTAACCCATGCTTCATTAAATTGTATTTATGTTGTTTTATCTTAAGCTTTATTAAATTGTATTTATGTTGTTTTATCCTATGCTTTATTAAATTGTATTTATGTTGTTTTATCCTATGCTTTATTAAATTGTATTTAGGTTGTTTTGTCCTATGCTTTATTAAATTGTATTTATGTTGTTTTAACCCATGCTTTATTAAATTGTGTTTATGTTGTTTTATCCTATGCTTTATTAAATTGTATTTATGTTGTTTTAACCCATGCTTTATTAAATTGTATTTATGTTGTTTTATCCTATGCTTTATTAAATTGTATTTATGTTGTTTTATCCTATGCTTTATTAAATTGTATTTATGTTGTTTTATCCTATGCTTTATTAAATTGTACTTATGTTGTTTTATCCTATGCTTTATTAAATTGTATTTATCTTGTTTTGTCCTATGCTTTATTAAATTATATTTATGTTGTTTTAGCCTATGCTTTATTAAATTGTATTTATGTTGTTTTATACTATGCTTTATTAAATTGTATTTATGTTGTTTTATCCTATCCTTTATTAAATTGTATTTATGTTGTTTTATCCTATGCTTTATTAAATTGTATTTATGTTGTTTTATCCTATGCTTTATTAAATTGTATTTATGTTGTTTTAACCTCTGCTTTATTAAATTGTATTTATGTTGTTTTAACCTATGCTTTATTAAATTGTATTTATGTTGCTTTAACCTCTGCTTTATTAAATTGTATTTATGTTGTTTTATCCTATACTTTATTAAATTGTATTTATGTTGTTTTAACCCATGCTTTATTAAATTGTATTTATGTGGTTTTATCCTATGCTTTATTAAATTGTATTTATGTTGTTTTATCCTATGCTTTATTAAATTGTATTTATGTTGTTTTATCCTATGCTTTATTAAATTGTATTTATGTTATTTTGTCCTATGCTTTATTAAATTGTATTTATGTTGTTTTATCCTAAGCTTTATTAAATTGTATTTATATTGTTTTAACTTATGCTTTATTAAATTGTATTTATGTTGTTTTATCCTATGCTTTATTAAATTGTATTTATGTTTATTTATCCTATGCTTTATTAAATTGTATTTATGTTGTTTTGTCCTATGCTTTATTAAATTGTATTTATGTTGTTTTAACCCATGCTTCATTAAATTGTATTTATGTTGTTTTATCTTATGCTTTATTAAATTGTATTTATGTTGCTTTATTCTATGCTTTATTAAATTGTATTTATGTTGTTTTATCCTATGCTTTATTAAATTGTATTACTTTGTTTTATAGTATGCTTTATTAAATTGTATTTATGTTGTTTTATCCTATGCTTTATTAAATTGTGTTTATGTTGTTTTATCCTATGCTTTATAAAATTGTATTTATGTTGTTTTATCCTATGCTTTATTAAACTGTATTTATGTTGTTTTATCCTATGCTTTATTAAATTGTATTTATGTTGTTTTATCCTATGCTTTATTAAATTGTGTTTATGTTGTTTTATCCTATGCTTTATTAAATTGTATTTATGTTGTTTTATCCTATGCTTTATTAAATTGTATTTATGTTGTTTTATCCTATGCTTTATTAAATTGTATTTATGTTGTTTTGTCCTATGCTTTATTAAATTGTATTTATGTTGTTTTAACCCATGCTTTATTAAATTGTGTTTATGTTGTTTTATCCTATGCTTTATTAAATTGTATTTATGTTGTTTTAACCCATGCTTTATTAAATTGTATTTATGTTGTTTAATCCTATGCTTTATTAAATTGTATTTATGTTGTTTTATCCTATGCTTTATTAAATTGTACTTATGTTGTTTTATCCTATGCTTTATTAAATTGTATTTATCTTGTTTTGTCCTATGCTTTATTAAATTATATTTATGTTGTTTTAGCCTATGCTTTATTAAATTGTATTTATGTTGTTTTATACTATGCTTTATTAAATTGTATTTATGTTGTTTTATCCTATCCTTTATTAAATTGTATTTATGTTGTTTTATCCTATGCTTTATTAAATTGTATTTATGTTGTTTTATCCTATGCTTTATTAAATTGTATTTATGTTGTTTTAACCTCTGCTTTATTAAATTGTATTTATGTTGTTTTAACCTATGCTTTATTAAATTGTATTTATGTTGCTTTAACCTCTGCTTTATTAAATTGTATTTATGTTGTTTTATCCTATACTTTATTAAATTGTATTTATGTTGTTTTAACCCATGCTTTATTAAATTGTATTTATGTGGTTTTATCCTATGCTTTATTAAATTGTATTTATGTTGTTTTATCCTATGCTTTATTAAATTGTATTTATGTTGTTTTATCCTATGCTTTATTAAATTGTATTTATGTTATTTTGTCCTATGCTTTATTAAATTGTATTTATGTTTGTTTTAACCCATGCTTTATTAAATTGTATTTATGTTGTTTTATCATATGCTTTATTAAATTGTATTTATGTTGTTTTATCCTATGCTTTATTAAATTGTATTTATGTTGTTTTATCCTATGCTTTATTAAATTGTACTTATGTTGTTTTATCCTATGCTTTATTAAATTGTATTTATGTTGCTTTATCCTATGCTTTATTAAACTGCATTTATGTTGTTTTATGCTATGCTTTATTAAATTGTATTTATGTTGTTTTATCCTATGCTTTATTAAATTGTATTTATGTTGTTTTATCCTATGCTTTATTAAATTGAATTTATGTTGTTTTATCCTATGCTTTATTAAATTGTATTTATGTTGTTTTATGCTACGCTTTATTAAATTGTATTTACGTTGTTTTATCCTATGCTTTATTAAATTGTGTTTATGTTGTTTTATCCTATGCTTTATTAAATTGTATTTATGTTGTTTTAACCCATGTTTTATTAAATTGTATTTATGTTGTTTTATCCTATGCTTTATTAAATTGTATATATGTTGTTTTATCCTATGCTTTATTAAATTGTATTTATCTTGTTTTGTCCTATGCTTTATTAAATTATATTTGTGTTGTTTTAACCTATGCTTTATTAAATTGTATTTATGTTGTTTTATCCTATGCTTTATTAAATTGTATTTATGTTGTTTTATCCTATCCTTTATTAAATTGTATTTATGTTTTTTTATCCTATGCTTTATTAAATTGTATTTATGTTGTTTTATCCAATGCTTTATTAAATTGTATTTATGTTATTTTAACCTCTGCTTTATTAAATTGTATTTATGTTGTTTTAACCTATGCTTTATTAAATTGTATTTATGTTGTTTTTTCCTATGCTTTATTAAATTGTATTTATGTTGTTTTATGCTATGCTTTATTAAATTGTATTTACGTTGTTTTATCCTATGCTTTATTAAATTGTGTTTATGTTGTTTTATCCTATGCTTTATTAAATTGTATTTATGTTGTTTTAACCCATGTTTTATTAAATTGTATTTATGTTTTTTTATCCTATGCTTTATTAAATTGTATATATGTTGTTTTATCCTATGCTTTATTAAATTGTATTTATCTTGTTTTGTCCTATGCTTTATTAAATTATATTTATGTTGTTTTAACCTATGCTTTATTAAATTGTATTTATGTTGTTTTATCCTATGCTTTATTAAATTGTATTTATGTTGTTTTATCCTATCCTTTATTAAATTGTATTTACGTTTTTTTATCCTATGCTTTATTAAATTGTATTTATGTTGTTTTATCCAATGCTTTATTAAATTGTATTTATGTTATTTTAACCTCTGCTTTATTAAATTGTATTTATGTTGTTTTAACCTATGCTTTATTAAATTGTATTTATGTTGTTTTTTCCTATGCTTTATTAAATTGTATTTATGTTGCTTTAACCTATGCTCTATTAAATTGTATTTATGTTGTTTTATCCTATGCTATATTAAATTGTATTTATGTTGTTTTATCCTAAGCTTTATTAAATTGTATTTATATTGTTTTAACTTATGCTTTATTAAATTGTATTTATGTTGTTTTATCCTATGCTTTATTAAATTGTATTTATGTTGATTTATCCTATGCTTTATTAAATTGTATTTATGTTGTTTTGTCCTATGCTTTATTAAATTGTATTTATGTTGTTTTAACCCATGCTTCATTAAATTGTATTTATGTTGTTTTATCTTATGCTTTATTAAATTGTATTTATGTTGCTTTATTCTATGCTTTATTAAATTGTATTTATGTTGTTTTATCCTATGCTTTATTAAATTGTATTACTTTGTTTTATAGTATGCTTTATTAAATTGTATTTATGTTGTTTTATCCTATGCTTTATTAAATTGTGTTTATGTTGTTTTATCCTATGCTTTATAAAATTGTATTTATGTTGTTTTATCCTATGCTTTATTAAACTGTATTTATGTTGTTTTATCCTATGCTTTATTAAATTGTATTTATGTTGTTTTATCTTATGCTTTATTAAATTGTATTTATGTTGTTTTATCCTATGCTTTATTAAATTGTATTTATGTTGTTTTAACCTATGCTTTATTAAATTGTATTTATGTTATTTTATCCTATGCTTTATTAAATTGTATTTATGTTGTTTTAACCTATGCTTTATTAATTTGTATTTATGTTGTTTTAACCTATGCTTTATTAAATTGTATTTATGTTGTTTTATCCTATGCTTTATTAAATTGTATTTATGTTGCTTTAACCTATGCTTTATTAAATTGTATTTATATTGTTTTATCCTATGCTTTATTAAATTGTATTTATATTGTTTTAACTTATGCTTTATTAAATTGTATTTATGTTGTTTTATCCTATGCTTTATTAAATTGTATTTATGTTGTTTTATCCTATGCTTTATTAAATTGTATTATGTTGTTTTATCGTATGCTTTATTATATTGTATTTATGTTGTTTTATCTTATGCTTTATTAAATTGTGTTTTTGTTGTTTTATCATATGCTTTATTAAATTGTATTTATGTTGTTTTAACCCATGCTTTATTAAATTGTATTTATGTTGTTTTATCCTATGCTTTATTAAATTGTATTTATGTTGTTTTATCCTATGCTTTATTAAATTTTATTTATGTTGTTTTGTCCTATGTTCATTAAATTGTATTTATGTTGTTTTAACCCATGCTTCATTAAATTGTATTTATGTTGTTTTATCTTATGCTTTATTAAATTGTATTTATGTTGTTTTGTCCTATGCTTTATTAAATTGTATTTATGTTGTTTTAACCCATGCTTTATTAAATTGCATTTATGTTGTTTTATCTTATGCTTTATTAAATTGTATTTATGTTGTTTTATCCTATGCTTTATTAAATTGTATTTATGTTGTTTTGTACTATGCTTTAATAAATTGTATTTATGTTGTTTTAACCCATGCTTTATTAAATTGTATTTATGTTGTTTTATCCTATGCTTTATTAAATTGTGTTTATGTTGTTTTATCCTATGCTTTATTAAACTGTATTTATGTTGTTTTATCCTATGCTTTATTAAATTGTATTTATGTTGTTTTATCTTATGCTTTATTAAATTGTATTTATGTTGTTTTATCCTATGCTTTATTAAATTGTATTTATGTTGTTTTAACCTATGCTTTATTAAATTGTATTTATGTTGTTTTATCCTATGCTTTATTAAATTGTATTTATGTTGTTTTATCCTAAGCTTTATTAAATTGTATTTATGTTGTTTTATCCTATGCTTTATTAAATTGTATTTATGTTGCTTTATCCTATGCTTTATTAAATTGTATTTATGTTATTTTAACCTCTGCTTTATTAAATTGTATTTATGTTGTTTTAACCTATGCTTTATTAAATTGTATTTATCTTGTTTTATCCAATGCTTTATTAAATTGTATTTATGTTATTTTAACCTCTGCTTTATTAAATTGTATTTATGTTGTTTTAACCTATGCTTTATTAAATTGTATTTATGTTGTTTTTTCCTATGCTTTATTAAATTGTATTTATGTTGCTTTAACCTATGCTCTATTAAATTGTATTTATGTTGTTTTATCCTATGCTATATTAAATTGTATTTATGTTGTTTTATCCTAAGCTTTATTAAATTGTATTTATATTGTTTTAACTTATGCTTTATTAAATTGTATTTATGTTGTTTTATCCTATGCTTTATTAAATTGTATTTATGTTGATTTATCCTATGCTTTATTAAATTGTATTTATGTTGTTTTGTCCTATGCTTTATTAAATTGTATTTATGTTGTTTTAACCCATGCTTCATTAAATTGTATTTATGTTGTTTTATCTTATGCTTTATTAAATTGTATTTATGTTGCTTTATTCTATGCTTTATTAAATTGTATTTATGTTGTTTTATCCTATGCTTTATTAAATTGTATTACTTTGTTTTATAGTATGCTTTATTAAATTGTATTTATGTTGTTTTATCCTATGCTTTATTAAATTGTGTTTATGTTGTTTTATCCTATGCTTTATAAAATTGTATTTATGTTGTTTTATCCTATGCTTTATTAAACTGTATTTATGTTGTTTTATCCTATGCTTTATTAAATTGTATTTATGTTGTTTTATCTTATGCTTTATTAAATTGTATTTATGTTGTTTTATCCTATGCTTTATTAAATTGTATTTATGTTGTTTTAACCTATGCTTTATTAAATTGTATTTATGTTATTTTATCCTATGCTTTATTAAATTGTATTTATGTTGTTTTAACCTATGCTTTATTAATTTGTATTTATGTTGTTTTAACCTATGCTTTATTAAATTGTATTTATGTTGTTTTATCCTATGCTTTATTAAATTGTATTTATGTTGCTTTAACCTATGCTTTATTAAATTGTATTTATATTGTTTTATCCTATGCTTTATTAAATTGTATTTATATTGTTTTAACTTATGCTTTATTAAATTGTATTTATGTTGTTTTATCCTATGCTTTATTAAATTGTATTTATGTTGTTTTATCCTATGCTTTATTAAATTGTATTATGTTGTTTTATCGTATGCTTTATTATATTGTATTTATGTTGTTTTATCTTATGCTTTATTAAATTGTGTTTTTGTTGTTTTATCATATGCTTTATTAAATTGTATTTATGTTGTTTTAACCCATGCTTTATTAAATTGTATTTATGTTGTTTTATCCTATGCTTCATTAAATTGTATTTATGTTGTTTTATCCTATGCTTTATTAAATTTTATTTATGTTGTTTTGTCCTATGTTCATTAAATTGTATTTATGTTGTTTTAACCCATGCTTCATTAAATTGTATTTATGTTGTTTTATCTTATGCTTTATTAAATTGTATTTATGTTGTTTTGTCCTATGCTTTATTAAATTGTATTTATGTTGTTTTAACCCATGCTTTATTAAATTGCATTTATGTTGTTTTATCTTATGCTTTATTAAATTGTATTTATGTTGTTTTATCCTATGCTTTATTAAATTGTATTTATGTTGTTTTGTACTATGCTTTAATAAATTGTATTTATGTTGTTTTAACCCATGCTTTATTAAATTGTATTTATGTTGTTTTATCCTATGCTTTATTAAATTGTGTTTATGTTGTTTTATCCTATGCTTTATTAAACTGTATTTATGTTGTTTTATCCTATGCTTTATTAAATTGTATTTATGTTGTTTTATCTTATGCTTTATTAAATTGTATTTATGTTGTTTTATCCTATGCTTTATTAAATTGTATTTATGTTGTTTTAACCTATGCTTTATTAAATTGTATTTATGTTGTTTTATCCTATGCTTTATTAAATTGTATTTATGTTGTTTTATCCTAAGCTTTATTAAATTGTATTTATGTTGTTTTATCCTATGCTTTATTAAATTGTATTTATGTTGCTTTATCCTATGCTTTATTAAATTGTATTTATGTTGTTTTATCCTATGATTTATTAAATTGTATTTATGTGGTTTTATCCTATGCTTTATTAAATTGTATTTATGTTGTTTTATCCTAAGCGTTATTAAATTGTATTCATGTTGTTTTATCCTATGCTTTATTAAATTGTATTTATGTTGTTTTATCCTATGCTTTATTAAATTGTATTTATGTTGTTTTGTCCTATGCTTTATTAAATTTTATTTATGTTGTTTTAACCCATGCTTCATTAAATTGTATTTATGTTGTTTTATCTTAAGCTTTATTAAATTGTATTTATGTTGTTTTATCCTATGCTTTATTAAATTGTATTTATGTTGTTTTATCCTATGCTTTATTAAATTGTATTTATGTTGTTTTATCCTATGCTTTATTAAATTGTATTTATGTTGTTTTATCCTATGCTTTATTAAATTGTATTTATGTTGTTTTATCCTATGCTTTATTAAATTGTATTGATGTTGTTTTATTCTATGCTTTATTAAATTGTATTTATGTTGTTTTATCCTATGCTTTATTAATTTGCATCTATGTTGTTTTATCCTATGCTTTATTAAATTATATTTATGTTGTTTTATCCTATGATTTATTAAATTGTATTTATGTGGTTTTATCCTATGCTTTATTAAATTGCATTTATGTTGTTTTATCCTATGCTTTATTAAATTGTAGTTATGTTGTTTTATCCTATGCTTTATTAAATTGTATTTATGTTGTTTAATCATATGCTTTATTAAATTGTATTTATGTTGTTTTATCCTATGCTTTATTAACTTGTGTTTATGTTGTTTTATCCTCTGTTTTATTAAATTGTATTTATGTTGTTTTATCCTATGCTTTATTACATTGTATTTATGTTGTTTTATCCTATGCTTTATTAAAATGCATTTATGTTGTATATCCTATGCTTTATTAAATTGTATTTATGTTGTTTTATCCTATGCTTTATTAAATTGTATTTATTTTGTTTTATCCTATGCTTTATTAAATTGTATTTATGTTGTTTTATCCTATGCTTTATTAAATTGTATTTATGTTGTTTTATCGTATGCTTTATTAAATTGTATTTATGTTGTTTTATCCTATGCTTTATTAAATTGTGTTTATGTTGTTTTATCCTATGCTTTATTAAATTGTATTTATGTTGTTTTAACCCATGTTTTATTAAATTGTATTTATGTTATTTTATCCTATGCTTTATTAAATTGTATATATGTTGTTTTATCCTATGCTTTATTAAATTATATTTATGTTGTTTTAACCTATGCTTTATTCAATTGTATTGATGTTGTTTTATCCTATGCTTTAATAAATTGTATTTATGTTGTTTTATCCTATGCTTTATTAATTTGTATTTATGTTGTTTTAACCTATACCTTATTAAATTGTATTTATGTTGTTTTATCCTATGCTTTATTAAATTGTATTTATGTTGCTTTAACCTATGCTTTATTAAATTGTATTTATGTTGTTTTATCCTATGCTTTATTAAATTGTATTTATGTTGTTTTATCCTATGCTTTATTAAATTGTATTATGTTGTTTTATCGTATGCTTTATTATATTGTATTTAGGTTGTTTTATCTTATGCTTTATTAAATTGTGTTTTTGTTGTTTTATCATATGCTTTATTAAATTGTATTTATGTTGTTTTAACCCATGCTTTATTAAATTGTATTTATGTTGTTTTATCCTATGCTTTATTAAATTGTATTTATGTTGTTTTATCCTATGCTTTATTAAATTTTATTTATGTTGTTTTGTCCTATGTTCATTAAATTGTATTTATGTTCTTTTAACCCATGCTTCATTAAATTGTATTTATGTTGTTTTATCTTATGCTTTATTAAATTGTATTTATGTTGTTTTATCCTATGCTTTATTAAATTGTATTTATGTTGTTTTAACCTATGCTTTATTAAATTGTATTTATGTTGTTTTATCCTATGCTTTATTAAATTGTATTTATGTTGTTTTATCCTAAGCTTTATTAAATTGTATTTATGTTGTTTTATCCTATGCTTTATTAAATTGTATTTATGTTGCTTTATCCTATGCTTTATTAAATTGTATTTATGTTGTTTTATCCTATGATTTATTAAATTGTATTTATGTGGTTTTATCCTATGCTTTATTAAATTGTATTTATGTTGTTTTATCCTAAGCGTTATTAAATTGTATTCATGTTGTTTTATCCTATGCTTTATTAAATTGTATTTATGTTGTTTTATCCTATGCTTTATTAAATTGTATTTATGTTGTTTTGTCCTATGCTTTATTAAATTTTATTTATGTTGTTTTAACCCATGCTTCATTAAATTGTATTTATGTTGTTTTATCTTAAGCTTTATTAAATTGTATTTATGTTGTTTTATCCTATGCTTTATTAAATTGTATTTATGTTGTTTTATCCTATGCTTTATTAAATTGTATTTATGTTGTTTTATCCTATGCTTTATTAAATTGTATTTATGTTGTTTTATCCTATGCTTTATTAAATTGTATTTATGTTGTTTTATCCTATGCTTTATTAAATTGTATTGATGTTGTTTTATTCTATGCTTTATTAAATTGTATTTATGTTGTTTTATCCTATGCTTTATTAATTTGCATCTATGTTGTTTTATCCTATGCTTTATTAAATTATATTTATGTTGTTTTATCCTATGATTTATTAAATTGTATTTATGTGGTTTTATCCTATGCTTTATTAAATTGCATTTATGTTGTTTTATCCTATGCTTTATTAAATTGTAGTTATGTTGTTTTATCCTATGCTTTATTAAATTGTATTTATGTTGTTTAATCATATGCTTTATTAAATTGTATTTATGTTGTTTTATCCTATGCTTTATTAACTTGTGTTTATGTTGTTTTATCCTCTGTTTTATTAAATTGTATTTATGTTGTTTTATCCTATGCTTTATTACATTGTATTTATGTTGTTTTATCCTATGCTTTATTAAACTGCATTTATGTTGTTTTATCCTATGCTTTATTAAATTGTATTTATGTTGTTTTATCCTATGCTTTATTAAATTGTATTTATTTTGTTTTATCCTCTGCTTTATTAAATTGTATTTATGTTGTTTTATCCTATGCTTTATTAAATTGTATTTATGTTGTTTTATCGTATGCTTTATTAAATTGTATTTATGTTGTTTTATCCTATGCTTTATTAAATTGTGTTTATGTTGTTTTATCCTATGCTTTATTAAATTGTATTTATGTTGTTTTAACCCATGTTTTATTAAATTGTATTTATGTTGTTTTATCCTATGCTTTATTAAATTGTATATATGTTGTTTTATCCTATGCTTTATTAAATTATATTTATGTTGTTTTAACCTATGCTTTATTCAATTGTATTGATGTTGTTTTATCCTATGCTTTAATAAATTGTATTTATGTTGTTTTATCCTATGCTTTATTAAATTGTATTTATGTTGTTTTAACCTATGCTTTATTAATTTGTATTTATGTTGTTTTAACCTATACCTTATTAAATTGTATTTATGTTGTTTTATCCTATGCTTTATTAAATTGTATTTATGTTGCTTTAACCTATGCTTTATTAAATTGTATTTATGTTGTTTTATCCTATGCTTTATTAAATTGTATTTATGTTGTTTTATCCTATGCTTTATTAAATTGTATTATGTTGTTTTATCGTATGCTTTATTATATTGTATTTATGTTGTTTTATCTTATGCTTTATTAAATTGTGTTTTTGTTGTTTTATCATATGCTTTATTAAATTGTATTTATGTTGTTTTAACCCATGCTTTATTAAATTGTATTTATGTTGTTTTATCCTATGCTTTATTAAATTGTATTTATGTTGTTTTATCCTATGCTTTATTAAATTTTATTTATGTTGTTTTGTCCTATGTTCATTAAATTGTATTTATGTTCTTTTAACCCATGCTTCATTAAATTGTATTTATGTTGTTTTATCTTATGCTTTATTAAATTGTATTTATGTTGTTTTGTCCTATGCTTTATTAAATTGTATTTATGTTGTTTTAACCCATGCTTTATTAAATTGCATTTATCTTGTTTTATCTTATGCTTTATTAAATTGTATTTATGTTGTTTTATCCTATGCTTTATTAAATTGTATTTATGTTGTTTTGTACTATGCTTTAATAAATTGTTTTTATGTTGTTTTAACCCATGCTTTATTAAATTGTATTTATGTTGTTTTATCCTATGCTTTATTAAATTGTATTTATGTTGTTTTATCCTATGCTTTATTAAACTGTATTTATGTTGTTTTATCCTATGCTTTATTAAATTTTATTTATGTTGTTTTATCTTATGCTTTATTAAATTGTATTTATGTTGTTTTATCCTATGCTTTATTAAATTGTATTTATGTTGTTTTAACCTATGCTTTATTAAATTGTATTTATGTTGTTTTATCCTATGCTTTATTAAATTGTATTTATGTTGTTTTATCCTAAGCTTTATTAAATTGTATTTATGTTGTTTTATCCTATGCTTTATTAAATTGTATTTATGTTGCTTTATCCTATGCTTTATTAAATTGTATTTATGTTGTTTTATCCTATGATTTATTAAATTGTATTTATGTGGTTTTATCCTATGCTTTATTAAATTGTATTTATGTTGTTTTATCCTATGCTTTATTAAATTGTATTCATGTTGTTTTATCCTATGCTTTATTAAATTGTATTTATGTTGTTTTATCCTATGCTTTATTAAATTGTATTTATGTTGTTTTGTCCTATGCTTTATTAAATTGTATTTATGTTGTTTTAACCCATGCTTCATTAAATTGTATTTATGTTGTTTTATCTTAAGCTTTATTAAATTGTATTTATGTTGTTTTATCCTATGCTTTATTAAATTGTATTTATGTTGTTTTATCCTATGCTTTATTAAATTGCATTTATGTTGTTTTATCCTATGCTTTATTAAATTGTATTTATGTTTTTTTATCCTATGCTTTATTAAATTGTATTTATGTTGTTTTATCCTATGCATTATTAAATTGTATTGATGTTGTTTTATTCTATGCTTTATTAAATTGTATTTATGTTGTTTTATCCTATGCTTTATTAATTTGCATCTATGTTGTTTTATCCTATGCTTTATGAAATTATATTTATGTTGTTTTATCCTATGATTTATTAAATTGTATTTATGTGGTTTTATCCTATGCTTTATTAAATTGCATTTATGTTGTTTTATCCTATGCTTTATTAAATTGTAGTTATGTTGTTTTATCCTATGCTTTATTAAATTGTATTTATGTTGTTTAATCATATGCTTTATTAAATTGTATTTATGTTGTTTTATCCTATGCTTTATTAACTTGTGTTTATGTTGTTTTATCCTCTGTTTTATTAAATTGTATTTATGTTGTTTTATCCTATGCTTTATTACATTGTATTTATGTTGTTTTATCCTATGCTTTATTAAACTGCATTTATGTTGTTTTATCCTATGCTTTATTAAATTGTATTTATGTTGTTTTATCCTATGCTTTATTAAATTGTATTTATTTTGTTTTATCCTATGCTTTATTAAATTGTATTTATGTTGTTTTATCCTATGCTTTATTAAATTGTATTTATGTTGTTTTATCGTATGCTTTATTAAATTGTATTTATGTTGTTTTATCCTATGCTTTATTAAATTGTGTTTATGTTGTTTTATCCTATGCTTTATTAAATTGTATTTATGTTGTTTTAACCCATGTTTTATTAAATTGTATTTATGTTGTTTTATCCTATGCTTTATTAAATTGTATATATGTTGTTTTATCCTATGCTTTATTAAATTATATTTATGTTGTTTTAACCTATTCTTTATTCAATTGTATTGATGTTGTTTTATCCTATGCTTTAATAAATTGTATTTATGTTGTTTTATCCTATGCTTTATTAAATTGTATTTATGTTGTTTTAACCTATGCTTTATTAATTTGTATTTATGTTGTTTTAACCTATACCTTATTAAATTGTATTTATGTTGTTTTATCCTATGCTTTATTAAATTGTATTTATGTTGCTTTAACCTATGCTTTATTAAATTGTATTTATGTTGTTTTATCCTATGCTTTATTAAATTGTATTTATGTTGTTTTATCCTATGCTTTATTAAATTGTATTTATATTGTTTTAACTTATGCTTCATTAAATTGTATTTATGTTGTTTTATTCTATGCTTTATTAATTTGTATTTATGTTGTTTTAACCTATGCTTTATTAAATTGTATTTATGTTGTTTTATCCTATGCTTTATTAAATTGTATTTATGTTGCTTTAACCTATGCTTTATTAAATTGTATTTGTGTTGTTTTATCCTATGCTTTATTAAATTGTATTTATGTTGTTTTATCCTATGCTTTATTAAATTGTATTTATGTTGTTTTATCCTATGCTTTATTAAATTGTATTTATGTTGTTTTAACCTACGCTTTATTAAATTGTATTTATGTTGTTTTATCCTATGCTTTATTAAATTGTATTTATGTTGCTTTAACCTATGCTTTATTAAATTGTATTTATGTTGTTTTATCCTATGCTTTATTAAATTGTATTTATGTTGTTTTATCCTATGCTTTATTAAATTGTATTTATATTGTTTTAACTTATGCTTTATTAAATTGTATTTATGTTGTTTTATCCTATGCTTTATTAAATTGTATTTATGTTGTTTTATCCTATGCTTTATTAAATTGTATTGATGTTGTTTTATCCTATGCTTTATTAAATTGTATTTATGTTGTTTTAACCTACGCTTTATTAAATTGTATTTATGTTGTTTTAACCTATGCTTTATTAAATTGTATTTATGTTGTTTTATCCTATGCTTTATTAAATTGTATTTATGTTGTTTTGTCCTATGCTTTATTAAATTGTATTTATGTTGTTTTAACCCATGCTTCATTAAATTGTATTTATGTTGTTTTATCTTATGCTTTATTAAATTGTATTTATGTTGTTTTATCCTATGCTTCATTAAATTGTATTTATGTTGTTTTGTCTCATGCTTTATTAAATTGTATTATCTTATGCTTTATTAAATTGTATTTATGTTGTTTTATCCTATGCTTCATTAAATTGTATTTATGTTGTTTTGTCTCATGCTTTATTAAATTGTATTTATGTTGTTTTATCCTATGCTTTATTAAATTGTATTTATGTTGTTTTATCCTATGCTTTATTAAATTGTATTTATGTTGTTTTATCCTATGCTTTATTAAATTGTATTTATGTTGTTTTATCCTATGCTTTATTAAATTGTATTTATGTTGTTTTATCCTATGCTTTATTAAATTGTATTGATGTTGTTTTATTCTATGCTTTATTAAATTGTATTTATGTTGTTTTAACCTATGCTTTATTAATTTGTATTCATGTTGTTTTAACCTATGCTTTATTAAATTGTATTTATGTTGTTTTATCCTATGCTTTATTAAATTGTATTTATGTTGCTTTAACCTATGCTTTATTAAATTGTATTTATATTGTTTTATCCTATGCTTTGTTAAATTGTATTTATATTGTTTTAACTTATGCTTTATTAAATTGTATTTATGTTGTTTTATCCTATGCTTTATTAAATTGTATTTATGTTGTTTTATCCTATGCTTTATTAAATTGTATTATGTTGTTTTATCGTATGCTTTATTATATTGTATTTATGTTGTTTTATCTTATGCTTTAATAAATTGTGTTTTTGTTGTTTTATCATATGCTTTATTAAATTGTATTTATGTTGTTTTAACCCATGCTTTATTAAATTGTATTTATGTTGTTTTATCCTATGCTTTATTAAATTGTATTTATGTTGTTTTATCCTATGCTTTATTAAATTTTATTTATGTTGTTTTGTCCTATGTTCATTAAATTGTATTTATGTTGTTTTAACCCATGCTTCATTAAATTGTATTTATGTTGTTTTATCTTATGCTTTATTAAATTGTATTTATGTTGTTTTGTCCTATGCTTTATTAAATTGTATTTATTTTGTTTTAACCCATGCTTTATTAAATTGCATTTATGTTGTTTTATCTTATGCTTTATTAAATTGTATTTATGTTGTTTTATCCTATGCTTTATTAAATTGTATTTATGTTGTTTTGTACTATGCTTTAATAAATTGTATTTATGTTGTTTTAACCCATGCTTTATTAAATTGTATTTATGTTGTTTTATCCTATGCTTTATTAAACTGTATTTATGTTGTTTTATCCTATGCTTTATTAAATTGTATTTATGTTGTTTTATCTTATGCTTTATTAAATTGTATTTATGTTGTTTTATCCTATGCTTTATTAAATTGTATTTATGTTGTTTTAACCTATGCTTTATTAAATTGTATTTATGTTGTTTTATCCTATGCTTTATTAAATTGTATTTATGTTGTTTTATGCTAAGCTTTATTAAATTGTATTTATGTTGTTTTATCCTATGCTTTATTAAATTGTATTTATGTTGCTTTATCCTATGCTTTATTAAATTGTATTTATGTTGTTTTATCCTATGATTTATTAAATTGTATTTATGTGGTTTTATCCTATGCTTTATTAAATTGTATTTATGTTGTTTTATCGTATGCTTTATTAAATTGTATTCATGTTGTTTTATCCTATGCTTTATTAAATTGTATTTATGTTGTTTTATCCTATGCTTTATTAAATTGTATTTATGTTGTTTTGTCCTATGCTTTATTAAATTGTATTTATGTTGTTTTAACCCATGCTTCATTAAATTGTATTTATGTTGTTTTATCTTAAGCTTTATTAAATTGTATTTATGTTGTTTTATCCTATGCTTTATTCAATTGTATTTATGTTGTTTTATCCTATGCTTTATTAAATTGTATTTATGTTGTTTTATCCTATGCTTTATTAAATTGTATTTATGTTGTTTTATCCTATGCTTTATTAATTTGCATCTATGTTGTTTTATCCTATGCTTTATTAAATTATATTTATGTTGTTTTATCCTATGATTTATTAAATTGTATTTATGTGGTTTTATCTTATGCTTTATTAAATTGCATTTATGTTGTTTTATCCTATGCTTTATTAAATTGTAGTTATGTTGTTTTATCCTATGCTTTATTAAATTGTAATTATGTTGTTTAATCATATGCTTTATTAAATTGTATTTATGTTGTTTTATCCTATGCTTTATTAACTTGTGTTTATGTTGTTTTATCCTCTGTTTTATTAAATTGTATTTATGTTGTTTTATCCTATGCTTTATTAAACTGCATTTATGTTGTTTTATCCTATGCTTTATTAAATTGTATTTATGTTGTTTTATCCTATGCTTTATTAAATTGTATTTATTTTGTTTTATCCTATGCTTTATTAAATTGTATTTATGTTGTTTTATCCTATGCTTTATTAAATTGTATTTATGTTGTTTTATCGTATGCTTTATTAAATTGTATTTATGTTGTTTTATCCTATGCTTTATTAAATTGTGTTTATGTTGTTTTATCCTATGCTTTATTAAATTGTATTTATGTTGTTTTAACCCATGTTTTATTAAATTGTATTTATGTTGTTTTATCCTATGCTTTATTAAATTGTATATATGTTGTTTTATCCTATGCTTTATTAAATTATATTTATGTTGTTTTAACCTATGCTTTATTAAATTGTATTTATGTTGTTTTAACCCATGTTTTATTAAATTGTATTTATGTTGTTTTATCCTATGCTTTATTAAATTGTATATATGTTGTTTTATCGTATGCTTTATTAAATTATATTTATGTTGTTTTAACCTATGCTTTATTCAATTGTATTGATGTTGTTTTATCCTATGCTTTAATAAATTGTATTTATGTTGTTTTATCCTATGCTTTATTAAATTGTATTTATGTTATTTTAACCTATGCTTTATTAATTTGTATTTATGTTGTTTTAACCTATACCTTATTAAATTGTATTTATGTTGTTTTATCATATGCTTTATTAAATTGTATTTATGTTGCTTTAACCTATGCTTTATTAAATTGTATTTATGTTGTTTTATCCTATGCTTTATTAAATTGTATTTATGTTGTTTTATCCTATGCTTTATTAAATTGTATTTATATTGTTTTAACTTATGCTTTATTAAATTGTATTTATGTTGTTTTATCCTATGCTTTATTAATTTGTATTTATGTTGTTTTAACCTATGCTTTATTAAATTGTATTTATATTGTTTTATCCTATGCTTTATTAAATTGTATTTATGTTGCTTTAACCTATGCTTTATTAAATTGTATTTATGTTGTTTTATCCTATGCTTTATTAAATTGTATTTATGTTGTTTTGTCCTATGCTTTATTAAATTGTATTTATGTTGTTTTAACCCATGCTTCATTAAATTGTATTTATGTTGTTTTATCTTAAGCTTTATTAAATTGTATTTATGTTGTTTTATCCTATGCTTTTTTCAATTGTATTTATGTTGTTTTATCCTATGCTTTATTAAATTGTATTTATGTTGTTTTATCCTATGCTTTATTAAATTGTATTTATGTTGTTTTATCCTATGCTTTATTAAATTGTATTTATGTTGTTTTATCCTATGCTTTATTAAATTGTATTGATGTTGTTTTATTCTATGCTTTATTAAATTGTATTTATGTTGTTTTATCCTATGCTTTATTAATTTGCATCTATGTTGTTTTATCCTATGCTTTATTAAATTATATTTATGTTGTTTTATCCTATGATTTATTAAATTGTATTTATGTTGTTTTATCCTATGCTTTATTAAATTGTATTTATGTTGTTTTATCCTATGCTTTATTAAATTGTATTTATTTTGTTTTATCCTATGCTTTATTAAATTGTATTTATGTTGTTTTATCCTATGCTTTATTAAATTGTATTTATGTTGTTTTATCGTATGCTTTATTAAATTGTATTTATGTTGTTTTATCCTATGCTTTATTAAATTGCGTTTATGTTGTTTTATCCTATGCTTTATTAAATTGTATTTATGTTGTTTTAACCCATGTTTTATTAAATTGTATTTATGTTGTTTTATCCTATGCTTTATTAAATTGTATATATGTTGTTTTATCCTATGCTTTATTAAATTATATTTATGTTGTTTTAACCTATGCTTTATTCAATTGTATTGATGTTGTTTTATCCTATGCTTTAATAAATTGTATTTATGTTGTTTTATCCTATGCTTTATTAAATTGTATTTATGTTGTTTTATCCTATGCTTTATTAAATTGTGTTTATGTTGTTTTATCCTATGCTTTATTAAATTGTATTTATGTTGTTTTAACCCATGTTTTATTAAATTGTATTTATGTTGTTTTATCCTATGCTTTATTAAATTGTATATATGTTGTTTTATCCTATGCTTTATTAAATTATATTTATGTTGTTTTAACCTATGCTTTATTCAATTGTATTGATGTTGTTTTATCCTATGCTTTAATAAATTGTATTTATGTTGTTTTATCCTATGCTTTATTAAATTGTATTTATGTTATTTTAACCTATGCTTTATTAATTTGTATTTATGTTGTTTTAACCTATACCTTATTAAATTGTATTTATGTTGTTTTATCATATGCTTTATTAAATTGTATTTATGTTGCTTTAACCTATGCTTTATTAAATTGTATTTATGTTGTTTTATCCTATGCTTTATTAAATTGTATTTATGTTGTTTTATCCTATGCTTTATTAAATTGTATTTATATTGTTTTAACTTATGCTTTATTAAATTGTATTTATGTTGTTTTATCCTATGCTTTATTAATTTGTATTTATGTTGTTTTAACCTATGCTTTATTAAATTGTATTTATGTTGTTTTATCCTATGCTTTATTAAATTGTATTTATGTTGCTTTAACCTATGCTTTATTAAATTGTATTTATGTTGTTTTATCCTATGCTTTATTAAATTGTATTTATGTTGTTTTATCCTATGCTTTATTAAATTGTATTTATGTTGTTTTATCCTATGCTTTATTAAATTGTATTTATGTTGTTTTAACCTACGCTTTATTAAATTGTATTTATGTTGTTTTATCCTATGCTTTATTAAATTGTATTTATGTTGCTTTAACCTATGCTTTATTAAATTGTATTTATGTTGTTTTATCCTATGCTTTATTAAATTGTATTTATGTTGTTTTATCCTATGCTTTATTAAATTGTATTTATGTTGTTTTATCCTATGCTTTATTAAATTGTATTTATGTTGTTTTAACCTACGCTTTATTAAATTGTATTTATGTTGTTTTATCCTATGCTTTATTAAATTGTATTTATGTTGCTTTAACCTATGCTTTATTAAATTGTATTGATGTTGTTTTATCCTATGCTTTATTAAATTGTATTTATGTTGTTTTATCCTATGCTTTATTAAATTGTATTTATATTGTTTTAACTTATGCTTTATTAAATTGTATTTATGTTGTTTTATCCTATGCTTTATTAAATTGTATTTATGTTGTTTTATCCTATGCTTTATTAAATTGTATTTATGTTGTTTTATCCTATGCTTTATTAAATTGTATTTATGTTGTTTTAACCCATGCTTCATTAAATTGTATTTATGTTGTTTTATCTTATGCTTTATTAAATTGTATTTATGTTGTTTTAACCCATGTTTTATTAAATTGTATTTATGTTGTTTTATCCTATGCTTTATTAAATTATATTTATGTTGTTTTAACCTATGCTTTATTCAATTGTATTGATGTTGTTTTATCCAATGCTTTAATAAATTGTATTTATGTTGTTTTATCCTATGCTTTATTAAATTGTATTTATGTTGTTTTAACCTATGCTTTATTAATTTGTATTTATGTTGTTTTAACCTATACCTTATTAAATTGTATTTATGTTGTTTTATCCTATGCTTTATTAAATTGTATTTATGTTGCTTTAACCTATGCTTTATTAAATTGTATTTATGTTGTTTTATCCTATGCTTTATTAAACTGTATTTATGTTGTTTTATCCTATGCTTTATTAAATTGTATTTATATTGTTTTAACTTATGCTTTATTAAATTGTATTTATGTTGTTTTATCCTATGCTTTATTAATTTGTATTTATGTTGTTTTAAACTATGCTTTATTAAATTGTATTTATGTTGTTTTATCCTATGCTTTATTAAATTGTATTTATGTTGCTTTAACCTATGCTTTATTAAATTGTATTTATGTTGTTTTATCCTATGCTTTATTAAATTGTATTTATGTTGTTTTATCCTATGCTTTATTAAATTGTATTTATGTTGTTTTATCCTATGCTTTATTAAATTGTATTTATGTTGTTTTAACCTATGCTTTATTAAATTGTATTTATGTTGTTTTATCCTATGCTTTATTAAATTGTATTTATGTTGTTTTATCCTATGCTTTATTAATTTGTATTTATGTTGTCTTAACCTATGCTTTATTAAATTGTATTTATGTTGTTTTATCCTATGCTTTATTAAATTGTATTTATGTTGCTTTAACCTATGCTTTATTAAATTGTATTTATGTTGTTTTATCCTATGCTTTATTAAATTGTATTTATGTTGTTTTATCCTATGCTTTATTAAACTGTATTTATGTTGTTTTATCCTATGCTTTATTAAATTGTATTTATGTTGTTTTATCCTATGCTTTATTAAATTGTATTTATGTTGTTTTATCCTATGCTTTATTAAATTGTATTTATGTTGTTTTATCCTATGCTTTATTAAATTGTATTTATGTTGTTTTAACCCATGCTTCATTAAATTGTATTTATGTTGTTTTATCTTATACTTTATTAAATTGTATTTATGTTGTTTTAACCCATGTTTTATTAAATTGTATTTATGTTGTTTTATCCTATGCTTTATTAAATTATATTTATGTTGTTTTAACCTATGCTTTATTCAATTGTATTGATGTTGTTTTATCCAATGCTTTAATAAATTGTATTTATGTTGTTTTATCCTATGCTTTATTAAATTGTATTTATGTTGTTTTAACCTATGCTTTATTAATTTGTATTTATGTTGTTTTAACCTATACCTTATTAAATTGTATTTATGTTGTTTTATCCTATGCTTTATTAAATTGTATTTATGTTGCTTTAACCTATGCTTTATTAAATTGTATTTATGTTGTTTTATCCTATGCTTTATTAAATTGTATTTATGTTGTTTTATCCTATGCTTTATTAAATTGTATTTATATTGTTTTAACTTATGCTTTATTAAATTGTATTTATGTTGTTTTATCCTATGCTTTATTAATTTGTATTTATGTTGTTTTAACCTATGCTTTATTAAATTGTATTTATGTTGTTTTATCCTATGCTTTATTAAATTGTATTTATGTTGCTTTAACCTATGCTTTATTAAATTGTATTTATGTTGTTTTATCCTATGCTTTATTAAATTGTATTTATGTTGTTTTATCCTATGCTTTATTAAACTGTATTTATGTTGTTTTATCCTATGCTTTATTAAATTGTATTTATGTTGTTTTAACCTATGCTTTATTAAATTGTATTTATGTTGTTTTATCCTATGCTTTATTAAATTGTATTTATGTTGTTTTATCCTATGCTTTATTAATTGGTATTTATGTTGTTTTAACCTATGCTTTATTAAATTGTATTTATGTTGTTTTAACCTATGCTTTATTAAATTGTATTTATGTTGTTTTATCCTATGCTTTATTAAATTGTATTTATGTTGTTTTATCCTATGCTTTATTAATTGGTATTTATGTTGTTTTAACCTATGCTTTATTAAATTGTATTTATGTTGTTTTATCCTATGCTTTATTAAATTGTATTTATGTTGCTTTAACCTATGCTTTATTAAATTGTATTTATGTTGTTTTATCCTATGCTTTATCAAATTGTATTTATGTTGTTTTATCCTATGCTTTATTAAACTGTATTTATGTTGTTTTATCCTATGCTTTATTAAATTGTATTTATGTTGTTTTATCCTATGCTTTATTAAATTGTATTTATGTTGTTTTATCCTATGCTTTATTAAATTGTATTTATGTTGTTTTATCCTATGCTTTATTAAATTGTATTTATGTTGTTTTAACCTACGCTTTATTAAATTGTATTTATGTTGTTTTATCCTATGCTTTATTAAATTGTATTTATGTTGCTTTAACCTATGCTTTATTAAATTGTATTTATGTTGTTTTATACTATGCTTTATTAAATTGTATTTATGTTGTTTTATCCTATGCTTTATTAAATTGTATTTATATTGTTTTAACTTATGCTTTATTAAATTGTATTCATGTTGTTTTATCCTATGCTTTATTAAATTGTATTTATGTTGTTTTATCCTATGCTTTATTAAATTATATTTATGTTGTTTTAACCCATGCTTCATTAAATTGTATTTATGTTGTTTTATCTTATGCTTTATTAAATTGTATTTATGTTGTTTTGTCCTATGCTTTATTAAATTGTATTTATGTTGTTTTAACCCATGCTTCATTAAATTGTATTTATGTTGTTTTATCTTATGCTTTATTAAATTGTATTTATGTTGTTTTATCCTATGCTTTATTAAATTGTATTTATGTTGTTTTATCCTATGCTTTATTAAATTATATTTATGTTGTTTTATCCTATGCTTTATTAAATTGTATTTATGTTGTTTTATCCTATGCTTTATTAAATTGTATTTATGTTGTTTTATCCTATGCTTTATTAAATTGTATTTATGTTGTTTTATCCTATGCTTTATTAAATTGTATTTATGTTGTTTTATCCTACGCTTTATTAAATTGTATTTATGTTGTTTTATCCTATGCTTTATTAAATTGTATTTATGTTGCTTTATCCTATGCTTTATTAAATTGTATTTATGTTGTTTTATCCTATGATTTATTAAATTGTATTTATGTGGTTTTATCCTATGCTTTATTAAATTGTATTTATGTTGTTTTATCCTATGCTTTATTAAATTGTATTCATGTTGTTTTATCCTATGCTTTATTAAATTGTATTTATGTTGTTTTATCCTATGCTTTATTAAATTGTATTTATGTTGTTTTGTCCTATGCTTTATTAAATTGTATTTATGTTGTTTTAACGAATGCTTCATTAAATTGTATTTATGTTGTTTTATCTTATGCTTTATTAAATTGTATTTATGTTGTTTTATCCTATGCTTTATTAAATTGTATTTATGTTGTTTTATCCTATGATTTATTAAATTGTATTTATGTGGTTTTATCCTATGCTTTATTAAATTGTATTTATGTTGTTTTATCCTATGCTTTATTAAATTGTATTTATGTTGTTTTATCCTATGCTTTATTAAATTGTATTTATGTTGTTTTATCCTATGCTTTATTAAATTGTATTTATGTTGTTTTATCCTATGCTTTATTAAATTGTATTTATGTTGTTTTAACCTATGCTTTATTAAATTGTATTTATGTTGTTTTATCCTATGCTTTATTAAATTGTATTTATGTTGCTTTAACCTATGCTTTATTAAATTGTATTTATGTTGTTTTATACTATGCTTTATTAAATTGTATTTATGTTGTTTTATCCTATGCTTTATTAAATTGTATTTATATTGTTTTAACTTATGCTTTATTAAATTGTATTCATGTTGTTTTATCCTATGCTTTATTAAATTGTATTTATGTTGTTTTATCCTATGCTTTATTAAATTATATTTATGTTGTTTTAACCCATGCTTCATTAAATTGTATTTATGTTGTTTTATCTTATGCTTTATTAAATTGTATTTATGTTGTTTTGTCCTATGCTTTATTAAATTGTATTTATGTTGTTTTAACCCATGCTTCATTAAATTGTATTTATGTTGTTTTATCTTATGCTTTATTAAATTGTATTTATGTTGTTTTATCCTATGCTTTATTAAATTGTATTTATGTTGTTTTATCCTATGCTTTATTAAATTATATTTATGTTGTTTTATCCTATGCTTTATTAAATTGTATTTATGTTGTTTTATCCTATGCTTTATTAAATTGTATTTATGTTGTTTTATCCTATGCTTTATTAAATTGTATTTATGTTGTTTTGTACTATGCTTTAATAAATTGTATTTACGTTGTTTTAACCCATGCTTTATTAAATTGTATTTATGTTGTTTTGTCCTATGCTTTATTAAATTGTATTTATGTTGTTTTAACGAATGCTTCATTAAATTGTATTTATGTTGTTTTATCTTATGCTTTATTAAATTGTATTTATGTTGTTTTATCCTATGCTTTATTAAATTGTATTTATGTTGTTTTATCCTATGATTTATTAAATTGTATTTATGTGGTTTTATCCTATGCTTTATTAAATTGTATTTATGTTGTTTTATCCTATGCTTTATTAAATTGTATTTATGTTGTTTTATCCTATGCTTTATTAAATTGTATTTATGTTGTTTTATCCTATGCTTTATTAAATTGTATTTATGTTGTTTTATCCTATGCTTTATTAAATTGTATTGATGTTGTTTTATTCTATGCTTTATTAAATTGTATTTATGTTGTTTTATCCTATGCTTTATTAATTTGCATCTATGTTGTTTTATCCTATGCTTTATTAAATTATATTTATGTTGTTTTATCCTATGATTTATTAAATTGTATTGATGTTGTTTTATCCTATGCTTTAATAAATTGTATTTATGTTGTTTTATCCTATGCTTTATTAAATTGTATTTATGTTGTTTTAACCTATGCTTTATTAATTTGTATTTATGTTGTTTTAACCTATACCTTATTAAATTGTATTTATGTTGTTTTATCCTATGCTTTATTAAATTGTATTTATGTTGCTTTAACCTATGCTTTATTAAATTGTATTTATGTTGCTTTAACCTATGCTTTATTAAATTGTATTTATGTTGTTTTATCCTATGCTTTATTAAATTGTATTTATGTTGTTTTATCCTATGCTTTATTAAATTGTATTTATGTTGTTTTATCCTATGCTTTATTAAATTGTATTTATGTTGTTTTAACCTATGCTTTATTAAATTGTATTTATGTTGTTTTATCCTATGCTTTATTAAATTGTATTTATATTGTTTTATCCTATGCTTTATTAATTTGTATTTATGTTGTTTTAACCTATGCTTTATTAAATTGTATTTATGTTGTTTTATCCTATGCTTTATTAAATTGTATTTATGTTGCTTTAACCTATGCTTTATTAAATTGTATTTATGTTGTTTTATCCTATGCTTTATTAAATTGTATTTATGTTGTTTTATCCTATGCTTTATTAAACTGTATTTATGTTGTTTTATCCTATGCTTTATTAAATTGTATTTATGTTGTTTTATCCTATGCTTTATTAAATTGTATTTATGTTGTTTTATCCTATGCTTTATTAAATTGTATTTATGTTGTTTTATCCTATGCTTTATTAAATTGTATTTATGTTGTTTTAACCCATGCTTCATTAAATTGTATTTATGTTGTTTTATCTTATGCTTTATTAAATTGTATTTATGTTGTTTTAACCCATGTTTTATTAAATTGTATTTATGTTGTTTTATCCTATGCTTTATTAAATTATATTTATGTTGTTTTAACCTATGCTTTAT
The DNA here is from genome assembly GCF_046119375.1 of Phyllobates terribilis. Taxonomy (NCBI): domain Eukaryota; kingdom Metazoa; phylum Chordata; class Amphibia; order Anura; family Dendrobatidae; genus Phyllobates; species Phyllobates terribilis. Next base: position 821,951,469 of record NW_027362763.1, read on the forward strand.
TCAATTGTATTGATGTTGTTTTATCCAATGCTTTAATAAATTGTATTTATGTTGTTTTATCCTATGCTTTATTAAATTGTATTTATGTTGTTTTAACCTATGCTTTATTAATTTGTATTTATGTTGTTTTAACCTATACCTTATTAAATTGTATTTATGTTGTTTTATCCTATGCTTTATTAATTTGTATTTATGTTGTTTTAACCTATGCTTTATTAAATTGTATTTATGTTGTTTTATCCTATGCTTTATTAAATTGTATTTATGTTGCTTTAACCTATGCTTTATTAAATTGTATTTATGTTGTTTTATCCTATGCTTTATTAAATTGTATTTATGTTGTTTTATCCTATGCTTTATTAAACTGTATTTATGTTGTTTTATCCTATGCTTTATTAAATTGTATTTATGTTGTTTTATCCTATGCTTTATTCAATTGTATTTATGTTGTTTTATCCTATGCTTTATTAAATTGTATTTATGTTGTTTTATCCTATGCTTTATTAAATTGTATTTATGTTGTTTTAACCCATGCTTCATTAAATTGTATTTATGTTGTTTTATCTTATGCTTTATTAAATTGTATTTATGTTGTTTTAACCCATGTTTTATTAAATTGTATTTATGTTGTTTTATCCTATGCTTTATTAAATTATATTTATGTTGTTTTAACCTATGCTTTATTCAATTGTATTGATGTTGTTTTATCCAATGCTTTAATAAATTGTATTTATGTTGTTTTATCCTATGCTTTATTAAATTGTATTTATGTTGTTTTAACCTATGCTTTATTAATTTGTATTTATGTTGTTTTAACCTATACCTTATTAAATTGTATTTATGTTGTTTTATCCTATGCTTTATTAAATTGTATTTATGTTGCTTTAACCTATGCTTTATTAAATTGTATTGATGTTGTTTTATCCAATGCTTTAATAAATTGTATTTATGTTGTTTTATCCTATGCTTTATTAAACTGTATTTATGTTGTTTTATCCTATGCTTTATTAAATTGTATTTATGTTGTTTTATCTTATGCTTAATTAAATTGTATTTATGTTGTTTTATCCTATGCTTTATTAAATTGTATTTATGTTGTTTTATCCTATGCTTTATTAAATTGTATTTATGTTGTTTTATCCTATGCTTTATTAAATTGTATTTATGTTGTTTTATCCTATGCTTTATTAAATTGTATTGATGTTGTTTTATTCTATGCTTTATTAAATTGTATTTATGTTGTTTTATCCTATGCTTTATTAATTTGCATCTATGTTGTTTTATCCTATGCTTTATTAAATTATATTTATGTTGTTTTATCCTATGATTTATTAAATTGTATTGATGTTGTTTTATCCTATGCTTTAATAAATTGTATTTATGTTGTTTTATCCTATGCTTTATTAAATTGTATTTATGTTGTTTTAACCTATGCTTTATTAATTTGTATTTATGTTGTTTTAACCTATACCTTATTAAATTGTATTTATGTTGTTTTATCCTATGCTTTATTAAATTGTATTTATGTTGCTTTAACCTATGCTTTATTAAATTGTATTTATGTTGCTTTAACCTATGCTTTATTAAATTGTATTTATGTTGTTTTATCCTATGCTTTATTAAATTGTATTTATGTTGTTTTATCCTATGCTTTATTAAATTGTATTTATGTTGTTTTATCCTATGCTTTATTAAATTGTATTTATGTTGTTTTAACCTATGCTTTATTAAATTGTATTTATGTTGTTTTATCCTATGCTTTATTAAATTGTATTTATGTTGTTTTATCCTATGCTTTATTAATTTGTATTTATGTTGTTTTAACCTATGCTTTATTAAATTGTATTTATGTTGTTTTATCCTATGCTTTATTAAATTGTATTTATGTTGCTTTAACCTATGCTTTATTAAATTGTATTTATGTTGTTTTATCCTATGCTTTATTAAATTGTATTTATGTTGTTTTATCCTATGCTTTATTAAACTGTATTTATGTTGTTTTATCCTATGCTTTATTAAATTGTATTTATGTTGTTTTATCCTATGCTTTATTAAATTGTATTTATGTTGTTTTATCCTATGCTTTATTAAATTGTATTTATGTTGTTTTATCCTATGCTTTATTAAATTGTATTTATGTTGTTTTAACCCATGCTTCATTAAATTGTATTTATGTTGTTTTATCTTATGCTTTATTAAATTGTATTTATGTTGTTTTAACCCATGTTTTATTAAATTGTATTTATGTTGTTTTATCCTATGCTTTATTAAATTATATTTATGTTGTTTTAACCTATGCTTTATTCAATTGTATTGATGTTGTTTTATCCAATGCTTTAATAAATTGTATTTATGTTGTTTTATCCTATGCTTTATTAAATTGTATTTATGTTGTTTTAACCTATGCTTTATTAATTTGTATTTATGTTGTTTTAACCTATACCTTATTAAATTGTATTTATGTTGTTTTATCCTATGCTTTATTAAATTGTATTTATGTTGCTTTAACCTATGCTTTATTAAATTGTATTTATGTTGTTTTATCCTATGCTTTATTAAATTGTATTTATGTTGTTTTATCCTATGCTTTATTAAATTGTATTTATATTGTTTTAACTTATGCTTTATTAAATTGTATTTATGTTGTTTTATCCTATGCTTTATTAATTTGTATTTATGTTGTTTTAACCTATGCTTTATTAAATTGTATTTATGTTGTTTTATCCTATGCTTTATTCAATTGTATTTATGTTGCTTTAACCTATGCTTTATTAAATTGTATTTATGTTGTTTTATCCTATGCTTTATTAAATTGTATTTATGTTGTTTTATCCTATGCTTTATTAATTGGTATTTATGTTGTTTTAACCTATGCTTTATTAAATTGTATTTATGTTGTTTTATCCTATGCTTTATTAAATTGTATTTATGTTGCTTTAACCTATGCTTTATTAAATTGTATTTATGTTGTTTTATCCTATGCTTTATCAAATTGTATTTATGTTGTTTTATCCTATGCTTTATTAAACTGTATTTATGTTGTTTTATCCTATGCTTTATTAAATTGTATTTATGTTCTTTTATCCTATGCTTTATTAAATTGTATTTATGTTGTTTTATCCTATGCTTTATTAAATTGTATTTATGTTGTTTTAACCTGCGCTTTATTAAATTGTATTTATGTTGTTTTATCCTATGCTTTATTAAATTGTATTTATGTTGCTTTAACCTATGCTTTATTAAATTGTATTTATGTTGTTTTATACTATGCTTTATTAAATTGTATTTATGTTGTTTTATCCTATGCTTTATTAAATTGTATTTATGTTGTTTTGTACTATGCTTTAATAAATTGTATTTACGTTGTTTTAACCCATGCTTTATTAAATTGTATTTATGTTGTTTTATCCTATGCTTTATTAAATTGTATTTATGTTGTTTTATCCTATGCTTTATTAAACTGTATTTATGTTGTTTTATCCTATGCTTTATTAAATTGTATTTATGTTGTTTTATCTTATGCTTAATTAAATTGTATTTATGTTGTTTTATCCTATGCTTTATTAAATTGTATTTATGTTGTTTTAACCTATGCTTTATTAAATTGTATTTATGTTGTTTTATCCTATGATTTATTAAATTGTATTTATGTTGTTTTATCCTATGCTTTATTAAATTGTATTTATGTTGTTTTATCCTACGCTTTATTAAATTGTATTTATGTTGTTTTATCCTATGCTTTATTAAATTGTATTTATGTTGCTTTATCCTATGCTTTATTAAATTGTATTTATGTTGTTTTATCCTATGATTTATTAAATTGTATTTATGTGGTTTTATCCTATGCTTTATTAAATTGTATTTATGTTGTTTTATCCTATGCTTTATTAAATTGTATTCATGTTGTTTTATCCTATGCTTTATTAAATTGTATTTATGTTGTTTTATCCTATGCTTTATTAAATTGTATTTATGTTGTTTTGTCCTATGCTTTATTAAATTGTATTTATGTTGTTTTAACGAATGCTTCATTAAATTGTATTTATGTTGTTTTATCTTATGCTTTATTAAATTGTATTTATGTTGTTTTATCCTATGCTTTATTAAATTGTATTTATGTTGTTTTATCCTATGATTTATTAAATTGTATTTATGTGGTTTTATCCTATGCTTTATTAAATTGTATTTATGTTGTTTTATCCTATGCTTTATTAAATTGTATTTATGTTGTTTTATCCTATGCTTTATTAAATTGTATTTATGTTGTTTTATCCTATGCTTTATTAAATTGTATTTATGTTGTTTTATCCTATGCTTTATTAAATTGTATTGATGTTGTTTTATTCTATGCTTTATTAAATTGTATTTATGTTGTTTTATCCTATGCTTTATTAATTTGCATCTATGTTGTTTTATCCTATGCTTTATTAAATTATATTTATGTTGTTTTATCCTATGATTTATTAAATTGTATTGATGTTGTTTTATCCTATGCTTTAATAAATTGTATTTATGTTGTTTTATCCTATGCTTTATTAAATTGTATTTATGTTGTTTTAACCTATGCTTTATTAATTTGTATTTATGTTGTTTTAACCTATACCTTATTAAATTGTATTTATGTTGTTTTATCCTATGCTTTATTAAATTGTATTTATGTTGCTTTAACCTATGCTTTATTAAATTGTATTTATGTTGCTTTAACCTATGCTTTATTAAATTGTATTTATGTTGTTTTATCCTATGCTTTATTAAATTGTATTTATGTTGTTTTATCCTATGCTTTATTAAATTGTATTTATGTTGTTTTATCCTATGCTTTATTAAATTGTATTTATGTTGTTTTAACCTATGCTTTATTAAATTGTATTTATGTTGTTTTATCCTATGCTTTATTAAATTGTATTTATGTTGTTTTATCCTATGCTTTATTAATTTGTATTTATGTTGTTTTAACCTATGCTTTATTAAATTGTATTTATGTTGTTTTATCCTATGCTTTATTAAATTGTATTTATGTTGCTTTAACCTATGCTTTATTAAATTGTATTTATGTTGTTTTATCCTATGCTTTATTAAATTGTATTTATGTTGTTTTATCCTATGCTTTATTAAACTGTATTTATGTTGTTTTATCCTATGCTTTATTAAATTGTATTTATGTTGTTTTATCCTATGCTTTATTAAATTGTATTTATGTTGTTTTATCCTATGCTTTATTAAATTGTATTTATGTTGTTTTATCCTATGCTTTATTAAATTGTATTTATGTTGTTTTAACCCATGCTTCATTAAATTGTATTTATGTTGTTTTATCTTATGCTTTATTAAATTGTATTTATGTTGTTTTAACCCATGTTTTATTAAATTGTATTTATGTTGTTTTATCCTATGCTTTATTAAATTATATTTATGTTGTTTTAACCTATGCTTTATTCAATTGTATTGATGTTGTTTTATCCAATGCTTTAATAAATTGTATTTATGTTGTTTTATCCTATGCTTTATTAAATTGTATTTATGTTGTTTTAACCTATGCTTTATTAATTTGTATTTATGTTGTTTTAACCTATACCTTATTAAATTGTATTTATGTTGTTTTATCCTATGCTTTATTAAATTGTATTTATGTTGCTTTAACCTATGCTTTATTAAATTGTATTTATGTTGTTTTATCCTATGCTTTATTAAATTGTATTTATGTTGTTTTATCCTATGCTTTATTAAATTGTATTTATATTGTTTTAACTTATGCTTTATTAAATTGTATTTATGTTGTTTTATCCTATGCTTTATTAATTTGTATTTATGTTGTTTTAACCTATGCTTTATTAAATTGTATTTATGTTGTTTTATCCTATGCTTTATTCAATTGTATTTATGTTGCTTTAACCTATGCTTTATTAAATTGTATTTATGTTGTTTTATCCTATGCTTTATTAAATTGTATTTATGTTGTTTTATCCTATGCTTTATTAATTGGTATTTATGTTGTTTTAACCTATGCTTTATTAAATTGTATTTATGTTGTTTTATCCTATGCTTTATTAAATTGTATTTATGTTGCTTTAACCTATGCTTTATTAAATTGTATTTATGTTGTTTTATCCTATGCTTTATCAAATTGTATTTATGTTGTTTTATCCTATGCTTTATTAAACTGTATTTATGTTGTTTTATCCTATGCTTTATTAAATTGTATTTATGTTCTTTTATCCTATGCTTTATTAAATTGTATTTATGTTGTTTTATCCTATGCTTTATTAAATTGTATTTATGTTGTTTTAACCTACGCTTTATTAAATTGTATTTATGTTGTTTTATCCTATGCTTTATTAAATTGTATTTATGTTGCTTTAACCTATGCTTTATTAAATTGTATTTATGTTGTTTTATACTATGCTTTATTAAATTGTATTTATGTTGTTTTATCCTATGCTTTATTAAATTGTATTTATATTGTTTTAACTTATGCTTTATTAAATTGTATTTATGTTGTTTTATCCTATGCTTTATTAAATTGTATTTATGTTGTTTTATCCTATGCTTTATTAAATTGTATTTATGTTGTTTTAACCCATGCTTCATTAAATTGTATTTATGTTGTTTTATCTTATGCTTTATTAAATTGTATTTATGTTGTTTTGTCCTATGCTTTATTAAATTGTATTTATGTTGTTTTAACCCATGCTTCATTAAATTGTATTTATGTTGTTTTATCTTATGCTTTATTAAATTGTATTTATGTTGTTTTATCCTATGCTTTATTAAATTGTATTTATGTTGTTTTATCCTATGCTTTATTAAATTATATTTATGTTGTTTTATCCTATGCTTTATTAAATTGTATTTATGTTGTTTTATCCTATGCTTTATTAAATTGTATTTATGTTGTTTTATCCTATGCTTTATTAAATTGTATTTATGTTGTTTTGTACTATGCTTTAATAAATTGTATTTACGTTGTTTTAACCCATGCTTTATTAAATTGTATTTATGTTGTTTTATCCTATGCTTTATTAAATTGTATTTATGTTGTTTTATCCTATGCTTTATTAAACTGTATTTATGTTGTTTTATCCTATGCTTTATTAAATTGTATTTATGTTGTTTTATCTTATGCTTAATTAAATTGTATTTATGTTGTTTTATCCTATGCTTTATTAAATTGTATTTATGTTGTTTTAACCTATGCTTTATTAAATTGTATTTATGTTGTTTTATCCTATGATTTATTAAATTGTATTTATGTTGTTTTATCCTATGCTTTATTAAATTGTATTTATGTTGTTTTATCCTACGCTTTATTAAATTGTATTTATGTTGTTTTATCCTATGCTTTATTAAATTGTATTTATGTTGCTTTATCCTATGCTTTATTAAATTGTATTTATGTTGTTTTATCCTATGATTTATTAAATTGTATTTATGTGGTTTTATCCTATGCTTTATTAAATTGTATTTATGTTGTTTTATCCTATGCTTTATTAAATTGTATTCATGTTGTTTTATCCTATGCTTTATTAAATTGTATTTATGTTGTTTTGTCCTATGCTTTATTAAATTGTATTTATGTTGTTTTAACGAATGCTTCATTAAATTGTATTTATGTTGTTTTATCTTATGCTTTATTAAATTGTATTTATGTTGTTTTATCCTATGCTTTATTAAATTGTATTTATGTTGTTTTATCCTATGCTTTATTAAATTGTATTTATGTTGTTTTATCCTATGCTTTATTAAATTGTATTTATGTTGTTTTATCCTATGCTTTATTAAATTGTATTTATGTTGTTTTATCCTATGCTTTATTAAATTGTATTGATGTTGTTTTATTCTATGCTTTATTAAATTGTATTTATGTTGTTTTATCCTATGCTTTATTAATTTGCATCTATGTTGTTTTATCCTATGCTTTATTAAATTATATTTATGTTGTTTTATCCTATGATTTATTAAATTGTATTTATGTTGTTTTATCCTATGCTTTATTAACTTGTGTTTATGTTGTTTTATCCTCTGTTTTATTAAATTGTATTTATGTTGTTTTATCCTATGCTTTATTACATTGTATTTATGTTGTTTTATCCTATGCTTTATTAAACTGCATTTATGTTGTTTTATCCTATGCTTTATTAAATTGTATTTATGTTGTTTTATCCTGGGCTTTATTAAATTGTATTTATTTTGTTTTATCCTATGCTTTATTAAATTGTATTTATGTTGTTTTAACCCATGCTTCATTAAATTGTATTTATGTTGTTTTATCTTATGCTTTATTAAATTGTATTTATGTTGTTTTATCCTATGCTTTATTAAATTGTATTTATGTTGTTTTATCCTATGCTTTATTAAATTATATTTATGTTGTTTTATCCTATGCTTTATTAAATTGTATTTATGTTGTTTTATCCTATGCTTTATTAAATTGTATTTATGTTGTTTTATCCTATGCTTTATTAAATTGTATTTATGTTGTTTTGTACTATGCTTTAATAAATTGTATTTACGTTGTTTTAACCCATGCTTTATTAAATTGTATTTATGTTGTTTTATCCTATGCTTTATTAAATTGTATTTATGTTGTTCTATCCTATGCTTTATTAAACTGTATTTATGTTGTTTTATCCTATGCTTTATTAAATTGTATTTATGTTGTTTTATCTTATGCTTAATTAAATTGTATTTATGTTGTTTTATCCTATGCTTTATTAAATTGTATTTATGTTGTTTTAACCTATGCTTTATTAAATTGTATTTATGTTGTTTTATCCTATGATTTATTAAATTGTATTTATGTTGTTTTATCCTATGCTTTATTAAATTGTATTTATGTTGTTTTATCCTACGCTTTATTAAATTGTATTTATGTTGTTTTATCCTATGCTTTATTAAATTGTATTTATGTTGCTTTATCCTATGCTTTATTAAATTGTATTTATGTTGTTTTATCCTATGATTTATTAAATTGTATTTATGTGGTTTTATCCTATGCTTTATTAAATTGTATTTATGTTGTTTTATCCTATGCTTTATTAAATTGTATTCATGTTGTTTTATCCTATGCTTTATTAAATTGTATTTATGTTGTTTTGTCCTATGCTTTATTAAATTGTATTTATGTTGTTTTAACGAATGCTTCATTAAATTGTATTTATGTTGTTTTATCTTATGCTTTATTAAATTGTATTTATGTTGTTTTATCCTATGCTTTATTAAATTGTATTTATGTTGTTTTATCCTATGCTTTATTAAATTGTATTTATGTTGTTTTATCCTATGCTTTATTAAATTGTATTTATGTTGTTTTATCCTATGCTTTATTAAATTGTATTTATGTTGTTTTATCCTATGCTTTATTAAATTGTATTGATGTTGTTTTATTCTATGCTTTATTAAATTGTATTTATGTTGTTTTATCCTATGCTTTATTAATTTGCATCTATGTTGTTTTATCCTATGCTTTATTAAATTATATTTATGTTGTTTTATCCTATGATTTATTAAATTGTATTTATGTTGTTTTATCCTATGCTTTATTAACTTGTGTTTATGTTGTTTTATCCTCTGTTTTATTAAATTGTATTTATGTTGTTTTATCCTATGCTTTATTACATTGTATTTATGTTGTTTTATCCTATGCTTTATTAAACTGCATTTATGTTGTTTTATCCTATGCTTTATTAAATTGTATTTATGTTGTTTTATCCTGGGCTTTATTAAATTGTATTTATTTTGTTTTATCCTATGCTTTATTAAATTGTATTTATGTTGTTTTATCCTATGCTTTATTAAATTGTATTTATGTTGTTTTATCGTATGCTTTATTAAATTGTATTTATGTTGTTTTATCCTATGCTTTATTAAATTGTATTCATGTTGTTTTATCCTATGCTTTATTAAATTGTGTTTATGTTGTTTTGTCCTATGCTTTATTAAATTGTATTTATGTTGTTTTAACGAATGCTTCATTAAATTGTATTTATGTTGTTTTATCTTATGCTTTATTAAATTGTATTTATGTTGTTTTATCCTATGCTTTATTAAATTGTATTTATGTTGTTTTATCCTATGCTTTATTAAATTGTATTTATGTTGTTTTATCCTATGCTTTATTAAATTGTATTTATGTTGTTTTATCCTATGCTTTATTAAATTGTATTTATGTTGTTTTATCCTATGCTTTATTAAATTGTATTGATGTTGTTTTATTCTATGCTTTATTAAATTGTATTTATGTTGTTTTATCCTATGCTTTATTAATTTGCATCTATGTTGTTTTATCCTATGCTTTATTAAATTATATTTATGTTGTTTTATCCTATGATTTATTAAATTGTATTTATGTTGTTTTATCCTATGCTTTATTAACTTGTGTTTATGTTGTTTTATCCTCTGTTTTATTAAATTGTATTTATGTTGTTTTATCCTATGCTTTATTACATTGTATTTATGTTGTTTTATCCTATGCTTTATTAAACTGCATTTATGTTGTTTTATCCTATGCTTTATTAAATTATATTTATGTTGTTTTATCCTGGGCTTTATTAAATTGTATTTATTTTGTTTTATCCTATGCTTTATTAAATTGTATTTATGTTGTTTTATCCTATGCTTTATTAAATTGTATTTATGTTGTTTTATCGTATGCTTTATTAAATTGTATTTATGTTGTTTTATCCTATGCTTTATTAAATTGTGTTTATGTTGTTTTATCCTATGCTTTATTAAATTGTATTTATGTTGTTTTAACCCATGTTTTATTAAATTGTATTTATGTTGTTTTATCCTATGCTTTATTAAATTGTATATATATTGTTTTATCCTATGCTTTATTAAATTATATTTATGTTGTTTTAACCTATGCTTTATTCAATTGTATTGATGTTGTTTTATCCTATGCTTTAATAAATTGTATTTATGTTGTTTTATCCTATGCTTTATTAAATTGTATTTATGTTGTTTTAACCTATGCTTTATTAATTTGTATTTATGTTGTTTTAACCTATACCTTATTAAATTGTATTTATGTTGTTTTATCCTATGCTTTATTAAATTGTATTTATGTTGCTTTAACCTATGCTTTATTAAATTGTATTTATGTTGTTTTATCCTATGCTTTATTAAATTGTATTTATGTTGTTTTATCCTATGCGTTAATAAATTGTATTTATATTGTTTTAACTTATGCTTTATTAAATTGTATTTATGTTGTTTTATCCTATGCTTTATTAATTTGTATTTATGTTGTTTTAACCTATGCTTTATTAAATTGTATTTATGTTGTTTTATCCTATGCTTTATTAAATTGTATTTATGTTGCTTTAACCTATGCTTTATTAAATTGTATTTATGTAGTTTTATCCTATGCTTTATTAAATTGTATTTATGTTGTTTTATCCTATGCTTTATTAAATTGTATTTATGTTGTTTTATCCTATGCTTTATTAAATTGTATTTATGTTGTTTTAACCTACGCTTTATTAAATTGTATTTAAGTTGTTTTATCCTATGCTTTATTAAATTGTATTTATGTTGCTTTAACCTATGCTTTATTAAATTGTATTTATGTTGTTTTATCCTATGCTTTATTAAATTGTATTTATGTTGTTTTATCCTATGCTTTATTAAATTGTATTTATGTTGTTTTATCCTATGCTTTATTAAATTGTATTTATGTTGTTTTAACCTACGCTTTATTAAATTGTATTTATGTTGTTTTATCCTATGCTTTATTAAATTGTATTTATGTTGCTTTAACCTATGCTTTATTAAATTGTATTGATGTTGTTTTATCCTATGCTTTATTAAATTGTATTTATGTTGTTTTATCCTATGCTTTATTAAATTGTATTTATATTGTTTTAACTTATGCTTTATTAAATTGTATTTATGTTGTTTTATCCTATGCTTTATTAAATTGTATTTATGTTGTTTTATCCTATGCTTTATTAAATTGTATTTATGTTGTTTTATCCTATGCTTTATTAAATTGTATTTATGTTGTTTTAACCCATGCTTCATTAAATTGTATTTATGTTGTTTTATCTTATGCTTTATTAAATTGTATTTATGTTGTTTTAACCCATGTTTTATTAAATTGTATTTATGTTGTTTTATCCTATGCTTTATTAAATTATATTTATGTTGTTTTAACCTATGCTTTATTCAATTGTATTGATGTTGTTTTATCCAATGCTTTAATAAATTGTATTTATGTTGTTTTATCCTATGCTTTATTAAATTGTATTTATGTTGTTTTAACCTATGCTTTATTAATTTGTATTTATGTTGTTTTAACCTATACCTTATTAAATTGTATTTATGTTGTTTTATCCTATGCTTTATTAAATTGTATTTATGTTGCTTTAACCTATGCTTTATTAAATTGTATTTATGTTGTTTTATCCTATGCTTTATTAAATTGTATTTATGTTGTTTTATCCTATGCTTTATTAAATTGTATTTATATTGTTTTAACTTATGCTTTATTAAATTGTATTTATGTTGTTTTATCCTATGCTTTATTAATTTGTATTTATGTTGTTTTAACCTATGATTTATTAAATTGTATTTATGTTGTTTTATCCTATGCTTTATTAAATTGTATTTATGTTGTTTTATCCTATGCTTTATTAAATTGTATTTATGTTGTTTTGTACTATGCTTTATTAAATTGTATTTATGTTGTTTTAACCTACGCTTTATTAAATTGTATTTATGTTGTTTTATCCTATGCTTTATTAAATTGTATTTATGTTGCTTTAACCTATGCTTTATTAAATTGTATTTATGTTGTTTTATACTATGCTTTATTAAATTGTATTTATGTTGTTTTATCCTATGCTTTATTAAATTGTATTTATATTGTTTTAACTTATGCTTTATTAAATTGTATTTATGTTGTTTTATCCTATGCTTTATTAAATTGTATTTATGTTGTTTTATCCTATGCTTTATTAAATTGTATTTATGTTGTTTTAACCCATGCTTCATTAAATTGTATTTATGTTGTTTTATCTTATGCTTTATTAAATTGTATTTATGTTGTTTTGTCCTATGCTTTATTAAATTGTATTTATGTTGTTTTAACCCATGCTTCATTAAATTGTATTTATGTTGTTTTATCTTATGCTTTATTAAATTGTATTTATGTTGTTTTATCCTATGCTTTATTAAATTGTATTTATGTTGTTTTATCCTATGCTTTATTAAATTATATTTATGTTGTTTTATCCTATGCTTTATTAAATTGTATTTATGTTGTTTTATCCTATGCTTTATTAAATTGTATTTATGTTGTTTTATCCTATGCTTTATTAAATTGTATTTATGTTGTTTTGTACTATGCTTTAATAAATTGTATTTACGTTGTTTTAACCCATGCTTTATTAAATTGTATTTATGTTGTTTTATCCTATGCTTTATTAAATTGTATTTATGTTGTTTTATCCTATGCTTTATTAAACTGTATTTATGTTGTTTTATCCTATGCTTTATTAAATTGTATTTATGTTGTTTTATCTTATGCTTAATTAAATTGTATTTATGTTGTTTTATCCTATGCTTTATTAAATTGTATTTATGTTGTTTTAACCCATGCTTTATTAAATTGTATTTATGTTGTTTTATCCTATGCTTTATTAAATTGTATTTATGTTGTTTTATCCTATGCTTTCTTAAATTGTATTTATGTTGTTTTATCCTACGCTTTATTAAATTGTATTTATGTTGTTTTATCCTATGCTTTATTAAATTGTATTTATGTTGCTTTATCCTATGCTTTATTAAATTGTATTTATGTTGTTTTATCCTATGATTTATTAAATTGTATTTATGTGGTTTTATCCTATGCTTTATTAAATTGTATTTATGTTGTTTTATCCTATGCTTTATTAAATTATATTTATGTTGTTTTATCCTATGATTTATTAAATTGTATTTATGTTGTTTTATCCTATGCTTTATTAACTTGTGTTTATGTTGTTTTATCCTCTGTTTTATTAAATTGTATTTATGTTGTTTTATCCTATGCTTTATTACATTGTATTTATGTTGTTTTATCCTATGCTTTATTAAACTGCATTTATGTTGTTTTATCCTATGCTTTATTAAATTGTATTTATGTTGTTTTATCCTGGGCTTTATTAAATTGTATTTATTTTGTTTTATCCTATGCTTTATTAAATTGTATTTATGTTGTTTTATCCTATGCTTTATTAAATTGTATTTATGTTGTTTTATCGTATGCTTTATTAAATTGTATTTATGTTGTTTTATCCTATGCTTTATTAAATTGTATTCATGTTGTTTTATCCTATGCTTTATTAAATTGTGTTTATGTTGTTTTGTCCTATGCTTTATTAAATTGTATTTATGTTGTTTTAACGAATGCTTCATTAAATTGTATTTATGTTGTTTTATCTTATGCTTTATTAAATTGTATTTATGTTGTTTTATCCTATGCTTTATTAAATTGTATTTATGTTGTTTTATCCTATGCTTTATTAAATTGTATTTATGTTGTTTTATCCTATGCTTTATTAAATTGTATTTATGTTGTTTTATCCTATGCTTTATTAAATTGTATTTATGTTGTTTTATCCTATGCTTTATTAAATTGTATTGATGTTGTTTTATTCTATGCTTTATTAAATTGTATTTATGTTGTTTTATCCTATGCTTTATTAATTTGCATCTATGTTGTTTTATCCTATGCTTTATTAAATTATATTTATGTTGTTTTATCCTATGATTTATTAAATTGTATTTATGTTGTTTTATCCTATGCTTTATTAACTTGTGTTTATGTTGTTTTATCCTCTGTTTTATTAAATTGTATTTATGTTGTTTTATCCTATGCTTTATTACATTGTATTTATGTTGTTTTATCCTATGCTTTATTAAACTGCATTTATGTTGTTTTATCCTATGCTTTATTAAATTGTATTTATGTTGTTTTATCCTGGGCTTTATTAAATTGTATTTATTTTGTTTTATCCTATGCTTTATTAAATTGTATTTATGTTGTTTTATCCTATGCTTTATTAAATTGTATTTATGTTGTTTTATCGTATGCTTTATTAAATTGTATTTATGTTGTTTTATCCTATGCTTTATTAAATTGTGTTTATGTTGTTTTATCCTATGCTTTATTAAATTGTATTTATGTTGTTTTAACCCATGTTTTATTAAATTGTATTTATGTTGTTTTATCCTATGCTTTATTAAATTGTATATATATTGTTTTATCCTATGCTTTATTAAATTATATTTATGTTGTTTTAACCTATGATTTATTCAATTGTATTGATGTTGTTTTATCCTATGCTTTAATAAATTGTATTTATGTTGTTTTATCCTATGCTTTATTAAATTGTATTTATGTTGTTTTAACCTATGCTTTATTAATTTGTATTTATGTTGTTTTAACCTATACCTTATTAAATTGTATTTATGTTGTTTTATCCTATGCTTTATTAAATTGTATTTATGTTGCTTTAACCTATGCTTTATTAAATTGTATTTATGTTGTTTTATCCTATGCTTTATTAAATTGTATTTATGTTGTTTTATCCTATGCGTTAATAAATTGTATTTATATTGTTTTAACTTATGCTTTATTAAATTGTATTTATGTTGTTTTATCCTATGCTTTATTAATTTGTATTTATGTTGTTTTAACCTATGCTTTATTAAATTGTATTTATGTTGTTTTATCCTATGCTTTATTAAATTGTATTTATGTTGCTTTAACCTATGCTTTATTAAATTGTATTTATGTAGTTTTATCCTATGCTTTATTAAATTGTATTTATGTTGTTTTATCCTATGCTTTATTAAATTGTATTTATGTTGTTTTATCCTATGCTTTATTAAATTGTATTTATGTTGTTTTAACCTACGCTTTATTAAATTGTATTTAAGTTGTTTTATCCTATGCTTTATTAAATTGTATTTATGTTGCTTTAACCTATGCTTTATTAAATTGTATTTATGTTGTTTTATCCTATGCTTTATTAAATTGTATTTATGTTGTTTTATCCTATGCTTTATTAAATTGTATTTATGTTGTTTTATCCTATGCTTTATTAAATTGTATTTATGTTGTTTTAACCTACGCTTTATTAAATTGTATTTATGTTGTTTTATCCTATGCTTTATTAAATTGTATTTATGTTGCTTTAACCTATGCTTTATTAAATTGTATTGATGTTGTTTTATCCTATGCTTTATTAAATTGTATTTATGTTGTTTTATCCTATGCTTTATTAAATTGTATTTATATTGTTTTAACTTATGCTTTATTAAATTGTATTTATGTTGTTTTATCCTATGCTTTATTAAATTGTATTTATGTTGTTTTATCCTATGCTTTATTAAATTGTATTTATGTTGTTTTATCCTATGCTTTATTAAATTGTATTTATGTTGTTTTAACCCATGCTTCATTAAATTGTATTTATGTTGTTTTATCTTATGCTTTATTAAATTGTATTTATGTTGTTTTAACCCATGTTTTATTAAATTGTATTTATGTTGTTTTATCCTATGCTTTATTAAATTATATTTATGTTGTTTTAACCTATGCTTTATTCAATTGTATTGATGTTGTTTTATCCAATGCTTTAATAAATTGTATTTATGTTGTTTTATCCTATGCTTTATTAAATTGTATTTATGTTGTTTTAACCTATGCTTTATTAATTTGTATTTATGTTGTTTTAACCTATACCTTATTAAATTGTATTTATGTTGTTTTATCCTATGCTTTATTAAATTGTATTTATGTTGCTTTAACCTATGCTTTATTAAATTGTATTTATGTTGTTTTATCCTATGCTTTATTAAATTGTATTTATGTTGTTTTATCCTATGCTTTATTAAATTGTATTTATATTGTTTTAACTTATGCTTTATTAAATTGTATTTATGTTGTTTTATCCTATGCTTTATTAATTTGTATTTATGTTGTTTTAACCTATGATTTATTAAATTGTATTTATGTTGTTTTATCCTATGCTTTATTAAATTGTATTTATGTTGTTTTATCCTATGCTTTATTAAATTGTATTTATGTTGTTTTGTACTATGCTTTATTAAATTGTATTTATGTTGTTTTAACCTACGCTTTATTAAATTGTATTTATGTTGTTTTATCCTATGCTTTATTAAATTGTATTTATGTTGCTTTAACCTATGCTTTATTAAATTGTATTTATGTTGTTTTATACTATGCTTTATTAAATTGTATTTATGTTGTTTTATCCTATGCTTTATTAAATTGTATTTATATTGTTTTAACTTATGCTTTATTAAATTGTATTTATGTTGTTTTATCCTATGCTTTATTAAATTGTATTTATGTTGTTTTATCCTATGCTTTATTAAATTGTATTTATGTTGTTTTAACCCATGCTTCATTAAATTGTATTTATGTTGTTTTATCTTATGCTTTATTAAATTGTATTTATGTTGTTTTGTCCTATGCTTTATTAAATTGTATTTATGTTGTTTTAACCCATGCTTCATTAAATTGTATTTATGTTGTTTTATCTTATGCTTTATTAAATTGTATTTATGTTGTTTTATCCTATGCTTTATTAAATTGTATTTATGTTGTTTTATCCTATGCTTTATTAAATTATATTTATGTTGTTTTATCCTATGCTTTATTAAATTGTATTTATGTTGTTTTATCCTATGCTTTATTAAATTGTATTTATGTTGTTTTATCCTATGCTTTATTAAATTGTATTTATGTTGTTTTGTACTATGCTTTAATAAATTGTATTTACGTTGTTTTAACCCATGCTTTATTAAATTGTATTTATGTTGTTTTATCCTATGCTTTATTAAATTGTATTTATGTTGTTTTATCCTATGCTTTATTAAACTGTATTTATGTTGTTTTATCCTATGCTTTATTAAATTGTATTTATGTTGTTTTATCTTATGCTTAATTAAATTGTATTTATGTTGTTTTATCCTATGCTTTATTAAATTGTATTTATGTTGTTTTAACCTATGCTTTATTAAATTGTATTTATGTTGTTTTATCCTATGCTTTATTAAATTGTATTTATGTTGTTTTATCCTATGCTTTCTTAAATTGTATTTATGTTGTTTTATCCTACGCTTTATTAAATTGTATTTATGTTGTTTTATCCTATGCTTTATTAAATTGTATTTATGTTGCTTTATCCTATGCTTTATTAAATTGTATTTATGTTGTTTTATCCTATGATTTATTAAATTGTATTTATGTGGTTTTATCCTATGCTTTATTAAATTGTATTTATGTTGTTTTATCCTATGCTTTATTAAATTGTATTCATGTTGTTTTATCCTATGCTTTATTAAATTGTATTTATGTTGTTTTGTACTATGCTTTAATAAATTGTATTTACGTTGTTTTAACCCATGCTTTATTAAATTGTATTTATGTTGTTTTATCCTATGCTTTATTAAATTGTATTTATGTTGTTTTATCCTATGCTTTATTAAACTGTATTTATGTTGTTTTATCCTATGCTTTATTAAATTGTATTTATGTTGTTTTATCTTATGCTTAATTAAATTGTATTTATGTTGTTTTATCCTATGCTTTATTAAATTGTATTTATGTTGTTTTAACCTATGCTTTATTAAATTGTATTTATGTTGTTTTATCCTATGCTTTATTAAATTGTATTTATGTTGTTTTATCCTATGCTTTATTAAATTGTATTTATGTTGTTTTATCCTACGCTTTATTAAATTGTATTTATGTTGTTTTATCCTATGCTTTATTAAATTGTATTTATGTTGCTTTATCCTATGCTTTATTAAATTGTATTTATGTTGTTTTATCCTATGATTTATTAAATTGTATTTATGTGGTTTTATCCTATGCTTTATTAAATTGTATTTATGTTGTTTTATCCTATGCTTTATTAAATTGTATTCATGTTGTTTTATCCTATGCTTTATTAAATTGTATTTATGTTGTTTTATCCTATGCTTTATTAAATTGTATTTATGTTGTTTTATCCTATGCTTTATTAAATTGTATTTATGTTGTTTTAACCTACGCTTTATTAAATTGTATTTATGTTGTTTTATCCTATGCTTTATTAAATTGTATTTATGTTGCTTTAACCTATGCTTTATTAAATTGTATTGATGTTGTTTTATCCTATGCTTTATTAAATTGTATTTATGTTGTTTTATCCTATGCTTTATTAAATTGTATTTATATTGTTTTAACTTATGCTTTATTAAATTGTATTTATGTTGTTTTATCCTATGCTTTATTAAATTGTATTTATGTTGTTTTATCCTATGCTTTATTAAATTGTATTTATGTTGTTTTATCCTATGCTTTATTAAATTGTATTTATGTTGTTTTAACCCATGCTTCATTAAATTGTATTTATGTTGTTTTATCTTATGCTTTATTAAATTGTATTTATGTTGTTTTAACCCATGTTTTATTAAATTGTATTTATGTTGTTTTATCCTATGCTTTATTAAATTATATTTATGTTGTTTTAACCTATGCTTTATTCAATTGTATTGATGTTGTTTTATCCAATGCTTTAATAAATTGTATTTATGTTGTTTTATCCTATGCTTTATTAAATTGTATTTATGTTGTTTTAACCTATGCTTTATTAATTTGTATTTATGTTGTTTTAACCTATACCTTATTAAATTGTATTTATGTTGTTTTATCCTATGCTTTATTAAATTGTATTTATGTTGCTTTAACCTATGCTTTATTAAATTGTATTTATGTTGTTTTATCCTATGCTTTAATAAATTGTATTTATGTTGTTTTATCCTATGCTTTATTAAATTGTATTTATATTGTTTTAACTTATGCTTTATTAAATTGTATTTATGTTGTTTTATCCTATGCTTTATTAATTTGTATTTATGTTGTTTTAACCTATGATTTATTAAATTGTATTTATGTTGTTTTATCCTATGCTTTATTAAATTGTATTTATGTTGTTTTATCCTATGCTTTATTAAATTGTATTTATGTTGTTTTATACTATGCTTTATTAAATTGTATTTATGTTGTTTTATCCTATGCTTTATTAAATTGTATTTATATTGTTTTAACTTATGCTTTATTAAATTGTATTTATGTTGTTTTATCCTATGCTTTATTAAATTGTATTTATGTTGTTTTATCCTATGCTTTATTAAATTGTATTTATGTTGTTTTAACCCATGCTTCATTAAATTGTATTTATGTTGTTTTATCTTATGCTTTATTAAATTGTATTTATGTTGTTTTGTCCTATGCTTTATTAAATTGTATTTATGTTGTTTTAACCCATGCTTCATTAAATTGTATTTATGTTGTTTTATCTTATGCTTTATTAAATTGTATTTATGTTGTTTTATCCTATGCTTTATTAAATTGTATTTATGTTGTTTTATCCTATGCTTTATTAAATTATATTTATGTTGTTTTATCCTATGCTTTATTAAATTGTATTTATGTTGTTTTATCCTATGCTTTATTAAATTGTATTTATGTTGTTTTATCCTATGCTTTATTAAATTGTATTTATGTTGTTTTGTACTATGCTTTAATAAATTGTATTTACGTTGTTTTAACCCATGCTTTATTAAATTGTATTTATGTTGTTTTATCCTATGCTTTATTAAATTGTATTTATGTTGTTTTATCCTATGCTTTATTAAACTGTATTTATGTTGTTTTATCCTATGCTTTATTAAATTGTATTTATGTTGTTTTATCTTATGCTTAATTAAATTGTATTTATGTTGTTTTATCCTATGCTTTATTAAATTGTATTTATGTTGTTTTAACCTATGCTTTATTAAATTGTATTTATGTTGTTTTATCCTATGCTTTATTAAATTGTATTTATGTTGTTTTATCCTATGCTTTATTAAATTGTATTTATGTTGTTTTATCCTACGCTTTATTAAATTGTATTTATGTTGTTTTATCCTATGCTTTATTAAATTGTATTTATGTTGCTTTATCCTATGCTTTATTAAATTGTATTTATGTTGTTTTATCCTATGATTTATTAAATTGTATTTATGTGGTTTTATCCTATGCTTTATTAAATTGTATTTATGTTGTTTTATCCTATGCTTTATTAAATTGTATTCATGTTGTTTTATCCTATGCTTTATTAAATTGTATTTATGTTGTTTTATCCTATGCTTTATTAAATTGTATTTATGTTGTTTTGTCCTATGCTTTATTAAATTGTATTTATGTTGTTTTAACGAATGCTTCATTAAATTGTATTTATGTTGTTTTATCTTATGCTTTATTAAATTGTATTTATGTTGTTTTATCCTATGCTTTATTAAATTGTATTTATGTTGTTTTATCCTATGCTTTATTAAATTGTATTTATGTTGTTTTATCCTATGCTTTATTAAATTGTATTTATGTTGTTTTATCCTATGCTTTATTAAATTGTATTTATGTTGTTTTATCCTATGCTTTATTAAATTGTATTGATGTTGTTTTATTCTATGCTTTATTAAATTGTATTTATGTTGTTTTATCCTATGCTTTATTAATTTGCTTCTATGTTGTTTTATCCTATGCTTTATTAAATTATATTTATGTTGTTTTATCCTATGATTTATTAAATTGTATTTATGTTGTTTTATCCTATGCTTTATTAACTTGTGTTTATGTTGTTTTATCCTCTGTTTTATTAAATTGTATTTATGTTGTTTTATCCTATGCTTTATTACATTGTATTTATGTTGTTTTATCCTATGCTTTATTAAACTGCATTTATGTTGTTTTATCCTATGCTTTATTAAATTGTATTTATGTTGTTTTATCCTGGGCTTTATTAAATTGTATTTATTTTGTTTTATCCTATGCTTTATTAAATTGTATTTATGTTGTTTTATCCTATGCTTTATTAAATTGTATTTATGTTGTTTTATCGTATGCTTTATTAAATTGTATTTATGTTGTTTTATCCTATGCTTTATTAAATTGTGTTTATGTTGTTTTATCCTATGCTTTATTAAATTGTATTTATGTTGTTTTAACCCATGTTTTATTAAATTGTATTTATGTTGTTTTATCCTATGCTTTATTAAATTGTATATATATTGTTTTATCCTATGCTTTATTAAATTATATTTATGTTGTTTTAACCTATGCTTTATTCAATTGTATTGATGTTGTTTTATCCTATGCTTTAATAAATTGTATTTATGTTGTTTTATCCTATGCTTTATTAAATTGTATTTATGTTGTTTTAACCTATGCTTTATTAATTTGTATTTATGTTGTTTTAACCTATACCTTATTAAATTGTATTTATGTTGTTTTATCCTATGCTTTATTAAATTGTATTTATGTTGCTTTAACCTATGCTTTATTAAATTGTATTTATGTTGTTTTATCCTATGCTTTATTAAATTGTATTTATGTTGTTTTATCCTATGCGTTAATAAATTGTATTTATATTGTTTTAACTTATGCTTTATTAAATTGTATTTATGTTGTTTTATCCTATGCTTTATTAATTTGTATTTATGTTGTTTTAACCTATGCTTTATTAAATTGTATTTATGTTGTTTTATCCTATGCTTTATTAAATTGTATTTATGTTGCTTTAACCTATGCTTTATTAAATTGTATTTATGTAGTTTTATCCTATGCTTTATTAAATTGTATTTATGTTGTTTTATCCTATGCTTTATTAAATTGTATTTATGTTGTTTTATCCTATGCTTTATTAAATTGTATTTATGTTGTTTTAACCTACGCTTTATTAAATTGTATTTAAGTTGTTTTATCCTATGCTTTATTAAATTGTATTTATGTTGCTTTAACCTATGCTTTATTAAATTGTATTTATGTTGTTTTATCCTATGCTTTATTAAATTGTATTTATGTTGTTTTATCCTATGCTTTATTAAATTGTATTTATGTTGTTTTATCCTATGCTTTATTAAATTGTATTTATGTTGTTTTAACCTACGCTTTATTAAATTGTATTTATGTTGTTTTATCCTATGCTTTATTAAATTGTATTTATGTTGTTTTCCCTATGCTTTATTAAATTGTATTGATGTTGTTTTATCCTATGCTTTATTAAATTGTATTTATGTTGTTTTATCCTATGATTTATTAAATTGTATTTATATTGTTTTAACTTATGCTTTATTAAATTGTATTTATGTTGTTTTATCCTATGCTTTATTAAATTGTATTTATGTTGTTTTATCCTATGCTTTATTAAATTGTATTTATGTTGTTTTATCCTATGCTTTATTAAATTGTATTTATGTTGTTTTAACCCATGCTTCATTAAATTGTATTTATGTTGTTTTATCTTATGCTTTATTAAATTGTATTTATGTTGTTTTAACCCATGTTTTATTAAATTGTATTTATGTTGTTTTATCCTATGCTTTATTAAATTATATTTATGTTGTTTTAACCTATGCTTTATTCAATTGTATTGATGTTGTTTTATCCAATGCTTTAATAAATTGTATTTATGTTGTTTTATCCTATGCTTTATTAAATTGTATTTATGTTGTTTTAACCTATGCTTTATTAATTTGTATTTATGTTGTTTTAACCTATACCTTATTAAATTGTATTTATGTTGTTTTATCCTATGCTTTATTAAATTGTATTTATGTTGCTTTAACCTATGCTTTATTAAATTGTATTTATGTTGTTTTATCCTATGCTTTATTAAATTGTATTTATGTTGTTTTATCCTATGCTTTATTAAATTGTATTTATATTGTTTTAACTTATGCTTTATTAAATTGTATTTATGTTGTTTTATCCTATGCTTTATTAATTTGTATTTATGTTGTTTTAACCTATGATTTATTAAATTGTATTTATGTTGTTTTATCCTATGCTTTATTAAATTGTATTTATGTTGCTTTAACCTATGCTTTATTAAATTGTATTTATGTTGTTTTATCCTATGCTTTATTAAATTGTATTTATGTTGTTTTATCCTATGCTTTATTAAATTGTATTTATGTTGTTTTAACCTATGCTTTATTAAATTGTATTTATGTTGTTTTATCCTATGCTTTATTAAATTGTATTGATGTTGTTTTATTCTATGCTTTATTAAATTGTATTTATGTTGTTTTATCCTATGCTTTATTAATTTGCATCTATGTTGTTTTATCCTATGCTTTATTAAATTATATTTATGTTGTTTTATCCTATGATTTATTAACTTGTATTTATGTGGTTTTATCCTATGCTTTATTAAATTGCATTTATGTTGTTTTATCCTATGCTTTATTAAATTGTATTTATGTTGTTTTATCCTATGCTTTATTAAATTGTATTGATGTTGTTTAATCATATGCTTTATTAAATTGTATTTATGTTGTTTTATCCTATGCTTTATTAACTTGTGTTTATGTTGTTTTATCCTCTGTTTTATTAAATTGTATTTATGTTGTTTTATCCTATGCTTTATTACATTGTATTTATGTTGTTTTATCCTATGCTTTATTAAACTGCATTTATGTTGTTTTATCCTATGCTTTATTAAATTGTATTTATGTTGTTTTATCCTGGGCTTTATTAAATTGTATTTATTTTGTTTTATCCTATGCTTTATTAAATTGTATTTATGTTGTTTTATCCTATGCTTTATTAAATTGTATTTATGTTGTTTTATCGTATGCTTTATTAAATTGTATTTATGTTGTTTTATCCTATGCTTTATTAAATTGTGTTTATGTTGTTTTATCCTATGCTTTATTAAATTGTATTTATGTTGTTTTAACCCATGTTTTATTAAATTGTATTTATGTTGTTTTATCCTATGCTTTATTAAATTGTATATATGTTGTTTTATCCTATGCTTTATTAAATTATATTTATGTTGTTTTAACCTATGCTTTATTCAATTGTATTGATGTTGTTTTATCCTATGCTTTAATAAATTGTATTTATGTTGTTTTATCCTATGCTTTATTAAATTGTATTTATGTTGTTTTAACCTATGCTTTATTAATTTGTATTTATGTTGTTTTAACCTATACCTTATTAAATTGTATTTATGTTGTTTTATCCTATGCTTTATTAAATTGTATTTATGTTGCTTTAACCTATGCTTTATTAAATTGTATTTATGTTGTTTTATCCTATGCTTTATTAAATTGTATTTATGTTGTTTTATCCTATGCGTTAATAAATTGTATTTATATTGTTTTAACTTATGCTTTATTAAATTGTATTTATGTTGTTTTATCCTATGCTTTATTAATTTGTATTTATGTTGTTTTAACCTATGCTTTATTAAATTGTATTTATGTTGTTTTATCCTATGCTTTATTAAATTGTATTTATGTTGCTTTAACCTATGCTGTATTAAATTGTATTTATGTTGTTTTATCCTATGCTTTATTAAATTGTATTTATGTTGTTTTATCCTATGCTTTATTAAATTGTATTTATGTTGTTTTATCCTATGCTTTATTAAATTGCATTTATGTTGTTTTAACCTACGCTTTATTAAATTGTATTTAAGTTGTTTTATCCTATGCTTTATTAAATTGTATTTATGTTGCTTTAACCTATGCTTTATTAAATTGTATTGATGTTGTTTTATCCTATGCTTTATTAAATTGTATTTATGTTGTTTTATCCTATGCTTTATTAAATTGTATTTATATTGTTTTAACTTATGCTTTATTAAATTGTATTTATGTTGTTTTATCCTATGCTTTATTAAATTGTATTTATGTTGTTTTATCCTATGCTTTATTAAATTGTATTTATGTTGTTTTATCCTATGCTTTATTAAATTGTATTTATGTTGTTTTAACCCATGCTTCATTAAATTGTATTTATGTTGTTTTATCTTATGCTTTATTAAATTGTATTTATGTTGTTTTAACCCATGTTTTATTAAATTGTAGTTATGTTGTTTTATCCTATGCTTTATTAAATTATATTTATGTTGTTTTAACCTATGCTTTATTCAATTGTATTGATGTTGTTTTATCCAATGCTTTAATAAATTGTATTTATGTTGTTTTATCCTATGCTTTATTAAATTGTATTTATGTTGTTTTAACCTATGCTTTATTAATTTGTATTTATGTTGTTTTAACCTATACCTTATTAAATTGTATTTATGTTGTTTTATCCTATGCTTTATTAAACTGTATTTATGTTGTTTTATCCTATGCTTTATTAAATTGTATTTATGTTGTTTTATCCTATGCTTAATTAAATTGTATTTATGTTGTTTTATCCTATGCTTTATAAAATTGTATTGATGTTGTTTTATTCTATGCTTTATTAAATTGTATTTATGTTGTTTTATCCTATGCTTTATTAATTTGCATCTATGTTGTTTTATCCTATGCTTTATTAAATTATATTTATGTTGTTTTATCCTATGATTTATTAACTTGTATTTATGTGGTTTTATCCTATGCTTTATTAAATTGCATTTATGTTGTTTTATCCTATGCTTTATTAAATTGTATTTATGTTGTTTTATCCTATGCTTTATTAAATTGTATTTATGTTGTTTTATCCTATGCTTTATTAAATTGTATTTATGTTGTTTTAACCCATGCTTCATTAAATTGTATTTATGTTGTTTTATCTTATGCTTTATTAAATTGTATTTATGTTGTTTTAACCCATGTTTTATTAAATTGTAGTTATGTTGTTTTATCCTATGCTTTATTAAATTATATTTATGTTGTTTTAACCTATGCTTTATTCAATTGTATTGATGTTGTTTTATCCAATGCTTTAATAAATTGTATTTATGTTGTTTTATCCTATGCTTTATTAAATTGTATTTATGTTGTTTTAACCTATGCTTTATTAATTTGTATTTATGTTGTTTTAACCTATACCTTATTAAATTGTATTTATGTTGTTTTATCCTATGCTTTATTAAACTGTATTTATGTTGTTTTATCCTATGCTTTATTAAATTGTATTTATGTTGTTTTATCCTATGCTTAATTAAATTGTATTTATGTTGTTTTATCCTATGCTTTATAAAATTGTATTGATGTTGTTTTATTCTATGCTTTATTAAATTGTATTTATGTTGTTTTATCCTATGCTTTATTAATTTGCATCTATGTTGTTTTATCCTATGCTTTATTAAATTATATTTATGTTGTTTTATCCTATGATTTATTAACTTGTATTTATGTGGTTTTATCCTATGCTTTATTAAATTGCATTTATGTTGTTTTATCCTATGCTTTATTAAATTGTATTTATGTTGTTTTATCCTATGCTTTATTAAATTGTATTTATGTTGTTTAATCCTATGCATTATTAAATTGTATTTATGTTTTTTATCCTATGCTTTATTAACTTGTGTTTATGTTGTTTTATCCTCTGTTTTATTAAATTGTATTTATGTTGTTTTATCCTATGCTTTATTAAATTGTATTTATGTTGTTTTATCCTATGCTTTATTAAATTGTATTTATGTTGTTTTATCCTATGCTTTATTAACTTGTGTTTATGTTGTTTTATCCTATGCTTTATTAAATTGTATTTATGTTGTTTTGTCCTATGCTTTATTAAATTGTATTTATGTTGTTTTAACCCATGCTTCATTAAATTGTATTTATGTTGTTTTATCTTATGCTTTATTAAATTGTATTTATGTTGTTTTATCCTATGCTTTATTAAATTGTATTTATGTTGTTTTATCCTATGCTTTATTAAATTGTATTTATGTTGTTTTATCCTACGCTTTATTAAATTGTATTTATGTTGTTTTATCCTATGCTTAATTAAATTGTATTTATGTTGTTTTATCCTATGCTTTATTAAATTGTATTGATGTTGTTTTATTCTATGCTTTATTAAATTGTATTTATGTTGTTTTATCCTATGCTTTATTAATTTGCATCTATGTTGTTTTATCCTATGCTTTATTAAATTATATTTATGTTGTTTTATCCTATGATTTATTAACTTGTATTTATGTGGTTTTATCGTATGCTTTATTAAATTGCATTTATGTTGTTTTATCCTATGCTTTATTAAATTGTATTTATGTTGTTTTATCCTATGCTTTATTAAATTGTATTTATGTTGTTTAATCATATGCTTTATTAAATTGTATTTATGTTGTTTTATCCTATGCTTTATTAACTTGTGTTTATGTTGTTTTATCCTCTGTTTTATTAAATTGTATTTATGTTGTTTTATCCTATGCTTTATTAAACTGCATTTATGTTGTTTTATCCTATGCTTTATTAAATTGTATTTATGTTGTTTTATCCTAGGCTTTATTAAATTGTATTTATTTTGTTTTATCGTATGCTTTATTAAATTGTATTTATGTTGTTTTATCCTATGCTTTATTAAATTGTATTTATGTTGTTTTATCGTATGCTTTATTAAATTGTATTTATGTTGTTTTATCCTATGCTTTATTAAATTGTGTTTATGTTGTTTTATCCTATGCTTTATTAAATTGTATTTATGTTGTTTTAACCCATGTTTTATTAAATTGTATTTATGTTGTTTTATCCTATGCTTTATTAAATTGTATATATGTTGTTTTATCCTATGCTTTATTAAATTATATTTATGTTGTTTTAACCTATGCTTTATTCAATTGTATTGATGTTGTTTTATCCTATGCTTTAATAAATTGTATTTATGTTGTTTTATCCTATGCTTTATTAAATTGTATTTATGTTGTTTTAACCTATGCTTTATTAATTTGTATTTATGTTGTTTTAACCTATACCTTATTAAATTGTATTTATGTTGTTTTATCCTATGCTTTATTAAATTGTATTTATGTTGCTTTAACCTATGCTTTATTAAATTGTATTTATGTTGTTTTATCCTATGCTTTATTAAATTGTATTTATGTTGTTTTATCCTATGCTTTATTAAATTGTATTTATATTGTTTTAACTGATGCTTTATTAAATTGTATTGATGTTGTTTTATTCTATGCTTTATTAAATTGTATTTATGTTGTTTTATCCTATGCTTTATTAATTTGCATCTATGTTGTTTTATCCTATGCTTTATTAAATTATATTTATGTTGTTGTATCCTATGATTTATTAACTTGTATTTATGTGGTTTTATCCTATGCTTTATTAAATTGCATTTATGTTGTTTTATCCTATGCTTTATTAAATTGTATTTATGTTGTTTTATCCTATGCTTTATTAAATTGTATTTATGTTGTTTAATCATATGCTTTATTAAATTGTATTTATGTTGTTTTATCCTATGCTTTATTAACTTGTGTTTATGTTGTTTTATCCTCTGTTTTATTAAATTGTATTTATGTTGTTTTATCCTATGCTTTATTAAACTGCATTTATGTTGTTTTATCCTATGCTTTATTAAATTGTATTTATGTTGTTTTATCCTAGGCTTTATTAAATTGTATTTATTTTGTTTTATCCTATGCTTTATTAAATTGTATTTATGTTGTTTTATCCTATGCTTTATTAAATTGTATTTATGTTGTTTTATCGTATGCTTTATTAAATTGTATTTATGTTGTTTTATCCTATGCTTTATTAAATTGTGTTTATGTTGTTTTATCCTATGCTTTATTAAATTGTATTTATGTTGTTTTAACCCATGTTTTATTAAATTGTATTTATGTTGTTTTATCCTATGCTTTATTAAATTGTATATATGTTGTTTTATCCTATGCTTTATTAAATTATATTTATGTTGTTTTAACCTATGCTTTATTCAATTGTATTGATGTTGTTTTATCCTATGCTTTAATAAATTGTATTTATGTTGTTTTATCCTATGCTTTATTAAATTGTATTTATGTTGTTTTAACCTATGCTTTATTAATTTGTATTTATGTTGTTTTAACCTATACCTTATTAAATTGTATTTATGTTGTTTTATCCTATGCTTTATTAAATTGTATTTATGTTGCTTTAACCTATGCTTTATTAAATTGTATTTATGTTGTTTTATCCTATGCTTTATTAAATTGTATTTATGTTGTTTTATCCTATGCTTTATTAAATTGTATTTATATTGTTTTAACTGATGCTTTATTAAATTGTATTTATGTTGTTTTATCCTATTCTTTATTAATTTGTATTTATGTTGTTTTATCCTATGCTTTATTAAATTGTATTTATGTTGTTTTATCCTATGCTTTATTAAATTGTATTGATGTTGTTTTATTCTATGCTTTATTAAATTGTATTTATGTTGTTTTATCCTATGCTTTATTAATTTGCATCTATGTTGTTTTATCCTATGCTTTATTAAATTATATTTATGTTGTTTTATCCTATGATTTATTAACTTGTATTTATGTGGTTTTATCCTATGCTTTATTAAATTGCATTTATGTTGTTTTATCCTATGCTTTATTAAATTGTATTTATGTTGTTTTATCCTATGCTTTATTAAATTGTATTTATGTTGTTTAATCATATGCTTTATTAAATTGTATTTATGTTGTTTTATTCTATGCTTTATTAACTTGTGTTTATGTTGTTTTATCCTCTGTTTTATTAAATTGTATTTATGTTGTTTTATCCTATGCTTTATTAAACTGCATTTATGTTGTTTTATCCCATGCTTTATTAAATTGTATTTATGTTGTTTTATCCTAGGCTTTATTAAATTGTATTTATGTTGTTTTAACCCATGTTTTATTAAATTGTATTTATGTTGTTTTATCCTATGCTTTATTAAATTATATTTATGTTGTTTTAACCTATGCTTTATTCAATTGTATTGATGTTGTTTTATCCAATGCTTTAATAAATTGTATTTATGTTGTTTTATCCTATGCTTTATTAAATTGTATTTATGTTGTTTTAACCTATGCTTTATTAATTTGTATTTATGTTGTTTTAACCTATACCTTATTAAATTGTATTTATGTTGTTTTATCCTATGCTTTATTAAATTGTATTTATGTTGCTTTAACCTATGCTTTATTAAATTGTATTTATGTTGTTTTATCCTATGCTTTATTAAATTGTATTTATGTTGTTTTATCCTATGCTTTATTAAATTGTATTTATATTGTTTTAACTTATGCTTTATTAAATTGTATTTATGTTGTTTTATCCTATGCTTTATTAATTTGTATTTATGTTGTTTTAACCTATGATTTATTAAATTGTATTTATGTTGTTTTATCCTATGCTTTATTAAATTGTATTTATGTTGCTTTAACCTATGCTTTATTAAATTGTATTTATGTTGTTTTATCCTATGCTTTATTAAATTGTATTTATGTTGTTTTATCCTATGCTTTATTAAACTGTATTTATGTTGTTTTATCCTATGCTTTATTAAATTGTATTTATATTGTTTTAACTGATGCTTTATTAAATTGTATTTATGTTGTTTTATCCTATTCTTTATTAATTTGTATTTATGTTGTTTTATCCTATGCTTTATTAAATTGTATTTATGTTGTTTTATCCTATGCTTTATTAAATTGTATTGATGTTGTTTTATTCTATGCTTTATTAAATTGTATTTATGTTGTTTTATCCTATGCTTTATTAATTTGCATCTATGTTGTTTTATCCTATGCTTTATTAAATTATATTTATGTTGTTTTATCCTATGATTTATTAACTTGTATTTATGTGGTTTTATCCTATGCTTTATTAAATTGCATTTATGTTGTTTTATCCTATGCTTTATTAAATTGTATTTATGTTGTTTTATCCTATGCTTTATTAAATTGTATTTATGTTGTTTAATCATATGCTTTATTAAATTGTATTTATGTTGTTTTATTCTATGCTTTATTAACTTGTGTTTATGTTGTTTTATCCTCTGTTTTATTAAATTGTATTTATGTTGTTTTATCCTATGCTTTATTAAACTGCATTTATGTTGTTTTATCCCATGCTTTATTAAATTGTATTTATGTTGTTTTATCCTAGGCTTTATTAAATTGTATTTATGTTGTTTTAACCCATGTTTTATTAAATTGTATTTATGTTGTTTTATCCTATGCTTTATTAAATTATATTTATGTTGTTTTAACCTATGCTTTATTCAATTGTATTGATGTTGTTTTATCCAATGCTTTAATAAATTGTATTTATGTTGTTTTATCCTATGCTTTATTAAATTGTATTTATGTTGTTTTAACCTATGCTTTATTAATTTGTATTTATGTTGTTTTAACCTATACCTTATTAAATTGTATTTATGTTGTTTTATCCTATGCTTTATTAAATTGTATTTATGTTGCTTTAACTTATGCTTTATTAAATTGTATTTATGTTGTTTTATCCTATGCTTTATTAAATTGTATTTATGTTGTTTTATCCTATGCTTTATTAAATTGTATTTATATTGTTTTAACTTATGCTTTATTAAATTGTATTTATGTAGTTTTATCCTATGCTTTATTAATTTGTATTTATGTTGTTTTAACCTATGATTTATTAAATTGTATTTATGTTGTTTTATCCTATGCTTTATTAAATTGTATTTATGTTGCTTTAACCTATGCTTTATTAAATTGTATTTATGTTGTTTTATCCTATGCTTTATTAAATTGTATTTATGTTGTTTTATCCTATGCTTTATTAAACTGTATTTATGTTGTTTTATCCTATGCTTTATTAAATTGTATTTATGTTGTTTTAACCTATGCTTTATTAAATTGTATTTATGTTGTTTTATCCTATGCTTTATTAAATTGTATTTATGTTGTTTTATCCTATGCTTTATTAATTTGTATTTATGTTGTTTTAACCTATGCTTTATTAAATTGTATTTATGTTGTTTTATCCTATGCTTTATTAAATTGTATTTATGTTGCTTTAACCTATGCTTTATTAAATTGTATTTATGTTGTTTTATCCTATGCTTTATTAAATTGTATTTATGTTGTTTTATCCTATGCTTTATTAAATTGTATTTATGTTGTTTTATCCTATGCTTTATTAAATTGTATTTATGTTGTTTTATCCTATGCTTTATTAAATTGTATTTATGTTGCTTTATCCTATGCTTTATTAAATTGTATTTATGTTGTTTTAACCCATGCTTCATTAAATTGTATTTATGTTGTTTTATCTTATGCTTTATTAAATTGTATTTATGTTGTTTTATCCTATGCTTTATTAAATTGTATTTATGTTGTTTTATCCTATGCTTTATTAAATTGTATTTATGTTGTTTTATCCTATGCTTTATTAAATTGTATTTATGTTGTTTTATCCTATGCTTAATTAAATTGTATTTATGTTGTTTTATCCTATGCTTTATTAAATTGTATTGATGTTGTTTTATTCTATGCTTTATTAAATTGTATTTATGTTGTTTTATCCTATGCTTTATTAATTTGCATCTATGTTGTTTTATCCTATGCTTTATTAAATTATATTTATGTTGTTTTATCCTATGATTTATTAACTTGTATTTATGTGGTTTTATCCTATGCTTTATTAAATTGCATTTATGTTGTTTTATCCTATGCTTTATTAAATTGTATTTATGTTGTTTTATCCTATGCTTTATTAAATTGTATTTATGTTGTTTAATCATATGCATTATTAAATTGTATTTATGTTTTTTATCCTATGCTTTATTAACTTGTGTTTATGTTGTTTTATCCTCTGTTTTATTAAATTGTATTTATGTTGTTTTATCCTATGCTTTATTAAATTGTATTTATGTTGTTTTATCCTATGCTTTATTAAATTGTATTTATGTTGTTTTATCCTATGCTTTATTAACTTGTGTTTATGTTGTTTTATCCTATGCTTTATTAAATTGTATTTATGTTGTTTTGTCCTATGCTTTATTAAATTGTATTTATGTTGTTTTAACCCATGCTTCATTAAATTGTATTTATGTTGTTTTATCTTATGCTTTATTAAATTGTATTTATGTTGTTTTATCCTATGCTTTATTAAATTGTATTTATGTTGTTTTATCCTATGCTTTATTAAATTGTATTTATGTTGTTTTATCCTACGCTTTATTAAATTGTATTTATGTTGTTTTATCCTATGCTTAATTAAATTGTATTTATGTTGTTTTATCCTATGCTTTATTAAATTGTATTGATGTTGTTTTATTCTATGCTTTATTAAATTGTATTTATGTTGTTTTATCCTATGCTTTATTAATTTGCATCTATGTTGTTTTATCCTATGCTTTATTAAATTATATTTATGTTGTTTTATCCTATGATTTATTAACTTGTATTTATGTGGTTTTATCCTATGCTTTATTAAATTGCATTTATGTTGTTTTATCCTATGCTTTATTAAATTGTATTTATGTTGTTTTATCCTATGCTTTATTAAATTGTATTTATGTTGTTTAATCATATGCTTTATTAAATTGTATTTATGTTGTTTTATCCTATGCTTTATTAACTTGTGTTTATGTTGTTTTATCCTCTGTTTTATTAAATTGTATTTATGTTGTTTTATCCTATGCTTTATTAAACTGCATTTATGTTGTTTTATCCTATGCTTTATTAAATTGTATTTATGTTGTTTTATCCTAGGCTTTATTAAATTGTATTTATTTTGTTTTATCGTATGCTTTATTAAATTGTATTTATGTTGTTTTATCCTATGCTTTATTAAATTGTATTTATGTTGTTTTATCGTATGCTTTATTAAATTGTATTTATGTTGTTTTATCCTATGCTTTATTAAATTGTGTTTATGTTGTTTTATCCTATGCTTTATTAAATTGTATTTATGTTGTTTTAACCCATGTTTTATTAAATTGTATTTATGTTGTTTTATCCTATGCTTTATTAAATTGTATATATGTTGTTTTATCCTATGCTTTATTAAATTATATTTATGTTGTTTTAACCTATGCTTTATTCAATTGTATTGATGTTGTTTTATCCTATGCTTTAATAAATTGTATTTATGTTGTTTTATCCTATGCTTTATTAAATTGTATTTATGTTGTTTTAACCTATGCTTTATTAATTTGTATTTATGTTGTTTTAACCTATACCTTATTAAATTGTATTTATGTTGTTTTATCCTATGCTTTATTAAATTGTATTTATGTTGCTTTAACCTATGCTTTATTAAATTGTATTTATGTTGTTTTATCCTATGCTTTATTAAATTGTATTTATGTTGTTTTATCCTATGCTTTATTAAATTGTATTTATATTGTTTTAACTGATGCTTTATTAAATTGTATTGATGTTGTTTTATTCTATGCTTTATTAAATTGTATTTATGTTGTTTTATCCTATGCTTTATTAATTTGCATCTATGTTGTTTTATCCTATGCTTTATTAAATTATATTTATGTTGTTGTATCCTATGATTTATTAACTTGTATTTATGTGGTTTTATCCTATGCTTTATTAAATTGCATTTATGTTGTTTTATCCTATGCTTTATTAAATTGTATTTATGTTGTTTTATCCTATGCTTTATTAAATTGTATTTATGTTGTTTAATCATATGCTTTATTAAATTGTATTTATGTTGTTTTATCCTATGCTTTATTAACTTGTGTTTATGTTGTTTTATCCTCTGTTTTATTAAATTGTATTTATGTTGTTTTATCCTATGCTTTATTAAACTGCATTTATGTTGTTTTATCCTATGCTTTATTAAATTGTATTTATGTTGTTTTATCCTAGGCTTTATTAAATTGTATTTATTTTGTTTTATCCTATGCTTTATTAAATTGTATTTATGTTGTTTTATCCTATGCTTTATTAAATTGTATTTATGTTGTTTTATCGTATGCTTTATTAAATTGTATTTATGTTGTTTTATCCTATGCTTTATTAAATTGTGTTTATGTTGTTTTATCCTATGCTTTATTAAATTGTATTTATGTTGTTTTAACCCATGTTTTATTAAATTGTATTTATGTTGTTTTATCCTATGCTTTATTAAATTGTATATATGTTGTTTTATCCTATGCTTTATTAAATTATATTTATGTTGTTTTAACCTATGCTTTATTCAATTGTATTGATGTTGTTTTATCCTATGCTTTAATAAATTGTATTTATGTTGTTTTATCCTATGCTTTATTAAATTGTATTTATGTTGTTTTAACCTATGCTTTATTAATTTGTATTTATGTTGTTTTAACCTATACCTTATTAAATTGTATTTATGTTGTTTTATCCTATGCTTTATTAAATTGTATTTATGTTGCTTTAACCTATGCTTTATTAAATTGTATTTATGTTGTTTTATCCTATGCTTTATTAAATTGTATTTATGTTGTTTTATCCTATGCTTTATTAAATTGTATTTATATTGTTTTAACTGATGCTTTATTAAATTGTATTTATGTTGTTTTATCCTATTCTTTATTAATTTGTATTTATGTTGTTTTATCCTATGCTTTATTAAATTGTATTTATGTTGTTTTATCCTATGCTTTATTAAATTGTATTGATGTTGTTTTATTCTATGCTTTATTAAATTGTATTTATGTTGTTTTATCCTATGCTTTATTAATTTGCATCTATGTTGTTTTATCCTATGCTTTATTAAATTATATTTATGTTGTTTTATCCTATGATTTATTAACTTGTATTTATGTGGTTTTATCCTATGCTTTATTAAATTGCATTTATGTTGTTTTATCCTATGCTTTATTAAATTGTATTTATGTTGTTTTATCCTATGCTTTATTAAATTGTATTTATGTTGTTTAATCATATGCTTTATTAAATTGTATTTATGTGGTTTTATTCTATGCTTTATTAACTTGTGTTTATGTTGTTTTATCCTCTGTTTTATTAAATTGTATTTATGTTGTTTTATCCTATGCTTTATTAAACTGCATTTATGTTGTTTTATCCCATGCTTTATTAAATTGTATTTATGTTGTTTTATCCTAGGCTTTATTAAATTGTATTTATGTTGTTTTAACCCATGTTTTATTAAATTGTATTTATGTTGTTTTATCCTATGCTTTATTAAATTATATTTATGTTGTTTTAACCTGTGCTTTATTCAATTGTATTGATGTTGTTTTATCCAATGCTTTAATAAATTGTATTTATGTTGTTTTATCCTATGCTTTATTAAATTGTATTTATGTTGTTTTAACCTATGCTTTATTAATTTGTATTTATGTTGTTTTAACCTATACCTTATTAAATTGTATTTATGTTGTTTTATCCTATGCTTTATTAAATTGTATTTATGTTGCTTTAAC
Organism: Phyllobates terribilis; assembly: GCF_046119375.1. NCBI lineage: Eukaryota > Metazoa > Chordata > Amphibia > Anura > Dendrobatidae > Phyllobates > Phyllobates terribilis. The sequence goes on from NW_027362763.1 coordinate 821,988,643, forward strand.
CTATGCTTTATTAAATTGTATTTATGTTGTTTTATCCTATGCTTTATTAAATTGTATTTATGTTGTTTTATCCTATGCTTTATTAAATTGTATTTATATTGTTTTAACTTATGCTTTATTAAATTGTATTTATGTTGTTTTATCCTATGCTTTATTAATTTGTATTTATGTTGTTTTAACCTATGATTTATTAAATTGTATTTATGTTGTTTTATCCTATGCTTTATTAAATTGTATTTATGTTGCTTTAACCTATGCTTTATTAAATTGTATTTATGTTGTTTTATCCTATGCTTTATTAAATTGTATTTATGTTGTTTTATCCTATGCTTTATTAAACTGTATTTATGTTGTTTTATCCTATGCTTTATTAAATTGTATTTATATTGTTTTAACTGATGCTTTATTAAATTGTATTTATGTTGTTTTATCCTATTCTTTATTAATTTGTATTTATGTTGTTTTATCCTATGCTTTATTAAATTGTATTTATGTTGTTTTATCCTATGCTTTATTAAATTGTATTGATGTTGTTTTATTCTATGCTTTATTAAATTGTATTTATGTTGTTTTATCCTATGCTTTATTAATTTGCATCTATGTTGTTTTATCCTATGCTTTATTAAATTATATTTATGTTGTTTTATCCTATGATTTATTAACTTGTATTTATGTGGTTTTATCCTATGCTTTATTAAATTGCATTTATGTTGTTTTATCCTATGCTTTATTAAATTGTATTTATGTTGTTTTATCCTATGCTTTATTAAATTGTATTTATGTTGTTTAATCATATGCTTTATTAAATTGTATTTATGTTGTTTTATTCTATGCTTTATTAACTTGTGTTTATGTTGTTTTATCCTCTGTTTTATTAAATTGTATTTATGTTGTTTTATCCTATGCTTTATTAAACTGCATTTATGTTGTTTTATCCCATGCTTTATTAAATTGTATTTATGTTGTTTTATCCTAGGCTTTATTAAATTGTATTTATGTTGTTTTAACCCATGTTTTATTAAATTGCATTTATGTTGTTTTATCCTATGCTTTATTAAATTATATTTATGTTGTTTTAACCTATGCTTTATTCAATTGTATTGATGTTGTTTTATCCAATGCTTTAATAAATTGTATTTATGTTGTTTTATCCTATGCTTTATTAAATTGTATTTATGTTGTTTTAACCTATGCTTTATTAATTTGTATTTATGTTGTTTTAACCTATACCTTATTAAATTGTATTTATGTTGTTTTATCCTATGCTTTATTAAATTGTATTTATGTTGCTTTAACCTATGCTTTATTAAATTGTATTTATGTTGTTTTATCCTATGCTTTATTAAATTGTATTTATGTTGTTTTATCCTATGCTTTATTAAATTGTATTTATATTGTTTTAACTTATGCTTTATTAAATTGTATTTATGTTGTTTTATCCTATGCTTTATTAATTTGTATTTATGTTGTTTTAACCTATGATTTATTAAATTGTATTTATGTTGTTTTATCCTATGCTTTATTAAATTGTATTTATGTTGCTTTAACCTATGCTTTATTAAATTGTATTTATGTTGTTTTATCCTATGCTTTATTAAATTGTATTTATGTTGTTTTATCCTATGCTTTATTAAACTGTATTTATGTTGTTTTATCCTATGCTTTATTAAATTGTATTTATGTTGTTTTAACCTATGCTTTATTAAATTGTATTTATGTTGTTTTATCCTATGCTTTATTAAATTGTATTTATGTTGTTTTATCCTATGCTTTATTAATTTGTATTTATGTTGTTTTAACCTATGCTTTATTAAATTGTATTTATGTTGTTTTATCCTATGCTTTATTAAATTGTATTTATGTTGCTTTAACCTATGCTTTATTAAATTGTATTTATGTTGTTTTATCCTATGCTTTATTAAATTGTATTTATGTTGTTTTATCCTATGCTTTATTAAATTGTATTTATGTTGTTTTATCCTATGCTTTATTAAATTGTATTTATGTTGTTTTATCCTATGCTTTATTAAATTGTATTTATGTTGCTTTATCCTATGCTTTATTAAATTGTATTTATGTTGTTTTAACCCATGCTTCATTAAATTGTATTTATGTTGTTTTATCTTATGCTTTATTAAATTGTATTTATGTTGTTTTATCCTATGCTTTATTAAATTGTATTTATGTTGTTTTATCCTATGCTTTATTAAATTGTATTTATGTTGTTTTATCCTATGCTTTATTAAATTGTATTTATGTTGTTTTATCCTATGCTTAATTAAATTGTATTTATGTTGTTTTATCCTATGCTTTATTAAATTGTATTGATGTTGTTTTATTCTATGCTTTATTAAATTGTATTTATGTTGTTTTATCCTATGCTTTATTAATTTGCATCTATGTTGTTTTATCCTATGCTTTATTAAATTATATTTATGTTGTTTTATCCTATGATTTATTAACTTGTATTTATGTGGTTTTATCCTATGCTTTATTAAATTGCATTTATGTTGTTTTGTCCTATGCTTTATTAAATTGTATTTATGTTGTTTTATCCTATGCTTTATTAAATTGTATTTATGTTGTTTAATCATATGCATTATTAAATTGTATTTATGTTTTTTATCCTATGCTTTATTAACTTGTGTTTATGTTGTTTTATCCTCTGTTTTATTAAATTGTATTTATGTTGTTTTATCCTATGCTTTATTAAATTGTATTTATGTTGTTTTATCCTATGCTTTATTAAATTGTATTTATGTTGTTTTATCCTATGCTTTATTAAATTGTATTTATGTTGTTTTATCCTATGCTTTATTAAATTGTATTTATGTTGTTTTATCCTATGCTTAATTAAATTGTATTTATGTTGTTTTATCCTATGCTTTATTAAATTGTATTGATGTTGTTTTATTCTATGCTTTATTAAATTGTATTTATGTTGTTTTATCCTATGCTTTATTAATTTGCATCTATGTTGTTTTATCCTATGCTTTATTAAATTATATTTATGTTGTTTTATCCTATGATTTATTAACTTGTATTTATGTGGTTTTATCCTATGCTTTATTAAATTGCATTTATGTTGTTTTATCCTATGCTTTATTAAATTGTATTTATGTTGTTTTATCCTATGCTTTATTAAATTGTATTTATGTTGTTTAATCATATGCTTTATTAAATTGTATTTATGTTGTTTTATCCTATGCTTTATTAACTTGTGTTTATGTTGTTTTATCCTCTGTTTTATTAAATTGTATTTATGTTGTTTTATCCTATGCTTTATTAAACTGCATTTATGTTGTTTTATCCTATGCTTTATTAAATTGTATTTATGTTGTTTTATCCTATGCTTTATTAAATTGTATTTATTTTGTTTTATCGTATGCTTTATTAAATTGTATTTATGTTGTTTTATCCTATGCTTTATTAAATTGTATTTATGTTGTTTTATCGTATGCTTTATTAAATTGTATTTATGTTGTTTTATCCTATGCTTTATTAAATTGTGTTTATGTTGTTTTATCCTATGCTTTATTAAATTGTATTTATGTTGTTTTAACCCATGTTTTATTAAATTGTATTTATGTTGTTTTATCCTATGCTTTATTAAATTGTATATATGTTGTTTTATCCTATGCTTTATTAAATTATATTTATGTTGTTTTAACCTATGCTTTATTCAATTGTATTGATGTTGTTTTATCCTATGCTTTAATAAATTGTATTTATGTTGTTTTATCCTATGCTTTATTAAATTGTATTTATATTGTTTTAACCTATGCTTTATTAATTTGTATTTATGTTGTTTTAACCTATACCTTATTAAATTGTATTTATGTTGTTTTATCCTATGCTTTATTAAATTGTATTTATGTTGCTTTAACCTATGCTTTATTAAATTGTATTTATGTTGTTTTATCCTATGCTTTATTAAATTGTATTTATGTTGTTTTATCCTATGCTTTATTAAATTGTATTTATATTGTTTTAACTGATGCTTTATTAAATTGTATTGATGTTGTTTTATTCTATGCTTTATTAAATTGTATTTATGTTGTTTTATCCTATGCTTTATTAATTTGCATCTATGTTGTTTTATCCTATGCTTTATTAAATTATATTTATGTTGTTGTATCCTATGATTTATTAACTTGTATTTATGTGGTTTTATCCTATGCTTTATTAAATTGCATTTATGTTGTTTTATCCTATGCTTTATTAAATTGTATTTATGTTGTTTTATCCTATGCTTTATTAAATTGTATTTATGTTGTTTAATCATATGCTTTATTAAATTGTATTTATGTTGTTTTATCCTATGCTTTATTAACTTGTGTTTATGTTGTTTTATCCTCTGTTTTATTAAATTGTATTTATGTTGTTTTATCCTATGCTTTATTAAACTGCATTTATGTTGTTTTATCCTATGCTTTATTAAATTGTATTTATGTTGTTTTATCCTAGGCTTTATTAAATTGTATTTATTTTGTTTTATCCTATGCTTTATTAAATTGTATTTATGTTGTTTTATCCTATGCTTTATTAAATTTTATTTATGTTGTTTTATCGTATGCTTTATTAAATTGTATTTATGTTGTTTTATCCTATGCTTTATTAAATTGTGTTTATGTTGTTTTATCCTATGCTTTATTAAATTGTATTTATGTTGTTTTAACCCATGTTTTATTAAATTGTATTTATGTTGTTTTATCCTATGCTTTATTAAATTGTATATATGTTGTTTTATCCTATGCTTTATTAAATTATATTTATGTTGTTTTAACCTATGCTTTATTCAATTGTATTGATGTTGTTTTATCCTATGCTTTAATAAATTGTATTTATGTTGTTTTATCCTATGCTTTATTAAATTGTATTTATGTTGTTTTAACCTATGCTTTATTAATTTGTATTTATGTTGTTTTAACCTATACCTTATTAAATTGTATTTATGTTGTTTTATCCTATGCTTTATTAAATTGTATTTATGTTGCTTTAACCTATGCTTTATTAAATTGTATTTATGTTGTTTTATCCTATGCTTTATTAAATTGTATTTATGTTGTTTTATCCTATGCTTTATTAAATTGTATTTATATTGTTTTAACTGATGCTTTATTAAATTGTATTTATGTTGTTTTATCCTATTCTTTATTAATTTGTATTTATGTTGTTTTATCCTATGCTTTATTAAATTGTATTTATGTTGTTTTATCCTATGCTTTATTAAATTGTATTGATGTTGTTTTATTCTATGCTTTATTAAATTGTATTTATGTTGTTTTATCCTATGCTTTATTAATTTGCATCTATGTTGTTTTATCCTATGCTTTATTAAATTATATTTATGTTGTTTTATCCTATGATTTATTAACTTGTATTTATGTGGTTTTATCCTATGCTTTATTAAATTGCATTTATGTTGTTTTATCCTATGCTTTATTAAATTGTATTTATGTTGTTTTATCCTATGCTTTATTAAATTGTATTTATGTTGTTTAATCATATGCTTTATTAAATTGTATTTATGTTGTTTTATCCTATGCTTTATTAACTTGTGTTTATGTTGTTTTATCCTCTGTTTTATTAAATTGTATTTATGTTGTTTTATCCTATGCTTTATTAAACTGCATTTATGTTGTTTTATCCCATGCTTTATTAAATTGTATTTATGTTGTTTTATCCTAGGCTTTATTAAATTGTATTTATGTTGTTTTAACCCATGTTTTATTAAATTGTATTTATGTTGTTTTATCCTATGCTTTATTAAATTATATTTATGTTGTTTTAACCTATGCTTTATTCAATTGTATTGATGTTGTTTTATCCAATGCTTTAATAAATTGTATTTATGTTGTTTTAACCTATGCTTTATTAATTTGTATTTATGTTGTTTTAACCTATACCTTATTAAATTGTATTTATATTGTTTTAACTTATGCTTTATTAAATTGTATTTATGTTGTTTTATCCTATGCTTTATTAATTTGTATTTATGTTGCTTTAACCTATGCTTTATTAAATTGTATTTATGTTGTTTTATCCTATGCTTTATTAAATTGTATTTATGTTGTTTTATCCTATGCTTTATTAAATTGTATTTATATTGTTTTAACTTATGCTTTATTAAATTGTATTTATGTTGTTTTATCCTATGCTTTATTAATTTGTATTTATGTTGTTTTAACCTATGATTTATTAAATTGTATTTATGTTGTTTTATCCTATGCTTTATTAAATTGTATTTATGTTGCTTTAACCTATGCTTTATTAAATTGTATTTATGTTGTTTTATCCTATGCTTTATTAAATTGTATTTATGTTGTTTTATCCTATGCTTTATTAAACTGTATTTATGTTGTTTTATCCTATGCTTTATTAAATTGTATTTATGTTGTTTTAACCTATGCTTTATTAAATTGTATTTATGTTGTTTTATCCTATGCTTTATTAAATTGTATTTATGTTGTTTTATCCTATGCTTTATTAATTTGTATTTATGTTGTTTTAACCTATGCTTTATTAAATTGTATTTATGTTGTTTTATCCTATGCTTTATTAAATTGTATTTATGTTGCTTTAACCTATGCTTTATTAAATTGTATTTATGTTGTTTTATCCTATGCTTTATTAAATTGTATTTATGTTGTTTTATCCTATGCTTTATTAAATTGTATTTATGTTGTTTTATCCTATGCTTTATTAAATTGTATTTATGTTGTTTTATCCTATGCTTTATTAAATTGTATTTATGTTGCTTTATCCTATGCTTTATTAAATTGTATTTATGTTGTTTTAACCCATGCTTCATTAAATTGTATTTATGTTGTTTTATCTTATGCTTTATTAAATTGTATTTATGTTGTTTTATCCTATGCTTTATTAAATTGTATTTATGTTGTTTTATCCTATGCTTTATTAAATTGTATTTATGTTGTTTTATCCTATGCTTTATTAAATTGTATTTATGTTGTTTTATCCTATGCTTAATTAAATTGTATTTATGTTGTTTTATCCTATGCTTTATTAAATTGTATTGATGTTGTTTTATTCTATGCTTTATTAAATTGTATTTATGTTGTTTTATCCTATGCTTTATTAATTTGCATCTATGTTGTTTTATCCTATGCTTTATTAAATTATATTTATGTTGTTTTATCCTATGATTTATTAACTTGTATTTATGTGGTTTTATCCTATGCTTTATTAAATTGCATTTATGTTGTTTTATCCTATGCTTTATTAAATTGTATTTATGTTGTTTTATCCTATGCTTTATTAAATTGTATTTATGTTGTTTAATCATATGCATTATTAAATTGTATTTATGTTTTTTATCCTATGCTTTATTAACTTGTGTTTATGTTGTTTTATCCTCTGTTTTATTAAATTGTATTTATGTTGTTTTATCCTATGCTTTATTAAATTGTATTTATGTTGTTTTATCCTATGCTTTATTAAATTGTATTTATGTTGTTTTATCCTATGCTTTATTAACTTGTGTTTATGTTGTTTTATCCTATGCTTTATTAAATTGTATTTATGTTGTTTTGTCCTATGCTTTATTAAATTGTATTTATGTTGTTTTAACCCATGCTTCATTAAATTGTATTTATGTTGTTTTATCTTATGCTTTATTAAATTGTATTTATGTTGTTTTATCCTATGCTTTATTAAATTGTATTTATGTTGTTTTATCCTATGCTTTATTAAATTGTATTTATGTTGTTTTATACTATGCTTTATTAAATTGTATTTATGTTGTTTTATCCTATGCTTAATTAAATTGTATTTATGTTGTTTTATCCTATGCTTTATTAAATTGTATTGATGTTGTTTTATTCTATGCTTTATTAAATTGTATTTATGTTGTTTTATCCTATGCTTTATTAATTTGCATCTATGTTGTTTTATCCTATGCTTTATTAAATTATATTTATGTTGTTTTATCCTATGATTTATTAACTTGTATTTATGTGGTGTTATCCTATGCTTTATTAAATTGCATTTATGTTGTTTTATCCTATGCTTTATTAAATTGTATTTATGTTGTTTTATCCTATGCTTTATTAAATTGTATTTATGTTGTTTAATCATATGCTTTATTAAATTGTATTTATGTTGTTTTATCCTATGCTTTATTAACTTGTGTTTATGTTGTTTTATCCTCTGTTTTATTAAATTGTATTTATGTTGTTTTATCCTATGCTTTATTAAACTGCATTTATGTTGTTTTATCCTATGCTTTATTAAATTGTATTTATGTTGTTTTATCCTAGGCTTTATTAAATTGTATTTATTTTGTTTTATCCTATGCTTTATTAAATTGTATTTATGTTGTTTTATCCTATGCTTTATTAAATTGTATTTATGTTGTTTTATCGTATGCTTTATTAAATTGTATTTATGTTGTTTTATCCTATGCTTTATTAAATTGTGTTTATGTTGTTTTATCCTATGCTTTATTAAATTGTATTTATGTTGTTTTAACCCATGTTTTATTAAATTGTATTTATGTTGTTTTATCCTATGCTTTATTAAATTGTATATATGTTGTTTTATCCTATGCTTTATTAAATTATATTTATGTTGTTTTAACCTATGCTTTATTCAATTGTATTGATGTTGTTTTATCCTATGCTTTAATAAATTGTATTTATGTTGTTTTATCCTATGCTTTATTAAATTGTATTTATGTTGTTTTAACCTATGCTTTATTAATTTGTATTTATGTTGTTTTAACCTATACCTTATTAAATTGTATTTATGTTGTTTTATCCTATGCTTTATTAAATTGTATTTATGTTGCTTTAACCTATGCTTTATTAAATTGTATTTATGTTGTTTTATCCTATGCTTTATTAAATTGTATTTATGTTGTTTTATCCTATGCTTTATTAAATTGTATTTATATTGTTTTAACTGATGCTTTATTAAATTGTATTGATGTTGTTTTATTCTATGCTTTATTAAATTGTATTTATGTTGTTTTATCCTATGCTTTATTAATTTGCATCTATGTTGTTTTATCCTATGCTTTATTAAATTATATTTATGTTGTTGTATCCTATGATTTATTAACTTGTATTTATGTGGTTTTATCCTATGCTTTATTAAATTGCATTTATGTTGTTTTATCCTATGCTTTATTAAATTGTATTTATGTTGTTTTATCCTATGCTTTATTAAATTGTATTTATGTTGTTTTATCCTATGCTTTATTAAATTGTATTTATGTTGTTTTATCCTATGCTTTATTAAATTGTATTTATGTTGTTTTATCCTATGCTTAATTAAATTGTATTTATGTTGTTTTATCCTATGCTTTATTAAATTGTATTGATGTTGTTTTATTCTATGCTTTATTAAATTGTATTTATGTTGTTTTATCCTATGCTTTATTAATTTGCATCTATGTTGTTTTATCCTATGCTTTATTAAATTATATTTATGTTGTTTTATCCTATGATTTATTAACTTGTATTTATGTGGTTTTATCCTATGCTTTATTAAATTGCATTTATGTTGTTTTATCCTATGCTTTATTAAATTGTATTTATGTTGTTTTATCCTATGCTTTATTAAATTGTATTTATGTTGTTTAATCATATGCATTATTAAATTGTATTTATGTTTTTTATCCTATGCTTTATTAACTTGTGTTTATGTTGTTTTATCCTCTGTTTTATTAAATTGTATTTATGTTGTTTTATCCTATGCTTTATTAAATTGTATTTATGTTGTTTTATCCTATGCTTTATTAAATTGTATTTATGTTGTTTTATCCTATGCTTTATTAACTTGTGTTTATGTTGTTTTATCCTATGCTTTATTAAATTGTATTTATGTTGTTTTGTCCTATGCTTTATTAAATTGTATTTATGTTGTTTTAACCCATGCTTCATTAAATTGTATTTATGTTGTTTTATCTTATGCTTTATTAAATTGTATTTATGTTGTTTTATCCTATGCTTTATTAAATTGTATTTATGTTGTTTTATCCTATGCTTTATTAAATTGTATTTATGTTGTTTTATACTATGCTTTATTAAATTGTATTTATGTTGTTTTATCCTATGCTTAATTAAATTGTATTTATGTTGTTTTATCCTATGCTTTATTAAATTGTATTGATGTTGTTTTATTCTATGCTTTATTAAATTGTATTTATGTTGTTTTATCCTATGCTTTATTAATTTGCATCTATGTTGTTTTATCCTATGCTTTATTAAATTATATTTATGTTGTTTTATCCTACGATTTATTAACTTGTATTTATGTGGTGTTATCCTATGCTTTATTAAATTGCATTTATGTTGTTTTATCCTATGCTTTATTAAATTGTATTTATGTTGTTTTATCCTATGCATTATTAAATTGTATTTATGTTGTTTAATCATATGCTTTATTAAATTGTATTTATGTTGTTTTATCCTATGCTTTATTAACTTGTGTTTATGTTGTTTTATCCTCTGTTTTATTAAATTGTATTTATGTTGTTTTATCCTATGCTTTATTAAACTGCATTTATGTTGTTTTATCCTATGCTTTATTAAATTGTATTTATGTTGTTTTATCCTAGGCTTTATTAAATTGTATTTATTTTGTTTTATCCTATGCTTTATTAAATTGTATTTATGTTGTTTTATCCTATGCTTTATTAAATTGTATTTATGTTGTTTTATCGTATGCTTTATTAAATTGTATTTATGTTGTTTTATCCTATGCTTTATTAAATTGTGTTTATGTTGTTTTATCCTATGCTTTATTAAATTGTATTTATGTTGTTTTAACCCATGTTTTATTAAATTGTATTTATGTTGTTTTATCCTATGCTTTATTAAATTGTATATATGTTGTTTTATCCTATGCTTTATTAAATTATATTTATGTTGTTTTAACCTATGCTTTATTCAATTGTATTGATGTTGTTTTATCCTATGCTTTAATAAATTGTATTTATGTTGTTTTATCCTATGCTTTATTAAATTGTATTTATGTTGTTTTAACCTATGCTTTATTAATTTGTATTTATGTTGTTTTAACCTATACCTTATTAAATTGTATTTATGTTGTTTTATCCTATGCTTTATTAAATTGTATTTATGTTGCTTTAACCTATGCTTTATTAAATTGTATTTATGTTGTTTTATCCTATGCTTTATTAAATTGTATTTATGTTGTTTTATCCTATGCTTTATTAAATTGTATTTATATTGTTTTAACTGATGCTTTATTAAATTGTATTGATGTTGTTTTATTCTATGCTTTATTAAATTGTATTTATGTTGTTTTATCCTATGCTTTATTAATTTGCATCTATGTTGTTTTATCCTATGCTTTATTAAATTATATTTATGTTGTTGTATCCTATGATTTATTAACTTGTATTTATGTGGTTTTATCCTATGCTTTATTAAATTGCATTTATGTTGTTTTATCCTATGCTTTATTAAATTGTATTTATGTTGTTTTATCCTATGCTTTATTAAATTGTATTTATGTTGTTTAATCATATGCTTTATTAAATTGTATTTATGTTGTTTTATCCTATGCTTTATTAACTTGTGTTTATGTTGTTTTATCCTCTGTCTTATTAAATTGTATTTATGTTGTTTTATCCTATGCTTTATTAAACTGCATTTATGTTGTTTTATCCTATGCTTTATTAAATTGTATTTATGTTGTTTTATCCTAGGCTTTATTAAATTGTATTTATTTTGTTTTATCCTATGCTTTATTAAATTGTATTTATGTTGTTTTATCCTATGCTTTATTAAATTGTATTTATGTTGTTTTATCGTATGCTTTATTAAATTGTATTTATGTTGTTTTATCCTATGCTTTATTAAATTGTGTTTATGTTGTTTTATCCTATGCTTTATTAAATTGTATTTATGTTGTTTTAACCCATGTTTCATTAAATTGTATTTATGTTGTTTTATCCTATGCTTTATTAAATTGTATATATGTTGTTTTATCCTTTGCTTTATTAAATTATATTTATGTTGTTTTAACCTATGCTTTATTCAATTGTATTGATGTTGTTTTATCCTATGCTTTAATAAATTGTATTTATGTTGTTTTATCCTATGCTTTATTAAATTGTATTTATGTTGTTTTAACCTATGCTTTATTAATTTGTATTTATGTTGTTTTAACCTATACCTTATTAAATTGTATTTATGTTGTTTTATCCTATGCTTTATTAAATTGTATTTATGTTGCTTTAACCTATGCTTTATTAAATTGTATTTATGTTGTTTTATCCTATGCTTTATTAAATTGTATTTATGTTGTTTTATCCTATGCTTTATTAAATTGTATTTATATTGTTTTAACTGATGCTTTATTAAATTGTATTTATGTTGTTTTATCCTATTCTTTATTAATTTGTATTTATGTTGTTTTATCCTATGCTTTATTAAATTGTATTTATGTTGTTTTATCCTATGCTTTATTAAATTGTATTGATGTTGTTTTATTCTATGCTTTATTAAATTGTATTTATGTTGTTTTATCCTATGCTTTATTAATTTGCATCTATGTTGTTTTATCCTATGCTTTATTAAATTATATTTATGTTGTTTTATCCTATGATTTATTAACTTGTATTTATGTGGTTTTATCCTATGCTTTATTAAATTGCATTTATGTTGTTTTATCCTATGCTTTATTAAATTGTATTTATGTTGTTTTATCCTATGCTTTATTAAATTGTATTTATGTTGTTTAATCATATGCTTTATTAAATTGTATTTATGTTGTTTTATCCTCTGCTTTATTAACTTGTGTTTATGTTGTTTTATCCTCTGTTTTATTAAATTGTATTTATGTTGTTTTATCCTATGCTTTATTAAACTGCATTTATGTTGTTTTATCCCATGCTTTATTAAATTGTATTTATGTTGTTTTATCCTAGGCTTTATTAAATTGTATTTATTTTGTTTTATCCTATGCTTTATTAAATTGTATTTATGTTGTTTTATCCTATGCTTTATTAAATTGTATTTATGTTGTCTTATCGTATGCTTTATTAAATTGTATTTATGTTGTTTTATCCTATGCTTTATTAAATTGTGTTTATGTTGTTTTATCCTATGCTTTATTAAATTGTATTTATGTTGTTTTAACCCATGTTTTATTAAATTGTATTTATGTTGTTTTATCCTATGCTTTATTAAATTGTATATATGTTGTTTTATCCTATGCTTTATTAAATTATATTTATGTTGTTTTAACCTATGCTTTATTCAATTGTATTGATGTTGTTTTATCCTATGCTTTAATAAATTGTATTTATGTTGTTTTATCCTATGCTTTATTAAATTGTATTTATGTTGTTTTAACCTATGCTTTATTAATTTGTATTTATGTTGTTTTAACCTATACCTTATTAAATTGTATTTATGTTGTTTTATCCTATGCTTTATTAAATTGTATTTATGTTGCTTTAACCTATGCTTTATTAAATTGTATTTATGTTGTTTTATCCTATGCTTTAATAAATTGTATTTATGTTGTTTTATCCTATGCTTTATTAAATTGTATTTATATTGTTTTAACTTATGCTTTATTAAATTGTATTTATGTTGTTTTATCCTATGCTTTATTAATTTGTATTTATGTTGTTTTAACCTATGCTTTATTAAATTGTATTTATGTTGTTTTATCCTATGCTTTATTAAATTGTATTTATGTTGCTTTAACCTATGCTTTATTAAATTGTATTTATGTTGTTTTATCCTATGCTTTATTAAATTGTATTTATGTTGTTTTATCCTATGCTTTATTAAATTGTATTTATGTTGTTTTATCCTATGCTTTATTAAATTGTATTTATGTTGTTTTAACCTACGCTTTATTAAATTGTATTTATGTTGTTTTATCCTATGCTTTATTAAATTGTATTTATGTTGCTTTAACCTATGCTTTATTAAATTCTATTTATGTTGTTTTATCCTATGCTTTATTAAATTGTATTTATGTTGTTTTATCCTATGCTTTATTAAATTGTATTTATATTGTTTTAACTTATGCTTTATTAAATTGTATTTATGTTGTTTTATCCTATGCTTTATTAAATTGTATTTATGTTGTTTTATCCTATGCTTTACTAAATTGTATTTATGTTGTTTTATCCTATGCATTATTAAATTGTATTTATGTTGTTTTAACCCATGCTTCATTAAATTGTATTTATGTTGTTCTATCTTATGCTTTATTAAATTGTATTTATGTTGTTTTAACCCATGTTTTATTAAATTGTATTTATGTTGTTTTATCCTATGCTTTATTAAATTATATTTATGTTGTTTTAACCTATGCTTTATTCAATTGTATTGATGTTGTTTTATCCTATGCTTTAATAAATTGTATTTATGTTGTTTTATCCTATGCTTTATTAAATTGTATTTATGTTGTTTTAACCTATGCTTTATTAATTTGTATTTATGTTGTTTTAACCTATACCTTATTAAATTGTATTTATGTTGTTTTATCCTATGCTTTATTAAATTGTATTTATGTTGCTTTAACCTATGCTTTATTAAATTGTATTTATGTTGTTTTATCCTATGCTTTATTAAATTGTATTTATGTTGTTTTATCCTATGCTTTATTAAATTGTATTTATATTGTTTTAACTTATGCTTTATTAAATTGTATTTATGTTGTTTTATCCTATGCTTTATTAATTTGTATTTATGTTGTTTTAACCTATGCTTTATTAAATTGTATTTATGTTGTTTTATCCTATGCTTTATTAAATTGTATTTATGTTGCTTTAACCTATGCTTTATTAAATTGTATTTATGTTGTTTTATCCTATGCTTTATTAAATTGTATTTATGTTGTTTTATCCTATGCTTTATTAAATTGTATTTATGTTGTTTTATCCTATGCTTTATTAAATTGTATTTATGTTGTTTTAACCTACGCTTTATTAAATTGTATTTATGTTGTTTTATCCTATGCTTTATTAAATTGTATTTATGTTGCTTTAACCTATGCTTTATTAAATTGTATTTATGTTGTTTTATCCTATGCTTTATTAAATTGTATTCATGTTGTTTTATCCTATGCTTTATTAAATTGTATTTATATTTTT
Source organism: Phyllobates terribilis (assembly GCF_046119375.1). Lineage (NCBI taxonomy): Eukaryota > Metazoa > Chordata > Amphibia > Anura > Dendrobatidae > Phyllobates > Phyllobates terribilis. Next base: position 822,003,755 of record NW_027362763.1, read on the forward strand.
TTAACTTATGCTTTATTAAATTGTATTTATGTTGTTTTATCCTATGCTTTATTAAATTGTATTTATGTTGTTTTATCCTATGCTTTATTTAATTGTATTTATGTTGTTTTATCCTATGCTTTATTAAATTGTATTTATGTTGTTTTAACCCATGCTTCATTAAATTGTATTTATGTTGTTTTATCTTATGCTTTATTAAATTGTATTTATGTTGTTTTAACCCATGTTTTATTAAATTGTATTTATGTTGTTTTATCCTATGCTTTATTAAATTATATTTATGTTGTTTTAACCTATGCTTTATTCAATTGTATTGATGTTGTTTTATCCTATGCTTTAATAAATTGTATTTATGTTGTTTTATCCTATGCTTTATTAAATTGTATTTATGTTGTTTTAACCTATGCTTTATTAATTTGTATTTATGTTGTTTTAACCTATACCTTATTAAATTGTATTTATGTTGTTTTATCCTATGCTTTATTAAATTGTATTTATGTTGCTTTAACCTATGCTTTATTAAATTGTATTTATGTTGTTTTATCCTATGCTTTATTAAATTGTATTTATGTTGTTTTATCCTATGCTTTATTAAATTGTATTTATATTGTTTTAACTTATGCTTTATTAAATTGTATTTATGTTGTTTTATCCTATGCTTTATTAATTTGTATTTATGTTGTTTTAACCTATGCTTTATTAAATTGTATTTATGTTGTTTTATCCTATGCTTTATTAAATTGTATTTATGTTGCTTTAACCTATGCTTTATTAAATTGTATTTATGTTGTTTTATCCTATGCTTTATTAAATTGTATTTATGTTGTTTTATCCTATGCTTTATTAAATTGTATTTATGTTGTTTTATCCTATGCTTTATTAAATTGTATTTATGTTGTTTTAACCTACGCTTTATTAAATTGTATTTATGTTGTTTTATCCTATGCTTTATTAAATTGTATTTATGTTGCTTTAACCGATGCTTTATTAAATTGTATTTATGTTGTTTTATCCTATGCTTTATTAAATTGTATTTATGTTGTTTTATCCTATGCTTTATTAAATTGTATTTATATTGTTTTAACTTATGCTTTATTAAATTGTATTTATGTTGTTTTATCCTATGCTTTATTAAATTGTATTTATGTTGTTTTATCCTATGCTTTATTAAATTGTATTTATGTTGTTTTATCCTATGCTTTATTAAATTGTATTTATGTTGTTTTAACCAATGCTTCATTAAATTGTATTTATGTTGTTTTATCTTATGCTTTATTAAATTGTATTTATGTTGTTTTATCCTATGCTTTATTAAATTGTATTTATGTTGTTTTGTCCTATGATTTATTAAATTGTATTTATGTTGTTTTAACCCATGCTTCATTAAATTGTATTTATGTTGTTTTATCTTATGCTTTATTAAATTGTATTTATGTTGTTTTATCCTATGCTTTATTAAATTGTATTTATGTTGTTTTATCCTATGCTTTATTAAATTGTATTTATGTTGTTTTATCCTATGCTTTATTAAATTGTATTTATGTTGTTTTGTACTATGCTTTAATAAATTGTATTTATGTTGTTTTAACCCATGCTTTATTAAATTGTATTTATGTTGTTTTATCCTATGCTTTATTAAATTGTATTTATGTTGTTTTATCCTATGCTTTATTAAACTGTATTTATGTTGTTTTATCCTATGCTTTATTAAATTGTATTTATGTTGTTTTATCTTATGCTTTATTAAATTGTATTTATGTTGTTTTATCCTATGCTTTATTATATTGTATTTATGTTGTTTTAACCTATGCTTTATTAAATTGTATTTATGTTGTTTTATCCTATGCTTTATTAAATTGTATTTATGTTGCTTTAGCCTATGCTTTATTAAATTGTATTTATGTTGTTTTATCCTATGCTTTATTAAATTGTATTTATGTTGTTTTATCCTATGCTTTATTAAATTGTATTTATATTGTTTTAACTTATGCTTTATTAAATTGTATTTATGTTGTTTTATCCTATGCTTTATTAAATTGTATTTATGTTGTTTTATCCTATGCTTTATTAAATTGTATTTATGTTGTTTTATCCTATGCTTTATTAAATTGTATTTATGTTGTTTTAACCCATGCTTCATTAAATTGTATTTATGTTGTTTTATCTTATGCTTTATTAAATTGTATTTATGTTGTTTTAACCCATGTTTTATTAACTTGTATTTATGTTGTTTTATCCTATGCTTTATTAAATTGTATTTATGTTGTTTTATCGTATGCTTTATTAAATTGTATTTATGTTGTTTTATCCTATGCTTTATTAAATTGTCTTTATGTTGTTTTATCCTATGCTTTATTAAATTGTATTTATGTTGTTTTAACCCATGTTTTATTAAATTGTATTTATGTTGTTTTATCCTATGCTTTATTAAATTGTATATATGTTGTTTTATCCTATGCTTTATTAAATTATATTTATGTTGTTTTAACCTATGCTTTATTCAATTGTATTGATGTTGTTTTATCCTATGCTTTAATAAATTGTATTTATGTTGTTTTATCCTATGCTTTATTAAATTGTATTTATGTTGTTTTAACCTATGCTTTATTAATTTGTATTTATGTTGTTTTAACCTATACCTTATTAAATTGTATTTATGTTGTTTTATCCTATGCTTTATTAAATTGTATTTATGTTGCTTTAACCTATGCTTTATTAAATTGTATTTATGTTGTTTTATCCTATGCTTTATTAAATTGTATTTATGCTGTTTTATCCTATGCTTTATTAAATTGTATTTATTTTGTTTTATCCTATGCTTTATTAATTTGTATTTATGTTGTTTTAACCTATGCTTTATTAAATTGTATTTATGTTGTTTTATCCTATGCTTTATTAAATTGTATTTATGTTGCTTTAACCTATGCTTTATTAAATTGTATTTATGTTGTTTTATCCTATGCTTTATTAAATTGTATTTATGTTGTTTTATCCTATGCTTTATTAAATTGTATTTATGTTGTTTTATCCTATGCTTTATTAAATTGTATTTATGTTGTTTTAACCTACGCTTTATTAAATTGTATTTATGTTGTTTTATCCTATGCTTTATTAAATTGTATTTATGTTGCTTTAACCTATGCTTTATTAAATTGTATTTATGTTGTTTTATCCTATGCTTTATTAAATTGTATTTATGTTGTTTTATCCTATGCTTTATTAAATTGTATTTATATTGTTTTAACTTATGCTTTATTAAATTGTATTTATGTTGTTTTATCCTATGCTTTATTAAATTGTATTTATGTTGTTTTATCCTATGCTTTATTAAATTGTATTTATGTTGTTTTATCCTATGCATTATTAAATTGTATTTATGTTGTTTTAACCCATGCTTCATTAAATTGTATTTATGTTGTTTTATCTTATGCTTTATTAAATTGTATTTATGTTGTTTTAACCCATGTTTTATTAAATTGTATTTATGTTGTTTTATCCTATGCTTTATTAAATTATATTTATGTTGTTTTAACCTATGCTTTATTCAATTGTATTGATGTTGTTTTATCCTATGCTTTAATAAATTGTATTTATGTTGTTTTATCCTATGCTTTATTAAATTGTATTTATGTTGTTTTAACCTATGCTTTATTAATTTGTATTTATGTTGTTTTAACCTATACCTTATTAAATTGTATTTATGTTGTTTTATCCTATGCTTTATTAAATTGTATTTATGTTGCTTTAACCTATGCTTTATTAAATTGTATTTATGTTGTTTTATCCTATGCTTTATTAAATTGTATTTATGTTGTTTTATCCTATGCTTTATTAAATTGTGTTTATGTTGTTTTATCCTATGCTTTATTAAATTGTATTTATGTTGTTTTAACCCATGTTTTATTAAATTGTATTTATGTTGTTTTATCCTATGCTTTATTAAATTGTATATATGTTGTTTTATCCTATGCTTTATTAAATTATATTTATGTTGTTTTAACCTATGCTTTATTCAATTGTATTGATGTTGTTTTATCCTATGCTTTAATAAATTGTATTTATGTTGTTTTATCCTATGCTTTATTAAATTGTATTTATGTTGTTTTAACCTATGCTTTATTAATTTGTATTTATGTTGTTTTAACCTATACCTTATTAAATTGTATTTATGTTGTTTTATCCTATGCTTTATTAAATTGTATTTATGTTGCTTTAACCTATGCTTTATTAAATTGTATTTATGTTGTTTTATCCTATGCTTTATTAAATTGTATTTATGCTGTTTTATCCTATGCTTTATTAAATTGTATTTATATTGTTTTAACTTATGCTTTATTAAATTGTATTTATTTTGTTTTATCCTATGCTTTATTAATTTGTATTTATGTTGTTTTAACCTATGCTTTATTAAATTGTATTTATGTTGTTTTATCCTATGCTTTATTAAATTGTATTTATGTTGCTTTAACCTATGCTTTATTAAATTGTATTTATGTTGTTTTATCCTATGCTTTATTAAATTGTATTTATGTTGTTTTATCCTATGCTTTATTAAATTGTATTTATGTTGTTTTATCCTATGCTTTATTAAATTGTATTTATGTTGTTTTAACCTACGCTTTATTAAATTGTATTTATGTTGTTTTATCCTATGCTTTATTAAATTGTATTTATGTTGCTTTAACCTATGCTTTATTAAATTGTATTTATGTTGTTTTATCCTATGCTTTATTAAATTGTATTTATGTTGTTTTATCCTATGCTTTATTAAATTGTATTTATATTGTTTTAACTTATGCTTTATTAAATTGTATTTATGTTGTTTTATCCTATGCTTTATTAAATTGTATTTATGTTGTTTTATCCTATGCTTTATTAAATTGTATTTATGTTGTTTTATCCTATGCATTATTAAATTGTATTTATGTTGTTTTAACCCATGCTTCATTAAATTGTATTTATGTTGTTTTATCTTATGCTTTATTAAATTGTATTTATGTTGTTTTAACCCATGTTTTATTAAATTGTATTTATGTTGTTTTATCCTATGCTTTATTAAATTATATTTATGTTGTTTTAACCTATGCTTTATTCAATTGTATTGATGTTGTTTTATCCTATGCTTTAATAAATTGTATTTATGTTGTTTTATCCTATGCTTTATTAAATTGTATTTATGTTGTTTTAACCTATGCTTTATTAATTTGTATTTATGTTGTTTTAACCTATACCTTATTAAATTGTATTTATGTTGTTTTATCCTATGCTTTATTAAATTGTATTTATGTTGCTTTAACCTATGCTTTATTAAATTGTATTTATGTTGTTTTATCCTATGCTTTATTAAATTGTATTTATGTTGTTTTATCCTATGCTTTATTAAATTGTATTTATATTGTTTTAACTTATGCTTTATTAAATTGTATTTATGTTGTTTTATCCTATGCTTTATTAATTTGTATTTATGTTGTTTTAACCTATGCTTTATTAAATTGTATTTATGTTGTTTTATCCTATGCTTTATTAAATTGTATTTATGTTGCTTTAACCTATGCTTTATTAAATTGTATTTATGTTGTTTTATCCTATGCTTTATTAAATTGTATTTATGTTGTTTTATCCTATGCTTTATTAAATTGTATTTATGTTGTTTTATCCTATGCTTTATTAAATTGTATTTATGTTGTTTTAACCTACGCTTTATTAAATTGTATTTATGTTGTTTTATCCTATGCTTTATTAAATTGTATTTATGTTGCTTTAACCTATGCTTTATTAAATTGTATTTATGTTGTTTTATCCTATGCTTTATTAAATTGTATTCATGTTGTTTTATCCTATGCTTTATTAAATTGTATTTATATTTTTTTAACTTATGCTTTATTAAATTGTATTTATGTTGTTTTATCCTATGCTTTATTAAATTGTATTTATGTTGTTTTATCCTATGCTTTATTAAATTGTATTTATGTTGTTTTATCCTATACTTTATTAAATTGTATTTATGTTGTTTTAACCCATGCTTCATTAAATTGTATTTATGTTGTTTTATCTTATGCTTTATTAAATTGTATTTATGTTGTTTTAACCCATGTTTTATTAAATTGTATTTATGTTGTTTTATCCTATGCTTTATTAAATTATATTTATGTTGTTTTAACCTATGCTTTATTCAATTGTATTGATGTTGTTTTATCCTATGCTTTAATAAATTGTATTTATGTTGTTTTATCCTATGCTTTATTAAATTGTATTTATGTTGTTTTAACCTATGCTTTATTAATTTGTATTTATGTTGTTTTAACCTATACCTTATTAAATTGTATTTATGTTGTTTTATCCTATGCTTTATTAAATTGTATTTATGTTGTTTTATCCTATGCTTTATTAAATTGTATTTATGTTGTTTTATCCTATGCTTTATTAAATTGTATTTATGTTGTTTTATCCTATGCTTTATTAAATTGTATTTATGTTGTTTTAACCTACGCTTTATTAAATTGTATTTATGTTGTTTTATCCTATGCTTTATTAAATTGTATTTATGTTGCTTTAACCGATGCTTTATTAAATTGTATTTATGTTGTTTTATCCTATGCTTTATTAAATTGTATTTATGTTGTTTTATCCTATGCTTTATTAAATTGTATTTATATTGTTTTAACTTATGCTTTATTAAATTGTATTTATGTTGTTTTATCCTATGCTTTATTAAATTGTATTTATGTTGTTTTATCCTATGCTTTATTAAATTGTATTTATGTTGTTTTATCCTATGCTTTATTAAATTGTATTTATGTTGTTTTAACCAATGCTTCATTAAATTGTATTTATGTTGTTTTATCTTATGCTTTATTAAATTGTATTTATGTTGTTTTATCCTATGCTTTATTAAATTGTATTTATGTTGTTTTGTCCTATGATTTATTAAATTGTATTTATGTTGTTTTAACCCATGCTTCATTAAATTGTATTTATGTTGTTTTATCTTATGCTTTATTAAATTGTATTTATGTTGTTTTATCCTATGCTTTATTAAATTGTATTTATGTTGTTTTATCCTATGCTTTATTAAATTGTATTTATGTTGTTTTATCCTATGCTTTATTAAATTGTATTTATGTTGTTTTGTACTATGCTTTAATAAATTGTATTTATGTTGTTTTAACCCATGCTTTATTAAATTGTATTTATGTTGTTTTATCCTATGCTTTATTAAATTGTATTTATGTTGTTTTATCCTATGCTTTATTAAACTGTATTTATGTTGTTTTATCCTATGCTTTATTAAACTGTATTTATGTTGTTTTATCCTATGCTTTATTAAATTGTATTTATGTTGTTTTATCTTATGCTTTATTAAATTGTATTTATGTTGTTTTATCCTATGCTTTATTATATTGTATTTATGTTGTTTTAACCTATGCTTTATTAAATTGTATTTATGTTGTTTTATCCTATGCTTTATTAAATTGTATTTATATTGTTTTAACTTATGCTTTATTAAATTGTATTTATGTTGTTTTATCCTATGCTTTATTAAATTGTATTTATGTTGTTTTATCCTATGCTTTATTAAATTGTATTTATGTTGTTTTATCCTATGCTTTATTAAATTTTATTTATGTTGTTTTAACCCATGCTTCATTAAATTGTATTTATGTTGTTTTATCTTATGCTTTATTAAATTGTATTTATGTTGTTTTAACACATGTTTTATTAACTTGTATTTATGTTGTTTTATCGTATGCTTTATTAAATTGTATTTATGTTGTTTTATCCTATGCTTTATTAAATTGTCTTTATGTTGTTTTATCCTATGCTTTATTAAATTGTATTTATGTTGTTTTAACCCATGTTTTATTAAATTGTATTTATGTTGTTTTATCCTATGCTTTATTAAATTGTATATATGTTGTTTTATCCTATGCTTTATTAAATTATATTTATGTTGTTTTAACCTATGCTTTATTCAATTGTATTGATGTTGTTTTATCCTATGCTTTAATAAATTGTATTTATGTTGTTTTATCCTATGCTTTATTAAATTGTATTTATGTTGTTTTAACCTATGCTTTATTAATTTGTATTTATGTTGTTTTAACCTATACCTTATTAAATTGTATTTATGTTGTTTTATCCTATGCTTTATTAAATTGTATTTATGTTGCTTTAACCTATGCTTTATTAAATTGTATTTATGTTGTTTTATCCTATGCTTTATTAAATTGTATTTATGTTGTTTTATCCTATGCTTTATTAAATTGTATTTATATTGTTTTAACTTATGCTTTATTAAATTGTATTTATTTTGTTTTATCCTATGCTTTATTAATTTGTATTTATGTTGTTTTAACCTATGCTTTATTAAATTGTATTTATGTTGTTTTATCCTATGCTTTATTAAATTGTATTTATGTTGCTTTAACCTATGCTTTATTAAATTGTATTTATGTTGTTTTATCCTATGCTTTATTAAATTGTATTTATGTTGTTTTATCCTATGCTTTATTAAATTGTATTTATGTTGTTTTATCCTATGCTTTATTAAATTGTATTTATGTTGTTTTAACCTACGCTTTATTAAATTGTATTTATGTTGTTTTATCCTATGCTTTATTAAATTGTATTTATGTTGCTTTAACCTATGCTTTATTAAATTGTATTTATGTTGTTTTATCCTATGCTTTATTAAATTGTATTTATGTTGTTTTATCCTATGCTTTATTAAATTGTATTTATATTGTTTTAACTTATGCTTTATTAAATTGTATTTATGTTGTTTTATCCTATGCTTTATTAAATTGTATTTATGTTGTTTTATCCTATGCTTTATTAAATTGTATTTATGTTGTTTTATCCTATGCATTATTAAATTGTATTTATGTTGTTTTAACCCATGCTTCATTAAATTGTATTTATGTTGTTTTATCTTATGCTTTATTAAATTGTATTTATGTTGTTTTAACCCATGTTTTATTAAATTGTATTTATGTTGTTTTATCCTATGCTTTATTAAATTATATTTATGTTGTTTTAACCTATGCTTTATTCAATTGTATTGATGTTGTTTTATCCTATGCTTTAATAAATTGTATTTATGTTGTTTTATCCTATGCTTTATTAAATTGTATTTATGTTGTTTTAACCTATGCTTTATTAATTTGTATTTATGTTGTTTTAACCTATACCTTATTAAATTGTATTTATGTTGTTTTATCCTATGCTTTATTAAATTGTATTTATGTTGCTTTAACCTATGCTTTATTAAATTGTATTTATGTTGTTTTATCCTATGCTTTATTAAATTGTATTTATGTTGTTTTATCCTATGCTTTATTAAATTGTATTTATATTGTTTTAACTTATGCTTTATTAAATTGTATTTATGTTGTTTTATCCTATGCTTTATTAATTTGTATTTATGTTGTTTTAACCTATGCTTTATTAAATTGTATTTATGTTGTTTTATCCTATGCTTTATTAAATTGTATTTATGTTGCTTTAACCTATGCTTTATTAAATTGTATTTATGTTGTTTTATCCTATGCTTTATTAAATTGTATTTATGTTGTTTTATCCTATGCTTTATTAAATTGTATTTATGTTGTTTTATCCTATGCTTTATTAAATTGTATTTATGTTGTTTTAACCTACGCTTTATTAAATTGTATTTATGTTGTTTTATCCTATGCTTTATTAAATTGTATTTATGTTGCTTTAACCTATGCTTTATTAAATTGTATTTATGTTGTTTTATCCTATGCTTTATTAAATTGTATTCATGTTGTTTTATCCTATGCTTTATTAAATTGTATTTATATTTTTTTAACTTATGCTTTATTAAATTGTATTTATGTTGTTTTATCCTATGCTTTATTAAATTGTATTTATGTTGTTTTATCCTATGCTTTATTAAATTGTATTTATGTTGTTTTATCCTATACTTTATTAAATTGTATTTATGTTGTTTTAACCCATGCTTCATTAAATTGTATTTATGTTGTTTTATCTTATGCTTTATTAAATTGTATTTATGTTGTTTTAACCCATGTTTTATTAAATTGTATTTATGTTGTTTTATCCTATGCTTTATTAAATTATATTTATGTTGTTTTAACCTATGCTTTATTCAATTGTATTGATGTTGTTTTATCCTATGCTTTAATAAATTGTATTTATGTTGTTTTATCCTATGCTTTATTAAATTGTATTTATGTTGTTTTAACCTATGCTTTATTAATTTGTATTTATGTTGTTTTAACCTATACCTTATTAAATTGTATTTATGTTGTTTTATCCTATGCTTTATTAAATTGTATTTATGTTGTTTTATCCTATGCTTTATTAAATTGTATTTATGTTGTTTTATCCTATGCTTTATTAAATTGTATTTATGTTGTTTTAACCTACGCTTTATTAAATTGTATTTATGTTGTTTTATCCTATGCTTTATTAAATTGTATTTATGTTGTTTTATCCTATGCTTTATTAAATTGTATTTATGTTGTTTTATCCTATGCTTTATTAAATTGTATTTATATTGTTTTAACTTATGCTTTATTAAATTGTATTTATGTTGTTTTATCCTATGCTTTATTAATTTGTATTTATGTTGTTTTAACCTATGCTTTATTAAATTGTATTTATGTTGTATTATCCTATGCTTTATTAAATTGTATTTATGTTGCTTTAACCTATGCTTTATTAAATTGTATTTATGTTGTTTTATCCTATGCTTTATTAAATTGTATTTATGTTGTTTTATCCTATGCTTTATTAAATTGTATTTATGTTGTTTTATCCTATGCTTTATTAAATTGTATTTATGTTGTTTTAACCTACGCTTTATTAAATTGTATTTATGTTGTTTTATCCTATGCTTTATTAAATTGTATTTATGTTGCTTTAACCTATGCTTTATTAAATTGTATTTATGTTGTTTTATCCTATGCTTTATTAAATTGTATTCATGTTGTTTTATCCTATGCTTTATTAAATTGTATTTATATTTTTTTAACTTATGCTTTATTAAATTGTATTTATGTTGTTTTATCCTATGCTTTATTAAATTGTATTTATGTTGTTTTAACCCATGCTTCATTAAATTGTATTTATGTTGTTTTATCTTATGCTTTATTAAATTGTATTTATGTTGTTTTAACCCATGCTTCATTAAATTGTATTTATGTTGTTTTATCTTATGCTTTATTAAATTGTATTTATGTTGTTTTAACCCATGCTTCATTAAATTGTATTTATGTTGTTTTATCTTATGCTTTATTAAATTGTATTTATGTTGTTTTAACCCATGTTTTATTAAATTGTATTTATGTTGTTTTATCCTATGCTTTATTAAATTATATTTATGTTGTTTTAACCTATGCTTTATTCAATTGTATTGATGTTGTTTTATCCTATGCTTTAATAAATTGTATTTATGTTGTTTTATCCTATGCTTTATTAAATTGTATTTATGTTGTTTTAACCTATGCTTTATTAATTTGTATTTATGTTGTTTTAACCTATACCTTATTAAATTGTATTTATGTTGTTTTATCCTATGCTTTATTAAATTGTATTTATGTTGTTTTATCCTATGCTTTATTAAATTGTATTTATGTTGTTTTATCCTATGCTTTATTAAATTGTATTTATGTTGTTTTAACCTACGCTTTATTAAATTGTATTTATGTTGTTTTATCCTATGCTTTATTAAATTGTATTTATGTTGCTTTAACCTATACCTTATTAAATTGTATTTATGTTGTTTTATCCTATGCTTTATTAAATTGTATTTATGTTGTTTTATCCTATGCTTTATTAAATTGTATTTATGTTGTTTTATCCTATGCTTTATTAAATTGTATTTATGTTGTTTTAACCTACGCTTTATTAAATTGTATTTATGTTGTTTTATCCTATGCTTTATTAAATTGTATTTATGTTGTTTTATCCTATGCTTTATTAAATTGTATTTATGTTGTTTTATCCTATGCTTTATTAAATTGTATTTATATTGTTTTAACTTATGCTTTATTAAATTGTATTTATGTTGTTTTATCCTATGCTTTATTAATTTGTATTTATGTTGTTTTAACCTATGCTTTATTAAATTGTATTTATGTTGTTTTATCCTATGCTTTATTAAATTGTATTTATGTTGCTTTAACCTATGCTTTATTAAATTGTATTTATGTTGTTTTATCCTATGCTTTATTAAATTGTATTTATGTTGTTTTATCCTATGCTTTATTAAATTGTATTTATGTTGTTTTATCCTATGCTTTATTAAATTGTATTTATGTTGTTTTAACCTACGCTTTATTAAATTGTATTTATGTTGTTTTATCCTATGCTTTATTAAATTGTATTTATGTTGCTTTAACCTATGCTTTATTAAATTGTATTTATGTTGTTTTATCCTATGCTTTATTAAATTGTATTCATGTTGTTTTATCCTATGCTTTATTAAATTGTATTTATATTTTTTTAACTTATGCTTTATTAAATTGTATTTATGTTGTTTTATCCTATGCTTTATTAAATTGTATTTATGTTGTTTTAACCCATGCTTCATTAAATTGTATTTATGTTGTTTTATCTTATGCTTTATTAAATTGTATTTATGTTGTTTTAACCCATGCTTCATTAAATTGTATTTATGTTGTTTTATCTTATGCTTTATTAAATTGTATTTATGTTGTTTTAACCCATGCTTCATTAAATTGTATTTATGTTGTTTTATCTTATGCTTTATTAAATTGTATTTATGTTGTTTTAACCCATGTTTTATTAAATTGTATTTATGTTGTTTTATCCTATGCTTTATTAAATTATATTTATGTTGTTTTAACCTATGCTTTATTCAATTGTATTGATGTTGTTTTATCCTATGCTTTAATAAATTGTATTTATGTTGTTTTATCCTATGCTTTATTAAATTGTATTTATGTTGTTTTATCCTATGCTTTATTAAATTGTATTTATGTTGCTTTAACCTATGCTTTATTAAATTGTATTTATGTTGTTTTATCCTATGCTTTATTAAATTGTATTTATGTTGTTTTATCCTATGCTTTATTAAATTGTATTTATATTGTTTTAACTTATGCTTTATTAAATTGTATTTATGTTGTTTTATCCTATGCTTTATTAATTTGTATTTATGTTGTTTTAACCTATGCTTTATTAAATTGTATTTATGTTGTTTTATCCTATGCTTTATTAAATTGTATTTATGTTGCTTTAACCTATGCTTTATTAAATTGTATTTATGTTGTTTTATCCTATGCTTTATTAAATTGTATTTATGTTGTTTTATCCTATGCTTTATTAAATTGTATTTATGTTGTTTTATCCTATGCTTTATTAAATTGTATTTATGTTGTTTTAACCTACGCTTTATTAAATTGTATTTATGTTGTTTTATCCTATGCTTTATTAAATTGTATTTATGTTGCTTTAACCTATGCTTTATTAAATTGTATTTATGTTGTTTTATCCTATGCTTTATTAAATTGTATTCATGTTGTTTTATCCTATGCTTTATTAAATTGTATTTATATTTTTTTAACTTATGCTTTATTAAATTGTATTTATGTTGTTTTATCCTATGCTTTATTAAATTGTATTTATGTTGTTTTATCCTATGCTTTATTAAATTGTATTTATGTTGTTTTATCCTATACTTTATTAAATTGTATTTATGTTGTTTTAACCCATGCTTCATTAAATTGTATTTATGTTGTTTTATCTTATGCTTTATTAAATTGTATTTATGTTGTTTTAACCCATGTTTTATTAAATTGTATTTATGTTGTTTTATCCTATGCTTTATTAAATTATATTTATGTTGTTTTAACCTATGCTTTATTCAATTGTATTGATGTTGTTTTATCCTATGCTTTAATAAATTGTATTTATGTTGTTTTATCCTATGCTTTATTAAATTGTATTTATGTTGTTTTAACCTATGCTTTATTAATTTGTATTTATGTTGTTTTAACCTATACCTTATTAAATTGTATTTATGTTGTTTTATCCTATGCTTTATTAAATTGTATTTATGTTGTTTTATCCTATGCTTTATTAAATTGTATTTATGTTGTTTTATCCTATGCTTTATTAAATTGTATTTATGTTGTTTTAACCTACGCTTTATTAAATTGTATTTATGTTGTTTTATCCTATGCTTTATTAAATTGTATTTATGTTGTTTTATCCTATGCTTTATTAAAATGTATTTATGTTGTTTTATCCTATGCTTTATTAAATTGTATTTATATTGTTTTAACTTATGCTTTATTAAATTGTATTTATGTTGTTTTATCCTATGCTTTATTAATTTGTATTTATGTTGTTTTAACCTATGCTTTATTAAATTGTATTTATGTTGTTTTATCCTATGCTTTATTAAATTGTATTTATGTTGCTTTAACCTATGCTTTATTAAATTGTATTTATGTTGTTTTATCCTATGCTTTATTAAATTGTATTTATGTTGTTTTATCCTATGCTTTATTAAATTGTATTTATGTTGTTTTATCCTATGCTTTATTAAATTGTATTTATGTTGTTTTAACCTACGCTTTATTAAATTGTATTTATGTTGTTTTATCCTATGCTTTATTAAATTGTATTTATGTTGCTTTAACCTATGCTTTATTAAATTGTATTTATGTTGTTTTATCCTATGCTTTATTAAATTGTATTCATGTTGTTTTATCCTATGCTTTATTAAATTGTATTTATATTTTTTTAACTTATGCTTTATTAAATTGTATTTATGTTGTTTTATCCTATGCTTTATTAAATTGTATTTATGTTGTTTTAACCCATGCTTCATTAAATTGTATTTATGTTGTTTTATCTTATGCTTTATTAAATTGTATTTATGTTGTTTTAACCCATGCTTCATTAAATTGTATTTATGTTGTTTTATCTTATGCTTTATTAAATTGTATTTATGTTGTTTTAACCCATGCTTCATTAAATTGTATTTATGTTGTTTTATCTTATGCTTTATTAAATTGTATTTATGTTGTTTTAACCCATGTTTTATTAAATTGTATTTATGTTGTTTTATCCTATGCTTTATTAAATTATATTTATGTTGTTTTAACCTATGCTTTATTCAATTGTATTGATGTTGTTTTATCCTATGCTTTAATAAATTGTATTTATGTTGTTTTATCCTATGCTTTATTAAATTGTATTTATGTTGTTTTAACCTATGCTTTATTAATTTGTATTTATGTTGTTTTAACCTATACCTTATTAAATTGTATTTATGTTGTTTTATCCTATGCTTTATTAAATTGTATTTATGTTGTTTTATCCTATGCTTTATTAAATTGTATTTATGTTGTTTTATCCTATGCTTTATTAAATTGTATTTATGTTGTTTTAACCTACGCTTTATTAAATTGTATTTATGTTGTTTTATCCTATGCTTTATTAAATTGTATTTATGTTGCTTTAACCTATGCTTTATTAAATTGTATTTATGTTGTTTTATCCTATGCTTTATTAAATTGTATTTATGTTGTTTTATCCTATGCTTTATTAAATTGTATTTATGTTGCTTTAACCTATGCTTTATTAAATTGTATTTATGTTGTTTTATCCTATGCTTTATTAAATTGTATTCATGTTGTTTTATCCTATGCTTTATTAAATTGTATTTATATTTTTTTAACTTATGCTTTATTAAATTGTATTTATGTTGTTTTATCCTATGCTTTATTAAATTGTATTTATGTTGTTTTATCCTATGCTTTATTAAATTGTATTTATGTTGTTTTATCCTATGCTTTATTAAATTGTATTTATGTTGTTTTAACCCATGCTTCATTAAATTGTATTTATGTTGTTTTATCTTATGCTTTATTAAATTGTATTTATGTTGTTTTAACCTATGCTTTATTAAATTGTATTTATGTTGTTTTATCCTATGCTTTATTAAATTGTATTTATGTTGTTTTATCCTATGCTTTATTAAATTGTATTTATGTTGTTTTAACCTACGCTTTATTAAATTGTATTCATGTTGTTTTATCCTATGCTTTATTAAATTGTATTTATATTTTTTTAACTTATGCTTTATTAAATTGTATTTATGTTGTTTTATCCTATGCTTTATTAAATTGTATTTATGTTGTTTTAACCTACGCTTTATTAAATTGTATTTATGTTGTTTTATCCTATGCATTATTAAATTGTATTTATGTTGTTTTAACCCATGCTTCATTAAATTGTATTTATGTTGTTTTATCTTATGCTTTATTAAATTGTATTTATGTTGTTTTAACCCATGTTTTATTAAATTGTATTTATGTTGTTTTATCCTATGCTTTATTAAATTATATTTATGTTGTTTTAACCTATGCTTTATTCAATTGTATTGATGTTGTTTTATCCTATGCTTTAATAAATTGTATTTATGTTGTTTTATCCTATGCTTTATTAAATTGTATTTATGTTGTTTTAACCTATGCTTTATTAATTTGTATTTATGTTGTTTTAACCTATACCTTATTAAATTGTATTTATGTTGTTTTATCCTATGCTTTATTAAATTGTATTTATGTTGCTTTAACCTATGCTTTATTAAATTGTATTTATGTTGTTTTATCCTATGCTTTATTAAATTGTATTTATGTTGTTTTATCCTATGCTTTATTAAATTGTATTTATATTGTTTTAACTTATGCTTTATTAAATTGTATTTATGTTGTTTTATCCTATGCTTTATTAATTTGTATTTATGTTGTTTTAACCTATGCTTTATTAAATTGTATTTATGTTGTTTTATTCTATGCTTTATTAAATTGTATTTATGTTGCTTTAACCTATGCTTTATTAAATTGTATTTATGTTGTTTTATCCTATGCTTTATTAAATTGTATTTATGTTGTTTTATCCTATGCTTTATTAAATTGTATTTATGTTGTTTTATCCTATGCTTTATTAAATTGTATTTATGTTGTTTTAACCTACGCTTTATTAAATTGTATTTATGTTGTTTTATCCTATGCTTTATTAAATTGTATTTATGTTGCTTTAACCTATGCTTTATTAAATTGTATTTATGTTGTTTTATCCTATGCTTTATTAAATTGTATTCATGTTGTTTTATCCTATGCTTTATTAAATTGTATTTATATTTTTTTAACTTATGCTTTATTAAATTGTATTTATGTTGTTTTATCCTATGCTTTATTAAATTGTATTTATGTTGTTTTATCCTATACTTTATTAAATTGTATTTATGTTGTTTTAACCCATGCTTCATTAAATTGTATTTATGTTGTTTTATCTTATGCTTTATTAAATTGTATTTATGTTGTTTTAACCCATGTTTTATTAAATTGTATTTATGTTGTTTTATCCTATGCTTTATTAAATTATATTTATGTTGTTTTAACCTATGCTTTATTCAATTGTATTGATGTTGTTTTATCCTATGCTTTAATAAATTGTATTTATGTTGTTTTATCCTATGCTTTATTAAATTGTATTAATGTTGTTTTAACCTATGCTTTATTAATTTGTATTTATGTTGTTTTAACCTATACCTTATTAAATTGTATTTATGTTGTTTTATCCTATGCTTTATTAAATTGTATTTATGTTGTTTTATCCTATGCTTTATTAAATTGTATTTATGTTGTTTTATCCTATGCTTTATTAAATTGTATTTATGTTGTTTTAAACTACGCTTTATTAAATTGTATTTATGTTGTTTTATCCTATGCTTTATTAAATTGTATTTATGTTGTTTTATCCTATGCTTTATTAAATTGTATTTATGTTGTTTTATCCTATGCTTTATTAAATTGTATTTATATTGTTTTAACTTATGCTTTATTAAATTGTATTTATGTTGTTTTATCCTATGCTTTATTAAATTGTATTTATGTTGTTTTATCCTATACTTTATTAAATTGTATTTATGTTGTTTTAACCCATGCTTCATTAAATTGTATTTATGTTGTTTTATCTTATGCTTTATTAAATTGTATTTATGTTGTTTTAACCCATGTTTTATTAAATTGTATTTATGTTGTTTTATCCTATGCTTTATTAAATTATATTTATGTTGTTTTAACCTATGCTTTATTCAATTGTATTGATGTTGTTTTATCCTATGCTTTAATAAATTGTATTTATGTTGTTTTATCCTATGCTTTATTAAATTGTATTAATGTTGTTTTAACCTATGCTTTATTAATTTGTATTTATGTTGTTTTAACCTATACCTTATTAAATTGTATTTATGTTGTTTTATCCTATGCTTTATTAAATTGTATTTATGTTGTTTTATCCTATGCTTTATTAAATTGTATTTATGTTGTTTTATCCTATGCTTTATTAAATTGTATTTATGTTGTTTTATCCTATGCTTTATTAAATTGTATTTATATTGTTTTAACTTATGCTTTATTAAATTGTATTTATGTTGTTTTATCCTATGCTTTATTAATTTGTATTTATGTTGTTTTAACCTATGCTTTATTAAATTGTATTTATGTTGTTTTATCCTATGCTTTATTAAATTGTATTTATGTTGCTTTAACCTATGCTTTATTAAATTGTATTTATGTTGTTTTATCCTATGCTTTATTAAATTGTATTTATGTTGTTTTATCCTATGCTTTATTAAATTGTATTTATGTTGTTTTATCCTATGCTTTATTAAATTGTATTTATGTTGTTTTAACCTACGCTTTATTAAATTGTATTTATGTTGTTTTATCCTATGCTTTATTAAATTGTATTTATGTTGCTTTAACCTATGCTTTATTAAATTGTATTTATGTTGTTTTATCCTATGCTTTATTAAATTGTATTCATGTTGTTTTATCCTATGCTTTATTAAATTGTATTTATATTTTTTTAACTTATGCTTTATTAAATTGTATTTATGTTGTTTTATCCTATGCTTTATTAAATTGTATTTATGTTGTTTTATCCTATGCTTTATTAAATTGTATTTATGTTGTTTTATCCTATGCTTTATTAAATTGTATTTATGTTGTTTTAACCCATGCTTCATTAAATTGTATTTATGTTGTTTTATCTTATGCTTTATTAAATTGTATTTATGTTGTTTTAACCCATGTTTTATTAAATTGTATTTATGTTGTTTTATCCTATGCTTTATTAAATTATATTTATGTTGTTTTAACCTATGCTTTATTCAATTGTATTGATGTTGTTTTATCCTATGCTTTAATAAATTGTATTTATGTTGTTTTATCCTATGCTTTATTAAATTGTATTAATGTTGTTTTAACCTATGCTTTATTAATTTGTATTTATGTTGTTTTAACCTATACCTTATTAAATTGTATTTATGTTGTTTTATCCTATGCTTTATTAAATTGTATTTATGTTGTTTTATCCTATGCTTTATTAAATTGTATTTATGTTGTTTTATCCTATGCTTTATTAAATTGTATTTATGTTGTTTTAACCTACGCTTTATTAAATTGTATTTATGTTGTTTTATCCTATGCTTTATTAAATTGTATTTATGTTGTTTTATCCTATGCTTTATTAAATTGTATTTATGTTGTTTTATCCTATCCTTTATTAAATTGTATTTATATTGTTTTAACTTATGCTTTATTAAATTGTATTTATGTTGTTTTATCCTATGCTTTATTAATTTGTATTTATGTTGTTTTAACCTATGCTTTATTAAATTGTATTTATGTTGTTTTATCCTATGCTTTATTAAATTGTATTTATGTTGCTTTAACCTATGCTTTATTAAATTGTATTTATGTTGTTTTATCCTATGCTTTATTAAATTGTATTTATGTTGTTTTATCCTATGCTTTATTAAATTGTATTTATGTTGTTTTATCCTATGCTTTATTAAATTGTATTTATGTTGTTTTAACCTACGCTTTATTAAATTGTATTTATGTTGTTTTATCCTATGCTTTATTAAATTGTATTTATGTTGCTTTAACCTATGCTTTATTAAATTGTATTTATGTTGTTTTATCCTATGCTTTATTAAATTGTATTCATGTTGTTTTATCCTATGCTTTATTAAATTGTATTTATATTTTTTTAACTTATGCTTTATTAAATTGTATTTATGTTGTTTTATCCTATGCTTTATTAAATTGTATTTATGTTGTTTTATCCTATGCTTTATTAAATTGTATTTATGTTGTTTTATCCTATGCTTTATTAAATTGTATTTATGTTGTTTTAACCCATGCTTCATTAAATTGTATTTATGTTGTTTTATCTTATGCTTTATTAAATTGTATTTATGTTGTTTTAACCCATGTTTTATTAAATTGTATTTATGTTGTTTTATCCTATGCTTTATTAAATTATATTTATGTTGTTTTAACCTATGCTTTATTCAATTGTACTGATGTTGTTTTATCCTATGCTTTAATAAATTGTATTTATGTTGTTTTATCCTATGCTTTATTAAATTGTATTTATGTTGTTTTAACCTATACCTTATTAAATTGTATTTATGTTGTTTTATCCTATGCTTTATTAAATTGTATTTATGTTGCTTTAACCTATGCTTTATTAAATTGTATTTATGTTGTTTTATCCTATGCTTTATTAAATTGTATTTATGTTGTTTTGTACTATGCTTTAATAAATTGTATTTATGTTGTTTTAACCCATGCTTTATTAAATTGTATTTATGTTGTTTTAACCTATACCTTATTAAATTGTATTTATGTTGTTTTATCCTATGCTTTATTAAATTGTATTTATGTTGCTTTAACCTATGCTTTATTAAATTGTATTTATGTTGTTTTATCCTATGCTTTATTAAATTGTATTTATGTTGTTTTGTACTATGCTTTAATAAATTGTATTTATGTTGTTTTAACCCATGCTTTATTAAATTGTATTTATGTTGTTTTATCCTATGCTTTATTAAATTGTATTTATGTTGTTTTATCCTATGCTTTATTAAACTGTATTTATGTTGTTTTATCCTATGCTTTATTAAATTGTATTTATGTTGTTTTATCTTATGCTTTATTAAATTGTATTTATGTTGTTTTATCCTATGCTTTATTAAATTGTATTTATGTTGTTTTATCCTATGCTTTATTAAATTGTATTTATGTTGTTTTATCCTATGCTTTATTAAATTGTATTTATGTTGTTTTATCCTATGCTTTATTAAATTGTATTTATGTTGCTTTAACCTATGCTTTATTAAATTGTATTTATGTTGTTTTATCCTATGCTTTATTAAATTGTATTTATGTTGTTTTATCCTATGCTTTATTAAATTGTATTTATATTGTTTTAACTTATGCTTTATTAAATTGTATTTATGTTGTTTTATCCTATGCTTTATTAAATTGTATTTATGTTGTTTTATCCTATGCTTTATTAAATTGTATTTATGTTGTTTTATCCTATGCTTTATTAAATTTTATTTATGTTGTTTTAACCCATGTTTTATTAAATTGTATTTATGTTGTTTTATCCTATGCTTTATTAAATTGTATTTATGTTGTTTTAACCTACGCTTTATTAAATTGTATTTATGTTGTTTTATCCTATGCTTTATTAAATTGTATTTATGTTGCTTTAACCTATGCTTTATTAAATTGTATTTATGTTGTTTTATCCTATGCTTTATTAAATTGTATTTATGTTGTTTTAACCAATGCTTCATTAAATTGTATTTATGTTGTTTTATCTTATGCTTTATTAAATTGTATTTATATTGTTTTAACTTATGCTTTATTAAATTGTATTTATGTTGTTTTATCCTATGCTTTATTAAATTGTATTTATGTTGTTTTATCCTATGCTTTATTAAATTGTATTTATGTTGTTTTATCCTATGCTTTGTTAAATTGTATTTATGTTGTTTTAACCAATGCTTCATTAAATTGTATTTATGTTGTTTTATCTTATGCTTTATTAAATTGTATATATGTTGTTTTATCCTATGCTTTATTAAATTGTATTTATGTTGTTTTGTCCTATGCTTTATTAAATTGTATTTATGTTGTTTTAACCCATGCTTCATTAAATTGTATTTATGTTGTTTTATCTTATGCTTTATTAAATTGTATTTATGTTGTTTTATCCTATGCTTTATTAAATTGTATTTATGTTGTTTTATCCTATGCTTTATTAAATTGTATTTATGTTGTTTTATCCTATGCTTTATTAAATTGTATTTATGTTGTTTTGTACTATGCTTTAATAAATTGTATTTATGTTGTTTTAACCCATGCTTTATTAAATTGTATTTATGTTGTTTTGTACTATGCTTTAATAAATTGTATTTATGTTGTTTTAACCCATGCTTTATTAAATTGTATTTATGTTGTTTTATCCTATGCTTTATTAAATTGTATTTATGATGTTTTATCCTATGCTTTATTAAACTGTATTTATGTTGTTTTATCCTATGCTTTATTAAATTGTATTTATGTTGTTTTATCTTATGCTTTATTAAATTGTATTTACGTTGTTTTATCCTATGCTTTATTAAATTGTATTTATGTTGTTTTAACCTATGCTTTATTAAATTGTATTTATGTTGTTTTATCCTATGCTTTATTAAATTGTATTTATGTGGTTTTATCCTATGCTTTATTAAATTGTATTTATGTTGTTTTATCCTATGTTTTATTAAATTGTATTTATGTTGTTTGATCCTATGCTTTATTAAACTGTATTTATGTTGTTTTATCCTATGCTTTATTAAATTGTATTTATGTTGTTTAATCATATGCTTTATTAAATTGTATTTATGTTGTTTTATCCTATGCTTTATTAACTTGTGTTTATGTTGTTTTATCCTCTGTTTTATTAAATTGTATTTATGTTGTTTTATCCTATGCTTTATTACATTGTATTTATGTTGTTTTATCCTATGCTTTATTAAACTGCATTTATGTTGTTTTATCCTATGCTTTATTAAATTGTATTTATGTTGTTTTATCCTATGCTTTATTAAATTGTATTTATTTTGTTTTATCCTATGCTTTATTAAATTGTATTTATGTTGTTTTATCCTATGCTTTATTAAATTGTATTTATGTTGTTTTATCGTATGCTTTATTAAATTGTATTTATGTTGTTTTATCCTATGCTTTATTAAATTGTGTTTATGTTGTTTCATCCTATGCTTTATTAAATTGTATTTATGTTGTTTTAACCCATGTTTTATTAAATTGTATTTATGTTGTTTTATCCTATGCTTTATTAAATTGTATATATGTTGTTTTATCCTATGCTTTATTAAATTATATTTATGTTGTTTTAACCTATGCTTTATTCAATTGTATTGATGTTGTTTTATCCTATGCTTTAATAAATTGTATTTATGTTGTTTTATCCTATGCTTTATTAAATTGTATTTATGTTGTTTTAACCTATGCTTTATTAATTTGTATTTATGTTGTTTTAACCTATACCTTATTAAATTGTATTTATGTTGTTTTATCCTATGCTTTATTAAATTGTATTTATGTTGCTTTAACCTATGCTTTATTAAATTGTATTTATGTTGTTTTATCCTATGCTTTATTAAATTGTATTTATGTTGTTTTATCCTATGCTTTATTAAATTGTATTTATATTTTTTTAACTTATGCTTTATTAAATTGTATTTATGTTGTTTTATCCTATGCTTTATTAATTTGTATTTATGTTGTTTTAACCTATGCTTTATTAAATTGTATTTATGTTGTTTTATCCTATGCTTTATTAAATTGTATTTATGTTGCTTTAACCTATGCTTTATTAAATTGTATTTATGTTGTTTTATCCTATGCTTTATTAAATTGTATTTATGTTGTTTTATCCTATGCTTTATTAAATTGTATTTATGTTGTTTTAACCTACGCTTTATTAAATTGTATTTATGTTGTTTTATCCTATGCTTTATTAAATTGTATTTATGTTGCTTTAACCTATGCTTTATTAAATTGTATTTATGTTGTTTTATCCTATGCTTTATTAAATTGTATTTATGTTGTTTTATCATATGCTTTATTAAATTGTATTTATATTGTTTTAACTTATGCTTTATTAAATTGTATTTATGTTGTTTTATCCTATGCTTTATTAAATTGTATTTATGTTGTTTTATCCTATGCTTTATTAAATTGTATTTATGTTGTTTTATCCTATGCTTTATTAAATTGTATTTATGTTGTTTTAACCCATGCTTCATTAAATTGTATTTATGTTGTTTTATCTTATGCTTTATTAAATTGTATTTATGTTGTTTTAACCCATGTTTTATTAAATTGTATTTATGTTGTTTTATCCTATGCTTTATTAAATTATATTTATGTTGTTTTAACCTATGCTTTATTCAATTGTATTGATGTTGTTTTATCCTATGCTTTAATAAATTGTATTTATGTTGTTTTATCCTATGCTTTATTAAATTGTATTTATGTTGTTTTAACCTATGCTTTATTAATTTGTATTTATGTTGTTTTAACCTATACCTTATTAAATTGTATTTATGTTGTTTTATCCTATGCTTTATTAAATTGTATTTATGTTGCTTTAACCTATGCTTTATTAAATTGTATTTATGTTGTTTTATCCTATGCTTTATTAAATTGTATTTATGTTGTTTTGTACTATGCTTTAATAAATTGTATTTATGTTGTTTTAACCCATGCTTTATTAAATTGTATTTATGTTGTTTTATCCTATGCTTTATTAAATTGTATTTATGTTGTTTTAACCAATGCTTCATTAAATTGTATTTATGTTGTTTTATCTTATGCTTTATTAAATTGTATTTATATTGTTTTAACTTATGCTTTATTAAATTGTATTTATGTTGTTTTATCCTATGCTTTATTAAATTGTATTTATGTTGTTTTATCCTATGCTTTATTAAATTGTATTTATGTTGTTTTATCCTATGCTTTGTTAAATTGTATTTATGTTGTTTTAACCAATGCTTCATTAAATTGTATTTATGTTGTTTTATCTTATGCTTTATTAAATTGTATATATGTTGTTTTATCCTATGCTTTATTAAATTGTATTTATGTTGTTTTGTCCTATGCTTTATTAAATTGTATTTATGTTGTTTTAACCCATGCTTCATTAAATTGTATTTATGTTGTTTTATCTTATGCTTTATTAAATTGTATTTATGTTGTTTTATCCTATGCTTTATTAAATTGTATTTATGTTGTTTTATCCTATGCTTTATTAAATTGTATTTATGTTGTTTTATCCTATGCTTTATTAAATTGTATTTATGTTGTTTTGTACTATGCTTTAATAAATTGTATTTATGTTGTTTTAACCCATGCTTTATTAAATTGTATTTATGTTGTTTTGTACTATGCTTTAATAAATTGTATTTATGTTGTTTTAACCCATGCTTTATTAAATTGTATTTATGTTGTTTTATCCTATGCTTTATTAAATTGTATTTATGATGTTTTATCCTATGCTTTATTAAACTGTATTTATGTTGTTTTATCCTATGCTTTATTAAATTGTATTTATGTTGTTTTATCTTATGCTTTATTAAATTGTATTTACGTTGTTTTATCCTATGCTTTATTAAATTGTATTTATGTTGTTTTAACCTATGCTTTATTAAATTGTATTTATGTTGTTTTATCCTATGCTTTATTAAATTGTATTTATGTGGTTTTATCCTATGCTTTATTAAATTGTATTTATGTTGTTTTATCCTATGCTTTATTAAATTGTATTTATGTTGTTTGATCCTATGCTTTATTAAACTGTATTTATGTTGTTTTATCCTATGCTTTATTAAATTGTATTTATGTTGTTTAATCATATGCTTTATTAAATTTTATTTATGTTGTTTTATCCTATGCTTTATTAACTTGTGTTTATGTTGTTTTATCCTCTGTTTTATTAAATTGTATTTATGTTGTTTTATCCTATGCTTTATTACATTGTATTTATGTTGTTTTATCATATGCTTTATTAAACTGCATTTATGTTGTTTTATCCTATGCTTTATTAAATTGTATTTATGTTGTTTTATCCTATGCTTTATTAAATTGTATTTATTTTGTTTTATCCTATGCTTTATTAAATTGTATTTATGTTGTTTTATCCTATGCTTTATTAAATTGTATTTATGTTGTTTTATCGTATGCTTTATTAAATTGTATTTATGTTGTTTTATCCTATGCTTTATTAAATTGTGTTTATGTTGTTTTATCCTATGCTTTATTAAATTGTATTTATGTTGTTTTAACCCATGTTTTATTAAATTGTATTTATGTTGTTTTATCCTATGCTTTATTAAATTGTATACATGTTGTTTTATCCTATGCTTTATTAAATTATATTTATGTTGTTTTAACCTATGCTTTATTCAATTGTATTGATGTTGTTTTATCCTATGCTTTAATAAATTGTATTTATGTTGTTTTATCCTATGCTTTATTAAATTGTATTTATGTTGTTTTAACCTATGCTTTATTAATTTGTATTTATGTTGTTTTAACCTATACCTTATTAAATTGTATTTATGTTGTTTTATCCTATGCTTTATTAAATTGTATTTATGTTGCTTTAACCTATGCTTTATTAAATTGTATTTATGTTGTTTTATCCTATGCTTTATTAATTTGTATTTATGTTGTTTTAACCTATGCTTTATTAAATTGTATTTATGTTGTTTTATCCTATGCTTTATTAAATTGTATTTATGTTGCTTTAACCTATGCTTTATTAAATTGTATTTATGTTGTTTTATCCTATGCTTTATTAAATTGTATTTATGTTGTTTTATCCTATGCTTTATTAAATTGTATTTATGTTGTTTTAACCTACGCTTTATTAAATTGTATTTATGTTGTTTTATCCTATGCTTTATTAAATTGTATTTATGTTGCTTTAACCTATGCTTTATTAAATTGTATTTATGTTGTTTTATCCTATGCTTTATTAAATTGTATTTATGTTGTTTTATCATATGCTTTATTAAATTGTATTTATATTTTTTTAACTTATGCTTTATTAAATTGTATTTATGTTGTTTTATCCTATGCTTTATTAAATTGTATTTATGTTGTTTTATCCTATGCTTTATTAAATTGTATTTATGTTGTTTTATCCTATGCTTTATTAAATTGTATTTATGTTGTTTTAACCCATGCTTCATTAAATTGTATTTATGTTGTTTTATCTTATGCTTTATTAAATTGTATTTATGTTGTTTTAACCCATGTTTTATTAAATTGTATTTATGTTGTTTTGTCCTATGCTTTATTAAATTATATTTATGTTGTTTTAACCTATGCTTTATTCAATTGTACTGATGTTGTTTTATCCTATGCTTTAATAAATTGTATTTATGTTGTTTTATCCTATGCTTTATTAAATTGTATTTATGTTGTTTTAACCTATGCTTTATTAATTTGTATTTATGTTGTTTTAACCTATACCTTATTAAATTGTATTTATGTTGTTTTATCCTATGCTTTATTAAATTGTATTTATGTTGCTTTAACCTATGCTTTATTAAATTGTATTTATGTTGTTTTATCCTATGCTTTATTAAATTGTATTTATGTTGTTTTGTACTATGCTTTAATAAATTGTATTTATGTTGTTTTAACCCATGCTTTATTAAATTGTATTTATGTTGTTTTATCCTATGCTTTATTAAATTGTATTTATGTTGTTTTATCCTATGCTTTATTAAACTGTATTTATGTTGTTTTATCCTATGCTTTATTAAATTGTATTTATGTTGTTTTATCTTATGCTTTATTAAATTGTATTTATGTTGTTTTATCCTATGCTTTATTAAATTGTATTTATGTTGTTTTATCCTATGCTTTATTAAATTGTATTTATGTTGTTTTATCCTATGCTTTATTAAATT
This sequence comes from Phyllobates terribilis, assembly GCF_046119375.1. NCBI lineage: Eukaryota > Metazoa > Chordata > Amphibia > Anura > Dendrobatidae > Phyllobates > Phyllobates terribilis. Next base: position 822,031,641 of record NW_027362763.1, read on the forward strand.
GTATTTATGTTGTTTTATCCTATGCTTTATTAAATTGTATTTATGTTGCTTTAACCTATGCTTTATTAAATTGTATTTATGTTGTTTTATCCTATGCTTTATTAAATTGTATTTATGTTGTTTTATCCTATGCTTTATTAAATTGTATTTATATTGTTTTAACTTATGCTTTATTAAATTGTATTTATGTTGTTTTATCCTATGCTTTATTAAATTGTATTTATGTTGTTTTATCCTATGCTTTATTAAATTGTATTTATGTTGTTTTATCCTATGCTTTATTAAATTTTATTTATGTTGTTTTAACCCATGTTTTATTAAATTGTATTTATGTTGTTTTATCCTATGCTTTATTAAATTATATTTATGTTGTTTTAACCTACGCTTTATTAAATTGTATTTATGTTGTTTTATCCTATGCTTTATTAAATTGTATTTATGTTGCTTTAACCTATGCTTTATTAAATTGTATTTATGTTGTTTTATCCTATGCTTTATTAAATTGTATTTATGTTGTTTTAACCAATGCTTCATTAAATTGTATTTATGTTGTTTTATCTTATGCTTTATTAAATTGTATTTATATTGTTTTAACTTATGCTTTATTAAATTGTATTTATGTTGTTTTATCCTATGCTTTATTAAATTGTATTTATGTTGTTTTATCCTATGCTTTGTTAAATTGTATTAATGTTGTTTTAACCAATGCTTCATTAAATTGTATTTATGTTGTTTTATCTTATGCTTTATTAAATTGTATATATGTTGTTTTATCCTATGCTTTATTAAATTGTATTTATGTTGTTTTGTCCTATGCTTTATTAAATTGTATTTATGTTGTTTTAACCCATGCTTCATTAAATTGTATTTATGTTGTTTTATCTTATGCTTTATTAAATTGTATTTATGTTGTTTTATCCTATGCTTTATTAAATTGTATTTATGTTGTTTTATCCTATGCTTTATTAAATTGTATTTATGTTGTTTTATCCTATGCTTTATTAAATTGTATTTATGTTGTTTTGTACTATGCTTTAATAAATTGTATTTATGTTGTTTTAACCCATGCTTTATTAAATTGTATTTATGTTGTTTTGTACTATGCTTTAATAAATTGTATTTATGTTGTTTTAACCCATGCTTTATTAAATTGTATTTATGTTGTTTTATCCTATGCTTTATTAAATTGTATTTATGATGTTTTATCCTATGCTTTATTAAACTGTATTTATGTTGTTTTATCCTATGCTTTATTAAATTGTATTTATGTTGTTTTATCTTATGCTTTATTAAATTGTATTTACGTTGTTTTATCCTATGCTTTATTAAATTGTATTTATGTTGTTTTAACCTATGCTTTATTAAATTGTATTTATGTTGTTTTATCCTATGCTTTATTAAATTGTATTTATGTGGTTTTATCCTATGCTTTATTAAATTGTATTTATGTTGTTTTATCCTATGCTTTATTAAATTGTATTTATGTTGTTTGATCCTATGCTTTATTAAACTGTATTTATGTTGTTTTATCCTATGCTTTATTAAATTGTATTTATGTTGTTTAATCATATGCTTTATTAAATTGTATTTATGTTGTTTTATCCTATGCTTTATTAACTTGTGTTTATGTTGTTTTATCCTCTGTTTTATTAAATTGTATTTATGTTGTTTTATCCTATGCTTTATTACATTGTATTTATGTTGTTTTATCCTATGCTTTATTAAACTGCATTTATGTTGTTTTATCCTATGCTTTATTAAATTGTATTTATGTTGTTTTATCCTATGCTTTATTAAATTGTATTTATTTTGTTTTATCCTATGCTTTATTAAATTGTATTTATGTTGTTTTATCCTATGCTTTATTAAATTGTATTTATGTTGTTTTATCGTATGCTTTATTAAATTGTATTTATGTTGTTTTATCCTATGCTTTATTAAATTGTGTTTATGTTGTTTTATCCTATGCTTTATTAAATTGTATTTATGTTGTTTTAACCCATGTTTTATTAAATTGTATTTATGTTGTTTTATCCTATGCTTTATTAAATTGTATATATGTTGTTTTATCCTATGCTTTATTAAATTATATTTATGTTGTTTTAACCTATGCTTTATTCAATTGTATTGATGTTGTTTTATCCTATGCTTTAATAAATTGTATTTATGTTGTTTTATCCTATGCTTTATTAAATTGTATTTATGTTGTTTTAACCTATGCTTTATTAATTTGTATTTATGTTGTTTTAACCTATACCTTATTAAATTGTATTTATGTTGTTTTATCCTATGCTTTATTAAATTGTATTTATGTTGCTTTAACCTATGCTTTATTAAATTGTATTTATGTTGTTTTATCCTATGCTTTATTAAATTGTATTTATGTTGTTTTATCCTATGCTTTATTAAATTGTATTTATATTTTTTTAACTTATGCTTTATTAAATTGTATTTATGTTGTTTTATCCTATGCTTTATTAATTTGTATTTATGTTGTTTTAACCTATGCTTTATTAAATTGTATTTATGTTGTTTTATCCTATGCTTTATTAAATTGTATTTATGTTGCTTTAACCTATGCTTTATTAAATTGTATTTATGTTGTTTTATCCTATGCTTTATTAAATTGTATTTATGTTGTTTTATCCTATGCTTTATTAAATTGTATTTATGTTGTTTTAACCTATGCTTTATTAAATTGTATTTATGTTGTTTTATCCTATGCTTTATTAAATTGTATTTATGTGGTTTTATCCTATGCTTTATTAAATTGTATTTATGTTGTTTTATCCTATGCTTTATTAAATTGTATTTATGTTGTTTGATCCTATGCTTTATTAAACTGTATTTATGTTGTTTTATCCTATGCTTTATTAAATTGTATTTATGTTGTTTAATCATATGCTTTATTAAATTTTATTTATGTTGTTTTATCCTATGCTTTATTAACTTGTGTTTATGTTGTTTTATCCTCTGTTTTATTAAATTGTATTTATGTTGTTTTATCCTATGCTTTATTACATTGTATTTATGTTGTTTTATCATATGCTTTATTAAACTGCATTTATGTTGTTTTATCCTATGCTTTATTAAATTGTATTTATGTTGTTTTATCCTATGCTTTATTAAATTGTATTTATTTTGTTTTATCCTATGCTTTATTAAATTGTATTTATGTTGTTTTATCCTATGCTTTATTAAATTGTATTTATGTTGTTTTATCGTATGCTTTATTAAATTGTATTTATGTTGTTTTATCCTATGCTTTATTAAATTGTGTTTATGTTGTTTTATCCTATGCTTTATTAAATTGTATTTATGTTGTTTTAACCCATGTTTTATTAAATTGTATTTATGTTGTTTTATCCTATGCTTTATTAAATTGTATACATGTTGTTTTATCCTATGCTTTATTAAATTATATTTATGTTGTTTTAACCTATGCTTTATTCAATTGTATTGATGTTGTTTTATCCTATGCTTTAATAAATTGTATTTATGTTGTTTTATCCTATGCTTTATTAAATTGTATTTATGTTGTTTTAACCTATGCTTTATTAATTTGTATTTATGTTGTTTTAACCTATACCTTATTAAATTGTATTTATGTTGTTTTATCCTATGCTTTATTAAATTGTATTTATGTTGCTTTAACCTATGCTTTATTAAATTGTATTTATGTTGTTTTATCCTATGCTTTATTAATTTGTATTTATGTTGTTTTAACCTATGCTTTATTAAATTGTATTTATGTTGTTTTATCCTATGCTTTATTAAATTGTATTTATGTTGCTTTAACCTATGCTTTATTAAATTGTATTTATGTTGTTTTATCCTATGCTTTATTAAATTGTATTTATGTTGTTTTATCCTATGCTTTATTAAATTGTATTTATGTTGTTTTAACCTACGCTTTATTAAATTGTATTTATGTTGTTTTATCCTATGCTTTATTAAATTGTATTTATGTTGCTTTAACCTATGCTTTATTAAATTGTATTTATGTTGTTTTATCCTATGCTTTATTAAATTGTATTTATGTTGTTTTATCATATGCTTTATTAAATTGTATTTATATTTTTTTAACTTATGCTTTATTAAATTGTATTTATGTTGTTTTATCCTATGCTTTATTAAATTGTATTTATGTTGTTTTATCCTATGCTTTATTAAATTGTATTTATGTTGTTTTATCCTATGCTTTATTAAATTGTATTTATGTTGTTTTAACCCATGCTTCATTAAATTGTATTTATGTTGTTTTATCTTATGCTTTATTAAATTGTATTTATGTTGTTTTAACCCATGTTTTATTAAATTGTATTTATGTTGTTTTATCCTATGCTTTATTAAATTATATTTATGTTGTTTTAACCTATGCTTTATTCAATTGTACTGATGTTGTTTTATCCTATGCTTTAATAAATTGTATTTATGTTGTTTTATCCTATGCTTTATTAAATTGTATTTATGTTGTTTTAACCTATGCTTTATTAATTTGTATTTATGTTGTTTTAACCTATACCTTATTAAATTGTATTTATGTTGTTTTATCCTATGCTTTATTAAATTGTATTTATGTTGCTTTAACCTATGCTTTATTAAATTGTATTTATGTTGTTTTATCCTATGCTTTATTAAATTGTATTTATGTTGTTTTGTACTATGCTTTAATAAATTGTATTTATGTTGTTTTAACCCATGCTTTATTAAATTGTATTTATGTTGTTTTATCCTATGCTTTATTAAATTGTATTTATGTTGTTTTATCCTATGCTTTATTAAACTGTATTTATGTTGTTTTATCCTATGCTTTATTAAATTGTATTTATGTTGTTTTATCTTATGCTTTATTAAATTGTATTTATGTTGTTTTATCCTATGCTTTATTAAATTGTATTTATGTTGTTTTATCCTATGCTTTATTAAATTGTATTTATGTTGTTTTATCCTATGCTTTATTAAATTGTATTTATGTTGTTTTATCCTATGCTTTATTAAATTGTATTTATGTTGCTTTAACCTATGCTTTATTAAATTGTATTTATGTTGTTTTATCCTATGCTTTATTAAATTGTATTTATGTTGTTTTATCCTATGCTTTATTAAATTGTATTTATATTGTTTTAACTTATGCTTTATTAAATTGTATTTATGTTGTTTTATCCTATGCTTTATTAAATTGTATTTATGTTGTTTTATCCTATGCTTTATTAAATTGTATTTATGTTGTTTTATCCTATGCTTTATTAAATTTTATTTATGTTGTTTTAACCCATGTTTTATTAAATTGTATTTATGTTGTTTTATCCTATGCTTTATTAAATTATATTTATGTTGTTTTAACCTACGCTTTATTAAATTGTATTTATGTTGTTTTATCCTATGCTTTATTAAATTGTATTTATGTTGCTTTAACCTATGCTTTATTAAATTGTATTTATGTTGTTTTATCCTATGCTTTATTAAATTGTATTTATGTTGTTTTAACCAATGCTTCATTAAATTGTATTTATGTTGTTTTATCTTATGCTTTATTAAATTGTATTTATATTGTTTTAACTTATGCTTTATTAAATTGTATTTATGTTGTTTTATCCTATGCTTTATGAAATTGTATTTATGTTGTTTTATCCTATGCTTTGTTAAATTGTATTTATGTTGTTTTAACCAATGCTTCATTAAATTGTATTTATGTTGTTTTATCTTATGCTTTATTAAATTGTATATATGTTGTTTTATCCTATGCTTTATTAAATTGTATTTATGTTGTTTTGTCCTATGCTTTATTAAATTGTATTTATGTTGTTTTAACCCATGCTTCATTAAATTGTATTTATGTTGTTTTATCTTATGCTTTATTAAATTGTATTTATGTTGTTTTATCCTATGCTTTATTAAATTGTATTTATGTTGTTTTATCCTATGCTTTATTAAATTGTATTTATGTTGTTTTATCCTATGCTTTATTAAATTGTATTTATGTTGTTTTGTACTATGCTTTAATAAATTGTATTTATGTTGTTTTAACCCATGCTTTATTAAATTGTATTTATGTTGTTTTGTACTATGCTTTAATAAATTGTATTTATGTTGTTTTAACCCATGCTTTATTAAATTGTATTTATGTTGTTTTATCCTATGCTTTATTAAATTGTATTTATGATGTTTTATCCTATGCTTTATTAAACTGTATTTATGTTGTTTTATCCTATGCTTTATTAAATTGTATTTATGTTGTTTTATCTTATGCTTTATTAAATTGTATTTACGTTGTTTTATCCTATGCTTTATTAAATTGTATTTATGTTGTTTTAACCTATGCTTTATTAAATTGTATTTATGTTGTTTTATCCTATGCTTTATTAAATTGTATTTATGTGGTTTTATCCTATGCTTTATTAAATTGTATTTATGTTGTTTTATCCTATGCTTTATTAAATTGTATTTATGTTGTTTGATCCTATGCTTTATTAAACTGTATTTATGTTGTTTTATCCTATGCTTTATTAAATTGTATTTATGTTGTTTAATCATATGCTTTATTAAATTGTATTTATGTTGTTTTATCCTATGCTTTATTAACTTGTGTTTATGTTGTTTTATCCTCTGTTTTATTAAATTGTATTTATGTTGTTTTATCCTATGCTTTATTACATTGTATTTATGTTGTTTTATCCTATGCTTTATTAAACTGCATTTATGTTGTTTTATCCTATGCTTTATTAAATTGTATTTATGTTGTTTTATCCTATGCTTTATTAAATTGTATTTATTTTGTTTTATCCTATGCTTTATTAAATTGTATTTATGTTGTTTTATCCTATGCTTTATTAAATTGTATTTATGTTGTTTTATCGTATGCTTTATTAAATTGTATTTATGTTGTTTTATCCTATGCTTTATTAAATTGTGTTTATGTTGTTTTATCCTATGCTTTATTAAATTGTATTTATGTTGTTTTAACCCATGTTTTATTAAATTGTATTTATGTTGTTTTATCCTATGCTTTATTAAATTGTATATATGTTGTTTTATCCTATGCTTTATTAAATTATATTTATGTTGTTTTAACCTATGCTTTATTCAATTGTATTGATGTTGTTTTATCCTATGCTTTAATAAATTGTATTTATGTTGTTTTATCCTATGCTTTATTAAATTGTATTTATGTTGTTTTAACCTATGCTTTATTAATTTGTATTTATGTTGTTTTAACCTATACCTTATTAAATTGTATTTATGTTGTTTTATCCTATGCTTTATTAAATTGTATTTATGTTGCTTTAACCTATGCTTTATTAAATTGTATTTATGTTGTTTTATCCTATGCTTTATTAAATTGTATTTATGTTGTTTTATCCTATGCTTTATTAAATTGTATTTATATTTTTTTAACTTATGCTTTATTAAATTGTATTTATGTTGTTTTATCCTATGCTTTATTAATTTGTATTTATGTTGTTTTAACCTATGCTTTATTAAATTGTATTTATGTTGTTTTATCCTATGCTTTATTAAATTGTATTTATGTTGCTTTAACCTATGCTTTATTAAATTGTATTTATGTTGTTTTATCCTATGCTTTATTAAATTGTATTTATGTTGTTTTATCCTATGCTTTATTAAATTGTATTTATGTTGTTTTAACCTACGCTTTATTAAATTGTATTTATGTTGTTTTATCCTATGCTTTATTAAATTGTATTTATGTTGCTTTAACCTATGCTTTATTAAATTGTATTTATGTTGTTTTATCCTATGCTTTATTAAATTGTATTTATGTTGTTTTATCATATGCTTTATTAAATTGTATTTATATTGTTTTAACTTATGCTTTATTAAATTGTATTTATGTTGTTTTATCCTATGCTTTATTAAATTGTATTTATGTTGTTTTATCCTATGCTTTATTAAATTGTATTTATGTTGTTTTATCCTATGCTTTATTAAATTGTATTTATGTTGTTTTAACCCATGCTTCATTAAATTGTATTTATGTTGTTTTATCTTATGCTTTATTAAATTGTATTTATGTTGTTTTAACCCATGTTTTATTAAATTGTATTTATGTTGTTTTATCCTATGCTTTATTAAATTATATTTATGTTGTTTTAACCTATGCTTTATTCAATTGTATTGATGTTGTTTTATCCTATGCTTTAATAAATTGTATTTATGTTGTTTTATCCTATGCTTTATTAAATTGTATTTATGTTGTTTTAACCTATGCTTTATTAATTTGTATTTATGTTGTTTTAACCTATACCTTATTAAATTGTATTTATGTTGTTTTATCCTATGCTTTATTAAATTGTATTTATGTTGCTTTAACCTATGCTTTATTAAATTGTATTTATGTTGTTTTATCCTATGCTTTATTAAATTGTATTTATGTTGTTTTGTACTATGCTTTAATAAATTGTATTTATGTTGTTTTAACCCATGCTTTATTAAATTGTATTTATGTTGTTTTATCCTATGCTTTATTAAATTGTATTTATGTTGTTTTAACCAATGCTTCATTAAATTGTATTTATGTTGTTTTATCTTATGCTTTATTAAATTGTATTTATATTGTTTTAACTTATGCTTTATTAAATTGTATTTATGTTGTTTTATCCTATGCTTTATTAAATTGTATTTATGTTGTTTTATCCTATGCTTTATTAAATTGTATTTATGTTGTTTTATCCTATGCTTTGTTAAATTGTATTTATGTTGTTTTAACCAATGCTTCATTAAATTGTATTTATGTTGTTTTATCTTATGCTTTATTAAATTGTATATATGTTGTTTTATCCTATGCTTTATTAAATTGTATTTATGTTGTTTTGTCCTATGCTTTATTAAATTGTATTTATGTTGTTTTAACCCATGCTTCATTAAATTGTATTTATGTTGTTTTATCTTATGCTTTATTAAATTGTATTTATGTTGTTTTATCCTATGCTTTATTAAATTGTATTTATGTTGTTTTATCCTATGCTTTATTAAATTGTATTTATGTTGTTTTATCGTATGCTTTATTAAATTGTATTTATGTTGTTTTATCCTATGCTTTATTAAATTGTGTTTATGTTGTTTTATCCTATGCTTTATTAAATTGTATTTATGTTGTTTTAACCCATGCTTCATTAAATTGTATTTATGTTGTTTTATCTTATGCTTTATTAAATTGTATTTATGTTGTTTTAACCCATGTTTTATTAAATTGTATTTATGTTGTTTTATCCTATGCTTTATTAAATTATATTTATGTTGTTTTAACCTATGCTTTATTCAATTGTACTGATGTTGTTTTATCCTATGCTTTAATAAATTGTATTTATGTTGTTTTATCCTATGCTTTATTAAATTGTATTTATGTTGTTTTAACCTATGCTTTATTAATTTGTATTTATGTTGTTTTAACCTATACCTTATTAAATTGTATTTATGTTGTTTTATCCTATGCTTTATTAAATTGTATTTATGTTGCTTTAACCTATGCTTTATTAAATTGTATTTATGTTGTTTTATCCTATGCTTTATTAAATTGTATTTATGTTGTTTTGTACTATGCTTTAATAAATTGTATTTATGTTGTTTTAACCCATGCTTTATTAAATTGTATTTATGTTGTTTTATCCTATGCTTTATTAAATTGTATTTATGTTGTTTTATCCTATGCTTTATTAAACTGTATTTATGTTGTTTTATCCTATGCTTTATTAAATTGTATTTATGTTGTTTTATCTTATGCTTTATTAAATTGTATTTATGTTGTTTTATCCTATGCTTTATTAAATTGTATTTATGTTGTTTTATCCTATGCTTTATTAAATTGTATTTATGTTGTTTTATCCTATGCTTTATTAAATTGTATTTATGTTGTTTTATCCTATGCTTTATTAAATTGTATTTATGTTGCTTTAACCTATGCTTTATTAAATTGTATTTATGTTGTTTTATCCTATGCTTTATTAAATTGTATTTATGTTGTTTTATCCTATGCTTTATTAAATTGTATTTATATTGTTTTAACTTATGCTTTATTAAATTGTATTTATGTTGTTTTATCCTATGCTTTATTAAATTGTATTTATGTTGTTTTATCCTATGCTTTATTAAATTGTATTTATGTTGTTTTATCCTATGCTTTATTAAATTTTATTTATGTTGTTTTAACCCATGTTTTATTAAATTGTATTTATGTTGTTTTATCCTATGCTTTATTAAATTATATTTATGTTGTTTTAACCTACGCTTTATTAAATTGTATTTATGTTGTTTTATCCTATGCTTTATTAAATTGTATTTATGTTGCTTTAACCTATGCTTTATTAAATTGTATTTATGTTGTTTTATCCTATGCTTTATTAAATTGTATTTATGTTGTTTTAACCAATGCTTCATTAAATTGTATTTATGTTGTTTTATCTTATGCTTTATTAAATTGTATTTATATTGTTTTAACTTATGCTTTATTAAATTGTATTTATGTTGTTTTATCCTATGCTTTATTAAATTGTATTTATGTTGTTTTATCCTATGCTTTATTAAATTGTATTTATGTTGTTTTATCCTATGCTTTGTTAAATTGTATTTATGTTGTTTTAACCAATGCTTCATTAAATTGTATTTATGTTGTTTTATCTTATGCTTTATTAAATTGTATATATGTTGTTTTATCCTATGCTTTATTAAATTGTATTTATGTTGTTTTGTCCTATGCTTTATTAAATTGTATTTATGTTGTTTTAACCCATGCTTCATTAAATTGTATTTATGTTGTTTTATCTTATGCTTTATTAAATTGTATTTATGTTGTTTTATCCTATGCTTTATTAAATTGTATTTATGTTGTTTTATCCTATGCTTTATTAAATTGTATTTATGTTGTTTTATCCTATGCTTTATTAAATTGTATTTATGTTGTTTTGTACTATGCTTTAATAAATTGTATTTATGTTGTTTTAACCCATGCTTTATTAAATTGTATTTATGTTGTTTTGTACTATGCTTTAATAAATTGTATTTATGTTGTTTTAACCCATGCTTTATTAAATTGTATTTATGTTGTTTTATCCTATGCTTTATTAAATTGTATTTATGATGTTTTATCCTATGCTTTATTAAACTGTATTTATGTTGTTTTATCCTATGCTTTATTAAATTGTATTTATGTTGTTTTATCTTATGCTTTATTAAATTGTATTTACGTTGTTTTATCCTATGCTTTATTAAATTGTATTTATGTTGTTTTAACCTATGCTTTATTAAATTGTATTTATGTTGTTTTATCCTATGCTTTATTAAATTGTATTTATGTGGTTTTATCCTATGCTTTATTAAATTGTATTTATGTTGTTTTATCCTATGCTTTATTAAATTGTATTTATGTTGTTTGATCCTATGCTTTATTAAACTGTATTTATGTTGTTTTATCCTATGCTTTATTAAATTGTATTTATGTTGTTTAATCATATGCTTTATTAAATTGTATTTATGTTGTTTTATCCTATGCTTTATTAACTTGTGTTTATGTTGTTTTATCCTCTGTTTTATTAAATTGTATTTATGTTGTTTTATCCTATGCTTTATTACATTGTATTTATGTTGTTTTATCCTATGCTTTATTAAACTGCATTTATGTTGTTTTATCCTATGCTTTATTAAATTGTATTTATGTTGTTTTATCCTATGCTTTATTAAATTGTATTTATTTTGTTTTATCCTATGCTTTATTAAATTGTATTTATGTTGTTTTATCCTATGCTTTATTAAATTGTATTTATGTTGTTTTATCGTATGCTTTATTAAATTGTATTTATGTTGTTTTATCCTATGCTTTATTAAATTGTGTTTATGTTGTTTTATCCTATGCTTTATTAAATTGTATTTATGTTGTTTTAACCCATGTTTTATTAAATTGTATTTATGTTGTTTTATCCTATGCTTTATTAAATTGTATATATGTTGTTTTATCCTATGCTTTATTAAATTATATTTATGTTGTTTTAACCTATGCTTTATTCAATTGTATTGATGTTGTTTTATCCTATGCTTTAATAAATTGTATTTATGTTGTTTTATCCTATGCTTTATTAAATTGTATTTATGTTGTTTTAACCTATGCTTTATTAATTTGTATTTATGTTGTTTTAACCTATACCTTATTAAATTGTATTTATGTTGTTTTATCCTATGCTTTATTAAATTGTATTTATGTTGCTTTAACCTATGCTTTATTAAATTGTATTTATGTTGTTTTATCCTATGCTTTATTAAATTGTATTTATGTTGTTTTATCCTATGCTTTATTAAATTGTATTTATATTTTTTTAACTTATGCTTTATTAAATTGTATTTATGTTGTTTTATCCTATGCTTTATTAATTTGTATTTATGTTGTTTTAACCTATGCTTTATTAAATTGTATTTATGTTGTTTTATCCTATGCTTTATTAAATTGTATTTATGTTGCTTTAACCTATGCTTTATTAAATTGTATTTATGTTGTTTTATCCTATGCTTTATTAAATTGTATTTATGTTGTTTTATCCTATGCTTTATTAAATTGTATTTATGTTGTTTTAACCTACGCTTTATTAAATTGTATTTATGTTGTTTTATCCTATGCTTTATTAAATTGTATTTATGTTGCTTTAACCTATGCTTTATTAAATTGTATTTATGTTGTTTTATCCTATGCTTTATTAAATTGTATTTATGTTGTTTTATCATATGCTTTATTAAATTGTATTTATATTGTTTTAACTTATGCTTTATTAAATTGTATTTATGTTGTTTTATCCTATGCTTTATTAAATTGTATTTATGTTGTTTTATCCTATGCTTTATTAAATTGTATTTATGTTGTTTTATCCTATGCTTTATTAAATTGTATTTATGTTGTTTTAACCCATGCTTCATTAAATTGTATTTATGTTGTTTTATCTTATGCTTTATTAAATTGTATTTATGTTGTTTTAACCCATGTTTTATTAAATTGTATTTATGTTGTTTTATCCTATGCTTTATTAAATTATATTTATGTTGTTTTAACCTATGCTTTATTCAATTGTATTGATGTTGTTTTATCCTATGCTTTAATAAATTGTATTTATGTTGTTTTATCCTATGCTTTATTAAATTGTATTTATGTTGTTTTAACCTATGCTTTATTAATTTGTATTTATGTTGTTTTAACCTATACCTTATTAAATTGTATTTATGTTGTTTTATCCTATGCTTTATTAAATTGTATTTATGTTGCTTTAACCTATGCTTTATTAAATTGTATTTATGTTGTTTTATCCTATGCTTTATTAAATTGTATTTATGTTGTTTTGTACTATGCTTTAATAAATTGTATTTATGTTGTTTTAACCCATGCTTTATTAAATTGTATTTATGTTGTTTTATCCTATGCTTTATTAAATTGTATTTATGTTGTTTTAACCAATGCTTCATTAAATTGTATTTATGTTGTTTTATCTTATGCTTTATTAAATTGTATTTATATTGTTTTAACTTATGCTTTATTAAATTGTATTTATGTTGTTTTATCCTATGCTTTATTAAATTGTATTTATGTTGTTTTATCCTATGCTTTATTAAATTGTATTTATGTTGTTTTATCCTATGCTTTGTTAAATTGTATTTATGTTGTTTTAACCAATGCTTCATTAAATTGTATTTATGTTGTTTTATCTTATGCTTTATTAAATTGTATATATGTTGTTTTATCCTATGCTTTATTAAATTGTATTTATGTTGTTTTGTCCTATGCTTTATTAAATTGTATTTATGTTGTTTTAACCCATGCTTCATTAAATTGTATTTATGTTGTTTTATCTTATGCTTTATTAAATTGTATTTATGTTGTTTTATCCTATGCTTTATTAAATTGTATTTATGTTGTTTTATCCTATGCTTTATTAAATTGTATTTATGTTGTTTTATCGTATGCTTTATTAAATTGTATTTATGTTGTTTTATCCTATGCTTTATTAAATTGTGTTTATGTTGTTTTATCCTATGCTTTATTAAATTGTATTTATGTTGTTTTAACCCATGTTTTATTAAATTGTATTTATGTTGTTTTATCCTATGCTTTATTAAATTGTATATATGTTGTTTTATCCTATGCTTTATTAAATTATATTTATGTTGTTTTAACCTATGCTTTATTCAATTGTATTGATGTTGTTTTATCCTATGCTTTAATAAATTGTATTTATGTTGTTTTATCCTATGCTTTATTAAATTGTATTTATGTTGTTTTAACCTATGCTTTATTAATTTGTATTTATGTTGTTTTAACCTATACCTTATTAAATTGTATTTATGTTGTTTTATCCTATGCTTTATTAAATTGTATTTATGTTGCTTTAACCTATGCTTTATTAAATTGTATTTATGTTGTTTTATCCTATGCTTTATTAATTTGTATTTATGTTGTTTTAACCTATGCTTTATTAAATTGTATTTATGTTGTTTTATCCTATGCTTTATTAAATTGTATTTATGTTGCTTTAACCTATGCTTTATTAAATTGTATTTATGTTGTTTTATCCTATGCTTTATTAAATTGTATTTATGTTGTTTTATCCTATGCTTTATTAAATTGTATTTATGTTGTTTTAACCTACGCTTTATTAAATTGTATTTATGTTGTTTTATCCTATGCTTTATTAAATTGTATTTATGTTGCTTTAACCTATGCTTTATTAAATTGTATTTATGTTGTTTTATCCTATGCTTTATTAAATTGTATTTATGTTGTTTTATCATATGCTTTATTAAATTGTATTTATATTTTTTTAACTTATGCTTTATTAAATTGTATTTATGTTGTTTTATCCTATGCTTTATTAAATTGTATTTATGTTGTTTTATCCTATGCTTTATTAAATTGTATTTATGTTGTTTTATCCTATGCTTTATTAAATTGTATTTATGTTGTTTTAACCCATGCTTCATTAAATTGTATTTATGTTGTTTTATCTTATGCTTTATTAAATTGTATTTATGTTGTTTTAACCCATGTTTTATTAAATTGTATTTATGTTGTTTTATCCTATGCTTTATTAAATTATATTTATGTTGTTTTAACCTATGCTTTATTCAATTGTACTGATGTTGTTTTATCCTATGCTTTAATAAATTGTATTTATGTTGTTTTATCCTATGCTTTATTAAATTGTATTTATGTTGTTTTAACCTATGCTTTATTAATTTGTATTTATGTTGTTTTAACCTATACCTTATTAAATTGTATTTATGTTGTTTTATCCTATGCTTTATTAAATTGTATTTATGTTGCTTTAACCTATGCTTTATTAAATTGTATTTATGTTGTTTTATCCTATGCTTTATTAAATTGTATTTATGTTGTTTTGTACTATGCTTTAATAAATTGTATTTATGTTGTTTTAACCCATGCTTTATTAAATTGTATTTATGTTGTTTTATCCTATGCTTTATTAAATTGTATTTATGTTGTTTTATCCTATGCTTTATTAAACTGTATTTATGTTGTTTTATCCTATGCTTTATTAAATTGTATTTATGTTGTTTTATCTTATGCTTTATTAAATTGTATTTATGTTGTTTTATCCTATGCTTTATTAAATTGTATTTATGTTGTTTTATCCTATGCTTTATTAAATTGTATTTATGTTGTTTTATCCTATGCTTTATTAAATTGTATTTATGTTGTTTTATCCTATGCTTTATTAAATTGTATTTATGTTGCTTTAACCTATGCTTTATTAAATTGTATTTATGTTGTTTTATCCTATGCTTTATTAAATTGTATTTATGTTGTTTTATCCTATGCTTTATTAAATTGTATTTATATTGTTTTAACTTATGCTTTATTAAATTGTATTTATGTTGTTTTATCCTATGCTTTATTAAATTGTATTTATGTTGTTTTATCCTATGCTTTATTAAATTGTATTTATGTTGTTTTATCCTATGCTTTATTAAATTTTATTTATGTTGTTTTAACCCATGTTTTATTAAATTGTATTTATGTTGTTTTATCCTATGCTTTATTAAATTATATTTATGTTGTTTTAACCTACGCTTTATTAAATTGTATTTATGTTGTTTTATCCTATGCTTTATTAAATTGTATTTATGTTGCTTTAACCTATGCTTTATTAAATTGTATTTATGTTGTTTTATCCTATGCTTTATTAAATTGTATTTATGTTGTTTTAACCAATGCTTCATTAAATTGTATTTATGTTGTTTTATCTTATGCTTTATTAAATTGTATTTATATTGTTTTAACTTATGCTTTATTAAATTGTATTTATGTTGTTTTATCCTATGCTTTATTAAATTGTATTTATGTTGTTTTATCCTATGCTTTATTAAATTGTATTTATGTTGTTTTATCCTATGCTTTGTTAAATTGTATTTATGTTGTTTTAACCAATGCTTCATTAAATTGTATTTATGTTGTTTTATCTTATGCTTTATTAAATTGTATATATGTTGTTTTATCCTATGCTTTATTAAATTGTATTTATGTTGTTTTGTCCTATGCTTTATTAAATTGTATTTATGTTGTTTTAACCCATGCTTCATTAAATTGTATTTATGTTGTTTTATCTTATGCTTTATTAAATTGTATTTATGTTGTTTTATCCTATGCTTTATTAAATTGTATTTATGTTGTTTTATCCTATGCTTTATTAAATTGTATTTATGTTGTTTTATCCTATGCTTTATTAAATTGTATTTATGTTGTTTTGTACTATGCTTTAATAAATTGTATTTATGTTGTTTTAACCCATGCTTTATTAAATTGTATTTATGTTGTTTTGTACTATGCTTTAATAAATTGTATTTATGTTGTTTTAACCCATGCTTTATTAAATTGTATTTATGTTGTTTTATCCTATGCTTTATTAAATTGTATTTATGATGTTTTATCCTATGCTTTATTAAACTGTATTTATGTTGTTTTATCCTATGCTTTATTAAATTGTATTTATGTTGTTTTATCTTATGCTTTATTAAATTGTATTTACGTTGTTTTATCCTATGCTTTATTAAATTGTATTTATGTTGTTTTAACCTATGCTTTATTAAATTGTATTTATGTTGTTTTATCCTATGCTTTATTAAATTGTATTTATGTGGTTTTATCCTATGCTTTATTAAATTGTATTTATGTTGTTTTATCCTATGCTTTATTAAATTGTATTTATGTTGTTTGATCCTATGCTTTATTAAACTGTATTTATGTTGTTTTATCCTATGCTTTATTAAATTGTATTTATGTTGTTTAATCATATGCTTTATTAAATTGTATTTATGTTGTTTTATCCTATGCTTTATTAACTTGTGTTTATGTTGTTTTATCCTCTGTTTTATTAAATTGTATTTATGTTGTTTTATCCTATGCTTTATTACATTGTATTTATGTTGTTTTATCCTATGCTTTATTAAACTGCATTTATGTTGTTTTATCCTATGCTTTATTAAATTGTATTTATGTTGTTTTATCCTATGCTTTATTAAATTGTATTTATTTTGTTTTATCCTATGCTTTATTAAATTGTATTTATGTTGTTTTATCCTATGCTTTATTAAATTGTATTTATGTTGTTTTATCGTATGCTTTATTAAATTGTATTTATGTTGTTTTATCCTATGCTTTATTAAATTGTGTTTATGTTGTTTTATCCTATGCTTTATTAAATTGTATTTATGTTGTTTTAACCCATGTTTTATTAAATTGTATTTATGTTGTTTTATCCTATGCTTTATTAAATTGTATATATGTTGTTTTATCCTATGCTTTATTAAATTATATTTATGTTGTTTTAACCTATGCTTTATTCAATTGTATTGATGTTGTTTTATCCTATGCTTTAATAAATTGTATTTATGTTGTTTTATCCTATGCTTTATTAAATTGTATTTATGTTGTTTTAACCTATGCTTTATTAATTTGTATTTATGTTGTTTTAACCTATACCTTATTAAATTGTATTTATGTTGTTTTATCCTATGCTTTATTAAATTGTATTTATGTTGCTTTAACCTATGCTTTATTAAATTGTATTTATGTTGTTTTATCCTATGCTTTATTAAATTGTATTTATGTTGTTTTATCCTATGCTTTATTAAATTGTATTTATATTTTTTTAACTTATGCTTTATTAAATTGTATTTATGTTGTTTTATCCTATGCTTTATTAATTTGTATTTATGTTGTTTTAACCTATGCTTTATTAAATTGTATTTATGTTGTTTTATCCTATGCTTTATTAAATTGTATTTATGTTGCTTTAACCTATGCTTTATTAAATTGTATTTATGTTGTTTTATCCTATGCTTTATTAAATTGTATTTATGTTGTTTTATCCTATGCTTTATTAAATTGTATTTATGTTGTTTTAACCTACGCTTTATTAAATTGTATTTATGTTGTTTTATCCTATGCTTTATTAAATTGTATTTATGTTGCTTTAACCTATGCTTTATTAAATTGTATTTATGTTGTTTTATCCTATGCTTTATTAAATTGTATTTATGTTGTTTTATCATATGCTTTATTAAATTGTATTTATATTGTTTTAACTTATGCTTTATTAAATTGTATTTATGTTGTTTTATCCTATGCTTTATTAAATTGTATTTATGTTGTTTTATCCTATGCTTTATTAAATTGTATTTATGTTGTTTTATCCTATGCTTTATTAAATTGTATTTATGTTGTTTTAACCCATGCTTCATTAAATTGTATTTATGTTGTTTTATCTTATGCTTTATTAAATTGTATTTATGTTGTTTTAACCCATGTTTTATTAAATTGTATTTATGTTGTTTTATCCTATGCTTTATTAAATTATATTTATGTTGTTTTAACCTATGCTTTATTCAATTGTATTGATGTTGTTTTATCCTATGCTTTAATAAATTGTATTTATGTTGTTTTATCCTATGCTTTATTAAATTGTATTTATGTTGTTTTAACCTATGCTTTATTAATTTGTATTTATGTTGTTTTAACCTATACCTTATTAAATTGTATTTATGTTGTTTTATCCTATGCTTTATTAAATTGTATTTATGTTGCTTTAACCTATGCTTTATTAAATTGTATTTATGTTGTTTTATCCTATGCTTTATTAAATTGTATTTATGTTGTTTTGTACTATGCTTTAATAAATTGTATTTATGTTGTTTTAACCCATGCTTTATTAAATTGTATTTATGTTGTTTTATCCTATGCTTTATTAAATTGTATTTATGTTGTTTTAACCAATGCTTCATTAAATTGTATTTATGTTGTTTTATCTTATGCTTTATTAAATTGTATTTATATTGTTTTAACTTATGCTTTATTAAATTGTATTTATGTTGTTTTATCCTATGCTTTATTAAATTGTATTTATGTTGTTTTATCCTATGCTTTATTAAATTGTATTTATGTTGTTTTATCCTATGCTTTGTTAAATTGTATTTATGTTGTTTTAACCAATGCTTCATTAAATTGTATTTATGTTGTTTTATCTTATGCTTTATTAAATTGTATATATGTTGTTTTATCCTATGCTTTATTAAATTGTATTTATGTTGTTTTGTCCTATGCTTTATTAAATTGTATTTATGTTGTTTTAACCCATGCTTCATTAAATTGTATTTATGTTGTTTTATCTTATGCTTTATTAAATTGTATTTATGTTGTTTTATCCTATGCTTTATTAAATTGTATTTATGTTGTTTTATCCTATGCTTTATTAAATTGTATTTATGTTGTTTTATCCTATGCTTTATTAAATTGTATTTATGTTGTTTTGTACTATGCTTTAATAAATTGTATTTATGTTGTTTTAACCCATGCTTTATTAAATTGTATTTATGTTGTTTTGTACTATGCTTTAATAAATTGTATTTATGTTGTTTTAACCCATGCTTTATTAAATTGTATTTATGTTGTTTTATCCTATGCTTTATTAAATTGTATTTATGATGTTTTATCCTATGCTTTATTAAACTGTATTTATGTTGTTTTATCCTATGCTTTATTAAATTGTATTTATGTTGTTTTATCTTATGCTTTATTAAATTGTATTTACGTTGTTTTATCCTATGCTTTATTAAATTGTATTTATGTTGTTTTAACCTATGCTTTATTAAATTGTATTTATGTTGTTTTATCCTATGCTTTATTAAATTGTATTTATGTGGTTTTATCCTATGCTTTATTAAATTGTATTAATGTTGTTTTATCCTATGCTTTATTAAATTGTATTTATGTTGTTTGATCCTATGCTTTATTAAATTTTATTTATGTTGTTTTATCCTATGCTTTATTAAATTGTATTTATGTTGTTTAATCATATGCTTTATTAAATTTTATTTATGTTGTTTTATCCTATGCTTTATTAACTTGTGTTTATGTTGTTTTATCCTCTGTTTTATTAAATTGTATTTATGTTGTTTTATCCTATGCTTTATTACATTGTATTTATGTTGTTTTATCATATGCTTTATTAAACTGCATTTATGTTGTTTTATCCTATGCTTTATTAAATTGTATTTATGTTGTTTTATCCTATGCTTTATTAAATTGTATTTATTTTGTTTTATCCTATGCTTTATTAAATTGTATTTATGTTGTTTTATCCTATGCTTTATTAAATTGTATTTATGTTGTTTTATCGTATGCTTTATTAAATTGTATTTATGTTGTTTTATCCTATGCTTTATTAAATTGTGTTTATGTTGTTTTATCCTATGCTTTATTAAATTGTATTTATGTTGTTTTAACCCATGTTTTATTAAATTGTATTTATGTTGTTTTATCCTATGCTTTATTAAATTGTATATATGTTGTTTTATCCTATGCTTTATTAAATTATATTTATGTTGTTTTAACCTATGCTTTATTCAATTGTATTGATGTTGTTTTATCCTATGCTTTAATAAATTGTATTTATGTTGTTTTATCCTATGCTTTATTAAATTGTATTTATGTTGTTTTAACCTATGCTTTATTAATTTGTATTTATGTTGTTTTAACCTATACCTTATTAAATTGTATTTATGTTGTTTTATCCTATGCTTTATTAAATTGTATTTATGTTGCTTTAACCTATGCTTTATTAAATTGTATTTATGTTGTTTTATCCTATGCTTTATTAATTTGTATTTATGTTGTTTTAACCTATGCTTTATTAAATTGTATTTATGTTGTTTTATCCTATGCTTTATTAAATTGTATTTATGTTGCTTTAACCTATGCTTTATTAAATTGTATTTATGTTGTTTTATCCTATGCTTTATTAAATTGTATTTATGTTGTTTTATCCTATGCTTTATTAAATTGTATTTATGTTGTTTTAACCTACGCTTTATTAAATTGTATTTATGTTGTTTTATCCTATGCTTTATTAAATTGTATTTATGTTGCTTTAACCTATGCTTTATTAAATTGTATTTATGTTGTTTTATCCTATGCTTTATTAAATTGTATTTATGTTGTTTTATCATATGCTTTATTAAATTGTATTTATATTGTTTTAACTTATGCTTTATTAAATTGTATTTATGTTGTTTTATCCTATGCTTTATTAAATTGTATTTATGTTGTTTTATCATATGCTTTATTAAATTGTATTTATATTGTTTTAACTTATGCTTTATTAAATTGTATTTATGTTGTTTTATCCTATGCTTTATTAAATTGTATTTATGTTGTTTTATCCAATGCTTTATTAAATTGTATTTATGTTGTTTTATCCTATGCTTTATTAAATTGTATTTATGTTGTTTTATCCTATGCTTTATTAAATTGTATTATGTTGTTTTATCGTATGCTTTATTAAATTGTATTTATGTTGTTTTATCCTATGATTTATTAAATTGTGTTTATGTTGTTTTATCCTATGCTTTATTAAATTGTATTTATGTCGTTTTAACCCATGCTTTATTAAATTGTATTTATGTGGTTTTATCCTATGCTTTATTAAATTGTATTTATGTTGTTTTATCCTATGCTTCATTAAATTGTATTTATGTTGTTTTATCTTATGCTTTATTAAATTGTATTTATGTTGTTTTGTCCTATGCTTTATTAAATTGTATTTATGTTGTTTTAACCCATGCTTTATTAAATTGCATTTATGTTGGTTTATCTTATGCTTTATTAAATTGTATTTATGTTGTTTTATCCTATGCTTTATTAAAATGTATTTATGTTGTTTTGTCCTATGCTTTATTAAATTGTATTTATGTTGTTTTAACCATGCTTTATTAATTTGTATTTATGTTGTTTTATCCTATGCTTCATTAAATTGTATTTATGTTGTTTTATCCTATGCTTTATTAAATTGTATTTATGTTGTTTTATCCTATGCTTTATTAAATTGTATTTATGTTGTTTTATCCTATGCTTTATTAAATTGTATTTATGTTGTTTTATCCTATGCTTTATTAAATTGTATTTATGTTGTTTTATCCTATGCTTTATTAAATTGTATTTATGTTGTTTTATCCTATGCTTTATTAAATTGTATTTATGTTGTTTTAACCTATGCTTTATTAAGTTGTATCTATGTTGTTTTAACCTATGCTTTATTAAATTGTATTTATGTTGTTTTATCCTATGCTTTATTAAATTGTATTTATGTTGGTTTAACCTTTGCTTTATTAAATTGTATTTATGTTGTTTTATCCTATGCTTTATTAAATTGCATTTATGTTGTTTTATCCTATGCTTTATTAAATTGTATTATGTTGTTTTATCGTATGCTTTACTAAATTGTATTTATGTTGTTTTATCCTATGATTTATTAAATTGTGTTTATGTTGTTTTATCCTATGCTTTGTTAAATTGTATTTATGTCGTTTTAACCCATGCTTTATTAAATTGTATTTATGTGGTTTTATCCTATGCTTTATTAAATTGTATTTATGTTGTTTTATCCTATGCTTTATTAAATTGTATTTATGTTGTTTTATCCTATGCTTTATTAAATTGTATTTATGTTGTTTTGTCCTATGCTTTATTAAATTGTATTTATGTTGTTTTAACCCATGCTTTGTTAAATTGTATTTATGTTGTTTTATCCTTTGCTTTATTAAATTGTATTTATGATGTTTTATCCTATGCTTTATTAAATTGTATTTATGTTGTTTTATCCTATGCTTTATTAAATTGTACTTATGTTGTTTTATCCTATGATTTATTAAATTGTATTTATGTTGCTTTATCCTATGCTTTATTAAACTGCATTTATGTTGTTTTATGCTAAGCTTTATTAAATTGTATTCATGTTGTTTTATCCTATGCTTTATTAAATTGTATTTATGTTGTTTTATCCAATGCTTTATTAAATTTTATTTATATTGTTTTAACTTATGCTTTATTAAATTGTATTTATGTTGTTTTATCCTATGCTTTATTAAATTGTATTTATGTTGTTTTATCCTATGCTTTATTAAATTGTATTTATGTTGTTTTGTCCTATGCTTTATTAAATTGTATTTATGTTGTTTTAACCCATGCTTCATTAAATTGTATTTATGTTGTTTTATCTTATGCTTTATTAAATTGTATTTATGTTGTTTTATCCTATGCTTTATTAAATTGTATTTATGTTGTTTTATTCTATGCTTTATTAAATTGTATTATGTTGTTTTATCGTATGCTTTATTAAATTGTATTTATGTTGTTTTATCCTATGCTTTATTAAATTGTATTTATATTGTTTTAACTTATGCTTTATTAAATTGTATTCATGTTGTTTTATCCCATGCTTTATTAAATTGTATTTATGTTGTTTTATCCTATGCTTTATTAAATTGCATTTATGTTGTTTTATCCTATGCTTTATTAAATTGTGTTTATGTTGTTTTATCCTATGCTTTATTAAATTGTATTTATGTTGTTTTAACCCATGTTTTATTAAATTGTATTTATGTTGTTTTACCCTATGCTTTATTAAATTGTATTTATGTTGTTTTATCCTATGCTTTATTAAATTTTATTTATGTTGTTTTGTCCTATGCTTTATTAAATTGTATTTATGTTGTTTTAACCTATGCTTTATTAAATTGTATTTATGTTGTTTTATCTTATGCTTTATTAAATTGTATTTATGTTGTTTTATCCTATGCTTTATTAAATTGTATTTATGTTGTTTTAACCTATGCTTTATTAATTTGTATTTATGTTGTTTTAACCTATACCTTATTAAATTGTATTTATGTTGTTTTATCCTATGCTTTATTAAATTGTATTTATGTTGCTTTAACCTATGCTTTATTAAATTGTATTTATGTTGTTTTATCCTATGATTTATTAAATTGTATTTATGTTGTTTTATCCTATGCTTTATTAAATTGTATTTATATTGTTTTAACTTATGCTTTATTAAATTGTATTTATGTTGTTTTATCCCATGCTTTATTAATTTGTATTTATGTTGTTTTAACCTATGCTTTATTAAATTTTATTAATGTTGTTTTGTCCTATGCTTTATTAAATTGTATTTATGTTGTTTTAACCCATGCTTCATTAAATTGTATTTATGTTGTTTTATCTTATGCTTTATTAAATTGTATTTATGTTGTTTTGTCCTATGCTTTATTAAATTGTATTTACGTTGTTTTAACCCATGCTTTATTAAATTGCATTTATGTTGTTTTATCTTATGCTTTATTAAATTGTATTTATGTTGTTTTATCCTATGATTTATTAAATTGTATTTATGTTGTTTTGTACTATGCTTTAATAAATTGTATTTATGTTGTTTTAACCCATGCTTTATTAAATTGTATTTATGTTGTTTTATCCTATGCTTTATTAAATTGTATTTATGTTGTTTTATCCTATGCTTTATTAAATTGTATTTATGTTGTTTTATCCTATGCTTTATTAAATTGTATTTATGTTGTTTTAACCTATGCTTTATTAAGTTGTATTTATGTTGTTTTAACCTATGCTTTATTAAATTGTATTTATGTTGTTTTATCCTATGCTTTATTAAATTGTATTTATGTTGGTTTAACCTTTGCTTTATTAAATTGTATTTATGTTGTTTTATCCTATGCTTTATTAAATTGTATTTATGTTGTTTTATCCTATGCTTTATTAAATTGTATTATGTTGTTTTATCGAATGCTTTATTAAATTGTATTTATGTTGTTTTATCCTATGATTTATTAAATTGTGTTTATGTTGTTTTATCCTATGCTTTATTAAATTGTATTTATGTCGTTTTAACCCATGCTTTATTAAATTGTATTAATGTTGTTTTATCTTATGCTTTATTAAATTGTATTTATGTTGTTTTATCCTATGCTTCATTAAATTGTATTTATGTTGTTTTATCTTATGCTTTATTAAATTGTATTTATGTTGTTTTATCCTATGCTTCATTAAATTGTATTATGTTGTTTTATCGTATGCTTTATTATATTGTATTTATGTTGTTTTATCCTATGCTTTATTAAATTGTATTTATGTTGTTTTAACCCATGCTTTATTAAATTGTATTTATGTTGTTTTATCCTATGCTTTATTAAATTGTATTTATGTTGTTTTATCCTATGCTTTATTAAATTTTATTTATGTTGTTTTGCCCTATGCTTCATTAAATTGTATTATGTTGTTTTATCGTATGCTTTATTATATTGTATTTATGTTGTTTTATCCTATGCTTTATTAAATTGTATTTATGTTGTTTTAACCCATGCTTTATTAAATTGTATTTATGTTGTTTTATCCTATGCTTTATTAAATTGTATTTATGTTGTTTTATCCTATGCTTTATTAAATTTTATTTATGTTGTTTTGCCCTATGCTTTATTAAATTGTATTTATGTTGTTTTATCCTATGCTTTATTAAATTGTATTTATGTTTTTGTCCTATGCTTTATTAAATTGTATTTATGTTGTTTTAACCATGCTTTATTAATTTGTATTTATGTTGTTTTATCCTATGCTTCATTAAATTGTATTTATGTTGTTTTATCCTATGCTTTATTAAATTGTATTTATGTTGTTTTATCCTATGCTTTATTAAATTGTATTTATGTTGTTTTATCCTATGCTTTATTAAATTGTATTTATGTTGTTTTATCCTATGCTTTATTAAATTGTATTTATGTTGTTTTATCCTATGCTTTATTAAATTGTATTTATGTTGTTTTATCCTATGCTTTATTAAATTTTATTTATGTTGTTTTGTCCTATGTTTTTTTAAATTGTATTTATGTTGTTTTAACCCATGCTTCATTAAATTGTATTTATGTTGTTTTATCTTATGCTTTATTAAATTGTATTTATGTTGTTTTGTCCTATGCTTTATTAAATTGTATTTACGTTGTTTTAACCCATGCTTTATTAAATTGCATTTATGTTGTTTTATCTTATGCTTTATTAAATTGTATTTATGTTGTTTTATCCTATGATTTATTAAATTGTATTTATGTTGTTTTGTACTATGCTTTAATAAATTGTATTTATGTTGTTTTAACCCATGCTTTATTAAATTGTATTTATGTTGTTTTATCCTATGCTTTATTAAATTGTATTTATGTTGTTTTATCCTATGCTTATTAAATTGTATTTATGTTGTTTTATCCTATGCTTTATTAAATTGTATTTATGTTGTTTTAACCTATGCTTTATTAAGTTGTATTTATGTTGTTTTAACCTATGCTTTATTAAATTGTATTTATGTTGTTTTATCCTATGCTTTATTAAATTGTATTTATGTTGGTTTAACCTTTGCTTTATTAAATTGTATTTATGTTGTTTTATCCTATGCTTTATTAAATTGTATTTATGTTGTTTTATCCTATGCTTTATTAAATTGTATTATGTTGTTTTATCGTATGCTTTATTAAATTGTATTTATGTTGTTTTATCCTATGCTTTATTAAATTGTATTTATGTTGTTTTAACCTATGCTTTATTAAGTTGTATTTATGTTGTTTTAACCTATGATTTATTAAATTGTATTTATGTTGTTTTATCCTATGCTTTATTAAATTGTATTTATGTTGGTTTAACCTTTGCTTTATTAAATTGTATTTATGTGGTTTTATCCTATGCTTTATTAAATTGTATTTATGTTGTTTTATCCTATGCTTCATTAAATTGTATTTATGTTGTTTTATCTTATGCTTTATTAAATTGTATTTATGTTGTTTTGTCCTATGCTTTATTAAATTGTATTTATGTTGTTTTAACCCATGCTTTATTAAATTGCATTTATGTTGGTTTATCTTATGCTTTATTAAATTGTATTTATGTTGTTTTATCCTATGCTTTATTAAATTGTATTTATGTTTTTGTCCTATGCTTTATTAAATTGTATTTATGTTGTTTTAACCATGCTTTATTAATTTGTATTTATGTTGTTTTATCCTATGCTTCATTAAATTGTATTTATGTTGTTTTATCCTATGCTTTATTAAATTGTATTTATGTTGTTTTATCCTATGCTTTATTAAATTGTATTTATGTTGTTTTATCCTATGCTTTATTAAATTGTATTTATGTTGTTTTATCCTATGCTTTATTAAATTGTATTTATGTTGTTTTATCCTATGCTTTATTAAATTGTATTTATGTTGTTTTATCCTATGCTTTATTAAATTTTATTTATGTTGTTTTGTCCTATGTTTTTTTAAATTGTATTTATGTTGTTTTAACCCATGCTTCATTAAATTGTATTTATGTTGTTTTATCTTATGCTTTATTAAATTGTATTTATGTTGTTTTGTCCTATGCTTTATTAAATTGTATTTACGTTGTTTTAACCCATGCTTTATTAAATTGCATTTATGTTGTTTTATCTTATGCTTTATTAAATTGTATTTATGTTGTTTTATCCTATGATTTATTAAATTGTATTTATGTTGTTTTATCCTATGCTTTATTAAATTGTATTTATGTTTTTGTCCTATGCTTTATTAAATTGTATTTATGTTGTTTTGTACTATGCTTTAATAAATTGTATTTATGTTGTTTTAACCCATGCTTTATTAAATTGTATTTATGTTGTTTTATCCTATGCTTTATTAAATTGTATTTATGTTGTTTTATCCTATGCTTTATTAAATTGTATTTATGTTGTTTTATCCTATGCTTTATTAAATTGTATTTATGTTGTTTTAACCTATGCTTTATTAAGTTGTATTTATGTTGTTTTAACCTATGCTTTATTAAATTGTATTTATGTTGTTTTATCCTATGCTTTATTAAATTGTATTTATGTTGTTTTATCATATGCTTTATTAAATTGTATTTATATTGTTTTAACTTATGCTTTATTAAATTGTATTTATGTTGTTTTATCCTATGCTTTATTAAATTGTATTTATGTTGTTTTATCATA
The DNA here is from genome assembly GCF_046119375.1 of Phyllobates terribilis. Classification (NCBI taxonomy): domain Eukaryota; kingdom Metazoa; phylum Chordata; class Amphibia; order Anura; family Dendrobatidae; genus Phyllobates; species Phyllobates terribilis. Next base: position 822,060,014 of record NW_027362763.1, read on the forward strand.
TGCTTTATTAAATTGTATTTATATTGTTTTAACTTATGCTTTATTAAATTGTATTTATGTTGTTTTATCCTATGCTTTATTAAATTGTATTTATGTTGTTTTATCCAATGCTTTATTAAATTGTATTTATGTTGTTTTATCCTATGCTTTATTAAATTGTATTTATGTTGTTTTATCCTATGCTTTATTAAATTGTATTATGTTGTTTTATCGTATGCTTTATTAAATTGTATTTATGTTGTTTTATCCTATGATTTATTAAATTGTGTTTATGTTGTTTTATCCTATGCTTTATTAAATTGTATTTATGTCGTTTTAACCCATGCTTTATTAAATTGTATTTATGTGGTTTTATCCTATGCTTTATTAAATTGTATTTATGTTGTTTTATCCTATGCTTCATTAAATTGTATTTATGTTGTTTTATCTTATGCTTTATTAAATTGTATTTATGTTGTTTTGTCCTATGCTTTATTAAATTGTATTTATGTTGTTTTAACCCATGCTTTATTAAATTGCATTTATGTTGGTTTATCTTATGCTTTATTAAATTGTATTTATGTTGTTTTATCCTATGCTTTATTAAAATGTATTTATGTTGTTTTGTCCTATGCTTTATTAAATTGTATTTATGTTGTTTTAACCATGCTTTATTAATTTGTATTTATGTTGTTTTATCCTATGCTTCATTAAATTGTATTTATGTTGTTTTATCCTATGCTTTATTAAATTGTATTTATGTTGTTTTATCCTATGCTTTATTAAATTGTATTTATGTTGTTTTATCCTATGCTTTATTAAATTGTATTTATGTTGTTTTATCCTATGCTTTATTAAATTGTATTTATGTTGTTTTATCCTATGCTTTATTAAATTGTATTTATGTTGTTTTATCCTATGCTTTATTAAATTGTATTTATGTTGTTTTAACCTATGCTTTATTAAGTTGTATCTATGTTGTTTTAACCTATGCTTTATTAAATTGTATTTATGTTGTTTTATCCTATGCTTTATTAAATTGTATTTATGTTGGTTTAACCTTTGCTTTATTAAATTGTATTTATGTTGTTTTATCCTATGCTTTATTAAATTGCATTTATGTTGTTTTATCCTATGCTTTATTAAATTGTATTATGTTGTTTTATCGTATGCTTTACTAAATTGTATTTATGTTGTTTTATCCTATGATTTATTAAATTGTGTTTATGTTGTTTTATCCTATGCTTTGTTAAATTGTATTTATGTCGTTTTAACCCATGCTTTATTAAATTGTATTTATGTGGTTTTATCCTATGCTTTATTAAATTGTATTTATGTTGTTTTATCCTATGCTTTATTAAATTGTATTTATGTTGTTTTATCCTATGCTTTATTAAATTGTATTTATGTTGTTTTGTCCTATGCTTTATTAAATTGTATTTATGTTGTTTTAACCCATGCTTTGTTAAATTGTATTTATGTTGTTTTATCCTTTGCTTTATTAAATTGTATTTATGATGTTTTATCCTATGCTTTATTAAATTGTATTTATGTTGTTTTATCCTATGCTTTATTAAATTGTACTTATGTTGTTTTATCCTATGATTTATTAAATTGTATTTATGTTGCTTTATCCTATGCTTTATTAAACTGCATTTATGTTGTTTTATGCTAAGCTTTATTAAATTGTATTCATGTTGTTTTATCCTATGCTTTATTAAATTGTATTTATGTTGTTTTATCCAATGCTTTATTAAATTTTATTTATATTGTTTTAACTTATGCTTTATTAAATTGTATTTATGTTGTTTTATCCTATGCTTTATTAAATTGTATTTATGTTGTTTTATCCTATGCTTTATTAAATTGTATTTATGTTGTTTTGTCCTATGCTTTATTAAATTGTATTTATGTTGTTTTAACCCATGCTTCATTAAATTGTATTTATGTTGTTTTATCTTATGCTTTATTAAATTGTATTTATGTTGTTTTATCCTATGCTTTATTAAATTGTATTTATGTTGTTTTATTCTATGCTTTATTAAATTGTATTATGTTGTTTTATCGTATGCTTTATTAAATTGTATTTATGTTGTTTTATCCTATGCTTTATTAAATTGTATTTATATTGTTTTAACTTATGCTTTATTAAATTGTATTCATGTTGTTTTATCCCATGCTTTATTAAATTGTATTTATGTTGTTTTATCCTATGCTTTATTAAATTGCATTTATGTTGTTTTATCCTATGCTTTATTAAATTGTGTTTATGTTGTTTTATCCTATGCTTTATTAAATTGTATTTATGTTGTTTTAACCCATGTTTTATTAAATTGTATTTATGTTGTTTTACCCTATGCTTTATTAAATTGTATTTATGTTGTTTTATCCTATGCTTTATTAAATTTTATTTATGTTGTTTTGTCCTATGCTTTATTAAATTGTATTTATGTTGTTTTAACCTATGCTTTATTAAATTGTATTTATGTTGTTTTATCTTATGCTTTATTAAATTGTATTTATGTTGTTTTATCCTATGCTTTATTAAATTGTATTTATGTTGTTTTAACCTATGCTTTATTAATTTGTATTTATGTTGTTTTAACCTATACCTTATTAAATTGTATTTATGTTGTTTTATCCTATGCTTTATTAAATTGTATTTATGTTGCTTTAACCTATGCTTTATTAAATTGTATTTATGTTGTTTTATCCTATGATTTATTAAATTGTATTTATGTTGTTTTATCCTATGCTTTATTAAATTGTATTTATATTGTTTTAACTTATGCTTTATTAAATTGTATTTATGTTGTTTTATCCCATGCTTTATTAATTTGTATTTATGTTGTTTTAACCTATGCTTTATTAAATTTTATTAATGTTGTTTTGTCCTATGCTTTATTAAATTGTATTTATGTTGTTTTAACCCATGCTTCATTAAATTGTATTTATGTTGTTTTATCTTATGCTTTATTAAATTGTATTTATGTTGTTTTGTCCTATGCTTTATTAAATTGTATTTACGTTGTTTTAACCCATGCTTTATTAAATTGCATTTATGTTGTTTTATCTTATGCTTTATTAAATTGTATTTATGTTGTTTTATCCTATGATTTATTAAATTGTATTTATGTTGTTTTGTACTATGCTTTAATAAATTGTATTTATGTTGTTTTAACCCATGCTTTATTAAATTGTATTTATGTTGTTTTATCCTATGCTTTATTAAATTGTATTTATGTTGTTTTATCCTATGCTTTATTAAATTGTATTTATGTTGTTTTATCCTATGCTTTATTAAATTGTATTTATGTTGTTTTAACCTATGCTTTATTAAGTTGTATTTATGTTGTTTTAACCTATGCTTTATTAAATTGTATTTATGTTGTTTTATCCTATGCTTTATTAAATTGTATTTATGTTGGTTTAACCTTTGCTTTATTAAATTGTATTTATGTTGTTTTATCCTATGCTTTATTAAATTGTATTTATGTTGTTTTATCCTATGCTTTATTAAATTGTATTATGTTGTTTTATCGAATGCTTTATTAAATTGTATTTATGTTGTTTTATCCTATGATTTATTAAATTGTGTTTATGTTGTTTTATCCTATGCTTTATTAAATTGTATTTATGTCGTTTTAACCCATGCTTTATTAAATTGTATTAATGTTGTTTTATCTTATGCTTTATTAAATTGTATTTATGTTGTTTTATCCTATGCTTCATTAAATTGTATTTATGTTGTTTTATCTTATGCTTTATTAAATTGTATTTATGTTGTTTTATCCTATGCTTCATTAAATTGTATTATGTTGTTTTATCGTATGCTTTATTATATTGTATTTATGTTGTTTTATCCTATGCTTTATTAAATTGTGTTTATGTTGTTTTATCCTATGCTTTATTAAATTGTATTTATGTTGTTTTAACCCATGCTTTATTAAATTGTATTTATGTTGTTTTATCCTATGCTTTATTAAATTGTATTTATGTTGTTTTATCCTATGCTTTATTAAATTTTATTTATGTTGTTTTGCCCTATGCTTTATTAAATTGTATTTATGTTGTTTTATCCTATGCTTTATTAAATTGTATTTATGTTTTTGTCCTATGCTTTATTAAATTGTATTTATGTTGTTTTAACCATGCTTTATTAATTTGTATTTATGTTGTTTTATCCTATGCTTCATTAAATTGTATTTATGTTGTTTTATCCTATGCTTTATTAAATTGTATTTATGTTGTTTTATCCTATGCTTTATTAAATTGTATTTATGTTGTTTTATCCTATGCTTTATTAAATTGTATTTATGTTGTTTTATCCTATGCTTTATTAAATTGTATTTATGTTGTTTTATCCTATGCTTTATTAAATTGTATTTATGTTGTTTTATCCTATGCTTTATTAAATTTTATTTATGTTGTTTTGTCCTATGTTTTTTTAAATTGTATTTATGTTGTTTTAACCCATGCTTCATTAAATTGTATTTATGTTGTTTTATCTTATGCTTTATTAAATTGTATTTATGTTGTTTTGTCCTATGCTTTATTAAATTGTATTTACGTTGTTTTAACCCATGCTTTATTAAATTGCATTTATGTTGTTTTATCTTATGCTTTATTAAATTGTATTTATGTTGTTTTATCCTATGATTTATTAAATTGTATTTATGTTGTTTTGTACTATGCTTTAATAAATTGTATTTATGTTGTTTTAACCCATGCTTTATTAAATTGTATTTATGTTGTTTTATCCTATGCTTTATTAAATTGTATTTATGTTGTTTTATCCTATGCTTATTAAATTGTATTTATGTTGTTTTATCCTATGCTTTATTAAATTGTATTTATGTTGTTTTAACCTATGCTTTATTAAGTTGTATTTATGTTGTTTTAACCTATGCTTTATTAAATTGTATTTATGTTGTTTTATCCTATGCTTTATTAAATTGTATTTATGTTGGTTTAACCTTTGCTTTATTAAATTGTATTTATGTTGTTTTATCCTATGCTTTATTAAATTGTATTTATGTTGTTTTATCCTATGCTTTATTAAATTGTATTATGTTGTTTTATCGTATGCTTTATTAAATTGTATTTATGTTGTTTTATCCTATGCTTTATTAAATTGTATTTATGTTGTTTTAACCTATGCTTTATTAAGTTGTATTTATGTTGTTTTAACCTATGATTTATTAAATTGTATTTATGTTGTTTTATCCTATGCTTTATTAAATTGTATTTATGTTGGTTTAACCTTTGCTTTATTAAATTGTATTTATGTGGTTTTATCCTATGCTTTATTAAATTGTATTTATGTTGTTTTATCCTATGCTTCATTAAATTGTATTTATGTTGTTTTATCTTATGCTTTATTAAATTGTATTTATGTTGTTTTGTCCTATGCTTTATTAAATTGTATTTATGTTGTTTTAACCCATGCTTTATTAAATTGCATTTATGTTGGTTTATCTTATGCTTTATTAAATTGTATTTATGTTGTTTTATCCTATGCTTTATTAAATTGTATTTATGTTTTTGTCCTATGCTTTATTAAATTGTATTTATGTTGTTTTAACCATGCTTTATTAATTTGTATTTATGTTGTTTTATCCTATGCTTCATTAAATTGTATTTATGTTGTTTTATCCTATGCTTTATTAAATTGTATTTATGTTGTTTTATCCTATGCTTTATTAAATTGTATTTATGTTGTTTTATCCTATGCTTTATTAAATTGTATTTATGTTGTTTTATCCTATGCTTTATTAAATTGTATTTATGTTGTTTTATCCTATGCTTTATTAAATTGTATTTATGTTGTTTTATCCTATGCTTTATTAAATTTTATTTATGTTGTTTTGTCCTATGTTTTTTTAAATTGTATTTATGTTGTTTTAACCCATGCTTCATTAAATTGTATTTATGTTGTTTTATCTTATGCTTTATTAAATTGTATTTATGTTGTTTTGTCCTATGCTTTATTAAATTGTATTTACGTTGTTTTAACCCATGCTTTATTAAATTGCATTTATGTTGTTTTATCTTATGCTTTATTAAATTGTATTTATGTTGTTTTATCCTATGATTTATTAAATTGTATTTATGTTGTTTTATCCTATGCTTTATTAAATTGTATTTATGTTTTTGTCCTATGCTTTATTAAATTGTATTTATGTTGTTTTGTACTATGCTTTAATAAATTGTATTTATGTTGTTTTAACCCATGCTTTATTAAATTGTATTTATGTTGTTTTATCCTATGCTTTATTAAATTGTATTTATGTTGTTTTATCCTATGCTTTATTAAATTGTATTTATGTTGTTTTATCCTATGCTTTATTAAATTGTATTTATGTTGTTTTAACCTATGCTTTATTAAGTTGTATTTATGTTGTTTTAACCTATGCTTTATTAAATTGTATTTATGTTGTTTTATCCTATGCTTTATTAAATTGTATTTATGTTGGTTTAACCTTTGCTTTATTAAACTGTATTTATGTTGTTTTATCCTATGCTTTATTAAATTGTATTTATGTTGTTTTATCCTATGCTTTATTAAATTGTATTATGTTGTTTTATCGTATGCTTTATTAAATTGTATTTATGTTGTTTTATCCTATGATTTATTAAATTGTGTTTATGTTGTTTTATCCTATGCTTTATTAAATTGTATTTATGTCGTTTTAACCCATGCTTTATTAAATTGTATTTATGTGGTTTTATCCTATGCTTTATTAAATTGTATTTATGTTGTTTTATCCTATGCTTCATTAAATTGTATTTATGTTGTTTTATCTTATGCTTTATTAAATTGTATTTATGTTGTTTTGTCCTATGCTTTATTAAATTGTATTTATGTTGTTTTAACCCATGCTTTATTAAATTGCATTTATGTTGGTTTATCTTATGCTTTATTAAATTGTATTTATGTTGTTTTATCCTATGCTTTATTAAAATGTATTTATGTTGTTTTGTCCTATGCTTTATTAAATTGTATTTATGTTGTTTTAACCATGCTTTATTAATTTGTATTTATGTTGTTTTATCCTATGCTTCATTAAATTGTATTTATGTTGTTTTATCCTATGCTTTATTAAATTGTATTTATGTTGTTTTATCCTATGCTTTATTAAATTGTATTTATGTTGTTTTATCCTATGCTTTATTAAATTGTATTTATGTTGTTTTATCCTATGCTTTATTAAATTGTATTTATGTTGTTTTATCCTATGCTTTATTAAATTGTATTTATGTTGTTTTATCCTATGCTTTATTAAATTGTATTTATGTTGTTTTAACCTATGCTTTATTAAGTTGTATCTATGTTGTTTTAACCTATGCTTTATTAAATTGTATTTATGTTGTTTTATCCTATGCTTTATTAAATTGTATTTATGTTGGTTTAACCTTTGCTTTATTAAATTGTATTTATGTTGTTTTATCCTATGCTTTATTAAATTGCATTTATGTTGTTTTATCCTATGCTTTATTAAATTGTATTATGTTGTTTTATCGTATGCTTTACTAAATTGTATTTATGTTGTTTTATCCTATGATTTATTAAATTGTGTTTATGATGTTTTATCCTATGCTTTGTTAAATTGTATTTATGTCGTTTTAACCCATGCTTTATTAAATTGTATTTATGTGGTTTTATCCTATGCTTTATTAAATTGTATTTATGTTGTTTTATCCTATGCTTTATTAAATTGTATTTATGTTGTTTTATCCTATGCTTTATTAAATTGTATTTATGTTGTTTTGTCCTATGCTTTATTAAATTGTATTTATGTTGTTTTAACCCATGCTTTGTTAAATTGTATTTATGTTGTTTTATCCTTTGCTTTATTAAATTGTATTTATGATGTTTTATCCTATGCTTTATTAAATTGTATTTATGTTGTTTTATCCTATGCTTTATTAAATTGTACTTATGTTGTTTTATCCTATGATTTATTAAATTGTATTTATGTTGCTTTATCCTATGCTTTATTAAACTGCATTTATGTTGTTTTATGCTAAGCTTTATTAAATTGTATTCATGTTGTTTTATCCTATGCTTTATTAAATTGTATTTATGTTGTTTTATCCAATGCTTTATTAAATTTTATTTATATTGTTTTAACTTATGCTTTATTAAATTGTATTTATGTTGTTTTATCCTATGCTTTATTAAATTGTATTTATGTTGTTTTATCCTATGCTTTATTAAATTGTATTTATGTTGTTTTGTCCTATGCTTTATTAAATTGTATTTATGTTGTTTTAACCCATGCTTCATTAAATTGTATTTATGTTGTTTTATCTTATGCTTTATTAAATTGTATTTATGTTGTTTTATCCTATGCTTTATTAAATTGTATTTATGTTGTTTTATTCTATGCTTTATTAAATTGTATTATGTTGTTTTATCGTATGCTTTATTAAATTGTATTTATGTTGTTTTATCCTATGCTTTATTAAATTGTATTTATATTGTTTTAACTTATGCTTTATTAAATTGTATTCATGTTGTTTTATCCCATGCTTTATTAAATTGTATTTATGTTGTTTTATCCTATGCTTTATTAAATTGCATTTATGTTGTTTTATCCTATGCTTTATTAAATTGTGTTTATGTTGTTTTATCCTATGCTTTATTAAATTGTATTTATGTTGTTTTAACCCATGTTTTATTAAATTGTATTTATGTTGTTTTACCCTATGCTTTATTAAATTGTATTTATGTTGTTTTATCCCATGCTTTATTAAATTGTATTTATGTTGTTTTAACCTATGCTTTATTAAATTGTATTTATGTTGTTTTATCTTATGCTTTATTAAATTGTATTTATGTTGTTTTATCCTATGCTTTATTAAATTGTATTTATGTTGTTTTATCCTATGCTTTATTAAATTGTATTTATGTTGTTTTATCCTATGCTTTATTAAATTGTATTTATGTTGTTTTAACCTATGCTTTATTAAGTTGTATTTATGTTGTTTTAACCTATGCTTTATTAAATTGTATTTATGTTGTTTTATCCTATGCTTTATTAAATTGTATTTATGTTGGTTTAACCTTTGCTTTATTAAATTGTATTTATGTTGTTTTATCCTATGCTTTATTAAATTGTATTTATGTTGTTTTATCCTATGCTTTATTAAATTGTATTATGTTGTTTTAACGAATGCTTTATTAAATTGTATTTATGTTGTTTTATCCTATGATTTATTAAATTGTGTTTATGTTGTTTTATCCTATGCTTTATTAAATTGTATTTATGTCGTTTTAACCCATGCTTTATTAAATTGTATTAATGTTGTTTTATCTTATGCTTTATTAAATTGTATTTATGTTGTTTTATCCTATGCTTCATTAAATTGTATTTATGTTGTTTTATCTTATGCTTTATTAAATTGTATTTATGTTGTTTTATCCTATGCTTCATTAAATTGTATTATGTTGTTTTATCGTATGCTTTATTATATTGTATTTATGTTGTTTTATCCTATGCTTTATTAAATTGTGTTTATGTTGTTTTATCCTATGCTTTATTAAATTGTATTTATGTTGTTTTAACCCATGCTTTATTAAATTGTATTTATGTTGTTTTATCCTATGCTTTATTAAATTGTATTTATGTTGTTTTATCCTATGCTTTATTAAATTTTATTTATGTTGTTTTGCCCTATGCTTTATTAAATTGTATTTATGTTGTTTTATCCTATGCTTTATTAAATTATATTTATGTTTTTGTCCTATGCTTTATTAAATTGTATTTATGTTGTTTTAACCATGCTTTATTAATTTGTATTTATGTTGTTTTATCCTATGCTTCATTAAATTGTATTTATGTTGTTTTATCCTATGCTTTATTAAATTGTATTTATGTTGTTTTATCCTATGCTTTATTAAATTGTATTTATGTTGTTTTATCCTATGCTTTATTAAATTGTATTTATGTTGTTTTATCCTATGCTTTATTAAATTGTATTTATGTTGTTTTATCCTATGCTTTATTAAATTGTATTTATGTTGTTTTATCCTATGCTTTATTAAATTTTATTTATGTTGTTTTGTCCTATGTTTTTTTAAATTGTATTTATGTTGTTTTAACCCATGCTTCATTAAATTGTATTTATGTTGTTTTATCTTATGCTTTATTAAATTGTATTTATGTTGTTTTGTCCTATGCTTTATTAAATTGTATTTACGTTGTTTTAACCCATGCTTTATTAAATTGCATTTATGTTGTTTTATCTTATGCTTTATTAAATTGTATTTATGTTGTTTTATCCTATGATTTATTAAATTGTATTTATGTTGTTTTGTACTATGCTTTAATAAATTGTATTTATGTTGTTTTAACCCATGCTTTATTAAATTGTATTTATGTTGTTTTATCCTATGCTTTATTAAATTGTATTTATGTTGTTTTATCCTATGCTTATTAAATTGTATTTATGTTGTTTTATCCTATGCTTTATTAAATTGTATTTATGTTGTTTTAACCTATGCTTTATTAAGTTGTATTTATGTTGTTTTAACCTATGCTTTATTAAATTGTATTTATGTTGTTTTATCCTATGCTTTATTAAATTGTATTTATGTTGGTTTAACCTTTGCTTTATTAAATTGTATTTATGTTGTTTTATCCTATGCTTTATTAAATTGTATTTATGTTGTTTTATCCTATGCTTTATTAAATTGTATTATGTTGTTTTATCGTATGCTTTATTAAATTGTATTTATGTTGTTTTATCCTATGCTTTATTAAATTGTATTTATGTTGTTTTAACCTATGCTTTATTAAGTTGTATTTATGTTGTTTTAACCTATGATTTATTAAATTGTATTTATGTTGTTTTATCCTATGCTTTATTAAATTGTATTTATGTTGGTTTAACCTTTGCTTTATTAAATTGTATTTATGTGGTTTTATCCTATGCTTTATTAAATTGTATTTATGTTGTTTTATCCTATGCTTCATTAAATTGTATTTATGTTGTTTTATCTTATGCTTTATTAAATTGTATTTATGTTGTTTTGTCCTATGCTTTATTAAATTGTATTTATGTTGTTTTAACCCATGCTTTATTAAATTGCATTTATGTTGGTTTATCTTATGCTTTATTAAATTGTATTTATGTTGTTTTATCCTATGCTTTATTAAATTGTATTTATGTTTTTGTCCTATGCTTTATTAAATTGTATTTATGTTGTTTTAACCATGCTTTATTAATTTGTATTTATGTTGTTTTATCCTATGCTTCATTAAATTGTATTTATGTTGTTTTATCCTATGCTTTATTAAATTGTATTTATGTTGTTTTATCCTATGCTTTATTAAATTGTATTTATGTTGTTTTATCCTATGCTTTATTAAATTGTATTTATGTTGTTTTATCCTATGCTTTATTAAATTGTATTTATGTTGTTTTATCCTATGCTTTATTAAATTGTATTTATGTTGTTTTATCCTATGCTTTATTAAATTTTATTTATGTTGTTTTGTCCTATGTTTTTTTAAATTGTATTTATGTTGTTTTAACCCATGCTTCATTAAATTGTATTTATGTTGTTTTATCTTATGCTTTATTAAATTGTATTTATGTTGTTTTGTCCTATGCTTTATTAAATTGTATTTACGTTGTTTTAACCCATGCTTTATTAAATTGCATTTATGTTGTTTTATCTTATGCTTTATTAAATTGTATTTATGTTGTTTTATCCTATGATTTATTAAATTGTATTTATGTTGTTTTGTACTATGCTTTAATAAATTGTATTTATGTTGTTTTAACCCATGCTTTATTAAATTGTATTTATGTTGTTTTATCCTATGCTTTATTAAATTGTATTTATGTTGTTTTATCCTATGCTTATTAAATTGTATTTATGTTGTTTTATCCTATGCTTTATTAAATTGTATTTATGTTGTTTTAACCTATGCTTTATTAAGTTGTATTTATGTTGTTTTAACCTATGATTTATTAAATTGTATTTATGTTGTTTTATCCTATGCTTTATTAAATTGTATTTATGTTGGTTTAACCTTTGCTTTATTAAATTGTATTTATGTTGTTGTATCCTATGCTTTATTAAATTGTATTTATGTTGTTTTATCCTATGCTTTATTAAATTGTATTATGTTGTTTTATCGTATGCTTTATTAAATTGTATTTATGTTGTTTTATCCTATGCTTTATTAAATTTTATTTATGTTGTTTTAACCTATGCTTTATTAAGTTGTATTTATGTTGTTTTAACCTATGATTTATTAAATTGTATTTATGTTGTTTTATCCTATGCTTTATTAAATTGTATTTATGTTGGTTTAACCTTTGCTTTATTAAATTGTATTTATGTGGTTTTATCCTATGCTTTATTAAATTGTATTTATGTTGTTTTATCCTATGCTTCATTAAATTGTATTTATGTTGTTTTATCTTATGCTTTATTAAATTGTATTTATGTTGTTTTGTCCTATGCTTTATTAAATTGTATTTATGTTGTTTTAACCCATGCTTTATTAAATTGCATTTATGTTGGTTTATCTTATGCTTTATTAAATTGTATTTATGTTGTTTTATCCTATGCTTTATTAAATTGTATTTATGTTTTTGTCCTATGCTTTATTAAATTGTATTTATGTTGTTTTAACCATGCTTTATTAATTTGTATTTATGTTGTTTTATCCTATGCTTCATTAAATTGTATTTATGTTGTTTTATCCTATGCTTTATTAAATTGTATTTATGTTGTTTTATCCTATGCTTTATTAAATTGTATTTATGTTGTTTTATCCTATGCTTTATTAAATTGTATTTATGTTGTTTTATCCTATGCTTTATTAAATTGTATTTATGTTGTTTTATCCTATGCTTTATTAAATTGTATTTATGTTGTTTTATCCTATGCTTTATTAAATTTTATTTATGTTGTTTTGTCCTATGTTTTTTTAAATTGTATTTATGTTGTTTTAACCCATGCTTCATTAAATTGTATTTATGTTGTTTTATCTTATGCTTTATTAAATTGTATTTATGTTGTTTTGTCCTATGCTTTATTAAATTGTATTTACGTTGTTTTAACCCATGCTTTATTAAATTGCATTTATGTTGTTTTATCTTATGCTTTATTAAATTGTATTTATGTTGTTTTATCCTATGATTTATTAAATTGTATTTATGTTGTTTTGTACTATGCTTTAATAAATTGTATTTATGTTGTTTTAACCCATGCTTTATTAAATTGTATTTATGTTGTTTTATCCTATGCTTTATTAAATTGTATTTATGTTGTTTTATCCTATGCTTATTAAATTGTATTTATGTTGTTTTATCCTATGCTTTATTAAATTGTATTTATGTTGTTTTAACCTATGCTTTATTAAGTTGTATTTATGTTGTTTTAACCTATGCTTTATTAAATTGTATTTATGTTGTTTTATCCTATGCTTTATTAAATTGTATTTATGTTGGTTTAACCTTTGCTTTTTTAAATTGTATTTATGTTGTTTTATCCTATGCTTTATTAAATTGTATTTATGTTGTTTTATCCTATGCTTTATTAAATTGTATTATGTTGTTTTATCGTATGCTTTATTAAATTGTATTTATGTTGTTTTATCCTATGATTTATTAAACTGTGTTTATGTTGTTTTATCCTATGCTTTATTAAATTGTATTTATGTCGTTTTAACCCATGCTTTATTAAATTGTATTTATGTGGTTTTATCCTATGCTTTATTAAATTGTATTTATGTTGTTTTATCCTATGCTTCATTAAATTGTATTTATGTTGTTTTATCTTATGCTTTATTAAATTGTATTTATGTTGTTTTATCCTATGCTTCATTAAATTGTATTATGTTGTTTTATCGTATGCTTTATTATATTGTATTTATGTTGTTTTATCCTATGCTTTATTAAATTGTGTTTATGTTGTTTTATCCTATGCTTTATTAAATTGTATTTATGTTGTTTTAACCCATGCTTTATTAAATTGTGTTTATGTTGTTTTATCCTATGCTTTATTAAATTGTATTTATGTTGTTTTATCCTATGCTTTATTAAATTTTATTTATGTTGTTTTGTCCTATGCTTTATTAAATTGTATTTATGTTTTTTTAACCCATGCTTCATTAAATTGTATTTATGTTGTTTTATCTTATGCTTTATTAAATTGTATTTATGTTGTTTTGTCCTATGCTTTATTAAATTGTATTTACGTTGTTTTAACCCATGCTTTATTAAATTGCATTTATGTTGTTTTATCTTATGCTTTATTAAATTGTATTTATGTTGTTTTATCCTATGATTTATTAAATTGTATTTATGTTGTTTTGTACTATGCTTTAATAAATTGTATTTATGTTGTTTTAACCCATGCTTTATTAAATTGTATTTATGTTGTTTTATCCTATGCTTTATTAAATTGTATTTATGTTGTTTTATCCTATGCTTTATTAAATTGTATTTATGTTGTTTTATCCTATGCTTTATTAAATTGTATTTATGTTGTTTTAACCTATGCTTTATTAAGTTGTATTTATGTTGTTTTAACCTATGCTTTATTAAATTGTATTTATGTTGTTTTATCCTATGCTTTATTAAATTGTATTTATGTTGGTTTAACCTTTGCTTTATTAAACTGTATTTATGTTGTTTTATCCTATGCTTTATTAAATTGTATTTATGTTGTTTTATCCTATGCTTTATTAAATTGTATTATGTTGTTTTATCGTATGCTTTATTAAATTGTATTTATGTTGTTTTATCCTATGATTTATTAAATTGTGTTTATGTTGTTTTATCCTATGCTTTATTAAATTGTATTTATGTCGTTTTAACCCATGCTTTATTAAATTGTATTTATGTGGTTTTATCCTATGCTTTATTAAATTGTATTTATGTTGTTTTATCCTATGCTTCATTAAATTGTATTTATGTTGTTTTATCTTATGCTTTATTAAATTGTATTTATGTTGTTTTGTCCTATGCTTTATTAAATTGTATTAATGTTGTTTTAACCCATGCTTTATTAAATTGCATTTATGTTGGTTTATCTTATGCTTTATTAAATTGTATTTATGTTGTTTTATCCTATGCTTTATTAAAATGTATTTATGTTGTTTTGTCCTATGCTTTATTAAATTGTATTTATGTTGTTTTAACCATGCTTTATTAATTTGTATTTATGTTGTTTTATCCTATGCTTCATTAAATTGTATTTATGTTGTTTTATCCTATGCTTTATTAAATTGTATTTATGTTGTTTTATCCTATGCTTTATTAAATTGTATTTATGTTGTTTTATCCTATGCTTTATTAAATTGTATTTATGTTGTTTTATCCTATGCTTTATTAAATTGTATTTATGTTGTTTTATCCTATGCTTTATTAAATTGTATTTATGTTGTTTTATCCTATGCTTTATTAAATTGTATTTATGTTGTTTTAACCTATGCTTTATTAAGTTGTATCTATGTTGTTTTAACCTATGCTTTATTAAATTGTATTTATGTTGTTTTATCCTATGCTTTATTAAATTGTATTTATGTTGGTTTAACCTTTGCTTTATTAAATTGTATTTATGTTGTTTTATCCTATGCTTTATTAAATTGCATTTATGTTGTTTTATCCTATGCTTTATTAAATTGTATTATGTTGTTTTATCGTATGCTTTACTAAATTGTATTTATGTTGTTTTATCCTATGATTTATTAAATTGTGTTTATGTTGTTTTATCCTATGCTTTGTTAAATTGTATTTATGTCGTTTTAACCCATGCTTTATTAAATTGTATTTATGTGGTTTTATCCTATGCTTTATTAAATTGTATTTATGTTGTTTTATCCTATGCTTTATTAAATTGTATTTATGTTGTTTTATCCTATGCTTTATTAAATTGTATTTATGTTGTTTTGTCCTATGCTTTATTAAATTGTATTTATGTTGTTTTAACCCATGCTTTGTTAAATTGTATTTATGTTGTTTTATCCTTTGCTTTATTAAATTGTATTTATGATGTTTTATCCTATGCTTTATTAAATTGTATTTATGTTGTTTTATCCTATGCTTTATTAAATTGTACTTATGTTGTTTTATCCTATGATTTATTAAATTGTATTTATGTTGCTTTATCCTATGCTTTATTAAACTGCATTTATGTTGTTTTATGCTAAGCTTTATTAAATTGTATTCATGTTGTTTTATCCTATGCTTTATTAAATTGTATTTATGTTGTTTTATCCAATGCTTTATTAAATTTTATTTATATTGTTTTAACTTATGCTTTATTAAATTGTATTTATGTTGTTTTATCCTATGCTTTATTAAATTGTATTTATGTTGTTTTATCCTATGCTTTATTAAATTGTATTTATGTTGTTTTGTCCTATGCTTTATTAAATTGTATTTATGTTGTTTTAACCCATGCTTCATTAAATTGTATTTATGTTGTTTTATCTTATGCTTTATTAAATTGTATTTATGTTGTTTTATCCTATGCTTTATTAAATTGTATTTATGTTGTTTTATTCTATGCTTTATTAAATTGTATTATGTTGTTTTATCGTATGCTTTATTAAATTGTATTTATGTTGTTTTATCCTATGCTTTATTAAATTGTATTTATATTGTTTTAACTTATGCTTTATTAAATTGTATTCATGTTGTTTTATCCCATGCTTTATTAAATTGTATTTATGTTGTTTTATCCTATGCTTTATTAAATTGCATTTATGTTGTTTTATCCTATGCTTTATTAAATTGTGTTTATGTTGTTTTATCCTATGCTTTATTAAATTGTATTTATGTTGTTTTAACCCATGTTTTATTAAATTGTATTTATGTTGTTTTATCCTATGCTTTATTAAATTGTATTTATGTTGTTTTATCCTATGCTTTATTAAATTTTATTTATGTTGTTTTGTCCTATGCTTTATTAAATTGTATTTATGTTGTTTTAACCTATGCTTTATTAAATTGTATTTATGTTGTTTTATCTTATGCTTTATTAAATTGTATTTATGTTGTTTTATCCTATGCTTTATTAAATTGTATTTATGTTGTTTTAACCTATGCTTTATTAATTTGTATTTATGTTGTTTTAACCTATACCTTATTAAATTGTATTTATGTTGTTTTATCCTATGCTTTATTAAATTGTATTTATGTTGCTTTAACCTATGCTTTATTAAATTGTATTTATGTTGTTTTATCCTATGATTTATTAAATTGTATTTATGTTGTTTTATCCTATGCTTTATTAAATTGTATTTATATTGTTTTAACTTATGCTTTATTAAATTGTATTTATGTTGTTTTATCCCATGCTTTATTAATTTGTATTTATGTTGTTTTAACCTATGCTTTATTAAATTTTATTAATGTTGTTTTGTCCTATGCTTTATTAAATTGTATTTATGTTGTTTTAACCCATGCTTCATTAAATTGTATTTATGTTGTTTTATCTTATGCTTTATTAAATTGTATTTATGTTGTTTTGTCCTATGCTTTATTAAATTGTATTTACGTTGTTTTAACCCATGCTTTATTAAATTGCATTTATGTTGTTTTATCTTATGCTTTATTAAATTGTATTTATGTTGTTTTATCCTATGATTTATTAAATTGTATTTATGTTGTTTTGTACTATGCTTTAATAAATTGTATTTATGTTGTTTTAACCCATGCTTTATTAAATTGTATTTATGTTGTTTTATCCTATGCTTTATTAAATTGTATTTATGTTGTTTTATCCTATGCTTTATTAAATTGTATTTATGTTTTTTTATCCTATGCTTTATTAAATTGTATTTATGTTGTTTTAACCTATGCTTTATTAAGTTGTATTTATGTTGTTTTAACCTATGCTTTATTAAATTGTATTTATGTTTTTTTATCCTATGCTTTATTAAATTGTATTTATGTTGGTTTAACCTTTGCTTTATTAAATTGTATTTATGTTGTTTTATCCTATGCTTTATTAAATTGTATTTATGTTGTTTTATCCTATGCTTTATTAAATTGTATTATGTTGTTTTATCGAATGCTTTATTAAATTGTATTTATGTTGTTTTATCCTATGATTTATTAAATTGTGTTTATGTTGTTTTATCCTATGCTTTATTAAATTGTATTTATGTCGTTTTAACCCATGCTTTATTAAATTGTATTAATGTTGTTTTATCTTATGCTTTATTAAATTGTATTTATGTTGTTTTATCCTATGCTTCATTAAATTGTATTTATGTTGTTTTATCTTATGCTTTATTAAATTGTATTTATGTTGTTTTATCCTATGCTTCATTAAATTGTATTATGTTGTTTTATCGTATGCTTTATTATATTGTATTTATGTTGTTTTATCCTATGCTTTATTAAATTGTGTTTATGTTGTTTTATCCTATGCTTTATTAAATTGTATTTATGTTGTTTTAACCCATGCTTTATTAAATTGTATTTATGTTGTTTTATCCTATGCTTTATTAAATTGTATTTATGTTGTTTTATCCTATGCTTTATTAAATTTTATTTATGTTGTTTTGCCCTATGCTTTATTAAATTGTATTTATGTTGTTTTAACCCATGCTTCATTAAATTGTATTTATGTTGTTTTATCTTATGCTTTATTAAATTGTATTTATGTTGTTTTGTCCTATGCTTTATTAAATTGTATTTACGTTGTTTTAACCCATGCTTTATTAAATTGCATTTATGTTGTTTTATCTTATGCTTTATTAAATTGTATTTATGTTGTTTTATCCTATGATTTATTAAATTGTATTTATGTTGTTTTGTACTATGCTTTAATAAATTGTATTTATGTTGTTTTAACCCATGCTTTATTAAATTGTATTTATGTTGTTTTATCCTATGCTTTATTAAATTGTATTTATGTTGTTTTATCCTATGCTTTATTAAATTGTATTTATGTTGTTTTATCCTATGCTTTATTAAATTGTATTTATGTTGTTTTAACCTATGCTTTATTAAGTTGTATTTATGTTGTTTTAACCTATGCTTTATTAAATTGTATTTATGTTGTTTTATCCTATGCTTTATTAAATTGTATTTATGTTGGTTTAACCTTTGCTTTATTAAATTGTATTTATGTTGTTTTATCCTATGCTTTATTAAATTGTATTTATGTTGTTTTATCCTATGCTTTATTAAGTTGTATTTATGTTGTTTTAACCTATGCTTTATTAAATTGTATTTATGTTGTTTTATCCTATGCTTTTTTAAATTCTATTTATGTTGGTTTAACCTTTGCTTTATTAAATTGTATTTATGTTGTTTTATCCTATGCTTTATTAAATTGTATTTATGTTGTTTTATCCTATGCTTTATTAAATTGTATTATGTTGTTTTATCGAATGCTTTATTAAATTGTATTTATGTTGTTTTATCCTATGATTTATTAAATTGTGTTTATGTTGTTTTATCCTATGCTTTATTAAATTGTATTTATGTCGTTTTAACCCATGCTTTATTAAATTGTATTTATGTGGTTTTATCCTATGCTTTATTAAATTGTATTTATGTTGTTTTATCCTATGCTTCATTAAATTGTATTTATGTTGTTTTATCTTATGCTTTATTAAATTGTATTTATGTTGTTTTATCCTATGCTTCATTAAATTGTATTATGTTGTTTTATCGTATGCTTTATTATATTGTATTTATGTTGTTTTATCCTATGCTTTATTAAATTGTGTTTATGTTGTTTTATCCTATGCTTTATTAAATTGTATTTATGTTGTTTTAACCCATGCTTTATTAAATTGTATTTATGTTGTTTTATCCTATGCTTTATTAAATTGTATTTATGTTGTTTTATCCTATGATTTATTAAATTGTATTTATGTTGTTTTATCCTATGCTTTATTAAATTGTATTTACGTTGTTTTAACCCATGCTTTATTAAATTGCATTTATGTTGTTTTATCTTATGCTTTATTAAATTGTATTTATGTTGTTTTATCCTATGATTTATTAAATTGTATTTATGTTGTTTTGTACTATGCTTTAATAAATTGTATTTATGTTGTTTTAACCCATGCTTTATTAAATTGTATTTATGTTGTTTTATCCTATGCTTTATTAAATTGTATTTATGTTGTTTTATCCTATGCTTTATTAAATTGTATTTATGTTGTTTTATCCTATGCTTTATTAAATTGTATTTATGTTGTTTTAACCTATGCTTTATTAAGTTGTATTTATGTTGTTTTAACCTATGCTTTATTAAATTGTATTTATGTTGTTTTATCCTATGCTTTATTAAATTGTATTTATGTTGGTTTAACCTTTGCTTTATTAAATTGTATTTATGTTGTTTTATCCTATGCTTTATTAAATTGTATTTATGTTGTTTTATCGTATGCTTTATTAAATTGTATTATGTTGTTTTATCGTATGCTTTATTAAATTGTATTTATGTTGTTTTATCCTATGATTTATTAAATTGTGTTTATGTTGTTTTATCCTATGCTTTATTAAATTGTATTTATGTCGTTTTAACCCATGCTTTATTAAATTGTATTTATGTGGTTTTATCCTATGCTTTATTAAATTGTATTTATGTTGTTTTATCCTATGCTTCATTAAATTGTATTTATGTTGTTTTATCTTATGCTTTATTAAATTGTATTTATGTTGTTTTGTCCTATGCTTTATTAAATTGTATTTATGTTGTTTTAACCCATGCTTTATTAAATTGTATTTATGTTGTTTTATCCTATGCTTTATTAAATTGTATTATGTTGTTTTATCGTATGCTTTATTAAATTGTATTTATGTTGTTTTATCCTATGATTTATTAAATTGTGTTTATGTTGTTTTATCCTATGCTTTATTAAATTGTATTTATGTCGTTTTAACCCATGCTTTATTAAATTGTATTTATGTGGTTTTATCCTATGCTTTATTAAATTGTATTTATGTTGTTTTATCCTATGCTTCATTAAATTGTATTTATGTTGTTTTATCTTATGCTTTATTAAATTGTATTTATGTTGTTTTATCCTATGCTTCATTAAATTGTATTATGTTGTTTTATCGTATGCTTTATTATATTGTATTTATGTTGTTTTATCCTATGCTTTATTAAATTGTGTTTATGTTGTTTTATCCTATGCTTTATTAAATTGTATTTATGTTGTTTTAACCCATGCTTTATTAAATTGTATTTATGTTGTTTTATCCTATGCTTTATTAAATTGTATTTATGTTGTTTTATCCTATGATTTATTAAATTGTATTTATGTTGTTTTATCCTATGCTTTATTAAATTGTATTTACGTTGTTTTAACCCATGCTTTATTAAATTGCATTTATGTTGTTTTATCTTATGCTTTATTAAATTGTATTTATGTTGTTTTATCCTATGATTTATTAAATTGTATTTATGTTGTTTTGTACTATGCTTTAATAAATTGTATTTATGTTGTTTTAACCCATGCTTTATTAAATTGTATTTATGTTGTTTTATCCTATGCTTTATTAAATTGTATTTATGTTGTTTTATCCTATGCTTTATTAAATTGTATTTATGTTGTTTTATCCTATGCTTTATTAAATTGTATTTATGTTGTTTTAACCTATGCTTTATTAAGTTGTATTTATGTTGTTTTAACCTATGCTTTATTAAATTGTATTTATGTTGTTTTATCCTATGCTTTATTAAATTGTATTTATGTTGGTTTAACCTTTGCTTTATTAAATTGTATTTATGTTGTTTTATCCTATGCTTTATTAAATTGTATTTATGTTGTGTTATCGTATGCTTTATTAAATTGTATTATGTTGTTTTATCGTATGCTTTATTAAATTGTATTTATGTTGTTTTATCCTATGATTTATTAAATTGTGTTTATGTTGTTTTATCCTATGCTTTATTAAATTGTATTTATGTCGTTTTAACCCATGCTTTATTAAATTGTATTTATGTGGTTTTATCCTATGCTTTATTAAATTGTATTTATGTTGTTTTATCCTATGCTTCATTAAATTGTATTTATGTTGTTTTATCTTATGCTTTATTAAATTGTATTTATGTTGTTTTGTCCTATGCTTTATTAAATTGTATTTATGTTGTTTTAACCCATGCTTTATTAAATTGCATTTATGTTGGTTTATCTTATGCTTTATTAAATTGTATTTATGTTGTTTTATCCTATGCTTTATTAAATTGTATTTATGTTGTTTTGTCCTATGCTTTATTAAATTGTATTTATGTTGTTTTAACCATGCTTTATTAATTTGTATTTATGTTGTTTTATCCTATGCTTCATTAAATTGTATTTATGTTGTTTTATCCTATGCTTTATTAAATTGTATTTATGTTGTTTTATCCTATGCTTTATTAAATTGTATTTATGTTGTTTTATCCTATGCTTTATTAAATTGTATTTATGTTGTTTTATCCTATGCTTTATTAAATTGTATTTATGTTGTTTTATCCTATGATTTATTAATTTGTGTTTATGTTGTTTTATCCTATGCTTTGTTAAATTGTATTTATGTCGTTTTAACCCATGCTTTATTAAATTGTATTTATGTGGTTTTATCCTATGCTTTATTAAATTGTATTTATGTTGTTTTATCCTATGCTTTATTAAATTGTATTTATGTTGTTTTATTCTATGCTTTTATTAAATTGTATTATGTTGTTTTATCGTATGCTTTATTAAATTGTATTTATGTTGTTTTAACCTATGCTTTATTAAGTTGTATTTATGTTGTTTTAACCTATGCTTTATTAAATTGTATTTATGTTGTTTTATCCTATGCTTTATTAAATTGTATTTATGTTGGTTTAACCTTTGCTTTATTAAATTGTATTTATGTTGTTTTATCCTATGCTTTATTAAATTGTATTTATGTTGTTTTATCCTATGCTTTATTAAATTGTATTATGTTGTTTTATCGTATGCTTTATTAAATTGTATTTATGTTGTTTTATCCTATGATTTATTAAATTGTGTTTATGTTGTTTTATCCTATGCTTTATTAAATTGTATTTATGTCGTTTTAACGTATGCTTTATTATATTGTATTTATGTTGTTTTATCCTATGCTTTATTAAATTGTGTTTATGTTGTTTTATCCTATGCTTTATTAAATTGTATTTATGTTGTTTTAACCCATGCTTTATTAAATTGTATTTATGTTGTTTTATCCTATGCTTTATTAAATTGTATTTATGTTGTTTTATCCTATGATTTATTAAATTGTATTTATGTTGTTTTATCCTATGCTTTATTAAATTGTATTTACGTTGTTTTAACCCATGCTTTATTAAATTGCATTTATGTTGTTTTATCTTATGCTTTATTAAATTGTATTTATGTTGTTTTATCCTATGATTTATTAAATTGTATTTATGTTGTTTTGTACTATGCTTTAATAAATTGTATTTATGTTGTTTTAACCCATGCTTTATTAAATTGTATTTATGTTGTTTTATCCTATGCTTTATTAAATTGTATTTATGTTGTTTTATCCTATGCTTTATTAAATTGTATTTATGTTGTTTTATCCTATGCTTTATTAAATTGTATTTATGTTGTTTTAACCTATGCTTTATTAAGTTGTATTTATGTTGTTTTAACCTATGCTTTATTAAATTGTATTTATGTTGTTTTATCCTATGCTTTATTAAATTGTATTTATGTTGGTTTAACCTTTGCTTTATTAAATTGTATTTATGTTGTTTTATCCTATGCTTTATTAAATTGTATTTATGTTGTTTTATCGTATGCTTTATTAAATTGTATTATGTTGTTTTATCGTATGCTTTATTAAATTGTATTTATGTTGTTTTATCCTATGATTTATTAAATTGTGTTTATGTTGTTTTATCCTATGCTTTATTAAATTGTATTTATGTCGTTTTAACCCATGCTTTATTAAATTGTATTTATGTGGTTTTATCCTATGCTTTATTAAATTGTATTTATGTTGTTTTATCCTATGCTTCATTAAATTGTATTTATGTTGTTTTATCTTATGCTTTATTAAATTGTATTTATGTTGTTTTGTCCTATGCTTTATTAAATTGTATTTATGTTGTTTTAACCCATGCTTTATTAAATTGCATTTATGTTGGTTTATCTTATGCTTTATTAAATTGTATTTATGTTGTTTTATCCTATGCTTTATTAAATTGTATTTATGTTGTTTTGTCCTATGCTTTATTAAATTGTATTTATGTTGTTTTAACCATGCTTTATTAATTTGTATTTATGTTGTTTTATCCTATGCTTCATTAAATTGTATTTATGTTGTTTTATCCTATGCTTTATTAAATTGTATTTATGTTGTTTTATCCTATGCTTTATTAAATTGTATTTATGTTGTTTTATCCTATGCTTTATTAAATTGTATTTATGTTGTTTTATCCTATGCTTTATTAAATTGTATTTATGTTGTTTTATCCTATGCTTTATTAAATTGTATTTATGTTGTTTTATCCTATGCTTTATTAAATTGTATTTATGTTGTTTTAACCTATGCTTTATTAAGTTGTATCTATGTTGTTTTAACCTATGCTTTATTAAATTGTATTTATGTTGTTTTATCCTATGCTTTATTAAATTGTATTTATGTTGGTTTAACCTTTGCTTTATTAAATTGTATTTATGTTGTTTTATCCTATGCTTTATTAAATTGCATTTATGTTGTTTTATCCTATGCTTTATTAAATTGTATTATGTTGTTTTATCGTATGCTTTATTAAATTGTATTTATGTTGTTTTATCCTATGATTTATTAATTTGTGTTTATGTTGTTTTATCCTATGCTTTGTTAAATTGTATTTATGTCGTTTTAACCCATGCTTTATTAAATTGTATTTATGTGGTTTTATCCTATGCTTTATTAAATTGTATTTATGTTGTTTTATCCTATGCTTTATTAAATTGTATTTATGTTGTTTTATTCTATGCTTTTATTAAATTGTATTATGTTGTTTTATCGTATGCTTTATTAAATTGTATTTATGTTGTTTTAACCTATGCTTTATTAAGTTGTATTTATGTTGTTTTAACCTATGCTTTATTAAATTGTATTTATGTTGTTTTATCCTATGCTTTATTAAATTGTATTTATGTTGGTTTAACCTTTGCTTTATTAAATTGTATTTATGTTGTTTTATCCTATGCTTTATTAAATTGTATTTATGTTGTTTTATCCTATGCTTTATTAAATTGTATTATGTTGTTTTATCGTATGCTTTATTAAATTGTATTTATGTTGTTTTATCCTATGATTTATTAAATTGTGTTTATGTTGTTTTATCCTATGCTTTATTAAATTGTATTTATGTCGTTTTAACCCATGCTTTATTAAATTGTATTTATGTGGTTTTATCCTATGCTTTATTAAATTGTATTTATGTTGTTTTATCCTATGCTTCATTAAATTGTATTTATGTTGTTTTATCTTATGCTTTATTAAATTGTATTTATGTTGTTTTGTCCTATGCTTTATTAAATTGTATTTATGTTGTTTTAACCCATGCTTTATTAAATTGCATTTATGTTGGTTTATCTTATGCTTTATTAAATTGTATTTATGTTGTTTTATCCTATGCTTTATTAAATTGTATTTATGTTGTTTTGTCCTATGCTTTATTAAATTGTATTTATGTTGTTTTAACCATGCTTTATTAATTTGTATTTATGTTGTTTTATCCTATGCTTCATTAAATTGTATTTATGTTGTTTTATCCTATGCTTTATTAAATTGTGTTTATGTTGTTTTATCCTATGCTTTATTAAATTGTATTTATGTTGTTTTATCCTATGCTTTATTAAATTGTATTTATGTTGTTTTATCCTATGCTTTATTAAATTGTATTTATGTTGTTTTATCCTATGCTTTATTAAATTGTATTTATGTTGTTTTATCCTATGCTTTATTAAATTGTATTTATGTTGTTTTAACCTATGCTTTATTAAGTTGTATCTATGTTGTTTTAACCTATGCTTTATTAAATTGTATTTATGTTGTTTTATCCTATGCTTTATTAAATTGTATTTATGTTGGTTTAACCTTTGCTTTATTAAATTGTATTTATGTTGTTTTATCCTATGCTTTATTAAATTGCATTTATGTTGTTTTATCCTATGCTTTATTAAATTGTATTATGTTGTTTTATCGTATGCTTTATTAAATTGTATTTATGTTGTTTTATCCTATGATTTATTAATTTGTGTTTATGTTGTTTTATCCTATGCTTTGTTAAATTGTATTTATGTCGTTTTAACCCATGCTTTATTAAATTGTATTTATGTGGTTTTATCCTATGCTTTATTAAATTGTATTTATGTTGTTTTATCCTATGCTTTATTAAATTGTATTTATGTTGTTTTATCCTATGCTTTATTAAATTGTATTTATGTTGTTTTAACCCATGCTTTGTTAAATTGTATTTATGTTGTTTTATCCTATGCTTTATTAAATTGTACTTATGTTGTTTTATCCTATGATTTATTAAATTGTATTTATGTTGCTTTATCCTATGCTTTATTAAACTGCATTTATGTTGTTTTATGCTAAGCTTAATTAAATTGTATTCATGTTGTTTTATCCTATGCTTTATTAAATTGTATTTATGTTGTTTTATCCTATGCTTTATTAAATTGTATTTATGTTGTTTTATCCAATGCTTTATTAAATTTTATTTATATTGTTTTAACTTATGCTTTATTAAATTGTATTTATGTTGTTTTATCCTATGCTTTATTAAATTGTATTTATGTTGTTTTATCCTATGCTTTATTAAATTGTATTTATGTTGTTTTGTCCTATGCTTTATTAAATTGTATTTATGTTGTTTTAACCCATGCTTCATTAAATTGTATTTATGTTGTTTTATCTTATGCTTTATTAAATTGTATTTATGTTGTTTTATCCTATGCTTTATTAAATTGTATTTATGTTGTTTTATTCTATGCTTTTATTAAATTGTATTATGTTGTTTTATCGTATGCTTTATTAAATTGTATTTATGTTGTTTTATCCTATGCTTTATTAAATTGTGTTTATGTTGTTTTATCCTATGCTTTATTAAATTGTATTTATGTTGTTTTAACCCATGTTTTATTAAATTGTATTTATGTTGTTTTATCCTATGCTTTATTAAATTGTATTTATGTTGTTTTATCCTATGCTTTATTAAATTTTATTTATGTTGTTTTGTCCTATGCTTTATTAAATTGTATTTATGTTGTTTTAACCCATGCTTCATTAAATTGTATTTATGTTGTTTTATCTTATGCTTTATTAAATTGTATTTATGTTGTTTTGTCCTATGCTTTATTAAATTGTATTTATGTTGTTTTAACCCATGCTTTATTAAATTGCATTTATGTTGGTTTATCTTATGCTTTATTAAATTGTGTTTATGTTGTTTTATCCTATGCTTTATTAAATTGTATTTATGTTCTTTTGTCCTATGCTTTATTAAATTGTATTTATGTTGTTTTAACCATGCTTTATTAATTTGTATTAATGTTGTTTTATCCTATGCTTCATTAAATTGTATTTATGTTGTTTTATCCTATGCTTTATTAAATTGTATTTATGTTGTTTTATCCTATGCTTTATTAAATTGTATTTATGTTGTTTTATCCTATGCTTTATTAAATTGTATTTATGTTGTTTTATCCTATGCTTTATTAAATTGTATTTATGTTGTTTTGTCCTATGCTTTATTAAATTGTATTTATGTTGTTTTAACCCATGCTTTATTAAATTGTATTTATGTTGTTTTATCCTTTGCTTTATTAAATTGTATTTATGATGTTTTATCCTATGCTTTATTAAATTGTATTTATGTTGTTTTATCCTATGCTTTATTAAATTGTAATTATGTTGTTTTATCCTATGCTTTATTAAATTGTATTTATGTTGTTTTAACCCATGCTTTATTAAATTGTATTTATGTTGTTTTATCCTTTGCTTTATTAAATTGTATTTATGATGTTTTATCCTATGCTTTATTAAATTGTATTTATGTTGTTTTATCCTATGCTTTATTAAACTGTATTTATATTGTTTTAACTTATGCTTTATTAAATTGTATTTATGTTGTTTTATCCTATGCTTTATTAAATTGTATTTATGTTGTTTTAACCCATGCTTCATTAAATTGTATTTATGTTGTTTTATCCTATGCTTTATTAAATTGTATTTATGTTGTTTTATCCTATGCTTTATTAAATTGTATTTATGTTGTTTTATCCTATGCTTTATTAAATTGTATTTATGTTGTTTTATCCTATGCTTTATTAAATTGTATTCATGTTGTTTTATCCTATGCTTTATTAAATTGTATTTATGTTGTTTTGTCCTATGCTTTATTAAATTGTATTTATGTTGTTTTAACCCATGCTTTATTAAATTGTATTTATGTTGTTTTATCCTTTGCTTTATTAAATTGTATTTATGATGTTTTATCCTATGCTTTATTAAATTGTATTTATGTTGTTTTATCCTATGCTTTATTAAATTGTAATTATGTTGTTTTATCCTATGCTTTATTAAATTGTATTTATGTTGCTTTGTCCTGTGCTTTATTAAATTGTATTTATGTTGTTTTATCCTATGCTTTATTAAATTGTATTTATGTTGTTTTATCCTATGATTTATTAAATTGTATTTATGTTGTTTTATCCTATGCTTTATTAAATTGTATTTATATTGTTTTAACTTATGCTTTATTAAATTGTATTTATGTTGTTTTATCCTATGCTTTATTAATTTGTATTTATGTTGTTTTAACCTATGCTTTATTAAATTGTATTTATGTTGTTTTATCCTATGCTTTATTAAATTGTATTGATGTTGTTTTATCCTATGCTTTATTAAATTGTATTTATGTTGTTTTAACCTATGCTTTATTAATTTGTATTTATGTTGTTTTAACCTATGCTTTATTAAATTGTATTTATGTTGTTTTATACTATGCTTTATTAAATTGTATTTATGTTGCTTTAACCTATGCTTTATTAAATTGTATTTATGTTGTTTTATCCTATGATTTATTAAATTGTATTTATGTTGTTTTATCCTATGCTTTATTAAATTGTATTTATATTGTTTTAACTTATGCTTTATTAAATTGTATTTATGTTGTTTTATCCTATGCTTTATTAATTTGTATTTATGTTGTTTTAACCTATGCTTTATTAAATTGTATTTATGTTGTTTTATCCTATGCTTTATTAAATTGTATTTATGTTGCTTTAACCTATGCTTTATTAAATTGTATTTATGTTGTTTTATCCTATGCTTTATTAAATTGTATTTATGTTGTTTTATCCTATGCTTTATTCAATTGTATTTATGTTGTTTTAACCTATGCTTTATTAATTTGTATTTATGTTGTTTTAACCTATGCTTTATTAAATTGTATTTATTTTGTTTTATCCTATGCTTTATTAAATTGTATTTATGTTGCTTTAACCTATGCTTTATTAAATTGTATTTATGTTGTTTTATCATATGCTTTATTAAATTGTATTTATGTTGTTTTATCCTATGCTTTATTAAATTGTATTTATATTGTTTTAACTTATGCTTTATTAAATTGTATTTATGTTGTTTTGTCCTATGCTTTATTAAATTGTATTTATGTTGTTTTAACCATGCTTTATTAATTTGTATTTATGTTGTTTTATCCTATGCTTTATTAAATTGTATTTATGTTGTTTTATCCTATGCTTTATTAAATTGTATTTATGTTGCTTTAACCTTTCCTTTATTAAATTGTATTTATGTTGTTTTATCCTATGCTTTATTAAATTGTATTTATGTTGTTTTATCCTATGCTTTATTAAATTGTATTTATGTTGTTTTAACCTATGCTTTATTAATTTGTATTTATGTTGTTTTAACCTATGCTTTATTAAATTGTATTTATGTTGTTTTATCCTATGCTTTATTAAATTGTATTTATGTTGCTTTAACCTATGCTTTATTAAATTGTATTTATGTTGTTTTATCATATGCTTTATTAAATTGTATTTATGTTGTTTTATCCTATGCTTTATTAAACTGTATTTATATTGTTTTAACTTATGCTTTATTAAATTGTATTTATGTTGTTTTATCCTATGCTTTATTAAATTGTATTTATGTTGTTTTATCCTATGCTTTATTAAATTGTATTTATGTTGTTTTATCCTATGCTTTTTTAAATTGTATTTATGTTGTTTTAACCCATGCTTCATTAAATTGTATTTATGTTGTTTTATCTTATGCTTTATTAAATTGTATTTATGTTGTTTTATCCTATGCTTTATTAAATTGTATTTATGTTGTTTTATCCTATGCTTTATTAAATTGTATTATGTTGTTTTATCCTATGCTTTATTATATTGTATTTATGTTGTTTTATCGAATGCTTTATTAAATTGTGTTTATGTTGTTTTATCCTATGCTTTATTAAATTGTATTTATGTTGTTTTAACCCATGCTTTATTAAATTGTATTTATGTTGTTTTATCCTATGCTTCATTAAATTGTATTTATGTTGTTTTATCTTATGCTTTATTAAATTGTATTTATGTTGTTTTGTCCTATGCTTTATTAAATTGTATTTATGTTGTTTTAACCCATGCTTTATTAAATTGCATTTATGTTGGTTTATCTTATGCTTTATTAAATTGTATTTATGTTGTTTTATCCTATGCTTTATTAAATTGTATTTATGTTGTTTTGTCCTATGCTTTATTAAATTGTATTTATGTTGTTTTAACCATGCTTTATTAATTTGTATTTATGTTGTTTTATCCTATGCTTCATTAAATTGTATTTATGTTGTTTTATCCTATGCTTTATTAAATTGTATTTATGTTGTTTTATCCTATGCTTTATTAAATTGTATTTATGTTGTTTTATCCTATGCTTTATTAAATTGTATTTATGTTGTTTTATCCTATGCTTTATTAAATTGTATTTATGTTGTTTTATCCTATGCTTTATTAAATTGTATTTATGTTGTTTTATCCTATGCTTTATTAAATTGTATTTATGTTGTTTTAACCTATGCTTTATTAAGTTGTATCTATGTTGTTTTAACCTATGCTTTATTAAATTGTATTTATGTTGTTTTATCCTATGCTTTATTAAATTGTATTTATGTTGGTTTAACCTTTGCTTTATTAAATTGTATTTATGTTGTTTTATCCTATGCTTTATTAAATTGCATTTATGTTGTTTTATCCTATGCTTTATTAAATTGTATTATGTTGTTTTATCGTATGCTTTATTAAATTGTATTTATGTTGTTTTATCCTATGATTTATTAATTTGTGTTTATGTTGTTTTATCCTATGCTTTGTTAAATTGTATTTATGTCGTTTTAACCCATGCTTTATTAAATTGTATTTATGTGGTTTTATCCTATGCTTTATTAAATTGTATTTATGTTGTTTTATCCTATGCTTTATTAAATTGTATTTATGTTGTTTTATTCTATGCTTTTATTAAATTGTATTATGTTGTTTTATCGTATGCTTTATTAAATTGTATTTATGTTGTTTTAACCTATGCTTTATTAAGTTGTATTTATGTTGTTTTAACCTATGCTTTATTAAATTGTATTTATGTTGTTTTATCCTATGCTTTATTAAATTGTATTTATGTTGGTTTAACCTTTGCTTTATTAAATTGTATTTATGTTGTTTTATCCTATGCTTTATTAAATTGTATTTATGTTGTTTTATCCTATGCTTTATTAAATTGTATTATGTTGTTTTATCGTATGCTTTATTAAATTGTATTTATGTTGTTTTATCCTATGATTTATTAAATTGTGTTTATGTTGTTTTATCCTATGCTTTATTAAATTGTATTTATGTCGTTTTAACCCATGCTTTATTAAATTGTATTTATGTGGTTTTATCCTATGCTTTATTAAATTGTATTTATGTTGTTTTATCCTATGCTTCATTAAATTGTATTTATGTTGTTTTATCTTATGCTTTATTAAATTGTATTTATGTTGTTTTGTCCTATGCTTTATTAAATTGTATTTATGTTGTTTTAACCCATGCTTTATTAAATTGCATTTATGTTGGTTTATCTTATGCTTTATTAAATTGTATTTATGTTGTTTTATCCTATGCTTTATTAAATTGTATTTATGTTGTTTTGTCCTATGCTTTATTAAATTGTATTTATGTTGTTTTAACCATGCTTTATTAATTTGTATTTATGTTGTTTTATCCTATGCTTCATTAAATTGTATTTATGTTGTTTTATCCTATGCTTTATTAAATTGTGTTTATGTTGTTTTATCCTATGCTTTATTAAATTGTATTTATGTTGTTTTATCCTATGCTTTATTAAATTGTATTTATGTTGTTTTATCCTATGCTTTATTAAATTGTATTTATGTTGTTTTATCCTATGCTTTATTAAATTGTATTTATGTTGTTTTATCCTATGCTTTATTAAATTGTATTTATGTTGTTTTAACCTATGCTTTATTAAGTTGTATCTATGTTGTTTTAACCTATGCTTTATTAAATTGTATTTATGTTGTTTTATCCTATGCTTTATTAAATTGTATTTATGTTGGTTTAACCTTTGCTTTATTAAATTGTATTTATGTTGTTTTATCCTATGCTTTATTAAATTGCATTTATGTTGTTTTATCCTATGCTTTATTAAATTGTATTATGTTGTTTTATCGTATGCTTTATTAAATTGTATTTATGTTGTTTTATCCTATGATTTATTAATTTGTGTTTATGTTGTTTTATCCTATGCTTTGTTAAATTGTATTTATGTCGTTTTAACCCATGCTTTATTAAATTGTATTTATGTGGTTTTATCCTATGCTTTATTAAATTGTATTTATGTTGTTTTATCCTATGCTTTGTTAAATTGTATTTATGTTGTTTTATCCTATGCTTTATTAAATTGTATTTATGTTGTTTTAACCCATGCTTTGTTAAATTGTATTTATGTTGTTTTATCCTATGCTTTATTAAATTGTGCTTATGTTGTTTTATCCTATGATTTATTAAATTGTATTTATGTTGCTTTATCCTATGCTTTATTAAACTGCATTTATGTTGTTTTATGCTAAGCTTAATTAAATTGTATTCATGTTGTTTTATCCTATGCTTTATTAAATTGTATTTATGTTGTTTTATCCTATGCTTTATTAAATTGTATTTATGTTGTTTTATCCAATGCTTTATTAAATTTTATTTATATTGTTTTAACTTATGCTTTATTAAATTGTATTTATGTTGTTTTATCCTATGCTTTATTAAATTGTATTTATGTTGTTTTATCCTATGCTTTATTAAATTGTATTTATGTTGTTTTGTCCTATGCTTTATTAAATTGTATTTATGTTGTTTTAACCCATGCTTCATTAAATTGTATTTATGTTGTTTTATCTTATGCTTTATTAAATTGTATTTATGTTGTTTTATCCTATGCTTTATTAAATTGTATTTATGTTGTTTTATTCTATGCTTTTATTAAATTGTATTATGTTGTTTTATCGTATGCTTTATTAAATTGTATTTATGTTGTTTTATCCTATGCTTTATTAAATTGTGTTTATGTTGTTTTATCCTATGCTTTATTAAATTGTATTTATGTTGTTTTAACCCATGTTTTATTAAATTGTATTTATGTTGTTTTATCCTATGCTTTATTAAATTGTATTTATGTTGTTTTATCCTATGCTTTATTAAATTTTATTTATGTTGTTTTGTCCTATGCTTTATTAAATTGTATTTATGTTGTTTTAACCCATGCTTCATTAAATTGTATTTATGTTGTTTTATCTTATGCTTTATTAAATTGTATTTATGTTGTTTTGTCCTATGCTTTATTAAATTGTATTTATGTTGTTTTAACCCATGCTTTATTAAATTGCATTTATGTTGGTTTATCTTATGCTTTATTAAATTGTGTTTATGTTGTTTTATCCTATGCTTTATTAAATTGTATTTATGTTCTTTTGTCCTATGCTTTATTAAATTGTATTTATGTTGTTTTAACCATGCTTTATTAATTTGTATTAATGTTGTTTTATCCTATGCTTCATTAAATTGTATTTATGTTGTTTTATCCTATGCTTTATTAAATTGTATTTATGTTGTTTTATCCTATGCTTTATTAAATTGTATTTATGTTGTTTTATCCTATGCTTTATTAAATTGTATTTATGTTGTTTTATCCTATGCTTTATTAAATTGTATTTATGTTGTTTTGTCCTATGCTTTATTAAATTGTATTTATGTTGTTTTAACCCATGCTTTATTAAATTGTATTTATGTTGTTTTATCCTTTGCTTTATTAAATTGTATTTATGATGTTTTATCCTATGCTTTATTAAATTGTATTTATGTTGTTTTATCCTATGCTTTATTAAATTGTAATTATGTTGTTTTATCCTATGCTTTATTAAATTGTATTTATGTTGTTTTAACCCATGCTTTATTAAATTGTATTTATGTTGTTTTATCCTTTGCTTTATTAAATTGTATTTATGATGTTTTATCCTATGCTTTATTAAATTGTATTTATGTTGTTTTATCCTATGCTTTATTAAACTGTATTTATATTGTTTTAACTTATGCTTTATTAAATTGTATTTATGTTGTTTTATCCTATGCTTTATTAAATTGTATTTATGTTGTTTTAACCCATGCTTCATTAAATTGTATTTATGTTGTTTTATCCTATGCTTTATTAAATTGTATTTATGTTGTTTTATCCTATGCTTTATTAAATTGTATTTATGTTGTTTTATCCTATGCTTTATTAAATTGTATTTATGTTGTTTTATCCTATGCTTTATTAAATTGTATTCATGTTGTTTTATCCTATGCTTTATTAAATTGTATTTATGTTGTTTTGTCCTATGCTTTATTAAATTGTATTTATGTTGTTTTAACCCATGCTTTATTAAATTGTATTTATGTTGTTTTATCCTTTGCTTTATTAAATTGTATTTATGATGTTTTATCCTATGCTTTATTAAATTGTATTTATGTTGTTTTATCCTATGCTTTATTAAATTGTAATTATGTTGTTTTATCCTATGCTTTATTAAATTGTATTTATGTTGCTTTGTCCTGTGCTTTATTAAATTGTATTTATGTTGTTTTATCCTATGCTTTATTAAATTGTATTTATGTTGTTTTATCCTATGATTTATTAAATTGTATTTATGTTGTTTTATCCTATGCTTTATTAAATTGTATTTATATTGTTTTAACTTATGCTTTATTAAATTGTATTTATGTTGTTTTATCCTATGCTTTATTAATTTGTATTTATGTTGTTTTAACCTATGCTTTATTAAATTGTATTTATGTTGTTTTATCCTATGCTTTATTAAATTGTATTGATGTTGTTTTATCCTATGCTTTATTAAATTGTATTTATGTTGTTTTAACCTATGCTTTATTAATTTGTATTTATGTTGTTTTAACCTATGCTTTATTAAATTGTATTTATGTTGTTTTATACTATGCTTTATTAAATTGTATTTATGTTGCTTTAACCTATGCTTTATTAAATTGTATTTATGTTGTTTTATCCTATGATTTATTAAATTGTATTTATGTTGTTTTATCCTATGCTTTATTAAATTGTATTTATATTGTTTTAACTTATGCTTTATTAAATTGTATTTATGTTGTTTTATCCTATGCTTTATTAATTTGTATTTATGTTGTTTTAACCTATGCTTTATTAAATTGTATTTATGTTGTTTTATCCTATGCTTTATTAAATTGTATTTATGTTGCTTTAACCTATGCTTTATTAAATTGTATTTATGTTGTTTTATCCTATGCTTTATTAAATTGTATTTATGTTGTTTTATCCTATGCTTTATTCAATTGTATTTATGTTGTTTTAACCTATGCTTTATTAATTTGTATTTATGTTGTTTTAACCTATGCTTTATTAAATTGTATTTATTTTGTTTTATCCTATGCTTTATTAAATTGTATTTATGTTGCTTTAACCTATGCTTTATTAAATTGTATTTATGTTGTTTTATCATATGCTTTATTAAATTGTATTTATGTTGTTTTATCCTATGCTTTATTAAATTGTATTTATATTGTTTTAACTTATGCTTTATTAAATTGTATTTATGTTGTTTTGTCCTATGCTTTATTAAATTGTATTTATGTTGTTTTAACCATGCTTTATTAATTTGTATTTATGTTGTTTTATCCTATGCTTTATTAAATTGTATTTATGTTGTTTTATCCTATGCTTTATTAAATTGTATTTATGTTGCTTTAACCTTTCCTTTATTAAATTGTATTTATGTTGTTTTATCCTATGCTTTATTAAATTGTATTTATGTTGTTTTATCCTATGCTTTATTAAATTGTATTTATGTTGTTTTAACCTATGCTTTATTAATTTGTATTTATGTTGTTTTAACCTATGCTTTATTAAATTGTATTTATGTTGTTTTATCCTATGCTTTATTAAATTGTATTTATGTTGCTTTAACCTATGCTTTATTAAATTGTATTTATGTTGTTTTATCATATGCTT
Source organism: Phyllobates terribilis (assembly GCF_046119375.1). Taxonomy (NCBI): domain Eukaryota; kingdom Metazoa; phylum Chordata; class Amphibia; order Anura; family Dendrobatidae; genus Phyllobates; species Phyllobates terribilis. Next base: position 822,096,563 of record NW_027362763.1, read on the forward strand.
TATTAAATTGTATTTATGTTGTTTTATCCTATGCTTTATTAAACTGTATTTATATTGTTTTAACTTATGCTTTATTAAATTGTATTTATGTTGTTTTATCCTATGCTTTATTAAATTGTATTTATGTTGTTTTATCCTATGCTTTATTAAATTGTATTTATGTTGTTTTATCCTATGCTTTTTTAAATTGTATTTATGTTGTTTTAACCCATGCTTCATTAAATTGTATTTATGTTGTTTTATCTTATGCTTTATTAAATTGTATTTATGTTGTTTTATCCTATGCTTTATTAAATTGTATTTATGTTGTTTTATCCTATGCTTTATTAAATTGTATTATGTTGTTTTATCCTATGCTTTATTATATTGTATTTATGTTGTTTTATCGAATGCTTTATTAAATTGTGTTTATGTTGTTTTATCCTATGCTTTATTAAATTGTATTTATGTTGTTTTAACCCATGCTTTATTAAATTGTATTTATGTTGTTTTATCCTATGCTTCATTAAATTGTATTTATGTTGTTTTATCTTATGCTTTATTAAATTGTATTTATGTTGTTTTGTCCTATGCTTTATTAAATTGTATTTATGTTGTTTTAACCCATGCTTTATTAAATTGCATTTATGTTGGTTTATCTTATGCTTTATTAAATTGTATTTATGTTGTTTTATCCTATGCTTTATTAAATTGTATTTATGTTGTTTTGTCCTATGCTTTATTAAATTGTATTTATGTTGTTTTAACCATGCTTTATTAATTTGTATTTATGTTGTTTTATCCTATGCTTCATTAAATTGTATTTATGTTGTTTTATCCTATGCTTTATTAAATTGTATTTATGTTGTTTTATCCTATGCTTTATTAAATTGTATTTATGTTGTTTTATCCTATGCTTTATTAAATTGTATTTATGTTGTTTTATCCTATGCTTTATTAAATTGTATTTATGTTGTTTTATCCTATGCTTTATTAAATTGTATTTATGTTGTTTTATCCTATGCTTTATTAAATTGTATTTATGTTGTTTTAACCTATGCTTTATTAAGTTGTATCTATGTTGTTTTAACCTATGCTTTATTAAATTGTATTTATGTTGTTTTATCCTATGCTTTATTAAATTGTATTTATGTTGGTTTAACCTTTGCTTTATTAAATTGTATTTATGTTGTTTTATCCTATGCTTTATTAAATTGCATTTATGTTGTTTTATCCTATGCTTTATTAAATTGTATTATGTTGTTTTATCGTATGCTTTATTAAATTGTATTTATGTTGTTTTATCCTATGATTTATTAATTTGTGTTTATGTTGTTTTATCCTATGCTTTGTTAAATTGTATTTATGTCGTTTTAACCCATGCTTTATTAAATTGTATTTATGTGGTTTTATCCTATGCTTTATTAAATTGTATTTATGTTGTTTTATCCTATGCTTTATTAAATTGTATTTATGTTGTTTTATTCTATGCTTTTATTAAATTGTATTATGTTGTTTTATCGTATGCTTTATTAAATTGTATTTATGTTGTTTTAACCTATGCTTTATTAAGTTGTATTTATGTTGTTTTAACCTATGCTTTATTAAATTGTATTTATGTTGTTTTATCCTATGCTTTATTAAATTGTATTTATGTTGGTTTAACCTTTGCTTTATTAAATTGTATTTATGTTGTTTTATCCTATGCTTTATTAAATTGTATTTATGTTGTTTTATCCTATGCTTTATTAAATTGTATTATGTTGTTTTATCGTATGCTTTATTAAATTGTATTTATGTTGTTTTATCCTATGATTTATTAAATTGTGTTTATGTTGTTTTATCCTATGCTTTATTAAATTGTATTTATGTCGTTTTAACGTATGCTTTATTATATTGTATTTATGTTGTTTTATCCTATGCTTTATTAAATTGTGTTTATGTTGTTTTATCCTATGCTTTATTAAATTGTATTTATGTTGTTTTAACCCATGCTTTATTAAATTGTATTTATGTTGTTTTATCCTATGCTTTATTAAATTGTATTTATGTTGTTTTATCCTATGATTTATTAAATTGTATTTATGTTGTTTTATCCTATGCTTTATTAAATTGTATTTACGTTGTTTTAACCCATGCTTTATTAAATTGCATTTATGTTGTTTTATCTTATGCTTTATTAAATTGTATTTATGTTGTTTTATCCTATGATTTATTAAATTGTATTTATGTTGTTTTGTACTATGCTTTAATAAATTGTATTTATGTTGTTTTAACCCATGCTTTATTAAATTGTATTTATGTTGTTTTATCCTATGCTTTATTAAATTGTATTTATGTTGTTTTATCCTATGCTTTATTAAATTGTATTTATGTTGTTTTATCCTATGCTTTATTAAATTGTATTTATGTTGTTTTAACCTATGCTTTATTAAGTTGTATTTATGTTGTTTTAACCTATGCTTTATTAAATTGTATTTATGTTGTTTTATCCTATGCTTTATTAAATTGTATTTATGTTGGTTTAACCTTTGCTTTATTAAATTGTATTTATGTTGTTTTATCCTATGCTTTATTAAATTGTATTTATGTTGTTTTATCGTATGCTTTATTAAATTGTATTATGTTGTTTTATCGTATGCTTTATTAAATTGTATTTATGTTGTTTTATCCTATGATTTATTAAATTGTGTTTATGTTGTTTTATCCTATGCTTTATTAAATTGTATTTATGTCGTTTTAACCCATGCTTTATTAAATTGTATTTATGTGGTTTTATCCTATGCTTTATTAAATTGTATTTATGTTGTTTTATCCTATGCTTCATTAAATTGTATTTATGTTGTTTTATCTTATGCTTTATTAAATTGTATTTATGTTGTTTTGTCCTATGCTTTATTAAATTGTATTTATGTTGTTTTAACCCATGCTTTATTAAATTGCATTTATGTTGGTTTATCTTATGCTTTATTAAATTGTATTTATGTTGTTTTATCCTATGCTTTATTAAATTGTATTTATGTTGTTTTGTCCTATGCTTTATTAAATTGTATTTATGTTGTTTTAACCATGCTTTATTAATTTGTATTTATGTTGTTTTATCCTATGCTTCATTAAATTGTATTTATGTTGTTTTATCCTATGCTTTATTAAATTGTATTTATGTTGTTTTATCCTATGCTTTATTAAATTGTATTTATGTTGTTTTATCCTATGCTTTATTAAATTGTATTTATGTTGTTTTATCCTATGCTTTATTAAATTGTATTTATGTTGTTTTATCCTATGCTTTATTAAATTGTATTTATGTTGTTTTATCCTATGCTTTATTAAATTGTATTTATGTTGTTTTAACCTATGCTTTATTAAGTTGTATCTATGTTGTTTTAACCTATGCTTTATTAAATTGTATTTATGTTGTTTTATCCTATGCTTTATTAAATTGTATTTATGTTGGTTTAACCTTTGCTTTATTAAATTGTATTTATGTTGTTTTATCCTATGCTTTATTAAATTGCATTTATGTTGTTTTATCCTATGCTTTATTAAATTGTATTATGTTGTTTTATCGTATGCTTTATTAAATTGTATTTATGTTGTTTTATCCTATGATTTATTAATTTGTGTTTATGTTGTTTTATCCTATGCTTTGTTAAATTGTATTTATGTCGTTTTAACCCATGCTTTATTAAATTGTATTTATGTGGTTTTATCCTATGCTTTATTAAATTGTATTTATGTTGTTTTATCCTATGCTTTATTAAATTGTATTTATGTTGTTTTATTCTATGCTTTTATTAAATTGTATTATGTTGTTTTATCGTATGCTTTATTAAATTGTATTTATGTTGTTTTAACCTATGCTTTATTAAGTTGTATTTATGTTGTTTTAACCTATGCTTTATTAAATTGTATTTATGTTGTTTTATCCTATGCTTTATTAAATTGTATTTATGTTGGTTTAACCTTTGCTTTATTAAATTGTATTTATGTTGTTTTATCCTATGCTTTATTAAATTGTATTTATGTTGTTTTATCCTATGCTTTATTAAATTGTATTATGTTGTTTTATCGTATGCTTTATTAAATTGTATTTATGTTGTTTTATCCTATGATTTATTAAATTGTGTTTATGTTGTTTTATCCTATGCTTTATTAAATTGTATTTATGTCGTTTTAACCCATGCTTTATTAAATTGTATTTATGTGGTTTTATCCTATGCTTTATTAAATTGTATTTATGTTGTTTTATCCTATGCTTCATTAAATTGTATTTATGTTGTTTTATCTTATGCTTTATTAAATTGTATTTATGTTGTTTTGTCCTATGCTTTATTAAATTGTATTTATGTTGTTTTAACCCATGCTTTATTAAATTGCATTTATGTTGGTTTATCTTATGCTTTATTAAATTGTATTTATGTTGTTTTATCCTATGCTTTATTAAATTGTATTTATGTTGTTTTGTCCTATGCTTTATTAAATTGTATTTATGTTGTTTTAACCATGCTTTATTAATTTGTATTTATGTTGTTTTATCCTATGCTTCATTAAATTGTATTTATGTTGTTTTATCCTATGCTTTATTAAATTGTGTTTATGTTGTTTTATCCTATGCTTTATTAAATTGTATTTATGTTGTTTTATCCTATGCTTTATTAAATTGTATTTATGTTGTTTTATCCTATGCTTTATTAAATTGTATTTATGTTGTTTTATCCTATGCTTTATTAAATTGTATTTATGTTGTTTTATCCTATGCTTTATTAAATTGTATTTATGTTGTTTTAACCTATGCTTTATTAAGTTGTATCTATGTTGTTTTAACCTATGCTTTATTAAATTGTATTTATGTTGTTTTATCCTATGCTTTATTAAATTGTATTTATGTTGGTTTAACCTTTGCTTTATTAAATTGTATTTATGTTGTTTTATCCTATGCTTTATTAAATTGCATTTATGTTGTTTTATCCTATGCTTTATTAAATTGTATTATGTTGTTTTATCGTATGCTTTATTAAATTGTATTTATGTTGTTTTATCCTATGATTTATTAATTTGTGTTTATGTTGTTTTATCCTATGCTTTGTTAAATTGTATTTATGTCGTTTTAACCCATGCTTTATTAAATTGTATTTATGTGGTTTTATCCTATGCTTTATTAAATTGTATTTATGTTGTTTTATCCTATGCTTTATTAAATTGTATTTATGTTGTTTTATCCTATGCTTTATTAAATTGTATTTATGTTGTTTTAACCCATGCTTTGTTAAATTGTATTTATGTTGTTTTATCCTATGCTTTATTAAATTGTACTTATGTTGTTTTATCCTATGATTTATTAAATTGTATTTATGTTGCTTTATCCTATGCTTTATTAAACTGCATTTATGTTGTTTTATGCTAAGCTTAATTAAATTGTATTCATGTTGTTTTATCCTATGCTTTATTAAATTGTATTTATGTTGTTTTATCCTATGCTTTATTAAATTGTATTTATGTTGTTTTATCCAATGCTTTATTAAATTTTATTTATATTGTTTTAACTTATGCTTTATTAAATTGTATTTATGTTGTTTTATCCTATGCTTTATTAAATTGTATTTATGTTGTTTTATCCTATGCTTTATTAAATTGTATTTATGTTGTTTTGTCCTATGCTTTATTAAATTGTATTTATGTTGTTTTAACCCATGCTTCATTAAATTGTATTTATGTTGTTTTATCTTATGCTTTATTAAATTGTATTTATGTTGTTTTATCCTATGCTTTATTAAATTGTATTTATGTTGTTTTATTCTATGCTTTTATTAAATTGTATTATGTTGTTTTATCGTATGCTTTATTAAATTGTATTTATGTTGTTTTATCCTATGCTTTATTAAATTGTGTTTATGTTGTTTTATCCTATGCTTTATTAAATTGTATTTATGTTGTTTTAACCCATGTTTTATTAAATTGTATTTATGTTGTTTTATCCTATGCTTTATTAAATTGTATTTATGTTGTTTTATCCTATGCTTTATTAAATTTTATTTATGTTGTTTTGTCCTATGCTTTATTAAATTGTATTTATGTTGTTTTAACCCATGCTTCATTAAATTGTATTTATGTTGTTTTATCTTATGCTTTATTAAATTGTATTTATGTTGTTTTGTCCTATGCTTTATTAAATTGTATTTATGTTGTTTTAACCCATGCTTTATTAAATTGCATTTATGTTGGTTTATCTTATGCTTTATTAAATTGTGTTTATGTTGTTTTATCCTATGCTTTATTAAATTGTATTTATGTTGTTTTGTCCTATGCTTTATTAAATTGTATTTATGTTGTTTTAACCATGCTTTATTAATTTGTATTAATGTTGTTTTATCCTATGCTTCATTAAATTGTATTTATGTTGTTTTATCCTATGCTTTATTAAATTGTATTTATGTTGTTTTATCCTATGCTTTATTAAATTGTATTTATGTTGTTTTATCCTATGCTTTATTAAATTGTATTTATGTTGTTTTATCCTATGCTTTATTAAATTGTATTTATGTTGTTTTGTCCTATGCTTTATTAAATTGTATTTATGTTGTTTTAACCCATGCTTTATTAAATTGTATTTATGTTGTTTTATCCTTTGCTTTATTAAATTGTATTTATGATGTTTTATCCTATGCTTTATTAAATTGTATTTATGTTGTTTTATCCTATGCTTTATTAAATTGTAATTATGTTGTTTTATCCTATGCTTTATTAAATTGTATTTATGTTGTTTTAACCCATGCTTTATTAAATTGTATTTATGTTGTTTTATCCTTTGCTTTATTAAATTGTATTTATGATGTTTTATCCTATGCTTTATTAAATTGTATTTATGTTGTTTTATCCTATGCTTTATTAAACTGTATTTATATTGTTTTAACTTATGCTTTATTAAATTGTATTTATGTTGTTTTATCCTATGCTTTATTAAATTGTATTTATGTTGTTTTAACCCATGCTTCATTAAATTGTATTTATGTTGTTTTATCCTATGCTTTATTAAATTGTATTTATGTTGTTTTATCCTATGCTTTATTAAATTGTATTTATGTTGTTTTATCCTATGCTTTATTAAATTGTATTTATGTTGTTTTATCCTATGCTTTATTAAATTGTATTCATGTTGTTTTATCCTATGCTTTATTAAATTGTATTTATGTTGTTTTGTCCTATGCTTTATTAAATTGTATTTATGTTGTTTTAACCCATGCTTTATTAAATTGTATTTATGTTGTTTTATCCTTTGCTTTATTAAATTGTATTTATGATGTTTTATCCTATGCTTTATTAAATTGTATTTATGTTGTTTTATCCTATGCTTTATTAAATTGTAATTATGTTGTTTTATCCTATGCTTTATTAAATTGTATTTATGTTGCTTTGTCCTGTGCTTTATTAAATTGTATTTATGTTGTTTTATCCTATGCTTTATTAAATTGTATTTATGTTGTTTTATCCTATGATTTATTAAATTGTATTTATGTTGTTTTATCCTATGCTTTATTAAATTGTATTTATATTGTTTTAACTTATGCTTTATTAAATTGTATTTATGTTGTTTTATCCTATGCTTTATTAATTTGTATTTATGTTGTTTTAACCTATGCTTTATTAAATTGTATTTATGTTGTTTTATCCTATGCTTTATTAAATTGTATTGATGTTGTTTTATCCTATGCTTTATTAAATTGTATTTATGTTGTTTTAACCTATGCTTTATTAATTTGTATTTATGTTGTTTTAACCTATGCTTTATTAAATTGTATTTATGTTGTTTTATACTATGCTTTATTAAATTGTATTTATGTTGCTTTAACCTATGCTTTATTAAATTGTATTTATGTTGTTTTATCCTATGATTTATTAAATTGTATTTATGTTGTTTTATCCTATGCTTTATTAAATTGTATTTATATTGTTTTAACTTATGCTTTATTAAATTGTATTTATGTTGTTTTATCCTATGCTTTATTAATTTGTATTTATGTTGTTTTAACCTATGCTTTATTAAATTGTATTTATGTTGTTTTATCCTATGCTTTATTAAATTGTATTTATGTTGCTTTAACCTATGCTTTATTAAATTGTATTTATGTTGTTTTATCCTATGCTTTATTAAATTGTATTTATGTTGTTTTATCCTATGCTTTATTAAATTGTATTTATGTTGTTTTAACCTATGCTTTATTAATTTGTATTTATGTTGTTTTAACCTATGCTTTATTAAATTGTATTTATTTTGTTTTATCCTATGCTTTATTAAATTGTATTTATGTTGCTTTAACCTATGCTTTATTAAATTGTATTTATGTTGTTTTATCATATGCTTTATTAAATTGTATTTATGTTGTTTTATCCTATGCTTTATTAAATTGTATTTATATTGTTTTAACTTATGCTTTATTAAATTGTATTTATGTTGTTTTGTCCTATGCTTTATTAAATTGTATTTATGTTGTTTTAACCATGCTTTATTAATTTGTATTTATGTTGTTTTATCCTATGCTTTATTAAATTGTATTTATGTTGTTTTATCCTATGCTTTATTAAATTGTATTTATGTTGCTTTAACCTTTCCTTTATTAAATTGTATTTATGTTGTTTTATCCTATGCTTTATTAAATTGTATTTATGTTGTTTTATCCTATGCTTTATTAAATTGTATTTATGTTGTTTTAACCTATGCTTTATTAATTTGTATTTATGTTGTTTTAACCTATGCTTTATTAAATTGTATTTATGTTGTTTTATCCTATGCTTTATTAAATTGTATTTATGTTGCTTTAACCTATGCTTTATTAAATTGTATTTATGTTGTTTTATCATATGCTTTATTAAATTGTATTTATGTTGTTTTATCCTATGCTTTATTAAACTGTATTTATATTGTTTTAACTTATGCTTTATTAAATTGTATTTATGTTGTTTTATCCTATGCTTTATTAAATTGTATTTATGTTGTTTTATCCTATGCTTTATTAAATTGTATTTATGTTGTTTTATCCTATGCTTTTTTAAATTGTATTTATGTTGTTTTAACCCATGCTTCATTAAATTGTATTTATGTTGTTTTATCTTATGCTTTATTAAATTGTATTTATGTTGTTTTATCCTATGCTTTATTAAATTGTATTTATGTTGTTTTATCCTATGCTTTATTAAATTGTATTATGTTGTTTTATCCTATGCTTTATTATATTGTATTTATGTTGTTTTATCGAATGCTTTATTAAATTGTGTTTATGTTGTTTTATCCTATGCTTTATTAAATTGTATTTATGTTGTTTTAACCCATGCTTTATTAAATTGTATTTATGTTGTTTTATCCTATGCTTTATTAAATTGTATTATGTTGTTTTATCCTATGCTTTATTATATTGTATTTATGTTGTTTTATCGAATGCTTTATTAAATTGTGTTTATGTTGTTTTATCCTATGCTTTATTAAATTGTATTTATGTTGTTTTAACCCATGCTTTATTAAATTGTATTTATGTTGTTTTATCCTATGCTTTATTAAATTTTATTTATGTTGTTTTCTCCTATGCTTTATTAAATTGTATTTATGTTGTTTTAACCCATGCTTCATTAAATTGTATTTATGTTGTTTTTTCTTATGCTTTATTAAATTGTATTTATGTTGTTTTGTCCTATGCTTTATTAAATTGTATTTATGTTGTTTTAACCCATGCTTTATTAAATTGCATTTATGTTTTTTTATCTTATGCTTTATTAAATTGTATTTATGTTGTTTTATCCTATGCTTTATTAAATTGTATTTATGTTGTTTTATCCTATGCTTTATTAAATTGTATTCATGTTGTTTTATCCTATGCTTTATTAAATTGTATTTATGTTGTTTTATCCTATGCTTTATTAAGTTGTATTTATGTTGTTTTAACCTATGCTTTATTAAATTGTATTTATGTTGTTTTATCCTATGCTTTATTAAATTGTATTTATGTTGTTTTATCTTATGCTTTATTAAATTGTATTTATGTTGTTTTATCCTATGCTTCATTAAATTGTATTATGTTGTTTTATCGTATGCTTTATTATATTGTATTTATGTTGTTTTATCCTATGCTTTATTAAATTGTGTTTATGTTGTTTTATCCTATGCTTTATTAAATTGTATTTATGTTGTTTTAACCCATGCTTTATTAAATTGTATTTATGTTGTTTTATCCTATGCTTTATTAAATTGTATTTATGTTGTTTTATCCTATGTTTTATTAAATTTTATTTATGTTGTTTTGTCCTATGCTTTATTAAATTGTATTTACGTTGTTTTAACCCATGCTTCATTAAATTGTATTTATGTTGTTTTATCTTATGCTTTATTAAATTGTATTTATGTTGTTTTGTCCTATGCTTTATTAAATTGTATTTACGTTGTTTTAACCCATGCTTTATTAAATTGCATTTATGTTGTTTTATCTTATGCTTTATTAAATTGTATTTATGTTGTTTTATCCTATGATTTATTAAATTGTATTTATGTTGTTTTGTACTATGCTTTAATAAATTGTATTTATGTTGTTTTAACCCATGCTTTATTAAATTGTATTTATGTTGTTTTATCCTATGCTTTATTAAACTGTATTTATGTTGTTTTATCCTATGCTTTATTAAATTGTATTTATGTTGTTTTATCCTATGCTTTATTAAATTGTATTTATGTTGTTTTAACCTATGCTTTATTAAGTTGTATTTATGTTGTTTTAACCTATGCTTTATTAAATTGTATTTATGTTGTTTTATCCTATGCTTTATTAAATTGTATTTATGTTGGTTTAACCTTTGCTTTATTAAATTGTATTTATGTGGTTTTATCCTATGCTTTATTAAATTGTATTTATGTTGTTTTATCCTATGCTTCATTAAATTGTATTTATGTTGTTTTATCTTATGCTTTATTAAATTGTATTTATGTTGTTTTAACCATGCTTTATTAATTTGTATTTATGTTGTTTTATCCTATGCTTCATTAAATTGTATTTATGTTGTTTTATCCTATGCTTTATTAAATTGTATTTATGTTGTTTTATCCTATGCTTTATTAAATTGTATTATGTTGTTTTATCCTATGCTTTATTATATTGTATTTATGTTGTTTTATCGAATGCTTTATTAAATTGTGTTTATGTTGTTTTATCCTATGCTTTATTAAATTGTATTTATGTTGTTTTAACCCATGCTTTATTAAATTGTATTTATGTTGTTTTATCCTATGCTTTATTAAATTTTATTTATGTTGTTTTCTCCTATGCTTTATTAAATTGTATTTATGTTGTTTTAACCCATGCTTCATTAAATTGTATTTATGTTGTTTTTTCTTATGCTTTATTAAATTGTATTTATGTTGTTTTGTCCTATGCTTTATTAAATTGTATTTATGTTGTTTTAACCCATGCTTTATTAAATTGCATTTATGTTTTTTTATCTTATGCTTTATTAAATTGTATTTATGTTGTTTTATCCTATGCTTTATTAAATTGTATTTATGTTGTTTTATCCTATGCTTTATTAAATTGTATTTATGTTGTTTTATCCTATGCTTTATTAAATTGTATTTATGTTGTTTTATCCTATGCTTTATTAAGTTGTATTTATGTTGTTTTAACCTATGCTTTATTAAATTGTATTTATGTTGTTTTATCCTATGCTTTATTAAATTGTATTTATGTTGTTTTATCCTATGCTTTATTAAATTGTATTTATATTGTTTTAACTTATGCTTTATTAAATTTTATTTATGTTGTTTTATCCTATGCTTTATTAAATTGTATTTATGTTGTTTTATCCTATGCTTTATTAAATTGTATTTATGTTGTTTTATCCTATGCTTTATTAAATTGTATTTATGTTGTTTTAACCCATGCTTCATTAAATTTTATTTATGTTGTTTTATCTTATGCTTTATTAAATTGTATTTATGTTGTTTTATCCTATGCTTCATTAAATTGTATTATGTTGTTTTATCGTATGCTTTATTATATTGTATTTATGTTGTTTTATCCTATGCTTTATTAAATTGTATTTATGTTGTTTTAACCCATGCTTTATTAAATTGTATTTATGTTGTTTTATCCTATGCTTTATTAAATTGTATTTATGTTGTTTTATCCTATGCTTTATTAAATTTTATTTATGTTGTTTTGTCCTATGCTTTATTAAATTGTATTTATGTTGTTTTAACCCATGCTTCATTAAATTGTATTTATGTTGTTTTATCTTATGCTTTATTAAATTGTATTTATGTTGTTTTGTCCTATGCTTTATTAAATTGTATTTACGTTGTTTTAACCCATGCTTTATTAAATTGCATTTATGTTGTTTTATCTTATGCTTTATTAAATTGTATTTATGTTGTTTTATCCTATGATTTATTAAATTGTATTTATGTTGTTTTGTACTATGCTTTAATAAATTGTATTTATGTTGTTTTAACCCATGCTTTATTAAATTGTATTTATGTTGTTTTATCCTATGCTTTATTAAACTGTATTTATGTTGTTTTATCCTATGCTTTATTAAATTGTATTTATGTTGTTTTATCCTATGCTTTATTAAATTGTATTTATGTTGTTTTAACCTATGCTTTATTAAGTTGTATTTATGTTGTTTTAACCTATGATTTATTAAATTGTATTTATGTTGTTTTATCCTATGCTTTATTAAATTGTATTTATGTTGGTTTAACCTTTGCTTTATTAAATTGTATTTATGTGGTTTTATCCTATGCTTTATTAAATTGTATTTATGTTGTTTTATCCTATGCTTCATTAAATTGTATTTATGTTGTTTTATCTTATGCTTTATTAAATTGTATTTATGTTGTTTTGTCCTATGCTTTATTAAATTGTATTTATGTTGTTTTAACCCATGCTTTATTAAATTGCATTTATGTTGGTTTATCCTATGCTTTATTAAATTGTATTTATGTTGTTTTATCTTATGCTTTATTAAATTGTATTTATGTTGTTTTATCCTATGCTTCATTAAATTGTATTATGTTGTTTTATCGTATGCTTTATTATATTGTATTTATGTTGTTTTATCCTATGCTTTATTAAATTGTGTTTATGTTGTTTTATCCTATGCTTTATTAAATTGTATTTATGTTGTTTTAACCCATGCTTTATTAAATTGTATTTATGTTGTTTTATCCTATGCTTTATTAAATTGTATTTATGTTGTTTTATCCTATGTTTTATTAAATTTTATTTATGTTGTTTTGTCCTATGCTTTATTAAATTGTATTTACGTTGTTTTAACCCATGCTTCATTAAATTGTATTTATGTTGTTTTATCTTATGCTTTATTAAATTGTATTTATGTTGTTTTGTCCTATGCTTTATTAAATTGTATTTACGTTGTTTTAACCCATGCTTTATTAAATTGCATTTATGTTGTTTTATCTTATGCTTTATTAAATTGTATTTATGTTGTTTTATCCTATGATTTATTAAATTGTATTTATGTTGTTTTGTACTATGCTTTAATAAATTGTATTTATGTTGTTTTAACCCATGCTTTATTAAATTGTATTTATGTTGTTTTATCCTATGCTTTATTAAACTGTATTTATGTTGTTTTATCCTATGCTTTATTAAATTGTATTTATGTTGTTTTATCCTATGCTTTATTAAATTGTATTTATGTTGTTTTAACCTATGCTTTATTAAGTTGTATTTATGTTGTTTTATCCTATGCTTTATTAAATTGTATTTATGTTGGTTTAACCTTTGCTTTATTAAATTGTATTTATGTGGTTTTATCCTATGCTTTATTAAATTGTATTTATGTTGTTTTATCCTATGCTTCATTAAATTGTATTTATGTTGTTTTATCTTATGCTTTATTAAATTGTATTTATGTTGTTTTAGCCATGCTTTATTAATTTGTATTTATGTTGTTTTATCCTATGCTTCATTAAATTGTATTTATGTTGTTTTATCCTATGCTTTATTAAATTGTATTTATGTTGTTTTATCCTATGCTTTATTAAATTGTATTATGTTGTTTTATCCTATGCTTTATTATATTGTATTTATGTTGTTTTATCGAATGCTTTATTAAATTGTGTTTATGTTGTTTTATCCTATGCTTTATTAAATTGTATTTATGTTGTTTTAACCCATGCTTTATTAAATTGTATTTATGTTGTTTTATCCTATGCTTTATTAAATTTTATTTATGTTGTTTTCTCCTATGCTTTATTAAATTGTATTTATGTTGTTTTAACCCATGCTTCATTAAATTGTATTTATGTTGTTTTTTCTTATGCTTTATTAAATTGTATTTATGTTGTTTTGTCCTATGCTTTATTAAATTGTATTTATGTTGTTTTAACCCATGCTTTATTAAATTGCATTTATGTTTTTTTATCTTATGCTTTATTAAATTGTATTTATGTTGTTTTATCCTATGCTTTATTAAATTGTATTTATGTTGTTTTATCCTATGCTTTATTAAATTGTATTTATGTTGTTTTATCCTATGCTTTATTAAATTGTATTTATGTTGTTTTATCCTATGCTTTATTAAGTTGTATTTATGTTGTTTTAACCTATGCTTTATTAAATTGTATTTATGTTGTTTTATCCTATGCTTTATTAAATTGTATTTATGTTGCTTTAACCTTTCCGTTATTAAATTGTATTTTTGTTGTTTTATCCTATGCTTTATTAAATTGTATTTATGTTGTTTTATCCTATGCTTTATTAAATTGTATTTATATTGTTTTAACTTATGCTTTATTAAATTTTATTTATGTTGTTTTATCCTATGCTTTATTAAATTGTATTTATGTTGTTTTATCCTATGCTTTATTAAATTGTATTTATGTTGTTTTAACCCATGCTTCATTAAATTTTATTTATGTTGTTTTATCTTATGCTTTATTAAATTGTATTTATGTTGTTTTATCCTATGCTTCATTAAATTGTATTATGTTGTTTTATCGTATGCTTTATTATATTGTATTTATGTTGTTTTATCCTATGCTTTATTAAATTGTATTTATGTTGTTTTAACCCATGCTTTATTAAATTGTATTTATGTTGTTTTATCCTATGCTTTATTAAATTGTATTTATGTTGTTTTATCCTATGCTTTATTAAATTTTATTTATGTTGTTTTGTCCTATGCTTTATTAAATTGTATTTATGTTGTTTTAACCCATGCTTCATTAAATTGTATTTATGTTGTTTTATCTTATGCTTTATTAAATTGTATTTATGTTGTTTTGTCCTATGCTTTATTAAATTGTATTTACGTTGTTTTAACCCATGCTTTATTAAATTGCATTTATGTTGTTTTATCTTATGCTTTATTAAATTGTATTTATGTTGTTTTATCCTATGATTTATTAAATTGTATTTATGTTGTTTTGTACTATGCTTTAATAAATTGTATTTATGTTGTTTTAACCCATGCTTTATTAAATTGTATTTATGTTGTTTTATCCTATGCTTTATTAAACTGTATTTATGTTGTTTTATCCTATGCTTTATTAAATTGTATTTATGTTGTTTTATCCTATGCTTTATTAAATTGTATTTATGTTGTTTTAACCTATGCTTTATTAAGTTGTATTTATGTTGTTTTAACCTATGATTTATTAAATTGTATTTATGTTGTTTTATCCTATGCTTTATTAAATTGTATTTATGTTGGTTTAACCTTTGCTTTATTAAATTGTATTTATGTGGTTTTATCCTATGCTTTATTAAATTGTATTTATGTTGTTTTATCCTATGCTTCATTAAATTGTATTTATGTTGTTTTATCTTATGCTTTATTAAATTGTATTTATGTTGTTTTGTCCTATGCTTTATTAAATTGTATTTATGTTGTTTTAACCCATGCTTTATTAAATTGCATTTATGTTGGTTTATCTTATGCTTTATTAAATTGTATTTATGTTGTTTTATCCTATGCTTTATTAAATTGTATTTATGTTTTTGTCCTATGCTTTATTAAATTGTATTTATGTTGTTTTAACCATGCTTTATTAATTTGTATTTATGTTGTTTTATCCTATGCTTCATTAAATTGTATTTATGTTGTTTTATCCTATGCTTTATTAAATTGTATTTATGTTGTTTTATCCTATGCTTTATTAAATTGTATTTATGTTGTTTTATCCTATGCTTTATTAAATTGTATTTATGTTATTTTATCCTATGCTTTATTAAATTGTATTTATGTTGTTTTATCCTATGCTTTATTAAATTGTATTTATGTTGTTTTATCCTATGCTTTATTAAATTTTATTTATGTTGTTTTGTCCTATGTTTTTTTAAATTGTATTTATGTTGTTTTAACCCATGCTTCATTAAATTGTATTTATGTTGTTTTATCTTATGCTTTATTAAATTGTATTTATGTTGTTTTGTCCTATGCTTTATTAAATTGTATTTACGTTGTTTTAACCCATGCTTTATTAAATTGCATTTATGTTGTTTTATCTTATGCTTTATTAAATTGTATTTATGTTGTTTTATCCTATGATTTATTAAATTGTATTTATGTTGTTTTGTACTATGCTTTAATAAATTGTATTTATGTTGTTTTAACCCATGCTTTATTAAATTGTATTTATGTTGTTTTATCCTATGCTTTATTAAATTGTATATATGTTGTTTTATCCTATGCTTATTAAATTGTATTTATGTTGTTTTATCCTATGCTTTATTAAATTGTATTTATGTTGTTTTAACCTATGCTTTATTAAGTTGTATTTATGTTGTTTTAACCTATGCTTTATTAAATTGTATTTATGTTGTTTTATCCTATGCTTTATTAAATTGTATTTATGTTGGTTTAACCTTTGCTTTATTAAATTGTATTTATGTTGTTTTATCCTATGCTTTATTAAATTGTATTTATGTTGTTTTATCCTATGCTTTATTAAATTGTATTATGTTGTTTTATCGTATGCTTTATTAAATTGTATTTATGTTGTTTTATCCTATGATTTATTAAACTGTGTTTATGTTGTTTTATCCTATGCTTTATTAAATTGTATTTATGTCGTTTTAACCCATGCTTTATTAAATTGTATTTATGTGGTTTTATCCTATGCTTTATTAAATTGTATTTATGTTGTTTTATCCTATGCTTCATTAAATTGTATTTATGTTGTTTTATCTTATGCTTTATTAAATTGTATTTATGTTGTTTTATCCTATGCTTCATTAAATTGTATTATGTTGTTTTATCGTATGCTTTATTATATTGTATTTATGTTGTTTTATCCTATGCTTTATTAAATTGTGTTTATGTTGTTTTATCCTATGCTTTATTAAATTGTATTTATGTTGTTTTAACCCATGCTTTATTAAATTGTGTTTATGTTGTTTTATCCTATGCTTTATTAAATTGTATTTATGTTGTTTTATCCTATGCTTTATTAAATTTTATTTATGTTGTTTTGTCCTATGCTTTATTAAATTGTATTTATGTTGTTTTAACCCATGCTTCATTAAATTGTATTTATGTTGTTTTATCTTATGCTTTATTAAATTGTATTTATGTTGTTTTGTCCTATGCTTTATTAAATTGTATTTACGTTGTTTTAACCCATGCTTTATTAAATTGCATTTATGTTGTTTTATCTTATGCTTTATTAAATTGTATTTATGTTGTTTTATCCTATGATTTATTAAATTGTATTTATGTTGTTTTGTACTATGCTTTAATAAATTGTATTTATGTTGTTTTAACCCATGCTTTATTAAATTGTATTTATGTTGTTTTATCCTATGCTTTATTAAATTGTATTTATGTTGTTTTATCCTATGCTTTATTAAATTGTATTTATGTTGTTTTATCCTATGCTTTATTAAATTGTATTTATGTTGTTTTAACCTATGCTTTATTAAGTTGTATTTATGTTGTTTTAACCTATGCTTTATTAAATTGTATTTATGTTGTTTTATCCTATGCTTTATTAAATTGTATTTATGTTGGTTTAACCTTTGCTTTATTAAACTGTATTTATGTTGTTTTATCCTATGCTTTATTAAATTGTATTTATGTTGTTTTATCCTATGCTTTATTAAATTGTATTATGTTGTTTTATCGTATGCTTTATTAAATTGTATTTATGTTGTTTTATCCTATGATTTATTAAATTGTGTTTATGTTGTTTTATCCTATGCTTTATTAAATTGTATTTATGTCGTTTTAACCCATGCTTTATTAAATTGTATTTATGTGGTTTTATCCTATGCTTTATTAAATTGTATTTATGTTGTTTTATCCTATGCTTCATTAAATTGTATTTATGTTGTTTTATCTTATGCTTTATTAAATTGTATTTATGTTGTTTTGTCCTATGCTTTATTAAATTGTATTTATGTTGTTTTAACCCATGCTTTATTAAATTGCATTTATGTTGGTTTATCTTATGCTTTATTAAATTGTATTTATGTTGTTTTATCCTATGCTTTATTAAAATGTATTTATGTTGTTTTGTCCTATGCTTTATTAAATTGTATTTATGTTGTTTTAACCATGCTTTATTAATTTGTATTTATGTTGTTTTATCCTATGCTTCATTAAATTGTATTTATGTTGTTTTATCCTATGCTTTATTAAATTGTATTTATGTTGTTTTATCCTATGCTTTATTAAATTGTATTTATGTTGTTTTATCCTATGCTTTATTAAATTGTATTTATGTTGTTTTATCCTATGCTTTATTAAATTGTATTTATGTTGTTTTATCCTATGCTTTATTAAATTGTATTTATGTTGTTTTATCCTATGCTTTATTAAATTGTATTTATGTTGTTTTAACCTATGCTTTATTAAGTTGTATCTATGTTGTTTTAACCTATGCTTTATTAAATTGTATTTATGTTGTTTTATCCTATGCTTTATTAAATTGTATTTATGTTGGTTTAACCTTTGCTTTATTAAATTGTATTTATGTTGTTTTATCCTATGCTTTATTAAATTGCATTTATGTTGTTTTATCCTATGCTTTATTAAATTGTATTATGTTGTTTTATCGTATGCTTTATTAAATTGTATTTATGTTGTTTTATCCTATGATTTATTAAATTGTGTTTATGTTGTTTTATCCTATGCTTTGTTAAATTGTATTTATGTCGTTTTAACCCATGCTTTATTAAATTGTATTTATGTGGTTTTATCCTATGCTTTATTAAATTGTATTTATGTTGTTTTATCCTATGCTTTATTAAATTGTATTTATGTTGTTTTATCCTATGCTTTATTAAATTGTATTTATGTTGTTTTGTCCTATGCTTTATTAAATTGTATTTATGTTGTTTTAACCCATGCTTTGTTAAATTGTATTTATGTTGTTTTATCCTTTGCTTTATTAAATTGTATTTATGATGTTTTATCCTATGCTTTATTAAATTGTATTTATGTTGTTTTATCCTATGCTTTATTAAATTGTACTTATGTTGTTTTATCCTATGATTTATTAAATTGTATTTATGTTGCTTTATCCTATGCTTTATTAAACTGCAATTATGTTGTTTTATGCTAAGCTTTATTAAATTGTATTCATGTTGTTTTATCCTATGCTTTATTAAATTGTATTTATGTTGTTTTATCCAATGCTTTATTAAATTTTATTTATATTGTTTTAACTTATGCTTTATTAAATTGTATTTATGTTGTTTTATCCTATGCTTTATTAAATTGTATTTATGTTGTTTTATCCTATGCTTTATTAAATTGTATTTATGTTGTTTTGTCCTATGCTTTATTAAATTGTATTTATGTTGTTTTAACCCATGCTTCATTAAATTGTATTTATGTTGTTTTATCTTATGCTTTATTAAATTGTATTTATGTTGTTTTATCCTATGCTTTATTAAATTGTATTTATGTTGTTTTATCCTATGCTTTATTAAACTGTATTTATGTTGTTTTATCCTATGCTTTATTAAATTGTATTTATGTTGTTTTATCCTATGCTTTATTAAATTGTATTTATGTTGTTTTAACCTATGCTTTATTAAGTTGTATTTATGTTGTTTTAACCTATGATTTATTAAATTGTATTTATGTTGTTTTATCCTATGCTTTATTAAATTGTATTTATGTTGGTTTAACCTTTGCTTTATTAAATTGTATTTATGTGGTTTTATCCTATGCTTTATTAAATTGTATTTATGTTGTTTTATCCTATGCTTCATTAAATTGTATTTATGTTGTTTTATCTTATGCTTTATTAAATTGTATTTATGTTGTTTTGTCCTATGCTTTATTAAATTGTATTTATGTTGTTTTAACCCATGCTTTATTAAATTGCATTTATGTTGGTTTATCTTATGCTTTATTAAATTGTATTTATGTTGTTTTATCCTATGCTTTATTAAATTGTATTTATGTTTTTGTCCTATGCTTTATTAAATTGTATTTATGTTGTTTTAACCATGCTTTATTAATTTGTATTTATGTTGTTTTATCCTATGCTTCATTAAATTGTATTTATGTTGTTTTATCCTATGCTTTATTAAATTGTATTTATGTTGTTTTATCCTATGCTTTATTAAATTGTATTTATGTTGTTTTATCCTATGCTTTATTAAATTGTATTTATGTTGTTTTATCCTATGCTTTATTAAATTGTATTTATGTTGTTTTATCCTATGCTTTATTAAATTGTATTTATGTTGTTTTATCCTATGCTTTATTAAATTTTATTTATGTTGTTTTGTCCTATGTTTTTTTAAATTGTATTTATGTTGTTTTAACCCATGCTTCATTAAATTGTATTTATGTTGTTTTATCTTATGCTTTATTAAATTGTATTTATGTTGTTTTGTCCTATGCTTTATTAAATTGTATTTACGTTGTTTTAACCCATGCTTTATTAAATTGCATTTATGTTGTTTTATCTTATGCTTTATTAAATTGTATTTATGTTGTTTTATCCTATGATTTATTAAATTGTATGTATGTTGTTTTGTACTATGCTTTAATAAATTGTATTTATGTTGTTTTATCCTATGCTTTATTAAATTGTATTATGTTGTTTTATCGTATGCTTTATTAAATTGTATTTATGTTGTTTTATCCTATGATTTATTAAATTGTGTTTATGTTGTTTTATCCTATGCTTTATTAAATTGTATTTATGTCGTTTTAACCCATGCTTTATTAAATTGTATTTATGTGGTTTTATCCTATGCTTTATTAAATTGTATTTATGTTGTTTTATCCTATGCTTCATTAAATTGTATTTATGTTGTTTTATCTTATGCTTTATTAAATTGTATTTATGTTGTTTTGTCCTATGCTTTATTAAATTGTATTTATGTTGTTTTAACCCATGCTTTATTAAATTGCATTTATGTTGGTTTATCTTATGCTTTATTAAATTGTATTTATGTTGTTTTATCCTATGCTTTATTAAAATGTATTTATGTTGTTTTGTCCTATGCTTTATTAAATTGTATTTATGTTGTTTTAACCATGCTTTATTAATTTGTATTTATGTTGTTTTATCCTATGCTTCATTAAATTGTATTTATGTTGTTTTATCCTATGCTTTATTAAATTGTATTTATGTTGTTTTATCCTATGCTTTATTAAATTGTATTTATGTTGTTTTATCCTATGCTTTATTAAATTGTATTTATGTTGTTTTATCCTATGCTTTATTAAATTGTATTTATGTTGTTTTATCCTATGCTTTATTAAATTGTATTTATGTTGTTTTATCCTATGCTTTATTAAATTGTATTTATGTTGTTTTAACCTATGCTTTATTAAGTTGTATCTATGTTGTTTTAACCTATGCTTTATTAAATTGTATTTATGTTGTTTTATCCTATGCTTTATTAAATTGTATTTATGTTGGTTTAACCTTTGCTTTATTAAATTGTATTTATGTTGTTTTATCCTATGCTTTATTAAATTGCATTTATGTTGTTTTATCCTATGCTTTATTAAATTGTATTATGTTGTTTTATCGTATGCTTTATTAAATTGTATTTATGTTGTTTTATCCTATGATTTATTAAATTGTGTTTATGTTGTTTTATCCTATGCTTTGTTAAATTGTATTTATGTCGTTTTAACCCATGCTTTATTAAATTGTATTTATGTGGTTTTATCCTATGCTTTATTAAATTGTATTTATGTTGTTTTATCCTATGCTTTATTAAATTGTATTTATGTTGTTTTATCCTATGCTTTATTAAATTGTATTTATGTTGTTTTGTCCTATGCTTTATTAAATTGTATTTATGTTGTTTTAACCCATGCTTTGTTAAATTGTATTTTTGTTGTTTTATCCTTTGCTTTATTAAATTGTATTTATGATGTTTTATCCTATGCTTTATTAAATTGTATTTATGTTGTTTTATCCTATGCTTTATTAAATTGTACTTATGTTGTTTTATCCTATGATTTATTAAATTGTATTTATGTTGCTTTATCCTATGCTTTATTAAACTGCATTTATGTTGTTTTATGCTAAGCTTTATTAAATTGTATTCATGTTGTTTTATCCTATGCTTTATTAAATTGTATTTATGTTGTTTTATCCAATGCTTTATTAAATTTTATTTATATTGTTTTAACTTATGCTTTATTAAATTGTATTTATGTTGTTTTATCCTATGCTTTATTAAATTGTATTTATGTTGTTTTATCTTATGCTTTATTAAATTGTATTTATGTTGTTTTGTCCTATGCTTTATTAAATTGTATTTATGTTGTTTTAACCCATGCTTCATTAAATTGTATTTATGTTGTTTTATCTTATGCTTTATTAAATTGTATTTATGTTGTTTTATCCTATGCTTTATTAAATTGTATTTATGTTGTTTTATCCTATGCTTTATTAAACTGTATTTATGTTGTTTTATCCTATGCTTTATTAAATTGTATTTATGTTGTTTTATCCTATGCTTTATTAAATTGTATTTATGTTGTTTTAACCTATGCTTTATTAAGTTGTATTTATGTTGTTTTAACCTATGATTTATTAAATTGTATTTATGTTGTTTTATCCTATGCTTTATTAAATTGTATTTATGTTGGTTTAACCTTTGCTTTATTAAATTGTATTTATGTGGTTTTATCCTATGCTTTATTAAATTGTATTTATGTTGTTTTATCCTATGCTTCATTAAATTGTATTTATGTTGTTTTATCTTATGCTTTATTAAATTGTATTTATGTTGTTTTGTCCTATGCTTTATTAAATTGTATTTATGTTGTTTTAACCCATGCTTTATTGAATTGCATTTATGTTGGTTTATCTTATGCTTTATTAAATTGTATTTATGTTGTTTTATCCTATGCTTTATTAAATTGTATTTATGTTTTTGTCCTATGCTTTATTAAATTGTATTTATGTTGTTTTAACCATGCTTTATTAATTTGTATTTATGTTGTTTTATCCTATGCTTCATTAAATTGTATTTATGTTGTTTTATCCTATGCTTTATTAAATTGTATTTATGTTGTTTTATCCTATGCTTTATTAAATTGTATTTATGTTGTTTTATCCTATGCTTTATTAAATTGTATTTATGTTGTTTTATCCTATGCTTTATTAAATTGTATTTATGTTGTTTTATCCTATGCTTTATTAAATTGTATTTATGTTGTTTTATCCTATGCTTTATTAAATTTTATTTATGTTGTTTTGTCCTATGTTTTTTTAAATTGTATTTATGTTGTTTTAACCCATGCTTCATTAAATTGTATTTATGTTGTTTTATCTTATGCTTTATTAAATTGTATTTATGTTGTTTTGTCCTATGCTTTATTAAATTGTATTTACGTTGTTTTAACCCATGCTTTATTAAATTGCATTTATGTTGTTTTATCTTATGCTTTATTAAATTGTATTTATGTTGTTTTATCCTATGATTTATTAAATTGTATTTATGTTGTTTTGTACTATGCTTTAATAAATTGTATTTATGTTGTTTTAACCCATGCTTTATTAAATTGTATTTATGTTGTTTTATCCTATGCTTTATTAAATTGTATATATGTTGTTTTATCCTATGCTTATTAAATTGTATTTATGTTGTTTTATCCTATGCTTTATTAAATTGTATTTATGTTGTTTTAACCTATGCTTTATTAAGTTGTATTTATGTTGTTTTAACCTATGCTTTATTAAATTGTATTTATGTTGTTTTATCCTATGCTTTATTAAATTGTATTTATGTTGGTTTAACCTTTGCTTTATTAAATTGTATTTATGTTGTTTTATCCTATGCTTTATTAAATTGTATTTATGTTGTTTTATCCTATGCTTTATTAAATTGTATTATGTTGTTTTATCGTATGCTTTATTAAATTGTATTTATGTTGTTTTATCCTATGATTTATTAAACTGTGTTTATGTTGTTTTATCCTATGCTTTATTAAATTGTATTTATGTCGTTTTAACCCATGCTTTATTAAATTGTATTTATGTGGTTTTATCCTATGCTTTATTAAATTGTATTTATGTTGTTTTATCCTATGCTTCATTAAATTGTATTTATGTTGTTTTATCTTATGCTTTATTAAATTGTATTTATGTTGTTTTATCCTATGCTTCATTAAATTGTATTATGTTGTTTTATCGTATGCTTTATTATATTGTATTTATGTTGTTTTATCCTATGCTTTATTAAATTGTGTTTATGTTGTTTTATCCTATGCTTTATTAAATTGTATTTATGTTGTTTTAACCCATGCTTTATTAAATTGTGCTTATGTTGTTTTATCCTATGCTTTATTAAATTGTATTTATGTTGTTTTATCCTATGCTTTATTAAATTTTATTTATGTTGTTTTGTCCTATGCTTTATTAAATTGTATTTATGTTGTTTTAACCCATGCTTCATTAAATTGTATTTATGTTGTTTTATCTTATGCTTTATTAAATTGTATTTATGTTGTTTTGTCCTATGCTTTATTAAATTGTATTTACTTTGTTTTAACCCATGCTTTATTAAATTGCATTTATGTTGTTTTATCTTATGCTTTATTAAATTGTATTTATGTTGTTTTATCCTATGATTTATTAAATTGTATTTATGTTGTTTTGTACTATGCTTTAATAAATTGTATTTATGTTGTTTTAACCCATGCTTTATTAAATTGTATTTATGTTGTTTTATCCTATGCTTTATTAAATTGTATTTATGTTGTTTTATCCTATGCTTTATTAAATTGTATTTATGTTGTTTTATCCTATGCTTTATTAAATTGTATTTATGTTGTTTTAACCTATGCTTTATTAAGTTGTATTTATGTTGTTTTAACCTATGCTTTATTAAATTGTATTTATGTTGTTTTATCCTATGCTTTATTAAATTGTATTTATGTTGGTTTAACCTTTGCTTTATTAAACTGTATTTATGTTGTTTTATCCTATGCTTTATTAAATTGTATTTATGTTGTTTTATCCTATGCTTTATTAAATTGTATTATGTTGTTTTATCGTATGCTTTATTAAATTGTATTTATGTTGTTTTATCCTATGATTTATTAAATTGTGTTTATGTTGTTTTATCCTATGCTTTATTAAATTGTATTTATGTCGTTTTAACCCATGCTTTATTAAATTGTATTTATGTGGTTTTATCCTATGCTTTATTAAATTGTATTTATGTTGTTTTATCCTATGCTTCATTAAATTGTATTTATGTTGTTTTATCTTATGCTTTATTAAATTGTATTTATGTTGTTTTGTCCTATGCTTTATTAAATTGTATTTATGTTGTTTTAACCCATGCTTTATTAAATTGCATTTATGTTGGTTTATCTTATGCTTTATTAAATTGTATTTATGTTGTTTTATCCTATGCTTTATTAAAATGTATTTATGTTGTTTTGTCCTATGCTTTATTAAATTGTATTTATGTTGTTTTAACCATGCTTTATTAATTTGTATTTATGTTGTTTTATCCTATGCTTCATTAAATTGTATTTATGTTGTTTTATCCTATGCTTTATTAAATTGTATTTATGTTGTTTTATCCTATGCTTTATTAAATTGTATTTATGTTGTTTTATCCTATGCTTTATTAAATTGTATTTATGTTGTTTTATCCTATGCTTTATTAAATTGTATTTATGTTGTTTTATCCTATGCTTTATTAAATTGTATTTATGTTGTTTTATCCTATGCTTTATTAAATTGTATTTATGTTGTTTTAACCTATGCTTTATTAAGTTGTATCTATGTTGTTTTCACCTATGCTTTATTAAATTGTATTTATGTTGTTTTATCCTATGCTTTATTAAATTGTATTTATGTTGGTTTAACCTTTGCTTTATTAAATTGTATTTATGTTGTTTTATCCTATGCTTTATTAAATTGCATTTATGTTGTTTTATCCTATGCTTTATTAAATTGTATTATGTTGTTTTATCGTATGCTTTATTAAATTGTATTTATGTTGTTTTATCCTATGATTTATTAAATTGTGTTTATGTTGTTTTATCCTATGCTTTGTTAAATTGTATTTATGTCGTTTTAACCCATGCTTTATTAAATTGTATTTATGTTGTTTTATCTTATGCTTTATTAAATTGTATTTATGTTGTTTTGTCCTATGCTTTATTAAATTGTATTTATGTTGTTTTAACCCATGCTTTATTAAATTGCATTTATGTTGGTTTATCTTATGCTTTATTAAATTGTATTTATGTTGTTTTATCCTATGCTTTATTAAAATGTATTTATGTTGTTTTGTCCTATGCTTTATTAAATTGTATTTATGTTGTTTTAACCATGCTTTATTAATTTGTATTTATGTTGTTTTATCCTATGCTTCATTAAATTGTATTTATGTTGTTTTATCCTATGCTTTATTAAATTGTATTTATGTTGTTTTATCCTATGCTTTATTAAATTGTATTTATGTTGTTTTATCCTATGCTTTATTAAATTGTATTTATGTTGTTTTATCCTATGCTTTATTAAATTGTATTTATGTTGTTTTATCCTATGCTTTATTAAATTGTATTTATGTTGTTTTATCCTATGCTTTATTAAATTGTATTTATGTTGTTTTAACCTATGCTTTATTAAGTTGTATCTATGTTGTTTTAACCTATGCTTTATTAAATTGTATTTATGTTGTTTTATCCTATGCTTTATTAAATTGTATTTATGTTGGTTTAACCTTTGCTTTATTAAATTGTATTTATGTTGTTTTATCCTATGCTTTATTAAATTGCATTTATGTTGTTTTATCCTATGCTTTATTAAATTGTATTATGTTGTTTTATCGTATGCTTTATTAAATTGTATTTATGTTGTTTTATCCTATGATTTATTAAATTGTGTTTATGTTGTTTTATCCTATGCTTTGTTAAATTGTATTTATGTCGTTTTAACCCATGCTTTATTAAATTGTATTTATGTTGTTTTATCTTATGCTTTATTAAATTGTATTTATGTTGTTTTGTCCTATGCTTTATTAAATTGTATTTATGTTGTTTTAACCCATGCTTTATTAAATTGCATTTATGTTGGTTTATCTTATGCTTTATTAAATTGTATTTATGTTGTTTTATCCTATGCTTTATTAAAATGTATTTATGTTGTTTTGTCCTATGCTTTATTAAATTGTATTTATGTTGTTTTAACCATGCTTTATTAATTTGTATTTATGTTGTTTTATCCTATGCTTCATTAAATTGTATTTATGTTGTTTTATCCTATGCTTTATTAAATTGTATTTATGTTGTTTTATCCTATGCTTTATTAAATTGTATTTATGTTGTTTTATCCTATGCTTTATTAAATTGTATTTATGTTGTTTTATCCTATGCTTTATTAAATTGTATTTATGTTGTTTTATCCTATGCTTTATTAAATTGTATTTATGTTGTTTTATCCTATGCTTTATTAAATTGTATTTATGTTGTTTTAACCTATGCTTTATTAAGTTGTATCTATGTTGTTTTAACCTATGCTTTATTAAATTGTATTTATGTTGTTTTATCCTATGCTTTATTAAATTGTATTTATGTTGGTTTAACCTTTGCTTTATTAAATTGTATTTATGTTGTTTTATCCTATGCTTTATTAAATTGCATTTATGTTGTTTTATCCTATGCTTTATTAAATTGTATTATGTTGTTTTATCGTATGCTTTATTAAATTGTATTTATGTTGTTTTATCCTATGATTTATTAAATTGTGTTTATGTTGTTTTATCCTATGCTTTGTTAAATTGTATTTATGTCGTTTTAACCCATGCTTTATTAAATTGTATTTATGTGGTTTTATCCTATGCTTTATTAAATTGTATTTATGTTGTTTTATCCTATGCTTTATTAAATTGTATTTATGTTGTTTTATCCTATGCTTTATTAAATTGTATTTATGTTGTTTTGTCCTATGCTTTATTAAATTGTATTTATGTTGTTTTAACCCATGCTTTGTTAAATTGTATTTATGTTGTTTTATCCTTTGCTTTATTAAATTGTATTTATGATGTTTTATCCTATGCTTTATTAAATTGTATTTATGTTGTTTTATCCTATGCTTTATTAAATTGTACTTATGTTGTTTTATCCTATGATTTATTAAATTGTATTTATGTTGCTTTATCCTATGCTTTATTAAACTGCATTTATGTTGTTTTATGCTAAGCTTTATTAAATTGTATTCATGTTGTTTTATCCTATGCTTTATTAAATTGTATTTATGTTGTTTTATCCAATGCTTTATTAAATTTTATTTATATTGTTTTAACTTATGCTTTATTAAATTGTATTTATGTTGTTTTATCCTATGCTTTATTAAATTGTATTTATGTTGTTTTATCCTATGCTTTATTAAATTGTATTTATGTTGTTTTGTCCTATGCTTTATTAAATTGTATTTATGTTGTTTTAACCCATGCTTCATTAAATTGTATTTATGTTGTTTTATCTTATGCTTTATTAAATTGTATTTATGTTGTTTTATCCTATGCTTTATTAAATTGTATTTATGTTGTTTTATTCTATGCTTTATTAAATTGTATTATGTTGTTTTATCGTATGCTTTATTAAATTGTATTTATGTTGTTTTATCCTATGCTTTATTAAATTGTATTTATATTGTTTTAACTTATGCTTTATTAAATTGTATTCATGTTGTTTTATCCCATGCTTTATTAAATTGTATTTATGTTGTTTTATCCTATGCTTTATTAAATTGTATTTATGTTGTTTTATCCTATGCTTTATTAAATTGTGTTTATGTTGTTTTATCCTATGCTTTATTAAATTGTATTTATGTTGTTTTAACCCATGTTTTATTAAATTGTATTTATGTTGTTTTATCCTATGCTTTATTAAATTGTATTTATGTTGTTTTATCCTATGCTTTATTAAATTTTATTTATGTTGTTTTGTCCTATGCTTTATTAAATTGTATTTATGTTGTTTTAACCTATGCTTTATTAAATTGTATTTATGTTGTTTTATCTTATGCTTTATTAAATTGTATTTATGTTGTTTTATCCTATGCTTTATTAAATTGTATTTATGTTGTTTTAACCTATGCTTTATTAATTTGTATTTATGTTGTTTTAACCTATACCTTATTAAATTGTATTTATGTTGTTTTATCCTATGCTTTATTAAATTGTATTTATGTTGCTTTAACCTATGCTTTATTAAATTGTATTTATGTTGTTTTATCCTATGATTTATTAAATTGTATTTATGTTGTTTTATCCTATGCTTTATTAAATTGTATTTATATTGTTTTAACTTATGCTTTATTAAATTGTATTTATGTTGTTTTATCCCATGCTTTATTAATTTGTATTTATGTTGTTTTAACCTATGCTTTATTAAATTTTATTAATGTTGTTTTGTCCTATGCTTTATTAAATTGTATTTATGTTGTTTTAACCCATGCTTCATTAAATTGTATTTATGTTGTTTTATCTTATGCTTTATTAAATTGTATTTATGTTGTTTTGTCCTATGCTTTATTAAATTGTATTTACGTTGTTTTAACCCATGCTTTATTAAATTGCATTTATGTTGTTTTATCTTATGCTTTATTAAATTGTATTTATGTTGTTTTATCCTATGATTTATTAAATTGTATTTATGTTGTTTTGTACTATGCTTTAATAAATTGTATTTATGTTGTTTTAACCCATGCTTTATTAAATTGTATTTATGTTGTTTTATCCTATGCTTTATTAAATTGTATTTATGTTGTTTTATCCTATGCTTTATTAAATTGTATTTATGTTGTTTTATCCTATGCTTTATTAAATTGTATTTATGTTGTTTTAACCTATGCTTTATTAAGTTGTATTTATGTTGTTTTAACCTATGCTTTATTAAATTGTATTTATGTTGTTTTATCCTATGCTTTATTAAATTGTATTTATGTTGGTTTAACCTTTGCTTTATTAAATTGTATTTATGTTGTTTTATCCTATGCTTTATTAAATTGTATTTATGTTGTTTTATCCTATGCTTTATTAAATTGTATTATGTTGTTTTATCGAATGCTTTATTAAATTGTATTTATGTTGTTTTATCCTATGATTTATTAAATTGTGTTTATGTTGTTTTATCCTATGCTTTATTAAATTGTATTTATGTCGTTTTAACCCATGCTTTATTAAATTGTATTAATGTTGTTTTATCTTATGCTTTATTAAATTGTATTTATGTTGTTTTATCCTATGCTTCATTAAATTGTATTTATGTTGTTTTATCTTATGCTTTATTAAATTGTATTTATGTTGTTTTATCCTATGCTTCATTAAATTGTATTATGTTGTTTTATCGTATGCTTTATTATATTGTATTTATGTTGTTTTATCCTATGCTTTATTAAATTGTGTTTATGTTGTTTTATCCTATGCTTTATTAAATTGTATTTATGTTGTTTTAACCCATGCTTTATTAAATTGTATTTATGTTGTTTTATCCTATGCTTTATTAAATTGTATTTATGTTGTTTTATCCTATGCTTTATTAAATTTTATTTATGTTGTTTTGCCCTATGCTTTATTAAATTGTATTTATGTTGTTTTAACCCATGCTTCATTAAATTGTATTTATGTTGTTTTATCTTATGCTTTATTAAATTGTATTTATGTTGTTTTGTCCTATGCTTTATTAAATTGTATTTACGTTGTTTTAACCCATGCTTTATTAAATTGCATTTATGTTGTTTTATCTTATGCTTTATTAAATTGTATTTATGTTGTTTTATCCTATGATTTATTAAATTGTATTTATGTTGTTTTGTACTATGCTTTAATAAATTGTATTTATGTTGTTTTAACCCATGCTTTATTAAATTGTATTTATGTTGTTTTATCCTATGCTTTATTAAATTGTATTTATGTTGTTTTATCCTATGCTTTATTAAATTGTATTTATGTTGTTTTATCCTATGCTTTATTAAATTGTATTTATGTTGTTTTAACCTATGCTTTATTAAGTTGTATTTATGTTGTTTTAACCTATGCTTTATTAAATTGTATTTATGTTGTTTTATCCTATGCTTTATTAAATTGTATTTATGTTGGTTTAACCTTTGCTTTATTAAATTGTATTTATGTTGTTTTATCCTATGCTTTATTAAATTGTATTTATGTTGTTTTATCCTATGCTTTATTAAATTGTATTATGTTGTTTTATCGTATGCTTTATTAAATTGTATTTATGTTGTTTTATCCTATGATTTATTAAATTGTGTTTATGTTGTTTTATCCTATGCTTTATTAAATTGTATTTATGTCGTTTTAACCCATGCTTTATTAAATTGTATTTATGTGGTTTTATCCTATGCTTTATTAAATTGTATTTATGTTGTTTTATCCTATGCTTCATTAAATTGTATTTATGTTGTTTTAACCTATGCTTTATTAAATTGTATTTATGTTGTTTTATCTTATGCTTTATTAAATTGTATTTATGTTGTTTTATCCTATGCTTTATTAAATTGTATTTATGTTGTTTTAACCTATGCTTTATTAATTTGTATTTATGTTGTTTTAACCTATACCTTATTAAATTGTATTTATGTTGTTTTATCCTATGCTTTATTAAATTGTATTTATGTTGCTTTAACCTATGCTTTATTAAATTGTATTTATGTTGTTTTATCCTATGATTTATTAAATTGTATTTATGTTGTTTTATCCTATGCTTTATTAAATTGTATTTATATTGTTTTAACTTATGCTTTATTAAATTGTATTTATGTTGTTTTATCCTATGCTTTATTAATTTGTATTTATGTTGTTTTAACCTATGCTTTATTAAATTTTATTAATGTTGTTTTGTCCTATGCTTTATTAAATTGTATTTATGTTGTTTTAACCCATGCTTCATTAAATTGTATTTATGTTGTTTTATCTTATGCTTTATTAAATTGTATTTTTGTTGTTTTGTCCTATGCTTTATTAAATTGTATTTACGTTGTTTTAACCCATGCTTTATTAAATTGCATTTATGTTGTTTTATCTTATGCTTTATTAAATTGTATTTATGGTGTTTTATCCTATGATTTATTAAATTGTATTTATGTTGTTTTGTACTATGCTTTAATAAATTGTATTTATGTTGTTTTAACCCATGCTTTATTAAATTGTATTTATGTTGTTTTATCCTATGCTTTATTAAATTGTATTTATGTTGTTTTATCCTATGCTTTATTAAATTGTATTTATGTTGTTTTATCCTATGCTTTATTAAATTGTATTTATGTTGTTTTAACCTATGCTTTATTAAGT
Organism: Phyllobates terribilis; assembly: GCF_046119375.1. NCBI lineage: Eukaryota > Metazoa > Chordata > Amphibia > Anura > Dendrobatidae > Phyllobates > Phyllobates terribilis. Next base: position 822,129,313 of record NW_027362763.1, read on the forward strand.
TGTATTTATGTTGTTTTAACCTATGCTTTATTAAATTGTATTTATGTTGTTTTATCCTATGCTTTTTTAAATTCTATTTATGTTGGTTTAACCTTTGCTTTATTAAATTGTATTTATGTTGTTTTATCCTATGCTTTATTAAATTGTATTTATGTTGTTTTATCCTATGCTTTATTAAATTGTATTATGTTGTTTTATCGAATGCTTTATTAAATTGTATTTATGTTGTTTTATCCTATGATTTATTAAATTGTGTTTATGTTGTTTTATCCTATGCTTTATTAAATTGTATTTATGTCGTTTTAACCCATGCTTTATTAAATTGTATTTATGTGGTTTTATCCTATGCTTTATTAAATTGTATTTATGTTGTTTTATCCTATGCTTCATTAAATTGTATTTATGTTGTTTTATCTTATGCTTTATTAAATTGTATTTATGTTGTTTTATCCTATGCTTCATTAAATTGTATTATGTTGTTTTATCGTATGCTTTATTATATTGTATTTATGTTGTTTTATCCTATGCTTTATTAAATTGTGTTTATGTTGTTTTATCCTATGCTTTATTAAATTGTATTTATGTTGTTTTAACCCATGCTTTATTAAATTGTATTTATGTTGTTTTATCCTATGCTTTATTAAATTGTATTCATGTTGTTTTATCCTATGCTTTATTAAATTTTATTTATGTTGTTTTGTCCTATGCTTTATTAAATTGTATTTATGTTGTTTTAACCCATGCTTCATTAAATTGTATTTATGTTGTTTTATCTTATGCTTTATTAAATTGTATTTATGTTGTTTTGTCCTATGCTTTATTAAATTGTATTTACGTTGTTTTAACCCATGCTTTATTAAATTGCATTTATGTTGTTTTATCTTATGCTTTATTAAATTGTATTTATGTTGTTTTATCCTATGATTTATTAAATTGTATTTATGTTGTTTTGTACTATGCTTTAATAAATTGTATTTATGTTGTTTTAACCCATGCTTTATTAAATTGTATTTATGTTGTTTTATCCTATGCTTTATTAAATTGTATTTATGTTGTTTTATCCTATGCTTTATTAAATTGTATTTATGTTGTTTTATCCTATGCTTTATTAAATTGTATTTATGTTGTTTTAACCTATGCTTTATTAAGTTGTATTTATGTTGTTTTAACCTATGCTTTATTAAATTGTATTTATGTTGTTTTATCCTATGCTTTATTAAATTGTATTTATGTTGGTTTAACCTTTGCTTTATTAAATTGTATTTATGTTGTTTTATCCTATGCTTTATTAAATTGTATTTATGTTGTTTTATCCTATGCTTTATTAAATTGTATTATGTTGTTTTATCGTATGCTTTATTAAATTGTATTTATGTTGTTTTATCCTATGATTTATTAAATTGTGTTTATGTTGTTTTATCCTATGCTTTATTAAATTGTATTTATGTCGTTTTAACCCATGCTTTATTAAATTGTATTTATGTGGTTTTATCCTATGCTTTATTAAATTGTATTTATGTTGTTTTATCCTATGCTTCATTAAATTGTATTTATGTTGTTTTATCTTATGCTTTATTAAATTGTATTTATGTTGTTTTGTCCTATGCTTTATTAAATTGTATTTATGTTGTTTTAACCCATGCTTTATTAAATTGCATTTATGTTGGTTTATCTTATGCTTTATTAAATTGTATTTATGTTGTTTTATCCTATGCTTTATTAAATTGTATTTATGTTGTTTTGTCCTATGCTTTATTAAATTGTATTTATGTTGTTTTAACCATGCTTTATTAATTTGTATTTATGTTGTTTTATCCTATGCTTCATTAAATTGTATTTATGTTGTTTTATCCTATGCTTTATTAAATTGTATTTATGTTGTTTTATCCTATGCTTTATTAAATTGTATTTATGTTGTTTTATCCTATGCTTTATTAAATTGTATTTATGTTGTTTTATCCTATGCTTTATTAAATTGTATTTATGTTGTTTTATCTTATGCTTTATTAAATTGTATTTATGTTGTTTTATCCTATGCTTTATTAAATTGTATTTATGTTGTTTTAACCTATGCTTTATTAATTTGTATTTATGTTGTTTTAACCTATACCTTATTAAATTGTATTTATGTTGTTTTATCCTATGCTTTATTAAATTGTATTTATGTTGCTTTAACCTATGCTTTATTAAATTGTATTTATGTTGTTTTATCCTATGATTTATTAAATTGTATTTATGTTGTTTTATCCTATGCTTTATTAAATTGTATTTATATTGTTTTAACTTATGCTTTATTAAATTGTATTTATGTTGTTTTATCCTATGCTATATTAATTTGTATTTATGTTGTTTTAACCTATGCTTTATTAAATTTTATTAATGTTGTTTTGTCCTATGCTTTATTAAATTGTATTTATGTTGTTTTAACCCATGCTTCATTAAATTGTATTTATGTTGTTTTATCTTATGCTTTATTAAATTGTATTTTTGTTGTTTTGTCCTATGCTTTATTAAATTGTATTTACGTTGTTTTAACCCATGCTTTATTAAATTGCATTTATGTTGTTTTATCTTATGCTTTATTAAATTGTATTTATGGTGTTTTATCCTATGATTTATTAAATTGTATTTATGTTGTTTTGTACTATGCTTTAATAAATTGTATTTATGTTGTTTTAACCCATGCTTTATTAAATTGTATTTATGTTGTTTTATCCTATGCTTTATTAAATTGTATTTATGTTGTTTTATCCTATGCTTTATTAAATTGTATTTATGTTGTTTTATCCTATGCTTTATTAAATTGTATTTATGTTGTTTTAACCTATGCTTTATTAAGTTGTATTTATGTTGTTTTAACCTATGCTTTATTAAATTGTATTTATGTTGTTTTATCCTATGCTTTTTTAAATTCTATTTATGTTGGTTTAACCTTTGCTTTATTAAATTGTATTTATGTTGTTTTATCCTATGCTTTATTAAATTGTATTTATGTTGTTTTATCCTATGCTTTATTAAATTGTATTATGTTGTTTTATCGAATGCTTTATTAAATTGTATTTATGTTGTTTTATCCTATGATTTATTAAATTGTGTTTATGTTGTTTTATCCTATGCTTTATTAAATTGTATTTATGTCGTTTTAACCCATGCTTTATTAAATTGTATTTATGTGGTTTTATCCTATGCTTTATTAAATTGTATTTATGTTGTTTTATCCTATGCTTCATTAAATTGTATTTATGTTGTTTTATCTTATGCTTTATTAAATTGTATTTATGTTGTTTTATCCTATGCTTCATTAAATTGTATTATGTTGTTTTATCGTATGCTTTATTATATTGTATTTATGTTGTTTTATCCTATGCTTTATTAAATTGTGTTTATGTTGTTTTATCCTATGCTTTATTAAATTGTATTTATGTTGTTTTAACCCATGCTTTATTAAATTGTATTTATGTTGTTTTATCCTATGCTTTATTAAATTGTATTCATGTTGTTTTATCCTATGCTTTATTAAATTTTATTTATGTTGTTTTGTCCTATGCTTTATTAAATTGTATTTATGTTGTTTTAACCCATGCTTCATTAAATTGTATTTATGTTGTTTTATCTTATGCTTTATTAAATTGTATTTATGTTGTTTTGTCCTATGCTTTATTAAATTGTATTTACGTTGTTTTAACCCATGCTTTATTAAATTGCATTTATGTTGTTTTATCTTATGCTTTATTAAATTGTATTTATGTTGTTTTATCCTATGATTTATTAAATTGTATTTATGTTGTTTTGTACTATGCTTTAATAAATTGTATTTATGTTGTTTTAACCCATGCTTTATTAAATTGTATTTATGTTGTTTTATCCTATGCTTTATTAAATTGTATTTATGTTGTTTTATCCTATGCTTTATTAAATTGTATTTATGTTGTTTTATCCTATGCTTTATTAAATTGTATTTATGTTGTTTTAACCTATGCTTTATTAAGTTGTATTTATGTTGTTTTAACCTATGCTTTATTAAATTGTATTTATGTTGTTTTATCCTATGCTTTATTAAATTGTATTTATGTTGGTTTAACCTTTGCTTTATTAAATTGTATTTATGTTGTTTTATCCTATGCTTTATTAAATTGTATTTATGTTGTTTTATCCTATGCTTTATTAAATTGTATTTATGTCGTTTTAACCCATGCTTTATTAAATTGTATTTATGTGGTTTTATCCTATGCTTTATTAAATTGTATTTATGTTGTTTTATCCTATGCTTCATTAAATTGTATTTATGTTGTTTTATCTTATGCTTTATTAAATTGTATTTATGTTGTTTTGTCCTATGCTTTATTAAATTGTATTTATGTTGTTTTAACCCATGCTTTATTAAATTGCATTTATGTTGGTTTATCTTATGCTTTATTAAATTGTATTTATGTTGTTTTATCCTATGCTTTATTAAATTGTATTTATGTTGTTTTGTCCTATGCTTTATTAAATTGTATTTATGTTGTTTTAACCATGCTTTATTAATTTGTATTTATGTTGTTTTATCCTATGCTTCATTAAATTGTATTTATGTTGTTTTATCCTATGCTTTATTAAATTGTATTTATGTTGTTTTATCCTATGCTTTATTAAATTGTATTTATGTTGTTTTATCCTATGCTTTATTAAATTGTATTTATGTTGTTTTATCCTATGCTTTATTAAATTGTATTTATGTTGTTTTATCCTATGCTTTATTAAATTGTATTTATGTTGTTTTATCCTATGCTTTATTAAATTGTATTTATGTTGTTTTAACCTATGCTTTATTAAGTTGTATCTATGTTGTTTTAACCTATGCTTTATTAAATTGTATTTATGTTGTTTTATCCTATGTTTTATTAAATTGTATTTATGTTGGTTTAACCTTTGCTTTATTAAATTGTATTTATGTTGATTTATCCTATGCTTTATTAAATTGCATTTATGTTGTTTTATCCTATGCTTTATTAAATTGTATTATGTTGTTTTATCGTATGCTTTATTAAATTGTATTTATGTTGTTTTATCCTATGATTTATTAATTTGTGTTTATGTTGTTTTATCCTATGCTTTGTTAAATTGTATTTATGTCGTTTTAACCCATGCTTTATTAAATTGTATTTATGTGGTTTTATCCTATGCTTTATTAAATTGTATTTATGTTGTTTTATCCTATGCTTTATTAAATTGTATTTATGTTGTTTTATCCTATGCTTTATTAAATTGTATTTATGTTGTTTTAACCCATGCTTTGTTAAATTGTATTTATGTTGTTTTATCCTTTGCTTTATTAAATTGTATTTATGATGTTTTATCCTATGCTTTATTAAATTGTATTTATGTTGTTTTATCCTATGCTTTATTAAATTGTACTTATGTTGTTTTATCCTATGATTTATTAAATTGTATTTATGTTGCTTTATCCTATGCTTTATTAAACTGCATTTATGTTGTTTTATGCTAAGCTTTATTAAATTGTATTCATGTTGTTTTATCCTATGCTTTATTAAATTGTATTTATGTTGTTTTATCCAATGCTTTATTAAATTTTATTTATATTGTTTTAACTTATGCTTTATTAAATTGTATTTATGTTGTTTTATCCTATGCTTTATTAAATTGTATTTATGTTGTTTTATCCTATGCTTTATTAAATTGTATTTATGTTGTTTTGTCCTATGCTTTATTAAATTGTATTTATGTTGTTTTAACCCATGCTTCATTAAATTGTATTTATGTTGTTTTATCTTATGCTTTATTAAATTGTATTTATGTTGTTTTATCCTATGCTTTATTAAATTGTATTTATGTTGTTTTATTCTATGCTTTATTAAATTGTATTATGTTGTTTTATCGTATGCTTTATTAAATTGTATTTATGTTGTTTTATCCTATGCTTTATTAAATTGTGTTTATGTTGTTTTATCCTATGCTTTATTAAATTGTATTTATGTTGTTTTAACCCATGTTTTATTAAATTGTATTTATGTTGTTTTATCCTATGCTTTATTAAATTGTATTTATGTTGTTTTATCCTATGCTTTATTAAATTTTATTTATGTTGTTTTGTCCTATGCTTTATTAAATTGTATTTATGTTGTTTTAACCCATGCTTCATTAAATTGTATTTATGTTGTTTTATCTTATGCTTTATTAAATTGTATTTATGTTGTTTTGTCCTATGCTTTATTAAATTGTATTTATGTTGTTTTAACCCAGGCTTTATTAAATTGCATTTATGTTGGTTTATCTTATGCTTTATTAAATTGTGTTTATGTTGTTTTATCCTATGCTTTATTAAATTGTATTTATGTTGTTTTGTCCTATGCTTTATTAAATTGTATTTATGTTGTTTTAACCATGCTTTATTAATTTGTATTTATGTTGTTTTATCCTATGCTTCATTAAATTGTATTTATGTTGTTTTATCCTATGCTTTATTAAATTGCATTTATGTTGTTTTATCCTATGCTTTATTAAATTGTATTTATGTTGTTTTATCCTATGCTTTATTAAATTGTATTTATGTTGTTTTATCCTATGCTTTATTAAATTGTATTTATGTTGTTTTATCCTATGCTTTATTAAATTGTATTTATGTTGTTTTATCCTATGCTTTATTAAATTGTATTTATGTTGTTTTGTCCTATGCTTTATTAAATTGTATTTATGTTGTTTTAACCCATGCTTTATTAAATTGTATTTATGTTGTTTTATCCTTTGCTTTATTAAATTGTATTTATGATGTTTTATCCTATGCTTTATTAAATTGTATTTATGTTGTTTTATCCTATGCTTTATTAAATTGTAATTATGTTGTTTTATCCTATGCTTTATTAAATTGTATTTATGTTGTTTTAACCCATGCTTTATTAAATTGTATTTATGTTGTTTTATCCTTTGCTTTATTAAATTGTATTTATGATGTTTTATCCTATGCTTTATTAAATTGTATTTATGTTGTTTTATCCTATGCTTTATTAAATTGTATTTATGTTGTTTTATCCTATGCTTTATTAAATTGTATTTATGTTGTTTTATCCTATGATTTATTAAATTGTATTTATGTTGTTTTATCCTATGCTTTATTAAATTGTATTTATATTGTTTTAACTTATGCTTTATTAAATTGTATTTATGTTGTTTTATCCTATGCTTTATTAATTTGTATTTATGTTGTTTTAACCTATGCTTTATTAAATTGTATTTATGTTGTTTTATCCTATGCTTTATTAAATTGTATTGATGTTGTTTTATCCTATGCTTTATTAAATTGTATTTATGTTGTTTTAACCTATGCTTTATTAATTTGTATTTATGTTGTTTTAACCTATGCTTTATTAAATTGTATTTATGTTGTTTTATACTATGCTTTATTAAATTGTATTTATGTTGCTTTAACCTATGCTTTATTAAATTGTATTTATGTTGTTTTATCCTATGCTTTATTAAATTGTATTTATGTTGTTTTATCCTATGCTTTATTAAATTGTATTTATGTTGTTTTAACCTATGCTTTATTAATTTGTATTTATGTTGTTTTAACCTATGCTTTATTAAATTGTATTTATTTTGTTTTATCCTATGCTTTATTAAATTGTATTTATGTTGCTTTAACCTATGCTTTATTAAATTGTATTTATGTTGTTTTATCATATGCTTTATTAAATTGTATTTATGTTGTTTTATCCTATGCTTTATTAAATTGTATTTATATTGTTTTAACTTATGCTTTATTAAATTGTATTTATGTTGTTTTGTCCTATGCTTTATTAAATTGTATTTATGTTGTTTTAACCATGCTTTATTAATTTGTATTTATGTTGTTTTATCCTATGCTTTATTAAATTGTATTTATGTTGTTTTATCCTATGCTTTATTAAATTGTATTTATGTTGTTTTATCCTATGCTTTATTAAATTGTATTTATGTTGTTTTATCCTATGCTTTATTAAATTGTATTTATGTTGTTTTATCCTATGCTTTATTAAATTGTATTTATGTTGTTTTATCCTATGCTTTATTAAATTGTATTTATGTTGTTTTGTCCTATGCTTTATTAACCCCTTACTTACCGGGGACGTATTAGTACGCATATTTGCGTACCGCCGGTTCAGTGAGGGCTCCGGCGCTGAGCCCTCACTGAACCGAGCACATGTCAGCTGATTCTTACAGCTGACATGTGCCCGCAACAGCCGCGGGTGGAATCGCGATCCACCCGCGGCTGTTAACCAGTTAAATGCTGCTGTCAATCTCCGACAGCAGCATTTAACGCGCGCTTCCGGGTAGCGCGTCATAAGCCCCGCCCACCGGCGACCCCGTCACGTGATCGCGGGTCGCCGATGGGCGTGCATGACAACCCAGGGTCTGCAGCAGACGCCTGTGGTTGTCATGATCTTGTCGCTATGAGCGCCACCTAGTGGTCGGCGCTCATAGCACAGGACCATTTCTGCTGCATGCAGGGGACCTGCTCGTCCCCTGTATGCAGCAGAGGCGATCGGACAGTTGCTGCTTCTAGTCTCCTATGGAGACTATAGAAGCATGCAAAAAGTAAAAAAAAAAAGTTTTTAAAAATATAAAAAAAAATAAAAAAATATAAAAGTTTAAATCACCCCCCTTTCGCCCCATTCAAAATAAAATATATAAAAAAAACCCCACATACACATATTTGGTATCGCCGCGTTCAGAATCGCCCGATCTATCAATATAAAAAAAGAATTATTCCGATCGGTAAACGGCGTAACGAGAAAAAAATTCTAAACGCCAGAATTACGTTTTTTGGTCGCTGCAAAATTGCAATAAAATGCAATAACGGGCGAACAAAACATCGGATCTACCCCCAAATGGTATCAATAAAAACGTCAGCCCGGCACGCAAAAAATAAGCCCTCAACCAGCCCCAGATCCCGAAAAATGGAGACGCTACGGGTCTTAGAAAATGGCGCTATTTTTTTATTTTTTTTTTTACCAAATTTTGGAATTTTTTTCACCACTTAAATATAAAAGAACCTATACATGTTTGGTGTCTATGAACTCGTAATGACCTGTAGAATAAGAAGAGCAGGTCAGTTTTAGCATTCAGTGAACATAGTAAAAAAAATAAATAAAAAACAACTGTGGTATTGCACTTTTTTTGCAATTTTACCGCACTTGGAATTTTTTTCCCGTTTTCCCGTACAGGATATGATAAAACTAGTAATGGCGTTGAAAAGTACAACTCGTCCCGCAAAAAATAAGCCCTCACATGGCCATATTGACCAAAAAATAAAAACGCTATGGCTCTGGGAACAAGGGGAGCAAAAACGAAAATGCAAAAACGAAAAATGCTTCGGGGCTTAAGGGGTTAAATTGTATTTATGTTGTTTTAACCCATGCTTTATTAAATTGTATTTATGTTGTTTTATCCTTTGCTTTATTAAATTGTATTTATGATGTTTTATCCTATGCTTTATTAAATTGTATTTATGTTGTTTTATCCTATGCTTTATTAAATTGTAATTATGTTGTTTTATCCTATGCTTTATTAAATTGTATTTATGTTGCTTTATCCTATGCTTTATTAAACTGCATTTATGTTGTTTTATGCTATGCTTTATTAAATTGTATTCATGTTGTTTTATCCCATGCTTTATTAAATTGTATTCATGTTGTTTTATCCTATGCTTTATTAAATTGTATTTATATTGTTTTAACTTATGCTTTATTAAATTGTATTCATGTTGTTTTATCCCATGCTTTATTAAATTGTATTTATGTTGTTTTATCCTATGCTTTATTAAATTGTATTTATGTTGTTTTATCCTATGCTTTATTAAATTGTGTTTATGTTGTTTTATCCTATGCTTTATTAAATTGTATTTATGTTGTTTTAACCCATGTTTAATTAAATTGTATTTATGTTGTTTTATCCTATGCTTTATTAAATTGTATTTATGTTGTTTTATCTATGCTTTATTAAATTTTATTTATGTTGTTTTGTCCTATGCTTTATTAAATTGTATTTATGTTGTTTTAACCTATGCTTTATTAAATTGTATTTATGTTGTTTTATCTTATGCTTTATTAAATTGTATTTATGTTGTTTTATCCTATGCTTTATTAAATTGTATTTATGTTGTTTTAACCTATGCTTTATTAATTTGTATTTATGTTGTTTTAACCTTTACCTTATTAAATTGTATTTATGTTGTTTTATCCTATGCTTTATTAAATTGTATTTATGTTGCTTTAACCTATCCTTTATTAAATTGTATTTATGTTGTTTTATCCTATGATTTATTAAATTGTATTTATGTTGTTTTAACCTATGCTTTATTAATTTGTATTTATGTTGTTTTAACCTATGCTTTATTAAATTGTATTTATTTTGTTTTATCCTATGCTTTATTAAATTGTATTTATGTTGCTTTAACCTATGCTTTATTAAATTGTATTTATGTTGTTTTATCATATGCTTTATTAAATTGTATTTATGTTGTTTTATCCTATGCTTTATTAAATTGTATTTATATTGTTTTAACTTATGCTTTATTAAATTGTATTTATGTTGTTTTGTCCTATGCTTTATTAAATTGTATTTATGTTGTTTTAACCATGCTTTATTAATTTGTATTTATGTTGTTTTATCCTATGCTTTATTAAATTGTATTTATGTTGTTTTATCCTATGCTTTATTAAATTGTATTTATGTTGTTTTATCCTATGCTTTATTAAATTGTATTTATGTTGTTTTATCCTATGCTTTATTAAATTGTATTTATGTTGTTTTATCCTATGCTTTATTAAATTGTATTTATGTTGTTTTATCCTATGCTTTATTAAATTGTATTTATGTTGTTTTGTCCTATGCTTTATTAACCCCTTACTTACCGGGGACGTATTAGTACGCATATTTGCGTACCGCCGGTTCAGTGAGGGCTCCGGCGCTGAGCCCTCACTGAACCGAGCACATGTCAGCTGATTCTTACAGCTGACATGTGCCCGCAACAGCCGCGGGTGGAATCGCGATCCACCCGCGGCTGTTAACCAGTTAAATGCTGCTGTCAATCTCCGACAGCAGCATTTAACGCGCGCTTCCGGGTAGCGCGTCATAAGCCCCGCCCACCGGCGACCCCGTCACGTGATCGCGGGTCGCCGATGGGCGTGCATGACAACCCAGGGTCTGCAGCAGACGCCTGTGGTTGTCATGATCTTGTCGCTATGAGCGCCACCTAGTGGTCGGCGCTCATAGCACAGGACCATTTCTGCTGCATGCAGGGGACCTGCTCGTCCCCTGTATGCAGCAGAGGCGATCGGACAGTTGCTGCTTCTAGTCTCCTATGGAGACTATAGAAGCATGCAAAAAGTAAAAAAAAAAAGTTTTTAAAAATATAAAAAAAAATAAAAAAATATAAAAGTTTAAATCACCCCCCTTTCGCCCCATTCAAAATAAAATATATAAAAAAAAACCCACATACACATATTTGGTATCGCCGCGTTCAGAATCGCCCGATCTATCAATATAAAAAAAGAATTATTCCGATCGGTAAACGGCGTAACGAGAAAAAAATTCTAAACGCCAGAATTACGTTTTTTGGTCGCTGCAAAATTGCAATAAAATGCAATAACGGGCGAACAAAACATCGGATCTACCCCCAAATGGTATCAATAAAAACGTCAGCCCGGCACGCAAAAAATAAGCCCTCAACCAGCCCCAGATCCCGAAAAATGGAGACGCTACGGGTCTTAGAAAATGGCGCTATTTTTTTATTTTTTTTTTTACCAAATTTTGGAATTTTTTTCACCACTTAAATATAAAAGAACCTATACATGTTTGGTGTCTATGAACTCGTAATGACCTGTAGAATAAGAAGAGCAGGTCAGTTTTAGCATTCAGTGAACATAGTAAAAAAAATAAATAAAAAACAACTGTGGTATTGCACTTTTTTTGCAATTTTACCGCACTTGGAATTTTTTTCCCGTTTTCCCGTACAGGATATGATAAAACTAGTAATGGCGTTGAAAAGTACAACTCGTCCCGCAAAAAATAAGCCCTCACATGGCCATATTGACCAAAAAATAAAAACGCTATGGCTCTGGGAACAAGGGGAGCAAAAACGAAAATGCAAAAACGAAAAATGCTTCGGGGCTTAAGGGGTTAAATTGTATTTATGTTGTTTTAACCCATGCTTTATTAAATTGTATTTATGTTGTTTTATCCTTTGCTTTATTAAATTGTATTTATGATGTTTTATCCTATGCTTTATTAAATTGTATTTATGTTGTTTTATCCTATGCTTTATTAAATTGTAATTATGTTGTTTTATCCTATGCTTTATTAAATTGTATTTATGTTGCTTTATCCTATGCTTTATTAAACTGCATTTATGTTGTTTTATGCTATGCTTTATTAAATTGTATTCATGTTGTTTTATCCCATGCTTTATTAAATTGTATTTATGTTGTTTTATCCTATGCTTTATTAAATTGTATTTATATTGTTTTAACTTATGCTTTATTAAATTGTATTCATGTTGTTTTATCCCATGCTTTATTAAATTGTATTTATGTTGTTTTATCCTATGCTTTATTAAATTGTATTTATGTTGTTTTATCCTATGCTTTATTAAATTGTGTTTATGTTGTTTTATCCTATGCTTTATTAAATTGTATTTATGTTGTTTTAACCCATGTTTTATTAAATTGTATTTATGTTGTTTTATCCTATGCTTTATTAAATTGTATTTATGTTGTTTTATACTATGCTTTATTTAATTTTATTTATGTTGTTTTGTCCTATGCTTTATTAAATTGTATTTATGTTGTTTTAACCTATGCTTTATTAAATTGTATTTATGTTGTTTTATCCTATGCTTTATTAAATTGTATTTATGTTGTTTTATCCTATGCTTTATTAAATTGTATTTATGTTGTTTTAACCTATGCTTTATTAATTTGTATTTATGTTGTTTTAACCTATACCTTATTAAATTGTATTTATGTTGTTTTATCCTATGCTTTATTAAATTGTATTTATGTTGCTTTAACCTATGCTTTATTAAATTGTATTTATGTTGTTTTATCCTATGATTTATTAAATTGTATTTATGTTGTTTTATCCTATGCTTTATTAAATTGTATTTATATTGTTTTAACTTATGCTTTATTAAATTGTATTTATGTTGTTTTATCCTATGCTTTATTAATTTGTATTTATGTTGTTTTAACCTATGCTTTATTAAATTGTATTTATGTTGTTTTATCCTATGCTTTATTAAATTGTATTTATGTTGTTTTATCCTATGCTTTATTAAATTGTATTTATGTTGTTTTATCCTATGCTTTATTAAATTGTATTTATGTTGTTTTATCCTATGCTTTATTAAATTGTATTTATGTTGTTTTGTCCTATGCTTTATTAAATTGTATTTATGTTGTTTTAACCCATGCTTTATTAAATTGTATTTATGTTGTTTTATCCTTTGCTTTATTAAATTGTATTTATGATGTTTTATCCTATGCTTTATTAAATTGTATTTATGTTGTTTTATCCTATGCTTTATTAAATTGTAATTATGTTGTTTTATCCTATGCTTTATTAAATTGTATTTATGTTGCTTTATCCTATGCTTTATTAAACTGCATTTATGTTGTTTTATGCTATGCTTTATTAAATTGTATTCATGTTGTTTTATCCCATGCTTTATTAAATTGTATTTATGTTGTTTTATCCTATGCTTTATTAAATTGTATTTATATTGTTTTAACTTATGCTTTATTAAATTGTATTCATGTTGTTTTATCCCATGCTTTATTAAATTGTATTGATGTTGTTTTATCCTATGCTTTATTAAATTGTATTTATGTTGTTTTATCCTATGCTTTATTAAATTGTGTTTATGTTGTTTTATCCTATGCTTTATTAAATTGTATTTATGTTGTTTTCACCCATGTTTTATTAAATTGTATTTATGTTGTTTTATCCTATGCTTTATTAAATTGTATTTATGTTGTTTTATCCTATGCTTTATTAAATTTTATTTATGTTGTTTTGTCCTATGCTTTATTAAATTGTATTTATGTTGTTTTAACCTATGCTTTATTAAATTGTATTTATGTTGTTTTATCCTATGCTTTATTAAATTGTATTTATGTTGTTTTATCCTATGCTTTATTAAATTGTATTTATGTTGTTTTATCCTATGCTTTATTAAATTGTATTTATGTTGTTTTAACCATGCTTTATTAATTTGTATTTATGTTGTTTTATCCTATGCTTTATTAAATTGTATTTATGTTGTTTTATCCTATGCTTTATTAAATTGTATTTATGTTGTTTTATCCTATGCTTTATTAAATTGTATTTATGTTGTTTTATCCTATGCTTTATTAAATTGTATTTATGTTGTTTTATCCTATGCTTTATTAAATTGTATTTATGTTGTTTTATCCTATGCTTTATTAAATTGTATTTATGTTGTTTTGTCCTATGCTTTATTAACCCCTTACTTACCGGGGACGTATTAGTACGCATATTTGCGTACCGCCGGTTCAGTGAGGGCTCCGGCACTGAGCCCTCACTGAACCGAGCACATGTCAGCTGATTCTTACAGCTGACATGTGCCCGCAACAGCCGCGGGTGGAATCGCGATCCACCCGCGGCTGTTAACCAGTTAAATGCTGCTGTCAATCTCCGACAGCAGCATTTAACGCGCGCTTCCGGGTAGCGCGTCATAAGCCCCGCCCACCGGCGACCCCGTCACGTGATCGCGGGTCGCCGATGGGCGTGCATGACAACCCAGGGTCTGCAGCAGACGCCTGTGGTTGTCATGATCTTGTCGCTATGAGCGCCACCTAGTGGTCGGCGCTCATAGCACAGGACCATTTCTGCTGCATGCAGGGGACCTGCTCGTCCCCTGTATGCAGCAGAGGCGATCGGACAGTTGCTGCTTCTAGTCTCCTATGGAGACTATAGAAGCATGCAAAAAGTAAAAAAAAAAAGTTTTTAAAAATATAAAAAAAAATAAAAAAATATAAAAGTTTAAATCACCCCCCTTTCGCCCCATTCAAAATAAAATATATAAAAAAAAACCCACATACACATATTTGGTATCGCCGCGTTCAGAATCGCCCGATCTATCAATATAAAAAAAGAATTATTCCGATCGGTAAACGGCGTAACGAGAA
Source organism: Phyllobates terribilis (assembly GCF_046119375.1). NCBI lineage: Eukaryota > Metazoa > Chordata > Amphibia > Anura > Dendrobatidae > Phyllobates > Phyllobates terribilis. The sequence continues at coordinate 822,144,501 of NW_027362763.1, forward strand.
AAAAATTCTAAACGCCAGAATTACGTTTTTTGGTCGCTGCAAAATTGCAATAAAATGCAATAACGGGCGAACAAAACATCGGATCTACCCCCAAATGGTATCAATAAAAACGTCAGCCCGGCACGCAAAAAATAAGCCCTCAACCAGCCCCAGATCCCGAAAAATGGAGACGCTACGGGTCTTAGAAAATGGCGCTATTTTTTTATTTTTTTTTTTACCAAATTTTGGAATTTTTTTCACCACTTAAATATAAAAGAACCTATACATGTTTGGTGTCTATGAACTCGTAATGACCTGTAGAATAAGAAGAGCAGGTCAGTTTTAGCATTCAGTGAACATAGTAAAAAAAATAAATAAAAAACAACTGTGGTATTGCACTTTTTTTGCAATTTTACCGCACTTGGAATTTTTTTCCCGTTTTCCCGTACAGGATATGATAAAACTAGTAATGGCGTTGAAAAGTACAACTCGTCCCGCAAAAAATAAGCCCTCACATGGCCATATTGACCAAAAAATAAAAACGCTATGGCTCTGGGAACAAGGGGAGCAAAAACGAAAATGCAAAAACGAAAAATGCTTCGGGGCTTAAGGGGTTAAATTGTATTTATGTTGTTTTAACCCATGCTTTATTAAATTGTATTTATGTTGTTTTATCCTTTGCTTTATTAAATTGTATTTATGATGTTTTATCCTATGCTTTATTAAATTGTATTTATGTTGTTTTATCCTATGCTTTATTAAATTGTAATTATGTTGTTTTATCCTATGCTTTATTAAATTGTATTTATGTTGCTTTATCCTATGCTTTATTAAACTGCATTTATGTTGTTTTATGCTATGCTTTATTAAATTGTATTCATGTTGTTTTATCCCATGCTTTATTAAATTGTATTTATGTTGTTTTATCCTATGCTTTATTAAATTGTATTTATATTGTTTTAACTTATGCTTTATTAAATTGTATTCATGTTGTTTTATCCCATGCTTTATTAAATTGTATTTATGTTGTTTTATCCTATGCTTTATTAAATTGTATTTATGTTGTTTTATCCTATGCTTTATTAAATTGTGTTTATGTTGTTTTATCCTATGCTTTATTAAATTGTATTTATGTTGTTTTAACCCATGTTTTATTAAATTGTATTTATGTTGTTTTATCCTATGCTTTATTAAATTGTATTTATGTTGTTTTATACTATGCTTTATTTAATTTTATTTATGTTGTTTTGTCCTATGCTTTATTAAATTGTATTTATGTTGTTTTAACCTATGCTTTATTAAATTGTATTTATGTTGTTTTATCCTATGCTTTATTAAATTGTATTTATGTTGTTTTATCCTATGCTTTATTAAATTGTATTTATGTTGTTTTAACCTATGCTTTATTAATTTGTATTTATGTTGTTTTAACCTATACCTTATTAAATTGTATTTATGTTGTTTTATCCTATGCTTTATTAAATTGTATTTATGTTGCTTTAACCTATGCTTTATTAAATTGTATTTATGTTGTTTTATCCTATGATTTATTAAATTGTATTTATGTTGTTTTATCCTATGCTTTATTAAATTGTATTTATATTGTTTTAACTTATGCTTTATTAAATTGTATTTATGTTGTTTTATCCTATGCTTTATTAATTTGTATTTATGTTGTTTTAACCTATGCTTTATTAAATTGTATTTATGTTGTTTTATCCTATGCTTTATTAAATTGTATTTATGTTGTTTTATCCTATGCTTTATTAAATTGTATTTATGTTGTTTTATCCTATGCTTTATTAAATTGTATTTATGTTGTTTTATCCTATGCTTTATTAAATTGTATTTATGTTGTTTTGTCCTATGCTTTATTAAATTGTATTTATGTTGTTTTAACCCATGCTTTATTAAATTGTATTTATGTTGTTTTATCCTTTGCTTTATTAAATTGTATTTATGATGTTTTATCCTATGCTTTATTAAATTGTATTTATGTTGTTTTATCCTATGCTTTATTAAATTGTAATTATGTTGTTTTATCCTATGCTTTATTAAATTGTATTTATGTTGCTTTATCCTATGCTTTATTAAACTGCATTTATGTTGTTTTATGCTATGCTTTATTAAATTGTATTCATGTTGTTTTATCCCATGCTTTATTAAATTGTATTTATGTTGTTTTATCCTATGCTTTATTAAATTGTATTTATATTGTTTTAACTTATGCTTTATTAAATTGTATTCATGTTGTTTTATCCCATGCTTTATTAAATTGTATTGATGTTGTTTTATCCTATGCTTTATTAAATTGTATTTATGTTGTTTTATCCTATGCTTTATTAAATTGTGTTTATGTTGTTTTATCCTATGCTTTATTAAATTGTATTTATGTTGTTTTATCCTATGCTTTATTAAATTGTATTTATGTTGTTTTGTCCTATGCTTTATTAACCCCTTACTTACCGGGGACGTATTAGTACGCATATTTGCGTACCGCCGGTTCAGTGAGGGCTCCGGCACTGAGCCCTCACTGAACCGAGCACATGTCAGCTGATTCTTACAGCTGACATGTGCCCGCAACAGCCGCGGGTGGAATCGCGATCCACCCGCGGCTGTTAACCAGTTAAATGCTGCTGTCAATCTCCGACAGCAGCATTTAACGCGCGCTTCCGGGTAGCGCGTCATAAGCCCCGCCCACCGGCGACCCCGTCACGTGATCGCGGGTCGCCGATGGGCGTGCATGACAACCCAGGGTCTGCAGCAGACGCCTGTGGTTGTCATGATCTTGTCGCTATGAGCGCCACCTAGTGGTCGGCGCTCATAGCACAGGACCATTTCTGCTGCATGCAGGGGACCTGCTCGTCCCCTGTATGCAGCAGAGGCGATCGGACAGTTGCTGCTTCTAGTCTCCTATGGAGACTATAGAAGCATGCAAAAAGTAAAAAAAAAAAGTTTTTAAAAATATAAAAAAAAATAAAAAAATATAAAAGTTTAAATCACCCCCCTTTCGCCCCATTCAAAATAAAATATATAAAAAAAAACCCACATACACATATTTGGTATCGCCGCGTTCAGAATCGCCCGATCTATCAATATAAAAAAAGAATTATTCCGATCGGTAAACGGCGTAACGAGAAAAAAATTCTAAACGCCAGAATTACGTTTTTTGGTCGCTGCAAAATTGCAATAAAATGCAATAACGGGCGAACAAAACATCGGATCTACCCCCAAATGGTATCAATAAAAACGTCAGCCCGGCACGCAAAAAATAAGCCCTCAACCAGCCCCAGATCCCGAAAAATGGAGACGCTACGGGTCTTAGAAAATGGCGCTATTTTTTTATTTTTTTTTTTACCAAATTTTGGAATTTTTTTCACCACTTAAATATAAAAGAACCTATACATGTTTGGTGTCTATGAACTCGTAATGACCTGTAGAATAAGAAGAGCAGGTCAGTTTTAGCATTCAGTGAACATAGTAAAAAAAATAAATAAAAAACAACTGTGGTATTGCACTTTTTTTGCAATTTTACCGCACTTGGAATTTTTTTCCCGTTTTCCCGTACAGGATATGATAAAACTAGTAATGGCGTTGAAAAGTACAACTCGTCCCGCAAAAAATAAGCCCTCACATGGCCATATTGACCAAAAAATAAAAACGCTATGGCTCTGGGAACAAGGGGAGCAAAAACGAAAATGCAAAAACGAAAAATGCTTCGGGGCTTAAGGGGTTAAATTGTATTTATGTTGTTTTAACCCATGCTTTATTAAATTGTATTTATGTTGTTTTATCCTTTGCTTTATTAAATTGTATTTATGATGTTTTATCCTATGCTTTATTAAATTGTATTTATGTTGTTTTATCCTATGCTTTATTAAATTGTAATTATGTTGTTTTATCCTATGCTTTATTAAATTGTATTTATGTTGCTTTATCCTATGCTTTATTAAACTGCATTTATGTTGTTTTATGCTATGCTTTATTAAATTGTATTCATGTTGTTTTATCCCATGCTTTATTAAATTGTATTTATGTTGTTTTATCCTATGCTTTATTAAATTGTATTTATATTGTTTTAACTTATGCTTTATTAAATTGTATTCATGTTGTTTTATCCCATGCTTTATTAAATTGTATTTATGTTGTTTTATCCTATGCTTTATTAAATTGTATTTATGTTGTTTTATCCTATGCTTTATTAAATTGTGTTTATGTTGTTTTATCCTATGCTTTATTAAATTGTATTTATGTTGTTTTAACCCATGTTTTATTAAATTGTATTTATGTTGTTTTATCCTATGCTTTATTAAATTGTATTTATGTTGTTTTATACTATGCTTTATTTAATTTTATTTATGTTGTTTTGTCCTATGCTTTATTAAATTGTATTTATGTTGTTTTAACCTATGCTTTATTAAATTGTATTTATGTTGTTTTATCCTATGCTTTATTAAATTGTATTTATGTTGTTTTATCCTATGCTTTATTAAATTGTATTTATGTTGTTTTAACCTATGCTTTATTAATTTGTATTTATGTTGTTTTAACCTATACCTTATTAAATTGTATTTATGTTGTTTTATCCTATGCTTTATTAAATTGTATTTATGTTGCTTTAACCTATGCTTTATTAAATTGTATTTATGTTGTTTTATCCTATGATTTATTAAATTGTATTTATGTTGTTTTATCCTATGCTTTATTAAATTGTATTTATATTGTTTTAACTTATGCTTTATTAAATTGTATTTATGTTGTTTTATCCTATGCTTTATTAATTTGTATTTATGTTGTTTTAACCTATGCTTTATTAAATTGTATTTATGTTGTTTTATCCTATGCTTTATTAAATTGTATTTATGTTGTTTTATCCTATGCTTTATTAAATTGTATTTATGTTGTTTTATCCTATGCTTTATTAAATTGTATTTATGTTGTTTTATCCTATGCTTTATTAAATTGTATTTATGTTGTTTTGTCCTATGCTTTATTAAATTGTATTTATGTTGTTTTAACCCATGCTTTATTAAATTGTATTTATGTTGTTTTATCCTTTGCTTTATTAAATTGTATTTATGATGTTTTATCCTATGCTTTATTAAATTGTATTTATGTTGTTTTATCCTATGCTTTATTAAATTGTAATTATGTTGTTTTATCCTATGCTTTATTAAATTGTATTTATGTTGCTTTATCCTATGCTTTATTAAACTGCATTTATGTTGTTTTATGCTATGCTTTATTAAATTGTATTCATGTTGTTTTATCCCATGCTTTATTAAATTGTATTTATGTTGTTTTATCCTATGCTTTATTAAATTGTATTTATATTGTTTTAACTTATGCTTTATTAAATTGTATTCATGTTGTTTTATCCCATGCTTTATTAAATTGTATTGATGTTGTTTTATCCTATGCTTTATTAAATTGTATTTATGTTGTTTTATCCTATGCTTTATTAAATTGTGTTTATGTTGTTTTATCCTATGCTTTATTAAATTGTATTTATGTTGTTTTCACCCATGTTTTATTAAATTGTATTTATGTTGTTTTATCCTATGCTTTATTAAATTGTATTTATGTTGTTTTATCCTATGCTTTATTAAATTTTATTTATGTTGTTTTGTCCTATGCTTTATTAAATTGTATTTATGTTGTTTTAACCTATGCTTTATTAAATTGTATTTATGTTGTTTTATCCTATGCTTTATTAAATTGTATTTATGTTGTTTTATCCTATGCTTTATTAAATTGTATTTATGTTGTTTTATCCTATGCTTTATTAAATTGTATTTATGTTGTTTTATCCTATGCTTTATTAAATTGTATTTATGTTGTTTTGTCCTATGCTTTATTAACCCCTTACTTACCGGGGACGTATTAGTACGCATATTTGCGTACCGCCGGTTCAGTGAGGGCTCCGGCGCTGAGCCCTCACTGAACCGAGCACATGTCAGCTGATTCTTACAGCTGACATGTGCCCGCAACAGCCGCGGGTGGAATCGCGATCCACCCGCGGCTGTTAACCAGTTAAATGCTGCTGTCAATCTCCGACAGCAGCATTTAACGCGCGCTTCCGGGTAGCGCGTCATAAGCCCCGCCCACCGGCGACCCCGTCACGTGATCGCGGGTCGCCGATGGGCGTGCATGACAACCCAGGGTCTGCAGCAGACGCCTGTGGTTGTCATGATCTTGTCGCTATGAGCGCCACCTAGTGGTCGGCGCTCATAGCACAGGACCATTTCTGCTGCATGCAGGGGACCTGCTCGTCCCCTGTATGCAGCAGAGGCGATCGGACAGTTGCTGCTTCTAGTCTCCTATGGAGACTATAGAAGCATGCAAAAAGTAAAAAAAAAAGTTTTTAAAAATATAAAAAAAAATAAAAAAATATAAAAGTTTAAATCACCCCCCTTTCGCCCCATTTAAAATAAAATATATAAAAAAAAACCCACATACACATATTTGGTATCGCCGCGTTCAGAATCGCCCGATCTATCAATATAAAAAAAGAATTATTCCGATCGGTAAACGGCGTAACGAGAAAAAAATTCTAAACGCCAGAATTACGTTTTTTGGTCGCTGCAAAATTGCAATAAAATGCAATAACGGGCGAACAAAACATCGGATCTACCCCCAAATGGTATCAATAAAAACGTCAGCCCGGCACGCAAAAAATAAGCCCTCAACCAGCCCCAGATCCCGAAAAATGGAGACGCTACGGGTCTTAGAAAATGGCGCTATTTTTTTATTTTTTTTTTTACCAAATTTTGGAATTTTTTTCACCACTTAAATATAAAAGAACCTATACATGTTTGGTGTCTATGAACTCGTAATGACCTGTAGAATAAGAAGAGCAGGTCAGTTTTAGCATTCAGTGAACATAGTAAAAAAAATAAATAAAAAACAACTGTGGTATTGCACTTTTTTTGCAATTTTACCGCACTTGGAATTTTTTTCCCGTTTTCCCGTACAGGATATGATAAAACTAGTAATGGCGTTGAAAAGTACAACTCGTCCCGCAAAAAATAAGCCCTCACATGGCCATATTGACCAAAAAATAAAAACGCTATGGCTCTGGGAACAAGGGGAGCAAAAACGAAAATGCAAAAACGAAAAATGCTTCGGGGCTTAAGGGGTTAAATTGTATTTATGTTGTTTTAACCCATGCTTTATTAAATTGTATTTATGTTGTTTTATCCTTTGCTTTATTAAATTGTATTTATGATGTTTTATCCTATGCTTTATTAAATTGTATTTATGTTGTTTTATCCTATGCTTTATTAAATTGTAATTATGTTGTTTTATCCTATGCTTTATTAAATTGTATTTATGTTGCTTTATCCTATGCTTTATTAAACTGCATTTATGTTGTTTTATGCTATGCTTTATTAAATTGTATTCATGTTGTTTTATCCCATGCTTTATTAAATTGTATTTATGTTGTTTTATCCTATGCTTTATTAAATTGTATTTATATTGTTTTAACTTATGCTTTATTAAATTGTATTCATGTTGTTTTATCCCATGCTTTATTAAATTGTATTTATGTTGTTTTATCCTATGCTTTATTAAATTGTATTTATGTTGTTTTAACCCATGTTTAATTAAATTGTATTTATGTTGTTTTATCCTATGCTTTATTAAATTGTATTTATGTTGTTTTATCTATGCTTTATTAAATTTTATTTATGTTGTTTTGTCCTATGCTTTATTAAATTGTATTTATGTTGTTTTAACCTATGCTTTATTAAATTGTATTTATGTTGTTTTATCTTATGCTTTATTAAATTGTATTTATGTTGTTTTATCCTATGCTTTATTAAATTGTATTTATGTTGTTTTAACCTATGCTTTATTAATTTGTATTTATGTTGTTTTAACCTTTACCTTATTAAATTGTATTTATGTTGTTTTATCCTATGCTTTATTAAATTGTATTTATGTTGCTTTAACCTATCCTTTATTAAATTGTATTTATGTTGTTTTATCCTATGATTTATTAAATTGTATTTATGTTGTTTTATCCTATGCTTTATTAAATTGTATTTATATTGTTTTAACTTATGCTTTATTAAATTGTATTTATGTTGTTTTATCCTATGCTTTATTAATTTGTATTTATGTTGTTTTAACCTATGCTTTATTAAATTGTATTTATGTTGTTTTATCCTATGCTTTATTAAATTGTATTTATGTTGTTTTATCCTATGCTTTATTAAATTGTATTTATGTTGTTTTATCCTATGCTTTATTAAATTGTATTTATGTTGCTTTATCCTATGCTTTATTAAACTGCATTTATGTTGTTTTATGTTATGCTTTATTAAATTGTATTCATGTTGTTTTATCCCATGCTTTATTAAATTGTATTTATGTTGTTTTATCCTATGCTTTATTAAATTGTATTTATATTGTTTTAACTTATGCTTTATTAAATTGTATTCATGTTGTTTTATACCATGCTTTATTAAACTGTATTGATGTTGTTTTATCCTATGCTTTATTAAATTGTATTTATGTTGTTTTATCCTATGCTTTATTAAATTGTGTTTATGTTGTTTTATCCTATACTTTATTAAATTGTATTTATATTGTTTTAACTTATGCTTTATTAAATTGTATTCATGTTGTTTTATCCCATGCTTTATTAAATTGTATTTATGTTGTTTTATCCTATGCTTTATTAAATTGTATTTATGTTGTTTTATCCTATGCTTTATTAAATTGTGTTTATGTTGTTTTATCCTATGCTTTATTAAATTGTATTTATGTTGTTTTAACCAATGTTTTATTAAATTGTATTTATGTTGTTTTATCCTATGCTTTATTAAATTGTATTTATGTTGTTTAACCCATGCTTTATTAAATTGTATTTATGTTGTTTTATCCTTTGCTTTATTAAATTGTATTTATGATGTTTATCCTATGCTTTATTAAATTGTATTTATGTTGTTTTATCCTATGCTTTATTAAATTGTAATTATGTTGTTTTATCCTATGCTTTATTAAATTGTATTTATGTTGCTTTATCCTATGCTTTATTAAACTGCATTTATGTTGTTTTATGCTATGCTTTATTAAATTGTATTCATGTTGTTTTATCCCATGCTTTATTAAATTGTATTTATGTTGTTTTATCCTATGCTTTATTAAATTGTATTTATATTGTTTTAACTTATGCTTTATTAAATTGTATTCATGTTGTTTTATCCCATGCTTTATTAAATTGTATTTATGTTGTTTTATCCTATGCTTTATTAAATTGTGTTTATGTTGTTTTATCCTATGCTTTATTAAATTGTATTTATGTTGTTTTAACCCATGTTTTATTAAATTGTATTTATGTTGTTTTATCCTATGCTTTATTAAATTGTATTTATGTTGTTTTATACTATGCTTTATTTAATTTTATTTATGTTGTTTTGTCCTATGCTTTATTAAATTGTATTTATGTTGTTTTAACCTATGCTTTATTAAATTGTATTTATGTTGTTTTATCCTATGCTTTATTAAATTGTATTTATGTTGTTTTATCCTATGCTTTATTAAATTGTATTTATGTTGTTTTAACCTATGCTTTATTAATTTGTATTTATGTTGTTTTAACCTATACCTTATTAAATTGTATTTATGTTGTTTTATCCTATGCTTTATTAAATTGTATTTATGTTGCTTTAACCTATGCTTTATTAAATTGTATTTATGTTGTTTTATCCTATGATTTATTAAATTGTATTTATGTTGTTTTATCCTATGCTTTATTAAATTGTATTTATATTGTTTTAACTTATGCTTTATTAAATTGTATTTATGTTGTTTTATCCTATGCTTTATTAATTTGTATTTATGTTGTTTTAACCTATGCTTTATTAAATTGTATTTATGTTGTTTTATCCTATGCTTTATTAAATTGTATTTATGTTGTTTTATCCTATGCTTTATTAAATTGTATTTATGTTGTTTTATCCTATGCTTTATTAAATTGTATTTATGTTGTTCTATCCTATGCTTTATTAAATTGTATTTATGTTGTTTTGTCCTATGCTTTATTAAATTGTATTTATGTTGTTTTAACCCATGCTTTATTAAATTGTATTTATGTTGTTTTATCCTTTGCTTTATTAAATTGTATTTATGATGTTTTATCCTATGCTTTATTAAATTGTATTTATGTTGTTTTATCCTATGCTTTATTAAATTGTAATTATGTTGTTTTATCCTATGCTTTATTAAATTGTATTTATGTTGCTTTATCCTATGCTTTATTAAACTGCATTTATGTTGTTTTATGCTATGCTTTATTAAATTGTATTCATGTTGTTTTATCCCATGCTTTATTAAATTGTATTTATGTTGTTTTATCCTATGCTTTATTAAATTGTATTTATATTGTTTTAACTTATGCTTTATTAAATTGTATTCATGTTGTTTTATCCCATGCTTTATTAAATTGTATTGATGTTGTTTTATCCTATGCTTTATTAAATTGTATTTATGTTGTTTTATCCTATGCTTTATTAAATTGTATTTATGTTGTTTTCACCCATGTTTTATTAAATTGTATTTATGTTGTTTTATCCTATGCTTTATTAAATTGTATTTATGTTGTTTTATCCTATGCTTTATTAAATTTTATTTATGTTGTTTTGTCCTATGCTTTATTAAATTGTATTTATGTTGTTTTAACCTATGCTTTATTAAATTGTATTTATGTTGTTTTATCCTATGCTTTATTAAATTGTATTTATGTTGTTTTATCCTATGCTTTATTAAATTGTATTTATGTTGTTTTAACCTGTGCTTTATTAATTTGTATTTATGTTGTTTTAACCTATACCTTATTAAATTGTATTTATGTTGTTTTATCCTATGCTTTATTAAATTGTATTTATGTTGCTTTAACCTATGCTTTATTAAATTGTATTTATGTTGTTTTATCCTATGATTTATTAAATTGTATTTATGTTGTTTTATCCTATGCTTTATTGATTTGTATTTATATTGTTTTAACTTATGCTTTATTAAATTGTATTTATGTTGTTTTATCCTTTGCTTTATTAAATTGTATTTATGATGTTTTATCCTATGCTTTATTAAATTGTATTTATGTTGTTTTATCCTATGCTTTATTAAATTGTAATTATGTTGTTTTATCCTATGCTTTATTAAATTGTATTTATGTTGCTTTGTCCTGTGCTTTATTAAATTGTATTTATGTTGTTTTATCCTATGCTTTATTAAATTGTATTTATGTTGTTTTATCCTATGATTTATTAAATTGTATTTATGTTGTTTTATCCTATGCTTTATTAAATTGTATTTATATTGTTTTAACTTATGCTTTATTAATTTGTATTTATGTTGTTTTAACCTATGCTTTATTAATTTGTATTTATGTTGTTTTAACCTATACGTTATTAAATTGTATTTATGTTGTTTTATCCTATGCTTTATTAAATTGTATTTATGTTGCTTTAACCTATGCTTTATTAAATTGTATTTATGTTGTTTTATCCTATGATTTATTAAATTGTATTTATGTTGTTTTATCCTATGCTTTATTAATTTGTATTTATATTGTTTTAACTTATGCTTTATTAAATTGTATTTATGTTGTTTTATCCTTTGCTTTATTAAATTATATTTATGATGTTTTATCCTATGCTTTATTAAATTGTATTTATGTTGTTTTATCCTATGCTTTATTAAATTGTAATTATGTTGTTTTATCCTATGCTTTATTAAATTGTATTTATGTTGCTTTGTCCTGTGCTTTATTAAATTGTATTTATGTTGTTTTATCCTATGCTTTATTAAATTGTATTTATGTTGTTTTATCCTATGATTTATTAAATTGTATTTATGTTGTTTTATCCTATGCTTTATTAAATTGTATTTATATTGTTTTAACTTATGCTTTATTAAATTGTATTTATGTTGTTTTATCCTATGCTTTATTAAATTGTATTTATGTTGTTTTATCCTATGCTTTATTAAATTGTATTTATGTTGCTTTAACCTATGCTTTATTAAATTGTATTTATGTTGTTTTATCCTATGATTTATTAAATTGTATTTATATTGTTTTATCCTATGCTTTATTAAATTGTATTTATATTGTTTTAACTTAAGCTTTATTAAATTGTATTTATGTTGTTTTATCCTATGCTTTATTAATTTGTATTTATGTTGTTTTAACCTATGCTTTATTAAATTGTATTTATGTTGTTTTATCCTATGCTTTATTAAATTGTATTTATGTTGCTTTAACCTATGCTTTATTAAATTGTATTTATGTTGTTTTATCCTATGCTTTATTAAATTGTATTTATGTTGTTTTATCCTATGCTTTATTAAATTGTATTTATGTTGTTTTAACCTATGCTTTATTAATTTGTATTTATGTTGTTTTAACCTATGCTTTATTAAATTGTATTTATTTTGTTTTATCCTATGCTTTATTAAATTGTATTTATGTTGCTTTAACCTATGCTTTATTAAATTGTATTTATGTTGTTTTATCATATGCTTTATTAAATTGTATTTATGTTGTTTTATCCTATGCTTTATTAAATTGTATTTATATTGTTTTAACTTATGCTTTATTAAATTGTATTTATGTTGTTTTGTCCTATGCTTTATTAAATTGTATTTATGTTGTTTTAACCATGCTTTATTAATTTGTATTTATGTTGTTTTATCCTATGCTTCATTAAATTGTATTTATGTTGTTTTATCCTATGCTTTATTAAATTGTATTTATGTTGTTTTATCCTATGCTTTATTAAATTGTATTTATGTTGTTTTATCCTATGCTTTATTAAATTGTATTTATGTTGTTTTATCCTATGCTTTATTAAATTGTATTTATGTTGTTTTATCCTATGCTTTATTAAATTGTATTTATGTTGTTTTGTCCTATGCTTTATTAACCCCTTACTTACCGGGGACGTATTAGTACGCATATTTGCGTACCGCCGGTTCAGTGAGGGCTCCGGCGCTGAGCCCTCACTGAACCGAGCACATGTCAGCTGATTCTTACAGCTGACATGTGCCCGCAACAGCCGCGGGTGGAATCGCGATCCACCCACGGCTGTTAACCAGTTAAATGCTGCTGTCAATCTCCGACAGCAGCATTTAACGCGCGCTTCCGGGTAGCGCGTCATAAGCCCCGCCCACCGGCGACCCCGTCACGTGATCGCGGGTCGCCGATGGGCGTGCATGACAACCCAGGGTCTGCAGCAGACGCCTGTGGTTGTCATGATCTTGTCGCTATGAGCGCCACCTAGTGGTCGGCGCTCATAGCACAGGACCATTTCTGCTGCATGCAGGGGACCTGCTCGTCCCCTGTATGCAGCAGAGGCGATCGGACAGTTGCTGCTTCTAGTCTCCTATGGAGACTATAGAAGCATGCAAAAAGTAAAAAAAAAAATTTTTTAAAAATATAAAAAAAAATAAAAAAATATAAAAGTTTAAATCACCCCCCTTTCGCCCCATTCAAAATAAAATATATAAAAAAAAAACCCACATACACATATTTGGTATCGCCGCGTTCAGAATCGCCCGATCTATCAATATAAAAAAAGAATTATTCCGATCGGTAAACGGCGTAACGAGAAAAAAATTCTAAACGCCAGAATTACGTTTTTTGGTCGCTGCAAAATTGCAATAAAATGCAATAACGGGCGAACAAAACATCGGATCTACCCCCAAATGGTATCAATAAAAACGTCAGCCCGGCACGCAAAAAATAAGCCCTCATCCAGCCCCAGATCCCGAAAAATGGAGACGCTACGGGTCTTAGAAAATGGCGCTATTTTTTTATTTTTTTTTTTACCAAATTTTGAATTTTTTTTCACCACTTAAATATAAAAGAACCTATACATGTTTGGTGTCTATGAACTCGTAATGACCTGTAGAATAAGAAGAGCAGGTCAGTTTTAGCATTCAGTGAACATAGTAAAAAAAATAAATAAAAAACAACTGTGGTATTGCAATTTTTTTGCAATTTTACCGCACTTGGAATTTTTTTCCCGTTTTCCCGTACAGGATATGATAAAACTAGTAATGGCGTTGAAAAGTACAACTCGTCCCGCAAAAAATAAGCCCTCACATGGCCATATTGATCAAAAAATAAAAACGCTATGGCTCTGGGAACAAGGGGAGCAAAAACGAAAATGCAAAAACGAAAAATGCTCCGGGGCTTAAGGGGTTAAATTGTATTTATGTTGTTTTAACCCATGCTTTATTAAATTGTACTTATGTTGTTTTATTCTTTGCTTTATTAAATTGTATTTATGATGTTTTATCCTATGCTTTATTAAATTGTATTTATGTTGTTTTATCCTATGCTTTATTAAATTGTATTTATGTTGTTTTATCTTATGCTTTATTAAATTGTATTTATGTTGTTTTATCCTATGCTTTATTAAATTGTATTTATGTTGTTTTAACCTATGCTTTATTAATTTGTATTTATGTTGTTTTAACCTTTACCTTATTAAATTGTATTTATGTTGTTTTATCCTATGCTTTATTAAATTGTATTTATGTTGCTTTAACCTATGCTTTATTAAATTGTATTTATGTTGTTTTATCCTATGATTTATTAAATTGTATTTATGTTGTTTTATCCTATGCTTTATTAAATTGTATTTATATTGTTTTAACTTATGCTTTATTAAATTGTATTTATGTTGTTTTATCCTATGCTTTATTAATTTGTATTTATGTTGTTTTAACCTATGCTTTATTAAATTGTATTTATGTTGTTTTATCCTATGCTTTATTAAATTGTATTTATGTTGTTTTATCCTATGCTTTATTAAATTGTATTTATGTTGTTTTATCCTATGCTTTATTAAATTGTATTTATGTTGTTTTATCCTATGCTTTATTAAATTGTATTTATGTTGTTTTGTCCTATGCTTTATTAAATTGTATTTATGTTGTTTTAACCCATGCTTTATTAAATTGTATTTATGTTGTTTTATCCTTTGCTTTATTAAATTGTATTTATGATGTTTTATCCTATGCTTTATTAAATTGTATTTATGTTGTTTTATCCTATGCTTTATTAAATTGTAATTATGTTGTTTTATCCTATGCTTTATTAAATTGTATTTATGTTGCTTTATCCTATGCTTTATTAAACTGCATTTATGTTGTTTTATGTTATGCTTTATTAAATTGTATTCATGTTGTTTTATCCCATGCTTTATTAAATTGTATTTATGTTGTTTTATCCTATGCTTTATTAAATTGTATTTATATTGTTTTAACTTATGCTTTATTAAATTGTATTCATGTTGTTTTATCCCATGCTTTATTAAACTGTATTGATGTTGTTTTATCCTATGCTTTATTAAATTGTATTTATGTTGTTTCATCCTATGCTTTATTAAATTGTGTTTATGTTGTTTTATCCTATGCTTTATTAAATTGTATTTATATTGTTTTAACTTATGCTTTATTAAATTGTATTCATGTTGTTTTATCCCATGCTTTATTAAATTGTATTTATGTTGTTTTATCCTATGCTTTATTAAATTGTATTTATGTTGTTTTATCCTATGCTTTATTAAATTGTGTTTATGTTGTTTTATCCTATGCTTTATTAAATTGTATTTATGTTGTTTTAACCCATGTTTTATTAAATTGTATTTATGTTGTTTTATCCTATGCTTCATTAAATTGTATTTATGTTGTTTTATCCTATGCTTTATTAAATTTTATTTATGTTGTTTTGTCCTATGCTTTATTAAATTGTATTTATGTTGTTTTAACCTATGCTTTATTAAATTGTATTTATGTTGTTTTATCCTATGCTTTATTAAATTGTATTTATGTTGTTTTATCCTATGCTTTATTAAATTGTATTTATGTTGTTTTAACCTATGCTTTATTAATTTGTATTTATGTTGTTTTAACCTATACCTTATTAAATTGTATTTATGTTGTTTTATCCTATGCTTTATTAAATTGTATATATGTTGCTTTAACCTATGCTTTATTAAATTGTATTTATGTTGTTTTATCCTATGCTTTATTAAATTGTATTTATATTGTTTTAACTTATGCTTTATTAAATTGTATTTATGTTGTTTTATCCTATGCTTTATTAATTTGTATTTATGTTGTTTTAACCTATGCTTTATTAAATTGTATTTATGTTGTTTTATACTATGCTTTATTAAATTGTATTTATGTTGCTTTAACCTATGCTTTATTAAATTGTATTTATGTTGTTTTATCCTATGATTTATTAAATTGTATTTATGTTGTTTTATCCTATGCTTTATTAAATTGTATTTATATTGTTTTAACTTATGCTTTATTAAATTGTATTTATGTTGTTTTATCCTATGCTTTATTAATTTGTATTTATGTTGTTTTAACCTATGCTTTATTAAATTGTATTTATGTTGTTTTATCCTATGCTTTATTAAATTGTATTTATGTTGCTTTAACCTATGCTTTATTAAATTGTATTTATGTTGTTTTATCCTATGCTTTATTAAATTGTATTTATGTTGTTTTATCCTATGCTTTATTAAATTGTATTTATGTTGTTTTAACCTATGCTTTATTAATTTGTATTTATGTTGTTTTAACCTATGCTTTATTAAATTGAATTTATGTTGTTTTATCCTATGCTTTATTAAATTGTTTTTATGTTGCTTTAACCTATGCTTTATTAAATTGTATTTATGTTGTTTTATCATATGCTTTATTAAATTGTATTTATGTTGTTTTATCCTATGCTTTATTAAATTGTATTTATATTGTTTTAACTTATGCTTTATTAAATTGTATTTATGTTGTTTTGTCCTACGCTTTATTAAATTGTATTTATGTTGTTTTAACCATGCTTTATTAATTTGTATTTATGTTGTTTTATCCTATGCTTCATTAAATTGTATTTATGTTGTTTTATCCTATGCTTTATTAAATTGTATTTATGTTATTTTATCCTATGCTTTATTAAATTGTATTTATGTTGTTTTATCCTATGCTTTATTAAATTGTATTTATGTTGTTTTATCCTATGCTTTATTAAATTGTATTTATGTTGTTTTATCCTATGCTTTATTAAATTGTATTTATGTTGTTTTGTCCTATGCTTTATTAAATTGTATTTATGTTGTTTTAACCCATGCTTTATTAAATTGTATTTATGTTGTTTTATCCTTTGCTTTATTAAATTGTATTTATGATGTTTTATCCTATGCTTTATTAAATTGTATTTATGTTGTTTTATCTTATGCTTTATTAAATTGTAATTATGTTGTTTTATCCTATGCTTTATTAAATTGTATTTATGTTGCTTTATCCTATGCTTTATTAAACTGCATTTATGTTGTTGTATGCTATGCTTTATTAAATTGTATTCATGTTGTTTTATCCCATGCTTTATTAAATTGTATTTATGTTGCTTTAACCTATGCTTTATTAAATTGTATTTATGTTGTTTTATCATATGCTTTATTAAATTGTATTTATGTTGTTTTATCCTATGCTTTATTAAATTGTATTTATGTTGTTTTAACCTATGCTTTATTAATTTGTATTTATGTTGTTTTAACCTATGCTTTATTAAATTGTATTTATGTTGTTTTATCCTATGCTTTATTAAATTGTATTTATGTTGCTTTAACCTATGCTTTATTAAATTGTATTTATGTTGTTTTATCATATGCTTTATTAAATTGTATTTATGTTGTTTTATCCTATGCTTTATTAAATTGTATTTATATTGTTTTAACTTGTGCTTTATTAAATTGTATCTATGTTGTTTTGTCCTATGCTTTATTAAATTGTATTTATGTTGTTTTAACCATGCTTTATTAATTTGTATTTATGTTGTTTTATCCTATGCTTCATTAAATTGTATTTATGTTGTTTTATCCTATGCTTTATTAAATTGTATTTATGTTGTTTTATCCTATGCTTTATTAAATTGTATTTATGTTGTTTTATCCTATGCTTTATTAAATTGTATTTATGTTGTTTTATCCTATGCTTTATTAAATTGTATTTATGTTGTTTTATCCTATGCTTTATTAAATTGTATTTATGTTGTTTTATCCTATGCTTTATTAAATTGTATTTATGTTGTTTTGTCCTATGCTTTATTAAATTGTATTTATGTTGTTTTAACCCATGCTTTATTAAATTGTATTTATGTTGTTTTATCCTTTGCTTTATTAAATTGTATTTATGATGTTTTATCCTATGCTTTATTAAATTGTATTTATGTTGTTTTATCCTATGCTTTATTAAATTGTAATTATGTTGTTTTATCCTATGCTTTATTAAATTGTATTTATGTTGCTTTATCCTATGCTTTATTAAACTGCATTTATGTTGTTTTATGCTATGCTTTATTAAATTGTATTCATGTTGTTTTATCCCATGCTTTATTAAATTGTATTTATATTGTTTTATCCTATGCTTTATTAAATTGTATTTATATTGTTTTAACTTATGCTTTATTAAATTGTATTCATGTTGTTTTATCCCATGCTTTATTAAATTGTATTTATGTTGTTTTATCCTATGCTTTATTAAATTGTATTTATGTTGTTTTATCCTATGCTTTATTAAATTGTGTTTATGTTGTTTTATCCTATGCTTTATTAAATTGTATTTATGTTGTTTTATCCTATGCTTTATTAAATTGTATTTATGTTGTTTTATCCTATGCTTTATTAAATTGTATTTATGTTGTTTTGTCCTATGCTTTATTAAATTGTATTTATGTTGTTTTAACCCATGCTTTATTAAATTGTATTTATGTTGTTTTATCCTTTGCTTTATTAAATTGTATTTATGATGTTTTATCCTATGCTTTATTAAATTGTATTTATGTTGTTTTATCCTATGCTTTATTAAATTGTAATTATGTTGTTTTATCCTATGCTTTATTAAATTGTATTTATGTTGCTTTATCCTATGCTTTATTAAACTGCATTTATGTTGTTTTATGTTATGCTTTATTAAATTGTATTCATGTTGTTTTATCCCATGCTTTATTAAATTGTATTTATGTTGTTTTATCCTATGCTTTATTAAATTGTATTTATATTGTTTTAACTTATGCTTTATTAAATTGTATTCTTGTTGTTTTATCCCATGCTTTATTAAACTGTATTGATGTTGTTTTATCCTATGCTTTATTAAATTGTATTTATGTTGTTTTATCCTATGCTTTATTAAATTTTGTTTATGTTGTTTTATCCTATGCTTTATTAAATTGTATTTATATTGTTTTAACTTATGCTTTATTAAATTGTATTCATGTTGTTTTATCCCATGCTTTATTAAATTGTATTTATGTTGTTTTATCCTATGCTTTATTAAATTGTATTTATGTTGTTTTATCCTATGCTTTATTAAATTTTATTTATGTTGTTTTGTCCTATGCTTTATTAAATTGTATTTATGTTGTTTTGTCCTATGCTTTATTAAATTGTATTTATGTTGTTTTATACTATGCTTTATTAAATTGTATTTATGTTGCTTTAACCTATGCTTTATTAAATTGTATTTATGTTGTTTTATCCTATGATTTATTAAATTGTATTTATGTTGTTTTATCCTATGCTTTATTAAATTGTATTTATATTGTTTTAACTTATGCTTTATTAAATTGTATTTATGTTGTTTTATCCTATGCTTTATTAATTTGTATTTATGTTGTTTTAACCTATGCTTTATTAAATTGTATTTATGTTGTTTTATCCTATGCTTTATTAAATTGTATTTATGTTGCTTTAACCTATGCTTTATTAAATTGTATTTATGTTGTTTTATCCTATGCTTTATTAAATTGTATTTATGTTGTTTTATCCTATGCTTTATTAAATTGTATTTATGTTGTTTTAACCTATGCTTTATTAATTTGTATTTATGTTGTTTTAACCTATGCTTTATTAAATTGAATTTATGTTGTTTTATCCTATGCTTTATTAAATTGTTTTTATGTTGCTTTAACCTATGCTTTATTAAATTGTATTTATGTTGTTTTATCATATGCTTTATTAAATTGTATTTATGTTGTTTTATCCTATGCTTTATTAAATTTTATTTATGTTGTATTATCCTATGCTTTATTAAATTGTATTTATGTTGTTTTATTCTATGCTTTATTAAATTGTATTTATGTTGTTTTATCCTATGCTTTATTAAATTGCATCTATGTTGTTTTATCCTATGCTTTATTAAATTGTATTTATGTTGTTTTATCCTATGATTTATTAAATTGTATTTATGTGGTTTTATCCTATGCTTTATTAAATTGTATTTAAGTTGTTTTATCTTATGCTTTATTAAATTGTATTTATGTTGTTTTATCCTATGCTTTATTAAATTGTATTTATGTTGTTTTATCCTATGCTTTATTAAATTGTATTTATGTGGTTTTATCCTATGCTTTATTAAATTGTATTTATGTTGTTTTATCCTATGCTTTATTAAATTGTATTTATGTTGTTTTATCCTATGCTTTATTAAATTGTATTTATGTTGTTTTATCCTATGCTTTATCAAATTGTATTTATGTTGCTTTATCCTATGCTTTATCAAATTGTATTTATGTTGTTTATCCTATGCTTTATTAAATTGTATTTATGTTGTTTTATCCTATGCTTTATTAAATTGTATTTATGTTGTTTTATCCTATGCTTTATTAAATTGTATTTATGTTGTTTTATCCTATGCTTTATTAAATTGTATTTATGTTGTTTTATCCTATGCTTTATCAAATTGTATTTATGTTGTTTTATCCTATGCTTTATCAAATTGTTTTTATGTTGTTTTATCCTATGCTTTATTAAATTGTATTTATGTTGTTTTATCCTATGCTTTATTAAATTGTATTTATGTTGTTTTATCCTATGCTTTATTAAGCTGTATTTATGTTGTTTTATCCTTTGCTTTATTAAATTGTATTTATCTTGTTCTATCTTATGCTTTATTAAATTGTATTTATGTTGTTTTATCCTATGCTTTATTAAATTTTATTTATGTTGTATTATCCTATGCTTTATTAAATTGTATTTATGTTGTTTTATTCTATGCTTTATTAAATTGTATTTATGTTGTTTTATCCTATGCTTTATTAAATTGCATCTATGTTGTTTTATCCTATGCTTTATTAAATTGTATTTATGTTGTTTTATCCTATGATTTATTAAATAGTATTTATGTGGTTTTATCCTATGCTTTATTAAATTGTATTTATGTTGTTTTATCTTATGCTTTATTAAATTGTATTTATGTTGTTTCATCCTATGCTTTATTAAATTGTATTTATGTTGTTTTATCCTATGCTTTATTAAATTGTATTATGTTGTTTTATCGTATGCTTTATTAAATGGTATTCATGTTGTTTTATCCTATGCTTTATTAAATTGTGTTTATGTTGTTTTATCCTATGCTTTATTAAATTGTATTTATGTTGTTTTCTCCTATGCTTTATTAAATTGTATTTATGTTGTTTTATCCTATGCTTTATTTAATTGTATTTATGTTGTTTTATCCTATGCTTTATTACATTGTATTTATGTTGTTTTATCCTTTGCTTTATTAAATTGTATTTATGATGTTTTATCCTATGCTTTATTAAATTGTATTTATGTTGTTTTATCCTATGCTTTATTAAATTGTAATTATGTTGTTTTATCCTATGCTTTATTAAATTGTATTTATGTTGCTTTATCCTATGCTTTATTAAACTGCATTTATGTTGTTTTATGTTATGCTTTATTAAATTGTATTCATGTTGTTTTATCCCATGCTTTATTAAATTGTATTTATGTTGTTTTATCCTATGCTTTATTAAATTGTATTTATATTGTTTTAACTTATGCTTTATTAAATTGTATTCATGTTGTTTTATCCCATGCTTTATTAAACTGTATTGATGTTGTTTTATCCTATGCTTTATTAAATTGTATTTATGTTGTTTTATCCTATGCTTTATTAAATTTTGTTTATGTTGTTTTATCCTATGCTTTATTAAATTGTATTTATATTGTTTTAACTTATGCTTTATTAAATTGTATTCATGTTGTTTTATCCCATGCTTTATTAAATTGTATTTATGTTGTTTTATCCTATGCTTTATTAAATTGTATTTATGTTGTTTTATCCTATGCTTTATTAAATTGTGTTTATGTTGTTTTATCCTATGCTTTATTAAATTGTATTTATGTTGTTTTAACCCATGTTTTATTAAATTGTATTTATGTTGTTTTATCCTATGCTTTATTAAATTGTATTTATGTTGTTTTATCCTATGCTTTATTAAATTTTATTTATGTTGTTTTGTCCTATGCTTTATTAAATTGTATTTATGTTGTTTTATACTATGCTTTATTAAATTGTATTTATGTTGCTTTAACCTATGCTTTATTAAATTGTATTTATGTTGTTTTATCCTATGATTTATTAAATTGTATTTATGTTGTTTTATCCTATGCTTTATTAAATTGTATTTATATTGTTTTAACTTATGCTTTATTAAATTGTATTTATGTTGTTTTATCCTATGCTTTATTAATTTGTATTTATGTTGTTTTAACCTATGCTTTATTAAATTGTATTTATGTTGTTTTATCCTATGCTTTATTAAATTGTATTTATGTTGCTTTAACCTATGCTTTATTAAATTGTATTTATGTTGTTTTATCCTATGCTTTATTAAATTGTATTTATGTTGTTTTATCCTATGCTTTATTAAATTGTATTTATGTTGTTTTAACCTATGCTTTATTAATTTGTATTTATGTTGTTTTAACCTATGCTTTATTAAATTGAATTTATGTTGTTTTATCCTATGCTTTATTAAATTGTTTTTATGTTGCTTTAACCTATGCTTTATTAAATTGTATTTATGTTGTTTTATCATATGCTTTATTAAATTGTATTTATGTTGTTTTATCCTATGCTTTATTAAATTTTATTTATGTTGTATTATCCTATGCTTTATTAAATTGTATTTATGTTGTTTTATTCTATGCTTTATTAAATTGTATTTATGTTGTTTTATCCTATGCTTTATTAAATTGCATCTATGTTGTTTTATCCTATGCTTTATTAAATTGTATTTATGTTGTTTTATCCTATGATTTATTAAATTGTATTTATGTGGTTTTATCCTATGCTTTATTAAATTGTATTTAAGTTGTTTTATCTTATGCTTTATTAAATTGTATTTATGTTGTTTTATCCTATGCTTTATTAAATTGTATTTATGTTGTTTTATCCTATGCTTTATTAAATTGTATTTATGTGGTTTTATCCTATGCTTTATTAAATTGTATTTATGTTGTTTTATCCTATGCTTTATTAAATTGTATTTATGTTGTTTTATCCTATGCTTTATTAAATTGTATTTATGTTGTTTTATCCTATGCTTTATCAAATTGTATTTATGTTGCTTTATCCTATGCTTTATCAAATTGTATTTATGTTGTTTATCCTATGCTTTATTAAATTGTATTTATGTTGTTTTATCCTATGCTTTATTAAATTGTATTTATGTTGTTTTATCCTATGCTTTATTAAATTGTATTTATGTTGTTTTATCCTATGTTTTATTAAATTGTATTTATGTTGTTTTATCCTATGCTTTATTAAACTGTATTTATGTTGTTTTATCCTATGCTTTATCAAATTGTATTTATGTTGTTTTATCCTATGCTTTATCAAATTGTTTTTATGTTGTTTTATCCTATGCTTTATTAAATTGTATTTATGTTGTTTTATCATATGCTTTATTAAATTGTATTTATGTTGTTTTATCCTATGCTTTATTAAATTGTATTTATATTGTTTTAACTTATGCTTTATTAAATTGTATCTATGTTGTTTTGTCCTATGCTTTATTAAATTGTATTTATGTTGTTTTAACCATGCTTTATTAATTTGTATTTATGTTGTTTTATCCTATGCTTCATTAAATTGTATTTATGTTGTTTTATCCTATGCTTTATTAAATTGTATTTATGTTGTTTTATCCTATGCTTTATTAAATTGTATTTATGTTGTTTTATCCTATGCTTTATTAAATTGTATTTATGTTGTTTTATCCTATGCTTTATTAAATTGTATTTATGTTGTTTTATCCTATGCTTTATTAAATTGTATTTATGTTGTTTTATCCTATGCTTTATTAAATTGTATTTATGTTGTTTTGTCCTATGCTTTATTAAATTGTATTTATGTTGTTTTAACCCATGCTTTATTAAATTGTATTTATGTTGTTTTATCCTTTGCTTTATTAAATTGTATTTATGATGTTTTATCCTATGCTTTATTAAATTGTATTTATGTTGTTTTATCCTATGCTTTATTAAATTGTATTTATGTTGCTTTATCCTATGCTTTATTAAACTGCATTTATGTTGTTTTATGCTATGCTTTATTAAATTGTATTCATGTTGTTTTATCCCATGCTTTATTAAATTGTATTTATATTGTTTTATCCTATGCTTTATTAAACTGCATTTATGTTGTTTTATGCTATGCTTTATTAAATTGTATTCATGTTGTTTTATCCCATGCTTTATTAAATTGTATTTATATTGTTTTATCCTATGCTTTATTAAATTGTATTTATATTGTTTTAACTTATGCTTTATTAAATTGTATTCATGTTGTTTTATCCCATGCTTTATTAAATTGTATTTATGTTGTTTTATCCTATGCTTTATTAAATTGTATTTATGTTGTTTTATCCTATGCTTTATTAAATTGTGTTTATGTTGTTTTATCCTATGCTTTATTAAATTGTATTTATGTTGTTTTATCCTATGCTTTATTAAATTGTATTTATGTTGTTTTATCCTATGCTTTATTAAATTGTATTTATGTTGTTTTGTCCTATGCTTTATTAAATTGTATTTATGTTGTTTTAACCCATGCTTTATTAAATTGTATTTATGTTGTTTTATCCTTTGCTTTATTAAATTGTATTTATGATGTTTTATCCTATGCTTTATTAAATTGTATTTATGTTGTTTTATCCTATGCTTTATTAAATTGTAATTATGTTGTTTTATCCTATGCTTTATTAAATTGTATTTATGTTGCTTTATCCTATGCTTTATTAAACTGCATTTATGTTGTTTTATGTTATGCTTTATTAAATTGTATTCATGTTGTTTTATCCCATGCTTTATTAAATTGTATTTATGTTGTTTTATCCTATGCTTTATTAAATTGTATTTATATTGTTTTAACTTATGCTTTATTAAATTGTATTCATGTTGTTTTATCCCATGCTTTATTAAACTGTATTGATGTTGTTTTATCCTATGATTTATTAAATTGTATTTATGTTGTTTTATCCTATGCTTTATTAAATTTTGTTTATGTTGTTTTATCCTATGCTTTATTAAATTGTATTTATATTGTTTTAACTTATGCTTTATTAAATTGTATTCATGTTGTTTTATCCCATGCTTTATTAAATTGTATTTATGTTGTTTTATCCTATGCTTTATTAAATTGTATTTATGTTGTTTTATCCTATGCTTTATTAAATTGTGTTTATGTTGTTTTATCCTATGCTTTATTAAATTGTATTTATGTTGTTTTAACCCATGTTTTATTAAATTGTATTTATGTTGTTTTATCCTATGCTTTATTAAATTGTATTTATGTTGTTTTATCCTATGCTTTATTAAATTTTATTTATGTTGTTTTGTCCTATGCTTTATTAAATTGTATTTATGATGTTTTATCCTATGCTTTATTAAATTGTATTTATGTTGCTTTAACCTATGCTTTATTAAATTGTATTTATGTTGTTTTATCCTATGCTTTATTAAATTGTATTTATGTTGTTTTATCCTATGCTTTATTAAATTGTATTTATGTTGTTTTAACCTATGCTTTATTAATTTGTATTTATGTTGTTTTAACCTATGCTTTATTAAATTGAATTTATGTTGTTTTATCCTATGCTTTATTAAATTGTTTTTATGTTGCTTTAACCTATGCTTTATTAAATTGTATTTATGTTGTTTTATCATATGCTTTATTAAATTGTATTTATGTTGTTTTATCCTATGCTTTATTAAATTTTATTTATGTTGTATTATCCTATGCTTTATTAAATTGTATTTATGTTGTTTTATTCTATGCTTTATTAAATTGTATTTATGTTGTTTTATCCTATGCTTTATTAAATTGCATCTATGTTGTTTTATCCTATGCTTTATTAAATTGTATTTATGTTGTTTTATCCTATGATTTATTAAATTGTATTTATGTGGTTTTATCCTATGCTTTATTAAATTGTATTTAAGTTGTTTTATCTTATGCTTTATTAAATTGTATTTATGTTGTTTTATCCTATGCTTTATTAAATTGTATTTATGTTGTTTTATCCTATGCTTTATTAAATTGTATTTATGTGGTTTTATCCTATGCTTTATTAAATTGTATTTATGTTGTTTTATCCTATGCTTTATTAAATTGTATTTATGTTGTTTTATCCTATGCTTTATCAAATTGTATTTATGTTGCTTTATCCTATGCTTTATCAAATTGTATTTATGTTGTTTATCCTATGCTTTATTAAATTGTATTTATGTTGTTTTATCCTATGCTTTATTAAATTGTATTTATGTTGTTTTATCCTATGCTTTATTAAATTGTATTTATGTTGTTCTAACCTATGCTTTATTAAATTGTATTTATGTTGTTTTATCCTATGCTTTATTAAATTGTATTTATGTTGTTTTATCCTATGCTTTATTAAATTGTATTTATGTTGTTTTAACCTATGCTTTATTAAATTGTATTTATGTTGTTTTAACCTATGCTTTATTAAATTGTATTTATGTTGTTTTATCCTATGCTTTATTAAATTGTATTTATGTTGTTTTATCCTATGCTTTATTAAATTGTATTTATGTTGTTTTATCCTATGCTTTATCAAATTGTATTTATGTTGCTTTATCCTATGCTTTATCAAATTGTATTTATGTTGTTTTATCCTATGCTTTATTAAATTGTATTTATGTTGTTTTATCCTATGCTTTATTAAATTGTATTTATGTTGTTTTATCCTATGCTTTATTAAATTGTATTTATGTTGTTCTAACCTATGCTTTATTAAATTGTATTTATGTTGTTTTATCCTATGCTTTATTAAATTGTATTTATGTTGTTTTATCCTATGCTTTATTAAATTGTATTTATGTTGTTTTAACCTATGCTTTATTAAATTGTATTTATGTTGTTTTAACCTATGCTTTATTAAATTGTATTTATGTTGTTTTATCCTATGCTTTATTAAATTGTATTTATGTTGTTTTATCCTATGTTTTATTAAATTGTATTTATGTTGTTTTATCCTATGCTTTATTAAACTGTATTTATGTTGTTTTATCCTATGCTTTATCAAATTGTATTTATGTTGTTTTATCCTATGCTTTATCAAATTGTTTTTATGTTGTTTTATCCTATGCTTTATTAAATTGTATTTATGTTGTTTTATCCTATGCTTTATTAAATTGTATTTATGTTGTTTTATCCTATGCTTTATTAAGCTGTATTTATGTTGTTTTATCCTTTGCTTTATTAAATTTTATTTATCTTGTTCTATCTTATGCTTTATTAAATTGTATTTATGTTGTTTTATCCTATGCTTTATTAAATTTTATTTATGTTGTATTATCCTATGCTTTATTAAATTGTATTTATGTTGTTTTATTCTATGCTTTATTAAATTGTATTTATGTTGTTTTATCCTATGCTTTATTAAATTGCATCTATGTTGTTTTATCCTATGCTTTATTAAATTGTATTTATGTTGTTTTATCCTATGATTTATGAAATTGTATTTATGTGGTTTTATCCTATGCTTTATTAAATTGTATTTATGTTGTTTTATCTTATGCTTTATTAAATTGTATTTATGTTATTTTATCCTATGCTTTATTAAATTGTATTTATGTTGTTTTATCCTATGCTTTATTAAATTGTATTTATGTGGTTTTATCCTATGCTTTATTAAATTGTATTTATGTTGTTTTATCCTATGCTTTATTAAATTGTATTTATGTTGTTTTATCCTATGCTTTATTAAATTGTATTTATGTTGTTTTATCCTATGCTTTATTAAATTGTATTTATGTTGTTTTATCCTATGCTTTATCAAATTGTATTTATGTTGCTTTATCCTATGCTTTATCAAATTGTATTTATGTTGTTTATCCTATGCTTTATTAAATTGTATTTATGTTGTTTTATCCTATGCTTTATTAAATTGTATTTATGTTGTTTTATCCTATGCTTTATTAAATTGTATTTATGTTGTTTTATCCTATGCTTTATCAAATTGTATTTATGTTGTTTTATCCTATGCTTTATCAAATTGTTTTTATGTTGTTTTATCCTATGCTTTATTAAATTGTATTTATGTTGTTTTATCCTATGCTTTATTAAATTGTATTTATGTTGTTTTATCCTATGCTTTATTAAGCTGTATTTATGTTGTTTTATCCTTTGCTTTATTAAATTGTATTTATCTTGTTCTATCTTATGCTTTATTAAATTGTATTTATGTTGTTTTATCCTATGCTTTATTAAATTTTATTTATGTTGTATTATCCTATGCTTTATTAAATTGTATTTATGTTGTTTTATTCTATGCTTTATTAAATTGTATTTATGTTGTTTTATCCTATGCTTTATTAAATTGCATCTATGTTGTTTTATCCTATGCTTTATTAAATTGTATTTATGTTGTTTTATCCTATGATTTATTAAATAGTATTTATGTGGTTTTATCCTATGCTTTATTAAATTGTATTTATGTTGTTTTATCTTATGCTTTATTAAATTGTATTTATGTTGTTTCATCCTATGCTTTATTAAATTGTATTTATGTTGTTTTATCCTATGCTTTATTAAATTGTATTATGTTGTTTTATCGTATGCTTTATTAAATGGTATTCATGTTGTTTTATCCTATGCTTTATTAAATTGTGTTTATGTTGTTTTATCCTATGCTTTATTAAATTGTATTTATGTTGTTTTCTCCTATGCTTTATTAAATTGTATTTATGTTGTTTTATCCTATGCTTTATTTAATTGTATTTATGTTGTTTTATCCTATGCTTTATTACATTGTATTTATGTTGTTTTATCCTATGCTTTATTAAATTGTATGTATGTTGTTTTATCCTATGCTTTATTAAATTGTATTTATGTTGTTTTATCCTATGCTTTATTAAATTGTATTTATGTTGTATTATCCTATGCTTTATTAAATTGTATTTATGTTGTTTTATCCTATGCTTTATTAAATTGTATTTATGTTGTTTTAACCTATGCTTTATTAAATTGTATTTATGTTGTTTTATCCTATGCTTTATTAAATTGTATTTATGTTGTTCTAACCTATGCTTTATTAAATTGTATTTATGTTGTTTTATCCTATGCTTTATTAAATTGTATTTATGTTGTTTTATCCTATCCTTTATTAAATTGTATTTATGTTGTTTTATCCTATGCTTTATTAAATTGTATTTATGCTGTTTTAACCCATGCTTCATTAAATTGTATTTATGTTGTTTTATCTTATGCTTTATTAAATTGTATTTATGTTGTTTCATCCTATGCTTTATTAAATTGTATTTATGTTGTTTTATCCTATGCTTTATTAAATTGTATTATGTTGTTTTATCGTATGCTTTATTAAATGGTATTCATGTTGTTTTATCCTATGCTTTATTAAATTGTGTTTATGTTGTTTTATCCTATGCTTTATTAAATTGTATTTATGTTGTTTTCTCCTATGCTTTATTAAATTTTATTTATGTTGTTTTGTCCTATGCTTTATTAAATTGTATTTATGTTGTTTTAACCCATGCTTCATTAAATTGTATTTATGTTGTTTTATCTTATGCTTTATTAAATTGTATTTATGTTGTTTTGTCCTATGCTTTATTAAATTGTATTTATGTTGTTTTAACCCATGCTTTATTAAATTGCATTTATGTTGTTTTATCTTATGCTTTATTAAATTGGATTTATGTTGTTTAATCCTATTCTTTATTAAATTGTATTTATGTTGTTTTGTCATATGCTTTAATAAATTGTATTTATGTTGTTTTAACCCATGCTTTATTAAATTGTATTTATGTTGTTTTATCCTATGCTTTATTAAATTGTATTTATGTTGTTTTATCCTATGCTTTATTAAGCTGTATTTATGTTGTTTTATCCTATGCTTTATTAAATTGTATTTATCTTTTTCTATCTTATGCTTTATTAAATTGTATTTATGTTGTTTTATCCTATGCTTTATTAAATTGTATTTATGTTGTATTATCCTATGCTTTATTAAATTGTATTTATGTTGTTTTATTCTATGCTTTATTAAATTGTATTTATGTTGTTTTATCCTATGCTTTATTAAATTGCATCTATGTTTTTTTATCCTATGCTTTATTAAATTGTATTTATGTTGTTTTATCCTATGCTTTATTAAATTGTATTTATGTGGTTTTATCCTATGCTTTATTAAATTGTATTTATGTTGTTTTATCCTATGCTTTATTAAATTGTATTTATGTGGTTTTATCCTATGCTTTATTTAATTGTATTTATGTTGTTTTATCCTATGCTTTATTAAATTGTATTTATGTTGTTTTAGGCTATGCTTTATTAAATTATATTTATGTTGTTTTATCCTATGCTTTATTAAATTGTATTTATGTTGTTTTATCCTATGCTTTATTAAATTGTATTTATGTTGTTTTATCCTATGCTTTATTAAATTGTATTTATGTTGTTTTATCCTATGCTTTATTAAATTGTATTTATGTTGTTTTAACCTATGCTTTATTAAATTGTATTTATGTTGTTTTATCCTATGCTTTATTAAATTGTATTTATGTTGTTCTAACCTATGCTTTATTAAATTGTATTTATGTTATTTTATCCTATGCTTTATTAAATTGTATTTATGTTGTTTTATCCTATGCTTTATTAAATTGTATTTATGTTGTTTTATCCTATGCTTTATTAAATTGTATTTATGTTGTTCTAACCTATGCTTTATTAAATTGTATTTATGTTGTTTTATCCTATGTTTTATTAAATTGTATTTATGTTGTTTTATCCTATGCTTTATTAAATTGTATTTATGTTGTTTTAACCTATGCTTTATTAAATTGTATTTATGTTGTTTTATCCTATGCTTTATTAAATTTTATTTATGTTGTTCTAACCTATGCTTTATTAAATTGTATTTATGTTGTTTTATCCTATGCTTTATTAAATTGTATTTATGTTGTTTTATCCTATGCTTTATTAAATTGTATTTATGTTGTTTTAACCTATGCTTTATGAAATTGTATTTATGTTGTTTTAACCTATGCTTTATTAAATTGTATTTATGTTGTTTTATCCTATGCTTTATTAAATTGTATTTATGTTGTTCTAACCTATGCTTTATTAAATTGTATTTATGTTGTTTTATCCTATGCTTTATTAAATTGTATTTATGTTGTTTTATCCTATGATTTATTAAATTGTATTTATGTGGTTTTATCCTATGCTTTATTAAATTGTATTCATGTTGTTTTATCCTATGCTTTATTAAATTGTATTTATGTTGTTTTATCCTATGCTTTATTTAATTGTATTTATGTTGTTTTATCCTATGCTTTATTTAATTGTATTTATGTTGTTTTATCCTATGCTTTATTACATTGTATTTATGTTGTTTTATCCTATGCTTTATTAAATTGTATTTATGTTGTTTTATCCTATGCTTTATTAAATTGTATTTATGTTGTTTTATCCTATGCTTTATTAAATTGTATTTATGTTGTATTATCCTATGCTTTATTAAATTGTATTTATGTTGTTTTATCCTATGCTTTATTAAATTGTATTTATGTTGTTTTAACCTATGCTTTATTAAATTGTATTTATGTTGTTTTATCCTATGCTTTATTAAATTGTATTTATGTTGTTCTAACCTATGCTTTATAAAATTGTATTTATGTTGTTTTATCCTATGCTTTATTAAATTGTATTTATGTTGTTTTATCCTATGCTTTATTAAATTGTATTTATGTTGTTTTAACCTATGCTTTATGAAATTGTATTTATGTTGTTTTAACCTATGCTTTATTAAATTGTATTTATGTTGTTTTATCCTATGCTTTATTAAATTGTATTTATGCTGTTTTAACCCATGCTTCATTAAATTGTATTTATGTTGTTTTATCTTATGCTTTATTAAATTGTATTTATGTTGTTTTATCCTATGCTTTATTAAATTGTATTTATATTGTTTTAACTTATGCTTTATTAAATTGTATTTATGTTGTTTTATCCTATGCTTTATTAAATTGTATTTATATTGTTTTAACTTATGCTTTATTAAATTGTATTTATGTTGTTTTATCCTATGCTTTATTAAATTGTATTTATGTTGTTTTATCCTATGCTTTATTAAATTGTATTTATGTTGTTTTATCCTATGCTTTATTCAATTGTATTTATGTTGTTTTATCCTATGCTTTATTAAATTGTATTTATGTTTTTTTATCCTATGCTTTATTAAATTGTATTTATGTTGTTTTATCCTATGCTTTATTAAATTGCATCTAAGTTGTTTTATCCTATGCTTTATTAATTTGTATTTATGTTGTTTTATCCTATGATTTATTAAATTGTATTTATGTGGTTTTATCCTATGCTTTATTAAATTGCATTTATGTTGTTTTATCCTATGCTTTATTAAATTGTATTTATGTTGTTTTATCCTATGCTTTATTAAATTGTATTTATGTTGTTTAATCATATGCTTTATTAAATTGTATTTATTTTGTTTTATCCTATGCTTTATTAAATTGTGTTTATGATGTTTTATCCTATGTTTTATTAAATTGTATTTATGTTGTTTTATCCTATGCTTTATTAAATTGTATTTATGTTGTTTTATCCTATGCTTTATTAAACTGCATTTATGTTGTTTTATCCTATGCTTTATTAAATTGTATTTATGTTGTTTTATCCTATGCTTTATTAAGTTGTATTTATGTGGTTTTATCCTATGCTTTATTAAATTGTATTTATATTGTTTTAACTTATGCTTTATTAAATTGTATTTATGTTGTTTTATCCTATGCTTTATTAAATTGTATTTATGTTGTTTAATCCTATGCTTTATTAAATTGTATTTATGTTGTTTTGTCCTATGCTTTATTAAATTGTATTCATGTTGTTTTATCCTATGCTTTATTAAATTGTATTTATGTGGTTTTATCCTATGCTTTATTAAATTGTATTTATATTGTTTTAACTTATGCTTTATTAAATTGTATTTATGTTGTTTTATCCTATGCTTTATTAAATTGTATTTATGTTGTTTAATCCTATGCTTTATTAAATTGTATTTATGTTGTTTTGTCCTATGCTTTATTAAATTGTATTTATGTTGTTTTAACCCATGCTTCATTAAATTGTATTTATGTTGTTTTATCTTATGCTTTATTAAATTGTATCTATGTTGTTTTATCCTATGCTTTATTAAATTGTATTTATGTTGTTTTATCCTATGCTTTATTAAATTGTATTATGTTGTTTTATCGTATGCTTTATTAAATTGTATTTATGTTGTTTTATCCTATGCTTTATTAAATTGTGTTTATGTTGTTTTATCCTATGCTTTATTCAATTGTATTTATGTTGTTTTAACCCATGTTTTATTAAATTGTATTTATGTTGTTTTATCCTATGCTTTATTAAATTGTATTTATGTTGTTTTAACCCATGTTTTATTAAATTGTATTTATGTTGTTTTATCCTATGCTTTATTAAATTGTATTTATGTTGTTTTATCCTATGCTTTATTAAATTTTATTTATGTTGTTTTGTCCTATGCTTTATTAAATTGTATTTATGTTGTTTTAACCCATGCTTCATTAAATTGTATTTATGTTGTTTTATCTTATGCTTTATTAAATTGTATTTATGTTGTTTTGTCCTATGCTTTATTAAATTGTATTTATGTTGTTTTTACCCATGCTTTATTAAATTGCATTTATGTTGTTTTATCTTATGCTTTATTAAAATGTATTTATGTTGTTGTATCCTATGCTTTATTAAATTGTATTTATGTTGTTTTGTCCTATGCTTTATTAAATTATATTTATGTTGTTTTAACCATGCTTTATTAAATTGTATTTATATTGTTTTATCCTATGCTTCATTAAATTGTATTTATGTGGTTTTATCCTATGCTTTATTAAATTGCATCTATGTTGTTTTATCCTATGCTTTATTAAATTGTATTTATGTTGTTTTATCCTATGCTTTATTAAATTGTATTTATGATGTTTAATCATATGCTTTATTAAATTGTATTTATGTTGTTTTATCCTATGCTTTATTAAATTGTGTTTATGTTGTTTTATCCTATGTTTTATTAAATTTTATTTATGTTGTTTTATCCTATGCTTTATTAAATTGTATTTATGTTGTTTTATCCTATGCTTTATTAAACTGCATTTATGTTGTTTTATCCTATGCTTTATTAAATTGTATTTATGTTGTTTTATCCTATGCTTTATTAAATTGTATTTATTTTGTTTTATCCTATGCTTTATTAAATTGTATTTATGTTGTTTTATCCTATGCTTTATTAAATTGTATTTATGTTGTTTTATCGTATGCTTTATTAAATTGTATTTATGTTGTTTTATCCTATGCTTTATTAAATTGTGTTTATGTTGTTTTATCCTATGCTTTATTAAATTGTATTTATGTTGTTTTAACCCATGTTTTATTAAATTGTATTTATGTTGTTTAATCCTATGCTTTATTAAATTGTATATATGTAGTTTTATCCTATGCTTTATTAAATTATATTTATGTTGTTTTAACCTATGCTTTATTCAATTGTATTGATGTTGCTTTATCCTATGCTTTAATAAATTGTATTTATGTTGTTTTATCCTATGCTTTATTAAATTGTATTTATGTTGTTTTATCCTATGCTTTATTAGATTGTATTTATGTTGTTTTAACCTATACTTTATTAATTTGTATTTATGTTGTTTTCACCTATACCTTATTAAATTGTATTTATGTTGTTTTATCCTATGCTTTATTAAATTGTATTTATGTTGCTTTAACCTATGCTTTATTAAATTGTATTTATGTTGTTTTATCCTATGCTTTATTAAATTGTATTTATGTTGTTTTATCCTATGCTTTATTAAATTGTATTTATATTGTTTTAACTTATGCTTTATTAAATTGTATTTATGTTGTTTTATCCTATGCTTTATTAATTTGTACTTATGTTGTTTTAACCTATGCTTTATTAAATTGCATTTATGTTGTTTTATCCTATGCTTTATTAAATTGTATTTATGTTGCTTTAACCTATGCTTTATTAAATTATATTTATGTTGTTTTCTCCTATGCTTTATTAAATTGTATTCATGTGGTTTTATCCTATGCTTTATTAAATTGTATTCATGTTGTTTTATCCTATGCTTTATTAAATTGTATTTATGTTGTTTTAACCTATGCTTTACTAATTTGTATTTATGTTGTTTTAACCTATGCTTTATTAAATTGTATTTATGTTGTTTTATCCTATGCTTTATTAAATTGTATTTATGTTGCTTTAACCTATGCTTTATTAAATTGTATTTATGTTGTTTTATCCTATGCTTTATTAAATTGCATCTATGTTGTTTTATCCTATGCTTTATTAAATTGTATTTATGTTGTTTTATCCTATGATTTATTAAATTGTATTTATGTGGTTTTATCCTATGCTTTATTAAATTGCATTTATGTTGTTTTATCCTATGCTTTATTAAATTGTATTTATGTTGTTTTATCCTATGCTTTATTAAATTGTATTTATGTTGCTTTAACCTATGCTTTATTAAATTGTATTTATGTTGTTTTATCCTATGCTTTATTAAATTGCATCTATGTTGTTTTATCCTATGCTTTATTAAATTGTATTTATGTTGTTTTATCCTATGATTTATTAAATTGTATTTATGTGGTTTTATCCTATGCTTTATTAAATTGCATTTATGTTGTTTTATCCTATGCTTTATTAAATTGTATTTATGTTGTTTTATCCTATGCTTTATTAAATTGTATTTATGTTGTTCTAAGCTATGCTTTATTAAATTGTATTTATGTTGTTTTATCCTATGTTTTATTAAATTGTATTTATGTTGTTTTATCCTATGCTTTATTAAATTGTATTTATGTTGTTTTAACCTATGCTTTATTAAATTGTATTTATGTTGTTTTATCCTATGCTTTATTAAATTTTATTTATGTTGTTCTAACCTATGCTTTATTAAATTGTATTTATGTTGTTTTATCCTATGCTTTATTAAATTGTATTTATGTTGTTTTATCCTATGCTTTATTAAATTGTATTTATGTTGTTTTAACCTATGCTTTATGAAATTGTATTTATGTTGTTTTAACCTATGCTTTATTAAATTGTATTTATGTTGTTTTATCCTATGCTTTATTAAATTGTATTTATGTTGTTCTAACCTATGCTTTATTAAATTGTATTTATGTTGTTTTATCCTATGCTTTATTAAATTGTATTTATGTTGTTTTATCCTATGATTTATTAAATTGTATTTATGTGGTTTTATCCTATGCTTTATTAAATTATATTCATGTTGCTTTATCCTATGCTTTATTAAATTGTATTTATGTTGTTTTATCCTATGCTTTATTTAATTGTATTTATGTTGTTTTATCCTATGCTTTATTTAATTGTATTTATGTTGTTTTATCCTATGCTTTATTACATTGTATTTATGTTGTTTTATCCTATGCTTTATTAAATTGTATATGTTGTTTTATCCTATGCTTTATTAAATTGTATTTATGTTGTTTTATCCTATGCTTTATTAAATTGTATTTATGTTGTATTATCCTATGCTTTATTAAATTGTATTTATGTTGTTTAATCCTATGCTTTATTAAATTGTATTTATGTTGTTTTGTCCTATGCTTTATTAAATTGTATTTATGTTGTTTTAACCCATGCTTCATTAAATTGTATTTATGTTGTTTTATCTTATGCTTTATTAAATTGTATCTATGTTGTTTTATCCTATGCTTTATTAAATTGTATTTATGTTGTTTTATCCTATGCTTTATTAAATTGTATTATGTTGTTTTATCGTATGCTTTATTAAATTGTATTTATGTTGTTTTATCCTATGCTTTATTAAATTGTGTTTATGTTGTTTTATCCTATGCTTTATTAAATTGTATTTATGTTGTTTTAACCCATGTTTTATTAAATTGTATTTATGTTGTTTTATCCTATGCTTTATTAAATTGTATTTATGTTGTTTTAACCCATGTTTTATTAAATTGTATTTATGTTGTTTTATCCTATGCTTTATTAAATTGTATTTATGTTGTTTTATCCTATGCTTTATTAAATTTTATTTATGTTGTTTTGTCCTATGCTTTATTAAATTGTATTTATGTTGTTTTATCCTATGCTTTATTAAGTTGTATTTATGTGGTTTTATCCTATGCTTTATTAAATTGTATTTATATTGTTTTAACTTATGCTTTATTAAATTGTATTTATGTTGTTTTATCCTATGCTTTATTAAATTGTATTTATGTTGTTTAATCCTATGCTTTATTAAATTGTATTTATGTTGTTTTGTCCTATGCTTTATTAAATTGTATTCATGTTGTTTTATCCTATGCTTTATTAAATTGTATTTATGTGGTTTTATCCTATGCTTTATTAAATTGTATTTATATTGTTTTAACTTATGCTTTATTAAATTGTATTTATGTTGTTTTATCCTATGCTTTATTAAATTGTATTTATGTTGTTTAATCCTATGCTTTATTAAATTGTATTTATGTTGTTTTGTCCTATGCTTTATTAAATTGTATTTATGTTGTTTTAACCCATGCTTCATTAAATTGTATTTATGTTGTTTTATCTTATGCTTTATTAAATTGTATCTATGTTGTTTTATCCTATGCTTTATTAAATTGTATTTATGTTGTTTTATCCTATGCTTTATTAAATTGTATTATGTTGTTTTATCGTATGCTTTATTAAATTGTATTTATGTTGTTTTATCCTATGCTTTATTAAATTGTGTTTATGTTGTTTTATCCTATGCTTTATTAAATTGTATTTATGTTGTTTTAACCCATGTTTTATTAAATTGTATTTATGTTGTTTTATCCTATGCTTTATTAAATTGTATTTATGTTGTTTTAACCCATGTTTTATTAAATTGTATTTATGTTGTTTTATCCTATGCTTTATTAAATTGTATTTATGTTGTTTTATCCTATGCTTTATTAAATTTTATTTATG
Source organism: Phyllobates terribilis (assembly GCF_046119375.1). Lineage (NCBI taxonomy): Eukaryota > Metazoa > Chordata > Amphibia > Anura > Dendrobatidae > Phyllobates > Phyllobates terribilis. Next base: position 822,182,887 of record NW_027362763.1, read on the forward strand.
TTGTTTTGTCCTATGCTTTATTAAATTGTATTTATGTTGTTTTAACCCATGCTTCATTAAATTGTATTTATGTTGTTTTATCTTATGCTTTATTAAATTGTATTTATGTTGTTTTGTCCTATGCTTTATTAAATTGTATTTATGTTGTTTTTACCCATGCTTTATTAAATTGCATTTATGTTGTTTTATCTTATGCTTTATTAAATTGTATTTATGTTGTTGTATCCTATGCTTTATTAAATTGTATTTATGTTGTTTTGTCCTATGCTTTATTAAATTATATTTATGTTGTTTTAACCATGCTTTATTAAATTGTATTTATATTGTTTTATCCTATGCTTCATTAAATTGTATTTATGTGGTTTTATCCTATGCTTTATTAAATTGCATCTATGTTGTTTTATCCTATGCTTTATTAAATTGTATTTATGTTGTTTTATCCTATGCTTTATTAAATTGTATTTATGATGTTTAATCATATGCTTTATTAAATTGTATTTATGTTGTTTTATCCTATGCTTTATTAAATTGTGTTTATGTTGTTTTATCCTATGTTTTATTAAATTTTATTTATGTTGTTTTATCCTATGCTTTATTAAATTGTATTTATGTTGTTTTATCCTATGCTTTATTAAACTGCATTTATGTTGTTTTATCCTATGCTTTATTAAATTGTATTTATGTTGTTTTATCCTATGCTTTATTAAATTGTATTTATTTTGTTTTATCCTATGCTTTATTAAATTGTATTTATGTTGTTTTATCCTATGCTTTATTAAATTGTATTTATGTTGTTTTATCGTATGCTTTATTAAATTGTATTTATGTTGTTTTATCCTATGCTTTATTAAATTGTGTTTATGTTGTTTTATCCTATGCTTTATTAAATTGTATTTATGTTGTTTTAACCCATGTTTTATTAAATTGTATTTATGTTGTTTAATCCTATGCTTTATTAAATTGTATATATGTAGTTTTATCCTATGCTTTATTAAATTATATTTATGTTGTTTTAACCTATGCTTTATTCAATTGTATTGATGTTGCTTTATCCTATGCTTTAATAAATTGTATTTATGTTGTTTTATCCTATGCTTTATTAAATTGTATTTATGTTGTTTTATCCTATGCTTTATTAGATTGTATTTATGTTGTTTTAACCTATACTTTATTAATTTGTATTTATGTTGTTTTCACCTATACCTTATTAAATTGTATTTATGTTGTTTTATCCTATGCTTTATTAAATTGTATTTATGTTGCTTTAACCTATGCTTTATTAAATTGTATTTATGTTGTTTTATCCTATGCTTTATTAAATTGTATTTATGTTGTTTTATCCTATGCTTTATTAAATTGTATTTATATTGTTTTAACTTATGCTTTATTAAATTGTATTTATGTTGTTTTATCCTATGCTTTATTAATTTGTACTTATGTTGTTTTAACCTATGCTTTATTAAATTGCATTTATGTTGTTTTATCCTATGCTTTATTAAATTGTATTTATGTTGCTTTAACCTATGCTTTATTAAATTATATTTATGTTGTTTTCTCCTATGCTTTATTAAATTGTATTCATGTGGTTTTATCCTATGCTTTATTAAATTGTATTCATGTTGTTTTATCCTATGCTTTATTAAATTGTATTTATGTTGTTTTAACCTATGCTTTACTAATTTGTATTTATGTTGTTTTAACCTATGCTTTATTAAATTGTATTTATGTTGTTTTATCCTATGCTTTATTAAATTGTATTTATGTTGCTTTAACCTATGCTTTATTAAATTGTATTTATGTTGTTTTATCCTATGCTTTATTAAATTGCATCTATGTTGTTTTATCCTATGCTTTATTAAATTGTATTTATGTTGTTTTATCCTATGATTTATTAAATTGTATTTATGTGGTTTTATCCTATGCTTTATTAAATTGCATTTATGTTGTTTTATCCTATGCTTTATTAAATTGTATTTATGTTGTTTTATCCTATGCTTTATTAAATTGTATTTATGTTGCTTTAACCTATGCTTTATTAAATTGTATTTATGTTGTTTTATCCTATGCTTTATTAAATTGCATCTATGTTGTTTTATCCTATGCTTTATTAAATTGTATTTATGTTGTTTTATCCTATGATTTATTAAATTGTATTTATGTGGTTTTATCCTATGCTTTATTAAATTGCATTTATGTTGTTTTATCCTATGCTTTATTAAATTGTATTTATGTTGTTTTATCCTATGCTTTATTAAATTGTATTTATGTTGTTCTAACCTATGCTTTATTAAATTGTATTTATGTTGTTTTATCCTATGTTTTATTAAATTGTATTTATGTTGTTTTATCCTATGCTTTATTAAATTGTATTTATGTTGTTTTAACCTATGCTTTATTAAATTGTATTTATGTTGTTTTATCCTATGCTTTATTAAATTTTATTTATGTTGTTCTAACCTATGCTTTATTAAATTGTATTTATGTTGTTTTATCCTATGCTTTATTAAATTGTATTTATGTTGTTTTATCCTATGCTTTATTAAATTGTATTTATGTTGTTTTAACCTATGCTTTATGAAATTGTATTTATGTTGTTTTAACCTATGCTTTATTAAATTGTATTTATGTTGTTTTATCCTATGCTTTATTAAATTGTATTTATGTTGTTCTAACCTATGCTTTATTAAATTGTATTTATGTTGTTTTATCCTATGCTTTATTAAATTGTATTTATGTTGTTTTATCCTATGATTTATTAAATTGTATTTATGTGGTTTTATCCTATGCTTTATTAAATTGTATTCATGTTGTTTTATCCTATGCTTTATTAAATTGTATTTATGTTGTTTTATCCTATGCTTTATTTAATTGTATTTATGTTGTTTTATCCTATGCTTTATTTAATTGTATTTATGTTGTTTTATCCTATGCTTTATTACATTGTATTTATGTTGTTTTATCCTATGCTTTATTAAATTGTATTTATGTTGTTTTATCCTATGCTTTATTAAATTGTATTTATGTTGTTTTATCCTATGCTTTATTAAATTGTATTTATGTTGTATTATCCTATGCTTTATTAAATTGTATTTATGTTGTTTTATCCTATGCTTTATTAAATTGTATTTATGTTGTTTTAACCTATGCTTTATTAAATTGTATTTATGTTGTTTTATCCTATGCTTTATTAAATTGTATTTATGTTGTTCTAACCTATGCTTTATAAAATTGTATTTATGTTGTTTTATCCTATGCTTTATTAAATTGTATTTATGTTGTTTTATCCTATGCTTTATTAAATTGTATTTATGTTGTTTTAACCTATGCTTTATGAAATTGTATTTATGTTGTTTTAACCTATGCTTTATTAAATTGTATTTATGTTGTTTTATCCTATGCTTTATTAAATTGTATTTATGCTGTTTTAACCCATGCTTCATTAAATTGTATTTATGTTGTTTTATCTTATGCTTTATTAAATTGTATTTATGTTGTTTTATCCTATGCTTTATTAAATTGTATTTATATTGTTTTAACTTATGCTTTATTAAATTGTATTTATGTTGTTTTATCCTATGCTTTATTAAATTGTATTTATATTGTTTTAACTTATGCTTTATTAAATTGTATTTATGTTGTTTTATCCTATGCTTTATTAAATTGTATTTATGTTGTTTTATCCTATGCTTTATTAAATTGTATTTATGTTGTTTTATCCTATGCTTTATTCAATTGTATTTATGTTGTTTTATCCTATGCTTTATTAAATTGTATTTATGTTTTTTTATCCTATGCTTTATTAAATGGTATTTATGTTGTTTTATCCTATGCTTTATTAAATTGCATCTAAGTTGTTTTATCCTATGCTTTATTAATTTGTATTTATGTTGTTTTATCCTATGATTTATTAAATTGTATTTATGTGGTTTTATCCTATGCTTTATTAAATTGCATTTATGTTGTTTTATCCTATGCTTTATTAAATTGTATTTATGTTGTTTTATCCTATGCTTTATTAAATTGTATTTATGTTGTTTAATCATATGCTTTATTAAATTGTATTTATTTTGTTTTATCCTATGCTTTATTAAATTGTGTTTATGTTGTTTTATCCTATGTTTTATTAAATTGTATTTATGTTGTTTTATCCTATGCTTTATTAAATTGTATTTATGTTGTTTTATCCTATGCTTTATTAAACTGCATTTATGTTGTTTTATCCTATGCTTTATTAAATTGTATTTATGTTGTTTTATCCTATGCTTTATTAAGTTGTATTTATGTGGTTTTATCCTATGCTTTATTAAATTGTATTTATATTGTTTTAACTTATGCTTTATTAAATTGTATTTATGTTGTTTTATCCTATGCTTTATTAAATTGTATTTATGTTGTTTAATCCTATGCTTTATTAAATTGTATTTATGTTGTTTTGTCCTATGCTTTATTAAATTGTATTCATGTTGTTTTATCCTATGCTTTATTAAATTGTATTTATGTGGTTTTATCCTATGCTTTATTAAATTGTATTTATATTGTTTTAACTTATGCTTTATTAAATTGTATTTATGTTGTTTTATCCTATGCTTTATTAAATTGTATTTATGTTGTTTAATCCTATGCTTTATTAAATTGTATTTATGTTGTTTTGTCCTATGCTTTATTAAATTGTATTTATGTTGTTTTAACCCATGCTTCATTAAATTGTATTTATGTTGTTTTATCTTATGCTTTATTAAATTGTATCTATGTTGTTTTATCCTATGCTTTATTAAATTGTATTTATGTTGTTTTATCCTATGCTTTATTAAATTGTATTATGTTGTTTTATCGTATGCTTTATTAAATTGTATTTATGTTGTTTTATCCTATGCTTTATTAAATTGTGTTTATGTTGTTTTATCCTATGCTTTATTAAATTGTATTTATGTTGTTTTAACCCATGTTTTATTAAATTGTATTTATGTTGTTTTATCCTATGCTTTATTAAATTGTATTTATGTTGTTTTAACCCATGTTTTATTAAATTGTATTTATGTTGTTTTATCCTATGCTTTATTAAATTGTATTTATGTTGTTTTATCCTATGCTTTATTAAATTTTATTTATGTTGTTTTGTCCTATGCTTTATTAAATTGTATTTATGTTGTTTTATCCTATGCTTTATTAAGTTGTATTTATGTGGTTTTATCCTATGCTTTATTAAATTGTATTTATATTGTTTTAACTTATGCTTTATTAAATTGTATTTATGTTGTTTTATCCTATGCTTTATTAAATTGTATTTATGTTGTTTAATCCTATGCTTTATTAAATTGTATTTATGTTGTTTTGTCCTATGCTTTATTAAATTGTATTCATGTTGTTTTATCCTATGCTTTATTAAATTGTATTTATGTGGTTTTATCCTATGCTTTATTAAATTGTATTTATATTGTTTTAACTTATGCTTTATTAAATTGTATTTATGTTGTTTTATCCTATGCTTTATTAAATTGTATTTATGTTGTTTAATCCTATGCTTTATTAAATTGTATTTATGTTGTTTTGTCCTATGCTTTATTAAATTGTATTTATGTTGTTTTAACCCATGCTTCATTAAATTGTATTTATGTTGTTTTATCTTATGCTTTATTAAATTGTATCTATGTTGTTTTATCCTATGCTTTATTAAATTGTATTTATGTTGTTTTATCCTATGCTTTATTAAATTGTATTATGTTGTTTTATCGTATGCTTTATTAAATTGTATTTATGTTGTTTTATCCTATGCTTTATTAAATTGTATTTATGTTGTTTTAACCCATGTTTTATTAAATTGTATTTATGTTGTTTTATCCTATGCTTTATTAAATTGTATTTATGTTGTTTTAACCCATGTTTTATTAAATTGTATTTATGTTGTTTTATCCTATGCTTTATTAAATTGTATTTATGTTGTTTTATCCTATGCTTTATTAAATTTTATTTATGTTGTTTTGTCCTATGCTTTATTAAATTGTATTTATGTTGTTTTAACCCATGCTTCATTAAATTGTATTTATGTTGTTTTATCTTATGCTTTATTAAATTGTATTTATGTTGTTTTGTCCTATGCTTTATTAAATTGTATTTATGTTGTTTTTACCCATGCTTTATTAAATTGCATTTATGTTGTTTTATCTTATGCTTTATTAAATTGTATTTATGTTGTTGTATCCTATGCTTTATTAAATTGTATTTATGTTGTTTTGTCCTATGCTTTATTAAATTATATTTATGTTGTTTTAACCATGCTTTATTAAATTGTATTTATATTGTTTTATCCTATGCTTCATTAAATTGTATTTATGTGGTTTTATCCTATGCTTTATTAAATTGCATCTATGTTGTTTTATCCTATGCTTTATTAAATTGTATTTATGTTGTTTTATCCTATGCTTTATTAAATTGTATTTATGATGTTTAATCATATGCTTTATTAAATTGTATTTATGTTGTTTTATCCTATGCTTTATTAAATTGTGTTTATGTTGTTTTATCCTATGTTTTATTAAATTTTATTTATGTTGTTTTATCCTATGCTTTATTAAATTGTATTTATGTTGTTTTATCCTATGCTTTATTAAACTGCATTTATGTTGTTTTATCCTATGCTTTATTAAATTGTATTTATGTTGTTTTAACCTATGCTTTATGAAATTGTATTTATGTTGTTTTAACCTATGCTTTATTAAATTGTATTTATGTTGTTTTATCCTATGCTTTATTAAATTGTATTTATGCTGTTTTAACCCATGCTTCATTAAATTGTATTTATGTTGTTTTATCTTATGCTTTATTAAATTGTATTTATGTTGTTTTATCCTATGCTTTATTAAATTGTATTTATATTGTTTTAACTTATGCTTTATTAAATTGTATTTATGTTGTTTTATCCTATGCTTTATTAAATTGTATTTATATTGTTTTAACTTATGCTTTATTAAATTGTATTTATGTTGTTTTATCCTATGCTTTATTAAATTGTATTTATGTTGTTTTATCCTATGCTTTATTAAATTGTATTTATGTTGTTTTATCCTATGCTTTATTCAATTGTATTTATGTTGTTTTATCCTATGCTTTATTAAATTGTATTTATGTTTTTTTATCCTATGCTTTATTAAATTGTATTTATGTTGTTTTATCCTATGCTTTATTAAATTGCATCTAAGTTGTTTTATCCTATGCTTTATTAATTTGTATTTATGTTGTTTTATCCTATGATTTATTAAATTGTATTTATGTGGTTTTATCCTATGCTTTATTAAATTGCATTTATGTTGTTTTATCCTATGCTTTATTAAATTGTATTTATGTTGTTTTATCCTATGCTTTATTAAATTGTATTTATGTTGTTTAATCATATGCTTTATTAAATTGTATTTATTTTGTTTTATCCTATGCTTTATTAAATTGTGTTTATGTTGTTTTATCCTATGTTTTATTAAATTGTATTTATGTTGTTTTATCCTATGCTTTATTAAATTGTATTTATGTTGTTTTATCCTATGCTTTATTAAACTGCATTTATGTTGTTTTATCCTATGCTTTATTAAATTGTATTTATGTTGTTTTATCCTATGCTTTATTAAGTTGTATTTATGTGGTTTTATCCTATGCTTTATTAAATTGTATTTATATTGTTTTAACTTATGCTTTATTAAATTGTATTTATGTTGTTTTATCCTATGCTTTATTAAATTGTATTTATGTTGTTTAATCCTATGCTTTATTAAATTGTATTTATGTTGTTTTGTCCTATGCTTTATTAAATTGTATTCATGTTGTTTTATCCTATGCTTTATTAAATTGTATTTATGTGGTTTTATCCTATGCTTTATTAAATTGTATTTATATTGTTTTAACTTATGCTTTATTAAATTGTATTTATGTTGTTTTATCCTATGCTTTATTAAATTGTATTTATGTTGTTTAATCCTATGCTTTATTAAATTGTATTTATGTTGTTTTGTCCTATGCTTTATTAAATTGTATTTATGTTGTTTTAACCCATGCTTCATTAAATTGTATTTATGTTGTTTTATCTTATGCTTTATTAAATTGTATCTATGTTGTTTTATCCTATGCTTTATTAAATTGTATTTATGTTGTTTTATCCTATGCTTTATTAAATTGTATTATGTTGTTTTATCGTATGCTTTATTAAATTGTATTTATGTTGTTTTATCCTATGCTTTATTAAATTGTGTTTATGTTGTTTTATCCTATGCTTTATTAAATTGTATTTATGTTGTTTTAACCCATGTTTTATTAAATTGTATTTATGTTGTTTTATCCTATGCTTTATTAAATTGTATTTATGTTGTTTTAACCCATGTTTTATTAAATTGTATTTATGTTGTTTTATCCTATGCTTTATTAAATTGTATTTATGTTGTTTTATCCTATGCTTTATTAAATTTTATTTATGTTGTTTTGTCCTATGCTTTATTAAATTGTATTTATGTTGTTTTATCCTATGCTTTATTAAGTTGTATTTATGTGGTTTTATCCTATGCTTTATTAAATTGTATTTATATTGTTTTAACTTATGCTTTATTAAATTGTATTTATGTTGTTTTATCCTATGCTTTATTAAATTGTATTTATGTTGTTTAATCCTATGCTTTATTAAATTGTATTTATGTTGTTTTGTCCTATGCTTTATTAAATTGTATTCATGTTGTTTTATCCTATGCTTTATTAAATTGTATTTATGTGGTTTTATCCTATGCTTTATTAAATTGTATTTATATTGTTTTAACTTATGCTTTATTAAATTGTATTTATGTTGTTTTATCCTATGCTTTATTAAATTGTATTTATGTTGTTTAATCCTATGCTTTATTAAATTGTATTTATGTTGTTTTGTCCTATGCTTTATTAAATTGTATTTATGTTGTTTTAACCCATGCTTCATTAAATTGTATTTATGTTGTTTTATCTTATGCTTTATTAAATTGTATCTATGTTGTTTTATCCTATGCTTTATTAAATTGTATTTATGTTGTTTTATCCTATGCTTTATTAAATTGTATTATGTTGTTTTATCGTATGCTTTATTAAATTGTATTTATGTTGTTTTATCCTATGCTTTATTAAATTGTATTTATGTTGTTTTAACCCATGTTTTATTAAATTGTATTTATGTTGTTTTATCCTATGCTTTATTAAATTGTATTTATGTTGTTTTAACCCATGTTTTATTAAATTGTATTTATGTTGTTTTATCCTATGCTTTATTAAATTGTATTTATGTTGTTTTATCCTATGCTTTATTAAATTTTATTTATGTTGTTTTGTCCTATGCTTTATTAAATTGTATTTATGTTGTTTTAACCCATGCTTCATTAAATTGTATTTATGTTGTTTTATCTTATGCTTTATTAAATTGTATTTATGTTGTTTTGTCCTATGCTTTATTAAATTGTATTTATGTTGTTTTTACCCATGCTTTATTAAATTGCATTTATGTTGTTTTATCTTATGCTTTATTAAATTGTATTTATGTTGTTGTATCCTATGCTTTATTAAATTGTATTTATGTTGTTTTGTCCTATGCTTTATTAAATTATATTTATGTTGTTTTAACCATGCTTTATTAAATTGTATTTATATTGTTTTATCCTATGCTTCATTAAATTGTATTTATGTGGTTTTATCCTATGCTTTATTAAATTGCATCTATGTTGTTTTATCCTATGCTTTATTAAATTGTATTTATGTTGTTTTATCCTATGCTTTATTAAATTGTATTTATGATGTTTAATCATATGCTTTATTAAATTGTATTTATGTTGTTTTATCCTATGCTTTATTAAATTGTGTTTATGTTGTTTTATCCTATGTTTTATTAAATTTTATTTATGTTGTTTTATCCTATGCTTTATTAAATTGTATTTATGTTGTTTTATCCTATGCTTTATTAAACTGCATTTATGTTGTTTTATCCTATGCTTTATTAAATTGTATTTATGTTGTTTTATCCTATGCTTTATTAAATTGTATTTATTTTGTTTTATCCTATGCTTTATTAAATTGTATTTATGTTGTTTTATCCTATGCTTTATTAAATTGTATTTATGTTGTTTTATCGTATGCTTTATTAAATTGTATTTATGTTGTTTTATCCTATGCTTTATTAAATTGTGTTTATGTTGTTTTATCCTATGCTTTATTAAATTGTATTTATGTTGTTTTAACCCATGTTTTATTAAATTGTATTTATGTTGTTTAATCCTATGCTTTATTAAATTGTATATATGTAGTTTTATCCTATGCTTTATTAAATTATATTTATGTTGTTTTAACCTATGCTTTATTCAATTGTATTGATGTTGCTTTATCCTATGCTTTAATAAATTGTATTTATGTTGTTTTATCCTATGCTTTATTAAATTGTATTTATGTTGTTTTATCCTATGCTTTATTAGATTGTATTTATGTTGTTTTAACCTATACTTTATTAATTTGTATTTATGTTGTTTTCACCTATACCTTATTAAATTGTATTTATGTTGTTTTATCCTATGCTTTATTAAATTGTATTTATGTTGCTTTAACCTATGCTTTATTAAATTGTATTTATGTTGTTTTATCCTATGCTTTATTAAATTGTATTTATGTTGTTTTATCCTATGCTTTATTAAATTGTATTTATATTGTTTTAACTTATGCTTTATTAAATTGTATTTATGTTGTTTTATCCTATGCTTTATTAATTTGTACTTATGTTGTTTTAACCTATGCTTTATTAAATTGCATTTATGTTGTTTTATCCTATGCTTTATTAAATTGTATTTATGTTGCTTTAACCTATGCTTTATTAAATTATATTTATGTTGTTTTCTCCTATGCTTTATTAAATTGTATTCATGTGGTTTTATCCTATGCTTTATTAAATTGTATTCATGTTGTTTTATCCTATGCTTTATTAAATTGTATTTATGTTGTTTTAACCTATGCTTTACTAATTTGTATTTATGTTGTTTTAACCTATGCTTTATTAAATTGTATTTATGTTGTTTTATCCTATGCTTTATTAAATTGTATTTATGTTGCTTTAACCTATGCTTTATTAAATTGTATTTATGTTGTTTTATCCTATGCTTTATTAAATTGCATCTATGTTGTTTTATCCTATGCTTTATTAAATTGTATTTATGTTGTTTTATCCTATGATTTATTAAATTGTATTTATGTGGTTTTATCCTATGCTTTATTAAATTGCATTTATGTTGTTTTATCCTATGCTTTATTAAATTGTATTTATGTTGTTTTATCCTATGCTTTATTAAGTTGTATTTATGTGGTTTTATCCTATGCTTTATTAAATTGTATTTATATTGTTTTAACTTATGCTTTATTAAATTGTATTTATGTTGTTTTATCCTATGCTTTATTAAATTGTATTTATGTTGTTTAATCCTATGCTTTATTAAATTGTATTTATGTTGTTTTGTCCTATGCTTTATTAAATTGTATTCATGTTGTTTTATCCTATGCTTTATTAAATTGTATTTATGTGGTTTTATCCTATGCTTTATTAAATTGTATTTATATTGTTTTAACTTATGCTTTATTAAATTGTATTTATGTTGTTTTATCCTATGCTTTATTAAATTGTATTTATGTTGTTTAATCCTATGCTTTATTAAATTGTATTTATGTTGTTTTGTCCTATGCTTTATTAAATTGTATTTATGTTGTTTTAACCCATGCTTCATTAAATTGTATTTATGTTGTTTTATCTTATGCTTTATTAAATTGTATCTATGTTGTTTTATCCTATGCTTTATTAAATTGTATTTATGTTGTTTTATCCTATGCTTTATTAAATTGTATTATGTTGTTTTATCGTATGCTTTATTAAATTGTATTTATGTTGTTTTATCCTATGCTTTATTAAATTGTGTTTATGTTGTTTTATCCTATGCTTTATTAAATTGTATTTATGTTGTTTTAACCCATGTTTTATTAAATTGTATTTATGTTGTTTTATCCTATGCTTTATTAAATTGTATTTATGTTGTTTTAACCCATGTTTTATTAAATTGTATTTATGTTGTTTTATCCTATGCTTTATTAAATTGTATTTATGTTGTTTTATCCTATGCTTTATTAAATTTTATTTATGTTGTTTTGTCCTATGCTTTATTAAATTGTATTTATGTTGTTTTATCCTATGCTTTATTAAGTTGTATTTATGTGGTTTTATCCTATGCTTTATTAAATTGTATTTATATTGTTTTAACTTATGCTTTATTAAATTGTATTTATGTTGTTTTATCCTATGCTTTATTAAATTGTATTTATGTTGTTTAATCCTATGCTTTATTAAATTGTATTTATGTTGTTTTGTCCTATGCTTTATTAAATTGTATTCATGTTGTTTTATCCTATGCTTTATTAAATTGTATTTATGTGGTTTTATCCTATGCTTTATTAAATTGTATTTATATTGTTTTAACTTATGCTTTATTAAATTGTATTTATGTTGTTTTATCCTATGCTTTATTAAATTGTATTTATGTTGTTTAATCCTATGCTTTATTAAATTGTATTTATGTTGTTTTGTCCTATGCTTTATTAAATTGTATTTATGTTGTTTTAACCCATGCTTCATTAAATTGTATTTATGTTGTTTTATCTTATGCTTTATTAAATTGTATCTATGTTGTTTTATCCTATGCTTTATTAAATTGTATTTATGTTGTTTTATCCTATGCTTTATTAAATTGTATTATGTTGTTTTATCGTATGCTTTATTAAATTGTATTTATGTTGTTTTATCCTATGCTTTATTAAATTGTATTTATGTTGTTTTAACCCATGTTTTATTAAATTGTATTTATGTTGTTTTATCCTATGCTTTATTAAATTGTATTTATGTTGTTTTAACCCATGTTTTATTAAATTGTATTTATGTTGTTTTATCCTATGCTTTATTAAATTGTATTTATGTTGTTTTATCCTATGCTTTATTAAATTTTATTTATGTTGTTTTGTCCTATGCTTTATTAAATTGTATTTATGTTGTTTTAACCCATGCTTCATTAAATTGTATTTATGTTGTTTTATCTTATGCTTTATTAAATTGTATTTATGTTGTTTTGTCCTATGCTTTATTAAATTGTATTTATGTTGTTTTTACCCATGCTTTATTAAATTGCATTTATGTTGTTTTATCTTATGCTTTATTAAATTGTATTTATGTTGTTGTATCCTATGCTTTATTAAATTGTATTTATGTTGTTTTGTCCTATGCTTTATTAAATTATATTTATGTTGTTTTAACCATGCTTTATTAAATTGTATTTATATTGTTTTATCCTATGCTTCATTAAATTGTATTTATGTGGTTTTATCCTATGCTTTATTAAATTGCATCTATGTTGTTTTATCCTATGCTTTATTAAATTGTATTTATGTTGTTTTATCCTATGCTTTATTAAATTGTATTTATGATGTTTAATCATATGCTTTATTAAATTGTATTTATGTTGTTTTATCCTATGCTTTATTAAATTGTGTTTATGTTGTTTTATCCTATGTTTTATTAAATTTTATTTATGTTGTTTTATCCTATGCTTTATTAAATTGTATTTATGTTGTTTTATCCTATGCTTTATTAAACTGCATTTATGTTGTTTTATCCTATGCTTTATTAAATTGTATTTATGTTGTTTTATCCTATGCTTTATTAAATTGTATTTATTTTGTTTTATCCTATGCTTTATTAAATTGTATTTATGTTGTTTTATCCTATGCTTTATTAAATTGTATTTATGTTGTTTTATCGTATGCTTTATTAAATTGTATTTATGTTGTTTTATCCTATGCTTTATTAAATTGTGTTTATGTTGTTTTATCCTATGCTTTATTAAATTGTATTTATGTTGTTTTAACCCATGTTTTATTAAATTGTATTTATGTTGTTTAATCCTATGCTTTATTAAATTGTATATATGTAGTTTTATCCTATGCTTTATTAAATTATATTTATGTTGTTTTAACCTATGCTTTATTCAATTGTATTGATGTTGCTTTATCCTATGCTTTAATAAATTGTATTTATGTTGTTTTATCCTATGCTTTATTAAATTGTATTTATGTTGTTTTATCGTATGATTTATTAAATTGTATTTATGTTGTTTTATCCTATGCTTTATTAAATTGTGTTTATGTTGTTTTATCCTATGCTTTATTAAATTGTATTTATGTTGTTTTAACCCATGTTTTATTAAATTCTATTTATGTTGTTTTATCCTATGCTTTATTAAATTGTATATATGTTGTTTTATCCTATGCTTTATTAAATTATATTTATGTTGTTTTAACCTATGCTTTATTCAATTGTATTGATGTTGTTTTATGCTATGCTTTAATAAATTGTATTTATGTTGTTTTATCCTATGCTTTAAGAAATTGTATTTATGTTGTTTTATCCTATGCTTTATTAAATTGTATTTATGTTGTTTTAACCTATGCTTTATTAATTTGTATTTATGTTGTTTTAACCTATACCTTATTAAATTGTATTTATGTTGTTTTATCCTATGCTTTATTAAATTGTATTTATGTTGCTTTAACCAATGCTTTATTAAATTGTATTTATGTTGTTTTATCCTATGCTTTATTAAATTGTATTTATGTTGTTTTATCCTATGCTTTATTAAATTGTATTTATATTGTTTTAACTTATGCTTTATTAAATTGTATTTATGTTGTTTTATCCTATGCTTTATTAATTTGTATTTATGTTGTTTTAACCTATGCTTTATTAAATTGTATTTATGGTGTTTTATCCTATGCTTTATGAAATTGTATTTATGTTGCTTTAACCTATGCTTTATTAATTTGTATTTATGTTGTTTTATCCTATGCTTTATTAAATTGTATTTATGTTGTTTTATCCTATGCTTTATTAAATTGTATTTATGTTGTTTTATCCTATGCTTTATTAAATTGTATTTATGTTGTTTTAACCTATGCTTTATTAATTTGTATTTATGTTGTTTTAACCTATGCTTTATTAAATTGTATTTATGTTGTTTTATCCTATGCTTTATTAAATTGTATTTATGTTGCTTTAACCTATGCATTATTAAATTGTATTTATGTTGTTTTATCCTATGCTTTATTAAATTGTATTTATGTTGTTTTAACCCATGCATTATTAAATTGCATTTATGTTGTTTTATCTTATGCTTTATTAAATTGTATTTATGTTGTTTTATCCTATGCTTTATTAAATTGTATTTATGTTGTTTTATCCTATGCTTTATTAAATTGTATTTATGTTGTTTTAACCCATGCATTATTAAATTGCATTTATGTTGTTTTATCTTATGCTTTATTAAATTGTATTTATGTTGTTTTATCCTATGCTTTATTAAATTGTATTTATGTTGTTTTATCCTATGCTTTATTAAATTTTATTTATGTTGTTTTATCCTATGCTTTATTAAATTGTATTTATGTTGTTTTAACCCATGCTTTATTAAATTGTATTTATGTTGTTTTATCCTATGCTTTATTAAATTGTATTTATGTTGTTTTATCCTATGCTTTATTAAATTTTATTTATGTTGTTTTGTCCTATGCTTTATTAAATTGTATTCATGTTGTTTTAACCCATGCTTCATTAAATTGTATTTATGTTGTTTTATCTTATGCTTTATTAAATTGTATTTATGTTGTTTTATCCTATGCTTTATTAAATTGCATTTATGTTGTTTTAACCCATGCATTATTAAATTGCATTTATGTTGTTTTATCTTATGCTTTATTAAATTGTATTTATGTTGTTTTATCCTATGCTTTATTAAATTGTATTTATGTTGTTTTGTACTATGCTTTAATAAATTGTATTTATGTTGTTTTAACCCATGCTTTTTTAAATTGCATTTATGTTGTTTTATCCTATGCTTTATTAAATTGTATTTATGTTGTTTTATCCAATGCTTTATTAAATTGTATTTATATTGTTTTAACTTATGCTTTATTAAATTGTATTTATGTTGTTTTATCCTATGCTTTATTAAATTGTATTTATGTTGTTTTATCCTATGCTTTATTAAATTTTATTTATGTTGTTTTATCCTATGCTTTATTAAATTGTATTTATGTTGTTTAACCCATGCTTCATTAAATTGTATTTATGTTGTTTTATCTTATGCTTTATTAAATTGTATTTATGTTGTTTTATCCTATGCTTTATTAAATTGTATTTATGTTGTTTTGTCCTATGCTTTATTAAATTGTATTTATGTTGTTTTACCCATGCTTCATTAAATTGTATTTATGTTGTTTTATCTTATGCTTTATTAAATTGTATTTATGTTGTTTTATCCTATGCTTTATTAAATTGTATTTATGTTGTTTTAACCCATGCTTTATTAAAATGCATTTATGTTGTTTTATCTTATGCTTTATTAAATTGTATTTATGTTGTTTTATCCTATGCTTTATTAAATTGTATTTATGTTGTTTTGTAACATGCTTTAATAAATTGTATTTATGTTGTTTTAACCCATGCTTTTTTAAATTGCATTTATGTTGTTTTATCCTATGCTTTATTAAATTGTATTTATGTTGTTTTATCCTATGCTTTATTAAATTGTATTCATGTTGTTTTATTCTATGCTTTATTAAATTGTATTTATGTTGTTTTAACCTATGCTTTATTAAGTTGTATTTATGTTGTTTTAACCTATGCTTTATTAAATTGTATTTATGTTGTTTTATCCTATGCTTTATTAAATTGTATTTATGTTGGTTTAACCTTTGCTTTATTAAATTGTATTTATGTTGTTTTATCCTATGCTTTATTAAATTGTATTTATTTTGTTTTATCCTATGCTTTATTAAATTGTATTGATATTGTTTTAACTTATGCTTTATTAAATTGTATTTATGTTGTTTTGTCCTATGCTTTATTAAATTGTATTTATGTTGTTTTATCCTATGCTTTATTAAATTGTATTTATGTTGTTTTATCCTATGCTTTATTAAATTGTATTTATGTTGTTTTAACCCATGCTTCATTAAATTGTATTTATGTTGTTTTATCTTATGCTTTATTAAATTGTATTTATGTTGTTTTATCATATGCTTTATTAAATTGTATTTATGTTGTTTTATCCTATGCTTCATTAAATTGTATTATGTTGTTTTATCGTATGCTTTATTATATTGTATTTATGTTGTTTTATCCTATGCTTTATTAAATTGTTTTATGTAGTTTTATCCTATGCTTTAGTAAATTGTATTTATGATGTTTTAACCCATGCTTTATTAAATTGTATTTATGTTGTTTTATCCTATGCTTTATTAAATTGTATTTATGTTGTTTTATCCTATGCTTTATTAAACTGTTTTTATGTAGTTTTATCCTATGCTTTAGTAAATTGTATTTATGTTGTTTTAACCCATGCTTTATTAAATTGTATTTATGTTGTTTTATCCTATGCTTTATTAAATTGTTTTTATGTAGTTTTATCCTATGCTTTAGTAAATTGTATTTATGTTGTTTTAACCCATGCTTTATTAAATTGTATTTATATTGTTTTATCCTATGCTTTATTAAATTGTATTTATGTTGTTTTATCCTATGCTTTATTAAATTGTTTTATGTAGTTTTATCCTATGCTTTAGTAAATTGTATTTATGTTGTTTTAACCCATGCTTTATTAAATTGTATTTATGTTGTTTTATCCTATGCTTTATTAAATTGTATTTATGTTGTTTTAACCCATGCTTTATTAAATTGCATTTATGTTGTTTTATCTTATGCTTTATTAAATTGTATTTATGTTGTTTTATCCTATGCTTTATTAAATTGTATTTATGTTGTTTTGTACTATGCTTTAATAAATTGTATTTATGTTGTTTTAACCCATGCTTTTTTAAATTGCATTTATGTTGTTTTAACGCATGCTTTATTAAATTGTATTTATGTTGTTTTATCCTATGCTTTATTAAATTGTATTTATGTTGTTTTATCCTATGCTTTATTAAATTTTATTTATGTTGTTTTGTCCTATGCTTTATTAAATTGTATTTATGTTGTTTTAACCCATGCTTCATTAAATTGTATTTATGTTGTTTTATCTTATGCTTTATTAAATTGTATTTATGTTGTTTTGTCCTATGCTTTATTAAATTGTATTTATGTTGTTTTAACCCATGCTTTATTAAATTGCATTTATGTTGTTTTATCTTATGCTTTATTAAATTGTATTTATGTTGTTTTATCCTATGCTTTATTAAATTGTATTTATGTTGTTTTGTACTATGCTTTAATAAATTGTATTTATGTTGTTTTAACCCATGCTTTATTAAATTGTATTTATGTTGTTTTATCCTATGCTTTATTAAATTGTATGTATGTTGTTTTATCCTATGCTTTATTAAAATGTATTTATGTTGTTTTATCCTATGCTTTATTAAATTGTATTTATGTTGTTTTATCCTATGCTTTATTAAATTGTATTTATGTTGTTTTAACCTATGCTTTATTAAGTTGTATTTATGTTGTTTTAACCTATGCTTTATTAAATTGTATTTATGTTGTTTTATCCTATGCTTTATTAAATTATATTTATGTTGGTTTAACCTTTGCTTTATTAAATTGTATTTATGTTGTTTTATCCTATGCTTTATTAAATTGTATTTATGTTGTTTTATCCTATGCTTTATTAAATTGTATTTATGTTGTTTTATCCTATGATTTATTAAATTGTGTTTATGTTGTTTTATCCTATGCTTTATTAAATTGTATTTATGTCGTTTTAACCCATGCTTTATTAAATTGTATTTATGTGGTTTTATCCTATGCTTTATTAAATTGTATTTATGTTGTTTTATCCTATGCTTTAATAAATTGTATTTATGTTGTTTTATCCTATGCTTTATTAAATTGTATTTATGTTGTTTTAACCCATGCTTCCTTAAATTGTATTTATGTTGTTTTATCTTATGCTTTATTAAATTGTATTTATGTTGTTTTATCCTATGCTTTTTTAAATTGTATTTATGTTGTTTTATCCTATGCTTCATTAAATTGTATTATGTTGTTTTATCGTATGCTTTATTATATTGTATTTATGTTGTTTTATCCTATGCTTTATTAAATTGTGTTTATGTTGTTTTATCCTATGCTTTATTAAATTGTATTTATGTTGTTTTAACCCATGCTTTATTAAATTGTATTTATGTTGTTTTATCCTATGCTTTATTAAATTGTATTTATGTTGTTTTATCCTATGCTTTATTAAATTTTATTTATGTTGTTTTGTCCTATGCTTTATTAAATTGTATTTATGTTGTTTTAACCCATGCTTCATTAAATTGTATTTATGTTGTTTTATCTTATGCTTTATTAAATTGTATTTATGTTGTTTTGTCCTATGCTTTATTAAATTCTATTTATGTTGTTTTAACCCATGCTTTATTAAATTGCATTCATGTTGTTTTATCTTATGCTTTATTAAATTGTATTTATGTTGTTTTATCCTATGATTTATTAAATTGTATTTATGTTGTTTTGTACTATGCTTTAATAAATTGTATTTATGTTGTTTTAAACCATGCTTTATTAAATTGTATTTATGTTGTTTTATCCTATGCTTTATTAAATTGTATTTATGATGTTTTATCCTATGCTTTATTAAAATGTATTTATGTTGTTTTATCCTATGCTTTATTAAATTGTATTTATGTTGTTTTGTACTATGCTTTAATAAATTGTATTTATGCTGTTTTAACCCATGCTTTTTTAAATTGCATTTATGTTGTTTTATCCTATGCTTTATTAAATTGTATTTATGTTGTTTTATCCAATGCTTTATTAAATTGTATTTATGTTGCTTTAACCTATGCTTTATTAAATTGTATTTATGTTGTTTTATCCTATGCTTTATTAAATTGTATTTATGTTGTTTTATCCTATGCTTTATTAAATTGTATTTATATTGTTTTAAATTATGCTTTATTAAATTGTATTTATGTTGTTTTATCCTATGCTTTATTAAATTGTATTTATGTTGTTTTATCCTATGCTTTATTAAATTTTATTTATGTTGTTTTATCCTATGCTTTATTAAATTGTATTTATGTTGTTTAACCCATGCTTCATTAAATTGTATTTATGTTGTTTTATCTTATGCTTTATTAAATTGTATTTATGTTGTTTTATCCTATGCTTTATTAAATTGTATTTATGTTGTTTTGTCCTATGCTTTATTAAATTGTATTTATGTTGTTTTACCCATGCTTCATTAAATTGTATTTATGTTGTTTTATCTTATGCTTTATTAAATTGTATTTATGTTGTTTTATCCTATGCTTTATTAAATTGTATTTATGTTGTTTTAACCCATGCTTTATTAAAATGCATTTATGTTGTTTTATCTTATGCTTTATTAAATTGTATTTATGTTGTTTTATCCTATGCTTTATTAAATTGTATTTATGTTGTTTTGTAACATGCTTTAATAAATTGTATTTATGTTGTTTTAACCCATGCTTTTTTAAATTGCATTTATGTTGTTTTATCCTATGCTTTATTAAATTGTATTTATGTTGTTTTATCCTATGCTTTATTAAATTGTATTCATGTTGTTTTATTCTATGCTTTATTAAATTGTATTTATGTTGTTTTAACCTATGCTTTATTAAGTTGTATTTATGTTGTTTTAACCTATGCTTTATTAAATTGTATTTATGTTGTTTTATCCTATGCTTTATTAAATTGTATTTATGTTGGTTTAACCTTTGCTTTATTAAATTGTATTTATGTTGTTTTATCCTATGCTTTATTAAATTGTATTTATTTTGTTTTATCCTATGCTTTATTAAATTGTATTGATATTGTTTTAACTTATGCTTTATTAAATTGTATTTATGTTGTTTTATCCTTTGCTTTATTAAATTGTATTTATGTTGTTTTATCCTATGCTTTATTAAATTGTATTTATGTTGTTTTATCCTATGCTTTATTAAATTGTATTTATGTTGTTTTAACCCATGCTTCATTAAATTGTATTTATGTTGTTTTATCTTATGCTTTATTAAATTGTATTTATGTTGTTTTATCCTATGCTTTATTAAATTGTATTTATGTTGTTTTATCCTATGCTTCATTAAATTGTATTATGTTGTTTTATCGTATGCTTTATTATATTGTATTTATGTTGTTTTATCCTATGCTTTATTAAATTGTTTTTATGTAGTTTTATCCTATGCTTTAGTAAATTGTATTTATGATGTTTTAACCCATGCTTTATTAAATTGTATTTATGTTGTTTTATCCTATGCTTTATTAAATTGTATTTATGTTGTTTTATCCTATGCTTTATTAAATTGTATTTATGTTGTTTTGTACTATGCTTTAATAAATTGTATTTATGTTGTTTTAACCCATGCTTTATTAAATTGTATTTATGTTGTTTTATCCTATGCTTTATTAAATTGTATTTATGTTGTTTTATCCTATGCTTTATTAAAATGTATTTATGTTGTTTTATCCTATGCTTTATTAAATTGTATTTATGTTGTTTTATCCTATGCTTTATTAAATTGTATTTATGTTGTTTTAACCTATGCTTTATTAAGTTGTATTTATGTTGTTTTAACCCATGATTTATTAAATTGTATTTATGTTGTTTTATCCTATGCTTTATTAAATTGTATTTATGTTGTTTTAACCAATGCTTTATTAAATTGCATTTATGTTGTTTTATCTTATGCTTTATTAAATTGTATTTATGTTGTTTTATCCTATGCTTTATTAAATTGTATTTATGTTGTTTTGTACTATGCTTTAATAAATTGTATTTATGTTGTTTTAACCCATGCTTTTTAAATTGCATTTATGTTGTTTTAACCCATGCTTTATTAAATTGTATTTATGTTGTTTTATCCTATGCTTTATTAAATTGTATTTATGTTGTTTTATCCTCTGCTTTATTAAATTGTATTTATGTTGTTTTGTCCTATGCTTTATTAAATTGTATTTATGTTGTTTTAACCCATGCTTCATTAAATTGTATTTATGTTGTTTTATCTTATGCTTTATTAAATTGTATTTATGTTGTTTTGTCCTATGCTTTATTAAATTGTATTTATGTTGTTTTAACCCATGCTTTATTAAATTGCATTTATATTGTTTTATCTTATGCTTTATTAAATTGTATTTATGTTGTTTTATCCTATGCTTTATTAAATTGTATTTATGTTGTTTTGTACTATGCTTTAATAAATTGTATTTATGTTGTTTTAACCCATGCTTTATTAAATTGTATTTATGTTGTTTTATCCTATGCTTTATTAAATTGTATGTATGTTGTTTTATCCTATGCTTTATTAAAATGTATTTATGTTGTTTTATCCTATGCTTTATTAAATTGTATTTATGTTGTTTTATCCTATGCTTTATTAAATTGTATTTATGTTGTTTTAACCTATGCTTTATTAAGTTGTATTTATGTTGTTTTAACCTATGCTTTATTAAATTGTATTTATGTTGTTTTATCCTATGCTTTATTAAATTATATTTATGTTGGTTTAACCTTTGCTTTATTAAATTGTATTTATGTTGTTTTATCCTATGCTTTATTAAATTGTATTTATGTTGTTTTATCCTATGCTTTATTAAATTGTATTTATGTTGTTTTATCCTATGATTTATTAAATTGTGTTTATGTTGTTTTATCCTATGCTTTATTAAATTGTATTTATGTTGTTTAACCCATGCTTCATTAAATTGTATTTATGTTGTTTTATCTTATGCTTTATTAAATTGTATTTATGTTGTTTTATCCTATGCTTTATTAAATTGTATTTATGTTGTTTTGTCCTATGCTTTATTAAATTGTATTTATGTTGTTTTACCCATGCTTCATTAAATTGTATTTATGTTGTTTTATCTTATGCTTTATTAAATTGTATTTATGTTGTTTTATCCTATGCTTTATTAAATTGTATTTATGTTGTTTTAACCCATGCTTTATTAAAATGCATTTATGTTGTTTTATCTTATGCTTTATTAAATTGTATTTATGTTGTTTTATCCTATGCTTTATTAAATTGTATTTATGTTGTTTTGTAACATGCTTTAATAAATTGTATTTATGTTGTTTTAACCCATGCTTTTTTAAATTGCATTTATGTTGTTTTATCCTATGCTTTATTAAATTGTATTTATGTTGTTTTATCCTATGCTTTATTAAATTGTATTCATGTTGTTTTATTCTATGCTTTATTAAATTGTATTTATGTTGTTTTAACCTATGCTTTATTAAGTTGTATTTATGTTGTTTTAACCTATGCTTTATTAAATTGTATTTATGTTGTTTTATCCTATGCTTTATTAAATTGTATTTATGTTGGTTTAACCTTTGCTTTATTAAATTGTATTTATGTTGTTTTATCCTATGCTTTATTAAATTGTATTTATTTTGTTTTATCCTATGCTTTATTAAATTGTATTGATATTGTTTTAACTTATGCTTTATTAAATTGTATTTATGTTGTTTTATCCTATGCTTTATTAAATTGTATTTATGTTGTTTTATCCTATGCTTTATTAAATTGTATTTATGTTGTTTTATCCTATGCTTTATTAAATTGTATTTATGTTGTTTTAACCCATGCTTCATTAAATTGTATTTATGTTGTTTTATCTTATGCTTTATTAAATTGTATTTATGTTGTTTTATCCTATGCTTTATTAAATTGTATTTATGTTGTTTTATCCTATGCTTCATTAAATTGTATTATGTTGTTTTATCGTATGCTTTATTATATTGTATTTATGTTGTTTTATCCTATGCTTTATTAAATTGTTTTTATGTAGTTTTATCCTATGCTTTAGTAAATTGTATTTATGATGTTTTAACCCATGCTTTATTAAATTGTATTTATGTTGTTTTATCCTATGCTTTATTAAATTGTATTTATGTTGTTTTATCCTATGCTTTATTAAACTGTTTTTATGTAGTTTTATCCTATGCTTTAGTAAATTTTATTTATGTTGTTTTAACCCATGCTTTATTAAATTGTATTTATGTTGTTTTATCCTATGCTTTATTAAATTGTTTTTATGTAGTTTTATCCTATGCTTTAGTAAATTGTATTTATGTTGTTTTAACCCATGCTTTATTAAATTGTATTTATGTTGTTTTATCCTATGCTTTATTAAATTGTATTTATGTTGTTTTATCCTATGCTTTATTAAATTGTTTTATGTAGTTTTATCCTATGCTTTAGTAAATTGTATTTATGTTGTTTTAACCCATGCTTTATTAAATTGTATTTATGTTGTTTTATCCTATGCTTTATTAAATTGTATTTATGTTGTTTTAACCCATGCTTTATTAAATTGCATTTATGTTGTTTTATCTTATGCTTTATTAAATTGTATTTATGTTGTTTTATCCTATGCTTTATTAAATTGTATTTATGTTGTTTTGTACTATGCTTTAATAAATTGTATTTATGTTGTTTTAACCCATGCTTTTTTAAATTGCATTTATGTTGTTTTAACGCATGCTTTATTAAATTGTATTTATGTTGTTTTATCCTATGCTTTATTAAATTGTATTTATGTTGTTTTATCCTATGCTTTATTAAATTTTATTTATGTTGTTTTGTCCTATGCTTTATTAAATTGTATTTATGTTGTTTTAACCCATGCTTCATTAAATTGTATTTATGTTGTTTTATCTTATGCTTTATTAAATTGTATTTATGTTGTTTTGTCCTATGCTTTATTAAATTGTATTTATGTTGTTTTAACCCATGCTTTATTAAATTGCATTTATGTTGTTTTATCTTATGCTTTATTAAATTGTATTTATGTTGTTTTATCCTATGCTTTATTAAATTGTATTTATGTTGTTTTGTACTATGCTTTAATAAATTGTATTTATGTTGTTTTAACCCATGCTTTATTAAATTGTATTTATGTTGTTTTATCCTATGCTTTATTAAATTGTATTTATGTTGTTTTATCCTATGCTTTATTAAAATGTATTTATGTTGTTTTATCCTATGCTTTATTAAATTGTATTTATGTTGTTTTATCCTATGCTTTATTAAATTGTATTTATGTTGTTTTAACCTATGCTTTATTAAGTTGTATTTATGTTGTTTTAACCCATGATTTATTAAATTGTATTTATGTTGTTTTATCCTATGCTTTATTAAATTGTATTTATGTTGTTTTAACCAATGCTTTATTAAATTGCATTTATGTTGTTTTATCTTATGCTTTATTAAATTGTATTTATGTTGTTTTATCCTATGCTTTATTAAATTGTATTTATGTTGTTTTGTACTATGCTTTAATAAATTGTATTTATGTTGTTTTAACCCATGCTTTTTAAATTGCATTTATGTTGTTTTAACCCATGCTTTATTAAATTGTATTTATGTTGTTTTATCCTATGCTTTATTAAATTGTATTTATGTTGTTTTATCCTCTGCTTTATTAAATTGTATTTATGTTGTTTTGTCCTATGCTTTATTAAATTGTATTTATGTTGTTTTAACCCATGCTTCATTAAATTGTATTTATGTTGTTTTATCTTATGCTTTATTAAATTGTATTTATGTTGTTTTGTCCTATGCTTTATTAAATTGTATTTATGTTGTTTTAACCCATGCTTTATTAAATTGCATTTATATTGTTTTATCTTATGCTTTATTAAATTGTATTTATGTTGTTTTATCCTATGCTTTATTAAATTGTATTTATGTTGTTTTGTACTATGCTTTAATAAATTGTATTTATGTTGTTTTAACCCATGCTTTATTAAATTGTATTTATGTTGTTTTATCCTATGCTTTATTAAATTGTATGTATGTTGTTTTATCCTATGCTTTATTAAAATGTATTTATGTTGTTTTATCCTATGCTTTATTAAATTGTATTTATGTTGTTTTATCCTATGCTTTATTAAATTGTATTTATGTTGTTTTAACCTATGCTTTATTAAGTTGTATTTATGTTGTTTTAACCTATGCTTTATTAAATTGTATTTATGTTGTTTTATCCTATGCTTTATTAAATTATATTTATGTTGGTTTAACCTTTGCTTTATTAAATTGTATTTATGTTGTTTTATCCTATGCTTTATTAAATTGTATTTATGTTGTTTTATCCTATGCTTTATTAAATTGTATTTATGTTGTTTTATCCTATGATTTATTAAATTGTGTTTATGTTGTTTTATCCTATGCTTTATTAAATTGTATTTATGTCGTTTTAACCCATGCTTTATTAAATTGTATTTATGTGGTTTTATCCTATGCTTTATTAAATTGTATTTATGTTGTTTTATCCTATGCTTTAATAAATTGTATTTATGTTGTTTTATCCTATGCTTTATTAAATTGTATTTATGTTGTTTTAACCCATGCTTCCTTAAATTGTATTTATGTTGTTTTATCTTATGCTTTATTAAATTGTATTTATGTTGTTTTATCCTATGCTTTATTAAATTGTATTTATGTTGTTTTATCCTATGCTTCATTAAATTGTATTATGTTGTTTTATCGTATGCTTTATTATATTGTATTTATGTTGTTTTATCCTATGCTTTATTAAATTGTGTTTATGTTGTTTTATCCTATGCTTTATTAAATTGTATTTATGTTGTTTTAACCCATGCTTTATTAAATTGTATTTATGTTGTTTTGTCCTATGCTTTATTAAATTGTATTTATGTTGTTTTAACCCATGCTTCATTAAATTGTATTTATGTTGTTTTATCTTATGCTTTATTAAATTGTATTTATGTTGTTTTGTCCTATGCTTTATTAAATTCTATTTATGTTGTTTTAACCCATGCTTTATTAAATTGCATTCATGTTGTTTTATCTTATGCTTTATTAAATTGTATTTATGTTGTTTTATCCTATGATTTATTAAATTGTATTTATGTTGTTTTGTACTATGCTTTAATAAATTGTATTTATGTTGTTTTAAACCATGCTTTATTAAATTGTATTTATGTTGTTTTATCCTATGCTTTATTAAATTGTATTTATGATGTTTTATCCTATGCTTTATTAAAATGTATTTATGTTGTTTTATCCTATGCTTTATTAAATTGTATTTATGTTGTTTTAGCCTATGCTTTATAAAATTGTATTTATGTTGTTTTAACCTATGCTTTATTAAGTTGTATTTATGTTGTTTTAAACTATGCTTTATTAAATTGTATTTATGTTGTTTTATCCTATGCTTTATTAAATTATATTTATGTTGGTTTAACCTTTGCTTTATTAAATTGTATTTATGTTGTTTTATCCTATGCTTTATTAAATTGTATTTATGTTGTTTTATCCCATGCTTCATTAAATTGTATTTATGTTGTTTTATCTTATGCTTTATTAAATTGTATTTATGTTGTTTTATCCTATGCTTTATTAAATTGTATTATGTTGTTTTATCGTATGCTTTATTAAATTGTATTTATGTTGTTTTATCATATGATTTATTAAATTGTGTTTATGATGTTTTATCCTATGCTTTATTAAATTGTATTTATGTTGTTTTAACCCATGTTTTATTAAATTGTATTTATGTTGTTTTATCCTATGCTTCATTAAATTGTATTTATGTTGTTTTATCTTATGCTTTATTAAATTGTATTTATGTCGTTTTATTCTATGCTTTATTAAATTGTTTTTATGTTGTTTTATCCTATGCTTCATTAAATTGTATTATGTTGTTTTATTGTATGCTTTATTATATTGTATTTATGTTGTTTTATCCTATGCTTTATTAAATTGTTTTTATGTTGTTTTATCCTATGCTTTATTAAATTGTATTTATATTGTTTTAACCCATGCTTTATTAAATTGTATTTATGTTGTTTTATCCTATGCTTTATTAAATTGTATTTATGTTGTTTTATCCTATGCTTTATTAAATTTTATTTATGTTGTTTTGTCCTATGCTTTATTAAATTGTATTTATGTTGTTTTAACCCATGCTTCATTAAATTGTATTTATGTTGTTTTATCTTATGCTTTATTAAATTGTATTTATGTTGTTTTGTCCTATGCTTTATTAAATTGTATTTATGTTGTTTTAACCCATGCTTTATTAAATTGCATTTATGTTGTTTTAACTTATGCTTTATTAAATTGTATTTATGTTGTTTTGTCCTATGCTATATTAAATTGTATTTATGTTGTTTTAACCATGCTTTATTAAATTGTGTTTATGTTGTTTTATCCTATGCTTCATTAAATTGTATTTATGTTGTTTTATCCTATGCTTTATTAAATTGCATTTATGTTGTTTTATCCTATGCTTTATTAAATTGTATTTATGTTGTTTTATCCTATGCTTTATTAAATTTTATTTATGTTGTTTTATCCTATGCTTTATTAAATTGTATTTATGTTGTTTTATCCTATGCTTTATTAAATTGTATTTATGTTGTTTTAATCTATGCTTTTTTAAATTGTATTTATGTTGTTTTATCCTATGCTTTATTAAATTGCATCTATGTTGTTTTATCCTATGCTTTATTAAATTGTATTTATGTTGTTTTATCCTATGATTTATTAAATTGTATTTATGTGGTTTTATCCTATGCTTTATTAATTTGCATTTATGTTGTTTTATCCTATGCTTTATTAAATTGTATTTATGTTGTTTTATCCTATGCTTTATTAAATTGTATTTATGTTGTTTTATCCTATGATTTATTAAATTGTATTTATGTTGTTTTAACATATGCTTTATTAATTTGTATTTATGTTGTTTTAACCTATACCTTATTAAATTGTATTTATGTTGTTTTATCCTATGCTTTATTAAATTGTATTTATGTTGCTTTAACCTATGCTTTATTAAATTGTATTTATGTTGTTTTATCCTATGATTTATTAAATTGTATTTATGTTGTTTTATCCTATGCTTTATTAAATTGTATTTATATTGTTTTAACTTATGCTTTATTAAATTGTGTTTATGTTGTTTTATCCTATGCTTTATTAAATTGTATTTATGTTGCTTTAACCTGTGCTTTATTAAATTGTATTTATGTTGTTTTATCCTATGATTTATTAAATTTTATTTATGTTGTTTTATCCTATGCTTTATTAAATTGTATTTATATTGTTTTAACTTATGCTTTATTAAATTGTATTTATGTTGTTTTATCCTATGATTTATTAAATTGTATTTATGTGGTTTTATCCTATGCTTTATTAATTTGCATTTATGTTGTTTTATCCTATGCTTTATTAAATTGTATTTATGTTGTTTTATCCTATGCTTTATTAAATTGTATTTATGTTGTTTAATCATATGCTTTATTAAATTGTATTTATGTTGTTTTATCCTATGCTTTATTAAATTGTGTTTATGTTGTTTTATCCTATGTTTTATTAAATTGTATTTATGTTGTTTTATCCTATGCTTTATTAAATTGTATTTATGTTGTTTTATCCTATGCTTTATTAAACTGCATTTATGTTGTTTTATACTTTGCTTTATTAAATTGTATTTATGTTGTTTTATCGTATGCTTTATTAAATTGTATTTATGTTGTTTTATCCTATGCTTTATTAAATTGTATTTATGTTGTTTTGTCCTATGCTTTATTAAATTATATTTATGTTGTTTTAACCATGCTTTATTAAATTGTATTTATATTGTTTTATCCTATGCTTCATTAAATTGTATTTATGTGGTTTTATCCTATGCTTTATTAAATTGCATCTATGTTGTTTTATCCTATGCTTTATTAAATTGTATTTATGTTGTTTTATCCTATGCTTTATTAAATTGTATTTATGATGTTTAATCATATGCTTTATTAAATTGTATTTGTGTTGTTTTATCCTATGCTTTATTAAATTGTGTTTATGTTGTTTTATCCTATGTTTTATTAAATTTTATTTATGTTGTTTTATCCTATGCTTTATTAAATTGTATTTATGTTGTTTTATCCTATGCTTTATTAAACTGCATTTATGTTGTTTTATCCTATGCTTTATTAAATTGTATTTATGTTGTTTTATCCTATGCTTTATTAAATTGTATTTATTTTGTTTTATCCTATGCTTTATTAAATTGTATTTATGTTGTTTTATCCTATGCTTTATTAAATTGTATTTATGTTGTTTTATCGTATGCTTTATTAAATTGTATTTATGTTGTTTTATCCTATGCTTTATTAAATTGTGTTTATGTTGTTTTATCCTATGATTTATTAAATTGTATTTATGTTGTTTTAACCCATGTTTTATTAAATTGTATTTATGTTGTTTAATCCTATGCTTTATTAAATTGTATATATGTAGTTTTATCCTATGCTTTATTAAATTATATTTATGTTGTTTTAACCTATGCTTTATTCAATTGTATTGATGTTGCTTTATCCTATGCTTTAATAAATTGTATTTATGTTGTTTTATCCTATGCTTTATTAAATTGTATTTATGTTGTTTTATCCTATGCTTTATTAGATTGTATTTATGTTGTTTTAACCTATACTTTATTAATTTGTATTTATGTTGTTTTCACCTATACCTTATTAAATTGTATTTATGTTGTTTTATCCTATGCTTTATTAAATTGTATTTATGTTGCTTTAACCTATGCTTTATTAAATTGTATTTATGTTGTTTTATCCTATGCTTTATTAAATTGTATTTATGTTGTTTTATCCTATGCTTTATTAAATTGTATTTATATTGTTTTAACTTATGCTTTATTAAATTGTATTTATGTTGTTTTATCCTATGCTTTATTAATTTGTACTTATGTTGTTTTAACCTATGCTTTATTAAATTGTATTTATGTTGTTTTATCCTATGCTTTATTAAATTGTATTTATGTTGCTTTAACCTATGCTTTATTAAATTATATTTATGTTGTTTTCTCCTATGCTTTATTAAATTGTATTCATGTTGTTTTATCCTATGCTTTATTAAATTGTATTCATGTTGTTTTATCCTATGCTTTATTAAATTGTATTTATGTTGTTTTAACCTATGCTTTACTAATTTGTATTTATGTTGTTTTAACCTATGCTTTATTAAATTGTATTTATGTTGTTTTATCCTATGCTTTATTAAATTGTATTTATGTTGCTTTAACCTATGCTTTATTAAATTGTATTTATGTTTTTTTATCCTATGCTTTATTAAATTGCATCTATGTTGTTTTATCCTATGCTTTATTAAATTGTATTTATGTTGTTTTATCCGATGATTTATTAAATTGTATTTATGTGGTTTTATCCTATGCTTTATTAAATTGCATTTATGTTGTTTTATCCTATGCTTTATTAAATTGTATTTATGTTGTTTTATCCTATGCTTTATTAAATTGTATTTATGTTGTTTAATCATATGCTTTATTAAATTGTATTTATGTTGTTTTATCCTATGCTTTATTAAATTGTGTTTATGTTGTTTTATCCTATGTTTTATTAAATTGTATTTATGTTGTTTTATCCTATGCTTTATTAAATTGTATTTATGTTGTTTTATCCTATGCTTTATTAAATTGTATTTATTTTGTTTTATCCTATGCTTTATTAAATTGTATTTATGTTGTTTTATCCTATGCTTTATTAAATTGTATTTATGTTGTTTTATCGTATGATTTATTAAATTGTATTTATGTTGTTTTATCCTATGCTTTATTAAATTGTGTTTATGTTGTTTTATCCTATGCTTTATTAAATTGTATTTATGTTGTTTTAACCCATGTTTTATTAAATTCTATTTATGTTGTTTTATCCTATGCTTTATTAAATTGTATATATGTTGTTTTATCCTATGCTTTATTAAATTATATTTATGTTGTTTTAACCTATGCTTTATTCAATTGTATTGATGTTGTTTTATCCTATGCTTTAATAAATTGTATTTATGTTGTTTTATCCTATGCTTTAAGAAATTGTATTTATGTTGTTTTATCCTATGCTTTATTAAATTGTATTTATGTTGTTTTAACCTATGCTTTATTAATTTGTATTTATGTTGTTTTAACCTATACCTTATTAAATTGTATTTATGTTGTTTTATCCTATGCTTTATTAAATTGTATTTATGTTGCTTTAACCAATGCTTTATTAAATTGTATTTATGTTGTTTTATCCTATGCTTTATTAAATTGTATTTATGTTGTTTTATCCTATGCTTTATTAAATTGTATTTATATTGTTTTAACTTATGCTTTATTAAATTGTATTTATGTTGTTTTATCCTATGCTTTATTAATTTGTATTTATGTTGTTTTAACCTATGCTTTATTAAATTGTATTTATGTTGCTTTAACCTATGCTTTATTAATTTGTATTTATGTTGTTTTATCCTATGCTTTATTAAATTGTATTTATGTTGTTTTATCCTATGCTTTATTAAATTGTATTTATGTTGTTTTATCCTATGCTTTATTAAATTGTATTTATGTTGTTTTAACCTATGCTTTATTAATTTGTATTTATGTTGTTTTAACCTATGCTTTATTAAATTGTATTTATGTTGTTTTATCCTATGCTTTATTAAATTGTATTTATGTTGCTTTAACCTATGCATTATTAAATTGTATTTATGTTGTTTTATCCTATGCTCTATTAAATTGTATTTATGTTGTTTTAACCCATGCATTATTAAATTGCATTTATGTTGTTTTATCTTATGCTTTATTAAATTGTATTTATGTTGTTTTATCCTATGCTTTATTAAATTGTATTTATGTTGTTTTATCCTATGCTTTATTAAATTGTATTTATGTTGTTTTAACCCATGCATTATTAAATTGCATTTATGTTGTTTTATCTTATGCTTTGTTAAATTGTATTTATGTTGTTTTATCCTATGCTTTATTAAATTGTATTTATGTTGTTTTATCCTATGCTTTATTAAATTTTATTTATGTTGTTTTATCCTATGCTTTATTAAATTGTATTCATGTTGTTTTAACCCATGCTTTATTAAATTGTATTTATGTTGTTTTATCCTATGCTTTATTAAATTGTATTTATGTTGTTTTATCCTATGCTTTATTAAATTTTATTTATGTTGTTTTGTCCTATGCTTTATTAAATTGTATTTATGTTGTTTTAACCCATGCTTCATTAAATTGTATTTATGTTGTTTTATCTTATGCTTTATTAAATTGTATTTATGTTGTTTTATCCTATGCTTTATTAAATTGCATTTATGTTGTTTTAACCCATGCATTATTAAATTGCATTTATGTTGTTTTATCTTATGCTTTATTAAATTGTATTTATGTTGTTTTATCCTATGCTTTATTAAATTGTATTTATGTTGTTTTGTACTATGCTTTAATAAATTGTATTTATGTTGTTTTAACCCATGCTTTTTTAAATTGCATTTATGTTGTTTTATCCTATGCTTTATTAAATTGTATTTATGTTGTTTTATCCAATGCTTTATTAAATTGTATTTATGTTGCTTTAACCTATGCTTTATTAAATTGTATTTATGTTGCTTTATCCTATGCTTTATTAAATTGTATTTATGTTGTTTTATCCTATGCTTTATTAAATTGTATTTATATTGTTTTAACTTATGCTTTATTAAATTGTATTTATGTTGTTTTATCCTATGCTTTATTAAATTGTATTTATGTTGTTTTATCCTATGCTTTATTAAATTTTATTTATGTTGTTTTATCCTATGCTTTATTAAATTGTATTTATGTTGTTTAACCCATGCTTCATTAAATTGTATTTATGTTGTTTTATCTTATGCTTTATTAAATTGTATTTATGTTGTTTTATCCTATGCTTTATTAAATTGTTTTTATGTTGTTTTGTCCTATGCTTTATTAAATTGTATTTATGTTGTTTTACCCATGCTTCATTAAATTGTATTTATGTTGTTTTATCTTATGCTTTATTAAATTGTATTTATGTTGTTTTATCCTATGCTTTATTAAATTGTATTTATGTTGTTTTAACCCATGCTTTATTAAAATGCATTTATGTTGTTTTATCTTATGCTTTATTAAATTGTATTTATGTTGTTTTATCCTATGCTTTATTAAATTGTATTTATGTTGTTTTGTAACATGCTTTAATAAATTGTATTTATGTTGTTTTAACCCATGCTTTTTTAAATTGCATTTATGTTGTTTTATCCTATGCTTTATTAAATTGTATTTATGTTGTTTTATCCTATGCTTTATTAAATTGTATTCATGTTGTTTTATTCTATGCTTTATTAAATTGTATTTATGTTGTTTTAACCTATGCTTTATTAAGTTGTATTTATGTTGTTTTAACCTATGCTTTATTAAATTGTATTTATGTTGTTTTATCCTATGCTTTATTAAATTGTATTTATGTTGGTTTAACCTTT
This sequence comes from Phyllobates terribilis, assembly GCF_046119375.1. Lineage (NCBI taxonomy): Eukaryota > Metazoa > Chordata > Amphibia > Anura > Dendrobatidae > Phyllobates > Phyllobates terribilis. Next base: position 822,217,285 of record NW_027362763.1, read on the forward strand.
GCTTTATTAAATTGTATTTATGTTGTTTTATCCTATGCTTTATTAAATTGTATTTATTTTGTTTTATCCTATGCTTTATTAAATTGTATTGATATTGTTTTAACTTATGCTTTATTAAATTGTATTTATGTTGTTTTATCCTATGCTTTATTAAATTGTATTTATGTTGTTTTATCCTATGCTTTATTAAATTGTATTTATGTTGTTTTATCCTATGCTTTATTAAATTGTATTTATGTTGTTTTAACCCATGCTTCATTAAATTGTATTTATGTTGTTTTATCTTATGCTTTATTAAATTGTATTTATGTTGTTTTATCCTATGCTTTATTAAATTGTATTTATGTTGTTTTATCCTATGCTTCATTAAATTGTATTATGTTGTTTTATCGTATGCTTTATTATATTGTATTTATGTTGTTTTATCCTATGCTTTATTAAATTGTTTTTATGTAGTTTTATCCTATGCTTTAGTAAATTGTATTTATGATGTTTTAACCCATGCTTTATTAAATTGTATTTATGTTGTTTTATCCTATGCTTTATTAAATTGTATTTATGTTGTTTTATCCTATGCTTTATTAAACTGTTTTTATGTAGTTTTATCCTATGCTTTAGTAAATTGTATTTATGTTGTTTTAACCCATGCTTTATTAAATTGTATTTATGTTGTTTTATCCTATGCTTTATTAAATTGTTTTTATGTAGTTTTATCCTATGCTTTAGTAAATTGTATTTATGTTGTTTTAACCCATGCTTTATTAAATTGTATTTATGTTGTTTTATCCTATGCTTTATTAAATTGTATTTATGTTGTTTTATCCTATGCTTTATTAAATTGTTTTATGTAGTTTTATCCTATGCTTTAGTAAATTGTATTTATGTTGTTTTAACCCATGCTTTATTAAATTGTATTTATGTTGTTTTATCCTATGCTTTATTAAATTGTATTTATGTTGTTTTAACCCATGCTTTATTAAATTGCATTTATGTTGTTTTATCTTATGCTTTATTAAATTGTATTTATGTTGTTTTATCCTATGCTTTATTAAATTGTATTTATGTTGTTTTGTACTATGCTTTAATAAATTGTATTTATGTTTTTTTAACCCATGCTTTTTTAAATTGCATTTATGTTGTTTTAACGCATGCTTTATTAAATTGTATTTATGTTGTTTTATCCTATGCTTTATTAAATTGTATTTATGTTGTTTTATCCTATGCTTTATTAAATTTTATTTATGTTGTTTTGTCCTATGCTTTATTAAATTGTATTTATGTTGTTTTAACCCATGCTTCATTAAATTGTATTTATGTTGTTTTATCTTATGCTTTATTAAATTGTATTTATGTTGTTTTGTCCTATGCTTTATTAAATTGTATTTATGTTGTTTTAACCCATGCTTTATTACATTGCATTTATGTTGTTTTATCTTATGCTTTATTAAATTGTATTTATGTTGTTTTATCCTATGCTTTATTAAATTGTATTTATGTTGTTTTGTACTATGCTTTAATAAATTGTATTTATGTTGTTTTAACCCATGCTTTATTAAATTGTATTTATGTTGTTTTATCCTATGCTTTATTAAATTGTATTTATGTTGTTTTATCCTATGCTTTATTAAAATGTATTTATGTTGTTTTATCCTATGCTTTATTAAATTGTATTTATGTTGTTTTATCCTATGCTTTATTAAATTGTATTTATGTTGTTTTAACCTATGCTTTATTAAGTTGTATTTATGTTGTTTTAACCCATGATTTATTAAATTGTATTTATGTTGTTTTATCCTATGCTTTATTAAATTGTATTTATGTTGTTTTAACCAATGCTTTATTAAATTGCATTTATGTTGTTTTATCTTATGCTTTATTAAATTGTATTTATGTTGTTTTATCCTATGCTTTATTAAATTGTATTTATGTTGTTTTGTACTATGCTTTAATAAATTGTATTTATGTTGTTTTAACCCATGCTTTTTAAATTGCATTTATGTTGTTTTAACCCATGCTTTATTAAATTGTATTTATGTTGTTTTATCCTATGCTTTATTAAATTGTATTTATGTTGTTTTATCCTATGCTTTATTAAATTGTATTTATGTTGTTTTGTCCTATGCTTTATTAAATTGTATTTATGTTGTTTTAACCCATGCTTCATTAAATTGTATATATGTTGTTTTATCTTATGCTTTATTAAATTGTATTTATGTTGTTTTGTCCTATGCTTTATTAAATTGTATTTATGTTGTTTTAACCCATGCTTTATTAAATTGCATTTATGTTGTTTTATCTTATGCTTTATTAAATTGTATTTATGTTGTTTTATCCTATGCTTTATTAAATTGTATTTATGTTGTTTTGTACTATGCTTTAATAAATTGTATTTATGTTGTTTTAACCCATGCTTTATTAAATTGTATTTATGTTGTTTTATCCTATGCTTTATTAAATTGTATGTATGTTGTTTTATCCTATGCTTTATTAAAATGTATTTATGTTGTTTTATCCTATGCTTTATTAAATTGTATTTATGTTGTTTTATCCTATGCTTTATTAAATTGTATTTATGTTGTTTTAACCTATGCTTTATTAAGTTGTATTTATGTTGTTTTAACCTATGCTTTATTAAATTGTATTTATGTTGTTTTATCCTATGCTTTATTAAATTATATTTATGTTGGTTTAACCTTTGCTTTATTAAATTGTATTTATGTTGTTTTATCCTATGCTTTATTAAATTGTATTTATGTTGTTTTATCCTATGCTTTATTAAATTGTATTTATGTTGTTTTATCCTATGATTTATTAAATTGTGTTTATGTTGTTTTATCCTATGCTTTATTAAATTGTATTTATGTCGTTTTAACCCATGCTTTATTAAATTGTATTTATGTGGTTTTATCCTATGCTTTATTAAATTGTATTTATGTTGTTTTATCCTATGCTTTAATAAATTGTATTTATGTTGTTTTATCCTATGCTTTATTAATTTGTATTTATGTTGTTTTAACCCATTCTTCCTTAAATTGTATTTATGTTGTTTTATCTTATGCTTTATTAAATTGTATTTATGTTGTTTTATCCTATGCTTTATTAAATTGTATTTATGTTGTTTTATCCTATGCTTCATTAAATTGTATTATGTTGTTTTATCGTATGCTTTATTATATTGTATTTATGTTGTTTTATCCTATGCTTTATTAAATTGTGTTTATGTTGTTTTATCCTATGCTTTATTAAATTGTATTTATGTTGTTTTAACCCATGCTTTATTAAATTGTATTTATGTTGTTTTATCCTATGCTTTATTAAATTGTATTTATGTTGTTTTATCCTATGCTTTATTAAATTTTATTTATGTTGTTTTGTCCTATGCTTTATTAAATTGTATTTATGTTGTTTTAACCCATGCTTCATTAAATTGTATTTATGTTGTTTTATCTTATGCTTTATTAAATTGTATTTATGTTGTTTTGTCCTATGCTTTATTAAATTCTATTTATGTTGTTTTAACCCATGCTTTATTAAATTGCATTCATGTTGTTTTATCTTATGCTTTATTAAATTGTTTTTATGTTGTTTTATCCTATGATTTATTAAATTGTATTTATGTTGTTTTGTACTATGCTTTAATAAATTGTATTTATGTTGTTTTAAACCATGCTTTATTAAATTGTATTTATGTTGTTTTATCCTATGCTTTATTAAATTGTATTTATGATGTTTTATCCTATGCTTTATTAAAATGTATTTATGTTGTTTTATCCTATGCTTTATTAAATTGTATTTATGTTGTTTTAGCCTATGCTTTATAAAATTGTATTTATGTTGTTTTAACCTATGCTTTATTAAGTTGTATTTATGTTGTTTTAACCTATGCTTTATTAAATTATATTTATGTTGTTTTATCCTATGCTTTATTAAATTATATTTATGTTGGTTTAACCTTTGCTTTATTAAATTGTATTTATGTTGTTTTATCCTATGCTTTATTAAATTGTATTTATGTTGTTTTATCCCATGCTTCATTAAATTGTATTTATGTTGTTTTATCTTATGCTTTATTAAATTGTATTTATGTTGTTTTATCCTATGCTTTATTAAATTGTATTATGTTGTTTTATCGTATGCTTTATTAAATTGTATTTATGTTGTTTTATCCTATGATTTATTAAATTGTGTTTATGATGTTTTATCCTATGCTTTATTAAATTGTATTTATGTTGTTTTAACCCATGTTTTATTAAATTGTATTTATGTTGTTTTATCCTATGCTTTATTAAATTGTATTTATGTTGTTTTAACCCATACTTCATTAAATTGTATTTATGTTGTTTTATCTTATGCTTTATTAAATTGTATTTATGTCGTTTTATCCTATGCTTTATTAAATTGTTTTTATGTTGTTTTATCCTATGCTTCATTAAATTGTATTATGTTGTTTTATTGTATGCTTTATTATATTGTATTTATGTTGTTTTATCCTATGCTTTATTAAATTGTTTTTATGTTGTTTTATCCTATGCTTTATTAAATTGTATTTATGTTGTTTTAACCCATGCTTTATTAAATTGTATTTATGTTGTTTTATCCTATGCTTTATTAAATTGTATTTATGTTGTTTTATCCTATGCTTTATTAAATTTTATTTATGTTGTTTTGTCCTATGCTTTATTAAATTGTATTTATGTTGTTTTAACCCATGCTTCATTAAATTGTATTTATGTTGTTTTATCTTATGCTTTATTAAATTGTATTTATGTTGTTTTGTCCTATGCTTTATTAAATTGTATTTATGTTGTTTTAACCCATGCTTTATTAAATTGCATTTATGTTGTTTTAACTTATGCTTTATTAAATTGTATTTATGTTGTTTTGTCCTATGCTATATTAAATTGTATTTATGTTGTTTTAACCATGCTTTATTAAATTGTGTTTATGTTGTTTTATCCTATGCTTCATTAAATTGTATTTATGTTGTTTTATCCTATGCTTTATTAAATTGCATTTATGTTGTTTTATCCTATGCTTTATTAAATTGTATTTATGTTGTTTTATCCTATGCTTTATTAAATTTTATTTATGTTGTTTTATCCTATGCTTTATTAAATTGTATTTATGTTGTTTTATCCTATGCTTTATTAAATTGTATTTATGTTGTTTTAATCTATGCTTTTTTAAATTGTATTTATGTTGTTTTATCCTATGCTTTATTAAATTGCATCTATGTTGTTTTATCCTATGCTTTATTAAATTGTATTTATGTTGTTTTATCCTATGATTTATTAAATTGTATTTATGTGGTTTTATCCTATGCTTTATTAATTTGCATTTATGTTGTTTTATCCTATGCTTTATTAAATTGTATTTATGTTGTTTTATCCTATGCTTTATTAAATTGTATTTATGTTGTTTTATCCTATGATTTATTAAATTGTATTTATGTTGTTTTAACATATGCTTTATTAATTTGTATTTATGTTGTTTTAACCTATACCTTATTAAATTGTATTTATGATGTTTTATCCTATGCTTTATTAAATTGTATTTATGTTGCTTTAACCTATGCTTTATTAAATTGTATTTATGTTGTTTTATCCTATGATTTATTAAATTGTATTTATGTTGTTTTATCCTATGCTTTATTAAATTGTATTTATATTGTTTTAACTTATGCTTTATTAAATTGTGTTTATGTTGTTTTATCCTATGCTTTATTAAATTGTATTTATGTTGCTTTAACCTGTGCTTTATTAAATTGTATTTATGTTGTTTTATCCTATGATTTATTAAATTTTATTTATGTTGTTTTATCCTATGCTTTATTAAATTGTATTTATATTGTTTTAACTTATGCTTTATTAAATTGTATTTATGTTGTTTTATCCTATGATTTATTAAATTGTATTTATGTGGTTTTATCCTATGCTTTATTAATTTGGATTTATGTTGTTTTATCCTATGCTTTATTAAATTGTATTTATGTTGTTTTATCCTATGCTTTATTAAATTGTATTTATGTTGTTTAATCATATGCTTTATTAAATTGTATTTATGTTGTTTTATCCTATGCTTTATTAAATTGTGTTTATGTTGTTTTATCCTATGTTTTATTAAATTGTATTTATGTTGTTTTATCCTATGCTTTATTAAATTGTATTTATGTTGTTTTATCCTATGCTTTATTAAACTGCATTTATGTTGTTTTATACTATGCTTTATTAAATTGTATTTATGTTGTTTTATCGTATGCTTTATTAAATTGTATTTATGTTGTTTTATCCTATGCTTTATTAAATTGTGTTTATGTTGTTTTATCCTATGCTTTATTAAATTGTATTTATGTTGTTTTAACCCATGTTTTATTAAATTGTATTTATGTTGTTTTATCCTATGCTTTATTAAATTGTATATATGTTGTTTTATCCTATGCTTTATTAAATTATATTTATGTTGTTTAAACCTATGCTTTATTCAATTGTATTGATGTTGTTTTATCCTATGCTTTAATAAATTGTATTTATGTTGTTTTATCCTATGCTTTATTAAATTGTATTTATGTTGTTTTATCCTATGATTTATTAAATTGTATTTATGTTGTTTTAACATATGCTTTATTAATTTGTATTTATGTTGTTTTAACCTATACCTTATTAAATTGTATTTATGTTGTTTTATCCTATGCTTTATTAAATTGTATTTATGTTGCTTTAACCTATGCTTTATTAAATTGTATTTATGTTGTTTTATCCTATGATTTATTAAATTGTATTTATGTTGTTTTATCCTATGCTTTATTAAATTGTATTTATATTGTTTTAACTTATGCTTTATTAAATTGTGTTTATGTTGTTTTATCCTATGCTTTATTAAATTGTATTTATGTTGCTTTAACCTATGCTTTATTAAATTGTATTTATGTTGTTTTATCCTATGATTTATTAAATTTTATTTATGTTGTTTTATCCTATGCTTTATTAAATTGTATTTATATTGTTATAACTTATGCTTTATTAAATTGTATTTATGTTGTTTTATCCTATGCTTTATTAATTTGTATTTATGTTGTTTTATCTTATGCTTTATTAAATTGTATTTATGTTGTTTTGTCCTATGCTTTATTAAATTGTATTTATGTTGTTTTAACCCATGCTTTATTAAATTGCATTTATGTTGTTTTATCTTATGCTTTATTAAATTGTATTTATGTTGTTTTATCCTATGCTTTATTAAATTGTATTTATATTGTTTTGTACTATGCTTTAATAAATTGTATTTATGTTGTTTTAACCCATGCTTTTTTAAATGGTATTTATGTTGTTTTATCCTATGCTTTATTAAATTGTATTTATGTTGTTTTATCCTATGCTTTATTAAAATGTATTTATGTTGTTTTATCCTATGCTTTATTAAATTGTATTTATGTTGTTTTATCCTATGCTTTATTAAATTGTATTTATGTTGTTTTAACCTATGCTTTATTAAGTTGTATTTATGTTGTTTTAACCTATGCTTTATTAAATTGTATTTATGATGTTTTATCCTATGCTTTATTAAATTATATTTATGTTGGTTTAACCTTTGCTTTATTAAATTGTATTTATGTTGTTTTATCCTATGCTTTATTAAATTGTATTTATGTTGTTTTATCCTATGCTTTATTAAATTGTATTATGTTGTTTTATCGTATGCTTTATTAAATTGTATTTATGTTGTTTTATCCTATGATTTATTAAATTGTGTTTATGTTGTTTTATCCTATGCTTTATTAAATTGTATTTATGTCGTTTTAACCCATGCTTTATTAAATTGTATTTATGTGGTTTTATCCTATGCTTTATTAAATTGTATTTATGTTGTTTTATCCTATGCTTTATTAAATTGTATTTATGTTGTTTTATCCTATGCTTTATTAAATTGTATTTATGTTGTTTTAACCCATGCTTCATTAAATTGTATTTATGTTGTTTTATCTTATGCTTTATTAAATTGTATTTATGTTGTTTTATCCTATGCTTTATTAAATTGTATTTATGTTGTTTTGTCCTATGCTATATTAAATTGTATTTATGTTGTTTTAACCATGCTTTATTAAATTGTGTTTATGTTGTTTTATCCTATGCTTCATTAAATTGTATTTATGTTGTTTTATCCTATGCTTTATTAAATTGCATTTATGTTGTTTTGTCCTATGCTTTATTAAATTGTATTTATGTTGTTTTATCCTATGCTTTATTAAATTGTATTTATGTTGTTTTATCCTATGCTTTATTAAATTGTATTTATGTTGTTTTATCCTGTGCTTTATTAAATTGTATTTATGTTGTTTTAATCTATGCTTTTTTAAATTGTATTTATGTTGTTTTATCCTATGCTTTATTAAATTGCATCTATGTTGTTTTATCCTATGCTTTATTAAATTGTATTTATGTTGTTTTATCCTATGATTTATTAAATTGTATTTATGTGGTTTTATCCTATGCTTTATTAATTTGCATTTATGTTGTTTTATCCTATGCTTTATTAAATTGTATTTATGTTGTTTTATCCTATGCTTTATTAAATTGTATTTATGTTGTTTAATCATATGCTTTATTAAATTGTATTTATGTTGTTTTATCCTATGCTTTATTAAATTGTGTTTATGTTGTTTTATCCTATGTTTTATTAAATTGTATTTATGTTGTTTTATCCTATGCTTTATTAAATTGTATTTATGTTGTTTTATCCTAAGCTTTATTAAACTGCATTTATGTTGTTTTATCCTATGCTTTATTAAATTGTATTTATGTTGTTTTATCGTATGCTTTATTAAATTGTATTTATGTTGTTTTATCCTATGCTTTATTAAATTGTGTTTATGTTGTTTTATCCTATGCTTTATTAAATTGTATTTATGTTGTTTTAACCCATGTTTTATTAAATTGTATTTATGTTGTTTTATCCTATGCTTTATTAAATTGTATATATGTTGTTTTATCCTATGCTTTATTAAATTATATTTATGTTGTTTTAACCTATGCTTTATTCAATTGTATTGATGTTGTTTTATCCTATGCTTTAATAAATTGTATTTATGTTGTTTTATCCTATGCTTTATTAAATTGTATTTATGTTGTTTTATCCTATGATTTATTAAATTGTATTTATGTTGTTTTATCCTATGATTTATTAAATTTTATTTATGTTGTTTTATCCTATGCTTTATTAAATTGTATTTATATTGTTTTAACTTATGCTTTATTAAATTGTATTTATGTTGTTTTATCCTATGCTTTATTAATTTGTATTTATGTTGTTTTATCTTATGCTTTATTAAATTGTATTTATGTTGTTTTGTCCTATGCTTTATTAAATTGTATTTATGTTGTTTTAACCCATGCTTTATTAAATTGCATTTATGTTGTTTTATCTTATGCTTTATTAAATTGTATTTATGTTGTTTTATCCTATGCTTTATTAAATTGTATTTATATTGTTTTGTACTATGCTTTAATAAATTGTATTTATGTTGTTTTAACCCATGCTTTTTTAAATGGTATTTATGTTGTTTTATCCTATGCTTTATTAAATTGTATTTATGTTGTTTTATCCTATGCTTTATTAAAATGTATTTATGTTGTTTTATCCTATGCTTTATTAAATTGTATTTATGTTGTTTTATCCTATGCTTTATTAAATTGTAGTTATGTTGTTTTAACCTATGCTTTATTAAGTTGTATTTATGTTGTTTTAACCTATGCTTTATTAAATTGTATTTATGATGTTTTATCCTATGCTTTATTAAATTATATTTATGTTGGTTTAACCTTTGCTTTATTAAATTGTATTTATGTTGTTTTATCCTATGCTTTATCAAATTGTATTTATGTTTTTTTATCCTATGCTTTATTAAATTGTATTATGTTGTTTTATCGTATGCTTTATTAAATTGTATTTATGTTGTTTTATCCTATGATTTATTAAATTGTGTTTATGTTGTTTTATCCTATGCTTTATTAAATTGTATTTATGTCGTTTTAACCCATGCTTTATTAAATTGTATTTATGTGGTTTTATCCTATGCTTTATTAAATTGTATTTATGTTGTTTTATCCTATGCTTTATTAAATTGTATTTATGTTGTTTTATCCTATGCTTTATTAAATTGTATTTATGTTGTTTTAACCCATGCTTCATTAAATTGTATTTATGTTGTTTTATCTTATGCTTTATTAAATTGTATTTATGTTGTTTTATCCTATGCTTTATTAAATTGTATTTATGTTGTTTTATCCTATGCTTCATTAAATTGTATTATGTTGTTTTATCGTATGCTTTATTATATTGTATTTATGTTGTTTTATCCTATGCTTTATTAAATTGTGTTTATGTTGTTTTATCCTATGCTTTATTAAATTGTATTTATGTTGTTTTAACCCATGCTTTATTAAATTGTATTTATGTTGTTTTATCCTATGCTTTATTAAATTGTATTTATGTTGTTTTATCCTATGCTTTATTAAATTTTATTTATGTTGTTTTGTCCTATGCTTTATTAAATTGTATTTATGTTGTTTTAACCCATGCTTCATTAAATTGTATTTATGTTGTTTTATCTTATGCTTTATTAAATTGTATTTATGTTGTTTTGTCCTATGCTTTATTAAATTCTATTTATGTTGTTTTAACCCATGCTTTATTAAATTGCATTTATGTTGTTTTATCCTATGCTTTATTAAATTGTATTTATATTGTTTTGTACTATGCTTTAATAAATTGTATTTATGTTGTTTTAACCCATGCTTTTTTAAATGGTATTTATGTTGTTTTATCCTATGCTTTATTAAATTGTATTTATGTTGTTTTATCCTATGCTTTATTAAAATGTATTTATGTTGTTTTATCCTATGCTTTATTAAATTGTATTTATGTTGTTTTATCCTATGCTTTATTAAATTGTAGTTATGTTGTTTTAACCTATGCTTTATTAAGTTGTATTTATGTTGTTTTAACCTATGCTTTATTAAATTGTATTTATGATGTTTTATCCTATGCTTTATTAAATTATATTTATGTTGGTTTAACCTTTGCTTTATTAAATTGTATTTATGTTGTTTTATCCTATGCTTTATTAAATTGTATTTATGTTGTTTTATCCTATGCTTTATTAAATTGTATTATGTTGTTTTATCGTATGCTTTATTAAATTGTATTTATGTTGTTTTATCCTATGATTTATTAAATTGTGTTTATGTTGTTTTATCCTATGCTTTATTAAATTGTATTTATGTCGTTTTAACCCATGCTTTATTAAATTGTATTTATGTGGTTTTATCCTATGCTTTATTAAATTGTATTTATGTTGTTTTATCCTATGCTTTATTAAATTGTATTTATGTTGTTTTATCCTATGCTTTATTAAATTGTATTTATGTTGTTTTAACCCATGCTTCATTAAATTGTATTTATGTTGTTTTATCTTATGCTTTATTAAATTGTATTTATGTTGTTTTATCCTATGCTTTATTAAATTGTATTTATGTTGTTTTATCCTATGCTTCATTAAATTGTATTATGTTGTTTTATCGTATGCTTTATTATATTGTATTTATGTTGTTTTATCCTATGCTTTATTAAATTGTGTTTATGTTGTTTTATCCTATGCTTTATTAAATTGTATTTATGTTGTTTTAACCCATGCTTTATTAAATTGTATTTATGTTGTTTTATCCTATGCTTTATTAAATTGTATTTATGTTGTTTTATCCTATGCTTTATTAAATTTTATTTATGTTGTTTTGTCCTATGCTTTATTAAATTGTATTTATGTTGTTTTAACCCATGCTTCATTAAATTGTATTTATGTTGTTTTATCTTATGCTTTATTAAATTGTATTTATGTTGTTTTGTCCTATGCTTTATTAAATTCTATTTATGTTGTTTTAACCCATGCTTTATTAAATTGCATTTATGTTGTTTTATCTTATGCTTTATTAAATTGTATTTATGTTGTTTTATCCTATGCTTTATTAAATTGTATTTATGTTGCTTTAACCTATGCTTTATTAAATTGTATTTATGTTGTTTTATCCTATGATTTATTAAATTGTATTTATGTTGTTTTATCCTATGCTTTATTAAATTGTATTTATATTGTTTTAACTTATGCTTTATTAAATTGTGTTTATGTTGTTTTATCCTATGCTTTATTAAATTGTATTTATGTTGCTTTAACCTATGCTTTATTAAATTGTATTTATGTTGTTTTATCCTATGATTTATTAAATTTTATTTATGTTGTTTTATCCTATGCTTTATTAAATTGTATTTATATTGTTTTAACTTATGCTTTATTAAATTGTATTTATGTTGTTTTATCCTATGCTTTATTAATTTGTATTTATGTTGTTTTATCTTATGCTTTATTAAATTGTATTTATGTTGTTTTGTCCTATGCTTTATTAAATTGTATTTATGTTGTTTTAACCCATGCTTTATTAAATTGCATTTATGTTGTTTTATATTATGCTTTATTAAATTGTATTTATGTTGTTTTATCCTATGCTTTATTAAATTGTATTTATATTGTTTTGTACTATGCTTTAATAAATTGTATTTATGTTGTTTTAACCCATGCTTTTTTAAATGGTATTTATGTTGTTTTATCCTATGCTTTATTAAATTGTATTTATGTTGTTTTATCCTATGCTTTATTAAAATGTATTTATGTTGTTTTATCCTATGCTTTATTAAATTGTATTTATGTTGTTTTATCCTATGCTTTATTAAATTGTATTTATGTTGTTTTAACCTATGCTTTATTAAGTTGTATTTATGTTGTTTTAACCTATGCTTTATTAAATTGTATTTATGATGTTTTATCCTATGCTTTATTAAATTATATTTATGTTGGTTTAACCTTTGCTTTATTAAATTGTATTTATGTTGTTTTATCCTATGCTTTATTAAATTGTATTTATGTTGTTTTATCCTATGCTTTATTAAATTGTATTATGTTGTTTTATCGTATGCTTTATTAAATTGTATTTATGTTGTTTTATCCTATGATTTATTAAATTGTGTTTATGTTGTTTTATCCTATGCTTTATTAAATTGTATTTATGTCGTTTTAACCCATGCTTTATTAAATTGTATTTATGTGGTTTTATCCTATGCTTTATTAAATTGTATTTATGTTGTTTTATCCTATGCTTTATTAAATTGTATTTATGTTGTTTTATCCTATGCTTTATTAAATTGTATTTATGTTGTTTTAACCCATGCTTCATTAAATTGTATTTATGTTGTTTTATCTTATGCTTTATTAAATTGTATTTATGTTGTTTTATCCTATGCTTTATTAAATTGTATTTATGTTGTTTTATCCTATGCTTCCTTAAATTGTATTATGTTGTTTTATCGTATGCTTTATTATATTGTATTTATGTTGTTTTATCCTATGCTTTATTAAATTGTGTTTATGTTGTTTTATCCTATGCTTTATTAAATTGTATTTATGTTGTTTTAACCCATGCTTTATTAAATTGTATTTATGTTGTTTTATCCTATGCTTTATTAAATTGTATTTATGTTGTTTTATCCTATGCTTTATTAAATTTTATTTATGTTGTTTTGTCCTATGCTTTATTAAATTGTATTTATGTTGTTTTAACCCATGCTTCATTAAATTGTATTTATGTTGTTTTATCTTATGCTTTATTAAATTGTATTTATGTTGTTTTGTCCTATGCTTTATTAAATTCTATTTATGTTGTTTTAACCCATGCTTTATTAAATTGCATTTATGTTGTTTTATCTTATGCTTTATTAAATTGTATTTATGTTGTTTTATCCTATGCTTTATTAAATTGTATTTATGTTGTTTTGTACTATGCTTTAATAAATTGTATTTATGTTGTTTTAAACCATGCTTTATTAAATTGTATTTATGTTGTTTTATCCTATGCTTTATTAAATTGTATTTATGTTGTTTTATCCTATGCTTTATTAAAATGTATTTATGTTGTCTTATCCTATGCTTTATTAAATTGTATTTATGTTGTTTTAACCTATGCTTTATTAAATTATATTTATGTTGTTTTATCCTATGCTTTATTAAATTATATTTATGTTGGTTTAACCTTTGTTTTATTAAATTGTATTTATGTTGTTTTATCCTATGCTTTATTAAATTGTATTTATGTTGTTTTATCCTATGCTTTATTAAATTATATTATGTTGTTTTATCGTATGCTTTATTAAATTGCATTTATGTTGTTTTATCCTATGATTTATTAAATTATGTTTATGTTGTTTTATCCTATGCTTTATTAAATTGTATTTATGTCGTTTTAACCCATGCTTTATTAAATTGTATTTATGTGGTTTTATCCTATGCTTTATTAAATTGTATTTATGTTGTTTTATCCTATGCTTTATTAAATTGTATTTATGTTGCTTTATCCTATGCTTTATTAAATTGTATTTATGTTGTTTTGTCCTATGCTTTATTAAATTGTATTTATGTTGTTTTAACCCATGCTTTATTAAATTGTATTTATGTTGTTTTATCCTTTGCTTTATTAAATTGTATTTATGATGTTTTATCCTATGCTTTATTAAATTGTATTTATGTTGTTTTATCCTATGCTTTATTAAATTGTACTTATGATGTTTTATCCTATGCTTTATTAAATTGTATTTATGTTGCTTTATCCTATGCTTTATTAAACTGCATTTATGTTGTTTTATGCTATGCTTTATTAAATTGTATTCATGTTGTTTTATCCTATGCTTTATTAAATTGTATTTATGTTGTTTTATCCTATGCTTTTTTAAATTGTATTTATATTGTTTTAACTTATGCTTTATTAAATTGTATTTATGTTGTTTTATCCTATGCTTTATTAAATTGTATTTATGTTGTTTTATCCTATGCTTTATTAAATTGTATTTATGATGTTTTGTCCTATGCTTTATTAAATTGTATTTATGTTGTTTTAACCCATGCTTCATTAAATTGTATTTATGTTGTTTTATCTTATGCTTTATTAAATTGTATTTATGTTGTTTTATCCTATGCTTTATTAAATTGTATTATGTTGTTTTATCGTATGCTTTATTAAATTGTATTTATGTTGTTTTATCCTATGCTTTATTAAATTGTGTTCATGTTGTTTTATCCTATGCTTTATTAAATTGTATTATGTTGTTTTAACCCATGTTTTATTAAATTGTATTTATGTTGTTTTATCCTATGCTTTATTAAATTGTATTTATGTTGTTTTAACCCATACTTCATTAAATTGTATTTATGTTGTTTTATCTTATGCTTTATTAAATTGTATTTATGTTGTTTTATCCTATGCTTTATTAAATTGTATTTATGTTGTTTTATCCTATGCTTCATTAAATTGTATTATGTTGTTTTATCGTATGCTTTATTATATTGTATTTATGTTGTTTTATCCTATGCTTTATTAAATTGTTTTTATGTTGTTTTATCCTATGCTTTATTAAATTGTATTTATGTTGTTTTAACCCATGCTTTATTAAATTATATTTATGTTGTTTTATCCTATGCTTTATTATATTGTATTTATGTTGTTTTATCCTATGCTTTATTAAATTGTATTTATGTTGTTTTATCCTATGCTTTATTAAATTGTATTTATGTTGTTTTAACCCATGCTTCATTAAATTGTATTTATGTTGTTTTATCTTATGCTTTATTAAATTGTATTTATGTTGTTTTGTCCTATGCTTTATTAAATTGTATTTATGTTGTTTTAACCCATGCTTTATTAAATTGCATTTATGTTGTTTTAACTTATGCTTTATTAAATTGTATTTATGTTGCTGTATCCTATGCTTTATTAAATTGTATTTATGTTGTTTTGTCCTATGCTTTATTAAATTGTATTTATGTTGTTCTAACCATGCTTTATTAAATTGTATTTATGTTGTTTTATCCTATGCTTCATTAAATTGTATTTATGTTGTTTTATCCTATGCTTTATTAAATTGCATTTATGTTTTTTTATCCTATGCTTTATTAAATTGTATTTATGTTGTTTTATCCTATGCTTTATTAAATTGTATTTATGTTGTTTTATCCTATGCTTTATTAAATTGTATTTTCTGTTTTTTTATCCTATGCTTTATTAAATTGTATTTATGTTGTTTTATTCTATGCTTTATTAAATTGTATTTATGTTGTTTTATCCTATGCTTTATTAAATTGCATCTATGTTGTTTTATCCTATGCTTTATTAAATTGTATTTATGTTGTTTTATCCTATGATTTATTAAATTGTATTTATGTGGTTTTATCCTATGCTTTATTAATTTGCATTTATGTTGTTTTATCCTATGCTTTATTAAATTGTATTTATGTTGTTTTATCCTATGCTTTATTAAATTGTATTTATGTTGTTTTATCCTATGCTTTATTAAATTGTATTTATGTTGTTTTAACCCATGCTTCATTAAATTGTATTTATGTTGTTTTATCTTATGCTTTATTAAATTGTATTTATGTTGTTTTATCCTATGCTTTATTAAATTGTATTTATGTTGTTTTATCCTATGCTTCATTAAATTGTATTATGTTTTTTTATCGTATGCTTTATTATATTGTATTTATGTTGTTTTATCCTATGCTTTATTAAATTGTGTTTATGTTGTTTTATCCTATGCTTTATTAAATTGTATTTATGTTGTTTTAACCCATGCTTTATTAAATTGTTTTTATGTTGTTTTATCCTATGCTTTATTAAATTGTATTTATGTTGTTTTAACCCATGTTTCATTAAATTGTATTTATGTTGTTTTATCCTATGCTTTATTAAATTGTATTTATGTTGTTTTATCCTATGCTTTATTAAATTGTATTTATGTTGTTTTATCCTATGCTTTATTAAATTGTATTTATGTTGTTTTAACCCATGCTTCATTAAATTGTATTTATGTTGTTTTATCTTATGCTTTATTAAATTGTATTTATGTTGTTTTGTCCTATGCTTTATTAAATTGTATTTATGTTGTTTTAACCCATGCTTTATTAAATTGCATTTATGTTGTTTTAACTTATGCTTTATTAAATTTTATTTATGTTGTTGTATCCTATGCTTTATTAAATTGTATTTATGTTGTTGTATCCTATGCTTTATTAAATTGTATTTATGTTGTTTTAACCCATGCTTTATTAAATTGTATTTATGTTGTTTTATCCTATGCTTTATTAAATTGTATTTATGTTGTTTTATCCTATGCTTTATTAAATTGTATTTATGTTGTTTTATCCTATGCTTTATTAAATTGTATTTATGTTGTTTTAACCCATGCTTCATTAAATTGTATTTATGTTGTTTTATCTTATGCTTTATTAAATTGTATTTATGTTGTTTTGTCCTATGCTTTATTAAATTGTATTTATGTTGTTTTAACCCATGCTTTATTAAATTGCATTTATGTTGTTTTAACTTATGCTTTATTAAATTGTATTTATGTTGTTGTATCCTATGCTTTATTAAATTGTATTTATGTTGTTTTGTCCTATGCTTTATTAAATTGTATTTATGTTGTTCTAACCATGCTTTATTAAATTGTATTTATGTTGTTTTATCCTATGCTTCATTAAATTGTATTTATGTTGTTTTATCCTATGCTTTATTAAATTGCATTTATGTTGTTTTATCCTATGCTTTATTAAATTGTATTTATGTTGTTTTATCCTATGCTTTATTAAATTGTATTTATGTTGTTTTATCCTATGCTTTATTAAATTGTATTTATGTTTTTTTATCCTATGCTTTATTAAATTGTATTTATGTTGTTTTATTCTATGCTTTATTAAATTGTATTTATGTTGTTTTATCCTATGCTTTATTAAATTGCATCTATGTTGTTTTATCCTATGCTTTATTAAATTGTATTTATGTTGTTTTATCCTATGATTTATTAAATTGTATTTATGTGGTTTTATCCTATGCTTTATTAATTTGCATTTATGTTGTTTTATCCTATGCTTTATTAAATTGTATTTATGTTGTTTTATCCTATGCTTTATTAAATTGTATTTATGTTGTTTTATCCTATGCCTTATTAAATTGTATTTATGTTGTTTTAACCCATGCTTCATTAAATTGTATTTATGTTGTTTTATCTTATGCTTTATTAAATTGTATTTATGTTGTTTTATCCTATGCTTTATTAAATTGTATTTATGTTGTTTTATCCTATGCTTCATTAAATTGTATTATGTTGTTTTATCGTATGCTTTATTATATTGTATTTATGTTGTTTTATCCTATGCTTTATTAAATTGTGTTTATGTTGTTTTATCCTATGCTTTATTAAATTGTATTTATGTTGTTTTAACCCATGCTTTATTAAATTGTATTTATGTTGTTTTATCCTATGCTTTATTAAATTGTATTTATGTTGTTTTATCCTATGCTTTATTAAATTTTATTTATGTTGTTTTGTCCTATGCTTTATTAAATTGTATTTATGTTGTTTTAACCCATGCTTCATTAAATTGTATTTATGTTGTTTTATCTTATGCTTTATTAAATTGTATTTATGTTGTTTTGTCCTATGCTTTATTAAATTCTATTTATGTTGTTTTAACCCATGCTTTATTATATTGCATTTATGTTGTTTTATCTTATGCTTTATTAAATTGTATTTATGTTGTTTTATCCTATGCTTTATTAAATTGTATTTATGTTGTTTTGTACTATGCTTTAATAAATTGTATTTATGTTGTTTTAAACCATGCTTTATTAAATTGTATTTATGTTGTTTTATCCTATGCTTTATTAAATTGTATTTATGTTGTTTTATCCTATGCTTTATTAAAATGTATTTATGTTGTTTTATCCTATGCTTTATTAAATTGTATTTATGTTGTTTTATCCTATGCTTTATTAAATTGTATTTATGTTGTTTTAACCTATGCTTTATTAAGTTGTATTTATGTTGTTTTAACCTATACTTTATTAAATTGTATTTATGTTGTTTTATCCTATGCTTTATTAAATTATATTTATGTTGGTTTAACCTTTGCTTTATTAAATTGTATTTATGTGGTTTTATCCTATGCTTTATTAAATTGTATTTATGTTGTTTTATCCTATGCTTTATTAAATTATATTATGTTGTTTTATCGTATGCTTTATTAAATTGTATTTATGTTGTTTTATCCTATGATTTATTAAATTGTGTTTATGTTGTTTTATCCTATGCTTTATTAAATTGTATTTATGTCGTTTTAACCCATGCTTTATTAAATTGTATTTATGTGGTTTTATCCTATGCTTTATTAAATTGTATTTATGTTGTTTTATCCTATGCTTTATTAAATTGTATTTATGTTGCTTTATCCTATGGTTTATTAAATTGTATTTATGTTGTTTTGTCCTATGCTTTATTAAATTGTATTTATGTTGTTTTAACCCATGCTTTATTAAATTGCATTTATGTTGTTTTATCCTTTGCTTTATTAAATTGTATTTATGATGTTTTATCCTATGCTTTATTAAATTGTATTTATGTTGTTTTATCCTATGCTTTATTAAATTGTACTTATGTTGTTTTATCCTATGCTTTATTAAATTGTATTTATGTTGCTTTATCCTATGCTTTATTAAACTGCATTTATGTTGTTTTATGCTATGCTTTATTAAATTGTATTCATGTTGTTTTATCCTATGCTTTATTAAATTGTATTTATGTTGTTTTATCCTATGATTTATTAAATTGTATTTATGTTGTTTTATCCTATGATTTATTAAATTGTATTTATGTGGTTTTATCCTATGCTTTATTAATTTGCATTTATGTTGTTTTATCTTATGCTTTATTAAATTGTATTTATGTTGTTTTATCCTATGCTTTATTAAATTGTATTTATGTTGTTTTATCCTATGCTTTATTAAATTGTATTTATGTTGTTTTAACCCATGCTTCATTAAATTGTATTTATGTTGTTTTATCTTATGCTTTATTAAATTGTATTTATGTTGTTTTATCCTATGCTTTATTAAATTGTATTTATGTTGTTTTATCCTATGCTTCATTAAATTGTATTATGTTTTTTTATCGTATGCTTTATTATATTGTATTTATGTTGTTTTATCCTATGCTTTATTAAATTGTGTCTATGTTGTTTTATCCTATGCTTTATTAAATTGTATTTATGTTGTTTTAACCCATGCTTTATTAAATTGTTTTTGTGTTGTTTTATCCTATGCTTTATTAAATTGTATTTATGTTGTTTTAACCCATGTTTTATTAAATTGTATTTATGTTGTTTTATCCTATGCTTTATTAAATTGTATTTATGTTGTTTTATCCTATGCTTTATTAAATTGTATTTATGTTGTTTTATCCTATGCTTTATTAAATTGTATTTATGTTGTTTTAACCCATGCTTCATTAAATTGTATTTATGTTGTTTTATCTTATGCTTTATTAAATTGTATTTATGTTGTTTTGTCCTATGCTTTATTAAATTGTATTTATGTTGTTTTAACCCATGCTTTATTAAATTGCATTTATGTTGTTTTAACTTATGCTTTATTAAATTGTATTTATGTTGTTGTATCCTATGCTTTATTAAATTGTATTTATGTTGTTTTAACCTATGCTTTATTAAATTGTATTTATGTTGTTTTAACCCATGCTTCATTAAATTGTATTTATGTTGTTTTATCTTATGCTTTATTAAATTGTATTTATGTTGTTTTATCCTATGCTTTATTAAATTGTATTTATGTTGTTTTATCCTATGCTTCATTAAATTGTATTATGTTTTTTTATCGTATGCTTTATTATATTGTATTTATGTTGTTTTATCCTATGCTTTATTAAATTGTGTCTATGTTGTTTTATCCTATGCTTTATTAAATTGTATTTATGTTGTTTTAACCCATGCTTTATTAAATTGTTTTTGTGTTGTTTTATCCTATGCTTTATTAAATTGTATTTATGTTGTTTTAACCCATGTTTTATTAAATTGTATTTATGTTGTTTTATCCTATGCTTTATTAAATTGTATTTATGTTGTTTTATCCTATGCTTTATTAAATTGTATTTATGTTGTTTTATCCTATGCTTTATTAAATTGTATTTATGTTGTTTTAACCCATGCTTCATTAAATTGTATTTATGTTGTTTTATCTTATGCTTTATTAAATTGTATTTATGTTGTTTTGTCCTATGCTTTATTAAATTGTATTTATGTTGTTTTAACCCATGCTTTATTAAATTGCATTTATGTTGTTTTAACTTATGCTTTATTAAATTGTATTTATGTTGTTGTATCCTATGCTTTATTAAATTGTATTTATGTTGTTTTAACCCATGCTTTATTAAATTGTATTTATGTTGTTTTATCCTATACTTTATTAAATTGTATTTATGTTGTTTTATCCTATGCTTTATTAAATTGTATTTATGTTGTTTTATCCTATGCTTTATTAAATTGTATTTATGTTGTTTTAACCCATGCTTCATTAAATTGTATTTATGTTGTTTTATCTTATGCTTTATTAAATTGTATTTATGTTGTTTTATCCTATGCTTTATTAAATTGTATTTATGTTGTTTTATCCTATGCTTCATTAAATTGTATTATGTTTTTTTATCGTATGCTTTATTATATTGTATTTATGTTGTTTTATCCTATGCTTTATTAAATTGTGTCTATGTTGTTTTATCCTATGCTTTATTAAATTGTATTTATGTTGTTTTAACCCATGCTTTATTAAATTGTTTTTGTGTTGTTTTATCCTATGCTTTATTAAATTGTATTTATGTTGTTTTAACCCATGTTTTATTAAATTGTATTTATGTTGTTTTATCCTATGCTTTATTAAATTGTATTTATGTTGTTTTATCCTATGCTTTATTAAATTGTATTTATGTTGTTTTATCCTATGCTTTATTAAATTGAATTTATGTTGTTTTAACCCATGCTTCATTAAATTGTATTTATGTTGTTTTATCTTATGCTTTATTAAATTGTATTTATGTTGTTTTGTCCTATGCTTTATTAAATTGTATTTATGTTGTTTTAACCCATGCTTTATTAAATTGCATTTATGTTGTTTTAACTTATGCTTTATTAAATTGTATTTATGTTGTTGTATCCTATGCTTTATTAAATTGTATTTATGTTGTTTTAACCCATGCTTTATTAAATTGTATTTATGTTGTTTTATCCTATGCTTTATTAAATTGTATTTATGTTGTTTTATCCTATGCTTTATTAAATTGTATTTATGTTGTTTTATCCTATGCTTTATTAAATTGTATTTATGTTGTTTTAACCCATGCTTCATTAAATTGTATTTATGTTGTTTTATCTTATGCTTTATTAAATTGTATTTATGTTGTTTTGTCCTATGCTTTATTAAATTGTATTTATGTTGTTTTAACCCATGCTTTATTAAATTGCATTTATGTTGTTTTAACTTATGCTTTATTAAATTGTATTTATGTTGTTGTATCCTATGCTTTATTAAATTGTATTTATGTTGTTTTGTCCTATGCTTTATTAAATTGTATTTATGTTGTTCTAACCATGCTTTATTAAATTGTATTTATGTTGTTTTATCCTATGCTTCATTAAATTGTATTTATGTTGTTTTATCCTATGCTTTATTAAATTGCATTTATGTTGTTTTATCCTATGCTTTATTAAATTGTATTTATGTTGTTTTATCCTATGCTTTATTAAATTGTATTTATGTTGTTTTATCCTATGCTTTATTAAATTGTATTTATGTTTTTTTATCCTATGCTTTATTAAATTGTACTTATGTTGTTTTATTCTATGCTTTATTAAATTGTATTTATGTTGTTTTATCCTATGCTTTATTAAATTGCATCTATGTTGTTTTATCCTATGCTTTATTAAATTATATTTATGTTGTTTTATCCTATGCTTTATTAAATTGTATTTATGTTGTTTTATCCTATGCTTTATTAAATTGTATTTATGTTGTTTTATCCTATGCCTTATTAAATTGTATTTATGTTGTTTTAACCCATGCCTCATTAAATTGTATTTATGTTGTTTTGTCCTATGCTTTATTAAATTCTATTTATGTTGTTTTAACCCATGCTTTATTATATTGCATTTATGTTGTTTTATCTTATGCTTTATTAAATTGTATTTATGTTGTTTTATCCTATGCTTTATTAAATTGTATTTATGTTGTTTTGTACTATGCTTTAATAAATTGTATTTATGTTGTTTTAAACCATGCTTTATTAAATTGTATTTATGTTGTTTTATCCTATGCTTTATTAAATTGTATTTATGTTGTTTTATCCTATGCTTTATTAAAATGTATTTATGTTGTTTTATCCTATGCTTTATTAAATTGTATTTATGTTGTTTTATCCTATGCTTTATTAAATTGTATTTATGTTGTTTTAACCTATGCTTTATTAAGTTGTATTTATGTTGTTTTAACCTATACTTTATTAAATTGTATTTATGTTGTTTTATCCTATGCTTTATTAAATTATATTTATGTTGGTGTAACCTTTGCTTTATTAAATTGTATTTATGTTGTTTTATCCTATGCTTTATTAAATTGTATTTATGTTGTTTTATCCTATGCTTTATTAAATTATATTATGTTGTTTTATCGTAAGCTTTATTAAATTGTATTTATGTTGTTTTATCCTATGATTTATTAAATTGTGTTTATGTTGTTTTATCCTATGCTTTATTAAATTGTATTTATGTCGTTTTAACCCATGCTTTATTAAATTGTATTTATGTGGTTTTATCCTATGCTTTATTAAATTGTATTTATGTTGTTTTATCCTATGCTTTATTAAATTGTATTTATGTTGCTTTATCCTATGGTTTATTAAATTGTATTTATGTTGTTTTGTCCTATGCTTTATTAAATTGTATTTATGTTGTTTTAACCCATGCTTTATTAAATTGCATTTATGTTGTTTTATCCTTTGCTTTATTAAATTGTATTTATGATGTTTTATCCTATGCTTTATTAAATTGTATTTATGTTGTTTTATCCTATGCTTTATTAAATTGTACTTATGTTGTTTTAAACCATGCTTTATTAAATTGTATTTATGTTGTTTTATCCTATGCTTTATTAAATTGTATTTATGTTGTTTTATCCTATGCTTTATTAAAATGTATTTATGTTGTTTTATCCTATGCTTTATTAAATTGTATTTATGTTGTTTTATCCTATGCTTTATTAAATTGTATTTATGTTGTTTTATCCTATGCTTTATTAAATTATATTTATGTTGGTTTAACCTTTGCTTTATTAAATTGTATTTATGTGGTTTTATCCTATGCTTTATTAAATTGTATTTATGTTGTTTTATCCTATGCTTTATTAAATTGTATTTATGTTGTTTTATCCTATGCTTTATTAAATTATATTATGTTGTTTTATCGTATGCTTTATTAAATTGTATTTATGTTGTTTTATCCTATGATTTATTAAATTGTGTTTATGTTGTTTTATCCTATGCTTTATTAAATTGTATTTATGTCGTTTTAACCCATGCTTTATTAAATTGTATTTATGTGGTTTTATCCTATGCTTTATTAAATTGTATTTATGTTGTTTTATCCTATGCTTTATTAAATTGTATTTATGTTGCTTTATCCTATGGTTTATTAAATTGTATTTATGTTGTTTTGTCCTATGCTTTATTAAATTGTATTTATGTTGTTTTAACCCATGCTTTATTAAATTGCATTTATGTTGTTTTATCCTTTGCTTTATTAAATTGTATTTATGATGTTTTATCCTATGCTTTATTAAATTGTATTTATGTTGTTTTATCCTATGCTTTATTAAATTGTACTTATGTTGTTTTATCCTATGCTTTATTAAATTGTATTTATGTTGCTTTATCCTATGCTTTATTAAACTGCATTTATGTTGTTTTATGCTATGCTTTATTAAATTGTATTCATGTTGTTTTATCCTATGCTTTATTAAATTGTATTTATGTTGTTTTATCCTATGATTTATTAAATTGTATTTATGTTGTTTTATCCTATGATTTATTAAATTGTATTTATGTGGTTTTATCCTATGCTTTATTAATTTGCATTTATGTTGTTTTATCTTATGCTTTATTAAATTGTATTTATGTTGTTTTATCCTATGCTTTATTAAATTGTATTTATGTTGTTTTATCCTATGCTTTATTAAATTGTATTTATGTTGTTTTAACCCATGCTTCATTAAATTGTATTTATGTTGTTTTATCTTATGCTTTATTAAATTGTATTTATGTTGTTTTATCCTATGCTTTATTAAATTGTATTTATGTTGTTTTATCCTATGCTTCATTAAATTGTATTATGTTTTTTTATCGTATGCTTTATTATATTGTATTTATGTTGTTTTATCCTATGCTTTATTAAATTGTGTCTATGTTGTTTTATCCTATGCTTTATTAAATTGTATTTATGTTGTTTTAACCCATGCTTTATTAAATTGTTTTTGTGTTGTTTTATCCTATGCTTTATTAAATTGTATTTATGTTGTTTTAACCCATGTTTTATTAAATTGTATTTATGTTGTTTTATCCTATGCTTTATTAAATTGTATTTATGTTGTTTTATCCTATGCTTTATTAAATTGTATTTATGTTGTTTTATCCTATGCTTTATTAAATTGTATTTATGTTGTTTTAACCCATGCTTCATTAAATTGTATTTATGTTGTTTTATCTTATGCTTTATTAAATTGTATTTATGTTGTTTTGTCCTATGCTTTATTAAATTGTATTTATGTTGTTTTAACCCATGCTTTATTAAATTGCATTTATGTTGTTTTAACTTATGCTTTATTAAATTGTATTTATGTTGTTGTATCCTATGCTTTATTAAATTGTATTTATGTTGTTTTAACCCATGCTTTATTAAATTGTATTTATGTTGTTTTATCCTATGCTTTATTAAATTGTATTTATGTTGTTTTATCCTATGCTTTATTAAATTGTATTTATGTTGTTTTATCCTATGCTTTATTAAATTGTATTTATGTTGTTTTAACCCATGCTTCATTAAATTGTACTTATGTTGTTTTATCTTATGCTTTATTAAATTGTATTTATGTTGTTTTGTCCTATGCTTTATTAAATTGTATTTATGTTGTTTTAACCCATGCTTTATTAAATTGCATTTATGTTGTTTTAACTTATGCTTTATTAAATTGTATTTATGTTGTTGTATCCTATGCTTTATTAAATTGTATTTATGTTGTTTTGTCCTATGCTTTATTAAATTGTATTTATGTTGTTCTAACCATGCTTTATTAAATTGTATTTATGTTGTTTTATCCTATGCTTCATTAAATTGTATTTATGTTGTTTTATCCTATGCTTTATTAAATTGCATTTATGTTGTTTTATCCTATGCTTTATTAAATTGTATTTATGTTGTTTTATCCTATGCTTTATTAAATTGTATTTATGTTGTTTTATCCTATGCTTTATTAAATTGTATTTATGTTTTTTTATCCTATGCTTTATTAAATTGTACTTATGTTGTTTTATTCTATGCTTTATTAAATTGTATTTATGTTGTTTTATCCTATGCTTTATTAAATTGCATCTATGTTGTTTTATCCTATGCTTTATTAAATTGTATTTATGTTGTTTTATCCTATGCTTTATTAAATTGTATTTATGTTGTTTTATCCTATGCCTTATTAAATTGTATTTATGTTGTTTTATCCTATGCTTTATTAAATTGTATTTATGTTGTTTTATCCTATGCCTTATTAAATTGTATTTATGTTGTTTTAACCCATGCCTCATTAAATTGTATTTATGTTGTTTTGCCCTATGCTTTATTAAATTCTATTTATGTTGTTTTAACCCATGCTTTATTATATTGCATTTATGTTGTTTTATCTTATGCTTTATTAAATTGTATTTATGTTGTTTTATCCTATGCTTTATTAAATTGTATTTATGTTGTTTTGTACTATGCTTTAATAAATTGTATTTATGTTGTTTTAAACCATGCTTTATTAAATTGTATTTATGTTGTTTTATCCTATGCTTTATTAAATTGTATTTATGTTGTTTTATCCTATGCTTTATTAAAATGTATTTATGTTGTTTTATCCTATGCTTTATTAAATTGTATTTATGTTGTTTTATCCTATGCTTTATTAAATTGTATTTATGTTGTTTTAACCTATGCTTTATTAAGTTGTATTTATGTTGTTTTAACCTATACTTTATTAAATTGTATTTATGTTGTTTTATCCTATGCTTTATTAAATTATATTTATGTTGGTTTAACCTTTGCTTTATTAAATTGTATTTATGTTGTTTTATCCTATGCTTTATTAAATTGTATTTATGTTGTTTTATCCTATGCTTTATTAAATTATATTATGTTGTTTTATCGTATGCTTTATTAAATTGTATTTATGTTGTTTTATCCTATGATTTATTAAATTGTGTTTATGTTGTTTTATCCTATGCTTTATTAAATTGTATTTATGTCGTTTTAACCCATGCTTTATTAAATTGTATTTATGTGGTTTTATCCTATGCTTTATTAAATTGTATTTATGTTGTTTTATCCTATGCTTTATTAAATTGTATTTATGTTGCTTTATCCTATGGTTTATTAAATTGTATTTATGTTGTTTTGTCCTATGCTTTATTAAATTGTATTTATGTTGTTTTAACCCATGCTTTATTAAATTGCATTTATGTTGTTTTATCCTTTGCTTTATTAAATTGTATTTATGATGTTTTATCCTATGCTTTATTAAATTGTATTTATGTTGTTTTATCCTATGCTTTATTAAATTGTACTTATGTTGTTTTATCCTATGCTTTATTAAATTGTATTTATGTTGCTTTATCCTATGCTTTATTAAACTGCATTTATGTTGTTTTATGCTATGCTTTATTAAATTGTATTCATGTTGTTTTATCCTATGCTTTATTAAATTGTATTTATGTTGTTTTATCCTATGCTTTATTAAATTGTATTTATATTGTTTTAACTTATGCTTTATTAAATTGTATTTATGTTGTTTTATCCTATGCTTCATTAAATTGTATTATGTTGTTTTATCGTATGCTTTATTATATTGTATTTATGTTGTTTTATCCTATGCTTTATTAAATTGTGTTTATGTTGTTTTATCCTATGCTTTATTAAATTGTATTTATGTTGTTTTAACCCATGCTTTATTAAATTGTATTTATGTTGTTTTATCCTATGCTTTATTAAATTGTATTTATGTTGTTTTATCCTATGCTTTATTAAATTTTATTTATGTTGTTTTGTCCTATGCTTTATTAAATTGTATTTATGTTGTTTTAACCCATGCTTCATTAAATTGTATTTATGTTGTTTTATCTTATGCTTTATTAAATTGTATTTATGTTGTTTTGTCCTATGCTTTATTAAATTCTATTCATGTTGTTTTAACACATGCTTTATTAAATTGCATTTATGTTGTTTTATCTTATGCTTTATTAAATTGTATTTATGTTGTTTTATCCTATGCTTTATTAAATTATATTTATTGTGGTTTAACCTTTGCTTTATTAAATTGTATTTATGTTGTTTTATCCTATGCTTTATTAAATTGTATTTATGTTGTTTTATCCTATGCTTTATTAAATTATATTATGTTGTTTTATCGTATGCTTTATTAAATTGTATTTATGTTGTTTTATCCTATGCTTTATTAAATTGTATTTATGTCGTTTTAACCCATGCTTTATTAAATTGTATTTATGTGGCTTTATCCTATGCTTTATTAAATTGTATTTATGTTGTTTTATCCTATGCTTTATTAAATTGTATTTATGTTGCTTTATCCTATGCTTTATTAAATTGTATTTATGTTGTTTTGTCCTATGCTTTATTAAATTGTATTTATGTTGTTTTAACCCATGCTTCATTAAATTGTATTTATGTTGTTTTATCTTATGCTTTATTAAATTGTATTTATGTTGTTTTATCCTATGCTTTATTAAATTGTATTTATGTTGTTTTATCCTATGCTTCATTAAATTGTATTATGTTTTTTTATCGTATGCTTTATTATATTGTATTTATGTTGTTTTATCCTATGCTTTATTAAATTGTGTCTATGTTGTTTTATCCTATGCTTTATTAAATTGTATTTATGTTGTTTTAACCCATGCTTTATTAAATTGTTTTTGTGTTGTTTTATCCTATGCTTTATTAAATTGTATTTATGTTGTTTTAACCCATGTTTTATTAAATTGTATTTATGTTGTTTTATCCTATGCTTTATTAAATTGTATTTATGTTGTTTTATCCTATGCTTTATTAAATTGTATTTATGTTGTTTTATCCTATGCTTTATTAAATTGTATTTATGTTGTTTTAACCCATGCTTCATTAAATTGTATTTATGTTGTTTTATCTTATGCTTTATTAAATTGTATTTATGTTGTTTTGTCCTATGCTTTATTAAATTGTATTTATGTTGTTTTAACCCATGCTTTATTAAATTGCATTTATGTTGTTTTAACTTATGCTTTATTAAATTGTATTTATGTTGTTGTATCCTATGCTTTATTAAATTGTATTTATGTTGTTTTAACCCATGCTTTATTAAATTGTATTTATGTTGTTTTATCCTATGCTTTATTAAATTGTATTTATGTTGTTTTATCCTATGCTTTATTAAATTGTATTTATGTTGTTTTATCCTATGCTTTATTAAATTGTATTTATGTTGTTTTAACCCATGCTTCATTAAATTGTACTTATGTTGTTTTATCTTATGCTTTATTAAATTGTATTTATGTTGTTTTGTCCTATGCTTTATTAAATTGTATTTATGTTGTTTTAACCCATGCTTTATTAAATTGCATTTATGTTGTTTTAACTTATGCTTTATTAAATTGTATTTATGTTGTTGTATCCTATGCTTTATTAAATTGTATTTATGTTGTTTTGTCCTATGCTTTATTAAATTGTATTTATGTTGTTCTAACCATGCTTTATTAAATTGTATTTATGTTGTTTTATCCTATGCTTCATTAAATTGTATTTATGTTGTTTTATCCTATGCTTTATTAAATTGCATTTATGTTGTTTTATCCTATGCTTTATTAAATTGTATTTATGTTGTTTTATCCTATGCTTTATTAAATTGTATTTATGTTGTTTTATCCTATGCTTTATTAAATTGTATTTATGTTTTTTTATCCTATGCTTTATTAAATTGTACTTATGTTGTTTTATTCTATGCTTTATTAAATTGTATTTATGTTGTTTTATCCTATGCTTTATTAAATTGCATCAATGTTGTTTTATCCTATGCTTTATTAAATTGTATTTATGTTGTTTTATCCTATGCTTTATTAAATTGTATTTATGTTGTTTTATCCTATGCCTTATTAAATTGTATTTATGTTGTTTTATCCTATGCTTTATTAAATTGTATTTATGTTGTTTTATCCTATGCCTTATTAAATTGTATTTATGTTGTTTTAACCCATGCCTCATTAAATTGTATTTATGTTGTTTTGCCCTATGCTTTATTAAATTCTATTTATGTTGTTTTAACCCATGCTTTATTATATTGCATTTATGTTGTTTTATCTTATGCTTTATTAAATTGTATTTATGTTGTTTTATCCTATGCTTTATTAAATTGTATTTATGTTGTTTTGTACTATGCTTTAATAAATTGTATTTATGTTGTTTTAAACCATGCTTTATTAAATTGTATTTATGTTGTTTTATCCTATGCTTTATTAAATTGTATTTATGTTGTTTTATCCTATGCTTTATTAAAATGTATTTATGTTGTTTTATCCTATGCTTTATTAAATTGTATTTATGTTGTTTTATCCTATGCTTTATTAAATTGTATTTATGTTGTTTTAACCTATGCTTTATTAAGTTGTATTTATGTTGTTTTAACCTATACTTTATTAAATTGTATTTATGTTGTTTTATCCTATGCTTTATTAAATTATATTTATGTTGGTTTAACCTTTGCTTTATTAAATTGTATTTATGTTGTTTTATCCTATGCTTTATTAAATTGTATTTATGTTGTTTTATCCTATGCTTTATTAAATTATATTATGTTGTTTTATCGTATGCTTTATTAAATTGTATTTATGTTGTTTTATCCTATGATTTATTAAATTGTGTTTATGTTGTTTTATCCTATGCTTTATTAAATTGTATTTATGTCGTTTTAACCCATGCTTTATTAAATTGTATTTATGTGGTTTTATCCTATGCTTTATTAAATTGTATTTATGTTGTTTTATCCTATGCTTTATTAAATTGTATTTATGTTGCTTTATCCTATGGTTTATTAAATTGTATTTATGTTGTTTTGTCCTATGCTTTATTAAATTGTATTTATGTTGTTTTAACCCATGCTTTATTAAATTGCATTTATGTTGTTTTATCCTTTGCTTTATTAAATTGTATTTATGATGTTTTATCCTATGCTTTATTAAATTGTATTTATGTTGTTTTATCCTATGCTTTATTAAATTGTACTTATGTTGTTTTATCCTATGCTTTATTAAATTGTATTTATGTTGCTTTATCCTATGCTTTATTAAACTGCATTTATGTTGTTTTATGCTATGCTTTATTAAATTGTATTCATGTTGTTTTATCCTATGCTTTATTAAATTGTATTTATGTTGTTTTATCCTATGCTTTATTAAATTGTATTTATATTGTTTTAACTTATGCTTTATTAAATTGTATTTATGTTGTTTTATCCTATGCTTCATTAAATTGTATTATGTTGTTTTATCGTATGCTTTATTATATTGTATTTATGTTGTTTTATCCTATGCTTTATTAAATTGTGTTTATGTTGTTTTATCCTATGCTTTATTAAATTGTATTCATGTTGTTTTAACCCATGCTTTATTAAATTGTATTTATGTTGTTTTATCCTATGCTTTATTAAATTGTATTTATGTTGTTTTATCCTATGCTTTATTAAATTTTATTTATGTTGTTTTGTCCTATGCTTTATTAAATTGTCTTTATGTTGTTTTAACCCATGCTTCATTAAATTGTATTTATGTTGTTTTATCTTATGCTTTATTAAATTGTATTTATGTTGTTTTGTCCTATGCTTTATTAAATTCTATTCATGTTGTTTTAACACATGCTTTATTAAATTGCATTTATGTTGTTTTATCTTATGCTTTATTAAATTGTATTTATGTTGTTTTATCCTATGCTTTATTAAATTATATTTATTGTGGTTTAACCTTTGCTTTATTAAATTGTATTTATGTTGTTTTATCCTATGCTTTATTAAATTGTATTTATGTTGTTTTATCCTATGCTTTATTAAATTATATTATGTTGTTTTATCGTATGCTTTATTAAATTGTATTTATGTTGTTTTATCCTATGCTTTATTAAATTGTATTTATGTCGTTTTAACCCATGCTTTATTAAATTGTATTTATGTGGCTTTATCCTATGCTTTATTAAATTGTATTTATGTTGTTTTATCCTATGCTTTATTAAATTGTATTTATGTTGCTTTATCCTATGCTTTATTAAATTGTATTTATGTTGTTTTGTCCTATGCTTTATTAAATTGTATTTATGTTGTTTTAACCTATGCTTTATTAAATTGTATTTATGTTGTTTTATCCTATGCTTCATTAAATTGTATTATGTTTTTTTATCGTATGCTTTATTATATTGTATTTATGTTGTTTTATCCTATGCTTTATTAAATTGTGTCTATGTTGTTTTATCCTATGCTTTATTAAATTGTATTTATGTTGTTTTAACCCATGCTTTATTAAATTGTTTTTGTGTTGTTTTATCCTATGCTTTATTAAATTGTATTTATGTTGTTTTAACCCATGTTTTATTAAATTGTATTTATGTTGTTTTATCCTATGCTTTATTAAATTGTATTTATGTTGTTTTATCCTATGCTTTATTAAATTGTATTTATGTTGTTTTATCCTATGCTTTATTAAATTGTATTTATGTTGTTTTAACCCATGCTTCATTAAATTGTATTTATGTTGTTTTATCTTATGCTTTATTAAATTGTATTTATGTTGTTTTGTCCTATGCTTTATTAAATTGTATTTATGTTGTTTTAACCCATGCTTTATTAAATTGCATTTATGTTGTTTTAACTTATGCTTTATTAAATTGTATTTATGTTGTTGTATCCTATGCTTTATTAAATTGTATTTATGTTGTTTTAACCCATGCTTTATTAAATTGTATTTATGTTGTTTTATCCTATGCTTTATTAAATTGTATTTATGTTGTTTTATCCTATGCTTTATTAAATTGTATTTATGTTGTTTTATCCTATGCTTTATTAAATTGTATTTATGTTGTTTTAACCCATGCTTCATTAAATTGTACTTATGTTGTTTTATCTTATGCTTTATTAAATTGTATTTATGTTGTTTTGTCCTATGCTTTATTAAATTGTATTTATGTTGTTTTAACCCATGCTTTATTAAATTGCATTTATGTTGTTTTAACTTATGCTTTATTAAATTGTATTTATGTTGTTGTATCCTATGCTTTATTAAATTGTATTTATGTTGTTTTGTCCTATGCTTTATTAAATTGTATTTATGTTGTTCTAACCATGCTTTATTAAATTGTATTTATGTTGTTTTATCCTATGCTTCATTAAATTGTATTTATGTTGTTTTATCCTATGCTTTATTAAATTGCATTTATGTTGTTTTATCCTATGCTTTATTAAATTGTATTTATGTTGTTTTATCCTATGCTTTATTAAATTGTATTTATGTTGTTTTATCCTATGCTTTATTAAATTGTATTTATGTTTTTTTATCCTATGCTTTATTAAATTGTACTTATGTTGTTTTATTCTATGCTTTATTAAATTGTATTTATGTTGTTTTATCCTATGCTTTATTAAATTGCATCTATGTTGTTTTATCCTATGCTTTATTAAATTGTATTTATGTTGTTTTATCCTATGCTTTATTAAATTGTATTTATGTTGTTTTATCCTATGCCTTATTAAATTGTATTTATGTTGTTTTATCCTATGCTTTATTAAATTGTATTTATGTTGTTTTATCCTATGCCTTATTAAATTGTATTTATGTTGTTTTAACCCATGCCTCATTAAATTGTATTTATGTTGTTTTGCCCTATGCTTTATTAAATTCTATTTATGTTGTTTTAACCCATGCTTTATTATATTGCATTTATGTTGTTTTATCTTATGCTTTATTAAATTGTATTTATGTTGTTTTATCCTATGCTTTATTAAATTGTATTTATGTTGTTTTGTACTATGCTTTAATAAATTGTATTTATGTTGTTTTAAACCATGCTTTATTAAATTGTATTTATGTTGTTTTATCCTATGCTTTATTAAATTGTATTTATGTTGTTTTATCCTATGCTTTATTAAAATGTATTTATGTTGTTTTATCCTATGCTTTATTAAATTGTATTTATGTTGTTTTATCCTATGCTTTATTAAATTGTATTTATGTTGTTTTAACCTATGCTTTATTAAGTTGTATTTATGTTGTTTTAACCTATACTTTATTAAATTGTATTTATGTTGTTTTATCCTATGCTTTATTAAATTATATTTATGTTGGTTTAACCTTTGCTTTATTAAATTGTATTTATGTTGTTTTATCCTATGCTTTATTAAATTGTATTTATGTTGTTTTATCCTATGCTTTATTAAATTATATTATGTTGTTTTATCGTATGCTTTATTAAATTGTATTTATGTTGTTTTATCCTATGATTTATTAAATTGTGTTTATGTTGTTTTATCCTATGCTTTATTAAATTGTATTTATGTCGTTTTAACCCATGCTTTATTAAATTGTATTTATGTGGTTTTATCCTATGCTTTATTAAATTGTATTTATGTTGTTTTATCCTATGCTTTATTAAATTGTATTTATGTTGCTTTATCCTATGGTTTATTAAATTGTATTTATGTTGTTTTGTCCTATGCTTTATTAAATTGTATTTATGTTGTTTTAACCCATGCTTTATTAAATTGCATTTATGTTGTTTTATCCTTTGCTTTATTAAATTGTATTTATGATGTTTTATCCTATGCTTTATTAAATTGTATTTATGTTGTTTTATCCTATGCTTTATTAAATTGTACTTATGTTGTTTTATCCTATGCTTTATTAAATTGTATTTATGTTGCTTTATCCTATGCTTTATTAAACTGCATTTATGTTGTTTTATGCTATGCTTTATTAAATTGTATTCATGTTGTTTTATCCTATGCTTTATTAAATTGTATTTATGTTGTTTTATCCTATGCTTTATTAAATTGTATTTATATTGTTTTAACTTATGCTTTATTAAATTGTATTTATGTTGTTTTATCCTATGCTTCATTAAATTGTATTATGTTGTTTTATCGTATGCTTTATTATATTGTATTTATGTTGTTTTATCCTATGCTTTATTAAATTGTGTTTATGTTGTTTTATCCTATGCTTTATTAAATTGTATTTATGTTGTTTTAACCCATGCTTTATTAAATTGTATTTATGTTGTTTTATCCTATGCTTTATTAAATTGTATTTATGTTGTTTTATCCTATGCTTTATTAAATTTTATTTATGTTGTTTTGTCCTATGCTTTATTAAATTGTATTTATGTTGTTTTAACCCATGCTTCATTAAATTGTATTTATGTTGTTTTATCTTATGCTTTATTAAATTGTATTTATGTTGTTTTGTCCTATGCTTTATTAAATTCTATTCATGTTGTTTTAACACATGCTTTATTAAATTGCATTTATGTTGTTTTATCTTATGCTTTATTAAATTGTATTTATGTTGTTTTATCCTATGCTTTATTAAATTATATTTATTGTGGTTTAACCTTTGCTTTATTAAATTGTATTTATGTTGTTTTATCCTATGCTTTATTAAATTGTATTTATGTTGTTTTATCCTATGCTTTATTAAATTATATTATGTTGTTTTATCGTATGCTTTATTAAATTGTATTTATGTTGTTTTATCCTATGCTTTATTAAATTGTATTTATGTCGTTTTAACCCATGCTTTATTAAATTGTATTTATGTGGCTTTATCCTATGCTTTATTAAATTGTATTTATGTTGTTTTATCCTATGCTTTATTAAATTGTATTTATGTTGCTTTATCCTATGCTTTATTAAATTGTATTTATGTTGTTTTGTCCTATGCTTTATTAAATTGTATTTATGTTGTTTTAACCCATGCTTCATTAAATTGTATTTATGTTGTTTTATCTTATGCTTTATTAAATTGTATTTATGTTGTTTTATCCTATGCTTTATTAAATTGTATTTATGTTGTTTTATCCTATGCTTCATTAAATTGTATTATGTTTTTTTATCGTATGCTTTATTATATTGTATTTATGTTGTTTTATCCTATGCTTTATTAAATTGTGTCTATGTTGTTTTATCCTATGCTTTATTAAATTGTATTTATGTTGTTTTAACCCATGCTTTATTAAATTGTTTTTGTGTTGTTTTATCCTATGCTTTATTAAATTGTATTTATGTTGTTTTAACCCATGTTTTATTAAATTGTATTTATGTTGTTTTATCCTATGCTTTATTAAATTGTATTTATGTTGTTTTATCCTATGCTTTATTAAATTGTATTTATGTTGTTTTATCCTATGCTTTATTAAATTGTATTTATGTTGTTTTAACCCATGCTTCATTAAATTGTATTTATGTTGTTTTATCTTATGCTTTATTAAATTGTATTTATGTTGTTTTGTCCTATGCTTTATTAAATTGTATTTATGTTGTTTTAACCCATGCTTTATTAAATTGCATTTATGTTGTTTTAACTTATGCTTTATTAAATTGTATTTATGTTGTTGTATCCTATGCTTTATTAAATTGTATTTATGTTGTTTTAACCCATGCTTTATTAAATTGTATTTATGTTGTTTTATCCTATGCTTTATTAAATTGTATTTATGTTGTTTTATCCTATGCTTTATTAAATTGTATTTATGTTGTTTTATCCTATGCTTTATTAAATTGTATTTATGTTGTTTTAACCCATGCTTCATTAAATTGTACTTATGTTGTTTTATCTTATGCTTTATTAAATTGTATTTATGTTGTTTTGTCCTATGCTTTATTAAATTGTATTTATGTTGTTTTAACCCATGCTTTATTAAATTGCATTTATGTTGTTTTAACTTATGCTTTATTAAATTGTATTTATGTTGTTGTATCCTATGCTTTATTAAATTGTATTTATGTTGTTTTGTCCTATGCTTTATTAAATTGTATTTATGTTGTTCTAACCATGCTTTATTAAATTGTATTTATGTTGTTTTATCCTATGCTTCATTAAATTGTATTTATGTTGTTTTATCCTATGCTTTATTAAATTGCATTTATGTTGTTTTATCCTATGCTTTATTAAATTGTATTTATGTTGTTTTATCCTATGCTTTATTAAATTGTATTTATGTTGTTTTATCCTATGCTTTATTAAATTGTATTTATGTTTTTTTATCCTATGCTTTATTAAATTGTACTTATGTTGTTTTATTCTATGCTTTATTAAATTGTATTTATGTTGTTTTATCCTATGCTTTATTAAATTGCATCTATGTTGTTTTATCCTATGCTTTATTAAATTGTATTTATGTTGTTTTATCCTATGCTTTATTAAATTGTATTTATGTTGTTTTATCCTATGCCTTATTAAATTGTATTTATGTTGTTTTATCCTATGCTTTATTAAATTGTATTTATGTTGTTTTATCCTATGCCTTATTAAATTGTATTTATGTTGTTTTAACCCATGCCTCATTAAATTGTATTTATGTTGTTTTGCCCTATGCTTTATTAAATTCTATTTATGTTGTTTTAACCCATGCTTTATTATATTGCATTTATGTTGTTTTATCTTATGCTTTATTAAATTGTATTTATGTTGTTTTATCCTATGCTTTATTAAATTGTATTTATGTTGTTTTGTACTATGCTTTAATAAATTGTATTTATGTTGTTTTAAACCATGCTTTATTAAATTGTATTTATGTTGTTTTATCCTATGCTTTATTAAATTGTATTTATGTTGTTTTATCCTATGCTTTATTAAAATGTATTTATGTTGTTTTATCCTATGCTTTATTAAATTGTATTTATGTTGTTTTATCCTATGCTTTATTAAATTGTATTTATGTTGTTTTAACCTATGCTTTATTAAGTTGTATTTATGTTGTTTTAACCTATACTTTATTAAATTGTATTTATGTTGTTTTATCCTATGCTTTATTAAATTATATTTATGTTGGTTTAACCTTTGCTTTATTAAATTGTATTTATGTTGTTTTATCCTATGCTTTATTAAATTGTATTTATGTTGTTTTATCCTATGCTTTATTAAATTATATTATGTTGTTTTATCGTATGCTTTATTAAATTGTATTTATGTTGTTTTATCCTATGATTTATTAAATTGTGTTTATGTTGTTTTATCCTATGCTTTATTAAATTGTATTTATGTCGTTTTAACCCATGCTTTATTAAATTGTATTTATGTGGTTTTATCCTATGGTTTATTAAATTGTATTTATGTTGTTTTGTCCTATGCTTTATTAAATTGTATTTATGTTGTTTTAACCCATGCTTTATTAAATTGCATTTATGTTGTTTTATCCTTTGCTTTATTAAATTGTATTTATGATGTTTTATCCTATGCTTTATTAAATTGTATTTATGTTGTTTTATCCTATGCTTTATTAAATTGTACTTATGTTGTTTTATCCTATGCTTTATTAAATTGTATTTATGTTGCTTTATCCTATGCTTTATTAAACTGCATTTATGTTGTTTTATGCTATGCTTTATTAAATTGTATTCATGTTGTTTTATCCTATGCTTTATTAAATTGTATTTATGTTGTTTTATCCTATGCTTTATTAAATTGTATTTATATTGTTTTAACTTATGCTTTATTAAATTGTATTTATGTTGTTTTATCCTATGCTTCATTAAATTGTATTATGTTGTTTTATCGTATGCTTTATTATATTGTATTTATGTTGTTTTATCCTATGCTTTATTAAATTGTGTTTATGTTGTTTTATCCTATGCTTTATTAAATTGTATTCATGTTGTTTTAACCCATGCTTTATTAAATTGTATTTATGTTGTTTTATCCTATGCTTTATTAAATTGTATTTATGTTGTTTTATCCTATGCTTTATTAAATTTTATTTATGTTGTTTTGTCCTATGCTTTATTAAATTGTCTTTATGTTGTTTTAACCCATGCTTCATTAAATTGTATTTATGTTGTTTTATCTTATGCTTTATTAAATTGTATTTATGTTGTTTTGTCCTATGCTTTATTAAATTCTATTCATGTTGTTTTAACACATGCTTTATTAAATTGCATTTATGTTGTTTTATCTTATGCTTTATTAAATTGTATTTATGTTGTTTTATCCTATGCTTTATTAAATTATATTTATTGTGGTTTAACCTTTGCTTTATTAAATTGTATTTATGTTGTTTTATCCTATGCTTTATTAAATTGTATTTATGTTGTTTTATCCTATGCTTTATTAAATTATATTATGTTGTTTTATCGTATGCTTTATTAAATTGTATTTATGTTGTTTTATCCTATGCTTTATTAAATTGTATTTATGTCGTTTTAACCCATGCTTTATTAAATTGTATTTATGTGGCTTTATCCTATGCTTTATTAAATTGTATTTATGTTGTTTTATCCTATGCTTTATTAAATTGTATTTATGTTGCTTTATCCTATGCTTTATTAAATTGTATTTATGTTGTTTTGTCCTATGCTTTATTAAATTGTATTTATGTTGTTTTAACCCATGCTTTATTAAATTGTATTTATGTTGTTTTATCCTTTGCTTTATTAAATTGTATTTATGATGTTTTATCCTATGCTTTATTAAATTATATTTATGTTGTTTTATCTTATGCTTTATTAAATTGTACTTATGTTGTTTTATCCTATGCTTTATTAAATTGTATTTATGTTGCTTTATCCTATGCTTTATTAAACTGCATTTATGTTGTTTTATGCTATGCTTTATTAAATTGTATTCATGTTGTTTTATCCTATGCTTTATTAAATTGTATTTATGTTGTTTTGTCCTATGCTTTATTAAATTGTATTTATGTTGTTTTAACCCATGCTTCATTAAATTGTATTTAGGTTGTTTTATCTTATGCTTTATTAAATTGTATTTATGTTGTTTTATCCTATGCTTTATTAAATTGTATTATGTTGTTTTATCGTATGCTTTATTAAATTGTATTTATGTTGTTTTATCCTATGCTTTATTAAATTGTGTTTATGTTGTTTTATCCTATGCTTTATTAAATTGTATTTATGTTGTTTTAACCCATGTTTTATTAAATTGTATTTATGTTGTTTTATCCTATGCTTTATTAAATTGTATTTATGTTGTTTTAACCCATACTTCATTAAATTGTATTTATGTTGTTT
This sequence comes from Phyllobates terribilis, assembly GCF_046119375.1. NCBI lineage: Eukaryota > Metazoa > Chordata > Amphibia > Anura > Dendrobatidae > Phyllobates > Phyllobates terribilis. The sequence continues at coordinate 822,257,835 of NW_027362763.1, forward strand.
TATCTTATGCTTTATTAAATTGTATTTATGTTGTTTTATCCTATGCTTTATTAAATTGTATTTATGTTGTTTTATCCTATGCTTCATTAAATTGTATTATGTTGTTTTATCGTATCCTTTATTATATTGTATTTATGTTGTTTTATCCTATGCTTTATTAAATTGTTTTTATGTTGTTTTGTCCTATGCATTATTAAATTGTATTTATGTTGTTTTAACCATGCTTTATTAATTTGTATTTATGTTGTTTTATCCTATGCTTCATTAAATTGTATTTATGTTGTTTTTTGTCCTATGCTTTATTAAATTGTATTTATGTTGTTTTATCCTATGCTTTATTAAATTGTATTTATGTTGTTTTATCCTATGCTTTATTAAATTGTATTTATGATGTTTTATCCTATGCTTTATTAAATTGTATTTATGTTGTTTTATCCTATGCTTTATTAAATTGTACTTATGTTGTTTTATCCTATGCTTTATTAAATTGTATTTATGTTGCTTTATCCTATGCTTTATTAAACTGCATTTATGTTGTTTTATGCTATGCTTTATTAAATTGTATTCATGTTGTTTTATCCTATGCTTTATTAAATTGTATTTATGTTGTTTTATCCTATGATTTATTAAATTGTATTTATGTTGTTTTATCCTATGATTTATTAAATTGTATTTATGTGGTTTTATCCTATGCTTTATTAATTTGCATTTATGTTGTTTTATCCTATGCTTTATTAAATTGTATTTATGTTGTTTTATCCTATGCTTTATTAAATTGTATTTATGTTGTTTTATCCTATGCTTTATTAAATTGTATTTATGTTGTTTTAACCCATGCTTCATTAAATTGTATTTATGTTGTTTTATCTTATGCTTTATTAAATTGTATTTATGTTGTTTTATCCTATGCTTTATTAAATTGTATTTATGTTGTTTTATCCTATGCTTCATTAAATTGTATTATGTTTTTTTATCGTATGCTTTATTATATTGTATTTATGTTGTTTTATCCTATGCTTTATTAAATTGTGTTTATGTTGTTTTATCCTATGCTTTATTAAATTGTATTTATGTTGTTTTAACCCATGCTTTATTAAATTGTTTTTGTGTTGTTTTATCCTATGCTTTATTAAATTGTATTTATGTTGTTTTAACCCATGTTTTATTAAATTGTATTTATGTTGTTTTATCCTATGCTTTATTAAATTGTATTTATGTTGTTTTATCCTATGCTTTATTAAATTGTATTTATGTTGTTTTATCCTATGCTTTATTAAATTGTATTTATGTTGTTTTAACCCATGTTTTATTAAATTGTATTTATGTTGTTTTATCCTATGCTTTATTAAATTGTATTTATGTTGTTTTAACCCATGCTTCATTAAATTGTATTTATGTTGTTTTATCTTATGCTTTATTAAATTGTATTTATGTTGTTTTGTCCTATGCTTTATTAAATTGTATTTATGTTGATTTAACCCATGCTTTATTAAATTGCATTTATGTTGTTTTAACTTATGCTTTATTAAATTGTATTTATGTTGTTGTATCCTATGCTTTATTAAATTGTATTTATGTTGTTTTAACCCATGCTTTATTAAATTGTATTTATGTTGTTTTATCCTATGCTTTATTAAATTGTATTTATGTTGTTTTATCCTATGCTTTATTAAATTGTATTTATGTTGTTTTATCCTATGCTTTATTAAATTGTATTTATGTTGTTTTAACCCATGCTTCATTAAATTGTATTTATGTTGTTTTATCTTATGCTTTATTAAATTGTATTTATGTTGTTTTGTCCTATGCTTTATTAAATTGTAATTATGTTGTTTTAACCCATGCTTTATTAAATTGCATTTATGTTGTTTTAACTTATGCTTTATTAAATTGTATTTATGTTGTTGTATCCTATGCTTTATTAAATTGTATTTATGTTGTTTTGTCCTATGCTTTATTAAATTGCATTTATGTTGTTTTATCCTATGCTTTATTAAATTGTATTTATGTTGTTTTATCCTATGCTTTATTAAATTGTATTTATGTTGTTTTATCCTATGCTTTATTAAATTGTATTTATGTTTTTTTATCCTATGCTTTATTAAATTGTATTTATGTTGTTTTATTCTATGCTTTATTAAATTGTATTTATGTTGTTTTATCCTATGCTTTATTAAATTGCATCTATGTTGTTTTATCCTATGCTTTATTAAATTGTATTTATGTTGTTTTATCCTATGTTTTATTAAATTGTATTTATGTTGTTTTATCCTATGCCTTATTAAATTGTATTTATGTTGTTTTATCCTATGCTTTATTAAATTGTATTTATGTTGTTTTATCCTATGCCTTATTAAATTGTATTTATGTTGTTTTAACCCATGCCTCATTAAATTGTATTTATGTTGTTTTGTCCTATGCTTTATTAAATTCTATTTATGTTGTTTTAACCCATGCTTTATTATATTGCATTTATGTTGTTTTATCTTATGCTTTATTAAATTGTATTTATGTTGTTTTATCCTATGCTTTATTAAATTGTATTTATGTTGTTTTGTACTATGCTTTAATAAATTGTATTTATGTTGTTTTAAACCATGCTTTATTAAATTGTATTTATGTTGTTTTATCCTATGCTTTATTAAATTGTATTTATGTTGTTTTATCCTATGCTTTATTAAAATGTATTTATGTTGTTTTATCCTATGCTTTATTAAATTGTATTTATGTTGTTTTATCCTATGCTTTATTAAATTGTATTTATGTTGTTTTAACCTATGCTTTATTAAGTTGTATTTATGTTGTTTTAACCTATACTTTATTAAATTGTATTTATGTTGTTTTATCCTATGCTTTATTAAATTATATTTATGTTGGTTTAACCTTTGCTTTATTAAATTGTATTTATGTTGTTTTATCCTATGCTTTATTAAATTGTATTTATGTTGTTTTATCCTATGCTTTATTAAATTATATTATGTTGTTTTATCGTATGCTTTATTAAATTGTATTTATGTTGTTTTATCCTATGATTTATTAAATTGTGTTTATGTTGTTTTATCCTATGCTTTATTAAATTGTATTTATGTCGTTTTAACCCATGCTTTATTAAATTGTATTTATGTGGTTTTATCCTATGCTTTATTAAATTGTATTTATGTTGTTTTATCCTATGCTTTATTAAATTGTATTTATGTTGCTTTATCCTATGGTTTATTAAATTGTATTTATGTTGTTTTGTCCTATGCTTTATTAAATTGTATTTATGTTGTTTTAACCCATGCTTTATTAAATTGCATTTATGTTGTTTTATCCTTTGCTTTATTAAATTGTATTTATGATGTTTTATCCTATGCTTTATTAAATTGTATTTATGTTGTTTTATCCTATGCTTTATTAAATTGTACTTATGTTGTTTTATCCTATGCTTTATTATATTGTATTTATGTTGCTTTATCCTATGCTTTATTAAACTGCATTTATGTTGTTTTATGCTATGCTTTATTAAATTGTATTCATGTTGTTTTATCCTATGCTTTATTAAATTGTATTTATGTTGTTTTATCCTATGCTTTATTAAATTGTATTTATATTGTTTTAACTTATGCTTTATTAAATTGTATTTATGTTGTTTTATCCTATGCTTCATTAAATTGTATTATGTTGTTTTATCGTATGCTTTATTATATTGTATTTATGTTGTTTTATCCTATGCTTTATTAAATTGTGTTTATGTTGTTTTATCCTATGCTTTATTAAATTGTATTTATGTTGTTTTAACCCATGCTTTATTAAATTGTATTTATGTTGTTTTATCCTATGCTTTATTAAATTGTATTTATGTTGTTTTATCCTATGCTTTATTAAATTTTATTTATGTTGTTTTGTCCTATGCTTTATTAAATTGTATTTATGTTGTTTTAACCCATGCTTCATTAAATTGTATTTATGTTGTTTTATCTTATGCTTTATTAAATTGTATTTATGTTGTTTTATCCTATGCTTCATTAAATTGTATTATGTTTTTTTATCGTATGCTTTATTATATTGTATTTATGTTGTTTTATCCTATGCTTTATTAAATTGTGTTTATGTTGTTTTATCCTATGCTTTATTAAATTGTATTTATGTTGTTTTAACCCATGCTTTATTAAATTGTTTTTGTGTTGTTTTATCCTATGCTTTATTAAATTGTATTTATGTTGTTTTAACCCATGTTTTATTAAATTGTATTTATGTTGTTTTATCCTATGCTTTATTAAATTGTATTTATGTTGTTTTATCCTATGCTTTATTAAATTGTATTTATGTTGTTTTATCCTATG